>NW_026294659.1:0-2400000 GCF_026119805.1 Tympanuchus pallidicinctus
AGTGCCTAATTTCGGCTGAAGTGATGCAGGATATCCTGATTGGATAATAATAAATAAACACAGTGCAGTTTCAGACTCTGCCCAGGGAGTTAATGACAAAATAAAGTCTTTCAGCCTGGCTCTCACCAACATTAAAAGCATTTTACAGTTGTGATGTCAGTCTCAAGAAGCCAAACTTGTGCCAAGCTTAAGAATTAGAAATAAAAAGTGTGTACTTCTGCACATCTGGATGAAGTCCAAAAGGTCTCTGAATACCAAGTACATTTCAAACGTGTTAGGAGAGCTTTACATGGCTAGAATATTGGAAAGGCTCCTTGGAGCAAATGTCTGTGAGGTACAGCAGTTTCAGAGCTAAACACTCTAGCCCAAAGCCAGAACCACATCACACAGTTCTTACCAAGTCCCATTCTGGCATTTATCTGCTTTCCATCATTACAAGATATCCCTGGGTTCAAGCACTAGAGAGACAGATTCAGACATGTTTTTAGGGACACACAGTGGGGACAAAACACGACTGGTAATGGAGTTTCTTTTTCCAGATTTGTGTAGTGTTGCCTGAAAATTAAAGCAGTACCAAGGAATTTTCCAGACTTTGAGCCCTTTATACCGCTACTGGCAGATTGTAAGATGGGTCCTGGGTATGGCTCTAGTCTGTGATGACCTCAGGCACTGTTTGGAAGCTAGCGTGAATCAAAGCCATCTACAGCAGCTGGCAGTTTAGACAGTGCCATCTCATTTTGGAGCATCCTCCAAAGGCTGTTACCACTGGTTTGGTGTATAAACATGGACAAGGAGTGTGTGTACAAGTGGGAAGGAAGTCCTATGCGACATATCGGAAGTCTCCCTCTCTTCTATGCTTCTGCTTGATGTCAATACTTCATAAAAGCAGCCTGTATCAAATCAAAAATAAGACTCCTCTCTTAGAATATCAGACAGAATATTGAGGATGTGATAGAAATACATACTCCCACGCTTTTCCTGATTATACATTAAGGTCACATGCTGGTCTTCAAACTGGATGAACAAATTAGCAGCGCTACCTTGTAAGTGCATCCCAGACTCAATGTTACACAATGGAAAATGTGATGTTATAGCATATTATAAACAAGAATAATTCTATTAATATTTTTATGAACTACTTTTGTAACACTGAGACTAATTTAGTAAATAAGGAGAAGCCTTTCAAATATCATGGAGGATTAGAATGCAAAATCTGTATCTTCTCACTGATTTAACTCTCTGCTATATTATGGGAAATGAGTAGAGTAAGAAACATCATAATAAAAAAGAAAATTAAAAAGTAGCCTTCTTTCAGCGTGTTTGAGACAGAAACAGAGCCAGCTTCTCAGGAACGTTTCTAGTGAGCTGTGTTCAAGTGACAGTGATTTACATTTGTAGCACCCACATCTTACAACTCCAAAAATAATCATAAATTTAAAACTGAGCTAAAGTAGGCCTGTCATCTTCTGAAACGCCATCACTTTTTTCAGTATTACTAACTTCTCTGCTCAGATGCAAGAACAGTTAGTTGCATATGTGGACTGAAATACAAACAGCATGCATGCTCAGAAATGTCAAGCACTCTTTTAATTACATTTCTGCAACTTTCAGGCTAAGTTCCTTAGTATTTCTCTGCACAATGCAAAGAACCACTGCTTTAGAACTACGGAGTGAAAGTGGTTTTAAAACAGTAATAACTTGTTTAGACGCTACATCCTTCCAGAGAAATACATCAAAAGGTCTGAATTAAAAAAAAAAAAAAAAAAAAAAAGATTTAATGAAAAGGGTATTCTCTGGTAAATTATTTGAAAATCGTATATATTATTTTGCATGATGTCTCTTGAGCTTCTATCTTGCTTTAATGCTAAAACTTCCATAAGCAGTAATGGGAAGAGTAAGTTGGACTATGCAGTGCACAGACACCCTTCCTGTTAGTTGGTTCTCCAGCTCCGTTAGCCTGCTGCAGTGCTCAGGCTAATAGATCCTGCTGAGAGAGGGAGAATTATTGCTGGTGTATCATAGATATAATGCATTTAGTCTGTTCTTGGAGGTGATTTGGTACATCCATGCAGAGCCATATAATGCTTAATTTATTGGTGGTAGAGATGTGTCTCAAATATATGTAAGTATTGACACATTTGTATGAGTTTAAAGACACAGCCTGGCAGGAGATTGAGCACATGTATTCTTGGTATGTGAGCCAGAAAATATCTTCTAACATTTCTTTCAAAATGGGCTTTGTAAACTCGATGTTCATATGACCACGAAGCTCTACTGGACTCCACACTGAGTCCATAATGAATTTTGCATCCAGTCATGTCATCCCTGTTGATACTCTCTCTCATTTCATGATAATGCAGTAACATGTAACTGTTTCTAATGAGAACTCATTTGCTAGCATTCATAAACAACCTTAACAGTGAGTTTCTTCATAAAGTGGCTTCAAAGGATGGTTAATCAAGAGACACTGACAAATGAAGACTTGCATGTGTTAAGCACTGAGCAGGTTTGAGAGAAAAACCAAAATCTTATAAATTCTCAGGGTAGAGGTTTATTTCTCCTCCTGTCCCATGCAAATAAGTCACTGCACCCATAGATTGCCTGAGCACAGCCCAAAAACAGCAAACAAAAATGCTAATGCACTGAGGAGCTAAAGTCTGCTTTTCAGTGCAGCTGCTGCACAGCAGCTGAGGGTATCAATCCTGGCTTTAGTGCGGTGGCTGTAGCATCAGTGTAAGTGTTCAAGTGTTCCTCTTCAAAGCCCTTCAGAGGGAAGGGAGTCCCCAGGAATCTGCATTTTCCTCCTGCAAATCTAAAAGCATCACCTTTTTAGTAACATAGAGTCATAGAGTGGCCTGGGTTGCAAAGGACCTCAAAAATCATCCAGTTTCAACCCTTCAACCACAGCAGGGTCACCAACCATTAGACCAGGCTGCCCAGAGCCACATTCAGCCTGGCCTTGAATGCCTCCAGGGATGGGGCATCCACAACCTCCTTGGGCAACCTGTTCCAGTGCATCACCACCCTCTGAGTGAAAAACTTCCTCCTAATATCTAACCTGAACCTCCCCTATCAGTTTAAAACCATTCTCCCTTGTCCTATCACTATCCACCCTCATAAACAGCTGTTCCCCTTCTGTTTATGTGCTCCCTTCAAGTATTTAAAGACCACAATAAGGTCTCCCAGAGCCTTTTCTTCTCCAAGCTAAACAAGTCCAGTTCCCTCAACCTTACTCCACTGTAGATGTGCACCAGCCTTCTGATCATTTTAGTGGCCTTCCTCTGGACCCAATACAAGAGCTCTGCACCTTTCTTGTGCTGGGGGCCCCAAGACTGGATGCAGAACTGCAGATGGGGCCTCAAAAGCGCTGAGTAGAGGAGGACTACCATCCCTCTTTCCTTGCTGGCCTCCCCTTTTTTAATGCAGCCCAGGGTGTAGTTGGCCTTTCTGGTCACAAGTGCACGCTGCTGGCTCATGTCCAGCTTCTCATCTACCAGGACTCCCAAAATATTCACAAACATTTATGTGATCCCCCCTCAGCCCTCCTTTCCCCAGGATGAACAGACTCTGGTCCCACCATGTCTCGTGTGTGGTTGCAATGACATCACCCCCCTGTAAGCACGCACAGATCTCTAGTTCTGCCTGTTTATTCCCCACGCAGCGTGCATTGCTGTACAGGCACTGTAGGGAAGCAGAGGGTGCAGGAATCTCTAGAGGGATGCAGGAAGGTTTAAGCCAGGCTCTTGGCAATGTTGTCTTCCATGAGTCCTCACAAGATCCCACTGGACAAGTGGAGGTTTCTCTCCACAGTTTACTTAGAAGACATCATTCCCAGTCCCTTCTCTGTTGCAAGTGACTCACGGAATCAAAGTCTATAACCACAGGGCAGTCATAAAGCAGGCATGTTCACTCAGCGCTGCACATCTATGCTGGATGAAGGGGGGTACTGCCTCCTATCCTGCTTACCAGAGGTCAAGAAAGGCACATGCTTAAAAAGCAAGCTGCTCACATATGCATTGGATATCCAAGAAAAGATTGTTTTATTACAGTGAGTCCTCAGAATGATTGACATTTTTCACTGCCCCTAGTCTCAGTTCTTCTACCCATGCGTGGCATTTCTCCCTGGTCATCTGGTGGTCTTTCTGATGAAGGCCGTTGTCTTCCATGCTGTGTACTCTTTGGCCTGAGTGGAGTTGGAGGATGCTTGCCTGGCTCTGGCTGGTCCTCTTATCAGGATCAACTCCATCCACCAATCCACTGCGTCTTTGTTAATTTGTGGTTTACTGTCCCAGCCTGCTGTCTTCCATTCCAGAGATGGGATAGCTAACAGTGTTATTTGGAGAAACAAGAGACTCGCTGTCCGCACTAACTCTCTAGGTCTGTATAAAAGCATCTGTTATCGGCAGCGAAAACCTGGCTTAGAAAGGTCAGATCTGCAGCTGCCAGTTCAGCACTCATGAAGGCATATAAATTTTAGCCTAATTTTTTCCTCATTTAAAAAGGAACTCCATGCTCTTCCTCCATCAAATGTGTTTTAACACTCTGGTAATCAATCCAGCCAACTTGCCCCCAGTAAAACTTTGCCCCCAATTGCTCAGTTGCATTCCATCTCATGCCCGCACACCAGCCTCCCATGACCCTACTAGAATGACAACAACCAGAAGGTGGAGTTCTTGTTTGATCAGATGCGGTGGAATCTCCTTAACATCTCTGACACGTGGCCCAGTAGACAGCAGAGCTCTGTGGAGAGGTTGTCGGGCAGCAGATGGGGGCCTCAGTGCCTCCCGGCGTGGAGCCCCCAGTCACTAAGACAACGCCGGGCAACGGTGCCCAGCAGCTGCTCCCTGGCAGGGGCTCTCCGTCACCCGCTGAGGTCATTCCCTGCGTCAGCATGGAACCGGAACCCCAGAGCCGATTGCATCACACAAACGTGCTGTGTTTGAGGGCCTGCAGGGTTGCCCTGGGGACCTGCCTGCTCCCCAGCCCGGGGCGTGTCATTCATTCTCTGTGAGGTGACACTGCAGTGTGGTGTCACAGTGGCCGCCTCATCCACCCTTGTGGAGCGGTGGGAGCGGTGGCTCAGTCCGCTTGTGGGACCCGCAGGAAGTGGAACCAGAGAGAGCTTTGCGTCTACCTGGAGGCATCCTGCTATCATGGAGAGGCTGAGAGCCCTTCGAGGTGAGTCCCTCCACCTCTCTGGACACCACGACGCTGCCCGGGCACACGTGTGCCTCCAGTGTCTGTTTAGGACGTGCCAGCAGCGCTGTCCTTGCTCTGCCGAGTGCAGCTGCTCACCGTGGTTTCCCCAGCACCCCAGCAAGGGGAAAGCTCCCTCCCCTGCCCCCGCCAACCACACGCAGCCTCGCGCTGTGGAGCTGGAGGAGCGTTTTCCCCCCACAGCTGGCCGGGTGCTCGGCCCTGGCTCCAAGCAACACCTGCAGCAGCTGCTCTGCTCTTTCCTTCCAGGTCTCTTTGCTTGTGTGGGCTGCGTGCCCAGGCGTACGCGTCGCAGGGAGAGAAGCAGAGTGTCGAGCCCTGTCCCTACCTGCGCCGCGACCTTACTGCTTCGGCGCCTGCAAGATCAGGAGGTGAGTTGGGCACATCCAGCCACCAACCCTTGCCCTCCTGGCCCAGGGCCACGGTGCCGTGGGTGCCAGGCCCGGCAGCACATCCACCGAGCGATGGGTGGCAGCGGGCAAAGCGAGCGTGACTGATCCTTGTCCCCAGGGTGACCGAGCGCAGGCGTACTGTGAGCTGGAGAGCGCCCTGTGCCAAGACAGCAGCCGCCCGCCGTGCGGAGTGGTGAACCGGCTGCTGGCAGAGGTGTCCCGGGACCTGACGGCAGCCCAGGTGAGGGCTCACTGCCAAGGGCAAAGGGAACCGCCTGCCCACGCTGGTGTTCTGCTGGCGGATGGTGGTGGCTTTGCTCTTCCAAGGGCCTCAGGCAGTCTCCTGGGCCGCGCGTCACCAGTGACTCTCTTCCAGGGCGTGACCAGCAATGTCAAGACAGCTGCCAGCAATGTCCTGGTGGCTCTGGCTCGGACGCACTTCACCTTGGTGATGGCTGAGCTCCAGAGCCACCTGAAGGCCGCGGGGGACATGTGCAAGGAGTCGGTGCTCATCACCCTGAGCAAACTCTTCAGCACCTATGGTAGAGTATCCTCAACCTCCTGACATCTAAAACAACCGGGAAGGGGGTCTCTGTCCTCTGAGTGTGATCTGCACTGAGCTGGGGGCTGCAGGGCTGCAGCCCCTCCTCCCTCGCTGCCAGGACTCTGACTGTGGCCCTCTCCTTCCTCTCTGCAGCTCCGCAGTGCATCCCCTTTGTGTGGCTGATGCTGGCAGGCCTGCGCAGTGTGGTGGGCCAGGTGAAGAGTGGCCAGATCCTGCGCATCGCTTGTGCTGGTGAGTGCCGGCCCCAGAGCAGCCCTGCTGCAGACTCTCACAGACTCCGTTTTCTCTCACTCTCTTAAAAAAAAACTAAAAAAAAGTTATTGATTTTTTTTAAAATTATTTTGTTTTTTCAGTTTTGAAACAGTGGCTGGATGGAGTCAAGAATTACTTGTCCTCAGGAATGCAATGCCCCTGGACTGCCATGGAGAAAGAGCAGACCTATGAAAACCTTCACGAGCTGCTCTTCTCTGTGGTGTGGAACTGGCAAGACTGCCAGGAGGAACAGGTGAGCACTGCTGCATCCCCAGCCCAGGATGGCAGCAGGGGCACCCATGTCGGCAGCTCTGTCTGTGCCCAGTGGGCTGAGAGCTGAGGGGTGATGAGAGGGAGTGGGCTGGCTCTGCAAAGGGCCCTGAAGTGGCTCTGTGCCAGGGAGCAGCTGCATGTCACAGCACTGTGGCAGGAAGAGCTGGGGATGAGGGTATGGGGAAAAGCTGCCTGCCCTCCAGAGCGAGCCCACCTCCTGCTGGGCTTGGGGGTGTGGGGAAGGGGAAGGGGAAGGGGAAGGGAAAGCCCTCTGTGTAGCAAGGGCAGACCTTCAGTCTTTGATGCCGGGCCTCTGCCATCCTCTCCAGGACAAACAGGCCGTCCTTGGGGCTGTGGCTGCCATGTTGGAGGTTCTCCTGCAAGAGGAGCAGCAGCAAGAGCAGGTCTGGGAGCAGCTCCTCTGGCTCGTTCACCCGTGTCAGGAGATCCAAGACACCTGCAGGGTGGCCAAGGTGAGAGACATTGCGCAGGGCTCAGGGTAGACGTGGGGCCCGTGCAAATGCCACGAGGGGTCAGGGGGATGCAGGGAGGAGGTGGGGAGCCCTTGGAGAAAGAAGGAATGGGTGTTCAAGGGAGGTCTGAGGCTTCCTGAGCTCTTCAGTCAGAGAAGGAACAACCCAGACTGGAGCCAGGAGGGAACCAAGAATCACTGGGGCTCATCTCCTGGGGATGGGAGACTTCATCACCACCACCTGGGTGGTGGGGCTCTGAGTGCCTGAGGAGCTCTATGCTAACAATTGGGGGGACCACAGCCAGTTGCATCTGATGGGGGAGAAGTGGGCTGCTGGGTGGGAAATGCCTGCAGATGATGCCCAAACACGGCTCGACTGAGAGCAGAGAGACTCTCTTGCTGCTGCTGGGTGGTGGAGGATAAACAAGAACGCCTGTGCAGGAGCTTCTCCCTGCAGAGAAACAATTGGGAAACAGTTTCTCCACTCCCGAGTGGCTAGATGTGGCTTCATCCCTTTCTTCCTCTCCTGCTCTCTTGCAGAGCCTGACTATCTTCCTGGAGGCCTTAGGGGGCATTCAGTCTGTAATCGCAGGGGACAAGTTTCTGGACGTCACCAGTGCCGTGTTTTACCAGGTAAGGGGAGCCTATCCTTGCACCCACAGCAGTTTCCCTTGTGGCTAAGTTGACTGCAAAGCTCCGAGCCCCTGAATAAGGCGGCTCAGCCTTAGCTCCTGCATGCTCAAGGCTGTTCCAGAGCCGTGCATGTACTCCCGGGGATGCCGTGGGGTGGGCTGGGTTTTGTCTGCCTGTCCTCTTCCCGAGAGTGCCCAGGGAGACGAGAGCGGGCAGCACAGTGTCTTTTCCGTCCTCAGTGTTGATGTGATTGTATCAAATGGACCTTGTTCCCACAGCTCTATGACGACAGCAAGCAGCACAGCGAGGTTGATCGTGCACAGCTGACCCACTGCATCATGCTGCAGGGTAAGGAGAGGAGCCTTGGCCATGCTTGGCGCTGCCCTGGCCAAAACCTCTCTCACAAACCTCAGGCATGGGCGTGAGGTTCTTGCTAACATAGCGTGGGATTTCCTCCCTGCAGCCCGGATCTGCCCAGAGGAAACCATCCTGTTTCTGCAGTCGCAGCTGGGCGATGACTGGGAGCCTGGATGCGTGGCAGCCCTGGGTCTGCTGGGTGCTCTGGCTCGCTCTGATGGTCAGTACCACGGGTTGGTCAGTACCACGCCTTGGCACTGCCAGGGCTCCCTTCTGCCATCTGCGCTGTGGCTCCGCTCATGCTTCTGTGCATCTCTTGCAGAGCCCATGATGACGGAGATGCTGCCCCAGGTCGTCGAGGCTGTGCAGCGTCTGTGCAGCGACCCCAGCATCCGGGTGAGCTGGTTTGGGAAAGGAAAGCGCTGTCGGGGTGGTGATGCTGCTGCCAGCACGGGCACGGCTGGGGTGACTAGAGAGGTGCTGGGGCATTGGCCACACGGTCATGATGGCTCCTGTGGGGAGAGCAGGCAGAGTGGAGCGGGCAGGTCCCTGTGCTGTGCATGGAAAGTGCACAGCCTGGTGCTAAGGCCTGGCCCTCACCTCAGTAGCTAAAGCCTCTCCACTGCTCTTGCTGCCTCTGCTCATGCCCAAAGGGCTGCCCCGATGAGCAGCTGGCTTCCCTTTGCCTTCTGACCAGGAAAATCACACCCATAATTGACCCCTTGCAGGTGAGGACGGCTATTCTGTATTTCATCAAGGATCTGCTCAGTTCGAACACCCGGAGCTGCTCAGCCTGGGATGTGGTGGGGCACATCTTCAGGGAGTTCAGCCGCGCCACGGGAAGAAGGGTAAGGGCAGTGGGCAGCATCTTCCTTTGGAAGACCCGTGCTGCTCAGAGGCTGCTATACAGAAGCACCGCTGGGGCCGCACCTGAGCCTCCCGAGAGGCTCCTGAGAGCTGAGCATAACCAGTGTTTCAACACCACTGTCGTGCAGGCAGCCGGAGACCTTTCTGCCCGGGAAGCCCAGGAAGAAGGAGCTCTCCAGGAGCTGTGCATGGACATCCTGGGATCACTGGACGTCTCTGTGAGAGGGATGTCCAAAGTAAGTCACGCTCTGCCCTGCTGCTGCTCCCTGCCCTTGCTCCCCGTGTTCCTCGTCCCATTCCAAGACCCCAGGTCTCTCCTCCAACGTGCTCTGAAGCACACAGGACTCGGGGAAATTCACAGAGTCCTCTTCATCTCCGAGCAGAGGCAGGAATGCTGACCTGCTCCACTGCCTCGTTCCCTACAGCTCCTGTGGCCGCGGCTGCTGTTGTTTGTGGTGCCAGCGCAGTACACAGGCATGCTGATCCCAGTCTCCCGCTGTGTCTGTGCCCTGGCTGAGAGAGAGGAGCTGACAGGACGGCCGATAGAACACCTGGATCCCCATTTTGTCAGCTCCATGTTTCAGGGTAGGAGCAAAAACTCCCCCAGTGAGCTCTGCTGACCTGTGGTAGCACCCAGAAGGGACAGCGGAGGTGTGCATGGCTGGGCACGCAGTGTCTTGGAGTCTTACTCAGCACTTTTTTCTCTTTGCAGGCCCACTGCTGACGCCCCAGACACTGCTGGCACGACTGCTGGTGAGTAGATGCTCCAGAGGCCGGTGCTACGAGCAGCCAGGAGGAAACAGCGTGGCCATGGGCAGAGCTGTTGGCTGCTCCTTGCCTGCCAGAGCAGAGCCGAGCTGCTTCCATCCTGGGGGGAAGCCGTTGCTCTTGCTGCAGAAGTGACCCTGCTTTTTCTTGCTCTCGCTCAGGTGGTGGCAGGCAGCCCTGTAGCAGGCAGCAAACTCCAAGCTGCTGCCTTACTGCTGATGAAAAACCTCCACGGCAGGTTCCACAGGGCTGTGGGGGCCATGTGGGCTACTGAGATCCCCCTGCTGCTGCAGTGTCTTGAAGGTAAAGTACTGGAGGGGAAGAAGAGGCAGAGGCAGGGAAGGGAAGGGGGGGAGTGAAAATGCAGCTCTGTAGCATGGCAGAGGGGAAGCACTGCCTGCAGCCCAGTTCTTGCTCTGCTGCTCTTCCCATTCCTGGGAGTCAGCCCTGAGGCCCAGGGACCCATCCCACCAGAGATCTGCCCGTTCCAGGACATGGATGGGCCCTTCATGTCCCCTCAGACAGCAGCCTTGGAGCACACTTAGTTCCCTGTTCCAGTGGAGGCAGTGCTTGTGGGGAGGGACAGGTCACTGTGGAGGGGGTGCAGGTCCCAGCTTGGCTGTGTCAAGTGCCCAGGCCAAGCCAGGTTTGCAGCAGCTCTTCTTCTGTGCCTTGATCCCAAGTAAGGGTCTTTGTCTTCCTATTGCTGTGCAGGGAAAGATGAGAGCTTCCCGGACACTGCCGAGTTTGAGCGCCGTCTGCTAAAGGTACAGCACTGCCGGGAGGCGCGGTGCAGAGAAGTGCTTGCCTGCCCCAAGCAGCCCCGCTCCCACGTGAGCCACTGTGGGGCAGGAGCAGCCTCTCAAGCGCTGCTGCGGAGCGGCCGCACGCCTTTGTGGCGCTGCCTCTTCCGCTCTGTCCCAAGCCCAGGGGGGTCTTAGGAGAAGAGGGCAGGCAGCTTTAATGGAGGGAACGCTGGGGGAGCTGGGAGAGGCACTGTTCTTCCAGGCACCTCTCCCCAGAGGGCTGCGGTGACTTGGGAGTGAGGGAAGAGGCAAAGGGCAAGGGAACATTGTCTTCTCCTGTTCTCCAACAGTTCCTGAAGGCGTCGCTGGACACCATAGAGGAGAAGGCATGGATGGAGGCCCTGAGCTGTGAGCTGAGCCAGCGGCTGAGCAGCTCTGCCAGCAGCTCTGCAGAAAAGGTGAGTTCCCCCCGGCTCTACCCAGCGGTGCAGCTGCAGGTGTCCAGCTGGGGCTGGGGCTGCGGCTGGTGCTCTGCCCACGCGGGATGCTGATGCTGCTTCTCCAGTCTATGCCTCCCAGAGGGCCTTTCCCTGCAATCTGCCCGGGGATGGCTAAAGCTGGGCCCTGCAGCTGCTCTCAGCAACCGCCAGGGAGCTTGGCTCCTTCCCACCTGGCCCTCCCCCAGCACGTTAAGCTGCTGCCACATCTCAGCTTCTTCCTTCCCTTCCCGTGCAGTCGTTCCTGTACAAGGCTCTGGGCACAGTGCTGGGATCCTGTCAGGGAGTCCTCCACGTGCAGGAGAAGCTGCTGCAGCACCTGGAGGAGGCAAATGCAGAGGAGCCACGTGAGGCCCAGGTGAGCTCTCCTCTCCTCCAGCTCTTGCGAGCATCCCTGCTCTGGCCCTGGGGCAGAGGGTTTCTCCTGGCCCTGCTCCAGGCCTTTCAACCTCCGCACTGCTGCCATTTTGCTCAGCAGAGGACCTGTAGATTCAGGCCTGTGCCAACGGCCCCTTGTTCTTTTGTGCAGGGAATCGTCTCTCTTCTCAGCCATGCTGCTGAGAACAACTTCCACACAGTCCTGGCCACGCTCACCATGTTTGCGTCCAGGCTGTGCAAAGGCCGCAATGCCAGGATTTCCAGGCGCAAGAAGGTAAAGCGTTACGGGTTTCCATCTTGGCATTCTTCTGCCTTGTTTTCCCTGCAGCTCCTGCCTTGGGAGCCCAGGTGCATCGCGGGGCACTGGGGGCCGTTAGCGAGTGTCTCAAGGCATTTCTTCCCACACAGATGGAGCTGGACAGCACGAGAGCTCATGCCACACGCAGCGCTCTCATGCTGGCCCACGGCAGCGTGGCACTGCGTGCCTCTAAGGAACAGCTGCTCGCCCACCTGGAGGGAGACATCGTGGGCAACGTCCTGATGCTCTACAGCTGCAGCTGCCGGGTGAGAGCTCAAAGCGTGCCAGGGTGTCTGAGCGCCCAGCTGCAGCCTCTCCACATGGGGGGATGCTGAGATGGGCCTTTCCTTTCCAAAGGTCCCTCGGGGAAGGGTTTGTGCCCAGATAAAGATCCAAGCCCTTCCCTTAGTGTTGTCTCCCCGTGTGTCCCTTGCAGCCCTTGTCCCTTCCCGCAGTTCAAAGAATGTTCTTCTCTCTTGCTCCTCAGGACTTGCAGAACAACCTCGCGCTGGTGCAGAGCATCACCGACTGCAGCTCTGCCTTCCAAGCTGTGGGTGGTTCTGCAAGCTTTAACCCCTCCTTGAAGAGCAAGCTGCTGGAAATCCTGATGGTGAGTGCCTGGAGACAGGGCTGTCTGCAGAGGAGCTCTGGGCTGCGCCACAAGGCTCGCTTCCCTGGGGGCATGCAGGTGTCCAGCAGCCACACGTCTCCAGCTGGTGGGGACCTTGGGTGCTGGCAGGCAGCGGCTGGGCAGCGGGCTGGGTGCACCAGCTGCTGCATCCTGCAGCGCTTCCATGGGAAAGTGATGGGGCTGGTGTGTGGCAGCTGTGCCTGTCTCGGGGCCGGGTGGAACAGCTCTTGTGTGCCCCTTGCCCACTTTGACACTGTCTCTCTGGGACTTGCAGGACCTGATGAAGAAGTATTACTCGGGCATGCCTGTCTCCCCACTGCCTCTCAAGGTGGTTCTGGCCCTGGAGCAGCTGAGGTAAGGGCTGAGGTTGCAAGTCAGGATGGTGATTCCCATTTTGGGTAGCTCCTGAGGGCCCGGAGGGGTCGGGGGGGAGGAGCCACATCTACAGGAGAGACGGCTGGGCTGTTGTGCGCAGCAAAGCTGAGGTTCTGGGCAGGGAGAAAGGCCCTGGTGCTCCTGTCCCCTGGCAGGGAAGAGAGGGAGAGCTGGGGTCTCCTTCCCTCCAGAGCGGGAGGTGGTTCACTGCTGCCGGGGAGGAGGTGGGCGCTGCTGGAGCTGAAGGCAGTGCTCAGCAACATGAGCTGGGTGGGGGGTATTGGCTTTGTAGCTGTCAATTAGGAGAAACTCAGATGTTGTCTGAACCACTCTGGAGAGGTAAAGAGCCTTTCTGATTTCTCTCCTGTTTTCCTCCTCTCAGCAAGCTGAAGCCCTCTTTCGAAAGCAAAGACATGCGTGAGATGTTGGTCCTGTGCTGCAAGAACATCGTGACACACCCTTCAGCAGAGAAGATGCTGAAGATCAGGAAGTCACAGCAAGCAGCACAGTACCTGCAGGTAACCTGCCGTAACTTTCCCGGCCACCTCTCGGTCGGAACCCTACATACCTCAGCACACACAGCCTCTGCTCTGGCAGCAGCCGTGATGCTACACGTCACTCCCGTCTTCTGCTTTCAGCTTCAGCAAACAGCACTGAAAGCTCTGGGCCGGCTCATGGTGGTCCTGCTGGAGACAGAGCCCAGCGGCGGCTTCTTTCAGAACATAGTCCATGTGAGTACTTGTGGGGCAAGGGAGAAAGCATGGTGCCTGTCAATAGCGGGGGCAGAGATCTGGGGACTGAGAGGAGGATCAGAGGGGGAGAAATCTCCTGCTGACGTGCCAGCTCACTGCGAGCTGAAATGGGCAGAGAAATGGGCCCTGCAGGGGGAAAGCAGGAGCCAGCCCCTGGAGGCCACAGCCGAGGAAAAGCTCCTGGGTTAGGAGGCAGGAGTGACTGCAGAGAGCGGGGCGGCAGTGCCGGTGCTCAGTGAGGCAGGAGGCCACATGGAGCAACAGGGCAGGCCCTAAGGGAAAGTGCTGGGAAAGGAGGGACAGGGAGAGGGGTGGCAGGAAGGGAAAGAAAAGACATCCTCAGTGAGACAGATGCTCTACCCCAGGTCCTGCAGAAATGCATGGTATCGAGCAACGTGTGGGAGCGCGAGAGGGCCCTGCAGACCTGCTCCCAGCTGCTGGCTGTTTGTGAAGAGCTTCAAGTGAGTAAAGAGCCCCACCGCATGCCCCCTGCTCCCTCCCCAGCGCCCCAGAGCTTGAAGGCGAGCTCTGCCCAGCTGTGCATGCTGTGTCACGGTGGGAAGGCACAGATGGGAGAAGCTGGGGAGAGCTGGGGCCATCTACAGCTCTGTTCCTGCCTCTCACCCCTGCAGAGAGGAGATGCCTGTGAGCACTTTGGCTCCTTGGTGGGATTGCTGGCGCCTCTGACTTGTGACCCCATGCCCGCATCCCGCCAGCTGGCCGTCACCTGTCTGAGCTCCCTTCTGCGAATCCAAGGTGAGTGGAGCAGGCGTGCTCCAGCCCTCTGCCCTCCTCCGTAGCACTACCAGAGCCCCACGGGCTGGGCCCTCTTGACAGGAGGGAGAGGCACCGTGCACAGCTCTCTTCTTGTCCCCACCCTGTCCTCTGTCTTTCCCCCGTGGAAAGCAGTTTCATTTCCAGAAGCGTGACTTCCCTTTTCTCTCTGTGCTCTTTCCAGCCAAAGCGACCAACACAGACATCGAGACGGGTGACATCAGGGGCCTGTGCGAAGGGCTGCACGCCTGCAGCATCGCCTCTCAGCTCCAGACCACATCCAAAATGGCCATGGTAAGTGGACCCAAGAAGAGGTGGTGTGATCTCTGTGTGTAGGCTTCTGCACGACCCTGTGCAGCTCCCAGCCTCTCACACTGTTTCCAAAATGAGCTGTTACCCTGAGCCCTGTTTTCTCAGCAAGTAGCAGGAGGCTCTGAGCTACGTCTGGCCTTCAGGCACCCAGTGCAAGGCTCTGACTCCATGATGTGCGTTTGTGTGTGTGAGTGCACTTGCATGCATGTGTGACTGTGGCTGCTGGGAGGTCGGCTTTGCATGTAAGCAAACACCATGGGTGCAGAAGCTGAGAGAAGGCTCAACCGCCTTCCGTATCAGCAGCAGGGTACAGACAGCTGCAGCAGAGCAGTGATGGGATCTCTCCCGCTTCTCATTTCTCTGCAGATCGTGTGCAGGAACTTCCCCCTAGAACGCACCGTTGACTTCATGACTGCCATCAAGGAGACGATCCGGAAAGCCAACGGAGTGCGTGTGCGTGCTGCTGGGAAGTGGATGACCACCTTCCTGCAGATGCACGGGAAGGACCTCAGTTGGAACGTAAGAGACTTTCTGCCACGTGTCTTGGACTTTTGCTGGCTGTTGCACTATGACTTGTGCCGTTTGCCCCTTGTGCTCAGGGCACGGAGACCAGGGTAGCTGGCATGAAATTCAGGCTTAGGACTTGGCAGCACGTCAAGGGAGCAGGCACTGCTCATGCGCTGAATGTCCATGGCTAGGCCCTGCAGAGTGCAGGATGCAGCAAGTCATTCTTTCTCCCCTTCTTCTCTCAGGTGCCTCCGATCCTCTACATCCTGCGCAGCATCACCTCGTTTGCGCAGCAGAGCACGTTCCTGCCCTTCCTGTGCCAGGCGGTGGTCATCCTCACCCGCCATCACACAGAGGCTGTGATGAGCAACTTCTCCCGGCCGCTTGGGCCAACGGACAGGTACTGGCACTCCCGCCTTTGCTGTTGCTGCAGAGGGATGTAGGGAGGAGGCAGCTTTTCTTTTTTGTGAATAGCCTCAAGTTGCGACTCTACTTTTTCTAGTGAGACGTGGAGGAGAATAAGAGAATTTTGTCTTCAGCGATGGAGCCAATAGAAAAAAGAAGAAAGGATAAGAAAGGAAGGGAGGAGAGGAAAGGAGCAGGGAAGGAAAAAGGGAATGAAAAGGGAAATTTGAAAGGAGAAAAGGAGAAAAGGAGAGAAGAGAACGAGAAAAGAGAAGATGAGCTTAAAAATTGTACTATTTATTATAAATAAATAAATACATACATACATACATAAATACATAAATAAATAGTAGTTGTTTTTTTTTTTTTTACCAAGTCTTTATTTCAATAGCTGCTGTCTCTTCTCCATACCAGTTACAGAATCACAGTCACCGAATGTCAGGGATTGGAAGAAACCTCAAAAACTCATCTAATCTAATCCCCCTGCTGGGAACACCTAGATTAGGTCACACAGGAATGTGTCCAGGCAGGTTTTGAACGTCTCCACAGAGGGAGACCCCACAACCTCTCAGGACAGCCCGTTCCAATATTCTGTTACCACCACCATGACGTTTTTTTTCTAGCATTCATGTGGAACCTCTCATGTTCCAGCTTGTACCCATTGCCCTTATCCTGTCACTGGATGTCACTGAGAAAAGCCTGGCTCCATCCTCCTGACAGACATCCTTGACATATTTAGAAGCGTTCATTAGGTCACCTCTCAGTCTCCTCCAAGCCAAAGCTTCCTCAGACTTTCCTCGTAAGGGAGATGCTCTGGTCCCTTCATCATCTTTGTGGCTCTGTGCTGGACTCTCTCAAGCAGTTCCCTGTCCTTCTTGAACAGAGGGGCCCAGAACTGGACACAATACTCCAGATGCGGTCTCACCAGGGCAGAGTAGAGAAGCAGGATAACCTCTTTTGACCTCCTAACCATGCCCCTTCTACTATGTCCCAGGGTGCCATTGGCCTTCTTGGCCACAGGGGCAGGTTGCTGGCTCATGGTCACCCTGCTGTCCACCAGGACCCGCAGGTCCCTTTCCCCTACGCGGCTCTCCAACAGGTCAGTCCCTAACCTATGCTGGTATGTGGGGTCGTTCTTGCCCAGATACAAGTCCCTACGCTTGCCCTTGTTATATTTCATTCAAGTTCCCCCTGCCCAACTCTCCGCCTGTCTAGGTCTCGCTGGGTGGCAGCACAGCCTTCAGGCATGTCAGCCACTCCTCCCAGTTCTGTGGCATCAGCAAGCCTGCTCACAGTGTGCTTTACTGCCTCAGTACAATTTTTGGGCCACTACTCCTTGTGCTCTTGCTACACACCATCGAGAAGAGCCTGGCCTCACTCATTTGCCTCCCACCTTCCTTTGGTTATAAATAGTTGTATATAACAGTTATGTATAATAGTAATAAATATTTACCAGATCCCCTCTCAGTGTCCTTTTCCCCAGGCTGAACAGAGCACCGTTACTCAGCCTTTCCTCACATGGGAGGCCCCCAGTCATCCTTGTGGTCGTCCTCTGCTGGACTCCTTCTAGGAGGTCCCTGTCTTTTAACTTCACTTAATTGAGGTGCCCAGAACTGGGCACAGCAGTGTAAGTGTGGCCTCACCAGTGCAGAGCAGAGGAGGAGGATCACCTCCCTCGACGTGCTGGCCAAGCTCTTTTGATGCCAACATGCAGTTGGGCAATTCCACATGGGCCACGTTAACTTTCTGTCAGTTTCCAAGAAAATTGTTTCAGAGCTTTTCAGGGACTGCTATATGCTTGCATCCTGTGCAAGAAGGTGGTATTAGTGCCTAATTCACCTAAGTGCGATTTTGCCTTTCTTGAGTATGTTGTTACTACTACTTTTAAATTGTTTAGGACAATATTAGTGCTTGAGGAGATAATGGGTTTTTGGTTGTTAATGTTGTTTAGGAGTTTATTGTTCTCGTGCATTTTATGGCATGTATTTCTCAAAGCTTTTAATCATTGGTTTACCATTTTATTTATCATCATTTATTAATCGTTTTGTCTAATTTGAGCATATCTGTAACTTTTGCTTTTTTATGTTATTATATAATTGTGTACTTAGTCAGGTTTTCTAGAGAGAAGCAAATTCCCAGAGCAGTACACAAAAATATCCTCTACCTATCTATCACATATGGCAAGGAAATAATAAATGAGTGAGTCAGAACATAGAGGTTTAAGGCTGTATTATGATAGGCCTCCAATCAAAGTCTAGGTTCTGACCACCTGCTTCAGTCACCGAAGTCACAGTGACTTCACTCCAGAGATGTCAACAGAGTTTGGGCATCCAAGTTAAGCACCAGCGTTCCCTATGCAGCCAGTAGAAAGCTGGAGAGTCGGAAAATCAGTTCTGGAAGATCTGAAGTGCCTGAGCAAGTTGCCAGCTTTGCTATTGTCTGTGTACAGAATGAACAGCAGCAAATAAATGTACTCCTCTGTGCCTTGAAAAATGAGGTTTCTATCTGCAAACTGCCTCCTGCAAGAGGCTTCTGCAGCATTGTGACTCCTAAGCTCTGCCTGGGAATCACTTGAGAGAGCATTTAGATCTCGTCCATGACAAAGCATGTCCGTGGAGCTACTCAGCACTCCTGCTCACTGTTTGGGCTGTTGGAGAAGAACCATCTTTGCATGGAAATAAAGAGAAGCATACGAAGAAGAATGAAATGATATTTTAAGGTGGATTAGGGAAATGTTATTTCCTTTAACATACATCAGTACTTCCATGGACATCGGGAGCCTGTGTGAGGGGCTGCACGCCCGCAGCACTGTCTCTCATCTCCAGATCTCATTCAAAACTGCAAGCTTAAGCGGATCCAAAAAGGGGTAGTGGGATTTCAGTGGAGGCTTCTGTACAACCCTATGCTGCTTCCAGCCTCTTACACCATTTGCAGATTGAGCTGTCACCCTGAGCCCTGTTTTCTCTGCAAGTAGCAGGAGGCTCTGAGCTATATCTGGCCTTCAGGCACCCAGTGCACGGAGCTGATGACATGACATGCGTTTGTGTGTGTGTGACTGTGTGTGCATGAGAAGAAAGAAAAGAAAGGAGAAAGAGAAAGGAAAAGGGAAAGGGATAGGGAAAAGGAAAACTGAAAGGGAAAGGGAAAGGGAAAGGGTTAGGGAAAGGGAAAGGGAAAAGGGAAAGGGAAAGGGGAAGGGGAAGGGGAAGGGGAAGGGAAACGGGAAGGGGAAGGGGAAAGGGAAGGGGAAGGGGAAGGGAAAGGGATAGGAAAGGGAAAGGGAAAGGGAAAGGGGAAGGGGAAGGGGAAGGGGAAGGGAAAGGGATAGGGAAAGGGGAAGGGGAAGGGGAAGGGGAAGGGGAAGGGAAAGGGATAGGGAAAGGGGAAGGGGAAGGGGAAGGGGAAGGGGAAGGGGAAGGGAAAGGGATAGGGAAAGGGGAAGGGGAAGGGAAAGGGATAGGGAAAGGGGAAAGGGAAAGGGAAAGGGAAAGGGAAAGGGAAAGGGAAAGGGAAAGGGAAAGGGAAAGGGAAAGGGAAAGGGAAAGGGAAAGGGAAAGGGAAAGGGAAAGGGAAAGGGAAAGGGAAAGGGAAAGGGAAAGCCTGCTGTCTACTGGGATACCCAGGTCCTTCTCTGCAGAGATCCTCTCCTGCAGGTCAGCCCCTAGCGCAAAAAATGCGCAGTTGTGTTTTCTGTTTTGATACAGGAATTAGAGAATAGGTTTCAAGACTGCCAAAAATTCATCCACTTTTTTGTTTCTTTGTGGATCCATTTTTCATTGACAAAATGCATTACTGGCCAATTTTCAGATGGAGCATGTAGAACTGCAATCTGAAGTCTGATCTCTTCATTAAATAAGAAAAAGTAAAAAATTGAAATAAGTTGTGTTACTTATTATATTATATGATGCATTTTCTGAGGGCTGCTCAGAATCGTAGAACGGCCTGGGTCAAAAAGGACCTCAAAAATCACCCTGTTACAACTCCCCTGCTGTTGGTAGGGTCACCTACTACTAGACCAGGCTGCCCAGAGCTACATCCAGCCTGGCTTTGAATGCCTCCAGGGATGGGGCATCCACAGCCTCCTTAGACATGAAAGAAGAACATGATAAGAACATGATAGCAATTTCTTATTTCTAAAGTGCATGAATATAGGAGGGGATGTTTTGGTGTTCTTTTTTTCCTTCCTTATAAAATCTTGATTCTAACTCAAAGGAAATTAAATCCACAGCAGTGTATCTGTTAAGGCTAAAGATACAAAAAAGCTCTTCATTTTGAAACAAAGTCTGACAAACAAGGCATAATCTGACTTTCTTCTGTCATGCAGAGTTCTACTGATCAAACACAAGAAATTTGATCCCCTCTGATTGCTCATTGAATTTTGGAAAATAAAGAAATGAGGATCAAATGAGGAAGTGTTGAGGCAGGAATTGGTAACACTTATGTATAGGACATAATTTTCATAAGAATAAAAACTGCTTAAATATGTGTACTTCTATTGTTAAAAGAAAAAAACTGTCATTACAGAAAATTAATTCCAGCAAGATAATTTACTTCCAGTAAGTAAAGGAATTATTGAATTTCTAATGCTAGTTACTAATTTTTCAAAAACTTTTTTATAGATAAAAATTGTTTTGTAACTGGCCTGTAGTCTCCTCACTAGCCCTCATCTCCAAACTCACAAGCCCAACTAACACCTCTAGTGTTAGTTTGTCTCTCATCAGCCCTTCGGAAGTTCTATTACGATCTTTTGCTCAACACGTCTAAGATCAGCCTCTGTCTTCCTCCTCCATAACTCCTTTTCTCAGGTACCATATAGATGGCTGATAGTCCCATTACTTGCTAACTGCTCCAAGCCACTTTCTCACTTGAGGCTCTCACACCCAGGTTTATTTCAAAATCATGGGTTCTACTTGCAGAATCTCTCTTCCTCTGGCTCCTGCTCTTCTTTCTCAGCACTTACAATAACATTCCTTTTACTCTTGCACTCTTGTCTTGCTGCGACTCTATACACATAGAAATTCTATTGCAAAAATAATTTTTCCCATGCTTGTTGCCCATCACTTATGTCTGCCAGGTTGCAGAGCCCCCAGGTGAGTCTGGCACATCATGCTGCTGCCTACAAGGTTTGGGAATTGTCTGAAGCTGAAATGCAGCCCCTGAACAAGGGGCCATACCCAAAGGTAGAGAATGGCATTTTAAACCACTGTTTAAGGTTTCTTTAGACCTACTTCACTCCTGCGTTACCTCTCACTGAGAATTCAGAAGCTTCTTTATTTCAGTCCTTATGCTTCCAAATGATGTTCTTCGCCTACATGACCTTGCATACTTGGGATGCTCTCTCTGCACAAAGTCAAACCATATTCTCCTAAAAATTCCTCCTTAATTTTCTCTTGAACTTGATGAATACAGAAGCATTTGATGGATTTTGGATTACCAGCACGTCAGCGTTACTGTGTGATACGCTGACCAATATTGATTTACTTTACCTTAGTATTCTCCAGACTATCTACATTTCTGTATTATCACTTGTCCCACATTACCAAGTCACTGGGCTAGATCTCAGCACTTTTCTATCTTTTTTGTATAGCATTTATCTGTAGAGGCTTCTTCTGTGATTAGTGGTCTCAAACATATAGGGTATGTAAATAAACAATGCTTTGTTGCAAATTCTAGCAAAGAGCTCTTTGAATGAAAGCTTGAAATACAAGCAAATCATCCTCAGTGATCCAGCTCTGACTGTCAGCTTTCCCATTTCAAACAGGTAATGTTCAGACGTGGATTATATGCCTGTGATTCTTCAAAATGACACAACTGTGGAATTTTATACACCTCTTATTCCTAGTCCTACTTTTCTTCCAGATAATCATGGTGCAGTAGCTGAAAACACTGATAGCACTTGGGAAGAAGAGCTGAGACTGAATCAAGTGTCAAGTTAATACACTGGAAGAAATTCTAATGTCTACAAGGCACTGAAAATGTCATAATTGAGTACAATGAAGATGAGATTTCACTTACAGAGATTTAAGCCAAAAATTACAGATGACAAAGGATGAATTAATCAAAGATGTCACCAAAAAGGAGATTACATCAGTTGCCCTCCTGGAACTTAATAAGAAATGATACTATTTAAATACCCAGTGCCAAGGAGTGCTTTGGAGACATTTGGAGGCTAGAGGCTGGAGTAGAGTAATGGGACAAAATGTATTTATAAGTGTCTGTGTTCAATCGAAGTCCCATTTTGCAAAAGTTCAAATCCTTGGATGCCTATCTTACATGGCCATCTTGAGGAGTCAGAAGCATGGGCACTTTTGGAAAACACTGTCTGGTTCCTACTTAAAAACTTCTCCCTTTGCTAGACAACCCTCAATGGAAACCAATCTTAAGGCACTTTGGAAAAATTCTCCTTAAGTTTCTTTATGGCCTAAAAGTGTGACTGGGGAAGAAATATTACAGAGGAATACTGTGAGGATTGTTTTGCACAGCTATTCAGAGATCTGGTCACAGAAGGATATACTTGAGAACTGCCAGAAGATCTCCTGTTCACCACCTCTACTACTAGGCCTGCATGATTTTTGTGCAGGCAAAGTTAGTCTGGAAGTCAAATGTCAATGTTCCTGGCTGTGAATGGCACACAGGTCCATTGTTGGCTGCATTAACCCACTGTATTACTTCATTGATAATTCTATCTCGATGTTAATTCAGTCAGTTCACTTTAAAATTCCTTAAATTTTAAGGTGGTGTGAAATCCAGATGCATGCTGTAGCAGAGCAATGCAGTAATGAGAGATCTTTAAAGGTAATTGCATACTCTACTATATTCTGGAATTACTGTCTTGGGGCTTCCCAGTCATTCTGTAGTCTTTATATACAGTATTTATTATAGTATTCAGCTTAAAATAAGATGCTAATAGGTTACATAGGCTTTGATTAAGGAGCTGATGCGGATTTTAGGGGAAAATCAGGTTTGAAGATCTGGAGGATTATTAATATTTAAAGTCTTTAGATACTCTCTTGCTGGCTCATGAAAATGTCAGTGAAACACATCGTCTCACTCTGCTATTCATTTCCTTGATAGGAATTCATCCCTGAATAAAGACTAGCTAGAAACTTAGAAAAGCCTGAAATGATCTCTCATTTTAGATTAAGGCCCTGTAGACAAATCTCCAAGAGTAAGCAACTGAGGAAACCCTTGGTAAAATGTAAATCTTCTTGCCAATGGCTGCTCTGGGTTCCCAGGCAGGCCAAGCTTCCTGGCACTATCAGGCCCTGTGGATTCTGGACATGGGGCAAGGATCATTAGCACTGCTGGGGAAGAGAGGACACCTGGGAGAGGTGAGCTGCTGCCAGACATGGAGGGGTATCTGGAAAGGCAGGGGTTTTCCTGAGGTCTGCTCTCAACATCACTTGAGAGCTTGTAGCCCTCAGTTAACTTGCTTGGCTATTAGTATTAAAATGCTTTTTACACTATCTTTATTAAAATATTTGTTTCTTGCTACTGAACATAAAATTCCTGCTGCAGGCTCTTTCTCCTGCCTTTATAAAAGGAAAAGCCCTGGGCTTTTCAAGGGGAGCTTTTTTAACTGGCTAGTGCCATAATTCCTCATTTTGCTTCTCCAGCAGCCTCAGATTCCAGGCAGAGCTGAGGCACAGGGCAGTCATCATCTGTGTCCACAGGTACCAGGAAATCATTACAGGATTTCTGACTGCCTCAGCTCCTCGCTCTTGTTGTGCCTGGGGAAGAAAATATGGCAGAAAGTGATGAATGTGTGCATGGCTTTGAACTGGAAAGCCAAAGGTATCCTTGCATTTGCTGCTGCCTAATTTATCACCTTCTCTTTGCACAGCAGCAAATACACTCCTAAACGTTCACAGCTGGGCTACAGATGCACCTGGTATGGAAGGCTTAACATTTATTCAAACAAACTCAAGATTCCACCCCCTCTTCAATACAGGCATGCTTATCAGTGAGCTCAGGTAGACTTGAGCC
Organism: Tympanuchus pallidicinctus; assembly: GCF_026119805.1. Taxonomy (NCBI): domain Eukaryota; kingdom Metazoa; phylum Chordata; class Aves; order Galliformes; family Phasianidae; genus Tympanuchus; species Tympanuchus pallidicinctus. The sequence goes on from NW_026294659.1 coordinate 23,458, forward strand.
TGAAGCACTGACCAGATAAATATCCCAGCAGAAATTGAACCATGTCCAATGACAGCTGGATATTTCTTGTTTGTATCTGCTTTTTAACCTGTTTGTGGTTTGTTCTTGGCTCAGCTGAATTATTTTGACTTTCCTTTCTCTGGAGAAACATCCCTTGACAGCAGTGACATCTTGCTTGAAGGAAGATGGTGCTGAGCAGAAATCACAGCTGCTGTAGGGAATGGTATGTTACTGTGCCCAGCCACTCTTTGCAGCCAACAAGCTATTTCTGAGCAGGTTTCTAGTTTTAGACTATTGGAAACCTGTGATTATCAAAGATGTTGAGAGAAACTTTTGAATGCCCCATCCCTGGAAATGTTTAAGGACAGGTTGGATGGGGCCTTGGGAAACATGTACTAGTGGAAGGTGTCCTTGCCCATGGCAGAGAAATTAGGTAACCTCTAAAAGTTGCTTTGAACACAACACATTCCATGATTCTATGAATTTAGCCGCTTCTGGGAGCTGTGAAAACTTCACCAAGGATACAAAATTGCCATGAAAAGATCTATGTATTTTCTAACTTCCAAATACGAAGTTACTGTGCAGGCATCTAACAACTGTGTATTTCTGTGTGTGTACTGTGAGCTCTGGGAAAACGTCCAGCAATTGGAGAAAAAACTTCTCAAAGGAGGCTAACGAGATCAAATAACCAGGCTTTGGCTTTGGACATGGAGCATGAAGAAGAGTTCCCACAGCTGATGTGGTTTGTGTGACAAGTGTGAAGTTTGGGAGTTTGAGTCTAATTTTCATACTTTCTTACACCCTTTTGAGATGAGCTGGTGTCTTTGCAAAGATTATTTTAAAACAAGTTCCCTCTATATTTTCTTTTTCTTTTTTTTTTAATATATTTTGATAAGAGTGTTTATATCTTAGAAATTTATGGCAGACTTTGTATGTGGTTTTATTTTTCATATAATCTCCGTACTGTTGTTATGCTGCTACTGTCTGTAGATGTTGCGGACTAACTTGCTTGAAGAGTCATTTTCACTCTACAGTGCTGAACAGTTGACTGTAGGCATTATATTCTGTATGGGATAACAGGATTCATCCTGTTCTATAAAGTAGATATAAATCATTTATTGCTTGGGAATTAAACAACGTGAAAGAAAGCAGAGATCTGGATATTTTTGTGCTTAATTCCAACGTTCATGTCAACAATTTCCATTCACTTTTCTCCATTTTTATGATTTTTTTTTTTTAGATTTTCAAAGATCAGTCTCTAGGTATTGTGCTGTGTTATCCCAGAGAAATCCCCCATGAATGGACTGCTAGAATAATTTTACTATATATTATAATTTTTAATCTTTTCAGGCTAAGGATAAAAATAAATTGATCTTATAAGAAATTTATTTAATCATTCCTATAGCATATGTCTAAAGACAAATTCCTGCATGGAACAGATGGTTCATCTCTGTTTAAATTCAGGCTTCCTCTTTATCGTGTTGATTAATTTAACCTCTAGAGCTGCCTGTTTCTCTCTGCTGGATACAGAGACCTTTCTAACAGAGGTACCAAACTCAGGGTGAATGGGTCTGGATGTTGATCCTCCGTTTCTGATGACTTTACCTTACTTTACCTATGTATAAGGATAGCAGAGATCAACCGGGCAAGCTGAAACTGTCCCAGGTGCTTATCTGGGATAGCGGAGAGACTCAGTGGGCTTCCCTGCAGGAGGGGATACAAGGTTAAGGGAGAGATGTGGAGGAGACTCTAGAAAGAAGTGCTTGGAGGGTGGAGCTGGATGAAGTGCCTGCCATTGGGTGCCAAATGCCATAACTGCAACTCAATTGGTGCATGGTGAACATGGCTAAACCTGCATATTTAGGTTGGACTTATACAGTTCTGCATCAGGAAAAGGGGGTAAAATAAACAGTGCATTCAAATGGAAGGGCTTTCTTATGGGCCAGATCTCTGTGCTTTTATTAAATTTCATTTCCCTTTATCATGTTTATAATAGTAGGAAAAATGACTGTTGATGCCCTAGGCGCCCTAGGAACCTGGCAAGTTAGTGAATGCAGAGAATATGATTTTATATATTTTGGTGTTTTTAATTTTAAGTTAAGTGCTGCTGGGTTCACCCATATGTAATTAGGAAATCTTTAGCTTCATTTTAGCTTAAATTTTGCATTTTACTTTGATAAATCATGAATAGTAGTCTTGAGATAGAGCAGTAGCCTTTCACTGTAGTAATGGGCTCAAGGTGAAGCTGAGCAAGAAAGTGGAAGATTTATGTAACATAAGCTGCAGAGCTCATACAGTCCAAGCCTCTAAAGGTTTATCAGTTACAGAAATAACTTTGCAAACTTTGCAGATGAGTAGCACATCAGTACTGTGTACCAGATAGTGCACTGGGTAATTTGAAAGTCACAACTGCTCTCTAAAATTCTGTGCATTCACAAACTATACCTCATTAATATTTATACTAGAGTCTGATAAGACCTGCAAATATTTAAGGTTTAATTAGGAGACATTCTAATTAGGGAAATGTGTTTTTAAGTGCTATTTTGAGTTCAGCTGGTATAGACTGGGCAGAAGTTGATGTTCCTAATTATTCAGGCTGGAAAAGCACACTGATTAATGGAGAGTTTCAGGAGTGCAGTATAAATCTAGCTGATATCTTACAGACACAACAGTAGAGGAACATCATGCACAACTGTCTTCTGAAATCTTTGTGATTAGAATTTGTGTTTTGTCATGACATCAATGTCCCAGTATTCACTGTGCCCGAATTTTCTATTGCATTGCAGCTAATCAAAGCTAATCAAGCTTTGAAGGTATGTTTTGCAAGGTGAAGTCTAACCAGTGCAAGTCTAAAGTGCAGTTTCTAAGACCAACTTCAGATTCACTACTGCTAAGAATTGTTAAGAGACACAGATCATTGGCAAGCCTATAGTAAGGTAATAGCAATTACCTCTGTGTGGCAGTCCTCCTGGTGACTTAAATTATCAGCACCGCCCTTTATGCGGTAAGAAATAACAGCATCTGTAGGAACGAGGCTTGTGGAGCTGAGAAGAGAATGGCTTTGGACTTCAATGTTAGAGAAATCTGAGATGAAGACTCACCATGCTAATGGTATCTTTCATGTCTAACTCTGGACACTGTAGGACATGGATTTCCCCTTTGCCTCTATACACTTCTCCTCAAATACCCAGGTCTAGAATTCAGATCCATAAAGATACAAAAGTAGTGGACTCCAATTTCATTCTCTGCTCTTTGATTAAAGCAATGGAATTTAGAGTATAAATATCTTCCGAGAATCTTGTCTGGCTCTTCTCAGATGTACTGCATGTGTTAGAAAGCACATTAGGAAATAAGAATCGTATTCCTTCTAGTTAATTCCCTTGGTAACTATGTAGCCAAAATTACATTTACTAGATTCAATGAGAAAAATTATCTTACCCATTTTCATCACTTTGAGTTGCAATAGAGAGCTTATAAAGAGTGTTAATATCTGCAATTTTCCAGAGGCTAAACCAGAAGCAATTAGGAACCTTGTATGACACCTACTAAGTGCAAACCAGCGTATTATTGTTTCATTATTTCCTAGAGCTCCTATTTGAAACCTGGTAGAATACCCAATGAGCTGAAGAAGTTGATCATAAGAATGTGAATTTCACAGACTTCTGCCTCACACAAACTTTCCTGTTGAGAAATGAAGGTTAGACACATGCCATGAAATAAAATACTGCCACAGGTAGGAGTAGCTCACTCAATGAAGCCCATCACAGTGGGAACTGGTGGAGACCATTATTGATTTTTTTTTTAAGGTAAAAGCAGCATTAGAGGATATTTAAATGGACATTAAGGAATGAATGACTGTGATTTATTAATAATTGGTAGTTTAACAGATGAGTTTGTCCCTAAAACATACGGTAAAATAACTGAAATGCTTGCTTGAAAATTTCCAAAGCACTTCCTTTATAAAAGTCAAATGAAAGACCAGTATCCCAAATTGTACTTAGAATAAGCATACAAAAATATGTCAGTGTTAAGGGGTATTCCCTCATTAACATGAGGATGACCTCTTTGACATTACAACCAGACAATGGTCACCATGCAGAAGGTTATGGCAGAAGAGGTGTGTGTGCCATGTTGCTGTCTTTTACATTGTTGCAGTGAAGGATTCTTGTTTCATTAACTGCAACACACACTTTGTATTTAAAGGCAAGGAAATGAAGCTCCAACAAAACACTTTTTGAACACAACCACTGGTTCACCAGAAAAACACAGGACAAGGCATTTCCTCCCTTTCAGAAAAGTGCCAGAGACTCTGCTTCCCATAGAGAAATGAGATGAGAGGTTTTATTTGCAAATCCTTTCTGAGCCCCATGTCATGCTTATGGTGTGGAAGAAGAGGCCTTACTGAACATCTGCAAGGTGTGACTTACAAATCAAATCCCATCGTAAACTTTGACACTGTACTGCTTCTGTAATCAGAAGCAGAGTGATTATCTGAGCTCTGTGCCTCCCACCAGTAAGCTATCTTCAGGTAAAGATGTTCTAGTAGACATCTGCATGAAGGATAGGGAACTATAAAGGAGACATACAGTTACTTGTTTTTCCATAGAAGGTTGTAATAAAATTTAGTTATCAAAAAATGTGCCATATGTATATGTGCTAAGAAATAATAGGTTTTCTGCATTCTGTAGCATTGCATTTCCTGGGTCTGAAGCCATGAGAGCCACAGTTTCATCGTTTGGCTGAGTTAATGTAGCATATGCAGGTAACAAATGCTGCTCTCTTATGAAGACTTAACTCTTAACTTTGATGCTTTGTTGCTTTTCCTTCATCAGGTATAGGTTTCTTGGGCACAGGCAAAACTTTTAAAGCATGAAAAAATATAGTGGCAAGAAAGAACATTCTTACTGGAGGGTGAGTGCTTGCATGTTGTCAGTGGTACAGGTTTAGGGGGAACACGACTCAGAGAAGGAATCAGTATAAGGTAATCCCTTGGAAGACTGAGGCTATTTTAAAGGTCATGCCAATATATTCACCTCCTGTAAGGCACAAGGCTGTTCATTAACCACTCTATTATTACAGAAATGGCAGTGGTGATAAGTTCTATTAATGCCCATCTACTTCCTAGATTTATGTGATTTAAACTTTCATTCCCCCACCGGAGACTCACAAGTGCCTAAAAGGTGCCATATATATTCAGCAGCCCTACACAGTTTACATGTTTAATGCATGAAATTGCCCATGTCTGATCTCTCCTCTTTTATAATCAAGGCATAAAGTAATGATAGTAGGAGTACCCATCTAGGAGAGGTGAGATCTCAGGTCCAAACCTGCCTAAGATAAATATTTAATAAGAAAGGGTCATATTTATTAATAATATCTTAATAGTACAGTCTTTAAAGGATAGAGGGACTTTAAAACAAGTCTCTCATGTAAGTCTTCAAGAAGTCAGGCTTCAGGGTCTGCACTCTTCTTCTCTATAGAACAGTTAACTTTTCCACAGCACTGATTTCACACTAGCATGGAAGGTTTTGGACTAGACCACCTGGAATACCTGGCCTCTTAGAATGTAGCTATACTGACAAAATAAATACGGACCACTAAGTGGGCTTAATTGTCAGTGTACTCCTGGTTTTGTCCAGGGTCAGCCAGCACAGACCTCAGTAATATCTTGGCACAGTTTAGGTTAACACCCTTCAAAGTCATCTTCCATGGGCAGTTTGGAAGTGGTATCTCATCTTTGGAAATGTTAGACAGTGTGGCTATGACATCAGGAGTTGTGCCACACCATGTTAGGCATGTCTTCATGGGTTAAGTTACCCCTGCATTTTCTTATAGGTAAAGGCAAGGTTTTGATCCTGCTGCTTTCAGACATTCCGTTCGATCCCTCCTGTCTTGACTTTGTGTCATGACATATCCTTTTCCTTCAGCTGTGTGTTGTGAATAGGATCTCCATAGTGTGCAGATTCCTGTTGAGTTTAAAGACATGAATTTCCATAGTTTGACTCCAAGCCCTGGGAGATACGTCCCTCCCTGCAACTTTTCCTGTTACAGTCAGTTTTGTCATTTATTTCATTAGCTGCTAAATAAGACTGATTATACCAGATACACCCATGCTTTGTCTGTGAAATCTGGACACCAGGCAGAGGGCTCATGGAGGTATGGAGACAGGCAGTGTTGGGAAGTTCCATGATGAGCATGGTCATGCGTATGTGCTCTGGAATCCTGGGCATAAGAGATTACTGTGAACACACGGTATCAACATAGAATCATGAAACATGGAACTTCCTCTTGGTTTCCTTGGTAAGAAGCACATGGATATTTGACATGGAAGAGTCTAGTCTGTTCTTGTTGTGCAATGCAAATGTTTCTTTCTACTTCACCTCTTGCATAATTAGTACAGGCTGCTATAAATCATTCTGCATAGTTATGACATTGCAGGACTTGATCATTTTTGTAGGCCAGAGAGGGTCACTGCAGTTCAGACAGAACAGTTCTGGCCTACTAGCACAGCAGAGAACAAAGCAGACCACAGGTAAACAAACTTACCTTTTTAAAAACTGAGCCAAGGAAATAGTCTTGCAGATGCACATTGAAATCTTGACTGATGCTTAAATCTGGGAGTTCATTGGTACAATGCTGAGGTGGCTGGATGAAGTCTGTAACATCTCATTATCTTGACATAATGTCGCATTACTCTCATGCATATTCTGTTGTTAAAATGTTAAGATAACTCTTCATTATGTAAGATACTACTGGTATATTTAAACACCATAGAGTCACAAAACCTGCTCATAAAACAAACATAATCTAAACATATGTCAAGCACTGTCAAAATTTGTACAGGATGATCAGATGGTAGCTGGTGTCATTACATTCACAAGTTTTGGACACATAATGCCATACAGCAGACTGACTGTGTCATCAAGAGGAGAGGCTGACTGTAAGTAACACTATAGGAGAAGAGAAGCAAAAGAGAACCAGATGAGTCATTTTTAGAAAAGAAAACAGGACATTTTCTGGTATACTTACAGTTTTGCAAGCAGTCTTTAAAATCTTGTAATGAAATAGTCTCCTTTTACAGTGAAAAATTAGGATTTATAGTTGATAATTATGATTTATGATCCATAACGTCAAATAGTAAAGAAATGAGAATATTTCTGAACTCTTAATCTTTATAGCCATTAGATTTGGGAGTTTTTGTAACACATAATATTGATTGATGTTGTTTGTCTCCATGATGATTAAATCCTGAAATCAATTTGGAGTTACCTTGTTGCAAATTGGTTTTGTAAATAGATCAAAGAAGGATTTCAGAATGACTTTCTCCTCTTTTCTGTTGTGCTTGTCCAATAATCAGAATAAAGAGGATTTTAGAAGATAAGGCTGCTTTAAAGTGGATCATTGGTAAGATGCTACACTATGTACACATCTAATAGATAACAAATGAACTGATACTACATTTTATTTATGCTATGGGGAAAAGATCCATTTTCATCATAGATTCTACATGTAACAGAAAGACAGATCTGATTTCACTGACAGAAATTGCACTGCTTCTATCCCATGGGATTTTATTTTCTATTTCTGAAGAGTTGGAATAAAAAAATAGTGATAATTGTAATTTAAAATGAAATAGGCAGCAGTAATGACATTATACAATCGGAGAGTAGTGGTTTTCCAGGCAAAAGTGCATTTAGAATTACGCAGTGGTTGTAATTATATGGATCCTTTTCCTAATGTAGTGCTCCCACTATTCTAACTTCATTATAAACTGATGTGCTTAACAAATGTTGCCATTGCACACGCAAACCATCACTTTGATGCTGAGCCTCATGGAACTGGCTTGAAAACTTGCCTCTCTGTGGCAAGTGATCTTAATGATCTTAAGAGGAAGGGAAAGTCCATGCCCCGATATACTTAGGAGGCCATCATTCAGTCCAAACTTTGAGGCACAGGTTGTTGCAAGCTGGAAGTGCAGTGGAGGATGATAAACCTTTGTTTGCATTTCAGATGACAATTTTACATAAGAGGAACACCTATAAATAGTTGATGGAGGGTTGATTAATGTTACCAGCATACTATAGACATAAATAGGTAGATACAAGCACCCCAACAGAAGGCAGTAGTTGGGGATGAGCTATTGTTTCAGACAGCTTGTTCACCTGGTGGACTTACTCCAGCTGGCTACAGCAATTTATTAAAATGTCTATTAATAATAGAGATAGATGTAAGCTAAATTTATATACTCCAGGTGAGTACAGCATTCCCTACAGAGATTGGGATGTATGTTTGGATCATCTCAGCATGAGCTGGGTGTAAAAGTTGCATTTGCTGACAGAGGTGCCAGGGCTGCTGCTGTAGAAGTGGATGGTGATCACCGGTGCATTACTGGAAGAACAGGCTGTATAGCTCAGCTATATGCACACAAATGTCTTTCATGGCCCTTCCCTGCAGTGAGGTTGAAGAAAAGCACTGACTTTAAGTGATAATAAAACACCCACACAGTGTTTTTGTGAAGAAAAATATCATGGGCAATTCATGGAGCTGTGACAGGAAGGAATTCAGTCAATCCCTTCACCATTAATGCAAAGACCAGTTCTTCCCCCCTGTGACCCAGGTACTGCACAGGGTACGCTTCTCACTCGGTTTAGTAGGAGAGAGGGAGTGTGCACTCATCCCCAGATAATCTCCAGCTTGTTCCTCCTCTGCTGATAGGAGATAAGGATGTGTATTGCCTGAGGGTGAATACAAAACTTAAACCAGTTTTTCTGATATATATGCAAGGACACTACCTCACAGGCTTTTTGCAAAATGCAAGGACCATTCTTCTAATTTAATAGATAGATAGATAGATAGATAGATAGATAGATAGATAGATAGATAGATAGATAGATAAACAGACAAAAATAAAGACTTAGCTGTCTATTGCTTTGGCAAGCATTTTAATTCAGAGCTTAATATCTTCATCTGGACACCCTAGCTAGGTAATTCCTAAGTGTTTTCAGCTACATTTTACAGAGAAGCACCCTGCAACTCTCTTCTACCTACCTCCATGCTGAGGTGCCTATACAAAGTGTGGCTGAGTTTGGAAGGCAATGATGAAGGTCATCTGGTTCAACCCCCTGACTACCACATCATCTTGGCAGTAGTGCTGCTTGACATGAAATCACTTCTCTAGATTAAACCCAATTCCCTTGGCCTAAAATTGTACTCCTTTCCTACTTGTTTGAGATAGAAGAGGCTTGCAAACAAGGTGTCCTTGCAAACAAGTTGTGCAGAGGCTTGCAAATTCCTCTCTGCTTGACAATTGTACTAACTTTGTAAACTCTCAACAAATATGGCTTATCAGAAAGAAGAACTAGTTGAAACTCTCACCAAATAAATAAGGTATATCAGGAAGAAGAACCAGCTGAAACCAAAAGAAGTTACAGTGGTCAATGGACAACTTGAACTTAGAAATTTTAGATTTACTGTGCAGGTTTAATAGGCTAATTAATATTAGCTTCTTCACCCTGGGCAATATAATGTTAGCATTAATTATACATGCGATGTGTGATACACAAGGTGGTGATATACATGGGAGAACATTTATTAGGTGGACCAGTAAGTCTGTAACGTCCAAGAACTTCAGTCAATGAAGAAAGAGGTAGTGAAACTGCAGCTGGGAAGTAGGGATAAAAAAGAGGCTGCAACCTTCGACAAGTTGTGACACCCTACTGGGAAATGAACCCAGTAAAGTCTCCCTTTATTCAAATAAAGAATGCTTTTGGGATAAAGATAATTCAGCAAGTGTATTTGAGAAAAAAAAAAAAAAGTTTCCAAACATATTACAGGGCAGGCTTGCGAGTTACAGGGCAAGTAGAGATGTATGTGTGTACAAGGGGGAGAGAGGGCAGTAGAATGCAGACAGAGAAAAGCATTTTGTGTCAGTCTGGATCAGCATTATGTCTCCCTGAAAAAAAGCAATCCCTGATTCCCAACTTTCCAGCAAAGCTTAGGTAAGCATGTTTAGAAACGCTTTTTCTAACGAGAAGATAGTATCTGGAAAAGTATACTTCTAAATGAATATGACAATTCCACTTTTTCACAAAAGCATTTTTCTGAATCTTGTTATAAGTGGTCCTGTAATGCCTACCTACATAATTAACCTCTTTCCCACTTAGAGTTTTTCTTTTGTAAGCCTGCATCTGCTGCTGATACACATGGGTAAGATTAATCCCATTAAAAATGTTATGCTAATTAGAATTTGCCATTGACCTTTCATTTTTGTGTAGACTCTGGTTTGCAGGAATCTTTTTCACTTATTTCATAGTAATTCTTCTGCTTAGTGATTGCTGTACTGTTTTCTTCAATAAAACACCTGAAAAGTTGCCTCTAATTTTTGTGAGATACATTTGGGTTCCTGCTCTAAGGGTTTCCCATTATTTTCTGAGGATTCCAGAGGGGCTGGAGACCAGATTTTCTTGGGTCTGTTTTTTTCTGCATGCTAATCTGTAAGACACAAATGCAAAGGAATGAATCCAAACCACAAACACATCTGGCATAATCCCACTCCCTATCCTGTCTTCCATGTGACATCCTCCGTACTTTTGCTACTGGGGCATCTCTAAGGCTTATGCCAGTGGACTTCTTCCTGGCAAAACTTAAAGCTCCATCTACAGTATATGGTTGGATTTACAGTGGAAATTTACAGTAGGAATTGCAGAGAAAAGCCCACTGGTAGAGGAAAAATGCACAGGTCGAGAGAATAAAATGGGTTTTATTATCGTTATTATTTCCTTCCTTCAGGAAAAAAATGGAGGTGCCATTATTTTAAAATGAGGATCATCAGGCAATTTAGCAGTCAGCACACTGTAAAGAAAACAAGAGGTGTTAAAGCACAACAAATGAAAGGGCAGGCACTTTCCAGAGAAGCAAGTAAGTTACTGTGGAGTATCTCTGTAAAGCAGAAATGTAGTCCATAAAGCAAAAGTGACTGCTTCTTAAAAAAAGCAGCAGGAATTTTTATCTTCTTTATGTTGCACACTGCTTCACCAGGTGCTATACTATTTTGTTTTTATTACACATTGTCTGTGTGTGGGAGTTCATTCGTGTGTAGAGCTTGTAGCGTTAGACCAGACATGATTGTCTGGTGAAAGATACCTTGCTAGCACAAATGAAAATAGAGATGGATCTGCTTTAGAAGGAAAACGTGGGAAGGAAAGTATTTTTTCAAGAAAAAAAAGACCAGAAGACCAGAATTCAGGACACTATGACTAGGAACAACATTTTGATCTTATCACCAACAGTGTGACATGGAAATAACAACAGTGGTTTAAATAATAAACCCTGATGATGCTGAGGAGCTATTGCAGATTTCTATGCCAACACTACTGAGATCACAAATTGACCATTAATTTTAAAATCAGCCCTTAGAAACAAGAAAGTCATAAGTCTTGCTTCTCTTCATAACTGCAGTGAGCAGACTGCCCAGCCATGCTGGACTCACTAAGGAAGAGAATTCTTTTGATAAAGTTTACAGATAAGTTGTTTCAGGTTATCATCAACAATGCAGAGCTTGTACTCTAGCAAAGGAATGCCTATTTAACTTCACCAGTGAATGCAATCAGTCTGTAAGCAACCTCCTTTTCTTCAAAGCATAACTAATAACTACCCTGATCATTAAGCAAAACATGGCAAACTTTTACTTCTTTCTGATTATCTAGAAACTCATTATCTGCAAAAGAGATTGTTAAGAGTTTCTCTGGCCAGATTCAGCAACAGTATGAAGTCAGGCAGACTACATCAAAATACAGGAAAACTTATACTTTAGAGGAAATAATGAATGTTTTGTGATTCACTCTGTACTTAAGATTTTGTTAAGAACTCTCCTGGGGACTGTGAGGCATTCTGTACGCTAGTGAGAAAATTCTGCTCATGTTCATTGCTATTCTAATTCTCCGTGTTCTTTCATTTTTAATGGCTAACAAAATAATCTGGTCCATCTTCTGTGTGTTGCTGTTGTGATCTTCAGTGATTTCCAGAATTATTCCAGCTCACATCAATGTAAATGTATAGATTTCAACAGTTATTATCTGAAAATTTATGGCAATTAATTCAGCTGCCACCAACTGGTATTACTTGATGGAACCAGTTCAGGAGTGTATGCACATATTATTTCCACAAATGCTTGGCTTTTCAGACATTACATTTTCTTTTTTGCAAATAGTAACATTACATATCAGATACATCTACTACTTCAATCTTTTAACATACCTAAATCTCACTGCATGTTACGTCAGTGCTTATTAAAACAGAAATATGAATTTCACTCTTGGTAGCAGAAGTGTTGTTGTAAAGTGTCTCTTGTTTTGATTTCATGGAGTTGAATTAGAGTCTCTGAAACAAATGTGGGGACGTGTCTGTATGGCTCACGACTTAATATCTCACTTACATAAAACAGAAAAAAAAAAAAAAAAAGAAAAAGAAAAAGATTTGGAACTTTGGGATGTGTACTGTGACATTCCATGTAGTCACTTTGAAAATTTTACCTCAGGTTATTTCACTGACAGACCTGTGTAGTATTTGAAGTCTAGTGAAAAAGGTGCATAGGACAGAATTGAATATAGTGTCACAAATCCTAAAGAGTTCAACAAAGACAAAAGTCAGACTCATACCATCTCTGACAAGCAGGACTGTTATTTCCTAGCTGGCTCAAACTGGGAGGGTGGAGTATTTGGAAAGTGGAAAATCAAAAAAGAAAGCTTTTCTTGAGTGAGGCTTTCTCTCACAAAATGGTCTGTGCATTGCAGTAGCAGGAGTGGCGCTGTGCAGCCCAGCAGCACCACCTTGTGTGTTAGAGCTCACTTGGCTCTGTGTATTAACACTGTGCAGCTTATAGTGTCCTTAGCACTGCAGCAGCATATTGTGTCATGCGTGTAGAAAATGAAGCATATGTCAGATCTAGAGGAACTGATGTACATCCCATGGCCAGTGACATGCATACCTGCTTGTGCATTTCCGATATTGTCTTCAGGCATGCGTAGGCAATAGGCTGCTCTTCCAAAAAGCTTTTCTCTGAAGAGTTCTGGTAAGAAATATTTGCAATATTTGCAACAGAGTTGAAAATATTTTTTGTTGAGAATCTGTTATCACCATAAATTAAGTTTGATTCCTAAATAATTCACAAATCACTGTGTAAAACTTACTCAGATTTCACTGAGGCTGAAACAACTTACCCTATGAGGACAGGACTGAGCAAACATGAAGGTTGGAAATTGCTTCTAGGTTGAGACTTAAAACTTAAGCTAAATACTTGCTCCTGTACTTTCTCTGTGCCCTGTGTACTGTCTCTATTGTCTCCAATAACTGCAAAAAAACACAGCATAAAATGAATTAAGAATCAAGGAGATGTAATAGGCATGACATGAAGCACTGCTGCTTGTAACTAGTCTGTGCCGAGGTCTACACAGCCACATTGCTGTCTTCACCTGACTTTAGCAGAGGTCATTGTTAGCTCTGGTATGGTTGTGTATGGTTGTAGTCACACAGCTGACTGCTGAGCAAATATATTTTAGCCAACGTAAGTTTAATATTTATCCAGTGAAAGTGGCAGCTTCCTACCAATTCTTCTGTCAGCAAACTCAAGTCAGCTAGACGTAGAAACTATACAAAGTTATTCCATTTTGTTCTTCCTGTTATTAAATAAACTCATTAGTGTTGGCCCTGCAGGGAAAATAAAACCACTTACTATAAGGGAAGTGATGAAATCTACATTAGTCACTGAAGAGATGAACATTTGTATCTGAAAGCTAATGCTGTTCAGTTATAGTGAGGGACAGGTGGTTACCATGAATTTACAAAAGCTGTCTCCTTTCATGTCAATATAAACCTGCATTTCTTCTTTCCTGAGTTACACTGTTGGCTAGAACTGAAAATGGGCAGTTGTCAGTGACAGATTTAAATTGCTGTTCTTTCTGTATTGATGCTAAAGACTTTTGAATGGATAGATTAGATCATCAGTGCTGTTTCTCTGATCAAAAATAAACTCAATAGCAAGAAAGCCTGTGCATCCTTGTTTCTCTGCTATCATTCAAGGCCTAGCTCATGCTGTTTACTTATGTCTGTTTAAACATAGCAAATCATACCCTCTTACACTGAAGGCATGTCTGTCTGCCTAAAGTCTGCACCACACTTTATATGAGGAAACTAAGCATCCACTGTAGTTATAAGTTATTCAGAGTCAGCTACAGAAGATAAAATCACTTGGGAGGCTGTGGGAGGCAGGTATACTTTTGCTAATGCCAAACATATCAAGAAGCCTGCCTAGCAAGTGCTACTGTATTTCTTGCATTGGCTTTCTGTGTTGCCTGGGCTGTTGAAGCACTAACTGCTACCTCATGTCTTGGGTTGGCCTTAACAAGCTTTCATATTAAATATAGTCTGACTATTAGTCCTGTTTCATGTGTTGCACAAGGAAACTTGGAAGCATCTACATCTGCAAGATTTTCTAGCTAGTTTTCAAAATCTACTTGATGGTTTTGCAACAGAAAATATGAAATGTTGTTGCAAGTGTTGGATGAGGACTGACTTATGGTGAATCAAAAATTATGAATGGTACATCCCTGGAGGCATTTAAGGGCAGCCTGGATGTGGCTCTGGGCAGCCTGGTGTAGTGGTTGGTGGGCCTGCCCATGGCAGGTCATTCTGTGACTCTCTGAAACTACAAATCTGATTCTATGGTTTTATGAATACTCATAACTCCGTGGCAGTTGTGCACTTGGCAAAATCAGGCTTGTAATTCTGATTCTTTAATCCCACTCCTCCATGTAAAATCCACTCCTCCAGGCAAAATTGTTGGATGTGGAACCATTTCTTTCTGCAACTGTAGGTGCATTTCAAAACTATTTCCAAAATTTGAAGGTCAAGAAGGTGACTGGGAGTACTTAGTATGGATTTATGGAAGGAAAATCATGCCTTATATGACCATAACCTTATATAGGTTATATATACAAAATGTCTATGGTTTTGTGGATGAAGGGAAGTACAGTGGACCCTGTTCATATTGATCTAGCAAGGCTTTCAGCACTGTTTCCTGTGCTGAACATCTTCATAGGCAAACCAGTGAAGTACAGACTAGAAAAATGGGTAGTGAGGCAGACTGAAAACTGGCTGACCTACAGAGCTCTGAGGTTTGTGATCAGAGGCACACCATCCAAACACAATTCAGTAACTGCTGGTACCTCCCAGGTGTTGATACTGGAGCCTACACTATTTCATATCTTCATTAATGACCTGGATTAACAAAGACAGTTAACCTGGGACAGACCTGGAACACAGTGGACCTTCAGCAAATTTGCAGATGATACAAAATTGTGAGGAGTATTCAGTCCACCAGTTGGGAGTGCTACCATTTGAATGGACCTTGACAGGCTGAAGGACTGACCAGAGAGGATTTGTGAAATTCAGCAAAGGTAAATGGCAAGTCCTGCACCCAGGGAGAAATATCCCAGGCACATGCTAAACGCTTATCAGCTACAGTGCAGCTTTGCAGAAAAAGGCTCTGGAGGACCTTGTGGAGATCAAGTTGACCATGATCAGTCAGTATGCTTATGAAGGAGTTTCACCAGGGAGAAAGTTAAAATTTTCACTGCTAATATGTCTTCTTTGCATTAACTTCATGTGTACTTTTGTGCATATGGGAAAAGCCTGAGTTCATTCCAGAGCATCTGTTTTTATATTAGACAGTAAAAGACATGTCAAGGCCACATCTTAATTTTTCTCATTTCCCAGCTTTCTGTTTGTTCTCTTATACACACTTTTCTGTGGCAAATTACAAACTGGCATCTCATACTGGGATCTCTCTTACAGAAGTAAAATAAAGATAGAAATACTCTTCCAGAGGCCTCAGTTAGTGGCTCCAAGTCCTGGCTATATAAATGGGTGCAAGCAGCTACACTTCCACTTCACACTTGCACCAAGGCGGTCTTAAGTCGAATAAATGCTCACAGTGGGGGTGCGCAGTCCTGGAGGTCTAGCTGTGACCTGCTTTGTTTCTGTGAATATTGCAGGACAGCTGTGTTAGTCATTTACAGTGGTTGTTGCAGGAAGAGTAAACCAGGAACATATTAGCTGCCACCATGACACTTTGCCTACCCACTGTTCTTTGTTTTCCCAAATTGAGGCCAATAGTAACTATAAACAACTAGAACAACAAGATACTGTCATCTAAATCAGTTGTCATACAGTCTATGTGCCACAGAGTCAGAGACTCAGTGTTTTTGTAGCAGAGCAAGGCTAGAGGCCAGACTGAGGAACAGATGATCAGTCCTGTCTGTATAACACACTCCTCTGGTCAAATGGGAAGAAGGGTGATAAAGAAACCTGGGATCTGTAAGACACAGTGAGTGGGATTTGACTTGTACTTAAAGAAACTAAATATGTATATCTGCATATGTTTGAGTTTTGTGTTTAAGCTTCCAGTTTAGTTAATGGGGAATAATTGGAATGTAATTCTCTAGAGCAAGTTGGTCAACAGGCCATTTCTGCCTGAGCTTCTATATATGGCACAAGTCTCCCCTGGTGTCAGACCTACCTGTCTGTGATAGCTTAGAGCAACTCTGGAGATGCTGAATGTCTACCTTTTATTGCTATATTGTTTCCTGGGCACAGAGGACAGGAGGAGTAGAGTGAGACATTGTGAGTAAGCCAGTGCCTAGTAGGGGCAGAGGAGTAAACCAGCTGTTTCCAAGCAAGATATGATGTCAACTAAGATGTCCTTGGGTGTTTGAGATACGTGCACAAGCTGGCAGGTTTGTCACAGGACCTATGGAAGATCCATGATTCTCTACAAGAAAAGCTGTAGCAGATACAGTAGACTCCAGGGCATTTCAAACAGCATGGCATGTGTGGACAATTAGATTGCACCCCCAGTACTGCTCTCAGAGAGAAAATGTTATCAGCCAGCACACACTTGATTGCACAATGGAAATTATCTTCCTTTTCTTCTACTGTAATCCTTTTTCTGCAAGAGGTGTCTTTGCAGGTAGTATTTGCATGAACAAGTATCATCCTTCGGGGTGCCTGCAAAATCTTTACTTTGTCTCTTCTCTCATGTCATTTTGCTACAGGATTTTTTCTCTTTTCCCCACCAACTGACTGGAGATCTTCTGGGAAGGAGAAGAGGGAGCAGAAAGCAGAGCAAGGTTGTGTATTGGTGGTATAAGTTGTCAGATGAAGAAATACGCATTCTGGAACTGCAGAAAGACCTGGTATTTGCTACTAATACCTTATGGCTGAACACATTAATAACATGCTGGCAGTAACTAGGAAACTAGGACTTCAAAGGAAAAAGAATTAAAAAAAAAAATTACAAAGGAAAAAAGAGTTCTCAACCTCCACAAGCACTGCAAAAGGAAGCATGGATGCAGAACATTACTCTAAGCAACACAGTGCTCCTCTGCAACCTCCTGTGCCACAACAATCAACTCATACTCATCAGTATGTTGGAGACTTGTACTTGTTCATTTATTTTCATCAGCTACAAATATTAGGAGGAAACACTTGCCAGAGAGGAGTTGCTCTGTGGAAAAGTCGGAAAATTCAGAAAATGAACATCTCAGAGCCCAGAACATGCATGCAGAAATCATGGCCTCATGTCTTTCATTCGAGCTATCTCCATTTCATCTGTAACATATACATTGCTAGCTCTCGTTATCACTTTCAGGCCCTTCTGTCTCAACTTGATGTAATAATAAAAACAGGTACTTTTTAGTCTGCTTAAATGGCATTTAAAATATTTATATTGCTTTTTTTAAAGAAAAAGAAACTAAATTTTGGTCAAACTATTATAATGATGATATCTTAATCTAGGAAACTGCCATCTGTTGTAATTCACTTTGTGTTTTGACACTACTTTCACCGTTAAACTATTTTCATTGCCAAAAGCAAAATATCATTAAATACTTATACTTTTATTCTGTACTTTTTTTTTTTTTTTTTTTTGCTAAATTTTACATTCAATTTAGATTCGTGCTACACTGACATTTCAAAGTGGAAGATGTCCAGAGACCAGTTTTAATACTACAGCTATAATTTACTCTGAATGGTGTTATAGCCTCTATATGTCAGCAGATTGGTTTCCAGAAAAACTTTAGGGCTTTATCTGTTTACTGAGTAGATGGATGGCATGCCTTGTGTCCACACAAGAGTTATCTACACCTTTCAGACTCTACACGCAGCAGAAGATGTGCATCTACTACTTGGGAGACTGCTTACAACCACAAGTTTTGCTGTTTGGCATGAGAAGAATAAGATTTTGCTTGTTTCTTTGTTTTTGTAATTCACCTCATGGTTTCTGTTGTTTCAAACCTTCACTTAAGCTGTACGCAGATCCTGAGGAGAAAAACAACAGCAAAAACTCATTTACAGCTCAAAGAAAAGGATTTTTTTCTCTCCTCAAGTTATGGTAGAGCTGAGGAAAAAAAGGTATTGATATTTAGCCTCAGGAGCCACTCGGTCTTATTGCTGACCTTACTGCTTGCAGATTTGTGCTGCACAAAACCCTACTGGCTACTTTTGTTCTTTGTTGGCATAAAAAAAAAAATGCTGAGGAGGTTTTTTACTTCCCTGTCATTTGTCATCTCCCTCCTCCTTTCCAATCCCTGAAATTCATCCTTTCCCTCTCTGTCCAAACCAGTAAAACACCTATTCATCTCCTTTTTCAAGGGCACTAGATTTTCAAATCAGCCATTTCCTTCATTCCCCTAGACCTGGACAAAGATGAGAAACTTATACTAATGCTAGAGAATGAAATTTCACCTCATTTCATTCCACATTTGAAGGAATAAAAAATGTGCAAGGCAAGAACCCGAAGGTGGTGTGTTAGGGCACTGATAGTTCTGCTATCAGTGTAGGCATCTTCACTGGAAGATTCCACCTGCTTGATTGCATTAGATGCTCAAGTATAGAAACCTATTTGTTGATAGGACTGAGTTTGGGTATTTGTATGTGAGTGCACTTACTTCTTTGTTGTATGTTAGTCTTTCAATTGAATGGAGGAAGATGAAGGAGATTTGTCTTTGTGCCTTAAATTAAATGGAATGAAACTAGGCCACATACTATATTAGATAAATAGTTTTGAGAAAGAGGTCAATCTGTTGTGTTTGAGCACTATTTAACAACTTACTGAGTCTTGTGAAAGCCTGGAGGAGGTTTAAAAGTACTATGGAAGCACAGATAATAAACAGTGCACACAAATCATGACATAAACATATCATACTTAGGTTTTGAGGCAACAAACTGTGGGGGTATACACAGCACAGTATCTAAGAAGCAACATTAATCTGTTTTACATTACTAGCACTGAAGATGACCTTCCTAGCCTTTCGTTATGTGCTTTTACATCCACAGCCACATGCATATGGTACATGTATCTAAATCACTACTGATTTTTGATTTATGATATGAAATGATATCATATGAAATGTCTACATAAGCAATATAACTTTTCTCTTTATTCTGATTTCTCAAAACATCAAGGCACTTCTTTCACTGGAAGTCCAGATTTGCTTTTAGTACACTGATCCATACAAGCACTTCTGGTAACAGAAGATGAGCTGGTGAGTTAGATTTATCTTCACATTCATCAGGAAAACACACTGCTCATTGCATTCATGGAATGCTTAGCAGCATATCACATATGACATGATAGCACTGTTTATATCACTCCCCACATTTGCCATCTTGGCTTCAAGACAATAACTTCCTAAATCACCTTTCACTGATTATCTATATCTGTTTGCTCTCCCAATTACTCTTAGAAGAAAGCCAGAAAGGTTAGATTTCATAGCAGAATATTTTTCATCAGTGAAATGAGAACATTCACTTCTGCAGTAACATAGAAGAACTCTTGTCCAACCTTTCCTTCAGAAGGTTGAACACTCTCTGTCACCTACCTCTATGACTGTGACAATGCAGCAGTGAGGGTTTTAGGATCATTACCTCAGTCTCTTCTTCCAGGAGACCTCATGTATTTTATTATTAAATTGCTGATAGAACAGAGAACATTAATTGTCTTAACATCTCTTTTCTTTGTCAGCTGCCTATACACTAATTCCAAACCAGAAACCAATGTGTTTGTTTGTTTTTTTTTAAGAAGGAGCAGGTCACAGAGAACATCCTCTAGCAGTACAAGACAAAGATTTGATTGCAACAAGCTACATGCCACTGAAACATATTGCACTGCAGGTACAATCATGTACGCTTACTATTTCTCATTGGCCCAACAAAGTAAGATGCAATAACTTCTTGGAGGAATTTCAAGATTAATCTTGATTAGACAATGATGTATCCTAGTGCCTAAAGTAATAGAATGTGAAAAATGAGTTTAAATCCTCTCTAGTAGAAGAGGAATTCTATTCAAGTTTCTCAGACATACTGGATAAGTTATCCACTGCATAATGAAACAAAAATGTAATTGCATTATTAGTCTGTGAATGCAATTCAGCTTCCTCAATGTAAGTAGCAGAGCAGAAAGGTCCAGGTCTCCCAGAGATCCTGTATCAAATTTGGTCCCATGTGGATGTCTCATATAGCACTGGATATATCAAATGGAAGTTCAAATGCCCAAAGAGGTTGTGGATGCCCCACCCCTGGATGCATTCAGGGCCAGGCTGGATGTGGCTCTGGGCAGCCTAGTCTAGTGGTTGACGACCATGCACACAGCAGGGGGGGTTGAAACTAGATGACTAAAGTGGATCCTTTCAACCCAGGCCATTCTATGATTCTATGAAATGGAACTGGTGCCTCTATTGAGACAGAATATCCTCTTGGTCTTCCGGGTTGGAGCTGTTGTAGCTATTCAATTGAAGCAGAATTCCTCTACAAGTAGAGGTTTGTATTTATAATGTAAGTTTTATAAGGTAAGCTCCTTGACAGGATGAGGAAGGAAATAGCTTTGTCCCAGACCTTGGCATCAGAACTGGAGACTTTCAGTCACAAAAATTTGACTTGGAACTGGGGCAGATCATGCAAAATTAAGGATGGGTTTTGTGCAGTCTTCTGATGTTGAACTAGGCATAAAACAATCCCCAAGATGGAAGGTAAGAGTGATTATTCCTATTGATGCCTATTAATTTTAGCCTGTTGCATTTATTTAAGGACAAATGATGCTTGCTTATACACACATCACCTATCTAAGCAACCACACTGAGATGCAAAATCAGGGACATGATACTGATGGAAGGTTGAATTTAGGGCACATCGTTATTGTTTCCAATTAAATTGTTTCTTTTTTTTTTTTTCTTCAGTGCTTGACTCTTTTTACTTTCTCATGTTAATTTTTGAGGACAATGGGACTAATACTAAGGACATTAAAGCAGATGTAAATGAGAAATAATTTCACTGAGTTTCATTTTGTTTCACTGACACATCAAAGCTATGATTTCTTCTCAAGATCTTGCTGTCAGGCTTCACATTCAATTAAACACATGTAGCCTTTGAAATACAGAGGAGCTGAACAAGGCTTTTAAGCAAATCCAAAAATTAGTGAAAGTGTCATTAGCTCATAATTGTACTCAGAATTTCCTTTTTCTTTTTTCTTTTTTTTTTTTGATGAAAGAAAATTCTAAATTGCTAAAATTAATACAAGATGTTCACAGGCTTCTCTAGTCACAACATAATGAGTCATGTACCAGTTAAGGGCAGTTAACTGCCCTTCGTTATGGTGATACTGTTATTACACATCATTGTAGCAAGACACCCAGATTGGCACAGTGTTTGCTACAGATGAGAATTTCAGCTGATCAGTTAGATAAGCTTCAAAGAGCATAATTGCTGCCCTCCAGTTACTTTAATCTCCTTCTTTTGGTGTGTATACAGAATATGCCATAACTATCTTTTCAGTTCTGTTGTGTGAAAACTCTTGTTTTAGTCTTTATGTGTATATGGCCTGTGATTTCTGTGCTTTGAAATATCACAACTTTAAATGGAAATATCTTCTAATCAGTCAATCATTCATTGAGCTTGATTCTAAGTTCTTCACCATTATTTGCAGATTTTGTTAGCCCTTTGAGAACTGGGTGGGAAGAGGTGTGAGCAGGGGCTCACTACCTCCTGATTTCTTTTATTTTTCTGAAATAAGAAAATGACACTGCAGTTATATCAGGTGGATAGTATACAAGTGGTAACCAGATGGGGAGGGAATATAAAAAAGCTTGGATTTGGCCACTCTTCTTGGGGGGGAGAAACACAAAGATTTAAAGGAGAAAAAAGAAGGAAATGGTATGGGAGTCTGCTCTGCTGGTGCAGGCAAGTGAGAATCACCTTGGCACAGATGCATATCAAGTGCCAAGAGACCCAGAAGCACCTCTCATTCTCACTTACCTAACTTTCCTATTGTCTAAAATTAATTACTTCTTGCCACAGCTAGGTCTGGGTGTAAACGCAGAGGTAAGAGATAAAATTCCCATTGAGTGAGGGAAAAAAAATTGTTATTGAGAAGAAAAGCTACATGGACGCTTAACTCACTGTGGACTGTAATACTGACCCCAAGAAAAAGAAGTGTGAGACTGAAATCCTATTTACTATTGAAAAGACTACTGAAAGAAGAAATAGAAGAAAGTGTTTGACAAAAAAAAAAAAAAAAAAAGCAAAAGAGAGAGAGAGAAACAAAGGGAGCCCAGAACAAAAACTTTTACAAGCATTTATGTACAGGATTTATGACGAATCTTTGAAGCTGGGTTGCAGCTTACTTCATACTAATAACATAGTTAAATATCAAAAATATAATTGCTTCAGTGAGATGAGTTAGTGTAGTATATACTAAACATGCTACTCTTCCTCCATTGCACAATGGAGAAATTAGAAGCATACACCAGTTTTAAGATTGGTGTTTTCTTGACATTATCACCCTGCAGAAAAGTCTGAACTTAATTGGAAAGAGGAAATTATTTTCTCTGTGTGTAATGGGTCATTACGGTAACTTGTCACCTGACTTACTGCAGTAGTTCTCTGTCACAGGGATGCAAACAAGCTTATATTCATTCGTAGACATCAGCATAAAAATTGCTCTTGAGACTGAGCCTGCAGTACATGTTTGCAGGTTTGCACTAATTTTACTGAGTTGTACGTGCATCTCCAGCTCTGCAGGTACAGGAAAATGCAGAAAAGATATTTTTTGCTTTCATAGGGCTTCAGCTAGTGTTTTTGTTCATGACATTTCTGCTAAACAAAATAGGTTTCAGGGAATTTGAATAACCTTTCCTTGGACAGTTAGCAAAATAATCATACAGAAATATAGAATAATTATACAGCAAAATAATTATACAGAAAGCTACAGCAACAGACCAAATTTTATATCAAGTAGCAGACTAACAACTCAAGACTGGAACTCAGCTCTTCTGGAGGCTTTCCATGTTTTCAGAAAGATTATTGCAAGATTCATACATATGTGTTAACATCTTAGATTTTCAAACAGTTTTCTGCCATGAGGCTCTTTGCTTGGAGGCATAATTTCAGTATGAAATCATATGACAGATGAGAGACAAACATTTTCATGAAGATGATTTTGATTGCCTTTTTTTCCAATATATATATATAAAATGAAAACAATTTGACTAAGAAGTATAGAACCGCTAATTACCTCTCAATATGTCATCTGCTTTATCAGTGCAAAACAAATATGTTTATTTTTAGTGAGAAATGTGAATGTAGGCCCATAATAGTAACATGGAGTGGAGACTGGATTTGGAGAAAGTCTTGGTTCTCTTATAAACATCCTAAACTTCAGCCTGTTGTCAGTCTCTGTTGGATCAGAGTACACAAAATTATCTCTGACAATTAGAATTTAAGGAATTGAGCGAAAACTTGGAAGGTGCTGAATCCTGAGTTTTCAAAGTTCTATTTAACTTCCCTGCCTGGGGATGACACAGGCACAGGATGGCAAGAAGAATGCTGTAGCCCCTGCCCAGTAGAGTCATGCAGCTTCTGGTCACCTATCTGGATGATCCAATGCTAATTTTGAGGTTTCTTGTGGTAGTGTCAGTGTGTCCAGCCCTGGAGGACAGAGGAACTCTGTAGCCCTCCTTTTGTAAGCTGTACACAGAGTCCTACCATGCAGCAAAAGAAGTTTCAATTCTCCAATCTTCTAGTAAAAACAACCAATCAAACCAGGAAAAAAACAAGTAAACAAACAAAAAAAACACACTATAAAAACTAGAAACGCTAAATACAACAAAAACATACAGAAACAACAAAAGAAAAATCACCACAAACACAATAAAATGAACAAATAGGCAAAGAAAAAAGATTCTCTATGGCTCTTTGTCCCTTAGCTCTGTGTATGTTCTGATTAGTACAGATGCTTGGTCAAGTTGAGGTATAATTCTTCTCCCATATTCATTTTTATCTATTCATTGCCCTCCTATTCGTCACTGGCCCATGCTGTCTATCCAGGTTCACTGGTGGTTTGTCTCAAGGGTCTTTACATTCATCTGCATAAGTGCCTCCAGGGCTTTAACTTCCAACAGAGACTAGTAGAGACATTTCTCTGCTACATTACACAGCAGTAAATGCTGAAAAACCCAATTTAACATTATTTTGACTGACCCTTAAATGCAGAAACTGCCTTTGCTTTATAAGAGATGAAAAGTGAATTGTCTGAAATAAATGACTTGCAGGAAAAGGTTTGGAACAGATGAGACCATTTGTGGCATTTTTTATCCTGGGGGATATCTGTCAGCTGCTGTCTTACAGACGACACGCTTTTAGAAAGCAAAAGATATTTGGCACTAAGCCTCAAGTTAGAAGCCCTGAGCTGAAAAAATTTCTAACAGCAGGAAAACATTATGAAATTATAGGCTGTGAAACCTGTGAATTGATTAAAACAAGAAAAGAACACTATCAACACAAAGCCTTGTCTCCTACTAGTGTGTTACAAAATGCACTAATGGAAGACTGTTTAGACAAATGAGGGGAGCAGATTGCCCTTTTACTCTTTGTTTTGTGTATAATTGGCCCATAGGATTTGATTCCTGGCATGTTCTCCTAGTCCTCTGATTTTCCAAATCAAGGGACTGGTAAAGCTCATTTTAACATTCTTCAACTGCGTGCCAGGATTATTTTTCCTGGAAAAATGTAGGTACAAGGAGGTAAGTGTGGGTAAGAAAGATGGATGGGCACATCATATGGGATGTGGATAAACCCTAGACAAACTGTGGCATCACTGGTTAATCCTAATGTAAGGACAGCTGGTATTGCAACACAGATATCCACAGAATATGGAGTTAGAGAAGTGTGACTTTCCAGTGCCATTACTAAAATGGCCATTAAGTAAGGAAAATATCAGAGATATTTAAAAAGCTACTCTAGAATTCCAGGGGACACTACTCTGTGAGAGTGATATCAGTCACACTGGCACTTTGGCAGTGCTTGTAAATGGCATGCAGAGATGGGATGTTGGTGGGACACAGATAAAGTTACAGCAACAGAAGGCAAGTAAATCCCAGCTGCCAGACATGAAATATGAAGGCCACTGCAGCCCCTGTGGTCACAGGTGTCACATACTTTCAAAGAGGTACTCTGAGGAGCCATAGCTTGCAGATTCTGCAGCGGTTAATCTTGGTCTGTCTTGAATTTGGTACTATTTAGCATTTTTCTGCTGCCCCAAATGATGAAACACAATATAATCATTTAACCTAAGATGGTACCAACCTGTTAGGGACAGTAAGTGAAGGAAAGGGCAAGACAAATTGCCGTTTTCTATGTAGCTCAGGAGTCACCACATTGCTTCATAATGCAGTGCTTGTATCATACAAGTGTGGAGAGACGGAGGCAGGCTTCATCTACTCACTGACAGCAGCAGAGGCTGCAGGTAGTACAATTGGCTGGGTACTAACATGGTCATGGCTGCTATTGCCCCTTATATCTTGGAAAGTCATGAGGATTTGCAAAGTACAGTGCTTAGAGACATCATAAGTGTATGTGTATAAGGTCATCTTGCAAAGTCTTGGTCATCTGAAAGACATTTAGCAGTGTACTGTGTGCAAGTAAATCACTAACTGTGGTGAACACATGAAGTCTCCAAGCTCAGATATGAACTGCAAGGCCTTCCACAGCATTTCAGCACTTCTGAATTTGTTTTGTTGTTAAACTCAGTAAACTGGGGCATAACTCACTCCAAGAATGATGGAAAAAGGTCTAATTGCCTAAGTTGTTTCTTACTTTTATGTCTCCTGAAATGTCTAGAAAGCAATGAAATTGATGCTTTAAAATAGTGTGGAAATTTATGAAAACAACAGAATTTCATTTCCTAATATAATTGCTGAATTGATTTGCATATGCAGCAAACTGCTGTGATTTTCTTAGTGGCAATAATAAAGTAGTGTCTGCAGTAATTTAGCAGGTGTTCATAGCTATTTCAAGTGGATGTAAAAGGTTACCGCTTTGATTTAAAAGGTTCATTCAAACTCTTCTTTCACTTTGCAGAAGTCTAATGGAAGATGAAAGGTTCAAGGTAATGAGAACAAAGCACATTTGAATCCTGGAGGTATTTTATTTCTGGAGAGGCTGAGGTACTTTTTGTGTCCCCAGGACATTCGATAACAGCTTCTATCTTTTTTTTTCCCATATCTAAATTTGCCTGACTTGAGAATAAATTCACATTTATGGCTATAGTATTTCTCAACTGCATTATGCCTACATCTTATTTTTGTACAAGAGGAACAAATTCTACTAACTTCGGCATAGACTAGTTTTTGAATTCCATTCTTCCTTTCCCATTTTAACTATTTCTAATGGCAGAGATATGTAGGTGAATGAAGATGTTAAAATCCATATTTCTTGTTAGAATAAGACATGCTTTTTCCCACATCTTGACTGCATGATTTATGACAATACAGCGAGTGAGTCATACTGAAGGCAAATGAGAAGCTGGATTGAGACAACTCTCCACAGAATTGTCTGAGATTTCTCTTTGATGAATGGTTAAAATCCTTGCAGTGAGAGCTGTGTGAAGTGCTTCTGGCAAGCCTCACTTTTTGGTTAAAGATTTTGTGACTTTTTAAAATTTTAGCCCATGGTTATAAATGCAAAGAGAAGATGCTTTACAGAGGTGACAAACAGGAAATCTCCTTCCAACAACCTTCTCTCCCCTCACAGTAGAAACATAGGCTATTTTATCTTCATTTCCATACCTGCAGGATAGAAAGGGGGAAATGTTAGCAGAGAAGAGCATATGAGTTAGAAAGAGTAAAAGGAAAAGAGCAATTACTAAGAAATCTTTGAAGGTGTGGTTTTCTTTAGGGAAGGATGAGTTTGGGTAAAGATCTCTGTCAGACTGTTAGATTCCTGAAACTGTTTCCTGGGACTGCTGAGGGCTTCTTGTATGACACTGGAAGAGACTCTTATGTCTAAACCCTACTTGGTTTCCTAATTTCTCATTGTCATGAGGACATACCTTTCAAAGAATCCTTTTGATGGGGCATTTACTTTTTGTGTTCTTCTTCTTTTTGTCCCATTTGTGTAAAACTGGCAGCAGCTAATACTGCCTGCTTTTACAGGAATGCTGTGCAGTTAATGCCATGCATTTCTATTAAGTGCTTATATATAACAAGGAGAGATATTACAGGTCGCAAAAAAGAGAGAACACTGAAGGCACTCTGGTCCATCAACTGCTAAATGTGTCTCAGAGATCTTATTGTTGTGTACATTAAAGCTTTAGAAGTAAAATATCCCTTTGTTTGCTGAGCACAGTACACGTGACATAGACGTAAGTCCATAAATTTCACTCTTCACACACACAACTTGCTCTGCTGAGTCTTGAATAATTTTCCTTCTGCAATTTGCTGGGTAATTCTCATTTTAAGAGTTAATTGAATCACTCAAGTTAAAAACAATCATGTAATTCTGTTCCAAGCACAGTTATTACTCCTCCATTTTCTTTTTATGAGCTAAGACAGTGAACTCCTATTTTGCGTTTCACGGGAAATCTAACCTTGCTTTGCATTCTTTTCTGCTAGCTTTTCAGGAATAAAAGTGGAGAAAGGAGCATACCAAGGGGTCATCAGAGGGAGAGGCAGGAGAAGAGATTAAATGTGTGTGGTCTGAAAAGGGCTGAGATGAAGTTAGTGGGACAGTAGGCACAATAAGGGAGTAAGTAGTGACATTGTGGAGTAGGATACTGGGGTCCTTCATATGGTCGAAGATCCTGAGTGCAAAAAGTCAGTTGTTACATGAAAAACAGGGTTTGAAGGAGAATCATCATATCATTGAATCACATGAGGGATGCTCCAAAAGTAATGCCTCCTATTTTATTATGTTGATCCATGACATCAGAGGCAAATGCTGGTGATATGGCAGTAGAGGTTGAACCTTACCACAAGTATTTTGTTACACGTTGTTGTCATGTGACAGATGGCAGCAGACGGAGAGTCTGACAAAATGGCGTCTGACATGGAATGCAGATTAAGTGTGTGTGTCAATAAATTCCTCCACGTGGAAAGAAATGCACCCATTGACACTGACACTTGCTGAACCTGGATGGAGACCAAATAGTGGGAGTGAGCACAGTGAGGGGGGGTGGTGTATTTCAGCAGTGACAACAACATGAAAGCCAAGTTCTAGATGGCCAAGCAGATTTTTACAAGTGCAGCATGCAGGCTTTAGTATGTTACTGGAAAGCATGAACAGCTAATTGTGGTGACTATGTTGAAAAATACTTTGTGGCTCAGAATTTGTTTTATCAAGTAGGGCTATTGTGCTCTTTGCATCTGTTGTATTTTCCACCCAAAAAACAAGAGGCATTACTTTTGGAGCAACATACATAGAATGGCTTAGGTTGGAAGGGACCTCAAAGCCCACCCAGCTCCAACCCCTACCGTGGGCAGAGCTGCCCCCCACCAGCTGCCCAGGGCCCCATCCAACTAGCCCTGGATGGCTGTGCCAGCGTCTCACTGCCCTCTCAGTAAAGGATTTCCTCCTAATGTCTAGCCTAAATGTCCCCTCTTTTAGTTTAAAGCCATTCCCCTTGTCCTATCATTATGTACCGGTAAAAAAAATCTGTCTTGTTTATGATCTTCTCTCAAGTACTAGAAGGCTGCAGTAGGGTTGCCCTGGAGCCTTCCCTTCTTTAGACTGAACAAGCCCAGCTCCTTCAGCCTTTTTTCATGAGAGGTGCTCCAACCCTCTGATTATCTTTGTAGTCCTTCTCCAGCAGCTACAAATCCACTGTAACAGCTTTGCTTCTTTCTTGTAATGGTGGCTCCAGGCCTGAACACAGTCCAGGAACTCTATTTCTGTTGATGGATGAAATTATTTCAACCAACAGTAGTAGATAGTAGGCATAAACGTTTAATTCAGAACACACTGGAGTCGCAGATACCTTCCCTCTGATTTATAATGGCAGAGAAATTGTACAGGTTAAACTACTATAGGCATTTTTTTACCATCAGAAAATGTAATTAAATATTTTTTGCTACAAAAGTTGGCTAGATGAATTTCAGAAGAACAGTGCACATCTGGAAAAACTTTTTCCAAGATGTATGGTTCCAGCTATCTGGGCAGATATGGACTTCTTTCAATTCATTTGCAATCTTGTTGGCTCGTATGGAGATTAACATATTTGTCATTCCTCATACTGCATTACTATTTGGTTGCAGTGAAAGGTTTCTCCATTAATGAAGATTATAATCTTGGAAGGAGAAGGAATTACTGATTTAGTATGGTTGCTTACTGCTTTCCCCCCCCGCCCCCCCCCCCCCCTTTCCCTCAGGCCTCTTTCCTTTAAAAGGATCTTAGATCTAAAACAAGATCAGATGCAACCACAAAACTGTTTTGCTAATTTTATCTTTTGTCCAGGTGAATAGGTTGAAGAATCACAGGATGATTTTCTTTCAGTTTTTAGCTGAGTAGTAGATATGGTCTTTTTTGTCTTTCAGCCATGTGCTGAAATTTTTAAGGTGATGTAGTTTGTTTGTTATTTTGAGACTAGCAATTTATTTGTACTTTATTACATACTGTGATGTTACTGAGCCTGAGTTTGTCTTTGTTTACAAAACTAGATGATACATATGCAGTGAGAATTTATTTGAACATTTTAAATCATCTCCACATTCACTAGAACTTGGTCCCAACGATCCTCAGATTATGAATAGTTTTCAGATGAGGTGTTTTATTTGTTTTGCAGCTTTTTTTTCACCATAAACTGTTTCTTTCTAGCGAGCAGCTTTCTGAGCATTACTTATTGCTTCAGAAACATAAGCTTTGCCTATAACAAAGCAGTTTTGTTGTAGAGAGGATATATTGCTACTCTGAAACACAGAGCACAGTGCAAATGATCTTTCTTCTGATATGTCTCCTTACATAGCTAGTGTTGTCATGACAACCACAGAAGAGAATTGCCTCTTCAGTTGCAGACACATGACTTTGTCTTTCTGGTGAACGTGTCCGTAATTTTCAGCCTCTCAGCTGCAGAACACACAAATACCATCCCTCTCAATTTATTCCTACTCACAGAACTTAGTACGTAAACAGCGCATTACTTATAAGCAGGATAAACTTTTGACTCTGCAAACACTTAGAAGTCCAGGAGCTTTGCAAATGTTGTGTGTGCAGAAATGACACTGAAGGAAGGAGCAGATGAACTGCCCACCTCCTTGTACCTCATGCGATACAGCAAACACAAAGCACTCAGGACTTATGGATTGATGGACTATTGTCCCTAAAGATTCTCAACTTTTAGATAATACCTTGCAGTTAGGTGATGTGAGTAAAAAAATAGATGTACAAAGTTACAGAAATAAAAGTTTAGAGATTTATGTTCTTTCCTAATCTCAAAGAGTGAACTCATGTCTAGTGCCCATTTACTTTGTGTCTCAGTTGTGTCACTTTAAGGCTCAGGAAAATATACCTTCCTCACTCTAAAAGTTACCATGATCAATATTTTATTGACGTCTGCGAGATGTTCCTCCTGTGAAAAGAAGCACAGAATGGAATAAACATTAGTTGTTGACAGAGAAGGAACAGGGAATGAACTTACTGTGCATTTAGCTGAGCTAGTGTGACATCCTGCTTTAAGAGACAAGGGTTAAAGGTATAGTGCTCTGACACCGTGCTGGGAGAAATGAGGTGTTTACAAGCTCATGAGTGACTTATGCTTCTAGATTTCTAGTAGACTCACATTAGCAGCTGCTCCTTTGGATAAATATGACAGGGTCTCTCAAATTCCCTTAGACATCTTAGCCTACATCAGGATAAACAGCATCTACAGCTCAAATGGTAATGTAACACCTAGGACAGAGAGAAAATAGGGAATAGCTGAACCTCACTACGTCTCCACCAAACTAATAACATTAGTATCTCAAAACAAGACTAGTAGTCTTTGGGATTCCTTTCTCATCTACCTCTGACCAAGCATGAAATCGTGGATAACACAGCTAAATATCTGATTTTTCCTATTAGTTCAGAATTGCCTGGTGTTGCAGCGCAGTACTGCACTCTATCCTTACTGCTAAGAAACAGAGCTTGAAATAGGGTAATATCTTTCCAGGGAATTGAATGCAAACAGAATCACAGAATCACAGAATCACCCGGGTTGGAAGGGACCTCAAGGATCATGTAGTTCCAACCCCCCTGCCTAGCAGGGCCACCAAACGTACACATTCAGATCAGGTTGCCCAGGACCCCGTCCAACCTGGCCTTGAACACGTCCAAGGACGGGGCATCCACAACCTCCCTGGGCAGCCCGTTCCAGGGCCTAACCACTCTCCTTGTAAAGAACTTCCCCCTAACATCCAACCTAAATCTTCTCTCCTTCAACTTGGATCCATTTCCCCTAGTCCTGCTGTTGTCAGCCCTTTTGAAGAGTTTACTCCCCTCCTGGGTGTAGGTTCCCTTCAGGTATTGGTAGGCTGCAATGAGGTCACCCCGCAGCCTTCTCTTCTCCAGGCTGAACAAGCCCAACTCCCTCAGCCTGTCGTGATAGGGGAGGTGCTCCAGCCCCCTGATCATCTTAGTCGCCCTCCTCTGGACCCTTTCCAAAATCTCTATCTCTTTCTTGTAATGAGGGCTCCACACCTGGACACAGTACTCCAGATGGGGCCTCACAAGAGCCGAGTAGAGAGGGACAATCACCTCCCTGTCCCTGCTGACCACCCCTCTCCTGATGGAGCCCAGGATCCCATTTGCCTTTCGAGCTGCCAGAGCGCACTGCTGGCTCATGTTAAGTCTCTCGTCCATCAGGACCCCCAGGTCCTTCTCTGCCGAGCTGCTCTCAAGGACCACTCCTCCCAGCCTGTACGGGTGCCTGGGGTTCTTCCGGCCCAAATGCAAAACCTTGCACTTAGCCGTGTTGAACCTCATTAGGTTCACCCGAGCCCAGCCCTCCAGCCTGTCGAGGTCCCTCTGAATGGCATCCCTTCCTTCCACCGTATCAACCGCACCACTCAGCTTGGTGTCGTCAGCAAACTTGCTGAGGGTGCACTCAATTCCCTCATCGATGTCATTAATAAAGATGCTAAAGAGCACCGGTCCCAAGACAGACCCTTGGGGGACACCACTTGTTACCGGCCTCCACCTGGACATAGAGCCATTGACCACCACCCTCTGTCTGAGGCCTTTCAACCAATTGCTTAACCTATTATTGTAGGATCCAATATTTTGTGTTGTTCTGTTTACCTGTGTACCTGCTTAGAAATGGGTTTCAGGCCACTGTCCCAAAAAGCCATTTTCTGTGTCACAGTTTCCTGGTAGCGTGTTCAATATTGCAAAATGACAATGATGATTAGTACCACAAAATCTTTTCAACCAGCAATCTAGAAACTTTTAAAGCACAAAGTCACTGCTGACTCTGAACAGTCATTGCATGTGACTTCACTGTAATTGTATTATTAGTACATTTTAGCTCTTGATATCAGCAAGCATAAATGCCTGCCTCTGAGACAGCCACATTAGGCTGCTTTAAGAATCAACAGGGAGAAATAGGAACTGTTTGCTTTCTATTGACTTTAAAAGGAGAAAAGGGTGCTTAGCTGTGCTTATCAGCATCACATACATGAGATTAACTTCACCCACCATGTTACACTGCCACAAAAAAAGGGTCTGGGAAAGAGCTGATAGAGTAGCAGAAGCAAAGAGCTATGTCAGCCAACTGTATGTGCTCATAATTTAGTTTAAAAAAAGAAAAGAGAAAAAAAAAAGTTTGAATTTTCACATTTGTCACTCAAAAAACAAACAAACAAAAAAACAAACAAAAAAAAACCTCTGCAAAAGTGAGTATTTTATTCTGTATCATTTGGAATAGCTTTCTCATTTTCCTAATGCATTCTCTGCAGTTTTCTGGCTGGAAAGCATTAGTTTAAGTAATTATAAGAAGTGCATAACTGAGGTAGATATACCAAGGACTGGAGCCTTTCTTGGCTTTTCAGACCACAAGGCTAGGATGACACCTGAAGTACCCAAATCAGGAGCAGGTATGCCTCTGTTCTAAGTAGAGTTTTAGTTTTACCTAGTTTACATAGTTTAATGAATTTTGAACCTTGTGTGAGTTCTGCAGCGAAAATTGTCAGTGACAACTTTGATGTTCCCACAATATCTAAGGATATTGCATCAGTTCAGAAGCACGGAATTGAAGGGATAGGAAGAGACCTTCAGAGATCATCTAGTCCAATCCTTTGCTAAAGCAGCTTCCTAGGAACACAGGAAAGTGTCCAGGAGGCAATGGAGCATCCTCAGAGGAGGAGACTCTATACAGCATCTCTGGGCAGCCCGTTCCAGTGCTCTGTCACCCTGAAAGTAAAGCTTTTCTTCATGTTCATCTGGAACTTCCTGTGTCCTACTTTGTGCCCATTGCCCAATGCTCCTTGTCCTGTCACTCGAACACTACTGAAAAGAGCCTGGCCTAATCCTTTTGATATCCATTCCCCCTTTAGAAATTTATAAACATTGATAAGATTTTCCCTCAGCCTTCTCTTGTCCAGGCTGAACAGCCCCAGGTCTCTCAGCCTTTCTCGTAAGAGAGATGTGCAGGGCCTCTAATCACATTTGTGGCCCTCCAATGGACACTGTCTAGGAGATGTTCTTAAACTGAAGAGCCCAAAACTGGACACATTATCCCAGATGTGGCCTCACCTCCCTCACTCTGCTTGTTGCACTCTTTTTAATGCACTGCAGGATACTACTGGCCTTCTTGACCACAAGGGCACACTGCTGGCTCATGGTCACCCTGCTGACCACCAGGAAACCCCAGTCCTTCTCTGCAGATCTCCTTTCCAGCTGGTCAGCCTCTAATCTGTATTGCTGCATATGGATGGAATAACTTTGAGATAATTTATACTTTTATGTTGATTTATATAACTGCTAATAAATAACAAGAGGAAAAATTCCTAGGTTTATAGCTTTAAAAAAATCCTCTCAGAATCCTTCTTAAAATTGTATGTAGAATAAAATGGATATTTTGGACATGCTGTTTAATCACAGGATCATTTGATCATGTTGCAAAAAATAAACAGATTATATGTCCACTTCAGGAAACTAGCCACACACTTTTCAGTGTTTGAAAAGCTCTACCTGGCGAGTACTCATGTCAGATGTTTGGGATCCTACAGGGCTAGCTGCCTCTTTTCTGCTTTCCCAGCTGGCCTGACATGGTTTCTGAGGAGAGATGAAATTCAAACTCTGAAGAGTCACAACCTTAGCTTTTTACTCAGGCAATGTTTTTTTAAGCAGTGCTTTGGATTTGTGGCTTGGCTTCTAGTGTTCTCCATTCACTGATCAACCATCGCTGCCCCTTGATACTTAATTAACACGCTGCTGGCGAACGTGCACACCTGGCATGTTCTTATCCAGATGGATCAGGGAGGCTGTTGCTGGATGGTATGGGAGCTGTGGCAGCCCCACCGTGTTGAAATGTCTAAAAATGGCCCTTCCTTCAGCTGCATGCTGAGGCATGCAACACCCTGCGGCACAACAATAATGGCGCAGTATCTTCAAGAGGCTCATGTAGCTGCTTTCTGTCAGCATTACCAGTAGGAAGCACTAATGTGGATCCTTTGACTTGTGCTGTCGCTGCAGGATGAAAACAAATAGGGAGAAATTGGTCACTTTCTCACAAGCTATGACAGTCTTTGCTTCTGTTTGCTTTGTCTCCTCGGGATGGTAAAAAGGCAGCACTGTGCCACCTGGGGGCTCCGAGCTGCACAACCAGGTCAGGCCCTCTCCAACACAGTAAGCCCCAAATGTTATTTTTACCCAGCACAGCAGCCCCCAGGACCTTTTTTTTCACTCGCAATGCCAATTTGATCTAAAATGTTTCTGAGGGCAGAGAGGGCACTGCAATCTACCCCAGCAGGCTGCAGCAACCTGCCCAGTCAACACAGAAAAATCCACCGTGCCAAGGTCTGCAGGCTGTGTCTCTCTACCTTCCTCCTCCTCACAGCCCTCCTTCCTGAGGGTCCTGAAACATATGACACCTTGCTGCAGGGACACTGCCCAGCAAAAAGCACAGAAGTGGCCTTTTCAGATGCCAGGCCTACTTACCCTCCTCGTTTCTGAGACTGAAGGCCCTGGCTGCCTCATCTTGCACACCTGATCTGCTCCATATTGCCAGCTGAGCTCTCAGTGTGCTAGGGATAAATGTTGATATCAAAGAAGCAGGTATGATTAGAGGCTTTCCCAGTCTGCGCAGTGACTTGATAACAAATATCTAAAGCTAAGGGCATGTGATTTCAAGTGTCATTGAGATTGTAGGCACTGAATATGCAGAGTGATCACGTGGAAAAAGCTGTTTCAGTGTGCCAACACTTCTAATATGCAATTAACAGAACAAATTAGGTATGCAGGTTTGAAAGTGGAAAAAACAGGCTAAAATCTTCTCTGACACCATATTATCTCTTTCCCCTCCCGAACACCTTCTCCTCCTCAATATTAATGAGAAACCCACTGCCATGGGAGACCAGTGATGGAAGCAAAACTTGGATCAAGTCTCCAAATCTCATTGTGGGATTTTAGGGAAATCAGATGGCCCATGTAAATGAAGAGTTCAAGAAACACCCACTTCTGCAATCTTCTCTCTGCCTGAATGGGATACGTTTTCCTTGTAAATTTATGAACAGAAAGGCTCTGGCACCCACTGATAAGTGACACTGCTACTTCTTATCAGATAAGCCTTAACAGGTCATTTGCATGGTGGGAGTCTTGGTTACAGAGTGTTTCCTGAGTTAATGGAAAACAGCTGCAGAGGCAAACCTGCCAAAGCTGAGTATGATAGCAGTGAATCTGCACTGTAATTGCATATAGGATAATTATTCACTTCTAGAGGAAACTAACAAACAGAAAACCCCATCTTTAAATGCCTTCATGGTCTCAAAGAAAATGATGTAACCTTGAAGGCTGACTGGAGTTTCCAATCCCACCTCCTCTAGCACAAGCCCAGAAGACAAAACAGTTTTTCAGGTGTGAGGCTATGGGCTATGTTGTCTTCACTGCAGCAATATGCTGCAGGTATTAACTCTCCCACTGAGCTACACAGAGTGAAGCAGCTCTGTTACTGAGGCATTAATCTCAAGCAGAGGAACAGCAGGAAGTACACAAGGAGGTGATGTGATCAAAACTTAATCATCTACAGCTATCAGGAATCATCTTCCTGCTGTCTGTGAGTATTTTTGTGCCAGCTGCATCCGCAGGGGCCTGGAAATGGGAGGCACTCCAGTGAGTTTGACTGGTGTGCCTGGGTGAAAGTTTCTGCTTGACAGAGGAAGACGTGGAGATGGAGACAGTGGGGAACACCAGCTGGAGCAGCACGCTATGCCTGTGAACAATTCAGAGATGCTGCAGGAGGGAGCAGTAGGGCGAAGGAAGATACAAGTTTATCCCCTTAATTTATTAGAGAACTTACCATTTTCAATAGGTGACAGGCATATCAGCTCTCCTTTTGCTATCATCACAATCTTTTTCTCTCAAAATAATACTCTGAGTCAATGAATATGGTCACACCATGTCCCATACTTTCATGTTATCCTCATCAGAAAGTGGCAGCTGTTCCTGTGCTCCTTCCTGGTGTGTGGGCACTGCACAAAGACTGAGCCAACAGAGCATCCTGCAGCAGATATGGAACTCATTTTGTCCTCAGCATTGTACATTAGGCAGTTGCGTAGAAAGCAAAAAGCTGAATTTAAAGAACTTTTCTTACTTCACTCTTCTGAAACTGTAGAGAAATGTCTGTGAGATCCAATCTTCTCCCTGTAAGAATTGTATTGTTCATGCTGTTCACCCAAACCAAAGCCTTTTCCAACTTTGTCTCAGAAATACAATGACAATCTATATTTTATATGTTTTAGATGACACAACTCAGTGTTCAAGTTTGGTGCAGCATATTCTGAGTGTGCAGGAACACCTGCAGGCACCCAGATCTGCGGGGTGAGTGCAATCTCCTGCTTGAATCTACTGCACATCTCTTCTACCAAACTGCCTGCAAAGTGATTGAGAGCAAAGATTGCAGTACAGAGCTGAAGGGAGCTCTCAGCCTACACTTTCAAGTGATAACCAGAAGAGAAAAAAAGCCAGATAAATTTTCTCTGAGAAGAACTAACTGACTCACTAACTGAGGAGGATCCAGTGCCCAGGAGAACATTGGGCTTCCCTCTGAAATGATGAGGTGAGAGGATGGACTCCGAAACTTTCTTTGACACTATCTTTCCCATGAGAATTCAGGTAAGGGAGGAAAATTTGTTTTAACATTAATTCTGTGGGAACAGGCAGTCCTTTCTTAATATCATTTTCCACTTTATATGAAATGTTTATTTCAACCAAGATATAAAGAATTATATCCTTATATTTACTCCAAATGAAATGTCATGGAAACTCTTTTTATACATTTGTTTAATGATAAATAACTATACAATGCCAGAACACGATGATATCAATTATACCCACAGTTTATTTCCCAGAATAGATTAAGTTATCTGTCAAAGCCGTGCGGGCTCTGGCACTGCCATTGGGTGACCTTTGGTCTTGCCCCAGTGGGCAGCCTGCACCCAGGCAATACGCATTCATGTTTACAAATATACAAGCACTTTAAAGGATAGTTGCCTCATAGTCTCTGATCCAATATCTTCAATATAATCAGAAGTCTTTTGTATGCATGCATCAGCTCTCCTAAAGTGAAGTTTTCCTTGATGATAGGCTTTTCCGATCTGCAGGTAACATTTCTGCCGTTTCACAGAGTAAAAATCAGGAGTGCAAGCTGTATAAGTGAAATTGTTTAGAAGAGCAAAAAAATATTATCATACATCCATACCAGGAACTGGCTGAATTTCTGTGTTACTTAAGCATAATGTGAATGCATTTCATTTATGGCATCATCTAAAATCCTCATTGTAGTTCCCCCTAAACTTCTGTTTCTTTCGTGTCATTTGTAGAAAGACAGAATATCCACCAAATGCAAACTAGCATTATCACAAAAAGAAAATTCTAAATAAATATATGGACAAAGGAGGTCTTTAAAGATACCAATGCACTGAATTTAGGGTTAGGATATTTAAATATGCTAATTTTAGCATTAAGGCACCAAACAGATTTCAGGATAACTTTTCAGATTTGTCTCCTTACTAATTTTTTCTGCAGTGTCTTGAAGTACCTTCTATGTTAAAAAGACTGAATTTTTTAGGTAAAACTGCACAACTAATCAAATAACAGACATTGCACCCAGTAATTTTAAGATCTGATGTTTGCTCATTGTTTATAACTCAAACTACCTGCAATCTCTTCAGACCCAAGGTCCAAATCATCAAAATGAAAATAAATAGGTCACATTAGGATACTAAGATTAACTATTCTAATGAGAATATCAGTGGGCACTTCTTTGTTGTCTCTTGACTGCCCACAGAGAAAATGCAGGTAAGCCAGGCATGGATAGCAAATTTTGTGCAGATAGATAAGAGAATAAACTTGATGTTAAGGTACAGCTCCTGCTGATGGTAGTATCTAAGGCTAAGTCATGGTCTATCAGTTGTTGGGGAAACTGTGGAACATTTATTGATACAACCACTAAAGTAGCACAGACACAGTTAATAGAAAACAACTATAAAAATAAAATACCTAATAATGCATGCAAAAATTATCATTTACATGGAGCTGATGAAATGATCCTTTTGAAGAAATATTTTCACCTGTTAGCTACACAATGGCGTTGTTGAAATGAAATGAGAAAGCAAATGCATACATTTAACTTTTTACTAGACAATGTATTCTCAATACTTGATGTTTTTCACTCACATGTCTTTGTGCCAACAAATTAGTTTCTTCCAATGAAAGCAAAGTGACGTGAAGTTTTCCCATGACTTCCTATTTCATGCTTCTAGCTTTCCTAGACATTTTTGAGACTTTCATTTGTATTGCAGAAACATTTTCTGTGGTCCAAAAGATATAGAAAACGAACTGTCTCTTTTTTTTTTTTTTCTTGAAAAAATGCTCAAAGTATATTTTGAGGTTTAATATAAGGAACGATTTATGATTTTTCGCCATTATCATCCAGGGTGTGAATTCACTAATTAAAAATATGACACATGAAGAATGTTTCCTAAGAAAATCAAAATTCAAGTGACAAGTTTGCCATTTATCATTTAAATCTTCAGTGCATATTGAGTCAATAGCAAGTCTCCATGTCAGCCAGACTTGAGAGAGCCCTGCGCAAGCCTGTCTACTAATTCCAGACTGAATGAAGTGAGTCCCAATTTTAACAGAAAAGCCCATATTTACCTGCTACTCCTGCCCTGACTCAGTTGTTGTTTTGCACAGTCCAATGAGTTGCATTGTTAGCTCTGATTCTGTCTTGGTAAGTTTGCACCAGTAAAGAAAAGTCCCGTGGGGAGGAGAGAAAATGCACTCTATTTTATCAAAGCCTTCTATAAGGGCTAAAAGCAAAGCCTTTGGCAGAATTTATGTGGAAGGGGACTTTGGGATGGGGGAGCAGAACCATGATTTCATGACAAATGTGTTTGAGAGCTCCTCTCACTGTTTCAGAAGCACAGCAAGTGCCACGCTGTTCCATATCCAAGCTCTGTTGCAACTACTGTGCTGGAGAGTAGAAAATAACCTAACTGCCCTAAAGGTAATGCTAGGCTTGTGGCCAAAAAGTTAAAAACTAACAGGATCTTTCTGAGTTTGAAACGTTGAAATCAACAGATTGATCTTCAGTTGGTGCAAACAGGAATGAAATCACAGAGTTTGATGGGATGTCTTTATAGTCTGTTGGAGTCCTTTTTTACAGCTGCTTTTTGTTTTGAAATGGTCACCTAAAATAGTTAAACAGCAAACAGAAGTGGTCAGAAACCCTGCTGGCAGACATCTAATTCCTACTGCATGTATACAAACTGTGTTTACTTGTGTGCAGTTATCTGCCCAGCTTCTAATCACAAAAGCAAACTGTAATGTGAATAAAGTTACCTGTAAACAAGATCAATGCACTTTAAAGAATTGTCTTGAAAGTTACATTGTAGATTAAGAATATTTTGAAAAATAAACTTTGGCATTATTATGTTTAGTCTTGTACTCAAACTCATTACATTGTTAATTCCTTTCCTTTTCTTCAGTGCAGAAATAGTTTTGAATTTCCTGTTATTTGCCATCTAGCACTCAGTACTCATGAGCTGCAAAAATAATAAACTGGTCTGTTCATGCATCAGAGAGAAAAATATGTATCTTCCCCTTATCTTCTAGTTTTAAGCTTTCTGAGGATAAGGAAGAAAGGAAGTGTTATGCCACTTTCTCCTCTGTTTGGTGAGGAAGCTGGACACCAAATAATCTGCCAATTCTGGAATTCTTTCCCTCCCCTTAGGCCATCTGGTTACTTTACAAAGACCATGTTATATTTTAATGTAAATGCAATCAAGCTAAGAACTATCCAACTGTGTTGAATACTTCTGTTAAAATACTAATATTTTAAATATGAGGGAGATCTTCAAAATGAAAGTTGTTGGCTCTTGGCTCTGTGTCATTTTCTAAAACTGTAGTTGCTGCCAATAAGATGAATGATTATGGATGAAGATGAGTTATCTTCTCACTAATCCTCTTGGATTCTTTTTTTTTTTATTCTTTTTTTCTTTTTTCTTTTTTATTTTTTAATTTTTTAAACAGACTCAAGTGAAACCAAGCCCTCAGCACTCTGCAGGGAGGGCACACAGGCACAGGACTTTACATCAGTTCGTTAAAGAGGAAGTATTCAGAGCTGTGTTACGATTTGGTTGCTGTCATTAACTTTGTCTGAAAGTGATGGAGATTAGGTGCCTTGATATCATTTAAGCTTCAAATATGTCACCTAATTTTAAGGAAAGAAATAGCACCTTGTGAGCAATAGCCAGTGTGACAGCCAGACTCCATTCAGAGATGGTAAAACTTGATTCAATTCTAAATGTGCCTCACGTCAACATCTTTATAAGTTCTCAAGATCTCAAGGCAAGAGTAAGGAAGCAGAGAATATTAACAGCCTCCTTCCACACAGCAGGGAAACTTAACTGCTATGGAAACAAGAGCAGATTCATGAAAGGAGAATTTAGTGGCTTCTACAATCTGCATGACATTTTACAGACGTAAAGGGAAAGGAAGTTAGAAACCACTGAAGTAAGTGCTACCATATTTTCTTCTGTGTTTATCTGTTGACAGCTAGTTAGGAATGGGTTTGCATACATTAAAATGACCTTGAATGGTACTGGAATGGACTGCCCAGGGAGGTGGGGGAGTCACCGACCCTGGGGGTGTTCAAGGAAAGGCTGGATGTTGTGTTGAGGGACATGGTTTAGTAGGAGCTATTGGGAATAGGTGAACGGTTGGACTGGGTGATCTTTTAGGTCTTTTCCAACCTTGGTGATTCTATGATTCTATGATTCTATGACCTTGGCTGTGGGTTCTTGGTCTTATTTTACATCCTAATTATGGAGCAGTGCCTTTGTACTGGGCAATGTCCAGGAGGAAAAGGATTGTCTCAGCTCTGGATATCCTTCATTTCAAATAAAGTCTGCCTGACATTTAATCAGAAAATTAAATAAATAAATAAATACAAATATTGATCTTTGTTACTGCATTTAACTTTTGACTGTGCTTTGGCTTCATCCAGAAGTTTTAAGATAGCACTGTTTCTGCCTTTTCTCCAGAGCTGATATTAAGAAGCACCGACCATCTGGAAAGGAATTTCATCGTCATGATTTCCAGAGCAGAGCTGCAGAAGTACTTAGATAACCTTCAGAGAAAAAGTGATCCTGCATGCTGTTGTGAAACACATTTCCAATTTCTAAGGTTTGTCACCAGTATTTGGCAAGCTGTGTTATTTGTGGACTGGTTATTACATTATTTACTTCTCTGCACCACAGCTGCCTCCATCCGTACAATGATTTAAAACTAAATAATGCTGTCATGTGTGTTATAACAAAGATAGATTTGCAGAGAAAATAATGCCAGCTGTCTGGAAAGTCTTAAATACTCGTGTTCATGGTCATCATGAGTGATTGGATTTGGTTTTCTGCTCTTCTTTTTCTGCTCAATTCTGAAAGAGTAGTAATTCGCATTTTGCTTTCAATTAACATTTATTAAAATCAGAACAGAATATCTTCTAGAAGGTTTCATAGGAAAAAGAAAAATATGAACAATTTATGGAATCAAGATGAAGTATCAACAAGTTTCATTTTCACTTGTGTGGGCAATGTAAGTAAGTAGATAGGTCATACTGTGAGCAGAAGAACATAGTACAATCTGTTTACAGTGTAAGAGAAAATGAGCAATCCAGTATAACAGATGAAATTTATGGTAAGTGGGGATGTGTTGGACACTTCAGTAAGGGCTCAACTCAGGTGCATAAACATAGGCACCTAATATTGTCTGTATTACATTACAGCATCCCGGATGTGTTCAGTTTTAGTTAAGTGGCTTTTAGCCATCTAGAGTAAAAGATGGCTAACTTAAAAAAAAGCAACTCAAAAGATGTTTTCTCTGCTCGAAAAGCCCAAGAAGTTGAAAAAATGTGATTTTCTGATAAAATTATGTGCGTCTGTGATAGCCAAAGTTCACCAAATCTCACACATTTCCAAGATAGGTGAAAATTTCAAATAATTTAGTGTAGGAGATTATGTTCCCTAATTACTCACATTTCTGACCAGACGTAATGGCTGAAATAATCCAGAGTGCCCTCAAAACCTATGTGAGGAGTGGATGGTTATTGGTTTGCTATGCTCTTTCTGTTTGCAAAGCCAGCTCTAAGTAACTTATTCCTAGCTACCTGCTTCTGAAAAATGAGATGCGTAGTTGGTTCAGAAACTTCTGTAGTTTTCTACTCTGCAATCATCCAAACACTAAGAAATGAGGCTCCACAACAGTCTTTGAAAAAGG
This sequence comes from Tympanuchus pallidicinctus, assembly GCF_026119805.1. Classification (NCBI taxonomy): domain Eukaryota; kingdom Metazoa; phylum Chordata; class Aves; order Galliformes; family Phasianidae; genus Tympanuchus; species Tympanuchus pallidicinctus. The sequence goes on from NW_026294659.1 coordinate 66,802, forward strand.
GCTCTAACTTTACCTACTTTTTGCAGAGTTAAAAACGAAGGCATAATAGACAGTAATAACCTGTTAAATGTAATCTCAAATTGTATCTTCTGTGAACACCCAGAGGGCTGACCCTTTCCTCCAGATTACTGTTGTGGATCCCAGGAATTTTCTGGTAAAAGTGAAGCTGCTGCCCCATGGATTCTGCTGGCCATTTTGCAGCTGAGCACTGTCTGATTTCCTTGTGCATCCTATCTGCCTGATAGTGCAACCTTGCCCAGTGCTAGCACTATGAGCATTCTGGGGCAGAGGCTGATTTTGTTTTGTGTTCCTCCAGCAAATAGCACAATGGGACTATTGTCCATGGCTGAGGACCAAGGGACAAATTACTACAAGCAATATTATAGTCAATATGAATTGCATATTCAGAATAGCTGAATAGCCCTGAGCACATTGCAGACCTCTCTGCCAAAGCCTGAACTTTGACCACTCTCCTGTATACCTGTCTTAAAGACAATCTTACTGGATTACAGAGGGTGTTTTTAATACAGAACTGTTTGGATGTTATTGATGGCATATTTAGTTCACTGGTAATTATTTTCTATGGTTTTAATCAGGCTTTGGTGATTTTCACCTAAGTATTACTAAACAATATTCTCTGAAAAAGATCCACTCTACAGATCCTCACAAGGGTTTTGTTTCTCTAGGGCTAGGCACTGCCTGACATGAACTCAAGAGAATGTAGCTGTCAAGTATGGCTCAAGAGACAAACGTGGAGTCAGAAACAGGTCCTACTGTCTGGATAAATCTGTAAAATTAGATTTGGATACTTATTAAGTACATATATTTACACATGAAGATGGACTAACTCCTGAGACAGTGTAAGAAACCGATTGTGCAAGTTTATTTCTTATGCATCCTGAATATTTGCCTTAGGATATAAGTTATTCTTTCTGTCTGCAGTGCTCTATTCTTCTGTGTAATGCTCATGGTCAGCAGCAAGACCATAACTGTCCAGACTGCACAAAGAATTTGTAACTAAGTCAAAACTCATTGGAAAACAATGTTCAAATTATGTAAAGCAAATCTGAAAATTTCACAGTAATGTAGCACTTATATTGAGAAGCAAACAGCCTCAAGACCCTTACCTTCTTGTTCATTTAGAAATGCTAAAAGTAAAATGGGAGTACTGCCTTGGGTGAGGATGGTGCTTACATTTTTGAGAGCTAAACAGATAAGTAGCCCTCTTAAGATTTCCTTGTAACTTACATAGGGAGAATGACTTGCTGAACTAAATGGAGGTTGAAAGTTCCTACAGTTAGATTTATTCTCTTCTCAGATACCAACATCAAGCAGCTTTTGAGAGAACCTAGGGAAATCAGGACTGGCTGAAGTCAGCCTTTATGAATAATCTCCCATGCCTCCTAAGTCACTCTAGCATGGTAAGTAAGCTATGTATACTTCACTTAGATCTTGATTCTGCTTTTAGGTGGGGGAAGGCAGCAGCAGGTTTATATTAATGAGGTTTTGAGTTTGCTGTAACACCTCCTGCTCATCATGTTTTCTCACTTTACTACTGTATGGGCAACACTGTGTGCTTGAACTGTATGGAATTTAGCCCCGGCAGCAACTGTGCTTAAAATAATGCTTAAATCTGAGCCAAACTGGTAGAATATAAATGCAAATGAGTACCTATTAATTAGCAAGTTCATGAGACATTATGGCACTAAGTATTAAGGACATTAAGACAAAAAGAAATATAACTTGTAGTTGTCAATGAACACTGGAGAATCTTGACAATACTGTCCTTGTCCTGTGAATAAACTGTTTTTCACTCTCTCTCCTACAATTACAGAAGAATAAATAATTGAAGGCAGCAGAGAAGTCTCACCAGAGTTTTCCTTGTATGAGTTTCAAATCAATACTTTATAGTAAAGAACAAGCTAAGGGAAGCTGTTCTTAGCTGTGCTGCAGTGGGTCTTCTGCATGTAAACTATGTGCCTGGTTAATCAGCTCATCATGCATCATATTCCTAACGTCTGCACTACTGAGACAATGCTTAACAGAGCTTCTCTATGCAGACTGAGACCTTCACATCCTCTCTCAATCAAGAAACAAGTAACCCAAAACAGGAAAATCCAGAGATTACCCTTGTGAAGCTTGTGTATCCTATATACCAATGTACACACCTTAGTAGAGAATGATGTGGCGCGATATGCTCTCTAACACTGTGCTCTTTTTTTCTTCCATGGATCTCTAGGGCTTCCCAAGTGACTGTTGTCTTGCTATTAGCCAGATTTTCTCCTGTAACTTTAAATGCTTTCTGCACAATAGGACATTTTTAGTATTCACTTTCTGTGTCAAAACTGAAGAATTATTGCTGTGTCTTCTTGATAAAAATGCAAGCTTATGTCCTGCTAATACTGAAGCAATGACACAAGTAAAATAAGTAATATTACATACATATAAAAAGTTTTCAGCATTGGGATAATAATTCTAATTTATCTCCTTTATGTGGTGCATTTTATATTTAAAATCTAACAATTCTGAATATGAATGTACAGAATGAGATTTTCAAAAATGTGAGGCAGAGGATGAAAGTATTCAGAGGTGTCTTGCTTGATATATTGAAATGTAGTTTTGCCACAAGTCTCATATAAAGCTTATTCAAGAATCAGTTAATTTAATTTGTGACTGTTGAAAAATCAGTCTCTCAGTGAAACTACAAATCAAGTTGATTACAAGTTTTCAGAGGCAATGGCTATATGTTGTGATGGACACAGCAGTTGCAGACAAAGTCAGTCCATCACTCGTGCCTGAAGAGATAAAGATGCAACAAAGCTGCACACACCTCAGGCAGCATGTGTCTCAAATAAATTAAGAACTGACAGCTATTTGAGTTAGTGTGACTTTTTCATCTTTTGGACATCTAATTATGGCAGCGTGATGGGTGGAATGTATACATTTTAAGGCAAAAGTTCCTTGTTTGTTTCTGGACTGGTTACATGTATCAAATGATAGGAGCTGGTTCCAAGTCAACTGACTCACCAGGATGGAAAAGGAAATATTTGCAGTGAATTTCAGGATTGGAAAATAAACTTATTTGGCTCTGATATCTGGCCAAAGCCACAGAAATCTAAAACAGTATAACATGATGAGGGATGTAAAAAATAACAAGGGATTTTATAAATGCATTGGTCAGAAGACACAGGCCAAGGAGACTGTACCCCCTCTGGTAAATGGGAAAGGAGAACTGGCTACAGCAGATACAGCTGAAGCACTCCATGAGTTCTTTGCTTCAATATTCACTGTCAGTCAGGCTTCCTATGTCTCTCATGTCCCTAAACCTTTGGGCAAGGGTCAGGGAAGTGGAATTCCTCATTCTATTACAGAAGAGCAAGTGAGACTGATTGTGTATGAGTCTGAGGCCAGATGATATGCACCTCAGATTTTTAATGGAACTGTGTAATGTGGCTGCTATGCCATTCTCTATCATGTTTGAAAAGTCATAGCTGTCAGGTGAAGTGCCCAGTTACTGGAGAATGGGAAACATCACTCCTATTTTCAAGAAATGGAGAAAGGAAGTATAGAGCGGTGAACCTCATATTTGTATCTGGGAAGATGATGGAGCAAATACTGCTAGAAGGTATGTTAAGGCATATGCAAGACAAGGAGGTGATCCATGACAGCCAGAATGGCTTCACCTGGGGCATACTGTATCTGACCAAGCTGATGGCCTTCTGTGATGGAGTGATGGCATTGGTGGACAAAGGAAGAACAATGTATGTCTGTCTGGAGTTATGCAAGATCTTTGAAATGGTCCCACATCACATTCTTATCTCTAAAATGGAGAGAGAGGAATTTCAAGTATGGGCTATTCAATGGATAAAGTATTGGTTAGATGGTCACAGACAGAGGATTGTGGTCAACGACTCTATGTCCAGATGGATATCAGTAATGAGTGGTGTCCCCCAGGGGTCTGTCTTGGGACTGGTGCTCTTCAACATCTTTGTCAGATACATAGAAACAATGGTAGTGGGAGGATGGTTGGACTAAATGATCCTGTAGGTCCTCTCCAACCTTGTAATTCGCTGTTTCTATGATAGACAGTGGGCTTGAGTGTACCCTCAGCAAGTCTGCAAACAACATCAAGTTGAGTGATGCAGTTGATACAACAGAAGGAAGGGATGACCTCCAGAGGGACTTGGAAAAGCTTGAAAAGTGGGCCAGTGTGAACTTAATGAGGTTCAACATGGACAAGTGAAAGGTGTTGCACTTGGGTTGTAGCAATCACACATATGAGTACAGAATGGGAGAAGAGGGTGACAAGGCACTGGCACAGGCTGTCCAGAGAAGCTGTGAATGCCCCATCCCTGGAGGCATTCAAGTATGGATTGAATGGGGCCCTGGTCAGCCTGATGTACTACTTGATTTAGTGGCCGGAAACCCAGTTCACAGCAAGGAGGCTGGAACTAGATCATCTTTAAAATCCCTTCCATTCCAAGTCATTCTATGATTCTACGACTCTTTTTTATAAGATTTTATAAGATTCTATGAATCAGACTTCGGTCTCCTCCTCAAATAGCCCCAAACCACTGAAACCTAGAAATAAAATTCCTATTTTTATTCTTTTTTATTTGACCTCGTGACAAGTGGTTCAGAAGTGAAGTAAGCAGAGGAAACAAATTAACACCATTCCCTTATTTACTGGAAAATAAGCATCACTGCAAAATTAATATACTTAACTCACATACTAGCACCTGTAGCTGAAGCATTTGGGAGGTGTACTGGTGGGAATTGGTGACCTGAGCATTAATGCTTCAATGAGAATACCATGGGGCTATTTGTCAACCTGTCTTGCTGTCAGAAAGGCTGTGAACATTCAGGCTCTGTAACAGCAGCGCAAGCAGAGCTGCAGAGAGAGACTGGCCTTGACAGGGCTGCCACTGGGGAGAATGACTTCATCACCCATCACTGCCAGGGAACACATTGCAGCAGGTATATTGGCAATAACTTTTACAAGTGGACAGCAGCTGCCATCAGTTTAAATGTGAATCAAAAAAAAAAAAAAGAAAAGGAGAGAGAGAGAGTGAAACTAGTACCACAGGAAACATAAAGAAGAGACAATTTTTTTCAGAACTTTGCAGGTATATGAAGATTCATGTTCTGCAGGTGCATGAGCTTCAAAAATATCCTTACATAGAGGCAGATACTCAGCTTAAAGGAAGAACGTGTTGTTAGGGAAGAAGAATTGGGAAGAAATGTGTGAATCTTCCATCTCTTTGTATCTGTGCTAATAATCAAACAATGTCCTGGTTGCTGTGCAAAAGTAAAAAAGAAAAATAAAAAAGAAAAGGAAAAGAGGCAGTTATTTTTCCAACCATTACATCCAGTTTTAGAGCACAACAATCCAAACAATAGAGTGAGGGGAGGAATGGATACGTTTTATAGCATCTGGTACTCTGCATTCACTGCCTGTGAACAGGGCTATGTCCAAAATAGCTTATCTTGTTTCACTGAGCATTTAGCAGCAGTGGAAGACAACAGACTGGGACCCATAAGCTAGTTACCACAGACTAGCTAAAGTGCTTTGGTTCACCTAAAAAAAAAAAAAAAGAAAAAGAAAAAGCTTGTAGAGCTGTGCACTTTGAGCTCAATAATGCAGGGTGTTCAGCAAGATTTAATGGGAGGAAAAATAGAGTTCTTTCAGCAATATGAACAAATCTGTATTTGTTGGGTATAAACAAGCTTGCATTCAATTGCCTCCTATCATTTTGCCAAATGGGGCACTCTTTCATAGTGATGTGAATGTCACTAGCAACGGTACTTTTGATACTGAAAAGCAAGACAATAGATCAGCTTTGTGTAAGGTTATAAGCGCATCTACTTATGAAACTACCTCTTCTGAATAGGGACTTGATCTTCCCATTTATTAAAAACTAATTTCAGTGCTGGCAATTTCATCCATGTAAAATTAGTTTATAAATCCAATTTTTTCTTTATGATAAACAAACACTACACACCAGGTTGCATGGGCTCTAGTACCCAGCTTCTCCTTAGCATTCATCTGCTTTATAAGAACTTTTAGTTGTATGCAAGATATAATTTAGGAGTGCAGTTTCTTTACACATCTAGAGATGTGTAATGGAGATGAAAATAAAACAAATGAAAAATGGCTTTCTCTGCCACTGCCAGTTTAAATTAGCTTGTTACTTCTGGTGTGACTAGAGCTGAATAGGCAACGCAGAGTAATAAAAAATAGAAAGCAGATTCAAATTTTAAAAATCACTGAAGATCTTACTATTTATCACAAATACTCCTCTGTGTTACTGAAAAAGGCAATCCTGTTTGAGACACCATTTTTGGTCAAAATCCTCAGCAGACAATTGTCCATTATAATACTATAATAGCATGTGTAATTTAAAATTTATGTAATAATTACAATAACATTTATTCCTTGCAGCTCAATGTGAGCATTTATTCTGGTGTTTTCTGGGGTTCAGTAGTTGACAAAGCAGTCTAATAACAGACTTATGCAATAGGTTCAGAATTTGACAGTGGAAAATGACAGCAACAGAATTCAAGTATACTCCTTGATTAAAAAGGCAGCTTTAAAAGTTACTTTAGAACAGCTGAGCTCACCTCAGAGGAGAACTTTCTTTTATTAATATTTAATTCTGTCCCCATCAAAAGCAAAGGCATCTAGCAGCTCATTGAAGTGGCAGAGATGTTAGGGACTGCCTGCGTAACCTTTAACTGTGAAATAAGGAATCTTCTTTGCTGAGCCAAATGTAGCTGAAGTTGCTTAGTGTAACAACTGCCTTTCTTTCAAGATCAGTGTAAAGGGGACATTTCAGCTGCTCTGTGCAAGCAGGTTGCAAAAAAATACAGAAAAACTGTCACAAGCACTGACTTGCACTCCACAAAGGCTGAATGATTTGGATAGACAATGCAGGCATGTAAGAATTGATTGCTGAAGCTGTGATTACCTGTGATCTGTGACAGAGAGGAAGAGCTCAACAATGAAGAAAATAGTGGCAAAAAGTACAAGGTATATTAACAGAAGTGCTTGCAGTAGGGGACAGAAGATGAAGAAAAGGATTATTTCCGTGGGAGACTTGGAGCAGAGAGCTCGTCTGATTGTGCTGTGGCCTGAGAAAACAGGCCTTAGCACTTTCTTTGCAGCTAAAGATCTTTGCTCACATCTGAAAAGCCTGGGTCTACCATCAGTCTGCCTGCCTCATGGGAGAAACTCACCACCAAACTTCAGCCTGTTAACAAGGATGGAAAGGACACAGAACAGTTAACCAGGCTTATTTGGAAATTGCACTGCTGCAGGAACCAAAGTAACAGCTCTGATATGTAACAATCTTAAGATAATTCCCTTTAATTTATCAACCTATCCATTACCTTATTATCTTTCCATGCAGTCTATTAGTGAGTCTTCCTGGAGAATTCTTTTTTGTGTGTTTGCATACAAAATAATGAGCTTGTAGCATCTCTGTCTGGAACAGCTACAGCACAATATGTTTTGTTTTATCACAGAGTGAAAGCCTCATGGGTTTGTGTCTGACAGAAAAAAACACAATCATTCTGTTAGAGCTATCTTCTGCTTTTGCCTCTCTGGGGGTATCTGGCTTCCTCTACTCCCATTCTCAACTGCTCCTATCTGACAAGCCATGCACTGGCAAGCATCTCATTTGGCAATGTGCTCTCACTGGAGATTCATCTCTATTTTTAAATGATATTTAAATTGGTAATGGAATGGTACCATTCAGTGTCAAGAGTAGATGTATTTCTGAAGCAACCTAGCCATCTTCAAAAAGGCAAAGTGCTCTATTAGGATAAGAGAACTAAAAATACAGCAAAATAATGAGATATTCTGACTTCACAATGCATCTGATTAATTACATGAGCTTCACTTCAGGAACACAAGCCAAAATCAAAGGAGTCCAAAAGAAAAGTAATATATATAAAAGTATGGCTAAAATGGCCTTAAAGCTTACTTTGGCAAAAGAGGCAAAGATGTTTTCTGAGCTGAACTGGGAGGAATGTCAAGAAGGTAAATGAGTGATCTGAGAATGAATGAAGGAATGCAGGTGAACAATGCAAGACTAATCTGTTAATGCTCATCCTGTTGTTTCCGGTTAGATTCATCCTCTGCAGTGAAAGCCATAAATTTAGGATTGTGATTGACTAAAAGGGCACTGCTTTTGAATCTTAGGTACTCATCAAGAGTATTGAATGCATAACGTTTCTTCACATGTAAAGATCAAGTTGCCAGGTTCTGAGTTCAGCACAAATGTCTTCTTCCTTACTTAAGCAATTTAGGAATTGATGCATTCTGCCTTTCATTATATGGATCAAAAGGAACATTCATTAAAAATTTAAATAATCTTAAAATATGACCTCAGCTTTCTTTCATTATCCACTGAAGCCTGTACTTGAAGCACTAACAAAACCTATCTTTCACCATCATGTTAGTTGCACAGATGGTGAGCTAAGTTTCTGATAAATCTCAGTCTTGCCGCATCTCAATATTTTCAGGAGAAGCGTAACTGAAGCAGAGTCTAGCTTTCCCCTGGAGTCCAGCTACATGGTTTTAGCCCCTCCATCTCTCAGGTGCTTTGTGTAGAAAACTTGTATGTATTGCAGCTAAGCCCAATTCTTTACAAGTGGAGTTGCAGATAGTAAGTTTGAGATTATGATATCAACATTTCTACTCCTGCTAAAAAGATTTCTCCTTACAGAAGTGCAATGTCTTTCAGTGGGACAGTTACTGTGAGTTATTTTTGACACTATATAGAAGCATCAAAATCTGATTCTAAATGTGAGCAACTACTTCAGCTGTTCACATCCTCCTCATATAATTAAGCTTATGATTGGACTAGATGATCTTAGAGGTCTTTTCCAACTTAGTGATTCTATGATTCTATCACAGATGCAAATTTAAGATAGCACTACCTGCAAAACTCCCTTAAGATCTGCATCTGGGAGTTGAAGTTAAGCAGAAGATGTACCAGAGAAAGATGTTCATATTTACCATTCATTGCCTCCTTTAAATTAATACAAAGAAAAAATACAGTTCTTGCTCTTTGGCATATTTCACATGTCTATTTAATCTGTGAATGCTGAATGACATTTTTCTTAATTACCAAATGAAACAAAAAGAATTGGAAGAAGATGTCTTTTATCTCAGTGACAGGTGTGTCATATGTGCTTGTGTAACAGGTGATCAATGCTAATGAACATTTAGGGGATATTGCTATCAGTAAGCCTATAGCAGCCTGGGAAAGGGCATGTACATGTCTGGAATTCATATTATGCTGTTGTACAAAGCTGTTCTACAAAAAGGAACTCTTTTTTTCACCAGCTTTAATCAATACTTCAAATTCTGACAATAAGAGCAGTCCCTTGTCTGAATAGCATACTGAATGAGGGAAACTGCAGTGTGCTAGGACACAGAAAAATTGCAGCATCAGAAACTTGCTCTTCCTGATACTACGACATCCTTTCACTTATATTGTTGCTATAAAATTATTGGGAAAAAAAGATGGCAACTAATATCAGGGCTCATTGCCATCTCTCAGGATATGTTCAATCTACTCTCACCTACACTCTTTATCCTGAAGCTGTAAGGACTTTATGTGGGATAAAAGCTGTTGAGTGAGCAGAGTCAGTGTGGCCAAATACAAATACTGTGCTTAGTAGCAGAGCCTGCCACACTGATATCCTGGATGCAAAAAGGAATATGTTATCATGAAAACAAATACACACATACCTGTGTCCACTCACCTCCACTGCTGTTCAGAAACCTAACCAAGAGGCAGATGCTCCCACTGCTGTGCTTCTCTTACAACCCTCCTTTCAATGCCATGGTGTCCCATCTGCACTCTGATGCTGACAGTAAGGTCTGGGTATTTTTATATATTCTGGGCACAGGCCCAACTGATTGTGGCTGTGTGCTTTTTTGCAGCACAAATACACATCTTTATTAACCTTACTGATTGGTTCCCTTAGGAGCAACAGCACTTACTGATTCATGAATTTCTGCCCCGAGAAGCCCTTGGCTATGACATTATGCCCATGGAAAGTAATCATCCTGGAAGGGTTTCACAGGGCGATGAACCTGGGAGGGATGAGGGAAGCCAGCACCTCCACATGAGGAGGAGAGTCTCAAACACCAGGGAGCTCCACAGAGTAGTAACTGCATTGCAAGGAAGAGGGAAGGGCAGAATACTGAGAAGCAGCTGTATAGAAGAGTCAAGAAAAAAAAATCACATCACCCCTATTTCGCTGTGTCCTATCATCAGGGTCAGAGGTGGGATTTTCTACAGAGAGCAGAGGTGTCCTGTCTGAGGGACTTAGTTGTTAATAGCATGTGAACAGAGACAGTGTCTCATTTGGTCTCTCCCAGATTCACAGCAAGCATTCTGGGGAGGAGGGGATGTGTCAGGGAGGCAGAGAAGCTAAGGTGAACAGTGAGCTACCAGAACACCAAGCAACAATTCTTAGGGAGCTTTGCCCTGTTAAAAGGACAGATATTTTTTGCTTCCTATTTCTGATAGGCTTTGGATTTTTGTAATTGCTGGTTTTGATATTCTCAAAGGCTTCGAGAAGGCTTTACCAGGAGCCAAAAAAAGAACCTGTAAAAATGCAAAGAGATCTTGATGAGGGCATTGAGAAATGCTTGAATTCAGATTTCTTCCCCATTCCCTCTGTGATGGAACACCAGAAAGAGAAGAGTCCCAAATACTCCTGTTCTTCACTTTCCCTTGACATCAGCATTTGCTGAGAAGTCCAAGAGAGTAAGTCTTGTGTTTTTCTCTAGTTACTAGAGCTGAAGACCATGTGCATGCTAGTGGTTTAATATTTGAACTCCTCCTGTTGGTTAAAGTCACTAAAGAAAAGTGGAAGAACTAACTCTACGTTTATACCATTCTTAGTGCAGAAAGATGTCACTTCTGGGTGTGTGCTTCTTGTGTATTTCCATTGTTTGAATACTATAACCAGAGATCACTGACCACTGTTATCCAAATTGCATCTAGTGCCTGATTCAGTAGTTGGCAACTGTGCCAATGTCAGGGATTTGGAACTAGATGATCTTTGAGGTCTCTTCTAGCCCAAGCCACCTAAAACATACTACCTACTGCCTCACTATGCTCACAATCACTGTTTGGTCTCAATAACAATTAAGAAAGTATTGGTGAATGTCAATTGGTGCAACTTTTTCCACATGGAGGAATTCAATGACACAACTTTCCTTCACAGGCACTTCTGTGTCAGACTGCCTCTCTGCAGCCATCTGTCACACAGCAGTAACATGTAATGGAATATTGGTGGGATACTATGGGCCAATATAGTAAAAAAGAGGTGTTACTTTTGGAGAAACCCTCACAAAATATACAATATTGCTAATATGTAAGTAGCAAAACATTTCAAATATTTTTCTTAAAAGATAAAAAAATAAATAAATAGAGGAACAGAAACATTAAACTAGTGGGATATTTGACCTTGTTTTTGAGAAACTCACACACCACTGTGGTGTGAAGGCAATGGTTGCAATTCTTAGTGAGGTCTTTAAGTGTTCATCAGAGATTTTCAATGAAATTTTACTCTTTCTGTACTTTATCCTTGACAACAGTTGTTCTAAATGTGTGTACTGCTGAAGAGCAATGACATGAATAAGGTGTGATTGTGAAGCAAGGAGATTTTTCTCTGGTAAGATACGGATTATGAAAGACCAGTAAAAAGACATGATCAGATTTTTGGGTTGGATATCTCATTGCAACTCCACACACTCCATTTGAAAAATTGCAGGTCACGTATTTATATCAACTGAAAATAGTCTCACAAATGCAAATTCATTGCTTTTTTGAAACCTTGAAACCCCGTGATGTGTGGTGCAGTTGACACACCCAAGGGACAGAATGCCTTCCAGAGGGATCTAGACAGTCTTGAGGAGTGAGGCTGGGAGAACAATGGCTCACTGTTCAAGCCTATCTAAGTCTCTCTGGACTACATAACATCCCCCATATGTTTCAGCTGCACCACACAACTTGGTGCCATTCATAAATGTGATGAGGGTGCACTCAATCTCACTGTCGATGTAATTGATGAAGATGTTAAAGAGCACTGGTATTTCTTTGGACAAAAGTCACAGACACTGCTCATGGCAGTAAGTCTAAAGGAGATAGCCAGAAGAGAGGAAAAATGGGAGGGAATTGGGAGGGCAGGTCATTTGACAGAGTTTTGTATTTCAGTAAAATAGATTCTTTTTGGTCCAGCTGTTCATTTGGCCCAGGTCATACATTTCACCTGTCCCTTCCTTCTTCTGTATCTGTAAATGTGTTCTGACTATCCCTATGCTCTAAGCAGTGCAAGTGACAAGCTGTTTTGAGAAAACTATTCAGTTGTTATAAAATAGTATAGGTGAGAGAAAAAAAGTGGATCTGCGGTACATACATTTTAATGTTCTTTAAACTGAATTTCTGGTATAGCTGGAAAAGTAACAAGTAGCTGCTTTAAAGACTTGCAGTAATTTAAAGTACTGTTCCAAAAAGATTTTATTCAAGTTTAAAGTGTTCTCTAATTATGATGAATTACAGGGGTTTAAAGTAAGTGACTATAAAGTATAGAAAAAAAATAAATATCTCCCTGCTAATTTTTGAATTGAAGCCACAGGAAGAGTGCTGCTTTTTAGAGCAAACATGTCTTGATCTACTGCTTTCAGTTGGGCAAAGTTTTCCTGAGGAAATGAGTACCTTCTTCTTTGACATACAGTGAAATTCATCTGAAGGACTAGGTGTCTAAAGCCTAAAGCCACTAAATATCACCACTTCCAGATCTAACTCAATATCACGTCTATAAATAGTGCCGTGAAGAAGCTTTTAGATAATCTGAATCCTTCGATACCTCACAGTTTATGCTTATTTATTCATTAGGATGACACCAATTATTATATGACTTTACAGAAGCACAGTCTCTTCTCAAAGAAATGCATGCTGCCTGGGATGAGTAAGACATCCCTTACACACTGTTGAAATACACCTAGCTGAGGAAATGCTGTGCAGCTGATGAATGCCTCACCCCTGGGCAAAGGTGTGGAGAATGATGCCCCCCTTCAGCTGCACATACATGAGCATGGGAGGCCTGGACAGACAGACCACGAACTACCCATCCTGCATTAGACCACAGCACACTACAACTGTTCCCCTTTGCTGTGAAACATGACAAAATTTAAAGTGACCAAGAGCCTCCGGAAGTCTTGGGAAAAAGTGATTTGATAACAAGGATGATCTATGGGGTATGGATTCTCCCAGTTTCAACATTACTCCTACCAGCATTATGGTGAGCAAAGTCAGACATACTCTGTTAGAGCTTGAGCTCTAGACACCATCTGGAATTATTATGAGAGCTTTCAAAAAGAAAGCAGGACACACAAGCAACCAAATGGCCTTGTTTTCAATCAAAGATTAAATGAACTTTTGAACCAAGAACCACATTTTCATGGCTGAATCTCAGGTTTTAATGAAAAAAATTGTCAAAAGCACGGCCTATAAAAGTACAATCCCTTTGCATTTAAATAAGTGATTTGCAGAAGCCTAGAGATAACTAGGATAAAAAGGGATTTTTTAGTGCACCGTTCTTTCTTCATTAATTTCTTTTGCTTTATAACCAGCTTCAATTAAAAAAGAAAAAAGAATTCAAAATTTCTTTCCACTTTATTGTGAAAAATGATTTCATATAATACAATGAGGTATGTAGAAAGAGCTTGCCTCTATATTTCTATGGACATCTGTAGAGAGTACTGAATATTTAAAAGGACTTATAAATAGAAGCGGGATCCATATGGCAAGATAATAAATATTCATAGAGGTATGGATAGTCTAATTCTCTGACTCATTTTTACAATTGCAGCACTGTAGGAAACAAATATACCATTCTTCCTTTCCTAGATAAGACATTGGCCTCCCTGCCAGTTCAATACTGGCATCTTTGTAAGATACTTTCTTTCCCCCCTCTCTGCATCTCACAAACAACGCCTTTCATCTTTCTTTTTTATTTATTTATTTATTTATTTTAATATTAACGTATAAAAATTTGTGGATTCCTTGATCAAATGTGATTGTTGGTGTAACATGCGGCTTGGAAGTGAGATTCTTTGCAAATTTCTTGAAGAATGTCCTCCATTAAAATGTATCTTATCCACAGCAGACAGAAAAAGAGGTTCATTTGCGAGTTTGAGATGATCTCTGTGAAATTAATAATTTCTCAAATAGTTTATTTCCCAGTGGACATGTTAACTACACACAAACTCCAGCTTGACATTAATTGTCACACTTGTTTAAACTCCCAATTAATGAAGCATTTTTTCTTTAAGAGTGCATTCTGTCAGGTGCCAGGAGGCTTGTAGTATAACCCTGACCATGAGACAAGCTGCCTCCTTCAGACCAATGGGACATCAGCAGGTGCCCAGTGAGCACCAGTGCTCAGAGCATGCTAATTCTTGGGCTGCAGAACAGTGTTCTGCAATCAGCCTACACCTCCATGCCTCAGACTAAGGGGGAGCAATTATGTACTTGCTATTTTTGCTAGATTTGACCACCATCAGGACTAGAGCCCATAGGTTCAACTCAGCAGAAATGGAGTTACGGCGGAAGGCTCCCTGCTCGAGCAAGGTTTTCAAGATAAAGGGAAGTCATAACTATTAATACCTCATAAATAGTTCTTTGTAAGCATTTTCACAACTCCTTAAGCATGCTTTCATCTCATATTTTATATATTTTACTAATTTCCCAAGTATTTCCCAACTTGCATTTCTCAGATTCATCAGGCTGTTTGTTTACTGGCTGTTCACAATATTCATTTACATCTACATCAAATCTATATCTACCCCAAGTGTTTTATCATCATGTTTGTGTAGTTATTATGACATAATTATGTCCTTTATCATTAACAAGAAAGCAGGAGTTTTAATTTAATAGATTATTATGCCTTTACTTCTCTAATGGATAACCTCACTGTAGCTGCTTCTGAGTAAACAGCTTGTTATTGCATACATTTCATGCTCATAATTCTTTCACTGATACTAGGCAAATATTTTCACCCTAACTTTTCCCTGCATGCATTTTAGCAGCTTTACTGAGTCCTGAGCATCCATAGCCTTCGATTATTAACCTTTCAGGGCCAAGGAATAATTGTTTGTCTTTTCTGTAATTCACTTTTGTTAATTGAATGCTTTTTACCACTTTCTCGGTCTGCCCAAGATATATCAAGATGTATTTTCACCTCTTTATATAATATAAATAGACATGAAAAATGAACTAGGGTGTGTTGCCAATAAAGTCTTTTCTGTTGTTACATGACACAGTTACACTACTACTCAGTTGAAAAGATGAATAAACAACCTGTATGAACAGGAATGACATTCCAGTTACAGATTTTCATTACTCCCTTTCATTATTCCCTACACTGGAGTGAGAAAATTTTCTAGCTTTCTTCTCACTGCCATGAGTTAGGGACAGAAATTAGTTACAATATATCATTCTTATGCACTAATTTATACTTAGCTCCCTTCTCTTTTAAATTGAAATGTTGTGCTTTGGTATCACTGGAAGACAATGTTCATCTTCACTCTTCCCTTCATTTTCCACTGTTTCTGACGCAACAAGTATAAAGTCGTGAAAATCAAACTTTTCAGGCACCTTCTGCTTTGTTTTGTTTTTCCAAATTTGAGAGGAAAAAAACAACAAAAGATTCCTCTTTTAAATCTAGTTTTGAAAGTGAAGTAGAAAAGGGAAACATATGTATATTTAGATACAATTTATATTTATATTTATTTACTATTTATTCTACAGGATCCCCATCATTTTCTTTTATGCTTGTTAAGGTCTCTGTACCACTTTTGTGTGGATGAATAGCATCTTATCTTGAACCAGTCTATTAGAGCGAGTAGAAAGACTTTGATAAATATCCAGTGCAGATCTTTGTCCTTTTCAGCTTCCTTGCAGGGGAATGGCTCTCAACAGCAACAAAAAGCCACTGATGGATTGCAGAAAAAAGGCAGAAATGTTTTAGTGCCATTTTTTTCTCCACTCCTTCCCAGAAAATATGGCTGTAACTAGATTACTAGCTGCATACACACCTATACCAAAAGAACAAGGATACAGGTTGGAATGCAAATTTTAAAAGTTTAGGAAAAACTTAGCAAGATTGCATTTATTTCAGCCCAGCTACATCTCATGAAAGTTATTGTAGGATATTTAAAGAATGGACTAAAATAATTTCAGAACAAAAAGGCTGTCACTGTGAGCACCTGCTGAGGACAGGTGACATTTCAGAAGACTGAAGAGGAGCAAGAATGGCACTAATGTTAAAACATGAAACTCAGGAATTGCTGAGGAGCTAGAAGATAACCTCTTCAACTTCAGAGCCAGGAAAACTATTGGAATACATTACTCAACAAAAAACTGCAAGTGCTAGGAAAACAGCAAGAGTTCAAGAAAGAGCTAAGATGAATTTGTAAATAACAGATTCCATGAAAGTATTAATTTCTTTCCTTGATAACAAGTCTAAGAAAAAGGGAAAAACCAGTGACATAACGTAACTAGACTCCATTACTATGAATAGTTTCGTCTGACTTTCTTGTAAGCTAATTAAGTAATCTAATTTAGATGAATCTACGAGGATTCACAATTGCCTGAATACACTTAGAGAGTAGGTGTTGACAGGTCAGCATGACAATAAATAGTGTACTGGGCAGGATTCTACAAGTTTCTTTTGAAATATTCAAAATTGAATGCTGAAATATTCAGTGTTTCATTAATAATACAGATGGGAAAAAAAACATTGATGGTGAAATAAAAAATCCTTTTCTTAATCTCTAAGAGGACCTACTAACCTTATTTTGAAGGAAGAGATTAGAATTTTAAATAATATTGATTAGTTGGAATTAGGGCCCCAAAATACTGTGAGAAACCGAACTCTGTCTTAGGACAGAATAATCATCTGTGCAAACCAGGGCTAGGATTAAAGCATTCTGCAGAAAAAAAAGCCACAGCTCCTAGTAAATTGGAAGATGAACATGAGCTGACCATGCTACATACATTCTAGAAAGACAAACTTTCACACAGAGCGTAAATCTGAATTTACTTCGTGGAGGATACATAACAATAATCCTGCAGCTCTCATTAGCACTGGTTATGCATCAGACAAAACATACTGGGCGCTCAATCTCCAGAGAAAAGCAAAAAACTTTAGCTCAGGTCTACATCTTAGGATATGTGAGGGTAGACAGAAGAAACAGAAGATGTAAGTGGAAAGTAGACTGAAGTGAGATGCCAAACAATCTTTTCCTTATGAAAAGGAAAAATGCTGCGGCAAATAAGAACTCAACGAACTGGCTTCTGTATCTGACAGTATTAGATCAAGAAGTCACAAGCTGAAATTACAGGATGAGAGATTTTCCTTAAGTTATAAAAAGGAGATTAATAGAAGGCCTGGAGTATATCTTCTGGAAAGGTGTGGGTTTGATTCATTGAAAGTATCTGAGACATTAACTTTCAGACCAGTTCTTCTAATATCTTGTGATACTACTAAAGCATCTACTGTGGAGAAAAGAAGAAACAACACATGGCAAAAGCCAGAACTTATGCTAAGGGTTTCACTGCTGACCCCCATTTCCCTGGAACTCACACTTTGCTTTCACCTGCTGCCCAGAGTTTTAAGATGTGATAATAACTGACAAATTATTTTTTTAATTGAATATCAATTTGGACAGGCATAATAGAAGCAGAAACTGACATGTTTAATGAGAATTCATGAAATAGAGTAGGTTAGGAAGACAAACAGGTGAGGTAATCATGTGAAAGTTATCTTTTACTTCTGGTCTCTAAAATAAATATTATAGTTTCACATTCTATTTAATACTATTATTGATACGTTTGGTAACTATTTTTAATTCTGTTATGTGCTCACTGAGTTTTATGAGGGTCTGGCAGACAAAATAGTTCTTCTCTGGTTGGGCATAGACAGTCACTACTCTTATTTTCTGGCATTTCCTTTATTTAAGCTGGTATCTGTGTGTAGTCAGATTCTGTCGCTGTCAAGTATTTCTTTGATGTCAATGAAGAAAAATTCAGGGAAAAGAGGTCATTTTATACATAGTTATTTTTAGTCAGATGATCAAGTACAATTAATCAAACCCATTTTCTGTTGATCCTTAAAAAACAGCAAGAAATCAGTTCGGACATAATCACCCAACAACTGCTTATATTATTAAATCTATCTTATTTATAAATAAATAATTTATTTGGGTTCTGCTGCTGACTTTTTTTTAATTATTTTTTTTATTTACTCATTATTAGATTTACCAAATGCATTTGCTGTTACTGGTTATGACCTTGTAGAGTAAGATAGACCTAACTTAAAAGGGAAGCATATACTCAAGTAGGATGCTCATTAAAGAAGTTATTAGGACTGGCAAAGCAAGGAATAATGATGTTAGTAACACAAAGATACATGTTTTCACCTCAGAATTGGTTACTACCAAGATCTGAATGCAATCTTTGAGAAAGTGGGAGCTATCCAGATTGTTAGACATGACAAATCCCCATCTTGAGACTACAGTTGTTAGGAGTCACAGCTGTTTTTGAAAATGCAACATGAATCTCACATTTCTCTCTGCCTCTTCTGCAGAGCTTAGCTCTGTCCTGCATCACTGGAACCTTCTGCATCCCTCACCTGCTCCACTCCCTCCTCACGTTCTCTGTGCAGCCAGAACATGGATGCATGTACTCCCTGCTCCAGCTGCTCCTTCCCTACAGCTGAGCAGAGGGAAGAACACCAAATAGGCTACATTTCTCTTTCAGCTGGCTGGTGGCTCTCCTTCTAACATCATGAGGTGAGTTCATTATCTCTGTGGCACCTCATGTGAAGGTGTCTAGCACAGGAAGACAGACCACAAGAACACTATCTGCCTTTTTATCCTAACAGCAAAGCTAGGGAACTCAGGACTACTGAAGCAGTGGAAAGGGTGGAACTCACAATCTCGTGAAAATCTGAACCTCTGGCCAGAAGTTCAGTAAGATGCTGAGTGATATTTCTATGCATTTTATGAGTTATGAATAGTATGGTAGAAAATTTGGACTAATTTTACTCTTCAAACTACCTAAAATATATATCAGACCACATTGCCTGTTTTTCACCTCTCACATAATAATATGTATACAGATAAAATACTATTTAAACAAATAACTGGATACGTGAGGGTTGGTTCTGGTTTCATTGCTCCAGAAAGCACTCACAAACTAATTCTTGACGAAACAACAATCTATGAACTGTATGTTAGTTCTGCATTATCAGTATTTCAGTTTGTAGTTGCCTAGAAAACCAGGTGTGGCACAGATGGGTTAACGTCCTTTCTGGGCTAGAAAGTAACCACCGTAAAGCTGCAAGCATCACCTGTCTGAAACCACACGTATACACATCACTATGAGAATAGTGGTATGATTCTGCTGATTACAGCTATTTATAGGTTGCTTTGTTGGTCTTCCATACATCACTCAAGAGAGAGCAAGAAAGTCAGGTTAAGCCACTAATGCAGACTTGCACTTCAATTCTCCATCAAGAAAATGGGGAAAACCCTCCTACAACACTGGGTAACCATGAGGCTAAAAATCACTGAAAGAAACTGATACAGGCACATCTGACTGCAGCCCTCAGGACATACAATGCCCAGCCCAGTCTGTCCTGCAGACACCCCCCCCTGTTCTGCACCATTATAGCAACAGCTCTGCCCCACAGAGACACCCAGCCCAGCCCCAGGTACACACCCATTACTCAGCATCAACCACAAGTGGGTGTGCAATGGTCATTGTCCAGGCTGAAACCAAGGCACGGGCAATGTGGTGCTAACTCAAGTTATGGCAAATAAACAGGGCAGCCTGGTCTAGCGGTTGGCAACCCTGCCTACAGCAGGGGAGTTGAAACTAGATGATCTGTGAAGTCCTTTTCAACCCTGTTCATTAAATGGGACCTTCTCCTCATGAATCTGTGTTAACTATGACCAGTGGCCACACTGTCTTTCAGGTGTTTTTCAGTAACTCCCAGTATAATTTCCTCCATAATTTTGCTAGGCACTGAAGTGAGCCTGAGAGGCCTGTAATTACTAGAATCTTCTTTCTTGCCCTTCTTGAAAACTGGGACAGCATTTACCAACCTCCAGTCAACTAGGATCCAGCCAGATTCCCAAGACCGTTGAAAAATAATTCAGAGAGGTCCCATGATGACAACAGACATCACTAAGGACCATGGATGAATTTCATTGGTTCACCTAGACTTAAAATGCACCCAGGCAAAGAAATACATCCCTCAAAAATACAAGGCTGGACACTTCACCTACAAGACCTTCTCTATTTACAAGCAGCAGAACTAGAAGGGCACCTTCCTTCAGTAGCATGCAAGTAGCTCATTCTATAGTGTGTCCAAGCCATTACATAGTCATTTACTGAAATAATTTGTTACTCTAGGAAGAAGGAAATCCTGTGCTATTTGTACTGCTAAATAAATCAGCTGGCAAAATGGAGCAAGATGTCTGATTAGCAGAACTCAGAAGGTTATGATCAGCAACGCAGAATCTCATTGGATGCCCAAAGTTAGATGATACTCCCCAGGGGATTGATACTGGGTCTGGTCCTACTCAGTATCTTCATTAATGACACAGATAAAAAGAAAAAACTTATCTTCAGTAAATTCACTAATTATATGAATCTGGGAGGTCTCATTAGCTCTTCCTCACAGAACATACCTTTAGAAAAGACATTAACAAATACAAGAAAGAGAACTTTGACAGCTCTCAAGTTACGAAAGGTGGTCAATTAGCCTCACCTGTTGAACCAGGTATCTTCAATCAGTTTTTTCAGCATTCTGTTTGAGCCAATTTTATGGTTGTTAATTAGTCTGAATTAGAGGCTCTTATTTATTTATTTATTTATTAAAAATTATCTATTTATTTATTTATTAATGATGATGTTGTGTGCAAGGTTTAGTAAGTGGAGTGGAGTGGAGTGGAGTGGAGTGGAGTGGAGTGGAGTGGAGTGGAGTGGAGTGGAGTGGAGTGGAGTGTGGAACTGGTTTGTTGTGGTGCAGCTGTCCATTTTACTATGTTCTGATGTTTCTTTACAATGATTTCCATAAAAGAGAAGGAGAGTAGGCTTTCAGAATGTACATCAAATGGGCAATAGAAGAGGAAGCACTTGAGTGGTACTGTAATTTTTTGTGGCTATTGGTGTTTTCCTGTAGCTGTTCTCCCTAGAATCTGTTCTTAGCTGAAGGATGATGCAAATACGTAAGCCAAAAACCTTCATGTTTTTTCTAAGCAACTCATATCATGATGATAATGCTCTTTTCTGAATTGTAGTATACAAATGTTTGTAAGGTATTTCTAGCCATGTATAGATTGTGTAGGTAATTTTTAAGTCACTAAGAGGTAAAAGATTATGTGCATTCCATGAAGGTGTGATTCAGTAACTGAACTTGTTTTGCTCTTTGCTTTTTTATAAGCTCTCTATGCTTCAGATTGTCCTTCTTATACCTTCTCACGACGATCTCTGGAGGTCCCTTCCAACCCCTACAATTGTGTGATTCTGTGATTCTGTTTTTGTAGCTGAGAATTTGTTCTTTGTATCTGTTGTAGTTTCAGTGGAAGTGAGTAAGAGGCATTGCTTTCTAAGTAACCTATGTATATGTGGCCCAAGATGATTTCACTTCACTCAGTGTGACCCAAGCAAGCCAAGAGGTTGACCATCCATATCCTAACAGGTCCACACAGTTTTCTGGCAAGGCCATAACTTAGTACATAGCTAGCTGTAGTTACCCCTAATTGATATAATAAATTGAGCAAGTGTAGAAGGCTTTCGAAATTTAGTTCATATTTATAAGAAAAGAGACAGAAACAAAATTGAAAGAGCTTTTCCCTTTCGGAGTGGCTTATTTTTGTCCATACTTTTTGCTCCATTGTTACTGCTTCAATTATGCAGTATCATGCATTATACAATGCTCCTCAACATATGGGGTCAGCCTGTAAATGGAGGGCATTAATTCTGTGCCTCAGATAATGGGAACTTCCTTCTTCAGAAATAGTCTCATCAGAAGTATCATGAGACGTGGGAAGCATTTGTTACTGGATGGTAATGATGGTGTTGCTGTGTGCCAGCTGCTCTGTGGCAATACATGTAAAGGTATCACTTCCCAGAGAGGTTTTGCTGTATTCAGCCGCTTCTATTAAACTGAAGAAATTCAACAACCACAGCTAGCTCTAACCAGTAAGTATCTGAATGCAAGCAGAATATTTGAAATAACAAATAACTGCAATTCATACAGCCAACCATACAGGAATGAGTTTATTTACAGCATGCTTCCATGCTAAAGGAAAAATGTGTATGTGTATTTTCAGTGACAGTAAAGATTAGGAGGACGCAACATAAAATACATTTTTTTTTGCAAGGGAAATATTGATACTTTCAACTAGACTGAACACATCAGCTTTACTTTGACCTTTTCTTGTGATCAGTGATGTTTTCTGCTAAGCTAAGCATCTGGGTAAAAATATGAAAGCTTGGCATGAACCTTAAAAATTACCTTAGAAATCAAATAAGCAAATATGCAGTTTTTTGTGATATATAATTATCTTTATTATTTAAACATCTTGCCTAATAGCAGTATATTCTGTCTACTTGTAAATCTTACATTTCAATTTCCGTTGTTGATCTAATATTGGAAAAAAAATTGAACGATGGAAATTTTACATCCAAAGCAGAGATTAAACATTTGACAACAAACATGAGATGTATTCTTTACCAGAAAAATCTCATCTTCTGTTTTTGCTGCCACTCCAGTCCTCTCACACAAGACTGGCATACATACCTGCTACTGAAATTTATTACTTGGGGTGTGTACCATAGCTGAGCATAGATTAATTTGTCTTAACAGTTTGAGAGTTGACTAGAGTGTGAAAAAAGAGCTTCCAAAAACATGTAATTAATTAAGCAAGAACTACTCTTGATTCCTACATTCCATTTTGATAACAGATGTGCATTATATACCCTCTGTATAAAAATAAGACCTTTCGTTCTGTAATAGATTATTGACTATATTTTCAATGACAGCAAGGTAATAAATTAAAAAGTATATCAACCATTTTTCAAATAACTTTCTGTTCTACTCACCAGCTGTGTATAGAATGGGAAGAAGATGAGACTGTTCCATAAGGAGACCTTTTGCAGTATTTATATACCCTGTTGGTCTCTTGGACACTATTCACTGTGAGCCAAGTACAGTTCACTAGTTGTATCAAACTAAAATTAGAATTATTGAAACAATTCCTTTGTAAGGGACCCAAAATGATCATAAGTCCAACTGTCCAATCATGTCAAGGCTAAGAAAAATTTAAAATATATTATTGAGGGCATAGTCCAAGTGGCTCTTGAGCACAGACAGGCATGGAGCGTTAACCACCTCACTAGGAAACCTTTTTCAGTGTTTGACCACAGTTAAGAAGTTTAACCTGTTGAACAGGACTGATCCTAGAACTGAGCCCTGAAAAACACCTTTTGTGACCAGTTATCAGCCAGATGTAGCTATACAACACTTTGAACTCTTCCATCAATCAGGTTCTTCACCCAGTATAGGCATTGCACAAACCCATTCAACTCACAGTTGGAGAATTTATCCAGATGGATGCCTTGAGAGATGGTATCAAAGGCTTTACTAAAATATGTGTCTATGAAGCACACAGCTGATAATTCTTCACATGGAAACTGTTAGTCAAGTTTATGCTGTAAGTTCGTGTAGCCAGTGCTATGGATAATATTCCCCTAAAGCACTAAAGACAAGGTGTTGGTCCTTCAGAGGCAGCTGTCACCACGGCACTTAGGAGGGGTGGGGAAAAAATCTCTGCCCATACAGGCATGCTGCTGTCCAAAAAAAGGAAATAAACAAGGTATGAAAGCCAATTTCAGTGCTTCTACCAGGTACTGAGTCTGTTTGAAAAGCATCGGTCAATCAGGCTGACATTTCCCCTTAACCTTGTAAAACAGAACAGATTTTCTCTTCATTGGCATTTAAACAGGGACACTATCTATGACATCTTCTGTAGCTGTGGCATGGCTGTCATATAACCCATCAAAAGATTGAAATCCCCATCAGTTTCCAAATGTTTTCTATTTTTACATGATGAGATTTTCTCCATGTAAGTGGAACACTCACAGTCTGTCCTGGCACCCTTGCCACAGCTGAAAAGGTTGCAGTGGCCAGAGCCCAGCTGCTGCCGGGTATTGTCCAGCTCTGAATCTCTCATACAAACACCCAGCTTGGTGAGGAGAGGCATTGCAAACCTTGTGAATGTGAAGGATTTAGAGGAGGTCCCTGGAGAGTGCTAACAATCCTGTTACCCAGTGCAAAAGCAAACCGTTTGTTGGACTAAAAATATTAATTTTTCTAAGGTAAATGTTTTATTCTTAAACTCTAGATTATGTAGAGAAATAACATCCAAGCCAATCGAGCATGAGATAGGAGTTTCCTGTGTATACATAGATATCTTTTCTGCATGAAAAAGGCTCTATTTCTCTGATCTGTTGAGTTTGTAAGGGATCAGCACCCTTAGCTTTGGTTCTTGCCATAAGTATATGAAATCAACCTATTGGATTGTCATGTGTTTTCAACTAAACTATACAAACAAGTTGTTCTTTTTTTTTTTTTTTTTTTCTTCATTTCCTGCCTGCAAAGAATCAGTGGTAAAATAAACCTTTTGGTCAGCAAATGTTTTCATTAATTCTAACTGAAAGAAGAGTTAAAGGATTCATATGTTTTGCTCAACAGTATTTATTCCTAACCTTTTTTTTTTCTTTTTCTTTTTTTTTTTTTTTTTTGAGCTATTGTAACTCCAGGAATTTTCTTGAGTAAAACCTTCTGAACAAACAAACTAGCAAACAAGAAAAACTTATTTTAGACCACAGAATAGTTTTTCTTGTCTTCGAAAATGCTGAAATTGTGTGGTTTGGTATCTGTAATCCTTAATTAAGGGGTTTTATTAGCAGGGGAGAAATGCTGAGTCAGCTAAAACAACTTATGAAATACTTAGAATG
This sequence comes from Tympanuchus pallidicinctus, assembly GCF_026119805.1. NCBI lineage: Eukaryota > Metazoa > Chordata > Aves > Galliformes > Phasianidae > Tympanuchus > Tympanuchus pallidicinctus. The sequence goes on from NW_026294659.1 coordinate 91,926, forward strand.
TCATCCTAAGTAATTATATTAAAGTCAAAAAAGTTTTGTTTAAAATGTATTGCCTCTCTGTACTGCTGAGAAGGAACTGGAGAGACTGGAGAAAGTAGGCCAAAATGTTAGGGATAAGATACAGAACTGGAAAGGCACCACCTGTGAAAGAGATAAGTAAGGAAATTAGAATCCATAAGATTAAACAAATACAAACATTTTTTCCTACTTCAATCCTATGCCAGAGTTTAAAAAGATATTGAAGTAATTTACATTCTGTATAATACACATAAGGGAATTTCCCAGAAGAAAATAATTTTTGGAAGGATTCTGAAGGAATAAAAAAATGTAGATTAATAACCAGATTTGCTTTCCAAATATGATTGCAATACATTTACATTGCAATACATTTATCTTGATAGTTATTCCTAAGTTTTTCAATGACCTCTAAGGATGTGCTGAAGGAATTTCATCATCAAAAAGCCTATCAACAGGGTAAGCAGATTAGAAGAGCCAGACTTGTGTCTGTCTTCCCTTTTTTCCCCTGCCCCAGGTAATGCAGGGTCATCCAGAGCCAGCTCGAAATGTTCACTATCACTGAGATTTGTATTACAGGAAGCACAGCTCCGGTAAGTGATGAAGCTTCAGTAATTACCTGATGATAATGGCTAAAAAGTTCCTGTGTTTCTTTTGTTCTTTAAATTCAAGCTTAATTGATGCATTCTCTAGAATCTGCAAAAGTCACTTTAAATGAATCTTGCAATTTTTGTTACACATGTCAGTTCCCAAGATATGGCTGTATTGTAATTCAGGTTTGTTCAGCGAAGAATTGCACCAGTGCAGTTTTGACATCTGGTGTTGATCAGTAGGAATTAAAGTTGCCATTAAAACCAGTCCTATAGTTGGAATGATCCCCTGTTCCTCTCTTTGAAGTGAGAAACATGAAAGAAGGGACCTCAGCCCTTGAATACTATGTACTTATCTACTGTGGGTTGCTGGTGTATTACAGGTGAATGGAGACCCATCGGGGAATCAGGATCAAGCACTACAGTGTGTTTCATTATCAGACTTCTCCATCCTCAGCCAGAGAGTGAGTGCTTGCTGTTCTCATTAAAAGTGTGTTTTTGGGTTTCTGGGAAAAAGGGTTAGGCTGGTCTGTACAGTACTGCATACTGATACCCAGTCAGACTGGAAGTAGCCTGAAGCCTGGAAGAAGTCTTTGTGATGGCATGTCCTTCTTGGATTAACTTTCTGGTTTTCAGAACACATATCTGCCATGGTTATGGCACTGCTATCCTGCTCCTTCACAGCTGGGCCAGCCTTCTCTGTGTGGTACATGACTGCGCTCTGTCAACATGGTGACAAGCAGGTGCTTGCCATTTCCAGTTTTCACTGTCAGTTCTTATCCCACTCCTGCAAGATTCTCTCCTGTGAGTTGTATCTCTAATGTGACGTCTCTCACAATATTCTGTCATCTGTTTTGTTTCATAAAGTCCTCTTCCTAAGTAAGACACAAACACTGGGGGAGGATCTGTGTTTATTGGAGAACAGTAAGAGTTTTCTTTGTTGTGACTGAGGATAAGAGTTTGAAAAATGGCCGAAGAGAAACCCTAAGGCCCAAAACCATCCAAAGAGCCCAGCTGAGCCTGTGATTTTTTGAACACAAAGACAAGTTAGTACTCATCGACTGAAAAGTACAATTTTTCAGCCTCTGCTCTGTTGCAGCAAAAGGAGACCACCTCCCATTGTGTGGTGTAAGTACACACTTTTGTTGATCATGAAATGCATGCTGCTTTGGTGTGCTTAAGGAGAAAATCCTGGTCAGAACAAAGTGACTTATTGCCGTGCTTCTCATAATTAAGGTTCAGAATGAGTACATAAATCTGTACTGTATTGGTTTATATCTTGGAGATAACTGCAGTGTTCCCAGGCATTTCTAAAGTGCCAGCCAGACTTCATACCGCTGATGAGATGCACTGGTCCATCTCCCCAGTTCACAGGTCTGCCATCACCTCAGGGCCCTTTCAGGCCTTTTCCCCACCCATTGCTTCATCACTTCAGAACAAGGCAACACAAAGTTCTTAATCCACACGGACTGCAGAGATTCAGAGACTGTCCTGTATGATGAAGTAGCTACAGTCCCTTCCTACTTTCAGGGGGGTAACTTCTCACTTTAATGTCCCTTTCCAAAAGCTCAGTGAACAAAACAAGAAGGCTGGACTGTGCTTTCCAGCATTTTCTGAAATATTTCACTTTTTTTTTTTTTTCTGAACTGAATAAATTTAACAAACCTACATTGCAGCTCTCATAAGCATATAAATCAGCTTTCTTATGCTGAAAAGTTATCTTTTATGGTAACCTTTTACATTAAATCCTAAAGTCTCTGTTCAGATTGCATTCCGGTGAAGAGAATAGCAATCTGATTATAGGATTCTTCCATTCACAGTTAAATCAATAATGTATTTGCCTGAATGTTTCTTAGTTTTGCATCTTGCTATCTTCATGCTTTCTTCTAGAGTCCTATCTCATTTACACTGATAATAGGGAAAATCAGACCAACAATAAAGATATCAGATTCCTTGTACCACAATTTATGTGCTGGATTGAAAATCTGAGGGATCTTAAAAATCTGAATAATACCAAGCTAATTGTTCTTCACGGTTTATCAAGAAATTTCTTGCACATGTATTACACTCACTTAGATTTTACATTGTTAAGAAACGGGAAAACTGAACAAGTAGGTAATATAAAATTTTTTCCAAATTTCCAGTCACATAAGCTGAGACTGTAAGCCATTTCCTCAAATGCCTATCCTTGAACTTTACTGTAAGAAAAGAAGACTCTGAGATCCTCATGCAAAGGACTCTGCAGGTCTGTGTGCAGGGGTGCAATAACCTCTTGCAACTCATTCAGCCTAAAGCTTCAGAACAAGGAGAAAATCACAGCAGGACCCAAGCATGGGAAGTACTGGGAGTGTTCACTGTATTGTGCTAATAATGTAGTTTATGAAAGACCTCACAGAAAATACATGAGACAAAAGAACATCTTCTTATCGGTTGTTCACATCTCATTTCAATTAGTAGCTGCTACTGCTGTTTCCCCTTATATTGTACTTGATCTTGGTGGATTGATTTATTTGCACCTAGTTTCTTTTGTCTTGTGCTTTTTCACTGAAAGGTTCAGTTCATATGGAAACCTTTGACACAGAGCTGGTGTTTTAAGTAGAATTAAAGCAATTGATGCTTCTTCACACATATTGCATTAAGAAATAATTTCCCAATGAGGACAGGCTGTGAGAGCTGTAGGTGTTAAGCCTGAAGAAGAGAAGGCTCTCAGAAGACCTGATAGTAGCCCTTCAGTATCTATTGGGGGGCTATAAGAAGGAAGGGGGCAGACTGTTTAGAAGGGTCTGCTGAGAAAGGATGAGGCAATTGGTTTCAAACTAAAAGCGGGAGATTTAGGCTGGATATAAAGAAGAAGTTTTTACAATGACGGTGATGGGGCACTGTCACAGTTTGCCCGGACAGGTGGTGGATGCCCCGTCCCTGCAAACACTCAAGGTCAGGCTGGATAGGCTCTGAGCACCCTGATGTGGCTGTAGGTGTTCCTGTTCATTGTGGAGAAGTTGGACTAAAAGGCCTTTAAATGCCTCTTCCAATTTAAACCATTCTATGATTCTATGATTGGACCACTCAATGGATAAGACATTGTTTGAAAGGCCGCAGACAGAGGGTGGTCATCAATGGCTCTGTGTCCAGGTGGAGGCCAGTATTGAGTGGCGTCCTCCAAGGGTCTGTCTTGGGACTGGTGCTCTTTAACATCTTTATCAATGATGTCGATGAAGGAATCCAGTGCACCCTCAGCAAGTTTGCTGATGATGATAAGCTGAGTGGTGCAGTCGACACTGCTGAAGGGATGCCATTCAGAGGGACCTCGACAGACTGGAAAGGTGGGCCTGAGTGAACCTGATGAGGTTCAACACAGCAAAGTGCAGAGTTTTGCACATGGGCCGGAGGAATCCCAGGCATCCATATGGACTGGAAGGAGCGGTCCTTGAGAGCAGCCCTGTGGAGAAGGACCTGGGGGTCTTGATAGATGAAAAACTTCACGTGAGCCAGCAGTGTGTCCTTGCGGCTCGGAAGGCAAATGGTGTCCTGGGCTCCATCAGAAGAGGGGTGGCCAGCAGAGACAGGGAGGTGATTGTCCCCCTCTACTCTGCTCTTGTGAGGCCCCATCTGGAGTACTGTGTCCAAGTGTGGAGTCTCCAGTACAAAAAAGACAGGATGCTGTTGGGGAGGGTCCAGAGGAGAGCCACAAAGATGATCAGGGGACTGGAGCACCTCCCCTACAAAGACAGGCTGAGGGAGCTGGGCTTGTTCAGCCTGGAGAAAGGAAGGTTGCGGGATGACCTCATTGCAGCCTTTCAGTACCTAAAGGGAGCCTATGAACAGGAAGGGAATCAACTCTTTGAAAGGGTAGATAACAGCAGGACAAGGGGAAATGGTTTTAAGTTGAGGGAAGAGAGATTTAGGTTGGACCTCAGGGGGAAATTCTTTACTGAGAGAGTGGTGAAGTGCTGGAACAGGCTGCCCAGAGAGGTTGTGGATGCCCTGTCCATCCCTGGAGGTGTTCAAGGCCAGATTGGATGGGGCCCTGGGCAGCCTGGTCTAGTGTTGAATGTGGAGGTTGGTGGCCCTGCATGTGGCAGGAGGGTTGGAGCTTCGTGATCCTTGAGGTCCCTTCCAACCCTGGCCGTTCTGTGATTCTGTGTTTCTGTGATTCTATAAAATTGCCACAAAAAGGAGTGAAAAAAACATACATAGATACTCAGTGGCTCTTTAGTTGTACTGTAAAAGAAAATATCTACATCTATATATACCTTTGTACAACTAAAAGTCTGAGGCAAGGAAAAAGCTCTGCCTCTTTCTGCCTACATGTCCAAAAATTCTTGCTGAAGAAGAAACTGGATGATGGATGAACAGAGAGAGCCTGAACAAAGGAATGTGTATGTAAGTGCTTAGTCTTACACTCCTGGAGCTTGGTCAGTGACCCCGAAAAATTGAACTTACCTATTTGTGTGGATACAGAAGAGGCACTGTAGCAGACCCTGCATGTGCCCAGCTCATGTGATGCCACAGTGCTCTGCAAGTAACTGAAGGATTTTTATCTCAGGCAGTCCTCTGCCATGTGCTGCTCCTGCTGTTGCTTCATCCATACTAGAGGAAAGGTATTCAAGGGAGTCTGGAACTTGGAACCAGTCCTGGAAGAGCTGTGAAAACAGTCAGCGCTGCAGGCTGAGTCCTAGCCTGTGCCCAATATAGGAAACCACATATTTGTTTGGGAAAGGATACCTGAAGATAGGATTAGTTATTGAAGCAGAGCTAGAAGGAGGCAGTGAAATGACAGACCCAGGACCTACTTGCAAAGCCACATGGTGTTGAGAAAAGCACTTCTCTGATAGGACCTCCTTTGGTTGAGTGTGTTGTGCAGATGTGCTTCTAAATGCCTGCTCACTGCCAAAACCCTGAAGTAAAGGTAGGAAGTGTCTTGCTTCCATGTTACTAATAGATGATAGGGTTGGAAAAGAACCCTCTGTGACATTCTGCCCTAGGTGACAAAATGCCAAAGAAGTGCTCAACATGCATGTTTCCATATGTCTCTAGTATACAGTGAAACTCAACATTGCGTAGACTGCTTGTGTACAAGATGAACTGAATTCATACTCTGTGAGAAAGCTGGATACCAACTATTTTTGAGAGGGAGCACAAGTTGCAATAAGACCTGAAAATCTTTGCAAATTGAAAGCTTACTTTGCTGTAAATATAAGAGGCTGCATAGGGTTTTGTTGTTTTGGGCACTATCATGTAATTCACTGCTGTATATGTTTGGTTCTGCCCTGTTGTGAGTTGCCTGTGGGCTGCTATTGGAGGCGACATGGGTGGAAGCTGCTGGAAGCTCCATTCATTTCATCTCATGTTGTGAATGCTTCCACTGTGGCCATAATAACCTCTTCAAAAACAAGCATTAAATGATCTGATAGCAAGTATTTTACTGTTTGTAAAACACACTGATGACAATAGGACTACCACTGACTGCACTGAAAAATTCTGAAAAACTTCATAGCTAGAGAAGAGGTCATCTTGGAGAAAGCAATGGAAAATGCTTCAAGAGGAATGAACATGTCATTGCCACCTTAAAAGCTGTTTCTCAGGTAATAGGCTTTAGAAGTGAAAATGCCAAATACCTCTCTGCCACAACAGCTGAAACACAAAGAGAATCAACACTGATTGCTGAGGGTTTAAAGACTCAGTAATTAAATATAGCCTCAGAACACAGCTTTATTAGAGTGAAGAAGAGCTCTCTTGAATCTCAATGTTTTGACTTAGCCCAAATAATTGGTCCTACTTACATACTTTTCAGCAAGGTGGGTACATCAATCTTCAGAGATGATTTTTCAGAAAACATAATAAAAAATGAATGAAATCCAATCATGCTCTGGGCTAGTTAAACTAAACCTACACAATGTGGCACAAGCATCTTCACCTCTTTTCCCTGCCCAGACAGAGCACAGGAAAAATATGTTCCATTTGCTTGCAGTACACTTAGCAGAAAACCATCATTTTTATTAGGAGTGGTTTATAAGTTGTTTAAGCTAAAGACCAAGTGTCAGAGAGGCAGCTGACAGATCTTGCATGAAAGCTAAGTAAATGCCAAGCCTGCTCCACAGATGTGAAATTGTTCCATTGCTTTCAAATTATTTTATCTGTAGATAGTTCTAATATTTTTGAAATGTAGTTATTTGCAAAGAAGTGGTATTTTGTGTCATAGAGCAGAAACTGAAGTTTAACTATAAAAGATGGAAACAATTCAACAAAGCTTTCTCCTTCTTGCTTTTATACATTTTACTGAGAATGAATAAGACCAGAATCTCCTAGAAATGTTGTTAGTCATGCAGAAAACAGCTTTTCCTTTGCTTCATTCTGAGTTGTCCACTAATCATGACACAAGAGAGAGGAAGATGAAAGTTTTGGAAAGCACTTCATTCCTGCGATAGCCTGCAGATGTGCTATATTTTGGGAGCATGCACCTCACTGCTGCCTCCTAACAACTGACTGCCTGGCAGCTGGGCTGTGATAAGACGCAGTGGTGAAAGAGGGAAGACGATGGATGTGGTGTAGAAAGCATGTGCTGACCCAGATGGTGCTAAAGGAGAGCTATGAAAGTCCCTCTGAATAGTTGCAGTTTTGCTTTTACTGAACACATGTGGGTGCCTGGCCTTTTTTTCTGAAGAAACAAACAAACAAACAAACAAACAAACAAAAACCACAAAAAAAAAAGACATTCAGTGAAAACAGGATAAGCAATTGCATTTTTTCCTTCAATCATGATTTGTTAAAAGTAAGGCCAGGAGCCATTTATTTAGCTCTGCTGAGGAATGGTCCTCATAAAAATAGGCTATAAACAATATTATTATATGAAAATATTCTATATTATATATGGCAGGTAAGTTATCCCATCCCTAATCAATACTCCATTCCATGGCTCATCAATGACTTTGTCACTATAAATCATAGAATCATAGAATCACCAAGGCTGGAAAAGACCTACAAGATCACTCAGTCCAACCACCCACCCATCACCAATAGTTCTCACTAAACCATGTCCCTCATCACAACTTCCAAACGTTCCTTGAACACCTCCAGGGCTGGTGACTCCACCACCTCCCTGGGCAGCCCATTCCAGTGCCTGACCACTCTTTCAGAGAAGGACTATTTCCTAACGTCCAGCCTGAATCTCCCCTGGCTCAGCTTGAAGACATTCCCTCTAGTCCTATCACTCGTTACACACGAGAAGAGGCTGACCCCCAGCTCACTACAACCTCCCTTCAGGTACTTAGAGAGAGCAATAAGGTCTTCCCTGAGAGTCTAAAGCACTGTCTGCAGAGGTCTTTGTTATCAAGCCTTGGGGACTTTGCTGCTTCTTCAGACTGCTTTAGCTCTTGTAGAGCAAGAGTAGTTAAACTGTGCTCCCTGGGTAGTTTTGCTTACCAAATGTTTTCTGAGATATGTTTAAGTCTTTGGGGGTGTTAGTTGACTGCTGTCTGAACATGAGCCAGCAGCATGCCCAGGTGTCCAAAAGCCTCCTGGTTTGTATCAGAAGTAAGGCAGCCAGCAGGAGCATGGAGGTGATCGTCCCTATGTACTCAGCTCTGGTGAGGCTGCAAGTTAAGTACTGTGTTCAGTTTTGGGTCCCCTGCTACAAGAAAGACGTTGAGGCCCCTGGAACGTGTCCAGAGAAGGGCAACTAAACTGGTGAGGGGTCTGGAGCACAAGTCTTAAGGGCAGTGGCTGAGGGAACTGGGATTGTTCAGTCTGAAGAAGGGGAAGTTTAGGGGAGACCTTATTGCTCTCTACAGCTGCCTGAGGGGAGGATGTGGTGAGGTAGGTGTTGGCCTCCCAGGTAACAGTGATAAGACAGGAGGGAATGTCTTTCAGGTGCAACAAGGGAGGTTCAAGCTGAATATTAGGAAAAGAGTTATTCTCAAAAAGAGCAGTGAGGCAGTGGCACAGGCTGCCCAGGGAGGTGGTGGAGTCACCATCCCTGGAGGTGTTAAAGAACTGTGTAGATGTGGCACTTAGGAATGTGATTAGTTGGTATGGTGTGATGGGTTGGTAGTTGGATTAGATTATCTTTGTTGTCTTTTCCTACCTTAATGTGCTATGATTCTATGACAAAGTTATGTTTGATTTGAAACATCCTGTCTCTTTGGAGTGTCCAGCTGTCAGTGACCTGAACCCAGGCAGCTGGACTCTGATGAGTGGGGATGCCCTCAGTTTACAAGCACATACTGTCTGTAACAGTGCAGCAGAAAGAGTCTTCAGGACTGCTTATATCAGTGTGGCAGCTGGCAAAAGTGGGAAGACTTTTCCCAAAGCATTCCATGCATTTTGTTAGCTTCTTATTTATTTATGGTTTTTGTTTTTGTTTTTTTTTTTCTCCAATGTTGTTTTGATTTGCTTTTCTGTGAAAAAGCAGAAGTTACTAAACCAGGTAGGAAGGGGGAGGTAGGAAGTGAGTAGACTAGAGCACAATGTGCATGAATTGGTAATAGATAATTTTTCTCTGTTTTCAACCATGATTCTTACACTGCTTGGACATTTTCTATTTCTACTTTTCATTATATATTAGTCAGATGGTCATATATTTTGATGTATTGTTTACAGATAGATTTTATCTGTGAACTATGTGTTGTATTCGTTGTACAATGTGTAAGTAGCTAATGTAACTGAAGACATTTAGGCCTAAGAGATAAAATTTTTAAGAGCCATCTTTCACATATATACTTCATAGGCTTTTAGAAAATGACCTTCAAATATAAGGTCACTTACACTTTAAGATCTTACTCTCTAAGTGATGATAAAAGCTCTGAGATAAATGCAGCTGTGAATTTGGAGTATTATTACAAATGAAGGCCTCTAAAATTGTTTGGGTAATGGATGAGCAGTTATAGGAAGACTTTCCACAGGCAGGCCTTGATTTGCAAAAGAATTGGTTGCAGTGATTTTGAAAAGAAGTTTGAAAAGGACTCAGTGATTGTATGGAAATAGACTTCATCTAGCTGTAATGCATGAAATATTCAAGAAGTGCAGGTAGGAATTTTTATTAGTGTGCCTTCATTCCTGGCTTCTTGCTACTGTGAAAGGGCCCAGCTGTGTGAGCTGGTGGGGAAAGAGTATGTTAATCATCTTGCCAGCTTTCATAATTAGAAGACCCACGGCTGACATAGCATCAGTTAGACACTTTGAAAGAAGGGATATCAAAGGAAGAACATGTCGTTTCAAGGGATTGTTAATTATGTTTAAACTAGGGCTCAAATAATCAACAGTATTTTGATGAGTTTCTGTTTAGATGACTAAATATCTTTGAGGGTGTTAAACTTTTGTAATTCCAAGATCACAGCATTGAGTTGTTCAGCTGAAAATGGTAATGCCTTGCTAAGGAACTGAATGAGATACTGATGAATGCTAACAGACATTTCTTCTAATAGAAAGCTCTTACCATGAAGCTTAAATCAATGAAGGAACCATATCTTTTTGCTAGCTGTGTTGCTTCATTTGTCTGAGTGTTGCATTCTTCAAATAAACCTCCAAACATGAAGAACATTAGAAGCATCTTACGGGTGGGTCAGTATTATTCTAGAAGCGTAACTTGACAGCAGCAGAGGTCCAGTTCTGATCCAGACAGAGCATGGGCTGTGTCTTAAATCTCAGTCTTAAGGCTGATTGTCTCCAAGATGTGTACCAAGACTACTGCTACAAGCAGATTTGTCTTCTGCTCAAATTTGTGAAGAACCTGGCAGCTGCGGACTTTTACACACATCTGCACAGCAGCTGTAGCACCAGGTCAGAGAGAAAGCTGCCCAACCCACCCCTATTGAAGGAAAGGCTGTGAGAGACTTGAGAAAAGATCAAATGTGTATTGAAGTGCTTGTGTGAGGCTGCTTCACTGACTCAGAGTCTTTCTACACAGCCAAAACCCTTTTGTTCTGGGAAGTCAACACCAATCTGCCTATAGAAAGTTTTCTGAAAACTGCTCCTCTGTTACTCATCCATTTGAGGCCCCAAAAAAGATTGCAGAGGGAAATGAAGATGATCAGTTGTCCTTCAGAGAAAGGGAACACTTTTCACCTCCCCGTGTCTTTTGCTGGTCAAAACCTACAGTGCTTCCCTGCACAGTTTGCAGCCCCTTCATAGCTTCCTACCTGGAAGCTCTTTGAGCAAAGCATGAATTTCAAACTTGGTTTGAAACCCTTACATTTTTATTTTAAATATTTGCTCCCCACAATGGCCACATATTATTCCTGAAACAACAGTAAAGTACAAAATCAAAGTGAGATTTAATATCATTTTTCTATTAATGTCTAACATATTAAAATTTTCTGACACATATGAGCAATGTTATATTATCTCAGATTTGTTAGCATAATTGATGTAGGGATACAAGTAAACAACTCCAAAACTTGCCTTGTTATTTTATAGGCAATGAGTTAATTAGAAAGATATTCTAGTTAGTGGTGGTTCATTAAAAGATCCCTTATGCAAATGAAATGTTAATTTAAGTAGAAATAAACTAAGGGACTCAAATTAGTGATTACACATTTAGTGGGTTGGTGTTTTTGTTGTTTGTTTTAAAGTTAGATGCTTTTTTAGCAGAAATAATACCAAAACTGCAATGATTTCCACTGAACTTTCAAGAGTTTAACCACGGAAAGTTAGATTCCCTAATGGAATTACCTGCCATCATATTGCCATTCCCAAGATGCATTTGCTCTTGCTCAAATTGCACAGCTACCTTTTAAAGAGCTCCATAAGAAATACTGGGGGGTAAATCAGGAATAGAGACGAGAAAGTCAGTGGACACAGAGGCAAGAAACTGTTAATTGAATTTTTCACAAGGCTTATGGACACAGAAAGAGAAGCTGAGAAGGCTGGGTCTGCACAGCCTTAAGAAGTGAAGGCTCAGGGGAGATCTCACTGCACTCTAATGGGAATGTGTGAGAAAGACCAAGTCAGACTCTCCTTAGAGAGTGGACAACAGTGGGATGGGAGATGATGCTACAATCCCTGCCTGTCTCTGTCAGTGTTTAAATATCTGATTGTGCAGTCAATAAGGCTAATGAATGTGTCAGCCCAATGGCAAATCCTGGGAAATAACAGCAAAAAGCAATAAACTTTTCTTTATTAAGACTCACAAATTCAGGAGCAATTATACCATTTTGATCCCCGTGGCTTTGGAAAAAGATTGGCAAAGCTGAAGAAAGCACTCTTCTAGGCAATATCAAATGTGATGTCTGCTGCAATGAGGTTCAATTGTACTGCAAGCATATTCCTGGTGGCTTACATCTCTGCTGCTGAATAATGAAAATCAAACCATATAAGCCATGAATTCAGTATGTCTTTAAGGATTGCCTCATTTTCAGCTTTCTTCTGAAACACATATTAAATCAGGAGTTTATTAACAGGAAAAAAAAAGAAAGCAAAAAAAAATCAAATAGTTCATCAGTGTTATGTGTTCATCAGTTCAGCTTTTTGGGTGTATATTATCATCATCCTCTGTTACAGGATGGAGCATCAGCAGATGTTGCATGTGACTGAGTTAGGAGCAGGTAGAGGCAAAAAATAGATCCAGCTTCCATCTATAATAGATATCTTCAATAGTTTCAGAAGCTAAAGAGAGAATACTTCAACTAACACTTTTATATCACTTAATAGGATACAAGACTGAACTGTCCCAAAGGAAAGACTCATATACCAATAGAATATTTCACCTTCCATTTAAAAAATTGTGGTCTAACGAAGTAACAGTTACAGGATCAACCCAGGATCTGAAATTAGCAAAGGAAAATTTGTGTTTGTTTCCAAATTGAAACAAATTGGATTTTGTTTGTTTTGTTGTTTTGTTTTGGTTTTATTCCTTTTCCATTTTTTTCTCCTGTTTCCTTCTGTAGTGCTTGCCTTCTGCTCTTGCCTACCTGGGAAGACTTTCCTGAAGCTGAACAAGATGTCTTAGGGAATCATGGTAAGGGGAGGACATATCCCTGGATGATGAACTCAGACAGAGCTTCCCAGGTGGTTCTGAATGCTCTTGGTACTTTGGCACACGCTGTTGCTTGAGTTTGGGAGGGAAATTCATGTCAGTATAATATAGGAGGCCCACCCCTAGCTTCCCTCCTGAGCCTTGGCACTAGCCTGCTCTCCACTAGTGGGACAAGAGCAAGAGCTAGGCTTTCAATGAAGATTTGCAGTGCTCAGTCCCCAGGAGAAGGGCAGATGACTACAGGCATGTGAGTGCTGCTCTTGCTGGCACTGCTCTGGGGACATTACAGGTGTTTGTATGGTCCTCGGGGTGTGCTTGTGAGGATGCTCAAGGCTAGCACACCCATGGTACTGTTCTTTCTTTGCTGTCTTATTCATTGCTGAAGGTGCCTTTCCCCAAGTCCCTAAATGCCATGTTTACCTGTGGGCAGGAGCTCAGCTTGTGCAATCACTGGGTGCCTTATCTTCTGCTGTGACAGCCCTACCTGAATGCACTCCCTGTAATGGCCTGATAATACAACCAACATGGGGATTAGCTGGTTAAATCCCACTAAGCCCTGGGTAATGGTGCACGGGGGAATCAGACAACATAAACTTTTACTTAACCGTTATCACTCTCTGTGTGCCTTACGTGGCAGTCCAAGGATTACATTTTGCTTTTATCTGCAAGAATATTTTTGCAACAGCCAACCTTGGGCATTGAACTGAAACTAGCAGCTGAGGAAATTATTTGCCAATAGAGAAAAAAGGCTATTTCTACACCACTTGTTAGCAAAGGAATTGATTCAGCCAGACTGGAAAAAGTTTTCACACACAGGCATCAGAAGGTAAAGCTTCAGCTTCTTCTAGTATTTTTCCACTAACACTTCTGAACTCAGAGAATTCCATTTGCTGATCATTTTACCAGAAAATTATCACTTCTGAAGGAAAGTTATTTACTCTGACTGCTGTATTAGCAGCAGCAGCAGGTAACAGGTGCGCACAAGAGCTATGAAAGAGTGCCATCTCCTGGGCCCTGCTCTGCTCAGGGACATCTCTGTGCACCCTGGCATGCATGCAGCCAGAGCAGCTGTGCTAAAGCTATTGTGCAATTAGTGGATAATGCTGATTCCAGGAGTGGAAGCGGGGAAATTTGTTAATGCCACCATTTAGTAGCATGTTAGCTGGGCAGATAAGCTCTAAGATTGTTTAATTTAGAAAACACGAAACAGTGTGTTAATACTGCGTAAGCCTGAAGAAGTGCATCAGCTGTAATGCTCATATGACTTCTGCACTGGGGAGCTATGTTGAATTGCAGATGTGAGGGGTGGTTTTCACATAATCCAGCAACCCACTGACACTGTGAAATGCTCCCAGCACCAACACAGAGAAGCCAAATGCCTGCAGCTTCCTTTGGGTCTTTTGGTTTGAGATTTTTTTTTGAGAAATTCTCCTTTCATTTCTACTAGTTGATGACTCCAGCCAGTGGATCTGCTGCCCTGTGCTTTTGCCCAAATTGCTGTACTGGTGTAAAACAGTTGACATTGTAACCTAGAAGGAAAATAAAAACAACTGGAATATATTTATTGAGTCAGAGTTCTAGTTTATGAGCCATCCAATATCCAGGACAGATAAGCTATATTTTGCCCTGACTGTAGCTCATCCACTTTAGCTTAATGAGGGTAAGCTGTTTCCTGTCCCTATCATTGCTAAGTGATAGTGAGCTTCCCCTCACTGGAATTAAAGTCATTATGACAAACTATCATCACCTGCGTAAATAGCATCAGATGTCCAGTTAGGCACAGTTACCTATGTTTTATGCCTCAAAATCCATTTCCATCACAGTTGGAACAGCTGCATTTTTTTTCTTTTTTTTTTTTTTTTTATTTCTTCAAATCAGATTCAATTTTCTCTTTCCTCTTTTTATCTACCTTTGCAGTTGAGAAAGTATGCAGGGGATTTCAGTTTTGCTTTCTTCTGTCTTTGAATTTTCCAGACATACCCCTTACAAATGGTGAAAGATCTTTATTTATTTGTCTTTGCTTGTTCTTTTTTCTGCTTCTGTTTGTTCCTTTTCTCAGGCTTTTCCTATGCTTTAAGATGAACGAAGTAGAAAATAATCTGGTAGACATGTGTATGCAATAGATTTGATAGCATGTTTCTTCCATTTTTCTAAAGTTATTCTTTCTCTCAATTAGAATTCATTTCTTACTTATCATTTAGCTCATATGGGATACTGTTGCCCTTCTGGGCCTCAGGAGCACACTGCTGTCTCACATCCAGCTTTTGGTCCACCAGGGCCCCCAAGTCCTTCTCCTCACAGTTGCTCTCAGGGAGTTATACCAACCTGTATTTGCATCTGGGATTGCCTCAACCCAAGTGCAACATCCAGCACTTGGCCTTGCTAAACCTCATTAGGTTCACATGGGCCCATTTTTCAAGCCTGCCTGGGCTCTTTTGGATAGCAACTCTTCCTTCAGTGGTATCAACTGCACCACTCAGTTTGGGGGCATCGGCAAAATTGCTGAGGGTGAACTCAATCCCATCATCTGTGTCACTAATAAAAATGTTAAAGAGTACTGATTCTCAAGATGGAATCCTGATGATCACCACTCATAACCAACCTCATCAACCTGGTCATATATCCATTGACAACAACCCTCTGGCTATGACCATCCAACCAGCTCTTTATCTAGCAAACAGTCCAGCCTTCAAATCCATATCTCTCCAACTTAGAGGTAAGGATGTGTTGCAGAACTATGTCAAAGGCCTTGCACAAGTCCAGGTAGACAACATCAGTTGTCTTTCCTTTGTTCACCAAATCTTCACTTCATCATAGAAGGCCACCAGATTGGATGAAGCCACATTGTTAGTCACAGATCACCTCCTCATTTTGCGTGTGTCTCAACATCTTTTCAAAGAGGATCTGGTCTATGATCTTCCCAGGCACAGATATGATGTAAATCAGCCTGTAGTTCATCTGTATATATTGGATATACAGTCTGAATACACTCTGGTTGAAATTTGCCAGGACAGATGTAAAATATTAAATTTTTGATACAGAAAGTAGTCTCCAAACACTTAGTAATCAAGAGTACACCTTCTTCCTGCCAAAACACCTGGTTGGGTCCTTGATTTCAACAGGACGATGCTTTTTCATTCCTTAACTACACAAAGAAGTCAACATAATTTACTATTCAGTCCAGTACTTCACAATGTTCTGTTCCTAGCAAAATCTGGGCTTCTCAGTTTGGGCTTCTCAGTCTAAGATCTCTCAAATATTATTCATTCTATGAAATGTTACATACATACAAACAGTACCATGTTACATGAGCATGCTCCCATCATTTTATTCTTGTCAGAATGACACAAATGACTGGATGAAATAATACAGGGAATTATCTAATCCTGATGAAAATCATTCCTAAAAACCTATAAAGACTTGATGTATGGTGTTTTATAATGTACATCTCTCTCTTAATTTATCTCTAAAATATATGGCTCCATAGATACATTAGTCATCTTTATTACTGACTTTTTAGAGGTTTGTAACAAATACATTAAGATGGCTGTGAAAGTGAAAAGTTTTGTGTTTAAGCTGTAGAAGAACAAGGTTTTATAAGAAGTCCTGTGAATGAGTAGGCAGTTGAGACACACAGAGGTTTCTGGAAGCCATCAACCTTCTAGTTTCCTTACCACGTGGCCACTGAGATCTTCAGCTTTGCTCCTGTACTTCAAGTTTTTTTCAAAAGTAAACACTTTCTCAGAATTAATTTCCATATCCTTCTAATGTCACATTTCTAAAAAGCGAATGTTTTCCAGTTCAGAACACAGTGTCAACAAAAGGTCTGACTTTTAACTATCTCCAGCTAGAGATGTCAAGCAGCCTAGCCGTGTTCACATGCTAGCAGTGCCTGACAGAATGGTTTTGTCACTGCCATATCATGATACTGTTGGTGTAAGTGGGAACAAGGGGTTAGTTCTCATTAATTTTTCATCAAGGAAGTTACTTTCTATTGCATCCCTGTGCTCTGTCCCCACAGAGATATCCTATTCCTATTCATTCCTTTCTGTGATTCATTCACACTCTGTCCGAAGATCGATATGTTGTCAGTGTTGGCTACTTTGTCCAAAAAAAAGTTATATCCTTCGAACACAAAATTAATTTTATTTTATTTTTTTTATAGAGGCCTCATGGAACACTTATGGAAGTTGATTCAAATTAGTAATGATTGTAAAATTTAATTGAAATTTAAGTTGGCTGAGCGTAATCAGCCAGTCTCATGCTGGGGTGATGCCCTCATTCCCCACTATGGAAATGAAGTAATTACTGAAAAGAAGCAAATCTTCTGAGCTCGAGGACTGCAGAGTTAAACTTCATTAAATACCAGTTGAGACTCTTTCTTAAAATGAAGAGGGTACATCTCTCTCTGCTCAAAGTAATGCCACACAGAGTGCTTCAGCTAGGCTCATAAATAAGCTATATTGCTACACTCCTACAGCTTTTTGTCTGCGCTAAAGGACACTGTTTCACAGTGAAGCTGCCTCTGGGGCAAAACACCATATGATATGATTACACACCCTCCAGCACTCAAGTTAGCTTCGATACCCTGTGTTGCCTATGGTGCTGGCAGACCTAAAATAGAATTAATTTAGTTTAGTAAAATACATTTTGAAAGTGACTTAACTAAGTCCACTGTGACCACTATCATCATGAAAGAATAATATTTGCATAGAGATTTACTGAAACTAAACTGAATTTCCTTGAACTTCAGAAAAAAAAGTCTTAGGTGAGACATGCTAAAGAATAATACATCTAATACATCTCCTTTTCTTTGGAATGGAGAAAGATGGAAAAATATGATGTGAAATGTACAGCCTCTACCTTCCTGTCTGCTTCTAACCCCCAAGTCCCTCCATAGTCAGAGAAAAAAACTGGGAGACTTTCTAACATGAAAACAAGTCTGGTGCAATGAAGGAGCAAAATGTTCAGGGCTCTCCGGTTTAGCACTTCATGCTTTTGACAAGAATGTACCTTCTGCTGTTCAGCTTGCACATTATATATATTGCTTTCTTTTGCCTCTGGGAACAAAGGACATGGTTGATGTTGAGGATTGAGAAAGGTAGAAGGCAGGAATTTATAGACATCACCAAGAGAGCAGATGTTGGTTCCCACAGAGTGCTGGATGTATTCCTTCCAGTCCTCCTCCTCCATTTAATTAACAATCCCAGGCACCAACCTTTGTATAGGAATTTGAAACAAATGCAAAGGGCTGTGTGGTGGGGGAAAAGGAAGGGAAGACTCTTGAGGTTCAAACTGCCACATGGAGAGCTGAAGCCATTTTACAAACACAAATTAACTGGTACTGCTTAAGGAAGAAACTGGGGGGAGGGGGGAGGGAAACAACCTAGGCACCTAGGCAAGAATTTCAGGCTTGCACAGAAGCAGTTTTGAAAACAATATTTTCTTCTCTAATAAAGTTTGCCTTTCAGTTTTGGCAAATGGATCCTTACTTTTTCTTTACTTTTAAGACTTCTTGTGCTGAGGGAAGAGCAAGAGGGGAGGCAAAAAAAGAATCAGTATGAAACTAATAAAGGTGGAACTCATTGTGTGACCAGTGAATAAAAATAAAGATGCTCTTCTTACAGGAGCTAGAGGCCATTTCCTGCCTGTTCACAAAGGACTGGGGTGGAGGGTTAGTGATACTGAGTATTGACCCGTGGGAAAAAAAGTCCCCTCCGAATATCACAAACTTACCTTTCTCCTGCAAGGAGCAGATAACAGGAAAAATGGAGTGCTCCAATAACCCCTGAAATGATACCAGTTATAATCCCCTTTGCCCTTTTACTCTCACCAATGGAAGAAATTATTTGGAATTTTGGTGATAAAAATGTTCTGACTAGATTGAGTTCTCTATAAAAATTCACAATACAATTTACAACTAACTTCAGCTGCAAAGTGAAAACACACCTCTCTTTTGCCTTGCATCAGTTTTTCTTCTGCCTCTCTCTGCCTCTCTGGACATACTGGTGGGATACCTAGAGATAATTTGTATACCCTCCAGCTCAACCATGCCCATTGTTTGAGAAGGGCTTGACCAGAGATCCAAATAGTACAAAAATAAACAGTGATTTATGGAGGAGTGATGTGAAACTCAGTAAAGATGTACAATCGGGTGATGAAATAAGTATAAACATCAAATGAATGGAGGGTATTAAAAGGCTTAATATGCTGAAAGATGAAGGTAGGAGACGTTAATACTAATGATTGATTCTTTTTCAGTTTCTATACTGTTTGATGTACATCAAAAAGAGGAAGCTGGTTTGCTTCTGTTAAAGGATTTGCCTCCAAAAAGGATTAATATTTCAAACAGGAAGTGTGCAGTATGCAGACTTGGTGAAGTGTTTTGCTAGAAATGTCTTCTCATCAGGGAACATTTGGATTTTGCTAATAAATCAACATTTTAATGACAAAGCTGCGACATCAAAGTAAACTTTCATTGAGAAACTAGTTAGGATCCAGCTTATAAGAGGAGAGATTCCCACTCAGCAATTTCCTGATCGGAGAGGAGACCTATGTGATAATAACTGGTAATGCGGTGTGTCCTGCCATTTTCTTGTACCTTAAGGGAGAGCCCCTTCTTCTGACTCTCTTTTGGGTAGAAATCATCTGTTTTTTGTTGTTGGCTTGATTTTGGTCTGAACAGTTACCACATTGCCTAAGGGACAGATGTAAAGAATCTCACAGACATTAGATTGAAATTGAATCATAAGCGATCGTGTCCTTTTTTTGTTGTCTTTTTTTTTTTTTTTAATTGTAACAGCTGCAGCACCTTAATATAGCCTGAGAAGTAACTGAAACACTTATTCCCATTTTGGATCATGCTAGCTGATGAAGTAGAAACCCGTTCCATCCAGATTCAAAGATTTCTCTCCCTCTTTTTGAACCTGGGGATTTGCTTCTCTTGTTTTACTGCAGCAAGTACAGCTCTTGGCTATTTCAAGGCTACTGCACAATCCTCTCCTTTCCTTTTAAAACCCAACCATCATCTGTGTACTTATTGAATAGCACCATCAAGAGTGATATGTAGGGCATAGCAGTCCTTTCCTATATAAACATGCCTTATTCACCCATCACTGAATTCCATCTCCTGAATCATTCAGCCAAAGGTTGCAATATAAATGAGCTCCCTCATCCATGAAAAGCTCTGCCTGTACATATTGTGTTGTGCTATGCACCATAATCGTATCTCCCACTGACGACAAAAGCTTTCATAACGTGATAAAACATTTTGCATTTGTTCTGACATTGTTCCCTGGCCATAACAAAGTGTTGCCAGCCTTGGCAGCTCCCCTGACCAGACAAAACAAGTATTAGGTCAGGAGTCTGGGAACATTCCTTGTGCTTCCTACACCAGAGGGTATGAAATTAATGATCCAGATGGGAAATGGAAGCTGGAATAATCTGTCAAATGCTTATCCTCCAGCAGAAAGATCCCTCCTGTTTTCTAATCACA
Source organism: Tympanuchus pallidicinctus (assembly GCF_026119805.1). Taxonomy (NCBI): domain Eukaryota; kingdom Metazoa; phylum Chordata; class Aves; order Galliformes; family Phasianidae; genus Tympanuchus; species Tympanuchus pallidicinctus. The sequence continues at coordinate 111,997 of NW_026294659.1, forward strand.
TGAACCAGTTTCTGCTTTCTTAATATGGTTGTAGAAATATGAGCTCTCAGGTATGTGCAAAATTTCTCTTTGCTGGTTTCTGTTGAAGAAAACAACATGCACAGAGATGCTATGCATGCCTCATCCCTGGAGGCGCTCAAGGCCAGGGTGGATGAGGCCCTGGGCAGCATGATACGAGGGGTTGCATCCAACTCATGGCAGGGGGATAGAACTGCATAGTCTATAAGGTCCCTTCTAACCAAAGGCATTCTATGCTTCTGTGATACATATATAAAATACCTTACTCTGCCCTCTTGCTGACTCCCCAGCCTCTCCTTTCCCCTGACCACTGTGGAGAAACATCTCATAGATAAATATACATAAGCTTGTGTTCTCTGTGCCAGAGTCTATAGCCAGTGAGCATTATGTTGCTGAGATAAGGAGGCTTAAACTGAAGTTTTTATGGTGAGCCCCCTGATTTACAGCTTTTGATTCATTCTCTACAAGCTCAGAGGAATCAGATATAACCTTTCTTCCTCAGTAGACTAAGTGACAATATTTAACATGAAATAAAGAAGAAATTATATATAAAAACTATTACTCTATAGCAGTATGAGTAAGTTAACAATTTACTTTTACCTACTAAAGAAAAGCATCAACCTAGTTTTATTACACCACAGGTGGTTACAAGGTAACTGTATTATGGAGAAGTAATACTCTAATTAAACCACATTATTTATGGGCAACAGATTACAAGGAAAATTCTGACTGCCAAATAGTCAACAAGCATGATTTTTACCTTTTCAGATGAAGAGAAAATATCTTGATGATATCCCACTGTCTTACAAAAATGTTGACTGAAATAATGAAAGAGAGAACCAAAACCAAATTTCTGAGACCTTGAACCTACTTTCATGCAGAGGTTCTCATCTACAGATACCAACAACCATCTCAAAACTTGCTCACTGAAATTCTGTAGATCACTCCAAAATTAATGCCTATTATTTATTTCCATGGAAACTATAATGAAAACGAAGAGCACGGTAACTATTTCATAGAGCAAATTCTCTGCTACAAAACACTATTTTTCAACATAGTCATCACCATTAGCTAGCTCATGCAGATGAACTGATGAAGATACTCTTCATTTTGTAGTGTGACAGCTGTACAAAGCCCTTCAGAACATGGCTTATCATTCATGTCACTAGAATCACAGAATTATAGAATGGCCTGAGTTGAAAGGGACCTCAAGGATCATGAAGCTCCAACCCCCCGGCCACAGGCAGGGACACCAACCTCCACATTTAATACTAGACCAGGTTGCCCAGGGCCCCATCCTACCTGGCCTTGAACACCTTGAGGGACAGGGCATTACCACTGCTGAAACACATTACCCACTGCCTCACTGTGCTCACATGCACTCTTTGGTCTCCGTAAGCGTTCAGCAAGTGTTGAAGAATGTCACTGAGTGTCATCTTTCCTCATAGAGGAATTCAGTGACAAACCTTTGTTTCATCCACATCTTCATGTGAGATATCATTGTGTCAGGTTGATCTTCTGCTGCCATCTTCACATGGCAACATTATATAATAGCTTATTGGAGGGAAGGTTCAACCTCTACTACCATACTATCAGCATCCTCTTCTGATTCGGTGGGCCAACATCATAAAATAGCAGGCATTCATTTCAGAGCAGCACTAGTAAATAAGAGGCTTCTGTCTTATTAGACATTTTCTTCTTTTGCATTTCTTCAAAATAATGTGCATCTTTAATTTCGTATATCTACATTTGTCTCTTTAGAATAACTTTCCATACGTTAAGTACGTCACTGTTTTCAATACATTTTCTGCACATCATTGTAGCATATAAATTCCCCAAATTATACCACTGTTGTGGTATTGCTCATTAACCCTTTGAATAGCATGACAAGATTTGTAAATTTTTTTTCGTGACATGAAGGCTAGTCCTTGTGACATGAGCCAATTCCTCAACTAATACTTGGGAGTCAATACAGAATTAGTACATTCCAAGAATTCGAAAATTATACGGGTGACAAAATCATTTCTAGTACCAGTGGTAATTACTAGTCATTTAATTTCCAGATTTTCCCTATGTAATTAAAAATTTTCTAAGAAAGTTACCAACAATATGGCTCGAGAGCAGCCCTGAGGAGTAGGAATTGGGTGTGTCAGTTGATCAGAGGCTCAACACGAGCCAGCAGCGTGCACTGGCAGCCCAGAAGGTCAATCATATCCTGGGCTGCATCAAGAGAAGCATGACCAACAGGTCAAGGGAGGCGATGCTGCCGCTCTTCCGTGCTCTCACGAAACCCCACCTGGAGTATTGTGTGCAGTTCTGGAACCCTCAACGCAAGAAGGTCATGGCACTGTTGGAGAAGGTTCAGAGGAGGGCAAAGGTGATCAGAGGGCTGGAGCACCTCCACTATGAGGACAGGCTGAGAGAGTTGGGGCTGTCCAGCCTGGGGAAGAGAAGGCTCCAGGGTGACCTTATAGCAGCTTTCCAGTACCTGATTGGACCCTACAGCGAAGCCGGATGGGGGGACTTTTTTGGGACTCTCCAATCCAGTGTGCTTAGATTCTATGAATACAAAAACAAATTCATAATTCCGCCATGGAGTCACGAGTCAGAAAGACATTTCATCATTTCTTCCAGATGAAGTTGCTTTGGCTACGAACATATTTATTTACACTTTTACACTATTACACTACTATTTTACTACTTTTCAATGAATCTTAACCACTATTTGGAACAATTATGTTGTTACTCACGATTTATTTCATACCTGCAGTGGGAATACAATGAAGGAGTTTAAAAAATTCTTTTCTAAGACTATACTTTCTACTTTAACACATGAGCACGATCACTAGAACTGTTCAGAGCCGAGTGAATAGACACACACCAGAGAAGCAAAGAAAAATTAGAACAGAAGGTATAAACTAATTTTAAAAAATTATATTAGGAAAGCAATCCAGGAGAAGCCAGAGGCTTTAGTTGGCAGTGATGAGAGGAAATAAGTATACTGAAAACAAGACAGATCATATAGTGGAAGGCAGACAGGCAGCTTGAGGGGTAGGAGACTCATTTATTCCATAACAACTATATAATGATTATAAAATATGAGCATGATTATTTTTCCAATAAACTCTGTTATCAGCAGTATATAACTTTACGTGAATCTCAGATCATTAAAATATCACACCACTTAAATTCACAAAAGCTCAAATCTTCCCCACTTTTCACTAGCACTCTTGTAAATCAACATTCACAACAGCTGCAAAATAGGCTTTAGCTAAGATGAGAAGGGTATGTCACTGATGCACGCACACACATATGCTCATGAACTCAGGTAAACACTTACCACTATGACAATTATTTACAGCATCTCTGGCTTTTAATTAAGTATGAAGAATGCTTGAGAGACAGGGTCACAATCTGCCTGTCACATCCGTTTCTTAACCTGATTGTTAACACACCAGATATTATCCAGAAGTACAAAGGAGGCAAAACCTGACTCCTCATGCTGTCTGTTCTGAGTTTTCAATCAAAAATAAGAACAGTGTAAAAATCATTTTCAGCTGCTTTCCAGGATAAAATTACGTTTTAGAAAAATCATCAGGAGTTGGCTCTCATAGACATACCAGTGACTCAGTACCACTTGAAAATGATCATCAAGGATGGACTTTTCTTCTTCTAGGCAACTTGCTACCATTGGTAGTCGCTGTCTCAGCACATTCATTGGCTAGAAAGGATGAAAGCTAAAGGAGAACTTGAAGAAGCCAGTTCTCAAAACAGGCATGTACAATCCTCCAGAACGTTTGGTATGATAAATAAGAGAATTCCAAGTATCAGAAACAGCAGCTTTGCTTATATGATAGCCACTCCAAAAGTAATGGCTCCTATTTTATTCTGTTGGCCCACAATGTCAGAGGCAGATGTTGGTGGTATGGCAGTAGAGGCTGAACCTTCCCACCAGTACTCCATTATTTTTTGTTGCCATGAAACAAGTGGCAGCAGAGGAGCGGTCTGAAAAAAATGATGTCTGACATGGGAGTGTGGATGGAGCAAAGGTTTGCCATTGAATTTATAGAATCATAGAATCATAGAATCGTAAGGTTGGAAACGACCTGCAAGATCATCTAGTCCAACCATCCTCCCATTCCTATTAGTACCACAAGCTACTAAACCATTTCGTCCATTGACATGTGTCAACACATGCTGAATGTTTATGGAGACCAAAGAGTGGACATGAGCACAGTGAGGTGGTGGGTGGAGCATTTCAATAGTGGTGACAGCCATGTGAAAGATAATCCAAGTTCCAGATGGCCTTGCGTGGCTGTCGCACTGTGAAATGAAGAGCATCTCCATCAGCTCATCTGCATGAATTGGCTAATGGTGGTGATTATGTTGAAAAATATTGTTTTGTAGCTGAGAATTTGCTCTATGAAATAGTGTTATTGTACTCTCTGAATCTGTTGTAGTCTCCATGGAAATAAGTAGGAGGCATTAATTTTGGAGTTATCCACATATCTTTGTGTTTTATTATGTTTTATTTTTGTTTTGTTCTGTTTTTCACAACTTCAGTGAAGTAAATAACATGCAACCTTAATCAAGTACTTAGTCGCTTACCTTGCTGGAGTAAGGAGGCCTTATGGTAAATGTCACATTGAAATTAAGAATAAGGGTTTTAAAATTATTTAGATGACCTTAGGTTCATTTGTTCCTGGGGAAGGAAGTGTCTATTTTCAGAACTGTGCACTTTTTCATTATGTGGCTGCTTCAGCACACTGCAAAGATCAGGAAGTGGGAATGTCATCTCAGGTCATGGGAGACAAATCTCTCTTTGCTTGTCAGTGGCACTGGGTTTTTAGTGCACATCTTACAAATCTGGTTACATCTAAGAACTGACATAAGCATTGTGTGAGAATGTACGGGAAAGGCTGAGATTTCAAAGAAAAATTGTTCAAACCTGACTTACGGAAACCAGGAGAAATGTCACATTTTACTGACTAAGAATTTCTGACAAGGAAATGATGAAAAGGAGAATCAAAGTTATCAGAAGAAAGGGCTTGGTTTTGTTTTGAAATGGTTTGTCCTTTAAAAGTTCTTACAGATTCACCATAGCAAAAATATTAACTTGAGCTTGAACTGTTTTGAAATATTCATCATAAATATTTATTTAATGGCAATGTCTTTTTCATTTTTGTTGACCTAGGCAAAGACATCTGTTTAGACACTGCACTGAAGTTTGTTTGGGTCCAGAGCTTCACAGTGTCTCCTGTTGATCTCCCACATAAAATAACTGTGTGTGCGTAGGAGATAGAACTAGTGTCATTCACAGCCAGTTTTTTTTTTTTTTTTTTTAAGTTGTGAATTCAGCTGTTTCCAGGAGAACTCTTATTAATTCTGGAGGTGTTTCAGCTTTCATGAAACTTAGAAAGCCTTTCTAAAAAGTCCTTTTAACTGAAGTAACATCATAATGTAATTAAAGGCATTTTGAGGCAGCTATTTGAAAGTGATGGTTTTAAAAGATCTCCAAGCAATTACCACATCTGAGGGAATATCACACTGTAAATCAGAATGAGATGAGTATTATAGTAAAATCATTTAAATAACAAATTCAGTGACTGGTATTTTCTTCCATCTTAATCTGGACGCCTATAAAAACTGTATGCTCTTCAGCATGTAGTTAATTTTTACTGCATCATAACACTTTCCAATCAATTGAGGATGTGAAATTTATCTATTTTATATACCTTGCACTGTTTTTAATATAGAGTAGTCCCTTAAAATAACCTGAAACAATGCAATCTGCCTATCTACTTACATTATATTTAGGAGTCTTATTTCTTTGTGTTGCCCTCCCCATCCCACACTCCTGCGCATTCACAATCTAAAAGAGTTTATTTACTTGATGCTGTTGAAGAGTGGGCTTTGAGTATATTTTGTTACATTTATTTTATACTCTTTAAAAAATAGCAGTCTTGCACAGGAATTTTTGTATTAAAATTCAGCCTTCCAAACGATCTGTGTACAAAGCTCCATGTAACTACGCTGTATGATATCCTATGAATCTAGAGTGGACAATGAATATATCATAATCGCCTGGCAATAACATCTATGTACAAAAATGCAGGCAATTTCCCCTCTGATGTGGTCCCAGCAAAATTCTTAAAGTGCAGTAGAGATAAAGACATACTGCAGACAAGATTAGCATTCAAGGAAATGAAGACAGAGGATGGAGCTTAGTTCTTCTTACATCCATAAACCATATTGAGAATGATTAATAGGAAACCATGCTGACCTTTTATACATATTCCCTTCTGATCTTAGTTTCACCAGAGAATAGGCAGCTAATTTCTCCAAATGACTTGGGAATAGAGCCACAAAAGGCTTTTAGTACTTAAATCTTTGCCTAAAGCCTGAAGTTGAGATACTTCAAACACTGTCTCATCTGATCTTTAAAGCCTGGAAGCACTTACACATATTCAGTGCACTGTCTGGTTGAATACAAGTTACATTCAAGTGTTCCAGATAGAAATAATGTTTCCAAAGCTTCAATACACACATCCCCCCTCTCTTGGCCCACAGCTATATCCTCCTATCGCTCCTGTTCTAGATATTTACCTGTGCTGGTAGAAAGGCCCACTCCTCTAGATACCCATATCCATGTCACACAGAATGACCATGTACAATGCAGTCATGGTCAAACAGTGGTCACAGATGGCAGAGCCTACTTGCAGAACTTGTGTTCATCTATGGCCCAGCCCAGTCCTTCCCCTCACAAAACCGTGCTCTACCACCAGGTAGTATGGCTGCTCAGGATGAACACAGAACAATTTCAGTGGGCATGTATCCCCTTGCATTCAAAGCATGACTCACTTTGCAAAACAGACTATACCTTTGCCATTAGGACATTCTGGTAGGAAAAAAAAAAAAAAAAAAAAAAAAAAAAAAGTCCTCTTATTCCCAACTGAACTCTTATGGAGTATCTTGGCTAAGCATGTATTAGAGGAGAGGAGAGGAGAGGAGAGGAGAGGAGAGGAGAGGAGAGGAGAGGAGAGGAGAGGAGAGGAGAGGAGAGGAGAGGAGAGGAGAGGAGAGGAGAGGAGAGGAGAGGAGAGGAGAGGAGAGGAGAGGAGAGGAGAGGAGAGGAGAGGAGAGGAGAGGAGAGGAGAGGAGAGGAGGAGTGGGTTCATTGCAACAACCAGGGGCTTGTTGCCAAGGTGCCCAAACCCACATTAAGCTAGGGCTTAAGACCTGTTTCTGTTGTCTTTACTTCCAAGTGGCAACATTAAATGTCTCATTGTTCAACAGGCTAGTTCCTGAATATCACTTTCTGAGACCCTGTATTAATCCGCTCTTCTTTATATAGAAATAGAACCCGTTCTGGTACCTAAAAATTCAGATACCAGGACATGCTGCTCCATAGAATCCTCATTTTTTTATGATTTTCATTTTTGGCATTTTCACAACAAGAGAACTGAGATGGAGACATAAGCTGCATTCACCCATGACCTTGGAGTCAATGTGAAGGTTGTCTAATAAAACATAATCTCTAATGAATACAGACTTACAAAGCATTAGCCTACTGCAATTGTTTAAATTAATGAGGGAGAGATAAGAATGGACATTTCTGAATCTAAACAAAGTTAGGGAAACAAATAAGCAACAAACAAACAAACAGAAAGGTTACCCTTTATGGTGGTTAAAAAAAAAAAAAAAAAAAAAAAAAAAACAAGAAAGAAAGAGAGAGAGAGAGGGAGAGAGAGAATGAGAAAAAATACATTTAATCATTAAGATGACTATATATAAAAATAGAAACCTTTCAAATTCAATACTCATTTCCAAGTACTTTTGAAGATCTTCTATGGCTTTGTGTACTCATAGCCAAAGGAACCGTTGAGGCAGAATACAAAACAGATGGTAGGGGAGGAGAGAGAAGGGAGATGGCACTATGTAGTGGCATCTGCTGAATTATCCACAGATAAATTACCTGCTGTCTGCTCAGAGACCTCTTTTGTTACTTTTGAACAAAAAGCCCAGGAGTAACTACTCACATAGGGCAGCACTTACCTGGAGAAAACCTTTGCTAAAACCCTCCTGAGCATCTGCCAGGTGCCAGTAGCACACATGCAAATACTAAAGACAACTCCCTGAACTGGAAATTGGGGTTTCGTATGTCCCTTCTCAGGACAGTGTGTGTAGTGAGGGTAAGGTACATGCTTTACATGATGTGGCATGGCTGGTGTCACAAGGCACTCATTGCCTTGGAGATTGAAAAACCATGTTTTGCTCCATGAGCAGCAATTGTTCAACACTGTTTCCACATAATGCTCTTTGGTAGTGAGAAAGAGAAGAGCATTACAGAGTCAACCAAAATAAAAAGGAAGAGGTTCAATCAGCTCTGACTATAGCATCTTTTGCCAAGCTTTTCCAACTGATACACAGCTGAATTAATTCACACATGGATTCATCCTCTTAATAAGCAAGCAGTTCTCCGTGCTCTTTCACTGGGGATTACTGAAGGGCAGATTGTCATTGATAATGAGGACAGTGTAATGAGGCAAGTGAGAGACTCACAGTGATCCAGAGTGAAAATCCCATTCCTAGATCAAAAGAAAAGAGTTTTTTTCTTCCAGTCTGACTGCAGGTCAGCCCTTGATGTATCTGAAATACAGACATCCCTGCTGGGAGCTGTGCTGCAGAGAGGTCTATATTTGGCCTCCAGAGCAAACTTGTTAGGGTTGATACAAGAAGCTGCCCATGGATAGCCTCGTCCAGACAACCCACATTTGTAGCTCCCACACCACTGTGAGGTACTAAGGCCTTGCAACTGTTTGGAGCAATCTCAGGTACAAATACAGACTAGGAGAAAAACTCCTTGAGAGCAGCCCTGAGGAGAAGTAGATCCTGATGGATGGAAAGCTGGACAAGAGCCAGCTCTTGCAGGTGCTCTTGCAGCCTGGAAGGCCAACATTGTCCTGGGCTGCATCAGAAGAGGGGTGGCCAGCAGGGAGAGGGAGGTGATTGCCCCCCTCTACTCTGCTCTTGTGAGGCTCCATCTGGAATACTGCATCCAAGCCTGAGGCCCCCAGTACAACTTGATATGGAGCTGTTAGTGCAGGTGCCTTAGTGATGTTCATCTGTAAAGGCAAGACTGGGTAGAGTAGCAAAAATTCAAAATTGCAATTCACAAAATGGTTTTAGTACAGTTATCCTGAGAAGATGCTCTTGGCGCTGAGGCTGCAGTTTGGTGTGCCAACTCTCTGAGGTCAGAGTTTGCTTTCCTTCCAAGCACACACTGTCAATTGCCCCTTACCCCTGCTGTTTTCAGCATCTTAAATAAGTGTTTTGAATCAGTTACTGAAATAAGTAATTGGTAGTTTCTGGAAAAGAGTGGGTTGCCTAAGGAAAACATTATTCTGGAAGCAGAAGCTAGGCAAATTCAACTTGAAACTGATGTGCAATTAATCATCAGTGAGGCACTGTAACAACTCAGCTAGAGATGTGGCAAATTCTCTGATGTTTGAGATCTTTTTCCTTCCAGGAATTTTTGAGCAAATGTTTGATATGATTTGTAAAGACAAATTACCATAGAATTTAATTTATTAAGTTAAAACAAAACAATTCTTTTTTTGAAAACAGTGCATGACATGCCTCCTAAAATTCTCTTTTCAAATCAGAGAGGCATGTTAGTAAGGGAATATTTTTCCATCAGTGCTGAGTACAATGTGTATACATTCAGTGAGTTCAAAATTGCAACCATAGATGTGTAAAGAATCCTAGACATTTTGTGCACTCTTGCTTCACTTGTTAGCCTGTGCTAAATGTGGTTTTGAGCCTTTATTGATCTGCTGACCACTGAATACTTTTGAGTAAGCCTCTATCTAGTGTACCTCTGCTTTCTGAGAAATGGTTTGATGTTCTTAATTGCCATTTCTGTATGCTATGGAAATAGACCTGGGAATGTATTTACGGATCTGAGAGTCCTAAAAACCACTGCACTGAAAGGCTTTTTTCCTGATCCCACGGCTGTTCTGAGTTCATGCACTTTTATCCTTTTGCCACCCTATTTAGTCTTCAGCACACATCCACCTACCTACTACAAATTTCATCCAAATCCCGCTGGTTTTTCTGAAGTCCCAAAGCATTACTCACATCACATAGAATGGTTTGTACAGAGAGAATAAAACAACGTGTTCAAACTAGTCAAAAGAAACGAAGATCAGTTCATTTTATCCAAGCTGGAGGAAAAAAACATGCTGTTAACTCTGCTTGTCGCATTTCATATGTCTCATTCCCTCTCTGGAAGTCCTAGTGGACAGTGCATTGTTACCTTGTCTGACACAAACAAAAACACAATCACCAATGACTTCTCTGGTTTAGTGCAGACCCTGCCAGGAACATGAGACTCCCCCAGTGTCCTCTGCCTTATGCCTGGTTATTTATGTGTGGGTGGTTGGGATTCAGGGTGGCCAAGATGTGGTAGAAGCATAAAGCAATTAAAACAAATGTATCATGTCTCTCTATCTGTGATTCACCATATTCTATGTGTAAAAGGCTTCCCCCTTACTGTAGGGATCATTTAAATGAAGCTACAGCCAAAAAGAGTCCTCTGCAAATAAACCATTTTTCTTCTTTGCAGAAGGCTTTTCTCTTTGAACTTTGCATACGGAATAGAGACAATAAAAGCAAACATAGTGAGGAGATGCAATGCAATGATTTTCACCAGATGATGACTATGCTAATTCTTAGCAATTACTTATTTTCAAAGTAAAAAATTATTATCATTGTGTACATAACTGAGAAAATGTAGGTTCCCTAGAAGCTATACATTCTCCCAATATGTCTACTTGCTGTAGTGATTGATGAGACTGACTGTAAAATGACTTTTTGCTTCATTACTTGTTAACTATCAGTTATCATTCATGACTGTCTTCAATAAAGCTTAAAGAAGAGCCTCAAAGCAAGATATAATGTAGCATTAAAGGAACCATGTTGATAGTTCCTGCATAGTTGCCTGAAATAACATTGACAATGCAATTACCTTTGCAACAATCCTTTAGTTCTTTGTCAGTCCATGATCCATTAATATTCAGCATGACTCCGTAGCTTGTTGAACACGCACTGTAAAAACCCTTGACAAACCTTTGCATATTCTTTCTGCAGTTCTTCCTGACTCTTATTAGGACATCAGTTAATAACCCGAGCTTGTACAGCTTTGCCTAAGGTACCCTGAAGAGCAATTCATCCTACCTGGTCACAGCTCAATTTGGTGCTGGAAAACTCAAATTTACTTCTTGATGATATAGCTTATAGCTGATCTTTGTAACACTTCTCACAGCCTTCTGTACTGTTAATATAACATTTTTCTTTTCAGCTTCTCAGCTCCCTTCCAGAAAAACATTTCTTTATTTGTCATTCACTATCTGTAATGGCTATTAGCACTCCCATTCAATATGTATTGCCAAGCCTCCTTTCTCTTAGCCCAACTTCATTTCTTTTTGTGAGCCAACATGGTCTCACAGCTTTTCTGGAATCCATTTTGCTGGAGGTTATACTTTCTGTTTTGACTTCACAGATGAAGATTCACATACAGTATAAGAGAATCAAGAAGAAACAGAGAAATACATCTGGGACTTCCTGAAAAGAGAAACAGATATGATAAGAAAGAAGGTTTCCTAATACTGAAGTCTATAGACTCAGAGAGACTCAGAGATAGTCTCTGAAGAACAGAAAAAAAGCTCAGATAAATGATGCATTTAAAAAAAAAGAAAAAGAAAAAAGACAGGAATACATCTTGCTCAGAGTTTTTTTTTCTGATGAAAGTCAAATGTGAACCACCTAAAGACAGTATTTTTCACAGAAGTGCAGCAGTTATATTTCTATTTTTCTATACAAACAAGGGTGGAGAAAGTGTACTCAGAACCTCATAATGGTAAAAATTTTCATAATTAGAGTGCTTGTATGTTCTGTGAAAGAATCTGATCACACTTCCAAAAACACTAAATGCTATTACAGAGTTAAAGAAGACTGGGAGCAGAGAAGAAACTGGAAAATCTGGACACGAGGCTAGGGAAACTAGTGTATTAGCCTGATTTCTTGCCTCCATCAAGCAGAGAGGACTTGATTCACAGAATCACATCATGGTAAAAGTTGCATGGCCCCCTGGGTCCATCTGCTCCAGATTATGCCCTAGCAGGGACAACCAGAGTAAGGTACCAGGCCCAAACCCAGATAGCTCCTGCAGATCTCCAAGGAGGATTTTCCACAGCCTGTGGGTAGGTTGTGCTCCATCATCCACACAGCATAGAAATCCTGCCTGGTGTCCAAAGGGAATCTCCTGTGTTCCCTGCACTTTCCATTCAGTATGAATATACACTGATGAGATTTTCCCTAGGTCTCCCAACTCCCAGGCAATGGGAAGTCTGGGGAAATTTTCTTCCTCTCTTTTCTTTCTTCTATTTTGAATGGGTTGTTTTTGTTGTTCTTTTTTTTTCTTCCCCTATGTGGAAATTTTGGAGTTGTCAGGCCTTTGTGTAACATCATTTTGCCACTGAGCCAGCCTCAGGCCAAAGCATTTATACAACAGGGGCACTGCCATCAATAAGAAAAGAAATCTGTTTCTTTAAAGCTTTATTCTGCCTTTACAATTTGTATTTCAGATGTTGTGGTTTCAGCTTGCCATGGCTTCTCTAATGACCCAGCAAAAAAGTCTCTTGTAGAGACAGAGAATTTTCATCTGTGTTTTGAGGAAAATGCTTTAAAGACTTTGTGGTTATCCCATGGGGATGAGTTTGACAAGGAGCAATAAAAAAACACCCCAGATTCAATGCAGATCTTCTTTTCTGAGGACTGTAAGGATAAAAACTTCCACAGCCGTGGTATATAGATGCATCCTTTAAGAGCATCAACATGACCATTGTAGAATGTGCAGAGCCTGGGTCTAAAAGGGTAGGACGAAAGATCAGAAATGGCAAACACTGCTTAAATTAGCATTTATATATACGCTGCATATTCCAAGGTAATAGTGCTTTTCACAAAGCTGTTTGGCCACAGACACTATTCCACAAATTTTGAAGGCTTTATCTTATTTTAGGTAAGAGACTGGATTATGGAGACTACAAATTAAAGCAGAGCAGTTGGCATGAGACAAGATTCCAAAAAACTTTTGCTGTAGAAAACTGAAGATTCTTGCTGTCCTACGGACATGTTCAGGCAGAGTAACTAATAACCTGTCATCTATGCCCAATTGCACTGAGTGTAGAAGACTAGTAGAATAATGCAAGGAAATTGCAAGCTTACTTGAAGACAATTATAACCAATAGCCTGTATGACATTTGATGTGAGTGCATCAGTAGACCATACAAAAAGGGTAATTCAGAGTCAAGAAGCAGCAGCCAGACAGTGAGACTAAAGGAGGTGGTATAACATCCTACAGACACCTCTAGCAAGAGCCTTTACATTTTTTCAAGCTCCCTGCTCTTTCAAGGAAGAACACTGGCGTGATAAAACTTTTGAGAGAAGAACATAAAATACAAGATCCCCTACAGAGCCATGAAATATATTTGCTTACATACTCCAAATATGATTAACAAAATAGAGAGGGAGAAACATGTTGAGGTGGTTGCCTTGTGGGAAACCCTAAAATAAGAACTGAGGAAAACATTCATAAGAGGGGATCTTCTCATCAGTACTAAATTTGTAGTTCTTTGGAATTTTGAGATAAAAGAAAATGAGCACTGGGGTGAATATGTTGTTAAGAAACAATTATGACTATGTATCTGTTTAATCTGAAATATTTTGTTTCCTACCTCCTAGTGAAAAGCTTGATCTTAAAGGTCTAGCTGAATAAGCTCTGATCAACTGAGAAATGTATAATAGTCTGGTTTTCCCAAAAATGTGAAATCCAAAAAAAAAAAAAAAAGAAAACCCACAAAAAAAAGCATGTGCAAGCAGTCCAGAGAGGCATATACCACAAGACACTTATTAGCCTCACAGTGTTTAGGTTATTTCCTGACAGCTTACTGAACAATCCTTTGGGAACTGTTATTAGTACGTGCCAAGTTTTGGAGAGGAATTCCCTTCTGCCTTTGCTCTTACTGTATACCCCACAAGAAAGAAACAGAGAAGAAACCTTGTCCTCTTTTGGAACAACACTTATGCATGATGCTTGCCTAATAAAACAGATCACATCTTCTGAGCTTCTGTATGGATCCAAGTTGAAGGAGGGAAGATTTAGGTTGGATGTTAGGGGGAAGTTCTTTACAAGGAGAGTGGTTAGGCCCTGGAACGGGCTGCCCAGGGAGGTTGTGGATGCCCCGTCCTTGGACGTGTTCAAGGCCAGGTTGGACGGGGTCCTGGGCAACCTGATCTGAATGTGTACGTTTGGTGGCCCTGCTAGGCAGGGGGGTTGGAACTACATGATCCTTGAGGTCCCTTCCAACCCGGGTGATTCTGTGATTCTGTGATTCTGTGATTCTGTGATACTAGCAGAGGAACCTATGTGTCTCATAATCTGTTCATCAACTTTGCCCCAAGATCATTACCCTCCACAATCATATAGTCCTATCATCCATGTACCACCAATATTTGCCCACAAAACTATGTTCTTTAGTGCAACATCTAAACATTTCTTGAACACTGACAGGGATGGTGACACCATGACCAGTTCCTGACCACTCCTTCAGAGAAGAAATTTTTCCTAATATCCAACTTGAACCTCCCCTTCAACTAGTTTTCAGTCCATCTCATGCCCTTTATCATATTATGCCCATACTTCAACAGCTTGTCTATAAGGTTGTTAAAGGAGTGTCAAAAGCCTTGGTAGTGTTGAGATAAACAGCATATACTTCTCTCTTTTCAACTGCTAAGCCAGAAATCTTTTTATAAAGGGCTGTCAGGTTAGTCAAGCAAGATTTTCCATTCATAAATCCAGCTGACTAATCTCAATTATCTTCTTGTCCTTCTAGATGCTGCTAGCATCTGGAAAATACAGGCTAAGAGTAAGGCTTTCATTAACTTCAATTTCAGTTTTAGATGATGAGGAAGTTATTTTCAGTTGTTTTTTCCTAAATGTTTAGGTCCGTGGTGTGCTGGCAATCAGAACAAGCAGAGAAAGCACCATTCCTTTTGTCCACTCCGCTAGCTCCTAAGTTTGATACTACAGAAATCCACTTCGTTTAAGCAAAGACAAAACTTCTGAGGTAGGGGTGTGAGAATGTCAGCAAAAAGAGATCAGATGGTGTAAGATAAATCAGAGATGATGCTTGGAGTCAAATTAGGACTGAGCATGAAGGGATGAGAGTGGACTGAAAAAACTCAGGGAGAGAAAAACCAAGTCTGTACAGTGATGGAAGCTGAAAACGGAAAATCTGTGGGTGGAGAGGAAGAAAATTATTGAGAGAGAAGAAAAAAACAGGGATGATTTTGGTGATGGGTTCAAAGAAAGTAAGGCTTTCTTTGCACACTGGACCATCAGGTAGAAGCCCCCGAGATACTTCAACAATGAAAATGTGGCACAGCTCAGAAGATTGAAGTCTGCTGGGATTACTGTTTTGCATTTCAAAATTGGTTTGCATTTCTCTGGTCATTGCTAACTGCAGAAAGAAAAGAGAAGCAGAGAGAGAGAGAGATAAAAGAGGAAGAAAGAGAAGGAAGAAAGAGAAGTGACAGTGACAATCATAGAGTCACTAAGCTTGGAAAAGACATACAAAATCATCCAGTCCAACCATCCAGCTATCACCAATGTTTCCCACTAAACTGTATCTCATCACAACATCTAAACTTTCCTTGAACACCTCCAGTGTTGGTGACTCTACCACCTCTGTGCAGCCTGTTCCAGTGCCTCACTGTCTTGGAGTAGTATTTTATAACGTCCAACCTGATTCTCCTGATTCTTTTATAACGTCCAACCTGGCACAACTTGAGGCCATTCCCTCAAGTTCTATTGCTACTTTCATGACCGCCAGCTCACCATACACTCCTTCCAGGTAGTCACAGAGAGCAATAAGTTCACCCCTGAGCCTCCTCTAGACTGAACAATCCCTCAGTTCCCTCAGCCAGTCCGCATAAGACTTGTGCTCCAGACCCCTCACAGCTTCATTGCCTTTCTCTGGACATGTTCCAGGACCTCAGTGCCTTTCCTGTAGTGAGAGAACCAAACCAAACACAGTATTTGAAGTGCTGCCTCATCAGGCCTGAGTACAGAGGGGTAATTACTATCCTGTTCCTGCTTGTAGTACTATTTCTGATATAAGTCAGGATGCCATTGGCTTTCTTGGGAGATACATAGAAGCAGAGGTGGGGAAGGATGAGAATGAGGAAGCGGTGCTGATGCCTACATGTTGAGGCCCCAATGGCCATGTAGGAGAACAGCCCCAGCAGGATGAGGAGCAGAGGTCAGCATCTTCAGCATCAGATGCAGCAGGTCCATCTCCAGCAATTCACTGCTTGTCTCTCTGGTTCTCTGAAAAGCACTGGAGTTGTTGGTCCTGTTAGACTTATTTCTCACAGGAAATGGAGGGAAAGATGAGGTTCTGGTGCAGAATGTGGTATTCTTCCATGGAGATGTGGCTTTTACTTTGCATTTACAGACTGGTCCATATACAGAACCAGGCAGGATACACGAACATAGCATTTAAGAGAAGTAGCCAAGCTGCATACGGTTTCTCTGTCTTGATTATCAATAACTTTCTCACAGCTGCAATTTAAAACAACAGCTGTGTATTAAGTGTTTACAGTGTTTAATACTAAACAGCTGGTGAAAAAGTATTTCTAGAAATGTCAAATAGGAATCTAGAATTAGGAGAGTTGTTTTAACAGGGATCTGACTGTGACTCCACTCCTTAATTGCACAACAGGGATGCCTTTCTGGAGAACTGCAACAGTACCTTAACAGGGTTATCTAGATTTATCTGTGTCCATGACAAGGGCCTACAGGACCACTGGCCCAAAAAGGGAATGGGGGAGTGAGGGGTGTTGATGGTTTATGGGCCAGTTTGGCCTGCTTCTGTAACTAATGGAGCAGGGGACCCACGGACCCAGGCCCGGGGAAAGAGGAAAAGGGGATGGGAAATGGGAACTGGGCCTAAAAACAGAACAGCAGTAATGACATGAGGAGGAAAGTTAATTTACTAAGTATGATACTGGAATGCAAGGTAGCACAATATAACACAATGTATAATACCTCTGCATACCCTCTGGGTTATGTAGTTCTTCTCTTCTGAGAGCCAGGTATTTGGAAAAATGGGCAGTCCACAGAAGTGCAATATTAACTCTTTAACTCCCAGTGCTTTATATGATGTTATGATGTGGAATACCAACAACAAAAATCGTAAAACCATGACAGCGCCTGTCAGGTAGGTGGTCACATCAATGATCAGCCTCAGGGAAGAGTGCTGGAGGTAATTATAAAGCTGCATCAGGACATGGCTTAAATAGCCTACAATGAATGAGGAGGCTAGGAGCTAACACAATGAGGAAGAACCACATTACTGCACTTACGTCTGCATTGAGGACACAGTTTCTTGGTGAAGAACAGCTATAACATTCTTGAAGACTACAGCAGGATTCACTAGTCTAGGGAGCAACATTATTTCCAGCACTACTCAGCTTGTAAGGGATTCATTCTGAAGCCTTAGTTCTATTGATTATAAAGTCTTCATGTGAGTGAGTAAAAGTGCATTACGAGATTATGGTGGTTTCAGAGCCAGACACATAGAGGCCAGAAGATGCTCAGGACATGGAAAGAATTTTTGTGCTGTTTTTTGTTGTTGTTGTTGTTGTTTGGATTTTTTTGTTTTTGTTTTTCTAAAGCAGAGGACTTACCATATATGTTTTCCAAGAGCTGCAGCTATTTTGTCAAGTGCAGAAGAGAAAAATGGTGAACAAAGCATTTCGGAGGCTTTTTTCTTTACAATTATAAAACCATTTACAAAGAGGAAAAGGAGAGAAACTCCAGGACTACTGCAGAATGTATTTTGGATTGTGATAGGACAAGGGGGAGCGATTTTAAACTGAGACAGGGGAGGTTTAGGTTAGATATTAAGAGGAAGTTTTTCACTCAGAAAGTGATGACGCACTGGAACAGGTTGCCCAAGGAGGTTGTGGATGCCCCGTCCCTGAAGGCATTCAAGGCCAGGCTGGATGTGGCTCTGGGCAGCCTGGTCTGGTGTTTGGTGACCCTGCATACAGCAGGGGGTTGAAACTAGATGAACATTGTGGTCCTTTTCAATCCAGGCCATTCTGTGATTCATCCTATGATTCTATGATACATGTATATTATAGAGGAAACTTTCCAGAAATACAGGCTCAAAATTTTTCCCTATACTGTTAAGCTGTTAGAAAAGAAGCCTTCTCTAAAAGGGTAAGTTTGGGAGCTAGCATAGACCAGGAGGGACCAGTTCAAATTGCTCTGAGAAGTAGGCTGCTTCCCAGCCACTGTTAGACACCACAGAACCCACCTCAGGGGGGTCAGCACGTATTCTCTAGAAAGGTGAGTAGAAAATCCAGCTGGGGTCTCTGCTCTGTTAGACCCTTGTGTTATGGACTGTTGTGCTGTAAAGCCTCAGGTACCTAAAAAGGAGAGTTTATACTAAGGATTCACATTATTCCCCATTGAAGTTGTAGTTCACCACATACCAAGAAGAGCAGCCTCAAATCAGCCCCCTTTTATTGAATTACTGTGGATTACACCCAGAAACGTGCCTGTGCCAAAAAGCCGTGTGGTATCAGTTCTGCAGGACTGTGTTTCACAGTGTTCCTAGTGACCCAAAACAACTAATGCTAGTGGGAACAGACACATTTTGCAGCTGGGGCCTCAGCACCTAAGGATTCAAACATCAGTCAGTGTCCTGAACTGAAGGATGCATCATGTCAAGATCATTGTCCTGTTAATGTTACTCCTTAAAAACTAAATAAATAAATAAAGCCATAGAAAACAGTTTTAGTTTGTTTTTGTTTCATTTTCTTTTTCATTTCTCCACCAATATTTTTGTCAAGTTTTCCAATCTTTTCTTTGGGAAAATCATAGCATCCATTACTTCTATGCTGCAACTCTTCTTCATGAAACAAAGCAGCCAAATTTCTTAGATTCCTGTAGCAAGTTGGCCCTCTTTCCTTGTCCACCTACAGGGTAAAGAAGACTAAAAACGTTGAACTCTTTATGTACGTAAGAACTCTTTACTGAAGTAAGGCCTTTTAACAACACCCTGAGATTCTCAGCTGTCCTGAGAAAATCAAACAGCTGTAATCCAACTGAACTGGTATTTTTCAGATTGGGATACACATGACACATTATTTTGCCTCTGCAGTGGGTGAAATTCAGATAGATCCTGCTTCTGCTTTGCTCTCTCCTTTCTCTCCATGGGAGAGACATCCAGTCACAGTGCTCTGAATAAAGCAAAAAGACTTCAATCTGTTGATAATAGGTAGAGGAGTAATCAGAATGGTTTAAGTAAAATTCACATACCATGGCATCTAAATAGCTTTGAGGACCTGAATGTCAAGGGAAGTTGTGTGATTCAGTTGTTTGGAGTGTAAAAATTACCAAAACTACACAAGTTTATTTTCTATTTTTAACCCTGATTGGATTTGGATGCAAATGTGGCTTTGAGCCAATGTAATATTCTCAACATTTCTCTTTTGATCTGCCTTTTGGACTCTCAGAAATACTTTCCAAATCCCTCAGAAGTGTTCACTTTCACGCCTCATACTTGTAGCACTTCAAAAATACTGATGTTAATGGTCAACTTTCATGAGTCCAAGGGAAAAGAAATATCTCTTAAGTAACTATAAAATGATGCAAACAAAGTTCTCCCTCAAAAGAATATTTCTTTGGAGATTCAACAGCTGATATTCTACTGAACTTGTTTTGCCTGTGGGCAATCATAATAGCTCTCAAAAAAGGTTTGAGCTATAAAGCAGAAAGCTGGAGGAAATTAGTTTTATTTTGCTGTTAATGGAAAGAGGTAAAATCCTGCAGTAACTTCACTGGTTTTCATTTTTAAATGTTCAAAACAAATTAATAAAACTTAAGAGACTGAACGATCTTGCTTTTGCTATAGCGTG
This sequence comes from Tympanuchus pallidicinctus, assembly GCF_026119805.1. NCBI lineage: Eukaryota > Metazoa > Chordata > Aves > Galliformes > Phasianidae > Tympanuchus > Tympanuchus pallidicinctus. Next base: position 132,067 of record NW_026294659.1, read on the forward strand.
AAAGGGCACTGCATACTAACAGTACATTTCTGGGATAACCATATGACAGAAGTTAATGTAATTGCTTCAGAGAAATGCAGCAATAAATACATGTAATGTGCTAGCATAAGGAGCCAGGAGGCAAGGTGCTCCCATGGACATGAGTCAATAAGTGCATTAGTGAAAGGAAAAATAGAATTCCAGAGAGAAAATGGTTTACAGTGATCAGAAAAGAGAACAGAAATCATTTTCAAAAAATTAGACCGAGGCATTTTTTCTCCCCATTTGTATTAGAAAATCTGCACTTCTGTAGTGGCCAAAAACAGTAGTTGAAATGCTATGCTCCTATTGTCAAATAAAGGAGCTGGAAAGGCTGATGTGTACTATGAAAGGAGATTTTTCACCTGCATGTACTCTGTTATCAACCAGCATGCAAAGATCAGTGCTGCTAGGGAGACAGTCTTAAAATATACATCCCTTAAGATGAAGCCCACATTAAATGAACTGAAAGCTCCTCTGTGTTTGCATCTGTGCTGTGCACAGTTCCCACCCAGCTGGTTAAAACTCTCCGCCTCTCATGGGCTCAGTCTGCAAAGGTGATTTCTAATAAAGCAAACTCAGAGGCATGTAGGTGATAGAGAGCAGAGCAGAGCTCCTGTCTCTTTTCCTTTTTGGCTTTTGTGGAGATAAAATAAGCTGCTGACAGAGCTGTACCTCCTATATACTCCAGCCAGCTGCAGTCTGCACAAATGCACCATGTTTGTGATGCCTTTCCTGCCTGCTATGTATTTCTTTCACCAATATTTAAACTATTCTATGTAGCTCCTATATGTGGTTCAGGGAAATGAGGACACTATTTAACTGCCTCAATTTGCAAAAGGCAAATTACTATCTTAGGCAGTCACTTACACCCTGCTAAATTGCCTTATCCAAAAGGATGAGTGAAGATCTGCCATAGTAACTTACAGCATATATTACATTTAAAAAGCCTTGCCTACATGTACTCAGTATATGAAGGCATTTATTTCTAAGACATAAATCTAAACTAGATTCTCATCTGCAGTGTATGCAACTCCTGGGAGCAAACTGTGGAAAACAGTACAAATTAAACACAGTAGAGAAAGCATGGGAAGAAGACATTCCCCTGAAATCACCCACTGTATGGCATGGAGCATGGATGCAATGAGTCTTGCTTGTGACAACAAATGGGCCTGGACTGGCTGTGTTTTAAGAGCAGACTCCAAGGAGCACTCGCAGAAAATAAATGAGAAGAAGGACTCTTGCCTAGAGTTGCTGTCTAGGAATCATTAACAGGCAGGCTATGAAATTAGGAAGCTGGCAACTGGAATTATTTCCTTAGAGTAGAAAAGGGGCTCTGAAGGATATTGTACTTCTATAAGTACTCATTTTGAACCCCGAGACAGATTTGAGTATCTAATTGGTTAATTATACGTCGTTTCAGTAGGAAAGGATGCTCCATTTTAAACTTCTCTGGCTTTCACACTTTTCTGTCAAGGATTTTGGTGGTAAAATATATTTAACAAAACACTACATTAAAAATGAAATAATTAAGTGGACCTTTCAAGGACTGGGAGTTCTGTGGGCTGCCTCGAATTGCCAGATCCTTGACCATGCCAGAGCATCTGCCCGCATTTTTTCCAGAGCAGCCTGATTTTCCTTCATAGCATCCATGAATGGTAGAAGTCATAACCATACAGTAGATATGAACCAGCGTTAATTTATCAGTTCAGGAGTTGTATGCATGATGCTGAATCTCACTGCCATCGGCATAGAAAAGCTGAGAAGTGATAGGAAATTAAAGGATAGGTAGGTAGGTAGGTAGGTAGGTAGGTAGGTAGGTAGGTAGGTAAATAGATAGACAGAGAAATAGATAGACCGAGGAATAGATAGGTAGATAGATAGATAGATAGATAGATAGATAGATAGATAGATAGATAGATAGATAGATAGATAGATAGATAGATAGATAGAAAAAGGGGGAAAAGATGCCGTGTGCCAGCATTGCCACCTACTGGCTCAAGTTGAACGGTTGGCAGCAGCCAGCAAAGCCCATCAGCCCGTGTCTCAGCTGCAGAGAAATATCTCAGAAACACTACAGGGCATTAAGGAAAGCAGCCAGCAGATAGCACTGGCCATTTTTGTGGGAGAGTGTTGGGAGGATACTTTATTTACTAATACAATCACAGTGTTTTTGTCACATAGCTTCTGTGTGGCTAAATAGGCTTGAAAGTCTTTGGCCTCTGGGAAGAAGGAAGATACCTGAGTAAGATGACAGAGAACAATTAAGGGAGTACCAAGGACAGAACAAGGAACAACTGTTTCCTTGTACAGTACAGGAGTTAGTGACCACCAGACAAAATCAGCTGGAGACTCCCACAAAACAAATGGGAGCAATTAGCCGTACACAGAACATGTGGCAGAGCTACAGCTCTTTTTTAAAAAGTCCAACAGATGATGAAAATATACATGGATAACAAGATGGGTCTCTTCTCATTGGTGGCATGTGGGACATTGAGGGACATGGCCTCAAGTTGTGCCAGGGTAAGGTTAGTTTGGACATCAGGAAAAACTTCCTTACAGAAAGGGTTGTTAAGCAGTGGAATAGGCTCCCCAGGGAGGTGGTTGAATCACCTTCCCTGGATGTGTTTAAAAACCATTTGGATGTGGTGCTCAGGGACATAATTAGTGGAGGATTGTTAGTTAGGGTAGGATGGTTAGGTTGTGGTTGGACTTGATGATCTTTATGGTCTTTTCAAGCCTGAGTAATTCTATGATTCTATGATTATGTCTGGGCAAATGCCCTCCCTTGTCACTCCCACACCCATTAGACTCTGACTGACGAAAGCCCTACTCTGAACACCTACTCCAATGCTCTTACCTATCAAGGCACTATCAGTGAGAAACTATCAGTGAACTCAAGCTAGCCTTGCTGGATAAGCTGGGGGAGGGAGAGCAGTTTGGATTCACAAAAAATAAGAAGGTTCTATTTCACCTCAGTGAGCATAGACTGAATGTATTATTTCCTATGAGGGAATTTGAATTTGCCTCTATCGCCACTAAAAATTTTATGTTTCAATATCCAGGAATAGCTGCGTCCCAATCTTTTCCCCAGAATGTGCCCCAAGAACAGTACAATTTGAGTACAATATTTTGAATGTTTTCCACTGTTTCTGCAAGAAAAAGAACAGTGGTTATCTCCACTTGCATTGAACAGTTTGGGGTTGTTTTCTAGTTTCAGGATTAGTAAAATTAACTGTAGTCTTGAATAGAGAAATTTTCTTTTTCCTCATCTTTGGTTTTTCAGAAAGAGGTTTAGGGTAGAATGTCTGTCTGGCTAAAAAATGTCTGGGAGCTCAGAGCACAGAAACTGTCTCCTGCTCTCCCCCTCCAGTGGTCAGTGAGCAAAGAGCAGGATGTTCCCAGGGCCTGAGGAGAGCTTTGCCTTCTCTGTGGGATGAATTAACAGACTTAAATCCAAGGAAGTTGGGATATGCTTGCACCCACTACAACTAATTAGCTCAGGAGCAGAAGTGCATTTGTTGCCCATTCCAAACCCATGAAAGTGAAAGTAATTATTACTGAAGGGAAAGCCTGTAGTTCTTGTTGAAGAGACTTAAGAAGACAGATGTGTCACTCACCAGCTTATAGAAAAACTATGTGTAAACTGTTGGGAGAAATAAAAGGTTTGCCAGCCCCAGTCACTGGGTCTCATTGGAATGGCACCTAAGGGGTCACACACAAGGGTGACACTCATCACAGCAGCTCCAGGGCCAGCAAATGGGTGCTGGAGAATTTAATACAAGCACAACCTCGCAGCACAGATAGTTCTTGCGTGGAGACAATCAGATCATCAGAGACAAAACAACACAACTCCTATTCCCCAAAATAAGTTAATAAAATGTGCGCTGCAATCCTGTATTTATCATGTTTATAATACTTTACAGGGTCTGTATGAACCCTCGGGATTCAGTCAGCATGAGACAAAAAGCTACTCTGTGACTGCTGCATTTTTTCAGGCCTTAGAAAGGAAAGCTCTAGGGATTTCAAAAACCCCAGAGCCAGCAGAGATTCCACAGTTGAATTTGTGAAGTGAGACAGCTGACCGAATATAAACCCAATTTTACTTCACAAATGAGAAAGCCATGAGTCTAAGCTTGTTTTTCTCATTGGTGGATGATTAATGATTTTCAAACACTTTAAAAATACGAATAGTGCTTGATCAGAAAAACAAAGGCTTCATCTGACCTAGAAAAGAAACAAAATCTTGCTGCTCAGTTACAAAGCCCAGGTGTGGTCTGGCTGTACTATCCAAACACTCACTGAGAGTTATAATAAGGGTTACCCTGCCAAGTGGGGATATGTGGTACATTTGTCTTTCCAGCAATAGCTCACTGCTGTCATTTTAAAGAAAAGTGGACTCCCCAAAGCATCCTTTTGCATCAGATGTTGCCTGTGTGTGTGAAAGTGCTCCATCCCTCGGAGCAGCAAGATGAGCAATGTATCAAAGAATGACAAATAATCACACAATATGCAGAGAAATAGCTCCCAGGAACATTTACTCAAAGCCAGCAGGGCACTGGCTGTGACCACAGGGCAAGGCAGTCTCTGTTTTGACAGAGACATTGTATGAATTAATCAAGAAAAAATAACTTCAGCAGCATCCAGTCCTGGACTTGGGGCGCTCAAAGGCACGAGTGCTGAGGGGAATTCAGTACATCCCATGTTTAAGGATAAAAGCTTTTTCTGTTGTCTCTATTCTAGCACTGCTAATTTGCTGTTTTGCAGTGAGTCAGTCCTATTTTGCTGAACTAGTAAATTAAAATGTCATCTTGAAAAGAATGTCAGTGGAGACTCAAAAGGACAGAATCACAGAACCACAGAATGGTTAAGTGACAGGACCAGGGGGAATGGTTTCAAACTAAAAAATAAGTTCTTCCTACTGTCTGATCTAAATCTAACCTCTTTTAGTTTAAAACTATTCCCTCAGGTATTGTCACTATCAGACTGCGTAAAAAGTCATTCCCCATCTTTTTTGTAAGTCTTTAAATACTGAAAAGCTCTAATGTGACATTCACCAAATCACAAAATCATGGAGATTGGAAGGGACCTCTGGAGATCATCTAGTCCAATATCGCTGCTAAAGAAGGTTCATGAAATCCACGATTTTACTGTGGGTGCATTCTAAACTCATCCTTCATATCATTGATGATGATGATAAATAGGAATAGATCCGATATTGGTCCCTGTGTTACAGGCCTCCAACTAGACTTTGCACCACTGACCACTACCCTCTGGGTCCAACTATTGAGCCATTATTGATTCACTTCACTATCTGCTCATATAGCAAGTACTTCAACAGTTTTTCTGGGAGGATGTTTTGGGCAATAGTGTCAAAGGCCTTACTGAAGTCCAGGAAGATGATAATCTACTGCTCTTCACCTATTCATCAGGCTGGTGATTTCATTACAGAAGCTTAAGAAGATGGTCAGACATGATTTCCCCTTGGTGAATGAATGCTGGCTAATCTGGATGATTTTTTTCTCTTCCGTATACCTAGGAATGGTTTCCATGATGAAAATTCCATCCCCTTCTCAGGGATGAAGGACAGGCTGTCTGACTTGTAGTTCCCTGGATCCTCCTTCTAGTCATTTTTCACCTTGCTTTTCTCTAGTCTTCAGGTAAAGATTATAGAATGACCTTGCAATCACATCTGCCAGCTTCCTCAGGACTCATGGGTGCGTCTCATCACAGCCCACAGACTTGTGGATGTCCAGTCTGCTCAAGTATTCCCTGACCTGCTCTTTTCTTTCAAAGGCACATCCTCCCTGCTCCAGCCATTTAGCTTGGGCTCTGGGATTCCCAAAGGCCAGTCTTACTAATAAAGTCTGGAGCAAAGAAGGCATTCACTTCCTTAGACCTTTCTACTTTCTTGGGTAACTAAGTCTCTCCTTCTCTTCAAGAGAGGGCCCACATTTTTGTAGTCTTCATTCTGTAATTGAGGTGCTTTGCAGAAGCCCTTCTTTATGCCCATTGTATCCCTGAACATACTAAATTCTGTCTGAGCTCTAGCCTAATAGCTTGATCCCTGGCTGCTTGGACAATGTCTCTGTATTCCTCCTATATTACTAGTCCTTGCTTTCACTCTCTGCTTCCTTCTTCTGTTCCTTCTTGTGTTTGAGTTTGGCCAGAAGCTTCTTGATCATCTGTGCAGGCCTTCTGGCACTTATGCCTGTCTTATTTTTTTGTTGGGATGCATCACTCCTGAGCTAGAAGGAAGAGATCCTTGAGTACTGACGAGCCCCTTGGGCCTCTCATCCCTCTCAGGCTTTTGCCTGTGACATTCGCTGCATACACTCCAAAGTTTTATATTATGTTACAAGATTAAGATGTCTGTGTTTTCCAGCTAAGAGAGAAAAAAAATGAAAGGGCTAAAAATTGGAAAAGAAACTGGGTACCTTTTCAACTAAACTGCAGAACAAAAACCAAGTTGTGGTATGTGGCTGGTCCACCTAGTAACTGCTGGAGAACCAAAGCAATGTTACAACTAGTATCAACCACCTTTAAATAAACCAAAGTAGGAGTTTCTCATTTAAATTAGTTGTCTTCTTTTATGAAGGTGTTAACTTAGTTCAATAATTCTCATATGGAGCTGAAACAGCACCTTATAAAGCAAATTGCTAGCACTGTCATCTCTCTTTAAGCTGGTCTCTGTGGGCATACCTGGTGACACATCATAAGAAGAGGGAATTACTGCCCTCCCGTTCTTCTCCAGACCTACAGTGTACACACTCAGTGCTGGCACACGGATGTCAGGTTGCAGAGAGATTTCCACATTTTTTTTATTCTGCAGATTTTTTATTCTACAGTAAATAATTCTTCAGTTGTGTAGGCACACACAAGGCACCCTGATCATTACATGTGCCTCTTGCCTATGAGACAGAAGAAACAATCTGATGTAAGTCACTAAAAAATGTGAACTGAAGGTGGTGACTATCTCAAGTTACATCTTTTCCTGCTCTGTGAAATCTCATACTGCTATTCAGTAACCCTTAAATGAGTAAAAAAATAATTGCAAGTGTCAAATTCAAACATCAGCAAAGGGCAAGATTTGAAAAGTGTCTGCGTCTTAGACTCAACTTTATACATGTCTATTTAAGAAAAGCACTCTCTATGCTACTAGCCTGTAGACAGCATCATAAATAATCAGTGTTCAGTCCAAAGATCCACAGTATCAGGCAGTATTCATTTTATCATTTTTAAAAAATGAAAGAAAATCGAAACGGAATATAAACCATTTATTTTTTTAACTAATATCCCATACAATTCTGTGTTGATAGCCATTTAACTGCCAGCAAAATAATAGCAAAAAATCTGATAAAATATATTCATACAGTCTTTCAAATCCTGCATTATATTTGATTTCAAATACAGAAACATCCAAACTTCATCTGTATTTAGCTTATTTGGTTTGCATCTTGTACAGCTTTTACAGCTTATAACTGCATAAGTGCTGATGTATAAAGATGTAATTTGCCAGTGTTGATCATGATTTATATTAAATAAGCAAATCTACTGAGATGATACAAACTGAGCAAACAGAATTCATCCTAATTATACATGATCTGAGGGATTCAAGGAAGCAAAGTTAAGGTATGAAATTTCCAGATGAAAAGCAATCTAGAAGCAATGCCCTCACCATCTTCTCTGATCAATTTTATCCTGCTATTAACATTACTCAGATAAAGTAATAAAATAAGATGCTTAAAGGTAACTGATCTAACTAGTAGGAAAAAAAAAATAGTTATTGATCTAAAATGTAATAAAAGGGATTTTCAGCTTTCAGATGTGTCACCAATGCAGGGATTCTTCACGCTTAACACTAATCTTCAAAAAGTTAAGCACTGGGTTAGCTGTCTGTTCCCTGCCTGTTCAACGGAGATTCAGCTTATGCAAGATATTGGCTTTAGAAGGATCCATCCATAATAAACAACTTTTTTTTTTCAGAATATAAAAACAAATGTCGATTTTTCTCCTTCAATAAGAGGGAAAGAATAGAGATGGACATCTTAAAGTAGCCAGTGAATGTTTATATAGTTCAAATAATGTGTGATGAACTGAGTCAGGTCAGTGAAGATTTCTAGAGGTCCGTGTCCCATAACAAGGGAATTCAAGGACCTATCTGTGCTTGTCATTTTGTCCCATTAGGGCACGATTTAGTGTCCACAGACCAACAGAACTTCTTTCTGTGTCTGATCAGCACAAAAATTAACCTCTCGTATCAGACACGTGCATCCAGCAGTTGTGTTTTCCAACTTTGCAAGTAGGTTGAGTTCCTTTTCCTTACTCTTATGGTGGTGTGGATACAGCCCTCACAAATGGCAGCACTAAGCCTGTTTGCTGAAAAAACGAGCTATCCTTAAACGTACACAAAGTGCTGCTCATGCTGTGCTGAGATATGTGCTTTCTTTGTAAGGTTTTGTCAGCCGTGAGCCCTCTGAAACTGTGCCAGGATTCAGAGAATCAAGAGGTCTATCTCAAAAGATGGTGCTCATTTCCTGCCCCTTCTAGGAGGCTCTTGAGACACATTTCTATGCTCTAAAGTACAGCCATGCAGAATAGCTCCTTTTCAAGTCACTGTTTGGCTGGGGGTGATGCTGAGGACTCAGCAAGTTAGTTGTTCCCATGTTTCTCAGACCCAGGGCTTTACCAGGGACCAGTAGCTATCACAAATCAACACTTCACGTGTTGGTAACAGTGCTGGTGAGAAATTTTTCTTCATCAAACCTTGCTGTGCTATTAAGGCACCATTTTATACTTGAAAGGCTTAAACATGAAGAAGAAAACGTTTCAGCTCTTCAGGAAGGAGAAGGCCAGTTATTTTCTGATGCTGCTTGTGTCCAAAGCACCTCCTGATGCACAAGCGGCAGAGCTGCATCAAGGACAGCGGCCCTGGAGAGAGACAGGAGACATGTTACACATATGGCCTTATCTCCCCAAGGCCCACCACAGACATGCAGCCCCAGCACACTTGGTAGTGGAATGCCATGCCTATATCCACCAAAGGATGTCAACCCACCATTCGGTTAAAGCCTCTTCACTATCATTATTCACTCATAATAAGCATTAACAGAATAATTCCTTCCCTTTTTAACTTCCACAGGTGTTAAACAGCTTGTGTTGTTTGTGAAGGGATGATTGATGCTTCCTTCAAAGGCTTCCCCCCACAGACTTTCATTGAGATCCAGGATTCCAGCCCACTGTTTGAAACTTATTTCATAACAGAGACAAACACATAGCAAAAGAAATGCTACATAATCCTTATTTAAGCCTTCCTGATTAACCAGTTCCATGCTGATAAATACAATCCATGCTGAAGAATCTAGTGCTATTTTCAACCCCTTTATTTAAGTATAATGACATTAAGGGCTTATTCGGGAGGCTTATCCTTTTCATGAAAGGGTAGATACTGTGCAGTGCTTTTGATGGCAGCACCCGTCACTACTCAGATCTCAACCTACCACTTGTACAGCCCTGTGCTGCGTATGAGGTTGACCAGCACTGACAGCAGTGAGGGACTTCCAGGGGAAAAGGAGATGTGAAGGGCAGATCACAGAATCATAGAATGGCTTTGGTTGGAAGGAACTTTAAAGAGCATTAAGCTTCAACCCCCCTACCATGGGCAGGCTTGCAAATGCAAGCAAGCAGTGAGAACAAATGAAGGGTTGGTTATCATGCATGTGGAGGAGATGATAAGAAAATGTAGAAAGCAAGAGGGAGATGGGAGGGGACAGCGATGGTACCAGCAGTCATGAGTGAGTGGATAAGATAGTGTAACCAGAGAAGCTGAGGTGGAGAAATGAAGTGTGGTGAGGAGAGAATGCAGACTACAGCACAAAAAGCAGGTGCAAGCAGGCTCTTCACAACCATTCAGAAACCATATATGGGTTGTTAGCAAGCCCTTTGCTGCACATGTTGGACCCTGCTGCAATGCCAGCATGGCAGGTGGTGGTGTGCACAGGGAGAGGGGTGCAATATTTGTGTGCTGGACCTATGAGGCCTTCCGGGAACTACGAGGTCTGTGATGAGCTATGGGGCCCATGAGGAGCTATGGGGTCCATGAGGAGATTCTGATCCCTGCAAAATCAGAGGATGCAATGTGCACACCCCTCTCCTGGGTCGCAACCATTCAACAGCCCCAGGAGTCAGACATCATCTGCCCATCAGATACCACCCTACTCAGGAAAAGACATGTTGGAGAACATCAGAAAAACACCAGTCAGCTGCAAAATACCCTGCAGGCATTCATCATTTCTAACTTGAATTGCTGAATTTTGCTTAGAAAAGATCCTTTTTTGCCCAAGCCCTTAGCTCAGCCATGGCAGTTTTCATGACAGCTCCATAGGGTTTCCCTGGGATGTTTTTTTATCTCAAATAAGCAGGACACATGTGGTGCCTTAGGAGTCACAAGGCTCATGCAGCAAGGATTTGAGTTTGAAAAGATCACCACTTCATGCATCATACATTGGGCTGGGAAACCAGATGTCTGCTGCACATACATAATACGCACAGCACAGCTGTTTCCACGTTATTATTTTCATATTACATTTCCACGAAGGGCCTGATTCATCACTTTATTATTCCACCTTTACCTTGCTGTAAATCTGTTTATGACAATAACCATGTCTACACCTAGTAGAATTGTGGGTCAGTGATTTGCTTAAAATAATGAAAATCCAGATTATTTATTACTTTGTGTGGCTTACTGACTGAATGAGAGCACCTAAAGAACACAAGAACTCCAACACTAAAGAATTTATTCTAATTTCCCTCAAGAATAGTAAGTAAAATGCATCTCCCTCATTCATTAAAGTATTTGTAACCAGTCAAACAACATAGACCTGGAACAATTTTATTTGCATGTTCTAAATAAGCACTTCCTAAGGTTTAACCCTACAGCTTGATACTTTTAGAGTACACAATACATAACATTGGCCTTCCAAGAAAATCTAGTGTATATAGAATCATAGAATCACCAAGGTTGGAAAAGACCTAAAAGATCACCCAGTCCAACCGTTCACCTATTCCCAATAGCTCCTACTAAACCATGTATATATACACGTATTCATTATATCATTCTTCTGTAGTTTTCCTTAATTCCTACAAAACAATGAATATAGTCTCATTTTAAAGATGATTTTGCACCTACACAAGGTTTTGTCCCCAGAATAAAAGTAAATACCTATCAACTAGAAGATCACTGTTATAATTTCTAATGTATGCAGTATTTGGCATGTGTCTAAAAGCTGGCACACCGTAAAAATTGAGGATCCTAGTCCTAGTGTTCATCAGATAAACACAATTCTTATCAGAGTTGATTTTCTATTCACATTTGTTGGCATGTTCCAGACAACATTTCTGGCTTTATTCCCATCCCAGAGTCATGAGAATTTTTTTACCCTGAGCTCTGTGTTGCATCACACTGAAAGCTCAATATGGTTTCTCCCTGATGCAGTGTTCATAGACCTGTTGGTCAAAAGATGGGTAGTCATCACTGTTATCACCAATATACTCTGACACAGAAGGAGACAGTGTCCTAATACCAGCAAATTCAGGTAGCCTTTCTTATTCTGTTTTGTAGAACTACAAGTACAGAATACTACAGCCTTGTGCAGCACTTTGTATGTTTTTTCCCTACAGCATCCCACATGAAGGAAAAAAACAAGTGCTAAGAGACACCTTCTTTCTGCAAGAACAGTCGACCCAAAGGGCTGCCAGGTGGAACCAGCTCCATCGGCCTTTTGCTTTCAGCATTCTTTGCCCAAATGTCTGCTCCGAAGTCAATCAGCAGCATCACCAGCTCTACACTGCAGCTCCTGGCAGCGGCGTGCAGTGGGGACTCCAGGCCCTTGCCAATGTTCACGTTTGCACCTGAATATGAAGAGATGACAAGGAATAATTTCCACTTCCCGCATTAGCTGCAATTTCTCTGAGCAATCCATAAATACTGTAGCATTCCCCTAGAGGTGGATTCCTGTCCTTTAGGTCTTGGTCCCACAATTTGCTTACGGACTACTTGTACTGGCTGTGAAGCAGTGAAGTTGTGAAAATGATCCCAAAGGATCATTGCACAAAGGAAGTCTTTCACACACAGCCCAGCCCACAGACTTCTTGAAGTCTCACGAAAGAGTAGTTCCACCTATCGATCTAATTTGCTCCCTATCCCAACTCACCATTCCTTTAAAATGCATGCAAGGTTTCACTCTGCTCCATAACAGAGGCTTAAGCTGATTTCCAGGTGCTGAGTTACGAAGCCTGCTCAGGAAAAAAAATGTGAGGATGGAAAAGTTTTGAGGCCCTTAATAGTGGAGAATATAAGCACTCTCTGATCCCCAAGTGCTCCTCAGTCTGTTATCCTGAGCTAATGCCTCACAAAACGTGTGAACTGCAGAACCAATTCATAACTATAACATTTTTGAAGCACATTTTCTTTCCTACAAACAGGAGGCAGCAAAGACAAAAGGCAAAGAACAGAAAATAATAGGCAAAAGTGAATTATTAATCTATATTTGATTTATTTAGGAAAAGATCATAGTGCTAAATCATGCATAATGTCATCTAAATGTGTCTTTTTTTCAAAGGAGTTTTGTCGGCTCACCATTTCCATATGAGCTATGTGCTATATTTTGTTATGCAGCCCCTCTTTATTAGAAGAGATGCACTGCCATAGGTAAGAAATGGCCTTGCGTAGTTATCCAGGTGGTTGGATTTGTAGTTAGATTTATCTGAGGAAAAGCATACAGTGCTAAATGTTTTTACTCCATGTTGGAAATGTTTCACACATTTTATGAACTTTGTAAGAATTTGCAAAAGAGGTATGTAAGTATAAAAGTATGTATATAAAAGTATATATGTAAGTATAAAAGAAGTATATAAGTTTAGTCATTTCTGTTGAGTAAAGAGGATGGAAGAAAAAACAAAGTATCTTGCTACTCTCTTCAAATAGTTACAGAAGCACAAATACATGGACACTGGAGAGGATGGTGCTGGGCACCACCAGCAGCATGAAATCCAGGAAGATACAACTCCCATCACTTTGTTGGGAGTTGTAAAGCTCATTTCCTGGTCAAGAAGGTCCTGTTTACCCTGCTCCCCTCTTTAGCACAGAACTGCCATTGAGACAAAAACTTCTCCAGATCCCAAAGTAGGAATTTCTCCAAATCTTTGCTGAAAAGACAAACATTACAGGGAAGTAAAATACACCATCCTTTATTTTTCCTTTTACCTGACTCAAGTAGCTTTCTGGCACAGTCCACTTGTTGGTTCTCACAAGCTACATAAAGCGGAGTACCCAGATGGTTGACGTTGTGATCTATGTTCACCCCATGGGATGTGAGGAGCTCAACACACTGCACATGGCCTAAAAGGGGTAAAGGGAGAGTCAACTCGCAGAGATCAGGCATTTTGCAATAGTCCAAATTCTCTGATGCAGAAGTGTGATTTGGCAAAGATTCATTGCTTTGTCAAGCGGTGACTGTAATACATGGATCCACTATCCTTACTCCAGTGTTTTCAATCAGAAAAACAGGAACTGCAAATCCAGTTTGAAAATATGCTAAAGCCCCTACATTATATCCAACTCATTACAGATATCTACTGAAGATGAGATGAATCATGCTGGATTTCTCTTCTTTTGAAGACGACCAGACAACTCTTGAATCTCTATGTAAGAGGCAGCTGGTTTGGACAGTGCATCCCCTTCCAGGGGTCACCACATGAACCCAGAGGCCCTGAGAGCAGCAATAAGTGGCCCTTGGTGAGCACGAGGGGTGGGAGCAAGTGCAACACTTGTGATGAGAGTAAGAAGGAAGGAACAATTCCTAGCCTAAATCATGAAGATCTTCTTTACCTCTCTCTTTCACTTCCCCAAACTTCTAGCAAGTTACAAAACAGTGCTGACACCCATGAGGTTACCTCTCTTAGCAGCTTCATGGATGGGGGATGCCAAGTCACAGGGCGGGTGCAGGTTGGCCCCATGTTGCAGCAGTAAATTCAAACAAGCCACACTGCCACTGACACATGCACTGAACAAAGGAGTGTGCCAGTCAACAGTAACCCCATTCACCTGGGAGAAGAATAAAAACAACACTGGAACAGGTTGCCCAGAGAAGTTGTGGATGTCCCATCACTGTAAGTGTTCAAGGCCAGGTTGGATGATACTTTTGGCAACTTGGTCTGATGGGAAGCATCCCAGATCACAGCAGGGGGGTTGGAACTAAATCATCTATGATCTAGCATTAAATTTTCATAATAAAATGTTAACACTGGAGACAGTATCTTGTCCATGATGCACTTACCTTAGCACCATGCTTTAATAGGAAATTGGCACAAGCAGCATGACCACCTAAGCAGGCTTCGTGGAGAGGAGACACATGGTCTGCAGTAATAAGATTAACATCACTCCCCTGATGAAAGAAAATAACATTACAGCCAACTACAAAACAAACAAACAACAACAGCAACAACCCACCACTCTTCCTAACAATCCTTGAAGACTGATTTAATCACAACTTTCTCAACTGCTTGGAGTTACTAGGTAAGCAATGAAAGAGTCTGTGGTGCTTCAACTGGAACAGACACTGGAACATCATATCAGAGGTCATGCCTTTTACACATCACTAATCAATACAGACAGCTGTGGTCAACGAACTGTCCAACGGAACAATGCAGACATCCTTCTAGGCATTCTGCTTTATTTTACTTCAACTACATCTAACAAACTAACTCCACTAACAGCTAACAAACTCTGAAATAAACAAGATTAGAGCTCACAACATGGCATGCCTGCCTCTTGTTTACATGTCTGCTCGTGTCTTTGTCCTCCAGTCTGTGACTGCTTGAATGGAACAAACTCAGAAGTACTTTTGACATATATATTTGATATACTTTCTCTGATTATGGCACCTTTTGAAGAAAAGTTGGCTTCTTCGTTAGGAACCATGGAATTGACTGTACTACAGGATCTTTTCTATCAGTCTTCATGATCCAAAAGGTTCAAGTGGAAGAGTTTCCAATCATTACTCTCTTTCCTCCACTGGCTAAATCCACTAATTTTGAGGGAACAGAGCAGTGAGGTTCAGAAATTTCTTCTCCCCAGCTATGCCCTTGTTTGGGAGGAGCAAGGCCTTTAAGCGCTTTAAGCACTTCAAAGAGCACCAGAAACAGATGTCTGGGAGCCTGAATTGAAGCCTCAGCTGGAGTCTTGTCTGTGCCTGGAGCTGCCCCCACCAAAGGCACCAAGTGCTGGTCATGGGCACAGGAGCTGCAGAATGAGCCCTGTGGCTGCCCACAGGAACAGCAGCTGCGGTCTTGTTGTCTACAATCCAAGATGCAGGTCTTCAGTTTAGCATACAGAATTTGTGTAAGGCAAATAAACGTAAAAAAAAATATGTTACACATAGACTTTTGGTCAACGTGACTTTCTCACTCTGGATGTTTCAGAGTAAAACACAGACTGCATTCAGCAACTGAACCCAGTAGAGATCATATTGACTTGGCAGAGCAATACCTGGTTGATGAGCTTCTTCAGAGCAAGCAGACGCCCATGGATAGATGCATCATGTAAAGGAGACCAGTCTGAAACAAAGTCTGCACAAAGAGAAAGACAGAAAAAATGTCTAACATTTCCATGGACTGTTTCATCAGTGTACTTTACTTCAACTGTGTGAACCAGTAATCCTCCTCTAATTTATTACTTGAGCCACCAAGCTTTTCTTGGAGAGGCCGCAGGGAGGGAGTGAAAAAACAGGATGGGTTCACTCTGGGTGTGTTTTGAATTCATCCCATGTTAGTGCTGAGCAGCTGTGTTCCCATTCAGAAGACAAGAGAACGATTTACAGAACACCACCTTGTTCTGACTGAGCTTGTCTCTTGGTTTGAATTATTTCCAGTGCCTTTGTTTTCACAAGCTCATTACGCTTTAACAATTAGCTCAAAAGGAGCATGCTTTGGAAAGGGTACAGCTGCTCAGTCATTCACCCCTGCTCAGAGATGGGCTCGATTCAACAATATGTAACTAGAGACCGTACCAAAGTACAGGGAGACAAATTGTGTTACCTGTTGATTTTGTGTCTCAGTTTTCAGTCTAGTGTCAGCCTCTGCGGTGGTGCATTTTAAATAATAGCTATATTGTTGGCACTGTGGAAGCCATAAAAAGTAAATGTAGATGAAAGCTCAAGGAAATGGTCTGCCTTTTAGCAGATTTTAGTTTTCATGCTTGAACATTTAGTGGAGGAAAGAAAGCACTCAGCTTTAGGTGAAGCAGATTTGGTGAAAAACACTGTATTTCCAGAAAGGTTTTTCTTTAAGGAAGAGACATGATTTCACCCTAAGAACATGTGGACTGCAAGATCTCTTGCTGCTCTGCCTTACTGGGCCAAGGCAAAAGAGCAAGAGCAAGAGGACTTGCAAATGACCCGTTCTCTGATGCTGAAGCAAATGAATCTCCTCAGCAGTATGGGAACACCTACCACGACCCTGAGATCTACTTGTGTCTCAGCACACGATCCCTCCATTTCTCCAAGGGACAGTGCAGGGAATGGGATACCCACTGAGTGGTAGTAAGGACACAAGCCCAGGTCACAAAGGGAGTAATTTTACTCAGATATGTCATAAGGAAAGTATTTCTACAACTATGCTAAAAGTACTCATATTCTAAGTGCCTGTATAAAAAGAAACATATTTTCTCTTACTAGGTCTTATGCAAAAGACTGACATAAGGGCACTATGGCATATGGTTTAGGAAGCAAAAAAAAAAAGGTTTGCATCAGAAACAGAATTCTAACTCTTACTTTGAAGTAATCTTGATATTTCAAAACTGATGTACAGAAAAAATACCACATGCCAAAAATAATTTCTGGAAATGAGTCAGCATAGTTCTGGTTGAATGAAGGAGGTATGGGAGGGAACCTTTATGATTAAATTTGGTAACAAACCTGTTAAGTCATGTAGAGAGCTTTTCTGAAAGATTTATTTGACAGGCAAAAACATTATTTAATGCATTTTACAGGACATACCTTTCCTCAATTTGCTGCTTAATATAAAGGTCTGAGGAAATACTTTACACTTCATTTCCATAGCTGCTATATCTGTTCTTTGTTTTAACACAGTGAAACAAACTAATGCAAAACCGACAGTCCTCCAAATATTAACAGAGGGGCCCTTTAGCATTGCAATTTTATGGCTCAGGGCCACCAGAGAACGCTAATCCCTCTAGGAGAGATTTACCTCCTTCAATATTCATTGCCTCAAAACTCAATGTCTGGTCTATGTTAATAGCCCAGGTACTCCTGGGAAGAAAATAAGCATTTCCAGAGGGCATTTCACCCATCTTTTGCCTGCCTCCTCCTGAGTTCCATAGGCCCTGCACCACAGCTTGTACTTGCAGTAAGTTCATAACCATTCTTTGGCCTTAGCAAGTGGAAAGCAATTTCCAGAAGCTATGGTTCTAGTCTCATGAGGATATGTCATTTGATAATGACAGCAAAACCATGGTACAGTTATTAAAGCACAGTATTATTAACTAACTAAAATAGCTGTGCTTTAAAAGTGATGTGTATCAAATAGTGCTTGTTAAATTACCTTCACCTGTGTAAAATTAAATATCTCATTTTCCAAGGTGCAAAGCTGAAAAGCATCTCTGCTTGTTTGCATTAAACACCTCAGGAATGCCAGGCACAATGCATTGTGTGTACTAAGGTGACTGTCTAACATTTTCCTATGCTTTTTCAGTGACCCTCATTATGCTGTTTTGAGTAGTTCTGTGAGAAGGCCCAAATCAGCAGTGATAAGAGCAAGGGAAAACCAAACCCCACAGGCATCACTAAGCAAAGCTCTTTGATTTTATGAAGCTTTTTATAATGCAGATGGTAGCATACTGGCAGACAAAACTTTGTTTCTCTTATCTTGAACTGAGCTCACCTCTACCAGGCATCCTCTCCAGTAGCTAAACCACATTCCACCATGCTGTCTTTCTTACCCATCCTGCAAGTGTTAACTCTGGTTGTGTATCCAGTGCCATGGTGTTACCAATGCTATTGCCAGATGTTAATGAGTTGCAAGGAAACGTTTACAAGATCTAGACTGAAGAACAAGTTTTCTGAGCAGTGCTTGATCTCTTTTTGGTCAAATACCTAGCATTTTGTATGAACTACCATGATGTTATACTATCGTGTAATTGCTTTGGTGACAAAGAGGGAGGTGCATGGTCTGCTCTATCCACATGCAGCCCTTATCCATCCAACTCAGTGTTTCCTTGAGGAAAAAGCAAGTTGCCATTAAGACTCCAAACCAGACCATAGTCATCTGTGGAATGATGATTAACTTCTAATTTCATGAATTTGTAACAGTGAATTAGAAGACTGACCAGCAAAAACGTCAAAGATAAGGGTCACTGGAAAATAAAAGGTGTATATGCAAGGATGTCCTAACCCACTTGGGCATCCTGTAGTAGGCAGGACTGGGTCCTTTATCCTAAAAAGAAGTGGAGGCCTAAGATAGCTTTAAGATCATCTTGGGTACATTGTGAATAGAGGGTGAAAGGTTCTGCTGACTGCATGGCACAGTAGATAGAATATCAGTAATATAAATTATCACTATTATTGCCATATACAGGCATCTGATTAAAGCCTAAATAAATGTCAATGCTAACTAGCCCTAGACTTCTTAAATTCTCAAATAGTGACATTTGAGAAAGTTCTTAAAATACTTGGCCATCACAGCAGTACACGTAGAGAAAGTCCAGTGTACACAGTTGGCACAGTTGCATTCACTGCATGTACTGCCACAGCAATGCAAATTTCTGCTTCCCGAAAATATGTACAATTGCTTTCTCATGGAGAAATTAGCCTGTTAATCCATATTTGAAATTTCCCTGCACCTTGATCCACAAGCAACCTCTGTCAACCCTCATGGCTTTCAGCATCCAAAAGCCGCTGTTTTTTTATGGCATAGGGCCATCCAGCTCCCCTTTCACTGCTGAAACTGCAGCCAACCCAGAGGTTACATGAAACCTCTGGTCCTACTCGATTGCACTGCATCCACCTGGGCCCTTGAATTCTGGCAGGGCAGCTACAGAGGGAGCCTTATACCAGTAAGTGCACGAACAACCAAGCTTTGACTGCTGCCTGTGGATGTGCTTGCAGCACGTTTCTAGAAGAGCATTCATTCTGTGGTGGAGGCTGAAAGCATATTTTTCCAGTCTCTGGTCAAGAGGAGGGTGTCAGTCACTCAGTTAACCCCCTGGGTTGCTTTCATTTCATGGTAACCTCACACAGTGCAGCTCACAAGGGTCTCTACAATTCTTTCAGCTGAGGCATGCTCTTGCATACACATTTACATATACATGGCATACTATGACATGACATACTATGGCATTATGTATAACAATACTATGAATGATTTTTCATATTTGAAGGCTTTCACCTAATACTTGTGATATATGTAGCCAAAAACATTCCTGTTGCAAACCATCAGCAGAGCTTATTGACAGGCAGACGAAAAAAGAACATGATGAGCTCCAGCACCCAACAGACCAAGCCACCCATGCTGCCTGTAGGTTCCCTCCCTCCCAGACTCCATTTTGGCAGAACTGATCTCCCATGTGAACTGGGTTTGGTTAGCACTGTGTTATGACATTGCCATCCCTCCCCTCCCACCCTAGACTCAGTGCTCAGTGCACACACACACACAAAGGAGGAGCAGCAAGCAACACAGCCAACATACTGATCATCTTTATGCTGTAGTTTGCCTCTGTTTATTTTTCAGTGTCCTATGTGGTAAGAATGGAAGTGTTCTCAATAGCCCTGGAAAAGAGGAAGGACACTGTGAAGTCGTATTATCTTAATTTCCCTCCATGATCCCACTTCACTGACCATGAACTGAAGGAATGGTGTCTCAGGAATGGGGGTGCAGGGAACATTACAAGCTAAGCTGCTGTGTAAAGATAAATTCTTTGTCCTTGGTCGGTCACCATGCCATATTTTCAATGGCTCTGGGCCAGCCAACAGAGCAACAATCAGAGTGAGGCCATTTATTTGAATAACTTCACCACTGACCACAACAGCTTTGGTCACAGCTGATCATAGTGCCGTAGCCATTGTGGAAGAACCTGCATGGGTGAATGGCTGGGCTTGGGCAAAGGCATTTGGGCTTGCTGGCTGGAAAGAATAAGGAAATTAAAGAGGAAGGAAAAAAAAAAGAAGAAGAAGAAGAAGAAAAAAAGGAAAAATAGATAAAAGAATTAAAAAAAAAAAAAAAAGTAAAACCAGATAAAAGAAAAGAAAAAAGGAGAAATAGAAAGCAGATAAAAACCAGGAGGTAAAGGAGGGAAGGAAGGAGAAAGGAAAGGGGAAAAAAAAAAAAAAAAAAAAAAAAAAAGAGGAAGGAAAGAGAAAGAAAAGAGGAACTGAGCCAACACTGAGCGGGCACCAATCGAAGTTCAACATGCCACACTGCAATCTCTTTTTTAGTTTGCTGTAGTTCAATTACTGCATTTGTTTATGCTTGCATGAACTGCACTACAAAATCTGACACTTTTTCTGTGATGCACCAGGAAAAAAAAGAAAAAAAAAATAACAACCATAAGAGAAATCAGTATCGAGCATGGACAACTTACTAAAATCCCTTTTGAAGAGCAAGAGCACGGGGACGTGGCTGCGGATCTGCACTGAAGTGTAACTTCTATAGAAGTGTGCCTTTGCAGCCTGACCCTGCCCGCTGCCGGCAGTCGTGAGGGCAGAGGCAGGAGCCTTACTCACCCCTCATCAGCACCTCTGATGGAGTCGTTGCAGGCACCTGGCCTCCTGCTCCTTGCGACTTGCTGCCGTTTTGATTCATTCCCTCCTCATCCATTTCAGCCCCGTCTGTCCAGTGTCTGTTTTCTCACTTCACAGTCACTCGAAGGAGTTCAAATTCCATCGTTCACTACGAGCCCCCGCGTGCAGGAGCGATCTGCCCAGCAGATAAGCGCTAGAGAACCGGCCGCAGGCTGAGACTGGTGCTGCACCGCTTTGTGCAGAAACTTAAGTACCTAGGCTGGAGTTAGGGAAACACCTCCCTGGCCGTGCTGGTAAACAGCCAGTGATCAGGCAGACCACACTGCACGAAGCGAGAGATGTGCCTGATGTCATATCCTCCCCAACCCCGCGCCCAATCGGGGAGCCGGCCGGCTGTTTTTATCAGGAAGGAAATTCTGGGTTTGCCAAAAAAAAAGAAAAAAAGAAAAAGAAAAAAAAAAAAAGGGGGGGGGGGTGGGGGAGAGAGAGAGAAAGAGCCAGTTCAACTAGTTGAGCAAACTCTGCCTGCGGGGGATTTGCAAAGAAAACTCAGGGAGACACCGGTGCGATCCGCACCACTCCCAGGCGAGCGGTTTGCAGGCACCGTACTGGGCTTTCTTCTCCCTCAGCAGTGCCCCGTGTGAGCCCACCAGCAGCCGGGACCCCCGCAAGGAGTGAGAACCGAATTCCTGCCGCGCGGCGGTGGTCACCACGTGCCGTGCGAATATTGGAACCACATGTTGTTCACCGAGCCACGCTCTCCACTGGAAGCTCCTCATTGTTTCTGTGGCGTGGAAAGCACAGTGCTGAGCGGGCTGATTTCTTCCTCCCCGTTTCAAACGTTTCCCCGGTGCAGTCGCACAAAGGGTTTAATATCCGACCGCTGTCCTTCTATTTTAAACCAATTTCTTGGTCTAAAACCAGAATCACAGAGCTACCCGTCAACAAATGGCAACTGATTTTCCAGAGGACCTCCATTTTATTTCTCTGGGTCTGCATGCATAAATCCTGATCTCATGGATCACCTCTGCTTGCACAGTTTTCTTGTTCAAATGAGTACAACATACAAGTGCAAATTCCTTTTGCTGCCACTGAGTATATGTTCATTTGTGCACAAGTGAAAGTAGGCAGAACTTCTACATGAAAATCTCACTCATGTTGATAAAATTGGTCTAGGAGAGCAGAAATTGCATGTGTGTATCTGAAGATCCAAATTACAAATTAGAGATAGGACAAAGGGGAATGGCTTTAAACTAAAAGAGGGGAGATTTACGATAGATGTTAGGATGAAATTCTTTACCCAGAGGTTGGTGAGGCGCTGGCACAGCTGCCCAGAGAAGCTGTGGTGCCCCATCCCTGGAGGCGCTCCAGGCCAGGTTGGATGGGGCCCTGGGCAGCTGAGCTGGTGGGGGGCAGCCCTGCCCATGGCAGGGGTTGGGGCTGGGTGGGCTTTGAGGTCCCATCCTTTCAATTGAAAAATTCTGTGATACTTTGATAAACCAAATTCTAACTGGGCTAATTCCCTGATCTGAATGTGTACGTTTGGTGGCCCTGCTAGGCAGGGGGGTTGGAACTACATGATCCTTGAGGTCCCTTCCAACCCGGGTGATTCTGTGATTCTGTGATTCTGTAATTCCAAGAAGTAGGACTTCATTTCTAGCACATGCAAGAGATTTTGAATAATTCTGAGGTTTTTATTTAATCTAAAAAAAAAAAAAAAAAGCATTTCTACTTGAAAACTTGAACAGCATGAGCATCATCCACAAGCCCTGTCAGTGGGGAGCCTGTGAAGACAACTTGGGCACATGCTGGTTCACAACTGCCAATGAAACATGAATAAGGAGAAGTCTGTCCCTTCTAGGCTTGTTCCTGCCCAATGCTCTCCTGGCTTCTGAGTCTGGCTTGTAAGTGAATAAGCATAATCTGTGACCTTTAAATTCAACACTAGTAAGGAGCCTACAAGAGTGAATGATCCATTTTAGTCCCCAGTAATACATGGAGAGAGAGACTTGGGTCATTTGACCCTCTGATCTGCTGATCATTTGAATAATATGATATTAGTTGCACATATTTGATCATGATTTCTTGTATTAACCTCTGCATTGAAGGAGGAGCTGCAGTTTGCTGTTTCTTGAAACTGATGCGACCCCAGATACCACCCAGCAGGAATGATGAGCCTGCAACACTCCCCACGGTTGCAGGAAGCTTCTGTCTATTCCTGCCTCCATAATCCTTTATGAAAGAGCCTTCTGAGGTCCCCACAACAAACTGGTCCTGATTCATGTGTATTGGTATTTCATTTTGCAGATAGATGCAGGTCTTATAAAAGAAGCTTCTAGTTTGATCATGCTTGTCTTCTGACAGCACCAAAGAGGCAGAGGCCTGGGCAAAGCCACACTGCAGGATCCAGCTACAATACCCATTCCTCAGAAATGGGTCTCCATTCTGGGCTGTAGGACTACACTCTGAAATGCCATCTTAGGGGCAAGATTTCTCCTTTGGATCATAATATTTCTCCTTTGGACCACCACTCCTATTCCCTGGGCTGTCCTGAAGCCTTTGCTTATACAGGGCATCTTAAGTTCCTGTGATGAATCTCCCTGTCTTTGTTCCAGCCTGGAAATGTCTTACATTACAAAGCACTGCTTGCTACAGAGTTTGATGTCCCCTGAGCCCTGCCTGTCCCCTCCACAATTACTGTCTTGTGCAGCAGTCTTAGTGTGGTTAGGGCAGTGTGAGGATAGTCCAGCAAAAGTCCATAAATATTATTTTTATTCATAAAAATGCAGATTCCTGTCTCTTCATCCTTGTCCTGTGTGGTGTCTCATCACAGGCTCTCTCCAGTGCATACACATCTCAAATAATTTGTGTGTGGCCAGATCTCACCTGCAGAGATTTTCTGTGTCACTTACATTCACAAGAAACAGAAATAGCAGAAACAGTTATGAAGAGTCTAGCTTTAAATTCTGCCACTTGAGTTTGTAGTAGAAACAGAATGACTAAAAGGCTGAATTAGCAATATAGAGAACAGCGTAAAAGACAAAAGAATCTCTGCTTCTCTTCACAATTGCAAAATTGCATTCTTTTCTCTTTGTTGCAGTTTCCCCCTACTGAATGGCCAGCCACGAAATCAGCATGTGAACATGTCCATGGAAATAAATATGAGGCATTACTTATGGAGCAAGCTACATATCCCTAAATTAAGCTGTTTCTGTAGGGTCTACAGAGCCTTGCTGGGCACCAAGGCTATGTAAGAAAGCTTTGACTCATTTAACTACCTCAGTTTCAAATCTTTTTAAGATGTATGTATAAAATTCTCCAACAACAAAGAAACATGTTTCAGTGTCAACCTGAATCTCAAGACAAACAGCACACAACTTCAAATACAGACCTGAAACAGCTTACACAACACAGAGCTTTTAGTCATTATAATGCTGTTTTCCATTTAAATAGCTCTACAGCTCCAAGTTCTACATAAAAAGCCAGCTACAGAAATCACTGCATCATAATTCAAATGCAACATTCTTGCATGCATAAAAGTGCATTGTGAAGCTGAGCATATGACACTCAATATCACTTTTTATGTTTACAGAGTATGTTGTAAACTGAATCTTTTTTTTCTCCTTAAAAGATGCGAGCTGCTGACAGCAAGTCATTTAAGTGTTCTACTGTCCTTATTTCTTCTCCCCCTTGTTAATCAATTTTTAAATTTTCCACATTAATCATCACAGAAAAGACTTTATTCTTGTTTACAATTCTGGGCACGTACAATGAGTTTTTTGTATCATTAAAGCTAATATTTGCTACATCAGTGAAAATGCACTGCTGGTAGGTCTGTCTTGACGTGCAAATTCAGCATTGGTTTCTGAGGATACAAACCGTAGAAATATAGAAGATATTTGGAAAATTGGGCACAAAGCAAGATACTTGTTCAGTTTAGATTCATAGTCAGATATCCTAGCTTTGCTTAAGAGCTACTGAAGATAAATATGCATTTTAAGATCATGATTCATCTGACCTATTTTAGATCTCTGCTTTGAAGGGACATGAACTGAGTCTTGAGAATCAGCCTTCGCTGACTCTGAACAAGAAGCTAATGTGTGTACGTGTGATTAGCCAGAACCCACCTTAGGAGCATGGTTGAATTCATAGCCAACGACAGCCCCGTGTTGTGCAATGCCTGAGCCTCCAAACCTCACCTCTGGAGTACCTACACATCAGAGGGAGGGTTCTGATCCTCCTCTGGCAGATATAGCTGCAGAGGCACAATCTGTTCCTGCCTGCCTCATTCCCCACTTTCAGCATAGGTTACCCACACCCTTAGGGTTGGAAGCCATGACCACAAGCTGAGGTCTGAGTTGTTCAGTATATGATCCATTATATTAGCTCAAAACCCAATAAAAGCAGTTTTCTATTCCAGCCTGTAAACTTGAGCACAGAAACAATAGCATCTGTTACATTCTGTTGCCTCCCCTTCAAGGCATTAATTTCTAGCCAATGTGCAAGGCAAACATCAGAGACAGTCATGTTTTAAATCACAGTAGTTAAATTTGTCCTCAGGGGTACTAAATCACCAGTGTTGTTTGCAGCAGCACCTGAGTTTTCTTTGCAGAGCTGCCGTGAAGTCTCCAAATGGGCACAGGGTGAAGAGGTCCTCCCTTGATGAAATTCATAATATCATTCAGTTCTTGTATCCCTTCTTTTCTTTCCTCTTGCAGAAGCTGTCCTTTTTTCACGTTTGTTTTGAGCATGTCAAGTTTTCATGTTTTCTTCGTCACACCCTCACAGAAACTTCCCTTGGCAAACATCCCATCAGCCTGGTTGAGGACCACACTGACTTCTGCAAGCAGTTTTTATATTATGCAAGCTGGTAGTTTTACTTAATAAGAAAGTCTCAAAAATTACCATCTAAATCAAAGCCAATAAATCCTGAAAGAAGTAGCAAATATGTCTTGGTATCACGAGCACCTGTGTTTGTATTTTAATTCATCGCAGATGTTCGGAAGCACCACAGTATCTCAGAGAGCAGAACAAACTTAGCATGAGTTTGTTGTATCTTCTTTGTGGAAAGGAGGGGATTAGAGCATCCTCCCCACAGAGAGACAAGCAGTAACACTCCACTTTTCACCATCTGGTGCCAAATATCTCTCAGTGAACACCTACGTAAGTTTTTGTGTGCTGCAAAATAAATCTTGGCACTGCTTTCTGAACCGGCTTTAAAACAAGTGCACTACAGACCACGCAAAAAGAATCCAAACTCTGAAAGCTTTTTTTTTTTTCCCCCCAAATCATAGTGATTCCAAGCCATTCCAAGCCAGGATTTTGTTTCGCTTGTCTTGTGGGTTATAACTGTAGATTATCAATCATATCAGCTTATTAGTGTGTTCTCATGAAGCTAGTACACACCGGTAAGCAGACAGTAGGTGTAATTACAGTAAAAACCTCAACATAGCGCTTGAGAGCTGTGTTGGTTTTTTTAACATAGCCTAGTAGAATTTCGCCAACTGCAAGGTGGTCTTGTCCATTAATAAGTTTAAATGCAATCCAAATCCAGGCATAAAGAAGAATTCAGTTTCTTTCTTCCCCTCTTTTCTGTCTTCTGATAATTAATTTTGAAAAACAATGGCAGTTCTGTCACTTGCCATCAAACCTTTTAGGTTCATGAACTTTCTAGTGAACAATAACCATTTCTGAAGAAAGCAAAATAATTCCCAAATACATTCACTTTCAGAGAACAACAATTTCGATTTTAAAAATAATAATGGTGACATGAAAATTTTCCACCACTTCCATGATAAGATTAACAGATGATCATGCTGGAGAAAACCCAAATATAATAAAAGCAAGTTTAATGCCACAGAAGAATTGGTCCTGTTAAGCAGCGCTCATGGTGCCAGGTCCCATTGAGATCCACCCAGGAATATTTCCCAACACAAAGTTTGCCAATCAATATCTCATCTTTCCAAGCCCAAAGGCCCACAGTGGGTCTTATCAAGCCAAGCCAATTTCTATGCCTCCCTCCAGTTTCTCTCTCTTCCCACTATCTATGCAGTACCAGGACACAATAGCAATAAAAGCTGAGGAGTGTCAGCAAAGCAGACGGGAAGGTGACAAGAGCTCATGGGTTGGAGTACCTAATTCAGATGCTCCTCTGCTCTACTGCTTCTCTTCTCCAGCCCTACTGGGGTTAGATGCTCATTGCTCATTAACATATTGCATTGCAATAAGCTCTTCCACCCACAGTCACAGAAAGGCTGCCTTCCAGGACTTGTTGGAGGTTACCTCTAGAAATTTCACCAGTGTGACAGATCTACCCACTCTTCTGCCTCTAATGGGAATGGCCAGCATGCTCCAGCTATTCTCACACAGCCAGCTTCCCAGGGCTTTTCAATGATGCCCCAAAGTTACAGCACCTTGTCACTACTGATAAATGCAATTAATGGACTTTCACAATAAAGACTGTGATCTTTTAATTCTTGTTCTGAACTGAGCCTTCCGTGAGCTTCCAAATACGTCCTGCAGAAATCTACATTACCAATTCAACTGTTTGGACAATAAAGTCAAAGAGGGAAAATGTCTGTAGAACTGTCATGTAATTCTGTTCCTTTCAGCATATTATTAGCATAGCAGGTGATGACATTTTATTCTGGAAAAGGTTATTGACTAATGCTGATTGACAAAGCTGATTTTGTAGAAAGTAGAGTATCCCTTCCAAAGGATTATGAACTGAGTACAGTGACGAATGTACAAGCTTCTCATGGTGACCCATCCAATGTGGCCACTTCATATCTGATGTTGGGGCAGAAGGGAAACATCTCTGGAGACCGATATACAGGGTGCAAAGCTTACCAAGGCTGAAGTTCAAAGGCCGAGGTGTATGGTAGGACCAGCTGGATCTCCCCTTCCCCCATCTTCCACACACAGCAAGCCATAACTGACCTCTTTCAATGCTGATCCTAACCTGCCACTTCACAAAAAGTCTTGGAGTTTATTCCACATCAGGGCTGGTGGCAAAAGAGTACTATCTGTTAAAATATCTCAAGGTTAGCATAAGCCTTTTTAGCTGTTATACCAGAGCCACATCCAAAAATAATAATAATTATATCCCTAATGAGATTTCATGAGCAATGGTAAAAACATATTTGTTCCCAAGCTGCTACAAGCATGAAAAGCCTAGGTACTTATTTTCCACGAACAATGACTGAAAAGCAGACAGGGAAATTTTCAGCAGAGAATGAGTCACATCAGCTCAAAGGCTTTAATGAATGTCAGACAAGCTGCTGTCTGTGGACCCTTGATAGAGCAGCTGTTTGCCTTGCTACCAAGCCTGCCCATAGTGGGTGGATGGGAAATGCTTCGGGGGCAGAACTGGAAAGCTGTAACTTCTAGCCAAAAAAAACAACACCAAGTTCATAATGGAATTTCTTCTATCTAAAGCAACAGCCTATGAGAAACTGCTTTTGGAAACAAACTGGTGTTACTTGGCATTGTTTCTGTGGAAACTTTTCACTGAAGCCTTTACAAACTTTGACCCAAAAATCTGTTCTTTTCTAACTGTAATTATTCAGGACACTGTTCCACAGATATATGCCTTGATGTAGACCTAATAAGACTGAAAGCACTAGTATCAAATTTAATTTATCTTTCTCATTAATTTTAGTTCACTTGGATATTTGGGGTTGACTGGTCCTTGACAGGAATTCAGTGAGAAAAGGCACAAAAATCATGGAAAAAGCCAGAGTCTTTACACATACCTCAAGCTTATGATCATTAATAACCATTTGTTCATTATTGTTGCAGTACAGCATCAGTTGTAAGCAAAGTGTAAAAAGCGAATATTTTTAGCATCTTAGCTCTCAAATAGCTTTCTCTGGGACTTAGGAAGTTCATACACTATTTCTTTCGGAATACAAAGTATAATACAAGTTCCTCACTACCCTAGGTAAAAAAAAAAGTTGGAATTAACGTTAGTGAAGTTGGTAAAGAATGATGTGGGCGTCATAAAATTAGTAAGTCATAAGGCCTGTGGAGCCTTAAATTCTTCCTAAGTGAAAAAAAAGAAACAAAACACACAACACTTTTTACCCACAAAGACTCCTAGACCAGACAGCAGAAGTTATAACAAGTTTTCTCTGGAATCCTCTAAATCTCCTTCCCTTCTCATCCTGTCTAATTTCTATGTTGCTACAGCACATTAACCTCTATAGCTAACAGGTGGACCTGGTAGAAGAATGAATCATCTACCACAACAAACCACTCTTAGCAAACAACAGGTAAAATAATACATGGCTGAATATCTGTAGGATGCGGCATAATTCACCGACATGCCAAAAGAACAAAACTTGGTATAGAAATTTTTGTCATTACTCATCTTATGTATCCTCTTATTTTTTAAAAGTTTGGTTTACTACAATCTGAGATATAAACACCGCTAGCCTTGGCCATGTAGCACCTCCATCACCACCTCAGATGGTCACATTGGCAGCTCCAGGCTCTGGACAAGAATGAATGCATGTAAAAGACAAAGTAGCCTCCCATCCTCTTTATCTCCTGGCCTAGTGTGGCAGCAGCAGTGAAGAGGTGAGGTGGGAAGCTCTCAGTGCCTCCAGGTTTTGTAAAGCGTGCCATAGCCCAGGGCTCAGTCTGGTTTAGCGCAACTGCTGGGTGAGGTTCTGCGGCTTGCGTTATGGAGGAGTTCAGATGAAGTAGCCATGGCCTCCAGGCCTGAAAAGATATTAAAGGTTAGAAGACTTCTTTTTCTCTCTCTGTCTTCAGATCTTTTCCTCTGAACCTCTACATGTGAGAGAGAGGATGAAACTGTAGAACCCTCCATATTAGTCCATTGGATTTTTCAGTAAAACATAGGTTTAAACCCAGTCCAAACCCTGCCTTACCCTCAAGGGGTGGCTTGGGAGTCTCATTTTATCCAATTCCTAGTCACCACAGAGTCTGGTACATCTTACAGTTAGAAGTATTTAAATCCCTTGTTACTATAAATACCAAATTCACTTTTCTTGTTTTCTTAGTTTTTACATAGCTGGAACATGATTTTATTTCTCAGACCTCAATTTTGTGCTTGAATGAGAGTGAGCCAAGTTAGTGCTTGTAATTCTGGGAAGTCATATTTGCAGGATATCGCAGACAAGATACTGTCAAAAATTGCTAGACTGACTGTGTGCTGGGTTTTTGCATTCACAATAGTTTTGCTCAAATTGACATGAAGAAAAGCTCTTTAAACATAAGTCTAATTCACTTAAAAGTAAGATGAAAAGGAAATCCCATGCACATGTGAGACTTTATCCATTGCTGGTTAATATGCAACCATTAGTTGCAATGGTTTGCTGACTAATGTGTTACCTGTTGAAATTCTAGAATGACATGCCCTGCCAATTCATCTCTCCCCAACTCCCACGTGTTATTCACAGCTGAATATGCAAATTATGTTTTCTTCCTCAGTTCCTGATTTTTCAGTTCCAAAACTGATACATTTTCTCCTTCACTTGCAATGTGCATCAAGACTTTCTGCAAATGTTATGAAATTTAAGGTTAAAGGCATTTTCAAGAAATAGAAATCAAATTGGGCAGAAGTTCTTTGTAGAATAATCTGTATTTGACAATAACAAAGTATACACCTCTTGAAGAAAAATAAAAATAAAAATAAAAATAAAAAACAGCAAAGAGGAGCAATTGGTTTGTACTAATTATTAATTTCTTGGAAAAAAAAAAAAATGCAACGACATCATAAACTGTCAGCCCAGCATACAGGGCAGCCTGATTTTTCTGTAAAGTCCATGAACATGTTTCATTATGTTAGTATCAGTCCAAATAGCCAGTCATGCCCTAACGACTTTCTGGGGCACAACCAGTGGTTTTCACCCAATAAAGATCAGAGGGCTGATAAGTGCCAACAGCGTAGTTGTGCTGCAGGAGAGAGAGGCCAGAATTGAGATTGAAAGTGTTAGGCAGTTTTCACAAGAATTTGCACAGGGTCAGCACAATATTAAATTCTAATATCAGTGGTGAGCAGAAGTCCAAAAGCAGAATGCTCTGAGATGGACGTTGACCAGGCTGTAGCTCCCTGGTGAAAAACGGAGTAGGGAAGAGATGATTCCCAGTACCACCATACAAAGAGGCACAAGTATGTCCCATCACAAGAGCAGGGATGAACAGCCAACCTCTAAGTCTGCATCTGCACGGGTAGGGAGGATGTCCACACTTCAAGGCTGATTTGAGAAGGTTCAGCTCCTGCAATATGACCACTGTTGGAGCAACTTAGCATTTTCCTCCCTTTCTAATTTCACTTTAAGAGTGGGAGATTCAACTGGACAGAAGAAACTCAGGGATGGGAATAAACGATGTGGAATTCTGAGACCTAGTGAAGGCTTTCTTGGAATCTGCTTAAACCAGAGACCAGACAGGAGACAGAAATGTGGACCTTTTATGGTGCCAAGTTAGAGTGCCTGGAGAACATCTAGCAGTGAGACAGGATCTGACAGTGAGACAGGATCACTAAAATGGCTGCTGTTGAAGAGGTATACTGCTCAAGGAGGAAATAAAAGTCATATTCTTAGAGCCAGAAAACAAATATATGAATTCAGAATGAAGTTGATGAGGAAAGATACGCTTATGAACAAGAGCTTAGTGGTGTGAGAAAAGATACAGTAAAGACAAAAAGGACTGTAAAAATGCTTTGAGTCATGGAAATGCATCCTTTACTAGGCAGAACATAGATATGAAGACTGCTTATTGTGGATTACAAATAAAGATAGGGCTGATGCAAAATGGTATCAACTTTGTTTTGTTTTGGATCACAATAACAAGAATACTAAGTAATGAATGATAGCTTGAAGTCAACTTCTAATTAGTTTGATGTCTGTTGGACTCAATGATCCTTATGGGTCAATTCCACCTCAGGATATTCTATCATTCTGTGAGATTAATTTCATCAACATTTCTGAGTCCACATTTCTGGCTTTCATAACATGGATAATAAAACTGAAAAGTGGATCAACGGATTGGGAACAATCAAAGAAAATCTTTTGGGTTTACACTGCTCATCAGTAACATTTTCAAGACATTTCTGCCAAATACACTTGGGACAAAGATTTATGGTTGGTGAGCATATATAGCTGAAGATCCTGCTTTAAAGATGAAAAGAGTCTGTACTTAAAATAGCTGTTCGTAGCTTGGAAAAAAAAAAATACCAACACTTTCCACTAACCAGGATACTGCGAAATTATTGAGATCTGCTTCACTTTTCTCTGAAGCAGACACTACTGGAAGTTTTGAGAGGGTAAAGTCTTACAGCTGTGGCATAGTAGTGGACATTGCAACACAGAAAAACTTCTGCATTCTCAGGAAAGTTGTATTTCACCCAAATAATGGGTTTCTGTACATGATCATAGAATGGCATGGAGGTGCCACCCATCTTGAAGAAAACAGTCTTTCTATGATTAGTTAGCTGTCTCCTGCCCAAGGAAAAGAAGCTCTGTCAACAGCTGACAAATATTTTTCAAACTTATTTGGAAAAATCACCAATGAGATTTACTAAACTCCTAGCACAATAACTAGTGTTTCCTTATCCTCACGAGATGGCGTATTTACAAAATAAAAATCAAATACAGCTTCCAGCTACTTCCTTGGTAATATTTTCATGCTTTGTTGTAACACAAAGCACAGTCGCTGAAAATTAGATGGGTAATTTTTAGTCTGAACCATGCTGTTGATAAGAACAAAAAAGTATAGGTGAAGTTTTTCATGAGATTGCTTAACATGAGGACTTCTGAACTTCTCTCTTGATTTATTAAAGCTCTGTTCCACTTGAATCTCTGATATATGGAATTTCAAGAAGAATGATGTCTCCAGGAGGATGCAAAGGCGAGGTGAATTTTTGATGGGAAGTTAATATCAGCAATGAAATAGGGCAGCTTCTGCTGTTTCATAACATAAACCTTCCTGAGAGGCTGAGTAGGCTTTGCATCTCCTTAATGAAGATACATTTTTTCAATTTAAAATCTTATGCAAGTGAAATACTGCTTTCACTGATGATCACAGATGGAAATCAATTCAGTATTACATGTTCTGAAATAGATCCCATAAATTGTCTCCACTCCTTGATTTCAATAAAAGCCTGACAACCCACACAGCTGAGGCTCTGTCTCTCTATTTGGACAGCAGATGGTATTCTGACTACCAGCTTATAAACAGAGTAGGTGAGCTGGAAGCAAGGATAAGCCTGAGAGAGATCTACAAACATCTGATTAATATGAAATTAACATTTCTTTCTTCATAGCATCTGATTTTCAGAAGCTCTTGAGAATTTAGTGTTCAAATCTCTGAGATCCATGATATACTGTACTATACAAGGTCATTCATGTCACAGAAAACTTTATGGGCAACAGCTCTCACTGTCAGAGGGCATTCAATATGTGCAGACACGGGGTATTTCACAGGCTGAAAACTACATTTGTTTTTGGCTGTAACGCTGCAGGCCTAGTCTCACAAACTGCTGGGAGCACAATTTATCTTACTTGCACTGAATGATTCATGGGAAAGTACAGGAAAGGTGAGTCCTCTGTCTCAGGGAGGGAAACTGATGTGGTGAAATTAAGGCGTTAGCACTGGACCAGAGGCTGATTCTGCTGGAGTGATGACAGCAGCTCAGTGGCTGCTGGAAAAGCGTTCACTGCACTATACCTTGCAAGGCTCATTTCCCCTGACTTTGAACGTAGGGGCAGTGAAAACTGGTACCAGCATGCATAGCTCATAAAGAAATCACTCTTAGCTGGAAAGTGAACCAGCCTCTTGGGCCTGCAAAGCTGGGCTATGTGTACGCAGACTGCCCTTTAACCTCTATGTCTTACTGTACCAGTGATACACCATTGCCCATTTTGTGGTTGAAGTTTATCAACTTTCAGGTCCACAGTAACATTTCTGCCCTCAAAACAGCCTCCATAGGAAAAATAAACATTTATTTGTATAGCCATGCAGACACCAGTCACTGGATACCAAGTTTCTCATCTGGGGAGGTCTACAGCTTTAACTCTGCTGCATCCAAGCTAAAAAACCTGACAAGATATAAACTCCTAGTACAGCTAGAATCTCCTTCAAAATTCTCTCCTCCCAGGGCAATGATGAAAGATGCTAGAGTAGGTGATGAGGAAGCAGATGCCCTGCCAACTTATTCTCCTAGTGGGTAATAACAAACAAGAAGATTTGGGTGATGCACAACCATGCTTAGCGACCCTGACCCTCTCTTGCCCTCTCTTGCTCTACAGTCCAAGGACATATCTTGAGAAACATCAAAGTGTTCAAAGGAGGAGAAGCAACTCAGTCTCAGGTTTTCATTAAGCTTTGCAAAGGACAGACACTGAAAGCTGGCCTACTATATGCCTATGAAAACGCTTGCTGTTCTCTCCTCAAATTAAGCTAACAAAAATTATTCATATAGCAAACAGAGCCAGATCTCAGATAAGATAGATTTATATATATATATATATAATATATATTTATATATATATATATATATATTTTTTTTTTTTTAGAAGATACAAGGGTTTTTTTTTAAGACTTACAAATAATTTTGTGGGCTTACTCCAAGCCCCCAGATCTGATTTGGTAAGATCACTCTCATCTTGGAGGAGAATATGGATTAGTGTTGAGGGCAGCTGGGCTCAGGTAAGGGGACATCTGGACAGCCAGAGCCTGCTGGAAGTCCCTATGAATCTAGTAGAGCATGGGAAGCTCTAGTAGAACATGGGAAGTTCTCAGGAAGCAGAGTCAAAGAGGACAAAAGATGTGCAGTACACAAATATGCCTAACGTTAATTACTGAAGGTTTTCATTCCCATACTAGTGGAAGAATAACAGCCCTAATTTTGACAGTGAGCTTTTTAGAATTAAGTGGAAGAAGCTGCACAGATATCAAAGGAAAAAAACTCACCTATAATCATTAGACAACACTGATTGCAAAGGAAATCCTGTGTGTGTATCTGTGGATGGATGAATGCATGTCTATCTACAAACACATTGATTGAGTTGTTCATGTATTATGACTTCTCAATTAAGTAAAAATAGATGTGGCAATAAACTGTGGGGGAGCTGTATCCACACCATTCAGTGTCTGTGAAAATATGTTTTCCTTTGGCTTCAATGTACACAATCTGCAGCCATGTTTGGTACCCAGAGTAGACAGTAAATGATGTCTTCGATTTTTTTTACTTTGATATAATAATTTTGGAGTACACAACCATTTGCTCCTCTTTCTTTTCCAGTGCAAAGATAATCACGGGCTTATCGGTGTAGGAGAAAGTTCTCAAGCGGCTCAGGCAGGTGCAGCTTATGGATCGCATATAGGCACGATCGACCCAGTTGCTTTCTGATACACAATCGGCACAGCTGGGCAAGGCTGGCAGGGCCTGGAAGACAAGAAAAAAAACAAAAGAGCAAGCACCCTCATCCCCAGTATAAGTCAGAAGGTAACAAACAGCAGCAAGGTTTGAAAATCAAATTGAGAACTGCACAACAACTTTCTGAAAGTTAAGGAGAGCAACATACACTGCTGACCTATTTTGCCAAAACTGATTCAGCAGCTCGAAACCTATGAACACTAAAAGCATTTTTATGCATGCACAGCTAGGCTTTTCTGAATCTTCTCTTGAGCAAATACTAAAAGTTCCATATAGAATTTTGCACTAGAGACAGTGCCAGGACGTATAGCTCTTGTGCAGGGTTTGGCACTTCCTGAGCCATGAGGGAAATGTTGCACTCTGTGACAATATCTTATTATAAACTGGAGAGCCCACTGACAGCAAAGTTGTCCACAGACTCATTTTGTGGGTGTTTGCATGTCACCACAGAAGACCATGGTGCTGTCCCCAGTGGGGTGAACAGGATAGAGCTCCCAGCCCCAGAGGAGATTCACCAAAGTCTGCTTTTACTACAGGAAAATGGAGGCACCTAAGCTGGTTGCTAATTCCCCTCAGAGAATAAATTTATAGAAATTTGTAGAATTTGTAGAAGAGTACTTGAGCTATCATCACTGAAGGGAGAAAAGAAGCTATCACCTCCCACGACAATTAAGAAAATGGAAACATTTTATATTTCACATCAAATAATAGGTTGGAAGATGAACATTTAAAAGAAGACATGTAAATAATAAGCACGGAAGAAAAGTCAGGAGGAATAAAGAAAACTCTTGAAGGGAATTCCCTAGGGCTCTTCTTTCAAACAGAAGGACGTCGGAAAACACAGATGAGGTGAGGGAGTTGTAGATGTTGGATACAGAAAAGTGTCTGCAAGTAAGACTGAAGGAGTATATATAAGGTACAAAGAAATCTTCACTTCTGAGAAGGGAAGAGCCAGCAGTAATTGACAGACCCTGTGGCCCACCTGATTGTGAGGGAGGATGGGGGTACAACTTCAGAGTAAAAATCAAGCAGAGGTTCAGGAAGGGAGGAGATTTTTAATACTGGCATAGTTATTTATCTACAGAAGCTCTTAATTACACCAGGCAACTGAAGTGAGACACCTGCCTTTGCTCAGGCCTGAACACCTCAGACACAGGGATGGAAGTCACAAGAAGTGAGAAGCATTGAAGCAAATGTCCTCCAGAAGTCTTTGAACGTGACAATCATAGAACCTGAGGGAATGTTATGGAGCTGTGTCAGGGGACGGGCTGCTGGGGGTTAGGGAAAGGTTCTTCACCCAAGGGAGGTGGGCATGGCTCCAATTGTCAGAGGTCAAGGAATGTTTGGACAAAGCTCTCACACACAAGGTTTGAATTTGAGGTGGTCCTGTGTGGAGCTGGGAGTTGGAATAGATGATCCTTTGGGGTCTTGTCCAACTCACGTAATTCTACAACCTTTCTATGACATTCTGTGACAAATTAAATCACCATGTGTAATGTGGTGAAAGAGAGAGGGACAGAAGAATCTTGGACCAATGTTTCACTTCCTCCATAAAACTCACCTGCATGCAGAGGCCAACACAAAGCTTATACACCCCACTGACATTAATTACCATTCAAGAGCTCTTAGGCTTTCTATGCACATTGTATTGCTCACCACAGGCAGGGAGTGAGCTGTGACCAGGAAGGCAGAAGCCTGGGGCACAGACCAGCTAGCAGGAGACAAGTGAGCTAGGAAACATGGAGATTAGAGGACAGGGGGAATTAACAAAGCATGTCTCTTCTCCAGGGATGGAGATGCGCAAAGTTTTGGTTATATGGGGCAGAAGTGAAAATAGCATAAGAAGTGTTAGATTTATTTCTGCTTAGAAGTTTATTCAATTAGATTGGGAAGATAACTAGAAATATTGGAGAGCCTGCATGTCAGCTGCAAAGGGTATTACTGGTTTCTGCTTGGATCGCAGTCCCATAAACACACATTTGTTGGCATTTTTTTGGTTTTGTTTTGTTTTTGTTTTTTCCAGGAAGAAGGTCATTGCGCCACAGTACTTATCTGAACATAAGATACTAAAATAGCTGTGATAATATCTGTGAGTAAACTCTCATGGCAGTTTTCAATCCTCAGTCCTTAGAGTCTTGGCTCGTAAATAATTTACCTTCAATAAATGGAAAACAAAGGCACAGAATAACTAGCCAATTTGCTCGCTAAAACTCTAATTTGGCAGCAGCTCTGGCAAGAAAACAGATTGCTTGCTCATTTCTGTGTAGCGTGATACAGGCTTGAAATCAAAAGAGAACTTACAGACAAGATTAAGTTCATTAAGAAAACGGCTTTAGGTAAAAAATTAATACTGTTCTACTTTGAAACGACAAAGGGGAAAAGGCAAAGGGGAAAAGGCAAAAGAAACCTTTACCTTCACAAAGTAGAAGTGCCTGCTCCACTTTGCTGTTGGGTATGGCAAGGTCCAGGGCACATTTGAGTTCAGCATTTCTGCATTTCAGGTTAGCACCATAGTCTGCCAGCAAGACAACTATCTCTGCACTGGATTTCCTTGCTGCTGCATGGAGAGGAGTGTCTAGTAGCTTCCCTGCATTGACATTGGCTCCTTGGGAGAAGAAGAATGCAGGGTTGGTGCAAGGAAAAAGCAAGAAATATCTGACTTTGCACTACACAGATTGGATATCCACTGGTAGCCTCAATAAATGAAGGGGATGAGTGGCACCCAGGCCTCTGTGACAACTCTGTGACATCAGTGCAAAACTCAGATCAAATATTCTCTGTATAAGTGTCTACTGGTCCACTGAGTCCTCTCTACAACAGGCGAAGCTGGTCAACCACTGCAGTTCTTAGACTGTCAACCCAATAGATGATCATAGAATCATAGAATCATAGAATCATAGAATCATAGAATCATAGAATCATAGAATCATAGAATCATAGAATGGCCTGGGTTGAAAAGGACCACAACGATCATTTAGTCTCAACATACCTGCTATGTGCATGGTTGCAAACCACTAGACCAGGCTGCCCAGAGCCACATCCAGCCTGGCCTTGAATGATCACTGATCAAAACCTATGACAAATTTGTTAGTATTAAACAATCTATCTTAGACTATGTTATTTTAGTTAGAGGGAGGAAAACACCCTTTAGGTGCCTGTAATAACTTCGAGAGCACAGCTAGCAAAATGGTTGCCCTGAGCTAGCCATGTGCAGCAGAGCCGTACTTCCAGCAAGCGTCAACAGTAGAAATTTACACTATCTTATATATTGTGTCTGGGCTTACAGAGATTATTTTTTCAAGCATCTTTACTGCTGTTTTCATCATTAGCTGAGAAGAAAATGAGGTTAATGCTTAGCATGGCAGTTTAATTTTTCATAATCAAAAGACTTGATTTTGGTCATCAATAATAGCTGATATTTTCTGTTTCCTGCCATTGTTTTAGAAAACTCCGGTTTACTTCCACATACAAATGGTCTCAGGTAGATCTCTGTAATTAGAATTTTCCAGTAGGGAGATTCTAATTTCATAGAATCATAAAGATTGGAGAACCCCACTAAAATACTTAAGTCCAACTGTCAGCCCATCCTCACCATGCCCACTAACCATATCCCTCAGCGCTACATCTATACGGTTCTTCAACATCTCCCAGGATGGTGATTCCACCACCTCCCTGGATGTGTATTCTTCATGAATACAAGTGAAATTTTAATTATCTCACAGATTCAAGCTGTCCAAAAATCTCTTGCAGAAATCCTTCAAAATGTTTATGACATAGGAGTAACTTGGATGGAATTGGGATGGCTTACACTACCCTAGCTCTCCCCCAGCTCCTTCTCTGGACGTACCAAGTTCCAACAGCTTCTTGACACAGTCTGTCCTCTGGTACATGCAAGCAACATACAGCAGGGTCCCATAGTGCACGTCTTCTTCATCAATGTCAACTCCATGAGCCAGAAGAACTTCCATGCACTCTCGGTGTCCTGTGCAGCAAAAGAGAACTATCACTTAATTGCAGTGACACAGTGCAGAATACACCCAAGTACAATCAATGAGGCATAAGAGCTGGGAGTAAGCCAAGCACATTTATCTGTGTTGTATAAGTTTTTTTGGGGGGAAGTAAATGTTTTGAAGCCAATAAGAGATGCACTGCACACTTAGTTGCTGTTAGCTTCACTCACAGACTGTTACCTCTCTTGACTGCCTCATGAATGGGTGAAGCAAGGTGGTTCCCGACCTGTGGCTTGGCTCCAAATTCAAGCAGCATGTTTACACAAGCCACAGAGCCACTGCAACAGGCATTAAAGAGAGGAGTGATCCCATCAATGGTGACTGCGTTGACCTGAAACAGCAGGACATGCTCAGAACAATCCAGTATAAGAGCAGCGCCCTTACAGCATGCGTCATGTGCTCAACTAGAATGCTTGTCGTTTAATGTCAGAGTTGATTTGGTTTGCAGCTTTCAAAGTGTGAGACAACACATATAACATTCTCCTTTGAGCTCTGCTCTCTTTCCCAGGCACTTAGTGCCATAAGGCCACATCATTGCTTGTTATGAGTGACCCTCCTAGGGTTGCTCAGAAAATGCAGATTATTTCTTTTTAATGCAGAAAACCTGAGTATTGCCTATTTTATACCAGCCTAAGTCCATTACATGCTCAGACAACTCTGATATTTAAATGAAAATATAGTTCACGTTTAATACATTCATCTGAAAACACATTTCCAGCAAAGGACATATTCACAGAAACACTGTCATAATCCCAAACAGAAAAAGAGGTCAAAATGGTTTGTGTTTATGCACATATGTAAGACAGAAAGCATTTCCTTCCTTGACATCCAATATAGATACCTGGCAAGAGCCATCATCTGTGGTTCTCCACTGGGAGAGCATAGTCCTGTGTTGTGCTGTGCTGCAGCAGCTGTAAGGTCTAACTGCCTAGCAAACACTCAGAGACAATTTATGCAGCAAATCTGCATTCCCTTATTTATTATTATTATTATTATTATTATTATTCTGCAAGATGAACAAAGAACAATGGGTTCTGCAAGCATACAGCACAACATACAGAGATGGGAGATAAAGGGCTAGAGTTAGGCTCTGCCCACAGCCTGTAGTGTCGCCTGGGGTTGTTGTGGCCAAAGTGCACTAGGTCTTGTTGAACTTAAAGGCAAGCATCAAATTGGAACATGAAAACCAAAAGACTTTATGTACCACGAACAGGTTGTTTTTCATAGGTCAGCAACAGACAGTTCAGAGATGATTCTTCTAATTAAGAAAAGGTAGTGCCACCTTCTAATTAAGAAAAGGTATTGCCACTTGTATAACAAAATCAAGTAAAATTGAGCAGAAAGTTTCTTCTTCATCTTTCAATGAGACTGAAATTGGTTGTACAGTATAGGAAGTTAATTAATATATTTTCTTCTGCAAGATAGCCTGATTTCCAGTTTTAGTGTTGCTCAGTTTCTTGCCATGTGAACAGTGCTTGAAAAGTGTGTAACCCAGCTGAATGAAACATGCTCTCATATATATCATCCTACTTGGGTATCTCAGTTTTTAATGTGTATCCTACCTGAGATCCAGCTGGGGAAGTTATTTCAATAATGGATAAGCTGTCTCATTTATTTAAGCACATCTATTTTTACTTACATGACATTCCCAAAATATTCCTCAGAAAACCAGAGGCAATTTTAATGATGACTATGGGGGAAAACAAAACAAAACAAAACAAAAACCCGTATATAATTTTCCCTGGGGTGATTGCCACCAGCCCAGGACTCACGTGTGCGCCGTTCTCCAGCAGCAGCTTTGCACAGGCCACATGGCCACCCAGACAGGCTTCATGAAGAGCTGAGACTCGATCTGTTGTTACCAGGTTCACATTGAAACCCTGCAAGGTAGAGTATGGGGCATGAGGAGAGAGCCTGGCCAAACTCCGTAGCAATCCTGGGGCACCAGCAGTGATTTGGCCCCGGACAGAGAGGTAGGTAGTGGCTAGGGATGCATGTGGGTCCTGTTACTGCTGTCTGCTGCTTGTCCCCGGTGTTGTAGCTGGTAATGGTTATAGTTCAGAATTCGGTTGGACCCTTGGGCTCCATCATTTTGGGGAAACAGGCACCCTTAGGATCTGATTTCGCTTATCTCAAAGTAGTTTTCGGTTAGGTGGGTTCCATGCTAAAAATACATACACTGACTATATTGAGTTCCCAGTGTAGTTCACAGAATCATACAATTGTAGAATGCTAAAATCATAGATTGGTTGGGTTGGAAGGGGTTTTACACTGGAAGAAAAGAATTGGAGTCACAATGCTTCATTATCAGCATTTCCCACAAATGACGGTTCTTGTATGTCTTCCCACAGAAACAGACACCAGGTCTATTCACAAGAAACCAAGAAGCTGCCATGTGTGCTGTCCCCAAAATGCAGCTGAATCTCCTCGCGATATTTCACAGCTGCATGTGAGAACGGGCCTTGAAGTAGGACTGAGTGTCTTCCGCTGTAAGACCATTTCCCTTCTGTTCACTGTGCTATAGAGCTGGCAGCTCACGAGATGGCAGCAGTGCACTGTTTAGTACGCAGCTATAAAGGCTTTCAGTAGACATTAATATCAGTGAGCAACATAACACTGTAAAAGTCACCAACCCTGCTGCAATAAGCATTAAAAACAACCACTGTAATCAGTTCAAGATAGAAATGTAGTGATTGGAAAACAATCATTTTTTCAGCAGTGTGAAAGCACTGTTCATGTGAAGGCTGTAGATAAATTTTTCCTGCATATTACATCAATGCATAAGAGCAGATAAAATCTTTTTTAAAATGTTGAGACTATTCCATTTTATAATTATATAGATATTTTATGCTTACTGATGAGTACACTCCTTCAAGAGAGATTTTTTCTAGAGGCTCCTGATAAGAATAGAGCTATTCTTATTAATTATTCAGACATAAATTTAACAAATTAAAATAATTCCTTGCAAATGAATTGAATAAGTACTGATATCTTGGATAAAATAGCTGTCCCCTCCATTACTAAATGGAGACCAAGTTATAGATCTTTCTATAGCTATCTGCAAAATAATGTTGGCATTAAGCTTGTTCTCATGTGAGTATACATTCTTACTAGTATATCTCAAAAACAAGATGCTACTTTCAGTGCTAGATCAAGCCTTGCTGAGTCCTTGAGCTTTCTTAAAACTTCAGCGCTCCATCTCCTCAAAGGCACAAACAGCTCCTAATGTTAATCCCTTGGAGAGCAGAAGCCTTTCTGACTATCTAAAGAACTGTAATCCAAAGGTAGAGATTTTGAGTGTCCCATACATACCCTAAATTATAGCTCTCCATTTCATTTTAGGCTAATAGCATAGCTATTAGGCAATATCTATGGTACTCCGTGAAGAACTTTACCCTACTAGTGACTCATCTCCATTTCAGACTCCATAGACATTACTGCATCTATCTCATTCCACCAGCAAGGACCCTCATTCTTCGTTCCTAAAATTAATGTCTTTGGGAACAGAACAAAGGGTAGATTAAATAAAAAATGTATAGCAGTAACATCTGGCAGTCCTCCTATGTATAACCATAACTAGTGAAGAACAGAGGCCTCCACTGTTAAACCACAACACCAGGTGTCTGCCATGACCAGGATGGTGTAAAGACAGAACAGATGAAGATAGAAGGGATCTACCACTTCTTATTGTATAAAATGGCTTTACAAAGGGAACTAGATGAGTGAGAGCATTGGGAAATCAGCAACAGGTGGAGGAAATTACTCACTTTTGCCAGACTAGGGACCTGGGTTTGAATAAGGGTGATAAGGAGAAAAAATGGCAAAGCACAACTGTGACCTCCTTACAGCTGTTTATATTCTTACCATACTTCTTATCCTTTCTCGTAAGTTCTTTCCTCCTCTCTTTGTTTTGTCTGAACTTGTGGTTGCTGTTGGAACAGAGTTTGAGGCCGACAGATCTCCTTTTAGATATGTTATGATTATGATAGTTGTTTTATAAAGCAATGCATATTTTTACAGATTTCTATTGTTGGTTTGTTGGTGTTGTTTTTGTTGTGTTTTTTTTTTTTTTCTCCTTCAAATGGATGATGTATACATTATTCTTGTTCTCCCCAAGCCCAGTTTGCACAATTTATCATTGAAAAAAGAGCACGAGCATCATTGTTTATCATACAGCTACAAGCAATAGCAGTCTTTGTCCTGGGCTTGTCCTCAGCATCTTAACTAAGTAGCAAATCCATGTCCAAGGGCGTGCATGGGGGTATATTATTTATATGACTGTATTTCTTATGCCTGCTGCAGACTGTTACCAGCTTACTGACTCAGATACAATTCAATAGAAACCATGCTGCTTCCCAACCCTGCAGGCTTTTACCTGTGCAATCAA
Source organism: Tympanuchus pallidicinctus (assembly GCF_026119805.1). Classification (NCBI taxonomy): domain Eukaryota; kingdom Metazoa; phylum Chordata; class Aves; order Galliformes; family Phasianidae; genus Tympanuchus; species Tympanuchus pallidicinctus. The sequence goes on from NW_026294659.1 coordinate 175,702, forward strand.
GGTTTTCAAAGACAGGAGGCGTCCTTGGAAGGCAGCATCATGCAGAGGGGATCTGTCCGCCCAGCTGCCTAAAACAGCAAATTCATAAAAGTTAATTCAGCTATGCAACAGGTATTTCCCCTGGGAGGATGAGGGAAGTGCAGTGATATGGAAATGCAAAATGGGTTTCAAATCAATGTAGTGTTAGCAGCGAAACTGTAGATAAATTGATTTCAGCAGAGCAGCTGAAGGCTCAGGGAGGTTGGCCACTCGGTAAGGCGCCTCAACACCAGCTTTGAAAAATAGCTAAGAACACACTTCAGCAAAGATCACAGTTTTAATGCTGCTGGAGACTCAACCAAAGCCCTGCAGCACTCATGTTGTAAAAGATATCAGCTTCTGTCTGTTCTAGAGAGCTTTTGTCACAAGTCATATTCCAGTGCCCTTCACTTTATTAAGGGTTTCATAGCAGAGAGACACTGGGACGCTCTGTCCATCAAATGAATTCTAGCATGATTCTATCTGCCTTATTTCACAAATTGACAATTTCACAAATGACTTCTCTAGCTCAGACAGGTAGGTAACAAGTTTCATCCTCCTCCTCACTGAAAGTTTTCAGAACAGACATGAAAAAAATAGATCCTGCCCAAGCTTTCATTTTCTTTTCTCTTTTCTGATTTCCTGAATCATTTTAAGCTGTTGAACTGTGAAGAATTCTTCTTGCAGGTTTCTTCTTTTCCTTACTCTAATCTATTTATGTGCCACGAAATAAGTCTGTCTAGCTGCTACCTATACTTGTAGCCAGCTCAGATGGAGTGCATTTAACCTGCCAGAGAACAGAAACAATACCAGTGTTTGCATTTGTGCTCTATTGTACAATAGCCCCACAAGCATAGTGCTTGAAATCCACATCCCATTAATTATTTTCACTACACAGCACAACAGGGAGAAAGGAAAAGGTGATATATCTCCATTCCGGATGTTACTTGAGGCAAAGAAATCTCAATGAGAGGCATGTGAACGTCCCTAGGGATTTCAGACCAAGGACAGATAGTACACCAGAGACTGCCAAAGAGTTGCAGGAGGAGGAGAGGAGGTTGACCTAAAAGGCCTATATCACCCTCTGGTTTAAAGCCAGCATTGCTTTAAGGAGTTTCCAGCAGCCCTTAGCATTCTTGTAGTGTGTTTTCATTACCTTAGTACTTCACCTTGTGGTGGCGTTACAGTTTTAAATAGTGTTTTCACTTTTCTCTCCATTTACTTAAGGAGCTGTCCCTGGGCTCCAACAGCAGGAGGATGGTGTAGAAGGACAGCCAGCACAGTGTGCAGCCAGGCTCCTGAGGGCCAAGTAGGACTCACTAAGCAAAATGATGGAAACAGGTAGAGATGGAGAAAGATTTGAATGAAAACATCCAAAAAATCCCAGCTCCCTCCTCATGCTGGTGTCTGAAATAGGCAAGCTCAGTTCAGAAAGTTAGAAGGCTAATGACAAAAAGTAGGGGCCTCGTCCACCGGCAGAGTTCAGAGGTAACTGAACTGAATAAGCTTCATTGCCTTATTAAAACTCCTATGCATATTGTAGAGCATGTGTAAGCGCTTTTCACATGCATTGTGAAGGCATGTGTATGCACACACATGCTTCATGAGAACACATGCTGTTGCATACTTCCATGCTAGCCACAGCAACCTACCTCCCTGAAATGTGTGGCAAATATAGTTCCCATACAGAGCACTTCTTCCCTCCAGGGCTGTAAGTGACATGTTGGAAAGCACTGTCTTTTCTAAGTCAAGGATAACTTATCTTTAAGTTAAGTTTGGGAGCACTTCTGTTGCACCACACTGCAAAGAGAAGTCGCTGTGAAACTCTGCCTGTAACCCAATCCAGTGCCCCAGCAACAGTGTCACGTGGTCCTATATTTTGAAAGATTATCCTTAATGGCTTTTGCAAATGGCAACTTGCAGATAAAAATATGTTGTAGTCTGCTCAATTTCAAGACACTTTGCTAAGAACCTGTACAAAGGGAAAGCTGGTGTTTGTCAACATCTGACTGCAATTGTATGAATGCACCAGGAAAAAACAGTGGCAGCAATAAATAATTGGACTTACACTCTAGAGAATAAGTTAATAACCCAGAGACGGACATTCCAGAGTATAAATGCTCTGTAAGAAATGTTCTGCTGCCATATTTCTCTTGGACAGCGGTGCTTTAGGTGACCATCTTGCACCACAGACAATCCCACTGACTTTCCTGTACCTGTTCGTGGCAGCTCAGTTCATCAGGAAGCAAGTGTCCAAAACTGAGTCACATAAAGGCCTGAAATGTCACAATGCTGAAAGAAATCTTTAGGCTGGAAAACATGCTTTCATTAGTAGTAAATTTAAAATACTGTGTCATTTTAATCTGGTATTTGCATTTCCAGTACTTCTAATATCTATATGTTATTTTATATAGACACATGCACAAGAGTGATGCAATGGAGGTAAAACCACTTGGGGAAAAAAAGAAACCCAAAAATATGAAATGACCAGCTAAGTGGCATAGTAAGTACAACATATTCCTGCAACATATTATTTTCAGAACCATTTCAGATTTATTCATTTTTATGGCCTGACTTGTTGACATAAATTCACAAAATAATTAGTTATAACCTCCTGGAGCTTTCTTTCAGGAAATCAACACAACAAAAGTTTTCCCTAAATATTCTGTCGGTAAACATAACAAAGCCATCCGTAACCCCAAACCAAAGAATGCCATGCTTCCTAGAACAATCTTTTTATCTACTGTAGTGCCTTGAGCAAATGTTGTCCTCATTCGAGCTGGGTAGCTGTTGCAGTCTCAAATTTTGCACACCTATCACATGCCAACACATACCAACACTGCAAAGACCTCAGAAGTGAAAGGCACGTCAGGTTAAAACATTCACCCTATGCACTTAGCAACAAACTCTTTGTTTTATGGAATCTCAATGACCTAAATCCCAAAGTTATAAATATGTAGCAAATAGACGTCTGTCTGTTAAGAATGTCTATGTTTTTACTTTACCTGGGACTATTCCATAGATCTCTTCTGCTATCCTGGCAGCCTCTTTTCTGTTGCCTTTAACAATATAGAAATGAGTCAGCAGAGCCAAGGAAATCTTAATTAAAAGTTTGAAGCAAAACAAAGCAAAAATGGCAAAATAAATGTTAGTGAAAGCCTGGAGTATAGAACTGCCCTCCATTTTGCTTTGAATAGTTTCTCAGGTCTGCTAAGTTGCAGCAGGCTATTATCGGTATCAAATGTCATCTATTTTAAACCCTCCAGAACTTGCTGTTCCTCCATTACCAAAAATACATTGGTTTTCATTTGGTGCAGCTATTTGATACTAAGTAACAATACCAAGTATAAAATAGTCTGAAAATCCCACAACATGCAGGAAACAAATGGAATATTTGAATACTTTTCAGATAGAAACTCTCCATACCACTGAAAGCCTACAAATCCATAGTATATTTATCCTCTGACTCAAGAGTTGGATTAACAAAGGCTGCATAGGTAAAGTTGCAGAAGTAGTACAGAGATACTGCAAGAAGATTACTCTTCTGTCTTTCTCATCTTGGTAATAGGCCTTGCTGGTACTCACAGACAGAACAAGGCAAGTGTATTAAAGAAAAGCATTACCATGAAAGAAAGAAATAAAACCATGTATTTTTCAAAGCCAGGACTGAGAAATCAAAGTTATTCTATGAGTAAAAATATATTAAGTGTGAAATCAAAAACACATAATAACAGACTAGTATTTTCCATCATTTGGATAAAGAATGGTGTTCATTATTATCCCTTGCAACCAGCATTTTAGTCTTTCAAAAGAATAGGAACTTTTTTACATTATCTGTCATTGATTCCAAGGTATATTATTTGAAACTTAAGATGCACCCTTTAATTTCCTTTTTTTATTTCTGAAAACAAATGGCTTCTACAGACAACAGACAAAGTATCTTTCTCTGCATGCAATTAACTGAATTTCTGTGGGATGGCCCATTTCCTTTTCATTTAAATATTTATTTATCACTATTTCCCTATAGGTACAGTTAGAGGGAGATTTTTAATTCTTTTTTTTCTTTTGGATCCTCTCTTTTCTCAGGTTCTTGCACCCTTAAACTCAAACACCTGTGAAGGGAAAGAGTGAGACATCCCAAAGAGTTAGTGGATATGCAGAATGAAATTTTAAAGCAAATTATTTCCCTGGACACTTAAGATTCAATTTGTTTTATAGCAAAATTGCTTAGTTAGTACTACACCACTCTGCCCTTCCAGTGCACCAGGACTTAGTGTATGCATGGACTTGTTGGAAAAAACACAGCAAAGTGTTGATTTTTTGTTTGTTTTTCATTTTTTCCAAGTGAAACTATTTTTCGAAGATGCCATGTTAAACTAAGATATTACATTTTTATCAGCACCTTAACACTTCACATAAATATTAGGCAAAACTTTCCTTTCACAGTAACATAAGGTGCTGGTAGAAACAATAACATGTACGAATCCAAGCAAGAAAAAAATCACCAATTTTTTAAATCCTCTTTGCCACATGACAAGAAGCTGAATATAATGATTACATGGGACAAGTTCAGCTGGGCAACCAAAGAGAAACACAGTTAAGTTTACTCAGAAGCAAATAAATAAATACATTAATTAATTAATTTAAAAAAAGGAAATTTAAAAAAAGAAAAAAAAGTAGAGAGATCCACAAAACTGCCTTTTAATATGATGCAAGCAAGAAGGAATAGTACTTTTTACAAGGGTGACCACAAAACTGACATTTGGTTGCAAAGATGTGTTATCTGCCTTCACAGTCAACTGGGTAGATAAGAGGTAAAATTGTATGAGTCTGCAACCTGCAGAAAAATACAAGAAACTGGAGATCAGATAATTCCTGCTGAAATTCTCCTAACCCTGAAGGAGTATGAAATCCTAGTAACAATGAAGAGCTCTCCAGGAGGTCTAAAACAACATGAACACAATAAAAATGACTATCCCAGAAAGACAAGCTTCATTTGTATAGCAGCAAATTCACCTTCCTGGCTTCAGAACAGCACAACTTAAAGAGCTGAATTAAATGGTGGAGTCATTAGAGAAAAACTCATGAGTTTTTATGCATAATCACTTGCATGTAAGAACAGTATTGGATTGAACTCAAAAAGTCATCAGTAAGAAGGCAGTTGAACAGTGCAGTGGGCAGAACTGATACAGATGAAGGTAGTGGTCAGATAAGAAATAGCAACATCTGGCATGATCACTCAGAAACATTTGGCATTTCTAAAACTAGAGGAAGGTGAGCAACAAAAGATAGGAATTACAGGAGATGTTACACAAAGGAAGAGCAACCACAGTACAGAAACAGGAAATGTACCTCCCTTGCTGCTTTGTGTCACTGTGTTGTGTTTTGAATGGGATGGATTGTGCAACTTACTGATAGGTTGCAGGACTGAACTGAACATCTCAGCACTTGGTAGAAAAAACATGCCTCATTGAGAACTTCAGCACAGTGTCTAACCCAAAACAGTCTTCTGTTAGAGTGATTACCAAACTGACAAATCAAAATATCCAGAAGATATGTTAGTCCTTCAGTATAAATGTCATGATGTGAATAGTTTAACTGGATCCCTTGAAGAACTGGAAAGTAATTTAGTATATAAAGTATATATCTTTAATGTAAAAGCCTGCAAGGAAAGAGCACAAAAGAAAAAACAGACTGACTTAGAGAAAAAAAAATAAATTAATTATGGGTCACCCTAACTTTAGTTGTAAGAAAAATGTCAGATATGACCTGAAGAATTTGGCCATGAAATAAAAATCAGAGAGGAACTTCCTCTCAAAAAAATTAAAAAAGGAATTAAGTCTATTTTTATGCTTGACAGTCTTTGAATTACAGCAGTGTATTTCTAAAGTATTTAATTGAGAGCTTGAGTAACATTTTCAATTAAATAAGATAATTGGAAAAAAGGAGACAAATACATCATCTCTAAGGGAACCAGAACAAGAATACATGGTAGAGAACCTAGCTATTTTTCTATCAGTTTGATCTAATAAATGATACTACTTTCCATGCAACCATTGCCTCATTTGCATCCTTAGATAGCACAGTAATAACACTCCAGCTTTTAGAAAGGGTTGTATGTAGTGACTCACTGTTTGCTCTCATCAAGCAGATGAAGGATTAATCTCACCTACCCATAGCCTGTTGCACCGCATATATTCTGGTTATCTAAACCTCTACTGTCTGGGCAGGATGACAAGGAATTCCAGCTGGTAATTAATATCTTATCTGCCTCCAACACCTATGATAGCACAGGATGACTCACCTTCTAGATGCATTCTACCAGTCCCTCCTGATTAAACAAGCTTAAAAAAACAATGTGTACTAGACAATCAGTTTATACATGGTACTGTTCAATAAATCCCACACAAACATCACCACCAGACTTAAGCTGGTGCTGAAACAAGTCAGAGCGTGAAAATAATCCTGTTAGGTCCACAAGAAAAATGTGTAATTTCAGTACAAAGACAGATTCAGGTGTAAAACAGCATCTTGCTCTCAGCTTTATTCTTCAACGAAACGTATATCCCTTTCATCCAAGTGACCGCATCAGTGTGAGAATAATTAGAAAAACTATAGAAGTCAATGTACTTCTGGGTGTCAAGAAAAATACAGAGCAAATATGACAGGAGTAGTTTAATGATAGCAAGTCAAGCAATATATTAAAAATACGTAAAATTGATCTTTAAAAAAACATTTGTGAAATACTTTCAGGATGGGTTGTTCTTATGTTTGTTTACAGTGAGTTTTTATGTAACTGAAATTTTACAATAAATGAGCCTAAGTACATATGAATAAAAGGACTAGCAAAACAACATAAATATCAAAAGGAGAAAAAATAAGTTTATTTGTTAAAGGTGAAGAAAAGCTTGATCACAAAAAAGTAAGTTCATTACAGTGCAGCCAGCTTCTTACAGATCTATCCATATCCTCTAAAACACAGTCTAAAAGGCAAATCTTACATTCACAATTCACTTGATACTTGCTCTGGTTTAATACAATTTTCAACTATCAGCATGCAGTCTATACTTCACAGTGTCTGCAAATAGTGTACTGGAAACACAACTTCTCCTTGTATCTGTGTGATAGAATTTTAATATGGATCAATGCAAAATTTTCACTGCTAAAATAAAGTAGTTCAAAACACTTCTGCGTGCACTTGGGTAGTCCCTTCTATGAAGGGGGGCAATTAAGCTTCTATACAGAAGGGCTTGGTGCATTCCCTCCTCCTCCACACAGGAGGCTTTGCTCTATGCAAGATGTTACTCAGTATCACTCCCTGGTTGGTAACATTTTCTCAGTATTTCACAATACTCAAATGTCACCCACTACCATAACCGAAACATTTTGGTTTTATTAAATTGTATTTTAGGAATATGTGTTTGGAAATGAATAAAACAACACCTCTGCTCAACTTCTCATTATTGTGCTCCCTTCAAACAAAGTTTTCCATTTCACTCACTGCTGCTTTACAAAACTGTAAATGGTTGAGTGATGGTGACATCACCCCTTGCTCTATTGCACAAGATAGGTAAGTGAATCAAAGAGTTACATGCATTGGGAAACAGTATATGTGTAGTAAAACCAGTTATGGCTTAAATATTTTCGCTTATGCAAAGTGTTTTTAGTCATCACTAAGTCATCACTGTAAGCTCAACCACAAATGATGACAAGCAGCAGTATGCAGTATATTCCTATACTTTCTAATTGTATGTTTCCACATACTAATGAAAAATACCCATTCTTTATTGAAAATGAAATAAACATTTAGATGAACTGTTTTATTATAAGTACACAATGTTCCACAAAAGAAAAAAATAGAATTTTTTTTAATAGATTATCATAATCCTACTGAAAATTACGTCTGTTTTTGTAGCTGTTGTGGGAAACCAAAAGAAATAAACTGGAATCAATAAATTATTTAAAAAATTGCATAACATCTTCCTGGAATGATAATCAGTATTTTTTTTTTAAAGAGCTGCTATAAACTAGAATGTTGTTATTTAAAAAAGTAAGTAAAACATTACCTTATCTCCACCCATTTACCATAACATGTGGCACCATTTTAGCTGAACTCCACTGTTAACATAGAGAAAGATTCAAGTTGTAAGACAATGCATATTTTACATTATGTATCAAAAGCTAAAAAATTCTATTAAAAGAAAATACTTTGTAAGTAGCATGTATTTCACATAATATTTCCAAGTTTCGTGAATATACGGTCAATTAAATTATCAAATGTTTCTCTAGCAATAATGTACCCTAACTGAAAAGATGACACTGACAAAAGCTGTGTTTCAAATACTACCCTTCAAGGGTTTGAAAACAGTATTTTCATATTGCACAGTTTTAACACTAAAACAGTGTCCAACTACATAATACTGAGGGTCAAAAAAAATCATCATTTTTTCAGTTGAAAAAGAAATCAGGCTGGTGCATTAGGCAGGGGGTAGTCTGATGGTTGTCTGACATCAGTGAGAGGTTTGCCTCCTCTCACATCTGCATGTTCTGCTGTTCCTATTACAAATAACTTACAGCTAACAGGTGCAAGGAACTTTTTTTCCCCTTCAAGAAAAGCTTATCTATTGGTTACTCCCATTGAAGGGGTGCCTTCTCTAAAGTTAACTTGCAGAACCTGTCTGACAGTGCTTCTGGTGTGGTCTCAGTGAAATCACACACACTAACACTGTCCCTCCCAGAGATGGACTGTAATGCCATTTACATAAAAAGCAGAAGAATGGCAAATGGAAAAAAATAATAATAAGAGTAGGATGGTGCTTGTTAAGGCTTGTTAAGCTCTTACAGATTTCTCTCTCTCATTCACACATATAAACACACATACACAAACACACACACACACACACATTAATTTATGCTTTGGCATAGTCTGCTGGAGGTGTTTTCAGGCCTGAGCTGGTTCTGAAGGCTATACTATATTATGCTAAAGGCTAAACAATATCATCCCCTCACCTTTCTATTTTTTAAAAAGCCACCTATGTATTTTAAGGAAAAAATAATTAAAAAAAAAAAGTCGTAAGTTTTGCCTCTCTTTCTTATGTGTATGTTAGGAGGACAAATTCAGCCATTCTGAAAATATCAAAAACTCATTATGGAGTTTTAATAACAGGATAATCTGATTTTCTAATTTCATAAAGGACTTCAAAATTATAAGACTGTGCAGGCAAAACACTACCACTGGGACACAACTGATAGAACTAAGTCTCTGAAATTTCTATGATAATAATGAATTCAAAGTAATACAGAATTTGAGAATAATAAAGAATTTAGGAGTATTTTCAAGTGCCATTTTCATCTTAGGAAAGAAAAGGTATGCTTTGTTTAGATAGGTCTCAAAAAATCACAGTAATTATAAGGAATTTATATAGATTACAGTAAACTAATAATTTTTCTGTTTTGCTTCTCAAAATACCACAAAAGCTTATACTCAGTCTGTAATATTCAATTTACAGAGAAAAAAAATATTTTTTGTCTCAAAGGCTCTTGACACATAAAAAAATCCATGTTCTCCCTCAGCTTTAAGTGCAAAAGTGATGTTCGTATACTTTCAAGAACTCAAAACTAAATAAGAACATAATCCTAAATTGAGGTAGTACATTTGAATCAAGTTTCTTTCAAAGAGCTCCAGAAAGAAACTGAAGAACTTAAGTAGTAATATCTATCAGCAAGCCTTAAAACCTCTAGGGACTGGTGCATTTTTAATTTCCATCTGAACACTTTTGGAGCTTGGAGGTTCTTCTTTAACTCTTCCTCTTTTCGCCCCAAAATACTGTTTAGTCCATGCACCATTAGGACCTGTGGCATCCATTGCAACATCAATAATGGAATCTGGAGTTATCCACCTCAGAAACAACAAGAAAAGGAAGTTCAGAACAGCAAAAAGAGCAAAAATATACCCAGTCACTGGGCCACAGTGAGACATGAGTCTGTCAAGTCTCTCATCCATTGGTAAAACCACTTCATCTGCAACCCTCTCATACACCTAAGAGGAGAAAAGACAGAGAGTCCCTGTAAGTAAACCAGAACATAAAACTGATTTTTAATTAAAGAAACACTGCTATGATAAACTTTAATGAATGTGAAAATACATGCTATTAATGACAAACATATATGTAAAGTCATACATTATATGGTTAGTCCTGTGTTTCACAGAATCACAGAATAGCTTAAGTTGGAAGGGACCTTTGAAAGCCACCTACTACACTTCTCTGGCAACAGGGACACCTACAGCTACATCAGGGTTAGCTATGTCATATATATAAAAATATATATATTTTTTACATCCAATATAGTTTCATAAACCAGAAAAATGTTTTCAGGGACCTGCATACACAACTCGAGTCTCAAATCATACAAAAGAGCTTTGTTGTTGAGAACATTGCAGGTTTCATCCTACAAATACATTAGCAATGAGCTAACAAACAACTGTCCTTTGTGCAACTTAAGCTCTGTGTGTCCTTCTCCCAGTTAACAGAGTTTAGTTTCATGTCTTAAGGAAGGGCTACAAAAGCAGCTGAAATCTAGGCTGACTTCTATAAAAACTTTGCAATTGAAATGTTGTTTGCAGTTAAAAAATCGTCAGATAAGTTGTACTGACAGTATTTGATAAAGTCATTGTATGTGACACTTCTTCTAGGAAGTTTATAAAAGAGAGATTTATCTAAGAAACAGTACAAAGTAATTAAGACATATGTGTTCCAGCTACTCTTGTCCAAAACACAGGGGCTAAAGTCAAGAGTGACAGATCTTTACAGGAGTGAATAAATTATCGCAGTTAATATTCTTCACTAATGACTGAGTTTTCCCCCCTGAAGCACAATTCTAATTATGAAATATGATTTCAAAAGCATGGTAATTTATTTTCATTACATCCATAGCTCATATATATTCAGATATGTCTGCTGACATTAAGATACCTCTTGTCTCCTCATTTTAAACCAGTCATTAGCATATCACAGACTAAACTGTGTCATGAACTCTTCTCCTTTTCATAAATCTTATGCAGCATGTTTGCTAGTTATGCCAGAAAAGTTACTTACTGTGAAAACTCTGGAAAAAATTATACGAGTAGAAATGTAACTAAAGATCTAGGCTATTCTTCAGAACATTTATCAGCGTTATGTCATGGGGGAAAAAAAAGCAAGTAGAAAGAAAAAAAAGCCTATTTTGGAAAAGAGAAGTATTTCCTGAACTTCTACAAACCACCTGAGTTTGTTGGAAAAAAAAACATTCAAAAATTAAACAGAGATGCACATACAATGTTTCAAAAAAGTCACTTTCCAGATATGTATTTTAAGAGAATTAAAGTGGTTGTACATACTTTTTCAGTTCTCTCTGCTACATTCCTCCATGTATAAAATGTCTTCACTTTGTTATGAACACTTTCTGGAGATGGCAGTTTTCCTGATCTGAGCTGGGCAATTGCCTTTTCTAGTCCATCACACAAAGACTTCACGGAAGGTTCACATAAAATAATGAGATCTTCTGGAAGCACCTCCGGAATCCCACCAACTCTTGTACTCACAACCTTTGAAAGAAACAAAAGAATTACTACATGCACTGCATAACAATAAAATACAGTGATGATCATGCTGTTTCACTGTTTAGATGTAACATTATCAAACAGAAAAAGAGGAAAAAAAACCCAATACAATGACTGGTTGCCATGAAGGTTGCCATGAAGACTGGGAGTTTTACCTGCATGAGAACTAAAGGTATAAGCCCTAGAGAAGATCTAGGGCAACAAATTACTTTTAATGATGTTCAGAATTATTTGATTACATGGTAAGACAAAAGATGGTCCAGTGAGTGATTAAGAAGACATTTTCCCTAAAGGTGTTTCTCACAGTAGAAAACTATGTGCAACTAGATTTTGGACCTTTTCTCCATAGACCCTCACAACAACTGTTGCCTCTACTTGTGGATAACAGTTTTACCACATCTACCTTCAGTTTATAGTTTCTAGGCTGAACCTTTATAAGAATTTCTTTACAACTTCAGTAACCTGAATTATTTTTAAAGCGAAATCAAGAAGTGCTACAACTTGTGTTCTCTAATCATTTCTAGCAGGCAACTGTAAGAAAACCACAGAGCTTCCAACACCTACAGTGGAAAACAGATGACTGGGGAATGAACAGTGTTTACACTAAGCCAAGGACTCTTCAGTTTCTCATGCAGCAATACTAGCAAGAAGGGGGGTGTACATAAGAAGGTAGGAGAGGACAAAAATCAAGACAGCTGACCCAAAATGGCCAATATATTTGATATTCCATACCACATGACATCATCCTGTTTAATAAAACAACAATAAAACATAGAAGAGTTGGTGGAGGGGGCAACCATTGCTACAAGACTAGCAATGTGTATCACTTGTGGGGTTGTTTTTTTATTCCTTTTTCTTGCCCATTCAACAATCTTTCCCTTCACTCAAAAGTTCTATCTTTTTCCCCCACCCATTTTCTCCCTCACCCCACTGGGGCTTAGCTACCTGCTGGGTTAAATCATTAGATACTTCATCAGTTTGTCTTTTAAAAAGTTTCTTCAGGTTTTAATATGAGGACCTCAGTTCCTTATAACTGTTGATTAACTTTTTCTTTTAGCTGTCAATCTATAAATTGAGCTGTCTATTAGCCAGAAAGGACTTGTAATGTGATAGCTCCAGTGTCTTCTCTCTCCTCCTAATTTGAATGCCTGCATTCAGCTGAAGTAAGATCCTGTATGTCAGACCTTGATGCAGAGGGAAAATAGTCATCAAACAATGGTTTAGTTTGGTAGTTTAATATGTCCAACTGACCAGCCACCTATGGTCCTAAGACAGTTTTCAGGAGCTCCTCATCAAGCAGAGTCAAAGTAAGTCTTCATGAACATCAACTACCCTTCAATCTGTAATATCAGTACATACACAGTAACACTGTGAAGAGATAGTCTGGTTAATTCAAACTGAAAGTTAGCAGGTGTGCCTATATTCTTAACTCTACTACAGGTTTCATGAATTTTGATTGAAATGGATACATGCGTTCTAGACAGTTGAGGTTTTTATTTGCCTGTTTGTTTTACCTGTAAACCACAGCTTGCTGCTTCCACAATTGCCATACAGAAGGCTTCAGTGAGGGAAGTGTTGAGAAAAATGTGACCCTGGACTAGAACATCTCGAACATCCTGGTGTTCCAAGGCTCCTAGGAGACGTACCCTGTATATAAGAAAAAATACAAGATAAACACTAGATTTGTGCTGTAATAGTTCTGTAAAATGTTAAACATCATTGTGGTTTAACCTGGCCAGTGGCTGAGTACCCCATAGTCATTTGCTCATTCTCCCAAATCCCAGTGGGGTGGGGGAGAGAATGGAAAAAAATACAAAAGTAGAACTTGGAGGTTGAGATCAAACTATTTACTAAGGTAGAGAAAAGAAAAAGGATAATAGTTATGACTACATATATATATTAATACATATGAATGTATATTGCAAGTAATGCACAAGAAATTGCTCATCACCTCTCAACTAATGCCCAGCTAGTCCCCAAGCAGTGGAAGAGAGCGAGATGAACTCCCACCCCCTTCAAGACTCCATTTGCATGATGTCATATCGTATGGAAATCCCTTTGGCCAGTTTAAGTCAGCTGTCCTAATTCTCTTCCTTCCCCGTTCCTTGGGCCCTTCGCTGAGAATGGCCTTGGCTCTGTACAACACTGCTCAAAAGCACCTATAAAAATCAGTACTTTACAGTATCAGTACAATATTGTTTTTCTCTTATAAACAAAACATAGCATTATACCAGACACTATGAAGAACACAATTCCGTCCCAGCTGAAAATAAGACACGTATATACTGAAAAATGAGTTCCAGTCATACACACATATAGAGAGGGAAGCAACGCAGACACCTTGTTCCATTATCTCTAAATCTTGATCAACAATTAAGAAATACAAGACTCTCTTGCTTTTTTTCCAGACAAAGTTGGTGGAGAAGGAGTTTCCCCATTTTGTTTTAAGAGCAACCACCTTCAAAATACTACTGGCTGATCCTTCTAGCTTTTTACAAGAACCCAGCTTCACAAAATTCATAATAAAGATTAGTGCGCCTTTCTGTGTTTAGATGCATTATCTGAATTTTCAGCATGAGGTGTGACCACTGTCAAAGGTCAAAATTAAAAAATAAAATAAAATTAGAATATGAAAGATCAGAGCCTATCACTTTGGAGAGGTACTGGAAAACCAGAAGAAAGAAAAAAGAGAACTGAAAGACAAACAAACAAGTATATTTCATACCAGACAGGAACAGATGGAAGAATTACTGATTGAAGTACAGTACAGATACTGGAAAATTAAGAACCTGGTACTGGCTATATAAAAAACTACCTTTGAACAAACAACAACAAAGAAATATTTACAGACATCACAGAACCATTTGGTAACATTTACTCGAACAAACATGTCTCTAGCACAACAGGAAGACATACTAAATAAGTCCTGGCCTGAAGAGTTTCGTACTGAAATTAAAAGAGTTAAAGAAAATAAAGTAGAGCAATGGCAAGGAGGAAGCTTCCAGAATTATTAGGAATTATTCCCACAGACAATATAAGCAACACATTCTCACATAGCAACATAAAGTAGCCATCTAACAATTCATGCCACATAGTGATACTGCAAGTACATTAATAGTGTTATAAATTCAGATTATCTCTGACTCAAGACAAGGTTCACACCAGGTCAACTTGCAAGATCATAGTCCAACTCTAGAAGTTCTCAGTTAGAGTTTGATCTTTCTACCTTCCCTTCTCCAGCCTCAAGTTTTTGAGGGAAGAAGGCAAGGAGCTGCTTTCTTTCCTACCTCTTAAGTACAGTGATTAGAAACATGCTCAGAACAAACCTGTCATGTAGCTGGTATCTTTCCCGCACTTCTTCGAGTACAATTCGTTTTGGTCCTTCTCCTCCAACTAGGAAATGTAACTCTGGATACTTCTGACAGAGCTCAGGAATTATACCACTAAGCAAATCTATACCTAAGAACATAAAGTAGAAGGCAAGATGCTATTGTATTGGATATTAGAAGTTACATCATTATGCAAATCAACACCTAAGAGCACAAAATGTAAGACAAGCCATTACTGTAAAAGCACTTACCATGATGTAGCCTACTGCTACATTCCCCCTTGTCTTATCACTATTTGCCCATGTAAAAAGACGCTCTCCCTCCTGTTATATACTCCTCTCATGCACTAGAAGGTCGCAGTGAGGTCACCCCAGAGCCTTCTCTTCTCCAGGTTGAACAAGCCCAACTCCATCAGCCTTTCTTCATAGGAGAGGTGCTCCAGCCCTGTAAGTATCCTCATGGTCTCCCCTGTACCCAATCCAAAAGCTGCACATCTTTCCTGTGCTGGAAGTGCATCCAGGCCTGGATGCACTAAGGTAGTAAAGTAACATAAGCCAAGCTTTGCACTTTACAAATTTCAGTTTACAAATCTTCTCTATCAGAGAAGAAATATAACTCTAAATCCAACATGAGCAAATGGGAGCGATGACCAAAATCAACATTTTTTGCTACCGTTACCTTTTCTGTAAACAAGCCTGCTGACCACCACGATCGTTACAGTGCTGTCATCCCTCCTAGACGGGTCTGGGGTGAAGTCGGTGGGATCCACAGCATTGGGGATGACAGACACGATGCGGGGGTCCAACGCCGCTCGCAGCACCGTGTTCTCCTTACTGGTGTAAGAGACGCAGATGATGTGGTTCGTATCGCACAGGGACACGGTCAGGAGTTTGTTGGTGAGCACAGAGCTGACATCCGCAAAGCCAAAGAGCGAGTGGTCCGTGAACACCGTGCGCAGCCCCATGGTCTTGGCGTGGAAGAGCGCGTCATGCGCCATGGCCGAGAAGGAGCTGTGGGCATGGACGATGGTGACTCGCTCCCGCACAAAGATGTACCTGAGCAGAGGCAGGCTGTGGAAGAGCGTGGTGGCAGTGGACTGGTTGTACATCACCCTCAGTGGCAGGTAGTACACCTTCAGCCCGTTGGTCAGGTAGCGAATGCCTTTACGGCTGCCGTAGGCGTGGGTGACCACCAGCACCTTGTGGCCGCGCTCGATGAGGCACTGTGACAGCTGGTAGATGTGGCTCTCCACGCCGCCCATGTTGGGGTAGAAGAAGTCCGACACCATGCAGACGCTCTGCGCCCTCCCTGCCGCCATCCTCCCGCCGGGGCAACGACCAGGAGCCATCACTCCCTGCTGGCCACACGTCGGACCCCCACGGGCCCCTCGCCATCGCTGGGCCCGGCCATCTCCCGCGCGCAGGCCGCGCCGACCGCGCTACCGGCGGGGGGGGCGGCCGTCGCGGGCCCTTTAAGAGCGCGCTCACCTCGAGCAGCCGCCACCCGCCTCGCAGGGGGGCGCGCGCACGTACCTGCCGCCCGCCGCCGCTCGCTGGGCGCTGCCCGCCGTCTTCCCATTTCCGGGTACGGCCGCGTCACCACGGTAACCGCGCGGCTGTCTCGCCCGGTCCCCGCAGCCGAGCCTCGGCCAATCGCCGCCCGCAGCCGCGTCACGCGGGAAAAGAAGCGACCAATGGGAGCCGGCTGCGAGCGTCGGGAGGGTGGCGGTGATGGTGGGAAGGGCCGCGGTGGGGGCGGTGCCGGTTTCGTTTCTTCCTTTTGGGCACCTTGTGTGTGAGGAGTCACCGCCCCATACTATTCGTAATCCGCTCTGGAGACCTTTCCACAGTCGTTACCCAGACTGGGCACCGAGGTGTCCTGGGGCAGTTAGGTTGTTCTGTGAGATGAGGAGGGAAGGACTTGGAGCTGCAGGCCTCAGATCAGCCATGCTCGTGTTAGATGGGCAGTGGGAAGCTGCATCCCCTCACCTCAAACAACGCCGTGTGCTGCGGTTAGAGGTCTGCCTTAATTACTGTTAGAAAAGCTTGCATGCTACAAGGCAAGCTGATGGAAAAGAAGTTAACTGTAGGCTGTTGTAAGATGAAGAGCTACCTTAAGGTTCCAAAGTTCTTACACCATTCCCAAGAGGAGAAGCTCTTGTGACTCACTTTTGGTCTGTGTCATTCGCAGTAGGAACTCCCAAAACGTTCTCAAGTCTTGCTGCACATCCCACTGGTAAGCGAAAATAAAAACATAGTTGGAAATGGTCCAGAAACTGTCCAGTTTGGGAAACAGCTGAGTAGCGTGACATGCTCTGACACTCTGAGCTGGCATCACTGGGCTGAGCCTTATCTTCTCAATGAGCTTTGGAATCAGCAGTTACCAGTTCCTTGCTGGCTTGTCCATTGCTGGCTGCCAAGACTGGATGTTATCTCAACAAGCTAGAGCTGTTCGTGACTTTGTTTTATTGTTCCCAATATTTTCCTTGGCAGCTGATTCTCATTGCAAAGATTTCTGGTATGAATTTTGTCAGATTCAATGCTATCATCACTCCTATGCAAA
The DNA here is from genome assembly GCF_026119805.1 of Tympanuchus pallidicinctus. Lineage (NCBI taxonomy): Eukaryota > Metazoa > Chordata > Aves > Galliformes > Phasianidae > Tympanuchus > Tympanuchus pallidicinctus. Next base: position 193,210 of record NW_026294659.1, read on the forward strand.
TATCTATGGCATGAGCTGACCTAGGCCACAGTGCTGGTTGGATTCCAGGTTGGGTTAAAGCTTGGACAGACATAGTTTGGGGGTGCTGATCACAAGAAAGAAAAAGGAAGAAATCAGGTCCTTTATTTTGAAACTGGAAGAGTTGAAAGGCGTTGGTGTGTTGAATAAGAAAACCATTGCTCATTCTTTGAGTCTTTTCCAGTGTTGAGAAAGGTGAGGCTGGTATTGGTACATCTGACCTCGTCATCAAGTGCTCCGCCTGGGTGGAACGCCTGGTGGGAACCTGAATTTCATGATATAATTGTACTGTGAAAAGAGCCAAGGGAGCGGGAGGCCATGGGGATCCTAGTTGTCAGCAGAAACTGGAGCCTGGATGTAAGAAGTTTGCCCTAAATAAAGTTCAAGGGAAAAAAAAAAAAAAAAAAAATAGTTGTGCAAAACAAGGAGAAAAGCACTTAGAGGTTCTCAGGTACAGCACCCTGATAAATTCTGGTAGTATCTTGCTTTGTGGTCAGGTCAGGTCTGCCCTGAAGAATCAAACTGTACTGTTCACTGCCATTCTACTTAGAAAAACAACACTTTTTTTTTTTAAACTGTCTCAAAAACAACTTTTTTTTTCTTTCAGGACTAGCTGTTTCTAATATCAGACTCCTTGTACTCTGTAGAAAGAAATCATACTTCTTGATATGCAGCTTAGAAAATCCAAAGATGAATCGTAGCTGATGTACAATGTACAACCCCTCTCATCAGCAGAAGTGGAGTCTGTTGTGACCCATAAGCTAATGCTGACCACTGTGCAAATCAAGAATGCTGACACTGACCTGCAAAACATTCCACAGGAGACACCCACATCTTCTCAGAAACCGCATTTTATGCCATAGCAGCTATGATTTTTTTGGCCCTCTGTTTATCTGAAGTTTAGAGAGAATTCAGTGCTTTCTCAGCAATTGGCTGTAAGCTCTGGAACGGCTTTCTGAAGGAGGTCAGGAAAAGTATTATGGTGAAGCTTCCCTGCCTCTGAACTTGCACGTTAAGTTTGATATTCTGACATCTGTATTCTGCATTAAACATCCAGCTATGTTTATTGTCATATCTTCAGTTCTGTCACCTTGTACCAGCAAGGTCCTCTGACTGTCATGTTCAAACAGTCCTGAAAAAAACTGTCTACCAGCAAGCCTGGGAAAAAAAAAACACAAAACAAAACAACAAAAAAAAAAAAAAAAAAAACCAACAAAACAAACAAACACGGAATGGAAAAAAATCAAAACACCATTGATAAAAATATTGCTACATTTTGTGTCCACAACTGTTTCTTAAGGACAGGACACCACATACTTTTCAGTGGCAGGGTTGCTGTTTATTATTCATCACTGATCCTGGGCACATCCAGAGTCCAACTTACCCTGTTCTGAGGTGGAGGGATCAGCAACTAAAGAGGGAATCACATTTCCTTCTCCTCTAAATGCCTGAACTTCATGTATTCGCACTCTCATTTAAAGTAGATACAAGGTCAGAGTAAGACTGTGGAACGTATAGAGAGTAAAGGCAGTGACAACAGACAGTAAAAAACATTGACAGCAGAGTAATTAGTGCTTTCAAACCCTGTCCTTGTATACCACCTGAAGTACCTTCCTAAGATGGGATAATGAAGAGAGAAGATGTAGGAGGCTTAAAGAGAGTCCTGTGGTATTGTTCTGGCAGCAGATGTCATTGTGCCTCAAGGAGATCACTTCAGTTTTCTTGAAAACAAAAGAGAACTTTTTTCCAGGTATTGTGCTACTTCATCTCCCTCTCAGCTTCCTCTCATGCTGATTCTGTTGCTTTGCCCCAAGCCTGATGTACAACACTGCTTCTTTCTTAAGGACAAGGTAGCCATTTGGTGGAAGGCTTTTGCTCTGTGTGATAAGACGGTGTATTAAATTAACATGTTTGTAACATGTCTAAAGCATGCAGCTTTATTATTTCAAAGCATCAATAATTGGCAAGAGCAGAGGATCAGTTGTTCACAAACTAGTTCACAAAAGAACTGTGCTGTTCCAGATCCTGATACTAGTGCAGGGGAGCACTGGAAAAGAAAACCCAGGACAAGGACTAGTGCTCTGAGTGCGCACAACTAGCTTCTAGTGCAGGAAGATTTCTTGGATTCAGGAAAGCAGAAGCTACTTGAAGATTCAAATGGAGAACATTCATGAAAAATAATACTGCCGAATGGTAATCGTGTCACTGGAGCAAGTGTGGAGCAAGACTTACTAGGGAAACCAAGTAAGAGATATCTGGAAGCAGCCCAACGCTCTGAAAAAACAGAATGCTTTAGTTTCTGACCCTACTGGAATTACATGTGCTCCAAAATGAGGAGGAAAGCAATATATGGAATCTTCGTCTTGAAGGAAAAGATGAACTGTCCTTCTGTTTTCTTTGTTTTATATGGTAAATCGGTGGAGCCCATCGCTTCTCTTTAGACTCCTGTGAAGTAAGGGCCCAACTGTTTACTTCAGCAGTTATTTTCTGTTGTTGGAATTCAAAAAGGATTTAACAAGTTTCAATATTACCTTAAAAAAGTTAGTTGTGCATGGTTTCTACTGTATGTAGCCAATCCCCTACCTGACTACAATACCACCCACAGAACAGGCAAGAAAATAGATGGCTTTCTCATACAAGCACTAGCGTATTCTTGTGGTCTCATATTCTTGAAACTCTTTGCAGCCAGATGAGGTGGATACCGATGCACTTTTTCAAGTAAAAGTTTCAAGTCAAAAGGTTAGCAGGCTGCGGTGCAGTTCATGAAGGAAATGGCCCTTGACTACAAACTGTAAAACAAGGGCTTCTTTTCTAAGGCAGATTTCACTCTTAGACATAGAAAGTATATTTGATTTCCATTTGGCAGGCACATCTCCCTCCCGAGCAGCATATCTAAGGCAGGTGAATGAATTTGCTAATAAAAATGAGTTGATCAACTGCTCTGTGTCTGTTAGGTCTCACATCTGTGCTCCTAAGGCACATCCTGAAGTCTTGATTTCTCATTAGCTTTCTGTGTATGTCAGTTCTCTCCCATCCAAGAGCCCAGCTCCTCTTGCTGCTCAAATCAGGACAATGCAGATGGGGAAGGGTAGGAGGGTTTGGGAGCAGTTGGGATGAATTTGCCCAGAAGTAGATTTCAGTCTCCCAAGATTACACACAGGTCATGTCTCCGTCCTTACAAGCACAGGACAGTTGCTCACAGTGGTGACAGTTGCTGTGGATAATCCTCTTTTGCCCAACCAAAATCTTTCACTACTTCAGTTTAGGGACCATTTCAATGCCCCAGTCATTGGAAACAGAGCCAGGTTGCTGGATGCTTTCTGCCAGTGACCAGCTTATGGGCTCCCTGTATGGTAGATAAAAATTCCTGGACAAACAGTGCAAGCGATGACTGGGCTCTCTATGACAGTTCAAATCAGTCAGAAATATGGCTTTCTACCAGTAAACTGTATAGATGTCACCTGTAGGCATCGTACAATCAGCATCAGCTCTCTTGTCAAGTAATCTGACTAAAGCAACAGAAATGCAGCCACGTGACAGTGTCTGATCTGGATCAAATATGGTACAGTATCTGATATTAATGCCATGAAGCTGCAACCTGTTGGCTAGACTAGACTTGTGTTTTTTTTAATTAGTTTTGCTAAACTTTATATAATTGCAGATCTGAATTACGCTTACTGCAGCCTTAAGGTCAAGTGCTGTAACGTTTGCACATCAGGTGTGTAAGAAGGCCTGTCTTCTGTTTGTACCTTTAATTAGACCTTGACAACCTAATTAAAAAAAAAATAAAAAGAATCCTGGGAATGTATCATCAAATATTCAATAAAAACTGAAGTGCCAGAACTTATGTGGTTCCGGTATTAAAATGCTAACAAGATAGTTTTAATTGAAAGGTAAATCAAAGGACTTAGTACAGGAAAAATAGTGCAGTAACAACAGCAGGTGGAGCTATTGGAAGCTTAAAATATTGGTGCTGGTTGAGATGCAAAATACTCTCTGTGCAAAGTTCAAGACCGTGCGCATAGTATGTTTTATTTCCTGCTACTAATGCTTCTCTTACATACGTGCTCAAGAATATTATCAGCACTGCTCTTTCTGTTTATGGTGCCCATTATTGTAGTACCTGCTTTTTACATAGTTTGAAATAACACTGTCTTTTTTTCTCATATTAAAAAAACCAACAGCAACAAAATAACAACAAAAAACAATGTTTTTATACTTGATATCTGGATTTAAACTATAAAGTAAGTGCAATTTGTTATGCATATACTTTAAAATCTACCAAATTAAACAAATTTTCTTTAACTTGGTAGCTTTAGTGTAGCCTTACAAGGCAAACTGTCTGGAGGAAGCAGTAATTTTTATTTGACCATTAGAAGTGGCAAAATTTAGAGCAGTTTTCAGACGCACAAAGTCTTTGTGAGGTTTGAAATGAAAGCCACAAGCTTCAAGCTTTACACAGGCTGGAAACAACTGCTGTGAGTGTAATTTAATTAAGGTGGAGCAGAGCAAGATAAGGTGATTAGCCTCCAGGGGACAGGTAGGGAGGATAATCAATTATTAGCTGTGAAAGCTTTAGGACTGAGCTGTGGATGGTTTTCAAATGGTGTGCACAGTAAAACGCCAGAAGAGAGAGAAACAAGATGACTTTAAAGAGCTTTTCATGATACTCCTTTGTAATTGAGTTACAGGAAAACATTGCTGTTTATTATGGGGTTAGCATTGATAAGAAGTTTTGCATAGTTCTCGCGAATATGTTGAGCTTTTCCTTGTGTTTCATGACTTGTATTGTTTTATTCTGTAAAGTGAAGCTACGTTAGAGCAATGCAACCACATTTCAGCATTCAGACATGAATCTGAACAGCTGGCTCATTCATTCAGAGTAAGGAAAGCTTTCCCAAGAAAGAAGAACAAAGGAGGCACATGAGTCTGCTCAGACAGGCAGATCAGGGATTAAGGGGTAGTTCTGGATAAATACTTTACCATGGAGTCACTTAGCAGAGTGTGATGAGTTGGTCTGGTTATTCTGCATCAGTTTCAGCTGAACTGCTGAAATTAAGCCACACACTAGCAATACAGTCCTTGCCAATTAAAAATACAATTTTGCAAAACAAGTAGGGGCAGAAGACTAAGTGATATTAGATACTTTGTTACTATTTTGTCACTTAATTTGTAATTACTCTTAATCTGGTATTTTTTATATTCTCATTCATATATTTTTAAATACATAGCATATGCCAATGGGGACTAGAATAACAGCGACTAGAATAAAATTCTTCAGCCATAAATATTGTAAAGGTAGCCTTTGATGTTTAGGATATGAAAGATCTTGCCCTAAGTCATGAACTGTCAATGCTTTCAACCTGGGAGAATCTTTCACTTTGAATTGTATTGTAAATTATAGTAAAATTGAAAATAAAAAAGACTGCTAATGGAATGGAAGTCAACATACAGACCAAGCTACAACAGCATCTTTTTATGTACTTATTTTGCTTTATTGGCTAAAACAGCCATTTCCTTTTAAGTTAATTTAAAACAGACATTCTCCCCCCTGGAGTGAAAAGGTTTTATTGAAGTTTTGAGTAAATGCTGATGTTGGAGTCTGACAGAAATAAAATGAATGGCAGTACATCATTTATAACCCCTGACTTGTTTCTTTTTTAATGAATAGTGTAATAAAGGAGAACACAGATCCACTTGTTCTAGTAACCACCTCATACTTCCCCAGAGGCTGATTCATTCAGTGAGCCCAAAATTAGAAGGTGACAGCGTTCATCATATTTTGAAGTTGAAAAGCATTTATCAGTTACTTAGAAAATACAAATGGAACTGGCAGCTAAAGGAGCTTCCTCAAGCATTTGTTTTGTTTTCCATTTTGGGTTTCCTTTTCCTTTTTTTTTTACACTACTATAAATCAAAGTAACTATCAATTTAAATATCCTAAATCCTGTCTTCAAGTTGTATATGAAAACAAAACACAGATTCTTTTTTATTTTTTTTTCTAAACAAAATGTGCAGACAAGGGAAGCACTAGAGAACTGCATGGTGAGTAAAGGCACTCGTGGGAAGAATGGCTGGAAAACAGGGAGGGATTTTAAGAGTCAGCTGGACCTGATGCCCAAAGGATACTTATAAATGAATCTGTTTGCAGTGTCTGTAAGTGTGATGGGATTTATATATGCCCTGTCAAACTTCCTATGAATAATGTTGGTTATAAGCAATGTCACAGTATGTGACATATGACAAATTTCAAAGTAAACGGGGGCAGATTTTCTTGATATTCTTCAGTATCATCAGCATTTTGTGTGATCATATGTACCTCTGTAATGTAGAGGTCAAGTAGAGTTTTTACATGTAGATGAAGTTCTCCTGATTCTTTCAAACATAATATATTACTCATTCATTCTTTTTTTCTTGTCCCCTCCTTATGAAAAGCATATGCAAGCTTGAAAGCTAGCTACTCATAAAAACTTTAGAAAATTCATATGCATTTGATTCAGAATTAATTATCATTTTTTAAAGTATTCCCATTCCTATTATACAAATGGATATACAGAGGCTATAATCCAAGTGTTGCATTAAAGACGTCCCTCATTATATAAAAATTAAGACACACCATAACAGGAAATTTTGGCTTTATTTTTGTGGCTATGAAACCTGTAAATCATGTCCATATGTTTAAAAAGCAAGTCATGCTGAACACAGTAATAAAAGGCATTTCAAACTTCAAACAGAATGTTTCTGTTCAGTAACCTTCCCTCTGAGAAGGTCATTTAGTCATAAGTTAAAAGCTAATGACATCAGTCAGAAACCAGATCTGCCATGAATTTTACGTATCCCATTTAGGCCTTCTGAGTTTTTATATTAAATCTCTGCAATTAAATTCTGATGTATTGATATGAGAGACAACATAAAGCATTTCTATTTTCAAGTGTATTGAATACTAATTTCTAAGTCCTTCCTTATGCAGAAGCCCGTAGGAGGGGAAGGATGGCCAGTGCTCGTATTCCAAGGCATTAACCTGTGTGATTATAGAAAGGTATTCTCATGTTCTATGAGGGAATCTGGCTAATTCAGAGTGCTTGGATGCCTCTGCTTTGCCACCCAGCACAGTGCCATATGTTAGGTGAAATGGAGAGTTGCATCCATCCTGCTGATTTTCAAAGGAAGGCTGCGGGGCTTTTAAACATCATTTCTAGCTCCTTAGTGATTGCTTTAAGACCCTTCTGGAATTGGAGCAGACTTATTTGTTTCTCAGGTTGAAGTGGCTCTGTTTTTGAGGGGGGAGGGAGAGCAGAAGAAAGAAAAAATATTCACTAGGCAGATCAGAAAGCTGAGGAAGCTCTGCAGATCAGCATTGACAAAGATTCAGGCATGATACAGGTTTCTAACTGCTGAATTTCTCTCACTCTTTTCAGATGTCACTTAAAGTCAGAGCCCTGCACACCCAGAGGGCGTCTTCTCATCCTGTCTTTTTATGTCAGTACAGCTCTACTGACTTCAGGAATTATTCATTTGTAAGTCTAGCAGGTTTCCACTCAAATTTAGCCTGTGGAAATGCATTCATTTTCCAATTGCTGTGTTGTTAAATGACACTATAAACTACTGCCCATGGGCAATGGGGCTGTAGTAGAGGAATATATGTTAGCTTTCTTAACACTTAAGAATTCAGCTTGATGTACAGTTTCGGACAAAGGTGTTTTGTTGCTCCACGAGCCACTAGTGCAATCAGTTAATTGTGTCTGGTTGAGCATGAGGAGCTTGGGCTTGCAAAGCATCATGCCTCTGTTGCTCTTCATCTTTTTGAGGAATGTGCTAACGGTGCAATCAACCACAGGGTCAGTAACCTCAACTGTGAGTGAGGTGAAAAGTGATGGGGTAGTTTGTTCCATCTAAACACCTTTAAGCTTCACTTAAAGGAGTGTAAGGGTGAGCTTTACTGCCCAGCTGGTTCACCTTGATTTGCACTGGGGTCCCATTTTCCTTGTCTGTGCACAGTGTGGATCAGCTGCACATGGCCTAAGCTATGGAGGAATCTCCTCAGTGAAGAGTCTACTGTAGAGAAGGAGATGGCCCTGCTGCAGGGCTTCACTTTGTGCAGTCATATGTCAGAACACATTGTTTGGTGAGACGGCCCCAGGCCACTTCCCAGCATGGTTAACAAAACCAGTCTGCCAGTGTATTTGTACAGACCTAGATCACAAGATTATTTGGAGGGCACTTGAAGCAGTCATCCAGTGTCCCACTTTAAGTGCTTTACTCAGAGAGAAGATCTATTACATTGTAGTGCTTTCTCCAACAGCTCAGTCCACCTTACATGGCTGGGCTCTAATTTTATTTTGAAGAAATCTATTTTTCCCTATATAAATTAAAACAAGACATCAAAAGCCATTTTCCTTTCCACATGTTGCGTCAACATTTCCATCTCTGTTGCAGTTGTTTAATTTCCTCTGTTCCCTCTGTTCAAACTGCAGTAAAGAATTGGAGAATTCAGCAAAGGGAAAGAAACGATTCCGTCATCAACACCACCACTTGCAGTTCAGGACTGCTGCTTACAATATTTTGTCTGAAACCAGATTTCATTGGTCCAGAAAATAATACTGCCCTTATACTTGTTTTAGTCAAAACACTGTTATTCAAGCCTCACGCTGGTGAAAAGAATTTCAGTGCAAAGGACATATTTTCATACCATTGTAGGCCAAAAAAAAACCACCCATCTTTTCCTTCAGAAAATTGCTGAACAGTTAGTACTAGTGTGGCTGCTATCCCCTTAGGGAGGCTAACATGCTACAACAGGAACAAATAAATAAATCACACACGCCTGTCAGGCAGACATGGGAAAAATGATTCTTCTTTACTGAAATTATTGGACTTAGTGACCTTGTGTCTACCAGCGTTTGGGCAGGAGCCAGTCCCAGAGGGACAAACATAGAAAGGCTGTACATGAGGTGGCTTTTGTTTTTTGCTTAACTTCTTTTTGTTTGGCAGAGTTTTAAAATAACAGAGATTTCAGAGATTTAAAAAAAAAAAAAAAAAAGAAAACACAAAAGCACTTGAATAACTGATGTATTTATTTTCTTATATACAATTAAATATGGCACATCTGACAGTAGTTGTACAATAAATTCAAAATGATAATTAAAGCTGGACAGTAGATCAAATAACTCAGTGCTGACCCAATTAGAAACCAAATCCTGCACACTGAATTTCTGAAGAAAGTTTTACCCTACAGTTGCATTAGCTAAAGATTCAGAGGCTAAGATTATCTAGTCTCAATTTCTGAAAGTCTGGCTGTTGACTGTGACTGTTACCAATACACCAGCTTCATCTTCCGTAGCATGACATTGAAGTGGCTCTTTCTGCTCTTACTTCCACATAGACAGAATTTCATCAGTTGTTTTTACCTCTTAGAGGACAGTTATCAATGCCCCAGAGGATTGACCTGCAGTTAGTGATTACTCTAATAAATAAATGCAGACTGGATTCATTCTTCTGCTGTTAATGTGGAAGATGCTCGTTTTTACTACTGTTTGAAAGTCATTGACAGCTACTTTGCAAAGCAGTGGATTTCTGGAGAACTGGAGAAGCTGAGTCAAGGATTTTCTTTGCTTTGAGACCCATGAGAATTTCTCTTCTCCTTTGGACATCGACAATGCCTGGGACATGTTGGCTTTGCAGTTGGGCATGTTCTGGGTTGGGATGGACATTTGTCCTCACAGCTATTTGATAAAGGAGAAAAAAAAGCAAAAAAGAGAGAAGGATTTTAATATGATATTCTTCACTGTTACATTCCTCAACTTTTTCATCATTGGACACAGCAGTGTTCTCACACCTGGGACAATGCTGACACCATGTGATACAGGGAGAAAAGACTTTGTTGCTGGATACTGCTGTCCTCAAGTTTTATGAAGTACTTTTGCTCACTGATGCTTCAGCTTTTGTTCTCCAGAACTAACAAGCATGCAAATCTGGCATAGAGTTACTGTGTACAGATTACAGTCATTTCTAGAACCTAAACAATGTAAACAAATAATAGCATTGATATCCTCCTGCATCCAAAACTCATAAATGACTGAGTCTTTGATGATGTTTCAACTCTACTGATTCTTTTAACTATGTTACAGTTGTTGACAACTATTTTATGCCTGTCTTTATTTTCAGAGCTCAATCTAAAGATGCAGATGTTCATCCTTCCACAGTTTCCTCTCCATTAATGAATCTAAGAGGTCTGTGACAATGGACTGTATGGGTGACCACTCAGCAAACTGCAGTTCTGCTTTAATAACCAGTGAAACTCAACTCTCGAGTTTCTATTTATAAGCTTTCAGACTGCATACTTGCATGCTCTTGGATCTGTACACATGACAAGGGCTCTATGAAAACAAACAAACAAAAAAAAACTACTGCATGAAAAAAGAGTACTTTATATTTTCTACTTATGTTTTGCCAAAGAATCCTCAAAACTAGTTACTCAAAAGGATTAGGGCAATGCATTGAATGTAACAGTCCCAGAACGATTTTCCTGCTTCCCCATGCTATCAGTTGAATGGCTTTGTATATGTACAAAATTTCATTAGCTCTAGTAAATCATTTGAGGACAAACATGGTGAATAATGAGCTACATGATGTGGGTGTTAATCTAGGGTACCTTTGCCCCTAGAAGTATGTGAGACTGCATTGGGTTATCACAGAGAACAGAGAGTGGGTTTGGACACCCTAGAAATGCAAGACTCGGTATCTCACTGTAAATTGTCTTGGTAACATAGTAATTTCAAGTGTAGCACAGTTTTAGCAGTCATTCCCTTAAAATTAGGAGAAAAATAATGAATACACATAGTTGAATAGCATCCTTGTTCATATTTCTCAAAACATTAAATATCTTATACTCCTTCTATCTCCTATCTATTATTATTATTATTACATCCATAATTGCAGCAAGTGATTCTGTACTGGATGGCAATCCTATCTAATTCAGCACTTGCACCTCCAGCATCTACACAGGCTAATTCAGACCTTGCAGTATAGCCACTGAGTGGCAAGGAGCACTTACCTACAGGTTTCGGCATGAAATATCTTGTGTTTCTGAGCACAGCTTTCCTGGTTCTCTCTACACAGATAGCAGCTGCAGTTCTCTTTACTTTGAAAGAAGTCTGTGGGACACTTCTGCCTGCAGATGCATTCACAATTTTCTTCATCAAATTCCATGTATTGTCCACACATAGCCAGCTCAGCAAGAGGAGGGAGCCCTGCAATAGCAAGCACAACTTTCAGCAATAAGCTTTACATGGTTAAATTCTGGAAGAGGCTGGCTCTTTTGCTGCAGCCAAAAGGGCTCATGTACTCTCTAATTTATTTTGGTCTTCTGTTGTAACTTACATTGCAGAGAAGAACTTTTCAGCTTTTTCAGGACAGGAGTGGGCTGATTGTTTCACTAATACTGCTATTTCTTATGGGTTGAACCCTGCATAAAAGTACTTTATTTTGGGGATGCATATTAGAAGTGCCAAATGTTAGGTTTTGGGACACAGGCATGCTTACAAGAGAGCAGATTTCAAAAAGAAACTCCCAGGATTTAGCATATACCTCTCGCAAAGCTGCCTATCCACACAAACTAGCATACTCACTGTTCAACGTACTTCACTATTCCCACACTTTGTTGCAGAATTTTTGCAGAAGTAATACTATGTCTAGTAAGATGTAATCCAGTCTAGTACTTCAATAAGCAACATATGCACACTTGTCAGTTAAAGGAAGGAGAAAATACTCTGTTTCAGAAACAAACCCCAGCCAAGCAAACACACTGTCTAATACTTCATCTGTCTTCCTTCAAAATACGCATCTGGACTATAATATGAGGTTAATCCTAGAAAAAAAGGGAATATATTTTCTGAAAGCCACATTAAAATGCTGGCAGCACATCAATGGTTAAAGGTCAGGGCTTATAATGTGTCAGTGGGAAGATAATTTCCTGTAATTTTACAATTAACTATTGGATTTAACCTATGGAATGTGGAATGTAACCTGTGTCCATGACCTCTGCAACCTGAGCTCTGATCTTACTGACCAGAACGGGCCTGTACACTACTTGAAAGAAACCTTCATTATTATTTGCTTAATGATGGAAAACTAATATTCAAAAACTTTAAAAGAAAGAAGAAGGAAAGGAATCTGCCACAAATTCTTGGAAAACAAACCACTTCCTTGGGGTGATAAAGCTTGGCATGTACGAGTGTTTCAGCCTTGCTTCATTTCAACATCAAAGGCAGATTTTAAGTTATTTTATTCTAGCCACAGCCAAACCCATTGTGCTTCACAGAATGATATTTTATCTGAGGAAATATTGAGTTTATGTCAACAAAAGCTATAATTTAACAAGCCACAGACTCTAATCTCCAAGCTGACCTTACAAAAGGCTAAGAGGAAAGAGGAATCTGGCTATTCAGTTTCCTTTGGACATACTCTGATATATGGTGTACTAATTCTTTCTTGAGTGGAAAGCCTAACTTGAGCTTAACTACTTTACTTGATGGCCAAATGAGCTGATTCAGAATGAGAGCAGATCCTACAGGGAAAAAAAAGCAACATGAAACTGATCTATTAGCCTTATGACATCTTAATCAACAGAGCACTTCATGAAATTATTAGATTCTAGCTTAGCTTGCTTGCCAGCTTCTTTTTACAGTTGCCTTGGTTTATTATTTGGTTTGCTGAGTGCAGTTTAAATCAGATGGGCAAAGTTTCCTTCTGTGTCCATCTGCTCTACTGCTGTCATGGTTTACTTTGACCAGCACAATTTCCTAAGAAAATCATGTGTTGGTTTTTTTTGTTTGTTTGTATTATTTGTTTATTTTTAATTTTATTCAGGCCATGGGGAAATTTTAACTTTTTTTTGTAAAACTTACTGCCAATAGGTGTCTTTATACTTACACAGTTCCCTCACAGAATATTTCCTGCAAATTTATTTGACAGTAAAGTTTTCCAGGAAAAGCAGAGAGAGAAAAGAAGTACTGAACACTTGTATTAATTTTACCCTCTTCCATTTCCTTCTACAGACCAGAAGGGTACACTTGCATACTCCTGAACATGTATGGTATATCAGTTTGAAAGCATCCTAAACATTTTAATATAACCATAAAAGATAATCAAATCATTTCAAAGGTCATATAACCTTTTGCAATGACTACAGCTAATAGGAGGAATTGCTTTTACCCATCTTATTCCTGATATATCTGTTCTCAAGAATGTCCCATAATGAAAATTCAAGACTTTCCTCACAATATATTCCAAGGATAAATGGATTTCTACAGTTAAAAGGTTTTTTCATAATGTATGTTATACAATTTAAGGTTAATATAAGATTGGAAAAAAAAAAAATTCAAGAATGGCCACTTCATGTTTTTAGTACATTCCTGTTTCTTATTGACTTGTTTCTAGAGGTGAAGTAAAATCTCCAAGGAAAAAATATGAGATGGGGATAAACGTACCAATGTTTATTTTCAGGTGAGTTTCTACATTGTAAGCAAGATCTGTCTAAGGATGTAGAATCAAAACTGTTCTTACAACAAGAAGTGGAACAAAGCCCATATGCAACACAAACATCCTGCAGATAATAAGCAGAAGTGCTTCGTTGTTAATTTAGTTTTACCTTCCCGTCTGTTTGAGTGCTGTACATCTGCAACACATTCACATTTGTCACTATCCCAGACCCATCCATTGTGGCAAAGTTTGTTCGTAAAGGGACAACTAGAAGGGGGAAAAAAAAAAAAAGAAAGATGGAAATTTAAAAAGTAAATATGAAGAGCAGCAGCATAGTCATTTGGTGGAATGAACCTACTGATGTTCTGCCACTGTGTGAAGCTGTGGCATCTGTGTGCATTATTGCTGCGAACAGAAAACCTTGACAATGGATGATGGGGCTGGATCTCTCTCTATTTTACAATAGGAGTAGTAGATAGAGCATATATTTCGGACTACATGTCGAAGAAGGAAATGGCAACAATTTTGCAGCTCCATTTTTTTTTTTTTTAAACTTTTTTTTCCATCTCTGCTCCACCCAGGGTACTCTTAGTCTTAGTATTCATGCCATCTATCTGTATGCTTACATATAAGTCTAGACAGATACAGTTAATATTAAATAACCCTTTAGATGTGTTTCTAGAGTGTTTGTTGAGTTAATTTAGAGAATTCCCATCAGGATTACAGTAGTGTTTTTACCATACTTTGGAGTAAGATGTGAAATCACTTTTGGCCAAGCTCTGAACCTGGCAGATGCAAACCAAGACTGGAGGATAATTGCAAAGCCATGCTTTGCGTCACTTCTGACCCAAGGTGCTGTGAAGTAGAGTGGAGTTCTTTATGTTGACCTCAGCACTCTTTGTATGCCCTGGCTGGTTAATGTGTGAACACAGTTTCTTGTGTCAAGTCGGAAAATCTATGCATATCTATCCAAGTAGCTCCAGTGGAGTACAGTGATAATATTTGATCTTTGAGTCCCCTTTCAAACACCTCCATGTCCTAATGACTGCAGATCCTGCTGTACTAGTCTGCTGCTTTCTGGATTCCTGTTTCCATTCAGTATTATTTACAACATCCAGTCAGAGTTTTATAATCCTGAGTGATAATCAAGATAATTGGAAAACCATTTAGGATAACAGAAAGTGCAGGCACCTTTACAATGACCAAATCAGAGCAAAGCAATTTTCTTACTTCAGACAGCATAGGTAGCAAATTGTAAATGTGTTAACTTACCCATCTTCTTCTGGGTACTGGACAGATCTTCGTATGATGGTGTACTGGTGACGCTGGGTGTTTGACAAACACTTACAACCGGTGTGATTGGCAATTTTGATTGGCACAGGCTCTGGAACACTTGTCAAAGGAACCGAGATCTCAAAGAGCTAGGTGGGTGAAATAACCATTTTATTTTATTTTTTTCAGTTTCTATTTTAATATGTGAAGTCTTCCATAAAAACGTTTTATCCTTTTCCACCGTTTGCCTCACCATTGCTCTTTTTTTATCAATAGTAACTATTTATACACAGGTATAAATAAGCAGGTGGCCAGTGAATGTTCTGAAGTGAGGGATGGACTATGTCCACCAAAGTAGAAGCTTGCCAGAATGTTCATACTGGTGCTATATACCCAACATTGTCCCAAATTCTTCATATGGACACTAAAATGCCTCTTGTGTATTGCTAGAGCAAGATGAAAAATATACGGACATTGCAAACTTTATTCTCAATTGTATCATCAGCTGAATCTTAACAACTTATGGAGATATTAACTGTCCTAGAGTACTCACACATTGCATCTTTAGATCCCTAACTTGATCCCCCTGGCCTCCTCAGAGGAGGAAGAAACAGGAGTAAATAAAGGACACTTTAATTGGGTTCTCTTTATTGGAGAGCCTAAAGAAACAAGAAGCCTATCTTCAGTGCATGCAAATTAACGTGATCTCTAAGAGAAAGTCCTGGTTCTTTGCGCAGCAATGTACAGGAGGTATTCAAATTATACACAGCCCCTCTGCCCTGGCAGACCAACTTCCTTCAAGTGGAAAATAAAGCACAGGTACTTCTCTGCATACCACCTTAGTGCTGCATCCATATTCAGCATCTGGGAAATATTCCTAGATCTTACGCTTTCGATTTTTAAATTTAAGTGTCACAGTGTCTAACTTTGGGAATATTCTTCAGTGGATATTTTGCACAAGGAAAAAATACTCTCACTTATACAGGAGTAATTCTGCTGATTTTAGAGAAGTAATTCTGAGCTGACGGTAGTGTATGCAGGAATGGAATTAAGGTGAGAACTTTTGAGGGAATGGTTATTTCAAGAGCACTAAAGAAATGCAGAATTGCAGCTTTTCAACAAACTTAGGAACTGCTGTTCAAAAACCAAGTAAGTAAATGAATACTTTTTAACCTAGGTCTCTGAGCTGATCAGATGACTTTTGTGCGCAGCCATAAGTGCCTTCTCTTTCGGGTATGGAATTAAAACAGTTAATGAACATTGACACAAGCAGGATAGGCCCTGATTTATTTTAATCTAACTATATTCCAGTGCAACCAGACACAAAGAAATTACATTCCAAAAAAAGCTGTAACAATATGTAAGTGAATCAGGCCTCCTGCTTTCAAATATTTCCCCATAAGGACTTAAATCCTTTTAAAACAGCTGCCTCAATCTTGGCTCTGATTTAAAGAAAACCCTTTTTGATAACTAGAATTTAATATATTATTTCAAGTACAAAAGGTTTTAGAAGTGGGGATGCCCAAGATGAAGATAAATCTGAGAAGACCAGTCCCCTGGTCTTCATATAGTTTCAGATGTAGAACTTAGAACTGTGCTAAGTCACCCATTGGAGCAAGATATCTCTGTACGTAGATGCTAAAGGCAGTCTACTGAAAGATACTCTCTGGATACTCTTTATGCTCACATTTTGACAGTGGTCATTAAAACTCAGACATTTATTGCTACTAATTTAAGCCTTTCTTTTCCATTGTGATTTGTGATATTCAGATCCCAAGGCATTCATATGGAGAGCATCTGGCCTCTTCTTCTGAAAATGCCTCTTTTTTTCGGCTTGCAAATTCAAAACTATCAGCCAGCCTTGTGGAATTGATGTCAGTTTTAAAAATACAGCTCTCAGACTCATGGCCCCACACAACAACATTTCCCAAACTCTCCTAATCCTTTGGATTTTCACAAGCCAATGTTCTCAAGGGTCCCAGATCCAAGCAACAATATGTTAAATAAGGATTAAACCCCTTAAAATCACATGAGCCTACAATCACTTTCTCACTGCCTGATTTTCCATCTCTCTGCATACACAGACATTTTTAGTAATGCAGCATGAGTGTGAAATGTTATTGCACATGCCTGCATTCACTCCACGTGGATAAAAAATTAATTCTCCTGTTTGTTATGGTAGTGCAGACAGATCTTTCATAACAGGATTTCAGAAACCAAACATCCTTTTTTCCCTCCATTTTTTGAGAGCCAGGCCAGAAAGAGAGCAAATAGCTTCATTTACCGTTTTTGACACATAAGTTGTACTTGTGTTCATGCAACTCAGACTCTCCTCATTGCAACAGCCTCCACATCTGAACACATTCACACAGGGTGGCTTGAAGAACTTGTTGGTTGTCGTACCCAGCTCTTTGGCAACTTCCACACAGGTTTCCCTTGGCACACACTGAGTCTTCTGCCATTCTTCATCTATGACTAGAAAGAGCACCATTTTTAGTGAGCAATTGTGGCAAAGTAAGCCTCTGACTGGTGAGGTATTACATAATTAAAATGAAGTGCTGACAGGCCATCTGCACTTACTTGGATCAATGTAAGGACCAGAGAGAGGTAGAGTACAAAATTATCCCAGTAACTTACACCAGCTGCCCTGGCAAAGAGGTTGCTACATTTATCTGCCTTCACTTTTCAACAGAGGTGACCAAAATGTCCCTTAGTGTCTATGGGATAAGTAGGGCTGATTGGTAGTCAATGAATCTATGTCCTGGTGGAGGCTAATCACAAGTGGTATCACCCAGGGGTCAGTCTTGGAACCAGTGCTCTTTAACATCTTTATAAACAACATAGACAGTGGGATTGAATGTACTCACAGCAAGTTTGCTGGTGACACCAAGCTGAGCAGTGCAGTTGATACAATAGAAGGAAGGGATGTCATCCTAAGGGACCTGGGCAAACGTGAGAACTGGGCCCATAATAAGGTTCAGCAAGACCAAGTGCAAGGTGCTACATTTGGGTTGCAGCAATCCCATGTATATGTACAGAATGGGTGAAGAACTGTTTGAGAGCAGCCCTGTGGAGAAGGGGTGGTTCTTGTGGGTTCTGGTGGACAAAAAGCTGAAATGACCAACTTCCTGAGTGGCATCGAAAGAGAGTTAACCAGCAAGGACAGGGAGGTAATGGCCTCCATCTACTCTGCCATTGTAAGGCCCCCTCTGGAGTACATGCATCCACATCTGACCAACACAAGAAAGATGGGGAACTGTTGGAATGGGTCCAGACGGCTGGAGCACCTCTCCTGTGGAGATAGGCTGAAGGAGTTGGTCTTGTCTATCTTGGAAAAGAGGAAGTCCTGGGGAGACCTCACTGCAGCCTTCCAGTACTTGAGGGAAGCTTATAAACAGGAGGGAGACCAACTTTTTACACAATCTTACAGAGAAAGACAAGGGGGAATAGTCTTAAACTTGAAGATGGAGATTTAGGTTAAATGTTAGGAAGAAATTCTTAGAGCATGGTGAGGCACTGGCACTGGCTGTCCAGAAAAGCTATGGATGCATCCTTGGATGCCTTGGATGGGGCCCTAGGCAGTCTGATCTGGTGAGTGACAGCCTTGCTCATGGCTGAAAATTGAAACTGATTGGGCTTTAAGGTCCCTTCCAATCTAAGCCATCCTGTGATTCTGTGATCCCTGCTGGCAGAGGATGAGATCCCAGTGCCCACCCACCAGCACATTCTCAGATCCTGCAGGCAGTTCCCACCTGCTTCTCCTGTCCTGCAGGACCGTCTAAAGTTGCAAACCCAGCATCTCACTGCCCTACCCCACAGTAGGCATGCAGAGCCCAGGCCTGACTGGAAAAGCACATTAATGATTAACAGATTCTGTTCAGAGAGTATTAGTGCTCCCACTGGATGACAGCCAGCCAGCACTGTCTCTGAGCTGATGAGCAAAATCCAAGACAAACACTCTCACAACTAAATACCCTCAGGGTATTCAAGTTGGAATAACAGGAATACGAATTCAAGTGTGTTTTATCTATTCAAAACACTGTGGCGTCTTTCAAATACTGAATTGGTGTAGGCTAGTAATTTATTTCATACACATCTATCAAATACTGACTGTGAGAAGGACTAATGCATTCAATGGCTGAAGCAGTGAGAGAAAACGCAGTACCATCTCAGTGCTTCTTAGAAGGGGCCGTGCTTTTTTTTGCACTTTTGTTTTCCAGATTCCTGTTATGGAATAAGTTGGTAGTCAACAGTGCTTATGCTTTAAGTCCGTCTTCAAATTAAGGAATTGTTTTTTTCCTGTGTGCCTCCTTTCATCAGGTTTGTGAAGGACAAGGAACAACTTCTATCAAGAAAATTGCTTTCACTTCTATTGCAGTCCATCTTCCTGCTATTACGCCACCAGTGTGTGCATTTACAGAGAAGTTTTAAAAAAAAACCAAAATTCTGAAAGACTTTTAATCTAAATGCTGTACTTTTCTTCAGATGAGCCTTTATTTCTCCCTTTCCTGGCTGACTTTCCTTTTATTACTTTTATTTTTTTTCCTCAACTGACTCTGTACGTTTAAATTGTTTATTCCTGCAAAGCCTTTCCTCTGGGTCGATTCATGCCACTTTCCAGTCATACAAAAAGTACAAGAAAAAAGAGTTTGGGATCTGGATTCTGATTTTACTTCCTACAGCATGAAGTAAGAGCAGGATCACTAAAATCAATAGAATTCTCTGGAGTAATTGAGTCAATCAAAACAGCAATCTAATCTTAAACCTTAAAATAGAAAATAAAGTGTTTGCCAAACTTATTACAGTACATGCATGTAATCGCTTCAGATGTCACTTCAGTGAGTGTAAGCAGTGACCTTTCCATCTGTACATATCCTCCCTTTATTAACCACTTTTGTAACAGAAGGGATGTTCTAAAAAAGGTCTGATCAAAAAACTGGATGTCACATTTTGTTGTGAAACACTGTGATCACTCTGATCTTTTCTGCTGCAAAATTTAGATGCAATGAGATGCACTCAAAGCCTGAAAGCGCTGCTGTTGCAGGTGAGCTGAGCTGCTCTGGGGAGACTGTGGTGGCATGGGGTGAGGTGAGCTTTCACCGAGTTCATCACTGAAGCTCTAGAAAGGAGGAACAAAGTCCTGAATTCACAGAATCACAGAACCACAGAATTGTGGAGGTTGGAAGGGAACTCTGGAGATCAACTAGTCCATCTCCTCTCTCTGAGTAGCCTGTTCCAGCACTGTCACCCCCGAAGTAAAGTTTTTTCCTCATGCTCTTACGAAACTTCCTATGTTTCAGTTTGTGCCCCGTGTCACTGGGCACCACTAAAAAAAGCACGGCCCCATCCATTTGACTCCCACCCTTCATATATTTATAAGCATTGACAGGATCCCCCCTCAGCTTTTTCTGTGGCCCCCTTCTGGGCTCTCTCCAGAATTTCCCTTTCTTGAACTGAGGAGCCCAGAACTGGACATAGTACTCCAGATGTGGCCTCACCGGGGCAGAGTGGAGGGGGAGGATCACCTCCCTCAACCTGCTGGCAATGCTCTTTTTAATGCACTCCAGGTTATCATTGACTTTCTTGGCCATGAGAGCACACTGCTGGCTCATGGTCACCTTGTGTCTAATGGGACACCCAGGTCCATCTCTGCAGAGCTCCTTTCTAGCATGTCAGCCCCTAACCTGTACTGATGTGTGTGGTTATTCCTCCCCATGTATAGGGAGGACTTTCAATGTTCAATTTCATAAGGTTCCACTCTGCTCAACTCTCCAGCCAGTCCAGGTCTTGCTGAATGGCAGCACAGCATTCTGATACGTCATATGTCAGCCACTACTTCCCAGCTTCGTATAATCAGCAAATTTGCTGAGAGCGCACTCTAACCCTTCATCCAGGCCACTGATGAAGATGTTGAGCAAGACTGGACCCAGTACCAATCCCTGGGGAACACTACTAGCTGTGGGCCTCCAACTAGACTGTTTCTGATCATAACCCAATGAGCTCTGCGAGTCAGCCAGTTCTCAGTCCACCTGACTGTCCACTCATCTATCCCACACACTTTCTAAGGTTACCTACCAGGATGTTATGGGAGGCAGTGTCAAAAGCCTTGCTGAAGTCAAGGTAGACAACATCCACTGCTCTCTGCTCATCTACCCAACCAGTCATGACATCATAGGCTACCTGATTGATTTCCTGTTGGTGAACCGATGCTAACTACTCCTAATAATCTCCTGTTTTTTCTGCTTGCTTGGAGATGACATCCAGAATAAGTTTTGCCATCACCTTCCCAGGGACAGAGGTAATCCGGCTGTCCTGCAGTTTCTCTGCTCCTCCTTCTTGCCCTTTTTGAAGACTGCAGTGATACTGGCTTTCCTCCAGTTCTCCCCCATTCTCTATGACCTTTCAAAGATGATAGAGAGCAGCTTGGCAATCACTTCTGCCAGCTCCCTCAGCACTCATGAGTGCATTCCATTGAGGCCCATGGATTTGTGTGTATTGAGGTTGCCTAAATGACCTTTGAGCAGATCCTCCTCGACCAAGAGGAAGTCTTCCTTTCCTTAGATTCTCTCTAATCTCCTGGGTCTGAGATTCCTTAGCAGTAAAGACCAAAACAAAGAAGGTGTTCTGTATCTTGGCCTTCTCAGTATCCTTCATTACCAGGGCTCCTACCTCATTCAGCAGCAGGTCCACATTTCCCTAGTCTTCTTTTTGCTACTGACGTGCTTAAGGAAGTCTTTCTTGTTGTCCTTGACCTCCCTCACCCGGTTGGAGTCTGGGGTACTGTGGGAGATGGTTTAAGAGTGAAGCAATGAAAGGCCTAGACCCAGACTTCTCATCATAACACTTTACTAAAACGAAACAGATGCCCTTGGCAAAAGGGTCAGTGCTTACTGACTGGAAAGAGTGTGGGAAAGAAATATATGTTTATAGGTTTGTGGTGGTTTTTTTTTTTTTTTTTTTCTAAAGGAGCTGTAGTACCTTGAGTGTATTAAGATATTAAAACAAAGACGTTTCTGTCCTGGGATAATTCCTCTTTGGATGGAGGAACGGAGAAGATGACCCAATAGTGTGACATCTCTGTGTCTAAAGTTAGATAGTTAAAAAAAATAGGAAGTGACCTAACAGCTATGCCACGTTGTTATAAAAGAGTTATATCTGTATGCCTACAAGCATTTGACATTACCTAAACAGTCATTAATTAAAATCCTCTTAATTGTTCTTCCATTGTGTATTGGATGTTGTTTTGTTCTGTTGTGGGGCTTTTTTCTGGTTTTGTTTCTTTTTGTGTATGTGTGTATCTTTTTTTTTTTTTTTTCAGTGCAAATGTTCTATGAGAAGTTTAAAGCCAGGCCTGTCATATGAAAGCCATTTTCAGACTGGCACTCATCTCTGTATTTCTGTGCCATGTCTGGAGTAGCAAATTAAAGCCTTTGCTTTGTCATAAATTAACTGAAATGTAGAAGTAATAAATATGAAAGCGACACTCATGGTGTGCAAATGTAGCTGTGGTTATTGTAATAGTGATGTTGGAACAGAATCAGCAATATCTGATTTCCCCAAAGGAACGTGATATGGTCATATCACTTTAGATTCAAATCTGAACAAAAAAATAGCTTCGTCAGTACTTGGCTAGGCTACAGTGCAGCTTTGCTGCAGGATATTCACCTCCTTGATGGAAGCATAGCAAACGATCCTTTATTTTACATCAGTACATCATATAATGGCCCTCATGTCTCTCACTTAGAGGGAACAGTATTCATTTTTGCTTCAAGAGAAGGAAAAATTGTGATTCTCTGTACTTAGGTGCTGACTGGCAGTTTCAAAGTCTACTTCTTCTTCCAAAAGATATTTTCTCAAACAGAGCAAGAGTATTAGGACAATAGCTCCTTCCTGCAGTTCCCACCCAGACACTAGTGCTGATGCAGTGTCTTAGATCAGAGTGCACCTCATAAAAAATGGAATTTCAATGCCTGTTGTAAAGCTTGTTTGTTTCTGCCTGCAATTAAATTCCTGGATCTGGCACAATACTGCTGGCAAGCCCCTCAGCCCATCATTCCAGACCACTCTTTGCATGTTTATTTCCTGTCTGTCTTTGGACTGACATATCCATACATAATAGAACTTTCCTTTGGACAGTATACAGTACAATAAGCATGATTTGGCTATGAAAAGGGAGATGTACTCAGGCTGTTGCCTCACATTTTTTCATACAATGTCATTTTTCCATGAATACTGTGCTGCTTCCAGTGCAGGTGTCTTCTAGGAAACCTCTGGTACTTAACCCATAACTAAGTAAGAAACAGCAGTCCTGAAGCTGCAGCTAGACTCAGATGCAATACTGCACCTACCTTTCAGTGTATCGATATCATAGAAAGCAGCAGCAAATCTGGTGGAGCGATGTGATGCAGAGCGGGAGTCTAAATTGGCCAGGCTTTTGAGTTTTAGCCTGCATTTCCACAGCTTCCAGTCCTCAGCATGAGTTATTCGAAGGAGCTCTTCCAGGCTGGATGCCCTCCTGATCTGCTGCTCTGATCGCTCCAGTGCTGACAGAGATGTCCTCTGGAAGGAAAGGAGGAAATGAAAAAGCCAGAACCTTAACAGAGCTTCTGGATGCTCTTGCACAAGAGGCAGCACATTGATGAGAGCAGCTAAGAGTAGCTGGGACAACAGCTGCGTGTTTCTGATGGTACCTGAAGTCAGATTGACTTGAGAGATTTGTTCCCGTACAGCTTGAGATACTCACTCCCCAGTCTTTTCTGTCCCAATCATTGGAGCTGATTGACAAATGCAGGCCATACTCTCTGTGTCCCTGCTCCCTAGGAAACCTGGCACCCATCAAGTCATTTCTGTGCCTGTGCTGGCATGTCACACCAGGACTGGATCTCCTTTCCAATCTTAGTGACTTCAGCTGGCGTGGACAACCCACTCAGCTTTGCAGCAAGTCACCTCAGGTGTCAAAACTGGTGTCTATCAGGAAACATCACTGCAAGACAGGTGATAGAGCCAAAAGCTGCCCTAAGTACAAGGGCCTGTCCACCTGGTGAGCAAACACAACATTCAGCATACTGCAAAGTGCAGAGCACGTATTCCATTTCCCACCCTACCATTTGGCTCATGTGCAGGGCAGTCAAGGTGGCCTCAGTTCCAGTCTCCACGTTTGGCTGTGCAGCACTGTTACCTCAGTCATTGCATTTTCTGTCTTCTTGGTGTATGAGACCATTCTTCACTCCCATGGTAGAGGGCTCCTTACAGAGGCCTAGTTTAAGTCGTTAAGCATTACCT
Source organism: Tympanuchus pallidicinctus (assembly GCF_026119805.1). Classification (NCBI taxonomy): domain Eukaryota; kingdom Metazoa; phylum Chordata; class Aves; order Galliformes; family Phasianidae; genus Tympanuchus; species Tympanuchus pallidicinctus. The sequence continues at coordinate 217,258 of NW_026294659.1, forward strand.
TTTTAACATAAATTTAATGCACAGCACTCCACAGCAGTACTTGTTTATTTGGCTGCTGCCTTCCAGCATCTGTGTTTACGCCTTTACCAAGCCACTGCATATTTATTTCTACTGACTCACTGAGTCTGCTGGAAACTATTGCCTCCAACCCAAGCAAAAGATTATCATTGTGCACGACTGTGTTGCACTGGGCTGGTGCTCTCAGTTGTGCTCTCTGATCATGCAATTGACTGTACTTTTTGACTTGCAAATTAAGGTCTGCTCTGCCAGCTCTCATAAATAATGCACCACGTCTTATAGGCAAAGCTGAAAGATAGAGTTGGTGATGAGGAGCTTGCAGCCCCAACCTGTAGCCAGTTAGTGTTCTTCATAAGGCTGGAGAAAAGGTGAGGGGAAGAGCTACCTACAAGAGGAAAATTTTTAAATGAGATTTAAAACCTAGGCACTAATCACATCTGTTATTCGTTATTAAAACATCTGTGGCATTTATTTTGCAATCATACAGATGTCAACTTGTATATACTGCCCAAGTTCATTTTTGCATAATTACCTTCCACTGACCTAAAAATCCCTAAGCAGTTAACTCAGAATAAATTATTCGCTCTTCTCTTATGCCCATATGGAACAATGTATTGTGCTCTGGCAAGTTGCTATGTTTCATTACAATATGGCTGTTTTTCATAGGTGTATGATTTCTCATACAGTTATATGAGATGAAAGCTGGAAAGCCCATCTCTATACATATGGACAGTGTCAGAGGGAATGTGAATAATTAGCACCAGCAACTGAATTGCAAGACAGTTTTAGAAACAAGATACCCAGAATTTTGCTGATCTAGGAAGGCTGAAATTCAACTTGAGGATCATGTGTTGAGTTATTTGTTCTAAGAACCACAGCTTATATTCTTTCCCATCCACCTGCTGTCTCTTTGACTCTACAAAAGATGGGTACAGGACCCACTGTGATGAGGCACTGCGATCAAAGATATTAAAATTGAACTCAACTAAGCATTTACAAGATTTTTTTGTCTACAGCAAAAAGATTTTCAACCTGGATCAGCATCTAAAACTTTTTAACTTGAACAAAATTACAGAGAACCAGTAAAATGGATGGTGGTATCCTGTAAATGAAAAGACACATCTGTCCATTCCTTGTGGAAGTCAGTAGTTTCAACTTGCTTTTCCATTTATTTTATTTAAATACCATGTATTTTTTATTAATGATTACTAGTAATTTTAAACGTAAGATCATAGATACACATGCTACATGGTACAGAAAGATTTCCGGGCTTATCTAACTCAATAATTTTTATTACTTTAAGTGTTTTTATATTTTTAAAGCTACAGAATTTCACTGATGTGTAAATTCACTGACTTTATGCCTACTAAACAAAGTTATTGTATGGAAAAGGGAATAAGTTTTATTAATAGAATTCTATTTTGTACCCAAAATTCATATCTGGTAGGTTTTGAACTGTGGTAATTACAAAACAGTACTCCTGATATTGATGTATTATAGTAATGTTGACAAAGCCTACCTGTGTATGCAGTTTTGTTCCTTCCTTTTCTGTTATTGGAAATTGGAGAAGTCAAGGGAAATGGAAAGAACAGTACGCATTATAGGATTTTCTTGGTAGTCATTAGAGATTAATCCTAATTAACTATGCCGTGTACATCCAAAACTCACACAGAATCCATAGAACTAAGTTATCATTTCTCTGTCAACTCAAACCTTGTTCAGTTTTCAAGGCTATTCAACCCCAAATTGGATCAGCTGCCTTTACCCTTTTATTTTCTTAACAAGCACCCAAGCTCTGGAGTTAATGGTATAGTCAATTGCCTCTCAGTACAATGCCACAACAGCTTTGTTCCTTCTTCTTATATCTGACTTCTTACTGGAGGGAACAGAATTTTCTGCTGATTTTATAACTTTCACAGCAACCCAATACAGAATTTGCTGATGTCCTGTACCACAACAACAGCAGTACTGTGATAAAGTGCTGTCTCTTGCTCTGAGCACTGAAGACAATAGGCATGACAGTGAATGGAAGACAAAGACAGATATTAAGAGAGCACTGAATCTCAAGGAATTGTAAATGTTTATAGCGTGGACATCTACTGAGTCTGTGGCCTAGTTGTTCTCAGCTCCCTCTGCAGCTAATACAGAGCAATAGAAATACTTGTAAAGCATGATTCATTTGAAACTGAGCTTTAACTGGCCAGGCCACAAGAGTTATCTGTTGTGGATCTCTGGTCAAACAAGTACCACCGATATTATCAGGGATATAAAATGTTTAAGAGAAATATCTTATTTTGTTCCAACCTACCTAGGTGCCAAAACAGGTGCAATAAATACTGTCTTACATTTTTTTTTTTTACTTCACTGAGACCATTACAATGCATTCACCTAGTATATTCCTTTATCCTCTTTCTAGAGTGTGGACAGTTTTCATTGTTTCAGAAGTCTCTCATTCTTATATACTTTGACTACAGAGGTAGAAATCCAACACCAGCAGGACATGGCACTATAGCCTCAGATGGAACATTCTCTTGTCATGGCACAGTGGCAATGAATAATGTGTGGTCACAAAATATTTCCCAAGCAAACATTTATAGTCAGCCTGTTATTAAAAGGTCAGCATCAAAAGGAAAAGGAAAACATAGAACATTTTATGGCCTCAGATAATACGATAGATGGCGTACGGTATGATTGTTAATACCACACAGATGTGAACACTTCTTTCATGTACAACAGTTTGAAATCAATCCTTGTTTAGTTATAGACAAACATACTTTGGCTGTGTGAAAACAAACGAAGAAAAAAAACCATACTTTGAAGAGTGTGGCTTTGCACATAGACGAATAAATGTTTTAAAATATGAAATTGAAAGAAGGTTCTTCTTTAACAGCTTGCTATGTCTACCCCAAGTATGATGGTTAAGAACTTTATCCTCTCTCACAATGATCTTGAATGGGCAGCATGCGAAAAGTCCACTGACATTTATGAAAGTTCCAGATCCTGAGAAATAGCAAGAGGAACAGAGCCACTTTGTCTGTTTCTCGTGACTGCATCCACCTGCATATGATATTTCAAACTTTTCAGAGACCCCTAACTCCTTTTTTATGCTTTCTTTGATAATTATAGCTCTTCCTTCCAGATTCCTCTCCCTGTCATGGTGGCATCTGCCTCAACTCTGCCCTCCTCATTTATTTCCCGGCTCTAACTTTTGCCACTCTGCTCTTATCATCTTGTACTGCTTGGATCCCACTGTCCTTTGATATTGTTTATTTTTACTTTCTTCCTCTGTAGCCTTAAGAAATGAGTCAGGTGCAAGTTTAATGAGGCCAAACTCACACTGAGTTGTTCAACCTTTTGGTGTAATGGGACATCCACTTCTCTCTCTGCCATGCCCTCACCCCCCTTCTCTTAGGTCACAGATCTTGTTAGTTAGATGAGATAAGCCATCACTATGGTTATTGGTTGTGATGGCTGAAAAGAACTTCACTGCACTTGGCATTGCTTATATAGTTAAAAAAATGGTAACGTCTGGCCCTAAAAATGTAAAAATTTCCGTTCAGGCTTGGGAGACAGAAAGGAGAGAAAGAGACATTGATAAAAGGCCAAGACAATGTATATTACGTGAGCCCAAGAAGAAAAAAATATATCTTTAAAGCCATATCACTGGAAATCTTCAAAGAGGAAAACCTTTGTCTTGCAGCATGATAGTGCTAGTCCCAAACCATTTTGAATATCGTGGAACTCACTGCCAATATTGGCTGGACTGTTCTACCACGTTCATCGTATAGTCCAAATTTGACAACTTCTGACTTCCATCTGTTCAGGTTGATGAAAGATAATCTGTGTGGGCAACATTTTCCTAACAAAGATGCCGTCATAGCAACTATGAAACAGAAAATCCACTGATGTAGATTTTTATGAGCTCGGCATGCTGACTCTTTCTGATGACTGGCAAAAATACAGAGCTAATGGTGGTGACTGTGTTGAAAACTAGTGCTTGTAGCTGAGAATTTGCTCTATCAAATGGTGTTATTGTGCTCTTTGTATCTATTGTAGTTCCCATGGAAATAAATAGGAAGCATTTCTTTCAGAGTGGCCTATGTACACAATGTCATTGCCTATAATAAATTTTTGCTTCAAGCGCATCTATAAGAAATACTGAATTAAAGTAAAAGTAGTAGGTTTGAGTATTTCATTCTTATCTCTAGAGCTTGTCAATAAGGTACATCAAATTAAAGTGAAAGTACTAGATTTTCAAAGCATCAGAATCAATCTCATACCCAGACCTAAAGGTCTGATTTGTACTCAAATGAAGTTTTCTGGCTTTCATAACAGTAACCTCCCATATATTCCCAAACTTTGTTCAACTCATAAAGGAATATCTGTTTTCCTGTATTTGGGCAATGAGCAATGTCATTGACATCAGGAAATGATAACTTGGGTTAGCATTGTGATTTTTGGATAATTACAACCTCTGCTCTTCCAAAAGAAACTATAATGGACTATCTATCTTCTTCCTAGCAATCTCAGATGCCAGAAAAACCCTAAAAGTAGTTAGTGTTGGAAAGAAACAAAAGGGCACTGATGCATTCAGTGGCCTTTACCACTTTGGAAGCCAGCTTAAATTAGATGCCGAGTTCATTAACCCTGTGATTTATGACATCAACATTTGTTGTTGATGTTGATTGTTGTCAAACATTTGGGGGTTTTTTTGGTATCTTGTACATATGCAGAATTTCATAGTCTGCACTGCTCAAACGGTGCCTTTTCTTGATAATTAGCATTTAAAGTCTCCTATCAGATGGCACAAATCAGCAGCTTGCTTTTCTCCACTTTTGGCAAGATCTTAGGTTTCTTGCCTAAGAAAATGCACCCTACTCTTTTTAAACTGATATCTGAGTGAGCCAGCAGAATACAAGTAATACATTTTCACATGTTCCACCCTTTCCAGCATGTCACAGATAACCTTTGCATTAATGATATGTTTGGCCCATTCAAGATTTCCTGGAGGTATTTTGTACTAAGAAAAAAAGATGTGTGGAATGCAATAGTAAAAGAAAGGCCCACTAAGATCCTAAATTTCTTGAGGACCTATACCCAAACACATGCTTAGGACCCAAAATTCATTATTTTCAAGCCCAGTATCTGTCAATATTTTTATTTAAGGAAACAGATGAATGGTAAATAATATTTTGTATGTGTGAACAGACGTAAATAAAGATTATCAAAATCCATGAATAAACCCAAGGACAACCCATTTGCTTACACGATATCAAAACTACTTTCTTTAAACCCCCATCTCAGCACTTCTCATCCACAGTGGAACATAAACCTCTGCTCAAAGTTATACTTGCGTGCAACAGCTCCTCTGAAAAGGAATGTTTTTTTCTGATTTATGGTCTCAGATGCTGTTGTGTCAAGCACTGCACAAATAGCAGTGGAAAGCTTCAACATTATCACTGCATCTGGAGCCAGGACAAATGATTGAGGAACCTCTCAATAACCTTGCACTGTTTTATGATCCACCTTCTCAGCAGTTAAACAATAAAAAGAAGGTAACAGCTTCGTTTTGCCAAAGAAAGCAGATTTTAGCTTCATAGCAACGAGTCGTGGTTCTCTTAATGCTATTTTATTACAAACATGGCCAAACACTGTTAAGCTAAGTTTGAACTAAGTCTTTCAAAATTAGCCAGTTTGGTCAGGAGGTTTCATCACAAACTGAGGGCACTTGGACATTGATGAAGAGTACTGGCTGCAAGTGAGAACATTTCAAAGTGTATGTGGGTGTGGTGTGCTTGATGCAGCAGTAGCAGCCACAGTCATGTCAAAAGAAGTCATGTAGAAGACAAACACAGAAGTATTTTTTGAGAACTAATGTTCCCCATTACAATGCTGCCTTTAGGCTATTCTCAGAACTAGACCCAATCAAGTTTTTTTAAATACAAGGTTTATGATTCATCACCACGTAAAAATACAAAGAAACTTTGCTGTTATGCATGCTATACCATAAAATAACCTTTTTTTTTTTTTTTTTTTTTTTTTCCCTCTGGTGCATTCTACAAAGTGTTTTCACGACAGTGTATGATCTCATCAATATTACAGGCTCATCTTGCAGAGATATATTTCCTACTGCTCCTGGCCAACCCAGCCAATCTACTATAACTCAAAAAATCTGACCTTACAGGTGTCATTCACCTGACTGAATACATGAACTTGTTACTTGAGGTTCTTACTATAGTGAAGTGAGAAAAATAAGTGCTTTGACTGAACATTCATTTCATTCTACAGTGTGTTCAAACTGCCTCTTTCTCTCCATTCTCTCTCTAGGAGTCAATCACTAGCTCTGCAGTCATATGATATGAAATCCCCTCTCTTACCCAAAGCACAGTTGCTGCTGAGGCACAGTGGTCACTTTTTCTTAAGGACACAAATATAAACAACCAGGACCTGAAACTACAAGAAAACTTGAAAGACCTGGAAATGGCTTTAGACAAGGACTGACAGTTGCCTGGGTGGAGGAATGCATTTAATTCCCTACCTCAAAGCCATGGGGGTAATTCCTCAGTCATGCTGTAGCTCGTAGTATCATCTGTGATGTGGCCAGGGACTCTCTAGATTGCAAGAGGATTTTTGTGGAAAAGTTTTGATCTCTCTTTGCAAGAAAACAGGCCAGCTCCTGCCACTGTGGAGTCAACACGTGATGTTTGAAGGTACTGTACGGCTATTTGCTTGGTGAAGATGATAAGTTTCCATGGAATCTCTGCAGTAAGGGGAACTCTTTTTGGTGATTTGCATCATTAGTATTATTAGTATTACGGCTTCCAGGAGTAAGGGATCAGGTACAAAAAGAAAATAATTAGACAATCCCTAATCTGGCATCTACAACCAAGCTAGAAGACAAGAGAAAACAGAAGATGGCATTCATCCAAAGGGAGTACCAAGAGAACACAGAAAATATTGCTTAGAGTGATAGGCCTTGATTTTGAGATAGCAGGAATCCAACCAGCATCAAGTTTTACAATAACATATTGCCTTTAATATGGCATCTCATGTCCTTTGGGTATGGAGAGTGAATAATAAAATTGTGAGAGTCTTCTGCACCTTGAAAGCATTGGACTTTCAGGAGTAACTTGCAATCTTATAAACAAGGAACTTCATCAGCTTTAAAATATATAGCAGGAGGACTCTACTGTGTCTGACACTAGCTTGCACTTATTTTATCATCTGTTTGATTTCATATCTGAGGAGAAAAAATATAAACTAAGTTTCTACCGCTCCACTAAAATCAGAATTTTGATTTGCTATCATGTATGAATTTTTGATCTATCTTGTCTCATCCTTGACTCAATTTCATTACAATTAAAATTGTAATGAAAGAGTACAGCTGTATCAGTTGAGTAGATCGCAAAAATATGCAATTGGCCTGAATATAATTTTTAAGATGCTGGAAATGGTCTCATATGTCTTTGCCCAAATATAAAATCAGTAGGGACTGAATTACTGTTGAGAAACCCTAGGGCTGCATCAGATGTAGTTATATGATAGTCAAAGAAGTTGTTTTATTGAGAAAGTACCAGAGCAACATTTAATCTTCTCCACAGTCCTCTCAGAAAATTGAGGCTTCAATTTGTCCACTAATTCTTTCAGCTTTTCAGATGCATCCACTGCCATAGCATTTTACCCATCAGAGAAGGACTCCATACAACAAATAAAATATAAATGCAACTGAGATGTATATTCTGGCTGCAAGAGGAGCAGTAAATTGTACTCTGGGTGGAAAGCCTGAAGGTTATCTCTCCACCCTCATCAGTCTCTACTGGAACTCAATGTTTGCAGAGCAGGCACAGGAAACAAAGCTTTTGCTTTCTCCACCCAAAGCTTAGGAGATACCTCTCTGCCATCTGCCTCTGGAGTTAAAAAGTATTTCCCTTGCCTTCTCTGAGAGAAGAGTGAATATGTTGATAGAGCCACTTGTCATGTGTGCCAATGCTGCTGAAATAGAAATGACACAGCGCCCCGTAAAAAGAGCAGCAGTAAATGGCCAGGGCACATAAAGGACTGACAGGTACATTAAATATGGTTTGGGGAGGAATGTGATGTGACAAAATGAATAGTTTCATCTGATATTATATGAAGGTGTAGGGACTGATGGATGCGTTCATGTGAGACGTTCATAGTTCATAGATATGACAATTGAGAGTCTCTTTTGATAAAACTTAGCCAGCTTATCATTTGACCAAGACCCAAAACTGGAGAAGAAGCAGCTTCTAGACCGCTCCATCTTTTCTGTTCAGTGTGGTAATGCTCTCTCCAGACTCTTCTCTTCCAGGCTCCAGTCTTGTTCCCAGTGAAGGCAAGAAACTGAATTACTTGTTTTCTAAGATTATTAGTTCAGATACGGACAGATTTTAATTCAGTTGAAGATCATATGCTTGCACAAGGAAATCATATTAGATACCCAATGTCTTCAAGAGAATAGCTGTTTTATATTTTGAATAGTTTTTTTTTTTCAACTAGAATAGATCTTTTGTGGTGCCACGGCAAACAAACCAGACTTCTTGCACTTTAGTAGCATGGCTACGTTATCAAAATCCTCAGAGACGAGACATTTTAGTTGTTCTCTGAACATTTGGTTTGAATGAATCAAAATATCAAAGAGAAGAAGTGGAAACGGCAGAATGTTACATGATTTGGAAAGGAAAGCATGATTATTTCTTTTACTTTTAACATGTCTAAAGTAATCAGAAACGGATACAATTTTATCAAAATATCTCCCACATTTAGCCAGGTGATTTTTTTTTACACCAAAATGAGGTCTTTTTTTTTTTTTTTTTTTTTTTTCCATCCAGTAAGTATTTTGAGAGTCAACTACAACTCTCATTAAATAAATCTCACTCCCCACAGACAGATCTTTTGCTCTCATGAGAAACTCTCACAGCAGCTAAAGTGTGCTTTTGAAGGGAACAGCATTCACCTGTGCCTCATTTTGTGGGCAGTGATGGCAAACCGAATCGGATATATGGAACAAAAGAATAGGTCTATGCGGTGAGGAGTTTATTTTCAAGCCTAGTCATTTATGCAGAGAATTTGCCTTTAGGCCTCTCCTGTGATAAGCATGGGAAGTACATTTGTGTGGTCAATAAAAGGACAGATACAGATTGTCATAAAATGCCCATGGCAATAATTTGCTTGTATGTCCCAAATACTACTGACAGCTATGAGAATCCAACAGTATGTTTTCTCAAGCTCTCCTTCTGTATTTGGTTGTATCATCTCGCACAGCAGCAACGCGTTCAGGCAGACATGATGCTCAGCACAGAATGCAACTAGAGACAATATGCAGCACTTTCTTCATCCTACACAATGCTGTGTGCTAACAATCTGACAGAATGCACATGTTAAAAATAGTATATTATATGCTTTTACAAAGAACATATCCAGAGCATAGTCACTTTCTTTTGGTATCTGTCCAGTCTTTGGCAATCTCTGAGGTTTGGACAAAGATTTTGGAATGTCTCAGTAATGGAGAATTGAATAAAATCAGATGATTGTATGTTCTTTCAATATTTTAAAATATTCTTTAATGTGATGAAGGCTCTTTCAGTTACTGCTTCCATAGGTTCTGTTTTTGCCCCAAAACACTTGACAAATGTTTTGGAAGTGTAATTAGCCAATTGAACTGCCGGATTTCCAAATGTCACTTCTCAAAGCAGATCCACTGCCAATGCTGAGTGAACTTATGTTACCTCAATCACATGCACACATTTTCCTGGAATTGTAGTTTTTATTATGTAATATTTCCCTAGCAGTTCAGGAAAATATCCTGACATGGTTTCTGAGTCACATTGCCAATTGAAGTGAAAAGTTTTGCCTGATTGTATGGCATACTCTCTACATGCAATGCAACATATGATAGAATCATAGAATCATAGAATCATAGAATCATAGAATGGTTTGGGTTGGAAGGGACCTCTAAGATCATCTAGTTCCAATGCCCAGCAATAGGCAGGGACACCTCCCATTAGACCAGGCTGCTCACTAGACCAGGTTGGTACAGCAACATGATGCAACTTCTTTGCAATTTAACACCATATCATATCATATATGACATGATTCCTTCGCCCACTACATGGTGACTACTTTGTATTCAGCAACGATGAGTTCTCAAAACTAACACAGCATATTTTTGATCTAAAAACATGGATTTGACAAAACCATCCTGACCCACTAACAAGCAGAACAATCACTGCTATCTAAATTCGTGTAGTGCCCTCACTGGATTGCCGTATCTCACGTGTTCACATAGTTACCCAGTTTTTCTAAGTGCCATTCTGAAAAAACAGTAAGGACCCTAAATGGTATTCTCCCACTGGCTGAATGGTCACATCATTTAGGTCATACTTGGGGAAGATAGAAAACAATACACAGATATCCTTTAGGCTGCTTTCTTAATTTGAGCAAAATGAAATACTGTACTCAGTTGTTCTGCCGGTCCTTGATACAGACGCCCACATGTACCTCTTTCACAAAAACATCAAAGAAAAGAACAAATTCTGCTTGGTCTTCCCATGAGCAAATGGAGTCTCTGCAGCTGTCATAGAGGCACAAAGAGTTTTGTTTCCATTCCCCTCAAGTCTCAATATGACTGATGAAGATTTGCAAAATGTACTGGGGAGGTAAGGAGCAGGCGGAAAGTTACACAAGAGACTGGCGAATAGTGGGAGGGATAAGGATTTCCTCCTTGCAGCAAAATATCTTGAGTCACTTTTTCCCACAGGCAATGTAGTAACTTTGGGATTACATCTCAAAGTGAAGCCCAGGAAACAGTAGTGGCCAGTTTTGTAATTGCACTTTCCCTGTGAGAAAGGTCTAAATGAAACACAGATCCCAATCATCTAATGATAATTATAAAAACTACTGCACAGTACTTTTAATGAATAGAAATGAGTTATCACCTGCAACAACTGTATCTCTTTCTCCCAAGTAGACACACAGGAGAAAAAATACCTGCAAACCTTTCTCAAATCTGCAGTGTGGACAGCAATGATCAGAGCAAAACTTGCAGCCAGCACAGCAGAGGTCTCACAAGCTGAGTCTACACCACTTTTTTTTCATTTTCAGGCACACTGTTCCTCTCCTAGCTCTATTTTCCTCCTCTGAGTGCTGCATCAAAACCACCACATCAGTGGCTAAAAACAAACAAATCTCTCTGGGGGAGAAAGTGCAAGCAGGCTGCAACAACCCACCCTCAGACCAGTAACACTTGCCAAGCCTGAGCTGATTGCCTGTTTTGGTTGCCTTGTGATCACAAATTAAGTCAAAGCTGCTCCACTGCCCTCCTAACCTGCCTCCCTGGGTACTACAGAGCTCCAGAAAAGATCCATATTGATGTCAAATTTTAATTAGCTCTGTCTTCATTTCAAAAAGCTGAACAGAGGAATGAATTTCTCATTCTCATCTGATCAATCTTAACAGCATGATGCACTTTTCAGCACCCTGCTATGTACTCAGGAATTACAATCCCAGCTGAGGTGGGCCAGACTGCAAGACCTGAGCTGAGAGTGATTTTCTTGCTGTTTTTCCTGAGTGTGAACAGATTTTGACAAAGCAGCAGTGTTGTGGTAGTTTCCTTTCCAAACTGATAAGAGCCAAGAATGGATGCTGTGTGGCATGGCAACACTGCAAGATTGTTCGCTTATCCCTCACTGTAGACTGAAAGCAGCAGATAGCTCAGAACAAAATGGCTTGCTTCACAACCTCCATGATAGCTTCCCACTCCTGACATAAAAGCACAGCCAAACATTTCTGCGGGAGTGCTGCACGTACATTTCTACATGTTTTTGGTTCGTTGGACATCATACCAGAGATTGTAATCATAGAGAATCAAAAGCAACAAAGACAAAACTGAGATAATAAAACAGTTCTGAAAACCACAGTTTCATCATCTTTACCCCAAAGAGTCTGGTAACTTTGAAAGGAAGCTGGATGTAAGAAAGAAAAGTCTAGTTTGAGGAGAGAAATTGTTTCCAACAGCCTTCAGCACTTTTTCCCTAGTTATTAAGCAGTTCGCTGTACTTCCAAGAGCTGCCTTTCAGGAAAAGAATCTATGAAACAGAAAATCTATTAGGTTATCTCTTTTCTAAAAAATCAGCAACATTTGCAAGCAGTTACCAGAGTGCTATGAAGATGTGACTATCTGAAAAACAGCATCAGTGAGAATCAGATAGATGGAAGCTTACTGTCAGCTCTCCAAAGAGCTGCTCGGGTTTCTTTGTAGAGTTCTCTTCTGGTTGCAGAGAGAGACTGTAGCTGACTTTAGGGAGAGAGAAAGGCAAAGAGCATTGTAACTGTTTCAGTTCATGGTGCCATGGCTCACCAGCATCTCCACGCCTACCCAAGGGCAAGGCAATTGTCACTTAGGTGCTGAGAATCATGGCTAAGTGCTCTTTCACTCCCACCTTCAGCAAAGCAGGCCAGAAGACAGCTGTGTTTGGCATCTGGCTTTTACTTCTGTCCCGCTGACAGTGTCAATATGAGGTTGTTGAATCTAAGGCCTGCTGGAGCAAAAATGTCCATTCAAGCCTGTATCAATATGTTTTGAGAGAACGGCATGGAGCAGAGTCAGGTGAGGGTCAAGCTAGGGGTCAGGGAAAGGTTTTTCACTGGAGGATGGTGGGCATGGAGCAGGCTGCCCAGGGCTGTGGGCACGGCCCTGAGTGCTGGAGTTCAAAGGGCGTCTGGACAGCGCTCTCAGACATTGGGTTTGATTGTGGGTGGTGCTGTGTGGAGCCAGGGGTTGGACTTGATGATCATCTCTGTGAGTCCCTCCCAGTTTGGGACATTCTATGATTCTATAAATATTTGGTGTAGAGGTTAAAAAAAGAGTTAAGCTGGGAAAAAGATAGGCATGTAGCAGAGAACTGCCGTGTTCACCTCCAGGTCTCAGCTTATCTAATCCATAAGTCTTCTGATATTCTTCAGGCCTACTAATGATGGGACTCTCTCTAGTAAAACGAAAGAAAGTTTTTAATAGTGAGAAGACCTGCAAAAGAAAAAGGAAAGCTCTGAGTATATTACAAGATGGGCATTACTTTCTCTTGTCTTCCCCTGAGTACGTAGAATTAGGGGCAGAACAGGTTAGGGAGCCTTGAGATTCAGACCCTCAGAGATCAGGACCTGGATCCTCATTAGACAGGCAGTTTTAATGTGGGAAGACAGAAGCAGCTCTGACAGATGGCTGGCTTTTACTGGCAAAAGTCACTTCAGCTTTGATGAATATAGGACATACCTCTGTATCTAATTTTAAAATTCTGGAAAAACTAGCTTATGTCTGTCACAGGAAAAGTGATGAGGGAGTAGGGGGAGACAGTAAAGTTTGTGGTTCTCTAGCAGAGGTATTCGAAAATGTAAGAGACTGTCAGAGCAACACTTTGACAAGGAATTTTTTAAGCATTTCCTTACGAACAACATTAATGCTCAGTCTTCAGAAAAACCATGTGGAAATCTAATTGTTCACTGAGGATTTAGTATGTCAGACTGGCACTCTGAATCCAATAACTGGAGTGTGAAATAGAGGGATTACTGCCAATCTTGACACAAGTTCAGTTGAGGAGGCGTGTCAGATACCTGCCCCAGACTGAGGTTGCCTACCGCTTCCCATCTTGAGATTGTTTCCAGTTGTTTATAACATTGCCAGATGTTCAATGTTCAGACTGAAACTTTTCATGCCAGACATCTGCTTCTAAATGATTTTAACAACTTTTGATTCAGTGGAACATGTCCCTGCCCATGGCAGGGGGGTTGGAACTAGCTGTTCCTTATGGCCCTTTCCAACCCAAACCATTCTCTGATTCTATGACTGTATGGTGTGTTGTCTTAGTCAAAATAGTTTGACTATGGTTGAGGATGAACCTCCTTCTTTATCCATGCAAAAGCCTTTTCTGTCAATCTTATCTCTGTAAATGTCTAGCATTATCTTGTGGCTGACCACAATGTGAAGTTTGGACAGCGGAGGAACATTTGTTGGCACAGATATGCCTCCTGATATTTCTGCCACCCAAATGTAAGCAGCAGCTCACAGATGCTCAGCAGTGACTTTACAGGATTTAGCGGTTAAAATCTCTGCAGATGTGACTGGTGCTGACCACACTGCAGCCTGGAGCTGAGCCTGAGTACATCTTTCCTCTCCTTCAAGCTCTTCCATTTAACATGGAAAAGGAGGGTGTCAGGGCTGAGTGTGGAAGGGAAAGAAGATGAACACTGGCAGAGGCATGTAAGACCTAGCCAAAGAGTATGGGAGTGTTCGGGAAGACCTGAAGTAGTAACTGGAGTAAGGAGAAAGGTAAGCTTGTGAATGGTGAACAGACAGAGACAAAACTAAAGGCTTGGGAGGGAGGAGGGGACTGAAAACAGAGGGATTCAGTAGGGCACTGAGATTACTGCTGAGAAATTGAGGCCACTCCTGAAAGTCAGAGAGAGGAACAGGGTATCCTATGCCAGGGTGAGTGAATGGGGAGGAAGATGATGCACAGGTAGTGCAAAAAGGATCATGGTGGGGGAACCTATTCAAAGCATGAGAGGCACGAAAACATGGGCTGGGGAGCCAGTGGTGCTGGGACAGGGACAGGACGAAAATGGGGACAGAAAGAACTGGGACTGGCAGGCAGGGAATTACTGGGCTGAGTGTGCAGATGGGAAATGAAAGAGAATCCAGCACACAGAAGAGGATGGGGTTAGGAAAAGTGAAGTGCAGCAGAGATGCATGAGCAACTTGTAAGGATAACTTTCATAATATTACTTAGGATCATTGTGGAGCGGGTAAATATAGTATTTAAATACTTAGTCACTGGAACTCTGTCACATGATACCACACTGACACCAGCTGATGGTTCAGACCATCAACAGATTTAAAACTTGAAGTGACCTGGGCTGAGTTCAGTTGCTGTAACAATGGGTAAAGGGAAGAGGCTGCCATTCTGCAACCCTTCCTGTGTCCCATTAATTGTGCATTACCTACAGCCTGACCTCAGGGTTCCTATCCAGGCAGTATTGCTGTTGATCTGAAAGAACTTTTAGAAGATGTTATAAGTGACTATAACATTATTTCTCACTTTACAAGTAAAATCTTAGGTGCAATTGGTAAGAATACGCATAATCCTCTGTACCACTAAACACTGTAACATGAAGGACTTTCTGCAGGGACTTTCCACATATGCACACACACAAAAGCCCACAACATAAATGCCAAAGCAGCCCATAAATCTAATACACAATTTAAAACATTAAAACAAAAATAATCAGTGGCTTAGCCCAAAATCCTTGTCTATACAGAAAGAGCCAGAACAAGCAACGTAAAAAAAAAAAAAAACATCTTTTCCTTTTGGTAATCAGCAGCCAACATATGTAAAACACAGCTCTTTAAAGCATGATCTATACCGTATCTTCTGGTAGTCTTGGAAACTTAACAGTGACTTGTCAGGCAGTGAAACATATAGAAGAATGAAGGCAATGTATGTAAGAATGATTACAATGGTCTTACTGATTCCAAAGACTCGATTGTTAAGGTTGTAAATTAAAAGCTTGTGAATAGTGATCAGGCAAAGGGGTGAGCCATTAGTCTCCCTGAAAGCCCATCACTCACCACTGCTAAGTGCTTGTGCCGGCAACAGAAGTCTGCAATTAAGCACACAACTGAGCCTTTCTTTTCAGAACCACAGGTCAATATGCAGTGCAGTTCACAGGCTGGTGTGTGGTCATCTCTTGCAAGCAGAAGGTTTTTTGAAGTGAAAACAGAATATTAGCTTGATTTGCTTTGTCAGTAAAAAACAAATAATTTGTTCTGGACCACACACTGAATTAATTATTTTTGGACACACTACACACGCAGAATCCTGTTCCAGTTTTTGTTCTTGTTTTTCTACACGATTGTCCTGGCTTTTCTCACATTGTCTCAGAAAATCAGATCTGAAAAATCCTACTACCAAGGTGAGACTTCAGCTTAAGTTTTCTTGCATGTATTATGTTCCGAAGAAAGATTATTTTCCAGGCACTGTGTCCTACTATTACTAGTTGTAACTTATTGTAAAGTCTTGGACAACATCACTTACTATAAAACAAAAGAAGAACATTTCTGGCAAACAAGTGAGCAACTGGTGAACAAGTGTTTGTAGAGGAAGATTTTCAACACCTGGATACTTATTCCTGAAATTCTTAATAGCTGAAAGAAAAATAATTGCATTTGGAAAGTATTCTAAGTACTCTGATTTGCTTTTTGGTTTGTATTTTGTTTTTATCTTGCATGAGTGATAGAAGGAGTTCAATTAAAGAACAAAATACGTAACAAATAAGAATAACTAATACAAAGAGATGAAATACTAAGCAGTGAATACGTATTTAAATTCTTTATAGATTCTCTTAACTCTAGGGTTATTAAACTTCTGTTTAATCACCAACAATCACCAGAACAAAACAAAATAAACACAAACAAGCCCCTCATCAAAACAGCTAGAAACCTACCACCCTGCCCATGAGGTTTGTGTAATTCTGGCAATGTGGATTATTAACATTAGCAATAAATAAAGATCGCCTACCTTTACAGATCCATTCTCATAGTCAGATCCTTGCAGCAAATGCAGAAATGAAATCATGAAAATATTCACAGTCACCCACGGTTTGTACATTCTGATGTTTAATTCCGCAGGTTACTACGCAGTTGTTGTCATACAGCTGGAGGCGTCTCTTTTGAAATGCATTTCACCACAACAGACAAGAAAAGCTTCCAAATTTCTGTTATAAATTCGCAAAGGATTCCAACATGCGAGAGTAAATATCTTGCTCTTCACTCTTCTAAGCAATTATTTTGAACAATTCACCTAGAGACTGTAATTTCTTAGAGTAGATTTTAGATACATTCGAAAGAAAATCATGATAAGACTTTAAATAGATTGGTATCTGTATGCACGCAGCTACACTCTCACAAGTGATCAGGTACGGGTTCCAGTTAATGAAGTTACTATATCTTCCATCAGGGCACAAAGAGGTATTCAAAATCCATCTGTGGTCCAGAAGATTTAAGCAGTCTGCTCTGTTCTGCGCTCCGTGCTACAGCAGCCTCTTCAGATGGTAGCGTAATGGCCAGTGTTTTGAGCTAGAGAGCTGTAATCCAACTCTGTATTAAAACTTTTTTTCACAACCTTCGTGGAAGCTTGCAGAAGCATGTGTCTTAAATCTGATACAGACTTTGGCAGCAACACAGCCAAATTTTGGCTCTAATCCCATTTTGTCCCTACCAATAGCATAGCAGTTTTAAAACTAACTGATGCAATCTAGACTCTCATTATTTTAAAGAAGATTACCTGAAACATGAAACTTCAGCTCACGTTCTTACACAGCACACATATTTTAAGTTACTTCTTGTAGAAAAGAAGGGGAGAAAACAGAAAAGAGAGAGAATGACTTTTTTCTTTTGTGTGTTCTTATGTGGGATAGTGTTTTCTGGATAGATTTTAAAAAGAAAAGTTAAAAATGATCTTTAGTAACAAATAGAATTTGATTTCTTTAATGAAAGCTCGTGAAATCACAGACATAAAAGGAATCCATCTATTTTTCTTGCAGCAGCACAAAGTGTTGTTTCTGTCCCAAGATATAATAAAGATCTGCATACATTTCCTCTGTATATTTTCCCTGTTTAGTACCAAGACGGAGACCTAAAATTTCTATTTATAACATAGACAAAGGTTCTGATAATTATGTATGTTAAATCCATATTGTTATACTCTTGTGTAATATTTTACATCCACGAGACCTTTCGCCACTCTCTCATGGCTTAAGGTTTGTGAATTAGATCCTACAGTCGTTACCATAAAACAATCCTTTAACTAAGATTTTAGAGCACTGGTTTCCTACCTCTGACTTCCAAGCAGTGGCTCTCTTAAACATAAGCCACGTCTATGTAACAACTAGCTTGCATAATTTCTTCCTAAGTATTCTTTACAAATGGAGATTGGAGAGAAAACTATTTGAATTCATTTCTTCCAGCTGTTGCCAGTTAACTGAGCTATTATGTTTTTAAAAACATGTATGTAACTGCATTATTTTTAGCCTTGCTTTTTGCAATTTACTTTTTTTAAAGCAATCAGTTCCCCCTGTTCTAGCTGGTGGCTTTCCCCATCCGTGGTTCATCTGGTTCATCCCTCTGCCATGGTTCGTATAAGGACAGCAGGAGTTTCCCCTTCTAAGCTGAGCTGGGTGAGTTCCCTTGCTCTGCGTACCTGCTTCTCCCCTCCTGCCTTGCCCACATACACACTGCTGGCTGTGTTCATACTCTCTCACTGGCCCCACACCAACAGGGACATTCTGAGTAAGTGCTCATTGAAATACATCAACTATTTAACTTACCATTTTAAATGAACATATTTTTTCATGCTTATGTACAGTCACTTTGAGCTCTTTTAGTTTCTGCATTTCCTTTCTGATGCTGGTAGCCAACTGCTTGCAGGAACTGAAACTCTGTGGAACTAAAGTGATGCTTCTTAGCTTCAGGTGCACTACTTTAGCAGAACTAACCAAGCGAAATAATAGCACTACATCCTCAGAAATGCATGATAATAGCTCTCTATTGATCTGCAATTAAATAGAGGGGATACCTGTCCATCAGCATCTCTCATTTTATGGGAATCATTAATTGCACACAGACTCAGATTCCCAAGACATGCAGGAATCAATATGCACTTCATGCCCCGAAGCCTGGTCACTGAGTATTGTACAACTAATCTCCAGCACGGTTCAGGGATGAACCTCTTGGTTCCCTTGGGAAGGTCAGTGCAAAATCCCACCTTTTCCTCAGACACCATGGGGTCCTGGAACAAGGCAGGACCTTTCCTCCAGGCAGCGGCCAAGATGCTGCTTCTCACACGGGCATCACCAATCCTCTGCCTAAGTGGGCAGATGGAAGGGATGACCCATGCACAGCACAGAGTGTTTTGAATACCAGCTATGGAACTCGTCCTGCATCCATGAGGGCATTTAAACTGTTTTCATGAAGCAAAACTGCCTGTGTGGATATAGAGAGAAAAGCTCTTCTGGTGATGCACTCTGCAAAGCAATGATGAGGGCACACGTCTAAGGACAAGAGCATAGCTCAGCTCTCTACTCTAAATCAGGTTGAAAAGAAATGCGAACACAAGGACTCTCACACTCTCAGCCTCCTGCTGAGAGCTGCAGTGCCTTTTCCAACCCCTGTGGTACCTCCAAAACTTACCTCAGGGACTCTTAGCAATCTAGCGCAAGAAAATCAACACTGTTTGTTTTGGAAACACTGGAGGGAAACACCTCAATAATGTTTTGTTTATGCTTTAGTTCATCACTGCTGTTTACCAAATTAAACTCTGAATTTCAAATAGTTTGGAAAGACTAAACTTATGTCTTTCTGGAAGCAAAGTGTTTATAAGAGATGGCTGTCCAGCACTGGCTCCAGTGGGCTTTTTGACATGAATGCTGAACAGAACTTCTGGCACTCAGTCAAACCCATTTACAAGAGCAAGTTAGATGCTGCAGGCAGAAGATAAAAAATACTTAATCTCTCCCTTAAGGCTTAGATGCAAAGTCTAAAAGAGGAGAGGAAAAAAGAACTTTTCTAAACTGCAGTGGACTTCAAATCTAGCTCAAAGCTGTTAGCAAAAGCACTGACAAAACAAGAGGAGTCAGCTGATAAGACAACAAAGCAAGTCTCTGATGATGGCCTTTTGGGAACAGCTTCCTTTCCCATCCCTTTTGCTATTTCCCATTGTCTCCCATACAATTCAGGATTTGAACAGGGGCTCCATCTCCCATCTCCCCTCCATCTCCCATCTCCTTCCAGCACCATCTCAAGCCCACACAACTTTCTAATATTTTTTTTCTTCCTACTACTGCACTGATAATGATTTAAGTGTTTTACAATGAAGCTAAAAACTCTGAATTATTTTGAGATTGTGCCTACAGATTGCCTGCAACAGCAGTGAACAAATTTGCTGAGCAATCAAACACCTTCAGGGGCTATGCCTTATGTTTTCTTTTAATATCCAAACACAATACTGACAACATTCTAGTTTCTTTTACCTCCATTTGCTATTGTAAAACCACCTGCTCTGTTCTGTGCAGTCTCTGATTGTGTTTATTTATTTTTAACCTAGCACTGTATAAAGAAGCACTGCAATAATATTCACATGACTGTTAACATGATTCCACTTTGGTAGCTGAATGTGTAGTTCCATTGACACCAGTGATGCTAAATTCTGTTAAGTGAAATAAAACTTCATACTTCGCCACTTGTGGATAAAAAGCTGTGGGTCAGCTCTTTGCAGGAAGAACTTTAAAAAAATTTCTTAGTCTTTTCCATTGATCAGCATGGAAGACTCAAATGGATGAGCAATACAAGTGAAAACAAGTTTAAGTCTCTTCTTACAAACATTACAGGTAATTTAAAAAATATTATGGTAAGCTTATAAGTCTCTATTCCAAAGTAACAGCCTCACACTTCATAGAAACTCGGATTCATTGGTTCTTATAAACCATTTTTGTGATAGAAGATTACAGACAAACAAACCTGAAATTGGTAGATATCCCTAAGAGCAGAACAATCATATTTTGCTTATACTTACCTCTATTTTGTAAGATAGAATTTGTAGGTCAAGGACTAGGACTGCTTACCAATTTGCATTGCAATTTCTATTCTAAGGCTTCACGGTAAATAAACAGAAAAGAGACCAATACTGATGAATGGAACACACAAAAAATAGCACTATATTTGACTTCTACATTTCTGCATACATACACACCCAAGGAATGGAAGAATTTCTTGACAACATTGGACAACCCATGTTCTTCAAGCTGAAATTCTTTCATCTGATAAATTCCTTTGATTATCTGAAAATAACATATACCCACAGATAGGTTCAGACCTGCATCTCTATTTACAAGGCAACACTAATACAGAAACACCCAAAAAATGTCTTCACTGGAAGAAATGAAGCAAAGCATAAAAGGAAGATACAGACCTTTTAATACAAGAGTAAGTCATAAATCAGAAGGACTGCTCAAATGACGGACGGTTTGTGAGCATATGTCCTAAATAAACTCCATTAGGTTGATCAGTCTCAGACTGAAAAGTTAAAATTCAAGTACAATAAAGAAAATTCAGTGCCTTTATTTCAGTGTTATTCCATCGGATACTTTGTACTTGAAAACTCTGCACCGTTTCAAGCCTCAGCATGGAGTAGTGCTCAGGGAACTAATGTAGTTCCCAGTGAACATTGTCAGGTGTTTATAAGATGATTCTATGAGTAGATCTGTACAGTATCTCTAAATAATCCACTCACAGAGGAATTTTTTGTTTTTTGGAAGTAGAAAAAGAAAAATTGGATCAGTTATATGAAATATTACCAACCAGAATCTTAACAGATTCAAGGTACAGCAATTTTAGGTCACTCAGTACTCATTACTTATTAAGTAGTTATTAAAAATATTTTTGAATAAATCAAAGTTTACTGTAACAGCTACTGGAACAACAAATTTCTGCCGAATTAGCAGAATGATTGGAAGTTCACAGTAAATGACAAGCTGGATTGACAAAACTAATGGAGAAAAACACACAAAATCTGACAGCCAGGTGTGTGGCAAGCTGTGCTGGTGTGGATGTGGGGCAGCGCCCACCAGCCTGCCCCAGGACCAGCCCTGCACACCAAGAGCTTGATGCTGCATCTCGTGAGGCTGAAAAACCAGTGGGCCAGATGCCTGGGTGTCCACTGTGGGCCTCCACTGTGCTTCAGGCTGAGGTGGATGAACTGATGTCAGTAACCAATCTAGCTACATTAAAGATTGCATTAAAGATTGCAGGGGAATGCCTGCCCAAGCCACAAACACACCCATGGCTGAAGGGCAGAGGCTCTCAGCTTCAACAAAAGTGAGCCACAACATCCACAGGTTCACCTCCCCACCATGCTATGCTGAAGCCAGCTTGGAGAAGGAATGCTGCTGCTAAATGCAAGCAGCGGCAGGAGAGCTGTCAACAACAGGCAGATAAAAAACCACAGACATGTTGGGTTCAGTGATGGACACACCTTTATATTGCTCTGTCTTTGAGAGGCTCTGTCCCAGTCTCACAAAGAGTACAGCTGCCCCATCACCTTTGTCTAGTTCATGTTTGTTACTCTCAGAGCCTGGAAGGATGGAAAACCATTGTGTGGAAAACTGTGATGAGCAAAAGCGTTAGCTAGCCTAAGTATGAAGAAATTGGTGTTTCCTTCGTTTCAATGCTTCCTTAGTGTCTGTGTTTAACTCTGGGTTCTGAGGAATCTAGCCTACATTGCCCCTAACCTGGAGAGAAGAAGTTATCTCTGTATTCCTGCAACTGATATAACAATGAGAGCTCTGTATTGGCTTGTCTTCCCATCCATCTGTATTTACACAGCCTTTTATGAGGGCAGCACTGGAACAATAATCAAACTTTAATTACAAAGACATGTAATGGGATTCACAACCCTTTATTTCACTTGTGACTTTTATAAGTTGTCGTTTTTTCTCTACAAAGAAGTGAGGCAGATTAAACGGGAAGATAAAAGCATTTTCAAGGTTAAGGAGGAGAAAGAAAAGAAGAAGGAAAAGCAGGGAGAGGGAAGAAGAGAGAGAGCTCTGACCAGGGAGCAAATGCCGTATTTCACACCTGTTAAAATAAGGGCCATGTCTCCAAATCGCCTGTGAAATGTTCACTGTTTAAGTGCACCAGAGGATCCTGAACTGCTCAAATTAGATAGGTGTCCGTCTGAAAAAAACTCACAAGGCCAGTGAAGGAGGTAGATACCAAAAGGATGAATTCAAAGTCAATAGTTCAACCTGCAATCTGATGCAATAGGCAAGGGAGTTGTAACTGCAAAGCGTAGTGAGCATCTAGACTGCTTAATACCGGCTGGGTTGTGAGACTCCATCTCCCAACACAGACATTTTCACTAATAAAAGCAGCTAATAGATGAGAGAGTACATGCAGAGAAGTAGAAGCACAGAAGTTCAGAGGGAGAAAAATTTGGTACAAACTGAAACTAGTTTGTGGGAGGTATGACAGAAAGAGAGTGGCAACAGAAGTCTTTATACATTTATTTTCTACAAGTGTTTTCCCATCTTACTCTATAATACTCTGAATCAACATCTTTGGAGTAATATATATGCATATATAACAGATGGTCTGAGAACAAGTACAAGGATCATCATAATTGACTTTGCAGTGAACACCCTGAGAACATGCACATAGGGGTTTATAATGGCAGCAGAACCCTGTAAGTTAATCTCAGGATTCATATCAATTTCAGGACATTTGACTGTCACAACTTGGTAATCTGAAAATGAAACCCATCTGGTGAAACTTTAGGTTTGGAGATGGCGTGTTTTTTATTTATTTTTTGTTCACTCCCTGATATTCGTAAACATTAGGCCAATGAAAGGATAAATCAGCTAACAGATGTCAGTTGGGGAGAATTAATGTTCTATCTTTTGAGGATGTTTAGAGAAGTGAATGTGTAGTGTTAAGTGCATACATTACGAAGTTAGTCTCTGAATCTAATAGGATGATTTTTTCCACCCTTAATACATAAAAACACTTCTGCCTTTCTCCATAAAAAAAAAAGAAAACAAAAACCAAAAAAACAACATGCTTCCTGTCTTTATTACAACCAATTGCTCTCAATAATGTATTTGACAAACATAGGTTTCTGACCTCACCCTCCAATTTCTATTGAAAAAATATGAGATGGCCAACCCAACTGGCTTTTGTGAAGAGTTTTTATACCTAGATTGATAGCTCTACTCCAGCTCCATCTGCCAACTGAACCACCATCTAACACTTTGGATCCGTCATCATCTGGTCAATGATCTGTATGAAATAATCTATTCATCTCTTTTTGCCCATCACTGATATCAGGATTCAGAAAACCAGGTGCCACAAAATCATCTCAAAGGGCAGGAGGAATCCTGAAGAGGCACAAAGAGTGCCACAGCTTTCTTTCACTCTGTGCCTGCTGTTTTCAGCCCCAGGACCTGAAGGATCACCTTCCTGTCACGGTGTTGCAAAGTAGGATTTCACAAATGAAATAACAAGATATTCTTTAGTTCTTATAAACTGCTAGGTTAGTCTTTGAATGCAGTAGAGAAAATTATGCTCCATAAAGCATGCCATTTTATCTTGGGCTACTTAAGTTTTCAGGTTTGCAGAACAGATTTAAAAGAAATGATCATTCTGAGTGAAATTGTTCATGCTAATGTAAACACAAAGGTTCCCTTTCCATTGCTGACTTCAAAATTAATGCAGAGGTTGAGGGATTTACATATGTCATGAAAATTAAGAAAACACTGAGCAATATGTAATAGTAATAAGTAAAGAATGAATTTATAAGTATACTTACTAAGGACTGCAGAAAAATATAAGGAGGGTGATGAACCACAGTTATGGCTTATGACAACAATGTCAACAAATCTCTTAGTTTTATCAAGAAACATTCTTCAGACTGCAGTTATTAGGGCAGAGGTATCTAGTTCTCAGACTGAACAGTTACCATCCATCAAGATGAAGTAATGAAGTTCTGGTTTTTGTTTAACAGTTTTTTGGACCTTTGAATAAAACAGACAGTTAAATGTGAAAAAAAAATGATAAGAACTGAGTTGTAAATTCTGAAAGTATTTTTTTCCAAACACTTCTGAAAATGATTTTGCTCAGAAATACGCATAATTCATAATCAATTTAAAATACTGACAAGATTTTATTCTCAAGTGTATTCAGATAAATCGTTTTTCAAAGTCAACCCAAAATGATTCAGTAATGGAAAAAGGCCATTTTTCCTCTGTTTTCAAGCCAGCTCTGTGCAGCCGGCCTTTTCTCCAACACTGAAAAAGAATGTTAAAGAATCTTTTCTTTCACAAAATATTCTGCTGTTGAAGGGACTATGGGTAATAAATGGCTAAAATACTCTAATACATATTTAAAAAGGCACGGTGCAAAGGAGAAGAGGCTTTAGGAATTGGACGATCCTATTCAGGTAAGACCTTTATTCTCAAGACATGTTGTCAGCACAGAATGATCTCACAGTGTCCTCTGGAATCACTCAATACCATTTCAGTACCCTTTTCCAAAGTGACATATATGATTTTATGTGACAATCTGCAATTTAGATATATTAGAAGTGCCCTCTTATGAAGAACCTCCTTGGCGATTTATTTTCTCAGATAATTCCAAACAATTCTGGTCTAAACATCTCTAGAACCAGTTTGTAAATATATATATATATATATATATATAAAGCTTATGCTTTTATATGGGATTGATTTTCCTTTCTTTATTCTTCTAAGAGTTGTATGGAAACACCAATATTACATATAAATCTGTCTTCTACAGCCTGTTGCTGATGTGTCCATCTCTGCCTTCATGGCTGAATGGCAGAGCTTTGAGTACATCCCGAAACATTTAAGATTGTTTATACTACTGAAAAAAAACAAAAAAAAACAAAAAAAAAAACACCACACTCTAGTTATACAAGGCTAGATTACACATGTAAAATACATTGCTATTTACGCATAAAATGTTTACAAAAGAATTACAGAGACAGTTGCATTGATGTTCACAGGCTATTTTTCTGATCTTTTATGAATGCGATAACTGTAAAGCAAAGAGGTTTTGAAAGACAAAATACATTTTACATGTTTTTCACTTACAAATACAGCCAAATCAGATAAGAAATATTTTCCATTGCTAAACTGTGCCAAGTATGTTAACTAACAGTACAGTTCATAGGGGTCTCAACTGAAAATAGCTGTTCTAAATATGTGATCAGATTACATTTGCAAAAGCACAGTGAAAGCTACCTGGAAAGGCTGCCTTTCATTTTAAATTGTAATGTTTTCATACAGTGTCACATATACTGGTTACTGCTTCCACTTCCCAGTGGGTCTGCTTCCTTTCTCCCAGAACTAAGGATTAAGCAGCAATTCCCAGCATTTTGGGGCATACAGACCAGACCAATTTAATTACAGTGTATGTACTGAAGCTCTGATTGCTGCCTCTTGGTTGGAAGTACTGAGCAGAATTATAGATTGCTCATTTCTTAGCAAGGGATTTAGGATTAAATACACAAATAGGGAAAAGCTGTGTCCCTGTGTTTGAATCATCCTGGTCATCCATTTGCTAACTAGAAACTGCTGCTCCTCTTCATGCACATATGAGTAAGAAACGTGACCACAGATATCCTCGCTGTGACTCCACACTGACACATTGCACTCTGGTAGTATTTCTGCAGAGGAAAACTGCAGCTCCAAGAGGAACACAGGATAACTCCCCTTCTCACCTCTCAAAGAGTTAGAATTCTCCATCCCAACCCAGCTGCTGCAATCAGCATCAGCAACACCTTCCTCCAACACAGGCTGAGGAAACTACATGGTTAGTCACAATTCACAGCTGAAATCACCACCTGTAAGCAACTGATTGTTGTCAAATAGCTACACAGCGGGATGCTAACATGCCACCAAGGCTGTTTGGCTGGGAAGCTGCTTGTTGGGGCCTTCTGGCTTTTCTCCATCAGGTTGCTCTCCTGCGGTGGTCCTGCAACAGCATGTGTGCAGGGACACTGCTGAGATGAAAGAGGGTAGCGTGGTGGGTCCAAAATCGGCTCCAGCAGGTGGTAAAAGAGATCTGATCGATTACATGGAGTGTTTAAATAATCTCTTGATAACCCTTTTCTGTACGTGTTTTTGTTTAAAACTCAGCAGCATCAATGGTGCTCAGAGACTGAGGAGGAAATGAAAGCAGTGAGCTGTCTATCCATCAACACATTGTTCTGCTCAACCACAGGCTGTTGTTTTTATTAAGAGCAGCATCTTACATAATTACAAATCTTGTTGTCTTGTCTTTTCCTAGAACACTGTGTTTGAAAAGCTGAACAGAAGCTTTGGGGAGAGCTCAACATTGAGAATTACCAACACACCTGCTGCCTGTTTTGATGTGAGCACCAGAGTACAGTGAGATATAAGAACCAAGGTTAGTGTACAGAGTTTTGAAATCTTATAGGGCAGTTGGCACTGGGCTGCCTTGTTTCACAGACTTGGACAATGAGATGCCCAGGCACGGGTGGCCTCTGGTTACTATCTGCCCTTGGGTGCAGCTGCCATGCAAGTGATGAAGAGTAAGAGCAGATTTGCAGAGGTGACCTTTTTCTCATTCCCAACGTCACAGACAAACGTGTGGTGTAATAGGCTGAAGAAACTCTTAATGCTGCCTTATAACTCACTTGAATGAGCAGGGTAATTTTTCTGCTGACCGGTTTTCCCAGGATGGTACTACACCTCCCTTGAAGGCAGTGCTAAGGGTACATTGTGTGATTGCTGCAGCTCTGTTGGTGCTATTTCTTCTCACTTTTGTGCACATTTGTGTTTGTTTACCTGTGAAATCCAGCTTAGCCTCTTGAGCTCCTTACACTGAGCCCAGTCACGCCGCATCCAAGGGAATTATTGGTACCTCTGATTGGATTCATTTGATCTAACTTTGGACTTTTCTAAACAAGTACAAGGTTTTTATCCAATCTTTTCACTCTGAACTCCCTTTCCAGTCAATAGAGAGAAAGTCTCAGTATGCTATTTATTTGACCAGCAGGAAGTTGGAACTAAATGATCTTTGAGGTCCCATCCAACTCAAGCCATTCTACGATTCTATGACTGTGCTATAGAGAGCTGGGTTCCCTCCACTGACTCTAACTCTTGTGATACCAGCTCAAATGCTGCCTCTCCTCCTGCAAGTATCTCCTTCAGGTACATAGCCATGGAGTAGAATGGGAGTATTTTCCAGATGCATCTTTCTTCTTTTCTTATACTGTCTGAAAAAAAGTCTGTTTCCTGAAAAACATTTTAAGTTATTTTGCCATATCACCCAACAGATCACTTGTCACTTCTTAAAGAATCCATAAAGTATCCCATCTGGGCTTTTTGCTTCATCAAAACTGAAATATTTCAACCCTATACCCTTCTTTCCCCAAGGTGAAATTAAGTCTTCCAAAATTTTCTGTGGGTCCTTTATGATTTTAGACATGTTGTCTGTTTCTTAAGTAACTTTCAATAACTTTTTAACTCAGTTCTGATATCAGGTTGTGTTTGTTGTTGTTGTTTTGTTTCTTTGTTGCTTTCTTATTTGTTTGCTTTTTTTTTTTTTTTTAATACCAAAATCACACGTAAATCTCCTCAGAACAGAAATGTTTAAAGCTATGCTCATAGTTTCTTCTCATAGTAGATATTTGGCAGTTTCTTTTCCTGACCGTAAAATATAATTGCCACAGTTCTACACACTTTATTGCTTTTCTCACAGTGATTCTATTGTATTAGTGCCAGAGCTTATTCAGTTTTCTCTTTTAGGATCACATTTTTCCCACGTATAATGATACCTTCCTTTGTGAAATGCATTAAAATATCATAAGGAAGGTATCTTGTCTAAGTTTGAATAAACGTAACTCAATGCACCCTTGTTTTCCAAGGTTTCTCACCCAGCTCTGCCTCTTCTGAGAACTATCATGAAGCACTGACCTCTAGCAAAGTATTTCCCTGTAGATCAGTTTACTTCCTATTTGATTCAGTCTCTTTCTTTGGAAAAACATAGTGCTTTTTTCATCCTTAGAATCCTCCTCCATTATTAACTCTGCTTGTTTCCTAGTCACATCTTACCCATGCAGGCTGTGGTGGGATTACTTAAAAGTGAGAAAACAGCTTTTCTGTATTGAACTACACTGCTGTACTGGTGGGAGAAGCAATTACGTTTAATAGAAGCTGTGGTTTGCTATTTGAGGTGTATAGTAGTCTCACTGGAGATATTATGCTGAATCTTACATGCAGATCTGTTACATGACAAAACTCTACAACTGGTGCATGCTTTCTAATGTTAGAAGGCTTTAGAGGACTTCCTTTTCAATTATTAATCAAATTGTTAAGCGTGGTGTGTTTTCTGCACCCTGAACTGTGCTTTAGTCTTCAGTGCAGCCAAATTAATGTTGCTATCAAAATTGTAACTTTGCACGGGAGAGATTTTTGGTGTGTCAGATTCACACGATTATCATAAGCATACATTCACTAGCTACTAACAAGCTAACCAACACCACTTTTCCTTTCTGTGGGCCACTTCTGCATCAGGAGTAAATCTGCATTAAATCAGCTGACAGGAATCCCACCAAGTTACGATGACCACATTTATCACGTTCCCTCCATGTTTTGCGTGCAAGGAATCACTTGATTTCCTGGTGATCACATCTGACATTGGGCAAGGGAGGTGAAGAGCTTGAGTTTCGAAGTTCTTAAAATGTCTCTTGCATTCTATGCCTTTCACATCCCTATTTTCCCTTTCTATTTATTCTTTTTGCTTTCAGTTAATCATATTTTAATGAAAGGTATAACTCAGAAATTTTCTTTCATCTTTCTCTCCAGCTTCCACAGACTAAAACCCAGAAAAAAAAAAAAAGAGTTTGGAGCCACCATGACCCTTTCAAAATAATGTACTCCCATGAACCAAATAAAGTCTAATTCCTAAGTCATGCTGCAGACCCTAAACCCCTCACACAGGACACCTCCTTTATCAACATCTATCTACATCAACATCAAACCAAGTTCTGTTCTTACCTTATAAATTGATTTTGGATGCTAGTCAATCTCCTCAAGCCAAACTACAGACTGTTGGCTTTGGCTCAGTACTGTTGGCTGACACAGCTCTCTATCATGTCCTAAAAGTGTTAAGATAGTTCAAACTTCCAAAGATGGTATTATCTCAGAGAAGAGTACAGCATCCTCCCAGAGGATTTACTCTTAGAAAGCTACTTTAGGTTAAAGAAACATCTTACATCTTCCCTATCAGATGATAGCGAATCAACAGCCCCATTGATTATGAAAATAGAAAGACTTGACATATTAACTTTACGTGGCATTGGTTAATGATTTTGCATTTCTCCCACTTTAAGCAATCAAAATAAATCAGCCTCCTTCAGTTCTACTAATATCTTTATTTTGTTGTTTACAGTTCTATATCATTTAACTGAGCACTATGACATTTTGGTTATAAAGATATAGGAAAGTCTTACATTTTTCAAAAAATTATGGAAGCCCTTTCAGTGCTTTTTGGTTCAAAAATATATATATTTTTAAACCTCTCCAAATGCTGGAAGTGAATTTTGCAGGACACTGTTCACTGAAGAGTGGCTGTGGTAAATCAGATGCAAAATGCTTCTCCCCTTCAGTACACTACATCCATGATCAGTGCAGTGAAGACACTGAAAATACTGCACCTAAGAAAAATGAAAAGAAAAATTGACGTGCTAAGAGCTACAATACAAAGAACCACTGAGATGCAGTTTCTTTAGAAAACATTTTGCAAATAAAATAAAAATAGTTTTAACTGGTATGTGCAAAAGAATCTCAAAAAGAAAGAACCAACTAAATCAAACCTCTTTAGGTGTCCCTAAGGATATCTCACTGCACAGATTTTTGTTTTTTTTAAAGTGTCTTAATGTGAAAAGTAATTGGCAGAGGAAGAAGCAACACAGGACAATTATTTAATCAATTGAGGTCTATCTACTTGGTATTAAGTTCAAAGTTATAATGACATCGAATTTACCTCAAAAGCAGCAGGTCAAAATTAACTTACTTTATGGCAACTACAATACCTTCATTTATTGTATTTGTGCTTTTACAGAGAGCTGGCTTAGAAACTACAATTCTGTGTGCTAATGTGCATGGAAACTCTATTATGCAAGAAGAACACAAGTAAGTATATTTGTGATTTAAGGGATTTGCTAAGGGATCCACCTCCTAACTCACCTTTAACCAGAAGGTCATGCAATAACAGCCAAATTATTCTGACCCTTTGCTAAATTCAACATATTTGCTCACTGGTTGACTATTACTTTATATGCCATGACCACCTCCAGTCTATTCTACTAGCTAAGATCTGGCACACTGATTACAGCAATTGAATACAGACCTGACCACTCAACTAGAGAACTATTCATACACACCTGTCTGATGCATATAATACAATATAATGCATAGTTTGAGGTGATTCACTTCCCACCTTTATTATTGTACTCATATGTAATTTGTGAACTGTGCCAATAAAGGCAAAAAAAGTTCACTGGTGGTGTTACATGGTTGTAAACTTGATACCATCTTTTTCCTCACCAGTGTAAATGCAGCTAACAACTTCATCTTGTACTGCAAATAAGATTGATTTATTATGCAAATCAAAACCACTCCAGTGGATAACAGTGAATTCTCTTTTATGCAACTAGCAGGGAAAAACATGTTTCAAATGTGGAAGAATTATGTGGTGCTGAGATTCTGCTAATGCTAAGGGCAACCTTTGACTGTGCACAGTATGTAGAGACTTGCTCCCAGGAGAGGAGCTATCAGATGCATGAAGACTGCAGGATGTGGCCCCAGCTTCTTTCCAAGCCATGTGGGATGTACTGCTTCCAAACCCACAGGCTTGCTTCAGCTACTTCACACTGTGCAAAAACATCTGTTTTCAGTGACAGCACAAGCCCTGACCAGATGCTTAACTCTTAGATGTACCTATTTTAAATGAATAAAATTGAAACAACTAGTTCCCTGAAAAGTCGTATCTAGTGGGGCTGTGACACCCTATATTTCTTGTTCCCATTCACTCTAGTGTGAATTCTCTGATGTTGATGGAATGCAAATACTATTACATTATTGAGTACTTCAGAATGGAGTGAGTACACACTGCAAACCTACAGTGTTTGTGTTCCAAAGTCTGTAGTAGGTTAGTACATGAATATCTCTGATTATTTCTAGCACCTGTAATTAATCCTCCAATTGCAGTCTGGTATTTAACGAATCCACAGAAGCCAAATAAAGAAGGAACAATACATCAGCGTATCTGAAATATCATGAAAATAATAGTATTGTTTGAACTCTCTGTGTTTAATTCCTTCTTGCAGATACTGGCTCAAACATCTGTCTTCATACTGTTGCAGCAGATATGTAAGGTATGCAGATATGCCACTCCACTTACATGGTTGACAATTTCACTTTTGCTTGTTTTTTTTTGGCTTCCACCAAGAGGATGCGTTGTGTTGGTGGTTGGACTAGATGATCATAGTAGTCTTTTCCAACCCTAAAGATTCTGTGGTTCTATGTCACTAAGGAAGAACGAGGAAAGAAAAATATTGCTTACATATGTGGAAGCTATTTTTAACATTCTATACTGAACAGGTAAGACATTAAGTTAATTTTGTGAATGCCACTTAACTGAACTTGAAAAAATGAGTTATATACTAGTCAGGTTCTACGAATGATATTTGTAGAACCTGACTAGTATATAACTCATTTTTTCAAGTTCATAACTCATTTTTTCAATGACAAGCTGAGTCATTTTTGCATTAAGTGTATTTTAAAGAGTTTTATAGATATACACTGTTCAATTATGGAATATTTGTTATAATGTTCCATGTTATTGTTGAAATACACAAATACATTAGTGACAAAAAGGGGAGGTAAGAGGCACAGAAATCTATTGACATCAGAGATGAAATACATGTAGAGGTACAGGCTAGCTACTTCACTACATACAGTACCTACAGAGAAATGTCTTTGTTTGTTTGTTTGTTTTCCAGAGAAAAGGCAGTTTGGAAGAATGCTGAAGAGCTTGAAGTCATTTAAATGTAACATACCTACTAAAATACACATAGCGATTAATGTTATTGTGATACAAATTGACTAGCTTGTAAAAAAAATTGTAGGACCACTGTTGAAAGCCACTGTGTTTTCCTTTGCTCCTCCAAATTAATATCCTACAGAAACAGAATAGTAGTTGAAGAAGATTTCTACATTAATAGCATTATGGTTGTGGTAATAGTAACTGCAATGGCAGCTGCATAAACAAAATGTGGGAATGAAGAAAAAGAAAAGTTCATTGTAAAACAGGAAGCAAAGGCATCAAACAGAAGGAAAAAAAAGAACAGATGGGAATCCTGGCTGAGGTAGAAAAGTTTGAGGTTAATATTTAAAACATGTCCTCACTCTGCATGTTTTAAAGGTGTCCATTTCCTTCACATGGGTACACTAAGCAGAAACATGTAATATCCCTCACAAAGGAAGAAACTCGTAGACAGCAGTTGTCTCTCTTTTCTGCTTAACAGCTGCAAAATATCATTCTTCTCTGTACTCTCAAAGTATTTATGTACCTTTGAACTCTTCAGAAGTAAACAGGGGATTTGAAACAGGGGAGAAACTAACATCATTTATGGGGACATGATTTGTTAATGTCACATTGTGAAGAAAATTAAGGGAAACTTTGAAGAATTATAATTTTAGGCCCTGTTACACATCACAGGATATATTAAACTTGAGTTTGCAGATTACAAGCAAATTAGAAGAGTCACCACCCTTGGCCTGATACACCTTGGCAAATGATGATATTCAACAAGTTACCTCACACAGTTTTACACAAAGAAAATTCTTTGCAGACAGCAGTAGTATTTATGAAATCTCTTCCATGCCAGTGATATGACTAGAACTTGAATAAATAAAACCAATGAAAATATCCACTAGGAATAGCAAAGCTGTAAAATATTTTTTCCACTGGGTGTTTACTTGGCTTACTCTTATTTGGAAGTATATCTAGTTAAGAGGCAATTCCAGATGTACATAAGAAAAGATTTTCATTTCCTTCCCACCCTTCCACCTCCCTGCCAAATAAAAAGACATTTTAAGTATTTTAAGTACATTTAAGTTAGAAGGCTTTGTTTTCCAAAATATACATGTGTCTTCCTCAGAAAAAAACCCAAAACAAAACAAAACAAACAAACAAACAAACAAACAAACAAAACCAATGAAGCTTCTTCGGAACTTCCTGATGTATTGTGTAACAGCCCTGAGGTGTTCCTAAATTCATCTCTCTACCATGGAATACAAGAAGCCCAGCTTGTTCCTGTGAGGGACTACCCTGTTATTAAGCTATTCAGCTGTAATGAACAGAGTTAAGAGGTCAGCAGAAACTGGCCAAGGTTTAAATGCTGATGGACATTTTCCACCACCTCTGTGAAATTCTGCTACTGGATTTGATCAACCTGCAATTTTATTGGAGCATTCTTCTTTACAAAGTGAACAATTTAGGGATTATTCCTGGTAGCGTTGCTGCAGAATTCATGTCCTTTTCTGCAGGCCAACTGAATTTAACAAACAAAGCAAAAGCAAAAGCAAAAATTCATGTGACAAGTTTAACTGACCTTAATAGAGAATCACATTTCTTCTTCAAGAGTCATGAATTCCTCTAGAAGCAATTCAAAGCTAATGCAACTTTTGAAGTGAAGTCATTATTGTTAAGTGTTTACTAAGTAGTTATTATTTCATCCCTATGCTATCCAACAATGTATTTTCCTCATTGGATTCCTCATGGGCCACAGAAAGCATCACCACATTTGTACAAGGCTCATATGCAGGCCACAAATGCCTTGACAATGGTGAAGAAGGAGCACTGCTTCCCCTTCTTCTGAGCCTATTCAAATCTCACATGATCATAGAAGTGAACTTTCCTGGTCTCTGCAGAATGCTTTCAGCTTATGTTTATGTTTAAACTTATGTTTAACAGGTTGACCATCCATAAACAGAACATATAGAGCTCCACAGTAATGGGCTAAACTGGTCATTCGCAAAAGACTTTAAACAGAGACCCTGCACTGTCTGGACAGAACATCGAGGACCCTCTAGATAAACAGTGAGAAGTTCTGGAACTAAGTTATGCACTTTAACATATTGTAGTTGCTTTTAGTTGACGTTTTAATAAAATATTTTATCCAAATACTACCAAGATAATTTTACAGAAATTACAAAACCAAAACAGCAAAGCACTTCTTATAGATAACTTCTTGTAGACCTGTGCAACAGTACATTCTTTATTCATACA
This sequence comes from Tympanuchus pallidicinctus, assembly GCF_026119805.1. Classification (NCBI taxonomy): domain Eukaryota; kingdom Metazoa; phylum Chordata; class Aves; order Galliformes; family Phasianidae; genus Tympanuchus; species Tympanuchus pallidicinctus. Next base: position 252,239 of record NW_026294659.1, read on the forward strand.
TGCTGAGAGAAGAAAACTTATTTGAGTCCAAGATTTTGAGTATCTCTGATGATCACCTCCCTGGACTACCTGCTCCAGTTCATACAGTTACACCAAGGCATCAAAATCACAGAATCACAGAATCATTAAGGTTGGATTTAAGATTATCTAGTCCAACTCCAGCCCATCCCCACCATGCCCAGTGACCATGTCTCTCTGTGCCACATCTCCACGTTGCTTGAACACCTCCAGGGATGGTGACTCCATCACCTCCCTGGGCAGACTGTGCCACTGCCTCACCACTCTTTCTGAGAAGAAATTTTTCTGGATATCCATGCCTGATTGAAGCCCATGCTCAATCAGGGCCTTTCTTTTTTTTTTACCCAAGCTGCATGTCTTCCCTAGATAGCAGCTGAGCCTTGGAAGCTTGCTTATGCCTTTCTCCACCCAAGCAGGAGACCACCAAAATAGTCAACCTACTCCAAGCAAGCAGGCTTTTCTCCCCAGGTTCAGTTTGTTGTGGTCAGTTGCTGGGGATGGCCCTGTCCCACCCTACAAATGCAATGCCCAACTCCAAAGACATATCACTCAGCACGTGCCTTGGAAACCCAAACCCTGTGCTCTCCAGTTGCACTTGTGTCTCCTATTTTGAATGTAGATGTGTGCCTGCCAACCTGGAAAACATGGGAAAGGGGAGTGCCTGACTGTGCCCCTCACAGACCTCTGGAGACCTGAAGCCATTTGGACTGGGGGTATTTATAGAGAATTTGGTTATTGAATCTAAGCAAGTGTCTGTCCTCGTTAAAGTCATGATATAGAACAGCTCCTAATCTTGCAGAGGTAAGCATTTGAGATTACAAAAAAAAATACTGAGTTTGAGAAAATGTCAGAAGTTGTCTGACATGCCTCATTTTTTTTCCCTTACAAAGAATTGGTAGATTTTGTGACATTATTAGTCTGTTTTCCACTGCATGTGACAATCATTAAAATTAATATACATTTATAATCCATACTTAAAATAGAAAATGCCTACTTGGGTTATGCACATACAGCCTATTAAGCTCTGAACTGCTTGCTGGTTAACACATTTTATTATATTCCCAAAGATTTAATTCTACATATGGATCAAAGAAAGGCAGGTAATTCTCAAGAGCAAAAACATCTATAGAGAAAATAGCAAAAATGAAAGCTGTACTCTTACAGGTTCTTGTTCATGCAAAGCCAGGTTTCCTTCTCCGAGGCTCATACAGATTTCCCACCCCATTTATTTTGGGATGGGGAAGACTGACAGGATAATAATTCTCTTTGCTCTGTCATGGTCTTGGAGCATCATTCCAAGCTAAAGAACCTTCTAGGGAACGGAGAAATTCGCAGAGACCCTTGGTCCAAGCAGATAATAAGCGAGCTGCCAAACTCCTCAGAAACCATTAAATAAGATTGGCCCTCAGCAATCAGTCTTACATAGTGACTAAATCACAGCCTCAATACAGAAAATGCACTCATCAGAACTCAACTGGACTTATAAATTTTCTTTCTGAAATAAAGAATTAACTATGTTGTATGCCTTTCAAAGAGCTTCCATTCAGAAGTCTTTAACTGTATCTCCCCTAACATTCTTTCCTTCATCTCCTGGGTTTCATTTGCAAATGTGTTCTTGATTATAAGAAGAAAGACACTGCCACACATAAGCTCAGCAGCCTATTGTAATCACAGCTGTGCCAACAGGGGAACACTGGAGTTCCTCGCACAAATATGAGACGCAAAAGTTTGTACACACTAAATTCCTCTTCTGCAAATCACCGACCTTTTTCAAAATGTCCCTTTTATTGCCAAACAGAGCCAAAATAAAATTTTAAAAGTGAAATAAAGAAGAGAGGATAAATGGAATGGGATTCAACATGTGGCTTCAAATATAAAATAACTATTTTACAATCACATTTAAAGACATCTTTATTTAATGTTTTTCTTCAAACTTGCTCCACATTTAACTTCTACAATGTATTGCGTCTGATTTCCTGACCAAATTATAATTTGCAACAAATTTATGAAGCACCAGATCTTTTAACACTGTGAAAAAATGTATTAGTCTTCCTCTCAAATGTTTTTCTTCTAGTAACACATTTACAGGCAGAATCAAGAAAGCAAATCACTTATATCCAGATACCGTATTAGAATAAGTCATTCGTAATTGCATGAACACATAAACTGTGCAAAGAGATTTTTTAATAGAAATGAAGTAAAATTTTCTCCACTGCTGCTTCTGTAAAAGCACTGTATTGAGCAAATCCACTCTTCTAATTCACTCAGGCCTCACTCAGATCCAGACAACAACCTCAAATTATTGCTGCAGACAATCTGGCAATGCGAGTTTTTGTGGTGAAATTTAGAAATGCAGATTCTCCTCAATATTTTTCATATTGAACAAGAATGAATTATAAAACGTTGCACAAGAACATATTAAAACATAAAGTGGAAAAAGAAAGAAAGGAAGGGAAAAGACAAGGTAACTCACCATTTTATCTGTGTTTTTTTTCCCCACTTTTCTGACACAGGAAGTGAACCATTTTTTCCTTCTTTATCATTCTCCTTCTGCTTACTGCTCTCTGCTTTTTTCAACATATATCATTTCTGCCTGTTTCACAGACTATCAGTTGTAGCTGAAAGATCAAAACCTCTCTTTGAACATAGAACTTCCTTCAACAGAGATTCAACACAGAACCTCCTTTAACGGAATTTCATAGTTTTCTTCCTATGTTGATACATACATACACAAAATTGTAACCTTGGATATTAGACTTTTTCAGGTAGAGATCACAGTTGTCTGATTTTGTGAAGCGCAGAAAACAACAGCTACAAAATTTCACAATAAATACAAAAAAATGTACTGTGGAACAGTATTTAAGTACTGCAAGCCAGTGGCATGATAGCAAGGAGGCTGAAAAGGAAAAAAACTGGTTTTTTATTAAGATCATTAATAACATCCAAGTCAATCATTTCCTGACAGTTAACGACCAGATGGATTAAGACCCCCTCCGGATGGCTGTTAACTGCCAGGAAATAGCCAACTCATTGGCCATTGGTGCTTTAAACACCATTTGGATACTGCTTTTCATTAGTCATATTCACATGATGTTATTATGCACTAAGCGTCTGAGTGCAGTACAAAGCCTTACTTTCACAAAACGATAGAACAGAGTGTGGGTACAAAAACAACACAAACAGATGTGTTTCACTTATGCAGAACTATATTGCTCCTAGAACCAGAAGAATGTGATGATTATGGAAATCACTGAAGAGACAGTCATCATTGCAAGCTTCCACATACTAATCCACTTACATTCCTTCTCTTATGTCCAGGCTAGACCACCCCAAGGGGTGAAAGGTTAGTCTCCATGTCAAATCATCTCATGGTTTCCCTGCTAAGATGTTCAAAAAGTATGCGACTACTGAGATTAGGTTACTCAATCAACATTAACAGGACTAAGACAAAAATTCCAAAGCACAGAAAGAGCAATCATATGGTCTTTGGGTACACACACATATTAACACATTCAAAGAGAGACTAAAATATTTCTTTCAAACAATCTTTAGACACAGAGAACTACTGTTGTTTTCTTTTATCATGTGCCGTATATACATATAAATACTTCAATTACTGTTGATGAAAAAATTCTGTAGTAAGACTAACTGGCCAATCCATAATTAATCTGAGCTTGATTTATCATAAAGTCTCCAAAGTTGTAGATAGATCGTTACTCTATCTTTGAAAATATTTATCTGATTCTCCTTAAAAACATACATGCTAACAAACATCGTAACATCTATGAAGCGAAAAGTGAACTGCTTGTGAAGTTACAGGTAAAACAGGGGAAAAAAATCTGTTAATGTTATTTACAGAAGATAAAGCTAGTGAAGAGCTCAGAAGATTTTCTGCAAAATTAAACATCAGATACCCTCAAGGGTATCCCATTGTAACACACAAGTCTGAAGCTGAACCAAAGCTTACTCACTATGAGAAATCTGCTACATAACACTATAGGAGCTAAAGTTACTAGAACACTCAGGCTCTCTTTAGTCCTTGGTTCCAGCAAGGCCTTCTTGACAAGCTCTCACACACTACATATTTCATTTTCCTGAGCTTTGTGTCCTGAATATGCCAAAACTAGTTTCCATCACATGCTGCAGATGTGTTAAATTTGTGGAGAGGTCTTGTTCACACCACGACAAAGTTGTTCTCTTGAAAGGGAGGATTTTCTTATTACTTTCTTCCTTTTTATTTTCTGCTTTACATTACTACAGTAGATTATATCTTTAACATGTTTGCTGAGGTCTTCATAGCAGGGAGATGCAATTTAAAATAAGGCAGTTTATTTTTTTGTTGTTGTTTATAGCGGTGAAATGAATAACGCAAAAACTGCCCGAGATTCTGTGATGCTTTCTGAAAAGCAGAAAAGCACAGAGAAATCCAGGTCCCAGAAGGAATCATTCTAGCAGTGTCTGAAAACAGATGATTTATAAAGGACAGAAGAAGGAATTCTTAGTAATGTCAACATGAAAAAAATTAGCAATTCAATACACAGCTATTGTGGGCTATTAAATTGATCCAGCAATGAATGGGGAGGGCTATTCACGGTGCACACAAACAACTAAAGCTGGCAACAGACTGAGTAGCCAGGAAATATAATCCAAACACCTTAATATCACTTCTGTCATGCTGCCTATCTCCACAGACGTGATAAACCCACAGCACAGCACAGCATGCTATCACAGATCAGTGTTCTACTGACACAGTTCAGCCCCCAGCTGACACTTACCCATCTGTGATGAAAGATCCAGACTGCCTCTTCTGTACACAGAGGGCTGCTCCTAGGTGCGTGAGAGAAGACCCTGGATGATATGCAGAGGGCAAAATGCCACAGTTGGAGAGGGCAGGACTCCTTTTAATCCGTGCACTCTGCATTGATGTGCTAACATGAGAGTAATTTCATATATCAGAAGCTCAAAACAGGCTTCTTATTGTAGTATATAGCAACAACTTATCCCTCCCAGAAATACTTTCCAATTTTTCATCTAGTTACTTGTTCTAATGATTTCTAAGTATTTGTTCTTTATATTCCCCGCTAGGCCTGCTCTGGTGAGCAATCAGCTGGTTTACTCAAAGCTTGATTACCTCATCCCGTTTTTAGCAAACAAGAGTCCCTGCCAATTATGGGGTGCAGATGTCTTACAGAGATTAATGCCAAAGAAGTAGAAAATGCTCCTCTGTGCACAGGCAGGAGAAATGCCAGAAACTTTATTTTTATAATGAGGAACCATGACTTAGTTCCAACTTTGAACAATTCAGACATAATGTAATCAAGCTATATCTGCCTCAGGCAGACAGCACATAGAGAATATTCTCTTTCTTCATCTGGTGATGGCAAAATATCTACTGTCTTCAGTATGGCCATAATTTCACTCCAATGTTTTTCAGGTACATATACTTCGGAATACTAATAGGGGAAAACCTGACAATGATATTTTCACAGTTAATTTTATTGACAGTAACATAAACATGGTCTTGTGTATATTTTTGCTGTGTGACTGAGTATTCATATAAGGAAACCCATGTGAAGATATTTTACAAAGCAACAATCTGCAGTGCTATTGCAATAAAAGAGTGGTGCTGAAGAGAGCACTGTGGAGAACAAACTGGGAGATTGGGCTTTTTTTCTACAAAGAGTTCGTGATGTGTGGAGCGTTCCTTATTTTCCCCCTGTCTTGTGATACTTTTCAAGCATCTTTCCCCACTACTGGTCTGTTATAGATAAAAAAGTGGTTTAAAAAAAAAAGGAAAAAAAAAAAGGTAATCTTTTATTTTCTTGTTAGGAAGGAGGAAAAAAAAACACACTCAAACCCATCACATGGACTTACTACATTCCTGCCAGAAGGCAGTAAATGTCTACACTTCCAAAGTCATAAACTTCCTGTTTCAAAAATGAACTGCTTTTAATTCAGATCTATTAAACTTCACAGCATTGGTAACCCCTTCCTGTGTGTTATCTTTCCTTTAGGTCAGTCTCTTAAATTATTCAGCTCTCCTGCATGCTAGAGACCGAATCCTCGACCAATGAAACTACCCTTGCACTTAGGTATCTGCAATAAGGCTACGCTTTGATCAGAGCCTTCCTTTACCTACAGGATGAATGAAACTAATAAAAAATGTATCCTGCCCAAATGTTCATTTATTTGATCTTTAAGCAAGATCATCAAACAAACAAACCTGGTATAAGTAACCACCCTCCAATGGCCATTTGCCAAAGATGATCAAGGCCATACCACAATTCATGCTCTGCTTGTAGGCTGGGCAGCTGCTGTATTCCTTGTGTTGGTCCAAAGACATCCACTGAGAACAAGCATCTGATCTTAGAGAAAGAGCAAGGACACACAAAATCTGAGCAGTATGACAAGATCTGAGCCTGAGGATTTTTTTTTTAAATCTAGCTATAGATTGTGTAACAGGGGAGACCATAAAATCCATATTGAAAACGTAGCTATATTTGTAGCTACAGCTGCCAACCACTAAAACTTTTATTCAACAAACACATGAATTAAGATATTAGTGAAGGCTCCTACTTTCTATTGTACCCTGCTCATCAATATCCAGGAAACAAGACAGCAGAGAGTCATCTATATAAGAACTTGGTGCAAAAGCATGGTCTTATTCTCTAATGTATTATATAAAGAAATAGATGAAGTTGGATAGATCATGTCTGCCTAGAGAGGTAGGCAGCCAAAATGCTCTTCACCTATGTTAAAGCAACCTAATAAAGAGTACAGAAGACAGTCACCAAGGGTTCAACATACTGAATCTGCACATAGGGGCTTTCATCTGCTAAGACAAAATGTACCTTATCCCTATCTTGACAAGAAATAAAGGGCTATAAATAATAGCTATGGCAAATGTGATGCAAACAAATTCATGTTACCTTTGTTGCACAGCTTCTGAATAACATATTTTTTAAATATTCTAAAATATTGAATGTTTTTAAAGAATTCTTTACAGAAATCTTTAAAGAGCAGGAAACTCTTTTTATATAATACTTGTCTTACAAATAGCAAAATCTCTCTGAGGTTTCTCTGCAGAAATCCATTTAAAAATAATAGAGAATAACTGCCAACAATCTATCACCTTGGTCATAAAATGTTTCAAGTAGTTCATATAATAGAACATTATGGGTAGTCAAAACTCTCAGTTGCAGCAGAAAAGTTACCATTATCATTTAGCCACCATCAAATCTGGGAGTGCTAGCTTGAACAAAAACATTAAGAGGCCTCAGCTCTTCCCATACATTATATGTTTTCCCCATAGGCAAGGGAAGCATCACAGCTGCAGTGCAATGAGAAGCTTTGTGTTTAACTGTCGCATGTAAGAGAACTCACAGAAAAGTGGTAGTCACTTAATTAACGTTAGTGGTAAACATGTTATTTCAGTATGCATTCATCTTCCCCTCCCTCCCTCCCTCCATAGAGGTTATTCTTAATAAAGAGAATGAAGCCACAAAGTTGTGTATCTCTGCAAAGTAAATAAACAAGGTGAATATGAAGGAACTGTCTATAACTACCTTTTGTCATGCAGCAATGGTGCTGGGAAAGGGTTTACATCAGTGGCAATGCAATGCTCAATTTTAGGGAGTTATTAACTATTGATGACAAGTTAATAAACATTAATTCAGTACTCCTACTGAATTGGCAGAACAAATTGCAATGGCCTTATCAAGTATGAAAAATGCAAAAAGCCATGTGCGTTTTATAAAGTCAAAGAAACAATTACTTTCTGGCACTCCCATGACACTTGAGCTGAAAGTAGTGGCTGCCTTAAGTTGGAAACAAATAGTGGACTCTCGACTTGCTTAAGTTTATATAAGCTCTAGAACACTTCTCTGTGGTCCTCACTAAAATTGGCAGATAGTCAGAAAACCATAAGTGGAAAAAAAATGGTATCAGAAGTTTGGCTTTAAAGGAAAAATCAGGTAGTTTTCATGTTCTGCTAAGCCTACAAGACCTACTGTTTTCAGAAGGGAAGGAGGTGAAGAAGGCAGCAATCTTCTTCTTCATGATGATGCTGTCCTCAAACACATTTTTAGTAGCATCCTCCAAATTAACGTAAAGAATGGGAGCTCTTAAGCTTATGTGTAATCCTCATGGGAAATATTTTTAACTATATTCATTGTAGGGGCAACTGCAGCTCCAGTTCCATGCCAGTGCCTCTGAAAGTGTGTGGAAAATAGGCTCCAGCCTTATCTGACACTTAGATGTGAAGGAGGATGGCACATGCCCCCCCAGGCCAGGCACTGCTCCTTAGCACAGGAAGATACATTTGGCTGTAGTTCATCTCTCATGTGAAATGTGACAGGATGAATTGGTTTGGACAGTACTTTGAAGTAGCTTCAATAACAGCATCAGCAGAAATACAATTGTGGAAAGTGATCTGTGGAAAACTAGGTCTTGGTCCTAAGAACTGAGAGCCTGCCTGTTCTCTCAGCCTGTTCTGTCATATCATAGGGTAAAAAAAGGCAACTAAACCTCTCCTCTCTAATGGCACCAGAAACCAGCTTCACTTGATCAAAAGCAGACATCTGCATCCAAGCTGCTTCCTGAGGTTGACAGATCTAATTCAGCTTGACTGACAACTGAGACCTTTAAAATGGAGTGAAAATTTCCAAAAACCTTTCATATAGCATCAAGCCCATAACTATCCTAGAAAACACCCATCTGTGATCCTTGAAACATTCTTCTTCTTTATGTGAACATATACATGCTACATCTGGCATGAGGAACCATAAATCACCTCAGATTCTCCCAGATATTTTGGTATATTTGCTCACACAGACAGCAAATTTATACCAATGGCAGAAGAAAAACAGTTGTGGATGCATTAAGTGGAAGCATCAGCTATGAATAGCGTTTCCACTGTATTACTCTGAGTTCCTGATTCTGTACATCTTGAACTTGGCTGCACCGTCTATCCTCCAGCACTATGCACATTGTTTCTTCTTGACTGCTTTCTGTCAGAAGTGCAGGATGCATGGATGAAAAGAATGCAGCTAATACCACCCTTGAGTTATAGAAAATCCTTCATCCTCTATCTTACAAAATCTCACTTGCGAAATTAATGTGAACTGGTGAGCATTAAAAATGTCACAGAGTCTGAAAAACGACATGAACACAAACTTAGGACAGTGATAAATGGCTAAGTAAAGAGGCCATGGGAGACAGATAATGGAGGCTTTAGGGATTAATGTAAATCTGGTTTTATTTAAAGTACACATTTAGGATCAGGGAAAGTAGGAGGATATAAGATTCATGCGATTTGCCTCTGATCAAAAGCAAAGGATGAGAGCTTGGTGAAACCACACTATGGAGATCATACAATCTGTGTTGCTTTGCTTTGTTTTCTTTAAGTAACTTTCAACACACTTCTGGAGAAATGTTTGTATGCAAATCATAACATTTATTAACTTTTAAAAAATCTTCCTGAAGACCTGCTGCTAAATTCCTTTTGGAAATGCTGTTATTTAAGTTCCAAAAAAAAAAAAAAAAAAAAAAGGTGATAGGGATGGGATAACAAAAGCAATGCCAAAGACCAGAAGTGTCTAGTTGTTAATTGATGGGCCATTAAGAAACTGGAGGCACAGCTTTGGAAAAGGCCAACTTGGAATCTGTAGCCTCTAAGAAGATGGAATCATGCACAAAGATGGGAATCGTGCAACATTAGAGATTCCATAGCACAGAAGACATGAAAACATGTTGCAGTATATCCCACACTGCCTGGGCTCGTCAGCCTAATTTTCCATCTCTGGTCTCCTGAAACGGGAGGGTGGCTGTGCAGATACTGGCAGGTCTATCACAGCCTTACAGGCCTTTGCTCTTCTGAGAGATACAGGACACAGGCTGTAATGGTTCACAGCTACAGAGGATGCAATTAACTGCCCACAGACACAGCTGATGTGGAGACAGAGATGGGTTATTAGAGTCAACAGAAGGGAAGCCTGTTTCAACCGCATGAATGCATACACTGCAATTCATAGGATTTTAAAGCCACAAAAATGCTAAGAACAGCTTCAAGAGTAAGTTAGCACCTGAATCTACTATCTGAAATCTGCGGTCTGAGAGATCAAGTTAATTATTAAAGCCTTTTATGCTCCACATTAAATTGTTCTCATCTTTATTATTATTACTAAGAAACTGCTTCAAAAAGGCAGTTGGAGATCTATGAGATAACCAAATGCATACAGTCAAACACTCCTCGGGAATTTGTGAGGAAAAAATAAGAGGCGGAAGAAAATTCAGGCAGACATCTTGATTTTGCACTGCTCTAGGCTTTGAATTTGGGATAAGCTCTGCTTTTTCTTTTCCTGTCAGCATATGGCAAAGATCAGCATGCTAACAGGAACATGACATGCTAGACATTACATACGTGTCCACTAAAGGAAAAGGACTTGAAGCTTTTGCCTTGAACTGTTTTGAGAATCATTTTAAATAGACACATGTGGTAATTATACAAGGTATTGCGACACAGGGAAAAACAATTATTAAATAAATCAGTCCAGCATCTATCCAACTGAACAGTATCTTTTTTTTTTTTTTTTTTACAAGCAGCAACAAGCTTTATCTACTGCAGAGGAAGAGTGAGAAATCCCACATCAGACAGAGGAATTGTCTTTCTGCTTTATAACAGAGACTGTCTGATACACAGAATAATGCATTTTAATAGCATTCTGAACCACGGCATTTTAAACCAATAGCACTACAACCCTGAATATTCTTATTAACTTTGTAATTCTGTCATATGACTTATGAATCTTATTATATTCCCAGCAACAACAACTGCCAGTGGCAATGAGTTCCAAAGACTAACTATATTTTTGGTAGAGAAAGCATCAGCTTTCATCGAACTACAAACTTTTCATTTGCACTTGAGTGTCCCCTTCTTGTCTCTTAACATCAGAAAAGCAATTGCTCCTGAATCTGTTCAAGTGCCTCTATTCTGTTTTGGAAAACAAAAGTTTGCCCTCTTTGAATAGTTCCGTACATGGTTTATTAAGTCTCTGTATATGAAAAAGTTAAATAAAATAAAATAAAATTCAAAATTCATTTTATCTTTCACTAACTCCTTTTTGTTGAAATGGAATAAGACATGTAGTGTGATAACTGGGACATGCCACTGGTATTAAACAACAACCAAAACTGCACCTGAGCTATTCCCTTTACAAAAAACAAAACAAAACAAAACAAACAAACAAAAAAACCAAAAAAACAAAAAAAAACCTTAAAAATCACCATAAGTTAAATTACAGTTTAAACACAGTGGGTTTTTGTGTCCCAAGATGCTGCTCTCAATCAGGGACATGCCCAACAGCTGGAATTTCTCTTTTGTCAAAAGCAATCATCTCTCTGTCCAGCACTCTGAATGTAGCAATAGACCTAGATCCTGTAATTTGCCTTTTTAGCTATCATTTTTCTACTGTCTCAACTACTTTAATGTCCTTTACATACTCTCTGCATCTCTGTAAAATTCATTTAACTGCTAAGAATTTTAAGTCTGACAACTTGTTACTGTTCTTTTAAAGAGAGATGTCATTATGAAAATCAATAGGTTATATTTTGTAAACTACATTTGAAGGCTACCATTTATGAGCTTTAATACTACCAGCCCTTTGATTCACATCCTTCTACAAGGTAACAACAGCAGTCTGCTGGACTTACTGATTATTTGGTACAATGATTATGCAGTTCAAACAGTCGAGACACCAAGGTTTACCAAAGCATTTATACTGGTGGTAAGACTCGATGTCTACTGCCATGCCATGAACATCCATCTCTAACATCATGGGCCACCATAATAAAATAGGAGGCATTACTTTCGGAGCAGCCCTCATACAATGGTCTCTTCAGCTTTTCTTACATAGCTTTAGAACTTAAAAATACTTTCACACATTATGTCAGCAAAAAATGTGCTACGCATTTGCCCTGCTTTGGATATCACCAACTGCTTGTATCATTTACCTGCCCAGTCTATTCAATACCTCTTCCACTGAAACTGCTGCTTCAGAAAGGGTGTAATTAAATATGTGTCATTAAGTATGATGCCATCAACAGCAATGCTTGTTTTGCAGAAAAAATATAGATGTGGTTTGGCAGCATTTCTTTGGCGACTGTCTATTCTAAAAATCTCAATCCTTTCTGAATGTTTTAAATATTTCTCTGATTGAATCGTCTGTGGATAAATGACTCCACTCCAATTACCTACCAGCAGAACAGAAGACATAAAATAGTTCCCTAATTTAGCTTACTTATTTCCAAAAGAATCATTTTTGGAAAAAAAAAAAAAAAAATCAATTACAGCATTTCATACAGCTTGCATACATGCAAGTTACAGACTTAAGGATGTTAAAGAGCACCAGTCCAAAGACCTTATTCTGCTATTTTGATGGACTAATCTTACAAGATCATTTTTGTTATACTACTAGGTGCAAACGTGTCCAAATTTGAAGCAGATACCAGACTATTTTTGTTATCCCTAGTATTTCTGAATATGTTCCAGTCAGGTAAATATTCTGTCTGGAACTGAAAAAAAAAAAAAAAAAAGAAAAAAGAAAAAAATCTAGTCCTGGTAAAACAAATTTTGTCTGGAAATTATATCACAAGTACTTCTGTATCTAGCAATTCTGCACCTGGGGGAATTTCTAGCTTCATTGTTTTTATAGTTGTAGAATGATGCACATCAGTCTTAAGAATAATTTTCTCAGATTAGGCCAGCCTTGCTACAGGTGGAGGCTGTTGAATAACATGAGCTCTGTGCTCTGAAGCAATGCTTTATAATTCTGAGTTTCTGTTTTTAGTGATTGTACTTACATGTTGTTCAGTTGGTATGTAACAACTGAACTTCAAGATAAAGGTGTGCTGTTGGGACAGCTTCCACTAGCAAATAGAAAGAAGACTACAGAACAAAGAAATAAAAGAAAAAAATACATAAATTTGTGAGGGACAGCCCAGGAGACATCTCATTCATAAGATGAATGCCTCTGATGGGATTCCTAGCACTTCTTTAAAGCTATTCCAAAACAACCCATTTTGGAAATAAAACCCAAAAGCCTGTGGGTTTTAATTTACTTGTTTTATATTGCTTTGCTTGCTTTGTATTAAGATTGGGATTTCTTAGTTTTGTTTTGTTTTTATTTTGTGTATCTTCTTATTATGCCTCATGGACAGCTTGGAAAGATTTCCTGTGCCATGCTACAGCTTGCAAGGCTTGGATTCCTTCTGATCTGCAGTCTCCAGCATTCTTTTTCATATCCGTCTATCAGAAACAGATTAAAACAGCCAAAACATAAAAAAAAAAATAAAAATAAACATGCTTGAAACTGTTGATGTTTTTTATTCTCTTCATCTATCTTTCCTCAATTCCAGATGGAATCCATTATCTTCTACTTCCTCAGTTAGGAAATGGTTCTCCTGTACGTGTTGTACTGCTGCTCAGACACTCTGGGCACACTTACACAGTCAGCAACAAATGAATTCTGTCCCCACTGCAAGGAAGCAAGCAAACGAGGGACCAGATACTGTATGGACAAAGTCATGAATACCAGCAAGTAAGACTGGTGAAAAGCAGCTTACCTGAGTCTCAGCACAGCACCGTGCTGCACAGAGAGGCTACTCTGCTCCAGACCTGTTTCATCTATCCTGGATACTACTGTATAGACCTTGCCCTCTGTATCATTCACTTGTAAGCAGAAACTTGCTAGAAGAGATGGTTACATGGCCATGTTACTTATATGTGCATAGTTTACTTCCTTTGACACTGCATTGTTTACAATGGAATCCATCCAGCTCGCCATGAGCTTCCTAAAACTACATGTCAGATCTAAAGCTTGCTTTTAATTTAGTTTTGCTGCCTACATTTCTGAAAAGGCAGTGAAAAAAAGCATCTGGATGATTAGTTTATTCTCCCTGAAGAACATGCATAAAGCAGAGGGTGGTGCTTCTTTTTCCACTGATTTCCTTCAGTCCCCAGATGTTCAGCTAATTTCTACAGATCCCTACATGCTTCACAGGAAATGTATAAAACTGAAAGTACAAAAATACTTTCTGACTAAAAAAAGGCACAGCCTGGAGACATCATTTATCATTGTTACCCTGCAGGCTCTTTCCTCTAAAGCCATTCCTTGACTGGAAAGGTGGCTGAACCCACTCTGCATTGAGGACAGCCAAATAGTCATGCACTTCTAACAGAGACACTTACGGGCTCTTAATTTGCTACAGAGAGGGCTGTTAGGCTGGAAGGAGGAGGTGGATGTAGAGGTAAAGCTGAAGCTGAGAACAGGGTAGTGGTCTCCCCAGATCCTTGTGTGGATGCTGGGAACCTGTCTCGCTTGCTGTGCTGCTTGTTTTTCCTTTCTAATCTTCTCTGATGAAAACATCCTGTTGGTTCACAGCACAGACAAAAGCTCAATTTTCTCTGACAAACCACATTCCTATAGATCACAAAGGCACTCTTACCTAAACATGGCATCTGAAAAAAACTGACCACTTCTTCCACCTGTTTGCAATCAAATCCTAATAAAAATTTACATTACAACACCAAAATTATGAGTGAAAAGAAGCAGCTCTTCTCATACATGTTCAGTTGCTACAAAGACAGGAAAAGATTGAATTATTTCTCAGTTTCAATAGTATTGAAACAGAATGTTAAACACAAAACAGTTTTCATTTTCTTTTCTTTCTTTGAAAGCAAGGCACACTTTGCTATAAAAGAATTAGTAGGATAGGAAATTACATGTGGGAGAAGTTATGGAGTATTATTTTTCTGCCACTTGAATTTTACCACTTCATACTAAACTAGTACTTCATATAAATTGTTCCAAAACAAGATCTTATTTGACTAGACATTTGGAAAAATATGTGCTGGGTTTTTTTTTCTTTTCTTTTCTATTTTTACTAATATGAATCTTCAGACTGTCTACAGAATACCTTTATACTTTCTAAGGAAAGGGAAGCCACATAAAGAAATGCGAGAAAATATTGGACAGCAGAGGGTCACACTGCTATTCATAGGGACCTGGACAGACTGGAAAAAATCAAAGAACCATATAATTATTAAGGTTGGAAAAGACCTCTAAGACTATCAAGTCCAACCGTCAACGTGCTGGCAGGAATCTCATGAAGCTCATGAACATCTTCCCTAGGAAGGAAGGTAGCTTTGCAGAGGCAGATGTGTGGATCCTAGTGGATGCTAGGCTGACTGTGAGATATTAATGTGCCCTTGGGTGCCTTGACCAAGCACAGCCCAAGCAGAGTGCTGAACATGACCCTGCTCTGAGCAGTGGGTTGGCTGAACAGTGCCTCTCTAGTGGAGCCTTCCTACATGAACCATTCTCTAATTCTGTAAGGAGCAGAATACCATGCCACAAAATATCAAATACGAAGTCACACACCACTGGATTTTCATTAGCGTAAAAGTGAGGTGATCAATTTTGTCTTCACAGGCAGTAGGAGTAATTTGCCTAGCAGAGGGAAAAAAATACATGTGCCAAGCTGAAGTAATTAAGGGCAGCATGCCTTATAGCAGATTGACCACAATATTTCTCTTTACACATCTTTGCCAGTGGGCCAGAAACCACTGTGACACTACCAGCAAGTTTCCTCAGTCCCTCCTTATGGCCTGTGCCATCAGGTCTCACACATGGAAAAGGACCAAAAGGCCATAATTCTGCCCTCTTTTGCTTAGGTCTAAGTGTCTTAGTTTTATCTGGGATTTTCTTCAGAGCATCTGGTATGATGCTGTGTTTTGTTTCTAGGAGAACAAAAAATGCTGATAACACACTGATGTTTATAAACTGGCCAAAGGGATATTCCATACCATATGACATCATGCAGATGTTGTTTTGAAAGGTGTATGAGGTCATTTCACTCTCTTCCATTTCCTGGGGACTAGATGGGCATTGGTCAGAGGGTGGTGAGAAATTGCTTGTGCATCACTTGCTATGTACATTCGTATGTATTTATATATACATATTGTGACACTATGAAGTGTTGTACAGAGCCAAGGACACTATCAGTGAAGGGCCCAAGGAGCTGAGAGGGAACAGAATTAAGACAGCTGACTTAAACTGGCCAAAGGGATAGTCCATCTTTTTTCTTTTCTCTATCTTAGTAAATAGTTTTATCTCAATCCACAAGATCTACTTTGTGGGTTTTTTTTTCAGTTCTCTCCCCCATCCCACTAGAAAATGGGGGAGTGAATAAACAACTCAGTGGTGCTCAGCCATCTGGTGGGTTAAGCCACAACAGTGACAACAAAGCAAAGATAAAAAAGTATAAACAACAGACAAATAAAGCACAGACACTCTAGGAACAAAACTACGTGGTGGAGAAATTAGGTTTCTAGGAACAATGGCAGATTGAAGCTTTTTCATACAGCCTACTACCCTGACTTGGTCGTCCCTACTGCTCTTCCCCCAAACTGCAAAGCCCATCCCATAGAAAGCTACAGAAGCAGGACCCTTTATCAGCAAGGTTGGACCCCTCAACAGTATGGGTTGTTTCAAAGACGTGCTGGTAGTCTTTTTAATAATAAAATATTATTATTAGGATCTCCAATCTGATATTAACTAGACCACAGACAGACATCTACAGATTCATGGAAGTCACAGTTGTACAGACAAGCCCTGTACAATGAAACATTGATGATATTCTTCCCATAACAACACATATACACATAACGCTTATTTTCATTCCGAGTGGAGAACTGTGTCACAAACATGATTTATTGTGTATCATATGAAGGAATGATTGCAATGAAATGAAACATTACAAGAAATATATCTTGCTAATTAGAAGTGACAAGAGGGAACATTTACTGCACACATGCAAACAACAGAATTTGTTTATAAAATTCAGAGAATCTTGATTCTTAAAGTATAAGGAAGCTGAGAAAAGAGTTATGTCAGGACTTATCTAAAGATAAAGCTCCACAGCACACAAGTTACATGCGTGTACTTACCAGCTGTTCCAGTGTTCTGAAGGCTTTACTTCGCTCTCAGCTTCTCTCCTAAGTGATGGATGGGACTCCGTTGTTCTTGCAGGGCTTTGACATTGTTTTGGTTTCATTTCATGATGTTAGGCCTTACTGTTTTCTTTAGTTTTCTCAAATTGATTTAGATTTGCAGGCTGTAGTCTAGTTTCTCTAAGAAAGAAACCTCTGCTTGAAGACCTGTCCATCTCATCCAGGAAAGAAATCTGACAGATGGCATGAAAGAAAAATCAGAAGTCAGCCACAGAATTTTCAAACCCAGGATCATAGAAGCAGAGTAATCCCACAAAACATTTCCAAGTGTAAGAAAGAATCACAGCAAAAGTCTAAAAGACAAAGTACAGAGTGACAGAGATGGAATACATACAGTGTGAAGGACATCTTAAATACCCTGTGCTCCTTCAACGGGAGAGATCATGTTAGAGAAAGCATGGATAGGGAAAAATAAATGGCAGAATTGTAATCTAAAGGATGAACTAATATGGCAGAAGCTTTCATCTGATCTGAAGATAAATTAGGTAAACCACCACTTAGCATCTGTTCTATCTGTTGATTTTCCTATGTTGAAATGTTGCATGGAAAAATGCCACTCAAATGTTAATCAGCTTTAGCAGATCACGAAAGCACGACCATTCACTGCTGGTGGAAACTTAAGCAGCACAAATCTAAAGATTCTCAGTAAAGCATGGCATGTTGAGAATTTATCCGGAATGTAAACGTGCTACATTTGTAAAGGCAGAGTACAACACTTTGGCTGACTTCAACAGCTGGTTGCAACATAACCAAGAGATGGAGCAATAATGCAGTAATTCTGGGATGCAGTCTTCCCCAGTTCACACAAGCAGGTAGAAAGAGATTCCTAGATATGAAGTACTCCTGTCTGTGAAGATTGTCTTAGCTGTAAATAGCCTGGCTTCGATTTACTTACATGATCAAGAAATCATTATGAATCACAAAACTTCTATTTCCTGGATATTTTATCACGAAGAACAGGGGATACAGAATAATGCAACAAATGCTAGCTACATTTGAAGTAAATACAAACCTAAAATCTTTACACTAAAAATAAAAATACACACTCTAATAAGAGAATACACTCCAGCAAACAACTGATGTGTGGCTTCCACACCTGCTGTGAAACTTACACATCTTTTTCTTTGTTTTATTTATTCCTCTCCTTGCCTCATTTTTCTTTTTATTGAATCTTTCTACTTTTCCTGCCTCCTACAATTTTTTTGCTTGTTTGTTTCTTCTTTTTCTAAAGCAGCAAAAAGACCAGAAGAAATAAACTTAGACTTAAAGCTATACACCACAAGTTTTGCTGCAGTGGTTAATGCAAATAAACACATTTCACTAAGACTACCATAAATGAGGAAATCAGAAGAAAACACCACAGTGCAAACAATTTTTTCTACAACAACAACACATGAAAGAAAGCATTGCCAGGAATCCTGCAGATGTCTTGTGCAGACCCGGCTATTTCTGTAAGCCCATAATGCTTGCTTTGAGGTTTTCAAAGAACTGCAAATTAAATCTGAGTGAAGCAGCTGCTGAACTGCCTGGCTGGCTGCATGTAACTGCTGAGGCCAGAAGGAATATCTTCCACTGGCTCAGCACCTCTGTGTCTCAACTACTGTCAGCTGCCAGCAGGGTGTAGGCTAAAATGCTTCCCTACCTGCTTTTGCTTACCATGATGCTGTTGCTTAGCATCGCCAAAAAGAATTGCAGTTTGAGCAGAGCTTCAGCCAAGCTAATTACATGAGAGAGGGCTAGAAGTCAAATAGAAACCAATGTGTGGGTATCTAGAATAAACAGCCAATTAAATCATAAATATCTCCCACACAGGGACTGACTGAGACAGTCACTACCCAGAAGTGTCTATCACCCTATTCTCCATGAAGGTCCAAATACAGCTCCCTTTTTTAAGCATTTAGAAATGATAACTCAGGCCTCCATAAACATGTTGCTTTATAAATATATAGGTATTTTTAAAGATTGTCTACTACATCTGTTCCCTCACCCAGCAAAGACGCCTCCTAAATTCAGTATGTAAGCAAACCTTCAAGACTTATTATGGAAAGGAGGCAGCAAATAGCATCTTCTTTCTCTCTATATGAAGGAGGATCCAACCATTCATAGTATTAAAGTTCCCTGCACAAGACAGGTGGATGTGTTAGCCACCAGCTCCTAGCTGGTCTCTTCTGTACTGTCTATCCCTATATGCCTCTTCCTAGACCATCTCCTTTGTTTCTTCATTCTGTCTACACAGTCACGTTGCACTCATCCAGGCCCATCATAACTACAGAAAACTTCTTTATATTTTATTTTGTTTTATTTTATTTTATTTTATTTTAAGAATACAAGTTGAAATTGTCTGTAAGAGAGAAAATAAGATGGCAATCATTTTGCTCCCTTCTGGCTCTACAGACAGAAAGCAGAATGACGGATTAAAATCCCAGGAGATGGACAGCGGGAATAAGGAAACAAAATGAAAGTTGGGGATGAATCTCAGTATCACAAGATGAAATTCACAGCCAAACATTACAAAAAATATTGATATTATTGATATGCTCACTTATGCTGTGAGTGAATTTGGTTCACTTTTTATATCTATGGAGATGAAGAAAAAAAAGGTTTTCAAAATGTTAAAAAGCCTTTTTTTTTTTTCTTTTTCTTTTTTTTTTTTTTTTTTCAGGATTTCTGCACAAATTAGCACCACTTTGACAAAAATATCTCTATTACTTTGCAGCCATGGATTCCTTTACATGCTACAGTGAGACAGTATTTTATAAACCTATGACTTCATTCCAAGATTTGCATAAAAAGATTGCTGAAAATCAAATTGTAAGGACAGCTAATCAATCTCCAGAATTATACCCACATTAATATTCTAACTCAACTCATGTATGAAGTTAAAAGCTCTTCCTTTTTCATCAAAGAGCTTCAAATTGCATTACTTCTAACATTTATCCTAGATATATAACAAGCTACTTGGATGTATAACTCAATTACAGGAGCTCTGCTAACATTTATATCTTTCTAAAGTTAGATTTTTGTGGTTTATGATGTTTGTACTAAGCAATGTGTCAAATGAAGTGCAGCTTCTGGAGTACATTTGTTATTTTACAGAGAACCTGGTGATTTACATCTAATCCTCCTGCTGTTTTCCATACACTGCAGTCCTTCATTTTGAACTTCTGGAATTACATATTAAGACCTAAAAGTATTATAAAACAAAAATGTATGGTTATCATTTTCCAGTTAAAACTTCGAATAACAATGATTTCCAACAGGAATTATAATCTGAAACACTTCAGTGTTATCCTAGTAATCTAATGGCAGCATTTCTCCAGTATATTCCAACTCTTCATTCAGACAACTTTAGATGCCTTGTCTACTTCCCTCCATAAAAAACCTGTCTGCCCTTAAATTTCCTGCCACTTTAAGTTAATATATTCTTCCTCTGATGTTTGGACGGCTTAATTATCAGTAGCTAATGCCTACATCTACTTATTTCCTTTAAGACATGAGAAGAGTTGCTATTTTATAAAGAAAAGCAGAACAAATACTGCCATGCTTAGTTTTATTCCACTGAAACTTCACAGAGAGTAAAAGTCAGCAGGGCTACAAAACTGTTATTGTATCAAGCCATTGAACTGAAACCTATAAAAGTTTTACAGATAAATACGCACTGAGTTCTTTCGTACAGGTTGTTTTATCCTCTCATTCCATTACATTATGAAAAAACCCAATACATTACAAGCTGCTTCAGACTGTTTTATAAAACCTTCACATAGCCTTTTCTTTAAAAGACCTAGCCTGGATTTTGCTAAACCTAGGCATCCATTCACAGATACCGTGCATAAATCTGAAAGAAAGCAACCGTCAGGTGTCTCAGCTATGGGAAGACCTAACATCAGCTCTTTCAGGTGACATTCAAAGAGCTGCCACTGACAGAGCGACCTCCCATCTGAGTATGAAAGCTACCAGTAGTGCAGAAAAGTATCATGCCTCTGTACAGACGGCTGTGGATCTCTTGCTGAAATGAAATACTGCTGAGATAAAACACTGGTGAAGATGACTAACAGTGAGAAGCAAGCTGCCTGTGATTTAGCAGAGACCCTCAAAACTTAGTTTTTTTGATGAGGAAGACATCAAGCAACCACTGCTCCTCCACAATTACTATCTCCATAGGAGCATTTCTATTGGCAGTGCTCAGGTCATCTAAAATGCAGTGCACAAGTAGAACAATTTACAGATTTCTTTAGTGAAGTATGTGTAAAGCACCTTCCATTTTTAAGGCAAGTGCCACATAAAGTTCATCACATAGAGCTAATTCTTCTTCTAGAAAGAGTACTTGTTTTTAATTTTAACAGTAAATGCAGTGAACAAGAATTTTATATCAAAAGGGAGTTTATCACACAGAAGTAGCTGAAGAAAGTTTTGTATACTAATTTGTTTTATTATAGCCAAATCTGACACAGATAAGATAACAGTGTCTCCAGTAACTCAGGGACAGAGAGGTCTCCCTACAACAGCATTCATAGATTCAAATGCATTATCATTTTTGGTTTAGGAGATTCTGCCAAAGTAAAAAGGGAAGGAAGGGAGAACAAAAATCACTTTAATAGTAACTAATGAATAAAGAGTGCTTATGCCAATGGAACATATTTATTTGGGGCTATGTTAAGGAAAGAAAAAAAAAAAGCCCTAAGTCTTTTAATATAATTTGAAACCAGACTCTCCCCACAGGAACGGAAAGAATAAAAGCTGTTTGTTGTCTCGAGATCAGGGATGAAGGCACACTGCAACATTTCTGGCAAAAGGTCACTGCCTCCGCAGCCACCCTCCCACGGATGCACAGTGCTACTCCAAAGCAGCACAGGGCTCAGGATACAAAGGAAATTAGAGTGCTTTGTTAGAATTACTTTTGTGTAGGGGAATCCAGCAAATGCATATAACAATAATGCTTCTTCGACATTATTTTCCTTACAGAAAGCCTGGTTGGGGAGTGGAAACAAAGAGCAGGAGCCAGCAGGATTAGAGAGACTGCTCTGATAACAGCTAATAAGCAAAAGCTGGAAGCGTTACATCTCCATCTCCTGAAAATGGAGGAGCAGGAGGTGAACATGAAGCTCAACTATAATGATATAGTACAATAAATGTAATATTTTATTTACTAATTTGCAATACTTTAACAAAATTACTGATTCAAAATAATCAAAACTTTGGCTGAGAAGAGTAATTTAAGTCAGAAATCAAACACAAGCAATGAAGCCGGCCAGCACCTGGCAGGCATGGTGTTCTATAAGGCCATGATCTCCATTCCCAGCCTGCCTGCTCCTTGTGCTTCCTTTGAATAGAATGGAAGAAGGAGGCAGGCAGGCAGCAACTAGCTACAAAGGTCTATTTCAGTTCCCTCCAAAAGCATTTTTTCTATCTCTCAATCTTTGGTGGGTGTAGTTGACTTATTTGTTTTCATTAGAGGCAATTCTGGCATATGAAGATCTGATCTCATTCCCATCTCCTCCCTTCTCAGCTCCTTACTCCTGACCCTGTATCCCAATTCCTTGCCTGCATCAAATGTGCTTTCTTCTTAGCACATATCAATGAGTTTATAGCACAGACGACAAACAATTATGTTAGCACAACTGAGAGGGCTGCAGGAATGGGAAAGAGCAGCCAGGAGAACGGAAAGGGCAAGAACTTCTTGTCTCCAAAGAAAACACACTACAGAACAGCCTCCCAAAAGCTCAGCCAGCTTCAGCCAGGCTTCTGGCTCTCCAGAAATACTCCCAAGGCCTTGGCCCAGCACATCTGCTCCCTCTGCACATCAGCTGCATTTGCCACAATAATGAGAATTTCGTAATACTAGGCATTTCCTGGTAGCCCTTCTGCTATGGAATCAAGAGAATTTCACTTACGTTAAAACAAACAAACAAACAAAGCACTTATTTGAAAGGCAAATTT
Organism: Tympanuchus pallidicinctus; assembly: GCF_026119805.1. NCBI lineage: Eukaryota > Metazoa > Chordata > Aves > Galliformes > Phasianidae > Tympanuchus > Tympanuchus pallidicinctus. The sequence goes on from NW_026294659.1 coordinate 275,262, forward strand.
ACTAATGTTAACAACAATGACACAACATATCTAGAAAGAAAATAACTGAATGAAATAAATTATTTATTAATACTTTGATTTCATGACTGCTTGGCCAGCCTCATGAGTGTAAGGCTCAACATGTGCAACATAGCACTCCCATCTGCATTTGACCAGGTTGGACATAAGGTTACTTTCCCTCATTTTTTCCATGGTTTCTCCCTACCAAATCAACTTTCCTATGCCTGTATAACATGAATGGATCTCAAAAACAGAGTTGCTTCTCTCTATATGCATACACGAATAACAACAATAAAGCAGAAGATTATAAAATTCAGAGAGAAGTCACTGGCTTTGTCCATGCTCAGATGGAATACACAATCAAAATGTGGAATTGATTACTTAGGAAGAGAGAGAGAAAGGGAAGAGAGAAAGAAAGAAAATTCCAAATAAAGTTTAGGCTTTTTGTAGATATATAATTATCATACACACACTTCTCATAATAATATATTCTTATTTTCCAGAAGATAGATTTGTATTTGTTTGCTCTCTCCATTTACTTCTCTCAGTTGGTGTAATGAGAGATTTAGTTGAGCATATACTTAGTAGAGCATATTTCCTTTATTCTTGAACAAAGACAGGACCTTTTTAATTCTTCCTCAGACAACACAAAACTTTATTGCCAAGGTTTACATGCAATGATACACATACAGCCAGAGGCATATAGAACCACTTTGATATGGCATGGAGTAGCAGTTTCCATTGGCCTTAGAAGCACCTAAATCCAAGTTGGAAGGCAGATACCCCTCCCCATACGAAGGATCTTCAGCAACACCCAAGCCTGCTCTGCTTAAGGTACAGGTGCTTCTATTATGACCTGCTCTGGCTCACTGCATAGACATGAAGTCAGTTGAGGTACAGGGGCCAAAAAGAGGTGAGATCTCCTTATGAGGCAGAGCAGACTGAGGATGGCAATGGCTGGACCTCTTTTTGCTTGGCACGAGACAAGTAATAAGAAGATAAGGTGATAATGTCTTTGGGGTCCTGGATTTTTTGCAAGTGAAGTCATACAAGAAGTACAGCAGAACACAGAATAAAGAACCACTGATGGTGACAACCATACCAATGAGGTTTTGAGAACATCTGCTATTCTGTCCCATGTTCTGGTACCAGCACTGTTGATAAAGCAGTTTCACAAAACTTGGTGAACTAAGAGCTTGCTTTCACCAGCTGCACACTGCCTGTTGGCTTGATGTGTCAGCTTATATGTTCGTTGCTCATCAGATTTCTCCACAAGCCAGTGTAATTTTTGCATTAACTACCTGGAAAAACATGAAGATATTTCTACTGCTTTAGTAAGTCAATGCAGTTTGGCAGGAGGTTCAGTGAGCATCAGAACTGACACAAAGGAGGAAGCAGATGACATGGCCTGAAACGTGTTAGAGGGAAGAAGTGAAACTGTGGACCAGCCGCCTCAGTCAAGCAGAAAGCATTCTGAGTGACTCTGATGACATTTTCTCCTTTACCTTAACTCCTTTCTTGTAAAAGAGACTCATGCAGTAAAAGGCATGTCATTGGAAACGGTGCTGTTCTTCCTAGTATTCATGAACTTCATCCAGTTTTTTCAGCCTAACTTCTTTCTATTTTCCTTGATTTTGAGTTGTCCTGTAGTTAACCAGAAGCCAATTACGTGGCAACTGGAGGATAAACACAGAAATATGTTTATCAGCTTCCCCCCAACAGTATGCTCACTGTCCATGACTAGCAGCAAGTTCCTCCAATGTGCAAGGCTCTAGCTGTTATTGTATAGCCACATGCTCCAAAGGCATTTCAGCTTCAGCACAGCCGACTGCAGCTCTTCCAAGACAGAGTTACTCCTTTGCTGTGGAAACACAATAAGATTTGAGCACAGCATTGCTTCGTATCAGAAATCATATGATCGGAGATGGGTTAAGTATGGGAAAAGAATCCAGATCTTGGCCTTACTTAAATTGAAAGCCTGATACAATAAGAAAAGCCTCAATTAAAAAAATACTGAAAAATATAAAGCTTTTCAAACTCTACAAAGTAGTATCTTAGCTATGACTAAGGATATTCCCTTTCTGCAAAGACAGAAGGGAGGGACAGGCATCAGGAGGGACAGGCATCAGGAGTTGTTGAGATCCACCCAAAATGAAGACTCATCATTCCACAGACTCTACTTCTCATCTCCTAAGTGAAAAAATTTCCTTTAAAGTGGAATCTGTAAACTTTAGATAAAAGTATCAAAGAGTATTTTTGTTCTGTAAGAATTGCAATTTAAAAGCTTATCAATATGTTATGCTTGTGAAGAGATTGCTTAAGTCCAATATCATTGCAAAAGTAAATGTAGTTTGTTTAAAACATTTTTAACACTTTGCTTGACATCTGGCAGTATTTTGGAGAAAGGACATTGATGTAGTCCAGAGTCAGTAAACAAGAATGATAAAATTTGATGGCTGACATGCACAGAAAGTCTGGAAAACATGAATACCATGAAATGAAATTGAAGGTTTAAAACTTTTTGAATGATGCTTCATAAAGGAATGGAGCAAAACCAGCAGAATCATTCTGATAAGAAGACAGCACATTTTACAAAACAATAGCAGTGTTCCTTAAATGTTGTTGAATTGACTGTGGTTTTAGGAGTAAAAGTTCTGTTAACCTGCCTCTGTGGTCATACACTCAGTAGCACTCAGTAAACCCCATCCTGAGCTTCTTGGGCATTTTTACTAAGATGAAGTCAGCATTCAATTATTTATTGTAGATAATCATACAGATAGTTATTGCAGTTATTATACAGATAATATCAATATTCTGACTTTTCTAAACTCAGATGTAGAGATTCACTTGAGAAAACAGGAAAAAAATCCAAGCTCTTTTAACTAATTTATTTGTGTCATGTTTTAAAGATCAACAAGCGTAGGTAAGTGAAAGGACAGATGACAATTTTAATTCTTCTTCTAGAAAGAGCCGCTGCTTTACGCACACTCCCATACTCACATGAGAGTGGAAGGACTACAGGAAGAATGCATTTGTCTACAATCAGTGTGTTTCCTGTGCACTGTATCACATTTCTAAGGATGTATGCTTTTTTTCCTCCTCCTTTTCTGTCCTCACTCTGGGATGTATTCAATGGCACTATTGTAATATGAAAGGGAATTAGACTGAAAATAACCATATGTTATTCTGCATGACTCTTTGCTCTGACTGGATTCTAGTATCAAGAGTACTTGATTATCAGACTGAGACAAACATACCTCCAAAAATTCCAACACTTCTGGGGCAAAGAGCTCCATAGCTCATCATCAGCTTGCAACTGACCCGACTCTACCCTGATGAAGATCTACTGAAACACTCTGTCCTTTTGGCCTTAATTTCTGGCTGCTATACCACCTCTGAGGCTGTACATCACATTTAACTGTCTCTATTTTGAAACCCCACCTTGTCTGCTAACTTCAGGAAGTGCTCAACACTGAGAGGAAAAGAAGCAATGTTTTTTTCGTTGTCTTTTTGTTTGTTTGTTTTTGGTTTTTTCTTCTTCAGAATGTAAGCATGTGTGACATATAAGGAAGAAATTAAGATGATCAAGTGCACCCTTTCACTGTGGAATGGAGTATGGTACAGAGATCTAGTATAGCACAGTAACCTGCAACAAATGAGCTCCAGAATAAGCAGCAATGTAATTACTCTAGCATCACATCATTTGTGAGTTGTTTAGTCTTGCTGAGAAGTACCACATTAATGCTATTACAGTGTTGCCAAGACTCAAGATCCATGGTTTTGTGGGTTTATTGAAATACAAACTCATTTGTGTAAATACAAAACATTGAAAAAGAGCACTTCTGGCAAAATAACATTCAAAAGAAAATGATCTGTTTAACTCATTCATTGTGGTCATTTATGTAACACATACGGGGAAGCTCATAAGTGCGGAGAAACAGCCTCTCTGTCCTGTCCTTCACAGCACAATCTTAGCACACTTGTGGAAGAGCATAGTTTATCATTTTCTTCTCTGTTGTGCCATGAGTAAAAGTTTAAGTTAGAGGTTTTGTGTCCTTCTCTAAGCAAAGGTAGAGACTCATTGCATCCATCCTCTTCAACCAGTTCCAGTAGCCATGAACATGCTGATCACTGGCTGCAGAGAAAAAGACTGAACCTGTGATGGTGATTAAGGAATTTTTTTGAGAGGTTTTGGTTTCACCTGTTAATCCAGTAAATATTGCAGAGGAGCAGTTTCAAAGACAAGAGCAAACCACAGCAACTCCCCTGCAGCCTATAGCAAAACAAATTCCATGGGAAACAAAGGGCTGTGGTTCAAATTCCTACCCCAGCAAAGCAAAGACACTACTTGAGGAAAGGTGTTCATTCTCTTCCTCCCCTTTAGAATTGATCTCTGGCCAATCTGCTATAAAGGAAAGGCTTCTGAGAATAGCACTAAGTCCTGCGAATATTGTTTTGAATGTATTTTAAACAATTTTCATCAAACGCCCATTTCTGGTAACTCAGTTTGTCCCCCTAGAACAATTACACAAATATGTTGCTAATTCACCACACTAAGCACCTACAAACTATTCAGTGTGATCAGCATCTTTGGCCTTAACTAGGAGAGAAATGGCATTTCAGTGTTAAGAAGTTCAACATTAAAACAATTTCAGGCTGTATACTACGAAAAATTTCTTCTTGAAAAGAGTGGCACAGTCTGTCAAGGGAAGTGGTGCAATCAACATCCCTGGAAGTGTTAAAGAAACATAGGTATGTGGCACTGAGGGATGTGGTTAGTGGGTGTGATGGGTTGGTGGTTCAACTTGATGATCTTAAAGATCTTTTCCAACTTTAATGATTCCATGACTCTATGATTCTATAAGCAAATTTTCATTCCAAGCACTCGAATAAAATTTCCAAGCTGAGAGTAATCATAAAACTTTCAGGTACAAACAGTAATCAGCTTACAGAAACTGTTTATTTTACATATCCTCTAATTTTCTTGAGCTCCTCCCTAAGATTAAGGTAATGCATACATAAAAGCTGACAAGAGCTGTGAAAAACTTTCAGCTGCACATTCACTTGTACCAGATGCATCTGAGCACAGTCCATTACAATTGCTAACTTTCTCATCTGTTTACCAATGCAAATCCTCCTTAACCAGAGGTCTTTTGCATCAACAGGAATAGTTAAGCTTGTATTTGTTGTAATATATTCATGGCTTGTATCACCAACAGCTTAATACATCAACAATGAAATGAAACGGAGCCTAATCATCTCTAAGAGCCATTTCTGTTCACATGAAGGTGATTGCAAAGACAGTGCAGAATGCTCCCTGCAGCTGTATTTCCCAAGGATGCAGACACTCATGAAAAATGCTATGCAGGCTAAACTTGTAAACAGCTGGGTCCTGAATGCCTCTTCCTAAAGGCCATGTCCTGGTCTCACTGCTGACAGGTAACGTGCCTTTCAGAGGCCAAACTCTAACAAACTCATGAATGTACATGAGGTAATGAGAAAACCCTACCTACAAGGCTCCTGTAAGATGCGCCTTTAGCAGATCAGTGGTCTTTCTGTCAGAAGGACAGAGCCAGGTGACAGAATTTACACCAGGAAAGCATAGCAGAGTAAGCCAGTCCATACACTGTCTGAACACACAAACCACATTACTAGTACAAAAATGAGCACTAATTTTTTTTTGTTGTTGTTGCTTGTTTACTATAATAAAGACTCCTGACTGAAGCTGCAGTGGTTCTTTATAAACTCTCTTTCCTAACTTGACATAAATTTTAGTATTTAACCCAGGAAGAAACGCATCTTACGGGCGTTTACTGATGGTTTTTTTCTGCTGTTGAACGGTGCCATCTGCTGGCTCTCCAGAGAACAGTGAGGGTTCAAAAAGCACGGTGTGCTTCAGACGTTGACAGGGACCTCTAGAGATCATTCTGTCCACCGTCCTGGGGAAAATGTTGGCCTTAGATTGGGTAACCTGAAGCCCTACATATTCTGACTAAACACTGATTATCTCCCAGTAAGGAGATTCCATCACAGAATCACAGAAGGGTTTGGGTTGGAAGAGACCTGAAAGCCCACCCAGCCCTACCAGCTCAGCTGCCCAGGGCCCCATCCAACCTGGCCTTGAGTGCCTCCAGGGATGGGGCACCACAGCTTCTCTGGGCAGCTGTGCCCAGAGAACCCTCTTTGCCCAGAGAACCCTCCTTACCACCCTCTGAGCAAAGGTTTCTTCCTAACATACAGCCTAAATAACCCCTTTTAGTTTAAAGTTGTTCCCCATTGATCTGTCATCATCTGCCATGTAAAAAGTCATTCACCCTGTTTATAAGCTCCCCTCAAATATTGAAAAGCTGCACAGCAATGTCTCCAAAGCCTTCTCTTCTCCAGGTTGATCAGCACAGCTCTCTTAACCTTTCTTTGTCATAAAGGTGCTCCAGCCATCTTCATGGCCTCCTCTGGACCCATTCCAACAACTCCTTTTCCTGCAATGTGTGCTGTTTGCATGATGTTAACAATAATCAGAAACAGAATAATTCATTTTGAAAAGGACCTTTAGGGAGTGATTTAATTCAACCACCAACTCAAAACATAGGTAATGTGCGACAACATAATATGTAAAAGTAAGAGTACTATTTATCCCTCTATGGATAATATTAAGCAAGAAAGATGTACGCTCGGTAGTTAGCAATTACTTAAAGGTCCCTAATATGATGTATTCATGAGTACTGAGGTTCATGTCATCGCAAGACCACTTATAAAAGTGTCTGAAGATGGGAATAAAGCAAATGTCACTTCTGTCTTCAAAAAGGACAGAACATGACCCAGGGAATTAAAGGTTAATCAGCCTCACCCCAAAACCTGGGAAAGGTGATGGGGCATCGAAATTCTGAAAGCCATTTCCACTCATATGAAGGACATGAAAATTATCAGGAGTAACCAGCATGGATTCACCAATGAGAAATAATGCTTGATCAACCTGGTCAGGTTGGATAGAGCCAGGCACTTTTCAGTGGTGCCCATTGCCAGAGCAACAGGCAGTGGGCACAAACTGGAATACATGAAGTTCCCCCAAGCATCTGGAAGCACTGGCACAAGCTGTGCAGTCTCCTCCTTGGAGATCTCCAGAAGCCACCTGATGTGGGCCTGGTGCTCTGCCCAGCTTGTCCTGGTGGCACAGGGGTAGGACCAGTGTGCCCTGACAGTGTCAACCATGACGTGATTCTGTGAATATATCATATCAAATACAAGTCAGCTGGTGCCTTATAAACAAGCAACTAATACTAAAAGTAAATGAAATGTGTATTTTTAAATTGAGTGAATATGTTGCAGGACTTGAGCTGTAGCTCACTAATATACTTTTATAAACATCGAATAGCTGTGACATGCTTCCCCCAAGGTAGCTTTGTTTATATATCTTGTATACACATGATTCTGAACTTTAGTCATTTTCAACTGTACAGCAAAAGCATTCAGCATTGGGGCACACAGGTTTGCTGTATGATAGGGATACAATACAAAAGAGCAAATGTAATAACACAAATATTTCACATCTCCTTTAATATGAGGAAAACATTCAAAATCACACAGATCACTTTTATTGAAAAGTAAAGAATATATGCAGGATAATTTAAACCATCATTTTAAATAAGCTTTTAAAATGAGAAGACAGAAAGGTCTGATACTTAGAACTAATTTCCATATGCATTTGAGTTATCGCCTTTACTGATTTTCATTACACCACGACCAGGAAACAGTTCCATCCTTTAGCCTAAATACAACTTGCTAAAATAAGTGCCCAGAGGATGCATCATAAATATTTAAATTTACATAACACCATGTCTTCATTCAATTCTTTTCTGTTTTTTATGTTTACATTCTTATTAAAAATAAATTGCTTGTCTCACTGCAATTTTCTTCACTGCTTATGTTAGAGTCACCTTAATCATGAATCGTCAACACCAAGGTGGTGTTTTTCAACTGGTTTAATTAACTATAATGTCTTTCAAATGTAGCAGATTGGAAAAAGGTCAGTTTATAAAAACATTCAAATTTAAAAACTTAATGAGTCACAAGAACTGATACAAATTATAAGCGATGACTGTTTTTGCATGTCATACATACACATTGTAAATTTGGGTTTAGTAGTTATCACTCTCTACATCTACGTTATTTGGAAGAGGAAATTTGGTATTATTCAAATCCTTTGTTGTTTCAGAGCTCCAAACGAGTTTACTCAGTTTACTCAGCTGAAGTAGCTAATATGAAGGAGGCACTCCCTCTGAACCTACAGAATGCCTGGAAGAGGTTACAGTATTTCTGCAAAGTGAAATGGTATTTTTCCACTTTTTACAGAGTGGATCCCAGCAAAGCTTGCTGCCACACGGTGGACTCAGCAGTGATTGTGTGGGAGTGCAGACACCAGGTTCCTTAGTGACTTGCAGCTCCATACAGCACGTATTCCTGTTCACACAATCACATGGACCTCATGGCTAAGGCTGTGTCCATTAGGCCCAGCCCCTGCCCCAGCAGGACATCCAGAGCAGAGTGCCATGAGGGACATGGTTAGTGGGCATGATGTGATAGGTTCATGGTTGTACCAGATGATCTTTGTGGTCTTTTCCAGCTTTAAAATGCACAAGCACAACTCTTTTAACACAAAGCAGCAAATTTCAAGCATGAAAATATAATCAGAGATTCACAAATCCTTCATACCTCTTCAAACTGTACTGAACAAATGTCTGTGTCTAATTCCATACAGATTTTTCTTCCAGAGATATTAGATTTCATAGCTGAAGGAAATGAGCTCCATCCATCAAACAAGGACGACACCACACCTCACAGTTCTCTCAGCAGGCAGACACTTGCACACAGCAAAGACCACTCTGTTGTCCTTCTTCCCTAAAGCATTCCCCAAAGCATTCCCCCTTTGGCATGACGGAGTTCTTGGTGCAAGTTGTAGCTCAGCAAAAGAGTCTTCTCACAGAGGAGGGGCAGCCTGGGCAGGGAAAAGGCAGAGCAACATGTTTTATTCCTGCAGCAATAATCTTGTTTAAAAATATATTGAATGTTTTATTTGGCATAATTTCAGTTATTGTGATTTCTCTTCCACAAGTAGAAAGAGAAGGGCATTGTGCAGTGGATCCAGACAGGAAGTCATTTAGCTGTCAAGACCTCCTTTTAGAGTTTGAAACTGTTTCCTATCTCAGATTGTAATGAAAACTCAGAATCTGGAAAAAATAATTTTTTTTTTAAGTACAGCCAAGGCACTCTGGTAAGGAAATGATTTGTAAATATTTCAATATAAGCAGCTGTCTCCTAAAAAATTGATTACTCAATATTCCAGGTTAAAGAAACCAAAGAATGTAACAATTTCTGTAGGATTTTTCAGGTCTTATAACTGTTTTTCTTCAACTACACTTTTTACTTTTAATTGCATTCTTAGAACTACGTCATCAGCTTGCTACAAATCTGCAGACAAGAAGATGAAAGTCCTATTTATCTTGCTGGAAATGTTCAAGGCCTTTGAGTTCCTGAATTTAACAGATTGTTAATTTCAGCTGATAAGTCTAGAAAAAAGTTGTTGGTTTTTTTTTTTCCATAACAAGAAAACAAAACTGTTGCTATTATAAATATTTGTGTTTACCGAATCATTAACAAACTTTTACTATTTAATAGTTTGCATTTTATATATATTTAACATCACACTAGTTATATATATACATATATTTATATATTAATGTGTATACACACTATATTATATATATTTAATATTATTGTATTTTTAGTACTGTTTACTTTCAAATAGGTATAGCAAGGTACAGTTTACAGAATCCAAAATTCTATGATTGCAGCAGAATTACATAAATCCTTTTGTCTCTACTCATTTCTTGGTGTGCAGTCATGGCACAGATTTTTCAAAACCAGAGGTAGTTTTGTTAGCACTTCTACAAGTAGCAAAGGAAGTGTTTGACCTTTTTGCTAAGCCACACCAACTTGCTTCATGAGGCTGTAGTGACATTCTTCATATGGCTTTGTGTGACATTCTTGGGGCTTCCAAAGGTCACAGTGTTGTAACCAAGTGTTGTAACTAAGTGAATTAGATTTATCCCACATAAACAATGTTTTGAGTCCTGGGAGTTCAGGAAATTGTTCAGATTAATTCAAGCAGTAGCAATTAAGAAATTTTATAAAGATCATACGTTGATGTCCACAAAAAATGATCTGTAAATAATGCTTTTAAATAAATGATCTAAAATTCCATCTAACTCATCCGTTTTTTTTCTGGCCTTAAGTATCTTTGTGAGATCCGTGAACTTCAGTGGGTTGGAGCTCAAAACTAGATGCTTCCCAGAATAAGGAAACAAGATGGCATGAAGTTAAAAAAGCAGTTCTTACTGTAGAAATGACAATGATTTTATGCCTTCTATCCAACCTAATATTTTCATTGCAAAGACAGTTTCCCTAAGCTACTCTGAACTAGCATGTAGCTTTTTACTACTTCTGCAGTCAGAGCAAATCCCTCCCCCGAATACTGCAAAAATTCCCAAAGTGAGGGGGGGTACTCCTCTCCTTTTCCAATGCCTTTTAATCTACCCCAACCTCATAGCTCCTTCTGATGCCGCCTGTCAGACTGACTTTATACTGACCCACCAGGAGCACTAATATGCATTGCCTATCCAAAAGGGAGTTGATAGTAGGTGTTTGTAGGCATTCTGTCCACATGGAGGGCAGCCAGAGGTGTGGAGCAGTACCTCATAAAGCCCCACTTTTCCTCTTCAGACTGTTCCTGGTAGATAATCGCTGACTGTTGGGCTTAGTTAGGTTTCAGTGGATAAATCATGTGGGTGTGATGAACGTCATGCAAATATTCTCTTTCTGCTGTGTTCTCTGTGAACAAGGTGAACAAGGGCATAATGAAGTGCATAGCTTAGTAGAACACTTTCCTTTGGAGCACCAGAGCATACGTGGCAAAGGACATTTGGCCTTTATACTTGGGTAAGATAACCTGAAACCGTACTAAGCTTATAGAAATAATATAGATTTCATCCTTCCTAGTATTTGTTATTGTGTGATTATCAAGGTTAAGAAAAATACACTCAAGCATGTACTTACATGTGGTGCAAGATTTTTGTTTCCTGATCTTTTCTATCTGTCACCATTCCATAAATGTGCATTTGTTACAGTTGAAAGAAAGAAATGGGAAATTTCCAGTTCAGGGAACAAACTTGTCAGCACTAGGTCTGTTTTTCTAGTCTGTAAATAGAAGGGTATTCTTTGTTGTTGTTGTTCTCTTTGCTGCTGTAATGACTTCCGTAATATGCTGCAGATGTAATACATTTGTGCATAAAGTAGACTGTGCTCTTTGCCAGAAAGCGTGCATGGCTGTAGAAGGAGAGATGCTCAGACAATGAAGTAACAGAAGTGCCTTATTTAGAAATACAGTATATATTTATCTTCATTTTCCTATGTGATTGAATCCCTTGAAGAATAAGTAAATCAACTTCGTTTGTTTATGCAGCTTTAAACACATGCTTTGTAATCATGTATTACCACTGAATTTGAAAACACATATAGAAGACAATGACTCAATATATTCTTTACTGCTGTTTCTACAGCTGGTGTTGTCATATTTATTAATAGTGATAATAAAAATTTCTATGGTATTCTTTTAGGGAAGTAAAATGGAGAAAAAGATAATTCTAGAAGAACTTCTTTTAAAGAAGTCACAACAGAAGAGAAAAATGTCACCAGCTAATTACAAGAAAAGATTGTTTGTTCTGACAAAAACAAGCCTTGCTTATTACGAATATGGCAAAGAGGTAAAAAGTCATTTTCTTAACTAAACTATTCAAAGACATTCCTACCATCACCTCATTCTTCTGGTGCAAAGATTGATTAGGAGCAATGCATTAGAATAGCAGGTGTACTTTGTCTTGAGTAAAATTGAAAAACTAGAGGGCAACATATTCTATTTTCAGTTCAGGAAATCACTTGGCTGCTTACAGCTATGTTTGCCATTGAGCATCTGTTTGCATCCTTTGCAAGACAACAAAACTTAAGCAAGTAATTAACAGTGGCATATGTTTACATATTGTCTTGAATTGGGATGTTTTCCTCATGCAGGCCTCCCTCTGAAGTGATATAAATAAGTGGCTTCAGAAATTACTTGTGTGAGGTATAATTGGTTCCCAATCTTATCCCTCATTCATATAAAGCAGATGGTTAAGCTATCGATTTTAAGAGACTGACTGTGCATCACACGAGGGTAGATTTCACTCAACAGATCTCCTGTTGTGAATGCAAACACATTACCCTGGCAACTTATTTCAAAGTTTTTGCTTTCTTAGTACACTTGGGTCCCTCCAGTGAGTTATATAATTCATTGGGATCCTGCATGGAAGCCCGTTGAGAATATGCTCCTGCATCTTAGCAAAAAATACAAATGCCACAACTAGGCTTCTGGTTTGCAGTTAAGGTGTCTTTCATTTCATTCCTCCTTCTTTCTCCCCTCATTCCCCTTTCGCAGCTGTACTCTTACAGTTGCAGAAGATGTTTTCTCAGATGTAAAGCCATGTCCTATAATTTGTAATTGACTTTAAAAGGAATTTGATTGATATATAAATGTGGTTAGGCCACCAAAAATGTTTTTTATTACTTTTAAAATTTAACAACCATGAAATCATGGCCTATCCAGCTTGAGACATGAAATTGCACAGAACAGTAAACCTAGAATACTCCATACTGAGTTAACATTAGTTTACAATCTGCTTTATTTTCCCTTAGAAAAGAGGAAGAAAGAAGGGGTCCATTGAGATTGAGAAAATCCGATGTGTTGAGACAGTGAATCTTGAGGAATCAACTCCTCCTGTGAGACAATATCCTTTTCAGGTTAGTCATGAAATTTGTTTCATGTTCATTTCATGTGAAATATTCAAATCATCCTAGGATTACACTGATCACTCCTGTCCCAATTGCCGATACCTGCTACAGCTGAGTGCCATAGATATTTCCAAAAAATAGAAAATCTGTCCTTGTTACTGAAGTTGTGACCTTGTTAAAATGTTCTTACTTGACTGGGACAAAATTTGGGTCTAGAATTTTTTCTCTTATGTTCAAATTTCTATCATATTTGCTTTAATACAAAGATCAATACACTTATGTGATTATGATATCTGTAAAGCATAATTAGGGACTTAAAAAATCTCATTTTAATTCCCACTATCTCCACTCCCATCTTTTTGCCCAATGCCAAGTAGAGGTTTTGACTCAAGACTGCCTGATTACTATTCTTTTATTAGACCTCAGCAAATTCAAGGCTATGCTTTGTGCATGTACCAGAAGATGTAGCTGCACAAAGCACTGTTCAGGAATTAAATAAGGAAACTGTAACTTCAGATTTGCTGCTTTTTATCTCTTTCCCCAGCAGGTTCTCCCCAGAGCCTCCATCAGTATCAGTTCTGTGAGCACAGGCAGGCAGTAGATCCCCTTGGAGTGCTACCTGGAGCAGCACAACCACCAACAGCAGGCTGCTTGATAGCGTCTTAATCCATGACCCTGCAAAAATTGCCATGGCCAAGGGCATCCTCTTGAGAAATGCTTAGTTTTTCACTTCCTACTTGCTCCTAAGTGTCATTCCTTTCTTCCTTTCCCTTTTCCCTCACTACTTTTGTGGCAGCAAATGGTGCACTGGTGTTAAATTACTGTGTTTATCTCTGGAATTCACTACTCAGATAAGTGGGAAGAAGAATACACACTGTAGTCACAGGATGGGGGACTCCATTCTGGGAAAATGTATCGCTGAAGAGGGGGGTTAGGATCCTGATAGCTGATTCTCATCAGTTCCGGTGTGATGCTGTGGCCGAAGGAGCTAATGGCATCTTTGAACATTGACAGAGGCACACACTGAATAAAAGCAGGAAGGCTATACTGCCTTTGTTTTGACACTACAGTGATCTGCAGGAGAATATTGAATCTAGTTCTGGTGACTCTAATTCAAGAAAGATGTTGTAAACTGAAGGGAGGTCAGAGGAGAGTGTCTAATGGATTGGCTAACATGCCTTAAAAAGAAAAGCTCACAGAGATCCACCATTTAACTAAATAAAGAGACAGAAAATAGATTGATCAGTCTGGTATGCTGACGAGAGGGAGTACACATTTAATAACAAGTGCTCTCCAGTGTAGGAACAAAGCAATAAAATGATGCTTGAAATTCATTGCAGATGACTGAAAAGCAATGTATACAAGGGAAAGGAAGCCCTGAACTTAACACATACACACTGCCTATACTAAGCATCACCCAAACAGCAAAGTAGATGTTAGTAATTATTAGATAGGCATCAAATGAGGCTAGCAGAAAGTACGCTGAACACAAGAAAAATAAGCTGATTTTTCATATTGCATAGCTAAATTACTGGACTACTTACTATGGGAGGTTGTAGATACTAGCTACTTGCTTTCAAAGGCAGTTGAGCTAATTTGCAGAAGAAAAACATATAGCCAAGGCAAGAGAGTACGAATGCATAACCTTTGGATTAGAATTCCCTGATCCAAAACTGCCCCAAGCTTTTGCTCTGCCTCAGTGTTTGTTTCTGAGTACTTGAAGACAGGTGCTGGCCTGTGTTAACAACAGCCAGAAGCTTGAAGAGGAGTCTGGAAAAATTGAAGTGGAAAAAATGAGTTTCTTTGTGAATTGTAAGGTCTTTTACACATAGAAGACAGGTCTATCTATAAATATTGTATGATACCCCTTTTTTCTTCAGTGGTTCTTTTGGATATGGTCCACGGTGGTTAAGGCAGTATACGCAAGGCTTATGTGATGACAGTACTATATATGACCTCCAAAAAACATTGCTAAGTTATAGAAGTTTGCTATCAATGAATCTTCAAAGCCTAATTTTGGTTTTCAAGTTCTGGCATTTTGGATTTTGTGTCGCACGCTCTCACCATGCTGGCAACCTCTTCCAGATCGTGTACAAAGATGGCCTGCTCTATGTCTATGCACCTGATGAAGAGAGACGGAGCAAGTGGCTCGCAGCTTTGCATAGAGGTAAACACTAGCCCTTTTGCGCCACTGTATCCAAATAACCAAATAACTTCAGGGGAGATAGGAAAGTACTCTATCATTTTATGACACTCATTCTCACCTTTTTTAAGTCTTACTCATACTTGGTTGAAACGCATTGGTATTTTCAAGAATGAGTTAGAAATTTTAAAAGATGAAAGCTTATTTTGGTATTATTTTTGAACATTTTAAAATTTCCCAATTTTTGTCGTATCTTCCAACCAATGCAAGTTAATAGAGAGTTTTGGTATACTGAAACTGTTTCAGTATGCCAGTTTTGGTATACTTACTGTGTTCAGTTTTGGGCTCCTCACTACAGGAAAGATGTTGAGGTCCTGGAGCGTGGCCAGAGAAGGGCAATGAAACTGGTGAGGGGTCTGAAGCACAAGTCTTATGAGGAGCGGCTGAGGGAGCTGGGATTGTTCAGTCTGGAGAAGAGGAAGGTCAGGGGAGACCTCATTGCACTCTACAACTTCCTGAAGGGAGTTTGTGGTGAAGAGGGATTTGGCCTCTTCTCCCATGCAACGAGCAGCACACAGGGTAATGGCTGCAAGTTGTATCAGAGGAGGTTTAGATTAGACAAAAGGAAGAACTTTTTCTCTCAGAGAGTAGTCAGGCACTGGAATGGCTGCCCAGAGAGGTGTTGGAGTCGCCATCCCTGGCAGTGTTCAAGAGGCATCTGGATGACGTGCTGTGTGATATGGTTTAGTGCTTGTGGTGGCAATGGTGATAAGGAGACGGTTGGACTGGATGATCTTGTAGGTCATTTCTAACCTTGTGATTCTATGATGCTATGATTCTATGATTCTGAAGTAAAATCTTTTAAAATAAAATTTGCGAAGTATAAGATTGTGTGTTATATTTGTAATGATCGTAAGGCAAATAATACCAAAAACATTTCACCTGCCTACAAGCCTTTTAATAAGTGCATGAAAATACTGGTCACCAAAGATGTACTGATCCTTTCTGTCCTCTATTGCATGTTCAAGAATTTAGGGTTAAAAATAGGTCACCTCAGGAGCTTTGGAACCCTGTCCAGAAGCAATCACTTTTTAAAGTCTCACTCTACTCATCCTACATTTCTTTTAGCTGTCTTCTGAAGCCAAAAATGCTGTTATGACTTGCAGAACTAATATATCAGGAGCACAGTAATTGCACTGGGGCTAGTTTTGTAGGGTAAAGCAATGTTTGGATTATAAATTAAATGTTTCTTTGATAGCATTTCCCTTTGGTATGCTTAAATGTTAGATATATTTTAGCAGATAAACAGATTGGATTTGCCATTTCAGGTATTGGGTATCTGATACTGAGTATCACGAAGTATCGTTTTCTTACAGTAGATAGTTCCAGGAAAATATTCAGTATATTTTGATATTAAAAAATATATAATTTTTATTATTGATTGTGAAATATTTGTAAGATACATCGTTTGGAATCATAGCTGTTGGATCCTACTTTGTCTATTGATTGTTTCATAGGACTGCACTGTGTCTTGACACCCAGATGTCAAAAAAGGAGGTAGCTGGTGGGTGTGGAATTCAGACTTGTGCATATATGAAGAAATATAGAATAGAGAACAAAATAGGATGGAAAATGAAATACGAGGATGTGTGTCTAGTTAATAAGCATTAGGAGGTCCCACAGTTGAGTGCAGAAGGTTCTATTAAGCAAAAGAAGGTTTCAGTGTTGCAGCTCTTTGTGTTTACTGTGTTTTCTTTTCTCTTTATGTTTTCCAGAAATTAAAGAAAATACCAATTTACTAAGCAAATATCATAAAAGATTCTTCACCAATGGGAGGTTTCTCTGTTGCAATCAGACTTGTAAAACGGCCCCTGGATGTACAACTTGGGAGAAATGTAATGTCTTCTTTTGTTTCTATTTATGTAGTCTCAGTGATGCTTTTCACTATATGCCAAATCCAAATGGGAACACTAATGCTGACCCTGCTAAAGAGTTTCTCCCCTTCTTTCTGAAAAGGGGCTACAAGAAAGAAGAGGTCAGACTCTTCAGCAGTGTCTGTTGTGATAGGACAAGGGGAAATGGTTTCAAACTAAAAAAGAGGAGATTTAGATTGGATATAAGGAAGAAGATTTTTATAATAAGGGCGGTAAGGAACAGTTTGCTCAGTGAGGTACCCCGTTCCTGGAGCCATTCAAGGTGAAGCTGGACAGGGCTCTGAGCACCCTTATCAAGCTGCAGGTGTTCCTGTTCATTGCAGAAGAATTGGACTAGATGGCCTTCCAACTCAAATAATTCTATGATTCTACAAAAATGATATCTGTTTTGTTTGATCTAAGAAGATGGTGACATTTTTACCCACAAAATAGTCAAAATGGAAATATTTTCTCCTTTATGCTTAAAATCTCTAGATAAATTGTAGCATTATGCTCAAAGACTCCTCAGTTGATGAGGTTCCCACAACCAGACAGGTAGAAACAATGTGATTTAACTTGCTATATATATATATATATATATATATGCATATGTATATGTATATGTATATATATATGTATATGTATATATATGTATTTTCTTTTAATATCCTTTTGTAAAGTATTCTCATTAAACACAGATGTTATTATTGAGTTTTTCCATGTTTTATCTATGAATACTGAGATAGGAAAATCTATAGAATAGTACACTCCCAGATTTCACATTGTCAAAAGGGAATTCCCTTGTGCTTATATACATGCTTAATGGAAATCCAACTCATGTTATGAAAACACAATGGTGAATTATGAATATTTAGGTTTCAGCTTTGTAAAGCTGGATTATTTGGAATTTAGAGCACTAATAGATTTACTAATTTCAATCATTATCAAAACTTGGTCTTGAGCATTTAATGTCGCAATCAAAAATGTATGTACCCAAAATTAAAAGACAAATTAAAAACTGTAGGTGTGCATAGTTTGGAACCTGATTTGTATCTGTTATACTCCCAGTAACACTGAAGCATTTGCTTTTGAAAACATAGTCTTATCTGCTCTTAATACAGTTTATGGAACATTGGCTAATGTAAAGAGTTGTCAGCTGTTTTGTAACAGTAATTTGAATAGCTTCATATAGCTTCCAAACCATTTGTTACATGAGCCATGAGGGACGTGAAACCCCCAGTCTGTTGTAAGGACAAGGAAATACCTCACAGTCAGCCATGGATGTCTTATCCATGAGAAGAATTACAAGGAGCGTTTTGGTACATTGAACGCTTCATTTCTGCCAGAGATAATAATGCGTGCAAGATATTGTGCTGTGTCTACTTTATATTTGTTCCTAAATGAGTTCCTGAGGTTGTTAGTTGGAGACATGCAGAGCACAGGGAAAGATTGTCTGTGTAGGGGAAACTCCAGACAGCCTGAGTCTTCTGGCTGCTGGGTAATGGAAAGCAGTATTCTTAATCACCACTTCATAGCCTACAAGTGCCTTTTTCAGAAACTTGGCATAGATGAGAACAATGGCTAATGGACTTTTAAAAGATACTGAGATGAATTAAGAGAAAGTTGGAAAGTACAGAATTAAAGCAGTTCTATGTCACAGGGAAAAGAAATGTCAGTGTTGTTGCTGCCACTATGTAGTCCTACAAGTGAGAAAGCATCAAGCGATAAATAATTCTTGCTGAAATTCACAGTATGCTTTTTAATCCCTGTCTTTCAGATGTGACTCTATGTTGCACAACCTGGTCTGTGAAACCACTGCCTCCAGTCCCTCAAACACTGGTAGGTCAAACTTCTGAGTATCAACCTGTACAGAAAGACTTGGTACTGATGACGGGGAGTCGAATAAGATGGAAGAATTGCAGGCTATCCCTGGAAGTTGATCTCAATCTCTAATATATGGTCATCATAGAATCATAGAATGGCCTGGGTTGAAAAGGACTTCAATTATCATCGAATTTCAACCCCCCCTGCTATGTGCAGAGTCGCCAACCACCAGACCAGGCTGCCCAGAGCCACATCCAGCCTGGCCTTGAATGCCTCCAGGGATGGGGCATCCACAACCTCCTTGGGCAATCTGTTCCAGTGCGTTGCCACCCTCTGTGTGAAAAACTTCCTCCTAACATCTAACCTAAACCTCCCCTGTCTCAGTTTAAAACCATTCCCAGTCCTCATATCATTATCAACCCATGCAAGCAGTTGTTGATCAAGGTACTGCAATCTGATGTCCAACAGCATATCAGGAGGGGGAACACAACTCTGTCTTCAGTGTGCTGAAAAAGGCAAATTGCGGAAGCCTCAGTGACTTCCAGTTCACTTAACAAGCTGGTGGTAGTAGACACTACAGCCTTTAAAGTGACATCTTTTAGTGAATGCCATCGAAATTAGTTCTCTAGAGCATAGGAGGTCCCCATTCTTACACATGTTCCAAACTCCACTTTCCCACACTTCCCAGTGAAAATGGTGTTTCTAGTACTTGGAGAAAACATAGTAACTGAAGTGGACAATTATATTGAGATTTGTGGCCATGATGGTGATGGGTCAATGGTTGGACTCCAACGTTAGTGATTCTACGATTCTATGACTTAATTTGAATGAGAAATGGTGGATAAACAGCACTTTCTCAGGCAATTCCCAAGTTACACTGCTCCAGCAGGCTGGGTCAGGAGTACAAGTGCCGCTTTAGGAATCTGTTGGTGTACCAAACACATCTGTTTAGCTCAACTTAACAGAAACATACTGTAAGTTAATGAATTGAGAAGTGCTTCTGAGATACATATGTACTCCTACCTATGTCTTGACTTTATACCAGACAGTAAACCAGAAGTGTATGCCTTGCTCTCTGTCCATCTGTGAAAACTAAGTGAACAGACTCAGAAGGCAAACAAGACACCAGAATGCCAAAAAACAGACAAACAAACAGACACTGCATGCTGCAGTTTAGCAAGGTGCTTGATGAAAAAGGGAAAAGCTGGAAGGAATAAGAATAAAGCAGAGACTGGAAGATCTGTTTCTATGTTTATTTCCTCTTCTATGACTGATGTACTGAAAATTATGCCTCCTGTTTTATTATGTTGACTCACGATGTTAGAGGTGGTTGTGGGTGGTGTGACAGTAAAGGTTGAACCTTCTTGCCAATATTCTATGACAGATGGCAGCAGAGGGGCAATTTGACAAAATGGCACGGAAGTATCACTATCAAACAGTGTTATTGTGTTCTTTGTAACTGTTGTAGTTTCCATGACAATAAATAGGAGGTATTACTTTCAGAGTAACCTATGTTTCTCCTTCTATACAAAAGTAAGGGCTATTTTATTATTTTTTACCTTAATTTCGCTGCCCAGCCAAGTTACTAAGTTTTGTGAGCTGAAGGTAAAACTGACAAGGAAATAGAAGAGAACAGTGTTGTTTGATCTTCATGTATTTAAAAAACGGCTAGCAGAATAGTCTGCGTATTCTCATATCACTAGCCTAGCCTCCTCCAAAAGTAAACTAGATTGGGTTTAAAATTGTGAGATTTTTTTTAAATTATGTCTCCTGCCTTCTTTTCATTTGTCTTCTGGTTTGTGGTTTACATCTTTAGAATGCATTCTGGGCCCATTTCCTTGCTTCTTTCTGTTGATCAGAAAGAAACTAAAAAAAAAAAAAAAGAAGAAGAAAAGCTTGAATTCTTATGTATACAATTGACATAACAACTAAGGATTTAAGAACTGCATAGAGTATCAAGAAACAAGACAAAACCGTGAGGTATAAAATGGAGCTCCAAAAATAATAATAAAGCCTTGAAAACAGGCTATGATCAAAGAAGCTTTTGATATTTTTTTTCTGTTAATAATACTTGAAAGTAATGGCATTGTGAACATGCAGCAGCATAACTTGTTTTGAATTCTGCGGTCTGCTTGTCTGGCTTCTGTCAGGAGATGCTTTGTCTATCTGGAGAGATCATCAGTCATGCAAATGTTCTGCTGAACATGCTGGCTTCTGCTAGGTCTTTATAATTTATTTTCATTATCTGCTTGATTTCAAAGGTATTATTTTGGAAGGGGAGTTTAAAATGCAGGAATGTGACAATTTTAAGGTTGATACTTCTAAAACAGTTTCAGCAAATGCAGATATAATAAGTACCACATCTGGTTAGAACAACTTGACTTCATTTCCCCAAGCTGTATCATACAGATCAGACTTATAAGGCTAATATTGAGTTTTCATGGCGAGGAGCAGTCAGCAATCTATATTTAGCTCTAGAGCTACTTCTAGAAGCTTTCAGCACATTCTACTTTATCATTTCAACTACTCAGACTGGTCATCAAAGGTACAACTGAACTGCCAGTCTTCCTTCTATCTACCTCCCATTTCATATCCCTCACCTCTCCAGTCCTGGCAAGTCTTGTTTCTTTTTTCCTCCCCCAGAAGCACTAGTTCTTCTCTTTACAGCTTACACCTTTGATGTCTCCATCCCTTTCATCAGTTGAACATAACACCATTTCCACCAAAGAGCTAGTTCCTAAAGAGTGATGCTATTACAGAGAATACAAGTGACAACCATGCCTTCAGAGGGACCAGTAGGCATTTCCTCTGTGCTTTGATAAGCAGGATCTTCCTGTCTTACGAACATCTTCATCTCTGCTGGTGCCTGTCAGGCACTGTCTTTGCAATATCAAATACTGTCTGTAGGTCAGGTAGAAGTCCACTGAGTGCACACACACATATCACCTCGTGCTAATTTTTTGACAAGTTTTTTTGAAAGAGTAAAAGAAGCAACACATACCTCCAGTTGTACCATGGGAACATGGTTTTGCAGATAGTAGGCATACCACATTTGCCCATCACACCTAAATCTCAGCTTGTTACCTAAAGCTCATTTCTAGATGGTGGTGATAAAGTCATCAATGTGGAAATCACAATAGTATCATTGCTAGCATAAGGGAAGTAACAAGGTGTATTCAATTACTATTAGGAAAGTATAGGCTTTAGGGCTTTCAACCAGTGCTGGATATGGAAAGCATTATGTAAGGACACAAACCAAAACATTAATCTGAACCAGGTTGCGCAGAAGTCCATCCAGAAATATTGCAAAAGACAAGTACAAATCCAGCAGTAAAACCTAAAGAGATGCAAATCTGATGTGCTCATCTTTGGCTGGATCTTTCCCCTGTCTGGTTAACAAGAGGAAACTCCTTTATTTGATCATAATTATTTCTGCCATTTACTTTGGCCAACACTTTGCACTTTCTCCTGTTTCACAAAAAGATGAAAGCTTCCTCAAAGCATGACACTGATTGTTCCATAAACAAAACAGGGGATTAAGAAAGAACAGTTCAATTTCAAAAAATTACCAAAGCCATATCTCAGAGGTACAAATCAGCCCATAAATACATTCACTAAAGATTTACTTGCTTTAATATTACTGGATGCTTTTATGAAAATGCATTATAATTTTCTCCATCTTTCTGATAGCTTCAGGCCACTCTATTTCTGTCATTATTCACAAAACAGACAGCCTAAGACTTGGATCATGCTTAACAAAGGTCTACAAGCTAAAAGCTCCCTTCCACTGAAGTCGGCCATGGCCAACTGGAAATAGACTTCATGTGCTGAAGCAATAATGCTTGATGAATAACAGGTTTAAGTCTAGGCAAGTGAGATACAGACAAGCATTGCCATGGGAACTCAGTGAGATCAGATTGAGGCTCATTGTGTTTACTGGAAAGATCCTGCATGTCTTCTGGCTCCACAGTGTCAATCAATTGGCATCTTGGTTTCTCTTTGCTTAAATTAAGTAAAGAAATATCAATGAAGATGAAACAAACAAACACACAATACTGTGGTTGCTAAGATTTGACTTACAGGAATCACAGCCTGCTTGAGAACACTTGGCATTCTTACCCAGTATTGCATTACAGTGCTTTTCAATATAAAATAATTGCATAAAATAAATAGTTGGCACTTGGAGCCTCTTCTCTCAAGTCTTTGTTATTTCTCCCCATCTTTTGCTGTCAGTGTTTTTCACATGTAGTTTTCCCTATTACAGAATTGGAATGCCTTGATTTTCTCAGTTACGAGATTTCACCAATTTCTAAATACATTTTAATGCCTAAATCTAAGATGCCTTTTTGCTTATGGTTAGATTCATGTAAACTAACTAAAAAATCGGGCTTCTCACCCAAGCTGTTTTTGTAGACCTCCTAAACAAACAGTGGTGATAGATAGAAATTTTGTAGGAAGGCACATTTCACCTGAAGATGTGGGTTAAATAGGAATCCTATAGTTACATACCTATACGTGTTTAAATCTGCATAGAGAAGGAACCAAGTGGGGTTCCTTATATACTAATAAGCTTAACAAAGAAACATCCAACATGGTCAATAAAACATTATAAGGAAAGGGGACAATTTAGAACCACGTAGCTTGTTCTTTCAGGGATTAGTAGAAATGACTGATGAATATCTCTTGTGCTTTATGGTAATTATTAGTATTGATCAACAGTCATTAAAATATATATACATAAGTTACAATAGTGTGCTGCTGTGTTAGAGTTTTCTGATACAATATGATGTCATTGCACTTTAAATTGCACAGTAAAATTGTTTGCTCACATGGTGTCTAATGCACATGAATTGCAATTGCTCAGTAAACTCTATCAGCTTCAGATGATGTCAGGCTTTTGGTCTGAGTACAGTCTATTATGTCATCTTGTTAATGAGAGCTTACTATGACAGCTGTGTCAGCCTGCGCTCCATGTAATGTTTTGGGTGTCATTATTATGGAACTTGGCTCTGTATTCACCCATCTCACAAATATGGACGACAGTTTCTGCAATGTTCTTCTACATGAATGAGAAAAAAAGGTGCTTTTCTGTACCCATATTCTTAGTTTTGATTAATTTTCTTACACTGTTATCCATTTTGAAAATATATGTGATCATGTATGTAGCTTTTCTTTTCTTACTTTATTCTGTGTTCTATCTCTTCATAATTTTATTTCTTCTGTCTTCAAAAGCTGAGACGTAGAAGCCTGCCTCAGGTTGTATCATCAAACAAGGGAATTCTAAATATGGCTGTGGCCCAATGCAACTATGAACCCTCAGGAAATTCAGCTATCCGTCTTGTCAAAAGCAATAAATACCATGTATTGCAAGAGGAAGATTTTGCCCGGTGGAAAGTAAGAGATTTGGAAGGGTAAGTATGCACTGCACTATACTTTTTTTCCATGATCATGATCTTCTATGTGTCTCATCCTCGTAGACAGCATTGCAGGCAGTCCCAGTGCCTTACAGGATCTATAGAGCTAGCGTTAGTTTGGAACTATGTTAGCAGCTTTTAAACCTTTTTAAAGAAGCCTCATTGTGTTCTGCACAACTCCACTTTCATTATTATTCTTGGCTGCCAGACTGGGTGAGATTTACTGTAGTCATTGCCTGTGTGCCAGCTAAAGTACTATCCAGTGGCTTTAATTCTGTCATGTGCCTGAGGAAGAGCTTGTGCACTCTGAAGCTGGCCATTTATTTCCAACTATTTAGTCTTCATGAATAAGAAGAGAACATCTCTCCTCACAGACTTTGCACCAACACCATCACTATTGCAATAGCAGTGATAGTACTGGAGACCAGCGAGAACTGTTGAAACAGTTCCATCCAGCACTGAACAGAAGCATTGAATTATTCTCTTTGAGGTTCACAACTGGAAGAATCCCCTTTGACTGCTTAAAATACAAAATTTTTCATTAACATCCAGCTGGGGCAGAAAAGAAAATTGCTTCCCAAGTCATTAAATAAGAAACAGCTTTCAGAGTATGCTGGAGACAAAGGCAACACAACAAACAGGAGCTGCCTAGAAGAGATACGACTTCTTGTCTGTCTCATGATGGAAACTCTCTGAATTTGATTTCATGTACATGACAGAAATGTGGAAGGGAAGAATTTTTAAGCAAGGGGATATCCAAACTGGTTTGGAACAGAGCAGAATTAGTTATCCATTCATAACTCATTGATTAAGTTTACATCTGCAAGTGAGCAAACAAATAAATCAACCTTAAGTTAAAGTGTCTGTATTTTATAGCTGACAGGAGTGGCATGCTGTTTGGATTAAGAAAGCAGCATACAACCCCAGCAATTCAAAGACAATGATAAATCAGTAAGCTGAGATTCGCTGCTAAATGTCATCACTGGAAAGTTGATGGCTATGCAAAACCATATGATATAGGCAGCTCTGCTAACAGAGCCTGAACAGAGGGCTCTGAGATGAATAAAGGAGCAAAATGAAATCAAGAGAATGGGGATCATTTATAGTTTTTTTCTCTGGCTTGTGAAACTGAGGCTTTTGCAGCATTGATTCTGCAAGGACAAACTCCATATATAGCATAGCAAAATCTTAAAGTTCTGCTTGAAAATTTCAAAGATGTTGGAGTTTTGAATGTAGTAGGAACAAGCAGTTGGCAGTAACCTGTTTAAGATTTCATGCATTCTTGGATTTCTTCTCGCTCTACTGAGATCTGTGGTGAAGAAACCCTTTCTTTCTGTCTCCATTCATGTGCAAATATACACCTTACTTCCCCTGTTGTTTTTTTTTTGGTGGGCACAGCATACAGTCCATTCCCTTACCACTATAGATGACTATTGGTCCTCATAACTTAGTCCAACATGCCATGTTGCCAACTGCTTCATATGCTAGCTCAGCTGCCCATACTCACTTAGCTTAGCTTCTCAACTGCATCTGGCACTGTGTGGGAAAGAGTGCTGAACCTACCTGCTGACTTTCTGTGTCTGATCTTGGATACTCTACTGGCATCTATTAGTCACTTGCATCCTTCATCACAGCAATGGAGATGGCATGTAATGATATCGTTGAACAGCTGCTCCAATCTCCCATATGATGATGCCAATCACTGAGATATAAGCCATTTCAGTGACTACTGAAAAGCGTAATTTGTTGAAATATAGTCTTCTAAAACAAATTACCTCTGCATTTTCTCCATGTCATGTAAAAAAAAGCAGAAATGTTTTAACCATGAGCATTTCTGTTAGTGGCATTCTAACAAGCGTCTGTCTGATTAATCCCTTTTCCTATTTTAAGTGACCAATTTTAAGATGCAATCATACGTGATAGCTGAACTGTGAACTGTTTATTTTTCAGGAATGAATGTTTTGTACCAAGCACTTACTTGAGAAAGTTATTTCTGAATGAGGATGAGCCAAGGTTAATCAATATGCAGCCATCCACTGCTTAAATGTTCTCCATGCCACTCAAGAAAAGATTGGGCAAATTTTTTGGAATATTTTTCTTCTTAAGTAACCTTCTGAGTACTAAGCATATAATTTACTGCAAGGTGTAGAATCAAATGCAATTTGTCTTCTTGACTCATACATCAATGCAAAAAACATCAGTTTTTCCTCCATCACCTATTTTCATTTAAATCAATAGGGTTTTGCCACTGTCTTCGATATGCCAGGATTTCAGTCTTTGTACTTTTATTTCAGTTTTAAAATGTCAGCCTTGCTAGCATTCTCATGCATTTGTATGTATGTGAGCATTCCAGTGCAAAGTGAGTTCAACTCTATTATAAATCAGTCTCGAATTTTCTTTATGGCAAAATGGCAAGTTGCGATGACATTGTATAGCATTAAATGTATGTCAAAGTGTTTGAATGAAAAAGTTATAGAGGCTTCACAGATTTTCTTATAGTAAACCACACTAGATAGGATCCAGAGACAAACAAAAAACCCAACCAACCAACCAACCAACCAACCAAAAAAAAAAAAAAAAAAAAAAAAAAAAGAAAGCCAATATTTTATTAATATTCTGTAAAAGGCAGCATAATCACTGTTATTTTTGCACAATAAATTGTTTTAGAATTCTTTCTATTGTCTGTCATGCTAAAAATATTTATTTGGAAAGTTTAGGGTTGTACAGTATTGGAAATCTTCCATGTAAATTTTGAAGTGGTAGATGCAATCTCTTTGTAAATTCAGTAAAGACGTGTAGTTTCATTGCTTGCTACAGCACAGATAGAGCATATTTCTCTTTCCAACACATTGTACAGTGGTAGGGAAAGATTGTTTAAGAGTTTAGCAAGTCAGAGAAAAATCTAGAGAGGTAAATATATCTCAATTTTTTTAATATTCACCTTGGAACACGGCACAATAGAAACAATTACTCAAAAATACATGCAGTGTGGCATTTAACCTGAGAAAAACAATTTACATGACCAGTTTTTCATCATTTCAGTGTATTGTTTTCTTTGTAGGGAAAACTCAAGTGCCAGTGAGCACACATCAGCAGAAGAACAGAGCATGGCTCAGCATGAGTGAGTATGTAGGATATATCCTCATGAGAACTGAGAGATTCTTTAGAGAGAAGTATTATTTCCACTCTGCATGTACAAAGAATAATGGCATACCATATACTTATGTTACATTCATAGTAACAATTAGATACATAAAATTGTAGAATCATTAAAGATCACATAGTCCGACTCCCCTGCATTGAACAGGGACACCAATAGCCAGATCAGGGTGCTCAGAGCCATGTCATCCTGACCTCGGATGTCTCCAAGAACAGGGCATCCACCACCTCTCTGGGCCATCAGCTTTGAGGTCATCAGTAGCATCGCTGGTCACAGGCTTCCAAAAATAGGAATGAATTTGGTTTTGGACAGGAAAAAGACAAGTGTTTGGACAAATCAGTCTCCTACACTAATAAAAGGATCCTTCTTAAAATGAACTTTTGTTAAAAAGGCTTTACGTGAGCTCCCCAGAACAATCTGACATAGTATGCTTGTCTTGTTTCCTCCGTGGGGGATCTCTCACTTTGCTCAAATACTGTGAAAAACAGAAGATTAGAGGAGAAATTATGCAATTCACAGCTGTTAAAGAGACATGTCCTGATCCAGGACAAACAAGCTACTTCTGGTAGAGCGCCAGGACTGCAGGATCTTCCTGTAAGCATTTACTATAAAAAACCAGTGTCACAGCATGGGTCCCGATATCTCAAGGTATAGAAGTCCATTGGAAGAAGATGGAACTAGTGGTTTCTCTCTTATCACAGCCTAAATTTACACATGCAGGACAAGTCCCAGCTCTAGCTTTTAAAAGCACTATTGAGAATATTTACAATGTATGGCATTTTTCATGAGTCTGCTGTGCCTTACTCAGAAATCAGCCTGTCAGTAACGAGCCTAATACTTCTCTTACAGTTGGTATGCTGCTGGTATCTCCCGTGCCCAATCTGAGCAGCTGCTCCATCAGAAGGTATTACATATCCTTACTGCTTGTATATGAACAGCCAAGGAGAAGTTTCTGTCTTTGCCATAGTACGTAGCTAGAGGATGCTGATGCTCTTCAAATAGCTGTTGCATAACACATTGCTAGAAACTCTTGTACTCCATTATTATTGATAAACAGATCTCCAAAAAATGTCTGGATGCATTGTTTCTCTTGTACAGATGAGCAGATTATACACTTCAAAAACAAACTCTGAAAAACAGAATATCTAATCTAGTGTGGTACGCTGTTAAAAGAAGTAAAAGTGGGTAGTGAAAGTTTGGACTGGAATGCCACCAAAAATAAATAAATATTCCAAATATTTTAATATGCAGTGAAAATGTTTTTAGTTATTCTACCATTCAAAAATACTTCGGCAAGAAAAAATGACATTGGTCTAATGAATTATGTGAAGACTACTGAGTACAGCAGAGAAAGAACATATTCACAAGGAATGTATGGAGCAGTGTCTGGTCACATACTGCCTCTGGAAGGGATAGAGGGAGGAGAAGCTTTAACTACTTTCTGTCTACCTTGCAGTAAATCTGTGCCTGCATCAAACCAAAATGGCACACCATTTGATTCATGTCTGGGATGGAGTACAACTCACCTAACTCTAAACATCTACACTGGGGTACCACAACCAGTTATCTAGACCCCTTTTATGGGGTGAAATAAATAATTCTGAGGCACAGTTTGTCTTGTCTTAAAGTAGCTCTTAAAGGACATCATATGAGTCACATCTTTTCTCATCTATGGATATTCCAGTGTAAAATTCTGAAGTTTAATGAGATGAATCCCAACCTCAGAGAGCCTTGCAATTTCATCTTTTTTTTTTTTCCT
This sequence comes from Tympanuchus pallidicinctus, assembly GCF_026119805.1. Classification (NCBI taxonomy): domain Eukaryota; kingdom Metazoa; phylum Chordata; class Aves; order Galliformes; family Phasianidae; genus Tympanuchus; species Tympanuchus pallidicinctus. The sequence goes on from NW_026294659.1 coordinate 304,351, forward strand.
TTTTTTTTTTTTTTTTTTCATTTAGGGGAAAGAAGGTGCTTTTGTGGTGAGGAAATCTAGCCAGGCAGGAATTTATACTGTGTCTGTACTCAGCAAATTTCATGAGTGAGTATTCAAAGAATGTGTATCCTTTCTATGAGCATGCAAGGGAAATTATAATTGGTGTAAGTTATCTCCAACCAAATCTCTAAGTTGTGTTGAAGTTGAGCCCCAAGCACTTTCAGGTCATATTGGTTATTTGAACTGGCTCTGGGAAGGGAAGGGGAGGGAAGGGAACGATTGGTAGAAGTCGGAAAGCAGAAGAAGAGGTGGAAATGTTGACTTCTGGGGCAGACTAGAACTAATTCTGACTCTGGTCCTTTTGTTCATAGGTGTCCAGAACTGGATGTAGAGCCATTGTGAGGGCAGTACATGAAAGCTATTGGCTCTGAATGTAAATGTTGGGAGACAAATATAGGCTACATTGTAGTATGCAGCAAAACTCTGTAATGTGCTTCAGTCTGCCCTAAATAGCCAGCTGATGTAAAGGCTGGATAAATATGAAGGAGGAAAATATAACAGTCTCCCTGATCAGATCTGCTATTTATTTAGTTATTTGGTTGGAATGTTGTAGTTTGTCCTGCAGCTAACTAATCTATTAATGCATGGGCTGGAAGGCACTTTGCAAGGCTCTAACACACACAGCACTTTGTTGTGTTTTTCAGAAGTCAAAAAGGAACAGTCAAACATTACCATGTGCACAAAACCCCTGAGAATAAGTATTACCTTACTGAAAATCACTGTTTTGAAACAATTCCCAAACTGATATACCACCACCAGCACAACTCAGCAGGTAATCCTACGTGTTCTTTCTACTTGATTGGCTCTGGCTTTGTCTTCTGCGCTTCTCAGAGTTAACACAAACAACTTCCAATGCTGAATATTCCAAATTTTTAGGCATCTTTTGGGAGAATTTGGGTGGGACTTGAGCTATCATATTCATAATGGAAATAGTTGCTTTACTTTCTATACTGAATGTTTTGATATTTTACTGACTCTTTTAAACAACAACAACAAAAAATGTTTAAAAAAACTGCTCAGAAAACCCTGAAGTGCCTAGTCTTGTGAAATGATGAAGCTGCTAAAAATTGTTGTCTTTACCTGGATGGTGTATGTGTTTGTGTTTGTGCATTAATTTCCTGTATATTACTTGATTCAGAGGAGTTATTTATATATTGAGAGTTTTAATGGGTTTTGTTTGTAGGTATGGTGCCAAGGCTCCGTCACGTGGTATCAACACAAATAAATAAAGTCCCAGCCACAGCTTCATTGGGAAATGGTAGGAAAATAATTTTATACTGTCAGTCTTGGCCACCAATAAAATCGAAACAAGAAAATCGTGATTTATTTATTTCAAGCTTGTGGAAAGTTGCAGAATCTTTGAACTCATCATTTTGTGGCCATTTTAATTTGCCCACATAACATTTATGTTATGCCTTTTTAAGACACTCTATGTCAAATGTTATATTGAACATAAAATGTCATGTGAGTTTCCCTTTTATTTTTTTCCCCTCTGCAATATTAACTGGCACAATCACGCTTGTTTTCCAATCCCCTACAGGAATATTTATTATTTGATGCATAAATCTTTCTCAAAACTGCTTATAAGGCTTAAACCTAAGCAGTAGCAAAAAAAATACTTGTAGGAAGTTTAGTGTCCTTCAAATACAAAGCTGAGATGAGAGACAGGTATGTTACATCAGTGCACCATGATTTTGTAGCCCTTCAGAGAAAACAACAGCATTGCACGTGACAGACATTATGCTTGCATTTGTTTGTTTGTTTGTTTTTTTTGCTTAAGGGAATTTCTTTGTCCTGCTAGGAATCTGGGAGCTGAAGCGAGAGGAAATTGTGCCGTTGAGAGAGCTGGGAAGTGGTCATTTTGGAGCAGTGCATCTGGGAAAGTGGAAGGGACAATATGATGTGGCTGTAAAGATGATTAAAGAGGGAGTAATGTCAGAAGATGAATTCATAGCAGAAGCTCAGACCATGATGTAAGCTTTGCTTACGTATTTGGAAACAATGATTTCTCCCAACATTAATCAGTAATGCAAAGCAGACACCGGAAAAATAATTTCCTCTTAAAAAAAGCTTTAAATAATGTTGAGTACATTAGACATGGACTAAATAGGTAGCCATGTAGAACATTTGGAGTATTAACAAAACAATTTCACACAAACTGATGGGAAACCTACAAAAAGTTTCAGCTAGCATCTCTTCCAAAACATTAGAGGTTTCACATATGTCACTTAAAACTACTTTCCTCAGCACATATACAGAAATGATTAGAAGGCCATTCTTGCCATCCTGCAGATAGGAATGCAGTGAACAACTGGGAAATATCAACAATATAAAGATGTGATTTGAAGTGTTAGTTTCTGAATCTAAAGAGATAATTGTATTAGAATGTCCAGTGAAATTCCATTAAATGATATTAAGCACATGAATTCAAGAACATTTTTGTTATCTCATGTCCTGAAGGTATGTGGTATCTTCCTGTCAACTAGCTGATACAATCTCCATTCTGAATCCGAAAATTTGGCAACATGGTTTTAGTAGAAATCTTACAGGTATAGGGACTATCCTACCCACTCAGTTCCATTTTCTCCCACCAATAAGGCTGCACATTTTCTCCGCTAAATTCTATTTGAGATTTTGGCTATGAAGTTGACATTTCATCAATACCTCTTTTGGTTGTCATCAATACTGAATTTCACAGTAATGAGCAGGAGTCTCAGTTCCTCTTGAAAATGAATGCTTTAAAGTCTAAGATAAGACTGCATTCATTCTCAAGAATTTCTCAGAGAATGCCACATTAGTATTTGAAGAAATAAACTTACAGAAATGCTCAATCATATCTATTCTTTCTCTTACTGTTTTATTTGCCTTTATTTCAGGAAACTTAATCATCCCAAACTTGTTAGACTGTATGGAGTATGCTCAGAATTGTATCCCATCTACCTAGTGATGGAATATATGCCAAATGGCAGTTTGCTCAGCTACCTACAGACTCAAGGGAAGGAATTACAGCCCCTTCAGCTTCTGGAAATCTGCTATGACGTTTGTGATGCTATGGCTTTTCTGGAGAGCTGTCAGCTCATACATAGAAACTTGGTAAGTATCCCACAGCAGAAATGAAATGAGAAAGACAGACACAGTTCTGTCCCATAATCCAGGGACAGCTGCACTGGTGCTCCCCTGAAAAGTGTCATGGTCTACAGAGCAGAGACACCTGGTTTGCTCAGTACAAGGCACCTCTGGGCTAGGAGCTTTATAGCCACATGTAAACAGTACTGCCCACAAGCTAACCTTTCTGTTTCAGAGCTGGGCTAGCAGGTCCCCAGCACTGCATGCTGTGCTGCCTGCATGTATGGGCTCTAGGCTTAGGGATTTATGAACACTTTGCAGCACAACTATAACATCAGTAAAGCAAAAAGTTCAATTTGAACTGATGGTTCAGTCCTCCAGGAGATAGAGGTGCAGCAATAATAATGGTGGGCACTGTTAAATAAATCTCTAATTTATCTAATTGGGAACCTTTTCTCTTTTAACAAGTACAGATGTTATTGGGATAAATGGGAGTTTATTCTCGCACACTGCAAGCATGAACAGAACTTGAAAATTTGCAGTTGCCTTCTCTTTTAAACGCATTTATAAGTCCCTGTTTTCAAGAAAGTACTTCAAGTTGCTCTCAATGTGAGGGTCAGTCATTTCAAGGTCCTGGACCCAAAGTTTATGCAAAATATAGTTATAAAAAATGGTAGCATAAGTCTTTGGGGAAATAAGCAGTTATTTTTGAGCCTTTTAAAAGTGAACAAACACAAATTTCAGAGTCAGTAGCAGTATTTTGCCTTCTAACTCCAGGCAGAAATATATTGGAATATTTGGTAATGATTTATGTTATAGACTTGCTTAATTTTCCAATAGGGATCTCATCTCCTCAGGTACTATTTTAAATTCCGTCTTGATGATGCTTTCAAAAATTTATTTCTATTTGCAAACAAAGTTGTTCAATCCATACATCACTAATTTTCACACTTTGCTTCAGAAATGAGGAATGACAGACAACGTGGGTAGCAGTGTTCAAGTAGTAAATACAAAGTCTCTGAGAAATGTTTGTACATACTGGGAAGACAAAGATTAAATATGAGTTTGATTTCAAGCTGTAGATTCAAAGTGTATCACAAAAATTAATGAGCATGAAGAGACAGAAAATACAACTTTAGATAAGTGTTCCCTGGTGACCATATGTAGAACTATTTTCTTAATGAAACTTTCATAAGCGAGACTGTTTATATCAATTTTTATTGTTTTACTCTGCTTGTAATGCATTGTGGATAATCAAATCAATGCTTTCCTTCCTGTTTTTGATTCCTTGGTAAATGCTGAGGCCCTGTAGTAGGATGCACTTTGAAAGACAGAGTTTAGTTTCTAGATCTGTTGCTGTCTGTCCAGGTGAATGTGGGTTCCTCACCTCTGTTTACTCATCTCTCATCATCCTCATTTGTAAAGCTGAGGTAATGATAAATAATGTTTTTCAATTGGTAGTCAAAAGCAAAATAAGAGAGTTACTTACTAATCCCTTACAGTTTCCAACTTAGCTGCTTCAGTTAAAGAATTTCATTACTCTTTGAAATGTTAGTGGATAGAAATTAAGACGTGACATTATTTCCTCAACTTCAGTCTTCTTCTACTCATCTATTTTCTAATTTTTCTACTAAAGGCTGCTAGGAACTGTTTGGTTGACAGCAATCTTACTGTGAAGCTATCTGACTTTGGGATGACAAGGTAAGAAAGAGAAGTGGTAGCCTTGTGGAGCTATAGTTTTAGTATATCTTATAGTTTACTGGTAGTGATCAGCTAAAAACAGGCAATTAATAAAGTTAAGTCACAGTGTGCTACATCTTTTTGTGTTTCCTATCCATAAAGTGGTCTCTAAACTATTATGGAGTTACAATAAAGACACTTTTCTGTCTCAAAAACTCAATGCTTAAAGGCTAGGCGCAGCTGAGAGATTTCACTACTCACATTTGTTAAGGAAATCTCAGTTTACTTTTTCTAGAAGGTATGTGCTTGATCCATGGGCCAAACACCTGCATCAGCAGCCTCAGTAGAAGGAAGTGGGAGAGGATGAGCAGCCTCAAGTCCTCTGAGGAAAGGTTGAGGGGACAAGCGCTGCTTAGTCTGGTGAAGATGAGGAGGATAAGAAATGCCTAAAGGTTGACTATGGCTGCTTGCAGTTGCAAAGCTGTAAACCTCATCAGTGTCAGATGTTATATCCATGGGAAATGGCCACATTCTGCAGTTCAGAAAGTTCAAGCTTGAAGAACATAAGGTATTTCACAAGGTGACAGTGCAACAGGAAGCAACAGGAAGCAACAAAGCACAAACCCCCAGAGCAGAGGGGTTGGATCTAGATGATCTTTGAGGTTCCTTCCAATCCAAGCCATTCAATGGTTCTATGATTCTATGATTATTTCTCTAATAGGTTGATAACAACTATGTGATCTATTGACTACAGCTGATGTCTATATCACATATGCTTTTGAAGTTTGGGATTCCATCTGGGATTTTCCTGGCCAGAATTTTCCTTCAACTACCCACAACCAAGATTCATTTCTTCCATTTTAGGTATGTCCTGGATGATCTGTATGTAAGTTCTCTAGGAACCAAGTTTCCAGTGAAGTGGTCAGCACCAGAAGTTTTTCATTACACCAAATTTAGCAGCAAGTCAGATGTATGGGCCTTTGGTATGTATGGAATCTTCCATATAAATGCATATGTGTATATGTTATCACGTTTGAATTTCTTTATCTTAGTATATGAAAATACTAGACTCATGCTGAAATAATATAAAAAGCAATTACAGCTTATGCTCTCATTTAATATTTTTATGAATGAATTTAGAATTTTTATGAATGAAGAATAGGATTTTTTGGAATTTTTAGCCCAATGTCTTTTCTTCTGGGCATACAGAAACCTTGACCACTCCTCCCCAGGTGCTCTGTGCATGTTTTATATGCTGCACTAATAGGAAATGTTGGCACTGGAGATCAAACAATGTCTTTGACTGTAGAACATAAACCTTAGCTGCCAAATCAAAGAGCTGTTTTATTACTCCAAAGGTCAGAATGGATGCTGTGCATGGACCAGATGTGCCAGAGGATCTGGGTCGCTGCATCTTGGAAAAAAATCTTCATTTGCAGATAACTTTCTATGCCAGAATTTCAAACATTTGAAGTTCTATTTCAGTGGTTTTCAAGCTATGATTTAAAAATCTGCAGGGTCTGTCCAGTGTTTTTAAAAGTCTGAAAAAAGCAGCAAAGAAAGGGAAGCCATTTGTGAGCGGCCTTAAATCCACTTACATGGGTTTGCTCCTTCAGTAGGATGATGTTAGCAGCAGATGATTTGATGGAAGTTTGGCAACCTATTGTTCTTGAGATTGATCAGTGGTGAATAAAGCAGATGAAAGTGCCTCCAAAATGCGATACTTCTTTTTTATCTTTAACTTTTGCGCCTCCCAATATTGTTAATGTGCCTAGCGGATAAACAGCTAAATTGTGCCCTTCACAAGGCTTTTATAATATATGCGATTAAATCAAAAGATGGATTTGCTTTTTGTTCTTATGGGTGAAATCCTGACTCCAGGCATTATTGTCATTAACTTCAATATCAGCATTAACTTCAATGGAAAATACTATTTTCCCTCAGAGGGTCTTTTCTCATTTTACCACTCTCCACTGATGCAGTGGAAGCAAGGGGAGAGCTGGATCTGTCAGTCTTGGTTTGACTGCTTTAAATTAGTGAGTCTTTGAAGGGCTACAGAACTGAACCAAGGTACTCACATCCCAAAAGCAGATGTCTGAGGACAAATAATCTTGGGTGTTTCATGTTCTCATCGGGGAAAGGTGAGATTCAGGTATTGTTTTATTCTGATCTCACTGTGACACTGAAAAGCTCCGATCTTGAAGCTGGAGGGAAGTTCAAGATCCAGTACATTTCTCCTTGGAAAAAAAATAATAATTCCGCTATTAATAATAAATTTGGATGTTAGAAAAAATTTCCACTTGGAAAGAGTGGTAATGCAGTAGCACAGGCTGCCCAAGGAGGTGGTGAAGTCACTGTCCCTGGAGGTTTTCAAGAACCGTGTGGATGTGGCACTGACAGACATGGTTAGCCAGCATGGTGTGATGGGCTGCTGGTTGGATTAGATGATCTTTGTGATCTTTTCCAACCTTAATTATTCTATGATTCTATGTTGCGAATAAATAAACATTTCACTTTTTTTTAACTTTATCAATCTGTTTAGTTTCAAGAAAAATAGTTTCGAGCAAAGGAGTCTTTATGAATGAATGATTATTATACTATCCAGTGTTTCGATTGCTTCAGTAAAATCCACTTTTTATATGTATGTGTGGTAGAGACCACAAAGCATTTGAGAATCTTTCTGGTGCCAAAGAAGTTTATGTCTCACCCACTTCAAACAATCATTAAAATATTCATTGTGATTTATTCTATAAAGAAAATGCATAACTGTAACTGTCATTTCCTTTTTCCTTCTCTAACACTGTGTATATGTACACACTTACATAAGGTAATGTTTGTATTTTTGGTCATACATAAGGGAATGTTTATATTTTTGGTCATTACTCTCCATGGAGTCAGTTATGTATTGCATGTGCATCTTGTTTTGGGAAAGAAGGATTCTCTTACATTTCTTGGTTTTCGTTTCTTGTCTTTTGTTTCTTTCCTTCCATTGCTGTGAATACTTCTGCAGGTATTTTAATGTGGGAAGTGTTCACTTTGGGAAAGCAGCCTTATGAGCTGTATGATAACATGCAGGTGATTGAGAAAGTTTCTCAAGGATACAGACTTTATAGACCACAACTGGTTTCAGACATCACCTACCAGATAATGTACAACTGCTGGCATGAGGTATGTGCATCTGCATGTACATTAAAATGCATTTCAATGTCAATGTAAGACACAGGGTAAGATTCTTCTCACTAATTTATTGGTTTAAAATTTGAATTCTGAGTTAAATTCCTATGATTACAGGATGACTGGTTGTATGTCCCCATGACCATTTTTCCCATCTATTTTAGCCACCATAGAATATGTGTTATTTCTGTTTATATATAAGTATCTTAATTAATTTAGAGGTGACCTCTACCTTTTTAGATAGCTGAAGTTGCATGAAAAAAAAACACCCTTAGAACGGAAGGAGTAGGTTATCCTATCTGTGTGTCTTCCAAGAGTCAAATGCTGATCATGCTGATGTTATCTTGAGATATGTGTCTGCCATGCCAAGAACTATCCTGATTTATTGTTTCTCTTCAACTAAATTTTAGTCTGTTTTCTGTGGACCATGACTTGTCCCTCTCCCACAGCAAAGAACCATTTGGCATATTGTTGGTGATACCGTGAAATGACAGTTTTAAGTATTATTGGCAGAAATTTGAGAAAAACATTAATGTAAAGAAAGAAGAATAAATTATTGCAACAGAAGAAAAATATTACAAAAAAAAATAATTTTCTTTGTCCCTTAACACCACTGTCTCTCCGAATTTCTGTATGCATTTGTAACTAATTAACTTTATCCATCATCTTTGCCTCATCCAGCTGCCAGAAAAGCGTCCTGCCTTTCATCAGCTCCTGTCATTTTTTGAGGTGCTGAGAGAAGACAGCAGGCCTTGAAAAAGAAGATTCACATACAGATGACTATGCATACTTGTTCCATATCATCTGCCTTCTGTGAGAGAGTGAAATCTGAACTCTTCCTGACATGAGCCACCTCTGTTGTACAGTATATTGGTTTCTAATTTAATTAGGGATTTGACCAAGTAGTATACGGGGAAAGCTTTTATGATAGTCTGCAGATGACAGTACCTAGAAGGATGCTGTGAAAGAATATAATTCATTCTGTCCACTTTGTCTCAAAGGACTCCTCAGACACTGAGATATATGGCAACTGTATACACTCCTTCCATGTTTCCAAGATGTCACTGTTTGGCCTTGACTGGAAATGTAAACAAGGAAATACATGCTAGTTAGGCTTTATGATTATCACAACTCATCTGAATGCATTGTTCCTTTGTAATTCCCTGAAGCTGATGCTTCAGGTCAAATGCAGAACTGTGGCAAGTACCAACAACGTAAGTAGTTATCATTTCACTTTCAATTACTTAGAAATTGCTATTGGTAAAATATTACATCCGTTTGTTTACTAGTAGTATTGATTTTAATTTTGGCCCTTGGGTTGTATGTCTGATTTTGAATTTATTCTAAGCTATGTATCTAAGATATTTGCAACTATGCTACATACAGGAAGATCCTTAGAGAGCTATTGCTTCTTTCCACACTTTTTTTTTCTTTTCATTTTTTTTTATGTAGTCATTGCAATAATGTTAAATTTGGCAGATCTGTACAGAACGTCAAGAGTAAAAATTTGAACAAAACTTAAAACACCATAGTTGCTTAGCTAGATATTTTTCTACTGAGCAGCAGAACATTCTCTTCTGATACTAATAATGAATTGTTAAATAAGAATACCCAACATTCAAACATGCATAGCGCTATGCTAATTAAGGGCAACTTCATTCCATCTGGATATACCAAATATACTTGAAGTTTCATGACTCTAACAGAATCTAAAGTTACATATTGGCATTTGTAAAATCTAATATATACAAAAAATGAAGAGTTTGTGAAATAAAGTAATTTTTGCAAAACTTCTCTCCTTTGAAATGGATGCTTTGCTATAATGAAAATGTTAATCTTGAAAACAGATCTGAGGGTGGCTGTTATGCCTAATTACATTGTTTCCTGTTTTGTCATTCTTTGTTTCTGTTGATGTATTGTAAGTGGGTAAAACACATACAGTTGAATCATTTATCTTAATAATTTATCTTTATTTATCTTAAAGTCTAGCTAAGTACTAAGATTTGAGGATATTTTGGCAATCAGATATGTGGCATAGACAACTTTATATGCCTGCACAGTTTGCAACTATTACTTTCATCTACCTAGCATTTTGAATCATCTTCAATCGCCTCTTGTCCTCACCACTCTACCAGCCAAGTCTTTGTCTCCTTAAGCCTTGAACACTTCCCAGGATGGAGATTCCACAGCCTCTGTCATAGCATGGAACAGGCAGCCTGTTCCAGCACAGTAACACCCTCGTCACGAATAGCTTTACCTTTCCAGGTTCAGACTGACCCTTCCAAGCTTCAGTCTGCTGCCACACTACATATTTCAAACCAAATGCAGAATTTTTCACTTATTCATTTTCACAAGGTTTCTGCTGGCCTACTCTTCAAGTTTATCCATGTCCCTTTAGACTGAAGCTCTGCTGTTTGTTTTATCAATGCATCTGCTCCTTCTGATGCCACCACCACAAGGGCAGCTGGAGTTGACAGAGTATTACACAGCTTGATGTCTATCTGTGGGTATCTAATCTTCACCCAAGGTCTCTGGTTGTTTCCTGGGGGAACTGCTCCCTCCTCCATGTGCCCAGGGAGGTGGTGGAGTCACCATCCATCCATGTGTTCAAGAACTGTGTGGATGTGGCACTATGAGACATAGTTAGTGGGCATGGTGTGATGGGTTGGTAGTTGGACTAGATGATCTTATGGCAGAGGGCAGAGTAGCAAGAGACAGTCATCTCCCTGTCCCTGATGGCCACACCTCCTCTGATGGAGCCCAGGATACCATAGGAAGGCCAATGGTAACAGGTAACACTAATAATATTTATTTTAGATGTCTTGAGAGCATGGTGCTAAGATTGCCTGTTTGCAACCAGCCTCTTCTTAATTCTTTTGTGAAATGCATGAGACATATCTGAGATTCTACATAACATACATGGGCTGATGAAAGTGAAGGCTGGAGACATGTGCAGGACAATATTATTGCGTGCAGTGATATCAAAAGGGGAACCAAGGACAAGAGACAAAGTCATGATATGCTACTTGATAAACTACTACAGGGGATTCATTTATCTAACTTTAAGCATGTGAATTAGGCATTCAATGTAGAAATCAGCGCTTTTTGAAGTTCCTGGTAGAGGCAGTGAAAGCAAGGTGAAGGCATCTTTTTTCTTGGTTGCCTTCTTTATGCATTTTGGAAGCTCTTAACTTTATAACAGTGCAAAATGATGAAATGTAGAAACTCTTCCATGAAGTAGAGTTCTTATTTCCTGCCCAGCTCCAGGCCTGGTTTCTCCTACTTTTGTATATGTTTGCATATATGAGCATATCCCTGCACATGCATACATACATTTTTAAAAAATCAACTCCCAAAACTATTATATAAAATTATGCAACAGCATTTCATGACCCCTTTGGTTCCCTTCCAATTCAAGATATTCTATATTGCTCTTATGTCTGTGAAATACTCATTTGTAATAATAATTACAATGTAGTGCAAATAACAGTGAATTATAATAAACTGTAAATATAGTAAATTTACTATAGTAGTAATATCTATGTAATTGTACAATTCATATTTGTATTATGCCATATTTGTAACGCAGTATTTGGTATCATGGAGGCAATAGCTGACTTACTAATCATTTAGTATTAAGGAAATTTATTTCATGTTTCAATACAAACATAACACAGATTATTTATTTATTTATTTATTTATTTATGAGGGAAAGTACACTATTTGGCTTCTAAAGTACTTACCCAGCAACTAGTTAAAAAAAAATAACTTATGTTACAGCCTCTTAACAAAGTTCCAGTGCTTGCTAGTCATCATTCAGCATGCATTTTATGTTGACACAGATTCGTGAAGGTGCAAAAACTGCTCCTAATTCATACCCATCTGAATTCATCACTAAGATTCTTCTGATTCTTCTGTTTTTTTTTTTCTTACTGTCTGCTAGATAGACTTCTGAGCTCTCCATCTGGCAAGATATTCCTCAGGGGCATCACAAGTATGTGAGTTACTCTCATCTGTCTTCAGCTATATGCAACTCTATACTTCAAGATTTTCAATCTCATTACAGAGGAAACAAAGATAAATGGGATGCAGCACACCTATGAAAAGTAGCACAGATAGCATGTACTGTGATGAAAATAATTCATAGAAAAGCCACAGGACATAAAAGTCTTGCATTTTTGTATGTTTTCTAGTTACCACATAAACAGCAGATTAAGTAACCATTACCCACCCAAAGTCATTGTGTCTGATGACATCCATAGTTTTTTGGTCCTTTTTGCCACCACTCTTACAAGTGAAATGAAAAACAAAACAAAACAAAAACAAGCTAGTATGTCTTCTAAAAGGATGTTTGTGTCTCTTCAGATAGCTCAAAACCTTTGTTGCTTCTTCCTCCTTCATCGTAAGGGTTCACTTCACAGTTTGATCCTGCTTCATTCGCTCTTTCTCTTGCTTTCCTGCAAGTAAAATTGTTTTTATATTATAAGCCCTTGTGCTGTTCAAGTCCTTCTGGATCCACAGACTAGGCTATTGTAAATAATACAATTCTTAACTGGGAATATTTATACCAAATGTGATTTTGTGTTTGTTTTAAGGGGAACTCTAGCAAGCCAACTTACATTCTCAGAAATCCCATCAACAGAGACATAAAAAAACAACTCAGATACACTGGTGTTGATGCAATTATTTTTAAGAGAAATGGCATCCCTGGTAAACCTCCAAGATCTCTGAAGACTGCAGGTGCTGACAAACATGGGCAAACCCTTCTGTTGAATCAGGCACCGTGTCCAAGCAGGCCCTCCACAAGCCTTGCACCAGGGCTGACAGAAGAATGGCAATGCCACAGCTCTGCAGCCATGGCATGCTTAACTGCCATGGTTAAAGTGCTGATGAAAAGGAACTTGCAAAAGCTGCTACAGTTGTCATGTGTTCATCAGGGAACTGAACCTTTAGCCATCACAGCTGATGGAAAGGAGAGGGCTCATCTGTAAGCACCCTGATGCTTTAGCCAGAGGGTCTTCTCCCAGCAGCCATTATCATAGTATCAAAAATACCACTCACTTTCTTCTATCTCTTTGACCAGTGATGATCAAGACAATAACTCCAATGACAATCAGACTCATGACCACCCCAAATATAATTAACCAGATGGTGACTGGTGGCTCGTAAGGTGTGGCCAGGGTTGGTACTATGCCCTCAAACTCCAGCGTGTTGTCATCCAGTCCAAAAGCCTCATTGATTCGTCCCCGAGACATCCTGCCATCAAAAACACATTAAAAGTTCATTTGAAGGAAATAAATATTTTTCAGTTCCTTTATAATTCTCTAGAATGCTAAGCTCCCACTGAACTGATCAGCTGATTGCAGGAGGTACTGCTAAGCCCCGCACTCCTTCTGTCACAGCTTGGTGGATAACAAACATGATAACTTAAGCCCTTAACCCGCTGCAGCTTAAGTAACATGTTCAGACACTGCCTAAGCTCTTAAAACCAGATCGAACAGCTTATCAAAATGAGGCAAACAGCTTTCTAATCTCATTCTTTATTTGTGCTTTGCTTCTCATTCTCTTTACTCATAACTAACTCTGTTATATGACAGAAAATCACTGCCTTGCCTTCTTCTTACCTATTTCCATCCTATAGCCTTCCACAACTATGATCCAGGATATTTCTTGCCCTGAACACTTTCCCCATTGTCTTTGCCTTTCCTGTCAGTTCCATCTGGACAATACTTCCCTGGTTTCACTAGATTCTTCCCTAGATTCACTGCTTCCTCTAACTACTTTCTCAATGCCATCTTATATTGTTGCTACTTTTAGATTTGTGCCCTCTTCTTTTCCCCCTGTATTTTATTCATGACCAGCTGCAGACTTGCAGTTTTACTTATCATTTTTACAGCAGTGACTTACAGTGGTGTCAAACTATGCCATAAAAGAACTGTTCATTGACCCATAAGTGGGAACTAGCTCCTGCTCTGACCTCTTCATTTCTCTCTGATCAAATACATTTGGCTTTCTTTCTAATGCATCACTTTAGTCCTTGCTAACAATAAACTTTGCACTGATTTTTCAATAACAAGAGGAAAAAACATTCATGCACTTGTGCATGCAGACACAATTGCCATGCCACGTTATTTCAGAATACAGGATAGTTCCCGTTAGAATTTGAGCAATGACATTTCCTGGCAAAGTATGATGCAATTAGGTGTGTTATGGCAGTTTTACAAGCCCCTTGAAGCATTTTACATTGGCTTCTGTCCAAGATACCATCAGATAGATAGATTGTTTTTCTTCTGTCATAACAGTTTCTCTCACCCTAATATTTCCATGAAAACTGCAGAACTGAATTTCTTATCTCACTTTCTATTTCATCAGGCTTAAGCTTTGTTTTTCCTTCCACCCTTTCATACATTTTTTTTCCCCAGAAATGAAAATCTCACCTGATGGCACTTTCCACGTCAGCTCTGGGCACGGTATCACTGACATTACCTGGCATGCTGACTGTAAGATAGAAGGAGACCCTTTGCGTCTCTTCCCCAGTGTGAATGTCTGTAACCCTGATTGAGAAACAGAAGATAAAGGTTTCTCCACCTCTCAGATGGCATTATCTTTAAATTCAGGTAAGGGAATGGTTGCATTAGGCAGGCAATACTGATCTGTGCTGAGTGAAGGCTTCCTAGAGAACTCAATTTGGAATCAAAAACAATCATACTGTTATAATTTAATTTCCTATGTGCTAAGGAGTACCTTCAGATGGAAAGAGTCTACTTCATACGTGGGACAATCCTTGGCATAATTTTCCAAAGCACATCATCAGCTACAGAACAAGAAAGTTTGGACCTCTTGAGTTTGGGATGGGTCTTGTAAGTAAGGTGATGTATGGAATACCAAGTGTAAAAAAATCTCATATTCTGCTAGGTATAGATCCTAGAAATTACATGACTAATGTTCTTTACAGTAATACCAAATAGTTTAAGAGGATAGCACCTGAAAGTTTTTCAGAAGACTAAGAAAAAAGGTATTTTTTCTTACTGAAATCAGTTTGTAAGTGAACCCGGTAAGATTCATGAGTGTGCATAAATTTCTAATGCATTATGTTCAACAAGGTTTTCTTTCCTTGGCCCAAAGCTTCTCAGATATACAATATCATAAATATATATTGTTAGATTTTTTTTCTAATCAGTGATATTCCTATATCTGCACTGTTTAGAAATTCTCAAGGCTGACTTCTCCATCAGCAGCCTAACTTCAGCACACTGCTTCTGAACTTCAGTCCTCAGAAAGAGAAGGAACGGCACGTAGCGAAGCGAGCACCTTGCCTTATGCAACCAAATGATGTCTGACATTGTTGTTATCACCTTTCCTCTTTGTATTCAACAGAAATAATAAGTAATTTCACCAACTCATACTACTAGCAAGCCAGAAGCAATACAGACATAGCTGGCAGAGGAAAGAAAACCACTCACTGGAAGTCAACATTTTGTTCCTTCACCTCTGCAAAGTATTTCCTCATGGCATAGGCAATGGATGACTTGAACAAGAAAAGCTCATTTGCATCCCACACATACTGCAAAGACAGAACAAGAGATCATCAGAAGTGATAGCTGTATGGCAAGTTAGAAATAGTAAATGTAATGCTTGGCATGCACTTCTGTTTTATTTATTTGTGTCATGACAGCATTGCAAGAAGCTACTGAAGCATTTTAGCTCCATTAGTCTGGGCTCTTTGAAGAAGAATAACCAAGAAGGCATCCCCCATTGCCACACGCTCCATCACACTCTCCCTCTGCAATTCCCGGTAGCTCTATGTGGGGTGCTGAAGCTGTTGCAACCCAAGGCATCTCCCTGGGGCTAGCCAATAATTATTCAGCATCTGACTTGAGGTCTAATGACTTTTTTTGTCCCTCAAAAGTATGGATTTGATTACATTGCAGGAATGTCTATAAGCACTGTCAGTAATAGCTTTACACCATTCCTGATATGTTCTTGTGTGATATTCAGGAAGGTATGCTAGAAGCCAGCTTTGCTGTAATGCTGGCTTATAGAACTCAGGCACATTCTCCCTCCTTGTCCTCCTGCCAGCACAGAATGAGGATAGAGGAACACAGAGGAGGTGAGAACAGGAGGAGCCCACCGTTGCTGCTTTGGGCTGCATTGGGTCCCATGAAAAGCAATAGTTGTTCGTTTCATCACTTGTCCCCAATATTTAGGCTTTGTAGTTTTTGTTGTTGTTGCTGTTGTTGTTTATTTACTCATTTCTCATTTATTTATAAACTACAAGATAATTGAACTTGCTTCTACTACAGCTGCCTTCTGTACTTAGCAACAAAGGGCAATGAAGCTGTGAGGAGTCTGGAATACAAGTCTCATAGGGAGTGGCTGAAGGAACTGGCATTGTTCAGTCTGGAGAAGAGGAGGTTCAGGGGAGACCTTATTTCTCTATACAACTCCTCAATTGAAGTTGTGGTGAGGCGGGGATCAGCCTCTTCTCCCAGGTAACAGTGATAGGATGAGAGGGAATGGCCTCAAATTGTGCCAATGGAGATTCGGGTTGATTATTAGAAAAAAATTCTTCTCAGAAAGAGTGGTGAGGCAGTGGCACAGGCTGCCCAGGGAGGTGGTGGAGTCACCGTCCCTGGAGGTATTCAAGAGCAGTGTGGATGTGACTCTCAAGAACATGATTAGTAGGCATGGTGTGATAGGTTGAAGGT
Source organism: Tympanuchus pallidicinctus (assembly GCF_026119805.1). NCBI lineage: Eukaryota > Metazoa > Chordata > Aves > Galliformes > Phasianidae > Tympanuchus > Tympanuchus pallidicinctus. Next base: position 321,039 of record NW_026294659.1, read on the forward strand.
TGGACTAAATGGTCTTTGTGGTCTTTTCCAACCTTAACAATTCAATGATTCTATGTGAGAAGTGACCTCTCACAGACTGTCCTCGGGTATCTCAAAAATCCCAGCTGGTGCCCATTGTTTGACACAACAGAGGCTGCTTTGCTTTCAGAGTCAAACAATCTTCCTGTGTTCCCCACAACACCCCACATGCAGCTTCAAAGGCAATGCACACCGGGCTTCTTCACACCGGGCTAATTCAGAAAGAGTTTTCCATGAAAAAATGCTCCTACATGCCAGCAGAATGACTGCTTTCCATTTCAACATGCCTTATGTAATGAGATAACACACACAGTAGTCACCCAGTGGGGAACTGTGAATGGATGTCTGAAGCCATGTTTGTTTTCAAGTGGTGGCAAGGGATTCCCATTCATGAATTTTTTATTTTAGGTAAGATAGACAGAATCATTCAGCAAGGAACTTTTAACAGCTTCCCTTGTAAGGGCACCTGCATAACACCCAGCTACAGCAAAGCTGTGAGTGTTTCTGCTTCATCAGCTACACTGGTGATGCTCTGGCTGCAGCTTTAATTTCATCGGCCTAAGAAAAATTAACAAGATAATTGCAGCAGAACACACTCTGGCATAGCTGGCATAAGGCTATCTGCGAGCCACAGTGCTTGCTTTGTGCAGCAGTTTGTGCTACTGAACCTTCCCTGCTGGTGCCATCCAGGGCAGTCTCTGGGAGCTGCAGGACTGCCTGATAGAGATGTAGCTGCCCCTTATCCTCCAGTAACTCAGCATACTCAGAATGTCTTCTGCTGTTCTAATCATAGGATCACAGAATTGTTAAGGCTGGAAAACACTTGTAAGATCATCTAGTCCAACCAGCAACCCATCTCCATCATGCCCATGAACTATGTCCCTCAGTGCCACATCCACACATCTCTTGAACGCCACCTGGGACAGTGACTCCACCACTTCCTCTAATGATCACAAACACTTGCACCATATTCCCAGCTTCTGTGCACTGTGAACCATTAAAAGAGGCGAAGTAGAAAGCTCCCAGATGAGAAGGTTTCTTTCACAATAGTGATGAGGACTAGTTTTGGGAGGAAAATTCACGGCTTGCTCATCAGAGCTTAGGAACCTACTGTCCATACAATAATTCAAATGAAGTAATCTATATGAGGTTATTTTACAGCTGCTCAATTGCACAACAAAAGCTATGATGGCAAAAGGCAGGCATAAAAATGATATTAAGCTAAACATTAACCATAATGACTAATAAATGTGTTGTAATATGGAACCTATTCATGCTGCTGATATCAGTGTTGAATTGTATCTAACTCGACTCAGTGGTGTGGGAAGCAATAAAGCACCAGTGGGGCATGTGTGTGAGAGAGTGATAGAAGCAAGAGCATTAATTCCTATGAAAAATGAACCCATGGTACTGCAGCCCTGTCAGTCCAATGGGCTAGGTGCACAGTTCTAAATGACCTGCTGATGACACACACATTCTTGGAAAACTGCTAAAAATTTACAAGGTGTACACAGCTATTAGCATGAGTGTGTGTTCTGAAGCCTCTTAGGCTGCCTCCATGAGATTGGCATCAAGAGATATAGCTAGAAAAAGGAGCTAATCGTCAGCCAGGTGGCTGTGCTAAACAGATGGGCTAAGGCAACACTCTGCTTAAAATCTTAAAATGTCATCTTTTGCTTTGCTGAGTGTGTTTGGCTGCTGTTCAATTTTATTGGCCTACCTAGTGTAATTGGGCAGAACAGGCACACTCATGGGAACAAAAACCCTTTTCTTCCTGCACTGCCCAGCACATATGAGCCCTATAGCAAACATAGCTAGAGATCCAGAAGTGTTGTAGCAGGAAAACATTTGATAATATTCAGTGGAATTCAGCCTCTCTCTTTTAGCTCCATATTTAATGTGAAGTAGCTACTTGAATTTAATTTCTGAAGGCAGCTACTGCAGTCATGATGGAAGAAAATAGGATAAAGTCTTCATTTTTACTTAGACACACCAGCATAGCTGGGCAAAATATAGTGATCAAAGTACACAGTTCTTCCTGTGCTAGCCACCAGATGAAAAATGATTGGTATCTCCACAGAATAACTCAGGCGATCCATCTGAGATGCATTCCTTAACATGAGCAAGTCTGATAGCTGGAGAGATGCCTCCAGTTACTCTGGATGCAGTGTGAATGACAAACTCAGATGAGACATCTTCTGTGTGATAACCCTTCATCTCTGCTGAAGCCACTCTTCCAACACAAAACCAACCCAACTCTGCCTCATTTCCTGAGAGCAGCCAGCACAACACTCCTGTTGCTTAAGCCATACAAAGTGTGTCCCACTGCAAGTACACTTACCGCATCATCTCCCAGTGCTGCTTTCAAGCTGATGCGTACCTTGATGGCATTGTCAGAATCTGATTTAAAAAGAAACAAGGACTGTGTCAGAGCTGCAGTGACATAAAGTTACTGGGAAATGCAGGTACAGCTTGACTTTCCTTGTAGCTTCACCTGCTTTCCCAGGCCAGCTTGGTGGGATTTATCTTGTTTCCCATTAGCCAGCTCCACTGTCAGCATCTACACCCGAGCCATCAGCCATGACACTGTCATGCCCTGCTTTGTAGTGGAAAGAGTATGTCCAGAGGGCAGACTTCTGGCCTTGTTCCGACATGTCCTGAAGGAAATGCCTCTTTTGCTCCAATGGAAAGAATAGGCCACTCAGATGCAGGTGCTCATGTTTGGCATGGTGAATCCCACCATGAAGGATATGCTAAGGGTTACAGGTCTCTGCAGTACTGGCAGTGAATGCAAGTAAACATTGTGGATCATTCAACACTCAACATCATCACAACAGGATGAATTTTTCCTCCCTGAGTTCTCTTCTTTGAATAGCACTAGATAGCAAACAAAAAGAAGTAACTTTTCTGTACTGGTTTGCCTTTCCATGAGTGAAACTTACTGCTCAGTGTAATCTCCCATAACCCATCTCCATACAGACAGGAGCCTTCAAGAGCTACTCAGAGACAGGCACTTTGCTGGTGGACTAATGAACACCCTTAATATGCCCACAGAAAGTACATACATGGTCTCCAGTCTGTATTCCAGCCAATGGATCTGCCAGAATTGTTCTTTTGCAGCCAGTTAAATAAAGGCTCAAAGTAGTGGAGCAGGGGTGTAGCATTCATGTATTTCTCTCCTGTTGCGCTTTCCAGTGCTTGAGTCCAGGGCTTGGATTTGCCTAATTCAAGTAATTGCCTGTGTAAATGGAAGGAGAGGTAACATATATTATTAACATGTTCTGTTTAGACCTCTAGCAAAACAATCTGCAATCAATATAAATGTTTTTATTAACAAAAATAAATAAAATAAAAATAAATTATTTTTAATAAAATAAATAAAATAAAATAAATTATTTTCTCATTAACAGTCAATTCAACCTCTGATGTTTGCATCCTTAGCTAATATAAAGTTATTCAAATTTTCAACATGAACTGAGAAGACAAATGCTAAATTTTTAAGCAAAGTCAACTTTTGGTGTTACCTCATTGTCTCTGAAAGTTGTCAAGGTTGACTTAGGCTTCACTATGCCCTGACTTACAAATGTAAGAAACCGGCTTTGTTACCTCAAATTCCCACCAGCTGCTGTAGAATTGGTGATGTCACATTTGTGAAGAGGGCCAGTATGGTTGGCCGCCTTGCAAAGTGCCTCCTGAAACTGGAACTGGTAAATTGTCCGGGTATAATACCTAAAGGAAAGCAGGGAGCAGGAAGGCACGTACTTTATTAGCTGTCTGTCATGGAAAGCTCTCAGAGTTTAGTAAGTTCTGCAGTGTCAGCTCCCTTTTCAGGCTTGGGAAGCTTCATTGCATGGAGGGAGGCAGCTAGTATTTATAGGCTATGCTAATTATCGTGTAAAGATCCAATATATAAGAAATGCCCCTGTCTACAATGATTGTACTAGATGATCTTGGAGGTCTTTTCCAACTTGGTGATTCTATGATTCTATAACTCAGGAGCAAGAAAGGTTTTTAAGGCTTGGCTCTCTGCTCTGACTGAGCATCCTGAGATGAGGTGGCTGGGGCACAAATGGACATTCAGAGTCAGGTGCTTCATGGCTGCATGACCCAAGTGATGGTGGTACAGGGCACACTGGATTCCAGGAGGCAGGAACATCATAATGATGTGCTCCCAATGGAATGAGGGCTGAACAAATCTGCCCCAGTTGTCAAGAAGCCCAGCAGCTTCCTGGCCAATTGGAGACTGCTACTGAGAAGCCCATGATGTCCACAAAAGTTTCCACTGAAATCAACAGTCTTCAGTAAAACAGAGTAAGATGGCATTGTAAGAATCTACAGTAGATATTTTAGGTAATATATCTTATTCTGATAATGTATGTCTACCTTATGAATGAGTAATCGTTAGCCACATGAAACAGTGCAGCAGGGTCGCAGTACGTCTCATCATGAAGGACTGGTTCGACAACACCAACTATATCTCTCCTGGGCATGGACGAAGGGAAAAAACACGGAATTTCCATTAATAGTTAATAAGAACATAAGTATCTGATTCTGCTCTTCCCCTGTGTTGTCTGATAGATATGGGCACCTCCCTTCCAAACACAAGAGGTACGTACAGCTCTTGGTAACCTCAACTGCTCTACAGCTGGAGACCACAGAGAAGATGCTGCTTTGAAACCGATGGCACAAGAATAGTGCCTACAGCAAGGCATGCAGGGAGTAATTGGTGATGTGAAGTATGCTACAAGCATGTGAAGTATGCTACAAGACACAAATTTTAAGCACACATCATGCTCTGGGACATCCCAAGTTTGGACACTAACACTTGCGGTTCCATGCTGGGTGAAAGAATATAGACATGGTCCAAAGGGGGTATGACCTGCTGTCCCACTGGCCTGGAGAGGAGGCTTTTATTTTTTTTTTTTCCTGAGAGCATGTTTCTGGATCAGTACTATGGCAACAAACTCATGCCCTAATTTCTGAAAACAGTAAAAAGCTTACATGGGAATATTTTTCATAAATCAGTATGACAAAGTCTTGTTCCAGCACAGAGCTTTGCAGTGTCACTACAACAGATGTGATAAGCTTCCCTGAGCAATTAGTCATTCTCCATTTCTCTGACATCTCTGCTACTTTTGAATAAATCGAAGCTGACTGATTTTTACAGTAGGTCAGAAGGCTTGCTGACATCATTTTTTATCAGTTTGTTCGATGATGGTGGCTTTGTTTGTTTTCCTGTTAGAGAGCCATCTTCATTGTAGTGCTTGTTTGGTTTCTTTCAGTTACTCTGCTTCCATGTTAACCATCTCAGGAAACGACTCCAGCCTGAATGAAGCTATGTTTTCATCTTGAACTACAGAGTGGTGGAAATAGATTGGCTGGTTAGGATAATATAAAGAGGTTACTCTGACTGCTACTTGCCAAGGGAACTGTATTTTCTTAACTGAGAAAGGTAGCAGCAGGAATATGAATTCATAGGAGAATAAAGAAGCAGACTAGGCTCTTTTGGATGATTTGCTTCCAAAACCACTGTAAAGTGGAGAGGAAAAGCTAAAGAGAAAATCATGCTCACATATTTGTTAGACTGAGATCTGTATGCTTCTCAGACTGGCAGGTGCAATTAACTCCACCCTCCATTTATCCTTAAGGGGTGGGGAACAAACCAGAGAGTGCTTCAGTGAGACTCAGGGAAGGGCTGTGGTCAAGCTATGAAGATGACCTGGGGCTTGCATCAAGGAGACAGCAGTGCAGATCCTGGGATTTGGAAGACTGTGTGCAATGGCCAAAAGTTCATCTGAGAAACTCATGTTAGAAATGAGGAGAAAATCTGGGAGATAAGTAAGTTACCTGTGGCTGAACTCAAGGCTAATGGGGATACTCTGTCTGTGACACCTCATCTGCACCACATTGGGAACTTCTGCCTGGCACCCTGCTGGGCTTTGCAGAAACACCCCAAGAAAAAGATCTTACACAGGGGGACACAGGCATCTCCATACACTGAGGAATTAGGAACAGATGGTTTCCAAAGTTATTTGCAAAAAGCTCTCATTTCTCAAACTTACTTCATCTCCCACCACCGCTTCATCCATTCCTGCTTTGTAATCTCACCATTAAACATCATCCACCTCCACTTCTCCAGCATGTAAGTAAATGGCATTGTTGCAACAATCGTTAGTGCTTGTTTGAGCAGAAAGTTGATTTCAGTTTCTGAAGAGATAAGCAGTTAAGGTAATGGTTATGGTAGCAGTTAGTATCTAATTAGGCACCTACAGTTCCTTCCCTTTATAGCTAATACTTACATATGGTTTGAGTTACAGGTTTTCACTAAGGAAAAAGTGGAAGAAAATACTGCTGAAAAAACTTGAGGAAAAAAATCACTTAAATTTTGTATATGATTCTGCATCTTATTTTTTTTTTTTCATCCTACCTCTTCAATAACCTAACCCTTAGGCATTTACATGCTATTTTCCTCCAGGAAAAACATCCCAGGGAATTCTAGGTTGAAGATTTTAGTACATCTCCATCCTTAGAACGTAATACTCAGAGAAGCCAAACAAACTGCATTATAGTGAGGATTTACCTCACCTACGTTGTCCACTCAGTATTCACATAAAGGGGAATGTAAATCTCAAGGCTTCAGTTTCACCTAATTTGCTAAATGAATACCTTGGTAGAGAAAAGCTTTATATACCAAATTTTTCAAGAAAATAGTCCTCAAGAAATAGAAAAGACTCATTGGAGGCTTATCTAGAATGGGCTGTGAAGTCCCACGAGTGTTTTTAGTTAAACATATATTATTTATACATTTATTCACCTTCATCCTCTTGGAAAGTCGGCTCAAGGAGGTCAAGAGATTTCAGATGCTGTGGTGTCGCTGCAGAGAGTGACATGATTTCTCCTACTGCTTCATGGAAGCCCTCATTGGCCCCATCTCGCAACAGGAAGGGCTGTATGGAGTATGCCATGTCATACTCAATGTGGCCCATCTCATGGTGCGCTGTCAGGAAGTCATCCATTGTCACCTTGGTGCACATCTTGATCCTGTGAGTCATAGAAAAGCATCTGTCATTAGAGATAGTGCCCAGGCTGGCTGCTTGCCTGAGCCCTGCCTGCATCCTGAGCAGCCCTAGTATGTTCTCTTGCAAGGGTGGGGCTTGGAGAAAAGCCCTGCAAAACAGTTGCATTGATCTGAAAATTGCACTGGGAGCAGGAGAAAATGGCTTTTTTATATGAAGCATCTGCTCCCTGAAACTTGGTGATGAGCTCATGGCATGAGTCAGAGCCAGCATCCATTTCTAAGCAGGTGGTAGAGGCAAAAAAAACGTGTGTCAGTCACTCCTGCTATTTCATTCTCATGTAGGTACCACTTTATAAAGGACAGAATTAATCCCAGGAGACTTCACTGTGTGAGAATTTGCTGTCCCTCTCCTTTCCCAAGTATTAAGTAAACTGATGATTTTTCATGAAGCTGTGGGAATCTGCCTTCCAGTTCTGATACATCTGCTAAATACAGCTGGTGGCATCTCAGGGGTTTTAATTTGCTGCCGAGGGACTTGTGCCATTGCTGCAGAATGTGTACATGTCCATAAATCCCACTGATATAAAAAAGAACTTACATTTATACTAACTCTTTAAGCCCCCGAACGTAGTCGTTACCTCTCTAATTCATATAATAGTCACTGTTCTGCTCAAATTTGAGAATAGCCCTTAGATCTTCACAGGAAGAGATATACAGTTTTACAATCCCAAGGATCTTCCTTGTCTTTCATTTTCCCTTTATCAATCAGAGTGATGAATAAAATGATGAATAAAAAAAAGTGAAATCTTAGAACAGCGTGGTGCATCTTTGTAAGTAGTGTAAAAATGAATGTTTGAGGGAATGCTACGAGAAAGGTTCACAGAAAATGCAGCACCTGTAGTCATTCTTCCCCATATCCCATGCTGTAGGATGGCAGACAACCTTCCTGTTGTCGGTGGGCTCTGTGAGCATGGAGTTTGTCCAGAAGCCTGCAGTCATGTTGTAGAGGCCAATGGAGACAAAAAAAGCCTCAGCGGTTTGGAATATTTTCAGTGCATCCCAGTTCTGAAACAGACAACATCACCTTTAGTCATTTCTTCTGCATGGAGCCTGTTCTCAAATGTTGACTTAAAGCAGTGCAGCTGATTTCACATCGGCCACTCAATGACTTCAGGTCATCACCCGACTTACTGCAAGTCAGGTGGCAGCGACTGCTTTTGGGCACTTTTGTGAATTCTGCTGGGAACTGGAATTGAGTGTTTTCTCCACAAACAGAGTAGGCTTCTGCAATCAGAGTCAGCAGATAGCACCTGACCCAGACAAGAGAAGCCCTAAGTAATAGATAAGGTTGTGGGGATAATTAAAGGCTCAGCAACATGCCAGGTGTGAGATCTGATTTTTCAGCCACTTCAGGGGACAACTTACTGGAGGCAGTGGAGCTGTGATCATAGCAAAAGTGTGAGTGGAGGGCTCAGCCAGAACTTTAAACCTGGCAAATGCATCTGTAAGAATTGCCACTAAGATTGTAACCAAATGTCCAGAATATTTTCAAATGCCTGCATTGACTGGGCTGAGCTTTTACAGAGATTTATGTGGCAGATGGCTATGTTAGACACCAGTCCTAAATTAGGCACATCCACAAACAAAGATGAGCCCAGACTTTGTCCCTGTGGCTCTGTAAGCAGTGCCTCCTTTCCTCACAGTGGTGCTTTACAATATGTAAATTTAAGACTACAAGGGGTGCAGTGCTAGAAAATGGATGAGATTGATGCATACTGCATTATGAATCAAATTTAGCCATCCACTCTTGCCAGTATAACATTTGAATGCAGCAGTTCCTATTTATGGAAGATAGATATCAGGTAAATAACCACATTTCAAAAACCACATTCCATTCAACTCCCTCTTTTTTATAAAAGCAGTAGGGTTCAGTACAGAGAGTTACCTTCACCCATGTTCTCAGTCTTGCAAGAGTCATGGTTATTAACACTGCACGACTCAAATACAGACCTTATGGTGCTATGCAGTTATCAAAAGATAAGAGGTAGGTAGCATTTCAGATTCCTAGCTGCACCCAAATAAACAGGGCAGGCAAAAAAATCCCGTGATATAGAAATTATTTGATTATGGTAATAGTTTGCAAAGCTCATATTTGATACCAGCCAGTTCCATGAGTCCTACAATATTTATATTTACAAAATGTATCTCTCAACGGATAAGTGTCTCAGGAAATAGACTCGGAGCTTAGATTAGGCCAGGCTAAAGAGACTGGAGAACAAAGAGAGGACAACAGTTAAGGGAAAACGTACACTAGGAAATGAATGAACACATTAAGGTGAAGAGCAGAAAGCAATCCTTTGCTAATGGTGTGACTGCCTTAGGACAGCTTTGGTTTTCTAGAGAGTGGCTGACGTGTATAACTTTTACTCCATCTAAATTCATAACACATATTGAATAAAGACTTCACCATGTCTTACCTTTTGAACCATAGCAGAAGTTACATCAATGTTTGGTTTTTCTGGGTAGGGAACAGTCAAGTTATACAGATTTGTCCAAAATCTACCCCACATATCACCTTCAAAAGAGAAAAAAACATAGAACTTTATGTAATTGTGTATTGTTCAAAGCTGTCAGACAATTCTATAAATTGTTCAGTATTATAAACAGGAATACTTATATGCCTACATGGGTCTGATCCAGACAAAGCAGAGGGGAGTAGCACTGGGAAGTCATGAATATGTCAAAGTCCAATCAACAATCTTTTATTCCCCAAAATTAGCCAGTCAGTGAGTGTACAATACAGTTCCAGGACTGATTATGGGACTGTTCAAAACTAAACACCCATGTTGCTCGCCCATGTAATTGCCACTGTTGTGCTTGTATACATTACAGTTACAGAAGCTTGATGCTGCATGCTTTGAAAGCAAAGTCATGAAACACCAATGCTAAGGGCAAGATTTGAAAGGAAAAAATATAAACCTCTCTGAAAGTCTCAGTGCTGCTGAGGGGATGGAAATGTCCCAGTGCAGTGCTGGAGTTTCAAGTTGGGCTCCCACAGCTCCAGCAGGGATGGAGACATTTGCCTTCCCACATGCCTCTGTTGCTGAGCACCTGTGCCATCTCTGCCAGGGGCAGAGATGTCCTTTCCCCTTCTCTTATCTGTACCCTGTTTGTTAATATTAAACAGGCAGATTACTCTGTTCCCATGTGCCTTGAAGGTGGTCATCCTGCATACAAGGTCAGGCTTGCGCGCACTGGCCACGTTGTCGTACCCAGCAAATGTGCAGGGAGGCATCCAGTGGGGTTGATGAGCTCAGAGCCATAGACTTGCTGCAAACGGTGCCTCACATAGGCATGCAGCTGCTGGTACAAAGGTTTTATCTGGAGGCAGAAGAGGAAGAGCAAGCAATTATTTTTTCTTGGCTCTAGCCAACTTGTCCCTCCTGAACAAAGAGCCTCAAAGGTATTTGATGGAATTTCTCCTGCTGGTAGATGCACATCATGCCTGTGGCTGAGCTTTGTCCTCACCTTAGAGCTTAATCTACAAGGCCATATTCTAGCCCCAGATGTCCTGCTCAGCTATTAGTAAGGGAGCATTTCTAGTTTTAGACATGGAGTGACTAGGCCGCTATTTACCCTCACAGGGTCTACTTGAAAGCAAGATAAGGACCTGAAACCTTTGGCAGTGCACAACCTGTGGGACCAAACTGCACCATCCCCACATGTGGCAACTGTATGGGGACTGTGGGAAGGGGCACCCTTTAGAATTCCTTTTAGAGGCTGGTACAAAGTCTTTGCACTGAGAAGATCAAGAGGAAAAGGGCACTCCAGAAAAAGATACAAGCGTATATGCTCTCTGCTTCTTTCTTTTGAGTTTGTCCTTGAATGGCTGCAGAGGTAAAAATGCCATTGATGACCCCTAACAGCTGTCAACTCCACGTAGACTAGGACTGGCTAGTCTAGAGCAGGTCTATATTCTTCCTTCACAATATTAGCACATGACCCTACCATGACAAAATACAGTCCAAGAGCTCCATGAGAGATTTTCCCTTACCTGCTCAAATGTCTTCTCCACATCTTGAACCAGCTGGTCACGGCTGTATTTATACTCTTCTGGATAATCTGTTTCATAATTTGCTCTCCAGTAGTCTCCATAGTCAGAATAATCTGAAAAGCAGGAGGTATCACCCCAGGACACAGCACAAAACACACCTCAGCTACCAGCAGAAGTGCAGCTCCCATGCAGACCAGCAACAGCCTTTCCCCAGAACTGAAGTAACATTAAGTTGGAAATTCAGCTTGCCCTCAAAGCACAACAGCGCAGTTCTGGGGAAGGCAGTATCTATGGAAGAGCAATAATTAAGAGTGTCAACAAAGACATCCCCCTTCTGTTCCAGGCTGGCAACATAACTCGGATCTGCTCTTTGGCACATGTCTGCACTGCATTTTATTTTGCATTGTGCACACTAAGAGCAAATATGTACAAAAAAAACCCATCATCAACATGTAAAATGATCTGGTTTGTAAATTCTGTGAAAATTGTACAAGATTAAGGTCAAGAGAAGCCAGGAAAAAAAAAAAAAGAAAGGAAATGCAACTCACTATTAAGCCTTGCAGCTTCATTTTTAAGTTCAACATACTCTTCATATAATGGTCTCATCATCCTGCCAATATCAGCTCTCCAGCCTTCCCAGGCCCACAGTCGCTCATGATAATCTACGCTATTAGCCATAATATCATCCAGACCTGTCAGAATAACAACAAAAAAATAAGTACCAGGCCTTCAAAAAGCAGAATCTCTTTATTTTTCTTTCACAGCAGGCAAATGAGCCAAAGCAAAAGAAATGCCATGAGCTGAGATATATGTGTTTGATATATAAAAAATCCCATTATTTTATTGCATCCTTTTTGACTTAAGGTTTTCCCTTTCTTATCTTTAAGAGACATAGAACAGAGCGTGAGTCAGTTAAATCAGCCATACTCTCCCCCTGCTCCCCCTTGACTTGGCAGTGTTCTTGGGACTGGCCTCTCCCTGCTGCCATCCTTCTTTTGCTGCCATCCTTCTTCTGATGCAGCCCAGGATGCAGTCGGACTTCTGGGCTGCAAGAGCACGCTGCTGGCTCATGTCCAGCTTCTTGTTCATCAAGATACCTAAGGTCCCTGAACTGCAAGCTGCAATGAAACTTTGACTAAGTTTTAGATAGCAGGATATAACTGTGGTTATATCTGGGAAAACTGTTTTCTCACAGTTAGGAGGCTCTCATGGATTCCCCTCACTTTTTGAACTCACACTACAAAGAGCACCATAGGAACACTTGTTAATGCCACACCTGGCTCCAGCACCAAACAGTCAAATGGTTCAGTGGCTTTGCAGACGATCCCAGTGCTGTAGATGGTGCTCATTGAGTTCATCACAGTGTTCAGCTGCAAATTAGATGTGAGATATCCCATTAGAAACATACTCTGTGTGAAATAACAGCCAGTTACGCTGATTCCTTAAGAGTTCTATTCAACACTTCACACACCAGCTTAACACTTCAGCCTATATCTAAGCTCAGTAGAGATTAATGAAAGAATTTGCCTGAACACATTACTAAAGCAGGGCCTAACTGGAAGAGACAGATAATTTCTTGAATGTATGACGTAATCTACAGGTCTTTAATATCCATTCAGCAGAGCTTTGCATTTAATGAACTTGAACTGTCAATAGACACATGCAATAAAGCAATAAAATTTAGCAACACACTCCCATGAACATGGATCTATCTATAGCCTCCTTATGGTTTGAAGCAACAGCAAGAAAGGCCTCTTCCATGCAGGCAGCCAGGCTAGCTCATCGCATCACATCCATACACACACTTGCTCAAAGCCCACCACCGAGAAGCTTCTGCCCAGATTTTGTGTCAGCTGAAGGCTAGATGCATCTGGAATCACGGAATCATTCAGCTCAGAAGCTGTGCTTCACAGCTCGATCTGTTTTTATTTATTTTTTAATGTTTTCAAGTTTTTGTGTCTCATGAAAAACACATACTACCTTTAGCTTTTCCTTTAGGACTAGTTTTTTCCTCCATTTAAGCTTTAAACCAGAACCATTTAGAGCTGTCAGTGGGAGGAGTCATTAATGACTAGCTCCAACTTTATCACAGTCAGCATTAAAATGAATGAGGATCCCAGGAAATTTTTGTGTCAGTGAAAAATATTTAAAGAATACAGAATCCTATCAGACTGCAGAAAGTCACTTTTCATGCAAAAATCAATCATTTCAGCAAAAGACTATTTATCTAGGAAACTGAATGTGTCTAAATGTAGATGATACTGAAGAAAATACCTCCTCAAGAGAGAGAGCACTACTATTAGTACACTGCTGTCCTCCAAAATAAATACATATTTCTATGAACCTTCAGCACTCCCAGCAAGGCAATCTGTCTTTCCAGAGACACATCTCATTTGGACCAGACAGAAAGCCCAGCCAGTCTGCACGTTACATGCATTGTGGCTAACTCTGCTGATCTTAGCCAAAAAATCTCAATATGCTTCCACAGAATCACAGAACATAGCATAGAACCCCAAGTCAGAAGGGACCCACAAAGATCGTCAAGTCCAACTTCTGGCTCCTCAATAAGGAGGACCATAAGATAACACTGAGGTAGAGAATCCTACAGTGTGATCTTCAGCCATAAATTGCCAACTCAATCCTCGAGTGGGTTATAGATTCCTTTTGAATCTGTGGAGCTCACTGCATTGTTCATCGCAATTCCATATACAGTTGCTATCATAAACATGTGTTTTATGTGAACTCTTCAGTGAAAATTCAAACCTCATTCTGAACCTTGCTAAATGTTGGCACAGCATCTTGCTGAAGAAAGGCTCTTTCTGCCTCCACCTTCCTGATTCACTGAGTGTCCTTTCACCCACCTCCTTATTACCCTCGCTATGCACATAGCTGCGCACTCAGCACAGGTCCTCCTTTCCCATATGGCTAATCCAGCCACTTGTGCAAGGGCAACTCCGAGGCGGGTGCAAGTTTGCAATTTATTGCATGGATAACACGACAAACTGCTGACATGAGTGGGAAGCAACTTCTAAGCCAGACACCCTTTGTATTTCTAAGGTCACCTGGTGCAGGTACGTGCTCCTGTAAAAAGCACAATCCCGAGCCAAGCAGGGCGGTGACAGCTCCATACCCTTGCTCATGTAGCACAAATGAGCTATGCTCAGCAACTTTCTTACCCTGCTGTATTTTTCCGGTGACAGCACAGAGGATCCCCTGTCTTGCAGAGACTGGATCTGGAGCCTGGTAGCATCATCCTGGATGTCAGATAGTGAGAAGCGGCTAGCATTCCTGGAGGCCTCCTCATAAAATGCTGCCCACTTGGCGCCCGCCTCACTCTGCAAGGGGTTCAAACAAATACTGTGTTACTCCACTGAGAGTGCAGCAGGTTGGAAGGGACCTCAAAGCTCTCCCAGCCACAACCCCTACTGTGGGCAGGGCTGCCCTCCACCAGCTCAGGCTGCCTACGGCCCCATCCAACCTGGCATTGAGCACCTGCAGGGATAGGGCACCACAGCTTATCTGGGTACCTGTGTCAATTGCAAGTACATATGCATGAAACTCCAAATGTCAAATGTCAGCGCATGAAGCAACAATCATATGAATATTATTTAGTCTTAAAGCCATCTTCAAAAGATCCCCCTTTTTTTTTTTTTTTTTCCTTTTTCAAATATATTTGTACAGGGAGATTAGCACATCAGCACCTGTCCAAAACAGCACCAAGAGCAGTACTAATTAACCTCAGCCCTTGGAATAGTTTAATTAATTGTGCACTTGACAACTTTCCTGGCTGTGGAGAGGGTGCTTGTAAAATCTGTTACATCTTGCTGCTGAAGGATACAATAAATATACAATGAACCAAGGCTTTCTTGAGGCCAGTGACCAGGTTGTTCAGCCCTGTGCTTCAGAGCAGCAACAAACATAAGATGCCCACACAGCCCCTGCAATCTTTCCAAACACTCCTCCTTCACAAGAGCAAAGCAAACAAGTCTGCCCATTTCTCAGCAGCTTGCAAAACTGGGCAAGAACTTGATGAGGACCCAGAGGAAGACCATCAGTGTGCAAATCCCCAACTGGGGAAGGAGAGGTGTGCTAGAGGCAGCAGAGCAGGAGAGGGGCTCTGTGCTTACAGAAGCATTAAGCTTGCAGCCTGTTTTTCCTCAATTAAAGAAACTGGTTGATAAGTCAGAGGAACAGTTGTGACTTCTGTGGCCCAATTTAGAAAGAAAATGGAAGGGAAGGAGTCAAAAGGGACAGTATTCATTAACTTTGCTCCCCCCATGCAGAGGGAGGATGGGAAGCAGTGGGTTCATTACCAGCACTAGCAAAGAGATCAAGCAAGAGAAAATATCCTCTCTGAGCACTGGACTAATTGGTTCTTATTGCTGGTATCTCCTCACGTATTTTATTACCATCTCATTAATGCTGAAAGTGCTATATGGGTCTTTCGTTTTATGTGTTTGGAAACATTACAGTTTAAGTACCTGGTGCCTTGGAAAGCATTCCAGATTGACAATGATTAGCCATTAGGATTTCTTCCAGTAACCGGTCTCTTTGCTTTAATTAAGAAATACTATAATTAAACCATGTTTTAATTAAGCTGTAAGACAAAGTGGAAGGCTTATGCCATTGCACCAAAGACATAGGCTATTCAGCTTCATTTTTATGCTCTGAATTGTTTTTCTCTAAGACTTGAGTTAACCTTAAAAGGCACGTAGCTACAAATCTCTAGGTGCTTTTGTTCATTTTTAATGGCTCTAATGTCATGAGATGCTAGGCTGCAGCACGGCAGTATCAACAACTGGTCAGAGCATGGCTGACTGCTCTTGCAAACACAGGCACTTGCCAAGAGACCCAGTTGATTGGGGCAGCAAGATGTTGACACTGGAAAGCAGGACAAGCTACTTGAAATATCTTGCAAGTAGAAATACTATGGTCCTTCCTCGAGATATAAATTCGCTTTCAAATCAGTGTTCTAGACCACCATACTACAGATTCCACGGTTGGTTGTTTGGAAATCTGATCTCACTTCATTTTTCCCAATTTAATACCTCCAGCCAATCTCTTAGCAGCTAGAATTATGAGATGAATTTGCTGGAAGGTCTCCTAACGTGTAAAAGACACAGAATGCTATACAAGATCACCAGCAAACATTTAACAAAACATCTGCATTCAGAAAACACGTGGTAACCTGCTCAGAAACATCATTTTGGGTGAGCTTGGAACAGCAGTGAATGTGGAGAAAGGTTTCTCTGCATCCAGCTGATCCTGGGGCCAAGCATTCAGCACTCCCTTGTCTTTTCCCTCCTCTCACTGGAGTGACTTGAAGTGATGGCTAGGAGTGAATCCAGCCTCCAGCCAACCCTGTGCAATGTGTGGGCAGCCCAGGCACCTGTCTCAGGCTGTGGGGGCTATCAGTGGCCTGGGCACTCCAGTGAAGCATTACTATGTTAATGCAAGCCCCTAAAGTAGAACCCAAATTTATGTCCACCTTAGTGTAACCAAAACAAACTGAAAAGTAACATTTGGATTCCCAAAACACTAGTAAAACCCAAGGAATGGAGCACTTACCATTTTCCTGGCTGTCTCCTCAGTTATGTTGGTGTTGTAGTCCCATGAGGCAAGTGAATTTTCATAGCTGATGTCTTCTGCTCTCACGTTGAACTCTGCCAGAAATGCTTGGGCTTCCTGTGTGACATCCTGAGGGGTCACAACAGCGCTCAGACCACAAAGAAGCCAGAAGTGAACCAACATATTCACGAGCGGACTGAGAACCTCTGGATGAAGTAGGTTTCCTCAGGTGAGCTTCTCTGCCTTCTTCTCATCAGCCTTTATGCATAGCAAGTGTAAACTAAAGAGGCTGAACCCAATTTTCCAGGCCTTTTATAGGTTTTATCCGATGTAGGAAAGAAAGGTAAAAGTTTTTGTAAAAAGCCAAATAAACAAAAGTCAATGATTAACTTTGGAAGAACATTATTACTCCTACCATTTTATGGCCTTCTTATAAAAGGCTTTTACTTTTAGTTAATGTTTCCCAAGTGTGCTGTCAATGATACTGCTGCTCACTTTATCTATGGCCTGCCAGTGTCTTTGGTAGCTCAGAATCTCTGAGTCCTTTAACAGGTTGGTGATAAGCTGTAAAAATATTTAGAAAACTCACTGCAACACCAAGGCATGACCTTATTTCCCAGACAGAAAGAAATTACCGATAGCCTAACATAAGGTACTTGGTTGGATGTTCATGTCCGTGTTTTAAAAGGCTTTGAAAACTCATTTTCAAAATGAGTAGGTCATATAAAATTTAATTTTTAAGGTGAATTACCAGAAAGGAGCAAGGGACATTGTGGGATCATAGCCTCTGATGTAGTGATCTAACCTTAACTACAAATCAACTGGATTTAAGTACTAAGATTACTAAGATGATTTCACTTAAATATCTAAATATCTTTGCTAATCTAGCTAGGAACTTAGTACTTACTGCAAATCAATGGGAAAATCAATGTATGAATTCGTCCTGTAAATGCAGCTAGAGTTGAGTGTTATTGATCTGACAGTACCTCAGTACTTTGTAAATTAGCCCATTTCTGCTCAGGATAATGCAGAGGGGAGGGGGGGGGGAACACATTTTGAGATGTGGCTGCAGCCACACACATGGGGTTCTTTTCTTGTTCTCAGCAGAGCTTCTCTAAAAACATTGCAAGTCTGTAACATAGAGAAACAGCAACCAGGCCCCTCACTGCCAAATCCCTCCTGTCTGCACAGGGCTGAGAACAGCGTGGCATCAGCAGGGCCACCGCAAGCTCCGGCAGAGGCCCAGCAAGCAAAGCCTCAAGGGATCAGCACACCCAGATGTTTGCTGAGAACATGGATTATTCCTGAGTTCTCCTTTTAGAGTGTTACCTTAACCTCAGCGCACAGACCTTTGACAAAGAGGAACTCATTGCTTTTCTTGAGTGATTCATTCCAGTGTCTTTGCTGTCTGCTCAGTTTCTTTTCTTTTTTCTCAATATCTCCTGATACCCGTGTCCCACACACCAAGGATAAGTGATCTCTGTCATCTGTGCAGAATCTTCCAAGAGTCTTCTTTTCCCAAAAGAAAGACAACGGCATTCCTGCAGCCCTTCCTCAGTGGCCACGCACTCTCACTGCATGTTTTTCTTGCTGATGCCATTCAGATCCTCTGCAATTTGTGCTTCTTCAGAGATGATTTCCAAAACTGATCATAGCTGAAACCTTATCAGTCATCAGTACAATGGTCACTGTCTGTGACTTTTACACGCTGTACCTTGCTGATACACCCTTCCTTTCTGGAAACAGCCAAAATTGACTCATATTCAGACTGTGAGTTACTTTCTGGTAGCTCTGTTCTCTGTCCAGCCCATCCTCTTTTTCTCTCTGTACACCTGGCACTTGGGCAGCACTAATGACAGCATTTCAGATTTGGCTGAAGTCCATCATGATGATTTCAGATCATTTTTCCAATTTTTTATGATCATTTGGAATTGTAATCCTTCAAAGGACTTACAGGTTGGCAATGCCTACAAACCCATTACCAGGTTTTCTGTTCTCACATCCAGATCATACAGGATACAGAAAGACCCAGAGAAGCTATCAATTAAAACAGCCCATCCCCTTGACTCATGGGCTGGAGTCTATTTTTTAGGTAATTATGTGCCTTTTGTGATTCTTGTCTGGCTCATCTTTCCTTAATTTGCTTGTGAGACTGTCACGTGGTGAAGTGTTGACAGGTCTATTTTAATACCACTTTTGGCTGCAGTTTCTCCCTTACCCATGCGTCCTGTTGTCTATTAGAGCAAAGAATGATGTCTATTACCTTGATGTGATTTCTTCTTTTTAATAGAGAACAGGGACTGTGGTGACTGTTTGCTTCAACTTTTTTTCTTTTCTCTTTTACTCTCGTAAGGTAACTGCACAATCACTGAGCCCAGTACATTTTGGCATGCTAAAAACAGCCTATATGCTCAAAAATTCCAATTTTTGAGGTGCTATATGCACCTGCATATACCAATATGCAGGTGCTATATTTGGATGTAGGACCATTTGTGCCACAGCTCAAAAAGAAACAGGAAACTGAGAAAATGAAGTTCAGTAGGGGTTGTGATGCAGCAGCCATTAGAAGAAAACGAACAGAGTTAAGCTCTGGTCTCAACCAGAGCTGTTGTTATACACAATTGTGGCTGGTCTGGTTGGCTTGTACTGAGACTGAGATAGTTTGCCACCATTGCGGCACAGAGGCTGAGGTTGCCCTAAAATAACAGTATGTGCTCACTCTCCAGTTTGCCAGTCCTCCCCTCCACCCTGGGCTCTGCAGTGGGAGCTGTGGCCCCCAGCTGCTCCCAGTCTGCTTACAGAGCTGCTCACCAATGTTTGATGTATCTTGGCTCTGACAGAACTGCTTCTGCCTCACTATTACAGTGCTGACTGAGCTGTGCTATGAAATGAGAGCTGTGATAAGAGAGAATTGCATTTAGGGTATGCTTCAGTAAGAAAGCAGTGCATTGTGCATTGGGCACCACACCCTTCAAATAGCTTAAAATACCATTATCAGGACAGTTTTCCCAGACAGGAGTACCTCTTAAGCTCTGCTATACTTCATCATTCTGCCTTTTTGCTCAGTGCATAAGAGTATTGCTCAGGAACTGATTTGTAGAGAGGGGCTCAGAAGGGACACAGCTGCAGAGTCCCTGGCCTGGAGTATCCATCCTCAGGAAGACCAAAAGCTATTCTATTGCCTGTGCAGGGCTGTAGCTGCCCTGCTTCTCTGCTGTTTGCCAAAGAGAGGTTCACATCAGTTAAATACCTGGCAGATCCTTGCTCTGACGGCTTCCTGTAAAGTGGCTCTGCAGAGGCAGCAACGGCCCAGGGGTTGCGCATTGCCCTGATGCAGTTCTGAGAGAGGGCTGCGCTGCCTCAATGGCTCCTGGGCATCGCCGGGAGCAATCCCAGAGCCTCTCCCTCATCCTTGCACTCCAAACAGGGGCTGGGCAAACAGTCCTTCCTAATCCCCAGAGCAGCCTATTTCCCACATGAGTAACTCTTTGGCATGTGTGGTGTCTGACATTTCTCAGATGTAGCCCCTGCGGCTGAGCTAGAGGCAGGACGCTGCATGGCCACATTCCAATGACTGGATCTCAGACCTAAAAAGAAGTTGTCACCTCTGCATTGCTCCTTTATTATCCAAGGGCTGACAGCTGCTCAAAGCTTGCTGAGCATCGCCCAAGGCTCAAGCAACTCACAGGTAGGAACAAATCTTGCACCTGACAACAACAGTGAGAACTAAGGAAAGTTGCTGATAAGTCTGTGAAGCATCAGGGAACTGAAGTGTTTTTGCAAGGTTTAGGATAAAGCAATGAAGCTGAGTGGTTTTCAGGAAGGCACGGAAGAGCATACAAGCAGGCAGACTAATATTATGAAGTGTCCTCATTTGTACTGGGGAAGGCCGCTGTCAGACTTGAAACCATACGTTAAGGTGATAGAAGAGGAAACCATGCAGGGGTACAATACCTTGTAATCATAGAATCATAGAATCTTTAAGGCCGGAACAGACCTCCACGATCATCTGTCCTGTCAACCCAACCCCACCATGCCCATGACCACAGTCCCTCAGTGCCACATCGACACGTTCTTTGAAAACCTCCAGGGATGGTGACACCACCACCTCCCTGAGCAGCCACTGCATCAGCACTCTTTCTGAGAAGAAATTTTTTCCTAGTATTCATACTGAATCCTTACACTTTGGCCAATTATAAAGAGCCACTTTGCCCCAGCAGCTAAGGGTATTAAGGGTATTAATCTTGTGATATGCAGCCTTTCCTCCAGGCAACCAGCATTTCACATTTCATGATCACTAAGGAGGCAGCAAGTGGTCTTATTTCATTTTCCAACAGCCATGTATCCACATATCAGCCTCTGATGCATTGTTCAGATCATGGAAGAACATAAGTCCAAAGTCTAAAATTCCTGCTGGTCCACAACTGATAAAGGCTGCATATGGTAATTTGTTGCAATTAAGATCTCAAAGATAGGAGAGCAGCAGAAGCTGATAGAAGAGTAATGCCAGAAAAAAGCGAAGCTCGAGCCATTTCTCAGAAATTAAATGTTTTCTGTTTAGCTACTGCTGAATCAAATAAGATGCTCTGACAACTTCAAGTTGTCATCTCTAAGGAAAAGGGAAACAGCAGGAAGAAAGAGATGTGACTAAGAAAACTAGACTCTTTTTTTTTAATGATCCTGAGCAAAATCCCACTGAAGCTGCTGAATTTGCTGAGAGCAAGGTTGAAGCTGTACTGTAAAGCTGTAATTCCTCCACACCATTTTGGGCAGAATTGCTGACATCAATCCAGCTACAGAATATCCAGCTGTAAATGCAAATGCATTAGGATAAGTGCATCTGCAGTGCTTAGTGTATTCAAAAAACTGAATACACTGACAGATTTGTGCCAGCAAGTGTGTGTCACTGACCACTGTCAAGGTACTTCAGCTTTAAGCGATGTGAAGACACCTGAGTTTAGCCCTTCAAACTGGGCGTATCCAACAGTGCAAACTTTTCCTTAGCAACTGCCCAGTAGCCTAGGAAGCTGCAGCGTCACTCTACTGCACACATCTCTTCTTACACGCTACATTAAAGGGAAACAAAAACCACGAGAGGCCAAAAGGAACCACTCATACAAAACCAAGCACAGATTGCTCATTGCTAATAGGTTGAGGACAGTTGAACAATGCATTTTCTATAAAAACCCAGCACATTTAAAACAGCTAATTTTGTACGTTGCAGGTTATGAACTGACCAAATGCCTGAGATGTATTTTTATGAGTATCTAGAAACATAAGCACCACCTTTTTACTG
This sequence comes from Tympanuchus pallidicinctus, assembly GCF_026119805.1. Lineage (NCBI taxonomy): Eukaryota > Metazoa > Chordata > Aves > Galliformes > Phasianidae > Tympanuchus > Tympanuchus pallidicinctus. The sequence goes on from NW_026294659.1 coordinate 342,993, forward strand.
AGAGTTATTTTCAGACTTTTTTGCAGTTCTTTCCCAAGCTTTAAAGTAGGTATTTTATTTTCCTACACGTAGGAGGTTACACTTGAAAAACTCTTCAAGATGTGGTAACATTCCTTGCTTGGTCAAAAACAACACATGAGTTATCAAACCAGAAGTTCTAATGCTAATACAGCTATTTGCATTCATTGGAGAATGATTTTTATTCTAAGGTGATGAAAGAACAAGATCTGAATTTTACCCTAAGGCTCCTTGTGCCTATTTCACCTTTCTTGTTTGTGAATGGTAGCAGAAACAGCGAAGTGCCTTCTGATGTATCTTCCCCTAAAATACAGAACAAAGCCTTCTGTGAGGGCGCAGCCCTGTTCATGGAGGTCAGTATGACCAACAACTGTTCTACCCAGACAAACAAGTAGGAGCATATGGCTGCAAGAGGGACAGGGGGTAGCATATCCAGGATCTTCAGCCCTGGCAGAGCTGCAGGGGGAATATTCAGTTCAGGTCTGATTACCAGACTTGAAGAGGCAGTACATTTAAAGGAGAGTGCTGCAGGCAGACCCCCCCCTCTCAGGGATTTTTTTCTGGAGGAGAAGAGAAAGGTGATGTAACAGCACAGTTTTGTCCAACACACAGTGACATCAGTCTGTAGAACAGTTAGATTGCCTTAAAGCAAGTGGCAGAATGGGTCCAATATGGTCTTTAGTATCTGCCCAGTTTGTCATCTTCCTGAAATTATAAAGTTATAAGTTAATTTATATAACCAGCCTGTGGTCAATGCAATGCTCAAGGTTCTGTACAGAAAGTGGTTGTGTCAAAATCTGTTCAGTTTAAGGGTAGTGTTTTAAAGTTTCCAATGCTCTCCAGTGCTCCAAGTGCGTAGATACAGAGCAGCAGTGTAAACTATTTACTTGTGCATGATTTGTGCTTATACTAACGCAGACATCAATACCCTCTCACAAGTAAGCAGAACAGAACTGCAGCATCCTTCCTGAAATGTTGACTCATGGGGAATGTGGAGCTGGTGATAAATGTTGCAGATCTTCAAACAGAACTTCTCTGTTTTTCTGTTCTGTTTAATTGAATTTTCTTCTTTCCTCTCTCTTTTCTCAAAGGCAGCTCCTGAAAATAAAACAGTTCTGTCTTGAGCACATCATGTTCTTTTGCTGAAATTCATTGGCTCAGCACAAATACAACTGACTCATTGTAATAGGAAGTATTTTACTGTATATTCTGTCTCTTGTTTCTTACTTTCTTGTTATTATCACGTCTTTTGATGGCAGGTGGTTTAAAAAAAGCAGAAATTACAAATGGTGAAAGTTACATAAAACATCTGGCCAGGTCCTCAGCAGATATAAATTGTTTTCATAACATTTGCAGGTGCTGGAGAACAGGCTTTACCAAATCAAAGCACTCTTTGTTTTCTAATAGGTTTCTGCTACACAGAGAGACTGGAAGAGAGATTTATTTCCTCTGTAGCAGCATGCCCTTGATTAACCTCATTTGCAGCAGCTATTTCAATTAAAGAGCTAACACCAACACTGACTTCTAAACGCTGCTAAGTGTGATACCTGTCTGCTCATGTATCATTTACTTCTCTCAAGCCATTTTCTGTCAGTGCAGGGACAAGCAAGATGTATGCTGTGGGTGAGTCCCATATCATCATTAGCAGAAAATTACACCAAACTGCTGTAAAGTAATTACACTGCTGAGAGGTGAGCCGGGAGGAAGCCAGTGATTAAATACGTGCCACTAGTGCTAAGCCCACACCACACAGTGTTTTGCTCAGAGGCTTTCAATCTATTTTCCAATTGCTGGCTACTGCCACAGGCTGAATCAGACCTTCACTCAGGCCATGGCAGTATGCTCAGTCCTTTGTCATACTATATGAATTTTATTCTGGTCTCATACAACAGAATACAGAACAATGGTAGTTTTTATACAGTAGCTTGGGGTTGCTCTTGCACCACTAAGCTCTTCGTACTGAAATCTTTCACAGGCTATCGCAGAGGTGCTGCTGCTACAGCAATCTATTGTGGTCATACTGCAATGTAGCTATTTGTCATGTAAAGAATGTGAAGAGTGCAAAGGTTTGGAAATGATGCGATTGGAATTACCAACATAAAACTCTGACTGAGTGAAAGACCTGGGAGCAAGGACTGAGGAAGCAATAATAAGACTGTACTCTGTATCTTTCCCCCAATGATCTTAAACAACAGCAAGCTTAACCTTTGATGTGCCTGTGAGAAATATGTATCTTTGTTGCTGAACGCTATTTGAAGCAATGAGATGCTATCATCAGTAACTGAGAAGCGAGCAGTGCACCCTCCAAAACATGGAGAAGTCACATTCCTTGTCCAGAGAGGCCCATCAGTAGGACACAGAAGGAGACTAAGTGAGGCAAATGGTTGGTGGGACCACAGTTTTATTTCATATTTTGCCCTCCTCCCCCACCCTCACCCAGCTCTGCATTCCACTTGCTCAGTCTCCCTGTTTCACCCTGCTGTTTCACCATTCCCCTCCCCATTCTGTTTACCCCATTCCCAAGAGCCAGAGTCAAGCCAAACGGATAGCCAAAGATGCCTGATACAGCCAAAATGCTAAAGAATTCATACCTGAGGGCATGAGAAGCTTCCTTAATTTTCAGGACACTGGAAGGTCCTTTACAAAGAGCTTTTATCCTGATTTAACCTGTTCCTATGGGTGAAATAAGCAAATGAGTTTTCTAACATTGTCTCCAAACATGACACTAAAAATGTGATAGCTAATGGTCAGAACCTGCCTCCAGTGGTGTGGGCAGCCATTTGGTGACCAACAGGTCCCCTACTTTACTTCAATGTATTTATATCCTATGTCTGCAATTACCCACACATGAAACTCTCCTTTACTCAGGCCCAATTCTTCTCAAATCAGCAAGAAATACATCACTGGTTAAAATAGGAAGAGGAGTAGGGCACAGACAGCTTAGTCTGTATATATGGCTGATGACAGAGTAATCCAGCAATAAAATTTAGCTCCTGGTATTGTTTGATACTCTCAGCCTCCAGCCACATACCTAGGAATCCCAGGTCTGAATGCTCTCTGCCCACTTACCTCAGCCAGGCATGATGTACGAAAAACAGCAGCTGGTGTTTCAAGGGCTGAACCAGCTATACAGCTGCCACGTGAAGATTTCAGTTGACCCTGGGCTCACTATATAGCTTGGAAATCTGCTTTAGTTTTATTGTTAAGAAATGTAAGGAGAATTTTTCAAACAATTGCAGTATGCTCTTAGAAAGTCAATGAGAGCTGGGCCATTGGCAATAGGAGGCACCTGTGGAAAGTCTCCCTTTCCTTTTAATTTAAAAAAAAATTCAAAATCTTGCCACTTTTGGTTTCCAGTTCATGTAATTTATGACTTTTTAATGTGAAAAACACATTTTTGCTAATCCTCAACACTGTAGATGGCCCAGCCATTTTTTAACCTGCTTTTACAGAGGCTGTGAGAGCTTTTATCCCCCCAAATAAACTAAAAGCTTCATGCACTGATCACTATTCCATCCAAAAGCATACAGTGTATCAGCAAACAGAAGTCAGCTTATAGAGAAAACTTTTGTATATGGCTTAAAAGAAAGCCCAGACAGAATTGACAATGATAGATGATCTCCCCTGTGACAGTCAAGAATAATGCAGTTTCATGTTTATATCAAGGAAAAAAAAAACAACAGACATTTAAATAATCATTTAAAATTAAATGCCTGACACAAGGCAGGTTTCAGCTCTGTTCTGTCACACATCTTTCTGAAATCTTAAATGGCTATAATGTGAGGTCTTCTCATTTGCTTTTGCTCACAAACAAAAGCATTGTAATGGAAGCTCCAGTGTATGTGTTATCAGTAAAAGGTTCTCTCAAGGGAAATTAAGTGAAAGGACATTTTTCTTGTCTTCATGTTTGACATTCAGGAGTAGAGACGAGATAAGGTAGGCACAGGAGTCTTTCAAAAGAGCACCAGATAGCAATGGCAGCATTTCATAAGGACGTGAACCGTTCATCATCTGCTGCAAAGACTCCATTAACGTGGCCTGCTTTTAAATCCAGTGTTTCGCAAGGAATCCCATTTTCAATTGTTATTGTCACTTCGCCTTTCTCTTCTAAATTTTCTCTCTCTGTTGACTCTTTATTCTTTCTAAAAACAAGGAAGAGAAAATTGTTTTATTCTATTGACCTGCAGCACTCCACCAAGATTTCACAGACAGAAAACTGCACACTTAGACAGAAGCTCACTGTAGGTTATGTACTGAAAGGCATAATCTGTTGCAGAGGCTTCCCAGCATTATTTGCTCTTATATTGACTTTAGCTGCATTAGCTCACCACTACCTACAAGTGCAAAAGCAGGCAGCCACACTCAAAGCCTCTTTGCTGTTGTAAACACACCAGCAAAGGTGGGAGGCTTTTCATTCCTGGGGCAGGAAACTAAGGTTTAAGTGGTTTGAGATCAGGATTGGGAATCAGAAAACCTGGAGTGAAAATTTTGTAAACATGTTATACACATCATTTGGCTCCTTGTTCTGTAAAATGACAGAAGGTAAAGTTAGTGTAGGAGAAAAATGGAAAAAACCCTCTTAATGTTTTTTCTTGAAGTCAGAAAGGACTGCCCTACAAATCTAGACTGTTATGTATGTCAGAGATTTCAACCAACCTATTTGGATAAATTAAGATATACTTTTTAGAAACAGATCAGCTTTTGACTAAAGCCTCCAATGATGGAGACCCGGGCACACTCAGACTCCCTGATGATCCTCTCCAGAAGTCAGGAACTTCAGCACTGCAAATCTGCACTTCTAGTTCTAACTTCATTAATAGCCACCTTCCAACTCAGTATCTTATTATACTTCTGTTTTCTAGATTAAACGATTGCATAGCTTTCATGGTTATGTGCCACAGTTCTCACAACAACCATATTAAAATAATAAATAAAATTACTTAAAATGAAAACCACAAGAAGGCATCATACAGAAATATCAGTCAACATGTCACAGTGTTCCTTTAATTCCAGATTTATTCTAACCTTGAGATCTACTAGTTCATAGTGGAAAAATGTTCTGTACTTTACAACCTGCAGCATCAGCGGTTTCAGAGGATAAGAAACTCAAAGGTCAGCTCTACTGCTTCTTCCTATCCCTCAACATATACTGTAATAATCTGACTCAGGACAATCATAACAACCTGACTCAGTATAATTGTTAATAACAGTGATATTAAGAATAATAAAATTTTATTGGCCTTTGGGAAATTCTTGGCATTACAAGCCTGCTAAAAATAAACTGTGGGAGTAGTGGCAATCTTTGGCTGCCCCTTCTGCTCCTGCAGTGATGAAAGGAGGGTTCTTTAACAGAAAAAAGTGTGGGCAGAAAAACACAGAGACAGTACTAAGGTGCAGATTCAAAAGAAAAGAGAGGAGTAGAAGATGTGTGGAACTTGTTGCTGTAGTAATTCATAGAAGCTAAGAATTGTTGAGTTCAAAGGGAGACTCAACAAGTCAAGGGAAGTGAAAACATTATGGGTTATTCAAGGCATATATATCAAATCCAGCTCAGGAGGGTCTTCAACTGCAAAATAGATGCTTGGAGATTAATAGAGGGAAGCCCGGCTGAATATGGGAAGTAGGGGAAAAGGGTATGCCTCACTTTAACTCAGCATAGCCACTAAAGGAAATGAAGGGAAGGGAAGGGATCAGTTGGAAGGGCCCTGCAAAGATTGCTCCATTCAACTGCCTGACTACTTTGGGACTGACCCAAAAAACAGTCCTGCCCTGCCTATGTGCCAAATATATTAGTAGAGAAGGAGGTGTCACATCGCTGTTGTTAAAGGAGAACAAACCTGAGATTGGGAGACAGTGTATCTGATCTCACTGTAAAGTCAATAGCTATAATCACATGGAGCTCTGCGAATGACTTCAGGCTGCAAGCAGCTGGGGCCTGGATTTTCACATGTTGGCAGTGATGCACAGTGAAAACCTAATTAAGAAAATCTTCCAGTTCAAGAAATGACACACAAGTCTAACTCATTACTGACACTCTATTAGAAGTCTATCACGTGCTTTCTTGCTACCTGAGTATGAGCAGTCTGCAGCACATCCTTTGGTGCTTATTTCAACTGAGGTATTTAACTGGTATTTTAAAGACTAGTAAAGACAAAATGCCAGATTTATGACAAATCAACACCGTCCTCCAGATCATATTTCCAATACAGCTTATTAGGCAACATAGCTGGCAACGAGGAAAACTCATTACCAATGTGCTGAAGACTTTTCACATCTTACCACATGCTTTGGTACCTGAAGAAGAGATAAGCAGTTTTGAAATTCTCTCTTCTTTCAAAAAGCCAAATAGTCCAGACTATCTCTTTTACCTTCCCAGTCTTTCTGTGAGCAGAAGAACAAATACATACTTGTTTTATCCTTTCTCTCTCTCAGCTCTGCCTGCAGATGCCATTGATTTGAAAGGAGTGTTAGAAATCAACCGTGGATGACTCTACCCTGAGCAAAGACTATGCATAAAGACAGAGTAGGGAAACAGAGAGGGGAGCAAAAGGAGTGTAACAGACTGTTCAAAACTCAGTTGAGCTAGTTTGAAAACAGAAAGGGAAAATACTGTCTTTTAGCCTGGTATAAAGCATAAAGGATTATTTTAGCTAGAAAAACAATCGTGGATATTTAACATAATTTATTTATATTACATTCATGTGAAATGTTTAAAGACCCTCTTTGAGCTAGATGCTGCACAGAGTCACACAATCGTGACACTAGACAGGCATGCAGAGGGCAGGTATGGGCTCCAGGAAGAAACATTATTCTCCAGTTTCATAGACAAGATTGCCTAGATTCAGGGGATGAAATAACTCAGCCCATATCACATCAAAGACTGTAATAGGACTCAAGTACCTGTCCAATCTCTCTGCAACAGCAAAGGGGGTACACAAATGGAGCTCTTCCACATGCAAGTATAACTGAAAGGACTCAGACTATATATCTCTCTCTGAGCGCTAGTTATCCCTCACAGTAAGTGCTGTTCTTCTGAGATCTTTTTTGGGATGATAACCAGGCAGAAAGGAAAAACCTCAGCAACGTTTTTCACTTGTAATTCCATTGCCCTGATATATCTGGGGATACAGTTCACAATACATTCAATAATTACAGTACTATCTAGTTGTTTAAAAAAAGAAAAACAAAAAGCACCTTCTTTTTTCCAATTTCTCTTCAGTTTCTGAAGTCACAATGTTGCATTTAATCTAATCTTCACGGTAGCTGAAGACTATTGTACTATGACTATGGTAGATTCCTATTCACTCTGTAGAGAAGTAGCTCAACTACTACTCACTCCCTAGGCAGGATCTCACCTTAAGTGAGAAATTTCCATTTCTTATTTCCAGATCCAAGTCAACAGAGATGAAGGAATAAAAATATCACCTATTAACCTCTGGCCTGCTCCAACCTGCTCACAACAGGTTGGACTCGCATTCACAAAAGGAATGAATGGCCTTCCCTGTTTGCCAGTGTTGTCACAAGGCAGACACTGAGCACACTCTTTCTTTCCCTATGGCCAAACAGCAAACACCTAGGCTAACAGTGACATTTGGTAACACACGATGAAGGTTCCTTAGGCTCATCAGTGTGACAATCAGGATGCGAGTGGTAGCTGAAATGATGCTCCGTTTCACTGGGTAGGCCTTCTTCAGCCATACCTTAATCATTATTGTATCTTCTACTTAGGCTTCTCAAACTATAGCAGCTTCATTTTAGCCATGCCAGGTTTTGACAATACAGCCTTGGAAAGGGAGCAGTCACCGACAGCATGCTCTCCTTTGGTAGCAATTTGGCTAGTCTGTGAGAGGAGATTCACCTACAGCAGGTAAACACTGAGAAACATGACAGCAAAAGCCTTTGAAAAGCTGTTGTCTCTACTTAGATAGCTGCTAGGATCAAGCTTTTATCCTCCTTGTTTTCTCAGTAACTTCAGCATTACTTAGGCATCTAGTTCACAGCTAATAAAACTTAAACCTTACCCTCAGCAAAGAGCACAAGGTCTCTTTAACTATGGATGGAGCAAGGATACATCAGGGATAAATCTGAAGTAGATTTGAAAAGCAAAACCACCCACCCTGACTTAACTTGCAGTTAAACCAGAAGAAAAGCTAAGCTGCTTACTTCTTGTGTTTCCGAATCCCTGAAACAACGAGGAAAACAATTCCAGCCACAATGAGAGAAAGAACAACACCAAATACAATAAGCCAGACAGGTGTGGAGGGCTCAACAGGAGGTGATAAGGTTGTAGATATCTTCAGGAACTGCAATGTTTTGTCACTCAGTAGGAAGGCGCTGTTGATTCTGTCCCGGTTCATCCTTCATAGAAACACACACACACAAAAAAAAAACATCACAGCTCTTCAAAAAGATATTTTATAAATAAAAAAAGATAGGAAAAACATAATTTCATTTATGTGCTGCAAGTCTGGCAGGGTTGAATTTAATCTAACATGATGTTGGTAGATTGCATAGACCTTCACCTTTAGCATAGATCTTGTCAGTAATCCATAGACGAGTGTTTAATAGATGAGGTGCTGGAGAACACATGCTTACAGGGTGCTAAACATCAGACTGGCATGTGTATTTATCTGAAAAACTGGAAAACACTGATGAGATGGTTTCTGGTTTGGACTACATGCTGAAGACAATAACCTGTAATGGTGGCTGTGACATCTTGTTCACACAGCATTCCACAACTGCATGGCACTGGTAGATCCACCGTGCAATGCTCAGAGGATTTTATCACTGCCTCAAACAGAACCATACTAACTGTTATGAGCACATATATCTGCTCTTGTTGCTGGAGATTTTCTTAGATCTGTGAGGCACTAATTATGCTTTAGTCCAGAAGAATCCATCCCCATTGCCAAAATGTCCTTCTTTATAGGATGTATCTAAATGGATTTTGCACATTTTTTTCCATTATGAGAAACTGTAAATTCGAGAAATACACTTTTTCAAATGAGTAGCACAACTTCTACCCCTCAATGGGTATCTTCAGTATCTTCACTCACATTCGCTACTTTGGAGCATTTGCAGTAACTTCTAGATCTGAATCTAAGCACCCTTGAAAGGCTTCAGCAATATATTTCATTAGCTTTTGCAAAATGCTTCAAAGTTTTGATAAAATAAATTACATATATTGGTCTTGAGAGATTTTGGTTGCAGTTATAAAATTCACCCTCTTTCTTGTATACAATTCAATTGATTTACTACAGAGCAAGTATTTCATAAGAAATATTCCCTGTAAGATATAGGGGAAACAAAAGTAATCCTTGCAAATTCCTTTCTTGGAAATCATAATGTTGACTATCTTTTAAGCAGGAAGTTCTTACCCTTAGTGGAAAGCTAGCAATCCTGCAGAGGGCTGAAAGCTCTGGCATATTATAAGACTCATTATAAGGTAAGCTACCTGTGATTAAAAGAGATTTTCATCCTTATAAATATAAATGATTCATTGTGAGCAGCTGAAGTAAGCATTATTAACCCTCATCTAATGGCTGTAGTTACAGAATTATGCGCTGAAACACATTCAGGTAACTACAGGTGCAGATGTGTTTGTATATTCATAAATGTCTCGTGTATATTTATGCAAGATCTTGGGACTCGTACAGAGCTCTGAAAAGGTTGTTTTCTTTGTTCTTTGTTTCTGAAAGAAACTCATAAAACAAAATCCTGGTCTGTGAGTAGCATTCTTACATGATACCCATGTAGTATAAAGAATTAGAATAATGGTTTGGTCTGGAAGCCTGCAATCAGGAGCACTAGAATAAAAACGTAGCTTTATAGACTATTTTATTTCTTCTTTCTAAGTTAGACAGGATTTTTTATTTTTTTTTTTAATAGCATATTCTTCTTTATGGGATGAAAGACAACAGTTAAAAAAACAAACATGCTATAATAGCATCCAATTTCTCCAGCAAACAGGGCACATAAAAGACTTAAATAAATCAGCTTCTGAATGATTCAAAGAATAACACAAATGCAAAAAAAAAAACCTGCATTCCAACACTGTTAGAGAGCTTCAGTGAATAAATAATCTGCTTCCTCCACTAATGCTATGAAGCTATTGTTTGGTGTCTCTGTAGGAAACAGTTTTTAATCTACTCATAAGCTTAAAAGTTAATCTTTCCAATAGAACGCATAGTCATTCATCAGGAATTAGGCATTACACCTCTATGGAGGTAACATGAATTTTCGAGACAAAGTACAGAATGTCTTAAAACAAAGAGGTCTGTTTTCTACTTGGTGCTCAAGAAAGATACGTGAGTTATGCTGCTTGTGGGAGTCATCCCCATAAACCTCTTTTGTAGCTCTGACAGACCACAGGAGTCAGATTACTTCTTTTTCCCTATCTGCACTCTTGCTTTTATTGGCAAGAGCATGCAATATTGAATAGAAAGTGAACTGATTTGTATCACATGGTATTTTGCACAAGTAATGCTCAGCTACTATAGCGACTGGCATTCCAAAAAGTGCTGCAAAAAGTATGACAGCAATGTGAATATAAGACTATTTAAGCCAAGCTGGGACACAGCCAGTTCTTTTCATGAATAGTTCACGTGCCCTTCTCATGGAAACATTTATTTCTGTATTAAATCTGAAAACTTGCATTTGACAAGCACTAAAGTGAGCCTGTGGTCACTAACCTTGGTATAGAAGTTCACATGGCATGCGGTGAACATGAAATAACATTGATCTAACTCTGGAATTCTGTCATCTAGAGAAGAAGGCTCTCTCACTGGGAAGTGTAGCAACTGGATGACAGCAGTGTTTCTGCTATGCACATGACAAAAAAATTACAGCCCCAACTCCAGGAAATGGTTAGTTTTCACCTAAAACTCCAGTGTTAAGAGAGACTCTTTCTATAGTTAGAATGCCAAAGCTCACATACATTGCATTCCATGGAACTGTTACAAATCATGCTAGCCATGCATGCCTAAAAGAGTACTAACCCCTTGGTGTTTTAACTACTTGGATTAGATTGTCCCTACAGAGGCAGAGAGCTCATTTATGGCCCAAGAAAAATTGTCCTCAGTCAGCAAGGAAGGAGAAACTGCAGGATTAGCAACTGTACCTGATGGCTGCCTCTACCTCACTTCCCGGAACAGTTGTCGTGTTTTTGGAGGAATCTGTGACCACAAACCAAAATGACACCCGATCCGTCACATTGCAAAGCAGCACGTTGGAAATTCTGCAGATGGTTGAAACAGAAATTATTGAAATATTCAGTAGCTTTCTAAAGAGGGAAAAAAGGTAACCATTCATGCTCAAGAAAGAAACATCATCCACAGCATTTCTCATTTCTCAGTACGACTGAAAAAATTTAAGCTTATTGAGACCAAATGTGGGTCTTCAAATGATTTCTGAATATACTACAAACTTGCCTGGTCTTGTACTTACATGTAGTGTAATTGAAAAAAAAAAAAAAAAAAAAAAAAAAAAAAAAAAAAAAGTATCTTAATCATCTGGGCTGTGAAAAGGCCATATTTGTCCATTGGGCAAATGCATTAGTAAAATAAGATTTTTTTTTTTGCAACTAAGGAGCTAGACATTGCTGACGTACCATAGAATAGAATTTTCAAGTGAGTGCAGTCCTCCTATAGGGAACACTTTCATAGAGAAGGAGAGGAAACCAGCCAGGAGGGAAGAACAAAGAAACTGACGTTATTCTCTTTGACATCCTTCTGCACTGTCAGGCACAGAGTGGAGTCAACAGGCTAAATATAAACATCATACTGGCACTGGCCTGTGCCCTCTGGTTTGTGCTACGACATATTTATCTCAAATGTTTCAAAAGAAGATTACTTGGTTTTATGTGAAGTTGACAGCAAAAGGCCACCAGCATGAAGCTTCTCTTGGCATACTATATAAAAAGAGAGCAGAATATCTTTAAGGTGTGTTTCTTTGTAATCTTATAAACTTGTAATCTACCACTAATAGTAGGGAAAGATGGAAATATAATTAGAAATATCTCACAGAATGACATCATCATAAGTATTTAGACCAAATAATTGAATACTAGTGCAGGTGTAATGTAAGTGAATAGTGACTAAGGATAGATGGTGCCCTTATGTTCTTCTTTCTATTCAAATTTTACTCACACAACAAACAAACCAGCCAAACACATGTGATATACAGCAGCTGCTACAAACACACTGTTTACTACAGCATGGCAAGGAATATAATTTGCATCATAGAAAGATATCCAAAGTGTTATCAATTGAAAGACAGAGAGCTAGAGCAATAAGAACGGAAAAAAAAAAAAAAGAAATAATTCCATATCATTAACAAATAACCCAGACTTTGGCTCAGGATCCAGATTTACTGGCTATATCCAAGCAGTGAGCAGATATTCTAATAGCCCATGACTCAGGATGAAGACCATTTTTGTTTCCACAGGGCAGCCCAAACTTTATTCACCTTTGCCCACCATCTTCCTGGCCACAAGCACAATAAAGTTGCCCTGTCTTGTATCTTCCAATTAACTACAGGGATGTTTGTAATGCCCATTACCATCTGTGGTTTCGAGGTTTGATTTGTCCATCACCAAAATGCAAGTTTTAACATTTCTGCTCCAGTTTCTGAACCTTCCCAGGGTGACAAATTCCCCACTGCTAGCAGTGACCTGCTGCAAAGCTCTGTTGTGTAGTGCCATCTGCTGGCTAATTACATACTTAATTAAATGACTGCTAATAGGACTTCAATGATGGCCTGAAGAGCAGAAAGCAGAAAGTAGGAAAGAATATAAGACTGAAAATGATACCCATAAATGCATACTCTTCACTCAGAACAACAATAGCTGTTGGCTGGACAGGAATTGGCTTGTTGACAGTAGTTCACTCTTGATATTTTGTTGAAATACTATACCTATTGCTTCAAGCTTTTTTGGGTGGTGGTTCAGGTACCAGTGTGTTTGGGAAGGAAAAACTTTCATTTACAGGAAAGGTATACATTCCACAGAGACATGCAATAAAATGGAAAGAAATGATTTTGCAGAGCTGAAATACCCACTTTTACCTCTCTGGAACATCAATTTTGCAAATACAGATAATTTTCCTGGATAAAAGAGGAAAGCCATCCTCTGGGATTTTAAAAGATGTTCACATCAGTTTTTTGGCAACAGCCAGAAGATAAAAGTAGATTTATTCCTCTCAAAATAAAAGCAAAGCACAAAATTTACAGGAGAGGAAAAAAAAAAAGAATCTACTTTTAGCTGGTGGCTGACAAACTCTTGCTGACTTCACAGAATATCTAAAATTGTATCTGTGGAGGAAGTTTTCCATCAGGAGAATTTGTAACAGTAGGACCTAAATCTTCACACTGCTGCAGCTCTTAAAGCTGGAATTCCTGTGGTGCACTCAAAAACTGATCCAAGTAGAAAATAGCTGTGCGTATTCCTCTCTAAGTGTTCCCAAAAAGTGAGGAGTGAACAGAGCTCATTCTCTCAATAGAAGGATGCATTTCATGCATAAGGAGTGGTAGAACATGCTGTAATTCTCTACAGCCTCAGAGACTCGAAGGGACTCTTAAGAATGAGGTCATCCCTACAGCACCCAGGCTTTCAGTATGACATAGAGCAGGCAGTGATCACTGGGACAGTGTCTCTCTCTAGAAGGAGCAGAATTGGGCAGCAAGGCTCACACTAAGATATGGAAACTTTGCCTCCTTTCTGCTCCCTGTTGTGCCTAAAATCTTGCCTGATCAGCATCTAAAACCCAGCTTCACTGCCACTTTTCATCAGCAGAATCTGAATGCTGTAAATCCTTCCAGGCTCCAAAAAGAATAACACCATTCACAAGAAGTTCAAAGAGGATTGCATAAACACCAAAATGGACTAGTTCAACAAGCACCAATGGGACCACTCCTTTTCAGCAGGTATGCTTTTTTTTCCCCATGTTATTTGAACATAGATTTGACTCAAAGTTTGTTGAAGCCTTAGAAAACTGTGCCTTTTCAGTGTTTAGGTTTGAAAAACTTGACTTTATCATGCACTTTGCAAATTAAGTGTATTTGTAAGCATTCATATGGACATCTGTTTACTTCCTTAGCTGACTTTCGCCACAGTTGCTTTAGGATATTTGTAGTATCAAAATGACAGGATCCTGGTCCTAGTATTCCCAGCCCAAAATCAATCTCCTTTCCTATATGCAAGTGAGCACCAGTGAGGAGAGGGCAGGAAACCCTGAAGAATCCTCGGCTTGAAACAGCATAATTGATCCTTATGGACATTTAGAAGATTACTTAGGGATAAGTAGAGCTGCCAAAGACTCAAAGAGCACTGGGTACATATGGCAGCCATTAGCTGATGGAAAAGCGCTGGCCCTGAGGCCCTGGTGTATACCTCTGGCCCTCCAGAAAATGCCAAGCCTCTTTCCCACCTAGTGCTGCACATCTGTTCTCTCAAATGTGCCTTTGTTTTCTTCCTTGTTAGGACCAGAAGCCATGAAGTCACGTTGACACACCAGCTCTATCTCTAGAAGTTTATTTTGTTGTTCTGAGTAGTCAGAATATTTTTAAAGTACCAAAAATACCTATCTTAAGAGGACAGATAATTCTGATGAACTTCTGGTCACTCCATGATGAAAACTGCAGCTTTCTTACATACAAACTGGGAGCAGATACACAAAAGCAAATCCTTTCATTTAAATGCGAGTGATCACATTCTTTCTACTTTAAAGATTAACGAGTCTCAGACCCAAAAGAGATGCATATTATTTCAAATGAGTCACAGATTAGAGAAAGAAGAGTTAACAACAGGCTGTAGACGATCATCTTTTAACAATGACAGATCAAAGGTTGGCTCAGGTAGTTCTTGAATGTATGTGGTGAGAATGAATCAAAAGGTCATACAGAGAGCAAGAAATAAAGGATTTGTATTTCTCAACTGCAAAATAAACTTTTATTTTATCTGCATTAATAATTACTGAGTAACTCAATGGATTGTGTCTTTTTCCTGTTTCACACAACCTTGACAATTCATCAAACCTTTCAAACATTAAACACAGTTCCATGATTTATTAAAATTTAGTTTAGAAATTAACTTCAGAGAAACTTAGATACAGTGTGTATGATACTTTTACATCTCATGAAGAAAATCTGCTGGTATTTACCTATACAAGTGTCTGTAGCATAAACACACTTCACTAGATTGAAAACTCTACCTAACCAACAACGTAACAGAAAAACTTCTTAGTGACCAAAGATATAGGATTTCACTTGGTCTAAAGCAAAGCAAGACTCTTTGGGATCAAGGTTGAGTAGAGTCTGGGATTCACCTGCCTTGTAACTATGATGGGTACTTGCATCTTCTCTAAGTTCCCACTCCTGCTTCTCTCTTCACCATTCTGCCAGCTCCTGGCACTGTTCATACCAGTTATGTGAGAGTGCTTCTCCAGTACGCTCTGCACGCTGCTATTCCCTCCTGGATGATGAGTGCCCCCCCACTGCCATTCCCACTGCAAAGGGGTTGGAGATGGACAACGCTCCTTTCTCTGTACCCAGATGCCTCTTGCCAGCCACAGTGCTAGGAAAGAGGAATGTTATTTCCAGTAATGGAAACAAGCATGTTATTTGGGGTATACTGGGAGGTCAACAAGCTCTCAGTCACAGAAGGGAAACTCTGAGGTTTCACAAGATCTGGGAGAGACCTATGGGTAGGAAAATCTTCAGACTGCTGCCTAATAAGTTTTAGAAGACACCAGAGCTGCATAGCAATACATTGGCTGTCTACATATGACCCTAAAGGTATCTGAAAGTCCTAGAAAAGCTATCAGTTTTATCTGGAAAATTATACCCCATGAAGAAATCCTGTACTGTGTTAGAAGCAGCAGAAGATGCCCATACCTTTTTGCAAATATTGTACTGAGTTCTCCTTTGAAAAACTTAGTAGCAGGAAAGTGTTGACGCATGCAAGCCTACCTCCAAATCAGAGTAAGACTGCCATTATCGTAGTGTACATAGGAAAATTTGTCTTGGGAGGAGTTAAAGGAGAACAAATGTTGTGACTTCCCAGAACACATAAATAAAACATCCATTAAAACTTTATTTCCTGTCATACTGGTTTGACTTTTCCCATTCCTACACCAAACGTTCTAAAATTAGTTGAGTCTGCAGACAGCTGCAGTACTTGAAGAGGGTAAAGTTCAGTGGCATGTGACATAGGATTTTGCCAGGTAAAAGCATCATGGCTTTGAAGGAGGAGCAGAACAATAATTTTAGAAGGAGGACCAGGGACTAAAATGGATATACAGAAGCAAGCTTTTACAGATCAGACACAGAAGAAAAACTCTCCTGAAAACCTGGAAAAAAACCCACAAAAAACAACCCTGCATAATAACCTTTAATTAGCTGGTATCTTGATCTCATTTTTGCAGGTGTGCAGTGGAAATATACTTGACTATTTGTGTTAATCTTGGTGTAATGGTTCCTTGCTCAAATGAGACACCTTCCAAGGAATACAAATAAAACAGCAAGGAACCAAACACTTCTGTGACATGGAGCAGGGAGAGCACCTTCTATTTAAGAGAAAATGCAGCAACCACAATAATCATCATATGAATAAAGATAACTAATGTCTTGGCAAATATGCAATATGCTTTATCTGATGCATTGATGGCCTGAAGCAGTTTTTTCAGAGAGTAAATTGAAAACCTTATCCTCATTAACGTACCAGAGCCATAAATCTTTCCTTTTAGATTGAAAAACAATGAAAAAATAATAAGCCTCTAGGAATACACTCATGAGGTTTCTTGTTTAAGAAAGGGAAGAACATACTGAAGAAACAGCGTGCTAAATGGTCTGCTGATCTGGCATCTAATTTCGTAAGTTGCAATGATCAGAAGCCTGAGAAGAATATTCAATGCCTTAGGGTAGGTTTAATCCCAAACCAATTAATGGCTGATCTATGTCTGAACTGCAACATATGAAACATTCTGATGATAGGTAACTCAGCCACTGTAATATTAGAGATGGATATACCTTAGCAGAACTCAGCACCAGTGCATCTATTCACCTTTCAGCCCTCTGAGTCAGCTTATCCTCAGCACACTGCCTAAGCTGAACACCAAGTAAATGTGCACCAAAGCTGCTTATTCAAGGATCTGTACCGCATTGCTCAGCCTTGCTGATGGACCCCTGCTCCTCCTCTCAGCGTGGTTACCAGAAGGTAATTGTGTCTTACGGCCAGATTCTGATAAATTAGCACAACCCCACTGAGAGCAGTAGAGGGGAGACTGGTCCAAAGACTGAATGCTGCTTAAGATAGAGAGTGCAAAATTTAACATACAACTGAGTGTTGAAGAAATACGCTGGCACGTTTGGCTTTTAGAAGCTGTAAATAGCGATTTCTACACCTCAGTACAGCAGAGGTGTACTGCCACATGCATCATTAATAGCTGTAACGCAAGTCAGAGTAGATGCTTACTGAGTTGTTTTCTTGCTGGAGTATCTTCTCATTGCAAAAGCCATCATTGCCTTGAAGAGGTACTCTTCATTTGCATCCCAGGCATACTGTAAAAGAAGATGGCAAATCATCAGTTTCAGCTCCAGTGCTGGCAGGACAGAGGGGGAAAAGAGTCACTGAACTTGAAATATCATATAGATCAAGAAAATTAATAAATTCACTGACTGTGCTATGAAAATAAATTCCTGCCTAGTACTTAGCGTGCAGAAGCAACTTTTTCTAATGTTTGTTGTAAAGTGCAATACAAAGTGAAAAGAACTTTTCCAAAAAAATGAATGAATTGAATGTTTCTGTATGCTGGCCAAACAGGAAATGTAAAGCTTCTTACATCAAAGACCAGGCTTTTTACCAGAATTCTCCCAACATAACTGCACCCATGGCTTTGCTTCTTTTGCGGATGAGCAGCATTGAAGAAGGTTTAAATCTATTCTCAAAGACCATTTAGTTCTGCCAGTAAACAAAAAAGATAATGTTGAAGGCAGGCTCTGGGAAATGGATGTCAGGACACAAGGAAAAAAAAAAACAAAACAACCAACAAACAGATTATGGCCTTATTGCTGCATGCTGTTCTTAATTATAAGCATGAAGATAGACTCAACTAATTACGACATCAAATTTGAGACAAAAGAAAGAAAAAAGCATCCTTTGTCCTTCAGTAACAAATAAAATACAGGCTCCCAAAACTCTTCTGTGTTGTCTTGCTGAAAAATCATGCTGCCCTCATTTCATGTTTCTGAGAAAGCTTCACTAGGTTCCCCTGTGCTTTCATTCCCATATGCAATTCTAATGACCAGCAAAAACTACACGCATTACATTTTTATAACAATAGCCATGACCATGACTCACTGATTGAATTTCTCCTTTTCAGCAGATTACAAAGATTAATAGTTTGTTGGAATGATATTAGTGGAGGTTCGATGCAGTTTTCTTCAGTCAATCAGAACACAAATCTAATATTTAACTTTCAGCATGAAAAAAAATCTGCACTGTAATCATCCAAACCAGAAATCCAATAGTGTGGATACTTAACCCTGATAACCACCTGGGACTACTTTTTCATGCTTTATAACACACTCAAAAAACAGGAGTAGAGTAAGCAAACACAACTGAAAATGCCAAATCTTAATTCTGCTTTTTAATTTCTGATTTTGGATGTATGGAACTGCTTCAGTTTCTCTGCAGAAACAAGGAGGGATCCAACTTCCAGACACCATCACACATTTTGCTTTGACGTTCTGCAGACTGGGAACCTGAATAGGGAAGGAGGCAGCCATTTAGAGGGCAAAAAGCCGATCATATTTATCATCCCTAAACAGATGAAAACAGGTGAAATAGGTAGAGATATGACCAGACAGGTACCACAGAGCTGAGCAATAGACTACTTAACCAGCATTAAAATCCATAGGCAGTTCTGGGAATTGTGGGTCTGACTCACCACTCCTGCCTTGTGAAGGAAGAGAGGTAATTACAGTGTGATGTGTGCCAGTCTGGGAGCTTAAACTGAAAGCAAAAGAGGGACAGTTTGAATAAAAATATTTTAAAGCTTGTATTTTGATCCCATGTCACTAATGAAAACATGACAGTAATGTCAGCAATAGTGTTAAAAGACAAAGAGACAACGTAGTAGAGGAAGAAATAGAGGTATAAGCCATAAAACTATTTACCATAATTTTAAATGCATCTGTATTTAAATAGATGGATGATGGACAACGATGAAGCACGCTCTCCTGCATGCTTACATGGACACAAATGCAATACAACACTCTCAAGTATATGTACTTGGTATGTTTATGTTTAGTGCACTACATGTATATCCGAGAAACACATCACACATCACATGTGCTCCTTGTGGTTGTCTTTGGCCCTTCTGAATAAACTGTCTGCTGTTAATGCAACTGGTGACTAGCAGCCACTGTAGAAGCTGCTAGTAAATGTAATGCCATCCTCAGGGAGACACAGTCCCATAAATCATCATCCCTTTGTTTAAGTTTACTCCCAGTGCATAGCAAGCAATGTCTCTTCCCTGTACATCTGATACTACCAAGTAGCACGAAAAAAGCTAGATGCTTACTGTATTTTAGCTGTTATTTCCAACATTAGTACACAAAAAATGGCACTCCCTGCCTAAAAGTACAGCCCACCTTGTGGACAAATGAAAAAATGGTGTCTGTCTGTGTTAGCATCACACAAAGAGCATGCTATGCATTAAATCACTTGGAAAACTATACTGACCTATTTTCTATGCTCCTGAACCAGAATTATCCTGCTAGTCCTACAGTGAAATGATCATGGTATCAGGGCCTTCTGCTGTTGTCTGGATTGAAGTGACTTGTAAATGAATGAAACAGAATTAAACAGCAAAGCATCACACCAAGATATTCCAAGCTGATTCTCTCCTATTGTGATATATGAGAGATTTACCTACCCTATTATTTGCTAAAAATAAAAATAAGATCGAAGTTTACCAAATTCTTAAACCGAAATGAATTTCAGTTTCAGTTTTCAGTTTCAGTCATTTGCAAAGAAGACTGTGATGGCTCTGAAAAGGAACTATCAGCTGTTAATAGAAGTTAATAAATTCTTCATTATCTGCAGATAACTTTGTATGGCACCATAACTCTTTCAGTGTTATAACTCTTTCAATGTTCTAAAACATTGTTTAAGTTTTAGATTGTCTCATTCTCAGGTCTTACATACATTTTGTTAAATGAAATAAACTACTATCTATCTACCAAAAACCAATAAAAGGCTCCACAGTTATTGCTTTTTTTTTCCTTGTAATATAAAGTACCTTTAAGATTAATGATTTGTATCATACCCTTCTTGTGATGAAAAATAGAAAAATTATAAATGATCAAACAAATCTCCCTTCTTTTATTATAGTTGGAGAACTAAAAAAAGCACTAAAAAACAGCACTGTTGAGAACAAACATTTTTATTATTTCCTAAGGTTTTGAACCAAGATTTAAAAAAATATTAGTAGTTATTATAAGAAGCTTCATTAATGATTTTGACGTATTTTCAGCCACAGGATTACACTATTTTAATAAATTTTTAAACAATGCAGGCTCACACAGTTTTTTAATTAAAATCTCTCACCCACGAGGATTGACTTCAATATTAATTTCCATAGACAAGTACTTTAGTATGTATCTTGATTATTTCTTTTAAATTTATCTGGTTTATAAAGTTCCCAGTGGAATTAGTACCCTGCTAATGTTGGTTTGAATTATCTAATATTTCAAGGTAGTTTTTGAATGGCCTCTGTGGTCAGAGGGTGATTCTCATATTTCCAGTCTCTTCTAACACCTACTCTATGGCATTTTATTTTCCAGGACTACTAACAATCAAACACTAGACTTCCAGTGCAGGTTATTGTCCAAGATATTTCATATCTAATTTTATGCAAAGCACTGTAACACACTGGAGATTTGTGGCAAGAATTCAATACTGCAAATGAAATACTGTGTTCTTCTGTATCTCATAGCACTTTAGAACTGGAAGGACCATTTGGCCACCTAATTTCCCAAACTTCTGTGTATTACAGTCCCCTATTATTCATCCCAGAAGTTCTACATTAAGTGAAAGGATTCTAATTAAGACAAAGCATTCAGTCCTCATGAGACTAACCTGTGCACCACAGGCAGAGAAGAAAGGGCAATATCTGAAACCCACATTAGCAGGAAATTGATCAGATATGCTTGAATGATCTCTACAGATCATGCTTGTCTGAGAGCCTGACATAAAATCCCATTTCATAAAGACCTAAAAATCTTTTCCAGCTTATCATCTCAGGCATGTTTGACTTTACAACTAGCTCTCTCAAGCAGGAGTGCTTTTCCCAAAATACAGACTTAGATTTACAGTGTCCCTCGTGCACAAAATGCAGCATCTCTACTGTTTTTCCAGCAGGGGAGAAAAAAAAGGACTTTGACAGAAAATTATCTTCAAGAAAAGACAAGCTTTACACTTTAATAAAGAACGTCATCTTAAGGAGCACGCTGGTCAAATGTCACAACTTGAGAAGTTATTACAATTAATACCTCAGAACAAATTGCTTGTGCTGCCTTCAGAAAGTGTACAGTGTGCATTAGTTCTATTTTGACAGATATTTAGTTAGGAACAACGTGTGAAGATACTTTACTTACTGCATTATCTCCCAAAGCTGTTTTGATACTAAGCCGTACTTTGAAAGCATTCTGTGCATCTGACACAAAGAGAAAAAAGGTAAATGTATTGATATTCAGACGAGATGGGATTTTAAATCATTTACTTCTCTAATTATTTTACTAACCACAGCTTTAAAATTGCCATAGCAGATTAACCGGTTAGGAGAACTAGAAGCTAATAGCATGAAACATGCAGCAGCCCTGCAGATTTTCAGTCAGGTTTACCCCTACCTCATTAGAACAGGTAAGAACAACATCTGCACTTCATTTGCACTCAGAAAAGTGAATGCTCAGAGTTTCTGTATTCAAACTGGAGGCAACCAGCTAGATTAAAAACATAAGAAGCTGACCGCTGTGCAGGAATACACTCAGAGCTAGATTTCCCTCAGGAGGGGTGGGAATCAGCAGCTCCAAAACTTACCTGGCTTGCAGAGCTCAGCAGAAGCGACAGAAACTACAGAGAAAGCAAGCAGCAAAACTCCAAACATCCTTTCAGTGTGGAAAAATTGAGGCTAAAAGAAGTAAGTCTCCGGTGCAAAGCACTCTTAAACTTTCTGTGACCCAGGATTAAAGCATCAGCAGCACAAGTAAGCAACCAAGCAAAAGGTTTAATAATTAACCTCCGTTATTTTAGATAAACAGGCACTAGAAACAAATGTCTTGTTTTCATTACTTCATTACTTACTACCTTTCTCTGTAGTTAAAAAAAAAACAAACAACAAAACAACAACAACAACAAAACAACCTATAATAGGTTTTTCATTCTCCCTTTTTGGAATAATGCAAAGCATTACACAGTGATATGTTCCGGTTTTCCCCCCAGGCACACACACATAAAAGTCTGAGCCACCCCACACCTGACCACCTTGCATCTCTGGTGGCTGGATAACCCACACTACCCACAGCACACATGGTTGAGTTGCTCCTGCACTGTAACCAACAAAATCAGCTTCTGAGGCATCACTTTGAGCTACATCAATTATAAATACAGAGAACTGCTTTCTTCCTGTTGGAGAATCATGACAGTAACAACTGGAATGTGAGAATACACAACAGAAGGACTACGTAGGGAAGCGGGTATGCATAGTTCATAAAGACACATTCCAGTTTTGTTTACACAATATGCTGTGTATATGTACACTCACATACGTATGGCAATATATTAATGATGTATATTACATTTTCAATGAAACGTTTTCAAAGACAAAGAAGTACGTGCAGAGGAGAAAGAATTCAGCAACTGAAATAATTGAAACTCGCAAATACTTGAACAGCCTTTGCCATCTGGGCAGCAAGTCAGGATTATTTTATTCCACTCTGCTGCTGCATGCCCTCCCTTGTAGCCATTCTGATTAAAGGCTAGTTCCTAAATCGAAGATTTCTTTAAAATTACTTTCAGTCAGGCTGCTAGCACAGAGAAGTGTGTCTTGAGACTGCAAACCCAAAGACCTTCACAAGAATGACTACCGGTGAGAACATTTTATGTAACTGTGGGACTGAATTTATAGAAAACAATAATCAGTATTTTCTAGATAAGGTATTTGGACTTTCAGGTAATTGAGATTTTACTGTTTCACTACTTTAGTCTTATTTTTAGAAGTCACTGTTAAAGGAATTGATACCCCACTTTCAAAAGTCATTAAATCAAGCTGATTCCTGAATGGCTGTTTACTCACTCTAGACAACCAGCTCAGAGTACAAAACTATTGGATTTGTTATCTGCTTAGATGTGCAATCAATGTCTATGAAAACGAAAAAGTGACGTACTCATTTTTAATGATGGCTCAAATTAACATGCAACAAATGGAGACCACTAAAAAAACATACAGATGCAGGAAAGACTACCAGTTTTCTGTAGAATTTGTAAGCTAAAAAGACTGTGAGCATTATCTGCCTCATGCTAAATTCATTGCTTCAATAAAGAGTGTTTGAACTCCACTGTACCTCTGGGGGACATATTGCGGTACATTGGAAAATGGGGGAAAAGCAAAGCACTGCTTTCCCACAAGCAAATGAAAATGATTGCAGTTGGGATGCGTCGTCACCTCTTTGGAAATCTGTCCTTATGAACACATGAAGCCAGTGTCAAAGTACACAGTGGGCACAAAGCGCTCAGCTGGAACAGCCTTGGAGTGTACAGCTGGATTCCCTGGCCATGGCTGCTGACTTCCATCCAGGATGGTGGATTTCACTGATTTATCACACTGGCACATAGCAAGACTGATGATTTTCCTGGTGGCGAGGGGAGGGACCAGGGGAAGGAGCAATATGATAAACACCTCAGCTCAGAGCTCATACAGATGTGTTCTGCAATTGGTATGGATGTGAGTAGCAACCTCGATGTGTGCCAAAGGCACCCAACTGGCTGCCCACTTTATTAACACTGTCATAAAAAGCACTGTCACTTTTCAGATCGAGAGTATATTAGCACAATATAGAAGATGTACATTTTGCCACCTTGTTTTCACTAACAAACCCACATGCATGCATAACTTTCGGCCAAACCTCTTTTCATCCATTTTGGCTGGAAATGTAGCACTATTTGACAATGCCTGAATTTGCCACTGGTTGATCAGTAAGACATCAATTTGCTTCAACAAATGACAATCTACATGCTTACAGAGTATGTTTTCAATTCAAAATATTGACGTTCTTGATTTTTAATAGCTTCTCTTTTAAAATAACTTTGTTTTTCCCAACTACTATTGAGTCACAGGTGACAGCCATGGAGAATCATAGAATCATTAGAGTTGGAAAAGGCCACTAAGACCATCTAGTCCAACCACCATGCCCACTAACCACATCCAGTAGTGCCACATCCACACAGATCTTGAACACCTCCAGGGACAGTGACTCCACCAAATCCCTGGGCAGCCTCATCCAATACCTCACTACACTTTCTGAGAAGAAATCTTTTCCTAATATCCAACCTCACCTGGCACAACTTAAAACCTATAGAATCCTATGCATAATCATCAATTTAAAAATATCATTGAATTACTGCAAAGAATTATTTCTCTTCTTGTACTGAACAAATTTGTATGCTGAGTGAAAATAGCAGTATATTTTTTTCAGTGCTTCTGACCTCCAGAAGTTCATCTATAATCTATATGTGTATACTTAACAACATACTGCAATTCGGATTCCTAAACAAATTAAGAAAGGATTGAGACTCAAAGACCATCTCATTTGGTAAAACAAAACCCTTTCATCCTCTCAGTCTTATTAGCAATGCAGTTTTCTTTCAATGTCTTCAAAATGGAAAAATCCCAGGAAAGTAAAATATTGATAGCCATCATATAAGTTAATTAACAGCTATGGCCAAACTTACCCTCAGTTTTCAAATTTGACAAATTAACAGTTTTGAACTCTGAGGAAGTTAATCTTTAGTCTTAAATAGTTGTGTTCAACTCTTATGAGGAAAGAGTCAATGTGCTACTGTCAGCATTAGTCCCTCATGGAAATCTACCTAGAGAAATGTAGGTCCGGTTGTACAAGAACTTTGCAGTTCCTCGAGTGCAATGCTTCTGAAGATTTCAGAAGCTGGTGAAATGCTCATCTACAAGAATGTCAGCAGCATCGAAAAGAGCAGTGTTGGCTTTTTAGGGGCAGCCTAAGTCTTAAAATGGGAGTTTTTTTTTAACTTTGGGGGGAATTTGGTATGGAATGGGGCCCATAATCACTGTTATCATTGTAGTACTGGAAAAGTAGTTTACAGTATTTTACAGTGTTTACACAGTTTTTATCAGTGCTCACAGAAGTAGACAGTGTCTAGAAAACTTTCATCCCTTGAGAATGAAATGTAGCCATTAGCTAGCAGGCATGGGAAGTATTTGCTCTCTAGATTTTTCATATATTACCTTCAAGCAGGCACTTTGCAGTGAAAAGCACTGAGGATCACCCACAGTAGGGCTAGCACTGGGAATAAGCAACTTCCAGTGCAGTGGGGAAGGATGGAAAGGCTGACAGATCTGGGAATGTTCAGCCTGGAGAAGACTGAAGGGGGACCTTATCAATGTTTATATATCTGAAGGGAATGTGGTATTCAATTTGAGGTGGTATGAGAAATGTTTCTCCACTGCATGAAGTATAATCAGCGTACTTCATATCTACCTTCTCACAATGGAGCATATATACAAACAAAAAATGATCAGAGATGGAACACCTTCCCTATGAGCCCAGGTTGAGAGAGCTGGGGCTGTGCAGCCTGAAGAAGAGAAGGCTCTGGGGAGACCTGAGAGCAGCCTTTCAGTGTCTAAGGGGGACTAAGAAGGAAGGGGACAGACTCTTCAGAAGGATCTGTTGTGACAGAACAATGGGCAGTGGTTCCAAACTAAAAGAGGGGAGATTTAGATTGGGCATAAAAAAGTTTTTTACAATAAGGGTGGTGAGGCACTGGCACAGGTTGCCCAGAGAGGTGGTGGAAGCCCCGTCCCTGCAGACACTCAAGGTCAGGCTGGATGGGGCTCTGAGCACCTGATGGAGCTGTAGGTGTTCCTGTTCACTGCAGGGGAGTTGGACTAGATGGCCTTTTAATGTCTCTTCTAATTCAAAAGATTCTATTATCATCTGGTGTAGGCACATTTTTCTTTGGGAAACATGGAAGAGTGAGTTCTGCGAACATTCTTTTTCACAAAAATAAACCATATGTGAAGAGGTGTCTGTTCTACAACCCCAGTATAAGGGCTAACAATTACTGGCCAGAAATCTGTATTATTTTGGACACATAAATGGATCTAGCCAACCTGGAATGGTAGTATTTGTATCTTTCTGACAAAAAAACTTTCACTGCACTTGGTCAATAAAGTTGCATGGAACTTTGCACCTGTTTTTGAATAGCAAGTAGTTGCTACATCTGTAAATTCAAGAGAATAAAAAAAAAATGGACACAAAATGAAATTATTGGGATTACAGCTTTTTTCCAGAATCATTATGAAGGTCAGTTATGGATGATGCTTTTTGCCTTGCCTTATAGAGAGATTATCCTTTTCACTATTCAAACACAAAACCTTAAGACAACTATTTCCCCAGGTATACTGGGAAAATGCCATAATGAAATGTATGATACTACTGAAAGAAATGACTGAACTTCTCAATATTGAGTTAGAGACGGTTTAAAGAAAAGTTATTGTACTTGCTCTACTAAAAGGATGAAGAAGAGTTGTAGTTGTAAGTCCTAAATAAAATATCATTTTTTAAAATAATTGTTTTCTCAAAACATTCATGGATGTGTATGGTTCATCAGTTCTAAAATGCACAATACTGCCATCTTCTGTATCTAAAGCTGAAAATTATGTGTTGTTTTACATGTAGATTCTGCACAAGTAAACAGTAAAAGTAATAGCACTGTCAACTCCATTTTAAAAGGCAATCTACAACCAACATGGTGAAGTACCCACTAGAACGGTCATCATCTGAATATTCCTTGATCAATGGGTAAAAAGAGCTGCTGACTATAGCAGTCACAATATCTTTGAGCTTCAGAATAAATAATAAGATACTCATTATGCCATTAATGAAGAGCACAATTAGTCTGCACTGGCAGGCTTCACCATCAGCAGCTTGGATTGTCCATGCAATATACTAGCACTAGAATATACAAAGAAAGTTCCTGTACTGTGGTTTATGACAATAATTTAGGTATTAATCAACAATATACATTATTAATGGTCATGCAAAACATGAACAAATAAAATCTATAAATCTGTTGTGTCTGAATGCTGCAATGTTATGTTTGTTGCCAAAAAACTGATTACAGATAACCTGAACGTTTTGGCACATCATATCTGTGACTCTGTGCATTATAATTGATATTTGGGTCCAGGAGCAGAGAGGATGCTGCAAAGCAGCTCACAAGTTACAAGGGCCAGACTGGAGTGGAAGGGATTACTCGTGATGGGCAGGGGAGGGTCAAGCTGGACATCAGGATAAGGTTCTTCACCAGAGTATGGTTGGGCCCTGAAACGGGCTCCCCAGGGCAGTGGGCATGGACCCAAGCCACCAAACCAAGGTGTTCCAGAGCATCTGGACAGTGCTCTCAGACACATGGCCTGATTTTTGGGTGGTCTTGTCTGGAGCCAGGAGTTGGACTCATCAATCCTCATGGAATATTCTCAGGATATTCTGCAATTTTATAATTCCGTGATATGTGTTTACACTGAAGATGGATAGAGCTGCTCAGCACTAATAGCAAGAAGGCACCAGTGGTGCCAGTTACTTTCATTAGTACACTTGTCTGGTGTGCCCCAGCCTCACTGGACGTCTGACTTCACTCAGCTCTTCAACACAGTTGCACCATGGCAGGCTATCAGCCAGAAGACACGCTGAAAGCTCACCTGGTGGCAGGCATTGCACAACTGTATTTCACATCTACGTCACAACGTAACCAGAGCAAGGCACACGTTACAATCCATAATCCAGGCAGTTACTGCAGCTATCAGCACGACCCGCTGTGTGGACAGGCAGTCCAGCCGTGAAGCACAGTGTGCACCGCTTCACTCAGCAGGGCTGAGAAAACCATGAGAGGGACTCAGAGGACTCAATCAATCTCCTTTCCTTTGGAGCCCTTTTGTAAACCGAAATGCAAGGCACTGGTTTTCAAGGCACTCCGCCATACGCCAACAACGAACTCCACCTCCGTCCACAATTGCCGCTAATGGGCACCCGGCGCGCACCAACCACAGCCGCTCGAGTACCGGAAGGGATTTTGCGCCCTTCCGCCTCGGGGTCACGTGACATCCCGTCGGTAACGCAAGATGGCGGCGCCCATGTTGCTGCCCGAGTCCCCTCTGGGGAAGCTGAGGTGAGGACGGGGTTGAGGCCCTCGCCGGGTCTCCCCATCTCATCTAGGAAGAAGGGGAAGAGCCTTGGGATGCCTATGGAGGGCCGATGCCCAATTCCGGAAGAGGCTGCCCGGCTGCGCGGTAGGCCGAGTCGAGGCCGCCTCGCGGCCGGGCCTGGGAGTGGCGCAGCTACGTGCCGCCATGGCCGCCCCGCCGCCGCCGGTGCCGCACGCTGGGGGTGAATCGGCGGCGCTGTCCATGAGAGGGACGGGGGAGGGGGTGCCGCCGGAATGGGGTGAGGCCGGAATGGGGAGTGTGGGGTGACAGATGATATCTAGGCTGCTGTCTGTATCCCGCCCGCCTGTTCGCCGGGTAAGGGAGGTACCAGGCGGGAGACTCGGGTCCGGCAAGTGCCTGAGCTGGATGTGTGTTGGGGCGGCCTGGTCTGGCAGTGCCTCTTAGCCTGAGTGGCTTCTCTTGTCGCACTCGGTGGCGTACTTGCAAACTTGGGTGCAGCTGCGCATTAGCAGCATTGAGAGTTGCTCTTTCCTGTATTTCTTAGGCATCAGCAGCTGCTGAGACAGCCTTAGAGCTGGGCAGAGGGGGTGTTTTGTGTCAATCTTAGGCATCTGTTTAAGAGCGGGAGAATTGTCCCTGGGGGTGGGTATTATAGAAGATACTGGGCTTGTGTGAGTCAAAGGAAAAGGCTGAGCATGTAGTGAGGCATCTGTCAGGCACTCAGCTTCCTGGGTAACCATCACATTGCTATGAGTGGCATGCAGTGTTGTGCAGGTACTGAAGTTGCAAATAACCATGAACAGAAGGGCGAGTTTTTGATTCTGAGTTACATATCTAGATTTAAAAAAAAAAAAAAAAAAAAAAAAACACTGAAAAAATTGCTCTGAAATGGCAGGCTTCTGGTCTGCTGTCACTATTTGTCATGGCAGTGGGAAGAGTTGAAGATCATCCTTCCCACTGCAAACTGACTAGAAAGAATGGAGCTAGAAAGAAAAAAGGACAGAGAAGGGGTGGTATGAGAAGATTTCTAGTTATGTGAAGTGATATTGAGCATAATGAGAACAAGGTGCTGCTTCCTGGCAGCCACACAGAGCTGTCATGCAAACTGACACGCTAAGCATGAGTGTAGCTAAATATCCTGTAGTGGAAAAGAGAGATTGAGAACTGTATGGCCAGGAGCTCTGAGCAACCTGGTTTAGAGGGAGCTGTCCCTGCCTGTAGCAAGGGGGTTGGAACTACATGATTTTGAAGGTCCCTTTCAACTCCAATCATTGTATAATTCTGTGATCTCTAGTAACTGTTGTGTGTGCTTGTGGTATCTATGCATTAAAACTGCTGTTTGTAGAGAGTATGTAGACAGAAGGGCAAAGATGTGGAATTTCATACCAAGTAAAGAGAACAAAAAACTGACATTTGCTGGAAGGCATGCCAGAGCTGCCAAGTAGGATATGCTTTTTTTTTTTTTTTTTTTTTTTCCTGCCAGATCTTATCTGGTGGCCAAGGTTCAGTACCTAGGGGAGCTTTCATGGGGCTGATGATGATGAGCACTGCAGAGCTCAACAAGGAGAAGATCCTCTGTGTTGGGTCCAAGTCCAAGCACTGTCATTATTGCTGGCAACATGCAGCTCTAAAAGCACAGTTGCAGATTTTATTGCCGTGTCAGATATCCCTGTAGTGTTATGTTTCGTATAAATATGTTTATTTTGCAATTGTGGGGTTTTATGCTGATGATGTAGTTGAATGCATATATGATACTAAAACTTCTTTGCTAGGCTGTGGTAGCATAAATAATTTCTCATCTTCAGCCATCAGAAATACAGAGCCATTCTGAAGAAAGAAAAGCGGAAAAAAAAGCGGCAGGCACTTGCCAAACTGAGAGACTCAGGTAAGTGCAAAGAATTTTGGATTTCCAGGTGATTTTTTTTTTAACAAAGATATAAATTTGCATGCATCTGGTTACTGCAGCGTCCACTTGCTAGGATGCTTTTTTTCTTTTCTCAGAAGCTACAGAAAAAGATGAATCAGTGTCTGAGGAGGAGGACGAGGAGCTCGAAGAAGAAGAAGATGAGGAAGAGGAAAAAAAACTTGAGGCAGAAAGGTAAAAAAGCTAGAAACCAGCACATGTCGAATACATGTTCATGCTTTGAAAAGCATTAATATATTCTGTGTATAAAATAGAATCTTCAATCTATATTCCATGTTTCACAGGAGTTCTCTAGAGTGTGAATGATTGCCATAGAATTTTTAATTTTAAGGAATGTTAGATAAACTGTAGATAATGCTAAGCTAACAAATTTAGTTATATGCACGATGACTGCATCTGTTATGGGTAATCATTAAAATTTGCCTGAGAGGTATATGGTTTCATTGGTAGACAAAAACTACATGAACAGTGGTTGCTGAGGGAAGAAAAGGCTCAAGAAGAGTTCAAGCTTAAGAAAGAAAAAGAAGAGGCTGCAAGAAAACGTCAAGAGGAAGAAGAGGTGATACATCAACTTAGTGTTATAGTTATATCTGGTAATAAGGAAGACTTATAATAACTTTAATATCTTCTGCTGTAGTGTACCAAGTTTTGTTGATGTTGATATGTCTAAAAATGTAAGCTCCTTTCTTCATTTAATTCTAGAAGAGCAAAATTAAAAAGACACTAAAATACTCATGTAATGGGTTTTTATTAAGAGATGTGGTGTCTTATGACTGAATGATAATGGTCAGGGAGTTAAAATACAGCATGATTGTTTTGAATTTGATTCTAGTGATTATAAAGTATTTGTTTCCTTGAGTAACTTTTTTTTTTTTTTTATCATAAAGAGAAAGATCAAAGAAGAATGGGAAGAGCAGCAAAGAAAAGAGAGAGAAATGGCACAGCAGAAGCAACAGGAAAAGAGAGAAAGAGAGGTGATTCCTGGCAGTGGGAGGATAAGCATACTACATATCCTCTTGCATTATCTGATGCACCAATTTATGCATGTTGAAAAAGGATTTTATTCTAACTATAAGTGCATGAATCTGTTAATTATTTCTCTTTGTTTTAAGTTGCTAAAATGATACTTCACCGTTGAAGAAGATCTAGTAACTCCATTTACCTAGAAGGATAACTGATTCTAATGCATTTCTATGTACTTTTTTTACACCAGTTAAACACAGAGGCACACAATGCATACCAGTTTCTGGTATTTGTGCTTTTTACATTTTACAGTAAAGATAGTCCTTATTTAATATCCCAGCTAAACATAGTGGTGAAGAAAATTCCCAGTGAGGATATAGAGTTATATTTTTGCTGTTCCTTAACAGAGTCCTTAATCTAAAGATACATTACAGCTCTTCTTTACCTGACTCATCCAACAGGACGTATCTTTTTTTTTTCAGAGTACCTGAAATGGGCAAAAAAGCTATGCTAAACATGCTAGTAATTTATAACATTTCTTTTAAGCATACATTCTTTTTAAGTGTTAGAAATTGAATAATTTGGATGTAAGATGCCCTGAACACAAATAAAAAGTGAGGACTGATCTATCGCCAGTAAAGGGCAATTGCAGCTGTGACATATCAGCTTTTCCACGTTAGGAAAAGATTCAACTTCAGCACTACTGCTGGAAGGTGTCTTGATGATGTGTTTCGTAACTCCGGCTGGGCAATAGACATGAGCAAATGGCATTGTCTCCTGCATTTAATAGTTGATTGCTTCACTGGTTACATAACGTAGCCACGATGAAGGAAAAAGAACAGCAGTTGTATTTCCCATCTGTCTTCTTCTTGTGTTTCAAGTCCTTTCCTTTCCTTGTAGAGTACGGAGAGAAAATGATGGTCTCATCCTTTATTGAAGGTTGAGATACAGTTCTCTTAGTACTGTTTTGTACTTTCCCTTTTTGTGAAAGTACAGGGTTTTGTGCTTTCCCTTTTCTTGTGGCTAAGTTTGCTTAGTTCTGTTGGTTTCCTGAACTAGCTGGGAACTTTTTTTCTTTTCTTTTTTTTTTTTTTAATAATTGTTTTCTTTCTGGATTACTGTTTTACTGGTCTAGTGAAAGAAGGTTCTCAAAGAAGGCGCTGACAGTCACTCACTGTGGGTGAGTGTTCAGCAGGGAGTGGAGCCACACATTTTGGCAGTGCAAAGTTAGTGCATTGATTTGGCCTCTTTCTTCAGACAGGAGTTTATTCAGATTTTGACTTACTGACCGATAGAAAAGATGGCATTTTTTGCTCCTTAGGATGGGAAAATAGTTTTTGGGTTTGTTTTTTTTAATGTTGAATTACATTTTTTCCTAACTTTCTGTTCCTCTTTTTTAATTTATTGCTTTATTCTGCCTAATGAGCCTGCTTTGGCAGGGGGACTGGACTAGATGATCTCTAGAGGTCCCTTCCAGCCCCTATAATTCTGTGATTTTTGTGACGTTCCAAATTAGAACAACACCAGTATATTTTTCTTGTATTGGTTATGTCTCAATGTCCTTATATTTGAACTTCCTAGAATAATTTGTAAGGACTAATTTCTAGTTTGTCTTGGAACGTGATTGTTGCTTTGCTTAGCCCAGTTAGAGGAAAAGGAAAGAATATTCTCATTGTTTTACTCTATTTAAAAGACTAGATACAGCAAAGCTTGACAGGTTTCTGAATTTAACACTTAACAGTTGCAGAGTTGAGTTTAACAAGGGCTTACTAAACAACATGCTTTTCTGTGCTGCCTGGAATACTCTAAGTCAAAAAGCGTAGTGCAAATAAATGATCATGAATTCAACTGTAACTAAATTTAATCCTAGATGAAAAGATGAATTTGACTGTTCAGTAGTTCAGTTACAGTTTCGATAAAGGAAATGAAAATTTTGAAGCTGTCTAGTATTTGGATTGGAAAATCCTCTACATGAAAGTTTAGTCTGATGTGTTGTTTAACGGCTTTGCAACGTGTGAATTCCTACAAAGCAAAAATAAAACTTACGGTTTTCAAGCAAGCCCCATCAAACATTTCACTGTGCATAATGATGGGGTATTGTAAATTAGGTTCTTAACTGAAGAAACCAGATGTTTTGCGTGTCCATGGGATTTTCACTAGTCCTGTGTTTGCACCATTTATAGGCGGCTGTGCAGAAGATGCTGGATCAAGCTGAAAGCCAGGTATGCTCCATCTTTTTCAAAAAAGAACTGAAAAATGATTTCACTGCTATCTAGCCTTTGCCTCGTAGCGTGTTGTCCATCTGCTGTCAAGAACCTAATGGCTACTAAATTTATTATGTAGTGGTTTGCATAAGCTGTAAACAATTCTTTACTGGATGGAATATAATTAAGTGTATTTCTGACTGGTTGATTGCAGTGCAGTTGTGCATGCTTATTCTTGTTCAGGGGATGTGAGTCAAGAGTGAATCTGGAAATAGTGATGTGTGCTCTATTTTTAAGAAACAGCAACAACAGAAACTAGTAACAGTGTACTTGTGGATTACATTTCTAAACAAAGCTGTCAGTCCTTTCAAGCTGTGAGAAAAATTTGGTTTTTGAGCAGATGGTTGACTCTAAATAAACCATTCAGCAGCATAGGAAAGCACAGATCTGAAGAAAAAAAACAGTCTGGGGAGAACCTGACTGCTGGGATTCCTGGAATAGTGTGCATCTCACGTTGGCATGTTGTAGTAAGGGAAATTAAGTCTTCATTTGAACCTTAGAGGGTATTAATTTGGTCTCTCCTATTTCCTTAGAAGATAACCAGACTTTTTATGCCTGTGTATATAGGATATACTATTCACTACTTTTGAACAGTCATATTCTGCTTAAAATTCTGCATAAATCTGAAATTTAAGTTTTAATCTACTGTTACCCATTGAGTGTGATTACCACTAACTGCTTTGGAGTAGAATTCAGTTCTGAATTGCATTTAAATGGTTCTTTAGGTTGGCAGTCTGACTCTTTATTTTGGAATATGAGTAGAAAAATGCTCTGAGCTATTATCTGCCCAGCACTTCAGATGTGTTAACAGCCATTTCTGCAAGGGAATAGACAGAAATGTGTGTTAGAATCATTGCATGGTACAAGTCAGTTCAGAGTTCTGCAACTTCCATGCAGTTGAAGTGATGGTGCTGTTTTGTTGAGAATAAATTACGACTGAGAGTCACGAGTAAAACTGGGGGCAGGGTCAAATCGTGCTTGTAAATGAACAGTTTTCAGTTGATCTAAAATGACAACTTTTGGCTAGTTGGCTTCACAGATCTTTTGGCTAAGAAAATAAAAATTCATTTCTTAAAATGTGCTTTATTGATAGTCAACTCATGCCTGTAAATTGATTATCCCAATCTGAATTTCGAAAATCTTAATTTCATTGCCTGAGATGAGCAGTATGGAGGCTTTTAGTTCCAGTACTGTGAATTTAATTGTTTTTAATTCTAGCCTATGACAGGTTACTTTTATATTAGCATTTCCTAACTGCATAAAAAGTGACAGTTATAAAATTACTGAGCTTTGAGCTGTTGCAAAGATAGACAAGTAAGTAGTCCTATATTTTTATCTGCCAGATGTAAAAAGGGCTGCTCAGTGTGTATTGGCATGAAGTAGCAAACAGGCTTAGCTGAGTGGGAAGAGCCTCTCAAAAAACTCGTTATTCTTGTGACCAAGGAGCGAATTATTACTGCAATTCTTTGTGTTATAAAATCTTGAGAAACTTTGTTTAGCAGAAGAAAACATTTCATAATTTTGTTTCAATGCTTTTTTTCACAGCTGGAGAATGGTGTGACCTGGCACAACCCAGAGCCCCCAGAGAACATAGGAACAGAGAAGGATAGAGCAAATTGCCCATTCTATATCAAAACAGGTTCCTGCCGATTTGGAGACAGGTAATCAATTGAATGTTACCAGCACATCAATTTTTTGAGAGGTGAAGGGCAGGCAGCTTCATTAGCTCATGTGCAAACTGAAAAAAATCTTGATCTCGCTTTATAAAGGATGCCTTTTCTGTGAGGCAGTCGTCTCCAGGGTGAACACGTTCCATGTCAAAGCAAGGGATTGCCTCAGCAGTTGAGGGAGAACCCCTGTCAGGGAGCAGCTGCTGGGGGCCGTTAATCTTCCTCTGGTGGCAGTGCTCTGATGTGGTGGGGGTGGGGCCGGGAGCAGTGCGGTCGGTCTCCCCCTGTGGATACAAAAGGGGTGACCACCTTAAAAAGTACAACCAAGGACTCAAGTCGTGACTGGTGCCACTAAAAAAAGGCCAAGGAGAGGCATCTTTTCTGAAGAGGCACTAAGGCATCCATCGGCCACCTGGATAACCTCTCTCGAGGGATTTGCTGCTTGCTGGGAGCCACATCTGGGACATCAGGAAAAAAAATAACAGTCCTTCATGGGTTGCATGAGGCTGTGATCAGGAAATTAAAGAATATCAAAGAAGACTTTATGTTCCCTTGGGGAGATGTTGAAGGGATCAGGAGTGCAGGTGGTATTCTCCTCAGTCCTGCCAGCTGGAGAATGGGATCTGGGAGAAGGAGGAGAACAGGTCAGTTGAATGATTGGCTGCATGAGTGACATCGCTTCGAAGGCTGTGGGTTCCGTGACCTTGGATGCACCTATAACAGACCACAAATGTTGACATGGGACAGAACACAGCTGACAAGGAGAGGCAAGAATATACCTGATAACAATCTGGCTGGGCTCATCGCCAGGGCTTTAAGCTAGAGCTGCTATGGGAGTGGGGGAAGCAGCAGGGGAAAACCTCAAATTTGTCCCAGATGTTTGTGTGAGGAGTCCTCTAGAAAGTTAATGTGTTCAAAAGCCCAGCTGAAGTGCCTTGATACCAGTGCATTCAGCACGAGAAATAAGCAGCAGGAGTTGGAAAACAAGGTGCAATTTGAAAGCTATGATCTTATATCACTATCACAGAAATGTGGTGGAATGGCTCACATAACTGGAATAGTATGATTCAGGGCTGCAAGCTTTTTAAAAGGGATAGATAAGGCAGGAGGGGTGGGAGAGATGCTTTGTATATTTAAAAAGTAGATAGACTGAAAGGAGCTCCCTCTGAGTAACAGAGGACAGGTTAAGAGCATGTGGGTTAAGATTAGAGATGGGACTAATAAAGGACAGTTGGAGGTCAGGGTCTACTATACGCCACCAGATCTAGAGGAGCCTGCTGAGGAGGCCTTCTTGCTTCAGATGAAAGAAGTGTCACACTCATAGACTCTCATCCTGATCGGGGATTTCAGTAATCTGGTATCTGCTAGGAAGACAACACAGTGAGCTGCAAGTAATCTGGGAGACTCCTGCAGTCCATCAGCG
The DNA here is from genome assembly GCF_026119805.1 of Tympanuchus pallidicinctus. Taxonomy (NCBI): domain Eukaryota; kingdom Metazoa; phylum Chordata; class Aves; order Galliformes; family Phasianidae; genus Tympanuchus; species Tympanuchus pallidicinctus. The sequence continues at coordinate 379,730 of NW_026294659.1, forward strand.
ATAACTTTCCAGTTCACTTATTGGAAAGACCAACCAGGGGTGAAGTGTTGCTGGACCTTGATCACGCTAATGTGGAGATTGTTAAAGATATTAAGATTGGGGGCAGCCTGGGCTGCATTGACCATGCCCTTGTTGAGTTCATGATCTCAAGGAACATAGATCTGGCAAAGAGTGCAGTCAGGAGCCTGAATTTGAAGAGTGCAAACTTCAGGCTATTTAAGGAATTTTAGGATGAGATCCCCCAGAAAACTTCCTAGGGACAAAGGAGTGCAGCAAAGCTGGCTGCTTTTTAAGGATGCCTTTCTGAGCGTGCAAGAGCTCTCTATTCCCAAGTACAGGAAATGAGGCAGAGGAAGCGAGAAACAACCATGGCTCGACAAGGATGTGGTGGACATACTGAGGGGAAAGAAGGGCAAGTACAGACAGTAGAAACAAGGATATGTCACCTGGGAAGAATACAGGGATGCTATCCAGACATGTAGAGATAGGATTAGGAAAGCTGAGGCACAGGTGGAACTGAATATGGCAAACAATATTTAAAGCAAGAAATAATTTTATAGGTGCATTGAAAACAGGCCAAAAAGAGTATTCCTCTGATAAATAAGAAAGGAGAATTGGCTACAGCAGATATGGAGAGGGATAAGGTACTCAGTGAGTTGTTAGTTTAGGTTTTACTAGCAACAAGGATTCTCATATTTCTTGCATCCCTGAATCTTGCTTCCGTGAACCTCTTGTTGGGAACTAGGGGAGCAAACTGCCCTGCTTCCCCTGCCCCCCACCCCTCCTTTCTCACCTCATGAGACTGAACGTGTACAAGTGTATGGAACTGGATGACATGCATCCCATAGTCCAAAGGGTGCTGGCTGAGCTGCTCTCCATCATATTCAAAAAGTCATGGCTGTCAGTCACAGTCACTGGTGACTGGAAAAAGGGAACCATCACTCCCATTTATAAGAAGAGGAGGAAGGAGGACCTAGGGAACTACAGGCTGTTGAGCTTCACCTTTGTGCCTGGGAAGATCATGGAACAGATCCTCCTGGAAGACACGTTAAGGCACATGAGGGATGAACAGGTGATTCAAGACAGCCAGCGTGGCTTCACCAAGTTGTGCCTGACCAATCTGGTGGCCTTCTATGATTGATTAGTGTCATTAGTAGAGAAAGAGAAGGTAACTGATGTCATCTACTTGGACTTGTGCAAGACCTTTGATGTGGTCTTCTATCACATCCTTATATCTAAATTATAGATATGTGAATTCAAAAAGTGGACTGTTTGGTGGATAAGGAATTGGTTGAAAGATCGCAGAGTTGTGGTCAATTGTGCTCTATGTCCAGGTGGAGGTCAGTGATGAGTGGTGTCCCTCTGGCATCTGTCTTGGGACTAGTACTCTTTAACATCTTCATCAGTAATGTAGATGATGGGATCAATAGCACCCTCAGCAAGATTGCTGATGATGCCAAGCTGGGCAGTACAGTTGGTATAGCAGGAGGAAGAGATGCCATCCAGAAGGACTTTGATACACTTGCAAGGTGGGCCCATGTGAACCTAATGAGGTTCAACAAAGTGAAGTGCAAGGTTTTGCACCTGGGTCAGGGTAATCCCAGGCATGTATACAGACTGGGAGAAGAACTTGAGAGTAGCCCTGCGGAGAAGGACATATGGTAGATGCAAAATTTAATATGAGCCAGTAGAGTGCACTTGCAGCCCAGAAGACCAGCGGTATCCTGGGCTGTATCAGAAGAGGGGTGGCCAGCAGGGAGAGGAAGGTGATTGTTCCCCTCTGCTCTGCCCTTTTGAGTCCCTTTCTGGAGTACTGTGTCCAGGTCTGGTACTCCCATCACATAAAAGATGTGGAGCTTTTGGATAGGGTCCAGAGAAGGCCATGAAGATGACTGACTGAAGGAGCTGAACTTATTCAGTCTGGAGAATAGAAGGCCACGGGGAGATCTCATTATGGCCTTCTAGTATTTAAGGATAGATTATAATCAGGAAGGAAATGCACTTTTTACACAGGTAGATAGTGATAGGACATGGAAGAATGGTTTTAAACTGAAGGAGAGAAGATTTGCATTAGATCTCAGAGGGAAGTTTTATGAGAGGGTGGTGAGGTGGTGGAATATGTTGCCCAGAGAGGTTTTGGTTGCCTCATCCCTGGAGGTGTTCAAGGCCAGGTTGGTTGGGACCCTGGGCTAGCCTGATCTAGTACGTGATCTAGCAGTTGGGAACTCTGACTGTGGCAAGGGGGTTGGAACTTGATGATCTCTTCCAACCCAAGTCATTTTATAATTTTATGATAAATTATTTCTATTTATTTGAATGTGTTTCTGTTATTCATGGTGGTACTAGGCAGAACCGTTGTCTGGCTGGAATTGATGTTACAGAACATTGCTGATGATACATTCTGGTTCTGTTGATTGAAGTGACTTCTACCTTATCTCTGGCAAATGCACAAATATATTTGGGCAGAATACATTTGATTTCTTCTTTTAGCGCAGGCCTGGCATGTCAGATGTTGTTTTTCATCTTGATTAGTTTACATATGCTGCATCTTTGAAAAATGAAATAAAAATCCTCTTCCAGAATTCTCTTCTTTGTGTACTGTTAAATCTGTGCTAATTTCATTCTTGGTTCCTGTATATTGCTGTGGGTGCTTTGTATTGGAAATGCAGTAAAAGGCAAGAACAGAGAAGGACGACAAAATGATCAGAAACGAAGAACAGCTTTGTTAGGAGGAATGGTTAACCTAGACACTTCACTTTCAAAGCGATGATGAAGAAGGCTATAGTAAATGGACATTTTGGTTGAACGTGAGCCAGCAGGGTTTCAATTGCTGGTTTCAAGACCTGGTCTCTTCCCCTAGTTTGTCTGTTGCTTTGCCACTGCTAGATATGAGAGTAGACTAATCTTGACAGTCGTTCTGATCATGTCATGAAAAGGAGAAGTGTGTTCTCCTAGTCTGTGAAGTGTTTGAAACAGTAATCATAAAGCACACTGAAGTAACATGGAGGCTACCATCCATGATCTCAGCGAATCTAAAGGTTTGTGGGGGAGAACTGCATTTCAGCATGTGAGGAAGGTAGCCTGAAGATGATGCACAGTAAGGGAGATCCGGTACTTATGTGGCTGCCAAGATGCAAATATAAGATAGGGCTTGTTTATAATAAGCTTTTTAAGTGGAAAAAGTCAGTCTCATGCAACTCTGAGTCTAGACATACTTTTGTTTCATAAATAAATGTTTCTCTCCATAATCTCCTCTTCCCTGTTTGTTGAGAACATCACCAGAAAAAGTCCTTCCTCCTAAAGATCTGTTGTAATACTTGAAATATGTTGATCTTCTGCTAGTGAATTTTTTTTGTAGTAACTTTTTCAAAATGGCGGGTGTTTGAAGTTTCAAGTGCTGCTTCTGCCAAAAGCGAAAATACTTTTTCTTCCTTCTCTACAATTTTCCAGGTGTTCCCGCAAGCATAACTATCCAACATCCAGTAAGACACTGCTTGTCCGAGGCATGTTCATTACTTTTGGCATGGAGCAGTGTCGAAGGGATGACTACGACACGGACGCAAGTCTGGAGTACAGTGACGAGGAGACCTACCAGCAGTTCCTAGAGTTCTATGAGGACGTGCTCCCTGAGTTTCAGAATGTGGGAAAGGTTGTTCAATTCAAGGTATGCATATGAGTGTAACAACTTGTAAATTCTGAACGTATACCATGTCAGTTGTGTTTTATTAGCCTTTAGAGAATTCAGTGCAGTATAGTCTATGTAAATCCCATGTACTTCAGAGAACTATACTGTGTCTACTTCAACTGTGCATCTCTCATGACACCTGTAAACTTCTCAGTGCTTCTGCAGAGCATTCTGGGTGAATCTTCTCTCCCATTCTCTTGAATTGTCACAAAAGCTTGTGCTTTTATACTGCCAGATATTTATACAAAATAAGAGTTCGTGTAACTCTCAATCCCTTCTCTGCTTAGCTTGTGATAAGCCCAGAGCGCCCATGGATTAAAACTGTTACACGATGTAAAGATGTTTGGGCTGCTATTGCCACTTACTGTCACTGTGCCACTTAGAACTGTGCCAGAGGTATGATAATAATGAAATACATTATCAAGTAGGAGTATACACCCAAGCAGTGTCATTGTAGATCTGATGTGATAAAACAAACTCAACAATGAACTGAAAAGGTAGTATATACTTCAGCAGCAGGAATTAATTTGAACTGGCTATCTTGTAAAGATGCTATTTAAGTGGTGTTGAGGTTTGTCATCTACTTCTAGTTTCTGCATCTGGTTTCCATATATATATTTTTTTCCTTATAAAGATTATGATTTCTAGTGAGAAAAAATGGGGAACCTGCAAATATAGGCCTCCTGATGAATTATGCTATGTTGTACTAAAATGTACAGCTTGGATGGTGGAATCTCCTTTTAACAGAACTTAGGGAAGCATCCCTTTCTGCGTGCCATTGCCAAGTGATTTTCTGTAGTGACCAGGAGGCAAGAAGTGCCTTTTCTCTTTTTGTTTCCCTGTATTGACAACTGCCTCAGGACAGAGATTGTACTAGCATCACAAGCAAGAGGAAAGTTAAGTAAAATCAGTGAATTCTCAGTGACCTTTATAAGAAAGAAACCTTCACTTATTTGAGAATGAGAATCCTCCCCCACATCCTCATGCCTTGACTCAGGGGATATTAGCAAGCAATGCTCCCTTCTAGAAGATGGGATGCAGATTCTCAATGGAGAATGTGTTGAAACAGTCTTACCATCAAAACTCACATCCTTAAGGTAATATCTTGGTTGTGTTACATGCAGCTATTTGCTAAGTTGCATGTACTTTGGTTCCTGTGGCTAATAGTGAGTTAATAGCTTCTGCTTTAGGGTTTCTTAGCTTTTGAAGCAATTCTGCAACTCTAATTTGATTTTTCAGAGGTGTTCTTGTTTTATTAGAGATGCTTAGGAATTAGGTGTCAACTGCTAGGATCTTAACTGTGATTTTGTTGAGTGTCTGCTACCATTTAGACTCATGTTACGCACATCCCTCTTTCAACTGATTTCCATTTCCAACGTGGCCTAAGGTTTTATTCTTACTGTTCTTTCTGGGAAACTAGTCCAGAATCTGGCAGGTCTTGACAAGACACGCTTCTGCTCTTTTCCCACCCAAACATGCCTGTTGTGATGTTGTTCTTGTTCTTGCACTGACCTTGTTATTTATCTTGAATAGGATGACTGTTTATGCTGTAATATTTAATTATATAGCTGCTTGCTGTTATCTCTGAAGCCCTTGCCTAATCCAGCACACATACACATTATTCTTTCAGGGTCAGTCAGGTACAGTGATGGAAGAAGCTACTTGTCTCACTTGGAGCAGATGCTGGAAGAGGCATGGAGGCAAAAGAGGCTGGCAAACTGGGTTCTTGCCTGATTGGGGCCACTTGTCCCAGAATCCTGAGAGACCAGTAACAGGCTTTCGGGAGGTCAAATTGCATATTTTTGAATGCTAAATTATGATGAAAAATTGTGTTTCAGAAATGTGAAAGTGAGTGACTTCAACTTTTATAACTCATCTCACTCTCAGAGAGGTTGTGAAGGTAGATTGATCTAAAGATTCTTTTACCCCATGTTTCCCTACAGAGGTACTACTGGTTGTTTTCAGAGCAGTATTTGGCTGTTGCAGAGTAGTGCTGACCCAGACTTCAGTGCAAGACAACTGAGTACAAGCTGCCTTGTAGACTGGAACAGAGGCCACAGTGTCAATCAGAGCAGAATGCTGGAAACGTACAAAAATAAAGCAGAAGACCTTTTTGTTTTCTAAACCTTGTATTTGACTAAAACTGTGTTGAGAAGAAAATAATGTGCGAGTTCACGCTGATGTGCCGTGATAAATCAGAATGGCTGCCAATTCAACGTGTGTGAGTTGCTGTATGGCATGAGCCTTCCGTTGCCCTAATGTGATGTTTCCATCTCCTTAGGTCAGCTGCAACTATGAGCCTCACCTACGAGGAAATGTGTACGTTCAGTATCAGACGTGAGTATTCAGTCTTACCAATTTGCACAGCTGCAAAGTCCAGTAATGAAAACGGCGTCATCCAAATGATTTATTCTCATACTGTAATGACATCCTAAAACTGGGCAATAACCTCCGAAACGATCCTACAGCGATAATGCTGCATGTTTGGTTATGTTGGGTAATTTTTTTCCTTTTTAAAGGGAAAAGGACTGTCAGGCAGCTCTTGCTCTATTCAGTGGCCGATGGTACGCAGGCCGGCAGCTTCATTGTGAATTTTGTCCTGTGACAAGATGGAAGACTGCTATTTGCGGTGAGTTGCATAAATACTCAGGAAATAGATTGTGTGTTACTGAAATAGTTTGTTTAGAAGTGAAAAAGAGGAAGTTAAGTGATTGCTTTGATTCTCTCAGTGCTTCAGTTCACGTTCATTTCTATTTCAAAGACAAATGTGCTTATTTGCTTCTGTAGGTTTAGGAAGGAAAGGGAATACCTCTGCCATATGATATATGCATTCATATCATCCTAGTAGATTTGCCATGGACTGGAAAATTTGGATCCCAGCTTTCACAATAATAATGATTATAAGGTGGAAGTGTAGAAAATAGCAATTTATCTCTTTCAAAAGCAACAGTAGTGTCTCAACCATCAACAGTTCTTAGCAGTTACTACTGCACTTGACTTCTCTACACGTATGTTCTTTGAAAGTTTAGGCTAATAAAAGCACTTACAAAATTGTTTTACGCTAAAGAATAGCCATCTTAAACGTTAAAAATTAATTCCAAGAGGAGTACATATAAAAGTAATCTTGGGTAGGATAGGTGTTCATATACATGTTTTTCTGTTCAAAGAAGCAGAATTCCGTTCAGTAAGTTTCTTTCCAGTAAGTGTATAATGCAGTTTTTAACAGGTCTGGTTCATAAAAAGCAACCCTAATCTGTTGCAGGCTTATTTGAAAGGCAGAAGTGTCCAAGAGGGAAACACTGCAACTTTCTTCATGTATTCAAAAATCCAAACAATGAGTTCTGGGAGGCCAATAGAGACATACGTGTTTCTCCAGAACGGACTAATCAGTTGTCTAAAAACTCTGAAAGGAGAAACAGATCGAGCCATCGTGATGACTATTACAGCCGGTCAAGGAGAAGGGGCAGCCCAAGCCCAGATCATTCTTACCGGAGAAATGGGGAATCCGAAAGAAAAAAGAATCGCCGCAAAAACAAGAGGAGGCGCCGATCTGGCAGGTCGAGAAGTCGAGAAAGGAGGAGGTCACGCAGCAGAGGGAGAAAGAGGAGAGGACGCAGTCGCAGCAGGAGTTACAGTCGAACGCGGAGTCGGAGCCGAAGTCGGAGCTCCTCTCGATCCAGGAGTAGGGGCAAAAGGAGGTCAAGCAGCAGAGGAAGAAACAGTGAAACTCCCAAAACGAAGTGAGAAATAATTTCAGAAATTGCTAATTGATCAAATGTAGAGCTGACAAAGAAACCTTTCCAATAGGGCACCAGATACATTTGAGTCACAAATAAAGTGTTCTTGCACATTAAAACGTTTCTTCCTAATAAAGGACCCTAGTTTACTGTGTGCTAAGCTTAAGAAAATTAAAAGTCCTATATAAGGTGTAAATGTCAAGTACTCTAGCTACTCTGTCCCTCTGAACTACTGCAACATTTGGATGCATACCGAGTACAAAATAGAAAGAAGTAAAGCTTTTTTGGTATATGCTTATGCCTGTGTTATGTGTGTGTTAAGTGTTTACTGTCCCTGTAAGGAGTTAGTACAGAACAGCTAGTGTGCTGTAAATTCACACAGCAGCATACTGCAAGTTGAAGTCTGTGTAAAAGAGAGCCGTTTATGTTTACTGAATGTTTATCGGAATTTCCTTTCTAGACAAAGTAATATAATCATCTTATGCTTGGAGAAAAGGGATCTAAAAAGACTTCACAGTTTGATTGTACAATAGTTGCCCAGTAGGAGCTTTGTGGTCATAAGTGTTGGATTTTTCTCTCCTGTGACTGAGCTGCTGAGCTAATTGCCTGTAGGGATTGCAGTAGACTAAAACCAAGTAGGAATTACACAAAAAAATAAACAATCAATTTATTCAGTACCCTAATCCCCAAGTAAGAGGGGAGACCGTGCACTTGTAATCCTGGAGCGAAGACAGAAAATAGTTTGCATACCTCTTAGTTGCATGCCATTTGTATTTGAAAATCTCCTGCCTAACCTATGGTGGAGTGGTAGGAAAGGTGTAAATCTGGTCACTAAACATGCAGATGTAGTTGTAAAGGCTCAAGATGACTGCAGAGATGTTGCAGAGTGGCTAAAGAAACTGAAAAGGTTTATACCTGAAATAATACTTCAGGGTTTGTTGGGTTTTTTGTGGTTTTTTTGTATATTTTTTTTGTTGTTGTTGTTGTTTTTTTCAGAGATGACGATTTGATTTGAAACCCTTTTTAGGCTTGTATTACAAGCAGTTTAAGGCACCCTACTGCCTAGCTCCCCTACAGCCACGGCAGAGAGTAGGGTACATAAAAATGAAGTTATCGGGATGAAGCTTTCTTGAAATGACAGCTGTGTTAGCAAAGTACTTGCAATTAACAAAGTCCTTATAAATACTTCTCTCTTAAATGAAAGATCTGTGCTGTTAAATGGACTGTACTTCACCTGGCTTAACTTTAGGTATTTGACTTAGGCTCTTATGGCATTGTGTGTACGTGGAGAGAGCAGTTTGTGGTACGTAAGATGCAGGTGCCCTGATCTGTGTGCAGAGATATCTCCCTCTCTTCAGCCTCTCCAGAGAGTTTGGGACTCCTGCCTTCAGGGGGCAGCTCTAAATCGATGGAAGCCTAAAGCAGACATGAACTGCTCCCAAATAGATATTTGTTATCATTCAACAATACAGCGTAAAGTCCCATCAAAAATGTGGACATCCAAACTCACTATAGCATTCCTCACAGCATTTTTTTTTTCCCAGGATAGTTAAGAATGGATGAACATTGCTTCTGGTTATAATATATATATATATATGTTAATTTTTTTTTTTTTTTTTTTTTTTCTTTTCTAAATGCATATTGCACCTAGCATGCTGATGATACTTCTTTTCTTTTTTCATGTATAACTGTTGTCCACTATGGAGTAATTCAACAAAAGTGCTATATATTGTTGTTCAGTTCAAACCCAACTTTCATTATATGTTGTCATAACTGTAGACAGAACGGTAGCTTAGTTAATTTGATTAGATGTTTTAATTATTAACAGATATAGGAATTGTGATTTAATGGCATAACTTTTGAAGTAATAGTAACTTCACCTGAAAGGCATATTTCAATGGACAACACTAAGTTTTAAATTATATTGGAGAAATTTGAGACGACGAGTTTCTCATAACGTATCTTTTCTGACTACACTGTACAGATTTTCCCCAGGGTTTCTATTTTTCCATGGATGCTCACTTGTCTAGTTGGGGTACTTATGCAAAATGTGGCAAATTCACGCAGCTGAGCTGGCATTCCCTGCTTGCTGAGATGCATTGCTAACAGGCCAGTAAGATCCTCACATCACTGGTGCTGCCTTGCCTCCTGCAACTGGAATTCTGCTGAACCAGCCTGCTGGTTGAGGCTCTTGAATAGGAAAGATTTACTCTATCTGTAGTGTGTTGTATAGCCTGTGCTGTGCGGCAGGCTGTTGCTGAGGGTTGTGTGAGGGAAATAAATTACCAAGCTCAACCAGAAGCAGGTGTTGTGGGATGCTGTTTTGTGAAATCTGTGACAAGCTGGGTGAAATAAGTGAAGCGGACCTCTATAGAATTAGCAACCATGTGCCAACTAAGACCCACGTGAGAATTCCACAGGTAATAAGGCTCCTTCTCCCCACACTTTTGTAATGGGATCTGGGAAGCTGAGCAGCTGTATTTTTTTAAAAAAAGTTCTTATAATAAAAACTTGCTCAGAGATGCATGTAAAATTTAAATGTACTTTATTTCTGCTACTCTACCGGCCAAACCTTCAGCTGCTTTTTGTGAGATCTGGATCCAAACTCCCTGGCTGTACCTGTGCGCTGTAGGACTGGTAGCTGCGACTATTCAGTTTCACATCCTGTCTGCTTATTGCACCAAAACAAGTGCTGTAGATCTGACATTTTGTTTGCTTTTGTTAGCATGAAACCTGGAATTCAACCAGTTTTCAAATGTAAAAGTTGATATATTACGGTGTTGTTTCCCTACTTCATAATCTTAAGTAGTATCGCATGCATGGTTTTCTTTCCTTATTAGCTAAGTGAGCTATTTACTCTGAAGAGACGAGGCAACTAGAATTCCTAAACGTTAAGCTTCTTTCTCCAAAGGAGAAAAGCCCAGAACAACTTAGGATGGATTTAGATTTGCAAGGAATAGCTTGTTCTCACTTTGTGCTATTCTGTCTAATCCACATAGAAGGACTATGTAAAGTGAATTAATGGTGGTCCAGCTTTATGTGTGCTTTTATCTTTTGAATGACTGCTTAAAGCAGCTGCTTTCAAACTTTATTATGAAGTTTGTAAATATCACTAAAGTGCTTTGGATTGATGATGAAAGCATTATTTATACAAGAGCTGCATGAAGGGGGTTAGAGCAGCAGCGGGGCTCTCCTGCCAGGTCCAGCCAGCTGGGAGGTCAGGATCAGTAACAGGCGCTGCTCTGACCATTCTCTTGTGGAAAGGAGTAAGGTATCTGAGCAGGAACTTGAATGTTGAAGTCCAGCTACTTCATAAAAATCGTCCAACTCCAGGTGCTTACCCAAAATGTTTCCAGACAATAAGACAGCAGGTGTCCTGCAACAGGAGAGACAAAGGCACCTGGGAAGGCAGCACACCTTTAGGTTTGTGCTGGTGACTGCTTTGAAGTCTTCTCCCTTCCCAGCATGGTTGCCATGCTAGCTGAGTAGCCATTATCACACGGGCGTCAGGAGGACTTGCCCACACTCATATGCTAGACGCAAGGCATCCACTTTCATGAAGAGGCAACAAGCACAGATGAAGGTCTTTCCCTTGCTGATGGAAACAGACAGTCTGAAATGTATTCTAAGTAACTTTTTCAGCATTACATCCTTCAGTAGGATGTCTTTCTCAGATTCAGCTGCACATTACCACATTCAGTGTATTTATTTACTTGAACCAGTTGCAGCATTCTTGGGATGCACAAATAATGGCTTTCAGAAGAAATGCAAGAGCCTGCTCAGAGATGCTCTTACTTCCTGCCCTGAATCAGCACCTTTTGCAAAATGTGCAAGTCTATGCTAGTCAAAAAATTAAATGATATACGAAAACAAATTACACTTACAAAGAGTGCCACTGATTCTGCTTTCACTGTAAGCTTGCTGTAATTAAAATAACTCCCTATTATTCCATCCATCCTTTTATTCAGCTCTGATGCATCAGCTGAGTGCAGCATCTGTCACTGACACGTAAAGAAATAAATAAAAGGTAACTGACAAACTACAGTTCAGAAAACCATGAGACTGATTGGAAGGGAAGCTGTACAGGCACAGCCCATGAACACATTAATTGACAAAGGCAGCCACAGCATGACCATCATTATGGTGTTGACTCAAAGGGAACAGCAGACAGTTAGGAAAGGAATCTTCAACAAAGATTCCATGATTACACTGAAGACACTCAAGCAAACAATCTAAGCCTAAACAATCTAGAAATTCTAACATGCTTTTCGCTTCTCTTTTCGTTTGTCTCTTGGTAAGACAGGAAATTCAAGGAACAAAATTTTACTTTCACATATGACTGAAGGAATGCCCTAAGGTACTAAGATTTCCCCATGCTTTTGCTGGTAACATCAAGGAGTTCAGTTCTAGAAAGCTGGAAAGCAGATTAGCCAAGAGAAATTTGGGGCTGAAATGAGGATTGTAAGACTGCGAATGCTGCACAGCCATGTTCATAATTCCATTCGAGGAGCTGACTAGCAAGACTGTATCATCATCATCTAGAACCCTCTCTCAATCAGTATGTGGTTTAATTTCAAATGAAATGGGGCAACCGCATCATTTTACCATCCTTTCTAATAAATTCCATGTTTAATGTGATAAGCCTTCCAAAGAACTCGCTAATTTATTGCTTTCTGTAGAATTTAGATGGATGTAAATAACTAATCTTGGACACAGTATTCTCGCACATTTTTTAATAAAGTGCTCAAGAGCAAGTTAAGCACTGTAATAAAATTCCCCCTTTTTTAAACTAGCAATGAGTAGCTTTTTTTTTTCCCCCCCTCTGCAGAAAATCAGAACTAATTACATATAAGCACAAAGCAACGGTGTAAAAATGGACATTTATTACAACTAAACCAATGGGACAGTACGACAAAGGTCAAACAAGTTTATTTGTCACAATCACAACAAAGCTTAACCCAGCCAAGCACATACAAGTGACAGTGTAAACTTCAAAAATGTTTAATACATAGGAAATCGCTTCAGGTTTGACTTAAGGTAATTTCACAACTTCAGTCTCACACCAAGGGTCATTCTAGCACCACTTGTGCTAGACCACCACTCTAGCACCTGCCCTTGTGCACCAGAAAAATGCTAACGACTGCTTTTGTGTGCCCTCCCTTAAACACGGTCTCGAGTAATCTGGTATATTTAAATCCCAGAAATGGCTTAAACGGACAAGTTTGCATGCTGCAGGTTCTTAGGCTCCACTCAGGCACAGCTACTGAAGCTGCAGCCCCAGACCCGGCCCCCCTCTGCACTGGTCAGCCCCTTTGCTGCCACCAGCACTGCTACCTGGATCTGGATCAGGGAATGAGTGTCAGTGCCAGCCTTTTGCTGGTGGGTTACATTTAGTCTAGATCAGATTGAGCCACAGCTGGCTGTGAAACTGCTTGTGCTAGCACCACACAACTGCTTCCAACACCAGTGCCAAAGCTAAGTTTTGTGAAAACGTACATGGCGCTACTTATCTGAATTCTAAACAAAGTTCCTGGGATGGGAGGAGAAAGAAAGAAAGCTGAACATTCTCAGGGACCACGCGCGCACAGTAGCACTGCTACTCCAAAGTGTGCCACTGCCTTCCCAGAACTCAAAAGCACACATCAAATGAACTTCTTCAAGTGAAACAGTTCTAGCGTACAACTTCTGAGAGTCTGCACAAAATGCTGAACTGTTACTTCATTTCACTTCACCCAATTTGCAGTGAACGTAGTGTACAAAATTCTCACTGCAAATTAGTTGGTTCTACTGCACAGTATTTACGGGATGTGCCACATGGGAAAGGAGTAAGTCGAGAAAAGTAGTCAAAATTAAGCTGATGCTTTTTCTTAAAGGTGCTCAGACACCCATTAAAGCGTAACTACAAAACACGAATAAATACAAATTAATTTGTAGAATTCAAAAGAAAATCATAAAAACTCCCTTTTGTAAAGCTCCCACGTTCAAAAGTATCCCATTTTCATTACGTACCTCTCTATACAGTCAAAAAGGCTACTTCCCTTTTTTTTGTGTGCCTATGTTCAGAGCAAGCCAGTACTGGTTTAAAAATAGTTTCCCCATTTTGATATTTTTTCTTTTTTCTTTTTTTTAAACTACATGCATTCCCTTTTTAATATAGTAACTTGCACAGTTTTCATCAAGATAATTACATGTAAATACACTTTCACTGCTAGTAAATGATCAGTTTGCAGATGTCTTGCAAAAAGCAATGCCACCTTAACAGTTTTAACCAGTTGGATATGCAGATCCTAACAGGATTCTTTGGTATAATGGCAAATTCAGAAGTAAACAGTTGTTTCCAATTTAACGCGTTAACTGAATAAAAGCAGAATTATGGCAACTATTTACTAAAAATGCAGATGAACAAAAAGTCTTTGGTTGCATAAACACAATTTCTACAACATTTCATACTTGAAGGTGTCCATGTATTCTTTTCATTTAGATATGTTATGTCAACGATACATTTATCTCCTGAAGTCATTTGCTTATAAAAACAGTACACTTATTGAAATTAAATGCTTTTTTTTTTTCTATAAATGCAGTGAGAAGAGACACTGAGTCAATTTAAATCAAATTCCCTTTCATTTATGATTTTTGGCCTTTAATTTCTCATTCCCTTTTCAAAGGAGTATTTCCCTTGTAGGCCTGAATGAAGCAGCTTAGCAAAACAGTAATACTGACAAACAGCATCTTACACCATTAGCTAAACATTACAATGAAGGCAGTGAACATTTACAGTATGAAACACTGAGATGTCATCAGCTGAAGTGAAGACTTATGTCAATCCAATTTCTTCAAGTACACTACGTGGGGTCTCTGCTTCCTATGGAGGGAAAATGTGAGACAGTGGTGAATGGATCCTGCACATCTACTGAACAGTACCATACATGAGAGTTAGTACGAAAGATGCTTAATTAAAAAAGAGAAGTTGAAAGACATGGAAGTATAAAAGCACTGTGGTTTGCAAACATGGCATTAGCTGCACTTTTCAAAGTGCTGCTAATTAGATTGTCATGGTTCACAGGAATAGCTGGCAGATTTTATTGCCCTGAAGCGTAATAAAAAGAAGCAATTGAGATGCACCAGCAGGGATCAAATCACAACCCAATAATAGAGATATGAACTGGGGGAAGGATGGCGAAGCATCTTGCAATGGAGTTTGTCAGTTATGTTTGTGGTAAATTGTTTCATGGGTCTCTGCTAGGGAAAAAATGAATAAACAGACGAATGAAATGACCGATGCTACTTAGATACAGTATCCCTCAAGCTCTTTATGAAGAGCAAAGACTTTTTGTGCTTCATTTATATAAAAGCTTCATTTATATAAAACCAAGTCATATAAAACCTTGGTACAGCTAGTGCCAATAAACTGAGCAGGACAGACGAATTGGCAAGACTGAAATTGAATTCTCCCACACCAGGCAGAATACAAAATTTTAGGTTAGTTCTAGTCTTAGAAAGCTTTGTTTATAGTCAGAGCAAGTTTCATACACAATTCCAAAGAGTTATCATCAGTTCTGCATTCATTAAACCTACAGCATCTTGGAAAAAAAGTACTTTGATATCTTAGATAGCACTTTTAAACAGTTACTAACAATATGATAGTATATAAAAAGGGATACTGTGTCTTTATGGAAACGTAAGTAGTTTTAACATCCAGAGTATGAATAAACTTACTTTAGCATCCTAAAACAAGACATGTCATGAAGCAGGAAGAAGGCAGATAGCAGTTAAAGCAGCAAACAAATTATATTTCAATTCTTTCCTAAATATTTTTAACAATAATTTGTCAGTAAAATACATAATTAAAAGCCTTAGATCTTGTAAACATCAGAACTTAGTCTCTACCAATTTTGACTATGTAGCACAATATGATCACATACACATTAATTGAATTTAATGAGAGTTGTGTAAGACTATTGAACATTGAAGGAAAAGCGATACTATGTTAAAGCAAATTCACTTGCAAATAAGTCAGCGCTTGGAAAAGGCTGCTGCTGAGCACTTGGAGGTGGCTTCCAAATAAACTCTAAGAAAAAAAAAAAAAAGCAACTTAAATCTGGTCACAAAGTATTCAGGATATTAAGGATGTAGGGTTTTCTCACTGATGCAATATTTAAATATGCTTAGAACACAGTGACCTTGATGAAGACAGACAGTATGGCAGGCTTTAAGATTTACTTGTGCATTTTAAAAGAAATCTCCCTGAAGGAGACACTGCTTGAAAGGAAGGCTCTCTTTTTTTGCATTCATTTTAAAGGATATGCTTCTCCCCCTTTCCAATAACTTCAAGAATTTTGCTAAAAAAAAAAAAAAAAAAACCACCAAAAAAACCACAACCAACTCTACACTTTTAACCAATTATAGCAAGAGAATATAAAAGGGAAAAAAAACCACAAAATTTAATTTCAAGGATTTCAGGTCTCGAAAGCATTCGCAATAAAGCATTATTTCCAAGTTTTAAACTGATTAAACAAGAGTGAAAGCTGACCACTAGCCAGTGGTGATGCAGTGCATTTATTAAATTACACCAAAAAAGTTGCCCAATAACTCTGAAGAAATACCGTACACCACTGCTACAGTCTTTAAAGCAGTTCAGCACTGTCATCCCCTGTTGCCTGGTGGAAGTTGCAGGTAATTTTCACCAGGCATATACTTAAATCAAGATTAAGTATCTTCAAATAAATCAAGATCCTCAGTTGACAATGAATGTAAAGCAATGTATTTCAAGGACATTGGCTACTTGCCCACACGTACTCCTCACTGGTAAAACTCAGTAAGACGTTACTGTTTTAGTACTACAGCCTTAGCCTTGAGGCAGACATGCCCTTACGTGCACACTGACAATATTATCTCAATGTAACATCTAAAAGCTAGTGTGTTTAACCAGGATAATTTCATTAATTATGACTTTTAAGAAACAAATGAAATAGATTGTATTATTTTTTGTCTGTGTTACTTGTCTTAGGAAGTGTCAAACACTTTATGCAATTGTTACAGAATACATTCTGCAGTATTATACCCTACCTGCAGTTCAGAACCACCCAAGGCAAACGATGCAAATATGAAATATATCACAACACAGATGAGGAAAAAAGCCATTCACATGAGACAAAAGTGCATGCAATACTTTTATTTCAAACATGCCAGGAAAGCTAATTCATTACCTAGTCATTTAGAAGCAAGCAGCTGTATACAGGTAACAAGAAAAACAGCATCTCATTACAGCTCAATGCATAGCATTTGAAGCCAACAGGCATGAAATAATGCAGGCTAAAGCAGCATTAACCAGACATTTAGACACATTGTTAATGTCTTAGGAAAAAAAAAAGGCAAACTTGGAAATGGAAAACCACTCCTATGATCTTGTCTTCCACAACTTCAGAATGCTGCATGTCTAACCCAAGCTTTTGTCCATCCCCTAAATAACTCATCTTTATGTCAGTTTAACATTTGAAATGTAGTGCATTACCACATATAGGAGGCAGAGCTAGCTACTTACAGTCAACCTCAGTAGCCAACTCTTTGCTAATTACCTTTCAGGAATTTTCAGAAATAGTACTAGTTTTAGGTCACCAAATATTCTCTTCCGCTAGCCAAACAGAGGGTGCAATATATGCTCTCCCTATTCTGATCACTCTTTTTAACTGTAAGTTCATCGTATTTACGCATGCGGCAGTTTGCTAACACATACTGTACTCCACATTTAAAACTGCAAATATCAACTGAAGGAGACATATTTCAAGTACTAAAAATCCTTCCCATCCCAACCACCTGTAAGGTCTCCCTCAGTAACAGGAACTGCTTATTGACATCATTGTTTTGAACACTAAAATACAAATGTAATTTCCACATTTACACAAGACATTTTTATTGTCCTAACAATTCCATCTTCCCTCTCTTGGAGCTAAGGCACACTATTGTACCAGCTTCAGAAAAAGATACTGCTATAAGCACCTTACTCAAGATGCAAGGTCTATGTAGAATTATGTGCAATGTTTAATACTTGTGTATACATACGTATCAGTTCCACATACAACTACTCCTTCACTAATTTTTCTGCAAATATCTTCCAGTTTTAATGGTACATTTAAATACCACCAAAACTCACTTAAAAGGATATTACATGATTCTATGAACACAGGTCAAGTAGTGTTACAGTACAGGTGTTGCAGTATATAGATGTTTAGTTCATACAATTCTACAGAACTTTTAAGCATAAGAATTCAAGCTTACACACAATAAAAAAAGTTAAACCATATGCTGACAAGCACACGTTTTGTTGAAATGAGACATGTGAAGAGACAACACTGTAAAACAGAAGGGGAAAAGGAAAGTACAACAGCAGAGAATGGTTGTGGTATTCTATTAGATGTAAGATGACTGGATTCACCAAGCTGATGATAATGTTCTGTCATGAGTAAGGCACAGGTCTATCTCCTCTGAAATTCTGCATGCATGATGAATGAAGCCATTTAGTACACTGGGACATTAAAGTATTCATGACGTGGCTACAAAAGAAATGCACATATTCTTACACATAACAGAAAGGTAGACAAATATGCAAGGAAAAAAAGATTCTCTCCTGTATTCCTGACATGAAAGGACATTTTATACAAAAATAAAATACTGTATTTTTGACAAGCCTAAGTGGGAAAATAATGGCTTTATCCCCCCTCCCCCATAATTGCATGATGGCAGCATCAACATACAGAACTTCACATTGTAATTACTGTATTACAAAAGTCTAATGATTCTTCTCAACCAAAAATTGTTTAAAGCTGAGTTCCAGAGATGGCTTACCCTATGCATCTGCTACATTCTAGCCCCTTCGGCAGATACCAACTGTTGGCTGCTAGCAGAGGCAGGAGCTCTTGATATCACCTACCATATTCACTCTCACAGACACAGAACTGCTAACAGGCCTCCAGAATGCAATTGTGAGGAGCACTGCACAATGCAGCAAGGTGGACTACTTGATATAAAAGCTACTGTTCATTTCAAGATTGCCTGTTTAAAAAACGGGAGCAATCTGAGACGCCCATCACAACAGGCAAAGTTCTTCCCTTTTTAATTATACCACTGAACTTAATACCCCAACTCTCATTTTATCAGCATGAAACTTAGTACACAATTTGTTGAAAGATGAGTTACCAATCACACAATACTCAACATTTTTCATACATAAATCAGTGCTCTGAAGACAGCTTTTATGCGATCAGCAGCTATTGAGAAGAATATATTCTGGGTATGCAATTAAGCATCTTCTGTGAGGAAAAACCTCTCTGAGTATGAGCTACCATCTTTCAGTCTGTATCAATTAAAAGCTTCAAACTAATTTAGCACCACACCCTGAAAATAAAAGGAGTCTCAGAAGAAAAAAAAAAAAAAAAAAAGAGAAAGTTCCCATGACTTCTCAAGCTATTTCTTCTGTCTCGTGCATTTCAAAGTAGTACTATCATCTCAGTTGATCCACAAAACATACGAGCTCAAATGTCTTGAAGTTATCTCCAATTAGAAATCTCCCCCCCAAAATATAGTAGAAGGTTCACAGCATTTATACTGCTTTTCCTGTAGCAGTAATCTGAACATTATTTCACATTAGCTATTTAAAATCATTATAAAAAAGCCATCTACAAATCCAGCAGTTCTCAAATGACAGCTGCAAACAAATTACATGAAGTCTCCTGTGATGTGAGGTAGAACTCTGTGTACAGCAGTGAATTACAAATGGAATTTCCACTCTCAAAATCTCTTACTAAAGAGAAGTGACAGTTTACAGTAAAAATCAAAATGCAGGAGAATTTAGGCATGTTTTTAACTGAAAAAGAAAACTTCAAACTGACAGTACACAGTACTAGCCCCAGTGTGTAGGAGCTCTGAGCCACTGGACTAACATCAGAACTGATGAAGTCTCCACAGATAAAACATTCCTAAAGGTTATTTTGGAGAACTTCTGCTTTCCTCACGCTGTTAGCGTGACACGGCTTCATGAAGACAAATGAAATCCAGGCATACTGTAGCAATCTAAAACTCCAAACTGTGACAGTTTTGTGTTTTCAGATTTTACCTGCAATCAGTTCTACAATGACAACAACAAAGACGTGGCAGTGTTCCTTTCCTTTTTGTTTATTCACCTGGTTACTTTTCAGTTTCAGTACTTTTCAAACTACTGCACAAGTTTATCTTGACTATTCCATCCCCCTTCATGCACCCCCCCAGGTGTTCTCCTATTTTCAATTGTTTATAGCTTAAAGAATGAAACCTCTTTGATGTGAAAACCCCAGTACACAAAATAGATGACTGACTCAAATTACTCTTGGAGGATTAGTGTCCCATCTTGATAGAAATTTCTTGTCTACTGATAAGGCAAGATAGATTGTTAGATAACAACAGGAAGAAAATGGCCATTTCAATCCTGCCAGCTTTTTAGCCTATGGAACACGTGAACACCACCTGCAACCAGTCTAGCAATAAACTGACATTGTAGAGGTAAATCTAAAAGATGAAATGGAAGACAACTGTAACTGAGAAACGAAATGATAACAGCAAAACTGTGAAACAGAAAACACTGCAGTTTTAGTGAGGCCTCTGTATCCCACTGAGGACATCCTAGGACATTACTACAGAGGCAGGCTGGTGCTGTGGCAGCCTGATAAACACAAAAAGGAAAAATAAAATTGACCAACTATTTCTAGTCAGAGAAAAGCTTGACACAGCCAGCACTGTGCACTTGCCCAGAAAGCCAACTGCATCCTGGGCTGCATCAAAAGACAGGGGATTGTTACTGTCTACTCTGCCCTCATGAGGCCCCATCATGAGTACTGCATCCAGCATCAGGGCTCCCCAGCACAGCAAGGATGTGGAGCTGTTGGAGCAGGTCCAGAGGAGGACACAAAGACAAAGGGCTGGAGTAGGAAAGGCTGTGGAAGCCAGGGTTGCTCAGCCCTGGAGAAAGGAAGGCTCTGGGGAGACCTCACTGCATCCTTCCAGTATCTGCAGGGGACATACAGGAAATCTGGAGAGGGACTCCATCAGGGAATGTAGTAATAGGACGAAGGGTGATGGCTTTAAACAAAAAGATGGGAGATTAAGATTAGATACTAGGAGGAAATTCCCACATGCTGCACAGCTAATGATCTATTAAATTTATTACAGCATTCCCTGCCACACAGCCTCCAAAGAAGCGACTGTCTGAATACTGGAAAACCCACTTGTGGGGAGCAAAGGACAAGTGTCAACTTCTGTAACCAGCATCTAGGTTACATTGCCTTCCTTGTATGGGACTGCACAGACCTGAGGCTAAACCTGAACCTCTGAAGAATGTCCTTAGACTCAGGTAGCAATCTGTTCTAATGACTTTCTAAGTCTACCTAGTAGCTGCAGAAGAGGTCCTTACAACTCAATACAATGTCAAACTACCACAAAATACTACCTCTAAGACATTCATCACTTCTTTGAAAAATTTGAATGCACACTGCATATGTGATTTAAACACAGTTTTGAGATTTTAATTACTACCCTTTTCAAAAAGGTATTTGCATTTGCAAGCTGCTTTAAAAGTTAGTCAGAACTCTGAAATTTTCAGCCCAAGTTCTCAGAGACTTTTAAATTAGAAAAATTGTAGCATTTGAGTCACAGAACTATCTAGCTAGCCCAACTCTACTGACATTCTTCTCAACCAATTTTGTCAGGACTAAGTGTAATTAAAAATATTAGTCATAATAAAATTAGAAGGGACTTCACTTAATCCACCCTCCAAACAGCATACCTGTAACGTTATGTAGAGGTATTTAATCTGTTAAAGGCATTCAACAATGGAAACTTTTTAATGTCCTCCAGGCACTCTACTCCAATGTTTCATTATTATCATCACTGAAATTTTTCTAATTTCTATTCAAATTTATTTTCCAGCCACAATTTAAGTTATTTTATGTCTGTAGTGGACAAGAAAACACTTTTTCCTTTAAGCAATAAAGAAAGAAGAAACAATTTATGCTTAAAACCAAGCTTCCTCAAGCTCAGTGCTTTGCACTGCTGACAGTTTACTGTGTGAACACGCAGTGAAAGAGACTTCATGAATACTTGGCATGCTTCCTTTGTCAGGTAAAGTTTGCGTAAGTTTTACTTTCAGCTTTTTCCAATCAAAAACAGCACAAATCCAGTAAGGTAAGCCATGCTAACACACAGGCAAAACAATATAGCATTCATCTTTTGATAAAGACTTGGTGATTTGTTGTTTTGGTGGTGTTTCCCCCCCCCCCATTTCATAGCATCTAAAATAAGAACAACAGACAAAACTGTGTCATGGAATGCATTGCAGTTTGGGAATTATTCTGTTGTTTAAAAATACAAAGCTCTTACAGTAGGAAAAGATTAGTACTACCAAGCACTTGTTTACCAATTTCTTTTACACTCTATCTGTGAGTCTTTATTAAGAAATATTTCTAATGAGAAGTTGCTTTAGAAAATTGCTATTGTTCACTTGAAGTTTCAAGGATTTCAAAATAGTAGAGCATCTGTATCCCAACCTTTGCTTAGTTAAGTATTCAGAAGCTGCAGTCACATAGTTCTCGGGAAAGGTCTGCTTCCTTTGTGAGTAATGTGTTTCCACAGAGAGCTTAGAAAAACCCATGAAATCTTGCAAGTGTTCAACTATTAGCTATGATACTGTTCAAAAACGAAGTACAGTCCTACACCAGTGCCAACTCCAAGTCAAAATCTTGCCTGCAATTTCCCATACACAGAGGACCTAAACAAAAAACACGACTGACACAAATTAGTCATTACAACACTGTTTGAAGCAGCTATAATCCTGCAAGTCCTTCTCAGAAAAACGTTCTATCATATGCATACTATTTGCATCCAAAACATTACCTCAACAGACAGAGGATATAACAGCAGATCAGCAGTGACCTGTCTGCCTCCCTCTCAAAAGCAGGAGTAAAAATACCCACGGAAACTTCATGAACTGTAACTGGATAAGGCTGGCTGCCTCCCGCTCCTTACCTGCTATTTCTGATCTGCTGGATCAGAGGTGATAATCGCTCTGGGAGGCAGTGCATTATCTCTGCCAACCGGCTGCTACAAAGTGAGCTACAAAGAATTAACAGTTTAATCTTTAAGGAAGGACTATTCTCAACATCCACTGGAGGCTCCGTTACCCCAACACAGGAACACAGATGTTTTAAGCAAACACTGTTGCTGAATACTCTGTATTGAAGCTAAAGCTCTAACAAGTCACTGAGTTTTCCTCTACCAGTGTATGCGTATGTTTGGCAGGTTGCCACACTTCACACACCAGGATTCACTAGTGTTTTCTTCCATTTTCTTCCAGTCCTGCACTGCAGCTAGAGGCTTACATTACTTATTCCCCTTTGCTTAAGGAAAGCATTTCTTAAACTGCTGGGCTGAATTTATGAAGGGATGACCAGAATACATTATCATAAGATACATGTCACATCCCATATCACCCAGATTCCTTGCTAACAGCACTTAAGCAGTTCCGCTCCTTATTGTTCCTGCAACACTTTCTTCTCTTACAATTCTTCGAACAAACATTTGCAGGGCTAATTTGTTAACAAGGAAAACAAAAGCTGCTGTGTTTTTATAAATGAACAATTTCAGTAGAATCAGCTTGATCTGAAATCCAGTTACAGTATGGCCATGAAAACAGTTTATTGGGCGTATAATAAATAGGAGGAGAAAGAACAACTGAAAACTCCAAGTCCACTGCTGCTGAAGCTCCTTAATGCACTCCTGTGACTCCAGCCAATAACAGGGCTGCAGTAAAAGTAAATTAGAACTTAACTACACTGATTTCAGGGTGCACAGCAGACAGCAGTCAAGACAAAACATCTGGGGAACACCGGCCTTTTACAACACAGATACACAGACCATTGTTACAAAATGGTAAAATTCAGCCAAACTCTGTATAGAATAGACTATTTCTGAATGTCTTATCACACTTGCAATAACTTAGCATGGGCAGAATTCAGAACCCTAGGAAATCTTTCTGAAATAACCCTCAAAAACCGGAGTTCTACTCTTTTAGTGCATGTTTATGCTGGACAGAGTAATACAGATTAAGTAAACTGAACCTGTATAACCTCTTAATTAAGTATCAGGATAATCCGTGCACAGAAGCTTTATGAACCAAAGGCTCCTCTTGCCCACAGCCAACCTTCTTTATCTCAGGGTATTTTTCCTTGCTGCTGAACACTCTCAACTGAATACACAAGCAGCAGTAACTTCCAGCACGCAAACTATTCCTCTCATTATATGCATTCATCTACCAGCTCACTTCTCCACTCAACACAGCAGACACCATTCCCATTTGCCCAACTGTAGAGTCATTACAGGTAGAAATCGTGCTCAGTACACAGTGATTACTGCTTTGCTTCTTTCAGGAAAAAGTATAGGCCAAGAAGAAGCATTCCACAAGAAACTGCTAAGAACACTGTTTAAATCAGTAGGGACAAAGCACACCTGAACAACTAAAACCATGCCCGTATACAGAATCCATCCAGGACATATTCTGTAGATAAAACTCAAGTCTCCCAGCATTCTATAAGCTTGAGCTTGCATGTTCCAGAATTAGTCTCTGTGGCAGTCTAAGTCAACAAAATAAAATAGCACTCTTAAATAAAAGCTCTATGCTTAGCATAGGTCTAAACCAACTTACCAATAGCTCTTTGAAGTCCCAGTCACAATTTTTTACATTTGCACAATCAATACTAACCTCACCATGAAAATCACCCCTTATGTATAAACTTGTTACCATGAAGGAGAGGGAAAACAATAATTGCACAGAGAAAGATGTGGGAAGAAATCTATTTTTATCATTTAGACTTTCTGCTAGTTCTAGATTATATCCAGATACATGTAAGTAATTCTGTTTTGAACTCTTGCCGGCTGCCCTAATTCTACAAGTCTAATATGCTATCATATTAGTTACTCCCCATTCCCCAGCATTGATCAACTACAGTATATACTAAGTAACTTTTAAATGACAAAGCTATCCATACCACAGTGAATTTGATTTTGAACATGTTACAAAAATATTTGTCAATCACAGTAATTTTCTCTCATCTGTTAACTAAATCCTGGTATCTATAAAGCTGCACATGAAATTGTATCTATTCCTAGTTCCACATTACAAAAACCAATTTGTTTACTGAACTACTTGTACATCACAGTATCAAAGAAGCAGCAAACTAATTAAGTTTTCCTCCAGCAAATCATTTTCATGTGTTTGAAACTTGCCTTATTTAAGATAAAATCTTACCTTTATTAGTAGGACTGCCACAACGTATTCCACTTTTGCTTTGGACAAAAATATGTTGCAATGCACTATATATGCAAATAAGCTTTGTTTTGTCATGCAGCATCCGGCACTTGATATATAGTCAACTGCAGCAGCACCCAGTCTTTTTAGGGCCTACTTTCTTTGCACAGCAGATGTAAACAGCTCATTTTCCAGTAAAGACACTTTTGCATGGGTTGATTGTAAGTAAATAAAGCCAAACTCAGTTTAGTTATTAGTTTTGGTATCCATTTCACTAACTTGCATTATCCCATTAATTATCAACACCAAAAGAAAGCTAGTAGAAGTCAGACGCTTCGAGTTGATGCAGTTAGTACAAAAAAGGAAAATAAACAGGGAACACTCAAAGCACTCTTCAAAGACCATCATGCAAGTGTTGCAGAAGGTTAAGCCCATCACCCATTTTTGTTTACCCTTACAAGGATTTAATTACACGTGCAACAGTCTTTGCATAGCACCCATTTAATCCATGCCACCAAAATGGTAAACTTTGTAGTTACCAATCGTCTAGATGGGGGTCAAAAGGGCTAATGTCTTAGATTGCTCTTAATCATAAGATATCCTCAGACAAACCTCCCCAGTCTTCATTCTGGCTCTACAAACACAAAATCAAGCAAGAAAATGTAATACCATCTACTTTAAAAACAAAAACAATTTACAGCTTATTTCCATTTAAAATAAAAGAAAAAATACTCTGCACTATATACAAAAATAAATTGTTAGTTAACTTAGATTTACTTCAGCTATAGTTACTCATTAATA
This sequence comes from Tympanuchus pallidicinctus, assembly GCF_026119805.1. Classification (NCBI taxonomy): domain Eukaryota; kingdom Metazoa; phylum Chordata; class Aves; order Galliformes; family Phasianidae; genus Tympanuchus; species Tympanuchus pallidicinctus. Next base: position 405,279 of record NW_026294659.1, read on the forward strand.
CAATTTTATTAGGTCCTACTAACAGTTCACTGTTAAGCAAACAAAGGCATCAATAAAGAATATATGCTCAAAGATTCCAAGACGATGCATTGAAAACGTGCATTAGTTTGTATTTTATTTCTTAACAAGCTAAACAATATAAATACCTTAGAGAACTCTATAGTTATTTAGGAAGGTTGACCTGTGCTTGATGAGAACTTAAAATCAGTTAATTAGCGCAACCTTAACAGATTTTAGAACATAATAGCACAGGATGATATCAAATTAACATATAATTAATCTAGTGACTGTTTCACACAGTGTTACTAACATTGGTATCCAAGTAAGATATGCTCCATAGAAGGAGATAAAAGTTGCATTCTATTTATCTACCACACTTTAATGCACACAACTTAATTCAAGAGCCACGTAATGGCATTTCCTCCTCTAACAGCTGCCATATCATTACTTGCCAAGTTGTTATGTGATAACCCTGTCATTTTCATGTAGTAATGAGTGGTGCAAGAATTTGAACGCTTTCACATGAATCCATTCATTAATCAAACGTACTTAGTCTGAAAAGACCTACAGTCAACAAGTTTATTTTGAGAATTGTTCTTTCCGCCATTTCAAATTAAATTTTCAATATAAGATTACAACATGTATGCATCCAACGTATCTTGACAGCCAGCACCGCTACTCTTTGCAGAGAGCTCCCATACACACTAGCAACACACCTAACACTCGAAATGCACACAGACAGACACACAAAAATAAGAACTTAAACTGAACTCCATGGGATCCCTCCTGGGGCCATCCATTCTTTTTTCATTTACTGTTCTGTGGAGTTCCAGAAACACCTCCACCGGTTGTGAGAGCTTTAGTGTACAATAGTAGCACTGCAACATGACTCATCATCTCAGATACCAGAAGAAAATGGAATTTCTTCCTTACTACCACAAGGTTCAAACAATTACCTTTGCTCTTTCCAGCACTGAGAGAATTAGAAAGCACGTGCTATTAAAATGGAGGTTTATGTGACCATTTAAAAAGGGGCACTGAATTCTGAAGATACTGTCTCCTTACTGTCAAACAAAACTCAAGAAATCCTGGTCAGTTGTTCTTTGAACTTCCTGCTTATTGACTGAATGCACACGACAGAGCTCCTGAAAACAAAGATGGCTTATTCAGCAGAGCTAAAATTTTCACATCACCATGATGCACTGCTTCTACAGAAAAGCCATAGAAAACTATTTCTGGAAAAATCTATCAGGAGAGTTCAGTGTACAGAGATAACAGTTCTATTAAGGATATGATTATTAAGTATCAGTTCAGTACACTGCTAACACACCCTTAACAGTTTTATAAGAATTGCTTATATCAACAAATAATCAACTCCATAGAAATCTGTATGCAGTAGATATTGTTTAATAGTATTAGAATTTGTATCAGAGAGTGTATTGAATATCTACCAGAAAAAGCAGGAACTCAACTTGTACTAATTCATCATACTAATAACTGTTCATAGCATTTCAATTTGCAAAACACACAATGCACACACAACACTTACATGGAAGATGCTTTCCTCACAGTATTGTAAACAACTTCTGATTTAAAAAAAAGATTACTCACATCTCACATGCACACACCCCAAATGAAGAAAAAAGGAAACAAAGGAAAAAAGCATTACGGAGATAGATTTGTTAAAATAAGATGCTAAAGGTCCACACAAAAAATGAAGTGCAGACTGACATCTATCATTTTCAAATCAAAGTGAAGGACGGATTATGATCTGGCCATGTTTCTGGAAGGACAACTGGATTTACAACATTTAGAAATCAAAGCCTGCAAACCTATGAAGCCCTAAGTTTCTTGATCCCCAAAAGTGAGAAAATTCCAAAAATATAACCACATTCATATTAAAAAAAAAAAAGCAAAGAAAAAAAGGCAAATCACACGCCCTCTTACAAAAAAACTGTTATTTAAAGTTATCAGAGGAAAAAAAAGCAGTCTAAGAATGGTAATGGGATGAAGTATCTATGTTGCTCTGAAAGTAAGGCATCCCTTTTATTTCCAAGGAAACTATAGCAGATAAAAGAGCACAGTGCCACTGTGTGATGGAGGATATCCTCAGCACTATTTTTCAATAGCCACTACATGAGCTATGGATTCTCACCAGCAATGAACAAGAAAGAGCCTGCATACAGAAAAACCTGCATCAGCAGAGGTGACCCACTGTTGCCACTGCTGAAACACACCACCCACCCATTACTGTGCTCATATCCACTGGCTGGTCTCCAGAAGTGTTCACCAAACATCAGCAAATCTGTGCACAAAAAAATGGCACCCACTGACAAGTTTAGTTTCACATCTTTACTTCATAAGCACTTCATGTCAGATCCCATTTGTATCAGACTGCCCTTCTGCTGCTATCTGTTATACAGCAATAAAACGTAATGGAATATTGGTGGGAAGGTTCAACCTCTACTGCCCTATCACCATCTGCCTCTGACATCATGGGCCAACATAATAAAATAGGTGGCATTACTTTCAGAGCAGCCCTTGTATGACAACTGCTTGGATATTCAATGCTACTTTTTTTTCAGTCTCAAATGTCTTCTTGAAAATGAGATCAGCTTCCCCACCTCTCACTCCTATTTGGGAAAAAAGCAGAGCAGAGCTGCATGTTCTACTACTCATTTTTTGGACAAACTCCTAAAGCTTTAAACAAAATGCTATCATTTGTTAAGTATCTGCAGGAAAGTCTAGTTTACAGCACCAAGAGGACAGCTGAAAACTATGTATTGTAAGTAAGGAAGCACCTCTGCTATCAAAAATTACAGAACTTTCTGCAACTATTAAAATAACAACTTAGAGTACTCAGAGGTTTGTTAGGATTTTGTTTCCTATGATTTCTTATTATGCATATTCTTAGAGCTCATTCCACCTGAACCCCAGCTTAATTTATATTAAATATATCAGAAACTACAAAGACATCTTCAAAAGCAGTTGTCAGTTTTCATAAGTGCTTGTCACCAACTTAAAATCAAGACAGTTGTAAACAGATTTTTATAGGAATTTGGGACTACAGTTTTTTACTTAAACAGACTGCTAGAGAGTGAAATAGTTAACAGAAAACAGACCAAGATGATAGAGCAAAAAATTTGGAAGTTAAACTGACATACTCATATTCATGGCTGGATAGTGATAGGACAAGGGGAAATGGTTTTAAACTGAGACAGGGGAGGTTTAGGTTAGATATGAGAAGGAAGTTTTTCACACAGAGGGTGGTGACGCACTGGAACAGGTCACCCAAGCAGGCTGTGGATGCCCCATCCCTGGAGGCATTCAAGGCCAGGCTGGATGTGCCTCTGGGCAGCCTGCTCTGGTGGTTGGCGACCCTGCACATAGCAGGGGGCTGGAACTGGATGATCTTTAAGGTCCTTTTCAACCCAGGCCATTCTGTGATTCTATGATATTCATGAATGCCAGACTGTAGCAATTCCACTTACTGAAGTTACAAAATAATTAAATATGTTCTTGCTTTGCATCCTGCGAATCCCAAATTTAAAAAGCAGGCTAATTTTCATGACCATGAGAATAATTTATAGCACCAACAAATTGATAAGCATGTTTTCCTAAGAGAAGGTACAAATGAGTTCTTCCCATACACTGAAGCATATTATGCATACAGTAATGTATATATGTTTGACTATAGTCATGTTCTATAGTAGTTACTTTTCTGAATGAAGTAAACATCTGTTCAATTCACATAGGAAAGTAAACAAAAAAGCAATTGACCATTTATATGGTTTTGAGTTATATACATAGTCACAAGCAAGCTATGCTGGTCTTTAACAACAAGCAAACAAACTTTTTATTCCCAGAAATGTGAAAAGAAGAATCTCAAGGCCAAAGAATAAAAAAAAAAAAGGCCTTTTTCCACATGCATGCATTTTTTCACCTACTGCTTTACAAGCATCTACATTTTAAACAGCGCATTTTAAACACGCAGTACCTCAAGAAGGTGGTAAATTCCCATATGAGAACACTTTTCTAACATACTTTCCTAAGACACTTGTCAACCTATTTTACACATCTCATGAACAAGCATGGTTTCTCACACCAATCACACAAAGCCAGGAAGTGTCTCATTATAGGTTCTTAAATACTGTCTCTAATCAGCACCACATACAAGGTCACTTCTTTTTTGATCAGTATATGAAGAGTCAAGAACTTTTATAGAAGCAGACAAGGCACACACTTCATATGTAAAAGTCAAATGATCAGGCAACCTAACAGCATGACTAACTGCCCTGCCATAAATCCAACACTCTTCTGGAACTGAAATCTGAACTTCGTTTTAGAAAAACTACCAGAATACTATCACAACTTCTTCCAAGAGAAGAAAGAGATTTCCAGTCAACATAGACTTCGAGTACATCCCATACCTTGTATCAACTAGAAGTATATCTTTTCTCAATCACAGTACCTGCCATACAGTTCCCTACTTTAAAAATTAAATTAGAGACCATTATTTATTAATAAAAATAAAGCATGTGTTCTAAGAACTGCAGTCTTAAGCTGACCAAGCTGTCCACTTGAAATTGACTCAGAAGTTACTTAGAACTGAGACAATTAAGGCAGTCAGATCTCCACTGCAATAATGGTTTCGTTACCCACTTGTTTCATGCTGAGAGGCACACAGGTATGGCCAAAGCACAAAACATCACTGCCAACATAGGAAGGAAGTCTCTTCAAAAGTTCATATTAAAGTGCTAATATCAAGACTACATTAATAACACTGATTATGGTAAGATGCTCAGAAGAATCATAAGAAACAGGTGCTTTGATTCCAAAACCAGCCCAAAAAAGCCTTGCACTCCCAACCTGCTGTGGGCTTGTCAGTGCTAATGCTAACATATTTTCACATTTCAAGAACAACCTAATACACTTTGCACTACCTTCAAGCCTACAGTTTCCAACTAGCACATTTCATCCCCAACTTTTTTGTGACCAAATTTTCAATGTCAAAGATGCTCATTCTAATACTAAATCTACGTAGCAAGTCTAAGCTTGCTTCTACAGTTCAGCCACTATTAACAGACTAAGCACCATTCTGTATAGAAGATGAGGTAAGGGCTTAAAACAGTGAAGTGACACTGATTCATAGTGTAACTATTATTCTTCATGTGGAACAATTCCTCGTGGCAGGACAAGGGGAAATGGTTTTAAGTTGAGGGAGGGAAGATTCAGGTTCTATGTCAGGGGAAAGTTCTTTACAGAGAGAGTGGTGAGGTGCTGGAACAGGCTGCCCAGAGAGGTTGTGGATGCCCCGTCCCTGGAGGTGTTCAAGGCCAGGTTGGATGGGGCCCTGGGCAGCCTGGTCTAGAATTAAATGGGGAGGTTGGTAGTCCTGCCTGTGGTGGGGGGTTGGAGCTTCATGATCCTTGAGGTCCCTTCCAACCCTGGCCATTCTGTGACTCTGTGATTAGTGGACACTGTCAGAAGACAAACTACAAGAGCCTAGCAAGAACATTCACACAGCTTCTACACTTTCAACTGTTAGTAAAGCAGTGATGAAGAAGTGATTTGTGAATAGATGCACTGACTTTTTCATTGAAATCTTCAAAAATAAACCTTTTTTTTTCCTTTTATTATATGTTCTGCAATCGACTACTGAAAACACACCAAAAAAAAGTAATAGTGAAAAAAAAAAAAAAAAAAAAAAGAATTCTGAAATAATTTTATCAAAAACTACATGGGAAATGTACCAAAAGGAATTTTCACTAATATTTAGGAACTTGCACCTACTTCAAATGAAGATCAGCAATTTTGTGCAAGTTCAATTGCTTGGTTTATATATCAGAATATTACTGAACATTACCATTTTAGCACAATTCTAAGCACTATTTCAGTTTTACCTGATGGTCCAAGTAAACACAGCAAATGAAGTGGAAAAAGAACCGATCCTTTCCATAAAAGCAGCGTGTCAAGTTCCACGCATTAAAAATGTTAAACGTTATGAAATCAAGCATGTTTCAGCTCTTCCAAAGACCACATGTATACATCTCACACACAGCTACATTCCGCATGCAAATATTCTTCTCCTGGCATAATTGAGTTGACTACATGAAATACCACCTTTTCAGAACCACTTGTCTCTGTAAACCCCAGTTAAGCATGTAGAATTTTTACAGCAAAAGAACAATTATCAAACAAGACACACAACAGCAGAGTTTTCTAAAGATGCACTCCTAGCAACAGATTTCCAATGAAGCACACAAGCACTGGATTCCTTTTCACTATCATTCACAGGGTAACGTTGTCAGTATTAATGACCAACTATTGGTAAGTTATGTCAGGTGCTAATAAATAGGAGGTAGGGAACAAATACCTGAACTGATCGCAATACTAAGAGCTAACAAGAAACTGAAGGTGGAAAAAGGCTTAAAAACTTAGCATGTTTCAGGCATGTGAAGCCTAGCATTAAGAGGATTGCACAGCACCAAGAAACTTAATTGGACACTGAAGTAGGTGCTCAGAAACAGAAGCACACCCTGGAGAAACGCCACAAGAATACAAGTAGGCAAGACTATTAAGAACTGATGCACTATTCAGCAATTTATGCCTCTGCATTTTCTTTTAACATTACTCAAACAGCCACTTAATGTATTTGTAATGATTTTCCTTTGTGTAAGTATTCTGTACAGCTTTTGATGTCTAAGGTGCTTCATGCATTAATGTATGCATCATTACTAATTAATAATGCTGCATATTCAATAATAGTTTTTAAATTAGGCAATATATGACTTCTCAGGTCCAAATAAAAGTCCTTTTGTTGCACATAATTACAATGTGAGATGGTCAAAAACAAACACACCATAACCCTGCAAGAAAAGGTTTGCATTTGGAATCAAAACACATTTCATTCCAGTAGCTTTGGGGTATTCTAGGAAGCAAAATTAAATAGAAATAGAAGAAGTCTCCAGTTGTGGCAAACTATTATTTTAACAACCTCTTCTTTAGCCTCAGCATGCACATAGTAGCAGTTAATACAAAAAAAAAAGTCATCCACAAAATAAGTCTAACCTTATTGGAAGCTCATTTTAAATACATACTCAGGCCTTCACAGTTCTTATAAACTAAAAAGCACATATAAGGAGTAGTTTTATACTTGACTGACAGTCAGTATAACTCTACTAAGAAGCTTATAAAAAAAACAGAGCAATACAGTGGATCTATGGTCATCTGCTGAATTCCAATTTATTCAGAAAATAGTTAATAAAACTTGATAGAACATCTAAGAGATGGGAAAAAGAAGAGTAAAGAATCTCAGAAGTAAAGAGCATCAAGGTAATCCCATCACAGCCAGGGAAAAGTCTCCAGTTGAAAAAGCAATACTCCCATTTGAGTGCACATTTTTAACTTGAAGTTATGTTATGTAAGTCTAAAAAGAAAATGCGAATTGCTTGGACAAGCTCAGTAATTAATTTCTAGATTTTGCTTTAGAAGAGTCCTAAGAAAACGCTGGAAATACCCTGATGGGCTCTGAAGTTTAAGAAAATGCAATACCTTCAGTTTATATGTAATTAGCTCTGCATTTGCAGGAGACAGATATAACAGGTTAGTTACCTATTCCAATATGATCTTATACTGAGAACAGCACAAGATTTTAAGGTAAAATTGACAGATTTATCCCCCTTTGTAAACTGAAACAAGACTTCCAGTTAAGATAATTCTTTTTAAGTGTTAGAAAAGGACAGACTGAAACTTCTTTAGAATACAAGCTGTATGTCTGCTCAAATAGTTCCTTCTTAAAAAAAGATGCTAACAAATCTGTGTGATGCTGGCTCTATTCATAACAGTAACTAGCTGCTGACAGCTGGGAACTTCGATACGTTCTGGATTTGCCTGTACTCTGAAAAGGATTACAGATACAACTACAATGATAAAGAACTTTGTGATTCCCCACTCTAATAATTCAACATTCAGCAAGTAGAAAACAGAACATTCACATGAGAATTAAACAACAAACTGGGCAAGTGAACAAATGGAAGGTTCATGTTAACTGTAATAATATTTCAGCTAACATTTGTATAGTACCTTGTAAGAGAAACTTAGTATGTTTAAAATACGATTCATTACCTCTGCTAAACCATGTTTCACTGACTCTCATATAAAGAGACTGATAATTTCTTCAGCCTACTAGAATTTAATGAATTTCATTTAGACATTCAGGCATTAATGCTGACCTCAAAGCTACAGCAATTAACTACAAAGAAAAGTACAGAATGGAGAAACAAGAGGGATATGTTATTAAGTGTTGTGTCATTGAACTCCTCCCCATTAAATATTTTTGAAAGAAAAAAAAATAAAAAAATGCAATCTGTATTTCTTCAAAGTTAGTAACAGACAAAAGCATTCAAGGGGAAAACTCAGATGTTTTTATACTTCATTCCGTGTGTTTTAAGCAATACTACTACTGTTTTGTCAACTTTAAAGTTAGAAATGTGCCACAGTAAGCAACCTACAGCAGAAAAGAAGGTCTTTAGAATCTAAAGAACTATACCTGTATGAGTCTCAAAGAAGAGAGTCTAGCTTCTGGATTTCAGCAATGAAACAGTAAAGAAGTGAACATGCATCAGGTATGACAAAAAAAACTAACCGCTGATTAATCAAAAAAAATAAACAAAAGACGTGAACAAAACTAAATTAAAGCTGCACAATCTATAATTACCCAGATATACACATACAAACAGCCACTTACGTTTCTAGCAGAACACAAAAACCACAGTAGGTTACAATACATTCATGCCGAACAAGATGGAAAGAGCAGATAATGCAGCAGTGTTGCACAATTAGAACAACTAAGCAGTAGCTACATGCTAAGCGTGCCAGAAGATACCTTCCACAAGCTCAAAGAAATGGTAGCTTTTTCTAACCACAATCCAGCATGCTGATACTTTGCCCAGATAAGTTTAAATTGCTTACCTCCTGTAGAAGATCTGCCTGTTCAATGGCTTTGAGAACATTTTTTTTGGAAGTCTCCTGGACCTCCCCTCCCAAGAGAAACTCATCCAGAATAAAATAGGCTTTTTCAAAATTGAAGATGATATCAAGTTCACATACCTGAAAAGATCAAGTATTACTGCAAAGTGGGAGAATACTCTGAGGATACCCTCAGAAAACTTAACTTATATTTTCAACAAGCTTCACCAAATCAAGATATTGGCCTCAGGCTATAACATTTTAAGTAGGACAACAACAACAACAAAATTAACAACAAAACTGAAACCAAGATTTTTTTGTTTTGTTTTGTTTTTTTTTTTTTTTCCTCAAGTTGAACAACTACAGCAGCCTCTTTTGAAAGGTTTTTCACTGTTTAACAAAGAGTGCTCAATTCACAGCTATCAGTCCGACACGGATCTTCATGAAGCAACAGAAGATCACTACAGTTCTCTATTTCCCTGAAGTATCCAGGGACAGATGATGCAATCTTATAGAATTTTTTTTTTAACAATCAATTTCTTATTCATTCTGCGTGCATCCTAGTCAAAAGGAGTCGGAAAGCAAAAGGATGAGCAGTTTTCCCAGAAGTGCAAATGCACACTGCTTCTGTTCTGTTTGGTTTTGGTATCTGCGAAAGCAGATGTCTTCTTTTCTTCCCCTTCTTGCTAGTTCACAACCAACTGCCTCATTTGAAAGAAGACATAAGAAGTGCTGGGGGGAGGGCAGAATGTACATACACATGTACAGAACACTGCCAGAGAGAAAAGAAAGTGGAAGCCTGGACAAAAAGCTAAGGATAATATTTTATCTAACCTCTAGCAAGACCACTAAGAAATGAAATAAATACAGGTAATTAACATCAGATTAAGAACTGTTCTCCAAATTCTTAGTTTACTTTTATACTCTAGGCATTATACAGGCAACTGTCAGTTTAGTTTGGCCAGGTAAGCAACAGAAAAACTGTTAAGATATACCTCTTCAACAGCTAGTTTGTGCTCTTAAAAAGGCTTTGTGAAAATAAAATAACAACACAATACAGACAGTGAATCCATAAAAAATAACCAGAAAAAGTTTCTAACTCACACTGCCAAAATACTTGTCAAGAAGTTCTACATAACGATGAATTATTTCCAGAGTTATTAGTTCATTGTCCTGATCTTCAATGGCACAGCAGAAATAGAGGCTTGCATATCTGTAATAACAAAGTTATCCTCATGTTAGCAAAAGACGAGTGAAATGAATGCATTTCAGAGGTATTAAATGCTCTGTAGTCCTTCAAACTCAAGTTTACAGTATTGATACTCTATATCAACAGCCATGCAAGTTCCATCAAAGAACAGCTTGGAGACCACCAGACATGCACGTGGGCACAAAAGGATCTGTCTGAGTCAAGCAAGACTTCAGTCTTTAATATTCTTTAATTGATGGAATTAAATTAGCTTAAGTGGTGGTTGGAAAAGGAAATACATTTAATTATTTGGCTCCCTGGCAGTTCAGAGGCAAGATGTTTACTGTACTTGCAACATCCAAGCAATGGTATACTAATAACAGATTAAATGTTAAATTTATATCACGTTAGTTCGGCATGTAGATATTAACATCTAATTGAAATGTCCTGGGAAAAATAAACTGAACTAGTAATTTAGGATTTGGTCTTTAGAGAATACAACTAATGCCAAAAAAATTCAAGACCAAGGTCATATACCCCAGTCACTATTAAGTCAACAACTTGATTACTACCAGCAGCTCTGGCGTCAGGAGAGGCTATCAGCTTGACTGCAGCATTTACTTCCACCTTCAAATACAAGGAATTATTTACCTCTGATATGATCTTGAGCTCCACTTTAACAAAAAGACCATCCCATTCTACTGTGCATTACCACAGAGTTGTTCAATTTCTGCCTAAAAACAGCTGATGGAAAACCAAATCAGGAAAACCTCCTCATCCTTTAGAAAAGCGCCAAAACCATATGCCACACAAATACACATGGCAGAAACGAAATCTCAAGTAAGACCTGTTTTAACTGATATTTTTTGTGAATGAGGAGCTGCTTTGGTTTGCCTGTTTAGAGAGAGTTACTGGCAGCATTAAACAGAGAAGCCAATCTGGTTTAAAAGAAAAAAGTCATCAAGATTTAAATGCTAAGTTTAAGATGCATATTCTTTTCCTGTATGCAGAAATCGATACAAGTTTGTAACACTACACAGAAATTTTACCAGCTGGGACTCCGTAAGCCCCAAAAGAAACTCCCACAGGTTTCATTTAGGATTCACATAAAAATTATTTTATAGTAGGTTTCAATTTGTCTCCCAGTCACTAAGCCACCATCCATGACAATGCTGCAAGTTCCACTCTCTTACCAAGTCAGATTGCCGTGGCTTATTTCATCATGAACACCTCATCAGAAATACTTCCATACAAAAGTTCTAAACTCTTATTAAAAAAAAAAAGAGCTATCCCACAAAACCTAACTTAGGGTGATGAGGGTGAAGGCACTTTTAGTGAAACACTTCACACTAATTGCTCTTTTAGATCTCTCCGTAGTGACTTGTCAGCTCATCTTAAGTCCTATTTGAGAACAGTTCTTTTGATTTTACACTGCTATGCTATTCCCTCTCGTTAATACTTCACGGACGTTTACAGCCATTGTGGTAGCTTACAAGATGTTATCTGTTTAAGACATCTTTCAGACAAAGCTGTTCAAAAGAAAAGTATTGGAGAGTTATGCTGTAAACAAAAAAAATTTTCAAGCCTCCTCAGTATTTTATTTTATTTAAGTCTAACTCCATGTTAGAGTATTAGCTTGCTTTGCTGACATTTACACTCATTACCTGCACCTAGGTGAAATTCATCTATACAAAACTTCCTTCATATTCAGATGAGCATGGGTAAACCATTCCCTTTCAGTGCTTAAACAATTTGAATTCTATATTGATAAATCTCATTAAATTTGACCTAAATATCTGTATTTAGCCACAAAGGAGACTCCTTGCGTTTCTCTATTACTTGAGAGTCTCTTTTGATGCACAGAATTATTTTATCTGAATACAAAAAAGAAGGGGAGAGAGAAAAAAAATACTTTACTTTGCATAGAACACTTTCCAGGAAAGCTGTCTGCTCTCAGTGTTCTCATTTAAAAGAAAATGAAACATACTTTTGAAAGACTTCATTTGGAAGCTATTAAGCAGAGTACACTTTCAAGCACTGCCAACTGCAGTTTTGGAGAAAGAAACTCAAGAAACAAAAACTACTCATGGTAACACAAAATGGAGTCTTGGGTATTTATCAAAATATGCAGAGAACATTTTCCAAAGAGGTTTTTTGTTCTTTTTTTTTTTTTTTTTTTTTTTTTTTAAAGTAGTAACTGCAAACAATACAAACACTCAAATTTCTGCTTTTAGGTAAGTGACTTTTATAGGTGTTTATTTTTGCGGAGGGAACCAAATTCATGAACATCCCCCAACACGTACAGAAATTCAGTAGTGGGAAGCCTGAAAACTGGCAATTAATCCTCCAGCCAAGTGCTCCTCTATGCTCACTATTTCTGCTGAGGTACCAGGTCACTACAAGCACAGCCTAACTTGCAAAACCTACCGTTTTAATGGTGCTCTACTATATGAGAGAACATCCACTGAAGACATCACTGGAAAGTTTGTAAAGTTGCTGGCTGAGAACATTCAGCATCTAAGTTGTTTTGCAGGTAAATTCTAACTACAGACATCTAGGGCCTACAGAGCTTGGAAGGAACAGAATTCAATTGGAAGAATATGGAACTAACAGGTGGATCATTCAGTGGACAAGAAATCAGTTGCAAGATCATACCCGGAGAATGGTGGTTAATAGTTCAATGTCCGGATGGAGATAGTGATGAGTAGTGTCCCTCAGAGGTCAGCACATAGGACCAGTGCTATGTAATATCTTCATCAATAACATCAACATTAGAATCAAGGGCACCCTGAGCAAGTCACACCAAGGTGCATGGTGAGGTTGGCACACCTGCAGGATGGGATGCCATTCAGAGAGACCTAGACAAGCTTAAGCCCAGGAGAACCTCACGAAGTTCAATGAAGCCAAGTGCAAAGTCTTGCACCAGGATCATGGCAACTCCCACTATCAGTACAATCTCATGTACAGATGTAAAGACGGAGTACAGCCCTGACAAAAAGGACCTCGGGTACTGGTGGATGGCAAGCTAAACAAGCACCAGCAACATGCTTCCACAGCGCAGAAAGCCAACCGTATCCTGGGCTGGATCAAAAGAAGCACGGCCAGCAGAGCAAGTGAAGTGATCCTGCCCCTCTACACCACGCTGGTGAGATATCACCTGGAGTACTGCATCCAGATGTGGAGTCCTCAGTACAGAAGAGACATGGAGCTGTAGGAGTGCATCCAGAGGAAGGCCACAAAAATGATTCAAGAGATGGAACGCCCCACTGTGATGACAGGCTGAGAGAGCTGGGGCTGCGCAGCCTGGAGAAGGCTGCAAGGTGACCTGATAGCAACCCTTCAGTATTTAATGGGGGGACTAAAAGAAGGAAGAGAGACACCTCAGCAGAGTCTGTTGTGATAAGACAAGGGAAAATGGTTTCAAACTAGAAGAGGGGAGATTTAGATTGGATAGAAGAAAAAAGGTTTTTTTTTTTGTTTGTTTTTTTTTTTTTACAGTAAGGATACTGAAGCACTGGCACAGGTTGCCCAGACACGTGTTGGAAGCCCTGTCCCTGCAGACACTCAAGGTCAGACTGGACAAAGCTCTGAGCACCCTGATGTAGCTGGAGGTGTCCCTGATCACTGCAGGGGAGTTGGACTTGATGGCCTTTAAACATCCCTTCTAACTCAAACAATTCTGTGATTCTGTAATTGAAAAACACCACAACACCACCTCTAACACGTAAACAGGTGCTTCAAGTAGCCTGAGAGTTTTGGATTTGGTGACAGGTTATCACAGTTGACTCACTGAATGTTCTAATCATTAAAATTTTCCTTGGGAAAAGATTATTTTTTTCCTCTTTCAAAGAAATTACATATTTTTTTACTGGAAGTTCTGAGATTCTAGAACACACAGAGCAGTGGCTATTTAATTAAGATACAGAAATAAGCAACAATAATAAAGCTATATGAGATTTATCTTGCAGTTTCCAATTTCAGCAGGCTATAACCTTCTATAGTTTAAGAAATGTGCAAAAAACTTGGTAAACCTCTGTAAGATAAAGATGCTGCTTCTACTTGGATGTATACAGAGGTCCTCCTAGTACCACAAGAATGAGAATATTGCACAGAGGACCCAATCAAGTTAGACTACCAAACCTAATTAACTATTATCAATACATCCATTTAGTTTTATAGTCACCTACTCAACCCCATAGTTACATTTTAACAGATTCAACTGGCAATTAGATGCACGTAAGGAAAGATAATGATCACGTCCTATGCTGGGCTTGTGCCCCTCACCACACGACAGCATCGTGGGATGATCAAAATGCTTCGAGTGGAGATGCACACACCTTGCAGAACGTGCTCTTTCTTTGGAGTAGGAGAGACTTTTTTTCTGTAAAGCTTTAAAGTAACCTGTGATTAAGGTTATTGTGCAGCAACAGCTGACTGTCACAACATTAAAGGCAGTGCAGACTGTGCCAATTTAAAACCATATAACATAAAGACAATCCCAAACTGCCATATAAAAGTCACATTTCTTGATCACATTACCTATCAATGATAACCAAGTCCTACAATCTCAGCATACCAAATGCTAACAAGAAAAATTTACATCAAGAACTTACTCCGCTTTTTCCTAGAGTGCAATATACTGCAATATGAAAATAAATAACACTGTCAGAAGCTAAAGCAGTAAGTAGTTAAGATCTTTGAAGAAAAAAAATCCTATTTTAAAGTCCTTTTTCACTAAAATACTAGAAATTATAACATTTAATATTGATTTATCTGCCAAAAGGGGAAAGCTGTATGAACTTCTATCCTATACGATCCAACACAACTAGTTAAAAAAATGACAAAACGAAGAGCAAACATTAACAGTATTCACTACGTTTCTAATCAGCTGTCTGCAGCCAATTCCCTCTCAATTGTTATAAAGCACAACTGTTAATGGATTCCCATATTTCAATTTTCTATCCAGCAAGCCGCTTCAAATCTGTCCCTTGAAATCAGAAGTTGAGATTCTTTTTAAGTGCCTACCAGCCTGAAAATCTCTCTTCCAAACCAACTGCAGAACATATCCAACCCAATTCACAAGCAATGTCAAAAACAGGGCACACTTCCACGCGTATTTTCAGATCTCTAAAGAACTTGTTTCTCCAATGAAAAAAAAATGCAGGTAACAATGACTGACCTAGTTTTGCAACCGTATCAATGCTACATGCATGGAACTAAGAAATAAAAGCAAAATATTCACATGGATTTTAAAGACCCCTGTAGTTCCATCATCTTGAAAACTCGTCCAGAAATCATTCCATGTGAATGATAAGGATGAAATAAAACAGAGCTAAGGAGGCTAATCAAAATCGTCCAGCCTTCCTGATAAATGTTAAATATAAGAAAGCAGCAAAAGCTACCAGCTTGTCAATTTTGCATTTGAGCTGGTTTTATTCTTGAAAAAAGGTACATAAATGAGACTCTAGAGTATACTTTTAATAATGTCAGCCATTCTTTGAGTTGCAATATCTAGGTCAACTCTAACACCTGAGAAGTTGACAGTTAATACACTCTAAAAGCAATCATAGCACAAATTTCAGCAATTTCAGACTCATAATAGCTATGCGTACATAATGTACAACTGCAATATGAACAACTTATACTGAAAAACATTTGCACTGGAAGGTTCAGATATTTCCCAATACTCAACCAGGTAAGAATAGATCTTAGGAGAGATGTGCAGGAATCTTTTGCCTGCAAACAAACATATGCACCTTGTGCAATTCCACAAACCATGCAAAGTTTCTGTTACACGTCTTGCTCTTTTAGCTGACTGCTGTTCAGGAAGTACTGGACCTTGACTACTGTAGCTGTCAGTATTACTGTCTGCTTCTGAGCTAACAGATCTGTCTTCTCAAAGCGATTACAGTAGTTGGGACTCATCAACTTTAGTTACAGTAAGATGATTGGAAAAAGTCTTTCCACAGAGACACGAAAGCAGTTACTGTTACCAAGCATACGATTTTCAACTCACTATCCCCTGCCACCCAGTCATTCTGGTGATGTTTTAGCTTTGTGTTACTTGCTAATAAAGCAAAAGCAGAGCAGAAACGGATATTAACTAGCTTGATACAAGCTAATCTTAAGCAATTTCATAGGCTAACTCTGTCAGATTGGTTTGCAGACAGCAAAATTACTACTGCAGTCAGCTGTGCACACCAGCAGTGTAGTAGATGGACTGCAGTCTACAGATACACAGCAGCAAGCACTATTCTCCTTGACCACAGACCCCACAGCACATTACCGAGATACACGAACACCACAACTTACAGTAACCCAAAAAGCCATACTCGGATTTCTATCAGCCTTCTAGGCCGGAAAAAAAAAAAAAAAAAAAAAACCAAAAACCACTCACGAAAAGTAGTTGCTAACAGCAGTAAAGAAACAAGAAAAAACAGCTGTGGAGTAAACTTACCACCAGAAGAGCTACCACTGTGCAAGGCTAGGAAGGGGAAAAGCCTTGCCTATGCATTCCCAGTTTTTCTGATCTAGTCCCATAAAAGCCAAGTGATAATGCATGCAAGTGCTTTTTCAGCTGAAGGGAATGCACAAAGCATTTCAGCAACTTTGTCTGCATGAATACGCAAGAAGTTTTGAGAGGAAATTAAAGGCAGAAAACACGTATGCTTCCTAAGCACAGACTTATGCATTGGTCCTCCTCTTCCCTCCTCCTAGTATTCCAGAGTTACCAGCAGTCTTCAGGTGTATGATGTTACATACACAGATGTTGTAGGTCCTGCTCTCATGTATACATCTAATACTTTTTTTTTTTTTTTAATTCTACTCAATTGGCTCATTGCAGATGTTAGAAATCCTTTGTTTCAACTCTGTCTTTCCTAAAGACAGCACGTAACAATACTGACAAGCATTGGAATTGTTTCCTACCTCTTAGAAAATAAGAATGTATAAACCTTCTGAAGTTTCTAACTAACTAGGGAAGGGAGTTAATTCTAGGTTCCGTAGCACTACCTTTAGATGGAAGAGATGCAGTCTACCAAACCGCAATGAGAATTACTGTTATTTGTGGGGACAATTATTTTTACACCTCTTCATTGTCATACATGCTAAACACCAGCATAAAGCTAGAAAACTCTTGTCACACACTCCAGAATGTTAGCGAACAACTAAGAAAGAAAAACAATGCCAAAGAGAATCATACAGTACTTTCACCAAAAGAAAAACACTGCCTGTGATTTTTTTAAGCTGGAAAAATGCTTTTGCATTCATAGCAAAATAACGTTCTACGTAGACTGAAACAAGAAAAAGTTTCTCTTATTTCTGTGACAGCCTTTAAAAGCAAGTTAAATTTGCAAGTTCATGAAGTCACTGCCTGAGGTAAATGCTTATAAAATCTAGTTTTTCTTTACTATACTCATTAAACCTTACATGTCTTATATTTCTATGCACTTATTTACTGCGGTCTTCTAAACATCTAAAAACCACCACTCCTCATGAAAGAAGAAGGAAACCTCATCTCTTCAGCACATTTGTAAATGCATGAATGACTTTCTACACATGAATGATTCCTACTTGGTTATCAAATTAGATTCAAGGGAAGTCAGTCTCCTCCAAAGCCAGTAGAGGGAAGAATAAAAAGGATAAATTAAGAAAAAAAAAAAAATCAACCATCATTATTTTCTTGCTACTTATTACACTGTTTCTGATGTATGTCAATTACGAGGTTAGTGAGAAAGAACAACCTTTTGTAGACAATCTTCAGGTCTCTCCATTCCAGGAAGCTGCACATTTTCGGTTTGCGGGCTAATACTGTTTGAACAAGTTCCCTTGTGATTTTCTTCTTTTCTTTGTCAGATAGTGGGACATACCACTTCTGGAGTCTCAGTTTCCCCTGGCGACTAAAAAGCAACATAAACTGCATCTGTTGAATTAGAAGGGGAAAAAAAGGATTATTCTCAGTCTCTTAGTTCTAAGAAGATTTCTACGAGGAAAACCAAGCAGGAAGCAAGATAGCCATCCAAAAGCCTATCTACATGATGTATTTCTACAACGGTGGCAGATGTTACACAAGATTCGGAAGCACCAATAAACACAAAGGATTCAGCTGAACAAGGTCAGTCAGAGCAGAGATAGTAGGAAGCACGCGCAACTTTCAGAACCGCGAGTCAGAGCCAGCAGGCAGCGACTACACCCGGGATTCTGGCAAACCACGTCCAGTATTGGTATGGTTGCGTTTGCATTTACTACAGAAAACGACAGAAAGCAGCACACCCGTCTCCTCCAATACCCAACCTCATTTCCAATTCACAGGATTAGAGCCTTACAGCAGGAGCAATTTGCGCTTAAGATCTTTCTGAAAAGCCTTAAAAATACTTTAAGAGGCATTAAATCTCCCACCGGAGAGTCCCACGGCATCGAACAGCCTTGCCTTCTCTCGCACTGCACAAAAGGAGTAGAGATTAAGTGCTTTCCCTGCGGTCCTACGTTCCAGGTCTCGCTTCCTCTACAGGAGTGATGTTGCAATTATATCTTTAGAGGAACTTGTCGGCTGTGTTTTCCAGCGGCTGTAACACTAAAGGAAATGGCTTTTTTTTTTTTTTCCTCCCCCTTTTCGCTCGAAGTTATGTCGGGCTGAGGAAGTTTCCCAGGCGATACGGCAGACGTGAAATCCCACGGAGAAGCCCAGCTCGCTCCCGGCTGACAGTCCGACGCGGGCAGGAGGCGGCAGCCCGGAGCTCCCGCACGGGCAGCCCGCAGCCGCCCTCCCTCCGGCCGCCGCCGCCGCCGCACCCCCCCCGCCTCCAGGGGACCCTCCCGGAGCCCCGAGCAGCTGCCGAAGGGCGCAGAGCCGCGGGCACACGGAGCAACGGGCCGGGCCCGCCCCGCTCGGGGCAGCCGCCGCCCGTCCCAACGCGGCCGTGTGAGCGGGGTGAGCGGAGAGCGGGCGGCCGCTCTTCCCGCAGCCGTCAGCGGCGTCGCGGAGAGCAGCGGGTCCCGCAGCGCGGGGCAGGAGAGCGCTCAGGGAGGCGAGTCCGTCCCCTCGCGGCGGTGCTCACCGTGCCCCGGAGGGGAGAGCGAGGACGAAGAGCAGGAGGAGGTGGCACCACTCCCGAGCTTGCTGCTGCCGCCACGACCGCCGCGCGGGACTGAGGGGAGGGAAGGGAGACGCCGCCGGCTCGAGCCCGGCGCCAGCGCGCGCGCGCCTCAACGGCCGCCCCCGCCCCCCCCCACACCCGCCGCCTCGCTCGGGCTGGCCGGGGCGGGGCCGGACTCACGGATGCCGCTCCCGGACGAGGGGCGGGAAAAAGGGGGGGGCGGGGCCAGCAGGGGACGGACACAACTTCGTTCGCCGCCTCAAGGGAGGGGCCGGCTCGGGGAGCGCGGCGCATGTGTGGTGCGGGAAGGCTGAGGAGCAAGGGGAGCTCGCCGCCGCCCAATTGGAGAGAGCGGCGCGGCGGAGGGAGGAACGAGGAAGGAGGCGGGGTTAAAGGGCTTAATCCTCGTGGCCCGAATTAGGATAGGACAACAGCCGCCGCGGTAACAACCAATCAGAAGGCGCGATGCAGATAGCGGTTCTCAAGCCACCAATGGGACGGCGAGGCTCGGAGTTGGGGTAGTGACATCAGTCAATCAGGCGCCCGGAGACAGAGGCTCCTCCTTCCTTCTCCCGGTCCCCGAGAGTGGCAGCTGGGGGTGTAGAGACGGGGTGGCGGTGCCGCGCGTGCGCAGGGCTGTGTTTCCTTCTAGCACGTGCGTGCCCCGCGTGGCGGCGGGGCGGAGCGGGGTGGGACGGGGCGGAGCGGAGCGCGCGGCGGGAGCCATTAGGCGGCGGGGAGGGGCGGTTACTGCTGAGGGCGGAGTGCTGTTTCTGCGGCTGTCCGATGGCGGTGGGGAGGGGTCTGTGCTTTGTCAGAAAGGCTTTTTCCCGAAGTCACCTTCTTTGTGGGCCTTAATTAGAGCCGTCGGATTAACCACGGTCATCTGTAGGGGGGTTTAGTTTCGCAGATGAGACTTTTAGGTGGTCTGGTGGTATAACCCCGTGATTGACAGCAAGGAGAAGAGCGCGCTCCTCTCTGCGCCTCTGCTGGGAGGCACTGCAGTCGCGTTGGGCTGTGTTTTGCTTTTATCTCTTCTTATTATTGGCAGTTAAGAGAAATAAATTTCTTCTGGCCACGAAATAGCTGTGGCAGTGGAAAGCGGGGCTGGAAAGGCTTTTGTGTGGAGAGTGGGTAGTTAGAGCCAATTTGCTGGCATTTCGGGGAATGCTATCAGCTTCTGTATTTGAGGAAAGCTGCAGATACACCGCTTTTCCTGTCTTATAATTGCAAGAGAAAGAAAACACACATGAAATTGTGTGGACGAGGCAATTCTAATGTTGCACTGAAAGTGGGAGCTGCCGTCGTAGGTGCTCCTGCCTGTTCTCTGCATGGTGTGAGATGTTTGGCGCTCTGGAGAACCCTTTTATCACTAGAGTGCTTCGTTCCTAATCGTCACTTTGCTGTTCTTGAATCAAACATCCCATATCCCATGGATTCTCCACAGTCGAAGTGTTTCTGGATCGTCTGAATCCTGATTTTAAGCCGGCAGCCTACTCACGTTTCACTTAATCTCATCTATTTCCAGTGCATTAGCATCATTATGGCAGGGAGAGCTCAGAAATGTCAGGTGTAGTGGGAGCAGTCCAGTCAGGCCAATCTTGGCCTGCTCCTGTCTCCTCCTCACCATTGCAGCTGGAGGATGTGATTCTCTCAGGCTTGCTGGTATTGCTGTTTGCGTGATCAGTCTTTAACTCATTTCTCTCAAAATGAGCTGGCTTATTTTAAGCTGCTTAAGGTGTGATTCCATGGTGTTTTCAGATGGTCTAAATCCCGGCGTTTCCCACCTCCTCTTTGCATTCCCAGCTCCGCATATTCCCATCTCTGTTCCTGTAGCTGCTGTAAGAGCTCGTGCTGCCTCTTGCTTCAGCAGCAAGGCATTGCCAACAAGGCTTATTTGAGCTGTACAGGTGAGTCTGTCTCGAGGTCCAGCACCTGTGTCAGGAGGGTGGTGACAAGCAGAGGTAATGCTGTCCCTTCTGCTTGTGCTGTTCCTTTCAAGAACTTCAGACTACTTGCTCCTGGCAGTTTGTTTGTTTTTTTTTTTTCCAGTGCTGTGGTTTGTACTAATTACCCCTCTTTATACCTACTCCATTGTACATCCCTGTAAGAAATTATCCTGTCATTTAGCCATTGAACCAGCAATATACTGAACCAGCTGTAATTAGCAAATTGATAAAGATACATAAGATGTTTAAACCAATAATATAATAGCCTCCACATTTTCCACAAACCCGTGACAATGCAAATGTCATGCATTCTAATTTTAGACAGCCACTGCATCTTCTTTTCATTAGCCTTTGCTTATTGTCTTATGGCCTGCCTTAACAAGATGGATTTTAAAGAATGACCTCAGAATTTTGATTTCTAAGTTGTGAGTGATAACAGTCTGCATTATTAAGGGATGGATTTTTGTAACTGCTATAGTTATAAAATCCTTTGTATTCTGTTTTAGACATAAGGCAGGGGATGTGTCCATTGACCATAAAACATTTGGGATCTCCAGCCAAGACTTTGCTCTCTAGATTATTTCCAGCACGACTGGAGACACAGAAGAGATCTGCCTGGAGCTGGGGAGAGAGACAGGGAAGGAGAGATGAAGGAAGCTTACACAAAATAAAATTACATTTGCTTGATTTTGCCTAATACAGTTTTGTGTCAGTTGTTGAGTTTTGATATTCGTTTATTTATAAATTAACTAGGATGCTGTGAATTTCTCTGGAATATGGATCTTATATCAAAATGAATGAGGTCAGCATTCTGGCATTTGGCACTTTGTGCAGTGTTTTAGTGCCTAAACTGGAATCCCTAATAACATTTTGTTTTGTTTTCAGTGTTAGCCAAGTAGCTTTTTGTTTATTAATTCCAATGGAGTATTTGTTTATTAAATTTAAGCATGGTTGCTGATTTTTTTTTTTTTTTTTTTTCCAGACATGCCCAACCCATGTTTAGAAAAGAAAGTCTTTGTTTCTGCCTCCCTTTTCACTGTCTTCATCTTCCTGAAGAGAAGACAGCATGCTTTAAAAGCACATTTTGTATCTTTGCCGGTCTCCACTGGAGTAGTCAGTGGATGTATCAGTGAGACTCATTTTATTGTTAATTTATCTTCTTGATGCACAATATCAGACTCCATTTTCATTGACTGAATAACTGTGGAGTCATTATGAAGGCAATAAGAACTGAGTTACTAGCCTTGGAAGTGATTACCGCTAGATTTTTGCCTCTTAGGCCTCTAAACAGGATGCTGCATTATTACATGCCATTCTCTTCCCTGATGTACTGTCTGAGCATTGGCCAGACTATCATGTACCACTGATTCATACAGAACGCTTAATCTCAGTGGAGCCAAAGTAAGTGTACATGAGATCGAAAATGACAGTTTTCATTGCAATGCTTTTTTTTTTTTTTTTTTTTTTTTTTCTTCCAGTATGGAGCTCTCTGTCTTGATGAAATACTATTTAGCACCATCTAGTAGTCTGATTGCTGGATGCTTCTAAGTCATCAGATCCTGCCTGGAACACTTACCTGCTTGTTTTTCCGTGTAAGTGTTACAGGTTTGTAAGAGAGACTTCTGGTCATTGAAATTATCTTAAATATGATTGGTTTCAAACAGCTGTGTATGCTTCTCCTTTAGGGACATGGATGTCAGGCCACAAAATGTGTGATAGGCAAGGCCACAAAATGAGCATCAGGGCTGTGCATCCCTGAAGTTGAATTTCACAGCTGGAGGAGTAGTTTGAAGATGAGGTGACGGTCTTCCAGCATGGTTATGTGAATTACAGAACCTAAACCATGGCTTACACAAGTGATTTTCCTTGGAAAATAAATACCTGCTTTTGAAAATATCTGAACGTGCAGAAATGAAGTGAGGAAATGTGGTAGTTGCCAGTCAGGCTGGGCTTTCCTTTGTTTACTGTGTTCATCAGCCTGAGCCTGGTGCGAAGCACAGCAGTCATTTGAATACAATGTGCATGAGCCAGCTGGCAGCATTGTCTGTTAGGCTAGTCAGCAGCAGGATTCTCTCTTTTACTTAGGTGATGCTCTGATCTTTTTTCAGAGTTTATATTGGAGCAGTTCTCAAAGGCCCTAGAAATGAAGCAGAAATGATCTGCTCCACAGAGATTTATGAAGAAATTGTCACGACTCTTACTTCCCCTCTCTGCTCCTCTGGTACAAACTGTGCCACAGAGCAGCAAAGAATTGAATCTTTTCAAAAGCAGGTGCATGAGGAAAGTTGTTTTTTTCTTTTACTTACTTGGGAGAGAAGGAAGGAGGGAGAGGAAGAAAAGGAAAGATGGGGCCTGGGATTTGTAAGACTATATCAGTACTTGAAGGAATCATTGAATAAAGCACCTCACATACATCTTGTTCATCCTCTGGCACTTCTAGCAAAGCAGTAGCTGTGACTGCAGTATGTGAAGTGGCTGATGCTACAGGTTAAGCAGGAAGTACTTACTGGGTCTTGCTCCTCAGAGAAAGATGTACTTGAGCAAGCTTCTGTAAGCTGCTCAGTTTTGCCCAGGAATGGAATTTTTTTTAATGTATGTGCCAGTATTGCACTGCTATATAAAAATGCACTGTGTTGGTTTTCTGAACGTAGTTTGATCTTCGTAAATCCACTGAAGTTCTCATTTAATCATGTATGTACACCTGTTCTCACTATTAGAGACATCCAGTTGATGATCCTGCAAGACCACTTGATCCTGCTCTAGTCTCGAGATAGCTCAAAAGATGCTGCCTTTTGCACCAAAGAGGCAATCCATTTGCCAACTTCTGATGTTCCCAGATTGGCATGCTGCTTTGTGCAACCAGGATAGAAGATAGAGGCTTGCACAGCATGTGTCCTAATTATGCAGCAGATAGAATATTTCATGGGAACGTGAAAACTGGTCTAAATCTGAAATAGTAACCTAAAACTAAAGTGTTCAGTGTCATAATCAGGCTCCCAAGTTTTCCAAGCTTCCACGCTGATCCTGCAGTATTATGTTAAGCTTTCATTTCATATCCTTCTAGATAACTCAGTCCAACTTCTTCCATTAGTCTAGAAAGAAAATATATTGCATGCCCTGTCTAGTTCTTGAGGGTAACGTAACGGAATGGCATATGCTTCTAGTCTTCATTTATTGCCATCTTCACAGAATCATAGAATCATAGAATGGCCTGGGTTGAAAAGGACCACAGTGATCATCCAGTTTCAACCCCCCTGCTATGTGCAGGGTCTCCAACCACCAGACCAGGCTGCCCAGAGCCACATCCAGCCTGGCCTTGAATGCCTCCAGGGATGGGGCATCCACTACCTCCAGTGCGTCACCACCCCCTGACTGAAAAATATCTAATATTTTCTAATATTTAACCTAATCTTTTTGGATGAACTGTTTAAAGAGTACAAAACTAGTGCAGCCAAAGGCCTGTAACTTACTTCTTATTTTGAAAACTTGAGAATGATTTAAATGATGCATAGATTTTGTTCTGGCTTTGTCCATGCATGTTCAAGTTTTATCTGTGTGGATTATAGTTCATCAAGCTATTTAGAGCCCCCACTGTTGCCTTTGCTTATTAAGGCCTAACTTTGTGGTGCCACCCTTGTCCTACCTTAGGCTGCTGAAGAGCAATCACAGTAAACATCTCTGCCAGGAGGATGTGTGCTTCAGTTGCAAGCGTGTACCTATGCTCTCCAGGTTTTGCAGGAAGAACCAAAGAGCAGAGGAAATGAGTGTAATACAACTCACTGTGATATGCTGTGAAAAAGGAATGCAGTTTTACAAAATCTTCTGTACTGTTGGCTTTATGCTTTCAGACCCACATACCCCGAAGCGTCTAAATATGTCTGTCCAGATGGGCTGGCCAAGATCATACACAGGATGAGAATGTTCTCTGTTACATCTTCATTGTTTCTCTGAGTTTCTTCTTGACTGGCGACTTGGCCCCTTTTTTTAATCTCTGGGAGGAGGTGATGTTTGGGATTCAGTGCCTGGTTGTATAAATACATTGTATTTATTTGGGTATTTTATGTCTCTCGGTTGTTTCTTCATATTGTCTGATGCTCTATCTTTAGGTCATCTTGTTCCTTTTTAATACGTGTTCTGCTGCTGCTTCTGGTGCTTTCACACACGTGTACACATGCTGCCACCCACACTCTGTCAATACCATTTTTATTATCAGTTAGAAATCACTGCAAGAGAACCAAATAGTTCCTCCTTCTCTGAACACTTTGTTCCTCAAATGCAAGCCTTACTTTTTATTTCCATCTCTGCTGTAGCATATGAAACATTGTTGTAAGCATGTCCCAGTAAAAACGCCCTATTTACTCTCTGACTTTAGAATTCCCTGTTCCAATGGCTCATTAGTGGAACAAAGCCAGAAGGAGATTCAATTGTTTGTGCAATTCTGAAAGGCCAGTGTTTCAAAACTGCAGAGTGTGCTATCAACAAGGATGAATCCTTTGGCAGTGCATTCTTTCTACTGCAAAATACTTGCTGTGTGGAGCCTAAGACCCTTATTACAAATTCATGAATGATTTTAATCCATTCTGGCAGCTTTCATAAGCATTGCAGTCATCTGGAAGCACAAAAGATCATTGGTTTGTGCAAAATAATACAGCTAAGCTCATATTTGATCTTGCTCTCTAGTGAGAGAGGAATACTTAAACTTCTTAAAAAAATTAATCAAGATAGGTTTCTACTGTGTTAGATTTAATAAATGTATTTAGAAGTCATGTTCTATAAGACATAATAACTCAGTGTAGAGTGTCAACAAAAGGAAAAAGGATATCTTGGGAGAAGGCCCTTAATATGTTAGAGTTGTTTTAAAATTATGTAAAACTTAACTACCGGTTGTCAGAAAGTAACCAACAGGATAATCTGGATATCAAGATCTCTCATCATCATTTTTAAACGCTTTCCGCAAAATGTGACTTTTCCTTTGAGTGCTCTTAACCTTGAGGCACTGTTTGTTGCAGAGACAAAACTGTCAGAAAGGAAATCGTATTTGAGAGCAAGCAGCTTTTATTTCCCTAGGGCACTATGGTACAAAATGACAGCAACAGTCGACAGGTAGCATTTATTGTGGTAAGTGCTTGAAGAAGTATCCAACAGCTGTTTTTAGTACAATTTTCATAATATTATTTTTCCCAGTAAGCACCTGTTGTAGAAACAAACGAGGTATTCTGTGATCACAAGTCAGAGACAAAGTTTGTGTGGGAGAGGATGCATTGAAATGAATGGTATTCCAGAGCTGTTGTGATTCTTCAATACAGTCAACTCTGATGCAAGTCCAAAACTAAAGAGTCAACTTTTAAAATCCCAGCTTTTATTTCTATAGAACACTAAGCATGGCTGAGCTTTAGTTAAGGCTCATAAATGCTATGAAGTCTCTGACTTCTATCTGTAGAACAAATTTGTCCCACTTGCTCAGATTTGCAAAAGGAATTCATGTAAAGGAAGCTTGTAATTCATCTCTCTTCCCAGACTGTCATGAAGAAATTGCAGTTTAACATCTTGCTTCGCCACTGAATAATCAGAATTAGGCATCTTTTCTCTCTATTCAGTCATGAATAATTAGTATTGAGTGGTACCAAAAAACAGTGTAATGAAATCACCCCCAGGCAACCAAAGATTCTGAAGAAATAAAGCCAGTTCATAAACTCTATCTAGACAAGAAAAGGAGAAAGAGAAAAGGGGTAAGGAAAGGAAGAAACAGAGAAAAAGAAGAAAAAGAGGGAAAGGAAATGAGAAAAAGTAAAGAAGGAAAAACAGAAAAGTGATTCAGGCCTGAAACAGAGCAGCAAACCGGGGCATATTTAGATTAGTTTATTTATTTACAAACATTGGTAGCAGATGGTTACCAACATTTCATCATTACGTCTTTTTAAGCAAACTTAAAAGCTGTAAGAAACAGCCCAATTTAGCAACTCGCCTTCTTTAGCCCACTCTTAACTTACATTATCCAGAACAAATTCCATTACAGTTCATCACACAGCTAAGTAGCTTAAAAAAGGAAATAGATCCAAATGTAAAACCAAGAAAAGTGGCATAGTTGTCCAAAACTGGAGATCAGTTGTTTCTCCACCATGGATGCCTGCTTTAGTGATACTGGGTCTGTATACGAAGGAGCATTTTCAGAAGATTTCTTCCTCTCCCAAATATGGAGTGTGCCTTTGCTATTATATCTTATAGAGGCTATAGAAGCAGACACTATTGGAGGAGATAGAGACCTAATTTATCTCACTGCTCTCTTTGTAAATATTCAGCAGACAAACTGAGCTAGGCCACTCTTTTCCCACATTACCCTTTTATTTCCATGCACCACACTAGCAGCCTGAGATAAGGTGATGACTGACAGATGATGGCGACTAGTCAAATGGATGCCTGTCATAAACATCTGCTAAGAAATGCTGTATGAGGAAAATAAAATAAACAGAAATAAATTCAAGTGAATTTCCCCAGAAGAACGCCTCATATCTAAGAGTTGTCATACTGGACAGATAATAGTTTTTGTTTAACTTCCTCTGAAACAGTTTGATTCAGCTGGGCTCCACTCTCTCTTGTATATCTAACTCATTCAGAAATTCAAGAAGAAAGATAATATTTTCATGGGCAGCTGGAAGGAACTGCTTGTGATACCAAAGTGGAGATGGAAGAAAACATCGATTAAATCACCATAAATGAGATGAGCAATATAATGAGCAAACAGTGATTTAAAAATGGAAACATGAATGTTTAGTCTGTAAATATTTAGACAGGAGCTGAATTTCCTGTTCCTGTTCTAACTAGTGGCAAGGGACAGGGTCATCACTTGTTAAAATGGGTTTCACTACAGGTGGTCCAGAGATCTGGATACTACTACTGCTTCCCTGTCTGACTCGGCCTCACAGTCTGCCTGGGTACAGAAACCTCTGTTCAGCATGAACCCAAAACGTGTCTGTGTGTGTGAGGCTATCTCTATAAAAGAATGAAAGACTATACACTTAAAAATCAAAAGAATTACCGAATACACTCTTTTGTTCCTTGCTGGGAAAATCCTGTGTACAGTGGCAAAGTAACCTCATAAAAAGCAAGTGAAGTCTTAACTGAAAGGGGGTTTAGAATATGCTGATTTAACTGATTACATTAAAAATAATCAGCAGGAAAAAAAACACATCCTATCTCATTTATATGTAGTAAATGCTCAAAACAACTTCTATGAGTGAGCATTTACTTAATTAGAAGTGGCGTGCTTTCAAAATATTCTTTCTGCGTGATTCGACACATCACACAGCAAGTTTCACTTACGACTAAGGCATGCATATTTAGATGCAATGTTTGTAGGCTATAAGCCTGCTATATTTATTCACTGAGGACCTGCGTCAAGAGTTATGCAGGCCCTAGCTTACACATTAGCCCACTGCA
Source organism: Tympanuchus pallidicinctus (assembly GCF_026119805.1). Lineage (NCBI taxonomy): Eukaryota > Metazoa > Chordata > Aves > Galliformes > Phasianidae > Tympanuchus > Tympanuchus pallidicinctus. The sequence goes on from NW_026294659.1 coordinate 433,919, forward strand.
TGAACATTTCTATGCCAAGGTCTGAAAGATGCTCTCGTTCCCTCATTGTTCCTGCACCACTCTTGGGCAGTGGAGCACAGAGCTGGCTGCGCTCTGTTTGCTGCAACCCATCCTTGTGCCACGCATGTTGGCCCTAGCACATGCAGGGTGGCAGAGATGGGGACAGAGATGCAGGGCTGACAGCACTTTGGTTTGTCTCTGCCCTCACTGCCAATCAGCCCAGTCCTAGAAACAGATGGGCACTAAAGCAGTTCGGGGCTTGGAAGCAGTGCCAGGCTGAAACCACCAGTCTGAAGGGTGGATGATGGATGGGGGTAGACTAGGAACTGGCTGGGAGCCCTGAATCTCTCTGCAGTTTCAACATCACTGCACTGGAGCAGACTTTGGCAGCATCCAGTGGGCGCTGAATCATCCTGCTCAGCCGGGCTGAGGCTGCCCTGCCAAGGAACTGTGCCCAGCTGGGATTGGGGCAAGCTCTGGGGCTGGGAATGCTCCTGGTTTCCTAGTGCAGCCACAGCCACCTGCTGAAGGCAGATGCATCTGGTTCAACCCCGAGAAACAGGCAGATTTACTGGACCCCAGGTCAGCAGATTTATGGAGTTGATGTTTTCCCCTTTGTGCCACAGAGTGGAGCCGGAGCCTTTCCATCCCTTGGGAGGCAGAAACTCAGGGCCTGGCTGGTGGTGGATGCAACCACTGCCATTGAACTCATCTTAAAAGTTGCTAGTAATGACATATTTAGGCTACAGCAGCTCACATTTTCATTAGTGATGCTGCTTCTGGAGAGGAATGCTGAGTAGTAATCATTATTATTGCTTTAGCAGATTGTATCTGTGCACTGCTGCCACCTGCCACTCTGTACCACGCTGCAGAAGCAGCCCTGGCTTTAAATCCTAGTGGGTGACCTTATTATCAGCTCCATGTTTTCAAAACCCACAGGAGGCCGGCCCCAAATTATATGACTTAGAAATAAATATATTGGAGGAGGCTTCCTTTTCATTGCAGCTAAGCTCCTAGGTCTTTAGCATCCACGCAGGTCTTTTTTCATTATTCTCTCTGCAGCAGGCTAAGATTTTAGGCGAGGGGAAGAAGGAGGAAGAGGAGAGGCAAGTGCAAAAGGAAAGGAGGAAATGGAAGGAGGAAAGGGAAGAGGGAGGAAACAAAAGAGAGGAATAGCAAGCAAGCAAGGAGAAAAGGAGAAAAAGAATTCTTACAAAACTGCATCAGAAGCTGTAATTTGAAGGTAAGTAGAAGATACAATATTGCACATATAAGCAGAGATAATGGCACCACCAAGACTTGGTTCACTGAACTAAAGTGAAAAGCAGAGTATGTTAACATGTTGTACCTACCAACAGCTTACCAGCTGAACATTATCCATGTAGAGCCACCCCATTCCCTTCCCATAAACTGTCCAGTGAGAATTGGTGACGTTGAGTTTTCTTGTCCTCTCGTGATTCCTGGGTTCTAACCCAGGAGCCCAGCCAATGGACTACCTGAGTGCTGAAGTTTAGTTTATTTTTGAAGTGAGAGTGCTGGGATTTCAAGCTTTTCACTCAAGTGCTCTCTTTTACTTTCTAAGCTATTGGAAATGTGGTTCAGAAAGACAGAGTAATTCAGGCCCTTGCTGACTGAGTGTCATAGAGATGATAAATCAGAAGAGTATGTATCAGAAGGGGAGTTAAGTTAGAGGGGTATGCAGAAATAATTGCTTGGATGGCACTACATATAGAAGTGCAATATGACTGTGATGGAAGCGCGGTGCTGTGGGTGGGTGGCCAGCTGCTCCAAGGCCTATCCATGCAGTCACCTGGGCCAACACCAAAGACAGCATTGTTCTGGGTTGTTTGAAAGGATCCTTTTGCTGCATAATCCCTGTGTTCACTGATTCAATAGAGATGCATAAGTTCACACCGTGGCAAGTTTGGCCATAACTTTAATTTATAATTCAAACTCTTTTGTCTCAAATCTGGAGAAGCTGACTCCAAAATGTGATTCTATACACTGTGAACAGTGTCATTTAAATGCAAACTGTGCCTTGGCCGTGGTCAAAGGTTTGTGGTATGCATTGTTTCCATTTTAAGTATGTGTAGAAAGAATGAAATTTGTAGCTGAAAGCCTGATAATGCAGTTATCCTTGTTCAATTTTTCAGCACCATCTGTTCTTTCCAAGTAAGAATTCCTGACAAATCATATGAGCAAAAACTTACTTTATTTCTCCATGCAGCAGACAAACCATTAGAGTTACGGAAATCTGGTTGGGCAAAGAAATATGTTTATAAAATGATTGGTTTAAGTCTTTGTTGTCTGAGAAAATGACTTTTTAATGTACTGACAGCTGTCTCCCTCTGGCATGTTTTCAGTTTAACAGTTTATGTTGGAACCAGATCATTTGTTTCATAACTGGCTGCCGCATAACAAACAACACTTTTAAATCTCCAATCAGCCCACGTATCGCATAAATGCTGGCTGTCCCCATTGGGATACCTTCTCAATCACTACTTTTTTCTTAATCTTGCCTGAAAAATACATAAATAGTATGGCCACATCATAATCCTCTTTTAAGTCACACAGATAAAAACGTGACTTGCCTGAAACATTTAGGTATTTTAATAGGTTATGATAGTTGAGAGTTGAGGCAGCAACCCAGCACATTAATGCATACTTATTTATTTGCTAAAATAATTCTATGGTGCTTGTTTAAATCCTATCTAGAAAACAAATCTTATTTTCTGTTCCCTAGAGCCTGTTTTTAAAACCCAGTGTGCTGGGCATGGTGCAGTCCTCGTGCTCACAGGCTATGCCAGGGGTTCATTCAGCTGTCTTTAGACCTCACTTTCAGATGCAGGAGCGCTGGGCTTCGTCTCTCCCCATCTGCATCCACTGGTGTCCAGCTGGATCTGGCTGGCTTTGTGTGGGCAACGACAAAGCTCTGCGCGGAGCCTGATGTGAGCCTTCCCATCCTCTGTGCGCCACGCAGGACATCTTCACCACCGCTTTGGAGCAGCACCTGTACCTTTGGTTGAGAACTGCAGCTTGAACCCAGAAATCAGTTTGTAGTAGGTGCAGCTGGAAGTGGCACAGTGGGAAGTTTTGTTCATTTCCATCTAAAATGGTTGTTGCTAACCAAACAGTGACCGATACCCATCCCTGGTGTATTTCTGTGGCGCATTCTGTGTCTGTGATCTGTCCTTAGGCTATGTGCACTCTGAACTGGAACATTTATTTTGTGTCAAAATAATGTGCTTATAAATAAATGTTAAAAACTTCACAAGCTTTACACCACCAATGAATAGATGCACAAGGAAAGAAAAATATAAACTTCCTGTAGAAATAAGTATCCAGATAAAACATCTGCAGAAGAAAATGTGTCTGGATAATGCCTTTTAAAATGAAAAATAAAGAAGCCCTGTTAAATAAGCAAGCATTTGCTGGCAGGCTGCCTGAAGTTGCTGCCATAGATTGGAAAGTGTCTTCTGACCTATGGCTTCAAGGATTTTCTCTGTGATCTCTGACAGTACAAACACTATGGGACACAGTGTGGCAGGAATGTGAAATCTGGAGCTGCATGGGCAGCATTACCAAGTGTATATTGACAGGACATTGTGTGGTTTCCTTTCCCTATGGTGACTGGGGAATCTATGTTAACCCTGATCCAGGCTAAGGCTTGGACATCATGTCTGTATTGGACCCTGGCTGATCCCATTTAACACAGTATTAATTGGAGCTGATCGCAATCCTAGCATAGATTGGGCCATTTTGAGCAGTGTGCTGTGTTTTAGGGAAAAAAAAGGAAGGCTGTTTTGGCAGAAGGGATGATGGATGAGAACAGCATTCAAGCACAGAATTTGTCATGTCAAATTAGGCTGACCTTCAGTTGCAACTGAATCTTTGTGGTCAGAAGGGAAGCTGTGGGGCTTGTGTGAATATCTTGGATGATCCAGTACCAGCTTGGAGGAATACTAAACAAGGGAAGTACATTTTGCCTTTACCGTTTCATTTGTCTGCCTCTTCTCTTTACATTGGAAAAGTCCACTCATTCTGGAATCTGAGAAGCCTGCATGTATCATATGCTACCTACATCACATATTTTTTGGACATCTCTTATTGCTGAAACTCTGGGAGAACCTACTTTTAGGCCCATTAAACTGAAGCTTATCTTTCTGCCTGTGGGTTCCTGAGTGGAGGAGAGGAAGGAGGCCAGTTTACATTTGGTTCTTGTTTTGATTCAAGTCCCATCTCTCTGGAGTGCTCCCAGATTTGGTAACAGAGGTAAGACTGGGGGAATCTTCAGGTCTAAACAGTTTTGTTGTGAAGTCCCAGCTCTCAGGTGCAAGTGGAAGACCTGGTCCCCAGACCAGACTGGATGGAAAGATCTCAAATCTGGGACTGTCTTGCTCCCTCACTGGCTGCAAGAGCTTGTAGCTGTGGTAAGCAAGCAAAGCAGTCATGTCTGCCTTTGTAGTATTCAGTTTTTGGGAGCCAAAAATTCCCCAAGTTCTGGAGCTGCTGGCACAATGGCATTCAAGGTGGGCTTTTCTCCAGGTGCAGCAGAGGATAGCAGTAGCTTTCCTGGATGCAAACAGCGCAGAGGAGAAAAGCTGAAATTACTGCAATAATAGAAAAAAAATACTTGTTTTGAACATAGATTTCTTAGCAATGTTTATTAAAACAAACAAACAAACAACAAAAAAAATCAGCTAAATTCTGTCTTTTAAATTGTTGACACTCTTGCAAGATACTCCCAGATCTGAAGTGTGTCCTACAGTATATTTTTTGCAGCAATTCAGACAGCAATGAAGTGTCAGGAACGCTACATCAGGTGTGTGTGGATATGTAATAGCATTCATGGGCTTCTGTGATGACACAAGCTTTGTCGAAGCTCTCTGACTATATCAGATCTCAAATAAGTGATTGTTCTGAATAAATCGTCTACACCATTGTTTTCCTACTGCAAACAGAACAGAGCCATTTTCAAACAGGCAGCATAAAAATGACACAGAATTCACTGTGTGAAAGGGAAGGACAATTTCAATTATATCTTCCCTGCTATTTTCTGAACGCTTCTTATAATTTTTTAATTTTTATATTTTTTTTTACTTCGCAATTCTTTTTGGTTCATAAACAGATGAGGCTTTGGAAAGTGTCGCCTCCCACTAATAAACATGGGAGTTGCACACAGTCATTTGCTTAATGTTGTGGAACAAGGAGTCTCTTACACAGCTACACAAGGGGCAGAGCTTGGGAAAACTTTGATATGGCATTCCTCCAAGCCGCAGCTGAAGAGGGCTGTGCTTTTGTTTCTTAGATTTCAGATGCTAATTGCAGCAGAATATTTGTCCAGCGCTTTAGTGAAAGCCTTCAGTGAGACAGGAGTGCTGCAGCAGTCAATATTCATGGGTCAGTGATGAGCTGAAGCCTAAGTATTTTGCCAGTGCTGTCTTCCTCTTGGACCCTTGCAGTGGGCTTGTGACCTCTCACAGTCATTTCAAACTCCATATCCAATTTTGTAAGAGGGTGGCTGTCAATCCAATGCGGATGATAGCAGCTTGTCTCCTGAAACTCGCACTGCAGCTTCAGCCGAATGCAGCATTTTTGCTGTCTTAGGTCATGATTTACAGAAGGTTACAGGATATTTTACTTTGGAGGGAGCAGAACAGCGGCAGCGAAGCAGCAGAGTGCCAGGCAGTGTGCCCAAGAGGAGCAGCCTTTAGACAGGCCCTGCTTTGCAGGGCACTCCCTTCCAAATGCACTGATGCTTTGGGAATGTCATGGTTTACTGCTCTTCCTGGCAGCACATCCTTCAGCCTACTCACCCTGCTGCCCTGTGCTTGGGGCTGCCCATAGCCCCAGAACAACTCAGACCAAGTGGGAGATGTCAGCAGCCTGCAGCTAGGAGGCAAAGCATTCATCCCTGTTGCATTCCTTCTTCCAAGTTCAAACCCTGGCTGAGACCTCAGGGCATGGCCACACAACTCAGAGCACTCAGGGAATGGGAATCTCTGGGGCTGGAGAAGGTCCTCGCCCCACGTCAAGTCCTTCCTTCAGGTAGTGCTTTAAGACCAGAAAGGTACTACCTAATAGGGCACATAAGAAATAAGAGAAATTTTGTGTCGAAAGCCTTCCATTTTAAACAGCAATGTCAGCTGAAATGGGCGTATTTTTTAATTTAGCTTTCATACTACATCAATTCTAGACAGTCACATTTTCCCCATGGTAATATTTACCAAAGCAATTTTTAGCTGAATTCACATCACTCTTAGATAACTGGAAGCATACAGTAAGTATTAGGTGTGTACTGGAAATGAAGCATTACAGAAAACAGCGGCCTCACCCTTGAAAATGACAAAGTATTTTCCTGTCAAGAAAATCATCCAGACTATCTTATATTGTCATTATCAAATCCACTGCAATGATCAGCTTCCTCTTTAAAAGCCTCCATGTGCCCGCATTACACTCGTGATGGATTCTGATTTTTGCTGTTGTTTAATGACAGCAATTAAAGCATGAGAACAACATTTCCATCAGGAGCCATGAATAGGGAACCCGCAGGGCGAGAAGAAGATGAGCTCACTGCTCCTTGCTTTGCTTCTGCCATTCCAACCCGCGTTGAGGCAGTGCTGTGAGCTGCTGTTCTGCCCAGAGTGGGTTTGTGTTACCGAGATGCCCACCGCTGCTTCATGTTTTTTTCAGGAAGAGTTCTGCCCGTTTCTGTGAGAACGAGATGCCATCTAGCGGTCGGATTTTCATCTCGCGGGCTTGCGCTTGCTTTTCTGAGAAGCTTGGGGATGCTAAATAACTAACACAGCGTTTTCAGTTTTCATTATAAACCCAGTCCTCCACTAATACCCAAAAGCTTTTAAAGTAAAATGGCCTACTTTTAATCATAGCCCAGAAACCGGCATTTGGAGATCATAATCATTTATGAATTTATGAAAGGAAAATGCTGATATATGCAATTTATTTCTCTGAAGTCAAGCAAACATATTAATTTTGCAAAGTGTAATGATTTTGTGCAACTGCTTGGAAAAAGGTAGTGCAAGCATTATTCAGGGGAAAGACTGTGATTCCCATAATTTAGGTTGATATAAATAGCTTTTAGGACTGCCTCATCTGTTTTCCACATTTCCTTATTTCTCAACCTCAGGTACAAAGCTGAGTGATAAGAATACTAACATGCAAAATCTGATTGGAGTGCAAAACTTATAGAATTTGAGTGCACTTAGATGTGGAATTTTTCCCCCTTGGTTATTCAAGGATTACCTGTGAAATTAAGAGTCAAACTATCACTTTTGATAGGCCATTTCCAATGATTGGCTATGTTTTGTGCAACATAAACATCCACTAAGAATCACAGAATATCCCAAATTGGAGTGATGCACAGTGATCACTGAGTGCAACTTCTGGCCCCACACAGGACCACCCAAAAACCAAACCCTATGCCTGAGAGTGTTATCAAGATGTTTCTTGAACTCTGCCTAGCTCAGTGCCATAAATGCTTCCCTGGGGAACACATTCTAGGACTTGACAACTCTCTGGTGAAGAACTTTATCTTGCTATCCAAGCCGACCTTCTCCTGAACCCCCACTTCTCTTAATCCAGGCTCTTCAGGAAATAATGGGGAAGTCAAGAGTGTGGTTGCAGAAATATAATAACTGCCATCAAGGTTCCCTTGCTGGAACTGCCCCACATGCTCTGGTAGAGGTGCCCCACATTATAGGAGGGGCAGCAAAGCTCTGAATATTTTGGAAACAACTCTAGCTCCTGGACCAGCTTGGAAGTGAAAGCAATAAGTGAATACGGAGCTGCTCTCCCTCCCACCCCTTTGGGGTTGCTTTCAAAAATCAGTGCCTACATCTGTAGGACCTGCTCTCTGTGGATGGGCTGTGTGCTGCCTGCCTGCAGGCACTGGACATCTTTGCTGTATTGGCTCACACCATGCTGGCTGCGGCGGTACATCTATACTCACAAGCCATGTGAGTTCCTCATCCCTGACTGCATGCATAGCCCCTGTGCTACTCCATGCTTGTTGATCAGCTATCAGGTTTATGGGCCCAGGCACACAAAGTGTCTACCCCTAAGTTTCTCCCTGAGCCATGTTTTGATGCTCACCAATTAGCATCATTGATGAGAGAGCAGTGTCCAGGCCGGCCCCATAGCACCTCCATTCGGCAGGTGTTGACATGTCCAAGCTGGTATCAGTTTGTGGATGAGTAATATAGCAAAAGGTGTGAGTCCAAGCATGGGATACAGGGGAAAGAAAGCTTCTGTACCACTGCCAATTGATTTTTTTTTTTTTTTTTTTTTTTTTGGCAACAGAGAGGCTTTTATTCTCACTGCATTGCAATGAGGGCTTAATAGTTCATTTAAGTGCCTCTTTGCCTTTCTTTCACTCTGCATTGCAGCTGGCATGCCCAAGAAAGCCAGCTTGCTTTGAACACACACTAAACATCAGCCAACGTCTGTAAAACAGAAGTGGCATATCACTGTTTCACAGCCACGAGGCACTGGGATGGTAGAATAAAGCCAGGGAGGGGGGGGATATATTCCTGTCCCACCCAGCATATACTACCTGCAGCAGCAGAGTCACAGCAGTTAATGCTCTGGGCTCAGACCTGCCCAAATGGATGGAGCTGAGTGAAAGGACAGCTGCCAGAGCAAGAGACCCAGTTCCTCACAGCTGCTTCTGCCAGCATGGGCAGGATTTCTCTCCATCCACACATTATTTTGAAAATTTAAGCAAGCAATCATGAAATTCTGTACCAAATGTTGTCATTTTTTATTCCTGTCCCATTTTTTTTTAATCATCTGTGATGCTGATTGACACTAAGAAACAACAACAACAACAAAAAGGCAGGGAAAAATTCAATAAAAGTGATTCATTTCCCTTCTCCCTCCATCTGCCAGCAATGACAAGAAGCAAACAGAGCAGCACCGCATCCTGCCCTGGGTCAAGTCAGCACCACACTCTGCTGCAGAGTCAGCATGACCAGGAACCAAAATATCTGTAAATGTCAGGTGTGCCTTGCACAGACAGCAGAGGTGAAAGGAGCCCTGTGCTCAGGCACTCAGCTCTTCTGTATAAACAGGATATGGAGATGTTCTCTGCAGCTGGATGACAGCCAGCTCAGAAAGACACAATTTCATTTTAAGAGCCTGTGCAATTCCCCTGGTAAAGCATTCCAGATGCTGCTTTCCTTTCTTCAAGGAAACTATGTCCTGTTTGGAGGCTGAGTTTACATACACAGAGTTCTGCTTCCAGCTAGCAAGCATTGGTCAGATGCTGCCCGCAGGATGGAGAACCAGGGCTGGAGGCAGCTCTCAATGGGAGAAAAGGTGAGACCTGTGCTTGTTGCTCCTCTATCAGCCCCAAACAGTGCTGGCAATGAGCTGCAACCATACTAATGTCCACCTCCTCCCCATTCCCCATATATTCATAGCTGCAAAAGCAGCATTTCACCTATGTGCCAGCATTTCACCTAAGTAAAATGATTGTGAGATACCTTCATGACCACAGTGAAGGACTTAGTGCCTCTACATGCTGAATAACTTGATTCCTCTGCACCACAGGAATCCCCTCCCCATTCTGCCTCACAGTTTTGTTCCCCCCATGAATTCCCTCCTTTCTGCACCCTTCCTGTACACAGGTTATTCTAGCAACAGCGTGACAACTGTTACGTACAGAGATTAGATCATTTTCCTACCCTAGCCCTCTTTATTGTGTTGATTTTTCCATGTTATCATGATCATCAAGCTCTTCCCAGCTCATTGCTCTCTGTGACTAGCAGTCCACATCCTCAGCTGACACAGGTCTATAGCTGTGTTTCCAAGAGGATGGCTAAGAAGTCCTCAAAAGAACTGGCTGTGCCTGCAGGCCATGGTTGCAGATGGTCTAATCAGTAAAGTCAGATGTTCCTCCTGAAGTTCAAGTTTCTGCTTCTCTCTGAATCCTAATAATCCTTCCCTGATTACCAGTTCAAACTTACCTGGAGTCTCCTTCTCTGGAGGTATTCAAACCCCCCTGGACATTTTTGTGTGAACCTACTTAGGGAAACTGCTTTAGCAGGGGGTTGGACTCGATGATCTCCAGAAGTCCATTCCAATCTCTACTGTTCTGTTATTATGTTATATTATGAAAAATTACATGACCCATATTTAGTTACCTAGGAAGCATTTAGCAGCCCAAAATCAAAGAGAAGTGCTTAAATCTGGGTGCCACCAGGGCATAGCAGCCTGGAGAACTGCCAGCTCTGGCACCCAGCCACAAACCACCATGCTAAGGTGGATTCCTGCAGCAAAATAATCACCTGAATACAGTGGCTGAGCTTTTACCAAAGCCAGCTCTGGTCCCAGTTGAGTTTGTATAGCTGGTTACAATTATTCTCTAACAATGTGGATGATGTGAATAAGAGACAGTCACAGCATCTCAGTAACTCATTGTGAAAATACGCCTGCAGAAAGATTAAAAGATTAATTGAAAATTCACAAGGTCCTCATCGGCCTCCCAGGCCACAACTTTCCTCTTGCTCCCACTAGCTGTATTTCCTGGTAAGTAGCCATCAGAAACTAGTTTTCAGGCCTTATGGTCAAGTGAAATTGAAGATGTTCATTTGAAAAAGAAAAAGAAAAAAAAAAAAGGATATTCAATAATCTTTATCTGCAGTATTTCATAACTCCCAAATGTGAGATCAGTGCTAAGAATTGGGGAAAAAAAAAAAAAAAAAAAAAAAAAAAAAAAAAAAAAAAAGGCTTTATTTCAATTTACTTTATGTTCTGACTAAAAAAATCTGACAATTTAGAATATCAAATAGACATCCACTTTCCTGCCTTCAGCTCAAAGGTGTCAGAAAATATTACTCTGTCAGTTCCACTCAGACCCAACAAGAAGGCATTGCCTCTCGCAATACATCTGCTCACAGTCCAGGCTAATCCTTCTGTAGACTTGTCTGTTAATATTTAACAGACTCCAATGTGCTCAGATTCAGTGGCCAAAACCCTCACTTGTGAAGTAATCCTGTAGTAGGATTCCTATTTACTTTCTAACATTTGATCTTTGCTTTTGTGAGATATTTTTGATTGCTTAGAAATTCTGACATGACCTTAATAACATCTCCAATAAAGCATTACTGCAGAAGTGACAAGTTAATTTCATAGTGCAAAGTATGGGGACAGCAGTAATATATTTTTGGTAGAACTTAGTCAGAAATACGAAATAATTTTTCTACTAATATCAACATAATTTTGTCTCTTCAGTTAGTATTAACTTCTTTAATTTGCAGTTTTTCAGTTATTTTGTGTGTATTTAATTATTGCATTCCCGTAACTGCTGTATTAAATATAATATATATTATCTATAAATAAAATATTATCTATATTCAACAATTAAGGGAAAGCAGCAGCACTATTAGGATTGTAAATAATTGAACAGTAGAATTTATTTCATACAATAAGCCATGAACTAATGCTTAGGTAAAGAAAATCTCAGGCTCGCTTCCTAATTTTAGACAGACTTAAACAATGTATCCCTATCAAGCACGTGTCATCTTTATTAATTCTCAGTCATCCATTGTAAAAATGGTAATCTCTTGATAATACTGTAGAATCCTCTGCATATGCTACAGCATAGGAACTGCTTAGTATTCAAAATGAAAAACCAAAAGCAGAATTGCTCTGCTCTTCAGTGCAAGTTTTTCAAAAACAAAAGACATTTTAGTTTCTCTCTTTGTCATTTGTGTCCTATGTTAAAAAAAGAAAGGCTAATTAGCTATGCAAAACATCTGTCTATAGGTTTTTTATGAAACTAAAGTCTGTAAAATCTGTTTCCCTATTCTGTACCATAGCATTTCGCCAATTTTGGAAGTTAATGAATTGAAGAGATAATATAGATACAGCTAAATTACCTTAAGAGTAATAGGAGAAAGACTTCAGAGCAAGAACCTGTACCCCAACCTGTTACTGACAGGGGTGGTGAGTTATCAGTGTAGCCCCTAAGATGGAGGACACCCACAATACTTGCATGTTGTCTCTCTTCTTCTACCCTCCTGTCTTCCGCCCATGGTGTTTGTTGACCTTGCACAAAGTGGGAGAGATGAGATTCCTACTGCAGGGTAATTGGGCAGCAGAAAAAAATGTGCAAGATTACTTTGGTTGTGAGGCCTTCCTGACTGCCACTGCTGCCAGCTACTGCCATCTGGGCAGAAACTGCCACAGATGGCAGTTTTCCATCTGTGGGAAACCTGTGTCACTTGGGGATCCTGTCTGATAGCTGTCACTATCAAGGATTACCTTCATCCAAGGAAGATAAGCAAGTTGTAAAGTGCCCTCAGGAAGATGCATGGTAAAATCAAGAAGGGGAAAACAGCAGTGGAAATCTTAAATTGCTCAGAATGTACCTGGTGCTGCAGAGAGGTTCTTGGGGCCACCTGTATCTGGATTCAAGTCCAGGAGACCACTAGCAAGGATGTAGCAGTGTTAGCAGTGCATTGGTGACTAGATCATTGAAGCAATGTATGTCGAGGATGAAAGAACAGCGTATATTATGCCTGGAGCTGAATGTTGTGGTTGGCACAATCAGCAGCACAGTGTGCTGCAGTAGGGTGTGAGAATCAACAGCCTAATGCTGGGATAAGATACTTATCAGATTAGGTGCGAGTTTGAGGAAACTGGATTTTCCTTTCAGCCTGATGAGAAGCCTTCTTTTAAAGCATCTTTCCCAAGTCACCCTCTCTTTCCCTACTTAGCTGAATTAGTAGTGTTTTTTGAAGAAAAATCAGTCAATTTAGGAAAAATACAAACACCGCTGACAGCTAACACTTGAATCTCAATAGCTGTGAAAAGGCTGCTCAGTAAGAGCAGATATTACATTGCTCATTATTCTTTCATGCCCTGGCCCCCTGATCCATTCACGAGGGCAAAAGTTATTTAATACACTAACTAGAACCTCTGCCAGGTTTTGGACTGATATGATTTGTGGCCAATGAACTCTTGTAGTCCATCATTAAATTCCCTAATAGGTTCTTTAACAAGCTGGTGTGGAGGAAAGCTTGCCAAGTCTGAACGATTTTTGCTCAGGGTTTTTCCATATGCTTCTAAAGCCCTGGATGAAGCCTGAGAGGATAACAGAGAGACCTCACAAAATACTTTTTATTTCTTAGTAGACACCTTTTGCATGGCATCTTCCTGGCTTACCTGTGCTCCCCTGCTCGATGAAACTATCAAAATCGAAAGGTCCAACTGATTTGAAATAACTCGTGATAGAAGAAGCTGTACCCTACAGTTATGAGTTGAGTTTAACCTCAGAAATGCTGTTAGCTGCAGTGGTGAATTTCCCAACTTGACTGAAGCTATTTATTTTCTTCTAAATTTGTCTTTGGTTATTAAACCTGTTTGATATCAGATTGGGGATTGCAATATTTCTGCACTGAACTCAGGCAAACTTACTTCTCGCTACGATAGCTGGAGGCAAAATGAATAATGACAGAAGTAAATACTTCTCTAGAAACTTTTTCTAGAAATAAAGGGCTATTGACCAAGTGATATTTGTCTAGATATCTCACTAGAAGTGGTAGCAGCAATAATTAGAGGAAACCAAGGTTTCCAAGAGGCACAGTCATTTGTAGCCTCTCTCTTTCTCCCAAGAGAGTTTCTTTAGCTCTGGTCACATCATGAAGGGCTCCTTAGGCTGTGACTTATTGGTCCTTTACTGTTGAATGTCATCCAGGATGAACTTAGTCTTGTCTTGATAACATACAAACTTAAAAACAAAACAGCAAGTTTATTTTAGAAATAGGGATGACTGGGTTATTTCATTTCAGAAATTGGAACTGCAAACAAAAGAGCAAAAATATAAATTTCTGAAGTGCAATTCTCCACAGTGCTTAGCAATCACAGCTGGTCCCACATCTCCAAAAACCTGAGGCCTTCACAGTGTGATCCCCCCACACCAAGGTGTATGCTCTCTGAGTTTATATTCTCTTGTTTTTTGACCCAAATAAAGTCTTCCCTATCAGCCTTGTCAGTCAGCAGGGTGCCTTAACCATCTCTTATTTGGTTTGAAAGCGTAGCTTCAGTGTGTCTGGACCCTTTCATCTCACCTAACAATGACCATTTGTGATTCTTCCATCCTCCCTCCTCAGCAGAGAGCCCTACACTCCTTTCTCCTGCCCTGGAACAGTTCTGATACTCAAGCTGCAAAGGCCTTAAATGGGATGTTTCCCAGTCCCAGGAGTTCCTGTGAACGTGAACTGATGTTGCAGCCCTTACTGAACAGAGTATTTTTAGCTTAAAGAGTCTTCCTGCTATTCATATTCTTTTCAGAATTGCTACAGAGCTTTATAAACCCTGTGCTTTAAGGTTCACAGTGCTGACACCTGATTATACCCACCGCTTCTGGCGCAGCGGTAATGCCAAGACCACAGGTGACAAATTAATGACCAGGGTGATATACTTGGAAATGAAATCCTACTTTTCCAGCATGTCCCTTTTCCCCCTTCATCTTTTATTTTTTCTTAGGCTCCTACTTGTGTTTTATAAATGGACAACACAAGCTCAGCTGCACTAGCTGCGCAGAGAAAGACTAGTGCTCTGTGGCACTGAAGATGTGTTTATGCATTGAAATTGCTGCCTGCTGCCAAAATCACTGTTGGGAAGCAGGTTCTCAGAGGTACAAAGCCCTACAGTGCCAGAAAGGGGAGTTCCTTACATCAAGAAAAGTGTGACCAACAGGTTGAGGGATGTGATTCTGCCCCTCTACTCCGCTCTTGTGAGATCCCACTTGGAGTACTATGTCCAGTTCTGGGGCTCCCAACACAAGAAGAACATGGAACTGTGACATGGTCCAGGGGAGGGCCACGAAGATGATCAGAGGGCTGGAGCATCTCCACTATGAGTACAGGCTGAAAGAGTTGGGGCTCTTCAGCCTGGAGAAGAGAAGGCTCTGGGAGGACTTTATAGTGGCCTTCCAGTACCTGAAGGGGGCTGACAGAAAAGCTAGAGAGGAACTTTTTGCAAGGACACATAGCAACAGGACAAGGGGAAATAGTTTTAAATGGAAGAGGGTAGATTTAGACTAGATATTAGGAAGAAATTCTTTACTATGAGGGTGTTGAGACACTGGAACAGGTTGCCCAGAGAAGTTATGAATGCACCCTCCCTGGAAGCATTCAAGGCCAGGCTGGATGGGGCTTTGAGCAACTTGTTCTAGTGGGAGGTGTCCCTGCCTATTCCAGGGGGTTGGAACTAGATGATCTTAAAGGTCCCTTCCATCCAAAATCATTCTGTATTCCTGTAAGTCCTGCTGTCAGTCTTGGCCCCACATGGGGGAGTTTTGTGCATTGCAGAATTTCATGCAAGGTGTGCTCAAGTAACCAGGGACTGAATGTGATACTCAGCTGCCATGAGAAATAGAAAGGCTTCTTGGCTAGTTTTGACATAGCACTCACAAGATTTATGCCGAAACAGCAAGTTCCTGGAGGCTTTCTGAAAATGCAACAGTGGATATTGTTCATTCAGGTTGCAGCTCACATTCAGCATATGCTATGTACCTCAAATCTTTCTCAACCTCTGTCTCTGAGTGTTCACCTTAATTGCCTTCAGCACCAACTGGTGCTCTGGAGAGGGGTTGGCACCTGCCTCCATTTTGAAATTGTTTGATCCACAGAGATTAATAAGCAGGAAGGATGCTGTATCCAGCAGAAGCCTATGAAAAGCTGAGGACAAGTTGTGCAAATCTGGTGTCCCCGAACAAATTAGCCAAGAGGAGAGCAGCTGTAAAGTCAACTGGTTTCACGTTGTCAAGATGTCCTGGCAAGAGGTGCCACGGAACATGGCAGCAGCAGAGCAGCAATCCAGCTTTATGCACGGAGGAGAGCTCTGAGATGGAAGAATAGGAAGAATATGCAACTTCGGTGGGGGGTTAGAAGTCCACTTCTCAGGGGAGAAAAGAATTCTCTCTGCCCTCAGTGAATAATTCAACTGAAGAGTTTTGCTTTGGGCAACTTGTGAAAGTAGCAGAGCTTCATGTATAAAATTGTATTTCAGAAAGCTTTACCCATTAATTTAACATTGCCCAACTCAATTCCATCTTTCCTTATGCAATACGGTCCAGATGTATTCCTCTGTGGAGTGCAGTGTGCCAGCTTCATGCAGCAGATCTCAGTAACTCTCTTCCATGGAAAAGCAGAAGGGGATTTTTAGAACCGCAAAGGAAGTCATACAGAATTTCCAATGTATTCAGCAGTTTCTTATTCATTCTGTGCTATGCACCATTCGTTTGTGGATAAAGCTTTTATAAGGGCCATTTAAATATATGATTGTAATAAATATTCACAAGTCCTTTTGCAAGATTTTTTTTTTAAATGTACAGAAAACTAGCAAAGGTGTTTCAGTGTTTCCTTTCTCCATGTAATTCTATAGGTATTAAAGTCTGTGAAAAGCAAAGGTCAAAAGGGACTGCACAATTAGGAGTATATAAACATGTTATCTAATGCTTGTTCAAAATGAACTTTATAGCTTGTATACTGGAATGCAGAACACATGTGCAAACATATCAGGTAAACTGGGGCTTGTGTTTGAAGAAATGTAATATTTTTTTAGCTAAGTTCAGCATATTGTTGGCAAATATACTTTGGACACCTTAACATCATTACATTAATAGTGGGATCTTCAGTACCAAAATAGGAAAAGACTCATAGGAATCTACAGGAAGAGTAATTCTAGGAAAGGGATAATGGATTCTGTAAGATCCAGGACCTATTGCAGCCTTACAACTGCCATGGATGTTATGCTGTGACCCTGCTGCTCTTTGTGTATAACTTCAGTGTGGAGTGTTGGCAGGCTGGTGAGGTCTGTGAGCTTGCTGTGTTCCAGAGGTGGAGGAGTGGGACCTTGGAGGAAAGAAAGTTTCAGTAAAAGTGATCTGGCTATTTTCAGGGCTGAAATTAGAGAACACTCCTGCGAATACAGCATAATGACAGTATTAAATGTTTCAGCCTATTTATCTTAACTAAAAGCAAGTTCAGAGGCGATATGATTTCTGTGATTTTCATAAGAAAGAAATGCTAGGCACCAAAGTGGTCTTTCATCCATGAAAAGTTCAGTGATGTATTGTAACAATGTCATAGGAAGTTGGATTCAAATAAATAAATAAATATATATTTAAAGGCAGTGGTGTTAAGGAAGGAAGCACAACAAATTCCTGGAACAAATTTCTTTAGGATACCATCATTTAGACTTCTTTTGACATCTCATCCAGGCTTGCTGGCTCTTAAGTATCTGCTTTGATCTCTGCAGTATTTTGGGCTTACTTTATTTTTCAGGTGGCAGCCTATAGCTAGGTTTATTTAGTAAATTAGTGTAAAACTTTCTTTTAGATCTTTTAGTCTTGAACTCCTTGGATATGCAAAATGGAAAAGTGATAATGACAGGATGAAGACTGGAGCTAAGCAGGAAGAAAGGAGTAAAAAAGAAAGAATGGATGAAGGATCAAGAAGGGGAAGGAACGTGTAGAAAAGAGAGAGAAAGAGCTCAGCTGTGCAACTGAATTATTAGATCATAAACCAGAGGGAACCCAGCTAGACCATGCAGCCTGAGACTTCCCAGAAGCTGTCATTACTTAAGCTGTTTCTTCTTTTAGGAACAGAAAGGCCCCACGTATGAACCTGTTTTTATCATTTCTAGTAATTGAGAAGCACCTCATCTATTGGCGGATGTTACCATGACTGAGGACAAGTAGCTAAGAGAAAGGGATACTGTTTCTCATCAAAAGTGCTTAATCCCTTGTTATATTAAGTATTAAGAACAGATATATTGTCTGTAAAAATGTGATCTGGAATGTTAAATTTGCAGTCTATTTGCTAGGTTATTCTATTTTCTTTTCTAAAATATTCCTTTTATGATTTAGTGAAGTAATGAATACTTAAAGAATAGCAAACCTCATCTTTCAGTTTTAGTAATAGCTTGCTATTAAAAGGAAATCAGCAGTAATTTTTTCAGTTTCCTCAAAGCATGATTCCCTTTCTCGAGGGTCTGTTTCTGTAGAGAAGGTTTTCATGTTATTTCTCGCATTTGAAGATCCCATTAAAGACATAGCCTAAAAAATTCAGTTCCCCAGCACTTCATTTGTGAACATCATTTCTGCACAACTAAGCACATGACATTTCATCCTACCAGTACCAATCTTCAAATCTGTCTTTCTTCTAAAACATCATCTGCACTGTTAGGGAATGGCAAATAAATGATGAGACAAATGGCAGACAAGTCAGGTTTGAAATATCAAATACAGGGACGATACCAGCAGAGGGCAATAAATAGGCACCATCCTTGACAACCAGCCTTACTACAGCCTGGAAACTGGAAGCTCAAAGCCTTCTGGTTAGCCCATCATTTTTTGAAAAGCCGTTTTAGATTTCTTCAATAAATTACAAGAGCAAAAGTGAAAGAAAAATGGCTTCATTTTCAAAATCAGTGAGACTGTAACGTGGTCCTTTGATGGAAGGCATTTCCTAAGTACTCATAGCCAGCCATATTGAAGAAAAATAATTAATATGTAGAATGAAATGCATAAACTGAGGGGTGCCTGGTTGAAGGCATTCATGCCTACATGTATGCATGCGATACAGTAACTGTTCTGTTGGCAGCTCTAGGGAAGCTGCTTGTTACCTTGATTTACAGCACCTTCTTTTCCTTTTAATAATAGGAAACGATTTTAGACAATGCAGAGAATAGCAATGGAGGCTGGATGAAACTTTCTGTTTTCCATCCATTGACATATGAAAATCTTCATGGCCTTCAGTGTGTTTTCTTTAAAAAAACTCTAGATTGAAATGCCTTTTTTTTTTTTCTTTTTTACCAGTTGTTAACTTTCAACTTGCACACTTTATTTTCTGTTTAGAAGGCATTTGCCAGAATAAGAGGGGGGAAAAAAAAAAGAAAAAAAATCTGTCCTAATTGTCCTAATAAGGAAGAAAACACTATTGGAGTTCCCTGGGAATCTTGTTAGATAATTGACTGCCTTAGGCTAATCAACCAAACTTTTCAGCACTTAAATTATTTACAGGTAGTTAAGGCCAAATATTTCACTCACCATCAGCTGGGATACTGTTTTGTGTATCTCAAGGCTGTTTTGAGGCAGATTCATTAATCTAGCAAGACTTGCAAAGAGAAATAAAATGTACTTCTTTTCCTCATTCTGGGCCATGCAAGCCCTGTGGCTTATTCCTGCTTGGATAATGCAGATCAGACCCAGAGCTGATATTCAAGGCTGTCACATGGTAGAAAAATATTTCTACTGAAAGTCTTCCATGAAAATATTGTTGTTCTCAAACTGATGGTTTAATAATGCATTTTATTTCACCGATATGTACTCTGACAGCAGGAATATTTTCTGTTAATAAATAATAATAAAGTTGCTGCATCTGAGCAGTTTTATTGGATCTTCATTTGAAAGTTTTCCAAGTAACTCTTGAATTGTTACACCTTCCATAATATTAATAGTGCTCTTCTTTTCCAGATACAGTTGTAGCCATTAGATGAAACCAAACACTGTTCTTGCACAGTTCTTGTTTAATAAGTGTAGTACAAACTCATACAATCACAGAATCATTGAGGTTGAAAATGACCTTTAAGATTGCTGTTCCAGAAGTCATCCCTTCACCAGCATACCCACTAACAATGTTTCTCGGTGCCACACCTTCACAGTACTTGGCAGCAGGGAGGCAGAATGAGTTAGCACTGATGTAGAACTGCAGATGGGAGTCAGACTCTTTGGGAAATTGAAGGCATATGCACGCTACTTAGAAAAAAATGAGCTGCAGTGCTGTTCTGTAGTAACAAGGACATGCACAACTTGACATTGTCACTGCTAAAGACTGTGGCAGTAGGATTGTATGGAGCTGAATCTTTGTTCTGTCTAATCCAGTATTTTGAAGCTAGAAATAGCCAAGCAGTGCTCTCTGTGCTCTAAAAGTACAAGGGCAGATACTTATAAGAAATATGGTTTCTTAGGGAGAAAAAGGAAAGGCATTTTCTCACAAGCACCTAAGTTTGTGTACATGAGTTACAAAAAGAGAGAGAAGCAGGAGAGGGATGTCCTAGCAGCTCATTAGTATTCTGCTCTCTCTCTCTTCAGCTGAAGGAAGAATTAGCCGTGTCTCCCTCTCCAAAGGATCATGCACAGTGCTGTGTGCCTGTGAAAGTGCAGGGGGTGAGGTACCGCAAAGAAGAGCCATTCCATCTCCTGCCTTAAAGAGAATAAGAAAGCACATTTTTTGGAAAGGAAAAAAGAAAAGCCATTTGAGCATTGGCTGAAATTATTTGCAAGTTCTAGCCAAACTGGCAGAATCACTTAGAGTACTGGAAAAGCAAAAGGTAAAAACATTAGAAGCATTTTTGGCTATTAAACAAAATACTGATTTTTCATTTCAAAGTAAAATTGTATTTCAACTACATTTAAATGTGATTTCAAAATGGCTTTAGCACCCCAGAAGCTAAAAAAATATGGTTTTTTCTTTCTTTTCAGACCTTTAGATCAAAAACTCTTTGATTACAGGTGACAAGGCACATTTTGGCAGCTGCTTTCTTTATTCTCACAATCCGAGACTTCTTATGTTTTAGCTTTTGACAGCTCTCTTTGTGTTTGCTACCAGAGAGAAACAGGGGTTTATATTACTGGACAGATGATGGAAGATGCGAAAAAGCTAGAAAGTCTAGGAAGCAGATCTCTATTTGAATTCAGAGTTCAGGGCTTTAAATATGAAGTACAGGATGTGTACAAACTGTTGGTTCTTCCAACAGCAAAAATCTACCGAAGTCAGCTGTGGGATAACTCTGGGGGTGTGAGACAGATTCGGTACTAGCAGTTTAAAATGTGCTAAACACAGGCAGTATTAGGAAGGTTTCATCACCTCTGAGGTTACACAGAACTCTCCTGCCTCCATGAGTAAATATGGAGTATAAAAGAGATTGTAATAATGATGCTATTCTGTGCTAGCTGGACATCCAGGTTCTTCTTTGTATCACCAGACTGTTATACCCTGAGCCTGCTCCTCAGAAAGCAATCACGTTGCTGCAAGTAAGAGTGATATATCCAGCTTCCTAGGAGTTCTTTCTGTGCTAAGCATTCCAAATGATTGCAAACAAAGGTTAGACTAGCTATCAATTTATAGTATGTATTCATACCTAACCTCAAGTCTCAGATTTGCAGAGACAATTTAACAAGAGTACGGTATTACTCATGCTTCTGAAACGCTCAATAAAGGCTGCTTCTTGCTTTTAGGTATTCACATGCCTTTAACGGTCTCATTCTCAGATGTTACCCTATGCCTTTATACCTCCTCCTCTTTTTCCATACATGCCAGTTATCTTTATTTTAGGAAGAAAATTCTTCACATCTGCTTCCCATCCCAGTAGCTCATTATATCCCACAGGTTGAGAGCTGCTTAACCAAGTTTTCTTCTCATCTGAGTCTTACAGAATTTGTTCAAACCCTTAGCCCACCGTTGTGTAAGCTGTGTGGGCTGATACCTGTCTTTCACAAGGGAAGAATTCTTTCCACTGCTTTGATTTTCCTTTTTGCACCACTCTGATGCCTGTTTTGGTTGTTTTGGTGGTTTTTGTTTTTTTGTTTATTGATGTTGGTGTTGTTTGGCACTGTTGTTCGGCACTGTTTTTGTTTGGGGAGCCAGCTGCATCAGAAGGGTCTATGTAGCTTTATGAAAGCTGGAAAGGAGGAGTGGCGTCTTCTCATCCCTGGTGGTTTGCCTCTCCTGAGGCCATGCTGATGCTTTGGACTCAAGATCACCGGGATAAAAAGTTACATGATCCAGCAGTGAGCCCAGGTGACCAAGAAGGCCAACTGGATTGTATCAGAAAGAGTGCAGCCAGCAGGAACAGGAGGTGATCGTCCCTCTGTATTCAGTCCTGGTGAGGCTGCACCTTGTGTGCTGTGTTCATTTTTGGGCTCCTCATTACAAGAAAGACATTGAGGCCCTACAGTATATCCAGAGAAGGGCAACAGAACTATGAAGGGTCTGGAGCACAGGTCTTATGAGGAACATCTAAGGGAACTGGGATTGTTCAGTCTGGAGAAGAGCAGGTTCAGGGGAGACCTTATTGCTCTCTACAACTACCTGAAGAAAGGTTGTGGTGAGATTTGGATTGGCCTCTTCTCCTAGGTAATACTGATAGGATGAGAGGGACTGGCTTCAAGTTATATATGGAAAGTTCAGGTGGGATATTAGGAAAAATATTCTCCGAAAGAGTGCTGAGGCACTGGAACAGGTTTCTCAGGGTTGTGATGGAGTCACCGTCCCTGAAGGTGTTCAAGAAATGTGGATGTAGATATGTGGAAATATGGATGAGAAGCTGGACATGAGCCAGCAGTGTGCACTTGCAGCCTGGAACTCTAACTGTGTTCTGGGCTGCATTAAAAAGGGGTGGCCAGCAGGGACAGGAAGGTGATTGTCCCCCTCTACTCAGCTCTTGTGAGGCCCCATCTGCAGAACTGCGTCCAGGCCTGGGGCCCCCAGCACAGGAAGGATGTGGAGCTCTTGGAGTGGGTCCGGAGGAGGGCATCAAGATGATCAGAGAGCTGGAGCACCTCCCCTATGAGGAAAGGTTGAGGGAACTGGGATTGTTTAGCTTGGAGAAGAGAAGGCTTCAGGGAGACCTCATTGTGGATTTCTAATATTTGAAGGGAGCATAGAAACAGGAGGGGGAATGGCTGTTTATGAGGGTGGATAGTGACAGGACAAGGGGGAGCGGTTTTAAACTGAGACAGGGGAAGCTTAGTTTAGATATTAGGAGGAAGTTTTTCACCCAGAGGGTGGTGACACACTGGAACAGGTTGCCGAAGGAGGCTGTGGATGCCCCATCCCTGGAGGCATTCAAGGCCAGGCTGGATGTGGCTCTGGGCAGCCTGGTCTGGTGGTTGGCGACCCTGCACATAGCAGGGAGGCTGAAACCAGATGATCATTGTGGTTCTTTTCAACCCAGGCCATTCTATGATTCTAAGAAATGTGCAGGCATGACACTAAGGGACATGGCTAGTGGGCATGGTGTGGTAGGTTGGTGGTTGGATGACCTTAGAGGTCTTTTCCAACCTTAATGATTCTATGATTGAAATATTCTACCATTCTCAGGACAGAGTCACTGATGCTGTGGGGATCCTCGTGTTCCCACTTGCACAATACAGCATGTGGTAGTATAATAAATATACACCTTTCTATTTGACTGCTTTACCAGACTATTCAGACCTCATGCTGTAACAGCGACCTAGCAATGCCCTTTTTTTGTCACCTGCAAACACCATCAGCATTTTATGATTAATGGGCATTTTCATTTTTTTTCCTGCTGTGTGACTCATCAGTCTTTATGAAAGGCATGCTGTCAGTGCACTGTATTTCAGATATGCTAGTGAAATATTTAAAGACAAGACAGGAAGAATTTGCTATGTTGCCAGGTGAAAGAAAAGACTCACAAACTCAGGATACCTCCCCACTTCTAGAAGGGGAATGAAGGGAGGAGGAGAACCAGGAGAAAGGAGGAAAAGGGAAGGATGCCAGTAATGATAAAAAAAAAAATAAATCCCCTTTTCTTTAAAGAGATTTAGGCCTCATTATTTTACGAGGGATGCTCTGAAAGAAATGCGTCCCGTTTTATTATGTTGGCCCACGATGTCAGAGGTGGATATTGTTGGTATGGAAATAGAGGTTGAACCTTCCCTCCAATATTCCCTCATGTTGTTGCAATGCTGATGATGGTGATGATGATTGCTCATGATGGTAGAGAGGGACAGTCTGGCAAAATGACATCTGACATGGAAGGACAGATGAGGCAGTGGGGTGTCATTGAATTTCTCTGAGCAGAAAAAATGGTATGTACTGATGTTCATTGATGATTGCTGAACATCTGTGGAGACCAACCAGTGGATGTGAGCACAGTGAGGTGCTGGGTGGTTTGTTTCAGTGGTGGCAAGAGCAACAGTGTGTCACCTTTGCTGGTGCAGATTTTTAGGAGCATTGCATGCAGGATCTTGTTCATCACTGATAAAAGTTGATAGCTAATAGTGGTGACTATATTGAAAAATACTGTTTTGTAGCTGAGAATTTGCTCTATCAGTGTTATTGTATGCTTTGTATCTGTTGTGGTTTCCATGGAAATATATAGGAGGCATTACTTTTGGAGCAACCTACATATTTATACCATTTGACACACAACACAGTGTGACAGACCTCGGTGGAATAGCAGTTTTGCACTGTAGTGGAAGTAAGAGGAGAAACACGAATGAGGAAAACTACCTGCCAATTTCTGCGTGGAAGCACTGTGGTGAAGAGAAATAGGCATGTTTACAAGCAACTCATCTCAACCTGAAAGACTTTTAGACACCAAAGGGCACTAACCTAAAGCAGGTGACAAAAGATCTGAAGGGACTAAGCTAGGAGAAATGGATCCCACTTTTAATGATCAATATACGAATAACCGTTTATTGATGATTCTTCATGTTGCAGGTGATGAAGGAGGCTTGGTCATACTTAGCGTGTTGCTTGGTAAAGTTCTGACACATAAAACAAGAAAGCGACCCGTTGGATCCAAAGGAAATGTATTCGGCTTCTTGCTTTATTTTGCACGGGTATCTGCGGGCTGTGCACTCTGCAATGGGGTTTCGTTTGAGGCAAGTGCATGGCACTGTTTGGCCAGGAGAGGGCCACCCAGCCCTGACAGTTTCAGTTTGGTTTGTTCTTTACTAAATGTTTTGTTAAAACTTAATTGCAAAGCCATCGATATTTGTGGACGCTACCGTCAGGGAAACGACTGCATGCTTTCTTATAGGAGAGCAATAAAAGAGAGACGTTCCTTCAGATCTGCTAAAAACGTTGCTTTTAGGAGGAGGAATCAAAGAAAAGGAGATGAAAAGCTCAATTAAAAATGCAGGGCTCTTTGCCTTTCCCTATGGCAGCCTCTGTCTGATAAGTGTCCAAAAGCCACAAGGCTGCTAATCTACAACTACAGATGTCCCACAGATCAAGTGGAATCACACCATACTCCTGCCTCCCTGTCATAGAAGTCCCTTTGCTGCCCTGACTTAATCCTCCTGATTGAGTGCAGTTGGGAACCACTTTTTCCTTTTCAGCATGCCACTATATTATGTTGCTCTCATTCTGAGCACTCAGATGGAGAGGTCTCTCTTGGTCCAAGCAGGATGGAGATGGACCTGATAAGCAGGTAGCAGTGTTTTGCCTTTCCCTCTCACATAAAGTGCTAATTACTTGTTTCTCAAGATGATGGACTCGGTATTTAACCATTTACCTCATTTTCTGTGTTCTTATGCCTCAATCTTATTTATTGAAGTTTCTAGTTTGTGAAGTTTGTAGCTTGGGTGGGATTTGTTCCTTTAAACAGTCAAAAAAGTCTAAAAAAGCTACCTTTTCTACTAACATCCAAGGCATCTTTACCAAAACAGACAAGCTTATCTATACTAACAACCTCAATGTAGTGGGGAAAAAAAAAAAGTGTGTGTTATATCACATCATTTTTTCATTGGTCCTCCACAGCACGATGACATCATCTTGAGAAATCATTCCAAAAAATGACTGACACATTCTTTTTCTTCAGCCTGCCTAATTTACATGTATATAAATTAGCTAGAGATGATATATAGCACCTCTCAATAAACTTAGTGTCCTGGTTTGCTTTGGTTTAATTTCATTTGCATTTACTTCATGATTATCTTACACATATATCAAATATTTTCAAACGGAAGCAACTTGTCTCATTAAATGTCTTACCTGTTTTAAGAATTCAAGTAACTTTTCTTTCCACTTAGTCAAAACATATTCTAACTTAACAAATTAACAAAGCTTACTTTCCTATACCTTTGTTAACAAAACAAAAAAAAACTAAAAAACAGTGTCCACATCACATAAATCTCTTCAGGGAGAGATTACCACCACTAGGGAGGCTTTAATTTATTAGGCCTTCCAGTGCCAAAATTCCTTTCTTACTAATAAAGCAAGATATTACACAATAAGGTGACTAGATGTACAGGCAAAAACTTCTGCCATAGGTGACTACTTCACTATGTGCAGAAAACAGTTGTTTAACTTCTCCATGCACAGTCCATTCTATCTGGAGTTCATTTTTTATCATCCTTTTTCTCAGTCATTCCAAAATCTTCATTTCAGTTTCTAGCAATCTTAGTCACTGTCCTGGGTGAAGTTGCTTGACTTGTTTCATCATCATTCTTGGCTCACTCTTGACTCTACCAGGCTAATTCCCAGAGCCCAGCACAAGCAGTCTATATTACAGGCATTGTTCTTGAGCTTACAGGCTCAATTTCAGAGATTACCCATCTCTAGATTAGTCTTCTTTTCAGAGCATCTTGCAAAGCAATCCCCTTTGAACACTAAGTCCATCTAAGAATCACTGAGTTTCATCACCAGAATTTGTGGATTGTCATAGGTTAATGCAGCAGAAAGGGAAGGAGAAAACAACAATGACCATGTCAAGCAGTGCCTGCTTCTCCAGCAAGGTGTCCAGAGATTCTCAAATATAATCCATGAAATAATTTGATACTAAGGCATACAGACACAATTTAACGTACTGCAGTTAGACTGCAATTCCTGTTGGTGCTTACAATCAAAGGCAGTCTCCATCAGCTATCTCCAGCAAAAGCTCAGGCTATTCACAGAAATCCAAGGAGATATTAGAGGGGTCCCTGCTAGCACCAGCAGCGCTGTCTTCATTTCTATATCCTTATCCTTCCTATGATCCAGAGATTTGCTACTCTTTGTGGCAGCACACTGTAGCTGGGATAATGTTCTTTACTCAAAGAAGCTAGGAAGCCTCACAGATGGACCTTATGGCAGCACCAAAATAAAGTAGGTGTCAAAAAATGTTAATTTATCACAGGATCACAGACTCACAGAATGGCCCTGATTGGAAGGGACCTCAAGGATCATGAATCTCCAACCCCCCTGCCAAATACAGGGCCACCAACCTCCACATTTCATACTAGACCAGGCTGCCCATGGCCCCATCCAACCTGGCCTTGTACACCTCCAGGGATGGGGCATCCACAACCTCTCTGGGCAGCCTGTTCCAGCACCTCGCTCTCTGTAAAAAACTCTCTCTTACTTTCTCTGTAAAGAACTTTCCCCTGACATCCAACCTAAATCTTCCCTCCCTCAACTTTAAAACCACTTCCCCTTGTCTTGCAGTTATCTACCCTTTAGAAGAATTGAAAATTAAACTTTAATTAAACTTTAAAATTACATGCTATGATTTTGCACAGCCAGTTAACACCATCTGCAGTCAGAACAGCCAATAGATTGGGAACGTCATAACTGAAACTAAGAGAAGATTATGAAAGGTGTTTTCAGAGCTCTTCACCTTTTTATGCTGTATGTTATGAAACAGTTTTCTGAGACTAAGGAAAATATACAGACAACAATCTAGCCTGCCAATGCAATTTTAGGAGATTGTAATATAATAGCAGTGATTCATCAAATTACTACCTTGAGTATGAGGAGGTGGAGGTGTGAGAGCTGAAGGGAAGATATTCAGCAATTACTTGCATTGCTGCAGGTATATCCTGCGTACCATTTGATAACAGCAAGTCAAAGCCAGTGCCAGGCAAAGTGATGCTCCTGTGCCTTTCTGTACTGCTCATCCAACAATTCTGAAAATGTTAAGAGAGAAAGAAGCCTAACTCTTTCATCACAATCAATAATGTGTTCATGTCAGATGAGTGCTTTGCAGGGCAAAGGTGTCATTTACGTTCACCCTTGCCACTGCCTTAGCTCATCCCTGCACAGTCCAATACCCCAACCCACAGAGCTCCCATTAGCTCTGGCCCACATGGCTTTTGTTTCAGGGACAGGAACATAGCAGAGTTTGCTGAATCCTTGTTAATGATTTGGATAACACTGTAATATTTTTATTTATTTCTAATGTAAATTTCCATGTAGAGCAGGGTTTAGCTACAGCCAGGGCAGAAGATACTCTGTCGTAGAGATGGAGATGCTCCATCCATGGTGTTGGGTCACCTGAGGCATATGTCAAAAGATTTTGGTACCATCAGACCACACTGCCAAAACTGTCAGATTAAAGATTTCCCAGTTGCAGCACGCATGTAAAAAGAAAGAAAGATATGCATTTTTCATACATGCTATGAAATAACTTTTTACAGAAGAGAAATGCCTGAAGTCCCCCCAGACAAGTTCTGCGTTCCTTAAGGCACACAGGCACAGCAGGCACCAATGTCTCCTGAAGTGACAGCAGAGGAGAGACTGGCAAGAGAACTGCAGAAACTTTTTCTTCAGTGAGTGGACAGGCAGAGATCAGCATGGGAGATTGCTGACCTTTGGGATTAACTCAGGTTCATGCACTGGCACCCTGGGAGAGATCTGTAGATCGAACTCAGATTACTCAAAACAGTCACTAACTTTCATGCAGAGCAATTTCTTTCTGCCTTGCTGGCAGGCAAACTGGAAGTGTGACTGATGACAGATGGCTGGCAGTGACAGGAGGCTTTCAGATGCAGTGCATAAAGAGGACAAGAACATCCATTTTTCTCCTATACCCAATACTCACTCACTCCCACCTTTCCCTCATCTCCTGTTTACATTTTGCTTAGCAAAAAAAAAGGCACAGTTCCATCTCTTTCATGGAAGTCCTTTCAGAGCTTGTCATCTAAGACAACTGAGCCTAGGCATTAAGATAACTACAGCGCAAAGTTGCTATATCCTGGCCAAGCCTTGTGTTGTGCCTGCCCAGTCTTTCTGAATAGAAATTTCTTGCACATTTCATCTCCAGACTGCAATGTGAATATTCAGCTGTGATGAGACTTCCAAGAGCTTCGATGTGGATGTGTATTAGTCTTTTCCTTAAATTCTGGAAGAAGAATTGCTCAGATGAAAACACACAGAGAATATGCATGACACAGTGCATCAGAGGAAACAACATGGAAGAGAACAGAGGCTGGCTATGGGCTGGTATCTAAATCACAGAATCATAGAATCATTAAAGTTGGAAAAGATCGCTAAGTTCATCTAGACCAACCATCAACCCATCACCATCATGCCAAAAGTTCAGGACCCAGCACTTGGCCTTGCTGAACCTCACTCATATGGCCTCAGCACATCAATCCAACCTATCCAGATCCCTCTTTAGGACCTTCCTACCCTCAATGCTTTCTTCTAAGGAACACCCAAAAAGGTGGGGAAAGATGTCAAGGAAACACAGGTCTCACTGGGAAAGAGCACAGTCAGCACTGTACAGAAAATGTGCAGCAAGAGCACAAGAGCTGAGCTTTGACTGAAAGCAGATGGTGTCTGTGAGGGAATAAACAGCTTTGGTTGGGCTGTCCATGTGTGCAGGAGAGTGCTGCATTGCATGCGCAGCTTCCAGAGCACTTGACTCTATGATTCATTTCTTAGCCCAAGAGAAATAACACAGATGACCCCATAGCTTGGTTAATCAACTGAGTCAAAAATGAGCGATAATATGCATAATGTAACAATTAGCTTTTGGTGGTGTTTAATATATTCATCCTGGGAAAGGTTTGTTTAATAGTTCTGATTAATGGAAATGAATGAAATTTTAAGGAGGTTGTCAGCTGTCCTCCCTCTTAAAAGCAGAATGATTAACGATAGCAAAATTATAACAAGAATTTAATAATAGTTTGCACTTGGCATTTTAGATTGGAGAGATCTTTACAAACACTCACTAATTGATTTAAAGTCTCTGTTTATCCTGTGGTGTGAACACTGCAAGTGTAAGAAAAATGCAGTAACTGGAGAGAATGTGAGATTCATCAAGCTCCCTGTCAAAATCAGTGCTCCACTTCTATGTTGGAAACGAGAACTGGGCTGCTGTGCTGTTGGTATTGGAGTGCAGATATTTTAGCTGCCAAGAATCCAGAAGAAATCACATCATTCACTGGCAAAGCTGATGCTCTCTTGGTGAAATTTCCTACTGTTTGTGACAAAAAGCCTTCCGTTGGCTTATGTACCTTTAGAAGTGTGCTCAGGTGTGGAAAAGCTGGGCTCTCATAAAACACAATAGCACTAATAAAACCGATGCTTAGCACACTTCTGGAGCCCTCTCTCCACTGTGAGACCACATCTGAAGTGAAATATTAGTCACTGTGTGTAGGGGAAGAGATATAAACTCAGCCTCCTCTCGATAAAAGTGCTCATTTTCTGCAAAATGACCCCAGCTGTCTTCAACAACGCTTCCTCACAGCAAAGGGAAGTATATGGCTGCTTGGCTCAAGGGAAAGCTCTGTTTGGAGTTCAGAAGGTAATTGCTGCACTTGAATAACCCATGTGTGGATACATTTCCTTTTGATCTTCCACAGCATAAATTAGCACGATGGTTTGTGTCTCACAGAGGTGGTAGCACTGCTGGGCTGCCTGGCAGCTCTTGCTCCACTTGTGTTAATCTTTTGTAAAGGTCAGTTTCCAGCTTGCAACAGAGCTGGCAATGGAAGCTGCTGGCAAAAAGGCTTTTTTGTATGGAAGCACAAAGGATTTTAGAAAGGAACACAACTCTAATATAGCCACTGTGGGCATTTCATGAGGATTGAGTGCTTAAAATTATCCTTGGCCAAGAAGGGATGTTTTGGGGTTGTATATTGGATGCTTTTTTTTTTTATACCACACTTAACATCAGAGTAACAAAAGACAGAGTAACCGCAAGTACTTCAAGTACCAAATGTGATAAACTCAGAAAGCAGACTGCTGGCAACCTCAGTGCAGAGGCACTTGAACTGCTTCTGTGTGGAGCTGGCTGCTGATTAATAGCAGCACAGCTGTGTTGCACTGCTGGGCTAAGTACAGGCACTTAGCACCATGACTCCCAGCTGTGCTGACTCAAGGTCCAAGCTGATATGCTGCACAGATTGATGCAGCACCATGGGAACCACATGACATGAGTGAGGTTGGAGATCAGTGCTCAGCATTTGTTGTGTGTTGTGAGCATCATGTGAGCTGAGTGTGTGGTACACAAACCAGTGCTGGCAGAAAAACATCCACTGCATTTGCTCATATATCCTCAGAATCATGTTGCTGCATGGGGGACCAGTCTGACTGCGTTACACAAGACCAGTTTTGTGCACTGTGAGGCCTTGAGCATCGCTTCTTTTCTGCCCCTTAGTTGATTCTCCTTGGTGAGCTCCATCCCTCTGGAGGCATTGCTACTGGCTGGGCACAGTCTGCTGCTAGTGCAGGCATGTTTCCTGTGGGGTTCCAGTTAATGATAAACTTAGTGACCATATACCCACATCCCCCATGCACATGGGATGATATGCTCCCAAGAGTGCCCATGCACACTTCTAAGTGGCCTAGGCACACTTCTAATTGGTTTTAGGTGTAAACAGCCTGCAACAGAAATGAAAATAAGCTAAATATACCTGGCGTTCTTCTTTGGTGGAGAGACTGCACATGCGACGCCTTTTAAGTCTGTATATTGGTGCAGATCTGCCCTGCTCTAGTGTCATCATTTCTTTATAATCATAGAATCGTAGAATGATTTGAGTTGGAAGGCACTCTTGAAAGCCATCTAGTCCAACTCCCCTGCAATGAACACCTACAGGTAGATCAGAGTGCCCAGAACCCGTCCAGCCTGACCTTGATTTCTCCAGGGATGGGGCACCTACCACCTCTTGGGTAACCAAATTTAACTGCATCAAGGGGAGGAAGAAGAATGTCTGTGACTTTTCTGGGAGTGAGAGGTTCCCGCAAGAAAAGGTCATTGCTTAGAGAAAGTGAGAAGGCTGTGTGTTACCCACTGCAGGAGTGATGCTGTGTGCTGGGAACGTTTTCCCAGACACGGGGGATTTCACACAGGAGGAGGTGTTGGATATGGCCACCCACTCACAAGTGCCTCAGATACAGCAATTTAGTATCTTGCCTTGTTTTGCCTGGGGAGAAAAGAGTCAGTTTTTGTAAGAAGCATAACCTAGCTGGTGGCCAGTTCTACCAACCACACTTCCCCATCAAAATGTCTTGAGTCTGACCTGCCTGAGGCACCATGATAGATACACAGCTTTCTCACACACAGCTGAAGATCAATCACAGTACAGAGAGCTTAGAAGAAGGGTTCTCTACAAAATAAAAGGTCACTGAAAATGAATCCCGAAGTGCTGATCTTGTGTCAGAAAGCTTATTTACAAGCATTCCAATAAAATACACCCTGTAAAAACACATAGGTATCTTAAGTCTCCTTAATCAAGGTTCTTTGAGGTTGCTTTTGGATCCCAGAGCCAACAGGCATTTGTCTTCCTCTTCAAAACGTCTTCATGTTGCTGCCCAGCTGTTTTTCTAAATGACCAAGTCTTCCTGTGTTGTAATTAATTTAAGATAGAGTCCTGAATTTTAATGGCAGTGTGTCAAATCTGTGAATAATTAAGGTGTTTTGTGTTTTACCTCACTCCTTTAGTGAGAATGATTTGTATTTGGTGCACAAAATTATAAAGCTTGACAGCTGAAGCTTCATGTTTTTCAGTTTCAGAGACTAAAGCTATTCAGACACTCACTGAAAAAAATCTCAGAATAGTAGCTGAAGAACTGAAGATCATATTCAGTAAATACATTCAGAGAAGAAAATCACATTCTTCGGTGTATTTATTCATAAATATATCTTTAGTTTTATTTTAAGTTCTCTGATTTTTTTTATTTCTTGTGGTTCTTATCAAAATAGTGCCTCAGCGCTTCTTTAGTGAATACCTTTGATGCTGTAGTCATCTTTTTGCTGGCCTAGGGAATTTAAAATTAAGCTACTTTGCTTGCAGCCTGGTTGCACTGCTACATGTGTGCTTCCCTTGCCCTCACTTTTAATGCTTTATCCAGCTTTATTCAAGGGGAGTGGAAGTTTTATATCTATAGCGAATGGAGTTCACTGGAAACGAATTCCTGAGTCTTTATCCCCTCAGCATGTCCAATTCTTTCTTTACTGACTAGAAACCCATGATCACATCCACTATCTAGCATATTTTCTCTTGAAGTACTTTTCCTATGAACAAACTTACTGACCCTTATGACATTTTGACTCAGTCTTACACCTGATGCTTTTAAAAACATTTATGCCATTACAGAGCACAGCTTACTTGCAATGAGTGAAAGCACTATGACTGAGAGATGAAAATTCAGCGTACCTCAGAGAAGTAAATATCAGACTTTTGGACCTCATATTATACGTAACACTTTAAATATGCTTTCTTCTTTTGTGTGCCAGTTATTATTAATTATTAGAAACACTACAACTTTGAAAAGAACAATAAAGAGATTATCTAAAATATTAAGCTAAAAAAATGAAGGTGAGATATCTTCATGAGAGGCATTAAGATGGGAAGCTCGGTGTGAAAAGGACTGGAAGCACGGCTCAGAAGTGTTTGTACTTCTCAACGTCATCAGTCAAGGAAAACATTACTGACTGGAGGAACTACAAAGCGACGAGACAAGGATCCTTTCAAACAGACTGTTTCATTTGTGTATGAACAAGGATGCTGTGGAAAAA
The DNA here is from genome assembly GCF_026119805.1 of Tympanuchus pallidicinctus. Classification (NCBI taxonomy): domain Eukaryota; kingdom Metazoa; phylum Chordata; class Aves; order Galliformes; family Phasianidae; genus Tympanuchus; species Tympanuchus pallidicinctus. The sequence continues at coordinate 467,432 of NW_026294659.1, forward strand.
ATGAATTGCGGATATCGTGTGTACCTTAGTTACATCAAAACAACTTTCTAAAGGTTTATCATGTTTCTATGAGAAGACACTAGATTCGGATGTTTCCATTTTAGGAGAACCACTATCTAGTACTCCCCTCTGCGTGTGATGTCTGTAATGTCTTACCCTGACTGTAAAATCTTTTAGGAGAGGGATTTTTATTGTAATTGTACTTACGTAAGAAAAGTATATGAGGCTGATCCCCTTAGGTTTCAACAGTATAAATAGCTCTTGACACTTTGCTTTCAGCAATATGGTTTAACTGAGAAATAACAGATAGTTTACCAGCATTTCTGCTTGTTAATTTGTCTCAACAACTGAAGGTGAATGGTGGAGATTTTGCCATGACTTTGTATAGACTGATGCATTTTCACTCTTCATTTCAAAACAGCTTGTAACAGTAATGCTTCCACATAACAGGAATAGGACATGTTTATGATGTCAGCATAAATAAAACAAGGCTTACAACCTTATGTTTATATGGACTGCAGTCAAATTACTGACTACATTTGCAAAGTGTCTTCCAGAGTACTTTGCCCAGGTATCACTTACGAAGGAGTGACAAGCCTGTTCATAGAGTCATAGAATGCTTTGAGTTGGAAAGGACTCTTAAAGTCCATCTAGTCCAACTCCCATGCAATGAACAGGGACACCTACAGCCACATCAGGTGCTCAGAGCCCTGTCCAGCCTGAGCTTGAGTGTCTCCAGTGCTGGTGCATATACCACCTCTCTGGGCAATAGAATGAAAACTGTTAGGGTTTATGATGTTAATATATGATACAAGAGCAGGGAGAGGGTCACTGCCTAACTGATACATGATCAGCAGCAGAGAGGTACCAGAAGAACGCAAGTCTCAGGTCTGCCCGAATAGCTGTTGAGTCCTTGTTCTTGGAACATCCCTTTCTGATCTGATATTTGTCCAGGAAAAAGTAATAAGAAAAGGATAAGTAATATGATTAGGCCTCCTTGAAAAAAAAAAAAAGTTTGGATTTGCTTTGGAAACTGATGGTTTGTCTTCTGCATTTTATTGTCTGATTTCATTTTATGCATTTTTAGGGAATTGAGCCTTTCTGTGATTTCTCATTAAATTTTGCAAGGAACAAACAAGTACATCATGATAACTTTCCTTTAGATTTTTTGTCCATACCCATGGACATAGTAAAAACTTGCTATGAAAATTTTTTAAATAAGTTCTACTGATTTGCCTCCAGAGTCCTGTTTTTCATGGACAGAAGCGCATTAGCATACATTTCACAGCACTTCAAGCTCACTTACCACTTTTTAATATGTTTTTTAAAAACACAGGATGTTGAACAATCAAGTCTTTTACTCTTCCTTACAGTTAAAGGCTGAATTAACCTCTCAGTTTATGTGCTGCAGTATTGTTTGGCCACCTGAAGCAAGCACCTAGCTAAAGCCTACAAGATAAGAATGGTGATTCAGTATTTGCCTTTATTTGTTGCAAATTTTCATTTATAATTTCATTTCCATTCTATTTTGATAGTGCTGTTATGGTGTTTGTGAACACTGAATGCTGTCAGTGCAGAATTAGAAATTCCCAAACCATATTAAAACCACAAATTAGATTAGGATTTGTCTGGTACCCAGTGTTACTAAGTGAGATAATGTTTCAGAAATGCCTGATGTTAAGTTGTGACCCACATGCATTAGTGCATGACTTTTGGTGTATTTCATGATACATTTTTAAAAAATATTTTTCCAATAAAAAATAGACCTTTGCAATGTTGTTTCAATCTTTCAATCCCATGCTTGGAAAAAAAAAAAAAAATTACAAACCATTCTGTTTCACAGTAGCAGGACAAGGGGAAATGGTTTTAAGTTGAGTGAGGGAAGATTTAGGTTGGATGTCAGGGGAAAGTTCTTTACAGAGAGAGTGGTGAGGTGCTGGAACAGGCTGCCCAGAGAGGTTGTGGATGCCCCGTCCCTGGAGGTGTTCAAGGCCAGGTTGGATGGGGCCCTGGGCAGCCTGGTCTAGTATGAAATGTGGAGGTTGGTGGCCCTGCATGTGGCAGGGGGCTTGGAGATTCATGATCCTTGAGGTCCCTTCCAATCAGGGCCATTCTGTGAGTCTGTGATTCTGTGATTCTGTGATCCTGTACCTGCCCTTATTTTGGATGTAGCCCATGTAGGGAATTCCAGCCAAGGGTGCTTTATACTGCTGAGTGGTGAGGTGCTGGAACAGGTTCCCCAGAGAGATTGTGGATGCCCCATCCCTGGAGGTGTTTAAGGCCAGGTAGGATGGGGCCCTGGGCATATTGATCTAGTACTTGATCTAAGAGCTGGCAACCTTGCCTGTGGCAGAGAGATTGGAACTGAATGATCCTTGAGGTCCCTTCCAAGCTATTATATGATTCTGTAATACATGATAAATGAAAGGAATGCACAGAAACATGAATGAATGAATGTGCTTCTTGTGATCTCACAACTGAGTGGAGCTAAGGTTAGAAAAGAAAATGCTTGGGATTTAAGTGGATTCACTGAATATCACTTATACAGGCCTTTACAGATATACACATTTCAAACATCTTACAAACTTGCCCTCCTTTGAAGCATGATTTTTTGCAGTTTTTGTTCACCAGCTTCTGGACTAGATATATGAGTTCTTTCAGAGTTCTAACAAGAAACTTTGTGCCCTGGCTTTCTTCTAGAACAGATGGTTACAAAAACTCAACTGAACTAGTGCAGTTGCTGTGCAGTTGGTCTAAGTGCTCAGGACTGGGAGAAGCCTTCTGGAAAGATTTACCTTGGGTCTGGAGATTGCTCTGCATTCCATCACCACAAGTGGTAGCCACCTTACAGGAAAGCTGTAGTTATAAGAAAGAAGTGGACAGAGTCTTCAGTAGGATTTGTTCTGATAGTACAATGGAAAATGGCTTAGATTTGATTTAAGTAAACAGTTGTGGTTTTTTTTGTTGTTTTTATGATAAGAGTAGTGAGATACTGATGCAGGTTGCCGAGAGAGGTGGTAGATACCCCTGTCAGGTGCTCAAGGTGAGGTTGGACGGGGCTCTGAGCACCCTGATCTAGCTGTAGTTGTCCATGTTCATTGAAGAGGAGTTGAACTAGATGTCCTTTACATGTCCCTTACAATTAAAATCATTCTATGATTCTATGAAAGGAAAGGGGAAATGTGGTTATGTTACAAGAGGGGGGATAAATATGTGACAGATACAGATACCCATAGAGCCTTCCGATAGGAAAAATAGATTAGCAAGTATCACTCTCCTCCTTTTAAGGTTCAGGGGATATTTAAGCTACTGCAAGTGAAGAGAAACAATGAATATAAAAATCCACTTGTGATAGTTTTTGATTGGCTAATTACACATCTACTGGTCTAGTGCCTCATTTACACTGAAAATGCTATAATTTGCCTTGTCAATTTCCTCTTCTCACTGTGCATTTCACTGTGCTAAAATAATTACCATCATAATTCTAAAGAAGATTACTGTTATTGGACCTAATATTTTCATGAGAACTTTTCAGTCAATCACCACAGGTACTCCCACTTCTTTCTACTCCATGATATACTCGTAGGTACAGGAAAAAAAAAAACAACCAAACAAGCACACAGATCAGCCAAACAATCTATGTGGTAACCCTTACACACATATACAATAATTTCATTCTTTCTAGAATATCACCATTACTGGAAATAGGTCAGCAGTGAATTCCTTTGAAATATTTTCTTCCCAGACAACTTGCAGGGAGTTCTATGATAGAGCTGAGCCATGAACTGAAGGGTATATTTTTATTTTTGTCATGTTTAATGGGTTTTCATTTGCAAAGGATTTGTGAGGTACTAGGGCTGAATTTAAGTGTTTTGATTTAAAAATGTTTTATTTTCTTTCCCATGCTTATACCACAAGAGATCTTTTACTATTATATGGAATACTATTTTAAAATGAAGATTCTAAAGCATCCTTTAACATTAGAATAAAACCATTGCAAGATTCTGTCACTGAACTCCAATTGAAGAAGAATTAATACCTCTGCTTTATACTGGAACAGAATTTTTTTCAAACCTATCTCAGAAGAGATTTTCTGTATTAATTTTGTTTATTTATATTGAAATAGTGAATATTAAAGCAATATAATCCATTAGTGGGTAGCATCTTTAATTACATGTTTTCCACTGTTTTTACTAAATGTGATATAATTAAGTGAACAATCTTTTGAAAACACCGTCAATGTGGTGTGTAACATCTGAGGCCATAAACTACTTTTATTTACACAGAACTGGATCAATTTGTTCCATTGTTTAACACCTTAGAAAAGCCATTGTTTCTTAGAAAAGCTCATGTACCCCAGGAAACCGCTGAGCCTGCTGTCTTCCCTGAGGTACCTTCCTATCTGCTGTTAATTTTCAGGGAAAGCTGTTGAAGGACTTACCATCTGTGAGTACCTCATTGCTTATGACACACTCATAAGTGTTTGTAATTAAATTCCATTGTTTGGTAGAAATGGGACCATGTTTACCAGATGATGCAGTAGAATCTTATAGTCAAGGTTCAGGGGTTTAAACAACACAGCTCTATTTTCTGCAGATGCATCTTGAAGAATAATTTGCTAGTTTTCAGTTCTCTGCAGACCTTCTCTTAATGCACACTATCTAGAATTGGTTGAATACAAAGTAATTTATATATATATACATTAATTCTAATTAAACATGCATTAATTAGCAATTGCCATCATGCCTATCATTCTCTTCTAAACATGTTTCAGGCTCATTGCATATTTCTGTAGCTGTTTGGAATACAAATGACCCAACAGCTCTGCAATTTAATTCCGTTTATATGCTAGAAACTTAAAATAGGAAATAAAAAAACCAGAAATATCTCAATACTAATTCCAACATTTCCACAAAATGTCTGCCCATTTTCTTAAAAGGTTCATGAATTTGTGTACACTTAAGTGCTATATAACCAATGTGAAACGATTTTAGATTTACTTAAACACTCACTGAAAACACAGATGACTTCAGAGAACTTTTGTCCAGACTTTTGTTTAGATGGTAAAAGATGGGTGAAGTCCTGGTGTCAGCCTTGTCAGCCTTTCTGCCAGTGTTTCAATGCAGCTATCTGTAAAATGATTCAAATAAATGTAAGTATTCCCACAGGAGTTTGTGAGGATTCATCAGTATGTTCTTGTAAAAGAGAAAAGTGACGGTTCTAGAAACATCTTCATCAGAAGTGTTTATCTTGGCTTTTATTGAGCTCCAAAGAAATGAAATGTTGTTTGTGTTCCCAGATTGCTTTAGCCCACTCTACTCTTACTACAGTAAGTGAAGGTAATAGAGCAGAAAGCACTTAATCAAATTCTCACTGGACACAGTCACATTACTATCCAGTGTTTTACTGTTGTTGCTTTTAACAAACTAGTGTAATTTTTAATTTCACAAGAAAAACTCTGAAAATAGCACTGAAAATTTAATTTAGTGGGAACCTTTCTGCTGTGTGCAAATGTCTTGCCCAGGTCTCAAGGATAAAACTGTAAGGGAAATATAATTTTATTATCAGCATGTAAAATGATTACATCATTTAATCTTATATATATTTAGGGCTGGAAAAAGCTAGATCAGTTTGTTCATTCTCCTGCTAGCTTGAGAGATCTTCCCTATACTACACTTGCAGTGATTTATTAGTGGGATGCTTGAGACCAACTCAGCTAATGGCTGGTGAGTACCTTTTATGCACTTTTGAGTAAACCTGTGTTCCCTTGAATGTGGTAATGTTTAGGAGTCCAGACTGTTCAGACTGGCACTGAGAAAGCTTCAAAAAAATTTCACCAAGAGGGAACTCTGCCTACCTGCAGAAGGGCAATCTCTTGGATACTTCACACTTTCCTTTTGCCTGCTGCAGTTATTACTGTCTGAATTGTACATGACATTTCCTCATGATTTTAAGAGAAAATTCCGTAGATAACTCACAGTTAAACAAAATAATTGAGTCCTGAAAGAATATGATGCTTCACATCTGATGAGGCCTTTTCATCTTTCCCAGTGAAGACTGTAGGCACACTGGCCATCAGAATCTAAGCTGGATAGCCAAAGTTATAAAAAATGAAGATAAATGACTGTTTTGTTTAAACTTGAAATCATTTTAACATATTTTTGAGTAGTTTTATTACCAGACTTTGTTTGGTGAATATAGTTTGAAAAAACGATTTGTGAAGGCATCAAATCATTCATGTTAATGATGGTGTTGGTGTCTTCTGTGGTACATAAAGATGACTCAATTATTTCAACAAGCACATGTCGGATCCTAGGTTTCTGTAGGGGAACTTGGCAGTCTTTGAAGGCTTGGCAGTGTGACACTGCAGGCACTTAAACCTAAACAACAGCTCTTTCAGTGCCTTGTGGAGAAGGGAAGGGTGTTTTTATTGTGTGGCTGGAAATGCAGTCCTAAGATAGGCTGGAAATAGAGGGATCTATGAAGCGTTATGATCACATGTTGCAGAGATGCTCCTAGATGCTCAACACCCACCATTTGCATCGCACTAAAGGAGTTATGTGCTTCTCCCCCTTGTTCCTACTGATGAGTCTTGGAGGCCCAAGGACAAGATGGCACATCCCCAACACTCTTATCCTTGATACAATTGCTGTGACAGCTGCTCAAGTTTCCATTCTGAGCCAGTGACCTATACTGTTACAGCCATGTAGCCAGGAGGAGTAAAATAGATGCACTGTTGCTTCTCACTAAGAACTCTGGCAGTAATAACCAAAGAGAAGTAGTTAATCTCCAAATCCTCCAAATTTTAAGGTCCCCAGACCTAATTGTTATAATTTGCAGGTTGACACTTTTGATGCCTCCCACTGGTCTTCACCTCTCAGCTATCACATTTTTTCTAAGAGCATTACCTGATCTTGTCACCCCGTAATAAAATGTAGTTAGATGGATGAACCTTATTTACCCTCTCATTCAGTAACTTTATGCTCTCTGGCTTCAAAATAAGTCATAATTGGTGACTGAAAATCTTCCTGGAGCAAAACACCATTTAGAAAAAGGTGTTTCAAGCTGCCCCCTTGCTCCACTGGGTTCTTCCTGCTCCCCTACCGCTCCAAGCAGACACATTTTCTATGTGTGTGCAGTGCTGTTATGAGGAAAAAAAAAAAAAAAAAAAAGAAAGAAAGAAAGAAAGAAAGAAAGAAAGAAAGAAAGAAAGAAAGAAAGAAAGAAAGAAAGAAAGAAAGAAAGAAAGAAAGAAAGAAAGAAAGAAAGAAAGAAAGAAAAAAGAAAAAAAATAGAAAAAAACTTGTCTATTTGGATTTCCTCCTGTTTCATGCTTCTCCACCTTACTTTTTTCAGTTTCCATTGAAATGCCAATGTAGCATATAAACAACATAAATCATAGGATATGTTTAAATCACACCCACAGTGAATGTGGTAGGTTTTGTTTTTCTTGGAGAAGTTAGGATAGGACGATTTCCGAGCATTTGCTTCACTGAAAGCAAAGCTTGGATATGTAAATTAGAAATGTACATCTTGGAAACAGCAAGTAGGCAGTGTAGAAGTACAACAAACAAAGCCCATCTTTTAAGAGTGCATCAACTAACAATAATGGAAATCTGTTCATGTATTCGAGCTCAAGAGTGATTTAAAGTATCCTACAGCTATGTGAGATCTAGTATCTGATGACACAATTATGTGAAAGCTTCAAATGCTTCTCTCCAGTCTCATAAATCATACAGTGTTGGATGGAAATATGTTAATAAGCTGCTATGTCTTAGTTACATTGGTACAGACTGAATGCTATAATTTCCTATTTGAAATACATGAAATAGAAAGTAACTGTATAACAATTAAACTGGAAAGGGGAAACACAATTTCCTGGAAATTAGTTGCATCCATCCTGTGTCTCTCTCTGTTATCTAGGTAGGAAAGGATATTGGAAATTCTGGCCTACTGAAATGTACTCTATGAAAATACACGGAAGATATCAATTTAAACCCATTATTACTGATAGTAATCCTGCATAATAAAACCCTTTGTGCCTCCTATATTCACTAAATGCAAATTAAATTGTTCTAGGCAACAACATTTCAAAAAGATTAAACGCTACAATAGGAGAAAACTTCTAAATGTTTGTCCTTTTTTCCCCTACTCAGTGAAGATATAGAAAACAGTGCTGGGGGTGGGTACCTCACCTAGCTCATTTACCTTTTGTAGGCTCTCCTCACACCAGCAAATTTACGGTCATGGCACCCAGCTCACAGCACATCTGACCAAGGGGGCTGCTTCCAGCCATGACTTATCTGCAACCTTGAGTTCACCATGGTAGACTGAAGAAGTGTTACTGTTATTAAATGATTTGGGAGGATGGCGTGGAGGAGGGAGCGAGACAGATGCACTGACATTTAAAAGCTGCAAGCTTTTTGGGTTCCTCATGGAATGTGGATAGATAAAATTGTGCAAATATAAGTGTGGGGAGTGGATGTTTTAGGGGGTTATCAAGCCATAAATCAAGTAAGTTTGTTAGAGAGAATGAGTTTATAAGTTTATACATGTAATGTTTGAAATATCTTGCTATTTAATGACATATGAAAGAATGCTAATTAGTTAAGTCATACCTGAAAAAAAAAAAAAAAAAAAAAAAAAAAAAAAAAAAAAAAAAAAAAAAAAAAAGTTTAACTGATTTCTTTCATGTTTTTTAAGTATTTACACTTTTGCCCAAAAGTGTTTACAGGAAAATGTATAGGGAGGCCTACGCTTATCTCACCCATTTTTTTTTATATCGCTGTGCCCACATACAATGTTTTTGCATAATAACAGGTCAGTTTATATTCTTTAAGTTATCTTCAGACCTTCAAACTACACACAAAAGCTATGCACAACTGCATTACTTCTTCTAATATGTACATAAAGACAACTGGATTCTCTGATAACATTTTTCTTCTCACATGGGCCTCAACTTGTATTTAGTTAGCTGAATCTAATCTGACATTTAATATGCGTAATTAAAAAGCAGCTGATGATCAGGGAAAACAGATGATTTCTGGTCCGTTTCTCATGGTGTTCCCCATAAACTCTTCAGGACCAACTGTCCCATGAGGTAGATGACCTGGACTCAGAATAAACTGCCTCGTATGCACATTCTCATTTCTTTTCCTTCCTTCCTTTTCCTTCTTTTTCTCTTTCCCTCCTTCCTTTCCTCCTTCCTTCATTAACTTCCTTAACTTCCTTCCTTTCTTCCTTAATTTTCTTCCTCCCTACTGCTCTTCTTTCCTCCCTTCCTCTCTTCCTTTCTTCCTTCCTTTCCCCTACCCTCTCTTCTATTCCCCTCTTGTATTTTCCCTTCCTCGCTTCCTCTTTTCTTTCTCTCTTTCTTCTTTCCCTTCATTTCAGTCTCAGCAAGTCATACAATTTTTGCGATATATTTTAATGTTAAATACTGGATAGAAGAAAAGAAGATAGCTGAATGAGAACATATTTTTATCAGTATAACTTGATATTGGTGCAGGTTAAACAATGTACACTGACTAAACTTCTCAGCATAATCTGAAAGTTGTAGTGTATCTAAGGTTTAATATGAATAACTCCCTGCAGAGGTATAGCTCTGGAAGTTTAAGTAAGGAGAATGAACTTTGGATATTGTGGATATACAAAAGCAGTTCCACTACCCAGAGGTGAATACTAACCTTATTTGTCAATTAGAAAGGAAAATAAGGAAATGTTTGTTCAAATGGTTTTAGATTAAATAGAGTACAAGGTTAAATTGTAATAATAATATAAACATCAGTAACATAATAATAACTATTGATGTCAGTTTGATATAAAAGAGTGATTGGTGTTGCCAATAATAATGAGATAGCCTAATGTTTTAATCAATAAGATTAAGAAATGCTTGGAAACAAGCATGTAACATAAATAAAATGAGGCATAAAAGGCAGACTTAAGCAGTTGCTCTTCGGCACTATTTCATGTTTCTGGATACAAAGGTATTGTGCTGGGCTGCCAGATGGTGCTGAAGATAAACAAGGTGAACAAGTGCAGAGAGTCAAACTTCCGTGCCTGAATCTTGCACCTCTGCTTATACTTTGGTTTCATGAAGGTTTAAAAAGAGGGATGAAAAGGTTTTCCAATCTAACATACATTCTCAGTCAGGGCAGTCACGTACATGGCTGTGAGTGCATGGATTTGCTGATGCAAATATGAATCCTATAGTTGGACTTTGGCAAAACCCTGTGTGCCATCAGCATTTTTACGCTGCATTTGCAGGAACTGCTTCATGGTTTGGCATCATGTGAATGCCCTCTGCAGCAGCATTTTTACCACTCTACTATTTGCCTCGCTGCTGATTCACTGAGTTTCTAAAGGGTTTTCATTCTCCCTTTCCCTATACATTTCAATGGTGCAAGCTGTGGACTTAGCTATAGCTTATTGTCCAGGGCTGTTCAGTATGTTAGCCTATTAAGTATCACTGTTTAATAAACTTAGGCACTGCTTTTATAGACACAGTTAGGCTGAATTCAACCATTTCCACTTGTTCCCAAGAGTGCAGTGAAAATTTTTACTGTAGAGGCTGGAGTTAATACTAGACTAAAGCTTGCTAGCACAGGCTTGGTAATTTAAATGCTCTGAGAATTACTGTACTATAATAAGGAAAATGTCCCTGTGTAGCAATTTCCAGCTGAATGTTGTAGGAAAAGACATTTCCCCAAGTGAGAGAGAACCCAATGATGAAAAAAAGATCATTGTGTATTTTTTGTCAATAGCAAATACAAATTTTCTGTAGAATTTATTGTCCCTGCACCTTGACAGTGAGAAGTACAGCAGACCAAAACAGGAAAGGAAAATTCATTTTCTGCTGCAAATAAAGTCATCATTCAACTGCTCACCCAAGAAATGACTGGCCAAGAAGCTAACAAGCCTACTTGTTTTGGAATATATTTACATAACTGCAATAACAAAATTCCCATATTAGGACTTCACTGGGAACACAGTTCTGATTCAGATCCTGTACAATATGAAATTCTTTGGACATATTTGAGGCACAGTTCACATAGCATGTACTCACAGTACTCACATGTACTCCAGAGCACAGAAGTTATTGCAGGGAAGCAAGTTTACATTGCCTGCATTCTACTGATACTTTCTGGTTTGGGAGAAAGGGTATTTTCTGCTTTGTATTAAGGAAGAAGAAATAATTTATGCTCTACTGATATTTTTTTATTGCCTGCCTCTACTTTTTCTACTATGTATTTGCCTGCTCTCTCCTACTAAAACCAGATTTAACCACGCTGGTACTAGTGGCTATGGATGCTGAGTCACCACTGACTTTCAGCACAGTCTAAGGCTTTTCATCAGAACAAGGAGAGAAATAAATCTTTTTTTTTTTTTTTTTTAAACTAGGGATGAGTAAAATGATTTCCTGAAGATAAAAGTTGACCTAGAACTATTTCCTATTCCTTGATCAAAACCAAGGATTTTCAAGTGGAGAAAATTTGCTAAAAAAATTGCCTATTTAAAATTTTTCTCCTTGAGTAGCCCAGATGATTTCAGAAAAACAGAGCCACTCAAGATCCCTTGAGTGAGGGAGCTCTGATTCCATATGAAAGTGTATTTCATCTCAGAGAAAGGTCATGGGGACAGTTTTAGTTATGCATATTGGGTGAGAGGCTCCAATAGGCAAAAGGGACCAAGATGATTTCCTTGTTTCAGTATGTCAAATCCAACTCCTTTCCTTGCTTTTCCTTGCCTTTCGTTGCTTTCCCTTTTGCTTTTCCTCTTCAAAATTCACTTTTATGGTTAGTGAAATTATCATCCAAATGTATTGTCATCTTTAATATGAGTAATTATTTTGTAAACATAATACCCAGAAGTTACGTTAATTCTTTCTCAAGAGCTCCTCTAAGAAATTAACTGTAATATGAAGTAGAGTACTTGTGTTCTGCTAGCAGCCATCCCTCTAAGTGCTTTTCTTGTTTCCAAAAATTTTGATGTGTATTTCCTTGTTTGCCTATTTTCATTACTGTTTAATGAAGTCTCCATGGACTGTGCGCAGCAGCTGTTTGCATCGTGCACTTCTGGCATCTTAAGTAATTTTGTGTCTACATAAGGCAAACCAGAAACTAAAAGCAATGAAATCTCTATGGGTGATTCTGAAGCTTGGAAATTAACTTTCTATTCCATGTATTTTCTTCAAAGTAGGAATGTTTCTTGTCTGACATGAAAAAAATATCATCAGAAAAGAAGGAATGTTACCACTATTAGTAAATGACTAGAATTACAGAATCATAGAATGGTTTGAGTTGAAAGGGACCATTAGGAGGCCACCTAGTCCAACTCCGCTGCAATGAACTGCAACACTTACAGTTAGAACAAGGTGCTCAGAGCTCCAATCAGTATGGTCATAGGAATAGAATAGATAGAAAGGAGTTGCTGGATCACAAAATACCAAAGCTGTACCTTTTGAAGCCACAGTAGCTTCCCTAGGTTTACCAGAGTGTGGCCAGGCAGGGCAAAGAGATCAGACCCTGACAAAGCTGTACCTGCAGAGATCAGGCCAGGACACCCAACCCTGCCCTCCCCAAGTTTACTATGACCACCATCCTCTTCCAAAGCTCACAAGCCACTTGGTGCTGTGGCAGAGATGTTCTTGTCTGTCCCCAGAGCCTGGGTACATGGCTGGAGGAAGGACACTCCAAAAGGCAAGAGCAGGCTGAGTCCGTGTGACTTAGACACAGGTGGTTTGGATCTGGGTACAGCAAACGTTAACACAAACTCTCCTAAAAAGCCCTAATCTTCTTTCACCTTCTGTGGGACACAGCTCCAAAACCCTTACAGGGAGAAAATGGGCTTTTGTCATGGTGAATGTAGAAACTTTGAGTGTGTCACACTTCTCTACAGGTCTTGTTACTTACAGTTACTGAAAAACCTCTTCTGGTTACAATTAAGATGACAGCAATCCATTTCTTACTGTTGATGAAATGGAGTGATTCCTGTCTAGAAAGTGAGAACTCATAGCTTTGAAGGAAGAAAAAGATTTTTCTTCCTACTATAGGAAACAAAATTAAATTTAGTTTCAGCTGTTTAAAAGGAAAAGCTTGGATGCTTAATTGAAATGTTTTACTGTTGTGTTTTCTTTTTCTTTTAAATTTTTACTCCTAGCACTTTCTCTCTTTGCCCTGTTTTACACTGCCTTTTTGATTAATATCTTTTAATGGGCTGAATTCTTCAGTGAATTTTCCGCTAATCAGATCTAGATTTATTATTTCCCTTTTCTTACACTGCTTCAGGTACTTAGAGATAAGGACAAAAATAAATGACTTGACTCATTCCTAACAGGACAGAGCAGCTCAGCCATGGCTGTCAAGGGAAGTGACAGCCGCAGACAAGATAGACAACACTTTGTTCTTCTCTTCAAAGAAGCCTTTTTGTTCATCTCTAGCATTTCTCTCCTGATAACACATTTCACGTGGATTTGTTGTGCAATGAGGTCTATCAATAGACCGAGTTCTTTTTGCGTGAGAATCATGTTGTCCATATACAAAACCACTGAACTGGCATTCGGTTTTCTGGCTTGCTTATATTCAGTCCTGGGCTTTTTGTGTGCCCTTGGATTTTAAGTCACTCAGAAGAAGATTCGAAGATTCAGCCCTTTATTTTAAACTTGAGTGTCTGAAATGTGGCTGTTGCACCTGGGTTGCCTCCCAGCACATGGAGAAAGGACAGGACTCCCAGAGGTGTCTGCCTTGTGGACAATAACCCCAAGGGCCTATGCCACTTCCTATCCCTGTGGAGCCATGCTGTGTCTTCACAAACAATGCAATATTCAGATCCTGTCTGCTACTTCTCCATTTCCAGTCTGTAAAATCACATTACGGTGCCTCCTGCTCTCAGTGGACATCAGTCTACCTGATGGTAAAAGATGTAGAGGCTATGCTAGAGAGCCATGTTTGGAATTTTCTAACTTTGGCCTAGAGCTATTGTGAAGGAAGCCTCACTACATTTCAGCTGTGTGGTACTCTTGCAGTGTAACATGGATTTTTATGGGCACAAAGTGTAACAAAACTTGCCGCTGTTCATGCAACCTGTTGGTGTGTGGGCATACATTTCTACAGTAGCCATCCACTCAGCTGACTTTTTTCTTGTGACCTGTCAGCATTGTTATGGTTTCTTTGGCTATGACTACTCATGACATCTGAACTACCAGTTTTTCAGGTCAAAGGTAGAGCATGACCAGAGGGCATAGAATCACAGAATCGTAGACCCATAAATTGGATTAGGATGGAAGGGACCTCAAGGATCACCAAATTCCAACTTCTCTGCTACAGGCAGGATTGCCAGCCGCTAGATCAGGGCTCCAACCAACCTGACCCTGAATATCTCCAGGGATGAAGCTTTCACAACTTCTCTAGGCAGTCCGTTCCAGCACTTCACCACCCTCTCCGTGAAAAAATTCCCCAATATCTAATCTAAATCTCTCCTCCTTTAGTTTAAAACCATCCCCCCTTGTTCTATCACAATATACCCATGCAAAAAGTTGATTTATGTCCTGTTTGTAATCTACCTTTAAATGATGGAAGGTCATAATGAGGTCTTCTCAGAGCCTTCTTTTCTCCAGACTGAATAAGCCCAGCTCCCTCAACTTGTCTTCAAAAGAGACACATCAGAAACTGATTTTCAGCAGTTGACTGAAATACCTTCATTGTCTAGTTCTGAATTCATTGATTTCTTCTTTCCAGATGCAGATTTTATTCCTCAGTGACATTTTCAGAAATCAAGGTACTTCATGTGGGTACTAAACTGGTTTAATGTAAAAGGCACCAGAATATAGTACTGGAAAGCTCTTTCATTAGGAAAACTGGTAGCTCAGTGAAGTCTTGAAAGGATGTTTAATATTCATGGGCATATTTTAGTAGTCCTTCATGTTCTGCCAAAAAAAAGCCTATTCTTTTTGCCTTAATGGCATTTAGATTTCAAAGTAGATTGCCCACTTAATTAAGTAGAATTTATTAGGACAGGAAAACACATTAACAAAAGGTATTTGTAAAATCTCATGAACAGTGTTTAGTCTGAAATTAATTCTGAATGGGACTTCCTCATCTAATTTTACTTGACTATTTAAAAAGTGTTCTTTTGAAAGCAAAGCTTACCCACTACAAGCAAAATGTGCAAAAGTAACACATTTCATAACATTTTAAACTACCATGTTTGCACCTTGAAGTCATACAGCAACACAGACATAATGGGTGTTAACTATGGCAGCTCTGCAGTAAAAGGTGATTGTGAAGATTTGGTGTCTGGCTGCCAAACAACATCTTGATTTTTTGCAATACATTCATTTAAATGTCCTTTTACCTGCATTTCATCCAGTGATTAGACAGGCTAGATTATTACTGTTCAATAAATACAAGTGTGACCTCCCTTTCTGAGCCCAGGATGACTGAATAGAGAAGGAAAACTGTTGTTCTAATGTGATGGCAGATTCTCATGAAGGTGTAGCCCCAAATGCAACCACGGCTCTCTCCTCACCAATCTAGCAGCAGGTCCTGGAGGAAACCATCACTGGAATAAAACTCAGGTATTTCTCCGGTATAATTTCTGAGGGAAGGGGAAAGGAAAGAATTAAGCTCTCCTTGACTTTCCTATAGCTCAAAAATCTCCTGAGCCCTTTCTGCCATGATCATTGTTTGGCATGCCCACCACCTAACTAGGAGACATCGGTTGGCATTTAAGCTTTGTGCACTCCTTTCACTTTCAGAACTGTATTCAAACAGATTTGTTGTATGTGTTGGAGTACAAAAGTCTATCTCTAGTGTCTGCACTGAAATCCAAGTTATTCTACCAGTGGCCACACCTGGGAGTCCTAATTTTTTATTACTGCCTAGCCAGCTAGTCCTCATTGCATGTCCTCCTCATATGAAGTTTTGGCAGTGCCATTCAAGTACAAATTTCAACAGACATTTATCATAGATAATGAAGGTTATGCTGGTTTCTGATTTTAAAGACCAGATATTATTTAGTGACAGATGAGGCAAGATGTGTCTGACAGTACATATTCACCTTAATCTAGTGGAAAGAAACATAATGCAAACCCAAGGCTGAAATAAGCCAGAATTTTTCAAGATAAAGTAAATGCTTGATCACTGGAATAGTGTTCCTGTAATCACAATGGATTTTCTGTCAGTTGATGATTATCATGGCACTTGTTGGAGCAAATCTTGACAGTGCTGACAAGCAAACAGAGCCAGTCACTTTCTTTTCCCTGGACAAGCAATGCAGGGACAGAGATGTGTTCAGGGAACAGTTTGCATGTCAATGCAAGCTGGACAGTAAAAATAGCAATGTCAGCTGTATGATGGAAATGTCCATTTTGTCCAGTTGACTGTAAAGGCAGTTTTGACTGACTCTTCACTTGTGAACATTTTTTGTCTTGTAAATATCACAAGTCAGAGGAAATGAATTCTACCCTGTTTCTTCTTACCATCTTGCCATAGCTCAAACATACTTGAAGCATGGGCTTATAATGCAGAGACAGTGTAAAGCTCTGACCTGGGGTGTCATGTAAGAGCTCAAGCTTGATGAATTGATTACATGGGGATGGTCCCAAGTTGTGATAGGGGAGGTACCAGTTGAATATTAGGAAAAAATTCCTCTCCGAAAGAGTGGTGAGGCAGTGGCACAGGCTGCCCAGGGAGGTGGTGGAGTCACCACCTCTGGAGGTGTTCAAGAAATGTTTAGATGTGGCAATGGGGGACATGGTTAGTGGGCATGGTGTGATGGGTTGGTGGTTGGACTGGATGACCTTAGAGGTTTTTTCCAAACTTAATTTTTCTATGAACAGTAAACATAAATTATTTAGGCAGCACATCAACTAAAAAGACATCTCAGACCCAAATGTTTTCTTTGGTAAAAAGAGAAAGATTCAAAGCAAACATTTCCCCTACAACCTTAGCATGATTTCATGCACAAACTTCTTGTTCAATGAACTACAAGCATTTTAATTTCATTACCTATGTCTAGAGCAACCATAGCCAGAATTATCTTTGTGCATGTCCTCTGATTTCACAGAATCATAGGATCACAGAAGCACCAAGGTTGGAAAAGACCTACAAGATCACCCAGTCCAATCATTTCAGAATAATCTTTATTGAACTGGGAAATAAAAAACAGGCAGATCTACCAAGGCATTTCTAGCAATTAACCTGCAGATTCTGATTTAAGTAGCACTTGTTTTTGAACACTATCACAAATGTTTATTCAAAACATTTATATAACACCAGATAACAAATTTTATTGGGAAGATTCTAACAAGTATAGCAGATCATGTTCCACTCAGTTTGATGGTTAAGAACATCTAGTGTTCAGACAAAAATACAAGCAGGAACTTGCTGTGTTTTTACATAAATATTCCCAAGGCTTCATTTTAAATTACGTTGTAAGCATCTTGACTGTTACATTTTATTTCTCCATGCTGCATAGAGAGAGCCTCCAAGGGACTTTTATAGTAATTTGGCAGCTGAGCTCTGCAACATAACTAGATCTCTCAAAAGACTAAATCATGTTTCCCCACTAATGATTCTTAGTTTTTTTCAGAGGAAATAAAATTCATAGTGAAAATCATTCATTATTAAATGACATTTGTAATAAACTGGGGCACAGAAAATGAGATTGAGCAAAAACTTCTGTACTCTGTTGCTGCAAACAGCTTGTTAACATTCAGGACTCTGCAAATAGTGAACTCTTTCCTATGGTTTCTGCTGTTCCTCATTTGTCACCATTATCTGCCCAAAGTCGAGGCAAAGGAATGATTCCTACTCATTTCTCCCTTCTATTCCATAGATGGGACCATATCTTATGGGACCATAAGAGGTATTACAAGAAGAAATTGAATTTCTGGTCTATGAAAGCCAAGGGGAATATAAGAAGTTACCTATTATGGCTAGAGCTACGTATGATCACTGGCAACTTGGATTTCCCGGTTGCGAATGTGGTACCTGTACTGCAGCTCAGGCCCCCTCAACCCTTTGTTAAATACAGAGATGTCACCAAGTTTGTGAGTTTTTTTTTCTGTTCCCTGAGCAGACCTATGGGCTTCTGCATTATGACATGGCAGCTCACTTAGGCTAGCATCCTAAATTTCAACAGGACAGTCTTTACAGCAGCATGGCTTATGTCAGGAGCAACTTCATGAACAGTTAGTGCTCAGACAGTACAAAAGCTCCACAAGAAAACAAAAACAGTGATTTCAGGTAAGCAGTGAAGTCTTAGAATCATAGAATATTCATAAATTTATAGAATCACTTAGGTTGGAAAAACCCTTCAAGATCACCAAGTCCAACCATCAACCTGTCTCATCAGTAAACCATGTCCCTGAGTGCCATGTCCACACATCTCTTGTATATCTCCCGTAATGAGAACTCCACCAGTGCACTGGGCAACCCATTCCATGCTTGACCATCTTCTTCATGAAGCAGGATCACCATGCTTTCATTCTCTTTGCAAAGAGGTTACCTCTCAGCTCCCCACCACCTCCCTGCCCATTCCCTTTGGGATGCTCATAGCAAGGAGGAGGCAGTGACAATGGGACTGGCTCAGGGTCATTTGGGCACCACAGTCAAGGTGAGTACCATCAAGTCAGTCTGCTGCTGCCAGTCAGAATGATTCCAGACCATGTGCTGCCAATGAGGAGGCTAATCTGATTTTTCCTCTACCCAGGTACTGGTTTTCAAGAAGCTCTTTGTGTCCTTGAGACTTTCACTCTCCTAAATTTTATTCCTCTTGAGCAAGTTCAAAAGTTAACTGGAAGGGGAATGGGGAGAGAGAATGATGACTAGACCAGCAAAGTATGCAGCTGCAAAATTGAATTTCCTTAGGAAATCAAGGTATTAACAGAAAACAGTGAGCAATTCAGACTAGTGAGGCATTACTTGTTGTCCACAAGACTGAAGGAAGAAGCCTTCTTTATTGCACTTTTTAGATTGTAGAAGAGTGTCTTCCCTCAGGTCAGAGCCATCTTTTATAGAGTTTACTTTGGTGTTGGACCTCCTGAAGACAAATATTAGTAAGTGTTCTTTTCAGAGATCATTCCTCTAATGAAATATCCTGGATAGTCATGCATGGGAAACTGTAATGTGCTGTGTTGAAAACAGTGTTAAGACCTTGTACACACCTTACTCTAGGGGGCTATTATTTCAAACCAGGTACAAGATACACAGTCTAGAGTCACATTGGCTTTAATTTTTGATACAGGTAAGCTGGGACTTCTGATGGAAATACATGGTCCTAATTTCTTGGGGCTAAGCAAGATCACTGGGATTTCCTGCAGTGTAACATCTAGACCTAGAAGCTCACATCTAAGCATTTCTTAAAAGTCAGACTCTGACAGATTTTTTAATACACAAAGAATGTAATCCATGTGCATCTGAAAGCCCTAGGGGCTGTCAGCTTATCTATTGTCACCCAGTGATCTTCTTAGTAGATAAATAGTACTCATGCTTCTGCACTGGAGTACACCTGAATCTGTACTTCTCTGATGCATTCTTCAGTCCGCAGAGTTCTGTGCTTCAGACACCCCTAAACCACAGGCAGTGTCTCTGTACTTAAGCATTAAAGGATTTTTCTTCCATTGGTTTGTCTCACTGTGTTTACAGCCCATTTCAACTTCAACGTTCAAAACATGAGGCAATGAGCTTAGCAGTATAATTATGCAATGTATGAAGAAGAAGGATTCTCTCTTGATTGTTCTACATCTCACTGATTTTATTTGATGCCTCTTTACATTTACACTGGGGAACAGCATGTCATGACTGCCTGGTCATTGTGCATGACTTCATAAAAAATAGTTGTGTCCATATAGGTCAACTATTTGGAAAAAGACCCCTAACCTATTGTGTTGTTCCTTGTATAAAAGCTGATCCATGCTTCAGTCACCTTTGCTGACCATCTCTAACCTTTGGCAGATCAATTTGAGGTGAGAAGTTCAGTGTGGTAGGGATTGCATGGGTTGACTCTGAAATTACATTAAATCATACCACTCATTTATCAAACCAAAAGTGCATTTTGACACAGTATCTTTACAGAAATTCAGATAATATTCCATTTCAAGGCAGAGAGCAAAACTTTTGGCAGCTTAATTACTTGCAACATGAGTTCATTCAAAAGCTCTTAGTTTCAAAGCATAAGAAATATATCTGAGCTATAATTTCATGTAATTTTCTGATAGAAACATACTGTTTCATGCAAAAAGAAAGTCACAATTTTATCAATAAATTAATTTGGCAGTAAATATTCAGCCTAGTTATTTCAAATAACAATGACTATGCTACTCCATTAACACCAGATTCAGCTCTTGTTAAAGTCAACTTTATATGATTTGAGCTTGAGCAAGTTATCTGAAAGTGTATATGCTACTACAGTTTAAATTGCTGTGCAAATTTGCAGAGAGTATTCAGCTCATGAGAAAATTTTCTATTAGTTAGACTTCAAAATGATCAGAAGGCAAGAATTGTATCATCAAGATTAAAGAGTTATTCTCCATTTTACTAGAAAACAAGTAAAAAGGAGATTTAGTTTAGACATTGGGAGGAAATTCTTTCTTAGAGGGTGTGGAGGCGCTGGCACAGCTGCCCAGAGAAGCTGTGGTGCCCCATCCCTGGAGGCACTCAAGACCAGTTTGGATGGGGCCCTGGGCAGCTGAGCCGGTGGGGGCAGCCCTGCCCATGGCAGGGTTTGGGGCTGGGTGGGCTTTGATGTTCTTTCCAATTTCATATAATTCCATTCTATGAAAGCTTATCTTTAAAAAGTACCTAATTTGGGGATCCTTGAGGACTCTGATTACTATGGCTGCTCAGCACTCACAAGTTCACATGAAGTGAGGTAGCTTCTTTCAGATAAATTGAAGGTAAAGCCACTTTTGCAGAAAGATTGGGAAAGTGCTTTACTGAAACTTGTGCAATTAAGAAAATTAAGCCAGTTCTTAAAAACAGACCCAAGGTTCATACCATTATTTTAGCATACCATGTGGCTGTGCCTTGAGTCAATTTAATCACTGTATGTTCTTTGACTATTGTGACTCAAACTCTTTCTGTTTATTAGCCCAATTCTGTTTCTCAAAACAGTGGACATGAGGCTACATGTCAGCTGAAATAACTGCCATTACCTGGTGGCTCTCATTTGAAATACTCCTGATTTCAGGTTGCAGAGATAAACCACGCATTTCTTCTTCACACACATGAATCTCAACAGCCTCCTGGGGTGCTACATAGAACTCTTACTGCTAGTGGTCACTGCTTTTCCCTTCTGTGCATTTCTCAGCCTCCCAGAATAAAAACAGCAGGAACGTATAATCAGAAGCTGTTTGATGGGTGAAGACACCTAAAGAGTTGTTCTGTGATTCTGTCACTGTAGGCAAGTTCATGGACAGAAGACAGAGATGCGTATTTCCTTACTGCCCTGTAAGAGAACATGCAGCATAGTCTCTAATTTCAAAAACAGTGATGTGATACTGTCATAGTTCTAACTTTCTCCCAGAAAGCCAGGAATTCACACTGAGTTTGAAATAGCCCTTCTGACCTCCTGACTAAGATTCAGCATGGCAGTTGTTAGAGGAAAGGTGACCCAAATTACACCTTCACTTCTGCTTTTTAACATGTCTTGTACTCTGTTTGCCAAAGTTTTGCAAAAAGCGTCAGTGGAGAGTCCATTTGGCTCTGTCACTGCACTGAAGAATCCTCTGCTTCTGTATTTGGAACTTATAATGGTGAGATCTTTGATTAACGTGGTAGGAAAAAAGAAATATGGAGCACAAGTTGAAAAGATATGCTTTGTGATCTTGAAAAATATGTGACAAGCCTGATAATGCTAAGAGTTATCTGGCTCTAATTTTTGATGCAATGTCTATTTTCTACAATCATAACAATATTTCTCTTTCTTAAGGTAAAATGTGACATATTTGCCAATGTTCACATTAATAAGTAGCTCAGGGCAATCTGTGAATTCAGACATTAGTGCTGATGCCCTGAGAGCTGTTCTATCATCAGTCTGAAAGCGTGTTTGTTAAGGGCCGATCTCACAGGTGGGTTGGAGTTGGGACCAATCATTGGTTCAGACTCTGATGTTCCTATTAGGCACCAGACCTCTGCTGATGTCTGCCTTGAGCGGAGGCAGCAGTCTTGTTCATGTGGAACAAGATCACTTGGAAAATTGAACCAATACACACTGCAAGGGGGCACAATCAGATAATCTGCCCCAGGATGTCTCCACTGTTCAAGATAAAGAATTAAATGTAGTCTTGGCCTTTCTTTCTCTGTAAGTACCTTCAACATACCCGTGCTGTGCTTCTAAACAGATGCTCTTTGCTTTGAAAATCTCCAGTCAATACTCTTGTGTTTCCCCAGATACATCTCTGACAGGGTTCCTGTAAGAGTTTTGAGACTGGAGATTTCATTTCTGTGATCAGACCAGCTTGTGCTCATCATTATTCCATTACACAAGTTAAAAAACAGGCAAAACCACATCCCCAAACTACAACAGAGTGGATAATGAGGGGAATGGTTCATTTAACACTCAACAATGATAGCAATGACTCAGCTGAGAGGGAGCTATGAGAGTGTTTGTTCCTTTCCATTATTGGAATGAGCTAGTATTTGCTCTCTTGACTATGGTGTACTATCATTTTCCAACCACATATTCAATTGATGTTTTCAGCTTAATTCTCAGCTGGGGCACTCTTTCCCTGCCCCCGATTCCTCTTCCTTTCAGTAACCTCCAGTTAGCTAATAAAAGAGAGCCACCTACACTGAATTGTTTATTGTCACCCACTCTGCACAGGAGAGATGGCAGCAAGCAGGGGACAGGTGATTCATTGTTAATTAGGCCTTTCCCACACAGCACGTTTCCCAAGTGCTGCAGCTATGAGTAACATTCTCAAATAAAAGTGCAGGCTGGGGATGCAGGCACAAAATAGCAATCTTTTAACCCTGGCTTTTTGTCTTTTAACTTTTCTCTTTCAAGAGCATACTGTTTCTCACATTAGCAGGACTGATAGAGCTCTCTACACTGAGTTTGGCAAAGAGACTCCTGCTGCAGGCAGGATGTCAAAGCATTCTCCTCCTGCTATGACCCCTCTACAACAATTCCTAGTTTCTACATTTTCTTCCTTACTTCCTAGCAAAGTGTCTGATTTCTCAAAAAAAAAAATTAAGACACTGCCTCTGCCTCTGCATGCTAGGCTGAAAGGACACATTTGAATGGGACTTGGTGACCACATTACAAAGCCTCTCACTTCTTCCCATC
The DNA here is from genome assembly GCF_026119805.1 of Tympanuchus pallidicinctus. Taxonomy (NCBI): domain Eukaryota; kingdom Metazoa; phylum Chordata; class Aves; order Galliformes; family Phasianidae; genus Tympanuchus; species Tympanuchus pallidicinctus. The sequence continues at coordinate 490,721 of NW_026294659.1, forward strand.
CATTCAGCAAGGAGAAAATTATGGCAAAACTTTTTCCTGAGATATACCTAGGAAAGCATCTGACAGCCTAAACTCTTGCTTGCACAAGGAGACAATTTCCTCTAGCTCAACAGGTGACTGAGATTTTTTTCTCATCCACTCAACAGCCCATGGATCAGTAGGTCAAGCCTTCAGAGAATCCCACACAAATTTGCAGCCAGTGGCAGCTTGTGACGCAGTTGAGCAGTAGCAAGGAGACTGAGGATGGTTCTGATTATTTCTTTTTGTATATTCCATGCAATGGCTATTGCTTTTCCTATGGGAGGAGATGCACTGAACAGAGCCTGACTTTTAAATGCAGACTGGGCACAAGGTTGTCTTTCTGAAATGAGACAAGCCAGATGGTAATGATACAGAGCTGGGCTGTCCCAGCCTCATGACAGCCCTCTGCTCTGGTCAGACTAATATATTCTGTAGGTTAACAATGCCCACAGGACACCCATCCCTATCACAAGTCGGAGTATTTTAGAAGCCCATCAGGGAGATGCCAGAAAGTGGACTGAATTGAGTGCTGCTTCCCATCTGGCTGTACTGCAGAGGCAATATGGGACCACTCAGGTGAAGAATGGCAAATGTCCCCCTCCCTCTGAGAACACAGCAAGCCCTTGCACAGGGAAACCATGAAAACAAAAGGACATAGCAGCAATGGTGACCACTGAACTGTTGACTAGCTCGCATAGAAATTAATTTTAAAATCTACTTGACATAAACACTTTATCATGTTCAGTTTGCTTTGACCTTGTCTGTCAGTGATTAGAGTCCTCAATGAGAGGAGTAGGACAGGGATGAAGAGACTGCGAATCAGCTAGCTTGCCTCTGTATCTCTGCCAGTCATGGAGAATGGCTTGGTGAAATTGCGCATCCCTACTGTTGTTCCCTAGGGAGCCCCCTTCATCCAAGGCATCTCCAGAGCCATGGGAGCCAGACCTTTACAGCCAGCAGGCTCAGAGTTGTGCAATGTGCCCCTGTCCTCCAGAAAGGAAGCTAAGCTTTGTTTTCTTAAGCTGTCCCTAACATGTGATACACACCTGCAGTAGCTGCTGAGGTTGATGCCCATGGTGCCACAAGGCAGATTCGTCCCTTACACACACTCTCCCGTACTGCAGATCACACACCAAATCTATCTTCCATTTAGTAAATACCCCTCATGAGCTTTGAAATGAACCCAGCTGGAACTTGATTGTCTGAAACTATTGAATCAATTTTTTTCACAAGACATTCGCCTGTAGTCATCATGGAAAGATTACTTTGAATTATATTGTTTCCGCAAGCTTGAATGTATATATTTTTAAAAGGCACAAACAAGAACTCTATTACAGTTCTCAGATTGTTTCATGATTTCACTTTAGCACTATTTAACTTTCAAATAAGTCTTGCTGGAGGAGAGAATAGCCTTGGTGTTGCAGAAACAGATCCCTGATGGATGCATCATAATCATGAATGCTTTTTCACAGAGGTAGAATATATATCAACTCAATGGATCTCTGGTTTCAACTTGAAAAGCAAAATAGTCTGATCCAGAGTTGCATTCCAAGAAGGATGTGTAAGTGGGCTGTGGCAACAACCATTATCATTCTGAGCTTTGTGAGATCATCTGTCACTTACATATAGTGCTATTTGTCTCACGGTTTTCTTAAGAAGCTCCTATGTGTTAATCTCTCCTAAAACAATATTTCACGTTATCTGTCACGTAGTTAATGCTGAAAACAAATGCTGATTTGTAGAAAGAAATTAAGATATTTCAAGAAAAGAAAAGCACAATAATTGAATAAATGAAATCTGGAAATTAAACACAAATTATGATGGATACAAGTAAAGAGCTTTTATTTTATACGAAATATAAACTTTGTAATACTTGGTATGGAATATGAAAGAAGAATTTAATAAGAATTCAGATCTACTGTGAAATCACCAAGGCTGCTTCCTAGTACAGTGCAGAGATTGCTGTGATTGTAATGAACACCTGAGCATGCAGAGAACATGCTGGGAGTGCTTAGGAGGCAGGGGTTGTGCATGAGACTCTCCAAAACAGGTCACTGAAACATGCTGGGCAGCAGAGCAGCAAAGGATGCAGAGCCTCCTATTAAACGCTCATTGGCATCGCTATTGACATCTTTTATTCTCTGATTTCACCCACAAAATTCTGACCTTTCTGTCCTATTCCTGGTTTATCTTCTGTCTCCTTAGATGTTTTTGCCCCCACCTTCTCATGTCTTTCTCTTCTTGCCTTGCCTATAGCCTCTCTTCCTTCCTTTGAAAGAGAGCCATTCTTGTTCTCTGGCTCACTCTCATTATTCTGGATTTCCGCTTGGTCCTTATTTTTTAGCTTTGTTTCACATAAAAAGAGGAAGGTTGACAAAGAGCACTAAATATTACAGGCATCAAGTAATGAGCTAACTTGTTCTGGAGTGAAGTATTTGTAATCCCAGGGAGCTGAAAGTAAAGCCAGAGGATAATCCAAAAAGACCATAGATCAGGGATGTGTAACTGGCTGCACAGCAGTGATGAGCAGGGTCTGCATCTGGACACACATATGGGCCTATCAGTTATTAAGGGCTTTTTGCAATGACATCTTCTGGAAGTTTTGTAAAATAGCTAAAACAATCCCATATGAACTGCAGTGTTAGTAACACTGGTGACAGACAGTTAAAATTCTGCCTGAGTTAAAGTTTATTCTCATAGAGAAGAAGAAAACAGTTAGGACATGATAGAAATAGATATTTTCAAAGCAATAGGAAAGCATCTCCAATGCCTTCAAATTACTTCAGAAATGTCAAATCTCCTAGGGACACATCAGGATCTGGGTCAAGGAGTGCAGCTGAGCTATGGTGTAGCATATCAGCTTTGTACTGTATTTTTTATACTGACACACTGATGATGAACCAGAACAGCATGTGATGCGGCTTCCAGTAGTCCAGAGCCATTGCTGAGGAATTGCCAAAGGTTGGAGAAGAGCACAGCAGAAACCCATGTCCAGCTCTACTGGAAACTGTGCTGAGTCACATGTCAAAATACTATCAATGGACAGGGTTAGGAAGATTCAGACCACTTACTGCTTATGCCAAATGCTAAAAGTCCTACAAGACTTTTCATTAGAATGCTTGACAGAAATAATATTGGATATATTTTACCACAGGATAATAGAGTAGTTCAGAAGCTGAGATGTTTAATGGGTATCAAGGCACTCATTCATCCTTAGCACTGAAAAGAACAGTGGGGACAGGGAGATCTGGGGAGGACAAGAAAGACAATAATGAGGGATGTTATCATTTCCCAGGTAACAGCAACAGGATGAGAGGTAATGGTTTCAAGTTGCACCAGGGAAGGTTCAGGTTGGTTATTAAGAAAGATTTCTTATCAGAGTGGTGAGACAGAAGCAGACCGCCTAGGGAGGTGGTGGAGTCACCATTCCTGGAGGTGTTCAAGGAACATGTAGGTGGGGCACTGAGGGACATTGTTACTGGGCATGGTGTGATGGGTTTGATCTTAAATCTTAAATCTTAGATGATTTTAGAGGCCTTTTCCAACCTTGATGATTCAATGATTCTATGATTTCTTTTAATATCTTGTTTCAGGGTATCTCTACATTAGTGTTGTTCGTTCAGGTCAGGAGTGCACTTTTGAAACAAATCTTAAGATTATCCCCACTTTATCTTTGGTTAGCATTGCAGGGTGCTCCTTGGAGCACTTGAACTCAATTTCTTTCAGATGAGATTAAGTCAAAGGTTGTCACCCGGGAAGCATATTTAATATGCTTCAAGAACTAGTGGCTTTTTGAGAATTTGTCCAAATGTTTTAGCCTGTGGAGCTGAAAGCTGGACTGTTCTGCACTTCTTGCTGATATATAAAGGCTTCAGTCACCCACTGAAGTACTATGGGAGAAATAATATCTGCTATTTTTCACTCTCCATGGGAGTTAGCAGTGATCTTAAGCTGAAATCAGATACAACTGCATTAATAAAAAAAAATGACTTCTATTATTAATCATTTTATATTTTAAAGTTGCTTATTGCCAAATAGAATTTCAAATATTCAAAAAATACCTGTGATGCTAAAGGATGGCCATTAAGTCATGTTTGTAGGACTTGGCAAGACTCAGCTAGGTCCATCTTTAGGAATAAAAAAAGCCAAGAGGTATGCCAGCAGCACCAGTGTAAGTTCCCACATAACTGCTCCAATCCCCCTGTGAAACATCCTTCCAGCTACATTCAGAAGAGAGAGGATATTTATTTAATTCTCTATCATAACTTGGAATGATTGTTTACATTTTGTCCTGCTAATCTGAGGCTGAGTATCTCAGATTTGAATTAACGTTATCATCATGAGAGAGCATAGATCTCTGTTGTGATTTGTCTCTCAACTGTGGCCTTCCTCACCTAGGGAAGAGCATCAATTTAGCAACCCCAATCTAAACCTGACAGAGTTCTCCATTACATTTGAGGGACTACTTGTGCAGCACCTCACCAGTACAGTGGAGCATGCTCCAGAGCAGGATGACATGATTTGCTGCTCTAAGAAATCTCCCCACTCTCAGGATGCTGAGTTTATTGATGAATATATGATGAATTTATTTATGAAGAAAGGTTGAGGGAACTGGGCTTGTTTAGCTAGGAGAAGAGAAGGCTCTGAAGAGACCTCATTGTGGCCTTCCAATACATGAAAGGAGTGTATAAACAAGAAGGGCAACAACTGTTTACATGGGTTGATAGTGATATGTCAAGAGGGGATGGTTTTAAACTAAGACAAAGGAGATTCAGATTAGCTATTAGGAGGAAGTTTTTCACTCAGAGGGTGGTAATGCACTGGAACAGGTTGCCCAAGGAGGTTGTGGATGCCCCATACCTGGAGGCATTCAAGGCCAGGCTGGATGTGACTCTGGGCAGCCTGGTCTGGTGGTTGGCAACCTGCACATAGCAGGGGGGTTGAAACTAGATGATCATTGTGGTCCTTTTCAACTCAGACCATTCTATGATTCTATGATTTCTGCCATTGCAACTGATCAAGGTGATCCTAGGAGCCCCGGACTGCAGCCTGATTCATTCAGCTCCCTGGGAAGGAGGATGGTCTCTTGCACAGAAAGCATCCACACTACTCTTGTTCCACCCCCCTTCATGCTTAGAACCATACCTTTTGATTGTGGAAACCTCTGATCCAAATCACAACAAAAGTCCGGAAGTCCGGAAGGCGAAAGTCCAACTTGAAGTTAGATTGGCCACTGCAGTAAAGGAGAATAAGAAATCCTTTTACAAATATATCAATGGCAAGAGAAGAACCAAGGATAATCTCTATCCTTTAATTGATGCAGCAGGGAATGTGCCCACAGAAGATAAGGAGAAGGCTGAGGTCCTCAACACCTTCTTTACATCTGCCTTTAATAGTCAGACCAGTTATCTTCAGGTCACTTTGTGCCCTGATCTGGATATCTGGGCTGATACGCAGAATGTCCCCTGGAGATTGAGGTGGAGACCGTTAGGGAGCTCCTCCTCCATCTGGACAGTCACAAGTCCATGGGACCGGATGGGCTTCATCCTAAGGTGCTGAGGGAGTTGGCTAAGCCGCTCTCGGCTATCTACCAGCGCTCCTGGTTGACTGGAGAGGTTCCAGAGGATTGGAGGCTTGCTGATGTGACTCCCATCTACAAGAAGGGCCGTAAGGAGGATCTGGGAAACTACAGGCCTGTCAGTCTGACATCAGTGCCAGGGAAGGTCATGGAACAAATCCTCCTGGGAGAGATCACATGGCTCGTGTGCGACGTCCACGGGATCAGGCCCAGCCAGCATGAGTTTATGAAAGGCAGGTCGTGTTTGACCAACATCATCTCCTTCTACGACTGGGTGACCAGACTGGTAGATTAGGGAAAGGCAGTTGATGTAGTCTACCTAGACTTCAGCAAAGCCTTTGACATGGTCTCTCACAGTATCCTTCTGCGGAAACTGGCTGCCCGTAGCTTGGACAGTTTTACCCTCCATTGGATAAGGAACTGGCTGGAGGGCCGTACTCAGCGGGTGGTGGTCAATGGAGTTAAGTTTAGCTGGAGACCTGTTTTAAGTGGTGTCCCCCAGGGGTCGGTGCTGGGGCCCATCCTGTTTAATATCTTCATTGATGCCTTAGATGAAGGGATTGAGTGTACCCTGAGTAAGTTTGCAGATGACACCAAGTTGAGAGGTGGTATCGATCTGCCTGAGGGCAGGGAGGCATTGTAGAGGGATCTAGATAAGCTGGATCGCTGGGCTGAGGTGAATGGGATGAGGTTTAACAAGGCCAAGTGCTGGCGCTTTGGCCATAACAACCCCATGCAGCGTTACAGGCTTGGGGATGAGCGGTTGGATGACTATGAAGAGGAAAGGGACCTGGGGGTGTTGGTTGATGCTCGGCTGAACATGAGCTGACAGTGTGCCCAGGTGGCCAAGAGGGTCAACGGCATCCTGGCCTGCATTAGAAATGGTGTGGCCAGCAGGAGCAGGGAGGTGATTATCCCCTGTACTCAGCACTGGTGACGCCGCACCTCGAGTATTGTGTTCAGTTTTGGGCCCCTCACTACAAAAAAGACATTGAGGCCCTGGAACGTGTCCAAAGAAGGGCAACGAAACTGGTGAGGGGTCTGGAGCACAAGTCTTATGAGGAGCGGCTGAGGGAGCTGGGATTGTTCAGTCTGGAGAAGAGGAGGCTCTGGGGAGACCTCATTGCACTCTACAACTTCCTGAAGGGAGGTTGTGGTGCAAAAGGGTCTGGCCTCTTCTCTCAGGCAAATAGTAGGACTCGAGGAAACAGCCAGAAGTTGTACCAGAGGAGGTTTAGGAGAAACTTTTTCTCTCAGAGAGTGGTCAGGCACTGGAATGGCTGCCCAGGGAGGTGGTGGAGTCGCTGTCCCTGGCAGTGTTCAAGAGGCGCCTGAATGAGGAGCTACGAGATATGGGTTTAGTAGCTTGAGGTACTAATAGGAATGGGAGAGTGGCTGGACTAGATGATCTTGCAGGTTTCCAACCTTGCGATTCTATGATTCTATGATTCTATGATTCTATAACAGGCAACCAAGGACACCAGCCTGAAAACTGACCCCTTTGGCACTTCTGCATGTGTAAAATAGGTGGCCTCCACTGAGACAAGTATTCACAAACTGAAATAGAAAATTTTAAGGCAACAACTGGAAATTCACTAATTAATGCCTAATATTTCTGTGTTACATATACAGTTGTTAATTGATTGCCTCCTTTGTTTAATGAATTAGCCACCAGTTAAGGTTGCTGGACTAGAAAAGGCCCACCTTCCCCCCTCTGATGGCCCTACTTCAATCTATTCAAAGGCCTGGGAGAGAATAAAGGGTAAAAAGCAGAACTGCAAACAGACTCTGAGATTTATGAAACGTGACATTTTATTATAAGTAATAAAGTCAACTTACAAAGCAAAGATAAATGTTAAATGATACAGTTATGCATTTTTTATCTAAGCAAATATTTTAAACCGTGTCAGCTTTAGCTGAGCCTGTGCAAGTTCTGGCTGACCACCTTCCTGAGTCAGAGGAGATATTTCTCCTGGGCATAAGCACCACTTTTCATGTGAGTTATCACTATCAGTCATTTCCTTTAATACATTTTGTTACATCTCTCACAATACTTCAGGTGTCTTTTGCTTCCTGGTGCATTACACTTCTCTTAAACTATATTCATTAATTGCCATGATTTTTTATTTCAAAACTTCATTTAATCAGCATTCCAGGCATGTAACATCAGTTTTTTGGCCCATGCTGAAAAAATTCCCAAGGTACCTCTGCTTTTCATTGTCCATCAATCTTATACCCCAAATTTCCATTTCACCCTTACCAATATTCAAGTGATTTATGACTCTGTGTGTGGATGTGTACATATGTACATATATATTAATCTGTAAATGTCTGGATTTATTCCCTTGCTTAAGTCTGTACATTTAAGTACATTCAAGCCAGGCTTTGTCTGTAGTAAGGTTAAAGTCGAAATGTTTGTTTGCTATCTGCCTTGCTTCACTTGCTTCACATTTAGAAATGGCGAAAATATCAGTTGAGAGAATATTAAACAGTTATCTCAGATTAACATTTTATTTTAATATTTCTGCATTTTACATAGTCAACATCATGTACTGACACACAGTACTACTGCAATTCTGGATAGAGCAGGCAGTTCTTTGAATGTCTCACTCTAAATTCATGTAGATACTAAAGGTACCATCAGGAAAAGGAAGGGATGCATTTATCCAGTACCAGCATTCACCAGTTTTGAAGCATCAGGGCTCAGATTGTTTGCATGGGCAACTGAAACATGTGAAAGATGTCGTTTGCTTGAGCTGACTGCCATCATGACTCACAGTTTGCATTTATTTTTCCTATTTTTTAACATGATTGTCTTTCAAGTAATGTAGCAAATTTTATTAGCCTCTAATATTCCAAATGTATACATTATCTTCAGTATCCTCCATTCACAGTCTTTAGTGTAATGACCAGTTTTTATACGTGCATTTTTACAGAACCCTGCTCTGAGAAGTTTTGTGTGAGACCACGTACATTATGCATTATGACACAAATAATTGAAAACAATGACCATGAAACTAAGCATTATTTATCTTTTGCAGCTAATTACATTTATGGTTCTTTCTGAGCAAATATCGTAGTCACACCTTGATTATACAGACGGACAAATATTGAATACATATTACACTCCTTTTGGAAATTCAGGGAAAAGTTCTCAGGGTAACTGCATTATAATCCAGAAGTCTGCCAGGGCTGCCTGACTGGAGCTATAAAATGGAATTACTTGCACGTGGTATAGTCACAAATTGTATTCATATCTCTTGAAAATCCCAAAATTCATATTCTGACCATTTGATCAATCTGTTGTTTCATTCAATCCCAATCTACCAGGCTTATGTAGTCTTTTTCCATCCAGTAAAACCTTCTTTTATCACCTGTGTTAGAAATTACACTAACTAATGTTGCTTGGTTCCTCATGCTCCTTGCATTAATTTGCAGAATGCTTTTTGGTTTGTCCCTGATCTTTTTTTTTTTAATTTATTTATTTATTTATTGTATTTTTTTTTACAAGCTGGAGAACTAAAAACTTTTGCTAACTCCATCATCTCCTTGAACATAAACTCTTTTAAAATTTTAGCACTTCCCAGCTTTTTGCTGTCCATATTGGCATTGCTTTATTCCAAATATCTTCTTTCTTGCTAAAAGCTTATGCAGATAAGTTTCCTAGTCCCTCTTACACTTATTCTGCAATCAGCTCTTCTTGGTCAGATAAGATCAGATAAGATACTCAGGAGTCATAGTCCTGTTGCTGTCAGTATTGGACAGGTTAAAAAATCTTACCATTTCTTCATGACAGTTTATCTCTTCCAGTTTCCAGTATCTCTATCTTCTCTGTGGACTGGAAACATTTCACAGAAAATCAATACATCTCCAGATGTAAGAATTCCAAGCTCTTAAACACCTACAAAGTTTTAGGGATATTAATTGCCTCATCCACTTCAAGAGAATGTTGATTCAGCTATAATAGCACTTCACAACTTTTAATATTGATAGGACAATCACGACAATTGCTGTTTATTATCATTTATCACCTCTGATTTGATACTGCGAAAGGTTTCTGTTGAATCTAACACTTCTTTTTTGCTCTTACTAATCAAAAATCATAGGAGTTGGAAGTGACATCTGAAGATCATCTAGTTCAACCCCTTGCTAAAGGTGGTTCCCTACAGTAGATAGCACAGGAAAGCTTTCAGGTGGATTTTGAATATATCCAGAGAAGGACATCCACAATATCTCTGGGTAGCTTCTTCCAATCATCTGCACCTTCAAAGAAAAAGTTTTCTTCATGTTTGTGTAGAATTTCCTGTATTCCAGTTCAGGTCTATTGCCCCTTGCCCTCTCACCAGGCACCACTGAAAAGAGTCTGGCCCCATTCTCTCAATATCCATTCCCTTTTACATACTTATAAGCATTGATAAGATTCCCCCTCAGCCTTTTCTTCTCCAGGGTCAACAGTTTCAGATCAATCAGCCTTTCCTCATTCAGGCCCCTCATCATCTCTGCAGCCCTCTGCTGGAAATTCTCTAGAAGTTCCCCATCCCTCTTGAACTGGAGAGCACAGAGCTGGACACAATGTCTTGAACGGTGCAGAAAATATTCAGTTTTCAAATGATTGTTAGAACAGCTTTATCTGGACTTTTATCACTGACGCCACTAAAATAAATAGCTTTTTACGTCTTTCAAGAATAACACCATTTTTAACATTTATCATTATTCATGATGAACAAATGAATACAATTATTGTACATTTGCTTCCTGATTTTCTCCACTAGAGTAACTTTATAGTTTGCAGTCAGCCACTCCACATCTGATATTTTCACCAAGCTAAGAAACAACGTATTTTGTGACTGAAAATCATACAATAAAATGCTGAATGCTGCAGACACTATTGTATGGCCAGTCACAAAATATGATACGTTATCTTTAGACACAGCAATGCAGATGGAAGCATAGGTGAGGAAAAAGGTCCCTTTCAAATGAAATTACTCTTATAACCCCATGTAGGCAGATTTTTTTCTTCCTATTCTCCTGGTCCTTGCTTAGAGACCACAAATAACTTTTTTGTATTTACTGAGTCTGGCTCAACTCAAAATAATAAACCTGTCCAGCAAGTTGTGGGGAGTCTCTTCTGCTTCTATCCCTGGACTGATGGGTGCAGCAAGGAATACACTGACTGCCTGTGTATAATGTAAGTTATTATGTGTGTTTCTTGTCACTCTGCCTTTTAGAGAAAGGAAATACGATGCTTACCAAGGTCAGTTTCATCTCATAACTTAAGGTATTTGTGCTTATTTAACTTCCTCTGTTTGAGCTGGGTGCCTAAGCTTCCTGTGCAACCAATGGAGAGAAGTGGGCATTTCTAGTCACCTCATCCTAAAACATGTAATCTAAATAGATAACTAAAATAGGTCAGACATTTTGTCCTTTCTCTCTGTTGCCTAGAAGCAGTCTGTTTTCATCCATTCAGCCAGAGGAAACAATCCACCCCATTCTTACTGAAGCAATTGTGAACCAAGTCCTGGACCAGTAGCTGCTCAATACTGGATGCAGAAAGGCAGTCACTAATGGCATTTTAGCTGCAAAACAAATTTTGATGGCAACTTGGAGTTGGATGCATTTAGAATTCCTCTGCATGCCTTATCATGTACAATATGTGCAAGTCATCCAGACCCAGTAATGGGGGAGGTTGTCGAGGCCTCAAGTCTCTTGGCCTTGTGTATCTCTTGGAAGTAAATATGCCATTGTGGCTGGAGAAACCAAAGACATTGCAGACACTGTTGCCAATATATATTTTTCATGTTGTATTTAAAAACAACAGCTAGTACTGTGTCCATCTCAGAAATTGCTAATTTTGGAAAGTACTTCACTGATTTCACCAAGTTTTATGGAAACTGGGGCTCCTTGGAATGAGTGCAGTGTTGTCACTATCTCTGTTTTGTCAGCCTCACATCTATCTGTGTGTTCTGAAATGTGAATAGATCCAGTTCATTTGTGCAATTGAGATTTCATTACCTCTCTCAGCTGAATGAACTTGTGATGTACTTTGTTACTACGTTAGCAAATGAACTGTTTATAGAACTGAGACACTTTTCTGAAATGTGTTTATAGATGATAGCTTTCTGGCTTGCTTTTATGACTGACTGGAACGCCACAGTCAAAGCTTTCAAAAAAAAAAAAAAAAAAAAAAGTCATTTTTCACTCCAGGTTTTCAATGGAGATTAACTGGCACACTTACATTACTCACCCTCCGCCCCTGCCTCAATTTGTCCATGCCATAGAAGTATTCAGCTTTTTGTCTTTGTCTCTTGTCAGAAGAAAAAGTAGATCTGAAAATTTATATATCTGAACAAAGACTTTGAATGCTTCAATTGCTTCAGCATGGGTGGATTTCTAAGAAGAAAAGAGAGACTGAAGAATAAAGCAGCCCTGTGAACATCCATGCAGCAGCCAGTTTATCTAGGCTATAAATAAGCAATGCTTCTTTTCTTTCAAAGGGTAGATCAGAAACTGGGATCATTCAAGACTAAGGCATGCAAATTACCACCGAGAAGAAACTGTGGAGACTGAGCCTCTTCATTTAGGAGAGGGGATGGAGAAGCACCACACAGGAGCTGTACAAAGTTACTTACATTGTGACAAAATGAAGAACAGGAACCTCAAGGGTGCAGAGCCAAATGCTCAAAGTTCAAGAGCTGCAAGCTGCATCTAGCTCCTGGAGTGTTTTCAGCCTGCCCTGGGTCTGTCCACACTGTCTCTAGTACAAACATATTGATCAGTGTGAGTCTGTGTCACCACAGCCACAACTCAGGCACTCATTAGTATTTCCTCAGCTGCTTAGTGCAACTTTACAGCCCTGCCTGAATGTTACGATGCTGTGACTGTGCTGTTTTGGGAATCTGAGTCAACTATCATAAACTGTGCTTAGGAATGCATTTTTCTGACTCCATTCAATAATATTCAATAATAATCTCCGTGTAGACATACTTACCCTTGGTAATCACAGTACTGACTTTTGTTGCACACCTTAGCTTTTTAATTCAGCTTAGCAGCTCTTTGTTGTGCTTTGTTCTCCTTTATCACTGTTTTGGCTGCATGTTTTACCTCCTGCAGGTTGCTGAAACTGCACGCTGGAGGCAAAATTAGTCATTCTGTCCCATGATGCCATTGCTTCTGGATCTGTTAAGGATTTATAGTTCTATTTCATTTCCACTAAATGAGCAGGTCTTCATTTTCCAAGGAGGGAGCTGAAACACAGCTATTAGGAGTAAAAAAATATTCATTAATTTTGAATGCCCAATTAGAAAGATGCTGTACCATAATTTTTATAGAGCATTATATAACACATTTTAACTCAGGCAGTAGCTCTGAGTGTTCAGTGTTTTGGTAGATTGGATCCCAAGATCACGTCACAAAAAAACAAGGCACATGCCATGAAAGTCTCAACAGCTGCCTTGCCTGGTACAGAGGAGCATGGCACCAGAGGTAAGGACTGATGCTGATCCTCCACCTCTAAAGAAGTTGAATTCTGTACCTTGATTTAGCCTGCTGCCTCCCATGGGCTTTTACTCAGTTTTCTCATCCAGTTATTTCCAGCTTCTCCCTGACCTGTCTTTCTCCTTCCTTCTCTTACTCCCAGCCTTGGTGTTTCCCTGCTGATGTTTCTCATCACTGTCTCTTTCTAGGCTGGGCTAGTACTGTCAGGGGATGGACACCTCAGCTGCTCTGCAAAGTCGGAAACTAGATACCTGGACAACTGATGGCCCAGAGAAGGCATCAGGAGTGACATTCAAAAGAGAGAAACCTATTAAGCCCCCAGGTCTTTACTGAAGATGGAAAGAGAGGAAATTCCTTAGTCTGAGGATGCAGCCTGATCCACACAGATTTCCCCACAGTGACTGTGAGTACATTTCTGATGGAAAGCCCACAGGTCTCAAGACTGGGAGCCCTCTGGTTCAGGTTTTGTCTCTCTCTGAAAATGAGATGATAGAGTATTTCTTAACACAGAAAACTGACTGGTTGTTTCTTTCGTTCTCAGAAGTGGCTAATCTCCTTTGCCTGAAATTCTCCAAAATAAATAAATAAATAAATGAAAATCAGCTCAGGGCAGACATTTTCAGCCTGAGGCATTCATGTCTGACGAAGTTAGAAGCAACTGAAAACAGGATCTCATAACAGGAAAATCTGAACAAACTTAATAACAGGAATCTGTACTATATCTGCCTGTTATAATGAATGACCCAGAGAAGGTAACTCAAAGGACTCTCATTTGCCCTTTCTCAGAAGACAGGAACAAGGTAACATTAAATGAAATGAAAAGGCTGAAGGGAAATACTCTCACAGAGTTCACAGCACAAGAAATGCACTGCCACAAGATAATGCACAGAACAAGAATGTATTAATTCACAGAAGAGTCAGACACATGTAACATCTACAACCACATTTGATAAGATACATTTGTAGAGAGTATTTTTCTTCATGTTTGAGAACATATGATAAGTGCAAACTGCCTGAAGAAGAACCTTCCGTTATAGACTTGTTGACCATTATCCTTAACAGATCTATTTCTGCAAAGTATCAAGCATTATTACTGAATGTAAATTGACTGTATTCATACTATCAGTCTATCTGTATGGAGACCTAGATAGCCCATTTCTCAGACCTAGAGCTCCTGCTCTTTTCAATCCTCTTTAATACCTGTCTCCCTATTTTTTATAATATTTTTTTGTCTTCTTGGAGACTGCTATGGTTGCTTTTTTTGCTTACTTATTTTTCCACTTGCAAGCAGTTTAAAGAGAGGCCGGTTGCTCTATTTAGAGGACAAAACATTCATACATTTGTGACTTTGGGTCCTCTTGTGAATGAAATATTTACAGCCTTAAGATCAACTCCCAGAAAATATTAAAACTGAAGTTATTTACTTAGAGCATAACCTCTTTTCTTGTTCATTATCTCACAAATGGTTTTAAATTGTAATATATTCCATCTCCTGCAGACAGCATGTGGTATAATATGTTTCAAAAGAGGAAAACAATCACCTTTTGCAGTAAACACCTGAAGGCAGCACACTCTTTAATTGCCAGCTTACAGCCAGATATATTTTGCTACTAATCTAAAATACTATTGAATGTTGTCATCAGTGGTACAGATGCTTGGTAATAAAACAAACATACTTATCCCCCTTGGAAGCTGTTCACTCTGCCTATTCTGATACTATGAAAATATAGAATTGTATTTAGAATTCATCCTTTAGCAAGGTGACTCCTTGTATCTTTGTAATAAAGTTCCTTGTGTAAACAGAATACATTACCTTTGAACCACAACAGCGTAACGCACACTATGAGTCTGAGATAAAATCACCATTATCAAATTGTGTCATTTACATTTGTGCATATACTTTCCTTCATCTGGTGAATCCCTATCTGCAGTTAACAGCAGCCACAGATAATCTTTAAAAACACAGCTGGCATGTGAGTTGGTTTAAATTAGTTTTGATTCATCACTTCCAGCTGGCCTGGAAATAGCCTGAATAATGAGTTTCTCTCATTAGAATTTCTTAGTATCCTGACGGGCTTTTAAAATGAGTACTTATCTACAATTTAGGTTAGATGTAAATTACATAACAGAAATCACAGAACCATAGAATCATATCCCAAGTTGGAAGAGACCCACAGGAATCAACAAGTCCAGCTCCTGGCTCCACCCCAGAGACGTGTGTCTGAGAGCGTTGTCCAGACACTCCTTGATGAGATGTTCAAACAGGCTGCAGCAGGCAGAAACAGTGAGCGCTATCTGCATGTTTGCTGCAGTCCCTAGTGCAGTCACCTGAGCAACTGGAAATGAAAAGTCAGGCAGTGACAGTACTGAACTCTGTGGAAGAATATTTAAAACCTCACAAACTGATAATTTAAAGGCAAAATACAGGAAGGATGTGGAGCTCTTGGAGCAAGTTCAGAGGAGGGCCACTAAGATGGTCAGAGGGCTGGAGCACCTCTCCTATGAGGAAAGGTTGAGGGAACTGGGATTGTTAAGCTCAGAGAAGAGAAGGCCCCGGGGAGACCTCATTGTGGTCTTCCAGTACTTGAAGAGAGCTTATAAACAGGAGGGGGAACGGCTGTTTATGAGGGTGGATAGTGATATGACAAGGGGGAATGATCTTAAACTGAGACCAGGGAGGTTTAGGTTAGATATTAGGAGGAAATTTTTCACTCAGACACACTGGAACAGGTTGCCCAAGGAGGCTGTGGATGCCCCATACCTGGAGGCATTCAGGGCCAGGGTGGATGTGGCTCTGGGCAGCCTGGTCTGGTGGTTGGCGACCCTGCACATAGCAGGGGGGTTGAAACTGGATGATTTTTGAGGTCCTTTTCAACCCAGGCCATTCTGTGATTCTATGATTCTGTGACTGAATGAAAATATTGTGATACGTGGAAAAAAATAAAAAGCTGTCCAGATTACATGGTCATTAGAAGTCATGAGAGTTTTTACTGATAGCATGTATCAGTCTGTAACAGCAACAAAAAAGCAAACAATTTACCTCATCCATTCTAGCTGTATTTCTTAGTTGCTTTTTGTTTGTTTTTCTTTACTGAAAAAAATTAGTGTACTAATTCGATTCACTGAACTCAACCTGAATTAGTGCAGCAAGGATGCTGAGACTACAAAAAGCTTCTGCAAGTCTATATATGCACCTGAAATGTATGTAATGCTTCTTTGGTGAGAGGGAAGTAGAAATGCAAATAAACTGGGAGAGGAATGGGCAGTCTGATAATTTGCTACTTCACAGTACTAAGTCATTTGATATCTTCTTCAAAAAGCAGTATAGTTGATCAAAATTTTCAAAATATTAATTATGATGTCTTTTAATCTCTGATTCTGAGTAGATGTTCCAAAACATCTGGAAGAAAAATGTGTGGAATGAAATTGAGCTGCTAATAACTGCCCAATAGAAGAACATGTTCTTTTCAATCAATTTGAAAGGAAAAGAAAAAAAAAACATCAAGAAAAACAACCCAAAACCAAGAATATTAAGCAGACAATGGGACTGAAAAGGTCATTCCATACATATGAGAAGTACTTCTGTCTGCTGCTAGATTTCTGTACGCATGTCAGACTGAACATCTGTGCTTATATATGACATATATAGTGTGTGTTAATTTCTATCTATTTAAGAGTATATTTCCATCTATATACACAAGATGTATGAAAACACTAGAAAAGGCAGATGTTTAATTTTATAAGTGGGAAAAATTGTCCGTGAAAACCTCTTAAAGTCCTCAATTTTCTTTCTAATCTATTAAGAACTTGTCAAGGATAATTATCTGATGTGAAAGTGGTGCCACTGGGAAAGCAGAAGTGAGAATTTTCCTCTTCGTTGCAAAATCATGCAGAATGTTAAATATATTTCCATTTTTTCCTGAGGTTTAAGACTGGCTGAAAAGATTCTTATCACTGACCATTTAGCTCTGCTGCTATGGAGTAATTTGCTGCCCTCTTTCAATTAAGGAGGCCCACATTTTTGTGAGTCTGCAGAGTCAATTGCAAAAGTGTAATCAACCTAGCTAAAAATGATGCAGACTGAGTGTGAATTTTGCATGGATATTATTAACATAAATAACTCCAGCATTCTGGCCTGTACTGAAACAAGGAGTGAAAGCAAGCTGCAGGGTTCATTTGGGCAGCAAGAATGAACAGGAACCATGGGGACCACTGGGGCCAGACCTACTGATGCATAGATGTATAAAGTTAAGGTGCGTAGAACTGAGCCAAATACACTGAAATGGAAGTTTCTGATACTACCTTTCTGTACCATTTTTGTCACCCTGCTTAGAGCTAACTCCAGCCTTCCCATGCTTTGGAGTATGTGCGTGACTGAAATCACTAGGCTTTAATTCACCAGGAAAACTGTGGTATGCTGTCACTCCTGATGAAGTTATGTGCTGCCACAAGATGTCTTTCTGCTACTTCTCATTTTCCATGACTTGCAGCCACTCCCTGACTGTTTGGTCAGCAGCGCTTTAGGATCAGCACATCAAGTAGAATAAATCAGTACAAAATCACTCTCTTATGTAGAATCGTGGCACTTTGCATTCACCATCTGGCCTAACACAGTTATGATATCTCTTATGTCAATAGTTACAGTTTTGGTTCAGTTGCTTTCACTTATCTGTGACATACCAGCTGCTAGGCACCACAGCTTGTTTTATTTTCGATTCTTACTCCATATGGTAAAGTGCCTGCATATTTTGGTATAGTCTGACAAGCTATGGAAGTGCCAAGTGGTCCAATCTTGTAGAGCACTAAAACTATTCTGCCACCCTATCTAGATGGGTAATCTTAGTCTATATTTTGCTGTGTAGGTTTGATATGTTTTTATTTACCATATGCTACTTAAATCTGGATTTCAACTCTTTTGCTCCCATGTCAGATCTGCACATAGTTATACAGCAGAGCAGTGTGAAAACACAGTAGATGTTTTACGGTTTATTCAAAGTGCAGAGGATCTCTACCCTCACACAGTCCAAGTTTCTCTCCCGAAGTTAACTCAGCTTAGGGGCATAGGAAGGTCTTTGCTGTTTCTGCTTGTTGCCATCATTTCCATAATGAGCTGTCATCTTTGAAATTGAAGGTATGATAGCTATTTTATGCTTACCTGTGTTGTTTCATTGTAATTTAAGAAAGGGAATAAAACAGACAAATTAATCCCACAAGAAACAGCCATAAATTGTCTATATGTAGCCATGCTAGTGCCTGCAAATCCACCAGAGGTTCTGAATAATAAAAGTGTGAATAATAAGAAAAATAAGATAAATGCTTTCATTAAGGTAATAATCCTGGAAGCAGTTATTGCTTAAAACAGTATTAAAAATGATATTTTGTTTAGAGCTCAGCCCAAAGAAATTATTTAGTTTAATACCTATGAGAGTTTTGTTCCTTTACAATAAACACAGTGCAGTTTCAGACTCTGCCCAGGGAGTTAATGACAAAATAAAGTCTTTCAGCCTGGCTCTCACCAACATTAAAAGCATTTTACAGTTGTGATGTCAGTCTCAAGAAGCCAAACTTGTGCCAAGCTTAAGAATTAGAAATAAAAAGTGTGTACTTCTGCACATCTGGATGAAGTCCAAAAGGTCTCTGAATACCAAGTACATTTCAAACGTGTTAGGAGAGCTTTACATGGCTAGAATATTGGAAAGGCTCCTTGGAGCAAATGTCTGTGAGGTACAGCAGTTTCAGAGCTAAACACTCTAGCCCCAAAGCCAGAACCACATCACACAGTTCTTACCAAGTCCCATTCTGGCATTTATCTGCTTTCCATCATTATAAGATATCCCTGGGTTCAAGCACTAGAGGGACAGATTCAGACATGTTTTTAGGGACACACAGTGGAGATAAAACACAACTGGTAATGGAGTTTCTTTTTCCAGATTTGTGTAGTGTTGCCTGAAAATTAAAGCAGTACCAAGGAATTTTCCAGACTTTGAGCCCTTTATACCGCTACTGGCAGATTGTAAGATGGGTCCTGGGTATGGCTCTAGTCTGTGATGACCTCAGGCACTGTTTGGAAGCTAGCGTGAATCAAAGCCATCTACAGCAGCTGGCAGTTTAGACAGTACCATCTCATTTTGGAGCATCCTCCAAAGGCTGTTACCACTGGTTTGGTGTATAAACATGGATAAGGAGTGTGTGTACAAGTGGGAAGGAAGTCCTATGCGACATATCGGAAGTCTCCCTCTCTTCTATGCTTCTGCTTGATGTCAGTACTTCATAAAAGCAGCCTGTATCAAATCAAAAATAAGACTCCTCTCTTAGAATATCAGACAGAATATTGAGGATGTGATAGAAATACATACTCGCATGCTTTTCCTCATTATACATTAAGGTCACATGCTGGTCTTCAAACTGGATGAACAAATTAGCAGCGCTACCTTGTAAGTGCATCCCAGACTCAATGTTACACAACGGAAAATGTGATGTTATAGCATATTATAAACAAGAATAATTCTATTAATATTATTATAAACTACTTTTGTAACACTGAGACTAATTTAGTAAATAAGGAGAAGCCTTTCAAATATCATGGAGGATTAGAATGCAAAATCTGTATCTTCTCACTGATTTAACTCTCTGCTATATTATGGGAAATAAGTAGAGTAAGAAACATCATAATAAAAAAGAAAATTAAAAAGTAGCCTTCTTTCAGCCTGTTTGAGACAGAAACAGAGCCATCTTCTCAGGAACGTTTCTAGTGAGCTGTGTTCAAGTGACAGTGATTTACATTTGTAGCACCCACATCTTACAACTCCAAAAATAATCATAAATTTAAAACTGAGCTAAAGTAGGCCTGTCATCTTCTGAAACGCCATCACTTTTTTCAGTATTACTAACTTCTCTGCTCAGATGCAAGAACAGTTAGTTGCATATGTGGACTGAAATACAAAGAGCATGCATGCTCAGAAATGTCAAGCAGTCTTTTAATTACATTTCTGCAACTTTCAGGCTAAGTTCCTTAGTATTTCTCTGCACAATGCAAAGAACCACTGCTTTAGAACTACGGAGTGAAAGTGGTTTTAAAACAGTAATAACTTGTTTAGATGCTACATCCTTCCAGAGAAATACATCAAAAGGTCTGAATTAAAAAAAAAAAAAAAAAAAAAAAAAAAAAAGATGATTTAATGAAAAGGGTATTCTCTGGTAAATTATTTGAAAATCGTATATATTATTTTGCATGATGTCTCTTGAGCTTTTATCTTGTTTTAATGCTAAAACTTCCATAAGCAGTAATGGGAAGAGTAAGTTGGACTATGGAGTGCACAGACACCCTTCCTGTTAGTTGGTACTCCAGCTCCGTTAGCCTGCTGCAGTGCTCAGGCTAATAGATCCTGCTGAGAGAGGGAGAATTATTGCTGGTGTATCATAGATATAATGCATTTAGTCTGTTCTTGGAGGTGATTTGATACATCCATGCAGAGCCATATAATGCTTAATTTATTGGTGGTAGAGATGTGTCTCAGATATATATAAGTATTGACACATTTGTATGAGTTTAAAGACACAGCCTGGCAGGAGATTGAGCACATGTATTCTTGGTATGTGAGCCAGAAAATATCTTCTAACATTTCTTTCAAAATGGGCTTTGTAAACTCGATGTTCATATGACCACGAAGCTCTACTGGACTCCACACTGAGTCCATAATGAATTTTGCATCCAGTCATGTCCCTGTTGATACTCTCTCTCATTTCATGATAATGCAGTAGCATGTAACTGTTTCTAATGAGAACTCATTTGCTAGCATTAATAAACAACCTTAACAGTGAGTTTCTTCATAAAGTGGCTTCAAAGGATGATTATTCAAGAGACACTGACAAATGAAGACTTGCATGTGTTAAGCACTGAGCAGGTTTGAGAGAAAAACCAAAATCTTATAAATTCTCAGGGTAGAGGTTTATTTCTCCTCCTGTCCCATGCAAATAAGTCACTGCACCCATAGATTGCCTGAGCACAGCCCAAAAACAGCAAACAAAAATGCTAATGCACTGAGGAGCTAAAGTCTGCTTTTCAGTGCAGCTGCTGCACAGCAGCTGAGGGTATCAATCCTGGCTTTAGTGCGGTGGCTGTAGCATCAGTGTAAGTGTTCAAGTGTTCCTCTTCAAAGCCCTTCAGAGGGAAGGGAGTCCCCAGGAATCTGCATTTTCCTCCTGCAAATTTAAAAGCATCACCTTTTTAGTAACATAGAGTCATAGAGTGGCCTGGGTTGCAAAGGACCTCAAAAATCATCCAGTTTCAACCCTTCAACCACAGCAGGGTTGCCAACCACCAGACCAGGCTGCCCAGAGCCACATCCAGCCTGGCCTTGAATGCCTCCAGGGATGGGGCATCCACAACCTCATTGGGCAACCTGTTCCAGTGCATCACCACCCTCTGAGTGGAAAACTTCCTCCTAATATCTAACCTGAACCTCCCCTATCAGTTTAAAACCATTCTCCCTTGTCCTATCACTATCCACCCTCATAAACAGCTGTTCCCCTTCTGTTTATGTGCTCCCTTCAAGTATTTAAAGACCACAATAAGGTCTCCCAGAGCCTTTTCTTCTCCAAGCTAAACAAGTCCAGTTCCCTCAACCTTACTCCACCGTAGATGTGCACCAGCCTTCTGATCATTTTAGTGGCCTTCCTCTGGACCCAATACAAGAGCACCTTTCTTGTGCTGGGGGCCCCAGGCCTGGATGCAGAACTGCAGATGGGGCCTCAAAAGCGCTGAGTAGAGGAGGACTACCATGCCTCTTTCCTTGCTGGCCTCCCCTTTTTTAATGCAGCCCAGGGTGTAGTTGGCCTTTCTGGTCACAAGTGCACGCTGCTGGCTCATGTCCAGCTTCTCATCTACCAGGACTCCCAAAATATTCACAAACATTTATGTGATCCCCCCTCAGCCCTCCTTTCCCCAGGATGAACAGACTCTGGTCCCACCATGTCTCATGTGTGATTGCAATGACATCACCCCCCTGTAAGCACGCACAGATCTCTAGTTCTGCCTGTTTATTCCCCACGCAGCGTGCATTGATATACAGGCACTGTAGGGAAGCAGAGGGTGCAGGAATCTCTAGAGGGATGCAGGAAGGTTTAAGCCAGGCTCTTGGCAATGTTGTCTTCCCTGAGGAGTCCTCAAAAGATCTTGCTGGACAACTGGAAGTTTCTCCCCACAGTTTAAGAAGACATCATTCCCAGTCCCTTCTCCTTCATAAGTGACACGCGGAATCAAAGTCTATCACCACAGGGCAGTCATAAAGCAGGCATGTTCACTCAGCGCTGCACATCTGTGCTGGATGAAGGGGGGTATTCCCTCCTATCCTGCTTACCAGAGGTCAAGAAAGGCACATGCTTAAAGAGCAAGCTGCTCACATATGCATTGGATGTCCAAGAAAAGATTGTTTTATTACAGTGAGTCCTCAGAATGATTGACATTTTTCCCTGCCTCGAATCTCAGTTCTTCTACCAATGCGTGGCATTTCTCCCTGGTCATCTGGTGGTCTTTCTAATGAAGGCCATTGTCTTCCTGTGGCTGTGTACTCTTTGGCCTGGGTGGAGTTGGAGGATGCTTGCCTGGCTCTGGCCAGTCCTCTTATCAGCATCAACTCCATCCACCAATCCACTGTTTGTTTGTTAATTTGTGGTTTACTGCCCAGCCTGCTGCCTTGCATTCCAGAGATGGGATAGCTAACAGTGTTATTTGGAGAAACAGGAGACTCGCTGTCCACACTAACTCTCTAGGTCTGTAGGAATGCATCTGTTATCAGGAGCGAAAACCTGACTTAGAAAGGTCAGATCTGTAGCTGCCAATTCAGCACCTCATGAAGGCATATAACTTTTAGCCAATCTTTTTTCCTAATTTCACAAGGAACTCCATGCTCTTCTTCCATCAAATCTGGTTTAACACTCTGGTAATCAATCCAGCAAATTGCTCCCAGAACACTTTGCCCCCAATTGCTCAGTTGCATTCCATCTCATGCCCACACACATGTTCTCTCAAATGCGTGTCCAAGATCAAGGTTCTGAATGTCTCCAGAGAAGGAGACCCCACAACCTCTCTGGGCAGCCCGTTCCGCTGTTCTGTTACATTCACCATAAAGAAGTTTTATTTTCTAGTATTAATGTATTCATTTTTGATCAGATGCAGTGGAGTCTCCTTAACATCTCTGACACGTGTCCCTAGTGGACAGCAGAGCTCTGTGGAGAGGTTGTCGGGCAGCAGATGGGGGCCTCAGTGCCTCCCGGCGTGGAGCCCCCAGTCACTAAGACAACGCCGGGCAACGGTGCCCAGCAGCTGCTCCCTGGCAGGGGCTCTCCATCACCCGCTGAGGTCATTCCCTGCGTCAGCATGGAACCGGAACCCCAGAGCCGATTGCATCACACAAACGTGCTGTGTTTGAGGGCCTGCAGGGTTGCCCTGGGGACCTGCCTGCTCCCCAGCCCGGGGCGTGTCATTCATTCTCTGTGAGGTGACACTGCAGTGTGGTGTCACAGTGGCCGCCTCATCCACCCTTGTGGAGCGGTGGGAGCGGTGGCTCAGTCCGCTTGTGGGACCCGCAGGAAGTGGAACCAGAGAGAGCTTTGCGTCTACCTGGAGGCATCCTGCTATCATGGAGAGGCTGAGAGCCCTTCGAGGTGAGTCCCTCCACCTCTCTGGACACCACGACGCTGCCCGGGCACACGTGTGCCTCCAGTGTCTGTTTAGGACGTGCCAGCAGCGCTGTCCTTGCTCTGCCGAGTGCAGCTGCTCACCGTGGTTTCCCCAGCACCCCAGCAAGGGGAAAGCTCCCTCCCCTGCCCCCGCCAACCACACGCAGCCTCGCGCTGTGGAGCTGGAGGAGCGTTTTCCCCCCACAGCTGGCCGGGTGCTCGGCCCTGGCTCCAAGCAACACCTGCAGCAGCTGCTCTGCTCTTTCCTTCCAGGTCTCTTTGCTTGTGTGGGCTGCGTGCCCAGGCGTACGCGTCGCAGAGAGAGAAGCAGGGTGTCGAGCCCTGTCCCTACCTGCGCCGCGACCTTACTGCTTCGGCGCCTGCAAGATCGGGAGGTGAGTTGGGCACATCCAGCCACCAACCCTTCCCTCCTGGCCCAGGGCCACGGTGCCGTGGGTGCCAGGCCCGGCAGCACATCCACCGAGCGATGGGTGGCAGCAGGCAAAGCGAGCGTGACTGATCCTTGTCCCCAGGGTGACCGAGCGCAGGCGTACTGTGAGCTGGAGAGCGCCCTGTGCCAAGACAGCAGCCGCCCGCCGTGCGGAGTGGTGAACCGGCTGCTGGCAGAGGTGTCCCGGGACCTGACGGCAGCCCAGGTGAGGGCTCACTGCCAAGGGCAAAGGGAACCGCCTGCCCACGCTGGTGTTCTGCTGGCGGATGGTGGTGGCTTTGCTCTTCCAAGGGCCTCAGGCAGTCTCCTGGGCCGCGTGTCACCAGTGACTCTCTTCCAGGGCGTGACCAGCAATGTCAAGACAGCTGCCAGCAATGTCCTGGTGGCTCTGGCTCGGACGCACTTCACCTTGGTGATGGCTGAGCTCCAGAGCCACCTGAAGGCCGCGGGGGACATGTGCAAGGAGTCGGTGCTCATCACCCTGAGCAAACTCTTCAGCACCTATGGTAGAGTACCCTCAACCTCCTGACATCTAAAACAACCGGGAAGGGGGTCGCTGTCCTCTGAGTGTGATCTGCATTGAGCTGGGGGCTGCAGGGCTGCAGCCCCTCCTCCCTCGCTGCCAGGACTCTGACTGTGGCCCTCTCCTTCCTCTCTGCAGCTCCACAGTGCATCCCCTTTGTGTGGCTGATGCTGGCAGGCCTGCGCAGTGTGGTGGGCCAGGTGAAGAGTGGCCAGATCCTGCGCATCGCTTGTGCTGGTGAGTGCCGGCCCCAGAGCAGCCCTGCTGCAGACTCTCACAGACTCCGTTTTCTCTCACTCTCTTAAAAAAAACTAAAAAATAGTTATTAATTTTTTTTTAAATTATTTTGTTTTTTCAGTTTTGAAACAGTGGCTGGATGGAGTCAAGAATTACTTGTCCTCAGGAATGCAATGCCCCTGGACTGCCATGGAGAAAGAGCAGACCTATGAAAACCTTCACGAGCTGCTCTTCTCTGTGGTGTGGAACTGGCAAGACTGCCAGGAGGAACAGGTGAGCACTGCTGCATCCCCAGCCCAGGATGGCAGCAGGGGCACCCATGTCGGCAGCTCTGTCTGTGCCCAGTGGGCTGAGAGCTGAGGGGTGATGAGAGGGAGTGGGCTGGCTCTGCAAAGGGCCCTGAAGTGGCTCTGTGCCAGGGAGCAGCTGCATGTCACAGCACTGTGGCAGGAAGAGCTGGGGATGAGGGTATGGGAAAAAGCTGCCTGCCCTCCAGAGCGAGCCCATCTCCTGTTGGGCGTGGGGGTGTGGGGAAGGGGAAGGGGAAGGGGAAGGGAAAGCCCTCTGTGTAGCAAGGGCAGACCTTCAGTCTTTGATGCTGGGCCTCTGCCATCCTCTCCAGGACAAACAGGCCGTCCTTGGGGCTGTGGCTGCCATGTTGGAGGTTCTCCTGCAAGAGGAGCAGCACCAAGAGCAGGTCTGGGAGCAGCTCCTCTGGCTCGTTCACCCGTGTCAGGAGATCCAAGACACCTGCAGGGTGGCCAAGGTGAGAGACATTGCGCAGGGCTCAGGGTGGACGTGGGGCCCGTGCAAATGCCACGAGGGGTCAGGGGGATGCAGGGAGGAGGTGGGGAGCCCTTGGAGAAAGAAGGAATGGGTGTTCAAGGGAGGTCTGAGGCTTCCTGAGCTCTTCAGTCAGAGAAGGAACAACCCAGACTGGAGCCAGGAGGGAACCAAGAATCACTGGGGCTCATCTCCTGGGGATGGGAGACTTCATCACCACCACCTGGGTGGTGGGGCTCTGAGTGCCCGAGGAGCTCTATGCTAACAATTGGGGGGACCACAGCCAGTTGCATCTGATGGGGGAGAAGTGGGCTGCTGGGTGGGAAATGCCTGCAAATGATGCTCAAACACGGCTCGATTGCGAGCAGAGAGACTCTCTTGGTGCCGCTGGGAGGTGGGGGATAAACAAGAACGCCTGTGCAGGAGCTTCTCCCTGCAGAGA
The DNA here is from genome assembly GCF_026119805.1 of Tympanuchus pallidicinctus. Taxonomy (NCBI): domain Eukaryota; kingdom Metazoa; phylum Chordata; class Aves; order Galliformes; family Phasianidae; genus Tympanuchus; species Tympanuchus pallidicinctus. The sequence goes on from NW_026294659.1 coordinate 516,930, forward strand.
AACAATTGGGAAACAGTTTCTCCACTCCCGAGTGGCTAGATGTGGCTTCATCCCTTTCTTCCTCCCCTGCTCTCTTGCAGAGCCTGACTATCTTCCTGGAGGCCTTAGGGGGCATTCAGTCTGTAATCGCAGGGGACAAGTTTCTGGACGTCACCAGTGCCGTGTTTTACCAGGTAAGGGGAGCCTATCCTTGCACCCACAGCAGTTTCCCTTGTGGCTAAGTTGACTGCAAAGCTCTGACCCCTGAAGAAGGCGGCTCAGCCTTAGCTCCTGCATGCTCAAGGCTGTTCCAGAGCCGTGCATGTACTCCCGGGGATGCCGTGGGGCGGGCTGGGTTTTGTCTGCCTGTCCTCTTCCCGAGAGTGCCCAGGGAGACGAGAGCGGGCAGCACAGTGTCTTTTCCGTCCTCAGTGTTGATGTGATTGTATCAAATGGACCTTGTTCCCACAGCTCTATGACGACAGCAAGCAGCACAGCGAGGCTGATCGTGCACAGCTGACCCACTGCATCATGCTGCAGGGTAAGGAGAGGAGCCTTGGCCATGCTTGGCGCTGCCCTGGCCAAAACCTCTCTCACAAACCTCAGGCATGGGCGTGAGGTTCTTGCTAACATAGCGTGGGATTTCCTCCCTGCAGCCCGGATCTGCCCAGAGGAAACCATCCTGTTTCTGCAGTCGCAGCTGGGCGATGACTGGGAGCCTGGATGCGTGGCAGCCCTGGGTCTGCTGGGTGCTCTGGCTCGCTCTGATGGTCAGTACCACGGGTTGGTCAGTACCACGCCTTGGCACTGCCAGGGCTCCCTTCTGCCATCTGCGCTGCGGCTCCGCTCATGCTTCTGTGCATCTCTTGCAGAGCCCATGATGACGGAGATGCTGCCCCAGGTCGTCGAGGCTGTGCAGCGTCTGTGCAGCGACCCCAGCATCCGGGTGAGCTGGTTTGGGAAGGGAAAGCGCTGTCGGGGTGGTGATGCTGCTGCCAGCACGGGCACGGCTGGGGTGACTAGAGAAGTGCTGGGGCATTGGCCACACGGTCATGATGGCTCCTGTGGGGAGAGCAGGCAGAGTGGAGCGGGCAGGTCCCTGTGCTGTGCATGGAAAGCGCACAGCCTGGTGCTAAGGCCTGGCCCTCACCTCAGTAGCTAAAGCCTCTCCACTGCTCTTGCTGCCTCTGCTCATGCCCAAAGGGCTGCCCCGATGAGCAGGTGGCTTCCCTTTGCCTTCTGACCAGGAAAATCACACCCATAATTGACCCCTTGCAGGTGAGGACGGCTATTCTGTATTTCATCAAGGATCTGCTCAGTTCGAACACTCGGAGCTGCTCAGCCTGGGATGTGGTGGGGCACATCTTCAGGGAGTTCAGCCGCGCCACGGGAAGAAGGGTAAGGGCAGTGGGCAGCATCTTCCTTTGGAAGACCCGTGCTGCTCAGAGGCTGCTATACAGAAGCACCGCTGGGGCCGCACCTGAGCCTCCTGAGAGGCTCCTAAGAGCTGAGCATAACCAGTGTTTCAACACCACTGTCGTGCAGGCAGCCGGAGACCTTTCTGCCCGGGAAGCCCAGGAAGAAGGAGCTCTCCAGGAGCTGTGCATGGACATCCTGGGATCACTGGACGTCTCTGTGAGAGGGATGTCCAAAGTAAGTCACGCTCTGCCCTGCTGCTGCTCCCTGCCCTTGCTCCCCGTGTTCCTCGTCCCATTCCAAGACCCCAGATCTCTCCTCCAATGTGCTCTGAAGCACACAGGACTCGGGGAAATTCACAGAGTCCTCTTCATCTCTGAGCAGAGGCAGGAATGCTGACCTGCTCCACTGCCTCGTTCCCTACAGCTCCTGTGGCCGCGGCTGCTGTTGTTTGTGGTGCCAGCGCAGTACACAGGCATGCTGATCCCAGTCTCCCGCTGTGTCTGTGCCCTGGCTGAGAGAGAGGAGCTGACAGGACGGCCGATAGAACACCTGGATCCCCATTTCGTCAGCTCCATGTTTCAGGGTAGGAGCAAAAACTCCCCCAGTGAGCTCTGCTGACCTGTGGTAGCACCCAGAAGGGATAGCGGAGGTGTGCATGGCTGGGCACGCAGTGTCTTGGAATCTTACTCAGCACTTCTTTTCTCTTTGCAGGCCCACTGCTGACGCCCCAGACACTGCTGGCACGACTGCTGGTGAGTAGATGCTCCAGAGGCCAGTGCTACGAGCACCCAGGAGGAAACAGCATGGCCATGGGCAAAGCTGTTGGCTGCTCCTTGCCTGCCAGAGCAGAGCCGAGCTGCTTCCATCCTGGGGGGAAGCCGTTGCTCTTGCTGCAGAAGTGACCCTGCTTTTTCTTGCTCTCACTCAGGTGGTGGCAGGCAGCCCTGTTGCAGGCAGCAGACTCCAAGCTGCTGCCTTACTGCTGATGAAAAACCTCCACGGCAGGTTCCACAGGGCTGTGGGGGCCATGTGGGCTACTGAGATCCCCCTGCTGCTGCAGTGTCTTGAAGGTAAAGTACTGGAGGGGAAGAAGAGGCAGAGGCAGGGAAGGGAAGGGAAGGGGGGGAGTGAAAATGCAGCTCTGTAGCATGGCAGAGGGGAAGCACTGCCTACAGCCCAGTTCTTGCTCTGCTACTCTTCCCATTCCTGGGAGTCAGCCCTGAGGCCCAGGGACCCATCCCACCAGAGATCTGCCCGTTCCAGGACAGGGATGGGCCCTTCATGTCCCCTCAGACAGCAGCTTTGGAGCACTTAGTTCCGTGTTCCTGTGGAGGCAGTGTTTGTGGGGAGGGACAGGTCACTGTGGAGGGGGTGCGGGTCCCAGCTTGGCAGTGTCAAGTGCCCAGGCCAAGCCAGGTTTGCAGCAGCTCTTCTTCTGTGCCTTGATCCCAAGTAAGGGTCTTTGTCTTCCTATTGCTGTGCAGGGAAAGATGAGAGCTTCCCGGACACTGCCGAGTTTGAGCGCCGTCTGCTAAAGGTACAGCATTGCCGGGAGGCGCGGTGCAGAGAAGTGCTTGCCTGCCCCAAGTAGCCCCGCTCCCACGTGAGCCACTGTGGGGCAGGAGCAGCCTCTCAAGCGCTGCTGCGGAGCGGCCGCACGCCTTTGTGGCGCTGCCTCTTCTGCTCTGTCCCAAGCCCAGGGGGGTCTTAGGAGAAGAGGGCGGGCGGCTTGAATGGAGGGAACGCTGGGGGAGCTGGGAGAGGCACTGTTCTTCCAGGCACCTCTCCCCAGAGGGCTGCAGCAACTTGGGAGTGAGGGAAGAGGCAAAGGGCAAGGGAACATTGTCTTCTCCTGTTCTCCAACAGTTCCTGAAGGCGTCGCTGGACACCATAGAGGAGAAGGCATGGATCGAGGCCCTGAGCTGTGAGCTGAGCCAGCGGCTGAGCAGCTCTGCCAGCAGCTCTGCAGAAAAGGTGAGTTCCCCCCGGCTCTACCCAGCGGTGCAGCTGCAGGTGTCCAGCTGGGGCTGGGGCTGCGGCTGGTGCTCTGCCCACGCGGGATGCTGATGCTGCTTCTCCAGTCTATGCCTCCCAGAGGGCCTTTCCTGCAATCTGCCCGGGGATGGCTAAAGCTGGGCCCTGCAGCTGCTCTCAGCAACCGCCAGGGAGCTTGGCTCCTTCCCACCTGGCCCTCCCCCAGCACGTTAAGCTGCTGCCACATCTCAGCTTCTTCCTTCCCTTCCCATGCAGTCGTTCCTGTACAAGGCTCTGGGCACAGTGCTGGGATCCTGTAAGGGAGTCCTCCACGTGCAGGAGAAGCTGCTGCAGCACCTGGAGGAGGCAAATGCAGAGGAGCCACGTGAGGCCCAGGTGAGCTCTCCTTTCCTCCAGCTCCTGCGAGCATCCCTGCTCTGGCCGTGGGGCAGAGGGTTTCTCCTGGCCCTGCTCCAGGCCTTTCTATGTCCTCACTGCTGCCATTTTGCTCAGCAGAGGACCTGTAGATTCAGGCCGGTGCCAACGGCCCCTTGTTCTTTTGTGCAGGGAATCGTCTCTCTTCTCAGCCATGCTGCTGAGAACAACTTCCACACAGTCCTGGCCACGCTCACCATGTTTGCGTCCAGGCTGTGCAAAGGCCGCAATGCCAGGATTTCCAGGCGCAAGAAGGTAAAGCGTTACGGGTTTCCATCTTGGCATTCTTCGGCCTTGTTTTCCCTGCAGCTCCTGCCTTGGGAGCCCAGGTGCATGGCGGGGCACTGGGGGCCGTTAGCGAGTGTCTCAAGGCATTTCTTCCCACACAGATGGAGCTGGACAGCACGAGAGCTCATGCCACACGCAGCGCTCTCATGCTGGCCCACGGCAGCGTGGCACTGCGTGCCTCTAAGGAACAGCTGCTCGCCCACCTGGAGGGAGACATCGTGGGCAACATCCTGATGCTCTACAGCTGCAGCTGCCGGGTGAGAGCTCAAAGCGTGCCAGGGTGTCTGAGCGCCCAGCTGCAGCCTCTCCACATGGGGGGATGCTAAGATGGGCCTTCCCTTTCCAAAGGTCCCTCGGGGAACTGTTTGTGCCCAGATAAAGATCCAAGCCCTTCCCTTAGTGTTGTCTCCCCGTGTGTCCCTTGCAGCCCTTGTCCCTTCCCGCAGTTCAAAGAATGTTCTTCTCTCTTGCTCCTCAGGACCTGCAGAACAACCTCGCACTGGTGCAGAGCATCACCGACTGCAGCTCTGCCTTCCAAGCTGTGGGTGGTTCTGCAAGCTTTAACCCCTCCTTGAAGAGCAAGCTGCTGGAGATCCTGATGGTGAGTGCCTGGAGACAGGGCTGTCTGCAGAGGAGCTCTGGGCTGCGCCACAAGGCTCGCTTCCCTGGGGGCATGCAGGTGTCCAGCAGCCACACGTCTCCAGCTGGTGGGGACCTTGGGTGCTGGCAGGCAGCGGCTGGGCAGCGGGCTGGGTGCACCAGCTGCTGCATCCTGCAGCGCTTCCATGGGAAAGTGATGGGGCTGGTGTGTGGCAGCTGTGCCTGTCTTGGGGCCGGGTGGAACAGCTCATGTGTGCCCCTTGCCCACTTTGACTCTGTCTCTCTGGGACTTGCAGGACCTGATGAAGAAGTATTACTCGGGCATGCCTGTCTCCCCAGTGCCTCTCAAGGTGGTTCTGGCCCTGGAGCAGCTGAGGTAAGGGCTGAGGTTGCAAGTCAGGATGGTGATCCCCATTTTGGGTAGCTCCTGAGGGCCCGGAGGGGTCGGGGGGGAGGAGCCACATCTACAGGAGAGACGGCTGGGCTGTTGTGCCCAGCAAAGCTGAGGTTCTGGGCAGGGAGAAAGGCCCTGGTGCTCCTGTCCCCTGGCAGGGAAGAGAAGGGAGAGCTGGGGTCTCCTTCCCTCCAGAGCGGGAGGTGGTTCACTGCTGCCGGGGAGGAGGTGGGCGCTGCTGGAGCTGAAGGCAGTGCTCAGCAACATGAGCTGGGTGGGGGTATTGGCTTTGTAGCTGTCAATTAGGAGAAACTCAGATGTTGTCTGAACCACTCTGGAGAGGTAAAGAGCCTTTCTGATTTCTCTTCCTGTTTTCCTCCTCTCAGCAAGCTGAAGCCCGCTTTCGAAAGCAAAGACATGCGTGAGATGTTGGTCCTGTGCTGCAAGAACATCGTGACACACCCTTCAGCAGAGATGCTGCTGAAGATCAGGAAGTCACAGCAAGCAGCACAGTACCTGCAGGTAACCTGCCGTAACTTTCCCGGCCACCTCTCGGTCGGAACCCTACATAACTCAGCACACACAACCTCTGCTCTGGCAGCAGCCGTGATGCTACACGTCACTCCCCTCTTCTGCTTTCAGCTTCAGCAAACAGCACTGAAAGCTCTGGGCCGGCTCATGGTGGTCCTGCTGGAGACAGAGCCCAGCGGCGGCTTCTTTCAGAACATAGTCCATGTGAGTACTCGTGGGGCAAGGGAGAAAGCATGGTGCCTGTCAATAGCGGGGGCAGAGATCTGGGGACTGAGAGGAGGATCAGAGGGGGAGAAATCTCCTGCTGACGTGCCAGCTCACTGCGAGCTGAAATGGGCAGAGAAATGGGCCCTGCAGGGGGAAAGCAGGAGCCAGCCCCTGGAGGCCACAGCCGAGGAAAAGCTCCTGGGTTAGGAGGCAGGAGTGACTGCAGAGAGCGGGGCGGCAGTGCCGGTGCTCAGTGAGGCAGGAGGCCACATGGAGCAACAGGGCAGGCCCTAAGGGAAAGTGCTGGGAAAGGAGGGACAGGGAGAGGGGTGGCAGGAAGGGAAAGAAAAGACATCCTCAGTGAGACAGATGCTCTACCCCAGGTCCTGCAGAAATGCATGGTATCGAGCAACGTGTGGGAGCGCGAGAGGGCCCTGCAGACCTGCTCCCAGCTGCTGGCTGTTTGTGAAGAGCTTCAAGTGAGTAAAGAGCCCCACCGCATGCCCCCTGCTCCCTCCCCAGCGCCCCAGAGCTTGAAGGCGAGCTCTGCCCAGCTGTGCATGCTGTGTCACAGTGGGAAGGCACAGATGGGAGAAGCTGGGGAGAGCTGGGGCCGTCTACAGCTTTGTTCCTGCCTCTCACCCCTGCAGAGAGGAGATGCCTGTGAGCACTTTGGCTCCTTGGTGGGATTGCTGGCGCCTCTGACTTGTGACCCCATGCCCGCATCCCGCCAGCTGGCCGTCACCTGTCTGAGCTCCCTTCTGCGAATCCAAGGTGAGTGGAGCAGGCGTGCTCCAGCCCTCTGCCCTCCTCCGTAGCACTACCAGAGCCCCACGGGCTGGGCCCTCTTGACAGGAGGGAGAGGCACCGTGCACAGCTCTCTTCTTGTCCCCACCCTGTCCTCTGTCTTTCCCCCGTGGAAAGCAGTTTCATTTCCAGAAGCATGACTTCCCTTTTCTCTCTGTGCTCTTTCCAGCCAAAGCGACCAACACAGACATCGAGACGGGTGACATCGAGAGCCTGTGCGAAGGGCTGCACGCCTGCAGCATCACCTCTCAGCTCCAGACCACATCCAAAATGGCCATGGTAAGTGGACCCAAGAAGGGGTGGTGTGATCTCTGTGTGTAGGCTTCTGCACGACCCTGTGCAGCTCCCAGCCTCTCACACTGTTTCCAAAATGAGCTGTTACCCTGAGCCCTGTTTTCTCAGCAAGTAGCAGGAGGCTCTGAGCTACGTCTGGCCTTCAGGCACCCAGTGCAAGGCTCTGACTCCATGATGTGCGTTTGTGTGTGTGAGTGCACTTGCATGCATGTGTGACTGTGGCTGCTGGGAGGTCGGCTTTGCATGTAAGCAAACACCATGGGTGCAGAAGCTGAGAGAAGGCTCAACCACCTTCCGTATCAACAGCAGGGTACAGACAGCTGCAGCAGAGCAGTGATGGGATCTCTCCCGCTTCTCATTTCTCTGCAGATCGTGTGCAGGAACTTCCCCCTAGAACGCACCGTTGACTTCATGACTGCCATCAAGGAGACGATCCGGAAAGCCAACGGAGTGCGTGTGCGTGCGTGTGGGAAGTGGATGACCACCTTCCTGCAGATGCACGGGAAGGACATCAGTTGGAACGTAAGAGACTTTCTGCCACGTGTCTTGGACTTTTGCTGGCTGTTGCACTATGACTTGTGCCGTTTGCCCCTTGTGCTCAGGGCACGGAGACCAGGGTAGCTGGCATGAAATTCAGGCTTAGGACTTGGCAGCACGTCAAGGGAGCAGGCACTGCTCATGCGCTGAATGTCCATGGTTGGGCCCTGCAGAGAGCAGGATGCAGCAAGTCATTCTTTCTCCCCTTCTTCTCTCAGGTGCCTCCGATCCTCTACATCCTGCGCAGCATCACCTCGTTTGCGCAGCAGAGCACGTTCCTGCCCTTCCTGTGCCAGGCGGTGGTCATCCTCACCCGCCGTCACCCTGAGGCCGTGATGAGCAACTTCTCCCGGCCGCTTGGGCCAACGGACAGGTACTGGCACTCCCGCCTTTGCTGTTGCTGCAGAGGGATGTAGGGAGGAGGCAGCTTTTCTTTTTTGTGAATAGCCTCAAGTTGCGACTCTACTTTTTCTAGTGAGACGTGGAGGAGAATAAGAGAATTTTGTCTTCAGCGATGGAGCCAATAGAAAAAAGAAGAAAGGATAAGAAAGGAAGGGAGGAGAGGAAAGGAGCAGGGAAGGAAAAAGGGAATGAAAAGGGAAATTTAAAAGGAGAAAAGGAGAAAAGAAGAGAAGAGAACGAGAAAAGAGAAGATGAGCTTAAAAATTGTACTATTTATTATAAATAAATAAATACATACATACATACATAAATACATAAATAAATAGTAGGTTTTTTTTTTTTACCAAGTCTTTATTTTAATAGCTGCTGTCTCTTCTCCATACCAGTTACAGAATCACAGTCACCAAATGTCAGGGATTGGAAGAAACCTCAAAAGCTCATCTAATCTAATCCCCCTGCTGGGAACACCTAGATTAGGTCACACAAGAATGTGTCCAGGCAGGTTCTGAATGTCTCCAGAGAGGGAGACCCCACAGCCTCTCTGGGCAGCCCGTTCCGCTGTTCTGTTACATTCACCATAAAGAAGTTTTATTTTCTAGTATTAATGTATTCATTTTTGATCAGATGCGGTGGAGTCTCCTTAACATCTCTGACACGTGCCCCCAGTGGACAGCAGAGCTCTGTGGAGAGGTTGTCGGGCAGCAGATGGGGGCCTCAGTGCCTCCCGGCGTGGAGCCCCCAGTCACTAAGACAACGCCGGGCAACGGTGCCCAGCAGCTGCTCCCTGGCAGGGGCTCTCCATCACCCGCTGAGGTCATTCCCTGCGTCAGCATGGAACCGGAACCCCAGAGCTAAGACGAGAGGAGGGGAGAGGAGGGGAGGGGAGGGGAAGGGAGGGGAGGGGAGGGGACGGGAGGGGAGGGGAGGGGAGGGGACGGGAGGGGAGGGGAGGGGAGGGGAGGGGAGGGGAGGGGAGGGGAGAGGAACCTGTTCCAGTGCTCCATCACCCTTACCATAAAGAAGTTATTCTGCATGTTAGTACAAATCTTCCTATGTACAAGGTTTAGGCCACTACTCCTTGTGCTCTTGCTGCACACCATCAAGAAGAGCCTGGCCTCACCCATTTGCCTCCCACCTTCCTTTAGTTATAAATAGTTGTATATAACAGTTATGTATAATAGTGATAAATATTTACCAGATCCCCTCTCAGTGTCCTTTTCCCCAGGCTGAACGGAGCGTGGTTACTCAGCCTTTCCTCACACGGGAGGCCCCCCAGTCATCCTTGTGGTCGTCCTCTGCTGGACTCCTTCTAGGAGGTCCCTGTCTTTTAACTTAACTTAATTGAGGTGCCCAGAACTGGGCACAGCAGTGTAAATGTGGCCTCACCAGTGCAGAGCAGAGGAGGAGGATCACCTCCCTCGACGTGCTGGCCAAGCTCTTTTGATGCCAACATGCAGTTGGGCGATTCCACATGGGCCACGTTAACTTTCTGTCAGTTTCCAAGAAAATTGTTTCAGAGCTTTTCAGGGACTGCTATATGCTTGCATCCTGTGCAAGAAGGTGATATGAGTGCCTAATTCACCTAAGTGCGATTTTGCCTTTCTTGAGTATGTTGTTACTACTACTTTAAATTGTTTAGGACAATATTAGTGCTTGAGGAGATAATGGGTTTTTGGTTGTTTATGTTGTTTAGGAGTTTATTGTTCACGTGCATTTTGTGGCATGTATTTCTCAAAGCTTTTAATCATTATTTTACCATTTTATTTATCATCATTTATTAATCATTTTGTCTTAATTTTATCATATCTGTAACTTTTGCTTTTTTGTGTTATTATATCAGTTTTTCAAGAGAGAAGCAAATTCCCGGTGCAGCACAAAAAAGGTCCTCTACTTATCTATCACACATGGCAAGGAAATAATAAATGAGTGAGTCAGAACATAGAGGTTTAAGGCTGTATTATGATAGGCCTCCAATCAAAGTCTAGGTTCTGAGCACCTGCTTCAGTCACCAAAGTCACAGTCAGTGACTTCACTCCAGAGGTGTCAACAGAGTTTGGGCATCCAAGTTAAGCACCAGCGTTCCCTATGCAGCCAGTAGAAAGCTGGAGAGTCGGAAAATCAGTTCTGGAAGATCTGAAGTGCCTGAACAAGTTGCCAGCTTTGCTATTGTCTGTGTACAGAAACAGCAGCAAATAAATGTACCGCCTCCTCTGTGCTATGAAAAATGAGGTTGCTGCCTGCAAACTGCCTCCTGCAAGAGGCTCCTGCAGCATTGTGACTCCTAAGCTCTGCCTGGGAATCACATGAGAGAGCATTTAGATCTGGTCCATGACAAAGCATGTCTGTGGAGCTACTCAGCACTCCTGCTTACTGTTTGGGCTGTTGGAGTAGCACCATCTTTGCATGGAAATAAAGAGAAGCATACAAAGAAGAAAGAATGAAATGATATTTTAAGGTGGGTTAGGGAAATGTTATTTCCTTTAACATACATCAGTACTTCCATTGACATCACCAGTATTTTCTTGCTGTTAATCTTTTCGTAAATATATTTAAAGAATTTCTTTGTGTCGAGTACAAGCAGGTTTATGTTTCCATCCAAAATATTCAAGCAATTACAAATTAACTATGAGTGATAGTCAGTGAAAGTATCTTCCGCTATCTCCATCTTTATGATCCTTCAGGATTGCAGTGGGGAAAACAATGCCTGAGAAATGCAGAATGTTAAGTTCTTCTCAGTTGCAAGCTGTAAGATAATAGTCGTGCATGAACATGCCTTGGCCCTTTCATACATTCAGGGCTGACAAAATGAATCACCTCCTTTAATTCTTTTGGCTGTTGAAGAAAAGTGGTTGAAACCTTTTGTTACATAACATTCAGGATTAAATGATCACATTTGTAGAGTAGTTTTGAACTACTTTACAGCAGTTATTGCAGACTTCATTCATTCATGCAAATCATTTTCTAACTTGTTCCATGAAATGTAGATTCTTTTTATATCTTTTCTTTTGGGTGGAATGCAATTGTGACAGTCATAATTCATAGCTAACCAACAGCAAATAAATGTTGGCTCATCTGTCTCCATATCATTGTTTTTGCTCTCTATTCTTTTTGTGTTGAAGAAATAGTCTCTAGATATGCTGACACAGGCAGAATTTATCCCAAAGCAAGTATGGAGGATAAAACCATTTTTACATGCCGAAGAACTGCACACATAAGAACTACCTAGCTGCGCTGTTTTGTTTTTTAAGTTAGATTTTGTTTGCTCTAAATGCATACGTAACTGTATTGCTTGTGCAATGGTTCTCATGTTTGTACAGAAGTGTAGAATTCTTTGGCTTTAGGGGCACTGTGCACATGTAAAATATTGCAGGTTGAAGCAAGACACAGAATTTGATTTTACTAAAAGAGAGCTTTAATCTTCTCAGTTTCAGGCACCCCAGTCTGCTTGAGATGCGGATGTCACGTATTCTCAGAAGAGATCACAAGGGAAAAAATGGTCTTTTGTCCACGTTTCAGTCATTCAGCTTCTTTTCAGAACAAGTGGAACCTGGATTCCAGACCCTCCTTACATGCATATGTATACACATGTACATGCATAGGTCTTCTCCATTCCTTGGGACAGCGGGCAGCCTCTATCCATTTTGCTGAAGTCTGAAGAACATGAAGGGACTTGTAAAAAAGATATATGCTTCTTGATTGTGTAAGAATGAGCCTTACTGTGAGGCCACTCAACCATCCTGCCTACTGGAAAATGAAAATGTTTTTTCATGCCTCTGTGAAGTAAAGAAGGTGTGTAAGCTTCCTCCTAATATCTAACCTAAACCTCCTTTGTCTTAGTTGAAAACCATCCCCCCTTGTCCTATCACTATCCACCATGTGGACAGTCGTTCCCCCTCCTTTTTATCTGCTTCCTTCAAGAACTGGAAGGGCACAGTGAAGTCTCCTGAGAGCCTTCTCTTCTCCAGCTAAACAAGCCCAGTTTCCTCAACCTTTCCTCGTAGGAGACGTGTTCCAGCCCTCTGATCATCTTAGCGGACCTCCTCTGGACCTGCTCCAAGAGCTCTGCATATTTCTTGTGCTGGGGGCCCCAGACCTGGATGCAGTACTCCAGACGGGGCCTCACAAGAGCTGAGTAATGAAGGACTACCACTCTCTCTCCCTGCTGGCCACCCCTTTTTTAATGCAGCCCTTCTTTCCAATAAGACCTAACCAGTACTGAAGTGACTATTAACTAGTAAGAAGGAACCTATCCCTCCTTTTAAGGTGTTTTTTTTTTTAAAGGAGTAAAGCTATATCGGAAACAAATATTGCAAGGAAGAGTTTATTCCCTTGTAATCAAAGCATTAACTCTCCCTGAAAGAACAATATATGTCATCAAAAAAAGCCCAAAGTTATGCTTTGCTAAAATAGCGAAAAGCAGCATGAAAACATGTTCCGGATGTTGTCTATTACAAGAACACAGTGAAGATTTAACTCTGTCTTACTCCACCTATTCAGAATGTACTCACCAAACAGCACAGCCTTAATGAGATCATGGTACATCACTTCAAAACCCGCTTAATCAAGGAAAGTCCAGAAAAAAAGGGTATTTCTGGGTTATTCTTCACAGTTTTCTGAGATTATTCTGTAAGGGAAAAAAGAAAGACAAAAAAGAAACATGGAAATAATAAGTCTTGATGGGAAATTGTACAAATCATGTCCTTCCTTAAGTGCTTTGAACTTCATTCTACTCTATGCTCTCATATGTCATACAGCCATCAGCTATCTGTGTTTTTACCTGCCAGAACTTAATGAACTTAAGTTCCCATAAAAAGAAATGCAGTCAGTTCTACTCTGCACTGAAAACATTTGCCCAAGGAGATAAATGTCTTCAGGTGTTATTCAGCTTTTTTTTTAGGCTGTCTCAATATTCATAAAGAATTGTGCACCTTTTGCTGCACAAGTTTTGTTGGTTTCATTTACATTTAATGGAAAGGGTTGGGATATAAGCATGTAAGAAAAGAAATTAATATGCTTAGAACATCTAACGAGATTTCTGCTCAGATTTTATGTTGAGATACTGGGAAGAATATCATTAATTTTATGTGCTTTTGAAATGATATTGCACTATGTACTATGTCTTTTCTGGCTTTCACTTGTACCTTCAGACTACAAGGTCTTTCTACACAACCTTGAGAGTAAGCTCTTCATTTACAAAATATGATGTAATCACTAAATCATACTCTAGACATCCTGGTCTTCAGTTGCCTTCTCCCACTTTAAATGCAAAATTGTCAAGCTATTCTACCAAAATTGTCTTTGCATCAATGTCAAAATTATTCTTGTAACTAATCATAACTGTTTATCATCAAGCACCTACTTCTATTTCTTGATGACTGAATCATTACAAATAAAAATAGTAGTAAATTTACTCCTGTTGAGAATCATTTATGAAATCATTCGATTTTCTACAAACACATTTCAATTCTGTAAGTAGTAGCAAGTGTTTCCTTTGATCATATTTCAACAGATGTTTTTCTCAATTATTCTGTCTCCTAGAACCCTTGATTGAACATTGGAGCCAGGTGAATAATGACTAGCACACTCTAAATGTTTGAAATGCAATATTGGCTCTGCAGTGATACATTAAATTAGGTAAGAATTAATTAAGATTTTTCTCAAATTTCAGGAAGCTGTCCTACTTACTCTAAGTGATAAATTTTGTTATGAAAAGAAATGAAAACTAACTCTTTGCTTTTATTTCTCAAAACATTAACAAATCACTCACAGTAATGAGTCAAGATTAAATACCTCCATAGTCTAATGCGTTCTGAGCGCTTCAGGTTTACACATAGAATCACAGAGTCATAGAAATATTTTTTTTCGAGTTGGGAGAAACACTTAAAGATCATCTAGTCCAACTTCCCTGCAAAGAACAGGTAGATCAGGGTGCTCAGAGCCCCATCCAGCCTGACCTTGAGTGTCTTCAGGGTTGGGGACACCCATTGTATCTCTGCACAGTCCACTCCAGTGCTCCAATACACTTTTCACAAACTTTTTTTCTTATGTCCAATCTATATGTCCTCAGTTTTGGTTTGAAACTGTTTTCCCTTGTTCTATCACAGCAGACCCTGCTGAAGAGTCTGTCCCCTTCCTTCTTATAGCCCCCCCTTTAGATACTGAAAGGTCTCTCTCAGGTCTCCCCAGACCCTTCTCTTCAGAACACAAAGAGGGTTTTGAGTAACCAGAAACTCATCCATATTTTCTCTATAAAGGAGACATTTTGCTGTTATCACCAACACTTTTCAGATGAGCAGTAACATCTCTGATGTCCTGTAGCATTGCTTAGTGCAGTCACTGCATGGACAGACCCCACTGACAGAAACAGTTTGTAGTAAATTGGTCATGATTTCTCCCATCTTCTGCACGGGAAGCCCATGGACAGCAGAAGCAGTTTGTAACAAATACCAGTGTGGTAATGCACCATGACTGATAGGTTAATCAGAGAAAGCAGTGTTGAAATGTCATCTAGGACTGGCAGTATGCTTTGAGGAGGTCCATAGAGAAAGAAGTTTTTCTCCTATAAGATGCAGCAGAAAAAAACAAGTAACAGTTGCTATGGAGGACTCAAACGATGATTTGCATACATCATGTTCAGATAGAAGAATCCAATGAAATGTCTCTAACGGGAAATGAAAATCTTGACAGAGACATTTAAATAGATGCTTTTTATGGTTTTGGTTATGATGCATTTCCTGTGTCCATAAAACAATTTCTTTTCACTGAAGACAATTTCTCATTTTGTGAGGGGAGGATCCTGTAATCATTAAAATCAATAGATTTTTCTTTTCTTACTCTTCCTCTATGGCTGGGGAAAAAACCTTGTGTAAAACCCTTAAATACAAAGGTAAAGCTTGGACGAGGGCACACACTTTGGAATGAGTCGATAACCGTAAGTACTTCCAGCTTTGCTGCATGTAAGCAAGTAAATGTTGCGTTTTCACTCAGAAGATTTTAAGTTCACATTCAGCTAGGCTTCTTGATTGCTGCCGGAAGCTTGAGGCAAAATCCTGCCCTTCACCTCCAGCCTGGCACATGCACAGCCTTAGAACACCTGGCTGGTGGTTGCTTCTCACCTCCCATAGCAGCAGGTCATGTTTGGTAGAAGTCTATTTATTGCTTTTACTGAACCATTGTACCTTCTGTGTTCTTATCCTACTTGGGCATGTCATCATCTCAAATTTATTTTAGAGGTTTTTTTTGGTGTTTTTTTGTTTGTTTGTTTGTTTGTTTGTTTCTGTTCACACTGTTGCCTTCTCTCCTGTTGCAGATGTGTTCATTTGGAGATGTAGCAGAGCTGTGTTTCACTGCTCAGTGCTATCAGTACATGAGATGTCTGGTGCATTGGTTAAGGATAAAGAATTAGGAAGTGGAAAAATGGTAAGGGGCCCATAGCCTCAAAAGTAGATGATACAAGTGTGAAGGCCCTGGTGAGGTAGCAGTAAGAAACAAGATTTGTTGGAGGCATTCAGTTGGTTGGGAAGCTAGTTGAGATTTTAACAGCTGGTTATGCTCCAGTTATATATAAGTACATATATATACTGATGTAAAGCTCCTTCAGCAAACCCCTGATTTTGCAGAGGTACCAAAATTGTTATCAGGATCTCTGATTGACAAAGTCCTCCAGGCATTGGAAATGTTATCTGTTTAATCTGAGGGGAAAAAAAAGGAGTTAGCTGTAGCAGCAAAGAATCACTCTGCTAAATTCTGCAGTCAGTGTGATTTCATCAGTGGCTAGAAGCAATGGGTTAACTGTATAGTGGCTCTCTTCCTACTAAGAATATAAATAGTGCTCCTTAGTAAAGAGCCTCAATTAAACATACACTACAGATGTAGACCAAGGGGAAAACATGCACACTTCTTTAATTTATCTTCAGAAATACTGAAGAATTTACAGCATTGCACATGAATCTGACTCAAAAATTGTGTCTGCAGAAAAATTACGTGATTGTTGCTCAGAAACACTAACAGAATGACAAGGAAAGATAATGACTGTAGGGAAGAAACCAGTAGTGAATTTCTGGTGTTTCTACAGGAATTCCAGTCTGAAAAATGCTGCTAACTGAAAAGGAGCTTCATCAGAATGACTGAATTCATGTGCTTTGTTATTAAAGAAGGGCTCCAGGAAAACAATTAAGAAACTAAATGATATTAAGAAGCAAACTATCATCATGGATTACTCTATCTGAAACTGTTGCAGCAGTAAGAAAGATCTGTGTGACAATAACTGCACTAAAATTATTTTTTTTTAATGCACAAGTATGCTGGAGTTTTTTAATTGCACACTTGCTCAGACTTTGAGCAACTCAGCAATCATCTTGGAAATTCAAAGCCAGACATGCACCTCTTAGCTTATGTCTTAAACCTAGGAAAATGGCACATCAATCTTAATTCTCAGTAATCATTAGACTATTCTCTAGGTAAAAGAGACTCATCATTGAGAATATCCATCTTTGGCTGTTTTCTTCCAGTTGTTGACTAAACGGCTTAGGAAAATTTGAGCTTTGTATTTTTTCAGATCCCATGGCTTTCTTTAAAGCCCATATTTGGGAATTCCTACTCTCACTGCCCTTATTTTATTAAGGTTATGTTGTATCTTCAGATTCAAGTCCTCGTTTCTATAGGTATCTCTGACGCAATACAAAGCCAGCACATATTGCAACATCAATGCAGCAAAGAGTCAGAAGTGCTCTTGTACCAAGTTTTTTCTGTCACGAATGTCTTTAGGAATAGAAATCTAGTGAATCTTTGGCAAAGCAAAGAATGAACTGACATTAAAGAAGCTGCTTAAGATTGGACATCACATAGTGGAAGAGGGTACTTCTAAAATGCACTGTGTCAAAGACAGAAATAAACTCAAATGGAAAGTATCACCTAATACATGAAAGGAATGCACAAATAGCCAAGTTCTTGAGTGAATCAATGGAAAGGACACACACTAGAAAGAGGGCTAGAGAGAGCAGGTCAAACACAGTTGTTTTTCAAAAAGGAGATTTGGGACAAAGCACTTGGTAAGCATCTTTTAATGCATAACCCAAGAGAAAAGATGGCACAGATAAAAAGTACCCCTTTGGAAAGGGCAAAAGAAATGGCAATTTTGGGCAGTCATCAAAAGGTGTATTTGCTTTGTTTATACTGGATGAAGAAAATACTGCAAAGGAGCCAAGTTATATAATGTGGCATTTGATATGGTTTATAGCTCTACTTTAGAGGCAGCAGAGTGAAGAAAAGCTGTCCTTTAAAAACCTGCTTTTAATCAGAGGAGTAATCGTGGTTGGACCAGAAACTTCAAGAGATTCTGCTATAGGACTTCTCCTGCAATGTGCAGCCCTGAACCCATTACAGAAAGTTTCTGATCCCAACCAAATGAAATGGAGATAGTGTATAGATAAGTCAGGGCAGTGCTTAGTTGCCAGGTGAAACGTGGCTGCCCAAAACTGATGTCAGGAAAAACTAGCAAAGATCTGGTAGAGCTTTGAAAAATAGCTCACTGAAGATGGTTTTCCAGCTGCTCATGATCTGCATTACTCACTGCTTGCCAACTAGCTCAGAGCATGTGGTCAGGAATGAGTGTTTGATGATAAGTCTCTTCAATTGATAAGTCTAAAGCTGTAGCCCATCTCTGCTGCTGGAGCAAAGGCATTTTTGGTTCCAGGCTTTGTTCTTTTTCTGGAAAGATGCCACCCCAGACCCAGTTCTGTCATTGCTCCCTGTGCTCCCTTTGTCCTTTTCCTGTTTTGCACCTTCAGAAACTTGGAGGCATCAGCTCTTTGCAGCATGCAAGTGACTATTTCCATGGTTCTTGCACTGTGTGAGACAACCTTTCTTCTGAGCAGGCTTGCTGTGCAGTGCTGCTCTTACTCCTGTTGGGAGGAAACTGGTCACATGATTATATGCCTGGGATCAAAAATGGCGATCACCTTTTTATTTGCCTGTGGATGTTAATTAGTACAGGCCTTTAAAGGGGAGACCTTGTGCTTCATCCTGCAAGCTGTTGAGCACTCTCAAAACTCATTGATCTAAATGAGGTATCATAACCCTCTAGCATTAAAAAGGAACCATCTTAACCATGTTCTGAAGACAGTCACTGAGAAATGGACAAAAGCTGGAGCTCGGTACTCTTTTTTTTCAACTTGCCTGAAAATATGGGGTATTATGTTTTAGTGCTTTGTCTTTGAAAATAACACTAAGCTTAATACTCTACTTCATACAGTGTCAAAAGTTTCTGCTAACTGCAAATTAAATGTTGATGATGCATGTAAAAGACAATACCAGATAGCTTAATTGTTGACTAATCTTAGTTTGCATGTTCCAAAGGAAAAATATACTACAAAGCTTGTTGTGATTTTTATTACAAGCATTTGGTTAACAAAAAGGAAAGATTTCTTCTAAAAATCTCAGGCTGCTCACTTCACAGACTGTCCTGTGAAAAACACCATAATGCAAAGGCAAGGAAAGAGAAATTGCATATCTAACGCAAAAAACACCTAAGTGATTCATAATTTGAGCTCCCTTCATAAATATTTTAGCTTTCTAAGATAGAGAAAAGTTTTACTTTCACACACAATCTAACTCTGATACTACAGTCTCCATATTGCTTTTTGATCATTATTTAAATAATTTATAGTTATTAGAGACTACAGTGCCATCAATTATGATGAGCAGTGTCTTACTTCATGAACAGTCTCATGAATCTTACCTAGCATAGGTGAAGATGGCACAACCCAATCACAGGTGCAATAGTAGCCAAATTAGAAAGAAGTGTCAAGTATTATCACACCAGCATGAAAGTTTTTACTGTTCCCAATCTAATTCTTAACAGGATCATGTCACGTACTTGGCTACATAAGCTATTTCAGAATATCCCTGACTCAGTTATAAATCTTCATAAACAAGAACGATTGTTGGAGTGGACACAAGTGAATTCAACATTTCCAAGGAGAAATAAGTGGCTATTAAAAAGCATAATTCTCATTTCATATGTCAACACAAATATAGTCTCACATAATTCAGATCTAGACACCCAGAGGGGATACAATTGCACTTGGCATGTAAACAAGAGAAGAAGCTCTCAAGGAGCTGAAGTGAGGTCACTGAAACATGCAGAGGTGAGTTGTCACTGAGAATAAAACCCAGCAAAGAGATGCACGATTCAACATGACAGTGTAAGAGCCGTGACAGATTGTCTTCCAGCTGTTTTTTTTTTTTTTTTTTTTTTTTTTAGCTATTTAAGGAGAAAAATCTTCATTTCCAGAGTGGTCAAGAGTTTTATTTATGACTTTATTATTTTCCTTTCACTGCATAATAACACTTTATATGTATTTACTTCTTGGAATCCCCAAGACAATATGAGCTGCTGTTCTGAACAAGTCTATGTGTCAAAACTAACACACCAAAGATTGATAATTTTCTTGCAGGGGGAATAGTTAGGCTTTAACCATCTCAATCCATTGTAATTGTCTATTTCTCTTTTCAGTGAAAGAAAAATGAGTTGCTCTGTACTTCACAGGTGTTTTCTCCAATGGCCATGAAGTTGCTGAATGATGACATTGATATGGAGTTGCTTATCTGACTGAGACTGGTATTTCTCTAGCATTCTAATAAACACCAGAAATTCCAGAATTAAACTTTTCTTCTGCCTCCTTCATCTAATAAGAACTGCATCTGTAAGGAAAAAGCTACCCAACTTTCATTGCACGACATGTTATCAAACAGATATCTATAGATATCTATAGACTTTGATGTCTGAGCTTAAATGGAAGCACCCCCAAAATGAATTAGATAAAGGACCATAAATCATACCCTGCATCTGTCCCCATATTGCAGAACTATGGCCTGTGGAATTAATCTAAAAGTCCAAAATCCTTTCATCTATTTCTAATGAAAAGAATGAACTTGAGGAAGGTAAGGAGACGGGCAGTTTTTAAAATCTTGTCATCTAACACAGAAAGTTACAGAACACAGAAGTCCTTCATCGCTGGCAGGTATCTGAAGAGAGTTGGCCAGCATGCCAGTTCCTCTTGATTAAAGTCATTTAGGCCAAACCCATTGCAAATGCAGTTAATGGCTCCACTGAGCCAAATACAAAGACTGCGCTGAAATCACTGTGCATTCTACTGTTGATTTCTGTAAACCCATGTTCTCATCAGTCATGTTTCTTTCCAAAAATTTGAGATGATTGTTAATAATTTTTGGGACAGAGGATAACCACATTTTTCAAAAGTGAAGATATAACAAAGGAAAAAGTCTCTCTGTGGGATTATTATATCTGCATTACTGCTCAGTTCAGTGGCATCAGTGGCTCCTGCAGATACTGCTGGGACCCCCAATGCTCCTCAAACCTGAGTTGGGTGGTCTTGGCCACTTAGGAATCCTGCAGTTTTATGAACTGCAGAAATCACTCTTTTCAGATGAAGTTATAAAGATTTGGAAGCATGTATAATTGTATACTGAAACTCAGAGCAAATTTCCTGTACTTGCAAGTAACAGTCTTTGAAGTCCACAGACAGATTTCAGAAGAGATTTCTCAGCGTGGAGTACTTTTTCTCATAGCTTTGCACTGTGAGTTAGTTTACCCTCATGAAATACTGAATAGGCACTGTTGGTATTCATTCTGAGTCAAAGAACAGCTTGGGCAGTGAGTTGAGGCTCCTGCTGTGTTAGCCTAGATAAAAAGAGCTCTTCAAATTGCCTTTGTACACAAAGAGGTCACTGTCAAAACAGGTATTTTCATCTACCAGCTACCTCACAGAGATTTCATAAGAACATTGTCTAAATTTTCTGGTCCTTTAGTATTAAATTAGTTTCTCAGATGGGAAATATAGGATAAATTTCAGCATACAAGGAACTTGCTACCTTTAATGTTCCATTTAGGCAAGGTTTTCATAGCAGAGAAAGTACTCTGATTAGTCACTGACACACAGCATTCACCATTCAGCCTACCCACATTAATGGAAAACTTCTCTTTGACTACTCTGAGTTTGAAAAAAGCCAACAAAGTCCTTGCTGAGTTTTTAGATGTAACTGAAGCTTTATGGTTGAGCTAGGTGGAATCTGTCTGAAAGTTGTTTTATATACTATGGTGGACGTGGTCTCACTTTAACTGTGTCACATTTAACTGGGTTGCTTTCTGAAATGCCTAATGCAAATGGACCATTTCAAGTGAGTTAAGGCAAGCAGCTAAGCAGCAGTAAAACATTTTCTTAATACTAGTTTCTTGTGTGCTTTTTTGTTTTTTTCATCTAAGGAGTTCAATAACTTCTACACTTAGAAGGCAAAGCTTCTACTTATTTCTACTCTTTATTTACATGGCATTTTTTCACATTGGTATATGTGGCAAACCCAAAAGGTCAGACTGGATTAGCTTAAAAACTTAGTCTTACAGAAGGCGATTGAAGGATGCGTTTTTTCTCTGTTACTGCTTGAGTTCTAAAAAGCACTTGCAGTGCAGTAGCATCACTGGTGTGGTTGTTGATAGTTCAAGTTGCTCTAATAGCTTTCTTCTCTGAGTCAAATATCCAAGCAGAACAGTTATTTTTCTGAGAGTGACTATTCTTCTTTGTGATTCTGAATATACATAGCTAATGACGTTGACTATGCTGAAAAATAGTGTTTTGTAGATGAGAATTTGCTCTATAAAATAGTGTTGTGTTCGTTGTATCTGTTGTAGATTACATAGAAACAAATAGAAACATGCAGGCTGTGCTTTGGAAGGGATGTCATAAGAACACTGGATAATATCTAGGGGTTTCAGACCCATAGGAATAGCGTTGAAAGATCTTGTTGGGTTAACAGAGGCAAACCTGATGAAGCCTCACTTAAGATGACTATTGAGAGCAATCCATGGAAACTTTTTCCACCATGGGACGTTGTTTTATGCAGCATGGATAATCAGTGGGCCAAAACCTGTGAATTAGGGGAGTGTTAAGTCCATACAGACATAATTTATATCTTTATTGCTCACTCTACTTGTGTGTGACTTTTCAGAAGATTCTATGTGTGCAATAGTACAGCATCTACTCATGATGGAGAGTTTCCTTGCCCTTTTTTCCCTCAGGAAGGTTCAGGAATATTTTGAGAGGGAATTCAATTAGCAGGGAAGTCTGCCAATGAATGGTATAACTTTCTTGGGGGATTTGTGTTATATTTTACATTTAAGAGAAAAAGGCACATTCCCCCATCACCTGAAGTCCAGTGTTGTGTGAGTAAGTATTAATGTTGCAGCTCCTGTCCTATTATCTCTGAAATGTGAAGCTCTCTTGAAAGTGACATATACCTGCTGAGCAGACAGAAGCATATTATGATCAGATTGGTTTAATTCAGGTGGAAAAAATCTGTGAACACAAATTTACTGTCAGTTATTAACAGATCTTTATATTTGCTAGCACTGTGTACTAGTGTATTCAGTGTATTCAGAACAACAACACAGGGAAGCTAGAAGAATGTTAATATGTAGACTGTGTGGTGGATGAAAATCACTACAAAGTGAGTAAAAATCTTATTTGCACATGTTAGAGGAAAGGGATTCAAGCACAATGTCCAATCAAAGCCCAGTTCCCAATCCTTTTAAATGTTTCCATAGGATTCTCTCAGTACAAGATCCTCAAAGCATTTGTAAGACATTTTTGTCCCTTTTGTTTTATTCAAAGTTTCACTGAAATTCAAGGGTGATATATTCATTTTGTTGTCGCATTTCTGTCTCCTCTAACATTGTGATCTGGTAGATAATAGGACTACTTCCATGAAATACAGAAAAGGCAATAGTTATATTTCTTGCTTTATTGCATTAGAAGCCACTTATTCGGGATTATAAGGAGGAAGATTCTTGCTGAGGCATAATGCTATGTTGACAAAATAACTCTAAATCATTTATTTCCTACCCCCTTGTCTGTCTGCCCAGTAAGCTTCTAATTCATTTCTTCAGATAAATAAGGTGGAACACTGACTTGCCAAAGCTTAGAAAAGAGTGTTGAGGTTTGTCAATATGTACCTGAATGCAGGTACTATTTTAAGATGACTTTGAGTTGATTTTAGCTGGAGGTATATTAATCATTCTGAAACATCTTTCTATTTGGCAGTCACAGTGAGGCATTACAGCCACTGTCATGGCTATAAACCCCAAGGATCTCCTGCCTCTCTTACTTTCATGCAGATAACATCCAGAGTTGGAAATAGCGGCCATAGAAGAACTATATTTTAGAGGAATTATGTTACTGAACTAAGGTTCTTTCTAAATCATATGCATTGGCATTCCCTACAGATGTTTTGTAGTTTGATTTCCCAGTGAAGTCTAGGAACATGTTTATGAATAGGTTGTCCAGAGATGGAGGGGAAGCTGCATACTGTGTTCTTATTCACCTATCGTAGTGAGCTTTCTTCTGATTCGGGGCCAGATTTTCCAAGTGCATATATAATTCTTCATCTCAGTCTTGTGTCCTACAGTTGCTGCAAATGCAGAATACAATTTGCTGAGCATCACTTTGTACATGTTTATGGTAAATGAGGACAGTAAGCCACAGAGTTCAGGAAAGTTATACCATCAGAAAACCAGGATGAGATCAGAATTGGCTCTCTGTCTCATTGCAAGCCAAGCTATGCTCCAAATTATACAAAACTTGACAAATTTTACACATTTATCTTCTCTTCCAGTGTACAATTTATTCTTGAGACAAAAGCTCACCCTTGTAATTCTATTTCAGAGCTTTCACCTTTCATCTGCCTTTGCTGTAGCTAATCTAATTGCTTGCTGCAAATGATTGATTTTCCCCTCCTTTTTTCCCTGTTATTAGATCATCATATCTAAGATGCTCAGAAATATCACCAAACTATTCTGAATATCTTTCAACACACATTTTTGCAGAAGTTGCTTATTAGAAGTACCCCTCTGAATGCATCACATCCTCATATAGAATCTTGTAATCGTAGAATCACCAAGGTTGGAAAAGATCTCCAAGATCATCCAGTCCAACCATCCACCTACCACCAATATTTCCACACTAACCATGTCCCTTAGTGCCACATCTAAATGCTCCTTGAACACCTCCAGGGACAGTAACTCCAACACCTCCTTGGGCAGCCCATTCCAGCACCTCACCACACTTTCAGAGATGAAATTTTTCCTAACATCCAATCTGAATCTCCCCTGGTACAACTAGAGACCATAAATGAGGCTTCCAATTAGCCTTCCTGTAACAGAGCCCATCCTTAAGTTGACACTACAGAGCCTGATGTAAGGATGTAATTTCACACAGGGAGGGCTGCAGCGGAGATCCTGGGATGTGTAGATCCCACCCAGCCACAGTCCCTCTACAGCACACTTTGCCTCCCTGATGGGCTATAATTTTCTTGTTCGCCTTTCTCTTCCCTCTCAGCAACATGTTGGAGGAAGTACACTCTGTGGGAAGACGTTGCTATTGGAGAGGAGAAGGGGAATTCTGTAAGCCAGCATTGTCCCCAGATTCTGTCAGTGAGATTGTGAAGTGTGTCCTACCCCTACAGGGAGACCATGAGCTGACGGGTAAGATAAGATCACTTCATTCAGTGGCTTGCTGGCCACTCATTGCCATGCTGAGACTGCTGAACACTTTATTACATTAACAGGCTGGTTCAGTAAGGATGTGGAAGGCTTTGAATGTTTTTTTTTCAGCTGGTTGAAACTCCCAACTTTCTGTTTCTGTTTGTTTTAAAACCCTCTGCTTCCTGAAGCATTTAAATTCCATAAAATCTCAAATCTCTTCCTATTTCTTGTTACTTCATTTGCTGAAACCAGCAGATATTTAGCTGCAAATTTCTTTGACAGTATTGCTGTCTGATGCATTAATTTAAATCAGTATGGTATGTCAAATGTTTCCTTCAGATGTTCATAAACTGATTAAACAGTACATTGTTGCAGGATGCATTTAAATAAGTTGTTCCAGTGTGATTCAAGAGCCTGTGCATTTCCTTTACATTAGTTACTTGAGTTCTTTTTTTTTTTTCCTCAAGAGTAGATGTCTTAATTTATTTGGGTTTGAATATTTCCTTTGAAGAGCAGAATGGTGACTGTATAGTCTACAGCAGGGATGGGGACAGCACAGTGTACACAGCAAGCAATAGAAGCTCAAATGTTTTTCATAAGAATGTCCGGCTGAAAATACGAAACCACACTTCCTGTCAGGAAACTTTAAATCAAGGTTTTAATTTTGGATTAGTTCAGACTGGAATCATCAGTTTTCCTGAACTGATCAGAAATGTCGAATTCAGAAGCAATTATAAATATATGTTGTTACATTCCACACCAATCCTCTGTTATAAATCACCATGATTTCTAGTGGTATTTCTTTTATGGATCTAGATGTATTTTTCATAGTGGAGGATACCATAAGACTTGACAGTTTTCTCCCCAGATAAAGCTTTCACACAGTAATGTCACATCATGGGAAATATAATTATTTATTTGTTTGAAATAAAAACAATTAATTAGAATTTGTTGAAAAACACAGAAATTAAATACTTTTCATTTATACAAATAATGAATCTTCAGAAAATTGCTTGCATTGTTCTTATTTGGATTTTTTAAAAGACTGGAATTTCATTGAGGGATACTGAATGTGAGACTAAAAACATGTCTGCTCTCATCATAATCCATATTTATCTCAAATTTCAGTTCCCTTTCATTGCCTTTCTGTATAGCTTATTAGAATATCTGATCATGTTGGTAACAGATAGTGAATTTTAATGTTTGTTTTTTTTTTTGCTAATATTCTGACTTCTTTAGCATACAGCATCTCTAGCTATCAAGGCAAGCTTCTCTGGTGGGCAGAGGTGGGAGCTCTTTAAGTGTCAGCAACGTGATGATTACATCAAATACCGATTCTCTCCTCTGAGCCTGAGAATAAATACTGAGAAACCATAACCTTCATCTTATGTTGGAATGTGATGATTTGAAGATATCCTTGACAATGATAAATTGCTTAGCACATAGCAGAGCACAGTTCTTAGATCTTGTCTTTGCTGAAATACTAGCTTCCATCACATAATGTATACCTTGGATATGTCCATATGTTGATTAATACAAGAATGTCACGGACATCCAGACTATATTATTTAAAATTTAATCCAGGTCTTATAAGCTTTGTTCATCTATAGCCCATATCTATAGATAACTGGATTCACAAAGTACACTTAACTCTCAGTGAGGCCCCAGTGGGATTTATATTTCTAAATGTTCTTGAGGGTCTTGGCCAAAAGCACTTATGTGTTCTTGAGATCAGCCTGCAGATGACTTCTGGAGATATGGACAATAATCTCCAGGGTTTTGTTAGCTAGTTTCTCACTAAGAAACAGTGTGCATACTAAAAACTAAAGATTGCCAGCCAATGCTTCATCATCGTCCAATTTTCTACTGTACTGCATATAAGTGTGCCCCAACAGCCTTAAGCACTACCATGTGAAAACTGCTTGCAAATGCAGATTAAAGCATTTCATGCCATGCAGAGCAGTTGCCATTCTTTAATGCAATTAGTGCTATGATTTGTAAGGGGCAGGAAGCCCAGACACTGTAACGAATGATTCATTCCCTACTTATTCCTTCATCGTTCTTTACTCGTTTGCCTTTAGGTCTGTGTGCATCAAGATGATATTCTCAGAGAATTAATCACCATGATTCCAAGGTTGCTTTTCTTACTGGAAACATGTTGGTTAGATTTCATCAGATGTGAGTATGATTACTCAAAGTCATTCATTCTCAAGTATTACATTGTGTTTCTTGTAATTTACTGTCCAGTAACTCAAGTCAAAAACCGTGTTTTCTACCAGTCTATCAATAGTGTCAGACCCAGTCAGACAGATGCTATCTTGATATATAAAGCAAAAAAGATGCATTGTGCCAATGGATAGTGGGCATGAGGGAGCATGGCCCACCAAATTGAACCCAGATTTCAAATCAATTGAGGCAAGAGATGAAGCACTGCCCAGTTTCTGCCTCTTCCTCTCAGTGCTGTAAAAGTATATTACAAATCAGGGCATGCATCAGCACAGCTCAATGAAGCAGAGCACTTTAATGGTGCTTCATTTTCCCATTTTTCTGTGTCCTCCCAGAGTCTGATGACATCCTTATAGTCATTTCTCTCTATCAGAGAGTGGACTTATTTCCAAGTTTTTGTGTGGAATGCTTTCCAAACGCTCTCGTAGCCCATCCCTCTAGCAGGGGATCTTGATTTCCTGTGTCCTCCAGTGTCTGCTCTCCTCTTTAACAGCTTCTGTCTCCTGCAGGGACACAGATTGCCCAGAAGGGCATTGTCTAATTAACCTCTCATGTAGTTTCTTGCTACCTGGAGACAAATGATAGATCAGAGTTACTGCCTTGATTGAGAGGAAGATATCCAGTCCTGTTCTTCTTGGCATTTTTCTCCATGAGAAAATACATCCAACAAGGAGTCATGCCATGGAGACATAGAATCACAGAATCATAGAATCATTTAGGCTGGGAAAGACCACTAAGATCATCTAGTCAAAGCACTAACCCGTCACAACATACTCACCAACAGCATCCCCCGGTGCCACATCTACACATTTCTTGAACAACTCCAGGGGCAATGACTTCATCACCTCCTTGGGCAACCTGTTTCAACACCTCACTACTTTTTCAGAGAAGATTTTTCTTAACATCCAACCTGAATCTCCCCTGGCACAACTTGAGGCCATTCTCTCATCCTATCTCTGTTACCTGGGAGAAGATGCTAATCCCCACCTCACCACAACTTCCTTTCAGGCAGTTGTAGAGAGGAATAAGGTCTCCCCTGAATCTCCTCTTCTCCAGACTGAAAAATCTCAATTCCCTCAGCTGTTCCCCATAAGACTTGTGCTCCAGACTTCTCACCAGTTTTGTTGTCCTTCTCCAGACATGCTCCAGGGCCTCCATGTCCTTCTTGTAGCGATGGGCCTGACACTGAACACAGTACTTGAGGTGTGCCCTCAACCAGTGCTGAGTACAGGGGGACAACCACCTTCCTAGATATGAAGAATGGAGAGCCACCTCAATGTGCTACTACCCCTAGCAAGGAGACATGCCAGTGTACGTACAGAAGACATAGAAGATACATTGATAGAGCTCTGCAGACACTGCTTGCCCTGCACTGTGCAGCCCCTGCTCATGTACAGATAGGGGTTCCTGTGCCCAGCAGCACCCACCTGCCCCTGTCCCATTCACACAAGGCACACAGCGTCACACAGCATCCAGTTTAGTGTAAAGCAGATTGCAAGTCAGAGCACTGCTCAGCAACAAGCGCACCTCGCCCATGTCCTCTAGTGGCCGTATACTTAATCAAAATTACCATCAACATATCTGGAAGGATTTGAATTGTTTGGGTTTTGTCATCATTGTTTGTTGGAGTTTGTTTGTTTGTTTGTTCCTCTTCCCCATGGGAAGTTGCTGTGTCTGGGCCAAGAGGTGCATGGCTGATGCTAGGATTCACCCAGGTCTCAACCTGGGGCAGAGCATTGGCAGAGAGTGTGCTCCATCCTACTTGTCACAACTGCAGCTGGACTCTGCTTAGCTTCAGAGGCAAATCACTGCCTTTATCTGAGATCTCCTTCATGTAACAGAGAAGATAATAAAAAGCAAATCAGATACTACATGTCAACAAAAACAATTTGCTCAGAGTTATTGTTATGGAATGCCTCTGTGCAGTGTGATTTGCTTCTTGAAACATCCCTCAGGTACAGTACAAGGATGGTAAATGATAATATCACATTGCTGTGATCTTCACTCCAGGATTCTTCAGTGCATTTCTTGGTGATTTTTGCAAGCTAGCTTTGGAAAAAAAAAGTTTGAACAGTCTTGTTGGCAACAAATTTTACTTTTTTTTTTCCTTAAAATAAGTAGTTTACACTGTGGTTTTTCACTTCTTCCTTTCTCTCCATTTTTCCCTTCTTCCATTCTCTTCCATTTTTATCATTATTAATAACAATATTGCCAACTTTCTCTGTTTTTCTGTTAGCTAGAGAATTGTTCTCTTCCATGGCAACTAAGATTTAAAAAAAAAAAAATAAAAATACATTTTTGGTACATCTTTCATTACAAAAGGGAAAGAATAGCAGTAATTTACTGCAGCAGCTGCTTTGCAGCATCAGCACTAAAAGCAAAAGCTTCAAACCCACAAGTGCCCACAGGAGGGCACTAGGAAAGGTGTGGAACTGGGCACCAGTTCCATCAGCACCACTCAGCTCAGGGTAGGAGCAAGTAGGGCTGATGGGTCCTGAACACTCATTCTGCATGCCAGAGGCCAGGGGGAGGTGTCAATCTTAAATCAGTATCTGCAAATGCCAACAAAGTGATCCATCCAGGGTCTGATGCTCTCAATTGAAGATCTCAAGAGTGATGTTTTGGCCTATAGCATTCCTGTACAGCATTGCAATATTTAAATACTCTACTGACACTACTCAGATTTCACTTACTAAGCAAAGCCTGTGTTTTAATGTCTTTCTCCCTACCACTCCATTAAAGTTTCTAGAACAAAAGTTTGTTTTTCATTTTTCAGCCTTATCTAGCTGAACTTTACTCCCATCTTTATCCCCCTTGGACAAGTAAATGGGATGATAGCTGTGTGGTGTGGGTGACACAGATGAGGATGCAATTTCAAGACCTCGACAGGCTAGAGCAGTGAGCCCAGATGAACGTCACATGGTTCAATAAATCCAAGTGCAGGGTCTTGCATCACAGTTGTGGCAACTCCTATTATCAGTACAAGTTAGGGGACAAAAGGATTGAGCACAGCCCTGTTGAAAAGGATCTGGGGGTAGTGGTGGATGGCAAGCTGAACACAAGCCAGCAACATGCCCTCGCATCCCAGAAAGCCAACTGTATCTTGTGCTGCATCCAAAGAAGTGTGGCCAGAAGGGTGAGGGAGGTGATCCTGCCCCTCTACTCTGTGCTGGTGAGACCTCACCAGGAGTACTGTGGTCAGATGTCTGAGGGTGCTCTTACCTTCATACCCTTCTTTTGCCCTTTGAGCCATTTGTATCTGCAAACTCATTTCTTATTTAAAAAATGCAGTTGTGCTCTTCCAGTATGTGCACAGGGCAGCTGCAAATGTCCTTTTCTACTCTCTCAGCTCATACCACACTCTTCATGCACCCTTTCCTGCTGCTCTGCCCTTCAAGTCATCTCACACATGCATTCTCAAGTACCTTTCCGTCCCACTTTTACAAAGCACAGGCTGGTTCCTTCCTTCTACTGCTCTACCACACAATTTCTCTCTCACTTTCTGTATTTTCAGGTGCCATTTTACTTTTCTTCTCTTCAAGCCTGGTAGAAGATTCCTGTAAATAAGTATCTGCATGCTTTCTCCTTCAAATCCGTCCTTCTCTGTGAGCACATAGGTGCTACCCAGTTCAGATATCCCCTCCGTTTTTGATGATTTTATATCATGATGAGATGCTGGGAGTGAGTACGTGATTTATGAAATTCAATAACAAGCTGAAGGAGTTGTTTAATTTAGGATGGGTAAGCTGTTTTCAAAGGCACAGTGGGAGTGCTTCACATCGTATGGCTTGCATATTCATCTGCAGCAGGGCTGCTCGATCAAGGAGCAAGTCTGACACTGCCTCATTTCCATATTTGCACATACAAGAAACCATCTCATGGTATCCACTCAAGGGACTTCTGTAACAGAGTTCTATTTCGTTTTGTCTCCAGCCCTTCTGACCTCCAGATCATGCAGAGATGAGCCTGGATCACTGCTCAAAAAATAATTTTTTAATACAATTAACATTCTGTAAAGCTCTGCGGTACATCAGATCACTGGAATGAGCTCAGCTAGGAAATTACCCTTTTGTGAACAGTTATTGCTAACTTCAGTGACTGAAACAGGGAGGTGAACCGAGACACAGAGTACAGTGTGAATGGGTAGTGGTGACAGCAATAAAAATGAAGACCGTACTTCAACAGAGCATAAGAAGGATGCTTTCTGTCACCTTGTTCCCTCTGAGAGGTGAATAATTTGCAGAAGAAGAGTATTTGGTAAATCAATAGATGCTACATGACAGCAGGGAGCAATCCACGGTCACTGGAAAAGGAGTTTATCTTTCTCCTCCAAGGAGATGCACAAGAAGCCACCACAAGGACAGTCATGTGTGGCAAGATAATGCAAGTGACACTCTTGGGAAAGAAACATGCCCTTTCTAGGATGAGCCCCAGCGGTGCTGGCCTCAGCCAGCTGCAAGGTCTTCAGGTGGCCATGGCAGCATCCTTGTGGGGCCTCACAGGGGCTGCCATCAGCCTCAGTCCCTGAGGCCTGCAAGGTTTCTCTTCTGTCTGGAAAGATCCCACATCTTCATTTCCCCAAAATCCAAACGGCAGGTGAGTGCTGTGCTCCAACTCAGAAAACTCTTGTTGCAGTAGATTTCCACCCCGAAAATCTTATTTATGAGGAATATGAAGAACATGTATTCTACATACGAAGAACAAATGATCGGTGCCTTTCCAAAGATCTCAGTGCACTGAGAGTTTGAGCTCTTTGAAAATCTGCCTGTGGCTCTTTCTGTGGCAGCTGCAGCTCATTGAGCTCTTTGAAGAATGAGTCCTCATGTATTTCCCTCAATGCAGATTGTGTTTGTTTGGAAATCTGGCTCCATTTCTATTTGGTGAGTTCATGAGCAATGTAGAGGTCTAAAATTCATTACCTTTCAAGTAAGTTTAACTTCCTTTGAATATTTTACTCATGAAGCTCTTTCACAAATTTACCCCATTGTGCAAAATTAAGGAGAAATACATTTGTCTCTTTTCTCATTCAGACACTGGGTAGAAGTTGAGAACTGAAAAAAGCATCTATTCAAAGTATCTGTGGAATCTCTCACTGTCCAGCAGAAAAGCACTGCAATGCAGGAGCAGGGAGACCTGTGTTACTCTATTTATGACTGCCAGCAGCCTGTAAAGTAACTTCATGCCAACCACTCTTTTTCTGCTTGTGCATGAAGGTTAACCCTGGTGAAACATGGGTAATGGTGCTTATCTTCCTTTAGAGAGAGACCTGAGAGCTCGAAGTGAACTCTCTAGCAGAGGTGTCTATGCTCGTAGAAATACCCAAATGTTTTGCTTCCTCAGGGAAGACAAAAGAATTTATAATAAACAAAACATCTCATTATGAAAGATGCATATGCAAATTATGCAGAGACAAAAACATCTCTGGGAAATATCCTCAGTTACTTTTAGGAACACTTGCTGACAGTCTGAATAAGGCCTGTGTTCTACATGTTGGTAGCAGGCACGTAACTCAAAGGAGTCTACTAAGTCTAACATAAACAATGAATGTTTTTATAATTCAAACTGTATTTCAGGCTTCATGGGATCTGTTGGGCTTTTTAGGGGTTTAGTTTTTTCCTTTTCTTCATGTCTTTTCCATTTCTCATTCTCAATGGCCAAAAATGTCCTAAAACCAGAAACCTGTGTTTATCAATTGTAAAAACTAGAAATAGGTAATTTTAGACTTGAAAAGCACCACGAAACAAAGTAAATCCCCTTACAAAGAGGAAGTGAATCTTCTCAGAGGTCACAAGAACATCATTCATCGCTAGTGGAGATGCCTGGGACACAGACTAACCTTCATGCACGCACCTCAAAAGAAAAGAAGCACGAACACCACAGCCTGCTGGACAGTAGCAAGTAGTTCCAGCAGTACTTTCCCTTTCCTGGCTTTGTTCCCTCCACTATGTAACAGCATGAAAGATTTCAGTGTAGAACCTTTTAAACTGTGATGAATCATGTCTTATTGGCTCTTTTAGAGGGTTTTTGGCAAATGCACCTTTTTATTGTCCATGTGGAAGATTAAAGTCTAGCAATGAGAGCTGGAGCTGTTCATGCTCTCAGAGACAGATTTACAGATCCCAGAGTTTACCATTCATTTTGGGGCAGAAAGGGATTACAGAAAGTTGCCAGACATGGGGATCCATCAGGATTACACTGAGTGGCTTCTCCTTTGGTTCCAGCAGTGTAACTTTATTATAAAGCTTGGAAATCAAAGAGGAGCTCCTCTGATCAGTCTCTCAACAAACATGGGGGAGCTGGAAGAGGTGTCCCATCACACAGTGCGGCCAGGCTGCTTTGGTAGCCCCACAGTGTCCCCCCGTGCCTTCAGCATGTGTCCTGCTGTGCTGTGTACCACACTGTCCCTGCTTGGGCTCTGCCCCACCTGGCAGCCTGCACTGAGCTCATCCCAGTCTACCAAAGCATTTCCATCTGTGCACATAGATCAGGCAGAACTGGTGTTTTTTTAATGGTGGTATATTTTTAAAAGCAGACTTTTGCCTGACAGGAATAACAAGAAATCTGGCTTCTCTTCTATTCCCTTAAGCTCTCAGCACAGCACTCTCTCAGGTACTCAGTTTAAAAACATATGTTTTCCACCTACTTAAGTGTACACATAAGTCCATTGTTGACTGAGAGTGAACAGCAGTGAAGCAGCTGAAAACACTGACCTGGGTCACAAGAAAGAGGCAGAAAAACAGCTCCCGAAGTCTCCTTTTTATAATCCCATTCTGGGACATGGCTCTCAATTGCAGTGATATTTTCCAGATCATATTCTGGAATATTTCTTTTCTCAACAAACTGTTGATCACGCTTTTATTGTCCTATGTCTGACTCAAACCACCTCCCCCCTCACTCCCAAGCCATTCTAACCATGGATAAAACATTCTTTTGCCCATAAAAGTGAGCACTTGCACAGGGAAATGTAAATTACAGCTGCATTTAATTCTGCAGGCTGGTTTCCAAATTAACTGTATTTCTCTGCAGTCCTGAAAGTCCTTGTATATAACCATAAATCACCTATCTGTTATCTAGCAGTAAGGCATCAGTGCTGGTTATATCTTAATTAAGCTCTAAGAAAGCATTTTCAGACTGTTACAACTTAGTAAGTTTCTCTCTGCTGTGTTACCAAAGTTGTGTGTATGGTGGGTATCCCATAAACAGTGATGACTGCACCAAATGGTAAACTTTGTCCTTTGCTATCGTTGTCTCCAAATTAAAACATAAACTAAAAGAGCTCAGAGTTCAGGCTTGCTTGGCTAACTGCAGGTGCACAGTGCTAATACTCATTTGCTTCTCTTAACTATATTGCTGATTTTATCTTAATTGGCTTTATTCAGCTCATTTGCCCTGGGGGATGAATTTGGTTCCTTATCATTACGCTCCTTCACTGGAACAATGAATACCAGAGTGCAAACAAAGTGCGACCTCACTTAAGAGGGCAGAATTGCTTTTCTGATCACACCATCCACTGCACGGAATAAACGAAGCTTTGCTTGAGGCTGTGACTTTCGTCTCACGAGGTGTCAGAGAGCAGGGTTGTGGTGTTTTTTTTGTTTTTTGGTTTTTTTTTTTTTTCATTGAAAGAGTTAACGGAGGTTTTCTCTCTCCGTGTTGCTCCTGCCAGGCAGTGATGGGATCGTCCAGTAGGTGGCCGGCATTCCCCGGCTCTGCTCCCGCGGAATGAGTGCGCTCGTGTCAGCCAGCCCGCTCTCATCATGGGAAGCCGGGGAGGAATTGACGTCCGGAAGATCCTGCCTATAAGATCGGAACCGTCGGAGGAGAGGTGCTTTTCCCTCACTTTAAATCCGGCTGTGGAGTGCAAGAACTGAGAGCTGCAAGAGTCGGGGAATGCAGCGTGACGGCTGCTACCAAAAGTTCTCGCTGGTTGTAATTCCCTTGTTTCAGACTCTGCTCTGCTCGGCAGAGCTGATGCTGGGAATTTAGCTA
The DNA here is from genome assembly GCF_026119805.1 of Tympanuchus pallidicinctus. Lineage (NCBI taxonomy): Eukaryota > Metazoa > Chordata > Aves > Galliformes > Phasianidae > Tympanuchus > Tympanuchus pallidicinctus. Next base: position 551,567 of record NW_026294659.1, read on the forward strand.
GCCTTCTTGCTGAAAATGCCTCCCACTTACTGGTCTTTGGATGTAATAACTGGCCTGCCAGAGCTGAGGAGCAGCTAACGGCGAGACAAGGCAATGAGGAAAAAGCAAGTTCCAGGATTCAGACTCTGCTAGAAGATGTTCTCCTTTCAGTTTACAGAAGCAGTACAGTTGAGCAATGTGTGGAGCCTTTTTCTTCTATTTATTTTTGATATGTGTCACAAGGTGATATGACTTTTAAACTCTTATGACTGTTTAAAGCAACCAAGAAGTGGGAAAATTAAAGGAAAAAAAAAAATTTGAGGATTTTCAAAGAAAGTCGTCTTCCGAAAAGAGGAAAGCAGGGCAATGGCATCTGGGGAGTGCCTACTTCTGGACCTGGAAACTGATAACTTCATCCTCTGCAACATCTCTGCCAACCAGAGCGCAAATCTCTCCGTCCTCAGCGACGAGTGGTTCTACCCAGCCTTCCTCTACGCCATCCCCACCATTTACGGGATCATCATTTTGATAGGCCTTATCGGTAACATCACTTTGATTAAGATCTTCTGTACTGTGAAATCCATGAGAAACGTCCCCAATTTGTTCATCTCTAGCCTGGCTCTGGGAGACCTGTTGCTGTTAGTGACCTGTGTGCCTGTGGATGCCAGCAGGTACCTTGCTGATGAGTGGCTGTTTGGCAGGATCGGATGTAAGCTCATCCCTTTCATACAGCTCACTTCTGTAGGGGTGTCGGTCTTCACTCTCACTGCTCTCTCAGCTGACAGGTAAGCTTTCTGCTGCAGCCTTGATTTTGTAAAATGCACAGTTAGGAATGGATCTTTTCAGGTAGAATTGCTCATTAGAGGCATTTTTAACCTAGCATTGGACAAAGAGCAACTTCACTTAATTTCGAGTGCTTATGAGCACAAAACTTGAGGAGTTTTGTGAATGCAGGTAGCGTTTTCTAGGTTAAACTAAATGTTTGTGCAGTTTAGCAAATAGACCAACTTAATTAAAAGAACAAGAGTGAGTCAAGCCCAGGGAGAGAAAGCAGCGATTCATGAAGCTGAACTGAAAGATAACGCTGTTCAAAAAAAGATAATTGATGCATATTTCATGAAGTGTAAAGGCACTGCAGCAGCAATTTGAAGTGTAGTTAGAGTTAATTCTTTCTAGTGTCTTACTTCCTTATGGCTAATCACAAATGAGGCCATATTTCATGAAATATGTTCAAAGTATTCAAGCGAAGATGCCTGAAGTCAGGCATCTCAGTTTGCTGCAGTCAGTATATTTCTCTCTATTAAATGTTTTACTGCTTAGTCAATAATAATTGGTCTGCTTTGGAGACTTTGTCTTCCAATAAAGTTTGGTGAAAATAACATGCAATAACTACGCTGCTTTAGATCGTATGAAAAAAGTTCCATTTCTGCAGGTGGTACACTTTTAATAATCCATCTCTGTTTTGGATTGCTGTGAGGATCTGTAAAATTATCTCAGAGCATTCAGATGTAAATTCAAAAGACTTTGAATCTGAATATTGTTTTGAAGCATTAAGCCTTGCTTTCCAAAAAGAATGTAGGTACTTACAGGACTGTTGTCTGTTATAGGAACTCCTGCGCCCATCAGAGAGGCCAGGACATCTTATTCCTAGTACTGGTAATTCAGAAGAGACTGTGGAACACATATGTTAAACTTAGGAAATCTCACAGAGGTAGTAATATTTCTGGTGAGAAAGAGATCCTTATAATTTTGTTCTGCTCAAAAAGTCCTGAGAACAGTTTCTGAGTCACAAAGAAGTGGAAATAGCCTTGTGTTAAGCAGTGCCTTGCATGCTGTGCTGTGTCTCTCAGCCTTTTATTTTAAAATAACAGGCACTTTATGCTCAGTTTTCAGGGTAGTTTCAGTATAAACTGTATGGGTTTCCAGTGAAAACAGATCACTGTGTTTCAGACACACAGCCAATATGCTTTCTAGCCACAGCAGCTCAACTCCTCCATGATAATGTATAGAAATCATACTGTCTGCCCCAGTAGCAGATGGCAAACATGGCAATGTGCAGATAGAAGTCTTCAGAACATTTATTGTGAAAGTGTTGGCAAAATGGGAAAACTGCACAATCTCTCAAGAATCACCTGCACTTTGTGACAGCTGGAACCTCACTGTTCTAAAGAAAATTGTAGGAAAACAGTAAGTGTTTCTCCAAGAAACTCATCTTTCCAAAGCGGTCCTCTGAGTTGTTCTAAAAAGCGTTTGGAAAAGAGAGATGTGTCATAAAGGCGATATATTAGAGAGATTTGTTGCTGATTGTGCCCTGCATAATGTAAATACTGCAAATGCTTTTACTGGGCAGCACATAAATGGTGGTTTTTTACCTGAAACAAATCAGCAACACAAGAAAGAGCAGCTGTGGAAATGTAGGTTTTGGTGACGTTAAATTCTCAACTTCAGCTTAATCTGAATAGTGTTAATCCTCACGCTGCACTGGGGAGGGAGGAGGGAGGGGGAAGGGAAAGAAGAAGTTACAGCATTTTTCATGCCGCTTGGCCATAATGGAGATAGTCATGTGTAAAAGAAGACTTTGTGTTCTCATTTTCAAGTGACCATTTTACTGTATTTGAATGCATTTGTTGTCCAGTTAGAAGGAGATAATAAAAATCCTACCTTTATTATGTCTATGAATCTTAACTGCTGCTCACTGAACCACAAATAGGTCTTATCTATGTTTACTGAAGCCTTTGTTTTGTTTTATTAACAGCAGTGCCAGAATAGTTCTCTTAAAGAATAATGTGGTCTATATTTTGTCAGCTCACATATCAATATTCTATTTTTATTTTCTGGAAACTCTCACCCTGAACTCTGAGACCCAATATTAATCATGTCAGAATCATTAAGAAAATAAAATGTACAGGGAAAACCTCCAAGATGTGAGTTGGCTGTGAGCAGCATGATGATGACTGCCTGGGTCTCTGGAGGGGCAATCAGCACTGGGGCCAAGAGATGCTGACCCTGGAGCCTGTAGCAGTTCCATAGCAGACCACATCCGGGGTAAGATGTGGCCTTGCAAGTGGGGTGCTAGCCAGCTCAGCCATACAGGGAAATGTCTGTAGAAGCTAACAGGTACAGTGGTGACATCAGAGTAGAAGAAGGAATCAGGAGTCCAGGATGTGACACTGTACAGACACAGCTCATTTCCCTTGGCTTCTTCTGTCTGAAGGAAGGAGCCCCTCCAGGGTAGTCAACAAGATGTCTCTGTTCCACGGAGAAAGATATCTCCAGAGACAAGTTGAATCACTGTGTTGTGATCTCTCCCTCTCTCCATGGGGATAGAGGAAGCCTTCCTGTTTAGTATGGATTAGATGCCTGTATGTGAGGAGGAGAGAGATTTGGCATCTCTGAAATCGGAAATGTGTAAAGAAAAGCACTGGAGTGTGATGCAAGTGTTCCCAAAGTGTTCACCTGTTCCCAGATGACTACTGAAACACAGTTTGAAAATCAATGGGTAAATGTGTTGAGCAAATACATGATGGGGGAGAGGAGTGAGATGAGTGTGCTCAAACCATCTTGGTTGCTTTGGATCCACTTCTGAAGTTGAGGGGCCTTGTTTTAGTACACTGTGCTCAGCCCACACCATGGGTTGAAGGATGTACCTTCCTGAGGTAGACTTTTGCTCTTTCCATCTCCAGTTCATCATGCATTAAGTAGGGTCAATAACACCAAATCTATCATCTCTTGATGACTGTAGAGGCTGAGTTCAGTGTCAGCCTCCATCACAGAGTACCCACAGCAGCTCAGTGGTTTGACCAGCCACGACCCAGAGGTTACGCAGAGGATTCGTTGCTCTTATGCAAACCTTTCTCAATGAAAACTCTAGCTGCATTTACAAGAGCTGTGGGAGCTGACTGCAGGACTTTTCCTTTGAGCCTGACAAATTCACCAAGCAGCCAGGGCAGGGTTAAGTCCTGTGATGTCCTTACAGTCGCCCTCCAGGAGCGATAAGGCAACAGGGCTAAGCAACAAAGCAAGGAAACAAATAGTTATGCTTGTGTATGCAGGTCTATGTGCTTTACAAGGGCTCCAGATGATGCTGACAGGGGAATTACATCTGTCTGAGCAGCTCTTCTGCTCTGTCAGGACAGCAGATTTCTTTAGCTGCTCTTCATTCCTGCAAAGAGGGAGCATGAGTTGGCTTCCTGCCCTACTCCTGTGTTAAGGGAGGTACAGAGGTGCACAAGCAGTCACACCTGGGCTGCAAGCCCATGCAGGAAAGCTGGCTCAGCAAGTGGCAGGAAATTAAGGAAAATCTTTGCACAGTAAGAGGAAAAGCAGCCCATTTAATTACCCTTGTCATGGGAGATGTCTCTATTTAATTGACTGTTTCTCACATCACTGACAAAGTTTAGGCATTTGCATTTAAATTACCCAAGCTGTCAGGCACCAATCATACTTGCCCACTGTTTCACTGAGATAGTAAAAAAAAATAGAAACACCACAGTGTTCACGCAGTGAAGCCTTCCTGAAGTAATGCTGTTTTTACAAGCACACAGCAGCATGTGTAAAGCATAATTGGAGTTTTCAAGTGGAATCTTTAGTTTAAGCACCTCAGATTATCCAGATTTTACTGCTGGAAAACTGCAGGAATGCCTGCTGCCTGAAGCTGCTGCCAGCCAGTCAGAGGAGAGAGTGGCATTTAGCATGGGGAGACACGTGGGATGGCATCACAAACTGACATCAGGTGGCATACCTTGCAGAGACAAGTTGCAGGCAGCAGGAGTTGCAATAGAGAGGGAGCTCCAAGAAATGGAATGAGGACATTAATAATGATGAGGACATTAATAATGATAACGACTTTTCAAAATGTTGCCCTCACTGCTGGGATGCAGGGATGGATGCAGGGTTGCAGTGATGCTTCCCACTGCCCTGGTTCCCTGGGAGTAGGTCACAGCTGAAAACACCTGATGTTACTCTGAACACATACATCAGTTTGTTTATGTAAGAAATAAAAACCCACACAACCCTTTTCTTCAAAAAAATAATGATGGTGGAAGGAAAGAAACAGATCCAGGATTTCTAGAAAGATATTTCTGAATATACAAAAACTTTGCTTATAGACTCATCCTTTTTCTGCTTTGGACGTCTCCAGCTCCCACCTTTAATAATTTGTACAATTCCAGTGAACAAGTAGTGTCTATATGTAAGGCCATTTGTTCTATTTATATCTCCACAAAAGGGAGATTAGGTGTGCTATCTGAGAATAAAGCTACGGAAAACCAAACTGATTTCATGTTGTTGATAGAATGAGAGGTAAAGGCCTTAAGTTGCAGCAGGGGAAATTCAGATTCAGTATTAGGAAACATCTATTCTCAGAAAGAGTGGTGAGGCAGTGGCACAGGCTGCCCAGGGAGGTGGTGGAGTCGCCATCCCTGGAGGTGTTCAAGAAATGTTCAGGTGTGGCACGGAGGTACATGGTAGCGAGCATTATGTGGTGGGTTGGTTGTTGGACTACATAGTCTTTTCCAATTCTAATGATTCCATGACTCTATTTTGGGGCAATTTACTTGTGTTGCAGTTATTGTGCGGCCTCAGGATGGTTTTAAAATTGTGACTGAGAAATGACCAAGACAACCCTCAGTGTGCTCAGTGCAAATAAGGAGAATGATACCCCTGTATGCATATTTTGGATCTACTGACATAATCTTACCCAGAACATCAGTCCTTCCATACCAGAGAGGATTCCTGAGGGGCTTAGGGTGCCATCCCCAAGACTTCCCTCTCAGTGAAGCACTGGGAGGCACCACTGGATCCATGCTGCTGTTATGGTGGCCCTGCCACTGCTCTTCCTGTGCTAATGGCAGAAAGTATGCTCAGAGATACATGCTTTGTTCAGATGTGGAGTCTTCAGTACAGGAGAGACACAGACCTGTTGGAATGCGTCCAGAGGAGGGCCACAAAAATGATCCAAGCAATGGAAAACCTACAAGGACAGGCTGAGTGAGTTGGGGCTGTACAACCTGGAGAAGAGAAGGCTCTTGGGTGACCCGATAGTGACTTTTCAGTATCTAAAGGGGAACTACAGGAAAGAAGGAAACAGGCACTTTATCAGGGTCTGTGGTAATACAACAAGGAGAAATGATTTCTAGCTTAAAGAAGGTAGATACAGGCTGGATGTAAGGAAAGGGTCTTTTTTAGTGAGAGTGGTGAGGCACTGGAACAGGTTGCCCATAGATATGGTGGATGCCCTGTCCCTGGAGACTTTCAAGACGAGGCTGGATCAGGCCCTGGGCATCCTGATGTACCTGTGGTATCCCTGTTCATTGCAGGGGAATTGGATTGGATGGCCTTTAAAGGTCCTATCCAACTCTAAGGATTCTATGATTCTATCTCTTTCAGCCAGTGCACAAAGTCTTAGATCCTGTGTTGCTGGCCACTATGTCAATACAATATAAACACTGTCAACACCCTTGTTTTTAGCTCTCATTTCCTAAGCTCCTGCATCCATCTGTACCAAGAGAAACAGATCAACAGCACAAACTTTCTGAGTATTTTGATTAGCCGGAGCAGATGGCTAAAACACAATATATGCAATTCTATAACCAGGAATTAGAGCTCCTGTTCATATCAGTGAACTGGCACACAAATCCGAGGCTAGAGTCAGTAATAATGTGTTGGAGAGTGTCAATATTTAAGCAGTCAAGAGGAAGAAAATTTGGATTGCCTATAGTTTACATTTCAGTAAAATCTGAAATCCCCAATCAGTTGTCATGGTCCCACAACACGAGGTGCTGTACACACCGTTAGCAAGGAGAGCAACTCGACATGGAGAATGTGCCATCAGCTTTCCCATCAGCATGGGCATTTGTACTTGGTGTTCAGATGTGAACAACAGCCTGGCCAAAAAGAGCAGAAGCTGAAAAAGCTAGCTTGTGTAGCAAAGTGAAACATCCTATAGCTGCTTTGCTTGCAGACAGCCTCTGCAATAACCTGTTTTTATTTTGAGGAACGTCTTGAGAGACAGCCCAGATCCCCCATGGATTGCCTCTCACCAGCTCCACACCCACATGCCTAGTTCACTCACATCATGTGGGTCACCAGGGGTTGTGAGGTCCTGTCCAAGCTTCTCTCTGCAGCAGGCTCTTTGCTTTGCTCTTGTGTCATCTGATCAGTTCAAACAGGGAATTTCAGAGTTCTGAAACCAACCTGTGCCTTGGGCAGAAATGCAGGTGGTGCCTAGACCCCCGCAGCAGTGGGGCAGCAAGAGGCATCCAGTGCTACCATATTTGTGTATATATTTGCTGTAGAGAAAGGCAGAAAATCTGGCATCACTCGCAGAAAATTACCTTGTCAACCCCAGGCAAGGGATCAATTTAACCAGAATGCAGAAATTTGCCAAGCATAAAAGTGAAAAGCACTGCCAGATCTCTGTCCATCCTGTCCTTGCTTGTCCTCTGTCTATAGACTATGCAGCTGTGTAGGAAGGCAGGACAGAAGACAGCACCATGACATCCTGAGAGCCCAAACTGCTTCTTTGTACCTCCAAACAGTTCTGAAGCATGAGATTTAGTCATGGCTGTCCAAATGATACAGAAGAGCCAGAGAGGCAGGAACTGGGCCAGCACTGATAGCTCCAGCCAACCAGTTCAGCTGGTCTTCTCACCAGCACAGAGGCTTCTGCACATATAATGGAATTTGGATTAAAACAGATCATCTCAGTGACACTGCAGAACTTTCTAATTATTCTAACAAAAAGTGCCTTTTCCCTGTCATTGCTCTTCAATATTGTTATTCTCATTGCTTAGAAATTGTCATATTTCAAATATAAATTTGTCTGACCTCTCACTATTGTGCCTTTCTCAGTAGAATGGAAATATCCCTTGTTCCTGCTTATTTTTTCACATGAAAATACCTTCATGTGGTGATCAAAGCTTCTGGAGAAACATCATCCAGCTAGACTAATTTAAAGCTGTGTTCTCTAATCTCATCTCCTTTTCAGAGAGACTGTTCAAAATACTTCCTGGTGTTTGACATATAATCATAGAATTATAGAATCATAGAATGCTAAATCACTGAACCATTAAATCATAGAATGGTTTGGATTAGAAGGGACCTTAAAGCCCTGGTGGGCTGCCCTCCACCAGCTCAGGCTGCCCAAGGCCCCATCCAACCTGGCCTTGAATGCTTCCAGGGGTGGGGCATCCACAGCCTTCTTAAAAGCATATAGTAACACAGACAGACCATTCAGCATGGTCCTACATGGAGGTACCAAAGGCACTATCACTTCCATGATGCTATTAACAACCTAATTTACAATAACAATCAAAAATAGCAGTGGACCATTTTGCCCTACCATGGCTAAGCGTTCATAAAAAGTTCATAAAAGTTAATAAGGAGGTGATGGTCTCCTAGACATTTGTTATTGCCAAGGCTGCAGAAAGGGCAGAAGCATTAGATAAGCATAGCTCACTGCTTTTTACTCACTAGTTCATGTGCTGATTGCACTAAAGCCTTGACACCATGAGAATGGTGTGGGACACTTCATTTTGTCAGGTGAAAAAGAAGCATTCCAAAGTGTTGGTCCTCTCTTCCCTTAAAAGATTCTTTTTTTTTTTTTTTTTTTTTTTTTTTTCCCTGCTGTTTGTTGTTGGTTGGTTTTTGTTTTTGATTTTTTTTTTTCCCATAATCTGCTCACTCGAGTGTTTTACATACTATTTTGCACTTGTAGGAGTTAAAATGGCTTCTGTTAGACTGTGGCTGTTTATCCCAATGACTCTGAAATATTTCTTTTACAGTCTGGTTAACAACTGTGCCATCTGCAGACCTTCCCAGAAGAGGTTTTATAGTGTGCCCAGGGCACCTGATAAACATAATAAATAGCACTGCAGCTAGAGCACCTTCTCAGAACCCAGACTAGAAATGGTTCCACTCACTGTTACCTTCCTACTGGCGTATTTGGTGACCCACTGAGGTGACCCTTGTGCTGTAGGTCCCCACCAGCTGCAGCTCCCCTGTCTTCAACCTGTACATCTGTTTTAAACCTTGCATGAGAGGGTGGCAGAGATTGTAAAGGCATGTGAGAGGGGACACAGTATAAACCAGTGCTTCAATTCTTGGAAATTTCTCCAGTTTTTCAAGATTTGCAAAAAAATTTTATCACCAGTTGTTCTCAGGCTCTTTCCTTCATTACTCCTAGGTGAAAATTATTCAGGCCTGCTAGTGTGAAAATGTTTTATGCTGGCAGATGTTGGCTCACATCTTCTTTAATACAGCTGGTGACTTTTCTACTACAACTGTAGCTCTGCACACATGCTGCAAACACCTCCTCCACATTTGGTCTTAAATACCTAGCAATTTCCTCTCACCCTGTTTCCATCAGTGTTCATATCTTCACCATTTAATGATTTTCTTTTGTTCCTGGTGTATTTAAAAATGTGCATTTGTCTGTCACACAGTGACCTTTGATATTTTGTTGGCTCCTCCAGCTTTCCTTATCAGACACCGACATTTTTAAACTCCAATATTTGCTGTCATTTACTTTTGCTTTTTTTCCCATCTGCTCTATATTGATTTTTTTTTAATTACTTCTTTGAGGTTTTAGTACAACTCCTCATTTTCTCTCACTCAGAGCAGTTTTTTGCCCTTAACAGTTTTCTCAGGGCAAGGTGGGAATGATAAGGAAGGCTGGGGTCAGCTACTGATGTATCATTAGTATCATCCACTTTACTTTTTCATTTCCAGTTTGTTGTACTGACAACTACTTTTACAGGCAGGAAGCCTGCTACTTCCTTTTTTTTTTTTTTTTTTTTTTTTTTTTTAAATGTACTTTTTCCACAAGAGAAAGATAAGCACAGCATGGCTGCTATAGGATCAGAAACTGCTAATTTGTATAGGTCAGTTATGCAGTCTGCTTTCTCTGTCAGAACAAAGTGCAATATTGATTCATTGCACCTCACAAGCAGGACTTTTGGAGCTGAGAAACTGCCATTTTTTAGAAACTCTAATAGAATTCTGTAGCAGGAACAGAGATATCCAGCAATTACCCCATATATATACACACTTTTCTTTTTAAGAGGCTATACTTCAAGTTACCTTTTATGCTTCTGGGAGAAATAAGACTGATCGTCTCAGCCCTCCCTCAAACAGCACATCTCACATACAATTGCATGCATGTAGGCTGGTGCCACTGAAATGTTTGACTTGGAACCAAGCTTTTGTTTGGAGGCTTGACTGAGAATCACCTGCAGGGAAAATATATCCTAGGTGCAAAGGGATCTTTCTAAACAGGACAGCATTGCCCAGGGACACTCACTGTTTTCTTCAGTGATCTTTACATCCATTTTTTCTTTTTCCATACGTATAGTTAATTTTTGAAATACTTTGTGCTCTAGACTGTCATGATTAAGAATAACACAGTCATTATTAAATGGTTAGTATGTAAGTTTTCTTACTTGCAAGGTGTAGTGCAATTTAAAGTTCTGCAAAATACTTCATCCTAATGGAGACCTCATACCTGGATTGAAATTCCCATCCATTCAGATTTCAGACTGATGTAGGAGTGTACAGGTATATGGATTAAAATTTGAACACACACTTAAAAAGTAAGAACTACACCACTTTCATCACTGCATCTGGTTTCTTTCCATTTCAAATGTAGTTAATGGGAAGAGAAAGGAAACGGACTGTACCTGCTAATGCATGTAAGTCCATCAGAGATGTCTTTGTGCCTGTGTGCAATTTACTTAAGTTTTTAATAACAAGTGTTCACCCAGCAGTCATGCATAATAATGATAAATTTAGTAAGTATACAGAAAGCAGATAGACCTGAAATAGATTGCCAGAATGTGCTGATGGGTTCTACAGTCCAGAAACTTTGTGGATTTCTACAATTATTTCTCTTCAGAGCTATAAATATTCACAGTATTCATGGTGGAAACAATAAGAAAGTCTGGGACATTACATTTCTCATAAACTTCTTCTAATATTTATTAAGACTTCTTTGTGGTTTTCAAAATCAAACTTTTCTCTCAGCAAGGCTCCATATATTTCATTTGTGCAGCCTTTGCATAGCATCAACTTTTTCTCTTTAGCTTGAGTCTTTTTTACATGGTAATTGAGCCAGTCCTGCATATTATGTGAACAAATCAATAATGTAATACTAGCAGAACATAATTACAGATTTTCAATAAGGTTTTCATTCAGTCTGTTTGTAGGCCAAGACCAGATCAAGGCGCACATGGTAAGCTTAAAAATAGGAACAGATGAACTATGAACTGTACAAAATTTCTCCCTCTTTCATTTAGAAGTGGGAACAGAAAAAATCTGGGGATGTGCTGACCAAGAGGCAGGTCTTCTGTCTCCCATCATTACAATAGGAATTGGTTGCAATTTCAGGAGCTCATTTTGTAGAGCTGGGAAGAACTCAAAGTTTTTACTTCAGAGCAATTTACATGACTGTTTTTCTAAGGCTTCAGTCCTTTCAGTCCATTCCAACTAATCCTTGCTTTTTATTGAAATTTTAGGTTCACATTTGCCCAGTTTCTCAAATAGAGCTTATTTTAAACAGATCCAAAAGTTAGTAAGTGGCTTTCTCCTTCAGAGAAAAACCTGAAAGTGGATCTGAAATACAGCTAATCTTTCTGTCAGCCTGCTGCAGTCTATGCAGTGTGGTTGGCAGTGAAGCAGAAGTGGGCCAGGCTTTTGAAAGTTCATTGGAACAATTTTCAGTGCATTTCTTTCCTAAATTGTGATGAAAATTTAGGAGTAGGAGCCAAGAGCTCCTAGTAGGTGATGCTATTTACAGAAAAAGTTCCTTGATTCTAAAGTACTCTTGCTAACCTGTTTTTGAGGGACACTGTCCCATATCCTATTAAGAAGGATATGGAGGATTATTTTCTCTTTATATATTTCTTGCAAGAGTATTCGTAGAGTCACAAGGTCCTGCTATATGCAGTATGACTTCATATTTGCCTTGGAAGGGATGTCACCAGGAACACCTCCTGCAGTTACTCACTTGTATGAAGAGCTGCCTGTGTTGCCATGAGGGAGGAAGATTTTTTTCCCCACTACCACTGTCAGCAACTGCAGTCCCATGCTACATTTAAAAATGCCTCAGAAAGTGACATCTGCAAGCTTAAAAAAAGCCGCTTTCTTTGCATCTCATACTTTCCAGGTGTACAGTGAGGGATGTTATACGGAACATTCATATTAGTTTTAATTGCTCAAAGGGAAGGGGGAAGCAATCATAGAAGAGGAAAGAAAGCTAATGCTGCAACAGCACCATCTTCTCCACATAGCATGAAGGCACCTCCCTAGAAAGAGTGAGACATAAGGAGTTCATTAATTTGAAATCCAAAGGAAGCCTCCCATTTTCCTTCTGTTATTTTGTTGTTTTAATTTTGTTTTTGTAGCTGTGGTAGCAGGCAGCAAGTAAATTCATAGAATCATAGAATCACTGATTATTGTGAGTTGGAAGAGACCCACAAGGATCATCAAGTCCAACTCCTGGCTTCGCACAGGACCATCAGAAATTCAAACCATATTTCTGAGAGTGTTGTCCAAACTTTTCTTGAACTGTTACTTGGGACCGTGCCCACTGCCCTGGGAGGTTGTTCTGTGCCCACCGCCCTCTGGTGCAGAACTTATTAACTGGTGAAGGTGGAAAGAAAAAAACGTGAAGGTTGCACTGGAGGTGACATTTTGAGGATAAGATAGTTACCCCTCCAGTGGAAGAGAAAATGCAGTCTTTATATCTGCATGTTTAGGAATATACAGGCAACATGACTTTGAAGGCAAAGGCTATTCATACTTCACCTGGTGTACATTTTCTTGTCTTAGCTGTGGAGCACAGAGATGGCTAGCACACTTTGTACCAGCAGAGAAGCTGCACATAGGAAACCTTAGCATCTCTTTGGACCCTTACCTTTTTCATGATGAAACTAAAAAATTAAAATTTAATTTAAAATTGAAGTTGTGGCTTTGGGACTAACTGTACAGTATTAACCAATGTTTGCATAGTCCAAGTTTTGGAGTACATTGCATGGTGTTAACATCAGTAACATTATTACTAACACGATGATAATGACACTGTATTTCAGTTTCTGTGTCTTATTAACCTCAATGGGAAAGGTACTTACCACTGAAAGACCTTGTGCAAGTGCCACATTTAGGTGGTTTATTGTCACTTCAGTGACAATAAACACTTCAAGGAGCTCAGAAGAGATCCTAAAAGACATTATAAGATATTTTTCAGCATTGTATGGTGAGGCATGCACTGGCATAGTTTTAAATTCTAGCTGTTAAAGAAAATTCACAAAAGTTAAAAAGTGGATTGTTGGGATTAGATTAAGAAGTGATCATGCATTATATGTCATTGAATTCTTGCAATAAATATGCTGTACCAGAACAGCTTTCACTTTCAAAGTACTATTGGTCCAAAGCTCTGTCAGTCCCGTATGGTAGAGATACCATTTTGCAGTAAGGAGTGATGGGTTTACACAAGCCCTTTCCATTACTTGGGTCACTGCACTGAAGCAACCCTCTGATCAGGCTTCTCCTGGAGACCTGAAGGCAGACCTGGAGAAGAGGGACAGCACTGGAGCCATCCAGCAGTTGAGAGGGTTACACGTCAGGGTGAGTTCTCACAGCACCTCGTAGACTGCTAACGATCTGCTGTAGTCTTACAAATTGGTGCTTATACTAGCTAAAACTCTGACCTACTATATAGGCTATCCTATGATTGTATTAATTGCTTTTCAGAAAACCTCATGCATAATTTCTTAGTGCGGGCTGAAGCTGAAACCATGAGACACAGGGACATGCTTGCAACCATCCTGAGCAGAAGGTCACTGGTACCTCCTGTGCCAGGCAGGCTGCTAGTTAGCAAGCACAGTAGGAAGAGATAAGTTCAAAGACTGAGCAGTTGTAAAGGTCAGCATCTGTTTCTTACTTCCTATGAGATCAGCAGCTCAGTCATTTTCACCTGGGCTTTTTGACAGCTGGAGAGATTGGAGTTGACACAGATTCTTAACTGCCATCTTTTATTCAACGGAATCATCAGAAGGTATGCTTTTCCTTTTAAGTTTTGGTCTTTGTTGCAAGGCATGAGTCATACTTTTGGATTTTGATGGCTGAGAAGAATTATTTAAATATATAGGGGAATTTAATGTGTAGGGGAATGACTTTGCTGGAAAAGAGTAGTATCATATCATTCAGAAACTCAACGTGAGAGCAAGCAGAGGTGATGAATACACAGCCACGAGTAGAGTTACTGCAGACAAACTGAGATTTTGATTAAATTATTCAAGTACTGTATTTTAAATATGGGAACATCAAATATCTCAAACTTACTCCTAGGTTTAGCCCTCTAAAATAGGTGATGAAACTTGTTATCTTACTGCTTGGTCTCTGCTTATGGAAAGCAGAGAAAGGGCAACTCCAGAGGACTTACCACCCCATTCCTCTCAGGTACCTATTTCTGAACTGAAGAAATCATCTCCACAGTTGCCTCTTTCTCTCCACTGACCATAGAGGGCACCTAGGCTGATGCCCTGCACTTGACCAGCTGTAGTAGTTGAGATGTATGGTATCTCCATGGTCTAATGCAGACACAGAGAAGTAGATTTGATTCATTCAGTTTCAGTCAGTCCTAAGCTCCTTACCCTCAGTCTGTTCCTTTCTTAGGAGACAAAATAGCATGTTGTAAGGAGTTAAAAAAAGAAAAGGATCTAGGGGTTTTAGTTGACAGCCAGCTGAATGCAAGCCAGCAATGTGTTCAGGTGGCCAATAAAACCAGTGACATATTGGCTTGTAACACAAATAGTGCAGCCAGCAGGAGCAGGGAGATGATCATGCCACTGCACTCAGTACTGTTGAGGCCACACCTCAAGTACCGTGCTCAGTTTTGGGCCCTAAGAAAGACAAGAAAGACATGGAAGACCTGGAACGTGTCCAAAGAAGGACGACAAAACTGGTGAGGAGTAGGGTGTGGTTGAGGGATTGTTCAGTCTGAAGAAGGGGAGGTTCAGGGGAGAGACCTCATCAGTCTCTACAAACTGCCTGTAAGGAGGTTGTGGTGAGGTGGAGTCAGCTCTTCTCCGAAGGTAACAGCAATAGGCTGAGAAGGAATGGCCTCAGGTCGTGCCACGGGAGGTTCAGGTTGGATATTAGGAAACGTTTCTTCTCCAAAAGAGTGATGAGACAGTGGCACAGGCTGCCCAGGAAGGTGGTGGAGTCACCACCCCTGGAGGTGTTCAAGAAATGTTTAGATGTGGCAATGGGGGACATGGTTAGTGGGCATGGTGTGATGGGTTGGCGCTTTGACTAGATGATCTCAGTTGTCTTTTCCAATCTCGAAGAATCTACTATTCTATGAAAATACATTTGCTGGATGTGTAAATGGCACATATTAGCCTTTTCCTATATCTCAAACAGCAACCTATCTCAGAAAACTGGAAGTGTTCCAGAGATGCTAAGTTCCTGAGAAGCTGACCCCAGCTGATCTGACTGTGCAAAGCAGGAAAATGGTGCTCAGTATTCTGACAGAGAACTTGGCCACCATCATGTCCAGACAGCACAAAACCCACTACCAGTGGTAGAGATGCAGTGTCTGCAGGACAGGAGAGAGCCCTGTTCTCAATTGCACAGGACCGGCCATTTAGCAGGAAAGGTAATAGCCACTAGGACTTTCTTTGAGCTTGGGATTTTTTGGTATTTGAGAATTTGGGCATGCAACTGATATGAAGCTGATAGGGGACAAAGAAAAGATTATCTCATTGAAAAAGAGAAATGGTGGTGGACAAAATTGTGGGAAGGTTCAGGATAACATCTGATATATGAGCTGAAAAGACAAAGTCTGAAAAATAGATCTAGGTGCTGTTCAAGACCAGTCTACCTTGTTGCATTTCTTAAAGATTTGCAACTAGATTATAAAATTCAGTGTTGACTCTATCATTAAACTGTGTGGAAAAATAAGCTCACAAAGGATTTTCTGAGCCCCCCTCAGAAACCCACGAGGAGTAGCAGATTTTTCACTTCAGGAGCAACCAACACAGAAAGATCTTCCAGCATCCCTTCCAGCCCAAGGGGACTGACCTTCCTACATGACTGCCCTGTGCTCTCAAACAGAGCAACCCTCTGCAGTCACTGTCCAGAACCAAAGCCAATGTGGAGAGGCAGAACTGATGAAACATAACTTGGGGGTGTGCCCATTGATCATCTGTAAGGCACCTGGAAATGAAGACTCCCACCAGATCAGTGCCAAGCAATTAAGCATTAATACTCAGATGAACACAATCACTGGAGGTTTCTGAATAAGTTAGCCCATCATAAAAAATGTAATGGAGATAGTCAACAAAATAATTTGATTCTATCTTCAAGCTCCTTAGGAAACATGCATCTGTGTTCCTACATCTGACAAACTACCCCTTCAAAACCTGTTTTTAATTGCTTTGTTTTTCCTGTCTCATCTTTTTGTGCTTTTGACCTCATGATTTGCCTCTACAGAGAGCCCTTTGCAAGTAAAAAGTCTCTCACATCTTCTTCTAAGTTTGTCGTAGCAGGCTTTATAAAACATACTAAATGCCTAATTATCAGTGCCAGCATTCTTAGCCATTTTTAATCACGTTCTTTCAAAATTATATTGTTTGGAAATGACATCTCCAATTAAAATGTACTAATAACTTGAAATGGATCAATTTTCTGTCTCCAATCTATTAATGTTAACAGAAATTTAACAGACTCTTTCTCTATATACTTCCATTCGTTCATGCTATTAGAAATTAATACTAGAAAATATTCTCTCAGCTGGCTATACAATATGCAAGAAAATCCCTGAAGTAATTACACTGACAAGCCGTGTTGATGAGCATATAATAAACAGTTACAGAAATAGCTTTGAATTAAATAAATTTATGACTATATCGTAATTTGTTTTTATGTTTACATTCTTTTGTGTTTATGTTCTTTAGACTTTACTGCAGACACTCAGCTAGTGCTTCTGCCAATTTTCTGGTGAAGCAAACTGCAAACTGAGCTGGTTTGGCTGCATTTTTTTACTAATCTGCCTGCTCATCCATTCAATTACTGCAATATTTGCAAAACCGTATTTGTGTGTGTGCCATGGTTTTCTTCACCTGAGATTATGATATTGACCTGGAAGATTGTGCTTTTTATATGGCACCACTTAACTCCCATCCAGCTTCAATGTGCAAGTTAAAGAAGTGCTAAGCAAGCCTGGAAAAACTGTTTGTCTACTGTAGCTGTATAGCTAGAGTAAGGAGGAATTGGAGATATTGAGAAGAAGCAGTTAAACAGAAAACTAATGAGGAAAGTATTTGCAGTCCGTTAAAGGAAAAATCATCTACATGAGGCATCTGTGGAACTGTATGGAGAAACATCTGCAGGTGACAAGACGTCCAGATAAAAGAGAAAAGGAAAGGGAAAGGGAGAGAGAGAAGGAGGGAGAGACAAGGAGAAAGGGGAAGGGAAAGATGATCAAGACCACTGCCTAACTACTTCATAGCTAAGCAAAATTTTAAGTATATTAACTATGGCGTTGCACAGATGCCTCTTCAATGCTTACAGGCATGGGGCATCAACCAACTCTCTGGGAAGTCTGTGTGTGACCATCCACAATGCAAATGTAAATGCCAGTATGTATGTTCTTATGTGTGTTTTTATGTTTTTTACAGAAAAAAAAATATAAATATAAGTATAAATGCATATGTAAATATATGTGTATGATGTAACATAGCAGGTATATTAAACAGGATTTTTCTTCTAACTAGAAGCTGAATACATGTTTGTTCTGTAAATAGGACAATTACCCAGTTAAATCAGTGCAGAACCTCATACTTGCTGCCTCTGTTACACACAGAAAGCTTAGCTTGAGAAAGCATCAGAGTTTGCTTCCAAAAGGCCAACATACAGCTCAAAATGAAATGTGTGACAAAGTCTACAAACCAAGTAACCCATCCAGTTTCCTTCAACAGAATCTGTCAGTGAGGTGTAAGCTGCTGTAACACTTTTCAAGAGAAGTCTATGGTGGCATATCCTATCTTAACCCTATCTGGACTTATATTTATTAATGTTGTGCAGCACTGTGCTTTGTTGGGTAAATGACAAATTAAATGAACCCAGAACCAATACACATGAAAGTGGATGGACTCAGAACAGGTGACACTGCTTAAAAATGAGAAATCTTTTGAAAATGGCAAAATTTAAAATTACAACCATTTTCAGTCTTGAGTAATTTTTTTTTCTGGAAAGTATCTGTTAAGTATGAGCAAAAATACAATGCCTTAGTTTTATAAATGGTCAGCATTGATGTCAATAAATAATTTATCTTTTTTTCTTTTTTTTTTTTTTAGGTATAAAGCTATAGTAAGACCAATGGAGATCCAAGCATCCCATGCATTGATGAAAATTTGTGTGAGAGCTGCTGTAATCTGGATTGCATCCATGCTCCTTGCCATTCCTGAAGCAGTGTTTTCAGATTTACACCCTTTCCATGACAAAGGGACTAATAAAACTTTCATCAGCTGTGCTCCTTACCCACATTCTGATGGGTTGCATCCCAAAATCCATTCAATGGCATCATTTCTGATCTTCTACATCATTCCTCTGTCTGTCATTTCAGTATATTATTATTTCATTGCTAAGAACTTGATCCGGAGTGCTTACAACATCCCTGTGGAAGGAAATGTGCACGTAAGGAAACAGGTAGAGACTACTTTCTTCATAAGTACACAATTCCCATGAACAAGTAAAGAGAGATTACATAGGAAAGTTTGCACTAAAGCAAACTGCAGCTGCTGTGCTAATTTTAATAGATTATCATAAACTATGTCACAACAGTCATCTTCTAATTTTCCTAAGTTCAGAGACTTTGGCAGAGCAGTTACCATGGCACAGCAGCGGATTCATGCCAATGTCTGGAAAGGTATTGACTAAGATGCAGGAGAAAGGATAAAGCTGGTGGTGGTGTTGTGAAATTGAAGCTGAGGGGTAACACAGTAGGAAACTTCTCAAAGTTTCTGTATAAAAAAGGACCTAGGAGAAAGAGTTGCTCCATTAATTAGTCTCTCTTCATGTAGAGGGAAATTCTGGCTTTCCAATTCAGTCCTCAGGGCTGAAATGGGACACAGCAACATCATCTGCTGGTGTTATACTATGCTGGGGGAAAGTACAGGCTGGAGATGGACTGGGGAAGTGGAGGCTGGAGAATGGTGACAGATGGAGGGTCGTCAGGAGAGAGAACTGAGTAGGATGGTGAGATGCCGGAAAGAAGGGATGCCTTTTAGAGGGGCCTCAACAGACTTGAAAGGTGAGGCTGGGTGAACCTAATCAGGTTCAACACAGCAAAGTACAAGGTTTTGCACTTGGGCCAGAGGAATCCCAGGCATCCATGCAGACTGGAAGGAGCAGTCTTGAGAGCAGCCCTGTGGAGAAGGACCTGGGGGTCTTGATAGACAAAAAACTTCACATGAACCAGCAGTGTACTCTTGCAGCTCAGAAAGCAAATGGTGACCTGGGCTCCATCAGAAGAGGGATGGCCTCCAGGGTCACAGGAAGGTGATTGTCCTTCTCTACTCTGTCTTGTGAGGCCCATCTGGAGTACTGTGTACAGGTCTGGAGCCCCAGTACAAGAAAGACAGAGAGCTGTTGGAGAGGGTCCAGAGGAGAGCCACAAAGATGATCAGGGGACTGGAGCACCTCCCTATGAAGACAGGCTGGGCTTGTTCAGCCTGGAGAAAAGAAGGCAGCGAGGTGACCTCATTGCAGCCTTTCAGTACCTAAAGGGAGCCTATAAACAGGAGAGGAATCAACTCTTTGAAAGGGTAGATAACAGCAGGACAAGGGTTTTAAGTTGAGGGAAGGAAGATTTAGGTTGGATGTCAGGGGGAAGTTCTTTACGGAGAGAACGGTGAGGTGCTGGAACAGGCTGCCCAGAGAGGCTATGGATGCCCCATCCCTGGAGGTGTTCAAGGCCAGACTGGATGGGGCACTGGGCAGCCTGGTCTAGTATGAAATGTGGAGGTTGGTGGCCCTGCATGTGGCAGGGGGGTTGGAGATTCATTGATCCTTGAGGTCCCTTCCAATTCTGTCCATTCTGTGATTCTGTGATTCTGTGATGTCCTAACAGTTGTGCTGAAGTTACTCATCTTGTAGAGGGTGTGATTGCAGTCCAGGCTGAAATCTCAGGAGAAAAGGAGAGGTCCAACTTCTTTCCCTGAAATCTTTCATTTGTTATATTTCTCCTCCTTAAAATGCTTCTTTTTTTGTGGTCTCCACTGGAGATGATCAGAAAGGCCATCGCACTTACTATATGCCCTCTAATGATCCAGAGTGGTCAATCTTCCAGTCCAGTAGGTGGTATCCTCAACTTTCATCTTGAGACTGATCCGATTTACCTGTGTGGGACATTTGCTCTGGACTGATGCAGACTCTTAGCCTTCCGTTTGTACCCTTGAAATCAAGATTACCTTTTATTGTCACCCAGGAGTATTTGTTTTATTTTTTTTTTAATTCCCCAAACTATCCCATTGCAGAGCTCACAGTCAGGGACTGCTGGGAGTTTCATGCTCTGGTTGAAAATGTGTTGCTGAAAATGTGTATACCCTACACAAAATGAGGTGACTTTGCTAGGATTTGGCCAACTTAAGTCCTGGCTTTCTACTGGAGATTGCTCACTCTTGTCTACTCCTTTTGTAAGCCTCTAGGGAGAAAAAAAGACATCTGCTATGGTAAATCCAAATCCTGCATGTGTAACTGAATGCTTCAGATCAATGCATAACCTGAAACAAATCTGAGCCTTGGGCTTGTCTAAGCAAGAAAGCAACAACAGGATAACTTGTTTCTGAACAACTTATTTGCCTTGACAGATCCCCTGCCTTTAACTGAGGGGTTCTTCAACCAAAACTAAACTGATATAAACCATTTTTCAGCTGAATGATTGTCCACGTAATTGCATCAGGCTGATATCTCCACCTCAGGATGACATGAAACAGTAATTTCATCTCCTGTAGCCTTCTGGTGTTGAGGTGAAACAAATGTGTTTTCTGCCCATGAGATGATGCGTGATCCCTGAAACCCTTTTCTCTTTGTCTTTTCTGAATGTGTATAAATCTTTCTTCCCTGGAGATCATTTTTCTGTTGATTTAATGACCGTTTTGATTAGTGACAATAAAGCGAGTAGTAAAAGCAGCCCTTTCTCCCTTTAGTTTTGGGGGAAAGGTCCACAGAAAGCAAAAGGCCAGGCTATAGTTTAGCACCACCAGTCCATCATTCCTGTCTTGCAGTGCACTCAGGAGCTATAGGTCTCCATCTGAAACAACTGGTATTGATTTCTTTATTGTGTTGCTTCCTTTCTTTATAGTGCAGATGTGGCCTCAATAGCCCTGTATCAAATTAAGGATACATTTAAAAGAATATATGGCTTAGCCGTGCAGAGCCTCTTCGCAAAGGATTTAATTTTCAGCCCTCTCTTTGGAGACATTATCACCTGGTAAATGTCAGTCCTTCTCAAGCACAATGGTTAATTTTCAGTTGGTGCCATTAGAGGGGCACAAAATAAAGTCAGAATGGGCACTTCAGGTCTCTCCTGCCTACTCCCTGCTTGCAGTTGTCCTGATCAAAGACAGGCCTTTGTCAGCTGCTGTTTCTGATCTGCTTGTGCAGCTCAGAAGGTGAATGAGGATGGAGGGTGGCTGGGAGCCTGGCTTGGCACTGCTGCCTCACCAGGGCAGGAGCAAGCACAGAGGGGACGAGGTTGGGGAAAGTTTCAGGCCATTCAGGTTATGCTCAGGTACAAGAAGCAGGTGACAGCAAATCTCTGAAAGTGTCTGGGAAGAGGCACAGGAAATACCAGATGGGCAAGCGTTGTGATCCTTGAAAATGTAGTGATGTCGTATCTTCACATTTCTGGCTATCCTCTTCCAGCCAGGAGTGTAGTCCAACAAGTGTTTGTGAATAATGCTGTCCATCCTCTCCTTTTGTGTGACCTTTCTCATAACTCTCATGTTTGTCAGGAGGAAAGATATGTTTTTCAGTGGTGTTATCTTAGCATGCAGCATTGGTGGACAAAAGAACAGGTACAGTTTACCTCAGCTACTCTCAGCTGAGCAGTAACTTTGGGTTGAGTCCAAGCCTGCATGTGTAGGAAAACACAAATGTGACTTGTTTGTGTGAAGGTTATACTGCATGTTGGCTGAATCATGAAAGCACCTTCCCCTTGAGTAAATCCAGTTATGTTAAGAGAGGTGAACATACACCTTCTCACCACCTACATCCACGTTCTCCTTTTGGCCCCAACTCTTCCAACTGAAGGGTCTATATTGCTGCTGCCTCAGTGTTATCTCAGTGCAGTGTCCTCTATTGACATCTCCAGCTCCTTCGGCCTCTGAACGCCGCACTTGGCCTTCAAAGGCTGTGAGCTGCTGGCAGCATATTTGTGTATGTATCCCACATGACCCTAAGGGAGAATGTCCTGCCTCTGTGCTCTGTGAAATATCCCAGTCCCCTACTCTGTTAATAACAATATTTATAATACTAATAACACTAATAATGCTTTTTAATATATAATGCTTACATCAAATTATATATATATTGTATATGAGTAACTAGTGCAGGTTTCATTTGCTAACCCCTAAAGTGCAGCACTGGGGAAAAACAGCTACTTGCCCAATCTAGGGACTACTAACTTGCATCTCTCTTTCTTTTTCCAGATTGAATCTCGTAAACGCCTGGCCAGGACGGTGCTGGTCTTTGTGTGCCTCTTTGCCTTCTGCTGGCTTCCCACTCATATCATCTATTTATACCGGTCCTATCACTACTCAGAGGTGGACACCTCAGTGCTGCATTTTGTTGCCAGCATCTGTGCTCGGATTCTGGCATTCACTAACTCTTGCGTCAACCCATTTGCACTCTACTTGCTCAGCAAGAGCTTTCGGAAACAGTTCAACAACCAGCTATTCTGCTGCAGAGCTCGCCTCCTCATCCGCTCCCAGAGCATGGCCAGGAGCACCACACGAATGACCTCCCTAAAGAGCACCAACCACTCTTTGGCCACCTTCAGCCTTATCAATGGCAACCACGTCTGCCATGAAGGCTATGTCTGAAACACATAGTCAGGGACAGCTGCATGGCATGCCTAGTGCAGCTGCTTAGTTCTGCTCTGTGGGGATAATGAGTAGTGCTAATATCCATGTGTGCATGCAGACGTGTGTACAAGGAAGTCTGATGCACTCAAAGAACTCAGGGGAGCTGGAAGCATCCCACATCTCATCCTGGGCTGCAGCATGACTGGAGCAGCAAGTCATTAGCACCTGCCCGCAACAGTTTTTTGGATGGGCTGTGTGGCTTCAAGACCTGATGCTTCTAACAGGAGTGAAGTGAGGGTCTCAAGATCAAATCTAGTTTGCCTCCGATGGTTCTTCAGCTCCTTCTCCTCAACACCAAACTCAGACATATTTACAGCAGTGACAAAGACCATACCAGTCCATAAAATTCATCAGAACAGCAGTTGCATCCAGCAGTTCTTGGCAGGACATTTTTTGACACCAAAATAAATCTTTTTAACTAAGGTAAACACTTTTACAAAGGAGTTCATTGTAGGTCATTTACAGACTTTTCAAGTATTTATTAATGTTAGGAGTACAGTATTAATTAATGGTGTGAAAGGTATCAAGAGTTTACTGGGGTATGTTGGTAGCCCCATCTGAAATGAGCATTGTCTTGCGCCACGTCAATGTGAAAGCAGTAATGTGAATAAATGTGAGTTGGAATATGTTTACAGTTTTCAAATGTGTGCACTTTTGCCATGTCACAGAGGAAACAGCATGTCATTTTCCAGGCATCACAACTTTGCTCTTCCTGCCTTCAAGATGTGAGATAGTGAATGTGTTTCATCACCTCAGACTGCACCTTTCCAATTCTTGAAGGGAGCTTGTAAACAGGAGGCATAGTGAGTTTTTACACATGCAATTAGTAATAGGGCAAAGGGGAATCATTTTAAATTAAAAGAGGGGAGATTGAAATTAGATGTCAGAGGGAGATTTTTCACTGAGAGGTTGATGAGGCGCTGGCACAGCTTCCCGGAGAAGCTGTGGTGCCCCATCCCTGGAGGTGCTCAAGGCCAGGTTGGATGGGGCCCTGGGCAGCTGAGCTGGTGGGGGGCAGCCCTGCCCATGGCAGGGGTTGGGGTAGTGTGGGCTTTGAGGTCCCTTCCAACCCAAACAAGTCTGTGATTCTATGATTATGTACCACATAAAGTTTAGCTGGACCCGGCTAAGGACAAACAGAAAATGAAGCACAGCTATTTATCATGCAGTAGTGCTTTGTGAGACATTCTGGTTATGCAGTAGAAGCCATCAGCAATGCAAGGACTGATCTCTAACCCATCATTTTTTTTCATTCCATCTACACAGAAATCTGTGGAGACAGAGGGACAGAGCTGGCTGGCAGCCTGGCAAGTCAGGCCTCCTTCTGCAACATACGCCCTCCAGTAGATACTGTGCCAGGCACCAGCCATCCTGGAAACAAGAGCACAGAGTTCTGCCGATAACTCTCAAAGCATGTGGGCTATAGGACAGGCAATGAAGCTCACGCGTGATAAAGCAAGCTGCTGCAAATGAGGCCATAAAGCAATCCCCGTAGTGAAATATTGAGTTTTTAATGGCTCTCATCCTCTTTGACAGAGATCCATTTTTTTCTTTCCATGGCAAAAGAAAAATGAAATCTGGAAAAAACTTTGTGTTAGTCTTGAGATGTGAATATAGAAAAAGTCGTATGAGTGCAGTGTGATCACCCTCAGCCTAAGCCCACCTCCTTGCATTGGTTTTAACTTCACTGGGCTGCCTGAGGTCTTCATTTACTGCAATTTTCAGCAGGATGCTGCTTTCCCTGAGCTTCCATGTGAAGCTCCTGACAGTCAGCCTGATCTGTGATAGCCAGATCTGTGACCATTCCAGAGAATTTGGTCAAGATCCCAGCTGCTTACGACATTTCCAAATGAAAAAAATGCATCTATCTGGCCTTAGATTTTTTCAGTAATATTTTCTTCAGCCCCATAGGAATCTAAACAAAGGAATGGCATGCTTCACCGCAGCTGCACCGATGTTGCAGCTTCACATGCCCTCCTCACCAGAAGCAAAAAGATTACTCTTGCTTTATGAGAGACTTCAGTAATTTCTGAATTCATATTTACAAGGGAAAGGAGAAAACACAGCTCCGATGTAAACAAATTGCAAACATGAGGGAGAGTGCTGGCTGCAATTCCCTCAGGGCTGCGCTCAATGCAGCTACAGTGCTTTGAGCACAGCAGTGTTATGAAGATGCAGCACCATGGAATTAAATGGGTGTTGTGGGTTTCAACATTTTCTTCCTAGCAGATCTAGTTCATTTCTGAGGAAATGAAAGAGAGGGTTTTGGCTCTGATCTGGAAAGTGCTTTCCAAAAATGCAGCTGCAGGTGTCTGCACAGACACACCATTCCTTCATTTCCCTGGTATTCCTTTTCTTCACTTCGTTTTCAGAGCTGAAATAGTCAAAACCTTAGAGGGGTTACTTGGAAAATGTAAACCTTCCATCAGAAGTTAAGATACCTACAACTTCCCAGAATTTCCAGCAACGTATTTCACAGAAGAAAATTACACTGCAAACTTTCATTAAATTCATCATTTTATTCAAATCCCACCACACCTCCACCCCCAATTTCATATCTTAAAGGCAATTCAGTGATTCTGAGAAAGACAGTAATATGGTTCATGGCAAAAAAAAAAAAAAAAAAAATTATTTTGAAAGATATTTCACAAACTTACACTCATTTTTTAGTATCATGGGAAGAGCAAATTTGAGGTTGAGATTGTTTCTTTGTCATTCTTCTGTTACAATAACAAAAACACTCCATGCAGCATTTGAGGTCAGGGAAGAGACACCTCAGGAAGGAAGGTTTTCGGAACTATCCTTGCATGAAACCAATACAGTTGTAGCTGTAATTGGTTTTTCTGCTTCTTGCTACTTGTCTCATTACCTTGGTTTTGAAAACACGATGTACTTTACACTGCTGCAAAAGCCCAGCTCCTTATCTGGAGCTATTTCAATATTTGCTGGCACACATGCGGCACCAAGTCTTTGAACCTGGAGCGCTGTCTGCAGCAATGCTTGTGCTTGATAAATTTTCAAAAGCCCAAGATAAAGCACCTGCCGTGGGGCAGGCAACTGCAGAAATGCACACTCAAATGTTTCCTTCTCCTCAGAAATATCCCTGTCTGGGCCGGGAGAGCCACCAGAGGTCATGCTTTTTGGGAAATGCTGTATTTTAGGGCTCTGAAAAACAGACTTAACAAAATGTTCCTTGCAGATTGAGGGACATGCCATAAATGCTGTAAACATGGGAAATTCCCCCTGCGCCAGATGACTTTTCATTTTGAAGCCAGTGAGCTGCTGGCATAGCTGCCCAGAGAAGTTGTGGTGCTCCATCCATGGAGGCACTTAAGGCCAGGTTGGATGGGGCCCTGGGCAGCTGAGCTGGTGGGGGGCAGCCCTGCCCATGAAGTGGCTTGAGCTTTGAGGTTCTCTTCTATCCAAGCTATTCTATGATTCCATTATTTTCCTGGTCTTTTCTGTCCCATTCTACACATGGCAACCATGCCACATCCCATCAGCTGCAGTGTGTGGGTGGGTGACCAAAAGTCCCTTGGTCAGGCTGCTGTGCTGCAGAATAGTAGGAATGTTACTATTTGCTACAAGGATGTGGGTTGTTCATCTGGGGTCTGAAGTATTACAGATCATTAAATACTTGTAGGTGTCATCAGATGAGTCAGCGTGAAATATGAAACTAATATTTAAAAGGGACATCTTGATCCACATCAGTGTTCTTTTCAGAACAGAAATTATAGAGGAGTTGATAGGAATTTGATTTTTTTAGATTCCCACATTCCCTTTGCTCTCATGGAAAGTAGTGGGAGATGAAGACACTGAGCAAATCATAGCTTCCTGCTGTTCTGGCTTTAGTTCAGGGTTATACAGCACAGTTTGTCTCTAAAATAACTTTTCATCCATTTTGAAAATCAATGTAAATAATCAAAGAGATTACAATCAAAGAATTAAGAAGTACATACATTTTCTAAGATTGACACCAAGTAAAAGATTCAGTCCTTCAGCTCTGGATATCTGTGGTGCAGTGTTTCTAAATTTTGCCTTTTAGGAAATGGTTAAGTATGAAAATTTCAGTTGTTTGTGACTTTTCTTCATG
The DNA here is from genome assembly GCF_026119805.1 of Tympanuchus pallidicinctus. Taxonomy (NCBI): domain Eukaryota; kingdom Metazoa; phylum Chordata; class Aves; order Galliformes; family Phasianidae; genus Tympanuchus; species Tympanuchus pallidicinctus. Next base: position 578,786 of record NW_026294659.1, read on the forward strand.
GAAGCAATAGTTTTAAGCAAGAAAAATAATGGGAAATAAGGGCTGCAGTGACTAACATGAACATCTATGTAGAAAAAGACTCAAAATTTTGTGTAAGCTAATGGATGTTTCTCTGTGCTAAACAAAAAAATAATTTGAAGAGCCTCTAACTAACAAGAAAACATGTATGTGATCCTGGTTCTCCCAATTAGTTTGACTTGTATGAAATGAATGTTTCCATTACAAAATTGAAAGGCTGTATTTTTATTCACAATTAAACTGAAATAATATACCTTCTTGCTCATATTCAGCCTTCATTAAAGGCAAGAAGTTCTGTGGTGCTTATCTGAGCAGTAAGCAATCCCCTGAATGTTAACTTGTGGCTTATTGTGTGGCATATTGTGAGTGTTAGGCACAGTGATGATAAGTGGGCAGCTTACCCTCTCCATCCCGGCCTATCATTCTGTGATTCAGTGATTCTTCAATAAATCAATAGAGACCTCTTCTATCACCATATCTTTAATTCCAAGAGGAATAAACACCACCTTGTTTTATGCTAAGATTACCACTGAAACCTACACTAGTTTTAACTTAAAATCACTACCAAAACACATTTTAGAGGTGTCTAATTGCTTGTTTCTATTTTGCTATAGGTAGATATAAATTAAAGGTAACTGATCATAGAATTCTTTTGAAATAAATGATTTAATCCATCTTAGTATAAATTAATTGCTCTTCATGGCAAAATTCCTGTTTTATGCTAAACATCTTTTACTAAGTGCTGCTGTGTTTTTTCAAGAAAAGTCAGTCCCTTATGTCCTTCCAAGATGTTGCTTTGAAATAGATGAGCCTGGGCTTTGTGCCAGGACATCCAGCTCCATAATCAGCCAGAACATTATTCTAGGTCACACCACCATTCCTTTGCAATGTTTTGGTGGGAGGTGGATATGAAACCAGCCTGAAGTATGGGGTGGAGAGCAGGGATTACAACATGCCTACTGGAGAAATCTTCTCATCCAACTAGTTCAAAGCATTCTGGAAAAAGGGGAAGGGAAGGGAAGGGAAGGGAAGGGAAGGGAAGGGAAGGGAAGGGAAGGGAAGGGAAGGGAAGGGAAGGGAAGGGAAGGGAAGGGAAGGGAAGGGAAGGGAAGGGAAGGGAAGGGAAGGGAAGGGAAGGGAAGGGAAGGGAAGGGAAGGGAAGGGAAGGGAAGGGAAGGGAAGGGAAGGGAAGGGAAGGGAAGGGAAGGGAAGGGAAGGGAAGGGATGACTGACATACTGGCTCTAAATTTTAATGAGAGAATTGGGCATAGTCGCCCATGTGAGATGCTTCTCTCTTACTTGCCCTGAAAAATATGGCACCAACAGCCAAAGCCACCCCCTTCTGTTTTGGACATGTCTCTTTGCATAAGCCGTGGTGCCTCATCTCGCACCATTACCACCCGGACCGACTCTAGGTGACTAACATAGTCTAGCTGCCTGATTTCCAATGGCTGATGTCTGTCAGCAGAAAGTCATGTGCTAGTCCACATTATTCTGCTCTTAACAGATGCTGCCTGCATCCCTGACACCACCATCTGATGCCACATTAGGCTGTTAAGACAGTTCAACAAGAAGACTTCCTCCTCATTGATTACCTTGATGGGGCGCATAAGACCTCACTAGAAGGTGGTTCAGCCCTTTGCTCTTTTGCTCTAGGGTTGCGTAGCTCCATCCTGGCATGATAGAGGAAAGCTGTTGTGAATATGCCCTTCAATTGCTAAGTAATCTTTTAGATGACCTTAGACACCTGGCTCAAGCTTTGTTAGACCATAAACCTAATGAAGCAGTGGTCTGCTACCTCTGTGCCCTGTGGTTATTTACATGTCAAACTAAACAGAAGGAAAACTAAGGAGAACATCTTTATTCCCGTAGTCTCATTCAGAAGACAGCAAATAGCAAATTCAGAAAAGTCTCAGGCCAATCTCATGTGTACAGTGCTTACACTTATGCTGTCTAAACCACAGGCTGAAGGTGAAGAGCAAGAGGCATGGCTAATCATAGCCCTTGATCTATGATTACACTATACACTAATACGATGAAAGAGGCAAACAGCAAGAGTAATGCAATTTACTCATGTCCAAAAGGAAATATGGTGATCTTTGAGAAAATTGGGTTTGTTTCTCCTGTCAGAGTTGCATTGCCCTTAAGAGGTAAGCTGTGATGTACAATCTGAGGAATAAAGTCTAGGTTGAAAACTCTAATAAACAACTGTGAAACACTTTCCTGACTCAGTGGATTGCAGTCCGAAAGGAGAACCCACCTGTTTTACTAGAAGCAGATCCCTATAGATAATAGGTGAGCGCCTATTGCCTAGACAGGCAATTCTAGTTCAGCTCTTTCCTACTGAAGGAAAAATCAGCATGTGGTTCTAAGTGTTCTGAAAGTGCATACAGGACCACTTGATGGCAGTCTAGAAAAAGTTAGGAATCAATTCCGGAGGCTTGGCAACCTGTTACCATGACATGCACTTTAAAAAGTATCTTTAAGAGACCACACAGTATTTGCTTTCTATAAAAACTGTAACAGAGAGAACCAGTTTCATATTATAGACCAACTTCATCAGTAGTTCATCCTGAAGGCAGATGAAGATACAACAAACTTCATATGTTTTCAAACACATGTGTGGAAAAGCTTAGTTATGAGCTACAAAACTGTACATATTTTATACAGTGTATTTTTAACATCTTCTCCAAATATTATTTATTGCTTTGTAAAATAATATTTGTGTGCATTCAGCCATCTGTCTACAATACAAAGGTCTACAATACAAAGAATTACTGTGTACAGAGGTAATGTAGTTTATTTTGCTTGAAACACATTTTCTTTTCTCTTTGCCAGATGCCATGTAAGCTGACATGAAAAATATTGAAAGAAAGAATTCCCTTATCAAATGAGATTTTGCACAAATGTTAATGTTTCAGTTCTTTGAAGTAACAATCGAAAGGGAATTCATAAGAAAGAAGAGCCAAAATGTAAAAGCATGTATTCTCATTTGATTGATTCTGTATGTTGGTTTTTGTTTTTGTTGGTTTGTTGTTGTTGTTGTTTTGTTTGTTTGTTTGTTTTGCCTTTTTCATATATTTTCTTATTTTGTTCTCCATGCTTTTCAAAATGTGCAAGAGTGACCTATGTAGAAATACGAACACAAAGTGAACATTCTATCAAGAGGTAAATATTGAATTACACAAAACTTCTAGCTAATAAATGAAACAAGAAGACTTTTGTTGCTTTCTAGTTAGAAAACATCTTGGGCTTTAAGTATATTTATTCACATTCCTTTTTTTTTTTTTTTTTTTTTTTTTTTTTTTTTTTTTTTTTTGTGAAATTTCAAGTACTAGAAACATTATCTTCCAGCTACCAAATAGACAAAAGCAGAGACGAGTCACATAAAAATCAAGGATTCTTATTTCCTGCTGGATGTCCTCATTCTGAATCCAATTTGCTCCTGCAGTCAGCACTGCACTAATGACATATTTGTAGACACAAAAGATTTGGCAGAGATTTTCTACATCTTCAGGGTTCTTATTTCTGCTGTTACTGACATGCAGCAGCACTGGAGGATAGATACAGTGCAAGGGGATGCAGATGGAGCAAGGGACTCAGAAACATAGCAGTAAGTGCTGCCTGTGAAAACAAAACACTCTGAGGAACTGTGTTATAATTATTGAATGTTCTTAATAGATGTATGCCATGAAATTCAGCTGCCCTAGGTTGATTGATAAAAGGAGAAATACAGAGTTATGTTACGGAAGCTCTCCTGTGCTACGTTGACATCAGTGGGCTTTGCATCTAGCTCATTGGGAAGAAACCATGAGTCATCTTTCATATCATACTTTCATATCAATTTGCACACCTATTACACAACAAGCTTTGGAAGCTTTGACATTCCAAGAATCAACTGCAGCTCTTAGCTTGATGGGGACAGTGCTCTTTTTCAGCTTTATTGCATGTAAAATCATCAGTCTATTCCACCAAGCCTTTAGTATCTTTTCCATCTTTACAGCAAAGAGCACTGCTAGCTGGATGTGGATTTGTCAGTGTGTTTCGGGAATAGAATAGAATAGAATAGAATAGAATAGAATAGAATAGAATAGAATAGAATAGAATAGAATGTTGGAATGGACCTTTGAAGATCATTAAGTCCAACTCCTGTCCAATTCAGGACGAATCAGAAATTAGAGCATGTTACTGAGAGCATCATCCAAATACCCTATGAACACTGCCAGGCATGGGACATCAACCGCCTCTTTAGAAAGCCTCTTCTAGTGTCTGGCCACCTTTACACTAAGGAAACATTTTTTAATGCCCAATCTGACCCTTCTCTGGCAACTCTGTGCCTTTCCCATCCAACCATCAGCTCCCAGGAGCAGAGCCCATCATCTCCTCTCCCTGTCCAAGGAATGTCATATTAACAGATATTAGTCCAAGTCCTTCATATTTCAGTTTCTTCTGCTTCTCATTATGTCATTCAGATTTATGTTGTTGCTCACATTTCATTCTGTGTTTGACCTACTATTAACAAGATTATTTAAAGCTTAAACAGCTTTTCTGTTGTACACTGTCCATTGCTAACTTTAATTACCAGTTCACAGTATTTCCATTGGTATGGTATGCCTTTCAGCCTCTACTGCTTCAACACATTTTGGTAGATTGAGATGTTTCCTATCACAGACATTGAGGTCTATTAATATATTAATTAAGAAAATGTTTCAAATCTCTGTCTCATAACTCCTCAGATTATTGGGTTTTATTAAGTTTTCTGCCTCAAATTTAAAGGAGACCCTTATCAGGCAATGGAGCTAACAAATCCTCTTTTCCTATACATTTGTATTAGGATGATTAGCTGCACTCTCATTCAGAGCTATTCATAGGTGACTGAGGATATTTTTACTGGGAGATATTTTGGGATCTTAAGGTAGCTTAATCAATTTAGTTTAATTAATGTGATTTAAAAGTGTTTTTTTCTGCTTTCATCATCATCTCTTATTGTAAGGCATAGTCCTGCAAAGTATTGTGCAGCCTCAGCTGCCTTCTAATTTTGGAGCAGAAGGCATTATGAAAGATTGCCCTTTGATTTAGTAGACTGCTATTCTGTTTATCATCAGTTTCAATTTATTAGTTGGAACTGTTCTAAATATGTTAAAATTCTAGCAAAGATTCCAGGAAAGCTGAGAATATAGCTATTACCTAAAAAGGAAACAGATCTGATATGAATTCACTATACAGTCACACACATAAGCAAATCTATAATCTATGAATTAAATCTACAAATGCATCCTCTTGCACAGAAGAAGGAAATATAAAACTGTGTGGAGAGAAACAAGAAATTGTTTACTAACAAAAAAAAAAAAAACAACTGTGCTTTCACTGCTATCTCACAATCCCAGGATGGCTTTCTGGGTTTCCATTCTTCAAAGATTTTCCAATACATAGATCTTTTCCAGAACCAAAACAAGTTTGTGCAGGAAGTGAAACTTTGCCACAGCTGATCTGTGCTTTGTTAGCAATCGAGAAATTTGAGCTGAAACATTTCCAGCGTTGGAGATAAAGTATTTCCTACGGAAAGGAAACACTTCCTATTTGTTCAATCTAATGTAATTTAAGATATCCCATCAACAAGCCTATCTGAATCCAAGGCTGTAACAGTGGAGTTGTCTTAAAATGACTCCTGAACCAATATGCTTGATACTTTTTTCAGCTCCACATTAGTGAATACGGAGTAACTCCATAAAAGTATAGGGCCACCTGCACAAACTTATGCTTCTTTGCTGCTCTCACAGTAGATGGGAGAAGCTAAACTAACCCTCAATAATGTTGTAAGAGCCTATAATATACCATTATTAATTAAATATGTTATCATCTATTTGCTTTTCTGGAGCAGGGCTTTGATTTTTTATGCATAGTGTATGCATAGAAGTAGATCTCAAGCATTAAAATTGTTGAGTTACCTACCATCAATGACCAGGAGGGAAAATAAGAGGACTTACTGTGAGTGTGCTATGTGTAGAGCACAGAGATGATGGAAGGTTTCCATAAAACTGTCCTTGCCAGTTCTCTCCCATGGCAAATTTCTTAGCAGATTTCTTCTAGTTGCTATGTAAAAATAAGCCTTCAGAGAAAACATTGTAAAAGGACAAGCTGAGATTTTTCAAGCAATGTGAGATGCTTTTTTGGGAAAAGCTGGCCATGTGACTGTGCTTGAGGAAATGGACAAGGAGACAACTATTTATTAAAAAAAAAAAAAAAAAAAGAAGAAGAAGAAGTGATGGAAAATTTGATAGAGAAGTTTGCAAAAGCCAACATTGCTTTCATTGAAAAAGCCAACCAAAGTAACCTTACCCTAGTAGAGTTGTCACAGGCATGGGTTGGTGGTTGGACTAGATGAACTTGGTGGTCTTTCCAACCTCAATGATTCCATAATTCTATGATTCTACTTTCTTTTTCAGAGCCAAAAACATATTATATTCCTCCTCAAGATGATTCTCAAAGCAGAGCACTGCCATTACTTTTATTAAGGCACTGAGCTCACTGTGCCTTACCTTGCTGTGGCTGAGCTCTGTTCACTGAACAAAGATAATCACATAGATTTCACTCGCACCAACCATTTAAATCCTCTTGATTACACTGTTTGGATATGCATAATTGTTATGCAGACTTCCTCTATGAGCACAGGACCAGATTTTCATCTGAATACAGCTGCTGTTAGCATATGGAGGATGGTAAGGTGGGTGTAAAGATTATTTCCGAAGATAAGCAAAAACATATGACTAACAATAAAAATAAGACCTTTTGTTTTTAGAGTTTACTTCTCATTGCAATGAATTTCATAATTTACAGGATAGATAAAATGCAAACATCAGGAAAACACTGTTTCTGGGATTTCAGAAGCATAGTTTTAGTATGATCTTTCTCTTCAGATATCAGAGAAGGTTTGGCTTTATAATAGCAAGGAAATAAAAAGATAAGGTTAATAATCATGTTTCTAAATTATGAGTTGTAGGAAACCTTGACAGCTCTTCATAAAGCAGTTTCTTTGATTAAGCTTGTGCCAATCTTGTCAGTCAATCTAAGCTACAATTAACCTTCCTGTGTGCTGCAGTGATTATGAGCTGGATGCACCACAGAGTGCAGCATCTCCTCTGACTTGCTTTTGAGAGGGATGCTCCATCAGCTTCAAGGATACCATGTGGATACATTAGACTCCTTTTACAGAGAGATACAGGGTGTTAGACATTGTTCTGAATTGAATCCTTTAGTACCTTCAGATATGAAGTTCTAAAATGGGGTCTTCTCATGGATAAATCTGCAGTGCTGCTTGTCTATCAATAATTGCTGTCATGTTTGTCTGGTAGTTTTGAAGGGCAGAGACACATCATTCCACATAAGCAGATCTGTCTGTATTTGTCTCCCTCAGGACCTTCTACTTCCCGAAGTTGGCTCTTCAGTGTCCTGTCAGGGTGCTTTTCCACAAAAGTTGAAAGGCTGAAGAGTGTGCCTAGTGTGCCAAAGCAAATGTTGGTATATCTGCTTTCCGGCAGATAAACATGGGTCTTAGCTGGTACGAGACCATCCTAACACTTTCCAAAGGAAGATTCAAGATCTGATTCTACAGAAATGCTAAGGAATCTTTCCATGGAAGATACAAATGCTGCAGTAGTCAGGGTTTGGGCATAATGACACGCATTCTTGTACAGGCTCATTGGCTAAGGGACCTGGCTGTAAGCAAAAGGTACTCTGCTCTTCTTCCTATGGGGTCTCATACTTAACCATGGAGACACAGCATGCATATGATCTATTCAATCAGACCTCTCCGAACCCATATTTTAGGTTTCCTCTCAATAACTTGCTTGCACTGCAATTTTTATCAGGAGAAAACTAAATACTGGTCACATTGAGAGATTCAAGGACACTTTTCAATGGGGAGATGATTGTATTTAAGATTTATTGTACCGTGCATAAAAACATGACATACTGCTTATGACATGGAGATTTCAATTCCCATGATAATCCAATCTTCTTCAAACCCTGTTAAGAGATGCTTTATTATACCTCTTCAAGTAGATCACAATGCCTGAAATTCCCATTAGATTAATTAAGCAACACTTTGAAGGTAACATTTTTAAGATACTTTGTGAGAGCCTGAAACAAGAAATACATTTAAATATGACAGCTGTTCTGGCACCACATTCCAAAATGTCCAACCCTTTCAGGGTGGCACATCACTCATGTGCCATGAATGAAACATGATAATATATTCCACATTTGTCCTTCGTGTATTTTCAGAAGAATCTCTCTAAGCACAAAGTCTATTAATATTTTTATTTGGAATTTGTTAATATTTTAGATTTTTCAGCAATCATGCAATCCTTTGCATTACTGAAAGAGTATTTTAGTGTTGTAGATATATATTAGAAAAAAATTCAATACACACTTTAATCTGTGTTTTGATGGTGACTGATTATTATCAGCAGAATATGAGGATATCATCCAGAATGATATTCAGGAAATGAGGACATGAGAAACAGCAACAAACACAATCCTCAATATAACTTCAAGAAAAATATTTGGGGTATTTGTAACTTGTTATCATAATTATTTGTCGTAATGCTATCCTTGACAGTTCTGGAAAGAAGTGAGAGGAAAATGTGTTCTGCTATGCTTTTGTCTGCCAGATTCCCTGTCATTTAAAGTGACCTGCAGCAGATGGAGGGGTAGACAAAACTTCCCACTCTTGTGATGTGCTGCCAAACCACAAATGTGCATTGCTTTTGTCCCCCTAGTGGATGTTCATACTTATGGAATAAGAGGACTCTACAAATGGTCAGAGATGATGAGGCAAAGCCTAATACATCTCCTTTATCTGTGTCAGTTGAATGGGAACAGACTCTGTAAAAAGGTCTCTAGTGTTCTTTTGACCTGGAAGGTACAACTTCTTTTCCCAAAAAAAAAACAGAATAAAGAATAAAAAACATTCTTTTTTTTTTCATTTTTTCTTTTTTTTTTTTTTTAACTTCACTTTTTATAATTTGGCCAGCTTCTGTTTGGACAGCTTATGAATCATTCATCACTCAGAATTACCTCTCTCTCTCAGAAATGCTTCCCAGCTAAAAACCAGCCAGCTGGCAATGTATTACATCAATTTCTTTAGCTGTGCACACGCCCTTGATGCTCCATTCCAGCTCTCTCCCAGAGGGGGAGGATAGAATAGAATAGAATAGAGTAGAGTAGAGTAGAGTAGAGTAGAGTAGAGTAGAGTAGAATAGAATAGAATAGAATAGAATAGAATAGAATAGAATAGAATAGAATAGAATAGAATAGAATAGAATAGAATAAAGTTGGAAGGTACCAACAAAGACCACCAGGTCCAACTATCCAATTACTTTAGGGCTAACAAAATACCTAATATCTTTTGAATGATGACTGCCATGGGGCATCAATCACTCTACAGGATGCCTGTTTCAGTGTTTGATCCCCCTCACAGAAATTTTCCCTAATGTCCGGTTTGAACCTCCCCTGGTACATCTTCATGCTGTTCCTGCAAGTCCTGTCATCAATTACCAGAAAAAGAGTCTGCTAGCAGAACTGCACTCGATTTGAGGCCACACCAGCACTAAATTTAGCAGGAACGTTGCTTCCTTTGACCAGCTGGCTATGCTGTGTCTAATGCACACAAAAATGTGGCTTAGTCCTTGGGTGCCAGGACACACTGCTGGATGATGCTGAGTGGCTGCCATCAGCACACCCAGATCCCTTCTGACTGAGCAGCTCCCCAAACACTCATCTCCCATCTGTGCCTGGGTCTGGCACTGCCTATCCCAGGTGAGACTTCTGATGCTTACCTTAGTTGAACTTTGTTCCATTCATAGAACCATACAATCATAGAACCATTAAGGTTGGAAAAGACCACTAAGGTCATCTAGTCCAACCACCAATGCATCACCCATGCCCACTCAACAGTTCATGATTGTCAAATACTCCAATGTATATCTAAATTCCTCTGCAAGGAGGAACTTTTCAGCTAATGGGAACCAAGAAAGGGTCTCAGTGGTCCACAGTTTCACACTCTGGTTCCTTGAAAAGTCTAATACCTCAAACAGTTATTTGCAGTGAGTGGTGTTCTCGAAGCCAAGTCAGACTTTCATAAAAATTTCATTACTCTGATTCACCAGGTCAAAAGACTTAGAGGAAAAGATGCTTAGGGAGTGGCAACAGAAAGCAATGAATGGACAGGAAATGGAAATAACCTCTTCCCTGAAGCAGTTGCCGTGGCACAGAGTCAAAAGGGCAAAGCAAAGAAAGGACTTGACTTGTTGTGATGTCTCCATTACCAGAGAGAGGCACAGCTCCCCTGCTGCAGCACCTAGCCTAGAGAATATGGCCAAAGACCTCAAGACTGGGTGGTCAAAGGAAGCACAGTATGTCACGAAGTCCAACATATGGTCATGATCGTTCATACAGACATGGTCAGCATGTGCCTCCTGCTGCTCGTGCTTCCTGCCTGCCTGGGAGTTTTGCTCCTTTCTTCTTCTACACTCACAGTTGCAATACCATCTTGGTGATATTTATGCAAGCTGTACCACTTTTGTAAGTACTTTATTTTTACTGTAAAGAATAAATGATACTTGGCTGTCTTGTGCACATGAGAAAAGTATATGAGCTATGCAACACATTGTTTGCATGATAAGTCTGGCAGTTAATAGATGTTCTCTGAGCCAAATAAATCAGAGATGTAAAAAATAATGAGGTAGAGACTAATTCATTTCCTTTATCCGTGTCAGCTGAATGAGAATGGACACTGTAAAAAAAGTCTCTGGTGCTCTCTTGACCTGAGAGGTACATTTCTTTTTCTCCAAAGAAAAAAAACCAAAAAAAAACCCAAAAAAACAAAACAAAACAAACAAACAAAAAAAAAAAACAGAAGAAAGAATAAAAAGCATTCCTCCTCTTTTTTTTCTTTTTTTCTTTTTTCCTTTTTTTCTTTTTTTTTTCTTTTCCTTTTTTAATATTGTTGGAAGCTTAAGAGTATTCCCTTTGGACAGCTTAAGAACTGTTCGGTATTACCTCTCTCCATCAGAAAAGTTTCCCAGCTAAAAACCAGCCAGCTGGCAACGTCTGTCACCAGCTTCTGTAGCTGTGCACCCCTCATTCATAGAAGTACTTAGAGACTGGAGAAAGCTTTGCATGCTGTTGACTGCGGATGAGAGAAGGGCTGAGAACAAACCTGACTGCACTAAGCACAGGAGCACACAATTTAATGAAATGAGCTGCAAACTTTGGAGAACCAGAGGTGAACTGTGCTAATGCAGAGGCTGGATATGCTGATATTTCAAGGGGTAAAATCCTACTAAAGCAGTTTGCTGACAATAATGGTTTGTTTCAGTTTGAGACTAGTTAATGAAGCTTCCATTTTGCCTATGTAGCATTTACTCCCTTCTCTCTAGCTAGGCAGAAGACCACATAAATTAGTTTAGCTACTTTGTAACTCCCCTACTGCACAACAGGACTCACAGGTTTTAGTTATCATATTGTTGATGGGCAATCCTATCAACGTTTGTGAAGCAAACATTTGCTATGGATTTTGTTTGTTCATGCAATAATCATGTGTCACATTAACTATCATGATCAAAGATTCTCAGCTGTTATTCTCTGTCACAGACACTGGCTCAACTGAGAGGTCTAGAAAGTAAGGCAAACTTCAGAGAATCTGAGTACCTTCTCTCACAGGCATGAGTTAGTGCTGCCAGATATGGCAGGATAGAAATCTTGTCAGACCCCTTCTTGAACTGCTCTTTTGTTTCTAGAAGTAAATATAACCTTGTGATTTATTCTTTGGATAACTTCACTTGCAAAAGGTTTCTGTTTAATCTGCACTTCAATCCACTTTGTTTTATAGAGTCATCCTGCTCCTCTCCTGGAAGAGAGAGGAATGGCTGTGTGCTGAGAAAAAGAGCATGTCTCACTGAAAAAGCATGAGGAATACCAATCCTCTCTGAATCCCTTTGGGATGCTCATGTTGGCTTCAGTTTTTCAAGGAAGAAGGTTCTGACTTCAGAAGATTTCTTATCCCAAGGAAACACCACAAATGAGCTCAGCAGGAGCATCCTGGGAAGGTCTCAGAAGCCAGGTAAAGCACGTCACTTCTTGATGTTCCAGCTGAAGCCATATACAGACATGGCATCATGCCTGGGAAAAAACGTAATTGCTAAGGACTGGCCTCAAATGCTAATGAATAGAAGGTACTGTGTATGTAAGTTTCAAAGCAAACATTAAAACTGAAATACAGTCAACAGCACATCACATCCCTTGATTAAATACAAAGCTACTCTACACAATGCAAGAGGCTTGGGAAAAGGAAAAACTAAGGACTACCAATTAGCTGTCAAAGAGGCCATCAATAGGTTCTTTCTGAAAAGTCCCTTATTATGCAGTCCTTTCCTATGTTCAGAAGAAAGGCTGACTTTCATCCTCAGCAGTGGTGAGGATGGAGAAATTCTCATCTTTGCTATAGCTGAGCTAATGGAGCAAACAAAAGATACAATGTAAAAGCGCAATTGATTTTGCAACACAGTTTTGAAGCACATTGTAGGAAGGCATGACTTAAGAGACTTCTCATTCTGTGATAATTGCAAGTGAAGAGTATAGGATGAATAGAAAAAAAATTGTCTAAGGAGCAGATAATGTGAAAGCCTAATGATGACATGACATGAAAGATCAGAAGCTCCCCACCGAGTGGTAAACAAGATCTGGCCTTGATGCAGAGCAGAATAGATTATTATGCAAAAATGTCAGCTACGCAACAGTCACTAAAGTAAAAGGCGGAATCTTTAGAAAACATTTAGTGATATCCTCTGTGATATTCTTCCATCTCAGTCCACAGAGAATGACTAAAAGCAAAATTAAAAATCTAAAAGTTTTTGAAAAATCACAGGGAAGGGATGAGAGATCATGTATTGCTTGCCAATTAAGAACATTATTTACCTCATTGTCTAACTTAATAATTAAGTTAATGATAGCCTTTGTACTTTGTACTCTTTGAAAGAACCCGCGCCAAAACTCACGTTATCCTACATGATCATAAGTCACATGGAAAAATGAGATAATTAAATTTGTTGATGATATGCTATTATTTAAGGCAATAAAACAGAGTTCAACTGTGAAGTGCTGCAGATGGCTCACAATACTGAGCAACTGGGCAAAAAAAAAAAAAACAAACAGCAGCTGAGATGCTGATAAATACAAAGTATTACACTTGGGTAAAACCGTTCATAACCATGCATAACATGATGGGCTCTAAATGAGCTATCAGCATGCAGAAAAAGCAATCTTTTGATTTACTGTTGACAATTCCATTAAGATCTCACTGCTGTTCTCAGGGTCCATCAAAAAGTTAAATAAAACATTAGGAAATCTGAAGAAAGGAACAGAGAACAAGTAGAATAATCCTCTGCCTGTCCTCTTTCACCAGCACGTGAAGCATGTTTGTATTGTGAGTATTATGTGTTGTTCTGATTATTTCATCCTCCGAGCAAAGTGGTAGAAAGTACACAGAGAAAGACAAGAGCAATCAAAGGTATGGAATAATTTTTATATGAGGAAAAGGGAAAGAGCTCAAAATGTTTTTATCCTTTAAAGAAAAAGCTGAAAATTTCACTCATCTACAGTCAAGAGTAACATGTAGGAGTGAATAGGAACTCACATTCACTGTTTCTTAGAACAGAATATTTGAAGGTCCACCTATAGTTGAAGTTGTCAGTGTGTTCAAAACTTCAAAAAAAAATTAATGTAATAATTAATGCATGGATTAATCATCACAGGATCTTATGACTGCCTGAAGTTTAGATTGATTCACAAACTGATTAGATGAGTTTGTGGGGACTACTTCAAGACTAATAAGCGGGCTTTGTAATTTTTCCACCTCAGGAAAATATCCTTCATATGTACACTATTTTACAACATTTGCTTAAACCTTTTTAACAATCCTAGGTCAAAAACAGGATATAGGATTAGGTGGGACTTTGTTAAAATGCATGTGGGTTCTGTGGTGTTCATTAAATATTAAATATTAAATTAAATATTAAAAATATACTTTTTAAACACAGAGAAGACAGGTCTTCCTTCAGTTTTTGAAGATGCTGTGGTCAAATCCTCCCAGCAAGTCCTGTGGCTTTTCTTCACTGTGCTCCCAGGGTTATTCTGTCTTGTGGAATCCTGGAGAACTGGACTAGCATCTATGAAGCATCCTGGAGAGCAAAATGCAAAACTCAGGCTACCTTGAGAAAATCAAGGGCTAGCTAAACTCTCAGGGTCTGTATGTCTTTCCGTGGGACAAGGTCAAATCTTGACCCAAATACCTTTCTTGAGCGACAAAAGAAGACCCCAGTTCCACATAAGATATCCTTGGGAAGCTAACCATGGAGGGGCAGCACTGAGCTCTGCTCTGTGTGACAGCGACAGGGTCCAGGGAACGGCATGGAGCTGCGTCAGGGGAGGGCAGCTGGGGGTCAGGGAAAGGGGCTGCACCACAGCGCGGTGGGCGGGGAACAGAGTTGAACATATTTTTGACTGAAAGCGGAGTCACTTTCCTGAAACTCTGCTATATTAATACTCCTAAATAAATAAATGAAAATAAGTATTATTAATAATTCAATTATGGAATTTTCCTTGCAATTTTTGTATAGAGCAAATCCAGATTTTTATCTGTTTGATTCACTGTGCTTCATGTGAAGACAAAAAGTGAGAAATTTATTCTTCCATCTATCTTTGTCAATTTTAGGTGAAGTATTTTTTGTATCTTTTTACAGCTATTTAAAAAAAAATCTTAAAGTTCTTATAGGTGAGATTGGAATCGCATAGGACTGCTTCATGCAAAACAAACTATCAAATGATGGGCAGGAAATGATAATCTCATATTTTCTCATCCCTGTAGCATCATTTTAATATTCCAGATAAATTGCAGGTAAAATACCAGAAAAATTAATGTAAGGATTTGATTTAAAAAAAAAATATATATTGAAATTAAATAATTAAATTTTAATTATTATTTTTAATTATTCAAAAACAAACAATATAAATATATTGTTTATATTTATATTATATACATATAAATAATATAATTTTAAAAGTAATATTGCTCAGCGCAATTTTGTGGATAACAAAAATCTTGTCAAGCAAATATGATTTCATTCCTCACTAAGATGATAGATTTAATGACTAAACATAAATGATATAATAGACTGATATAATAGACTTACAGTACATAAAGGCATTTGATTTAGTAACTCATGACATTCTGATTAAAAACATAGAATTATAGGAAAGAAAAAAAGCACAGCTTGAAAAGAGAAATAATAAGCTCATTGTTGGTTTTCAAGTTTCTGTCAGCAGGAAAATCGCTAGTTTATCTTCCTTGTGGATCTTCCCCAGTAGTCAACAACCTTGTAAGTGATCTGCAAGCAGATATACAGTCACTTCTGGTAGATCACGTGTGACAGAAGCTGATAAGGAAGTGAGGAACACTAAAGACTGGAAACTAAGTGTTTGGGGTTATTCAATAAATTCCCACATTGAGGAAAGTCCACTGTGTTGTTGGAAAGAGAGAATACAGTTATTCCTCTGAAAGAGAGCCCTGCAACTGGAAAATCAGAGTGTCTATTAGGCATGTTGATCCTTCAGAGGTAAAGAAAACCAAAGCAATCTAGATGAATGCTTTGGCAAAAAAGGCTGAAAAAGAAATACCATCCTGCATAATGAATTGGGAAATACCAATATACTTGTCTTCTACAACATCCTGGCTCTGGGAAGAACAGAAGAACCAAAACTGGAGGGAAGGCGGGTAGATTTAGACCTTACAACTGGGAAATTAAAAGGAAGAGAAGACTGGAAAGTACTACTTTGAAAGCATGTTTTCAGATGCTCCAAAGCATCTGAAAAAAGGATGTTTCACTTCAGGGCAAACTAACACCAGGAGAGTACAGCTGATAACTTCTAATACTGAGTCACTCATCTACCTGACTACCAATCTGCCTAAAAAAACTCTTTATGGTGAGGCTGTGATGTGAGCATGACCAGGCTCACATATAAGTGCTCTACTCTCTCAAACTGAAAAAGATGAGATGTTACAGACTCCTGCTTGAAACAAAAACTACATACCTGTGTTTCACCTTTGCGTATTTCAATAACAACTAATCTAAATTAGTTATGAGAAAAAAAAAAAAGCAAATGAAAAGGCATGATGCAATGCATGAAGTGAATTCAGGCACTATCTATAGTTTTCATCCTATTTTTGCTTGTAAATGTTGCAGTCTGGAAAGTGCTAAGATACATGTCTCTACTGTTTGTCTTCTGAATTTAAATGTGATTTGCAGAAATGTTTTGTAGAATTCACGCATAACAAAGATCTATGAAATTTCATAAACCAGCTAAAAAGAAGTCATGCTGAGATCTTCCCTTACACTGGGACTTCATTTTATTTATTAGTGCTACAGATGTAATGTTCTCATGCTATGTGGAGGGAAAGGAAGGCACTAAATAGGAGAAGTAAACATTTATGCAGTGGCTAGAAAAGCATAACATTGATTCATCACTGTATTGTTAGAAATGTGATTGTGCTTTTCAAATCTACATGCGATTACTAATTCATTCAGTGTTCTCATCTTCACAAAAGTTATCACAAACTATTTCTGAAGGTGGATAACAAGAGGAAATGCTCTTGGCATTGGTGACAATGAAAATGTGCTTGGCATCCAGGCAGCGTTAATGGCCCAGTGCTGTAAGCCATGAGGAACTGCAGTGCTTTCTGCCTTCAGTATAAGGCTTAAACTTTCCAAAATTCAGGCCTTAAGTTGAATGAACAAATCCTACCAAGAGAATTATATGCTTCTGCCTGAATTAATGATAGGAGCACAGGGTGCTGTTAGCTGTGATTGATCTAACCTGGAATCAATTGGAAATGAAGCTTTAACTTCCTTAGTTTATGGGGAAAGTGCACACATAGTGCAGAATGAAACAAACACAGCATTACCTCTTTCACCTAGGCAGCCAGAGCATCAGGAAGAGCAGTCTACAAAATTTCTTTGAAGTCAATGGCATTAATTATGCTGATTGAAAATGTGCCACTACAGAAACATAGTTTTTTAAGTTACAGGAGTTGTAGTCCTGATTCTTGCTGCATCCACACGTGATGGTAGATTGTTTCTCAAATCTTCACCCTTTGAGAGGGCTTTCCTCCAGTTCCCAAGTATGAACAACCTCCCCCAGAGTTGTTCTCACATTGTGATTTACATTTCTTGCAGGAGAGACAAGCAGAATTTCTGTATTTACAGGTGATAGAATGTTCAAAATGGATGTATTTATAGGGATACAGTGAGTCCCACATGAGAACGTGACAGTGAGGTTGGACAGGAGACAACAGGCAAGTGAAATCATACATTGGAAGATATAGGAAGTTGAGTTTCATATGAAAAGCTCTGCCATATGTTTTGATTTCCTTCCATCACTCTTCCACCACAGGTAAACCAGTGGTGGGAAGGGGCGGGGGAGGGCAGGGGAAGGGAGGAAGGAAAGGAAGGGAGGAAGGGAGGAAGGGAGGAAGGCAGGGGAAGAAGAACATACCTAAAGCATCTGGGCTGAGAAACATTCTCAAATACATTTGCTGCATGAGCTTCCTTCAGGTTTGCATTCTATGTCCAGTGAAAGCACAGCACTGAATCCAAATGATCTGAGTTCTGAAGAAGAGATACTCCTCCTCCTTTAGAAACAGTGTATCTCAGAAATACAGACTATTAGCAATAATGATGACAGAGATAGGCAGAATATGAGACTTTAATTCCTCTCCACTCACCCTGCAAATTTGCTCTGTGTATTTTTTGTTTAATAAATTCTCTCAAAATCCCACTGGAGTACTCAACACAGAAAAACAGGAATCTATTTTTTCCTCTGTGTCATCCTCATACAGTCATTTACTATGGGGGTAAAAGGAGCTTGAAAATATCAGTGAGAGTTTAGAAGGGGTTAGAGAAAATTGTATAAAATTTCACAACAATTTTTTGAATTTGGGCACTAAATATTTCCCTTTCCCTTCCTTTCAAAGGACACAGAGGACTGTGAAAATAGCATCCCTTCTCCCCTGAACACCTCCAGGACACTGAGTGTTCATTTATTCCCAGCACTTAAGCACTATACAGCCCACTCCATACCTGTATTTAGAAAGTATCAAGATTTTCTGATGTCTTGAACCTTAGTTGGAGGCTTGGAGAATCGTTGTGGAGTCTGTTAGTCTTCAACTGTGTCTGGCAAATACAATCTCTCCCCATTCTGAGGAAAGGACACCCCTATCAGAAACCCTGGCCAGCTCTTGTACCATGACTAGCCATGCGAGGTTACTGTATGTCTCTGTCTTCAAGACACTGAGACAGTGTAAAATGCCATATGTGCCTTTTGATATTTGTAGTTCTTAACACAGGTTTGGTTGGTAACGCCGGCCTGAAAGCAGGAGAATCATACTACAGTGCTCTTTGTATAACATTCAAGCAGTCAGAATTAATTAAGCTCTTTCACTACTCATAAGCTGTGACAGTAAAATGGAAAATATCAGAGATTATTATTTGAAGTTTAATAAAATTATGGAGAGCCAGCTATTTCTGCTGTCTGAACTGCAGTCTGATTGGGAACATGGAACATGGAAGAGCAAAAGCTGTATTTTATTATTGCATCACTGCAAACAGAACTGAAAGTATTCAGCTTTGTCTTTCAGAAAGGTCCACCAGCAGCTCCAGGATAAGAAACTTTGGTGAATCCAGTGTCCAGGAAAGGAATAGAGCAAGACACAGATTACCCAGCTGTCCTTTAAACTGCAGATCTGCAGAGTTGGCTTATTCAACCCAGTCTGTTAAATAAGGGATATATAAAAAGAATGGCAGTAGTTTGTTTTGGATATTGAAATGCCTCTTCCTTAGCAAATTTTCAATTAAAAAAAGAAAGATTTTAAAGGGTAAAGACAACCATGACCTGCTGGTGTGAAAGAGTGGGTACAATGCTTGCTATGTGGCAGTCAATGTGAGTTTGGTTATTGTTTTTAGCAACCTCCTTAGAGCTTTAAAGTATTCAACACATTACAGTGTACACTAACACGTTTATCAGATTGATCTAACTTTTATTTCCTGTAAAATCTCATTTCTTCCTACATTTTACTATAGGCATTGTAGTAATGGATAGAATGTAACTTCCTGGTCACTCACACAGATAGGAAATCTTTGGTTTCTGTTTCTGATCCAAGAGGCAAAATTTGTGAAATATTTATCAGATTTTAAGTCAGCATAACTAGAAAGGAACACCTACCTTCTGCACACAGTAGAAGAGATGAGCAGTTTTAAGGGAATAGTTTAATTGTCTCCAACTGTCTGTATCTTCCCTTAACAGCTATATTTTAGAGTATTCTTACAGCAAATCTCAAGATCAAAGCATTGCTGTTTTCCAAACTGAACCACAAAGCCTGTAATAGTGAAAAATAAACAAACAAACAAATAAATAAATACAAAACTGAAATTTAAGAATAAGAAGTCACTGAGACTGATGTATCACATTCCTGCACAGATAGTTGAAAACAGGGGTTTGGGAAAGGATCGGTATTGAAGGTTCTTGTGGCAGGAGTGGGTACAGGGTGGATTAGGATCAACCTCCAAACTGCAAGATAGCTAAAGAAGGACTGAGCCATGATGACACTCTCAGAGTTTTTAGTGATGCAGTCGCTAGGGGGTGGGAGAGAGTTCCCAGAGTCCTGGAGCACAGGATCCCAGCAGGAGTTTTTTGAGGAAGACCAAGGAGCTGAACTTGCAAAAGGAACTGATGCTTAGTTCAGATGGCCAATGCAGAAATGGAGATAAGAAATCCAGAAAGCATACAAAAGATAAAAGGCTGCTGCTAGGAAAGAAGCAGTAACAAAACTAACATGCAGGCAAGGCACATGGGTAGGAATAAATGAATGTTTCATTACATTTAAAAACTCAAGGGGAAAAAAAAGCTTAGAAAAAGTCGTAAATAAATTTCTTTTTCTGTCTGTTTTTCCAGACATTGCCTTTCTACTTCTCTGTGGAAGTCTAGAACACTGGAGCAGTTGTAGCTTCTATGATGGTTTCTACTACCATACAGCTACTGTTCCCTTCTGTTCTTTAGGAAAGACCCTTCCAGTACTGATTAAAGGCCACAGACATCTTGTAACAAAAACAAAAGTCTGTAAGTATTAATTGCTAATTCCCCACAGGTAAATAAATGTCAAACATTGTACGAAACAGCCATGTTAGAAATCCTAAGCAAATAAATATTCACATAGGAGAGACTGTGCAGACGAAGACTGCAGCATTGACAAACTTTTCATCCTACACAAGCCCAAAAGCATTTCTGTCAATCACCTGAGTAATAATTTCCAAAGATATTGGCCAATATCCTCGCTTCATTTTATTTTGGGAATGTCTGATAAAACACTCTGTTTCTGAGATGTGACACTAATAGTTTTTTTATTACTATTGTCTCCAGTTATTTCCCCTTTCTCCAATCTTCCATCACTACCATGAACACCATGATGATGATGTTGCTTTTTTCAGCAAGATGCTGCCCCATCATTGCCTGGATCAATAAGGATTGATACCAAGTCCTCTAAAAATGTATATGCACTATTTCTAAAAATATCAAAGATTCAAAATGTGACTTTGATGAATTTAGTTTCTTATTGCATCACCCCACGGTCACCTGTACAATACTACACATCTACCATCATCTCACTGTTGTGTTTCTGTGCTTGTGCCTGATCTCACTGGTACCACCATCCCACAGCCATTGGTACGTGGCTCTATTGTAGCTGCCATTTGCTTTTCTTTCTGGTTGTAGCTAAAGTGCAGTGCACCTTCTGTTCTATCCCCAGATTGTTCACTTAATTAGGTAACAGTGCAGTGATTCACCATCATTGTACAGGCAGTGGGGAACCAGTGCACTTTCTCGTCTTCACCTAAGAACAACTATTTAGGAGGGTGGATAGTGATAGAACAAGGGAGAATGGTTTTAAACTGAGGCAGGAGAGGTTTAGGTTAGATATGAGGAAGAAGTTTTTCACCCAGAGAGTGGTGACGCACTGGAACAGGTTGCCCAAGGAGGTTGTGGATGCCCCATCCCTGGAGGCATTCAAGGCCAGGCTGGATGTGGCTCTGGGCAGCCTGGTGTGGTGGTTGGCGACCTGCACATAGCAGGGGGGTTGAAACTGGATGATCATTGTGGTCCTTTTCAACCCAGGCCATTCTGTGATTCTAGTGCTGTGTGCCCTTCTGAAAACTTTTTGGAGAACAGCTGGAGTAATTTCTGATGGTGCACAATGAAGCTATTTTGCGAAGCACTGTGCTTAATGAAGACTAAAGGATCAGGTGAAAATTTATTAAAAACTTCTTACTCTCAGATTGCACAAAACAAAATTCCAGGCAGAAAAACAAGTCAGAGCTGCCAAAGGGCTTCCTTAAGGAAGTAAGCAATGCCACTGACACTTCAATGCCACTGACACTTCTTTCTATTCTAAGAAGCATAAATGGTGATGTGGGTGAACAAGCAATGTCTCACCCTTGCTCACCTGTACACTAACCATAGTTAAACAACTGCTGCCTGTTGTATCTTTGAAAATATACTTCAGAGCCTGCTGGAGCGTAACAATGCTGAAAGACACTTTTCCTGTTTAGACTGTAAACCATACTCATGATCAGCTCAGTGGAAATGTTTGCTGTTATGCCTGACACAGCGAATGGTTCAGCTCCAAATGACAGCCTCCTAGAGGGTCACTGCAGGAATGAATGCTGGCTAATTTGTAACTAATCTCAATTCCTCAATCTTGTATTTCCCATTCTCTGTTTTGTTGTGGTTTAAATATTGAAAATCTCCATAACTTTCATTGCCCTTTCTGGAAATACATAGCAGTGTATAAATAATGAAAAGCTCAGTAGATTTCTGTTTCTTGTCTTTCTTTACCTTGTCCCCTTCAACGATGATCTCAGTAAATCTCTTTGTAGCAGTATATCACTGCTTATCTCACAAATGTGTCTTAATAAGGTTATCATAAATCTACAAAGCAGGAAAGACTCATCTTCAAAATCACTGAGCATTTTTCACTTTTAAGACACTTTCCTCTCTTTATGTACTGGGAAATTGACTAACTGTGCAATTCATCTCACCAGAGGTAGGTATTATGGATATCTGCATTGAAGTTTTGTCACTGTATGTTCTCTGTATGGTTAATGAAGAGAAAGAGGGATTTCTACAGAGTGATTCAAATCTGTCTGAAGAAGAATGAATCTAGCCTAGAAATACTTGCTTCTTTCCATGAGGAAGTCTGGATTGAGTTTTTCATATGTGTTTCCAGTTTTTGGCTGGTGTAACTCCAGCAGCAAGGTGAATCTCTAAGTCTAAATACTAACCCATACTATCCAGATAGCCAGAATGGTTCAGACTTGTATATGTAAAATATCCCATCTCTTTCTCCATGCCAGTCTTACTTTTACCTAAACCACATGCAAAATGCACTCTCCAACTTATTCTTTCTCCATAGAAAGGAAGGAGGAGCCTGAGCACATCCATTGCTCTTATCTGGGCACAGACTTTCGCTCTTACTGACCATATCGGTCAGCTTGGACAGAGATGAACAAGCCACAGCACAACATAACATATGCAGAAATCACTTCTGAAGTATGTGGTTGCCTGGTCAGACTTCAGCAGCAAAAGGAGGCCCAACCATGGTCCAGGAGCCCAAGAGACAGTTCTTGGAGAAGCTTCCTCCATAGCATGCTATTGATAAGCCTGTTTAATTGTGTTTAATGGTACTTTCTCCAAGTTGTGTCGGTAGAAACATTCTGTTTGGGATTTTTTTAATCCAGCGTGCACTGTATTAACTTAAAGAGAATAATGCCCAAAGCAAACTCTTGTCTCTCATATGAAAATAAACAGCACATATTCACTCCGGCTTCGTACTTGTTTAATTCCTCCAGACTTGAAGGACAGATGAAATTAACGTCAGAATGGTACATGGGTGATTTGGGACAAAAAAGGAAAAGTTGTTACACACATGAGCGAGGTTGATTTCTCAAATACTCAATGCCTGATGAGCTGAGAGCTCTTCTAAATAGCAGCCAGAACAGCAGCTGAGATCCTCTGAGAAGCTCCGATTCCAGTTATAAGTGATGCACCCACCAGAAAACTCACTCCTATTTGGCAACAAAGGGTGCGGCTTGGAGCATCTGTCATTTTCCTTTCCTTCCGCCATAAAAATCTATCAGGCAGTTTCATCTGCAGTGCAAAGGACATGTAAATCAACACATTCAGCTGCTGGTGATGGGTGGAGAATGTGCTTGTCAATACAACAGGAAGTTGTGCCAACTGGCACTCACCCGCTCTGCTAACATCTCATACATAATGGAGGTGGTTTAATAGAGGGATGGGATGTAAAACAGGACAGTCTTCTGACTGAAAGGGTACCAGAGCATGATAATAACAAATAAATAAAGTGGACTCTGATTTGCAGCTTTTTTTTTTTTTTTTTTTTACAGCCCAAGAACAGGATTAACTAACACAATGACCAACATGGAATTGTTGCAAACACAGATGGGACTGTTTGCATCTGGATGTGTTTGTGCAGATGTTTTAAAAATATATGTATCAGCTTTGCTAATGCAGATTTGTCTGGAGATAGAATTTTGCACAAGTGTCTTAATGTCCCCCGGTAGGTCAGCTAGTTGGGAAAATTTCTTCAAGGCATGCGCTCAGCCAGTTCCTCTGCTTGCATATTTAGTATGTATTCTTAGTCACGTAATAGACACGATGACTGTAAGAACTGGTAAGTGCTTCTTGAAAAGAGAGAATGAAGAATGAAATACCATACTAAGGGCTGCAATATATTAGAAGATCTGAGGGGAAGGCTTGCTGGCTACGTTTGCCTGCCTCTAGACAGATCCATTAATCCTCTACTTCAATAACTATCGAACACACTCTAAATTAACAGCAAAACAAATTATTTTTGTGAGGAGCATTGACATTCAGGGAGAGAGAATGAGGGCAAAAGAAAAATAAATGCATTCTGTGTAATACCAAGACATTTGTATTCAGCAAGTAATAAGTGCAAGAAACTCTAGGTTTCATGAAAAAAACTGCTGGGATGAGATTCATGAAAAAAGTTTTTTTGTCCTCCCTTATATACAACAATGAGAAGTTGTCAATAGAGTATCTGTCAAATCATAAATATGTTACGCATTTCACATCCAGAAGAGCAAGCTACCCTAGCACTCACAGAAGCTGCAGCTTTTCCTCGTGCACATCTGAGTAACTCTACTGAGAAACTAACAAAGTTTCTTCTTTGCTCCAGTACAAAGGAACAGGGAATTTTCCTTTATTAGCAGGCAGCAAGTACTGGAAAGCTCCCTGCTGCAGGCACGATGCACAGCTCTGGGCAAAGGGTGCTCAAGTGCATGCACTTCTTTTGCAGCAGGAGAAGGAAGGGGAAAACATACCCATAGACGAAGGGAGCACCCAGGAGTTTGGCTGTCAGCATGCAGGGGCGGAGAGTGAAGTTGTGTGTGGGGATGCAGATGGACTGAGTGGCTTTCTGGGGAAGAGGCGAATGCTTGGTTACCACCAGTGCTCTCAGAAGTTTTGTTAAAAAACACTTTCCTCTGGTTTCTATCCGTAAATGAGAATAGTTGTGCTGTCTCATTGATCAGAAGCTTAGAAATGCTGAGGCAGTGTTACATTAAACAGCATATAGCTGGCCAATTTATGTTTGTGCCTGATCTCTGGCATTAATGTAATTCAGGGATGAGAGAATGTGTTTTGTTTTGCTTCTCAGTAACTTAATGAGAGGCATTAGCTCAGCAGCAGAGTGGCACCTCTGCTGGAGGAGAGGTGTCAGGGTACGTAAAAGCTTCCTCCTCCCTTCCCTGCCCTAGCATGTCCAGCAGGCTTGTGCTCACTTTATGCGACCAGTGAAAAGCTGAATAACTACTCTGCTACCAAAAGCAGGACACCTATCAACTCTTCCTTCTGTATTTTAGAAGATTTTCCCAAGACTTCCTTGAATTTCTGTTATTAAAACTATCTGGCTCTATAAGCCATGTGTTCATTTGGCAGGGAAATAATTTCTAGCAACAGACAAGAGCTGATTTTGCTGTCATCATGGGCAAAGAGGGAGGGAAGAATGAAAGCAATTAATAGAGCATTCTGGAATATGAAGTAAACAGAAATCCATTTTCTTCCCTATCTTCTTCACAACACCCACACTCAGTCGCACAGCTCTCTAATTTGCTCTTTTGTATGAGACAAGATTTCAGAGAAGCTGTAAGACTGGGTACATTCTGTTTAGAATAAGCAAAAACTAGCTACAGCTTGGATTTCAGGTTAACAATATGTGCAAGTCTGGTCTTTTGTTCCAGAACAAATTTCAAAATAGGGTGGGTGATGCAATGTCTAACCTGAAGAATAAAGGGGCATATTGCAATTTAGGCTGTATTTTGGCCTTATAACCTTTATGGAACTAGAAGTTCTTTCCTATTTTCCAATAACAAACTATCTCATTTGTCCATTTGTTGCCTCTCTGCTGAGATGTCTTGACATCCCTGCCGAGTAGAAATAATCCTTGCCCCCAAAACCTATAGTCTTAATGGCAAAATGTGGAGAAGTGCTGAGGCAAAGATGAGAAAAGGGCATCAGTTTTCAGGCTCAACAAAGCTAACAAGACAAATTGATTTTCTACTTGAGGGAAGTTTTTCATCTCCATCCAGCTTTCCACCTAAGCACTGCCTGTCTACACAGAGAGCTAGGATGTCTACACAGAGAGCTAGGATGTAGAGATGCAGACACAAAGCACAAGTGTGTGTTTGTCAGGAATAGGAAAATGAAGGTTTTTTGACTAGCCCCACTACATTGACAAAAATTCCCTGCTGGAGGTGAAACCTGACAGCAGTGCAGTGCTTCCACTGGATCTTTGTTCTGCTCCTGAGAGTATGGGTCACTTTGGTCACAGGTTATAACACAGCTGTCACAAGAGTGAGCAAATGCACTGAAAAGGAGATGGAATCTAAAGAAACCAGAAGTCTGCAAGCTATAACAGCAAACCACATCCAGATATTAAAGATATCATTAGCTCCACGTCAGTCCTTGTCCAAGGGTATCTGAGGGATTTGGGCAGGGGCTGAGTTTCTTTGAGCAATATAAGTAATTAAATTGACCAAATCAATGGCATTAATTGCCATTTATATGAAATCTTGTAAATGCATATCTTGTCATAGCAGAAATTTGCTTGCTCAGATCAAACCAGAGCTCTAACCAAATCTTTTCATTAAAATTTAATTCTTACATTTTCATTAACAAACTGGTCTTGGAGAATATTTTTCAAGTAAGTGGAGTGTCTTAAAAATGAGAGAACCAAGATCCCACGCCTGGTAAATCAACAATTTAGAATGGTATTTCTTTTGAGTTAAATCAAGGATCATTTACGCTATCACTTCACTATTTAAAGCATATACAGTATTAAAGAGAGATTTCACTTTGTGAAAATGACACCTTGTTGAAGACGAGAGAAAAATGATTTTTTTTTATGTGCATTGAATACAACAAGATGTATAACTCTGGTTATCCCAAAACTCCCCACTATTTTTTGCCAAGTTAGCTGTTTCAGTGCATCAAAGGTCTACCACAAGAGAACATGCCCATTCAGGCAGCCCCCCAGCAGTTATAGAATCATAGAATCACCAAGGTTAGAAAAGACCTACAAGATCATCCAGTCCAACCATCCACTTACCACCAATATTCCCCCACTAAGTTATGTCCCTTATTACAACATCTAAACATTTCTTGAAACACAACACAGCTCTGAGTTCAGCTCTTTCTTCTGGGCACAGAAGACAGCTGCCATGCAGCTGTCCTCTCTGCCCTCCCCCCAAGCCCCTTCCTCTGTCTGAAGCACCCTGACACAGAGGCAGCACAGGGGCTGATTGCAGTATCTTCTGTAGGAATTATTTTCCCTTGTGCACATTAAATCTTATTTGCAATTATTTACATGCTTTTTCTCAAACACCTCCTTCTGGGCCATTATCCCAGCCTGGCTACCCTGACAGTTTGTAAAATTCCTAATTCGAGCCAAAAAACCTAATTTGAGGCATTTTTGCCTTCTTATTTACATAGCCTAAAAACTACTTTTCTTCTCCAAATATTTTCTCCTACAAAGTTTTTAGAGGCAGCAAACTTAGCTCAGACTTTATAGTGATAGGCTGAACAAGAGTAAATCTCTCTTATTTTGCTTCTGGAAAACTGTATCCATGATTCTTCAGATCATGTATACGTATGTCCTATTTTGAGTCTACCACCAGAGAATGGAGCTCCACACAAGGTCTCACCTTGTAGCTCATATTCCTATATCCTGTATTCTAGTACCTTACTTAACTTAACATGGAAGTCTAGCTGTTATTAGCTAGCTAGATATTCTATTAGCTTATTCCCAACTGAGCAATCCTTATGTCAATAATTTACAACTTATTCCGAACTCCTCCTTTTGAAATTAAAATTTATTTTAATTGAATTTTTAGAGCTAAACAAAACCATTCAGTCATGGCATTCCACCTCCATCATGTTCTCTAATTAGCACAAGGCGAAATTTTGGAGAATCAGTTGTGACAAAAGCTCTCCTCCTTTCCATCTTTCCCCACCCCTGGCAAAATTCATATGGTTCTGAGCCAATGCACTGAAAATTACTTTAAATCTGAAATTTAAATTAATAATAGAAGAAGTCATCTGTTATAGCAAAAGAAAAAGTATACATCTAATAAGTAACAACTGTTGAGACAATTACTATATTATTAATTTAATGAGGCTTTAGCATTATTGGAAGAAAAAAAAGAAGAGAAATGGCAAACAGAAAATTGAAACTACAAAATGATATCAGCATCCATCTTTTAAAGTACCATAATGTCAAAGGATAATTGACTGCATCAGAGAAGAATAGGAAGAAGCAATAAAACAAAGGCTAAACAAAAGTGACTTTGCCATTCTGGGGAGGAGAATCATAGAATCATGGAATCATAGAATTTCTCAGGTTGGAAAAGACCTTAAGGATTATCAAGCCCAAGCACAACCTCGCCATACTCCCCTAACTAGCAACCCTCTGCTAAATCATGTCCCTGAGCACCACATCCAAATGGTTTTTAAACACATACAGGAATGGTGACTCAATCACCTTCCTGGGGAGCCAGTGCTTAATAACCCTTTCATATCCAATCTAAACTTACCCTGCTGCAACTTGAGGCCATTTCCCCTTGTCCTGTCACCTGTCACTAGTGAGAAGAGACCAACCCCACTCTCGCTGTAAGCATCTTTCAGGTATTAGAAGACAGCAATAAGGTCTCTCCTCAGCCTCCTTTTCCCCAGACTGAACAGCTCCAGTTCCTTCAGTCACTCCACAGAAATTGGTAGATTGTGCAGCCAAATGAGGTCCATAGCTGAGGCTGGTTTGTCTTCACTGTTAACTCTTCTGCAGGAGCCGCCATCTGGGCACAACAACAATAGCTTTTGCTGTTGTCAAAAAAGAGCTTATCACCATTTTGTTCTGTTCCACCAAAAGATGAGGCTTCAACATATGAAACACCACAAAGCTTCCTCTGAGAGACCAAGTGCTAACAAAGCTTTGCAGTCAAGACAAACTTGCTGGGCCAAAGAAGCTGGAAGTACCTACATATGACCAGGCTTTGCATCTTGAAGACAGTCACATCCTGAAGACCAACTAGTAAATAGGATTCGCAGATTTGAGTTTAAATGAGGTTGCCTGATGCCTCAGGTACAAGATGGCTTCATCGTGAACAAGTCAAAATAGCCAGTATAACTTTTCCTTGTGTGTTAGGAAAATACTCCTTAAACTTCCTCTTAACTTCAAGATGTTTGACCTTCTGGATTTTAGTAAATCCCTCGAACAGAGGTATCTAAAGTCTTTGCTATTTTAAGATCTTTTTACGAGTATGAATATCAATCAAAAAGTCTTGGAGTAGTCTATTTCATGCTGGGCTCCTGGGAAGTCTCCAGCTGTGTAGCTTATGATCTTGCTTCTGCCACCATTTGAGATACCACCCTTTGTTCTGTTAGTTTGCTATATATCCAGGCAGGAGACAAAAGCCAAGGAAAGAAATAGCAATTTACATTTACAGATTTAACCTGTCAAAGTTATACACGGTATAACAATTACAGAATTTATGTTAAATTGGGGTTTTTTTTTGCTTGTTTGTTTATTTGTTTGGACAATATAAGAAAACAGCATGTAAAAAGTTAAGAAAAGATATACTTTCTTGCAACACTTGATTTCAGAGCAAATCTTCACAGAAGGCTTTAGACTGAAAATCAGTTGAACTAACAAGCGCCTGATGCAGACAATGTCAATAAATAGTACTACCTATTGGCAGCTGACCTTGGAGGACTGTAGATAATATTGTAATGACGTTGGAAACAGAAAAATATTGACAACTTGTTCCTGTTCTGTGGAGGAGATAAAAACCTGTTTATTATATCATTTAGTACATGTTAAGAAGGCTTAAAATATGAGTTATCTAGGAATATTTACATGAAAGCATTAACTTGCCCACACTTACTGATAAATCCCAACATGAAAAAGAAAAGCTAACTGTAACTTAATTTTAATTCATCTGTTACTGTTTTTAATTTGGGAAAAGTGGAGCCCTGAGTTTCTTTTCTGGATCCTATACAACAAAGGAGCTAGGAACTGCCCTAGCAGATAACACAGGAAGCTTCAAGAAATGCATGGCGTCCACTCTCCATTGATGCATTGGAAACATGCCTGAGCATACAGCAGCCTGGCCAAAGGACAAGGCAGGATGGGAAGCGGTCTACAGAACGGCTTTGCCATCCCTCATCTCAACTACACTGAGCATCAACTTTCCAGATGAATTATTGACAACAGCTGTGTTATCCTCTGCTTTCTGCAGCTGCTCTAAGAGGAACTGCATGCCAAGTTTGCTTTTTTTCTCTCAGTAGTTCCCCTCCAAGGGCAAATGAAACACTTTGCCACTGCTGCTTCATGGTATTTCCAACATGGTTATGGGCCATGCAAGGATATAAAGCTTGCAAATGAGAGGGCCTGTTCTGATCTGGTACTTCAGTACTTATCTTCCTTGTTTTCAGATTAACTTTTTTAACCGTGTCTCCTTTGTCCGTAAAAAGATCAGAGCTCTGATTACTGGCAAGAAAATGCCGTGTTGAAAATCGGATGTGTTTGGACTGTGATTAGACCATAGTCTAAGCAGGGAAAATATCAAAAAATTCAATTACTTCTTGAGATTATTTACATAGGGAAAGAAATTTCTAAGCATTCATGTAAGAATCTCTTTACGCACTGAATTCTAGATAAAACAACAAAAGATATTATTTATATTTCTAATGAACACTTACTCATTTGAGGAAGTCAAGCCAGTCCTGAGAAAACAGCTTTTTCTTTTGGTTCTTTTGCCTTCGTCCTGCACAAGAACTAAAAGTGAAAATCTCAGAAACATCATGAAATAAAAGCAGTAAGTCGTGGCATGATTCAGAATTGTCATGCTCTAGTAAAAAGAACTTCTGCTAGTGAGTCATAATGCTTAGCATATATGAAACACTGCTTTGCCTAACAGTGTTATGTATCCCCAAGTGAACCATCAGCGTAAGGATGCAAATTACACTACTGAGTAAATGTTTTTATATTCCCTTCCAGAAAACACAGTTTAACTGCCAACGCTTGGGCAAGCTGCGCTGCCTTGTACTTGCAGAAGGAAGGACAGCACTCTGGCAGTGTCCCAGCCTGGCAAACGACACTGAAGTTCTTTTCCCTGCACTTGCTACTACACCCACTTGAATGTACAGAGCTAAGGCAAGTCAACAGAAAAATGAAAGTGAGGGACCTAACTGTCTAAAGGAACATAACTCTAAATTCACAGCTACAAATTCAGACCTAAGATTTAGGCCAAATTAGGCAAACGCTTTTTCAGTATGTAAACCAACTGAACAAAAAAAAGTTGTTTTATGTTCCCCAGCACACAAGCTAACTTATCATGGAGCAAGAAAACCTGCCCATGTTATCATAATCAAGTGCAAAGAGACGTAGTAGTTTTATCACTAATCTAAAATAAATTACTTTCTGCCAGAATGGCTACAGTCTCTTTCGATTTCTCTGCTACCTGATGAAGCATTTCTGAACATGGTGGCTCAAGATCCATGATGATTTTGTTGGAGATACCAAGAGAGTACTTGAATACTAATAACTTAGCCATGAGCAACTGACCAAATGTTGCATTTCTAGGACCTGATCACCAAATATCACACACAGTTGTACTCAGTCCAACACTTTTGGCTGTCAGGCATGGCTCAGTTGCAACAACCAGACTGCGGAAGACCATGCACTGAGTAAAGCCATGCTTAGAGAACAGCTACTTACCTGTTCAGTACGTTACTTTTTCTTTTAAGAAATAGTTCAGCAACAGTACAAGATTTGAGCAATAATTCATACTCCTCAGTTTTGAAGTTGCTGTGGATGTGTAATGCTGCACTAACAGGTACATTGTGCCTTGGGATTCAGTTCGAGAACAGTGATTATGTGACTTGCAATCTGTAATCACATTCACAAGTTCAAGTTGTACCAAAATTTTATTTATTTTTCTAATCGAGGGAATGTATATAGCCTGTTCATTTTCCAGAAGTTTTTAGTCCTACCAATGAGAATCATCAGTCATTCAGGACTGCTCAATTAATTCTTGTAAATTCACTTTTCTTGTCATTTGCTTCTCCAACAGTAACATACTGTGAACTCCAGGAACTTCTCTGTGAGTCTCTCTCTTTCAGTCTCTTTTTACTCATGATGGTCTGTCCTTGGCTTGTTCTTCTTCTCCCCTCTTATTGTCTCTTTAAATAATCTCACCCTTCATTTCACATCAACATCTGCAACCAGATTTGCAAAACTGCTCTGTGCTTGTCTATCACATTCAATACAGAGCTGCTGTGACTGTCTTGCCATCAGGTACAGGCAACGTTATTTTAGCTGATTTTAATTATTGGTGACTGTAGAAGATACTCTGAGATTCTGGGAACTCAGATAATTCAAGTTAAATTACACTAAAGGATAAACAAAAGTAAACATTGTAATTAAAGATTCTAAATTCCAAATGTTTTTTGGGTTGGTTTTTTTTTTTTTTTTTTTTTTTGAGAAATTAAGGCCTCCAAATGATCATACAGCTAATGGGAATAAGATAATGAAAGCTACCACAATTCTGGAGAAAGAAAAAAAAAAAACCTCATGAGAGAAAACTTGAGTTTTTCCTTTCAAAAATACTCAAACAGAATAGGAAAACAAAAATAGTAGATCAACTATTTTTTACTAAAATTGCAAATTGAGAAGTGATATGATAAAGAACAATGGAAGGAATAAAACATTTTAAGAGGAAGACAGGGAAAGAAACATATGAAATCAGATTAATCGCTTGGGCAGCAAAAGCAAATATTGCAGCTTTGATAGCCTGCTCAGCTTCAGGGCAAATCTTGACTTCTGGAAAACAGTTAAAGCCAAAGAAGCAAAAGAAAACCAGATAAATGTAGCATTAGCTATCATAGGTGGCATGTATCACACAATATCTCTTTTCAGTAAGAAACTGATTTTCAAAAAATGGCTTCTATATGATGTAATGGATCTCATCCATCAGTACTTTCACATAAGAGTGACAAGCTGTCCCACATCATTATTTATTGCTGAAGTTGGAGAGAAGAAAACAAATATGAGTGCTCCAAGTTAATCAAACAGATGGGTTTATTTTTTGTTTCTTTTTCTTTGTTACTGTTTACTTTTTTGTTATCTTCATATAAGACAGAAAATTATGCCTAGTATAGAAAATGCAAGTACTGGTGTTTGGGAGTTTATTAGGGAGATTTTCAAAAGTAGGCACAAAATTTGAGGTGTCTCTTACCTTGCATTTTCACAACTGATCCGACACATCATTTGGATACTTTTCAATGAAGTTTGGTGATGAAAGATGGCAGGGACCATCGTTCATTCAGAAAAAACTTGGGAGACCATACAGGAGGAACTGGATGATTGCTGTGGTTTAACCTGATGGGTTGCTGAACACCCAGTCATTCA
Source organism: Tympanuchus pallidicinctus (assembly GCF_026119805.1). Classification (NCBI taxonomy): domain Eukaryota; kingdom Metazoa; phylum Chordata; class Aves; order Galliformes; family Phasianidae; genus Tympanuchus; species Tympanuchus pallidicinctus. Next base: position 611,973 of record NW_026294659.1, read on the forward strand.
CTCACCCCCCACCCCCACTGCTTCCCAGCTGAATGGGGGAGAGAACTGAGAAAAACAATGTACAACCCATGGGTTGAGATAAAACTATTTACTAAGATGGAGAAAAGGAAAATAGTTATGACTGTATATATACATGACTGTATATAGTAAGTGATGCATAAGCATTTGCTCATAGCCCCCCAACTGATGCCCAGCTAGCCCCCAAGCAGTGGAAGAGAGCAAGATGAACTTCTATCCCCTTCAAAACTCCGTACACATGATGTCATATGGTATGGGATATCCCATTGGCCAGATGAAATCAGCTGTCCTAATTCTGTTCCCTCTCAGGTCTTTGGGCACTTTGCTGCAAATGGCCTTAACTCTGTGAAACACTGCTTAGCAGTACCTATAAACATCAATGCTTTATCAGCCTGACAGGCTTGAAAAGTGAGCCCATGAGAAATCTAATGAGGTTCAGTAAGCTTAAGGGTAAGGTGTTGCACTTGGGTGACAGCAATCCCAGATATGAGTACAGACTGGGAGATCAGCTCCTCCAAAGCAGCCCTGCCGAGATGGCCTTAGGTGTCCTAATGGACAAAATGCTGGCCATGAGCCAGCAGTATGCTCTTGCAGCCCAGAAAGCCAACCATATCCTGGTCGATATCAAAAGAGGGATGGCAGCATGTAGGGGAAAGATGATTGTTCCTCTCTACTCTGCTCTTGTGAGGCTCCAGCTGATTTATTGTTTTCAGGCTTGGGGTCCCCAGTAAAATAAGGTTGCAGAGCAGTTGAAGCAAATCCAGAGGAGGGCCATGAAGACAATCAGACTGCTGGAGTACCTTTCCTGTGAGGAAAGGTTGAGGGAGTTGGGATTGTTTAGCTTGGAGAAGAGGAGACCCCAGAGAGACTTCATTGCAATCTTCCAGCTCTTGAAAGGAGCTTACAAGCAGGAGGGTGACTGACTTTTTACACAATCTGATAAAGATAGGTGTCAGGGTTTCATGATTTTTGTTTATCAGTATTCCACATCATAACATCATGTACTGCGCTGGGAGTTTAACTGTTAATGCTCAAGTTCCAGATACCTGTCCAGAAGAGAAGAACTATATTCCCCAGGGGTCTTTGCAGTCAGAGAGTAGATATAACTCCTGGCAAGGTCACCTGATGCTCACTTCTTCATCTGAACTTCATCTGCTCTCCTCCTGTTTCCCTGCTGCTCAACTGAACTGCACATCTCACCTCAGCATTATGGTGAGACCTATCCACCTTTTGGACGTTCTATCTCTCATTCTATATGATTTATTAGCTTCAATTCGGATTATACTGTATTATAGTGTGTTATCTTGCATTCCAATATTATATTTAGTAAATTAGTTTGTTTCTCCTCAGATCGTTGCCACTGTTTTTAATTATTTTGGGGTCCCCTGTTCCTAGTCACAGAACTGGGCCGAACCAGCCTGCAAACTGTTGACAACAGGGAATAGCTTTAAGCTAAAAGAGAAGAGATTCATATTAGATGTTAGGAAGAAATTCTTTATGTAGACAGTATGAGGCACAGGCATAGCTGCCCAGAAAAGCTGTGGTGCCCCATCCCTGGAGGAGTTTAAGGCCAGGTTGCATGGGACCCTGGGCAGCCTAAGCTGGTGGGGGGCAGCTCTGCCCTCAGCAGGGAATAGAAACTGGGTGGCTTTAAGCTTTCTTCCGACACAAACCATTATTATTCTATGAAGATTGTTTTTCTCCTTGAACAAAAGCATGGCTGAAACTAAGACAATAACTTTGAGGGTTGGAGTTGAACTTCTGAAATTTGCAAGTTTGTGTTTGATGTGTCTGAAGACCTTCTGCTATGAGGTCATCACTGGAAAAAGATAAAGGAAAACAAGAAGTTATCTGTCAATAACAGAACAGTTATAAACAATCAGTACTATGACAGCCGAGGGAGACAAAAAAGAAAAAGAAAAAAAAAGGGAAAGGAAATACATGTCAAGTAAATGATTTCCAAAGGAGATATTCAGAGGTCAAGAAATATGTGCAGCATAAGAGGAAACTTGCTACTAGCATGATTACCAGCAGTAGCTGAGGATTCATCTTAACTGAAGAGACTCCTTAATAATCCAAGTGATTCCAAAGAAAAGAAATGGCCATTCTTACTATCCTCAGTACTGTTTTGTACTGCACACAGTATCTTCAGTCCCTTTTACAACTTATGTTTGGAGCAAAGTTTTGGAGGTGTTAACATATGCAAGTTTTGTTTGAAGTTATGCACCAATTTGCACTTTGCACTTTGTACATTTGTCCATTTTTAAATTCACCAGAGGAAGTTATCAGTGATGCTTGTACAGAGCATTGCAAGTCAGCTTTAGAGAATTTGATTAGACTTCATTCAGTGGAACACGGAAGCCCTGTGTGGGATGTCAAGCCCAGGAGAAATATGATTCATCTGCTCTGGTATCTGCCACAAATTGGATGGCTCACTGCCATAGCAATGGCCAGCAGCCCCTGGACTCAAATAGTACAAAGCTTGAGGGTGTCTGTGTACATCCAAAGTTCTGTTTTGTTTTACAGTATAAATTAAATCTTTCCAAGAATAGATACTCAGAGCTAATTATTTCTGTGTCTCTACAGAAAGGGATGTTTTTGCCCAAGAAATTAATAGACAAGAGGTGTAGTTTAACCAATTCATGGTAAGTACTCAGATTTGTTACTACCCAAGTAACTAATGAGATGCCCAATTTGTTTCATGGTTCCATAGAAGGCATGAATTGCTTAACTTCAAACACATATAGAAAAACTGCCTGTATGTCTTTGAGTTGCCACTATGGCCACACAGCTCTGTAACTGTCTAAAGCATTTTTTCCATTGGGGGTGAGTGTCAGGATGGTAAAGAAAAAAGCAAAGGGAAAAGGAAATAAGCTTTGAATGGAAGTAATATTCAAATTGAATTTGTGATGAGGAAGTTAACCAGCCTCCTATTTGAAAGAGAAGGTACTTGAGGTCATAGAGAGTAAATGTAGATAACGTAAATAGGAACAAATGGTATCAGGACATTTACTTATAAATCGTATTTGTATAAGGCTATAAGAAAGTTGCAGTTAGAGCAGAACTGAAAGATCACATTATCACAAAAGAACAAAACAAAAGGACAGCAAAAGCCTTTTGATGTAAGTTGTGTGATGATCGGGTTCTCAAAAATCCATAGCAATGGTCCAGCTACTTTCTTGAAATGCCACAAGTAACTTTCTACGTACATGGTGGAACAGTGGATCAGTGTGGAGGAAGCAACAGCCACAGACTGAGAAGAAATTTTCTCTGTGCTAAGGAAAATCCTTTCCTACGTAGGGCCTTCTTTTCTCTACAAGTGACCAGACAGATGCCTGATCAGATACAGCTTCTCCTTTGTCAGGGTGCCTGTATCTCTGATACACAGCCAAGAGCATAGATATAGTATGAGAGGCAGAGAATTCTGGAGGAAAAGGTCTGACCGTTCACACCCTTCTCATGTCAGAGTAGGGAGAGAAATGAGGATGAAACAAGGTCCTTGAGATGGGGACCAAAATGGGCTGGCAAAAGAATGGCAGTAGACATAGACACATGGCTTCTGATTGGAGGGAAGACAGAAAGAAAAAATATGAGAGAAAGGAGTCAGCAAAAGCCAGTCAGCACCAAGCTATCCTGTCAGAGTTACATTGAGTTTCCCCTTTTTATTCCAGCTCTGATGGTTCCTGCACGTGGGCACTGGTTTCCTAAGCTGAAAGGAGCCATAACTGCGTTGATGAAGGAAGTTAGTTTCAGAAGCGTTTACATCATGTTGTGTAGAGCTGTGTGCTTCGTCATTTTTAAAGTCTGTGACAGCATCTGCAAATATACAGCAGAAGTAAAACCCAGGCTGGACCTAGGCTAAACTTATCATGCCATTTGTTTCCAGACACCTACACATAAGCAAAAAAATTATCACAAGTGATCTCACATCTACATCAAAAAATGTTGAAATTCTGTCATTTTTTATAACTGCTTTCAGAAGAAATGTTACTCTGCATTTCTGTCTGAAATGCCACCTGACAATATCAAAAAGACCAAGTGCTGCCCAAGGACTGAACTGAAATGTCAGGCGGTGCCTCACAGCAGCTCTCTGTGATATTATTCCAGTGCAGGCTGACTGATTGACATATCAGCTACTTGGAAATATCCTCCATTGAGGTTGACTGTGGAGGTGATAATAAGACCAACCTCATTCCTGCTCTGTAGCTTTTAGCATGGAAAACAAATAATAACCTGAGCAATGGAAATTATGAAGTCCATTCCCCTTTGCCATCTGATCCCTATGGCTGGCTTTTGGGCTGTCAACAATAACCTCTCCCTCAGAAAGGCACTGCTACAGTCTCTCTCATTTACCCAGCTGCTTGTTTTCAGGAAACTCAGTTTTCTAGTGTGAACTGGAAGTTGCCTGCAGTTCAAAAGTTAGTAGAGTAGAAAAGACACATGGACTTGTACAAAGACACAGAGGCCAAGGAAGCATTACTTCCTTTGGGGACCAAGCTTAAAAATAAGCTGTAACAATCACTTCGCAGGCAGATACAAAGAAAAATATATCAATAAAGAGAAAACTGCAGCTTAAATGGAATGTAATACTGATCTCAGTATTTGTTTTCAAGTGCTAAAACAGAATACAGCACTGTAATAATCAGGTGCCCATTCCACCTCCAAGCAAACCGCTGAAGAAATTAGTCATCATTTCAACAGTTAATGGAGTAAGCACTCTGAATAATTTTGTTTGAAGATCTGACGTCGCTTATGTGGCAAGCCAGAGCACTAAAACCCACACAAGCACTTAGACTGAGCTTGCATTAAGAGTTCCATAAGCTCACAGGCGCACTAAAAATAGTGATGGGGGATCTAAGGATGCATCAAGTGTCAGATGCTGTTGACACCCAAATGCTTTCAAGCCAAAGCAACAAATGCCGTGTCCATCTCATCTCTTACAGATACCAAGGACTGCCAAATCCAAATTCCTCAAATACCTTGATCTTCGTAGAAAAAGTTGATCCTTCCTCCAGATTCACATGAGGAGGTTCTCACCTGACATTAATGGCTCTGTTCTACTTTTACCATCTTGCTTCTCCCTTTCCCAGGAAGCAAGGAGTGCCCTACAATAAGGATAATGGGGTGAACATGGCCACCCCTTTGGGCTCATTTTACCCCACTGGGTCCCCCAAATCCCCCCTGAGTTTTCAGCGTGGCTAGCTCCCATCATGGGGGTCCAGAGGCTGGTTAAGCACTGAGTTTCCCAGAAGGAAGAGCATTTCTCTTGTGCACAGGAGCCCCAGACAGAGCAAGGTGGCCCAGGGGGAGAAAGACCATGCAACCTTATGCAGTGGTGGAGGCCTGGTAGGTGATCGGAGTGTCTGTCCTCACTGATGGGCAGAAGGGAGTTGAATGGAGGATGGAGAAGTGATGGCTGGTGACCCTCCAGGGACTGACTTCATCACATCTCCAAGCAGCCAGTTCCAGTGTATTACCACTATTTAGGAGAAGTGTTTCCTAATATACAACCCCCCCAAACCTTCCCTGACACAGCTTGGGGCTATTACCTCTCATCCTATCACATTTACCTGGGAGAAGAGGTGACAGTGCACATCTCTTCTGAGAGGCAGTCTGTGCCCATTCCAGAAGTGAGCAGTGGCTCCCTGAAGTGTTGAGGGAATACAGCCAAAGACAGCAGCTGTAGCCTGGCAGGCACAGGGTTTAGGAGGTAAGAAATGGATTGAATTTTGCTTTCCTGCATCACATCAGCTTTCCCATGTCCCTGAACACACACAAATTTATGTGACTCCTGAGGAGGGCTGTGCTTGCTGGCAGAGATGCTCTGGGCAGACAACTACCCTCAGATCCTTTGCTGCTGTTTAAAACAAGCATCTGGCATGACTACCCATGTCAGGAGACAAAAATCAAACTGCTCATCAATATTCTGCTAACAACATATCTCCATTTTCCTTCTGCAGCAGAGAGAATATGAAAAGGACAAAACCCTGTTCTGGTTTTCTCTCTCTTACTCCTCCTCCTTGTTGCAAGGGATACCTAGTCCAGTCATGACAGACTCTACTCTTCTCTCCATTCCTGTTACCTCACGCAGTTCCACATGCAATCAAATCCTGCAGCTTTTTTTTTTTTTTTAAATATATCTTTTAGAAATATTTTAGCTCTCACTGCTTCCCCCTCCGAAGCTGAGAGTCCAGATCCTCTTATTATCTGTGACAAAGCACTTTTGGAAAAAATTCCTGAACACTTCTGACTCTTCCTGGCATTTTTTTCTGCACCATCTCTCACCTGATACCACTCCTCAGGACAGGAAATGTCCCCAGGTCCTCCAAGCAGTGCTGGCAGTCTAGTTCTCACCTAGGTACAGAGAAACTGCATGATGCTGTTTGATACGCATCACAGCTGGGTAGGCTGCCAGGAGAGATGGGGGAGGGGGAAGTGCAGCTGTGGGAGACACTGATTAGCAGAGTGGTGGTCTGCTGTGACACTGATGGTGATGGGATCAAATATGTGGAAGGATTTAATGAAAGCTCTTGCTTAGTCCATGGGCATCTTTTCCTGCAATAAGCTACTTCTTCAATTGGGATCTGAAGGCTATGTAAAGCCATGGTTTCTCCAAGGCCATGAGGTATAAGGCACTTTTGTGGTATTTGCAATGAGAGCTTCAAGTCTCAATGTCTCCATCCATGTTATTCTTAAAAAAAATAAATAAATAAATAAAAAAATCAGAAGAGACAAATTTACAGGTATATGTTACTGCATTTCTTCCTCCAGCCCATCCTGCATCTGAAGACTATTCAAACTGCTCTAGTCAAGGGAGAACACTGTGCAAGCTAGAATGACTCGAAGACACAGGACCAGGGGATTATCTCTAGAGTCTGTGCATGATGATCCACCTGCCTTCCAAGTGGCTAGCTCAAGAATAAAGGGTCCAGAAACATTATGGAGAAAGCAGAGAGCTGGAGACAATCCCGCAAAAAAATCCCGCAGATACACCTTCTTACCCTATCCCAGCTTACTGCACATCTTGTGTGCAATGGGAGTTTCAGTGAAGTGCAGATAAAACCAAGTCATTAGGAAGTGGTTAGGTATTACATGGCTTTTTGCTAGATTTCACAAGATATGGCCTAACAGCTTCGTTACATGTGACTAAATATGACACTTAGCGGCACAGACCAAAGCTCAATCATCTTGCTGCTTTTTTTTTTTTTCCTAATTGTACCCTGTAGGTAACCCTCACCTTCTGTTTGTCTGTCTCTCTGTAAGCACTGTATGATGCAGTACATCTCTTCTGCTACTTTGCCACACATACCTTGTCCACACTGATACACCATCCTATGTGTTCCCAACTCCGTACATCAGAGAAATCTGATTTCCAGGATGAAAGTGAACGTAGTCAGCATTGGTATTTTTTTGAACTTCTCTAAGGATATCCGTTTAGATAAATGCAATTTATTTTCAATTCATTGAACCCTGTAAGACCATGAATATCTTCATATACAGTGGAAACATCCTTTTCCACATTGACTCCATTTTTTCAGTTCTCAGTTTTGTTTCTAAGTTGTTTATTACTGGTATAGGTGTTGTATTGTTGTTCATTTTTGGTGTGGATTTTTAGAACCAACAAATCTTTTATTATAAAGATAACCAACAACAACAAAACCAACAACCAAGCAGAACTGCAAGACTTGATGCAAACATTTTCAGCATCAGAAATGCTGGAAACTCCAAAACGTTGAAGTAGACCTCAGTAGAAAATAATCTTAAATATGCTACTGAGGATTGTAGTGAGCTTTATAGATTAGTTTTTCAAGGTTTTTTTTCTCCCCAACTGGCTGAAGAAGGTTACTAGTGAGACAGAAAGCAATCTTACATGTACATGCCTAGCTAACACTTGGCAAACACTGCAGTGACAAAGTACATGAGCTCTCAAGGGCTCATCTCAAGCCTTCAAAGCTACTAACAACTTGTATCTATAACTTCTTAACACCAGGGCTCCCATCTTCCTATCCAGTATGTCTGAGACACACAGCTTTTCCACAGCCTAGCTTGTGATTTAACATATATTAGATCTAATGTACCTGAAGAGTAGGGCTGAGGCTCCTCAGAAATGTCAGACCGGGATGATTGGGCTGCCTGTGTACCGTGCCTGCTTGCTCCATGGCATTCAGCTTCCTGAGCACAGTATTGCAATACCCGCTTCTCCCTGCAGCTCCAACTTAGATGTCCTGCATCAAAAGGTCAGTTTGTGCACCATGGCACTGAAGTTCAGAGAGGATGCCAGTCTTGATTAGGGAAAATAAGGGAGAAGAACTCACTGTATGGGTACATTTCAGTAAAAACAACAAATTCACAGAATCATAGAATCATTGAAGTTAGAAAAGACCAATAAGATCACTTAGTCCAACTACCAACCCACCACTCACGCCGACTAACCACATCCCTTAGTGCCACATCCACGCAGTTCAAGAACACCTTCATCACTTCCCTGGGCAGCCTATGCCACTGCATCACTGCACTTTTTGAGAAGTATTTCCTAATATTCAACCCAAACCTCCCCTGGCACAACCAGAGTCCATTCTCTCTCATCCTATCACAGAATCACAGAATTGTAGTGGTTGGAAGGGACCTCCAGAGATCATCGAGTCCAACCCCCCTATCGCTGTTACTAACCTGAGGAGTGAGTGACATAGCTCACAAGTCTCTAGCTCTCCAGCACCAGAGAGATGAATAGCATGACAAAGTGGAATTTGAATGGATGGGGTGTGCATGAGAGCAAAGGAGAGCAAGAAAACCTTGTTTTCTGCAAGGCACTGGCAGGAAGAGCGTTGAGTAGCAGAATAAAGTGATCAACTCATTGCCTGCTCACTGCTTTTCTGTGAAAATAGCGTTTACTCATGTTTTCTAAGCAAACTAGACCACAGCAAATAAAGAACTGAATAGATAAGTCTATGAGTTTTATCCTCTTAACAGAAAGATTCAAAATTCCTCCAATAAAATCTAGTTAGCTTAGGATAAAATGAGGCTGCACAGTGATTTACACCTTACTCTTTTGCTTATTTTTGACTCAACGTTTTTTCATCTTCATACATGTTGAAGTTTGATTTTTTTATCTCTTTCCTGTTGTTTTGACTAAGTTTGAGATGCAAAATCCACATGGAGAAAGATTGGTAATCTTTGCTGTTCCTCAGTATGATTTTCAAGAGCATAGTGCTGTTATGTTTACTTTTCATCAGAAAAAGTGATTGGTCTTTGATAATGAAAGCTTAAAACCTGGCTAAGGATCAAGCTGCTCATGAAGGCCACTTTGAGGAGACATCTGATAGTGAGGAACTGGCAAAGAGAAAACAGGGATTCAACTTGAACAAGCAAAAATAGGAAGCAGAACCACAAAGTTGGAAAAATAGTCTACACAGGAAGAGAAATGGGAAGAAAAGAGTAACAGAAGAAAAGGAATGCATGGTAGAATGGAAGACAGTAAGAGAGTGATTTGGGAACTGAAAGCACTTTGGAGATTAAAAGGTATGCATTATGTACCCTGCTGGGGAAGGGACAAGATGTATGCAAAGCACTGAGTGACAACAAGGAAAGGGAAGTCACTATGCTCAATGCTGTCATTCAGATCCTAAAAAATTTATTTTGATTCTCAGCAGTGAAAGAGATCTTCAGTGGTATTTGGAATTGCTTAGCATGTATGTCCCCAGCATGACATACAGCAAAGTGCATCACATTCTCAGTTCAGCTACCCAGAACAAGAGTCCAAGGTTCCCTAAAGGGGAATTCAGACTGTGCTGGTTTTTCCAGGCTCATCCATTGCCTTTCATCTTATTAAGTTGTGTGTTCAGTTACAATCTTGATTTTTGATGAATATTCCTGTAACACTCTACATCTGGTCAATGAGTAAAAGAAAATAGACCTCATGGCAAATCAACTTTCTGGACATTATGTAGTCTCCCTAAAAATGCCAGTGTTATCAAAGCAGTTACAGCAACAAAAGGAAAACAACAAACAAACAACAAAAATGCATAGTTTCTACATTTTAAAAGGGTATTTGTTATGTTTATAATTGCACAAGAACAACATTTTTATTAGATGTTGGGGAAAGCATTTTACTGCGACACTGGTGAAGTGCTGAAACAGGCTGCCCAGAGAGGTTGTGGATGCCCCATCCCTGGAGGTGTTTAAGGTCAGGTTGGATGGGGCCCTGGGCAGCCTGGTCTAGTACTTGATCTAAGAGCTGGCAATGCTGTCTGTGGCTGGGAGGTGGAACTTTGTGATCCTTGAGGACCATTCCAACCCAAACTGTTCTGTGTTTCTGTGATTCTATGATTTTAAGATCCTGGGCTGGTAAGAAAAGTCCAGAGAGATATGAAAGACCAAGGCTTACTCCAGTTTTGTTTCTCTGCACCATGACTTCACACATTTAAGGAGAGCAACTTAATACTTTGGCTCCTACTTTTGTCATGGTCAAGTTGTACACTGGATGCAAGATTAGTATTCACACTTGGGCAGTGTTTCCAAAGGCTCATTTTAAAGCTGAAATCCTCCTTTTCCTGACAGACCAGTCTCTAATCAAGTCTGAAAACAGGGAAGAGTTTCTGCAATATGTGTCTAGCTTCTCAGATGCTGTTGTAGAAAATATCTAAAAGTAAGATTTAAAAGTTCAAGGGCAGAAAAATCAAGAAAGACTGACAACCACTTCAAAAGATGCACTTACCTACTGTGGCTTGGTCCTAAAGTAGAAATATTTTATTTCTAGCCTTCTTTCTCATGGGTTCTCTATTTTCACATTTATAACTGTAAAACAACTTGTGAACAAGTTAAGAAGGTCTCAGTTTTGATCGTGATGAGTATTCCCCATCCAATACAAAGCATGTTAAGCAGATAATTGACCTGGTTTGCTACTTTTATCACAGCATCTCTGCCTTTCTTTCATAATGCTGTACAGCAATATAACTTGATTGGTCTTCACTGGAAAAGTACTTCATGACTGAGACTTACCCTGTGTAATGTTTAATATTCAGTTGATTTGTAAGCCCTTCCTTCGCACCCTAAGTGATGTCAATCTTGACCTATTTATTTTCCATTTCCACCCCAGTGTTTTCTCTCAGTAATCTCCACCTTAAAATTCACTTTCTCAGTGATTTCAGAATAATTTATTTTGTCTTCCTTCACATTCTTCTGTATGATGCTTTGCTTTTATGTGGTTTCTCAAAGCACATACCACATAAACCAACACTGTACTATAGTTGCTGTTTCACTTGTTTGCTTTCTGATGCACAGCTTCAGTTTTTCTGTATCTTTCTATGACTTTCCAGCTGTCCTTCATCCAACTAGCCCTCACACCAACCCCTGGCAGCCAACAGAGTGCTGGCCCCTGGACAACAGTTGCAGTTTTTTCATTATAATTTGTACTGTAATGACAGGAAATGTGCAAATTCCACAGTCAATTGGAAACAATGTATTAATTGTCAGTCTCCAAAACAAGTACTTTCCTAAAGCCATACTTCTTGATCACACATGAAACAATAAGTAGTAATCAATCTGTTTTAAATACGTACGGAATACTACATCTACATAACAAAACAGTTTGTTATCTTCACTATTGTTACTTCCCGCAACATAGAAGTTAATTCCAAGCAACACGATATCTGCTGTTAGTGAAGACAACAGTTCTTTTCTACCCACACTGACTAAATATGATTTCCCTGCTGGCGAGCAAGGCTATGCAATTTTTTTTTTTTAGTACTTTGTTACTCTTCAGATAAAATACTATGGTAGTCCTAGCTACAACGCTATGAAAGTAGTAATTAACCATGTCTTTTTGTGTAGTTGAACAACATTTGTCAATCTGGATGCTGAAGTCTTGAAACTTACAAGCTGATGTAAAACAAGATCACTTCTGCTTTTGAGACAGAAAGATAAGCTTAGGTGAATTGAGCTGTGGAACTCAGTATTTTGTCTCCTGGCTGATTAAAAAAGCAATATTGTATTTGGTTCAGTTTTACTGAAGTAGAAATGGATGCACACTCTTCACACCAATTTTTTCTTATCAAACCTGTCTATTTACTCCCTGACTGTTCCACACACTGAGAATTGAAGTTTTCAAATTGAAATTTAGAAGTGGATGTATATTCTTCTTCTTCTCTTCATTAGGGAGACATGCGAGTACTAAAACCAATAACCTTTTCTACTAACAAAAAAGTAATGCCAGCACTGTGCACTTTACAAATACATAGCAAGACTGGGACAGGAGGAGCTCCAAAAGCTATCAGAAGGGGCAGAGTGAAACTTGGAGAGATTAGGAGAAATGTGAATTCCAACTATGTATTACATGTGGTGTCTGAAAGGTCAAAATACAGCAAAACGCTGTGCTATGAAAGACAGCCATACAGCGATCATTGCCATACAGTGATCATTGCAGGCATGATTAATGAAGCAGAGAAAGCACTTCAAAAATGTAGCTTGAAGGAAAGCAAGACTGGGTAACATCACTATTTTTTTAGAAAATAATAGAGATATGCTTATGTGTAATCAATGAATATAAAGATGCTATAATTATGAAATAAACAAGAGAGTTTGGCAAAGCAGATCACAACAACAAAAAGAGGATAGATAGAATGCCTACTTACAGCCTGAGCTCACTGCAAAACTCTAGAGGAGGGATCCCCAGAAGAGATCCTTCCCTACTGGTAGCCAGCTCTTAAATAGGTCTAGGAAAGGTGGAGCCAGGCTCCACCCCTTCCAGCAGCACAGGTGAATTGCCTTTATCTGTGCTCCCAGGGCTAACTCATTGCTCTCCTCAGGTGTTCAATCAGAGGTTCAGGCCATGATTCAGCAGTTCCCATACAACCTAAAAAAAAAAAATAAAAAATAAAAAAATAAAAAAAAAAAAGGTATATGAATGGAAAGAAATCAAAGCACAGAGGTTGAGAAAGGAAACTTGTCCCCACAGCATTTGGTCAGGGAGTTCTGTACAAATGCACTTGTACATTTATTGACTGGAAGGACAAAGCAGAACCAGGACAGTGGCACAGAGAGAGGATGGGGGAAGAAAAGATTAAAGTATGATAAAGAAATAGGCTGCTCTGTTTCTCTGCACAGAAGGTGAAAACTAAAGGGAGAATGTTAGAGCTAAATCCTCAATTCCGTGTCAGTTATATTACTGGGGTATTCGAGGAGAATTTCTAAGTATCATCTTAAATTTTCAGATTTGAATGTTAGCAGAGTCCTCAGGGAAAAATGACTAAAAAGAAAATACGTAGCTTTCATCTGAAGTGATAGATGTAAATAAAACAGTATTTCTGCAAAACCACTGATATTTGCAAATCATAATAAGATTTTTTTGTTTGTTTTTTTGTTTTGTTTTGTTTTGTTTTGTTTTTCTCAGAACATTCTACTAGGCTGCAAGTGTCCATTTTGAGGTAGATATCATCAAGTAGAGGATGAAAGGGAAAAAGCCTTCTATATATTACTTTATGCCTTTCTGGAAAGGAGCTGCATAAAAAAAAAAGTAACTGGAGTCTCAGAAGAACCTGTATTGTCAGAAAGGAAATAAAATAAAACCTTGGCTTATTGTGATCCCTGGAGAAGAAATGGTTGATCCTTATTAGTCATGGCACCCGATAACATGAATAAAACATGAGCTAAGTTCTTTCAATAAAACCCTTTAGATGGAGTCTGTGATCCATGCAAATCTACTAAAGCGATCAAAATAGAGGGGTTTTCTAATTATCAGCACACTGCAGTTTTCCCATCTTTGAATTAATCCAATGCTAAACACATCAGTATGCTAATAAGCCTACATTTACTGCTCTTCCTTATCTCCATTGTTAAGATTTAAAATCATTTTTGTTCAGTTTGGGGACACCTTTGGCTACTATTTTTGCATTGGTTGATGATTTTACTGACTATTCAGGCCTACTAACTTCTGCTTCTTTTATGTGTTCCATGAGAAAGACAGTGCTAAAAGCAACATAATCACTGACATAATAAAAACTCATAATTGGTGCTTATTGGTGTATATTATGTTTCTCAGTATTGCTTATAATTAAATTGACAATTCTTATGTTAACTTTGCAGTATTTCAATGTAGCCCAGTACCCTGGGCTTCAATGTTCTTCAGTGAACAGAGTAAATAAGAAACTGATGAACCAGTCCTAGGGGATATGAAAGAGAAGGCCAAATACTCTCTCACTCAGGACAAAGAGCACGAGACAGAATAATGATGAGAAAATGTGACTGAAGCCATTTTTCCCCCTTTCTCAGGTGCCTAACAAATAGATTTCTACTAAAATTTATCTTTAAAAGCTACATCTTTTATGTGTAAATCTTATGTTTTAACAGTATGGTAGCTCTAGGAAAAGGAAAGTATCAAGAATATCTATCTACACAATGGCTAGACCAGTGACAAGTGCTGAGGCCAGTTTTATTAAACATCTTTGTCAATGACCTGAAGAAGGGAATATATACTGAAATTGCCAAGGGCGATGGCAATCAACTCCAGAAAGGTAAAAAGATGGTATTTAGGTTCAAGGCAGATGCAAAATTATGCAAAAAAAGTCTAAAGCATATCTCCATATGATGAACTTCAGTTTATAAGGGAAGATATCTTAGAGTCATTCCTTACAGCTCACAATATCTCTGAATAAAATATGGCAGCTGGAAATCCTAAAAAAATGTTGAACAGCTTCAGATGGAGAACTACATATAAGAGAAAGGTCGTAATTTGGATACTGTATAAAACCAAGTGTATGTCTTGAGAACTGTGGACAGCCCTGATCTTCATCTCTCAAGAAAGGTGGAGTGGAGTTAGAAAAAGAGTAGAGAAGGTCAACTGTAAAATTCAAGTCTGTGAAACAGCTGTCTTACACAGAGAAGTTTAAAATGCTGGAGTTCTTCATTTGAGGAGGGGGAGACTGATAAGAGCACTTGTTTGAAGTTTATAAGATCTTCATGGAGAAAAATAAATTGAACAGAGTAAACCTCATAGCAGATCTCAACCTTAAAATCCCCCATACAAGAGTTTTGTACACCAAGGAAGTATCAGGGTGATGAATAACTGAAAATGCCAAAGCTTGCATACTTTCTCTAAATGACATCAACTTTTCTGTAGCAATGTAGGCACAATATCCATTTGGATGTGGCTTGTTCTGCCCTGTTGGGATTATTTTTATGTTTATTAGGTTTGTAACTATGGGACTGTCTATTACACCTCCTCAGGCTTCCCCTAGAAAGCAACAAACTGTTGAAGGAAAAGAAAAAACTCTGCCTGCAGATATTCTGTAAATTTCCACATAACTGCCACATGTTCACATAATTCCTAATATACATAATATGCAGATTAACTGATTGTCATTATCCTTTCATCAGCAGAGGATCAGCACTGTGCTGATAAGAAAGACCATATCTACTATGAAGTTTTGGATTATTTCATCCTTTTCACATCTAGTATTAGAGTACAGAGTGAAGTTTTTTTTTTTTGTTTAGGAAGACAAAAGTTTTCATTTTTTTGCCCATTCTCAGATACAGGCCTATTCTATGAACAATCTGTATGAGATAAATAACCATACTGGTAAAAAATTTTCTGTTAGTGAAGGAAATGTTATAATCATAGAGAGAAACCTACTGTTATCTTTAATTTCATATTTGAAGAACCATTAACTTCTGATGTGACTACCAGAGCTTTTTTTAATGAGGAAATGTTTACTCTGACAATTGCATACAGGCTATTGAGCTGAAACATTTGCACTGAGTTAAACGAACAACAAGAAAATCCTTTATGTGCTTCATAGCCATTAAGCAGCAATGGTACTTACCTAAGGTAGCCTACTGCTGCAAACTGATCTTAAATTTGTTAATATACAATCTTTGTGCCATCACTTCCCCTATCTAAAACAAGATTAAAAAAAAAAAAAAAAAAGTTGACTGCAAAAGTAATGTTTTCTTCCATCACAGTGAAGTTCTGGGAATGTCTAATGATTGTGAACTTAAAGCACTCAGAAGCTTTGTTCAGGTCATTTGGTAGCTTCCCTGGGTTTGAATGTACAGGGAAATGAATATAATTAATTCTGGAAAACTATTATTGCTATTTCTTTTTAGAAAGTTTGGTCTTTCAGCTTCAGAAAGATCTGCAAGTACACTGAGCTAACTTCATCAGAAAAACATTAATGAGAAAGAGATATGGGGCCCAAATGATTTCCAGTATGAAGAGTGTATTAGATCATGTCCTTATTTCCTTGATAAATGTAACACATAAGAAACAAAGAAATCTTCCTGATTCCTGTCTGCTTTATCAGGGTAGACCTAATTGTCCTGTCTCACCTGAACTGAGGCACATACAAAGAAACCCATTAACTGAATTCTGCTACCAGAAAACTCATGTGAAAGGAGAGTACCAACCTCTCTGACCTAAGACTAAGAAAGATGCAGGTGTCTATGAGTTGTCTTGTGATTTATTCCTTTTAGAAAAAAACTTCAGTCCTTATGAGGATAACATTTATTACTATCACTATTGTTTTTACTAAGACATATTATGACAATAAAAAAAGAAATGGAAATTACCATTGACAAAAGAATTGACTGCAAGATTTTTGGACAACTGAAAGGGACGGATGAGAAGTGACAGTCGGTCTGACTGGTAGCACAGGAAAAAATGAAGAGAAGTTTTTTTACTAAACCAAGGGGCTAGTGTCTCTAGGCAAAACAGAACAAATGTCCATGAAAGACAGTGCTTGGAGCAGCTGGCTCCAAATAAAAGAGTGTAAGAAGACATGAGTCTTTCATCTCCTTAGTGTCAGCATATGCTGTGTGCATATGTGTATACACAGGGAAATGGCCACAAGTTGTATCAGAGGTGGTTTAGGTTAGACATGAGGAAGTACTGTTTCTCTCAGAGAGTAGTCAGGCACTGGAATGGCTGCTCAGAGAGGTGGTGGAGTCACCGTCCCTGGCAGTGTTCAAGAGGCGTCTGGATGACGTGCTGCGTGATGTGGTTTAGTGCTTGTGGTGGCAATGGTGATGAGGAGATGGTTGGACTGGATGATCTTATACATCATTTCCAACCTTGTGATTCTATGATTCTATGATTCTATGCTTGCTCCAGAACATTGTTACTTCCTACCTGGACAAAGCATAGAATGGAAAATGTGGCTGACACAGTATTTGCTGCCTTCTCTAGCATAGATATAGGGAAAGTACGTTGTGTGACCATTGTACACAGAGCAGGTAAAGCACTAAAGGTCTGACCGATAAATATAACACCTCTATACCCATCCAGGAACACATTACCAGAGCAAAAACAACTGTAAGGACTTGAGTGAAAGCAGCTAAGTTCTTTATCTCTCAGTTTAAAAACACAAGTTCTATCACAGTGGACCAATGATATTATGGCTCTCTCCTTTACTCATAAAATAAGCTTGCTTTTTTTTGTTTGTTTCTCAGTGTCTCTGCTTGCAAAAGAAAGATATGAATACTGCTACTGCTGTAGTATTACTACTGTATATACAGTATTTTTATGTTCACAAGGCAAGAGCAGGTTTTCACTCCAGCTCCTATGAAGCCAGATGTTCAGCAGCAGAACATGTAAAGATAGACTGAAAATCCCTAGATGCTACACTCCCATTGGTTTCCCTCAGACAAAAGGACAGTAACAATTGTCTTCACTGTCCAAAATAAATAAATAAATACATAAATAAATAAGATAAGTGAATTAAGCACCGAAGAAAGGCAACTGTTTGATGGTCCTCTCTTGAAACATACAGCAAGTTCAGCTTTTTCCTTTTCAGATCTGAGATTCAAGTATATATTATAGGATGCTGCCTTGCTGCAAGGGAGAAGAGAATAAAGGTGCATCTTGCCCATGGAAATACTCCATGTAGACGAAGACAGGTGGTCAGAGAAGGCTCCCACAGACCTAACTCAAATAAAATTTATTTATCTGACACTGAGGTGCAGCTAGCCTAGGGGGATCTAGGGGGACTTGGTTCCAGAATGTGTCATATGCTAAAGGGTAACAGGTTTCCAAGCAGCAGATCATACAAAGAGCTGAGTTTCAAAGAGGAATGCTAAGACTGACATTAATATAAAATATTAATTTGGTTTGAAAAGTACACTGTCCTGATTGCAAAATTTTCTGTGTATCTGAACTTAGACCTCCATGTACTCCTCTAATTTTAGTTCCTGCTAATATAAACCGTCATATCAACCAATTTCTATCTGTCAGTCTCACAAAAATTCTTCTATGGATTAGATGTGAATGATTCACTCACAGTAAATCATGTGTGTAGCAGGAACAGATAATTTTTTAGTTCGTATCCACAAAAATTTGATTTTTACTCACTTTGTTGCTATGCCAGAAAATTTAATGAATGTTTTCTGAAACAAAATGTCAGCCTGTGGCATGATTACAATGTGTCCAGTGAATGCATTCATACCTGTATTCATTATTTTTGTAAATTTTCATTCAAATACTGGCTGACCTCCATGACTGTTGCAAACACTCAATGTTATGAATTACTTGTGCTTCCAATTAAGATTTTCTTGTCATTAAATCTCAGAAAAGCACTTAAAGTTCATTTAACATGTATATTTAAATGAGTATGGCACTAGCAAAAAATGTTTGCAAAAATCAAGTTAGAGACTTGACAAGCCCAGTGAAAACCAGTAGCAAGTAGGAAACAACATCCCTCCAGATGTGTCCGGTACACTGAAGGGATTCCCTTCTGAAAGTCCATCTTCTAAATTGGAGATTATTACCACAATCCTTGATACTAGAAGTATTCTGCTACATTCTGAATAGTTTAGGCAACTTACTACTTCTGCTAAAATGTATGGTAAAGTAGCTATAGCGTTGGTGATGGTCAGAAAGTCCTCCCCAGATATGGAAATTTAGTTGCATTTCACAGAATCAAGCTCCAGTGTCCAAGTTTGCTAAGGCGAGTTTGAGTGACAGAGACCAGTGCAAAAATATTTCTTCACTGGCTCACCTGTCACTTTGAACCTGACAGGTGGAAAGTGTACCTGGAGCATAAGTCTTATGGAGAGTGGCTGAGGGAATAGGAATTGTTCAGTCTGGAGAAAAGGAGGCTCAAGGGCAGCATCATGTCTTTGCTAAACCAGTTCTCCTCAGGAAATCAGGTAATTCAAGAGGTCAATTTTTGGATTTTATGATTTTTGGATATTATAGATTGATGAGAGCAAATCCTATGAGAAGAGAATAGAGAAGGACCCATTCATGGCTCACCCCACAGCCAGGTTAGCCAAGTGAAGACAGGATGAGTGAAATGTAGTAGGAGCAAAAGCAGCAGCACACAGTCCACAGTCATTTATAGCCATAGCCAGGTTATAAGGCTATAAGTGAATCATTTGTGCAAAACAGGTGAGCTTCAAAAACAAATCATCAGCCTACAGTTTTGGCATTCAAGGATGTTGGCACCATACTTCACTTTACTTTTTGATGCCTTTGCAGGTAAATTATCGTCAGCGTTTTCTGTCTCTTCAAAACCTGGTGCTATTTTCCAAGATGTTACCTTGCCTAGAAAGCCTAACATCTTAGATAGGATGGAAGAGAAAAAATGTGTAGGAAAACCGATGTCAAGTATTGAATTCCAATATAAGAATGGTAGTAGAAGGTAGAAATATGGATTTTAAAACAAACTTTTTTGGTTTTGTTTTAGATTTGACCCATTTCATGATTGCTGGGGAAAAGAGGTAAGGCACATAGGCAAAAGACAGTGCAATATCATAAATTCTATTCCCTTGGGAAATCAATCACGAGGTACTCTTCCCATTCTTACTAACTATTCTGGGGAAAAAAAATAAAAAGTAGATCTCTTGTGCCAGATGTCCTACGTAAAGCATGCCAGCTAAGACTGTACTGATGAATGAAAGGTGGAGAGAATAGAAGGTAAGGAAAATTGAATGTGTTACTACTTCAAGCAGTAAAATGTATTCTTTCCAAAAATCTATCACAAATTTTCAACCCGGTACAACGGCAATTAAAATTGCTTGTATGCAATTAAGTGGCACTGTACAAGCGCTATTGCATACTGCCTCTAAATAGCATTTCTCTAAGACCAGATGGTTAAATGGCATGTTTCACAAGTGCCACATTTTAGCAAATGTACCTGGAAAGGCTGTTACTTTTGATCTTCATCTTCATTTATTTAAGCAGGAATGATGAAAGAACAGGATGCTGCAGGCAGACTCGGGTTAATAGGTATAAATTGTTCTCCGGAGTACTGACCCTTTCCAAGTCAGTTATTGATTCCCATAAACCAGCCTACATCAAATTATTTTTTATCTTATTGTAGAAAGAGTATGGGAAATAATCACATGTATGTGAAATCAAATCCTGAATATTAATATTTAACTTTGGATTGTGTATTCATTGAAGCCTCACTCCCCCTGAAGCACAGCCAGAGATTAATTGGAAACTCTCTTCTGTCCATTGAAGCTTTCATTCCAAAATGTCCATTTCATACTGGAATGCTGTGAAACACACAAGCACATACCTGTGCATGCACATACATACACATGACAGTTTATCCATCAGTCTGATGGCTAAAGTACTCAGCATGCTGTAGAATGTCAAGCAGAGCAGAGACCTGAATTTAAATCATCTAGCTCCCAGATAAGTGTGTTGACCCCTGGGCTATGGGTCAGCTGATGATGTGTTTATGTTAAACACTTTCATTTTAACCTGGAATGTCATCTTGGACACAAAAACCTTGCCCAAGGAACTTGGACTTTTTACAACTCGAGCATTTCTTCCAAATGTTCATGTCTGAGAAATTCATGTAACATAACAGAGAGGAAAAAAAACCCTCCATTCTGAAGATGCCCCATGATTTGTGTTGGAGACATCAAGAATTGCTATCATTGGATATCACTGAAGAAGGATTAGGAGTGGGGTTCATCTGCTCAGCCTGAAATATCTACAGTGCAGACACTGAACTAGCTACCCTCAAGAGTTCATATGATCATTGGACTGAAACAAACACTTTAAAGGTGAGAGTCATTCCATCCCATCATGGACACCAGGGACTTGAATCCTAATAGTGCTTTTTTTCATTCTGTTGCTACAAGAGATATATTAGCTTCAACACACTGAGTTATTTATTTCTGCAGCAAACGGAGGTAAATCCCACTCCAAAATTACTTACACTTAAGAGGTAAGGGCACAGAGTTATTAGCTTGTTGTTAAGCTCCAGATTTATCATCAGAAGGATCTGCTCCTCTATTTCTCTAGCTACTACATATTATAATCAACTTTCAGATTAAAATCCCATCTGAGACTTGGAGGTACTTTTGAGGGCTATTACGGATTGGTGGCAAAATCATTCATTTCATATGTAAATTATCTATTAGTATCTATCAGTATCTATTGCCCCATTCATCAGGTACACTGATTACCTGGAATGTCTTATTGCTAGTAAAGACCTCAGAATGGAACATGACCCAATAAATATCCTCATCAGGGAGTACTTAGCAACTGATGCACCACAGAATGTAAAACTTTTTATTTTAAGATGTAGATTTAATTAGAATTAGATGACATCCAGCACAATGAATGCTTACATTTTGAGCATCAAAAGTAATACCTACACAATAACGCAGCTGCTGCTTTCAACATATTCCACTCAAACATATCTCAAATATGCCATTTATTATAATAAAAACTTTCTTGGAAGCCATGTTTCTTAGTTCAGTTAGTTTGTTCTTACTAAATTTCCATGTATTTGCTCTCCATTACCAGGGCTAGCCTCCACTTCCCTTAGCCTGTGCTCAGAAAATTGCAGCACAAAATATTTGTCCACCTCAAACTTCTGCTGCCTTTCCCAGATCAGCACTCCAGTCCTTCTGAAATGTTTCAAAAGTAAGAGACTGTTAGAATTCTTATTCATACTTGACCCTGACCTTAACCAATGGATGAATCTAAAGGAGCCAGACTAATCCAAATCACATTGCCTGGCCATTAACTGTGAACAGAGACCCCAGGAAAATTTGCAGCAGAGCAACTCTCATTGTTTAAAACCAGTAATTCACAAAAGCAAAGTGAGTGCCAGTTTAGATTTAGTGCTCTATCTGAACTTCATTGGACTTGAATATCTCCTTAATGAGTGCTCATTTCTATTCATTTTTTGCAACATTGTCTAACATTTCCAGCAAAAATCACCTTTCCTCTCTTTGAATGACTTGACTCTGAGTGGCCAATTTGTTACTGTATTAATAGGGAAAAGTTATCACAGAAATTCTCTGCCAAGGTCCTGCTAGCCAGATGACACAGAATAGTCAGCATTAGTGGAGCAATCGTTTGTCAGAATATGTGCATATCTGTCAGAATATGTATATCTGCAAGATTACACATAAAGTGCTAGCAGTATCTGTAACTTCTTCAGCACCTAGTACCAATAATGTGTTGACAGAGTTATAAAAAAAGGCTTCCAACCATTATTTACACTGCATAATTATGTTTTCGGTGAAAAAAACATTCCTTTTTAGTTTGCATTATAGTGGTGGCCTGATAATCTCACTGGGTACCTTTTAGAGCTCATGTATGAGAAACAGTAAGTGACTGCTCTTTCATCCCTTCCATGTACTAGCCATTATTTTATGGTTTACTGTCACAGATATATCTCTTCTGTCCAGGACTGTTTAATTTTTTTCATGTGAAAACTGAATTGAGCTTTTGATCATCCTCATTTCTATTGCTGCATCTTCTTTTCTTTCTACTAGGTAACAAGAATTACGGCCAAAATTGTAGGCAATATTCAAAATCTGTACACAACATGGATTTATACACAGCATAATAAGGTTTTCTAGTTTGTTCTCTAGTCTTTCCCTAATCACCCCTAGCATCCAATTTGATGTGGTTTTTTGTTAGTTTTTTTTTTTCACCACTGCCAAGGCTGAACAATTCTTTAGTGAGAATGAACAGGAATAATCTCTGTTCAGGATGATTATTGCTAATTTTGAGCTCATAGATGTGTAAATACAGATAGTTTTCCTTGCTTGTCCTAATTTGAATCCATCAATACTGAATTTCATTTGCCATTTTCTCTATAAAATGAAATCCTCTATGGCTCTCTTAGAAGAGACTTCTTTGTTGTTTTCTAAATTTTTATAACCACTGGCACCTTCATGTCACTCTTCTTTTCATATCATTTATCAACACTGATCTCTCTGTACTCTATCAGTCACCTCTCCCTTTTAAAGACTGACTTTGCACTCTTCAACTTCGTTTCTTGCCTTTTATCAGGCTTTCTGTCTTGGAAATTAACTTTTCTTTTACAATCATCCTAAAAGTCTCTAACGCAGAAACATGAAGGAACACGCCAAAACTTTCTCAAAAACCAATATAACACCATCTCCTGACTGAGTCCTGCTAAGCTTCTAAGAGAAACTTTACAATTTCGCTTTGAAAAACAATGGAAATTTGGAAATTACTGACTCTCCTCAATTTCACTGTACTTAACTATTATACTTAAGTAAGAACATAGTAATTTTCTTTTTTTTGTAATTTCTTCCAGTTTTCTTGGTAAAGAAGACATCCTAAGCTGTGATCCTCAACAATTTATTTCACTTGTTCTTTTTTTTTAAAGTGACATTACATTTCTTTTGAAACCTTTCTGGTTGGTTTTAGAAAGACTGGTTTAAAAGAGGAATACACATCACAAATAATAGTTTTGGGCTTTCACATCTGAATTCTTAGAGCATGCCATGAAGAATGTCATTTGGTCCTGTTTGTCTATCACCATTCTCTTTATAATATTTTTCCAAGATGAATTCTTCAGACACTTCATTTTGATTAAGCTGCTCTGGTCCAAATGATAATATTTTGTACTCCTTTTGAAGAAATAGTTAACTTTTAAATTTGCTTATCTGGTGTTTCCTGTAATAACAGATCATATATTTTATTGTCCGTCAGTCAAATGTTTGAATCACAGGAGACGTTTTCTCTAGGAATCTAAAAAGTTTCACTAATAGGACTGAACATCAATAATTACCTCAGTTTTATCATATTTGTACTCCAGCACAGAAGCTCAAGTAACTTAGTTTGGATTCCAGTGCTTAAAGTAAGTCGTAGCAGTCTGAGATCAGCTTGACTATCATAATCTGAAGTACATGAGTTCACTGTATTTCTCAGGGAAGTTTTTGTTACTGGGGTACATATTGCTTTTGAGTACAGGCTGATGTGAAAACAAATAATGTGGGGGAATGATTTGGATCATTGAACTACACTCCAGGTCATATGAAGACAGAAAGCAGTGCATTAGCATTTACACACAGCTGAGCTAAACAAGGATCCAACTGCTTCCCACTAAGAAGTATTTGAGCCATGACCTCTAACTAGCTATTTTCATTTTTTCCAACATATTCCTTTTTGGTTTATCACAGATTAATGCTAAGTGGGAGCCTTGTTTTTTCTTGCTCATTTTGCAATTTGTTTGAGTGACTGAGAACAGTTCAACTGCTGGAGAAGAGCCTTGAGGAAAAACTATCTGGCAAAACTCTGTGAAACAGCCACTTTCCACTTTGTGAGATTTTCTTCCTCCCATAAAGGCTCTATCAAGTATTTTAAGGATTCTTAGTTCCTTGTCAAAAGTGCAACACAACTGTTCAAAAGTTTGGAGGAAGACCTCTACATCTGTAAGAAAATGTGGTATAAGCCAGGGACTTTGGAAAGATCCCTTTTCAGGGAAGAAGTGGGACTCAAAGTTCACCTGGCTTTGAAAGAAATCTGCTACTGCAAGCAGAATATGGGAAGAGAAGGAGAAAAATATCACATTCACTAGAGGAACTTAGAGTGTTTTTTCAATAATGCCATGAAAACCATGGCCTTGACAGATTGTCTCTTCCTCCCTGGCATGTTTACAGGATCACTTCAAAAATGTTCACCAGAAATCCCATTGAGAGAGCTGGAGAGACAGGAGTAAAGAGAGAAGGTTAATGTAAGGGACACATGTTGCTTATCAGATGAGCAGGTTTTCATCTGTAGTTATAATTTCTAAATTCATCTCTTCATGGATTTACTGATGAGGCACTGCCCAAGTAGCAGATTTAGAGAACTATCATGCTGTGGAAAATAGGTAAAATCAATCCTGATTCTAACTTTGACGTCTTCCTGTCGCTACATACCACACCACAATCCCAGTATGATTCAGGAAAATATCAAGAACAAGTGGAAAAAAGATCAATTATTTTAAGATTTTTTTTTTTCATTCTTATTTTAGTGACATTTATCTTAATTTTCCCCTTAACTTAGATGTTAATGTCTCTCAGTGGAAATGTGCTTTTAGGTAAGTGAGTTAGCTCCAAGAGCACCAAATCAGATTGTTCAGCAGCTGTGTTACGCAAGTCAGAGGGACAGGAGTCACCTCAATGCACTTGTCCTTGGAAGCCCCAGCTTCACTTTCTGCCTCTGTTCCCTCATATGTCTGATGTGAGTACGAGACTGCTGAGCATTGGGATCAAAGGGATATTGGGCAGTGACAGCGATGTAAACACAAATGTTTCAGATTTTTGGGGAGCCACAGAGGAATTTGATCTGACACTCCTCATTCCTGGAAGGTAACAGACAGTGGGCCAATTTAAATCCTGCATCTGTCTGCAGTTCTTTCTTTTTCTTTTTTTTTTAACCTAGAATTAAGTTACCAAGGACACGTATGTACTTCTCTAAAATATTCCATTCAAAGGATGCTCCAGCCCAATCTGTGGACTGCCTCACATACAAAGGAATTAACATGTCAAGCACAGACATTTTCTTTTGAGCTCAGATTTATTTTATTATAAAAATCAAGATCTGCTAAGTCACCTCTGTCAAATATCATTCTTCTAATGGCCTCATTTACTTTATATTGATGAGTTTTGGTCATGGAAACCAGACAGTAATTTTACAGAATCTGATAAAAGTGTTGATTTGTTGGATCAATGTTGGATGATATCAGAAAATAAAGTTTAGGAAACTTCTTGTGGAGTCCAATATTTGTTGCTTAACAGATTTATGGAATAGAAAAATGCTTCCATGTTGAGACCACAGCTACAGTTATAAGAATATCTTACAGGAATATCTTTTCAGATGGTAATTTATTTTTCCTTATGCAGTAGTGGAGAGTGTCCTTTTGGCAGAAAAGTAATCAAGTACATTTACAGATGTGATATTGAACATAGCAGAACACTGAGAAATAAAAATGTAAATATGCCCCAAGATTAGGGGCATGATAATTTGGATGTGGTAATTTGTCTCATAGACAGTAGAAACACAGATTGTTCCTCTTATCTAACCTACTTGAACTTAAAAGAGAACCATAGCACAATGCCTTTCTGAATTTGTGCATTACATTTTTTTCACAAAAAAAAAAAAAAAAAAAAAAAAATGCTGCATGGCAAGCATTTCAACAAAATGGGATTTCCCATTTGAATAACTTTATAAAATTATGAGACTGTCCACATTCACTATTTCATCAAATAATGTAAATAACAAATCAGTTGAACACCAGTGAAAGGATTTTCTGTTATTGAAAACTAACATGATCTGCTTTTTCTTCTTTATCGTAGATAAAAAAATTCTTACTTTGTTTCGGAGTTTAAACTCTAATTTGACAAACATGGCATAGAAATCTGTCCTACTCAACTTCAGAAAAACCAATTGAGGCAGTCCACGTTGAGTAAGGTAAGCTAACCTAATGTTTCTTTTCTTCCTGTTCTCTGTTACAGTTTTATACCAAATTAGAGGTTTTGCAGTAGCCTGAGCAACAAAACTCCTTTATAAAATGAGCTCCTGATACATGTTGCAGGGCAATGCTTCTGATAACTAATGCTTGCCATTGAGTCAACATCTGAACTCTTCCACTGAAATAACAAATTGGTTATGGGCACCACACTGTAACTTGGTGCACTGGAGCCAAAACCAAAGATGCAGGGAGCAGGCTGTGGTAGCAGGTCCATGCAGCCAAAGGACCAGAGAAGGCCCTGCTGCAGCACTTTTAAGTTGATGCCTGGCACAGCTGCATGACAGGGCTGCTGCTTGTCTCTACTGGAAGCATGACGTTGAGATGAAGCATGTGTGAAATTTGGCTGAATAGCTGACACTGAACATCATGAACATCGTAATTATCAGCCATGGTAATAATGCCGCTGAGACATAAATCGTCTGCTCAGCTAAAGCCAGTTGGAAGAAAACTGCATGCCTAATGTAAAAATATAAATGATGTACACTAGGTGTGACTAAGCTTTGGGGCAAATATCTGCCAAGTATATGGATTGCAACATGGAGGATAGGGTAATGCACAGCCAGTCTAAGTAGTGAAGAATCATGTCTGAAATCAGCTAAGGTGCAATTCTGTAAGTTATCTAGTAGTAACCTACTATTTCGTAAACAAAAGAGGCAGTCGAAGGTGGCCCTGGAGAGACACAGCTTGAGGACAACCACACTGTTTGGCTTCCCACAGCACACACTGCGTGACCAGGAACGGCTGGAAATGGAGCAGCAACAAAAGGGATAGACAAAAATGCAATGTTTTCCACTGAGGATTTCACCCTGTGAGAAGACTTACCCCGTGGGAAGCCCAATATCACCACAATTTGTGCTCAAAGACACAAAAGTAACGCTTAGCTCAAATTCCCTTTTTGCTACATTGACATGTTAATTACGGTCAGCACAAGCCTCACAATTCCTTGCTCATGGGAAAACATTTTCCCTGGTCTGGCACAGCACACCCAGCATCAGCTAGATACCTTCCTCCCAGCCAGACATCTCATACCAAACAGCCCTGCTCCCTTCCCACCCCAATGCTGCTGAATTTCTCCTTCGAGAGCCTCTCCCAAATCCAGTCAATTTATGGGCAGCCACAGGTGACCATGGTTGAGTGTCCAAGAGACTGTGGGGCCTGGAGAGACATCTGGGGATATGGTGTTCCTCTACCACCTTACACTAGCAGAAAGACTAGAAGTTTTTTTCTCAGAGTTGTTCCTGTGAAGAGCACTTGGTATTTCAACATACCAGCAAAACTCCACGATAAAGCCCCAAAACACCTTATATCAGCTGTGGGTCTGGTGGCTTGTTCTAAGCTGGACAAGTTTCCAGAAGCTACAAGATTCAGGTTGTTCACATATTCCGTCTTGGCACATAGACGTAAATTCTGAAAATGAGAGTTTTACTGAATCCCAAGAGAATCCTTACAGCAACAAGTGAAAAATGATGAGTAACTCAAACAAAGCAGCTGATACCAACCAGCTATTTTTCAGCCTTACATATTTGAAAGCCACATGGCTAGTATAGCAACATTTTTTTTATAAACAGAAAATAAATGCGTCAGATTAATAGCTAACATGCTTGTCCTTCAGAAGATAAAGACTGAAATGTTTTTTATGTAGGCACAACAGTACAGTAAAAAAAAAAAAATCTTTAATTGCAGTCTGATGCATGGAGATAGATCAATTAAGTGCTGCTGTTACCTTTGCTGTTATGTAAACACAAAGAATAATCTTTTGGGGGATAGTATATTCTTGTGTCTGCAGGGATAGCATGGCTTTCTCATTAAACTAATTTCCATCTCACAATTACATGTGTCTACCGTCAGTGCAGGAATATTCTGTGATGTAAATTCCCTGAGTTCAGAATTTCATCTGAGATAATAAAATTTGCATATGCTAATTGAAGAATGTCTGACATAACCAGCCATATAAATTTGATTGAGCCTGTTTTATAAAAGTATTCTCATAATTATGCAATAGAACAATCAACACCCATGATTTCCAGGATATTTCTTAAGACATCAGGCAGTTATAATGCTTTCAAATGCAGAAGTTGGATATACAACTAGAGATTAGACTAACACAGTCATTTTATGCCCCCAAACAAACTACTTTCTTCTTGTTTTACATCGAATGCCAGCTCAGGGAGACTGTTGAAGCAAGACAGCTGGGCAAGACAAGGAGAAGCAAATCAAGGCAAGAGGAGAGGATATGAGAGACAAAAGCTATGTGTGCACATGTAACCTAGCTGCAGAACATTTTACTAGTGATGCGTGCTTTCCTTCTCTGCCGAAAATATTTGCCAATCTCTGGAAAAAAAAAAAGCTAGTGGGAATTTTGAAAATACATCCTTTAGAACATGCACATAGCTTATTTTAATCACAGAACTCATTTTATGCTAGCTGCCTTCCCAGTATCAACCTCTTTTTCCATACAGGCAATGATATGCAGGTAACAAGCACCTGCTGTTGAACTGCTTGGGACCAGCATTTGGATTGTCACAGCAATCTGAATTGCTGACCTGGGGACTGAAGAAGAATTTGCAGGTTGCCTGAAACTTGTAGTTGGAAGAAGAGTGAATTTACAAAAAGAACCAATGAGCAAAATAAATATCTTTAACAAGAAGATACGGATGCATTCAAGGTCAGGTTGGATGTGGCTCTGGGCAGCCTGGTCTGGTGGTTGGCAACTCAGTACATAGCAGGGGGGTTGAAACTAGATGATCATTGTGGTCCTTTTCAACTCAGGCCATTCTATGATTCTATGATGAAATCCTCTAAGATGGAGAACAGGAATTTTAAAAAAGCAACATGAAGCTGAGAAAAGTGGTGTGTGGGAAAACAAAACCATTGTCTAACAGAATAAATATTTACCAATCTATTGTCGTTGTGCAGTCTGTTTGTCTTGGTGGCGAGACTATAAACTATGATTTGTCAACACGTTGATTATGAATTAAATGTGATGATTTAGGCTGTGGCATGTATAAAAACATGAGGATATTTACTGACACTGAAATACACAGAACTGCACTGCAAAACAAACACAGAGATGTAACTTGTAAGCAAATTTACTTTAAGACTTCTACCTACAGGCACACTGCAGTTCTGGGGGTTTCAAACTCAGACACAGAAGCACGAAACTATTGAAGCAACTTTGATTGATAAAACAGGGGAGTCACTGATTAAGTATTTTTCCGTATTTCTGTTACTCTCCCACACTGTGACAATAAGCAAACTTTATGTTGCTGCTTATGTATGTATGTGTGTGTGTGTGTATGTATATGTGTATGTGTATGTATGTACACACAAAATTTTGGTTTCCTCACATTTGCAGTGACAGCAAAAGTGGGTTGTTTAGTTCTGAGTGTCAGGTTGTTTCATTAGCAAACAGGTAATAATGTAATACAGTGAGTGAAGTAAGGAATTTAAAACTTTTAAGCTTAAAACAGAGGAATTAGTGACTTTTTGTTGTTGTTGTACTGAGCTTTCACGTGCCTGTTAATATCCATCAAAATTAAAGACAAGGTAATGTATAGCTGCCACTATATGACAATGGCTATCTATCCAAGAAATGGTAAGAAACCTAAGAAAAAGAGAGTACAAGCAAGAAATAAAATTATTACATTTCTGCCTTCTTGTATGTCTCATTTTGAAGGACTTCTGAGATAGAATAGGTTTTTAAGAGAAAGTTGACCCTTGACAGGGACTAAAACGCAAGTAATCTTAATCAAGTATTGAGCTCTATTTCAGACTTTCATAGACCCAGTGGCTTATGTATGCACAAAATTAATTAAAAATGTATAAGTTCTGCTTGAACAAAGTATTTTTTCCTCAGTTTGAAAGAATTGGTTTTTTTCCATAGAGAGGCATTCCTTGGAGATTCCTTATGACATGTTTGAAGCTGCCGTCTTCTCATTTGCTTGGCATATTTTCAGTCTGATATTAATCATCCCAGCTCCTGGATGTACAGCCTGCACTATGTAAAGCTGGTTATTGCCCAAGAGCAATCAGGAAATTATCTGATTCTTTTTGAGCTATAGCTTTCTTTTATTCAAATTTTTCTGAAAAGTGATTTTTTGAATAAAAACTCTGTATCAGATTAGCTCTTGAATAGAACTGATAGAGTTTAATAGCCCATTCTTTCTCCCAGTTAATAGAATTTCTTACTAACAACCACAGATAAATGTTTCTTGTAGCTGGTTTCATTGAGTTTTTTGATAATGTATTGCCAAGTAACAATTATATCAACTAAAGAATTCAGTTGACTTCTTTGTGCATTACTCTTCATGCTATCAATAAAAAAAAAGTTTTCAGGAGGTAATTAGCTAAAATATTGTTGGAAGAGATTGACTATGAATCTTTCAAGAGAAATATATTTCAAGTATATGAGGAATAAAAAAAGTTTATCTCACTGACATATAATGCAAGTTAGATAAAGAGGCTCAATATTTCCTTTAGAACATTTTTCAGTCTCTAGAGTTTGGATGCATTAGAGAAGATAGATACTGAAACGCTCTTTAAAGTAAAGGTTGAGTTTCTTCATAGAATAGCATAAGATGAAGAAGGCCAATCTTTAAAGAATAGTTGATACTGATTTTACAACATCCCTGACATTTCTTTCTGTTAAGAATTAAAACACCCAAACCCATTTTTCTTTCAACTTTTCCCTGGCTGTCTGATATTTATTTCCTTGGGATAAAAAGCTTTCCACTCCTGTGCCAGCTCACTATTTATACAAGATGGGTTGTCCATGTTCATGTAAGGGGTTGCCGCCTACCTGGCCTTTGAAAAAGAGAAAGCAGTTCACAGCAGATGCTCTGCCATTGATGCTGTATATACTCCTTTCATCTTGCTGGTAGAAGAAGGTCCATATAAAACACTGTAGCCAGGAAACTCTGAGTAATGCGTGTCCTTACATATGTAATGGGTCCCAGGAGAGACACGGCCCCTGGGTGCTGGGCTTCTGATGCCAGATTTTTGAAGGATTTCCTCCAGAGGGTTTAAAGCAGATAAACCCCACATTATAATTTAATGATAACTGTTAAAACACTCTTTGCCAAAATACATACTTCCCAAACAAGGCTCATAAAACACAGGTCGTAAGGCAAACTAGAAGGGCAGGAAAGCTGAAGAAACATAGCGGGTATTCCAAGGACAAGGGTGTCAGCCCCTTTTGACTCTTAAGATTTACTTGCAGGTGACAGAAAGCAGAAACCTCCTGCAACTCTCATTATGAGAGCTTAGTTAGCTTCTCATTTCATAAAATAAGTATGTAAAAAAAATATATATATATGTAAAGAAGTTCTAATGCAAGCATTTAAGAAAGCAATTATTATTGGACTTTAATGCACAAGCAAGTTTATTCAGCTACAAAACATTATTTGTCAAGAACAAATTTTATCAAACCAATCTAATTACCCCTTATGACAGGGTAACAGATTTTGCACATAGAAGGAGGAGACGAACTAGATGCTGCAGGTGTTCAGACATTCGAGAAAAAACCTGCTAGCTAGGGTTTATGTGAAATACTCTTTAGGAAACAATATTCAGACAGATGCCATCAAGAATTAATTGTCGAACAAAAACCAGGGTTCAGCAGACATCTCTTTAGATCCAGTTTTGCTCAGTGCTTTCCTTAGTAACTGAGATGGTAAGAAAATTTGCACACAAGAAGTCTGTAGTCCGCACAAATTTAGGCAGTGCTGAAGGCTTGTTTGAGGTCAGGATTGAACTTCTGAATTTTTATGACATGTCCAGGGAAAAGACTGGAAAAATGAGACAAAATTCAGTGGTACAAACTTACTTACTCTACAGGAAGAAATAATCTAAAAGATAGAACAGGAAGCGCCTGGATGGACCATTTTTCTTCCACTTTAGATCTAGCAGTGGCTGTGAGACAAATGCTGAGCAGCTGGCAATGTCAGTTAGTGGCCAAAAAAAAAAAAAAAAAAGTCATCATACAGAATACAGAGTTGTTTAAACAGAGAGCTCCTGTAAAACATGCAGAATAATTCTTCTGCTCTACTCAAATCTGCAGCCTCCATCAATGTTTTTGTCCATCACTGGATGATTTTCTTGATTCAAGATCAGGCAGTACCTATAAGAAGGATGTTAAGTGTAACTGATCCTATTTGGAACAGAGGGATGGACTATATGATCTCTTAAAGTCTCTTTGAAAAGCCCTACTTTTCCTTATTTCCCAAATACAGTACCAAATTGTGTTGCTCAGTGCCATAGTTTTTGTTATAATTTCCCTTTTCATTTACTCCCCCCCAAATCTCTCATCTGCATGTCAAGTCTAAGTTAAAAGGGAGCTGTTTGCTCACTCTGAACTCCTCCTTAGGCAGGATGCTCTGTTATCTTCCCTGCTTATCACCCTTACCACATTCTTCACAGTCCACTGCCCAGTTATCTGCAAAGGGCAAATCTTCCCAGATTGGAAAGAAGAGGAAATTTGGAGCAAACCTCAACATGTATCTTTTGCTACAGAAAACAGGTTAAAAATCTATCTGACCCTGTGTGGCTTTTTTCTTAATCCATGCAGTATTTTACTACCTCTAATCAGCCTGCTGGCTTTTATGGAGTGCACTATGACACCCTTACAGCAGAAATTGTCTGTATATTTACATTTCTATTCGATGCTGTGATGTGCTTAAGAGATAGGACTTGCAAGCATGACTTCACTCCCCAAGAGTTGTTGAGATTTTCCCCATTTCCTTTTCCCCACTTTGTCCTCATGCCGCGTTTTGTCATGCTCACTTCAGGGCTGTTCACAGTAATCCCTACCCATTAAGCTCTCCAAAGGTTGTGTCTGAAACTGCCTCATTCACAGTTAGATGGCTAAAAATATTATACTTGTGTTCAAAAGTGGTTCTGCTGGCCTTTGGGCACCTCAGTTTGAAAGCAGATACTTTCAAGCTAATTGGCATAACTAGAACTAAAATTAGTTGGTATCTTCCTATTCACATGTCATAATTTTGTAAGAATTGTCTTGACACTTGCAAAAAAGACCTGCAAAACTTGCCTGCCCAGCCCCTTCTCCAGCCACCATCTTTGCATGGTCTTCCCATTTTTAGAAGTCTCTGAGCATCCCAACGAACTCATTTTTTACCCCACTTGAAAATCTATGAAGTGTCACTTCTTCCAGAATGGGAGAAGTAGGGAAAGAGTGAAACATATTTAGTAAAAAGAACATTTGTAAGAAGAGATTTCTTTTCTCTCATTTCTTACAGAGAGATCACTCCAACTTGGCTGTTTTAGCAAAAAGCTAGGCAGTGCTCATTTTTACTTCTGCTAACAGTTTTGGAGAATCAGCAAGTATTGCACTTCAGCAGTTATGGGCTGTTTTCATAATCACCTCAGCTGTAAGTACAATTTCAGTTCACTGCTGTACATTATAATCAGTTTGAACGCTTTCCACAGATAACAAAGGAAGAATTATTCTAGGCTAGCACAAACTATTTCACATACCTTTGGAATAAGACTTGAAAGACTACTATGCTTTTTTTGTTGTTGTTGTTCCACTCACATTCCACACATTTTTTCATTGCATTTATTCCTTTTCCTGTGCATTCTCCATTTACCCAAAGTAGCGTTTCAAGCTTGGCAAGCAGATCAATGTAGACATCTGTTTATCAAGATGATGGTAATATTTCTGTAAGAGTTGAGATACAGATGTCGTGTCTAGAAGAGAAGTTGGCATTTAGCCTAAGGAGTTTTCCTTACTTAACATATTCTGCAGCTTCTAGCTCTCAGAGAGACTGGTAACATCACAGGAAAGCTTTCTAGACACAGCTGAGACCAAAGTTTGGCCCATTTAGGAAAGTAAACTCCCAGCAGGTTTTTCATACTAGAAGAAAAGTTAACTCAAAAGGCCATAAAGACCTTTCCGGCTTAAGTCACAGCTGATAAGAGCTCTGCCTTAGACAGGAGTTTGTGATTCAAATCTGTATTAATAAAATGAATAGAAAAATGGGAGATGATCCAGAAAGTTACAACAGGGGTTCAATATTTGAAGCAACTGTTCAAAGCAAAATAGCAAAATATATCTCCTGGATATTTGGTTGTCTGCAGCCAGAAAGGAATGAGATTAATCATAGTTATTATTTTATTCCTCAACAAAACAATATCCATGATGAAAAATGAAAGAAGTTGCCTAAAAAGGTTAATTTTCTTAAGCAATTTTCAGGGCAAAACAATTGTTTAAGAAAACAGTAATAAAAATGTATGAACACAATGTTACTGTTTGTGAGGAAAGGGACATTATCATTCATTTTATATTCCATTACAGGTTACAAATTATTCGTTGCTGACATTTTACAATGACTGGGGAGATCTCTTGCTCTCTTATCTACATCTCTAGTTTGTGAAACTGGGACCCGAAATATTCCTTTAAATCTCTGAGGAACTTTGAAGTCTGCAGATAACGAGTAATCCCCAGTACAACTTGCATAGATTGTGACAACTTGATGGTCTTGAAGGGCCTCCCACTGGTTGAACAACAGAACTACATTGGTAGTGTCTTAAAATGAGAATCCTTTCACTTTGGAGGTAGAGATGAGAATGCTCTGACTGCTTCTACCAGAGGAGATGTGCTCAGACAAGGCCAAGAATGAGGCATGATGAGCTGATTTGGAACATATTCTCGTGGGGCTAGATGAAAGGAAGAAAAAACTTCCACCTAGAAAGTCACTTTCAATGCACATTTACCCTCCTGGTTCTCAACAGAGTTCTCCAAGGATAGGAAATTTGGTTGTGCTCTAAGTTGTTTTTCAAATGAGTCACGGTTTGGTGCCAAGAAAAATATTTTTTTAAAAAGTACCTCTAGAAATAAAGGTGGGGTGGATGCAATGCATATGGAAGAGAAATCAGAGTGAACATAAAGGTGGAGGAGAAGGTAGTACCCAAACTTATCCTAAGCCTACTCCTCAAGCCATGAGCTTTTCCATCTAGAACTAGAAACAGACTCAACTTGGCCTAGAGCTATGAAGTGTAGAGTCATATTTAAACAGACCTTTACATGGACTAAGAAGCTTGAATGCTGACTCTCCTCAGCCTTATTGCAAAGTTCAAATCTAGATTCAATCGCATCAGACTGCAGATGTGAGATACATCTCACAGTTGTGTCTTGTCTCCTCTAAGCCAAGCAAGGAGGCAAATCCTGGCTACTCTCAAGGTGCATTTCTGGTTGCCACTCTCAAAGGGTTTTCTCAGATGTCCTTTGACATCTGTGATGGTGTGATTGTGAAATCACACCAGTGATTTCCAAGGGTTGATTGTACCATCACACATACAACAGTGACAAAGTAGACACAACCACTGAAAGCAGTTATGTAGGATATAGCTAGCCCAGCAGAGCCCAGGCCAGAAGTAGTTAATTTCATAAGTTTCAGTACCTCAAAACTTGTCTTTCATCTGATCAGAAATATAGATTAAGTGCAAGTTCAAACTGAAACAAAGAGAAACAAAGAACATATTTTCTTGTTGGTCAACAGGGTTAGATGGAAGACTTCCAATACTTACTAGTCAACCAAACAAAAAGTAAGAAACAAGTTACATGCTCTAAGTCATGAGCAAATACAGTTGAGAAAGATGGAAACCACAGCAAACACAAAATTTGACAAGTTCTTGTATATTTATTCTACTAACAGAAACATATGCATTACCACTTTTCTCCAAAGTTCTAGCCCTAAATTCAATCTCACCTTCTGTCTCTCTGAGTTCGTCTCTGTTTTCCATCATGACAGCAGTTTAATCTTAATCTATCTACAGGCAACCCAGTTTATAACCCATACTATGAAGTGGCTATGTATGTCTTTTGACTCATTACTCATTACAGATATTAATAAAACACCTAAGGTCCTTGACATTCAACTGACTGTCGTAACAGTGTTGAAAATTGTCAGAATGTGGAAACTCATTTCATAATTCCAGTCCTTGATTATTGGCTGACAGTAATTGTTTATGGCCACTGGTAAAGAGCAGGTGAGATCATGCTTACCATATTATTTGAGAAAAATGCAGAAGAATTCCATGTGGGAAATAGAAATAAGGCTTAAATTCTCCTTTCAAACTCCAAATCCTATGCAAGGGACACTGGGCATTCCCTTAGAGCAGGCAGTGACCTGAAGTCTGCCCCTGGGCTGGTTGAGCATTGACCCTTGCCTACCTATGTCCATTTGATTTTTGGATACGAGGCTGCAGTATTTCTTCCACAATTTTACTGTGTGTGGACAATACACATTCTGCTCACACTAATTATTCAGCGTTCTCACTACTAATCTAGCTTCAAAAAAGTATTATAATATCAGTAAAGTTTAAAAGAATGAGAAAATCTCAGATCCCCATGAAATAGATTGAAATAAATACCACTCAGAGCATCTTCTCTGTGGCTGCTAGACACCAAAGCAACAAAATAGTCAGAAATTGAACTAGAGTTGTAACTAGGAAATAAGTATACAAGTATACAACTGCCCAAAAAGGACAGTTCCAATTTTTGCTTAAGAAAAAACAACCTCCAGCCCGGCAAAAAAAGACTACCAAAAAAATAAAACCATTTTAGAGAACAGTCTCTTATCAGAAATGCATTCTAAGTAGCTTTACCTCATACAATCTGTTGAGAATCAGGGTTGAAGCCTAACAAAACCTGCCTTTGGATTTAAGGAGTTCAGAGTTGTACTCAAGTTTCTACTTCCACTGACAGCTGTGACATTCAGTAGAAACGCATGTCCCTACAGAAACAACAGCCAGGGTTTTACCAGCATGAACTATTCTCAAAGCCAAGCTATGTGGTTACTGGGGTAAATGCTGCTCCTGTCTGCACATCTATGTATCCTCAAGGCTTTCTACACATGGGTAGTTCAGTATGAATTTATATACATACATGAATAACTAGAAAAAAATGCTGACTCTTTCTGGCCAGAGCAGAAGTGGAGAGGGAGGTAAGTGAGAAAGTTTAGGATGTAAATGATGTAACTGCAGAATGCAACTACTTTGCTCCTCTGAAGAAGAGCACGTGTATGTAACCTGCTGATGCAGACAAATGCTGGAGAAAAGCCTTCATGATATTCTGCTATATGTTTTCCAACTTAGACTTCAAATTAGAGCAGGACTAATAATTCATTGTAGCTAATTTGCTCAATGATTTCACTACTTCCCCAGCTCACAAATCATTTGCAAGTAAACCATGAGTCTATTCTTCCACTAATTTCTTTAAGTACCTACAGGCAGCAAAACACAGATATGAGAACCTCAGGCCAAACCAGAGCTGGTTTATAGATAAGAACACTGACACATTGTCATTACCATTAGGAGGCTCACCAGCATCACAAGGCAGAAGATCCTACAGCAGAAAATCCTAAAACAAAATGCTAACTAAACTATCAAATCAGGGGGGGGCTGGAGGAAAGCCCAAACCAACACAGCCCACTAAGTAACCATGAATGGGAGGAATTATAAGTGCCAGGACAATGCACACAGCTAGCAGAAACACAGTCTCTTGTGGGGAGCAGCCGTGCAGTCAGAAAGCAATGGAGGAGACAGGCAAGTCAAGACACAGATGTTCAGATGTTATCAGAATGTCAAAGCTTCAGCATTTCCTCACTTGTGAGCAGATGACTGCTCCCTGAGTTAGTAGGCATTACCAGGACTGTAACATCATTTGTAGCAGTGGCTTTTTCTAAGGAGGAACCAGGTCCCAAGAGGAAACTTCTTACAAAGTAAAATACACAGTGTCCAAAAGGCCAAAGAAAACCAAAGAAATGTCAGTGAATTGAGTCTGCAGCTTTTGACATTAAGACCTTGGTGTCAAACTACCAAAAACCAAGCAGTATCTTCACTTGTGTATAAACTGCCGATCACCCAACATCTATTAAAATATCCATGAGAAAGGAAATACTGAATTAGAGGTTTACCACCAAGAGAATTTTCAGGATAGATCTATATTAATGTGTGCCTTTATGCTGATGTCAAAAATCATTAAGAATAACAAACAATTATGAAATTCCACAAAGGCATCAGAAGAAGAAAAGAACACAAGATGTGTTCTGGCAGATTAAGCCTGTTACTAAACCTCTTTCTAGCCAGCAAACCTGGCTGTTAAAAAAGGCTTGCAGAGTGTCACAAAAAGTAGTAAGGAGAGCTAAATATCACTGCAGTGACCCTGAGAATCCTATTTCTTTTGTGGACATGCCTCTGCAGAAACTTGCCATCATTTCTGGAAGACTACTGCAAGAATGAGAGCTTCACCATTCTGAAACACAGTACTGTGAACAGTTTGTTTTCAGTTGAACAAGGTAAAGATGAGGGTTCTTTGGATTGCCTCATTCTGTCACTTGCACAGTGATTTTTTTTTTGCTTTTTTTTTTTTTTTTTTGCTTTCTATAGGTTTTTTATTAACTTTGAGGACTATGCTTTGAACTTCAGTCTTCTTTTTGAAATGAAATCCTTATCTTCACTCTAACAGCTCATAGTTGTATGACAACAGCTCTATGGAGTGATACAGATACCACCAAACACACATTCTATAAAGAATAAATAGAGAATCTGAGTTTTAAATAGGACAGGCTTTGCTTCAGCTTCTTTAGCACTATGAATTAATGCTTGTATAAAACTCTCTTCTATTCACTCAGTGCTGTACCAAATTGTAGTCTCCCATTTTACAGTAAGCAAGGGAAAATAACTCTTTCCTCTTAAATTCAGCTGCTGTTTTCAATTATTTTAATAGCTGCACAGATTGAGTCTCTGAAGTTTCTTTGTCCAGGATGAAGACATATTCCTGGGCATAACTCTCCTTTAATCAGTGCTGAAATTCGTTCTTTTTATTAATACCACCTATTTTTACAAACCATATGTTTGCTGTGCTGAGTTCCAAATAAGTTTCAAACTATTAGCACCCATCTAGCACATTCTGTTCTCACCCTTAGAGAGCAGAATTACTCATTATGATATGCCCCTTTGGTCAAGAAGGCCAATGGTATCCTGGAGTGAATTAAAAAGAGCATGGCCAGCAGATTGAGGGAGGTGATCCCCCTTCTACTCTGACCTGGTGAGGCCACATCTGGAGTGCTGTGTCCAGTTCTGGGCTTCTCAGTTCAAGAAAAACAGGGAACTTCTAGAGAGAGCCCAGCAGAGGGCCACAGAAATGATGAGGGGTCTGGACCATCTCCTGTATGAGGAAAGGCTGAGAGAACTGGGGCTGTTAAGCCTGGAAAAGAGAAGGCTGAGGGAGAGGGGTTAGAACAGATGGATCCAGATGTCCCTTCCAACCTCAACTATTCTGTGATTCCGTGATTTCATAAAGCCATTTTTGTTCCTAGTTCTGCTTGTGGTGAAATAGGAAATGTGCTCCTGTTTTCTACTGAGTGCACTTCATGTCATCCATCATGCTAAAGCATAGGGTTGACTCATCACTACTTTTGTTCCAGTTGAAAAATCAGACTGTGACATCTGTTAACATATAGGCATGCCTTCGTGGATTCGTTTTTAACTCACAATCAGTATTATAAATATAGAAAAAACAGTTGCCAAATAAGCCTAATCCAGTGATGATTGGACTATCACATTAAACCCACACAAACAGAGCATTTAAAATAGGTAGAGATCACAAAAGTGCTGGTTTTCTCTATTGACTCATTCCACTCAAGATTAGCTGTTATTATGTCTAATTAACTGGCATACAGTCCCTTGCAGTCTTGGAAGGAAAGGACGTATTGGTGATGTTTATGGAAAAAACATAGCAACACTGCTCACATTGTGACTAATCTATAATTCACCTTATTAATTATCTATTCTGATAATTAAATGAAAGGTCATTGCTTCCATTCAGTGATGAACCAGAAACCAGGAACCTAATGTTCTCATGTATAAGGCAGTTTTCAAACTTTCAAACCACATGTTAGCTATAAAGTCATCATAAAATACCACATGATTTATAAGATACAGTTCTCATCTTCCTCAACATCGTTCAAAATCACTCTAATGAAATATAATTTTCCAAATACAAAGATATCAGACTTCATCAGCAAGAATCCACTATCAAAAGCAGCTCTTCTTGAACATCTAGAGTTTAACCTTTGATCTTCAGCTTTCTAACAATTAAATTCTGCTACAAATGCTTGCATTTTTAAAGCCAGATCGGAATTAAACTTAACTGAATAGTGCATTCCAGATAAATGAACATTCTATCACTTCAGGTAAGAATTCAACAAAATCAAATTGAAAGCTGAAACTTAGGATATATTTATAAAGTACCTAGAAGAATATTGGAATTTTCAGAAGATTATTAAATTGATTTTATTTTTCTAAAAGGATAATATCAGGGATAAAACACCAGTGATCCTACAGATCCCATTCTTTTATTTTTTAATGAAATTGATGCCTAGAGATTCTTTTGAGAATTCCTATTTTCATGTGTTAATCTTAAGTGTCTCATCTTCAGCAGTCTGGATTTTAAAAGAAAATGTCCCACAGGTTTTCAGTGAGATTTTTTCAATGGGATTTTTTGGTTTAATTTGGAAAATTAAATTAAAAATGAAAACTCTAAAGATGTTGGAATCTTTTTCTGGTGACTTTTGTTTGGTTGCTTCTTTTTTTGTTTGTTTGTTTGTTTGTTTTTTGTGCTTCATAGTTTATTGTTTGCCAAAACATTAATAACCAAAGAGTTGCAAGACAACATTGTGAATTATTATAATTATCCTTCAACATATCACTCAACTACATTTTTTACTCACTATTTGAATTTAAGCTACCTTCATGCTCAGTAGGACTTGTGACCTATTCATACTCATTTTCCTCCTGCTTTACATCACTTTCCACATCATGAAACAAGCTACAGCCTCTCTGATGGCTCTAAGGATTTACCTCTCAACTCTGTGCCTGCACATTTGCTTTTCCCCAAAGTAGGTTTGGGCTGAGGCGAGTGCAGTGCTGGTCCTGAGGGTTGGCCACAAATGGAGAAATCCATGGTGCCATTAGGAAACCTGCAGCGTTTAGCTGTAGTCACAGTTCTCTAAACACAAGTCCAAACAAATGGCATATCTGTTGTCATATCTTTCATTATATCAACTGAGAAAGTAGACAATCTTTTGGCTTCCCAAAGCTAAACAAAAGTTGAGAAAACTATCCAGGTTTTCACTAGATATATACTAGTTGATCCACTTAGCAGTGGGTGCTTGAGCAGCAGAGAAAGGAAAGGTAAGAGATATTCAGCTGGTCATCTCCTAGGGATAATAGCTACAAAAGTAATTTATAATACAAAGGGGTAAATAATAAAACCAACCACAAATACAATACCTCTGTTGTACAATACCACTTTTTTTCTCATTATTACTACTAATTTTCAAAATTACTTTCAGGTTTCCCTAAGGAACAGGGCTGGGAGAGTATACTAAAGAAGAAATGCAAGAAATGAGTTCCAACCTGGATCCAATGACTGCTTCCCAGGGTAGTAATCACACAAAACCTGCAGAACACAATCTCTCGTGACAGTGCAAATCCAGGGGAGGAAGAGATTTTCTGTGTTATAGTGTTTTCTGTGTTATAGCTGGCAAGCCCTGACACAACACCCTTGCTACAGACAGCACAGTGTTGACTGCGGCAAGTTGCAGAGTTGACTGAAAGTGAGAGCAGCTGCTTTGCTGATTGGTTTGACAGCTGAGTTACATGAGCCCGGGAAGTTGGCCTTTACAATGTGCATTAGACAGACTGGGCACAAACAATTCATTGCTACCATTAACCTTTCTCTGTATCAATTGCTCTATTCCAATGGGGTGCAGAACAGAAATAAAACACCGGGAATCACTAAACTGGTGACACAGAGGAGTAGATAAAACAAAATTTATTTGGTTTCAGAATCCTAGTAGCAAGGACACTACATCAAGATCTCCATCACACAGCACTGAAGGGGAAATGAGAGATCTCAGGAGATCCGCACTTTCATCCACTACTGTTAGCTCATTCCCATGGCTCATTTTTACCTCAAGGTAGAGTTTCAAGACAATGGAAAGTGACAAGGGACTTCAGAGGAAGCCAAACAAAACTGGAGGTTGTAATAATTTTACAGAAGCAACAAATGATTTCAAGCAGGGATAAAAGCATGAAAATTGGAATATATGCTTTGATACAAGGTAAGAGGTGAGCGTTGTTTTGGACAGCTTACTGGAAAACTGCAACAACAGGTGAAAAAAATACTCTTTGAAAAGCTAGCCTAGCTCTCAGCCCAGGGCCTGAGAATGGGTAGAAAGCTGGTAAAATGTCAAGAAAAAGAGCAGAGAGTTTTACAGCCCTAAACATATAGAGGTGTCTATGCCTACACGCCTGAGTTCTCCATAGCCTTTAAAGATGTACATCTATTATCCCAAAATTTCATTCACACACCTTTTGTAATGCTTACTATAGTCTTTCATTTGCCTTCATTTCAGTTGTGAGACCTTGGGTGTAAACCTCTGCTTGGGTTTCACTTTGGCTGAAACGTCGGGTGGGTTATGTGGGTTCCATAGACACCTGGGTAATTCAGATGA
Organism: Tympanuchus pallidicinctus; assembly: GCF_026119805.1. NCBI lineage: Eukaryota > Metazoa > Chordata > Aves > Galliformes > Phasianidae > Tympanuchus > Tympanuchus pallidicinctus. Next base: position 655,261 of record NW_026294659.1, read on the forward strand.
GGGAACCTTTAAGAGTTAGTCAACAGATGAACAACAATTAGACTCAGGAAACCAACTAAGCTAAAAAAATGTGGAACCTGAAAATGTAACTGGACAGAGAATGATGATTTTGGTCAGAGCTAGGAACTAAGTGGAACCTTGGTAAAGTTCCTATGACAATCAGAAACACAGAAAATCAAAACATCATTTTTTTTTTTTTCCATGAAATGGGATCAGGGGAAGAAGCAGCTTCCAGGAGATTTATAGATCAATTGTTTCCTACTACAGTATTTTGTGCTGAGCATCTGAATAAAAATGTATGTGGCAGCAAAACTGTATATTTAATGCTTTTGTTCATGATTAATTACTTGGTAATTCATTTTTCAGAGACTTCTGTGAATGCTTCTAATTCATAATTCAAGGCAAGGCTCTCTATGCTGTTTCAACAATCAGATGCCACTTCTATTAAATTAGGGGGTATTTGGTGTTCAGGTTTGTTGTATGTGTATGTACGTTTATATAGCAAGTTTGCTATTTCTTTTCCAGACTCATTTTCTTTCTTCACTTCATTTCCAGTTATTCATAATTGAATGAGCCATTTTAATTTCCTATTTCTGACATTTCAGTTCTGATTCCTTAAAAGGGATCATTACAGAGAAACAGTTTCCTCTCCCTCTCCCCCAACAAAGTCAGAATTCCACTATATTCCAGCAGTACTGTCTCCAGCCTTCAAGTTTCTGCCCTGTTTGCTGCAGGTGGATGCTCTTTTGACTTGCATAGTTTTTGAAACAGAATGTTGCAGTGGTATCTCACACACATAAAGCAAAGACAGCCTAAGAATGCCCCACTCTCTGGGAAGATGAATTCAAGTGGTTTTGATGAAGCGGGGTTTGCCGTTTTCTGAAAATGGGGAAATCCTCTTTGGGGACTGAAGTCAGCTTTGTGCTTGTGTTCCTCCCAGAGCTGCTTGCTTACAAGAGAGAAAAGAGATAAGGACCTTAAAAAGTAGGTCCCTGGAAGACCCTCCCCCAAGTGACTGCTGAGCAAATGGTAGGAGGCTGCTGAGTGGGAGAATGGAGCACACCTCACAGCTGGGACTGGAATCTAGAGAGCAGCAGAAAGCATGTGGTTCCTTTTTTTCCCCTCTGTATTCACAACCCAGCAAAAGAGGAAGAGTCAAATGCATAATGATGGCAGACACTGAAGCACAAGTGTTAATCTCCTGAGAAAGCTGACAGCACTAGTAACACAGAATTGGAGTACTGAGTTTTGTGTAACAGCCAGAATGTGGGAAATGCTTATAATCAGAAAAGAAAGAGGAAAACAACACTGCCTTGCTCAGAGGCTGGGTGATGGCTGCATGTCCTGCCCCAACAAGAGCTCAGCCATGACACAACAGTGCGAAGTTACCTCGCAAAGGACACCCAAGCAATGAATTCTGTTCTGATGATGCACAGATGAAAAATGTCTTGAAACTATTTAACAGACTGAAAGCAGACGTGCATACATAGACTTCAGAGCTCGAATCCCCAAGGTACCAGGCATACACTGAAGCAAGCATCACAAGATGAAGCATTTGAAAGAAGATTAATGAAAGCTATCAGACTCTGAACAGGATGGATAAAAAAAGACATTGGGGCTGGCTCAGGAGAACTCCTCACAGGTGAAGTAGGCAAAGCTATGCTGCCCTGGGGGAAACTGCCAGTCTGAAGCAAAGTCATCCAAATTCAGGTACAAAAAAGGCCATGCACAGCAATGTAACACTGAAAATAGAGCCTTGGGCACAGTAAGCTAGGGTTTATAGGCTTCAGGGCTGTAGGAGGAAGCCCAAACCCACTAAGAAATATTGTGAAATCAAAGCTAAGAACTTATAAATCTCTAGAGAGACAACACTAAAGGCTTTTAGGAAACTGCCACAGTCAGAGCCACTCAGATTTTACATCTATCCTTGAAATCCACAAGCTCACTTATTGCACATCCTCATTTTAAGGACATTAATGGACACCCTCAGTACTAACCTCTGTAGAGCAAGGCATACCAGGAGGACAGTCCCCTTCAGCCCAGCCAGCCATCAGTCCCTTACAGTTTGGAAAAGTTCAAGTCATATGTATACTGCTTTCTTTTCTTCTTTTTTGCCCCCCAGAAAGTATGTATGCACAAGTAATGATTAGAGGAAAGGAATAAATGGGAGATTTAATTAAAAGACATTTTATGAAATTTGGCTTGGGAAGTATTCCCTAGCCTCACTCAGGTGAAGGTTATACTTAATAAAGCTTAAATAAGACAAAATGTTCCCGAATTCTTTGATCATATACTAAAGTTCAAGTCATTCAGGCAAGGTAGCATACTTCAGGTTTTCCTTATGTATTCCCCCCTTCAGCTTCCTGCATTACCAGCTGTATAGTACGGTGTTAGCACACACAAAAAAACAAGCTCTTGCTACTCTCCTATCCCATCCTTCTTCATCTATTTTTTGTGGATCCTAAAAGAATCCTTGTGCAGGATCCTAAAAGGCTCCTGCAGAAGTCCAGCTCAAGTCTGCCAATCTCAAGGTGACCATTTATCTCCAGGGAGAAGGTTTTGGCCAGATCTTAGCATCCAAATATCATTCTCACTGCCCTGCCCCTCTCCTCTGAAGAGATGATGGGATGTATTTTCATTATAACAGAGTTAAATTCCATTTATTAAGAGATCCAGGTGTCCTTTCAGTAATAGCTGGAAAAGCCTTAGCGTTATCCACTTTTGATTTATTTGACTTGACCTTCTTGGTGAGATATTAATGGCATATGTATTTGTCTCCTGCCATGATCAAACACTGAGAACACAAAAGCCAAGGCCAAGCAGAGAGAGATGTATTTCAATATTTACTTTGAAGGTGACAGAAAATTATTAATGAACAGTTTTCTCCCAATTAATGTTACCACTGCTGTTGCAAACTGTGAATGACAGCAATGTTTTTACCTGCCATAAAGCCTGATTCTCTGACAGGGATGAATTAACACTCATGATCAACTCTCAACATCCATTGCTTCTAAATCATTAGTGTAAAACTGACAACAAAAAATTTACTACGACCTCCAGTAGGTAATGAAACCGTGAGTGATGAGCAGCTCATGATACTGCTCATCATGCCATCTTTATTGCTTGCTGAATGGATTAACAAAATTAGTACGTAGCAAAAAAGCAATGGGTGTCATATGTAAATAATGGTAAGGCATTTGATGGCATGTCAAATAAATACCATGCTCCAAAGTCATTCAGATTGATTTGGACGTTAGTGCTCTCCTAGGACTTGCAACACAGCTGGGGGAACACTGATAATAAAAGGGGGGGGGGAAGGAGGATGGAGTAGAATATCAATCACAAGTAGGTGCTTACTGAAACATCAGAGGGAACCATAGAAAGCTTTGTGTCATGCACAGCCCCGCAGCAGGATGCAGCCAATGGAATTTGTTTTCAGTTCTTGTCTTAGGAAGGCAAAATGTCCAAGAGGTGTTTCCTTCACTGCCTTGGTCTGCTGAGATGCACAGTGGCACAGTACTGACTTAGGAGGAAGAGGAAAGGAGAAACTGCCTTTAAGCTTAAGTTTTGTCTCACTTTGGTTTTAAAATTTCTTGTATTTTGCCATGAAGTAGTAAAGTGGAGTATGATACCAAGATACTGCTTTCTTTTCTTCTTTTTTCCCCCCCAGAAAGTATGTCTGCACAAGTAATGATTAGAGGAAAGGAATAAATGGGAGATTTAATTAAAAGACATTTTATGAAATTTGGCTTGGGAAGTATTCCCTAGCCTCACTCAGGTGAAGGTTATACTTAATAAAGCTTAAATAAGACAAAATGTTCCCGAATTCTTTGATCATATACTAAAAATAAATCACCTGAACTGTAATTAAAGATATTGGCAAAACCATGGATAAAGCAATTATACAGAATAATTAACAAAATTGCATGCCTATTAAATTCACTAGATATTAGGTGACTAACCTATAACACTCTCTTTACATAAAACTGTAACCATACATGATTTCCCCTTTTTTTTCACCTACTGCATTATGTAGTTTCTTACACCCATCCTCCAGTATGTTTGCTCCCAATAGTGATCATGGATGTCAAATAAAACTGATCAGAAAGCAAATCCCATGAGATTTAAGATAAACAGCTGAGAGAGGTGTTTTTACATTAAATGACAGGTATAACACTTTACATTATTATCCTCTCCTAAAACACAACTTCCCTGGACAAGTTAAATGCAGGATGAGTGCTCAAGTTGCTTTATACCTCATCATTTGCTTTTGTTCTTTGGTATATTTGCTCACAAAATTACAGACTGTTGAACATCAGCTACCAGTTGCATGCACTTCAGATCACAGATCTTTCCATTTTGAAATCTATTCCTGACTTAAAAGTCATGCTGAATACTGATTTGGAGAGTGAATGGGCCTTGAAGCAGTGTTGATTGGGGCTGAACCAACCATGAAGCTCTGGCTCATGGCACCTATAGGCAGCCTCATGCCAGCAGACACTTTGCTTTGAAGCTCTTCAGCAATTCTCTCAATACTTTTGGAAAGTAAGATTTGTTAAAGTATTACTGGTCCAAAGGATAAATGTTAGATGATGAGATTCTGAGGTTTAAAAAGATGAGCCATCTCTGCTATTGAGCACCATAACGTGCATTTACTCTTGAGAAATGCAGAATCATGAAGGTTAGAAAAGGACCTCCATCATCACCTAGTACAGCCACCAACCCACCACACCATGCCCACTAACCATGTCCCTCAGTACCACATCCACCAGTTTCTTGAACACTCCCAGGGATGGCAACTCCACCTCCATGGGCAGCCTGTTCCAATGCCTCACCACTCTAATAAATGTTTCCTATTAATTCAACCTGAATTTCCCCAGTGCAACTTGAGGCCATTCCCCCTCATCCTACCACCGTTATTGGAGATTAGAGGCTGACACCCACCTCACTACAACCTCCTTTCATGTAGAAAGGAGAAAATACACTTAACAACAGACCAGCTGCTACCATAAAAAAAATGAAAGTAGGAATTATGTAAAAATACAAAATTGTGGAATTATATTGCTTTAGCTGTTGTCATTAGCTATGAAAATAGTAAGAGCATTCATGCAACTAAAATACAGCAGCTCATGAGAGGCATATTTAATCTGACAAATGGTACTACAGTCCTCATGTTGCCTCTTGTTCAAAGCACTAAGAGAAATCAGGAGATAGAAGAAATTTATGAATTTGCAGTGTGTAAATTCATAACAATTTTCACATGGAAATGAATGCTATTATCCTGAAAATATTCATAAAGCAGCTGAACTTTACACATGAGAGTCATCCCGTATTGTTTGTACAAACGTATTTAGCAGAGTGATATATTTATTGTTGAACTATTCTTTTCTTATACACGACCTAATGAATTTAAGCTTCCTTTTGTGAATAAAATGTATTTAGCAGAGCGATATATTTACTGTTGAACTATGCTTTTCTTATACACAGTCTAATGAATTTAAGCTTCCTTTTGTGAATCATTCACATTCATCATAGTAACATGTAATCCTAAAGAGTAAACCAAAAGTTTTGAACAGTTTTCATTAATGGCCCAATCCCAAGATATTCACTTCAGGAACCTCCTCTTCATGGGCTGTTACTACACAATCTACTAAATAGACCCAGTCCCAATCCCTGAATAACTGGCTGCAGCGCTTGGAGTGAGAAAGTAAGGAGTGGTCAGCATTCCTGCTTGCTTAGCTACATCAGTAGAAAAAGCAACAGCCCCTCTGGGTAAATGCAGAGCAAGTAGCAGCAAGTGGGGGGACCAGATTAGAAGACTCCAGTGCCCTTGAATGGGAGGGAGCAAAAGAAAGCATGGGGTGCTCCCTGCAGCAGCACTGAACAGAAATGAGAGGAAATAGCGAGTGGCTGTGACAGTCACCACTTCAGATTTTACTTCTTCCCAGACACTACTTTTTGAGTAAAGCTTTGTAACTGCCACTTTATCAGCTGCATTGTCTTCTCATTGTTGTTGATCACCACTATCTATGAAGAGAGAGCAAGCTACTTATTTATTGAAACTGTGATGCAGGAAAAAAAAAAAAAAAAAGAAAAAAAAAAAGAAAAAAAAAACACTACTCACCTCTTAGCATATTAGTCCCAACTTCTTTAGAAAGAGAATGAAAAAAAACTCCATTACCATAATATCCTGAGTAAACCTTTCAAATATCCGAAGCCTCGGTCTTGTTTCCTAAGAAAACAGCAGTCCTGCTGAGAAAACCATCCTGCAAGGCTAACTGGATACCAAGTCCAAATTATAATTATATAAAGACACATTGTATTGTTTATGTAAGAGTTAAAATCCAGCCAAATGTTTAAGGTATATTTATGGTTCACTAACAAACTAGTCTGCTGTGTAGGAGAATCAATAAGTAATTTGAGAGTGGAAAACTCTTAAATTGGTTTTCTTTGTAACCAGGAACAAGGCTTCCATTTATCAGAAGCCAGCTGCAAGAGAGCCAAAGTACTTTGGAAAGTTTAGTCCAAGAGTCCAACAGCCTTGACAACTTCTTAGAAAGCTGAGAAGTAAAAGCATTTTAATGTAGGACTGTGTGATTCTTTCTCCTACATGAATCTCTAGTTAAAGTGACACTGAGCTTACACCATCAGAACACAAACTGTTTTCAAAAAATGTGGCTTGTAAGTTAACCTTTGAGTTTAATATGGTGCTTAATCCTGGATGCAGTGACTCTGAAAACATCAAGTTGATGTTTTCTGCTGATCAAGTAGCAGCTTGAACTTTTCCTGAATGGAAACCAGCTGTTCCACAGGGCATACATACTTGTTTGGAAGTAAGCCTGGATTGTCACGCACAGCTGCATCAGGATCTATCAGGATCAGCATCACCTGCACAGAATGGGCTCACTGTACCATTTGCATTTGAACAAGACCACAGTAAGCCTTGGAATTATTCAAACTGAGGTGTATGTCCTCAAGCACTTCTTATTCAGTAAGAAGATCAACTGATGACTACAAATTCTATGGCAAAGTTATCTCTATTTTACCTTCAGGAATATTTTTAGATGTCTTCAAAAATATTGTGCCTCTTTATTCTCTTTTCTAGTTTTTATTCACTATTCTAGTTTGTTCTTTAGTAATAGAGTGGAGAGTCATTAAATAGTAACTGTTTAAATAAATTGCATAACTCAAGGGTTCCTCTCTCATAAGGCCAAAATGCTGCAGGACCTGGAAGAAGATAAACAAGGTGCCCATGTGCTATTGTTTGGTTGCTGGTCTTGTGGTCTTTTTTCTACTCCTGCATGCATGCACAGTGCTGTGTACCAATATACTTCTGGTAAGACATTCTTATGGGGGAGAGGTCTTCCTGTGCTTTGTTTCCTGTTGTTCTCTCTGTAATAATGATACTTTCTATAGTGCCTGATAGTACTAGGTACTAAGTGCCTATAGTACTAAGTTTACTTCATTCAAGAGTGACCAAAACCTTCAGTAATGCTCTACAGTAAAGTAGATCCTAAGGAGCACAACTGCAATGTTTCCTCATCTCTACTTTCATTTACATTGAGCACAGTTCCAAACCTCTTAGCCTGATTTACACAGCTGTGAGCAAATCATTGCCATCTGCAGCAACTGTGTCTATGCATAATCCACAGTGAGAGGAGAAAAGCAGATTTAGAAGAATTTTGTAAGTGTGCTTTGCCCATACCCAGCTGCTTCCTTTGAGACCCAATATTATCCCACACAGTTTGTAGTGCAAACATGAACTGAAGTGTGAGTCAGCCTCATCTGAATAATATCAGCATTCATACAAGATGCACTGTCCTCTTCCCAATGGTACACCCCCCTCTTCCAAGCAAAGCACCAGAGCAAAGATACCAGAGATCTAGATCTTAGAAGCCCCATGGGATCCTCCCCTCCCTCCAACGCCCCCAAAAAAGAAAGAAAAGAAAAAAAAAAAGGGAATTAGAGATGTGTTCAGAATGGATTTTTCTTCTCCTGTGAGGAGAGACAAGTCAGCAACTGGATTGGCAAAATGGAGAGAAAACCTGGTTCTGCATGTATAGTCCATCAAATGACTCATATGTCCAGGAGACTTGGACGTTTCAATTGGGCTTACCCACCACTCAGCTGAAAGCAAGATTCTTAGCAATATGTGGACCCTCAAAACTATCTCATTTGATCTATATTCTACCTTCAAATATAACACTTGAAGTTCACAGGATGCAAAGTACAGGCTTAAAACAACAGGATGAAAATTGCCATTATAGGACCAAATACTCCCAAAACTTGCACCTTCCAACACCTGAAATATTTCTCCCTGAGGCTGCTATTTGTGCAGAAGAAATCACTGACTGCTGTTGTTGTATTTCAGCAAAGCAAAGAGAAGAGTAAAGCATACTAAGTCCTTCTAGACTGTTAAAAATGCATCATGCTTCTAGAAATAAAAATGACTTTTATGTCTTTGTAACATTACCACAGTGATTTAGCAGAAAGAGAAAAGGCTTGAAAATGCAGTTACCCATTAGCAGCTAATGAGGAAGATTTTGCTTGCCTATGCAAGCTGAAAAGGGTAAAGAATGAGGCTGAGTGTGCTTCAGCAGCTAGACGGGACAGCTTCTAGTGGAAGATCAAACTCTAGAGAGTGAATCAATACAAGATGTTTGAATATCATATCAGTAATTTGCTTTAATCATGGGGCACTTGGGCACATGGCAATGACCACCTACAGAACCAAAGCAACTGAGTTTTATACAGTCTGAAGGGAAAATCCAGCACAGATCATACTTCCAAGTGCATCTCTCCTTGTTGCAGTACATACTGATTCTATGGTATTTCACATCACACCCTCAATGAGCTCTGGATTTAAATATATGGATTCACTGCTGTGTGTTGACATAGGTTATGCTAGCACATATGAACATGATTTTGTTGAAAGTGGACTTGAAATAGTTACACTATAGGAATAGATTTGAGTTCACTGGAACTGAACTGTATCAATAAGCAGCAACAGACTTTAAGGCTCTATGATATGGCTCATTTTGCTTTCTAGCTCTATTAGAGATCTAATACAGATCTGGAGTAGCTTATACTACACATCACACAAGAATTTGGTAGAATTAATCACCATCTACTGAAATCTTAAAAAAAAAAAAAAAAAAAAAAAAAAAAAGCAAGAAATAAGCAGTAGATTATTTTTTCATTAAAGTACACTCTGTGTAGTACTCCAGCATATCCCTATCTGTGTGTAGCAGAGTATGTTATGGGGAAAGATGAAGTCATAGACTGAACAAGAGTCTTCAGTTATAGGGTACAAATACACTTTAGATGCCATGTATTTTAGCCATGTCAGAAGTTTCCTGAATAACTCTTTCCGTCTCCTCACATTTATGTAATCTGGATCTGTAGAGAAATCTTCATGCAATCATTAAGATTGGAAAAGATCCCTGAGATCATCTAGTCCCACCATCAACCCACCACACCATGCCCACTAAGAATACCCCTCAGTGCCACAACTCCGTGTTGCTTGAATAGCTCCAGGGACAGTGACTCCACCACATCCCTGGGCAGCCTGTGCTGCTGCCTCACCACTCATTTGGAGAAGAATTTTTTCCTAATATTCAACCTGAACCTCTGCTGGCATAGTTTGAGGCCATTCTCTCTCATCTTATCACTGTTACCTGGGAGAAGAGGCCGACCGCCACCTCATCACAACATCCTTACAGACAGATGTAGAGAGTGATAAGGTCTCCCTGAGCATCCTCTTTCCAGATTGAACAATTCCAGTCATTCGCCACTGGTCTTTGATTATTCTATACGAATATTAGGAGATACAGAGAGAAGATGTACGAGTCTGCAAAGATCAAGTCTTGCTCACTAGTACCACTAACCTGTAGAGACTAAATAAGCCTGGAAAAGAAATAAGAAAAAGCTTGTTTGTAAGAAAACAAGCACTTTAGAAACAGCATTCAGATAGTTGTGGGGGGTTTTTTTGTTTTTTTTTTAAGATGTGAGGCTTCAGAAGGGATGTGTACCTTGGAGAAATCAAGAATTTTGTCACAGTATGACATAATGAGCTACACTGGGAATAAACCAGCTGGTTAGATGTCTGTAGGGTAGGTCGCTTGGAAATAACACTCATTCAGACACTCGACAAGAAGGATGGACTTACCAAATCTACTGACATCCAATCTCTCAACCTACCCACAAGGGCACCCTTCTTTCTGAGCATAATGAAAGATCTGCTATAGGGAAAATATGCCCATAAACTCACATTGATCTAAACTTAATGTACTTGTAAAAAATTGCTATCTAGGGTATCAGTGTAAGTTCTATCAGCATACTGGGAGCAAACAGAGAAAGTCTTTCTATTGTAATCTCGAAAAAAGAGAATACATATAAAAATATGCTTAAGTGATATATTGTATAAATAAGCAATGAGAAATATCTCATGCAGGTTTTCTGATGAAATACCTGGTAAAATGAGAATCTAAGGTCCACAGAGCACTTGCTGAATTGAATACTAATGTCCCCAAAATGCCCTGAAAACAGACAAACAACACAAGATAAATTACTTGCAATTCTTTCCCAAGTACATGATAGAAAACACTGTTGCTTTGGTAAATGGATTGAGAGTGGCACTGGAAATTCCTCAAACACATTTGTAATCTCCATTGAAGCATTAATTTGTAAAACCCTATCCGACTGCTTGTTCCCCTGTGATGAGCTTCCAAGCAGGAGTCACACAATTACCTCGAAGAAGTTGGGTCAAGTTAGAAAGTTTAACAGCAGCAAACATATAGATATCCAACCTTTTTGTTTGCCTAGGTCACAGTTAGCGAATGGGAATTGTCTTGGGCTGTATACATGAAGGTATCTCCAGTAATGCCTCATATTTCCATGGAAATTAAAACAGATGCAAAGAGCACAATAACACTGTTTGACAGCAAATTCTCAGCTACAAAATACTATTTTACAGCATAGCCACCATCACCATCAGCTATGTGATCTCATCACTGATGGACAAGAGCCAGTGTGCTGCTCTTGTGAAAATCTGCACCAGTGGAGTTGACCTGCTGTCACTACCACTACTGCTAAAATGCACCACCACCACCCCCCTTTTATTCACAGCCACTGTTTGGACTCCACAAATGTTCAGCAATCATTGAGGAATGCCAGTGGGTACAATTTTTTCTGCACGGAGGCATTCAGTGACATATCTTCGCTTCATCCACTCTTCCATGTCAGATACCAGTGTGTTAGAGTGCCCTTCTGCTGCCACCTGTCACACTGAAACAAAATGTAATGGGATATTGGTCACCAACATCTGCCTCTGACATTGTGGGTCCACATAATCACACAGGAGACATTAATTTCAAAGCAGCCCTCATAAAATTGATAATATAGTTAATGTATACAAGTAAAAAAATTTCTTTTAATCTATAATATTTTTTATTAAAACAAAAAAAGAGCAACAAAACAACAAAACTAGTAGGATATGTGACCCTGTTTCTGTGAAACTAACACATCAATATAGTTCAATGGCAGTGGCTGCCATTCTCAGTGAGCTCTCAAGGGGTTCCTCAGAGGCTTTTGATGAAATGTTATTCCTCCTGTGCTTCATCCTTGAAAAAAGTTGTTCATAAATATAGGCAGTGCCAAAAAGCGATGACATGAATAAGGCATGACTGCGAAGCAAGGAATGTTTTTCTCTAGTAAGAGAGGTCTCATAAAAGTAAAGAGACACGGTCAGATTTTTGAGTTGAATGTCTGACTGCAACTCTATACACTCCATCTGAAAATATGCAGACCATATATTTATGTTAACTGAAAATGGAGTTTAAAAAATATATTCCAAAAATATACTGCAAGCTATAGTTAAGAGGTGCTTGAGCAGAAGCTTACAGCTAGCACAGCAATCTAAGCTGATACCTACATAAACGTGCAGAATCACTGGAACATAGGGGGCTGGTACAGACCTCTGGAGTTCAACCACCTGCTAATGCAGGTTCTCTACAGTAAGTTACACAGGAAAGCACCCAGGCTGACCTTGAATAAAGAAGGAGACTCCACAGCCTCTCTGGGCAGTCTATTCCAGGGCTCTGTCACACTTACAGTAAGCAAGTTCTTTGTACGTTACACCAGATAGACATGGAACTCTTCTTAAGAGACCAACATGAATTGTTGGCAAGAAGAGATTTAGAAAAAAAGGAGGAGATGAGTAAAAAGAAGTAAAAAGTGTTCGGGCTTGGTTATGATCAAAGCCGAGATCTTGGTGGAAAGTGCAAGACCTGCTCTCCAGTGTGTAGTTTTGCTTTGGCAAATCTGGAATATTTTGATTTAAACCTGAGCCTCCAATCATTTTGAAGTCTGACAAAAAAAAAAAAAAAAAGCATTGCATCTTAAAGTTTATGATCTCATTACCATGAAATTCTGGCAGGGAAGTGCAGAGTTTGCACTCCCACCAAGTTCAACTGATGTGTTATACTTGGGAGTTTCTTTCAGCATACAAAACCCATTTACTGTGATACATGATCATTAGCTGTTGTTATGTCTTTTCATACTTTTATGTGAATTTACATGCAACTAATTTGTAAACAACTGTCTATTTATCAAGTTGTTACTTGGTTCTGTCTGCTAATGTAAGCTTCTAAATTTTGTTTAACAAAACAAATTTGAAACATGTCTGTGATTAACATACAGCTCTTTATCAAAACAGCACACACCTAAGATCGTTATGTGGAATGCCTGTGCATGCTAAATGCCTTGGTTTGAACAAATGGTTCAGACAAACTCAATTTACCTTTCATTTCATAGGTTTGTTCATGCCTGAGAAAGAAATAACTTCATAAAACATTTGCAGTGCTCTGCTAACGTAAGCAATGTTTGAAAAGCTGCCAATGAATTGAATTTTTCAGATTATTTTTTGTGCTATAATATACTGCTAACCTAGCTTGTACAATATCGGTCAGCCTCTAGCATCTTGGAGATAAGCAGTTTCAGCCACCTCTGAGTAGTGGAATGTGTCTCATGAGGAAAACAGATGCTGGCAGTAGCTTTGGGAGAGAAAACCTCCTTTTTTTCTAATAGTTGTTAGTGTGGTTTTTATATTGACGCATTTACAGTCTTTCAATAATAACCATTTTCTTCCCTTTGCTACTGGTCTTTTCCCTCAAAAATCATCACCCTACTACTTGAATATGAAAACTGAGGTGACTACAAACAGAAGCAAGTTCAAATACATGAAGCCATTTCTCAAGTCTTGTGGTTTTCCCCTCTCTCTATCACCTGAGTCACCAGCCAGAATGTGCAACAGAGAAAACTTCCTGATGGTTGTCCCATGCCTTGAGCTGCTTTCGATGCTCAGAGATATTTACTGAGTGTTCTTCTTGCTAACAGAGTGGATAAAGGTGCCAGGCTGACTGGAAGAAAAGCCAGAACACTTTCCAGAGCAGATTACATCCACAGTGCTTTTGATAATAATGACACATCAGACAAGGTATCTTAACGCAGCAGGAAATAGAAATAGGCATCTGCATCTACCCATATTGCCTTCTGATCCTATTCACCATTAGTACATCCACATCTGGGCACTTTACTAAGCAACTGATATAGCAGTAGCCTCTGGCTACCCACCTCCACTTATTCAGGTCCCATTTAGGGAAAGCATACATTCCCCCTTTCCCTACCTCCAGCATTTTCTGTGTTTCAGCCTCAGAGTTGAATGAAAGTCATTTACAAAGCCTTCCTTGAGCAACAATGGACTTGGGCAGTCATTGCTCATCCTGAGGAGGGCAAGAAAATGAACTGAAAATGGCTGTGATCACATCAGCAATGGTGCAGTGAGAGGACTGTAGAGACTGAGGTTGCTCTGGATTTAGATAATAACATTACTCTGACACAGTACATGTAATTGTCTCGGGGGGGGGGGTGTTTTAATTAAAAGGGAAAAAAATAAGTTAATTTACAATTTAATCCTCTGTTCACTTCTCATCACATGAAATAGAGATGGCGCAGGATAATTAGTCTCATTGACCCGAGTGGTTGTTCTGCTTTACTCTTGGTCTCCTTATTACCCTAGGATACTGTGAAATATCAGTCCAGTGCCAAAATGCATCAGTGCAGGCAGCCTTAGTGTCTTGTATCTTAATGTATGTTTTGACATCTGTTCAATCTTTAAACTTAACATATTGATTTATGTGCTAGCACCACAAAGAGCTCCCTATAGCTACTGAGCTGTCTGCTGTTTGCATATGCGAGGTCAGCTGCAGCTCATGCAGATCAATTCCTTGTGGTCTGTGCCAGAAAGTAATAGGGAATAAAATATTCTGTGCTTCCCTTGAAAATAAGCTGCAAAATTCTTTAAAAACTAAAAAGTCATAGTACACTATGTGTATCTGTAGGAAAATGGCACAAGGAGTGGGGAATGGGACAAGGAATTAAAATGAAGGCACTGCTGCATAGTTCTGAAGCTGAACTTCAGAATAATCACATTTCATCTTCCAAGAATATCCTTCCAAATAAAACATGAGATGAATGCCATTGACTTACCACACCAGAAGTTTTGGAAGGAAAATAATGAGACAGAAAATATGACATGTATATGAAAGAGCTCCAGCAAATAATGGTTGTGATTTCTTACTATCATAGAGTAAAACAGACTGGTGATGAAGTACACACTAAAGAAATATATATTTCTTTTATCTATCTTCAATATTTGGAGTTCTGAAACCATTTACCAAGTTTATTGTTTTATTTCTTCGTTGCACCAGGATAGTCTACTGCTTGAGAAGTGAAATTTATTACCATTTTATTTTATATATGCATATATAATATATACAAGAGTCATTTGGTTTTGCTAACTGGTTTCAAAGTCCATTTTTCTTCTTCCTTGGCTCGTGTATTCTGACACTCCAGGCTTTTACACTGAAGTTGCAATGAGGAATTACAGTAAAATCATTGAAGTGTATTGTTAATCGCTATCTGGTTGCCTATCAGGGGTTACAACTTGGCAACATTTATTGGAAAGTACTTTGTCATAATCTGACAAGACAAATTAATTAGTGTAAAACTCCACCATGCATTCATTAAAGCTGATGAGCTTCACACCTTTGACATAACTACTGCTACATAATTTATTCCATTGGCAAGGAGCATGGCGAGACCCAGGTTTATTTCTTTCAGAGCACACAGCAATCACTCTTTAAACACCTGCACCTTTTAAGAAAGTGATCAGTAAGGAAAATACCTTTTAATATTGCTAAGGTGCTGTGTCCCTACTTGTTGAAATAATATTTTGTGAACACCTTCTCTACATGTCTGCAGAAATGCAGCTTAAATATCATGCAGAGATTTTCTTTCTTGGGCTTTAAAGATAATCCTGGTGCTTTATATCCTCTCCCTTTTCCTGCCAATGAAAGTAACAGAGCATTCCTAATTTTCCTTGGCGAGCATTTGTCCCCACAGTATAAATATGAAAGACTACAGATTAGGCAAGCAGAGTCTATTGCTAGAGAATTTATTATTCATCTAAATTATGAACATTTTCATATTAGAAAGATGGGGCTGCTGAGAGCATTAGGAGTAGTTATTGTGATGAACTCCATTTTGGGACTGGCTGTGCACAGGCAAGGAGGCCATGTGGGTGAAGAACAGAACTGGAGCCACAGGCATTAATATCTTCATAGAATCAAAGATCTCCAAGATCATCCATTGCAACTGTCTACATACCACCAATATTTTCCACTAAACCATGTCCCTTAGTACAACATCTAAACATTTCATCTCCAGGGATGGTGATTCCACCACCTCCCTAGGCAGCCTATTCCAGCACTTCACCAATCTTTTGGAGAATATTTTTTTCCTAATATGCAATCTGAATCTCCAAGACTCTACTTGAGACCATTTCCCCTAGTACTATCACTACTTACACAAGAAGAGGCTGATCCCTGTCTTGCCACTACCTCCTTTCATGGTGGTTGTAGAAAACCATTATGTCTACCCTGAGTGCAGGGTAGTGCACTCTAGAAAGAAAGTGCAGGAGCTGTAACTACTCTTGTTGAA
Organism: Tympanuchus pallidicinctus; assembly: GCF_026119805.1. Classification (NCBI taxonomy): domain Eukaryota; kingdom Metazoa; phylum Chordata; class Aves; order Galliformes; family Phasianidae; genus Tympanuchus; species Tympanuchus pallidicinctus. The sequence continues at coordinate 671,320 of NW_026294659.1, forward strand.
CTTCATCCCACTGACCTCAGCCCAGTGATCCAGCCTGTCCAGATCCCCTTGAAGGGCCTCCCTACCCCCAGGCAGATCGACACTTCCTCTCACGTTGGTGTTGTCTGCAGACATACTGAGTGTGTACTCAATTCCCTCATCCAGGTCATCAATAAAGATATTGAAAAGGACAGACCCTAATACTGACCAGCTGGATTTAACTCTATTCACCACCACTCTCTGGGCCCAGCCATCCAGCCATTTGTTTACCTGGAAACGAGTGTTCCTGTCTAAGTTGCACACTGCCTGCTTCTCCAGAAGACCATACTTTAATACTCCTGCAGCCAAACCAGGCAGACCAGCTGAGATATCACATGCTTTAAGTGTAGCTTACTACATCTCAGCTTACCACGGCTGCATGGTGCAGATAGAAACAAAGATTCTGGTGCCTACTTTGCAGGAATCAGTACATAAATCCTTGCTGATTTCCCAACCCAAAAGCTTCTTCTCATACTTTTCTATAAGGACTATGATGTTGTAGTCACAAAGTTGAAGAAAAATCCAATTTCTAACAAGAACATGCAAGCCCATTTCATTCTTTCCTGGTTTTAGGGGCCAGGGCCAAAGTAGAAAGCCCCCTTCTCCCCTTCTATCACAGTGTCAGCAGCGGTTGCTATTATCTCGTGGAGATTATATTCTTATATTTCAAACACTCACAAAAATATTGATTGCCTAAAATTTATTTTATTCTATTCTGGTGCACTGCTCCTGATGGAAGGAAGAACAACCCAGATCTGGAAGAAAATTGCAGTTTTTCCCAGATCAGTAGGCACATCAGTAAGCGAGCCAGCACAAAAAGGTTTGCAGACCAACATCATCTTGGCTGCTGTCCTCCCTTTTGAACAGAGTGGAAAAGAAAAGCATGGATGGCTCTGTCCTGATCTCATTCTTTAGCTGCCCCACACCTGGGAGCAGCCTTTTTAGCTGCTCAGCTCCCAGCAGGGCTGCACAGGCCCAGGGAGGGGTACAGCAACCATCATAACTACAGCTTCTCTTTTTCTCCCATAAACAGGATCAGGCAGTGTGAACAAATGAGTATCCCACATGCACCAGCTGTTTACTCTTTCTCTGAGGACTAGATACCCTTGATTGGGTACACATGCCCATGGGATTATCTCCTACTGATTTGAACCTGGGACTTAGTGGTCACCCAGGGTCTTGAAGCTCCCCTCTGAGTCCTTACAGCTCAGCCCAGGAGCTGCAGTGACAGTGCCAAGGCATCTGGAAGATTTCCATCTTTCTGGAGAGCAATGGCTTCAGCTCATCTGCATGTAGGAGGAGTGTGTGTGGCACATAGAACCTATCTTGGAATTTCATATTGTATCAAGGCAGCTTGAGGAAGCACTATCTGCCAAGAAAGTGTTGAAAGACTTATTTTTTTCAAAGCATGTGTCAGAATGCACAATAAACTATAGAAAAATATGTAACAAAAGCCACCTTTTAAAAAAAATTCCATTGTAACAGAAGCAGAAAGAGGTCTACTCTTTGAGTGGTTAGCTCTTTGTCTTGATCTGCTGATGATATTTTACATATTTTTCACCTTTTAAACCTCAGGCTTCAACCTTAGGAAATGACATGTGTAAGTAGTAGAACAGCTGAGATACATCCATATGCAGTGCTCTGAAAAGGTTGAGCAAAATTATTGTGCATGCGTTCCTTTTGTACTCTTTGTTTTAAACTGTCTCATCTAATTGTTTTATTTGTATGTGACCCTCACAGCTCAAATTTCTGGCAAGAATGAATGTATGCTGAGGTGACACCAAAACTCACATCTGATCAAGACAGTGGGTAGGAAACAGTGAACAAAATGCTCACTCTGAACTTCATTGTAATATGATTGAAGCATTACAAATATCAAAACAAACAAACCAAACCAGAAGGGTGAATGAAGAACAAAGTAAAGTGTGTGCAAATGGTATAAGAAGAGGAAATGCTTATGTATATATGTACAGTTGAAAAGTGTACATACATACATAGAGCTCAGAAAAAAAAATAATCCAGATGTCCATGGGTAATTAGTAGTAACTAAGAAAGAAGGACAAGACATCCTTGCCCAAGGACTGTAGTGGTGTGAAGAAGAGCGAAAGTTTATTGCAGAAACTGGAAAGTGTGCATGTGAACAAAGGAAAAACTTATTCTTGACAAGTTCTGACCAATAGTAACAAGATCTCAATATTTATAACCAAGCAAATGTCTAAATGGAACTGAGCTCAGAAAAGGTCATATGGCTGAAGAGGTACATAGCCTGTAATTAAAGAACTGGCAGTTATTTCTTTCGTAGCGGTGAAAAGAAAGACAAGTGTCATAGAAGCCATTTAACTGTTGTACTACTGAGCAGCTGATGTGCCCAGAAATTTTGTTTTCTCTTTTCTAGTACAACACATTTGTAGTTCAGTCCAGATCAGGAGCAATTGCTGGTGTTTCATATGATTATATGTCTCCATGCAACTGTGAGAGGAAAAGAGCAGTTATCCCAGCGGAGCAGAGCAAGGTGCAAGCAAAGGAAAGCTGTAAGGTCTCTACATGGGGCGCTGTGTGGGGCAGAGATAAGCAATCAGAACCTGCAGGAAGCAGGTGCTCTCATGGTAACTGAGCTTTGCTGATGAGAGTTGAATCTGACTTGCCATTCAGTAGTCTACTTGAAGACAAAAGGGCATTTTTAATGAAACAGAAAGGAACATTTGCAAACTAATTACACTAATTACATTGTCATTTTGACACTAATGTGGATCTAGCATACTACAGTGAAAGTTAGTAAACAATGACTTTTGGATACAGATTTTTAGAAGTATATAGGAAGTGAGCATCCAGTAACATCATTGGGAAGTCCTCTGAAAAGGACCCAGCTGCCTGTCTACATCTTTACCAGAACAATACAGAATTCAAGGCACTGACTGTGAATTCAATATCAAGTCAATATCCTAAGTCCTTGGAAATATGAAGACCTACCAAAACCTGCTTTTTCCTCAGTCTCTCAAACCAGGTGCTGTACAAGAGTAAATACTGTGGAATCTGGGTCAGGATAGCCAGAACTTTCTTACCTCACCCTTGGACTCTTGCTAAGTTTTTGTCACCTCTTCAGTTCCCTTTCAGTGCCAAACAAAGGTGTTGAGATTTATTTTTTATTTTCTTAACCCTTTCAGGTGGGAGAAGTACACTGTACTGTGAAACCAGGACACTCTCTTTGCATTGGCGATACTTATTAGAGCTACATGCATAAAATGTGTTGTGCTACTATAATTTTATAATTTTACTATAATTCTATTCCCATACAGAAAAAAAAAGTTGAAAAATGTGTTCTTTACACATTTGAAATATTTTGATTAATTGCGTCTTCTAGAGGGCAGGCAGAAGCTGAAATCACGTGAAAAGGCATCCTTACACCTCTCTACTATTTTGACTGCATAAGCATACAGACCATTATGCCTTTTCCTGTGGAATGACTGATGATTGTCAATAATACCTTGAGTTTGGATAATGTTAAAAGTAAAATCCTTTACATTAAAGGGAAAAAAGGGTAATTTTGATTTTGTACAGGAAATGAATAAATGGCTGCCTATGACCAATTAATTAAAATTAATTCCATCCTCTGGCCAAACTAGCGTGAACTTATTTTCACTTTGGATGCAATAGATGTTGAAGTGATTCTATGAACAGAGTACCAAAAAAAAAACATATTAACACTAATGCACATGGCTTTAGGTTACTGTTCCCAGTACACAGGTATGTTTAAAAAACATCTTTCTTTCCATTCTGCTAAAATACATTAGCAATTTAATAAATCATGTACTTAGCAAGGTACTTTGTACAACTCACAAGATAACTTTTTCAAAGATTTTTCTCAAATTTTCAGGCTACAAGACAACGTTTCCTATGGACTTACAATATTTCTTGTCATTTCCCCATTGCCCATAAAACAGAAAGTTTGCAAGCAAGACTGCCCAAGCAAACTGCAAGCCAAATTGCTATAGAAATACAGTGATTAATTCTCTGAAGTTGAGTAAACATTCAGACTCTCCTCTTCCTGCATTAAAATTAGGTATTTCTTGAGAAAACCACCATGCATAGAAGAAGTTAATAGAAAATTAAACTGAATAACAAGATGAAAAATATCACTAGGAATAATCTTTTCAATCTCTTTGTCAATGCCTAAATCTTGATTTCCAGCCAAAGAATGTCAAGATATGTAAAACGTTTCTTTCATTGGGAGAGATCTTCCCAATCATGCAATCAACTAAAATATTTCAACTTTTTGTGTGTATCAACAGCAAAGGAACTAGAATCTTCTTTGTACCATTATGTTGCACAGAACACTGTCCTTGCCTGCCTTCCTTACAGTTCCTACCTTACAGTTCCTAGCTATTCTCAGTAGATCACAAAGGGCAAAATACATAATAAAAGAAAACACTTCAAAATAATTAAGAGACAGAACAAGAAGCTTTGACAGACATCTCTAAATTCTAAGCTTAATATCAGAATCATAAACCCTTTACAGGCTTTACAGTATGTCCTTGCATTAAAGAGAGAGCAGCACTCACTTATCTCCAAATTAGATCACTGGCTTTTCAGCCTTTTTCTCAAAGGTGAGCTTATCCTTAGCTGCTTCCTGGGGACCTAAGCCTGCTTGCTTTGATGTCAATGAGATCAATGAAAGTTTGGCACTGGCATTTAAAAAGAACAGGAAACAACATTTAGACCACTTAATTCAATACAGCTGCAGATTTTTGCAGCATGGCCCTGACATTATATGTTTAATTTCATTAATTTTGGAGATGTAGAATTCGGTTCCAGGTTTCACTATTTCATTTTGTACTTTTATTTCATGCAAATAGCAAGAAATATTTTGAAAGATAACAGCACTGTTTTTGCCATGGCAATTTTCAAAGCATTTCTCTAAGGTTTGGAGGCTTTTCTTTTTAATGTCTAGAAGCCACTGAGGAATATATTGCACGAGAATTGTAAGCTAAATCCCCAGGTTCTTCTTGCTCAGCTATTTGCAGGGTGAAGTCTCCACCAAATTCTTACTGTCGCCTCAGCAATGTGGATTGCATCAGAGCTTTGCAAACCTTTTTATTGGCAAATAAGCCAACAAAGCAAAACTGCAGCTTGAACAGAGCTAAACAAGAAGTAATTAAAATAAGCTTTTTTCAGGACTAACATCTATTTCTTTAGATGCCATCCCCTAGCAAGTATGAGAATGAAGACCAAAGACTCAGTGCCAAATGTTACCCTTTCTCCAGGAACTCATCAGTGAGCTACTGTGGAATGCCACATATGGCTACAATTGCAAACAGCTACCTGCTTCATTATCTGCTCCATTCCTGACCAGAAATCTCTCTCCATCATAAGAAAAGGTTTTTTTAAAAAACAAACATGTTTCAGACTAACTGATTCATCCCATCACTTGCTCCCTTTTCTCACCACCAAGATATCAACAGATCTGCTGTTAATTTGGTGTCCCTCCACTCTATAAATCCTTAGGGAAAGGGTGAGGAGTGAATTTACTTTTGACTTGGGTGGCAGCCACTGGGATTCTGTGGTGAATCTATGCATATCTGTCTGTGGTTCCTGATCAAAGAAGAAAGTAGAGAAGTAAAGAATAAGATCAAAGGGTTTAAAGAATGAGAAGCCAAGTTTAGCAAAACTGATGTGAAGGACTCCTTCCCTCTATCATCTTATTGATGCCTTGGTCCCATACACAATACATCTATTGAATTTGCAGCAGCTTGTGCTGCTCTTCCAAAAACGTTTCCAAGTAGTCTCCATTTCCAAGTATTTCTCTCTTTCATGCCCTCAAAGAATTAGAGAAAAACAATCACTTCGGAGAACAATAGTGAAAATCATTTGTCAACTTTGCTGTGTAATTTTTATTTTAATCCATGCAATTATGTGTAAGCATAATTGAATTCCTTTTACTGTCTCATTCCAGGGTTAGAATTATATGGGACTAATGCTAATTTTTCATAATTAGAATAATTAGCTTAATTCAATTTATTTGTTTTGGGGAGTGACTTAGGCTGGAAAGCATAGGTCACTGAGTAGCAAGATGATGTAGTCTTTAAAAGCAGCATTTTCCCAGTGGCAGTAGGAGATGATACAGGGCTTTGTTCTTGATCACCAAGTGTTAAGGTCAGCACCAAAGCATCCTTTATGGAATTTCACATTGGTCCCATAGTGTTTTAAGCAATGATTTTGTGCAGGCACCCAAGAACTGACTTCTCTTTATTCATCCATGCCTTTAGTAGAAACAGAGGAAAGGAGGTTTCAGCCCTTATCTTGAGTAGGTCCATGTTCTTCCAATTAGCCCATGGTTACTGCCAGTATGTTTCCCCACTACAATTTAAAGCTGCACATTAAGCCCTCAGTTGTAAGTGGATGTTCATTTCTAAATAATAAAGCAAGTAAAATATTGGAAGAGGTATGAGTTTCATTCTTCACACAGGTCCAAAGTACTTTATTTTTTTATGGACCTGAGATAGGTGTAAATTTGCCTAATAGGCTCTTAATTTCTCAGAAAAGCTGAGTTTATTTGAAAGAACAAACTAGGCTAATAAAAACAAGTGAAACCTCAAAATAATTATTTTAGAGATTAAATGGAAGACAAATGGCAACTGTATTTCATTTGTAAGGGTAGTAGCACACAACTGAATAATCCAGTAAGACATTGTGCAGAGGGCTCATAAAAAAAATGATAGATTGGAAGAACAAAACAAACTACATTAAATCAGTGTTATAGGAATTAATATCTACTTACTTTACTTTCATATTTTATAAGGGTTTTGGTAATTGTCTTATTGTTGTTGCTGTTTTTAATAAAAAACCTAACACATTAATAATTCATCAGAATGAAAGTAATCAGCTGATGAAAGGGAAAACATAAGAAATTCACACAATCACAGAATCACAGAATGGCCAGGATTGGAAGGGACCTCAAGGATCATGAATCTCCAACCCCCCTGCCACATGCAGGGCCACCAACCTCCACATTTCATACTAGACCAGGCTGCCCAGGGCCCCATCCAACCTGGCCTTGAACACCTCCAGGGACGGGGTATCCACAACCTCTCTGAGCAGCCTGTTCCAGCACCTCACCACTCTCTCTGTAAAGAACTTCCCCCTGACATCCAACCTAAATCTTCCTTCCCTCAACTTAAAACCATTTCCCCTCATCCTGCTGTTATCTACCCTTTCAAAGAGTTGGTTCCCCTCCTGTTTATAGGCTCCCTTTAGGTACTGAAAGGCTGCAATGAGGTCACTCTGCAGCCTTCTTTTCTTGAGGCTAAACAAGCCCAGCTCCCTCAGCCTGTCTTCATAGTGGAGGTGCTCCAGTCTCCTGATCATCTTTGTGTCTCTCCTCTGGACCCTCTCCAACAGCTCCCTGCCTTTCTTGTACTGGGGGCTCCAGACCTGCGCACAGTTTTCCAGTTTGGGCCTCACAAGGGCAGAGTAGAGAGGGACAATCACCTCCCTGTCCCTGCTGGCCACCCCTCTTCTGATGGAACCTAGGATATCATTTGCTTTCTGAGCTGCAAGAGCGCACTGCTGGCTCATGGCTTTTCATCTATCAAGACCCCCAGGTCCTTCTCCACAGGGCTGCTCTCAAGACTGCTCCTTCCAGTCTGTATGGATGCCTGGGATTCCTGCAGCCCAAGTGCAAAACCTTGCACTTTGCTGTGTTGAACCTGATTAGGTTCACCCAGCCCCACCTTTCAAGTCCCTCTGAATGGCATTCCTTTCTTCCATTGTGTCAACCGCACCACTCAGCCTGGTGTCATGAAATTTAATTTCCCCACCTTTTATTAAACCACCAAAACATATACAAGGCCCTATTTCCAGAGAAATGACCTTTTGGACAGACATTTCTGTTTTGGAAATGTTAAATTTTTCTTTGACTCCTTAATAGCTCCATTATTTTGAATATTTGAGATACCAAGACTAGGAGCTTAATGTCAGAATTGCCTTGAAGTTCTTCTGCGGTGGGGTACATTTAGAAGCAATACAGATTTATTAGCACATCCAAAGGTTATGAGACACTGTTTAAGTTTTACAGTATAATAATTCCCTGCTACGGTGACACCAGCCAGCGAAAAGTGCACAGAGGGCGATGGGTCCACAGACAGCCACACACCTCGTAGGAGCATGAACATCTCTTCTCTCGGATCTGCTGCCTGATAAGGGTCTTAGAATCATAGAATCATAGAATCACTAAAGTTAGAAAGACATCTATGATCATCTAGTCCAACCATCTACCTGCTACCAATATTTCCTCACTAAACCATCATCTTAAACCTTAATACATCATCTAAATGTTTCCTGAACATCTCCAGGGACAATGGCTCCACCACCTCCCTGGGTATCCCATCCCAGTAACAGACCACCCTTTCAGATAAGAAATTACTCCTAATATCCAACCTGAACCTCTCCTGGTGCAATTTGAAGCAATTCTCTCTTTACCTGATGCTAGTTACGTGGGAGAAGAGGCCAACCTCCAACTCATCACAACTTCCTTTCAGGAGCTGTAGAAAGCTATAAGGTCTCCTCTGAGCCTTTTCTCCAGATAAAATAATTCCAGCTCCCTCAGTCACTCCCTGTAAGACTTGTGCTTCAGATCCCTCACCAGTCTCGTTGCCCTTCTCCGGAAACACTCCACGGCCTCAATGTCTTTCTTTTAGTGAGGGTCCCAAAGCTGAACATGCTATTTGAGGTGCAGCCTTACCAGAGCTGAGTTCAGGGCAGCAATCACCTCCCTGCTCCTTCTGGCATCACTATTTCTGAGACAAGCCATGGCCTTTGGCTTTCTTGACCCCCTGAGCATACCGATGGCTCATGTTTAGCCAAGAACTGACCAATACCTCCAGGTCCATTTCTTCCATGCAATCTTCCAGGCACTCTACTCCAAGCCTGTAGCATTGCTTGGGCTTGTTGTGGCCAAAGTGAAGGACCTGCCAGTTGGTCTTGCTGAACTTCATTCCTCTGGTCTCAGCCCAGCTATTCAGCCTCTCTAGGTCCCTCTGAAGGCCCTTCATACCCCCAAGTAGATCAGCATTTCCTGATGTCATGTACCTGGACTTCTGCAAGGTTTTTGACATGGTCCCTCACCACATCCTTATCTCTAAGATGGAGAGATATGGAATTGAAGGGTGGACTATTCAGAAGATAAGGTATTGATTGAAAGGTCACAGACAGAGGGGCAGAGGGTTGTGGTCAATGGCTCTGTGTCCAGGTGGAGGCTTGTAACAAGCAGTGTCCCTCAGGTGTCTGTCTTGGGTCTAGTACTCTTTAACATCTTTATCAATTACACAGATAATGGGATTAAGCTTACCCTCAGCAAGTTTGCTGATGACACCAAGCTGAGCAGTGCAGTTGAAGAACAGAAAGGTGGGCCCTTGTGAACCTGATGAGGTTCAACAAAGCAAAGTGCAGGACTTTGCATCTGGGTTGAGGTAATCCTAGATATGTATACAAGCTGGGAGAAGAAATTCTTGAGAGTAGCCCTGCTGAGAACATCTTAGAGGTTGTGGTTGGTAAAAACCAGCACTAAAAATATCTTGTAGCCCAGAAGGCCAATGGTATCCTGGGATCCATCAGAAGAGGGGTGGCCAGCAGGTGACCACCCACCTCTTCCTCAAGATCCAGAACCTCAAACCTATTACGTGGGAACACCTGAGCAATTGAGGTAGGTGGAGACGAGATTTGCCTGTGATATCTACATATCATAGAATTGTAGTATATGTAGAGTTGGAAGAGACCTCTAAAGGTCATCTAGTCCAACTCCCCTGTAATGAACAGAAGAGCTGGACTACATGCACACACACACACACACTTACACAACACTAGGTCATATATTAATAGGCCAAAGACTCATCTTCCATTGATTCTATTTGGCATCCCCAAGAGTACTATCACAATGGGGAGGATAGTAACAGATAGTTTTATCACTTACAATAACAATAAGGGCTAACTGGCGATGGCCATGTGTCTCAAATAGTATTTACAGGATGTACAATTCATTAGTGAGAGGTAATTCAGATGTTAATGACAGTGACATTTGGGCATAATTTAATGTTCAGATACAGATGCAATTCTGCAGATCATGGCTGTTTGATCCTCTTCTCCCTGCACATGGAGCACCTTCAGTGCAAGAGCTCAGGTATAGAGCAGTTCTCCACCAATAAGAGTTTGCAGCCAGCAAGCAGGGATAGCCCCATCATGCTACTGCTTTGAAGACTTTAAAGGCATTTAAAGCCTTCTTACGAAGTCTGCTGGTTCCTAGACTTGTAGTGCAGGCTACAGTTATAGTCCATAAAGTACTGATAATATTTTCTGCTTCTAGACCTGCTCCTCCTTAAGAGAGATGGAAAGAAATCCCTCCACTGGTTTGTTGGCTCCTGCCTGCTGCAGGGAACTAGCAAGCCCTGCCAAAAGTGTCCACACTGTGGTGACACCAAGTGACAAGTTCTTCCCAAGGTGATATTGACTGCTGCTTCACTCTTGTTTGCACAAATGGTATGGATTATCAAGAGCAACAGTGTAAAAAGCAGACAGGAGAACAGAGAAAGTAAGCAACATAGGACTGTGTCTGTCAAAACTTTAGACAGGTCTGATAGTTTATTCAGCTGTTGTTGTGAAGCCTTTATTCTCAGATCTTTGCCACATTTCACAAAGCAGTTTCTTATGGTCAGTGTCTGTGTGGCTCCTATGAAGAGCTGTGCTCCTAGGTTTGTATCCCATAGCCTTTAACACATTCTTCTTTATCTCTGCTCCTGAAGGCCAGAAAACACAAAAAGAGCACCAAACATCTAGAAGAGGTGCAGAGGCAGGAAGAATAGTCATGACTCTACAATGTCTTCCATATGGGAAGAGACCAGGATATTTTAGCTAGGAAGAATAGATTGTAGAAGAGAATTTGAGGATGAATGGGAAAAGTGAATGGGTAGGGAATAAATGGAGAAATGATAGCCCCACAAATGAGGATATCACACATAGCAAGAAGGTTTGAAACAATTACGAGGACAACCTATCCAGTATAATAAAATCAGTTTTCAAATTGCTGGGGAAAAAAAAAAAAAAAAAGAAAAAAAAAAAAGAAAGAAAAAATGAATTATGGATACAAAATGCAAAAGCAATTAGCCAAATTCATGCTTCATAGCATAAAACTAAAATTTCTGTCTGAGACCCTCAACAGCAGACTGGGATTAAGAGATCTTAGTGGGGCAGCATGAATGCAAACTTACTGTAGGTGTTTACTATTGGGCTGAGCTTTTGACATAATACCTCGTAGTGGCTGCAGGGAGGGAGAGAGGTTTCCACTGCACATGGTAGCCATAAGCCCTTTGATGCTTACTGTCAGTATGGCGTGAGACTGGCTTCTGGTGAAGGCAGGAGAGAAGTGACTGCTGTGGGAAGGAGATATTCTCCCCAGAGAGAGAAAGACTCAGGGAGGGGAAGACGTGGGGAAGGAAACCTGGGAACAGATCTAGCCAAAAGGTTGAAGGTTGAATCACATCTCCTCACCTGCTCCTGGGTATCAGTATTAGTCTGGGCACAGCAAGCCCAGCCACATCTGCTCCATGTCTCACCAGGGAGGAGGGATGCAAATAGCCATTGAAATCATCTAGATGCAACACTGCAGGCAGGGTGCTAATGGCTCTACATCCAGTGATACCTTCATTCTTCCCATACCTTCCAGAGGGGAAGGAAGATTTTCTCCTGTGTCTGCCTCAGTACTGAGGTGCTAACAACACAATTGAGCCCTATATTGCTAATGAATGCGAGTTGTGTGATGTCATGACTGATGCAATGACATGCCTTGCTAATGACTTTTAACATATTCCAGACCATTCTAGTGCAGTTCTGAGCATATTACAGTGTTTGGTGGAACTGAGGCATGAAATTGTGATGTGTGGAGTAAGAGTAAGTCCTTGTTGCAGGAGGTAAGGAAAATTCAGTTCCTTCGTTTGGCAGTAATTAAAATGCAGTTTATAGAACAGGAAAACAGAATATTATTGAACAACTGTAAGACAGGTGAGCTAATCACTAACGGATTCTATTATGCTGCCTTAGCCCAAAATGAAAGTGATTTCCCTCTAAATTAGAATGAATTAAGAGCGTATTTCCTGATTACACCTTACATAATGATGCAGGGGACGATTCTTCTGTTTGCATTTCCTTTCTTCTTTAATAAAACATACCAGAGAGGAAAATTAGCTAGCTGTTCCCATTAGCCATTTTGAACATGGTGTATCCCACTCTCACAACAGGCAGCTGCTAGGTTAGCTGTAAATAGCAATTAGCTTTCAGCCCATTGCAAAGGGGGTTGACATAGTTGATACTCCACAGATTAGGTCCACATTACGAGCTACATGACACACAGTCAATCACTTCCAGAGGAAGTTTTGCTGGGTAAAGAATTTAGGACAAATTTCAGAAAAGCCCAGATGTTGGCTTTTTTCCTTTGGCACCCCAGGATTTATCCCACCTCAGAGTACTTTCCAAAAGAAAAGCACCTCCTTTCTGCCTGTTTCTGAAACAGCACTGCAGCTGTCTAGAAAAGTAGACTCTAAACAGCAAAACAGTGCACCGCTGCACTTTGTTTTCCCTTTCCTTCCCATGCTGGATGGTGCACTGATGGATGCCCTCTGTGGCTGTCTAAGAAGCTCTGTGCCCACGCAGAGCAAAGCTGCCATTCATCTTGTGGTTGTGGCATGTTGTGACCCAAATTGAGGCTCCCCTGCTCCAGAAATAGCAGCTAGCCCCTGGGAGAGGTCATCCATGGCTGACTGCTTAATGTCAGCGATATCCGCTGCAGAGGTTTCTGGATCTGTTCTGCTAGTTTGCTCATCGTCTTCTCATCTTTGGTCTCTCAGGGATTCTGCATCGCCTCCCACTGTCCCTGCCACATTCCACACTGTGTTCACCCTGCACACCTTGTAGCTCTGTAAAGTCCTGTACACAAGTGAAGTTTTCACAAACTGGCTACAAGGTTGGTAGTTCCTGGGCATCCTCTGCTCTAAGAATGTGTCTAAGAAAGGGATTTGGTATACCACACAGATCTACTCCATATTTTAAGAAGCTTCTTGAGAATATAAATAGACTCAGAGCAAGACTGTTTTGTTGTAACACCTTGTTTCTGAAGGATGCTTAAGACTGGAGTGGAAAAAATAGTTTTCTGCACTGACAGAACCTGTCAGCCTCTGAAAGCCAATATTTTTAGGATTTTTTTGAGCTCAAGGTCACATTCTTATCACTGTGTGTAACAGCTAATAATGGTGATGTTCTCTGTAAGCTTACCTAATCCCTTTCAGACTCATTTTTCTTTTTCTTATGTATCCATGAATCTTTTAGACAGAAAGGTCTATTTTTTGATGGGGCTTTATTTATTTAGTTAGTTTTCATTTTGGCACACGTTACAATAAACAGTGAAGATGTGGAGCTGTTGTAGCTCATGGAGAAGAGAGCCACAAAATTGCTCAGAAGGCATATTCTATGGATCTATGATATTTGGGGATGGAATGTCTCACAGCAGGTTGCATCCCAGGGCCAAAGTTCAACTGCTGCCCTTTTGGCACTTCCTGGTCAGATACACTTCCCCTCCACATGCTTACCAGGTCCGTGTGGCTAGAGATGTAAATCTGGGGCTTCAACTCTGCCTGGGCTGGGAGGAGCAAACTAAGAGCAGCTCAAACCTCACCCTGAGGAAGTTGGGCACTTGGGGTTATGCACCACAAAGAGGGAGCAGAGGTGAAACATCCCATATCTACTCAGACATCCTCCTCACCTTGTTCTGCAGGGTACCCCTTCCAGCTCCCTCAAGCATGTTGCTTCACCCACAGATGGGGTGGATGGCCACCTATGAAACATGCAAAAAGCTGTAGCTGGCCTTTGCTCTTCCCTGCCCTCTCCCACCTCATTACCACCCAACCTTAGTTCCTTCCATTTATCCAAGACATCTCAGCTCCGCCCCCAGGGATCCTAACACAAGTCTGCCACATCAACCCCTTCCTCAGAGTGATTCCCTATGATGAATTAAGTGGACCTGTGGACCTGTCTCCCCTGCCCCACTGGAGTTTCACTGACCTAGAAGCAGACTGGTTCACCCACAGGGCACTGGATCCTGCCATTGATCTCTGAGACTTTGATGTTAGTGCCATCCTACGGCTGCCTCGACTTTGATTTGTTGGAAGCAACCAGAGGAGGGCCACAAAGATGATCAAAGGGCTGGAGCACCTCCCCTACGAAGATATGCTGAGGGAACCCAGGTTGTTCAGCCTGGAGTAGAGAAGGCTGTGAGATGACCTCATTGCAGCCTTCCATTATTTAAAAGGGGGTTATAAAAAACAGGCAGGAAATCAACTTTTTACAAGGGTAGACAGTGATAGGATAAGGGAGAATGATTTTAAGCTCAAGGAGGGAAGATTTAGATTGAATGTCAGGGGAAGATCTTTACAGAGAGAGTGGTGAGGTGCTGAAACAGACTGCCCAGAGAGGTCGTGGATGCTCTATCCTTGGATGTGTTCAAGACCAAGTTGGATGGGACCCTGGACAAACTTGGTCTACAACCAGATCTGGAGGTTGGCAGCCCTGCCTGTGAGAGGGTTGGACCTTAATAATCCATGGGAATCCTTCCAACCCAAGTCATTCTATAATGCTATGATTCTCATGGCAGCTGCATGCTTTCTCCCTGGTGGCTCTTACAATCACAGAATCATTATGGTTGGAAAGATAACTAAGATCATCTAGCCCAACCATCAGCCTGTCACAGAGCTCTTGCTCCTTGCATCGTGTTGGGGCAGCTCACATACCTGCTTTGGCTAATTTTTCTCTTTGATGGTATCTGATGGGCCTCATTTTCTAGAAATGTCATTCCTGCACCATTCATGAGCCTAAATGCCACTTTATTTTTTTTCAGTTCCAGATGGACATAACTGATGTAAATCACGATAATGTATGTTAAATGCCACAGGTTTCTCCCTTGCTGAAAACCACATTTCTCTTTAACTCTTAATGTGGAGCCTGAGGTTCTAATAATATAGCACCACAAAGCCAAGCACTCATAAAAATTGTGTAATAGCTGCCTTGGCAAGCATTGAAAAGATCACTTCTAGGACAGTGACAAACAGCATTTTAATTTTTATGCTCTCCTAGTGTCAATGTCGGATCATCACAACTAGGAGAGCACAGCAATAAGCTGGGATGGTACTGCTGTTGTTTTTATGGCTCATAACATACAGTATCCAAAACATGTGGTCATAGGTAAGCAACTGGATGGAATTGAGTGTGAAAGAGGTTATTTCACAGTATTTGGCTTGGAGTTAGTGATAAACTAATGAACAGAGGTAGCTAGCATTATTGCGTATTTCTGCATTGCAGTGATGCATACAACCCCAGACAAGGTCATTATCTAGTTTTGTTAGATGAAAAGATATCCCAGCCCTAAAAACATTACACAGCTGTTCCTACATGTGTGTCCTTTTTGAAAAAAGTGTCTACTCTGTGTTATCTGAACTTTGGCAACCGTGATAAGCTGAAGTAGTAGCAACCACCTCTGTAGCAGTCCTCATCCAAGAGCTACACAGACAGTAAAAATAGACTAAATAAACACAGCAACTTCATTAAAAATAACATTAGTCAATATGTTAATGATACAGGTGAAAAGAACATATTGGACTTACAAGAAAAGGAAAAGACAAAGCACAAATAAAAGTCTGCTCTGGGAGGACATTTAGACAAACATAGAATAAAAATAGCAAGATGGAAATAGCTACCAAGAAATGGAAGTTGCAAAAGAAAAGCGTATTTAGAAATGACAACAAAAGAGTGAATTGCACTTGTGACTGAGAAGCTGAATGGAAGTTCCAAGGTCAATGGGATGGTAGATAACGGTAAGAGAACAAAGAAAGAAAGAAAGAAGAGCCTAGTCACTTGATAACTGAGCTACAGGGAAGAAAATGTGAGAGAGAGAGAAGGAAGGAAGGAAGGAAGGAAGGAAGGAAGGAAGGAAGGAAGGAAGGAAGGAAGGAAGGAAGGAAGGAAGGAAGGAAGGAAGGAAGGAAGGAAGGAAGGAAGGAAGGAAGGAAGGAAGGAAGGAAGGAAGGAAGGAAGGAAGGAAGGAAGGAAGGGAGGAAGGGAGGAAGGGAGGAAGGGAGGAAGGGAGGAAGGGAGGAAGGGAGGAAGGGAGGAAGGGAGGAAGGGAGGAAGGGAGGAAGGGAGGAAGGGAGGGAGGGAGGGAGGGAGGGAGGGAGGGAGGGAGGGAGGGAGGGAGGGAGGGAGGGAGGGAGGGAGGGAGGGAGGGAGGGAGGGAGGAAAGAAAATGAAGGCAGAAATAAACAGCACTACAGAAATCAGGAAACAGCAAGAAGTATACAACTAAAAGTATAACAATTAAAAAATCAGAGTTTCTTTTCTTTTCTCTGGGTGCACAAGAACAATAATATTGAGGTTTTTTGTTGGTTTATTTTGGTGCCAGAATGCAAAACTTCACCCCACTAGATGGAAACAATTTCTATTTTTCAGGTTGTGTGCCACTGGAAAAAATATGAAGTGATAACTGATATAGTCTTTCTTTCAGTGACATATTTCTTTCATCTCCTGCCCAGTCTTGGTAGGCACTCACTAAAATTGTTCATGCTGCCCTCAGTTTGTGCCTTTCTCTCTCTGGGAATAGAAATGTGGAAGAGACAAGCTAAAGGACATGATCACAAGCCAGAGATAACTCTGGTCAGCATGATGTTATGTGGAAATACAAAGCAAACCCTTACAATGCAGCCATTTTTACACTGCAGCCATGCCCATTTATCTGAAGTTAATCTCATCAATCTTCAGGAAGGTAAATTCAAATAGAAAGAAATTAACTGCATAGCAAAGACTGGGGAATTGAAGTCTTGGCTTTTCAAAGAAAAAAAAAAAAACATTCAGTCTTTCATCTTCTGACATCTTTTCAAAAACCTAGAATCACAGAATCATAGAATTATTAGAGTTGGAAGCAACCTCTAAGAGCCATCTAGTCCAACCCTCCTGCAATGAACAGGGACACCACAGATAGATCAGGTTGCCTTGAAAGTCTCCAGGGATGAGGCATCAACCACATCACTAGGTAACCTGTTCCAGTGCCTCACCCTCACCCTCACCGTAAAATGCTTTTTCGTTATATCTAAAATGTTACCTGTAATATTAAGATCACCAGAACACTCCAAACTGGCTCTGTTTTCTGTAATCTTTGCTGAGTGTGTGTTGAAAAGTTTTCTCATGTCATCGAGAAAAGATATAAGTGCAGAATGTCATTTTTCCTCTAGCAGATGTGAATATAAGAAATCTTCTTGAAAATTCTACCTGTTTCCTGTTACAGCAGCTAACTTAGTGAGATCAAAGCACACACATACTTCAGCAACAATGGACAATTTAATCTGATATTTGAGAAACAAAATTAAGCACAAATTACATGGACAACTGTTTTTTCACTGAGAGGCAAGAGCATTTTGGTAAAATACGGATTTATCACTATGACACTAGAGATATTTGTTCTTTGATGTTCTTCTTATAACAGACATGATGTTATAAAAAAATCAAAAAGCCTTCGTTTCCTTTGCAGATTTCTTCTATCTGAGAGTTTGGGGAGACAAAGGAGTTGAGTTGCTTGGAGTGGAGTGGGGGAAAAGGAGAATCTGCACTGGGAGAACATAATCTGAGTATTATCTAATAGAGCAGAAGACAATTGGTCGGTTAAACAATCAGGTTTTATGCCTCCATTCTCCAGTAAGACCTCTAGTGACAGAGAAAAACAAGCTCTGAAAAATATCTTAAGCATTCAGTGAGAGTTGGATATCCTTTCATTCTGCTGTTCAGTGTGCCTTGCAAAATTTCCCCCTGGGTCTCCAGGATACCCATAATGATGGACCAAGTAAAGGGATGGAGAAAGAAAGGGGGACACATAGTTCACTGCATTTGCTGTGCTGGCCCATAAGCAAGTCCATATTAGCACAGACAAAAATTTGAATTCCCAATTATGGAGATATGAATATCCAAGTAACTAGTGAGCCTCAGTGTGATTCCATGCTGTGCACAAAGTTGTTCAATATTCCAATCACAATACTTTCTCAGGGATCATATGGCAGCTGTTAGTTTCCTTAGCTTTGGGTGTTTAACGGAGGTGACCAAACTATGATCTTTCTCATGGTATGTGTCACCTCAGCTTGGAGATCAGGAAGTTGGCACCTGAGAAACTCACCACTCTCACAGAACCTGCAGGGATCAAGGGTTGTGGCCACTCTTACACAGCAGACACTTGTGTGTCAGAAAGGCTAGCCTTCCTGAGAATGCTGGCAAAGCTTAGGTGACATGGAGTGGATGAGGATGTTTCCCTCACCACAGAGACTGATTCAGAGTGAGTTTCATCAAGTTTCAGCTTCCAGCATGGAGTCACTGATGAACCATCAGCTTTGGAGTGGTTAGACCTTTGCAGTCACATTGCAATCCTGCTTCCTCTGAAAAGGTGTAGCCCTAGCACCAAAAAATCTACAATGGTTTAGAATGTTAAGAGTACGTTTGGCATATTTTTCTCATGACAGAATACTAACAAAATAAATATAGCTAGAAAACTCATAGTAAGTAAAGAAAAGGTGCCTACAGAAGATATTGCTTTTAGAAAAAGCCAATTACTGCTTTGGTTACTACAGAGCCTCTCAGTGCCTCTGTGCTTGAGATGTATCTCAAGGTACACTGATAAAACTTTAGCTTCCAGAAATTTTGAATGGTATTTTCATTGGTCACCACATTGCACAGTTACAATTTCCATGAATTAGTTTCACAAGTAGATTTATCACCTTTTTTGTCAAATTGATCTTGGTTTTCTTTTTGTTGTGAACAAAATTGCAACTCAGAAATCACATCTACGTGACTTTCCTCTTCTTCATTTATTCTTCAGAAAACTCTTGTTCCAGCTAGTGCAAAGGGTTTCTGTAGGCTAAACTAAAATATCAATAAAGCTATCCAGAAATATTCTACTCATTTGAATGGAAGTAGCTTGAGGCACAACAAATTTTTGTTCCTTTACAGTCATTTATTTGCAATATGGTGATGGAGAAGATAAATTAATTTCATTTCTTTTCATGATTTCATTGTCACTAAGCAGTTGGTAATGTTTGATTCCCTTCTTCTTGGGTGGCTAATTTTTACTAGCAATTGAAGAAAGTAATTGCTGTCATTCTGATTGAGCTGTAGGCTACACCTGGTCTTAAAAACATACTAAAAGGAGCAAAATTACCTACTGTGGAGATTTCAACATATAAATGTTAAAATTATGTATTAGATTCAGCAATTCCTTTTCTTCAACGACTCTGGCCTTTTGCTGCTCCACAAGGCTATAGCCTCCCATGACTGTATATTCCCCTGGCCCACACAGATGTGTCAGGTACCAAAAGCAGCAAAAATAGCAACATACTCAGGCAAACAAACTCTTTAAGCCTGCTTGCAGAGTTAGACAAAAAGAAAATCCCACAAGAAAATAATTAACATCAGTTTAGTTACCTTATTTTGAACATCTTTTTGCTTTTGGGGATCAGATCAATTTCTACTGCCTCATGTCATGCAGATTTATACTTTCTAAAGTCTGTAGGTGCAAGAAGTCAAATTTCCTGTCCTTATGAAATAATGAAGGAGTTCACTATTAATTTAACCCATATAGTCTCAACTGGATCACTCTCTGGCTTAAGTACCTTCTTGTTGATAAGCCATTCTATAAATTCCAAATATGGTTCATTACACTGAAGAGTGCTATTCAAATCCAAAACTGAATTCCATAAAAGTTGTGCTGGAGGAGCCAGGAGGAAAAATATGCTCTTCATTTTAGCCAGCACATGTTTGTCATCTGATCTTCCAAGTATACTTTGACCAGTTCCTTTGTCATTTTTATAACTACTTAAGGGAAGATATATAATCTTCCTAAGTTCTTTCAGTAATTAACACAAAAGATTAAAACACTGCCCTCCTGTTGTTTTAGGCATGGGAACGAAAAGAAAAGAAAAGAAAAGAAAAGAAAAGAAAAGAAAAGAAAAGAAAAGAAAAGAAAAGAAAAGAAAAGAAAAGAAAAGAAAAGAAAAGAAAAGAAAAGAAAAGAAAAGAAAAGAAAAGAAAAGAAAAGAAAAGAAAAGAAAAGAAAAGAAAAGAAAAGAAAAGAAAAGAAAAGAAAAGAAAAGAAAAGAAAAGAAAAGAAAAGAAAAGAAAAGAAAAATAAACCCACAAAAATATACATCCAGCTTTGGGTCAGAGGAGAGTCCATGTGGAACCAGCAGAATCTGGGGCCAACTGCTGTGTAGTTTAGGCATCCACAACCTGCAGCAGAAGTGTGAGCAGTACAGATATGAACCAATCTATACCAGCTGGCCAAAGAGTATCCCTTTAGCTGGCCTTGTAATAGTAAGATTATCTTCCAGACAGTGAAGTAGAGAAGCTGACTAGAGACAGCTTAGGACAACAAAGTCTTCAACTTAGGTGCCACCTCCAAAAAACTGAAAACCATATGTTATTGGATAATAGAATCATAGAATGGTCTGAGTTAGAAAGGAGCATTGAAGGTCATCTAGTTCAATTCCCCTGCAACAAACAGGGACATCAACAGCAAGGTCAGGGTGCTCAGAGATCCATACAGTCTAGATAGTGTAGTTGGATTCACGGATCCCATCCAAAGGAGCTAGAGAGAAAATACAAACCACATTTTCCCTTCCTGCTCTGCCCTCACAAAACCAACTCATGGGGTAGGACAACAAGGAGAAAATCCTCATTATATACATAAAGAGAAACCCAACTGTTTGAGATAGTTCAGTATACATTGTAAAGGCAAGAAGGATGAGTAATTTCTCAGAGTGCTCCTTAGCAGTTACATACTTTTTCATATTGAAGGAACACTGTGTAATTTCTCTCAGCAGATAACCAAAATGTTTCCGATGATCTGTATGGTGAAAAATGCTTATTAACATGTGGAAATCGCAATGTATAAAACTACAGCTTTTAATTCGCTGATATCATTGATGTCATTGATACAAATATGTCAGTGAAAAAGGAAAAATGGTTTGCAATCTTAGCAGTTTTGACTCCTATAGTGGGCTGTTATTTACTATTGTTTTTATACACAAAAAGCACATACTCATTAGCAAGCCACTTCAGTAAATAAGTAGGGTACAATGGTTGTTAACAATTATTATAACAGCCAATACTGAATATAGACTCTTCTGATCTGCACTCAAGGCATACAGGCGTACAAGCCTGCTACTTATATTTACATGCAGAAAAATGAGCTCTTCTTTTTATATGATTTACCTCTCTATGTTATCTGCAGAATACAAGAACAGCACCAGGTCTGAAACTCCCCAGCATGACTCAGAAAGCTAAGAAAAGCCACCAGCCACCGTGCTAATGTGATGAGAACTCACATGCAGAGCTGCTAACTGCTTCCCTGCAAAAAGCCTTCACTGTGCTAATGCTTCTCTGCTCAGTATCTCCACATCATTGTTTCCATATATATAGTGATAAATATACATGTAGTAGTGAGCATGGCACAAAAAAGTAGCTGCAGAGAAGTCAGTCAAAATATTCCTGGTAAGCTAACCAGGGATAAGCATTCAGCTCAGCTCTAAAGTCAGTGTGACTGTGAAAGGCTACATCTAAACAGAGGCCTTGAGAGCTTCATGGAGCATTTGTGTTTTGGTTTATCCTGGAGGAAGTCTCTGCAATGTCAGTGTGTCAAAAGCTTGAAATTGTTTCCATCACCATCCCTGAACTGAAGCCTGGAGAACATGCCCAGCTGCTCTGCTGGGAACAGTGGCAAGCCCATGCTCTGAGCACTGCACGGGTGCCTTTCACCAGGTTGGTTTTCCAAGTAGGCACAGGATCCTCCAGTGGCACCTCACCTTGCAACTGTTTACTGTGAGATCCACCACAATGGAAAAGTAAAACCATATTTATTGTCACAGAAAACAGAGTAAGAAAAAGTAACAAAAGAAAACCTACAAGCAATAAGAGCTACCTGAAGAATTTCTCCTTTCTCACTTGCACTGTCAGGACACTCTTGCAGATGTTGTTTAGGATATGCCATGGATAAATTCTTGCAAATACCCACTGGAGTGCTATTTTGGTTAGGCAGCCTCCTCTGGCATCCCTTCGTTCTATTGTGTCAAATGCAGCACACAACTTGTTGTCATCAGCCAACTTGCTGAAAGAACACTCAATCTCATTATCTATGTCATTCGTTGATAAAGACATTGCTTCCTTTATAAAAAGACCCTAAATAGTAACAAACCTTCAAAATTTGACCTATTTCTCCAGTGTTCCCTTTTTTGCCTATTGATAGGCGATTAACTTTGATAGGACGACGGGGAATGGTTTTAAGCTGAAAGAGAGGAAATGTAGGTTAAATGTTAGGCATTTCTTCACTTAGAGGTTGGTGAGGAACTCGCACAGCTTCCCAGAGAGCTTGTGGTGCCCCATCCCTGGAGGCACTCAAGGCCAGGTTGGATGGGGCCCTGGGCAGTGGGGGGCAGTCCTGCCCAAGGCAGGGGTTGGGGCTGGGTGGGCTTTGAGGTATCTTCCAACCTAAAGCATTCTCTGATTTTGTCATTCTAAGAGATTGCTCTGTATGCCAGCTTCATTTCTTTTTCTTTCCCTTCTGCCTACCTGTTCAGACAGGTCCTCCCAGGCCAGTTTCCTATGTCTGTGTCTGTTACCTGCAGCAGCTGGGTTTCAGCTGGTGTTTGCCCACCAAGGCAAATGCAACAAAGCAGCTTATTTTCTGAACTTTCATATTTCCAGTATCTGTTCAACCAGTCTCATGTTTTATCACAAAATTTCAAAGTTTATATATTTATGGTTCCTCAAGGTGTTGCTGGTCTTTGCTACCACCCAGTTCAGCAGGCTTCCCCCATAGATTTCAAACACCCTGCCTGATATTACTTCTGCAGATGTTTGTGCAGCCTGGTTGTGCAGTATTAGCCAGCACACTCCCCTCTACACTGGTTTTCTGCATAGAGCATAAAAAAAAGCTACTGCTGACTAAAAAAACATAGCAGATTAAAAAATAATGCTTATTGTAGGGAATATGTGTTTTTCTAATGAGGGCACCTTCCTGCTACGTGTTTTTAACTACTATGGCAACAGGCACTATGAACATTAACAAACCAAACTGAATGGGAGGGAGTGCAACAAAACAAACAGAAGACCATATTAGATGAGTGGACTCTGCAAAATGATACAAAAGTCAGTGTTTCTAGAACTGATTTATTAACTGATTTGCAAGAACAGTCTTATTCTGCATAGAAAATAGGGTAAGAGGAATAAAGACTAATCAGCTGTATCCTGATAAGATACATCCTGGATAATCAACTTAACATGTTGAAGTGCAGATGCGTTGACTGAGGTAAGCAACATTTGTTTTTTACAACTCAAATATTACACTTTGATGTTTAATGAGAAAAAAAAAAAAAAGTGCAATTAAAGGAAATTCAGAGGAGTGCAGTGGTACTAAATTGGCTTCATATGGCTCCTGAAGAAGCTGTAATATATTCTTGCACTGATCTGCCAGGGCTAGTATCTCATGCACTCCACAGACCACTGGACAAACATGGGTTCTCTGAAAGCCTTTCTAAGGCAGGTCTAATAAGCAGGAGAAAATGAACACCTACAGTTACAGGCAAATGTAGATCTTTCTTGTCCTGGGGGCCCCAGGTCTGGACAAAATACTCCAGATGAGGCCTCAAGAGGGCAGAACAGAGGGGAACAATCCCCTCCATTTTTTTTGCTGCCGTCCCTCTTTTGATGCAGTCCAAGATACAGTTGGCTTTCTGGGCTGCAAGAGCACACTGCTGGCTTGTGTCCAGTTTTTCATCCACCGGCCCTCAGGTTTTTCTCCAGAGCTGCTCTCAGTGAGCTCTTCTCCTGTTCTGTACATATATCTGGGACCGTCCCAACCCAAGCGCAATACCGTGCACTGAGCCTTGTTGAACTTCATTATGTACTCATAGGCCCACTTTTTAGGCCTATCCAGATCAATTTCGATGGAATTCTTCCTTCTATTGTGTCAACTGTGCCACTCAGCTTGGTGTCATCAGCAAACTTGCTGTGGGTACACTTAATCCCACTGTCTTTGCTGATAAAGATGTTAAAGTGCATTGGTCCCATGATGGATTCCTGGGGGAAGATATTCACAACTAACCTCCCCCTGGATATAAATCTGCTGACCACAACTCTCTGGTGGGTGCCATTCAATCTACTTTTATTCATTGAATAGTCCAGTTTTCAAACTCACATTTCTTCGATTTAGAGATAAGGATGTGGTGTGGGACCATGTCAAAGTCTGGGTAGATGACATCAGTTGTCTCTTCTTTGTCCACAGACATCAACTGGTATCAAGCACTAACCACAAAGCAAAAAACAATTAGGAGTCAGTATGCTGTTATCTATCCCTCAATAGGTGATGTTGCTTTCCCTCCAATCTCAAAGAAGAAATGTAAACTAGCAAGGTTTTCTGACACAGGTTTTCTGTACTCCTGAGGGTTCATCAAGGACCTTGCAGGCATCAAGCTGCCTGCAGAAGTCACAGGGCTCCTCATTCTCCTCACGAACCCTCAGAATAGAGCCAGTCATAATCTAGGGACATTAGTTCACTTTTTGAGCAACTTATTATAGCTTTTGCTGGAGCTGGAGATAAGGAAAGAACCGTTGTTTTGCCAGAAATGATCTGTGGTCTAGACAACACAGTAATAGTATAAATGCACATAAGTAGGTGTCAGTGTCTGTAATTTATCTCATTAGTTTCAAAGTTGAATTTTGGTTTCCAACAGCAGACATGCTAAGTCCTTAGAATGCTGAAAGAATTAATATTTAGTGTACAGATTAGAAAAGGAACAGTTTTGCTGTTTAGAAGTTTGAATTCATAAGAGTATAAAATACATGACTTGAATACTTGGATTCAAATGCACTCAGTTTTCTCTTCCAAGTATTCAGATTCTATGTTCAAGTTGTTCTCTATGTATTCAGTTTTCTAAATCCATTTCCACAGATATGAATAATCTTATTTTTAGTTCACAGCATTCTGGGTTTCATCAGCAGAATACCATCTCTAAAAAAAGTCTTCCTAAGTCTAAACACAAATGCTGAAAATAAACTCAGTTCACTTTGCTGTCTGTACTAACTTGGCATTCTTGCCTGTTTTTCAACTTTATTTACTGCAATGTGTTTACAGATTTGAGTGCACAGGGCATTCAAGGAAGAGGAAGGCAGGGGGTTTTCTAAAAGCATTCTGTAAAGACACTTCCCAAACAAAACTTGAAGATTGCTTGTATACCGGTGCAAGCAGAGCTGTTTCAGCAGCACACTGACTGCCTCCAGCACCCAGGTGGGAGCTGCAGGGCAGCCCCTGGTCACCTTCATCCCCCGCACACCCTCACTCAGGAAAAGAACACCCCGATGGACTCATAGACTTGGGACATAGGGGGCTAAAATATATGAAAATGAAAAAAAGACAATGAGGACTTTCCAAATTATACCTGTGTCCCACAGAGCTTTGCAATGCCTAGTGAGAGGAAGAGGGCAGGTGGTCATTTCTCACCATTTTTCTTGGAGTCTGTCAGCCAGCTGATCTAAGACAACCTATGCTCAACTCTGCCTTTTTTTGGGTCTCAGCTTGCTCTTTTCACAGAGTATTTTGGCAATTGACTGATTTTCCCATTCATCCTAAAACATAGCAGAGGGCTCCTTGGAGTATGACATCAGATGGACTCGTGGTTTAGAAGTGAAAAGGGAGATAGACAATTTCATTTTTAGCACTGTTAAATTCTACATTCTTTATCGTAATTTTGGTTGAATTTTATTTTTCCTGTAGTTTTAAAAGTTATCTTCCAGAATTCTATAGTTACAGTTTCTCTCTCTTTTAAAATGATGCATTTACTCAAAAAGTAAATGCCCTTTGAACTAATAACTATAGTTTTCTATTAAATTTGTTTATGGACCACCCAAAAAATCCACGTGCATAGAAACTCTGGTACATCAATAGTAGGTAGAGATATTACTGGTGTGTATCCAAAAGTAATAACTCATATTGTGCAGGTTTCCCAAATCAAATACTCTTTGAAAGGGAATCAGGAAGTTATTTATTTTTTAAAAGCTTTTTTAGAAATAAACATTTTAATGCACATCATTCATTCCAAATACATACACTTATTTATTTTCTATTTTTTCAAAATGCCATTCTTCATCAAGAACTCTTGTTTCTGCTTATCAATTAATTATTTTACATGCAGCCAAAAGGAATGGATTTAGACAATACTTTGGTACATAACTGATGAACTCAGTTTTGCAGATGCCTTTAGGACAAGTAGCCAGACAAAGTTACTCCAACCTGAGGTTTTTTGTGAAAAGTCACCAAAGAACATGATGAATTACTGCCCATCAGCACTGAATGTTGGTTGATCTACTGAAGGAACAAATTAGCACCGCCTGCAGCTGCTGCCAGAACTCCGTACTTCTGTTTTTACCATGCTGCATTTTCATGTTTCTGACTCTAGTGTTCATTAATTTGAAGAGAGTTATATTATTCCAGCTGTGAAGTTTATAAAGTCATAGAAAATAACATTTTTCTAGCATCACCAAACCCCTTATCAATTCTTTGCAAGTTTCTCTCTCTTAAAATACAGCTATTGCAGAACAGCACAGAAACACTCTCTTGCAGCAGAGAACCATTTTATTTACTTATGTATTTATGCTTAAGCCCTATTGTTAGTAGTCATATAGAGAAAAAGACACATTTTTCTTTTTCCACTGAGTGTGACACAGGCCAACTGCAGTCCTTCAGAGGGGAACTAATCAAATTGGATCCAATGGGGCAAGGAAAAATAACATAGGCTACTCTACACCTTGGCCACTTTTCTTGGATAGGACAAAGAGGGCACTAAGGGGAGAAGAAATTTCTACTTTATGGCTGTTGGCTCAGTTTGGCCTGACTAGCGTTATTTAAAGCAGTTGCTCTGTATGAGCCAAGGAAAGTCCATTCATGTCAGTGGCAACTGGTGATTTTACAATGTAACAGACCAGATCCATATTTATTAATCTTCATTGGTCTCTCGTGTCCAAACAGTGGCTGCTCTCATTCTGCTCTGACACCTCACAGAAGTCAGTAGAAAACTCACTGTGGCTTTCCACTGTGGCAAAATGAGATTACTTTTCTCTCACTTCCACTAGCAAAGTAAAACCTGGGAGTTTTATTGCACTAATATAAGTGTGGAGAACGTGAATGAATTTTGTTAACAGCATAAGAATGAACTCAGACAATGATGTGTCTTTGATTCAGGGAGACAATCATTGTGTCATTGAGAGTGGGCAGACATTTTATTTGCCACCTGTGGCAAGATTTATTCTGAAGATTTAAGACACCTACCAGCACATGAGCATGCAGACACACACACAACACACAGCTGCCCACAGCTTCTAGTCTACTTGAATTGATTTTGCCCTTGGGCCTACAAACAATTCACCCCTGAGGGAATCAGTGTGCGTTATGCAGTTCTCAGAATTCGGCGTAAAAATACTTGTACTGCCATTACACAAGAACAAATATACCTCTGAGAAAGATGCAGACTGTCCTTGCAGGAGTAGATAAAGATGTGATCTTTCTCTCAACACCGTATCTACTTTTTCAGGATCATATACATCTAAATCAGTTGGAGCTTTTTCATTCCAGAAATGGGTGTCTCACAACCTGCCACGCAGCTGTTGTCGATTAATAACAATGGGATATTGTAATATAACTAATAGCCTATTTGTTCACATCCTGTTTTATTTTCACGCCTTGCTTTCAGGAAAACCAATAGGCAGCTGTTTTGTAACTTCAAACTGGTCCCTATTGATTTGCTACAGCATGTGTCTGGACACTGAAATGTGTCATGCATGCACACCAACACAAAAGAGACTCGCTGATGTTTCCAGCGTGTAACAATAATATATTGGATGGAATGGTTATGTAAATAGTAGTAATTATGCAGAAAACAGCCATGTTCCCTTGGTAATGGTACCTCATTAATTTTTGCTTGAACCACACTAAATTGTAGCAATAAATTCTGCTGTCAGGTTTGTGGTTGGGTTTTTTTGTTTGTTTGTTTGTCTTTCAGGAGCAAATTGTACTACAGAAGAGTAGGACAGGGACATTTCTGCAGGGTTGGAATCAACAAATTGTTCATCATATAAAACTGTGGTGGGAACAAGAAAGTAGTGTTAGCTTATACTAAAATCAGTGCTTTCAAACAGATATGGAGAAAGTCTCACTTTGACCACAAAAAAAAAAAAAAAAACGACACAAGAAGCAGTTCAGCGCTGTTGGAGCCCAGTCTCCAGTGTGGGTATTGGGTCTGCACTGTGAACTCACAGTCAAAAAAGACACAAGAGGACCTACTGATGAGAAAGAAAAAATATGGATGATGAGGAAACAGTTATTAGTGGGGGATCTGGAGGGAGGGGTGTTAGTAGAAGTAATACATTGTCAGACAGTCCTCTTAGGAGCCAGCTGTTGATGAAAAAAAAGCGTTCTTCACTTGTTGCTAAGCCTGTGTGTTTTGCAGCTGAAATTCAGCCATGACACAAATCACTGGCAGCCTTGGAAGTTGCTGGGGGATCCCTTCCATCTCCATATTGACCCTCTGCCCCTGAGCCTGAACTGAGCTCAGGATGCAATGCCTTTCCCTTGGAAAGGAAATGAGAGGAAATGCAGTGTCTCTGGGCCTTCAGCTGACTGTCAAATTTGGTGGAAACTGAACCACAAATGTGAAAGTTATTGAGATAAGCTGAAGGTAAACATATTCATTCAGCATGATAGAATGGGCTTAGTTTCTTAGGAAATCAAACTAATAAGTAAAAACTTTGATTATTGTCAACTTTCTGGTTCCCAGGGAAAGCTGATGATAGTGTCACCAAATTGATGGGCTCTGTGTAAAAGTCCACATTTATTCGAAGAAGCATAGAGTATTCCAAGTTGAAAGGGACCCACAAGGATCATGGAGTCCAACCCCTGGCTCCATGCAGCACCACCCAAAACCAAACCCAATGTCTGAGAGCACTGTCCAGACGCTCCTTGAACTCTGGCACTCCGGCCGTGCCCACAGCCCTGGGGAGGCTATCCCACTCAGCCTATCTTTGAAAGTCCAGGCTTTTAACACATACGTATCTTTCCATTGGAGAAATACTAAATAATCAGCCTTCCACTCTTCAAGATTCAGCATTGCTTATTTTTCTCATATGGATAACTATTCCAACTCACTAGGGAATAGAGTGACTGATATCAGGATAAGATGCTGTTGGCATCTTATTTGCTTGCATACTGTAGCTGGTGGAAATGTAGCTGTACATGGATAGCCTTCACAGTACCACCTGAGAGCAGGTGACTGTTGTCAGCAACTGCGAAATTGCGAGACCCCCCCGCGGGGTCTGATGTGCTAAGCTCCCTCCCTGCTCTAATGATTGATGTGTGATGTAGGCCCCTAGGGGCGTAGACGAAGTAATTAAGCTATATAAGGTAGTTAATACGGGTAATAAACGCCATTTTACTGCTCATCATATTGGTGTCACCTCAGTAATTGGCCAAGCTGCGGTCTCCTGGGGAAGCGGAACGGGCGCGGACTGTAACATGTGGTGACCCCGACGTGATCCCTGGGAGTGAGTCAGCTGTCTGCCGGAAGCAGGAGCCCACTGCAGTGGCGGTAAATTCAAATCTGCGGAATAGTGGAAGCCCGGGGACGGGGAGGAGGTGGCCATTACTCCTCGTCAGGCGGGAGGCTCGGGAAAAGGAGCCAAGATCCCCCTAGGACGCTAGGGGAAAGACGCCAGAAGAGGCCAGGTGTACGCTCGGCCGGAGGCGTTATGGAAGCCGTTATAAAGGTGATTTTACATGCATGCAAAATTTATTGCGGGAAAAATGTTCCTTCTAAGAAGGAGATTTCGGCAACGCTTTCGTTGCTGGAGAAGGAGGGGCTATTATCATCCCCTTCTGACTTATATGATTCTGATAAATGGGATTCGTTTACTGCCGCTCTCTCACAGAGGGCAATGCTTACTCAGAAAGCAGCAGAGTTTAAGGTGTGGGGATTGATTTTAATAGCTCTTAAGAAAGCGAAGGAGGAGAAGATCGCAGGTGACCGTGCTAAGGAGCTGCTGGGGTTAGGGCCAGGGGGGGGTCTTGTCTCCCCTACAGATTCGCCGGAGGGCAAGATGGCGCTGACTCCTTCGGCCCCACCAGAAACAACAACCCTGGAGATAAAGAAGAACGAAGTGAAGCAGGAGCGGTCATACCATAAAGAGGAGGACCCACCTCCGTACCCGGCTCGCAGCATATATCCTTCACTTAAGCCCTGTAAAGATAACGGGGAAGGGGGGCCGGTGGAGGAAAGCAGTACAACTTCTAGCACAGTTGATAAGAGGGTCCTTGAGAAAGGAGAGATGTCTGGGGGAGCTGTGATACCACCTGTGGAATGCGACAGTGGGGGCGGGACTCAGCTACTGTCCGATTCTGCCTGCTGCTGCAGCCACCCCCCACGGGGCGTGGATTGTCCCGCACAGCGTTGCTGTGGGGGGGGCGTTCCGACGGAGATGGCCTCAGGGTCTGCCCAGGAGGGGCGTGGTCCCGTATCGACAGCTTCATGGGGCCCGCCTACCCTCGCTGACTGGGCTCGAGTGAGGGAGGACATACGGGCTGCAGATCCAGCAGGTGTCGCTCTCACTTTGCCAGTGGTGATGAGACCAGAGGGTCCAGCTTGGATTCCTCTGGATTCCAAAGCGGTTACTCGTCTTGCGGATTTAGTTAAGAGCAAAGGCCTGCGTTCCCCTGTCACTATGGCAGCAGTGGAAGCTCTTATGGCTTCTAGTCTTTTGCCATATGATGTGGTGAACCTTATGCATGTTATTCTTGAGCCCGTACAATACACCCTGTGGCATGATGAATGGGATAGATTACTTGAAGCTGTGGTGGCTGCTGCCACCCGTGACCCCCGCCATCCAGCCAACGGCCAGCGCAGAGGCGATAGAACTAATCTTGCACGTCTCCAGGGCCGGGCAGATGGAATGGTGGGATCCCCGGAGGGCCAAGCAGCGATGCTCAGAGCAGGAGAGCTGGCAGCCGTTACAGCTGCAGCTCTTCAAGCCCTGCGAGAATTAGCTAAGGTTGCGGAACCTGTGCTTCCGTGGGCAGATATAAAGCAGGGCCCCTCTGAGTCATTTTCTGATTTTGCGAATCGTCTAATTCATGCAGTGGAGGGATCTGATCTCCCAAGGGAGGTCCAATCCGCAGTCATAATGGAATGTCTTAAGCAGAAATCATTGCCAGACGTCCAACAAATCATCAGAGCAGCACCGGGCACCCTAACTTCCCCAGGGGAGCTTATTAAGTATGTGTTAGATCATCAAAAGGTCGCACCTTTAACTAATGAGGGATTAGCAGCTGCCATGCAAGGAATGGCTACTTCGGTTAATTCTGCAGTTAAGACCGCGATAATGGCAGTCACTCAGGCTGGGGGAGGAAGGGATAAAGGCCCGTGTTTTAAATGTGGGCAACGTGGCCATTTCAAGGCGCAGTGCCCTATGAGGATGGGGCAAGGACTAGAGAAGCGGTGCCAATTCTGTGGCGGAGCCGGACATGTCGCACGTCAGTGTAAGAAAATTAAAAGTATGCTACAGGGAAACGGGAGAGGGAGGGTGCCGATGGCCCAGGACCCCTTCCCGTCATCTCTAGCTGGGCCAAAAGCACAACACCCACAGTGGCACTAACTATGGATTTAGAGGAACGACCAATCGTTACGGTTAAGATGTCATACGTGGATTCAGATCTTCCACCATCAGTGCCCAGAACAGTAATTTTTATAGCTCTGCTTGATTCTGGTGCAGATATTACTGTTATCTCAGAAGATGACTGGCCTCGGCAGTGGCCTGCGACTTTTATGTGGAGAGCGATCGTGGGTGTGGGGGGCGATGTGCCCACCAGAAAGGCGGACAGGGTAGTAGAGCTCGCGATCATCAATGATGATGGTACCATGGAGAAAAATGTACTTATCCTCCCTACTTTAGCACCGATAGGAGGATCCATACTAGGCAGGGACTTTCTTTTTGAACTGGGAATAAAACTGACAAATTTATGATAAGGGCCACTGTCCATCATTTAGCGCTGCAATATGCGATTCCGTTGCGTTGGAAACGGGACGTGTCTCCCGTTTGGGTGGATCAGTGGCCCCTTCCTATTGATAAATTAGCAGCGCTTGTGCAGATTGTTTCACGAGAGCTTGCTGCAGGACATGTAGAACCGTCACTCAGCAGCTGGAATACACCTGTTTTTGTAATTCGGAAAGCATCAGGGTCTTTCCGACTGTTACATGATCTCCGAGCAGTCAATGCACAACTTATCCCTTTTGGCCCGGTTCAGCAAGGGGGACCTCTACTTTCGGCTATACCGGAAGGATGGCCCCTGATGGTCATTGACCTTAAAGATTGCTTTTTTTCAATTCCATTAGCGGAGCAGGACAGAGAGGCTTTTGCATTCACTGTCCCGGTCCTGAACAATCAGGGACCTGCTCAAAGATTTCAGTGGAAGGTTCTTCCGCAAGGAATGACCTGCTCTCCAATAATTTGTCAACTAGTAGTAGGCAAAGTTATAGAACCTGTAAGACAGTCACTATCGAACTGTCAGCTAGCTCATTATATGGACGACCTGTTGCTTGCAGCGCCAGATGATTCTCAGCTGCAAGTGCTAGAAGAGCAGATAGTTAATGTGCTTACTACTGCTGGATTTGTTATTTCACAAGAAAAAATTCAGAGAGAACCAGGAATTGAGTTCCTGGGATACAGGTTTGGATCTGAAACGGTGATCCCAGAAGGATTAAAAATTAAACCCCATATTAGAACCCTGTGGGATGTTCAGAAACTAGTGGGGGCCATGCAATGGGTGCGAAATGCATTAGGTATACCTCCACGGCTTATGAAACCCTTTTATGATCAACTAAAGGGATCTAATCCTCAGGAAGAGAGACGGTGGACACCAGAGATGGAGTCTGCTTGGCAAGAAATACTAGTAACCTGTTCCTCCAATGCGCTTGCGAGGTGGAATTCAGACCGACCACTAGAAGGCGCAGTGACTAGGTGCCAGGAGGGGTCTACAGCTGTGATAGGACATACCCTTAGCTCTCGACCTCGCCCATTGTACTGGCTATTTTCTGTTCAGCCAACAAAAGCATTTACCTCGTGGTTAGAACAACTTTCGTTTTTGTTACGTAAAGCCCGTCTTACTGCAATAAGGGCCTTTGGAAAGGACCTTGATATTATATATCTACCAGGAACCTTTCGGAATGTTCAGCCTTTGCCAGAGGAGGTTTTCCTTGTTCTCTATGATTTCAGTGGTAATCTTAGCTACACAGACTCACTGCCTATTTTTGATCTAGCAAGGCCTCTCCAGATATCACTGCAGTGTAGAGTACTGGATACCCCTGTGGACGGCCCAACGATTTTTACTGATGCTTCTTCAGCTACTAAACAAGGAGTAGCTGTCTGGCAAGCTCAGGATGGTAAATGGGAGTCTAAGGTGATAATTGATTGTTCAGCAAGTGTTCAAATGCTTGAGGCCAGAGCTGTGGCAGTTGCATTGCGCCTTTGGCCTCAGACACCCTGTAACATCGTGACTGATTCTGCATTCGTGGCTAAAATGTTACTGCGTATGGGCAAAGAGGGACAGCCCAATACAGTAACTGCAGCCCTATTGGAAGATGCCTTAGTGGTTAGGTCAGAGCCTGTTGCTATCCTTCACGTCCGTAGCCATTCTGAAGTTCCAGGATTTTTTACAAAAGGAAATGACATAGCTGATCGAGTGGCTAAGAAGCAGGTGTATACCCTGCAAGAGGCTCGAGATCTTCATTCTACATTACACATAGGGGCAAAAGCATTAGCTCGAACATGTTCCATTCCTGTTACAGTTGCTAGGGAAATTGTGCAGATGTGTCCATATTGCAATTCTGCACCGGCGTTAGGGGCAGGGGTTAATCCCCGTGGTCTCACCCCATTGGATATTTGGCAGACAGACTTTGCGATGGAACCGCGAATGGCACCAAGACAATGGCTCGCAGTGACAGTTGATACGTCCTCTACAGTCATTATTGCTACACAGCACAGCCGTACTAGTTCTACAGCGGCACAACATCATTGGGCCACAGCCATAGCGGTTCTAGGAATGCCACGCCACATAAAAACAGATAATGGCTCTTGTTTTACGTCACGTTCGTCTAAAGAGTGGTTAGCTCGTTGGAATATCTCACATACTACAGGAATTTCAGGCAACTCACAAGGTCAAGCTATTGTTGAAAGAGCTAACCGCCTCCTCAGAGAGAAAATTCGTGTCCTGGGTGAGGGGGAAGGACATACAGGAAGAATTCCAGTATCAGAACAAGGGGAAATTTTGGCGCGAGCATTATATGCATTGAATCATTTTGAGCGTGGGGATAACACAAGAACCCCGATACAAAAGCATTGGCAGCCAAGAATTATTGAGGAAGGGCCACCGGTTAAGATCAAGGTGGATAGTGGTATTTGGGAATCAGGCTGGTCTATTTTGGTATGGGGAAGAGGCTATGCTGCAGTAAAAAATAAGAGTTCTGGAAAAATTTTGTGGGTCCCTTCCAGGAAAGTTAAACCTGATGTAAGTGGGACATGATGGAGAAAGCAGAGAAGTAATCAAGAACTAAGTGCTTTGTTTTCAGGCATTGCTGTTTGGAACTCGTCAAGAGAAAACATCAAACCCACGACCGAAGCCAAAGCCCGACTCAGGAAAGGAGGCAGATAAAGAGCCACTGATAACGTCGAGATCAATCTCTCCTGTGTTGTTATCTGTGTGTCTTTTGCTATTTACAGCTATTTCTCCTGGAGAGGGCATAACAGACAGCGACCTATGGCATGGTCATGAAGAATATACAGGAATGATGGGACCAGTGAACAACTTAACTTTGCTGACCGTAGTGTTACGTGAAAATAGACCATATGACAGAAGTGAATGGGGATGGGATAATGTCACCAGATCTCCACGAATTTGGGGTAAACTTGGGCAAAACATAGAAGTAAAATGTTGGATGGTAAATGGATCTCAATACAAGAAGGCTACTCAAATTTCAAAAACAGATATTATATCAGGCGTAAGGGATCGCAAATCCTGTGTTACTGAACAGGGAGATTGTCAGTATAATTTCACCCTAACCCAACCTGTAATGATAACATGCCTTTGGACACAAGACACCCTAGGACGATCTTTTAAATTTAAGGTGGATCTCTTTAATCAACATACAACTGATGTCCCATATATAACTTCCACTAGGAGACTGAAGGGTGTTATCTCTCCACAAATTTATCAAATTGGACCGTACGCTATAAAGAATACAGGTCAGCAACAGGTAATCTTTAATCCAACATGGTCCCTTAAACGAGTGATGTTATTATTGCAAACTAATGTTTCAGCTATCAAACCAGATTGTGCATTGTTTTTAGGCATGTCATATGCTGGATGGTCAGCATGGCTTCATCGACAGTCATTTGATACAACTAGAAGAATAAGAAGAGATGTTTCCGGTATTCTGGGAACAGGTTTAGGAGTCTTAAATGGTGTAGACACTGAAATACTCATGAGTAAATTGAATACCATTACAAGTAACATACATAAACTACAACATCCTCTACAGTCATCCCTATCGGCTCTAGGAACAAGTCAATGGCTTTTATCAGATGTATTACCGCAATGGGAAAGGATAGATAGAAAAGATCATCAGCTGATTATGGATGCGCTTTCAGCAGTCCAAGGTAACACCTCTTTAGCCCTCAGTTGCATCCAGGCCCAGATGTGGATGCAATTTATAGCAGCAACAATCGTGAGAGAAGGTGAGGATGGCACTATACCCACTGAAATTAGAAAAGTAATTTGGGACAATGCAAATAGATTTGAAAGGAAGTTTCAATCATGGTGGCATTTAGTTAACTTCACCTATGACCCTGTCACCAATTATGCCATGGCTTTCGTTTTGACGATAAGTAATGCTTCAGCATACACGATATATCCAATCGTAGCTCTAGGATTAAATCATGATGAGACTACTCTGTATCCAATTGAACATCGGATATGGGCTCTTCAAAAGAATGAGAGATGGCAAACTGTGGACGTTAGCTCATGTGCCATGCGAGAACAACGAGGATTTATTTGTGAAAGTAATATATTTGAGACTCAAGATATCTGTCTTGACACTGAACAAAATATTTGTCACTTTGAGGTCCAACCTGGTAGGATGTTCAAATCAATGCTTGTATATATTGGAAAAGGATGTGCTTGCATCAGAACTCATTGCAATTCCATACAAATAGGGGATATGATTGTGGATACTGCCAATCATTCAAATCTTTGTGTTTGTAATTTTATTAACATTTTAGGATGTGATTTTAACTATACAGTTCCTATTATTTCATATCAGCTTCTGCAGTCCAACTACACTCTGATCAAAGATTTGCGTCCAGCGCTAATTGGAATGAATCTCGCCTTAGTAAGGAAGCTTCTACAACATGATGATCTGCATCGACTATTAAATCGCATCAAAGATAACGGACAAAAGACCTTGATCACCATCCATCATGACGTGAAAGAGATACATCGTGTCTTGGAGAGAGTAATGAAGGCTGGAGAACATCACTGGTGGGAGGTTCTTTTTGGTTGGTCTCCCACAGCAACGGGAATGTTTAACTTTATACTGCATCCGGTAGTTGTTATATTAGGTTTAATATTATTGTGCTTAGTTCTTATAGTTATATTATATATAAAGACATGGCGCTTGCTAAAGCAAGTGTCCCAGCTTGATTTAGTGTTAAATAGGGATACACTGCATCGTTTCTTGTAAGACTTATCTTAAGGCTAATAGATGGTTGTAACGTTAAGGTAGAATTTATATAAGATTTTAAGATATAAGATTTTAAGATTTTAGGATTATTAAGTTAAATAGGTTGTTATTAGGTTGTTATTAAGTTGATAGATTATAGGCTATTAGGATAGGATGTTTTGCGAATCGGGTTGTAACGGGTCAAGGCTTAACCGAGAGGACAATGGCATGTATAGGCGCAAAGCGGGGATTTCGGGGTGTACGCGGTTAGGGTCCTCTCGAGTTGTAGTATGCTTTTTGAGCATGGAGAGGGGGAGATGTTGTCAGCAACTGCGAAATTGCGAGACCCCCCCGCGGGGTCTGATGTGCTAAGCTCCCTCCCTGCTCTAATGATTGATGTGTGATGTAGGCCCCTAGGGGCGTAGACGAAGTAATTAAGCTATATAAGGTAGTTAATACGGGTAATAAACGCCATTTTACTGCTCATCATATTGGTGTCACCTCAGTAATTGGCCAAGCTGCGGTCTCCTGGGGAAGCGGAACGGGCGCGGACTGTAACATGTGGTGACCCCGACGTGATCCCTGGGAGTGAGTCAGCTGTCTGCCGGAAGCAGGAGCCCACTGCAGTGGCGGTAAATTCAAATCTGCGGAATAGTGGAAGCCCGGGGACGGGGAGGAGGTGGCCATTACTCCTCGTCAGGCGGGAGGCTCGGGAAAAGGAGCCAAGATCCCCCTAGGACGCTAGGGGAAAGACGCCAGAAGAGGCCAGGTGTACGCTCGGCCGGAGGCGTTATGGAAGCCGTTATAAAGGTGATTTTACATGCATGCAAAATTTATTGCGGGAAAAATGTTCCTTCTAAGAAGGAGATTTCGGCAACGCTTTCGTTGCTGGAGAAGGAGGGGCTATTATCATCCCCTTCTGACTTATATGATTCTGATAAATGGGATTCGTTTACTGCCGCTCTCTCACAGAGGGCAATGCTTACTCAGAAAGCAGCAGAGTTTAAGGTGTGGGGATTGATTTTAATAGCTCTTAAGAAAGCGAAGGAGGAGAAGATCGCAGGTGACCGTGCTAAGGAGCTGCTGGGGTTAGGGCCAGGGGGGGGTCTTGTCTCCCCTACAGATTCGCCGGAGGGCAAGATGGCGCTGACTCCTTCGGCCCCACCAGAAACAACAACCCTGGAGATAAAGAAGAACGAAGTGAAGCAGGAGCGGTCATACCATAAAGAGGAGGACCCACCTCCGTACCCGGCTCGCAGCATATATCCTTCACTTAAGCCCTGTAAAGATAACGGGGAAGGGGGGCCGGTGGAGGAAAGCAGTACAACTTCTAGCACAGTTGATAAGAGGGTCCTTGAGAAAGGAGAGATGTCTGGGGGAGCTGTGATACCACCTGTGGAATGCGACAGTGGGGGCGGGACTCAGCTACTGTCCGATTCTGCCTGCTGCTGCAGCCACCCCCCACGGGGCGTGGATTGTCCCGCACAGCGTTGCTGTGGGGGGGGCGTTCCGACGGAGATGGCCTCAGGGTCTGCCCAGGAGGGGCGTGGTCCCGTATCGACAGCTTCATGGGGCCCGCCTACCCTCGCTGACTGGGCTCGAGTGAGGGAGGACATACGGGCTGCAGATCCAGCAGGTGTCGCTCTCACTTTGCCAGTGGTGATGAGACCAGAGGGTCCAGCTTGGATTCCTCTGGATTCCAAAGCGGTTACTCGTCTTGCGGATTTAGTTAAGAGCAAAGGCCTGCGTTCCCCTGTCACTATGGCAGCAGTGGAAGCTCTTATGGCTTCTAGTCTTTTGCCATATGATGTGGTGAACCTTATGCATGTTATTCTTGAGCCCGTACAATACACCCTGTGGCATGATGAATGGGATAGATTACTTGAAGCTGTGGTGGCTGCTGCCACCCGTGACCCCCGCCATCCAGCCAACGGCCAGCGCAGAGGCGATAGAACTAATCTTGCACGTCTCCAGGGCCGGGCAGATGGAATGGTGGGATCCCCGGAGGGCCAAGCAGCGATGCTCAGAGCAGGAGAGCTGGCAGCCGTTACAGCTGCAGCTCTTCAAGCCCTGCGAGAATTAGCTAAGGTTGCGGAACCTGTGCTTCCGTGGGCAGATATAAAGCAGGGCCCCTCTGAGTCATTTTCTGATTTTGCGAATCGTCTAATTCATGCAGTGGAGGGATCTGATCTCCCAAGGGAGGTCCAATCCGCAGTCATAATGGAATGTCTTAAGCAGAAATCATTGCCAGACGTCCAACAAATCATCAGAGCAGCACCGGGCACCCTAACTTCCCCAGGGGAGCTTATTAAGTATGTGTTAGATCATCAAAAGGTCGCACCTTTAACTAATGAGGGATTAGCAGCTGCCATGCAAGGAATGGCTACTTCGGTTAATTCTGCAGTTAAGACCGCGATAATGGCAGTCACTCAGGCTGGGGGAGGAAGGGATAAAGGCCCGTGTTTTAAATGTGGGCAACGTGGCCATTTCAAGGCGCAGTGCCCTATGAGGATGGGGCAAGGACTAGAGAAGCGGTGCCAATTCTGTGGCGGAGCCGGACATGTCGCACGTCAGTGTAAGAAAATTAAAAGTATGCTACAGGGAAACGGGAGAGGGAGGGTGCCGATGGCCCAGGACCCCTTCCCGTCATCTCTAGCTGGGCCAAAAGCACAACACCCACAGTGGCACTAACTATGGATTTAGAGGAACGACCAATCGTTACGGTTAAGATGTCATACGTGGATTCAGATCTTCCACCATCAGTGCCCAGAACAGTAATTTTTATAGCTCTGCTTGATTCTGGTGCAGATATTACTGTTATCTCAGAAGATGACTGGCCTCGGCAGTGGCCTGCGACTTTTATGTGGAGAGCGATCGTGGGTGTGGGGGGCGATGTGCCCACCAGAAAGGCGGACAGGGTAGTAGAGCTCGCGATCATCAATGATGATGGTACCATGGAGAAAAATGTACTTATCCTCCCTACTTTAGCACCGATAGGAGGATCCATACTAGGCAGGGACTTTCTTTTTGAACTGGGAATAAAACTGACAAATTTATGATAAGGGCCACTGTCCATCATTTAGCGCTGCAATATGCGATTCCGTTGCGTTGGAAACGGGACGTGTCTCCCGTTTGGGTGGATCAGTGGCCCCTTCCTATTGATAAATTAGCAGCGCTTGTGCAGATTGTTTCACGAGAGCTTGCTGCAGGACATGTAGAACCGTCACTCAGCAGCTGGAATACACCTGTTTTTGTAATTCGGAAAGCATCAGGGTCTTTCCGACTGTTACATGATCTCCGAGCAGTCAATGCACAACTTATCCCTTTTGGCCCGGTTCAGCAAGGGGGACCTCTACTTTCGGCTATACCGGAAGGATGGCCCCTGATGGTCATTGACCTTAAAGATTGCTTTTTTTCAATTCCATTAGCGGAGCAGGACAGAGAGGCTTTTGCATTCACTGTCCCGGTCCTGAACAATCAGGGACCTGCTCAAAGATTTCAGTGGAAGGTTCTTCCGCAAGGAATGACCTGCTCTCCAATAATTTGTCAACTAGTAGTAGGCAAAGTTATAGAACCTGTAAGACAGTCACTATCGAACTGTCAGCTAGCTCATTATATGGACGACCTGTTGCTTGCAGCGCCAGATGATTCTCAGCTGCAAGTGCTAGAAGAGCAGATAGTTAATGTGCTTACTACTGCTGGATTTGTTATTTCACAAGAAAAAATTCAGAGAGAACCAGGAATTGAGTTCCTGGGATACAGGTTTGGATCTGAAACGGTGATCCCAGAAGGATTAAAAATTAAACCCCATATTAGAACCCTGTGGGATGTTCAGAAACTAGTGGGGGCCATGCAATGGGTGCGAAATGCATTAGGTATACCTCCACGGCTTATGAAACCCTTTTATGATCAACTAAAGGGATCTAATCCTCAGGAAGAGAGACGGTGGACACCAGAGATGGAGTCTGCTTGGCAAGAAATACTAGTAACCTGTTCCTCCAATGCGCTTGCGAGGTGGAATTCAGACCGACCACTAGAAGGCGCAGTGACTAGGTGCCAGGAGGGGTCTACAGCTGTGATAGGACATACCCTTAGCTCTCGACCTCGCCCATTGTACTGGCTATTTTCTGTTCAGCCAACAAAAGCATTTACCTCGTGGTTAGAACAACTTTCGTTTTTGTTACGTAAAGCCCGTCTTACTGCAATAAGGGCCTTTGGAAAGGACCTTGATATTATATATCTACCAGGAACCTTTCGGAATGTTCAGCCTTTGCCAGAGGAGGTTTTCCTTGTTCTCTATGATTTCAGTGGTAATCTTAGCTACACAGACTCACTGCCTATTTTTGATCTAGCAAGGCCTCTCCAGATATCACTGCAGTGTAGAGTACTGGATACCCCTGTGGACGGCCCAACGATTTTTACTGATGCTTCTTCAGCTACTAAACAAGGAGTAGCTGTCTGGCAAGCTCAGGATGGTAAATGGGAGTCTAAGGTGATAATTGATTGTTCAGCAAGTGTTCAAATGCTTGAGGCCAGAGCTGTGGCAGTTGCATTGCGCCTTTGGCCTCAGACACCCTGTAACATCGTGACTGATTCTGCATTCGTGGCTAAAATGTTACTGCGTATGGGCAAAGAGGGACAGCCCAATACAGTAACTGCAGCCCTATTGGAAGATGCCTTAGTGGTTAGGTCAGAGCCTGTTGCTATCCTTCACGTCCGTAGCCATTCTGAAGTTCCAGGATTTTTTACAAAAGGAAATGACATAGCTGATCGAGTGGCTAAGAAGCAGGTGTATACCCTGCAAGAGGCTCGAGATCTTCATTCTACATTACACATAGGGGCAAAAGCATTAGCTCGAACATGTTCCATTCCTGTTACAGTTGCTAGGGAAATTGTGCAGATGTGTCCATATTGCAATTCTGCACCGGCGTTAGGGGCAGGGGTTAATCCCCGTGGTCTCACCCCATTGGATATTTGGCAGACAGACTTTGCGATGGAACCGCGAATGGCACCAAGACAATGGCTCGCAGTGACAGTTGATACGTCCTCTACAGTCATTATTGCTACACAGCACAGCCGTACTAGTTCTACAGCGGCACAACATCATTGGGCCACAGCCATAGCGGTTCTAGGAATGCCACGCCACATAAAAACAGATAATGGCTCTTGTTTTACGTCACGTTCGTCTAAAGAGTGGTTAGCTCGTTGGAATATCTCACATACTACAGGAATTTCAGGCAACTCACAAGGTCAAGCTATTGTTGAAAGAGCTAACCGCCTCCTCAGAGAGAAAATTCGTGTCCTGGGTGAGGGGGAAGGACATACAGGAAGAATTCCAGTATCAGAACAAGGGGAAATTTTGGCGCGAGCATTATATGCATTGAATCATTTTGAGCGTGGGGATAACACAAGAACCCCGATACAAAAGCATTGGCAGCCAAGAATTATTGAGGAAGGGCCACCGGTTAAGATCAAGGTGGATAGTGGTATTTGGGAATCAGGCTGGTCTATTTTGGTATGGGGAAGAGGCTATGCTGCAGTAAAAAATAAGAGTTCTGGAAAAATTTTGTGGGTCCCTTCCAGGAAAGTTAAACCTGATGTAAGTGGGACATGATGGAGAAAGCAGAGAAGTAATCAAGAACTAAGTGCTTTGTTTTCAGGCATTGCTGTTTGGAACTCGTCAAGAGAAAACATCAAACCCACGACCGAAGCCAAAGCCCGACTCAGGAAAGGAGGCAGATAAAGAGCCACTGATAACGTCGAGATCAATCTCTCCTGTGTTGTTATCTGTGTGTCTTTTGCTATTTACAGCTATTTCTCCTGGAGAGGGCATAACAGACAGCGACCTATGGCATGGTCATGAAGAATATACAGGAATGATGGGACCAGTGAACAACTTAACTTTGCTGACCGTAGTGTTACGTGAAAATAGACCATATGACAGAAGTGAATGGGGATGGGATAATGTCACCAGATCTCCACGAATTTGGGGTAAACTTGGGCAAAACATAGAAGTAAAATGTTGGATGGTAAATGGATCTCAATACAAGAAGGCTACTCAAATTTCAAAAACAGATATTATATCAGGCGTAAGGGATCGCAAATCCTGTGTTACTGAACAGGGAGATTGTCAGTATAATTTCACCCTAACCCAACCTGTAATGATAACATGCCTTTGGACACAAGACACCCTAGGACGATCTTTTAAATTTAAGGTGGATCTCTTTAATCAACATACAACTGATGTCCCATATATAACTTCCACTAGGAGACTGAAGGGTGTTATCTCTCCACAAATTTATCAAATTGGACCGTACGCTATAAAGAATACAGGTCAGCAACAGGTAATCTTTAATCCAACATGGTCCCTTAAACGAGTGATGTTATTATTGCAAACTAATGTTTCAGCTATCAAACCAGATTGTGCATTGTTTTTAGGCATGTCATATGCTGGATGGTCAGCATGGCTTCATCGACAGTCATTTGATACAACTAGAAGAATAAGAAGAGATGTTTCCGGTATTCTGGGAACAGGTTTAGGAGTCTTAAATGGTGTAGACACTGAAATACTCATGAGTAAATTGAATACCATTACAAGTAACATACATAAACTACAACATCCTCTACAGTCATCCCTATCGGCTCTAGGAACAGGTCAATGGCTTTTATCAGATGTATTACCGCAATGGGAAAGGATAGATAGAAAAGATCATCAGCTGATTATGGATGCGCTTTCAGCAGTCCAAGGTAACACCTCTTTAGCCCTCAGTTGCATCCAGGCCCAGATGTGGATGCAATTTATAGCAGCAACAATCGTGAGAGAAGGTGAGGATGGCACTATACCCACTGAAATTAGAAAAGTAATTTGGGACAATGCAAATAGATTTGAAAGGAAGTTTCAATCATGGTGGCATTTAGTTAACTTCACCTATGACCCTGTCACCAATTATGCCATGGCTTTCGTTTTGACGATAAGTAATGCTTCAGCATACACGATATATCCAGTCGTAGCTCTAGGATTAAATCATGATGAGACTACTCTGTATCCAATTGAACATCGGATATGGGCTCTTCAAAAGAATG
This sequence comes from Tympanuchus pallidicinctus, assembly GCF_026119805.1. NCBI lineage: Eukaryota > Metazoa > Chordata > Aves > Galliformes > Phasianidae > Tympanuchus > Tympanuchus pallidicinctus. Next base: position 715,344 of record NW_026294659.1, read on the forward strand.
AGAAATGGCAAACTGTGGACGTTAGCTCATGTGCCATGCGAGAACAACGAGGATTTATTTGTGAAAGTAATATATTTGAGACTCAAGATATCTGTCTTGACACTGAACAAAATATTTGTCACTTTGAGGTCCAACCCGGTAGGATGTTCAAATCAATGCTTGTATATATTGGAAAAGGATGTGCTTGCATCAGAACTCATTGCAATTCCATACAAATAGGGGATATGATTGTGGATACTGCCAATCATTCAAATCTTTGTGTTTGTAATTTTATTAACATTTTAGGATGTGATTTTAACTATACAGTTCCTATTATTTCATATCAGCTTCTGCAGTCCAACTACACTCTGATCAAAGATTTGCGTCCAGCGCTAATTGGAATGAATCTCGCCTTAGTAAGGAAGCTTCTACAACATGATGATCTGCATCGACTATTAAATCGCATCAAAGATAACGGACAAAAGACCTTGATCACCATCCATCATGACGTGAAAGAGATACATCGTGTCTTGGAGAGAGTAATGAAGGCTGGAGAACATCACTGGTGGGAGGTTCTTTTTGGTTGGTCTCCCACAGCAACGGGAATGTTTAACTTTATACTGCATCCGGTAGTTGTTATATTAGGTTTAATATTATTGTGCTTAGTTCTTATAGTTATATTATATATAAAGACATGGCGCTTGCTAAAGCAAGTGTCCCAGCTTGATTTAGTGTTAAATAGGGATACACTGCATCGTTTCTTGTAAGACTTATCTTAAGGCTAATAGATGGTTGTAACGTTAAGGTAGAATTTATATAAGATTTTAAGATATAAGATTTTAAGATTTTAGGATTATTAAGTTAAATAGGTTGTTATTAGGTTGTTATTAAGTTGATAGATTATAGGCTATTAGGATAGGATGTTTTGCGAATCGGGTTGTAACGGGTCAAGGCTTAACCGAGAGGACAATGGCATGTATAGGCGCAAAGCGGGGATTTCGGGGTGTACGCGGTTAGGGTCCTCTCGAGTTGTAGTATGCTTTTTGAGCATGGAGAGGGGGAGATGTTGTCAGCAACTGCGAAATTGCGAGACCCCCCCGCGGGGTCTGATGTGCTAAGCTCCCTCCCTGCTCTAATGATTGATGTGTGATGTAGGCCCCTAGGGGCGTAGACGAAGTAATTAAGCTATATAAGGTAGTTAATACGGGTAATAAACGCCATTTTACTGCTCATCATATTGGTGTCACCTCAGTAATTGGCCAAGCTGCGGTCTCCTGGGGAAGCGGAACGGGCGCGGACTGTAACAGGTGACAGAGACTCCTTTCTCTTTGGAGACTGAGTAAGCAGCTAATGCTTCATGCCTTCATTCCCACTTGCAAAAGTCTATTGAGAATCTTCACTGAGAAGAGACTCCAATCTGTTCTGATTCCATTTGTAAAATATTGGCCAAGTAAATACTAATAAATACTCCGCAAATCCCACGTGATGTTTGGTTCCTCATTGCTCTTTGTGAAGACATGAAAAAGGATCAGGCTTACTTTAGTTTGCATTCTGAAGGAGAGCTATTGCTACTGTAAAGTCTTCTATACAAATTAACATTGATTGACAGGTAAAGTACTCTTAATGCTTTTCACTTTTCTGTCTCTACTGTGAGAAACTGTTATAGGAAACTCTTATTGGGTTAACTCATCATTCTTGCTGCACATACAGAAGCATACTGAATCAAAAGTGTGGGACTTCAGTTAATTATCACAGTGTTTCTGATTTCCTTTCTAATCCTCTGCTAATTTTAACTCACGTGTTCTCACAATCCTAATGAGGAAAGTTCCCAAACAATCCCAAGAACAAGTTACTTCATGAGTTTGCCTCATTCCCAGCTATGTCCCAGCTCTCATCTTGTCTGATTCTCATAACTAGAAGTGCTGTTGAATGCTTCACTATTCATGTATGCCACATCTTTCTGTTCCTTGTGTTCTGCAAGCTGCAAATATATGATGTCATTGTTGTATTTTTTTTTCATTCTAGCTCATTCATTTCTTTCAAAAATTGCTTGTGTGATATGTTTTCCCAAAATTTCTCAACACAGATGACTGTGCCAAAGAACTTTGATAAAGCAAATATTTTTTAGAAGTGAAAAAAAGAGCATTAAAATATTATCTCAGAAGAATGAAAATGAAATCCATCTCAATATTATGCAATGAACAAATGAATTATTTGATATGATTACTGGGTATTTTTAAACAGGCACTGAGAACTCTGGGGGAATGCTAGAGAAAGGCCTGGACCAGGATTCCTTCCTAGTGCAGTACTAGAAGTGTACTCTGTATTATAGTCAATATGTGTACAGCAAGGTTGTCACTTTCAGTCTCAGTTGGTCTGACATTTAGAAATATTGAGTACACAGTCTGTGGACTAGAAGAGCTTCTACTGACTGTAAAAAAAATTGCTTTTTCTAAATTAAATACTCAAGTGGGAAAATGTATCAGTCAATGTCTTTTTTAATAACTGTAACAAATTAGTCTTCTATTCCATTGGTATAATGCTTACGCTTTTTCAGAAGTCCTTCTGAGTCTATTTACTCAGTCTCCTTGTCTAATGCACTTTATTTCATTCTTCTGTATGGAGCTGAGATATATGTTATGTAAATATATAATCACACATATTTTTACTAAACTTCAGGTACTGCAACTGTTTCATTTTTAATCTCAAATTGTGAGATTTAGTCACTTTATTTAATTTTGCTTGACCTTTCCAAGTCCATGTCCTGTCCTTACTAGTGCAACACATTACTCATTCAATTCTTGAGGCACAGGTAGTACTTTGGACAAATGCGACGACAGCCCATCCTCTAACAAGCTTACAGCTGCCATAAAAGATGACAGAAGAAGCTTGAGCTGGGAGCAATCAGTGAGTGATGACATTTGCACAGTATACACTCGAGGATGAATTGGCCACAGGTTATGTATAGATCATCATGTCCTTGATAGCATGTAGCCATGTAATCAGGATCTGAAAAAGGGTTCGAGACATGAAAGCAATGAAGCTTTAGAGCAAAATTCTTGTTGTGAGGATAAAGAAATAACTCATGCTCCAGTCCATTTGGCATATTTCTTTCTGAAAGGACTGTGTGAGGCTACTGCCTGTGACAGAGGGAGAGATTTTCCTGCTTTTTTTACAGTATTTTTGTATTTACCTAATGTGGACATGGGAGAGAAAGTGGCTTGGTAGGTGTAGGCTTGCAGAAGGTGATTTGTCAAAGCTGTGTGTATGAGCTGCTCACGTCCATGCATGAATGGACAAAGGCATGCTAGACAAGATCTGTCGAGAAAGCAGGCTCTTACTAAATGGCTTTCCAGTTGTTTTCCTGCCTGTTCTTGTGATAGATCTTGGCCATCTTCAAGAGATGGAAGCACTGGGTTTATTACATCAGAGATGTGCATTAAGTAAAATATTGCAGTGGACCAGCAAATTTCGAATAAACCCAGCAATGGCTGCCAATGTGCAGTGCCTGTTTGTACTGTCACGTAGTGCCAACTCTGAAAGCTTGCTGGACCACATTAAGGTAAGCAACAAAATACTTTACAAATAAGCAGTTCGTCATGGGTTTTGGAGAGCTGATAAAGGCAGGAATGAGAAGAAAGTGATCATATGAGCAGAGAAGGGAAGGGCAGCATGGCTGGACAATAATCCCACAGTTAACTAGGATAGGTTCTTCAAAAATGGTTTCTACTCAAGCTGCAAATAGTGTATTTAATAATAAATAGAACTGTTGGCAGAGTGGTGAGACCTTTTCAGAAAAAGAAACCAAATGATTTATTTTATTAGATAATGGAGGATGAAGTATTTGCACAGGCAAAGCATAACTGAATACCAATTTCTCTATAGCCCTCAAAACACTGCTGCAGAGTTAAAGTAGTGTCTTTCCTTCTTTTCTCCTTTGCCTACCAATTGCTTTTCAGCTGCGTACACACAAATACACAAACATTCATATCTTCCCACAATCTCCTTTGTTAGATTTGCATATATTTCTAGATTTGAAATAGCTTTTCCTACTGTAGAGAATAGTTCTGTACCATTACTGATAGCTTCTTAAATATAAGCATTCAGGTGGCAAGGACAGGGAACATCTTATTCTGCCTTTGTGCTTTTGTCACCAGTCATTCGTAGAGACTGAATCCTGACTAAAATGCAGCCCTCCCTAAATGATTGCTAGCCTAGAAAAAGAGACATCAAAATGAAAATCAGCAGAGGAGAAAAGTGGGGTTTGACTGCAACTTTTAAATTTTTTATCAGATTTCAATTAGGAAGAATTTTTTACATGTGAGAGGGAAATCCAGGGGCGAAGAAATTCATGGACAGAGAAATTCAGGAGTGCGTGGTTCCTGTACAGCGCCTGCTGTTTGCTTCAGAGCTCCTGAGTTTCTCCATGATTTTAGCTGTGTCTTGGTAGAAACAGGGCAGTCTTCACTGAACACTTCATTTTCCATCACTCTGCAGAAGCCGGGCAATTACGTTCTTAAGAACTTTACAAGCACCTCTACGTGCTTTTGCACCTAGATATTTCTACAAAAACCTTCTTCAGATCCTTTGTTCTCTGCCTGCTTTGCCTTCTTCAAATCCCCTTTGCTCTGTCTGCTGAAAGTGCGGCATCAAGAAAGCATCTGGTGTTTCTGTGATTGCTGTCTGCCTCCCTGCCCATTCACTGTCTACCCACAGAAGCTTATCAGCTAATTATATAGTCCAGTATGGACAGTCTTTGACCTGCACTCAACCTCATGGGATCTTGCTCTCTGAACAAACACTCCTGAGCACAACAGCAGTGCAAATACATTGATGAAATAGAGAAGAGACCCTCTGCACAAAGATTCCAAAAAGCTCTTCTCCATTTTCTGTTGCTGTGGAAAAATAAGTTGAAGTTGTTCTTGTGCAATTCCTTCATGAGGTGTCTTTTGCAACACACCCAGCCTGTGCTATTTCAAACCAAAGCTGCTGCCTTTAAAAGCATTCCTGACACACTGTGTATCTTGAGTGCTGACAGAAATGTAGCATGCTCTCTTTGCTTTGTTAAAAGAGTTTTGTTATTGCACTTCATCCTTTTTTGTCTTGCTCTTTGTAATTTGCTTTTAGGTGTCTTTCAGGCATGAGAGATGTACTTTCCTCCATGAGTGGGTAGGGAGTGTTTGTTTCTCAGCTCTCTCTATCGACATGTTTCACCTTGCTTTGGGTATTTCAGGATAATTCACTGCTATCAAGGATGGAGAAATACAGTAGATTGAACTTTCCAAAGCTAAGCAGGAACAAAAAAAAATCTTGGGTGTGATGCCTCAAGAGTAGGATTTCACATCAATTTTGCTATGATTTGGTGAGGAAAATGACAAGAACAAGCTTTCTTCACTGTTAAGACCTGCAGAAGCCTTTGAGGTCTTCTTGCTCAAATCAAGCCACAATCTGTTCCCTAGAAGACCACCAATAGTTGTAGGTACGGAAAGCTATGGAAAGCTATGGCCTATATCTCTTAATCCTTAATGAAAAGTAACCCAAGATGTCCCTGTGTGAAGATACATCATTCTAAACTTTCTGAAGGGAGAGGGAAATCAGGTAAAGTGCAAGCAGAGAAGGAAGTGACAGGACTAACAAGAAGTATGACCTGTGACAGACTCTCCAGAACATGGGGCTTCATCACCCTGGGCGTTAAACTTCACCTTGCTATTGACCAGTTTTTGGGATGCAATTCTGAGTAGAGATTATGTCCTGGAGACTGTTAAGCTACTGACCCACAACTGGAAAAAAAAACAGAAAACCCCAAAGAAGTTTCAGACTATCTTCACAAGACTTCAGAAAACATGATTATAGGTGCCATCAAACCTACTTCCTGCCAAGACTTTGCCTGGAGAACCTGCTTCTCTCTTGTCAATCCAGTCCACTTTGTTTTATTCATCTAAAATAAGTAATGAATTATTCTTTCATGTTCATTTAAAGATTCTGGACTAGACGATACGGGCTCTTCAGTAGCTTATATTTGTTTCAAGTACAGCTTTGTTTCAAAAATAATTGAAACTTCAGATTAATCCAAGCTTTGTTTTTGTTCTGAGCATAGATTTAAGACCAATCGAAGTTACACATAAGCAGACTGCTTTCACAGTTTCCTACGAGAAAAAGACTTCATATCCACCTTGATATGAAGTGAAATGATTCTTAATATCTTGAACGCATTAAAAAAAATATGGTTCTTGGATTTAAAAAGAAAGGAAGAAACAAAGAAGATTTGTTGATAGTTATTAATAGACAAGAAGAAAAATGTGCTAAACCCTGGAGTGTTTAGCCTTCTCCCACAGTCTTTCCCCATAGTTATAACAACATTAGTATTTTCCTTGGGAATACTTTACTTGTCAGAAATTAAAATTCATTATTGTCTAATTAAATATTCTGATTTTAGATTGTCATTTCCGATTCTAAATATAAAAGTAATTACCCGCACATGCGATCCCTCTAATGAAACAATTTTATCCTCATTCCCGGAAGTAATATCAATGCTTTTGTTGTTTCTTGTAAATGAAAAGCCTTTACCATAACAACCTTTTGAAAGTCAAGTAGAAGCTATTACATAGATACAAAGGAATTAAATAATTGCAGCAGCAATGTAGCAACATTTTCTGCTTAGAAGAGAAAAAAAATAAATATGAAAGGACAGTTATTATGCACAGCTATATAGTACAGCTTTTAGCTTTGTTTTCAAACTCGTGGAAATAAATGACCCAAAATGTGCTACTGAGTCTTGAAATCTGCAACACTGGGATGCAATGATAAGTTGGTGTTTTCTATAAATCTCAATAAAAACTAAGTCCCATCCTATCACTTCACCATGCCAACATCTCTCTGCTGCTCATAAAAGGCTTTTTAAAGCGTGAGCAGTGTATTCATAAAAGATCTTGCTTTCAGGAACAATTTTCTCAAGTACAAACTTGGCAGCCATGTCCTGCAGGACCTCTTCTCTTTCAGCATGCCATTTCTAGCAGACTAAAGTTTCTGCTAGTATCACCTGCCAGTATCATGATTTGGTTCTATCAGTCCTGTATGCCCTACACTGGGTTTTTTGTGATTGGCACAGTGTCACAAGCTGGCTAAAATGGAAGTCACGCAAGAAAGAGATTCTTCATAAAGGACAAATCCTTAATGGCACATGTAGTGTTTTGAGTGAGAACTTACCAATAGTTTACACAAGGTCAGTAAGTCTTTTCCAGTCTCTGCAGGACATGCTTTGCATGATCCAGCCAGAGACCACCTTTCAGCTTTCCCACACTTTTACTTCAGTCTGTTCATCCTGCAGCTGCTCAGTATAACAAGGTCGTTTCCTTACCTCCTGTGTTTCCAACTGATGAATTCCAGCTTACAGCAGGAATTTTTGCTACTTAGCAACCTTGCATTTCTGACTTTTACAATTTTGTTACTTCTCTATTATGTCAAGATTTAAGATCATTCTGTCATTCCTGTAGTGCTCCCGTCTCCCACATGTTACAATGAAGAGTTCACCGAAGTGTTCTGCTTTTTCTGCCAAACTCTAAGACATTTTTGAGTCCTGCAAACAGTCTGTCAGGAATCAAAGTCTTCTCTTTCCTCCTATTGATTTTTTCCCCTCCACTGCATGCCTCTTGCCATCTGCTTATTTGCCATTTCCTCAGCTATCACGTAAATAAAAACACAAAACTCCAGACAGATTAGTAATCACTGAAGAGGAAATGTTTTACTGAAGTCCAGACACACTGAAGCTATCTCATTTCTTTTGTTAATTGACTCATGAGGTATAAGTTTTACTTTGAATTGACACAATCTACTGTCAGGAGGCTGTAAATTGTGTTGGCTTATCCCATTTGCCATCTAGTTCCTAGTTCCTTGCCTTTAATTATTCTTTCAGACTTATGAGATTAATACTGTGTAAGTTCCTAGCTTATCTGCATTCATCTCTTTGAATTCAACTTTGTTTGCAGGAATCAGCATATTTTACCATTAAGTTCAGAATTACTTGATTCAACTGAAGATGAGGTAAAATTTAATTATTTGTAATGCTATCTTTATATTTCCATAATATGCCTATCTGAGCATCTGTATTGCTGAAGAAGTCTTTATTATCTCTTTTAATGTGTGTTACAAACTCTAAATAAGTGCCTTTCTTGAAGTTCTTACTTTATTCATAATCTTCTTAATTTCCAAATTGCAATTTTTTTGTTGATCCATGCCTCGTTTTTTTTTGCAGATCAGACACACAATCTCCTCTCTCTATCTTGATTCTGAAGAGATTCTAGACTGCTCAAATGCAAGCAGTCTTATCAGCTTTAGTAAAACTAATAATAGAAAGTCATTTGCTTTGCTATTCTTTCTAACATCTTTATAATCATTCATTTATATTCACATGTATTTCTGGTACTGTAAGAGAACTAGTGAACTTAACATTGTTAGATTTAGGAGAAACAAGAAATACAAAGCAAGACAGTAGTGATTATTAAATCAGGATGTTGCCAGGTTACAGAAATTTGCTAATACATATGGAATCATACAATCACAGAATGGCCTGGCTTAAAAAGGACCACAATGATCATCTAGTTTCAACCCCACTGCTATGTGCAGGATCGCCAACCACCAGACCAGGCTGCCCAGAGCCACATCCAGCCTGGCCTTGAATGTCTCCAGGGATGGGGCATCTCGACCTCCCTAGGCAACCTGTTCCAGTGTGTCACCAGCCTCTGTATGAAATACAATACTCTTTACCACACTTAGCCACCTTAGGCTGTCTTCTGGACCACCACACTGAAATAAATGCATATGCACAGGTCTTTTGAATGTCATGTATAAGTGGAGGGAATTGTAAGATGCTACATTCATTGTATTCTGTTCATTTCGCTCCTCATTCCTTATCAAATCAAATACTATATTTCAGTATAAACAATGAGATTGTCTTGGTGTGAGAAAGTCAAATGGGTTGTCAAGATATTTCAGCACTGTCTCTGGAATGGCATCATTTGACTAAACTCATAGTATTTCATAAAGGACTTCATGGTAGCATCAAAGTTTCAGAAAAACAAAACATTGAAAGTCTGTATTAATGTGCCTTTCACGGTATTGGCATCTTAACAAAATGAGACATTTGTTTCAAAGCAGCATGCTGCAAAACCCCTGCAGAGGAAGCCAAGTGTTAATATTTGAAATGTGTAAACCAGGAGCTTTCCTGGCCCCTCATCCTTTCCGAAGCTACACAGTAGATTGGCTGCAGCCTTTTCAGCCTCCCTCACTGACAAGGCATTCCAATCACAGTTCTGACTTCCATCCTATTCAGCTGCATGGGCCTCAGACCCACATCACAGCTCTGCTTCTGCTGCTGCTGATTGGACTCCAGATCTAATGTGTCACCTTACCTCATCTAGGGCTGTTGGTGAATCAGTCACCATGCAGGCACTGCTCAGATCCTGCAGCATGCAGGCCTGTAAGATAGTATCAACAAAACCCAATTTCCTAAGGCAACAAGGCTGACAACTCAGCCAAAGAAAGTACGATCTCTATGGGAGGCAGTGATGAGAAAGTCTTCCCCACTCCAGTTCTTCTGAACAGCTCTGATTCCCCAGGCTAAAGATTAGCCCAACTGGGCACAGCTTGACTGAAGCCTACCTACATTTCTGCTATACCACTTCTTTGTACTCCGTACAGGAAGAAACATGGTAACTTCTGTAGTACTCACCTTTTCTTGCCAGTGGAGAATTTTATTCTGCCTGGAAAAGTCCTTTTTCAAATTAAGCACACCGTACCATAGCAAGTAGCAAGCACAATTTCTGAGGTTCTATGGCAATCCACAGGGCCCAGGAGAAGCCAGCACCTTTTGCTGCTGAATGGCATCTCAGAAATACCAAAGCAGTTCTCTGAGTGCTGATGGCCAAAGATTCTTATCACACCACAGGGTGTTAAAAACTAATTTTTGTTTCCGTAAGGACTTTGCAAAGTACAACTTTTCTTCTCAGAATGTGTTGCTAACCCTTGCTTTCATTTCCATGTCTAGTCACAAATTATCCCATTGATTGACGTAGAATGCTGTGAGGACAGGTTGCTTTTGACATCGAATCACTTTTTAAAAAATAAAGTCTTCACTAGGAATAGATGAAAAAAGTCCTTCTGGTACTTGAGGGGAGCATATACACAGGAGGGAGAATGACTGTTTACAAGGGTGGATAGTGATAGGACAAGGAGGAATGGATTTAAACTGAGACAGAGGAGGTTTAAGTTAGATATTTGAAGAAGTTTTTCAGTACAGGGTGGTGACGCACTGGAAGAGGTTGCCAAAGGAGGTTGTGGATGCCCCATCCCTGGAGGCATTCAGGGTCAGGCTGGATGTGGCTCTGGGCAGCCTGGTCTGGTGGTTGGTGACCCTGCACATAGCAGGGAGGTTGAAACTAGACAATCACTGTGGTCCTTTTCAACCCAGGCCATTCTGCGATTCTATGATGTGCTCTGTCAGAGGCTCATGCAGATAGAAACACAAGACCTGTTAAACTCATAAGCAGACAATTTCAAAACAATTTCATAGGCCATACTTCCATTAATAAAGTGTACTCTAACAAAGGGCTAACGTCACTTGAGTATCTCTCACTTGAGAATTTTGAGCGCTTTCAGGACACTTTGAGCTTTGAAGTAATCTGCTGTCATACAGAATGGGGGCAGGAGCAAGGTCAGCCTGCCAATAGGCAATCCGTCATCAGGAGTGTATTAGCATTACACAGACAATATCAACAATCCCCAAGCTGTTCAGGCACATATTTATAAATAAAACAAACACCCAGCATTCAGGGCACAGGCATCACACCCTGCTTTGCATCACAGAACATAGGTAGGGCCCAGCCCAACTGTATTTTGCGCAATCCAGTCTTGGTGCCTCTGAATTCCTGACTACACCACTTGCTCCAGTAGCAGCTCCCAGCGCTCAGCAGTAGAGATGAAGCATAGGGGAGCAGTACTTTCCCCACCTGTCCCTAAAGGCAGTTCTCCTGGCTCCCAACCCAGTGTGTGGATAAGCAGCATTCCTGTGGGGCATTGGTGAGGGTCTCTGATTCTCTGGAGGAGGAGGAGATAAAGATAAAGTTTTCCTGGAGCAGGAAAACTGACCCTGAACAGCAACGTTCACTGTAGAGACACATCCCAGGCTTGCCACCTCAGCTTTGCCCCTGTTCCAGCCAAACACTTGCTGAACCAATTTTCTCCTAATCAGCACCACCCTTTGTGAGCAACACAGGAAGTTACCCATTTTCTAGATACAGCAAAATAGTGTTGAGATTGAATTTCCTCCCTGGAGAGAGGCAGAAGAAGAAAAACCTTATTCCACATCTGTCCCTACTCTAACAGATCCTCAAAGCAGCATTATCTACAATACCCAGAAATAAATTTAGCTTGCTGACTCCTGAACGAAAGAAAAGGACAATCAAGAATAACATAAAACCTGAGCTGTTGCTGCCTCTTTGACTGACAACTCTTTAAACCCAATGTCAGAATGACAGCATGTCCAGGCAGTAAATGACTTAAGATGCAATCTGGCAAGGTTACCTAGATTCCTCCATTTCACTTGTTCCGAAGTTTATCTCCACAACATTTGACTCACTGAACAAACATCAACAGTTGCTGCAGCTATTTTCTTCTTTCGAAAGTGAGGTACTCCTACTGTGTGACCCTCAGAACTAGTAGTACCATGACTAAAATACCCTAATTGGATGGGGGTAGTATATGCCTGCTGGACAATAAATATGTTTTTTGCAAACAGTTCCCATCAGGAGTCTTGGAAATCATACAGTGTAGTTAGTTAAACACTTGGCTTAGCTTCAGTGAAGAGATAACACTCAGATATAAAAAAAGAATATCATATTGTGGGAACTTCATCCCATGGTTTAATGGCCCTTGTGGAAGCATACAAGAAGCTGTGCACAGAACAAGGAAACAGGCAAGTAGGCAGTGGTCCTGGCAAATGGCAGAGTCATTTATTCTAATTAACTGAATTAAATTACAGGGGTCAGGCAAACTGTCTTTCCACTACCAGCCAAACAAAATCAATACCAAGGATTAGTCATAGCAAATTTAGTAGTGTTGCCTGCTATGAAGGTGGCTGGACATTTCCTATTAGAAGGCCTAATTTCAAGCTAATTATTCCTTGCAAAACTTCATCTGTCTGAACTGAAATTTTCCATATGTGATATCCAACTCTGACAGATCCTTCTGGAAAATTTTAGCAAGAGGCCAATCATGTCCAAGAGCAAAAATAGCAAAGAGAAAACTGCTTGGCCCTGCTCTTTGCTATGGCTTTTCTTTCTGTCTTCTTGCCCCTTGCTTTGGAGGAATGATTTGAAATGCACTAGAAAGTGGAAGCAAGCATCAAGAATGTGACTTTCACCTCCTCAGAGTCTCATGGAGTATCCCCAAAGCAAAACTCTGCTAAGCATCAAGTTCCCAGACACTCCATGGATGCTTAGTAGAGCACGACAGCTGTGCTGCACTCACCAAGGTGGTATCCATGGTCAGAAAGCTCCCTGAGTGCAATCCAGAGAGCAACTTCACTGCAGTCCTAGAGGTGCTGACTCTGCATGATCAGGAATGTCTGGACTAAGAGAGGAAGGAGGACTGAAGGATGCAGTGGATATGTGACATCAGTAGGCAGGAGAGAACACTGCTGTTTCCCCTACTAATGAGAGAAGAAGGGTGGACATTTTTTCTAAAAGCAAACTTCTAAACAATAAATACTAAAAAAAGATAGTAAGAGAAGGTGCTCATTAATTGTTACTATCCTCTTGCTCTTCATTCTAGCAGATGTGCTGATTATTCCTGGCCTACAACACAGAATGTAGCCAAAGCAAATCCAATCATGCAGCAGAGCCTTCAATAACTCCATCTTCAGGATGCCACCAGGAATTCTATTCTAACCTGTTTAATGAGTTTGGGAGTAGCTGTCAGAGCACAATTTGGTGATCTGTTTTAATCATCTTTCCAGACCACTGAGCAAGAAATAAAACAGAATGTTTTATTATCTGGCTTGCTGTGTGCTGGGGCTTGGTATTTTTTCAGTTCTTATCCGAGAAATTAAATCTTTCCAGGACTGGCTCCAAAAAGTTTATGCTCAATTCCATAGGCTGGAGCCTCAGAGGTTAACCTAACCATAGTGAGTGCCCTTTGCAGAAATGACTGCTCATCAGTGTGCTATCACTTCCCTGCTGGAGGTGAACATTGCTCCATCTAAATCAGGAGAATTAGTTGTTTGAGCTTTCCTTAGGTGGTCTTGTGCCAGTTGATAAATTGACTTAGTATTTGCTAGATGGTAGTTGAACTTGGCTTAGTTTCCCTGAGGTGAATGTAGAGACCTCATGTTTCATCCACCTGATGGAGCAGTCCCCTTTGAAATCATCACAGGTTTTCCAGAAGGAGCCATCTGCCTCTATCCTAAAATTGTATTGCATAAATTCTTAACACAAAGTTTATGTCTCAGAGCATCTGTTTGCTGCCTATATAATGCTGAAAAAAACAACAACAAGAAGTGAAGATTGCCCTGATGCTGACGTATTTCAGCAGCTGACAGACATCTGGGTTGGAGATGTTGGGAGAGTGGCATACAAACTCTTGTAGATGAGCAAAGTAATGTGCACTCTTTATTCACTAGGGCTTCCTATGGTACCCATCTGCCACTGGAGAAGGCTGGCCTATTCTGTGTGTCTCCTCCCCTGTGAATCTGAATTCTGAAAATGCATGATATGAAAAACAAAGGCAATTCAAATATGCATAAGATCACATTTTGTTTAAAAAACTGCCATAAATTTGCATGGTTTAGACAAAAAGTCCAAACATAGTGAAAGCATATGCATGTGGTGCATTTATGGGCAAAAATAATTCTAATTTTCATCCCAAAATAATTTAGCCTTGGTATTCTTAACAAGCAAGTGTCATTAAACAAAACTACGTCCTTCAGTGTCCTTATCCATACTGGTGGGAAAGAAGATACAGAGCAACGAGAAACATGCTTAACTCTTACAATTTCACTTAATTCTTCAAAATACAGGTTGAAAACATGAAAACTCATTTCAATTTGTGTTAGCTATCAGGTATCCTGATTTTATTGAGGGCAGATTTTGATTTGACTCATATCTTGTAGGAAAACCACAGGGAAAAGACTAACAGCTTGCCACCTTTAGGAAGATGCGTCTATGGTTCCAGTCATAGCAAATGACTAATCCAAATTCAAGCAAGTATGAAAGAAGAGGAAGATACAAATGAAGACCCACTTCCCTCCCTTCATCTCAAGTCACAGCATTTACTTGTGCCAGCAGTGCAGAATTCAAGCTTGGCAGGAACAGCCACCAAAGTTGTTCCAAAGAGACAAAGGATCCCATGTAAAAGCCTGGGCAGGCATTGCACCTGTGAGCGTCTTCCCTTGATACACACACCACCCTTTAGAGAGCGTATGGGCCTCCTTAAGAAGACTACAGAAGGTGGGTCCATCCCATGGCCTCCGACCTGCATGTGGCTCAGGACAGCCAGTGATGCAGCAGCATAAGCTTTTAACATTATTATGGGATTTTTAGCAGCATTTTTCATGAGTTAATTGCATTTATCTCGAGCACGGACTATGTTGGCAATAAGGGAATGCTGTGGAAGGGAGGGCACAGTGCAAACTCAAACTCTGTTAGGCCTTTTTCTTTGTGAACCATTACAAAAAGCAAATAAATAAATAAATAAATAAATAAATAAAATAAAAGAGAGAGAGGGAGAGAAAAGAACAAATTGCCATTTTTTTTTTACATCAGTGAATAAGTTCACCTCTGACTTCTCATACTTCCAGCCTCAAAAGTCTGCTATTCATGTAAGGAACAAATAGATAATCTTGTTTTCTTCATACGGTGTGTCTTCCTGGTTTTGTTCCAACATGGATCTTGTATTCATTATTAATGTTGTAGAAATAAAACATGCAGCTGTTCATAACAAGAAGAAAATGATATCTTAGGAGAAAAAGATACCGAAGGAGGTTTGTATTCTCTGTTCTTTCCAATCCTAGCCTCCTTTCATCCTCAGGATGAGAATACAAGCAATTTGACTATTTACAACCTTTCCTTTTTGAAGTACAGGCTGTTAAACTTCTTCCTAGTTGAAGCCTTAAGAAGTCCTTCCTTGCAGTTCTCTTGATGCTGACTCTCTTTATGGAACCAAGCTGCTGATGAAAAGAAAGTCCTATATTCCTCATCACTCCCTGGAAGCTAGTGAATGAAATTGGTGTGAATATTCAGATATTTAACCAGCCTGCACTCTCTAACTTTGAACTTTTGCGCACTGTTTGGATGGGCGTACGCTCCGCTGGGTGAAACACTGTCAGGATGACTGGGCCCAAAGTGTTGTAGTCAGTGGACTTAAATCTAGTTGGCAGCTGGTCGCGAGCTGTGCCCCCCAGGGCTCGGTGCTGGGCAGCTTCTATTTAACATCTTTATTAATGATTTGACGAGGGGATTGCGTGCACCCTCAGTAAGTTCGCAGATGACACCAAGTTGGGAGGGAGTGCTGATCTGCCTGAGGGGAAAAAGGCACTACAGAGGAACCTGGATAGACTGGATCGATGGGCCAAGTTAACTGCATGAATTTCAATAGGGCCAAGTGTCGGGTCTTGCACTTTGGTCACAACAACCCTACGCAACCCCAGGCTTGGGGAGGAGTGGCTGGAAAGTTGCCTGATGGAAAGGGACCTTGGTGTACTGATGGGCAGTCGGCTGAATATGAGCCAGCAGTGCCCAGATGGCCAAGAAGGCCAATGGCATCCTGGCTTGTATCAGGAGTGGTGTGGTGAGCAGCACTAGGGAAGTCATCCTGGCCCTGTACTCGGCACTGGTGAGGCCTCACCTCAAGCACTGTGTTTGGTTTTGGGCACCTCAGTACAGAAAGGAGATGGAGGTGCTGGAGCAGGTCCAACAAGGAGGGCAACAAGGCTTGTGAAGGGCTTGAAGAATACACCCTATGAGGAGAGACTGAAGGAACTGGGGCTGTTTAGTCAGAAGAAAAGGAGGCTGAGGGGAGACCTTATTGCTCTCTTCCAATACCTGAAAGGTGCTTACAGCAAGAGCAAGATTGGTGTCTTCTCAGTGGTGACAGGACAAGGGAAAATGGCCTCAAGTTCTCCAGGATAAGTTTAGGTTGGATATCAAGAAAAACTTCTTTACAGAAAGGGTTGTTAAGCAGTGGAATAGGCCCCCCTGGAAAGCGGTTGAGTCACCATCCCTGGATGCATTTAAAACCTATTTGGATGCGGTGCTCACAGATAAGATTTCGTGGAGGGATGTTAGAGTTAGGGTAGGATGGTTATGTTGTGGTTGGACTTGATGATCTTTAAGGTCTCTTCCAACCTGAGCAATTCTGTGATTCTCTAACTCTAAATGCCAAAGCTCTCATAGTTTCATATCTATGGCATCATGAACTGCAGCCTTTCAATAAGCTGCTCTATTGATTCTGTTTCTCTCATAGACAAAGTCAGCCCTGGTCTAATGATCCAGCAGTTCTTTTGGTGACACCTGTTCTCAGTCTTACCCAATGTGTTGAATTCTGAAATATCTGCTTCCCATCATATCAAATAGAAGGTCTGGCATTTTAATGAGTGTATCATAGCGAGACTAGAGAAAGTTTAATGAAATCCATGCTGGGATATTTCATTATCCTACAGGCAATAAAGCCACCAAAACAAAGCCATTCATTATCTTTCCTATTAAGGAAGAAAACAAGCAATCTGTATCATTTAAATTATATTATTGTCCTCCCTGGTCAAAAATAATAGTGCCATAAAGATCATGAAAGAAAGCAATGTATATTATTCGGTTGTTTGTTTCCACAGTAGGAAATCAGTATTTTAAAAGTAAGAATAAGCTTGAGGGCTCAACTGCATTAAAATTGTCTATTTTACAGCTCATTGCATTGTTAAGTAACATTGCAGTGCAATTTGGGCTGTGGGATATAGTTTTACAAAAGGGTAGGCATAGCACTTGCAAATTTCTTTTAATGTCCCATTCCCCCAAATAACACGTTACATAGAACCAAGTTCAATGTTTGGATTTTTAAATCTTCGCTAAATGGTAATGACTATGAGCACTCACAGCAGCAGGCAGCTTCTGGACCCTAATCCTGAAAATGTAATTGTTTCAGAAGTGTTGCATTAAACACTGCGGAACTGTTTGTCTCTGTGTGTCTTGTTAGAACAGCTTATGATCTCCTTGTGATCCTAGTAAGGGATTTGGCGTGTTTGGGTATTCCTCCAAACTCTGTGGTAACAGGCTGGAAATAATTAGGTAAAATGCTCTGTTATTGCCCTAACACCCCAGAGAGCCAGGTAAGTACCTCCTCTAGCCAAGTGGCTGCCAGGCACTACCTGAGGCCCTACCTACCAGACAGCTCTGGCCATATCCAGCAAGGGAATACTGTAGCTGGCCATCAGACCCTAAGGTGAAAATGCGCCTGATCTGAGAAGGATAGCTCTCAGCTTCCTATGCTTAAAATGGAAGGAATGGGGACCTTTACCACAGCAGAATCCCTACTGTCTGCAAGCAGAAGGCACTTAGTTTAGACATTGTGTTTAGTGATGATTCCACCAGAATTAGTCCAAGGCAGCTGTGGTCTAGATCGGAGTAGGTTCGTATAGGGTTTTGATTCAGTCAGGTTGGATTTTGATTCTAGGAAATGCATTTTCACAGTTTCCGTAATGCTTTTATTTCAGTAAAACCAAAATGAGATTCCAGTTGCCTTGGCTGTGGGAAGTAATCTGAAGCCAAAACAAGTGGTTTAGAGGCACCAGTTGAAATCAGATGAGGATGCAGAAGAACAAGTCATGATAATGCCCAGCTCTAGAGTGAGGTCTCCTACAAATTAATGACAAAAAAAGGTGGTAGTAAAGGCAGACAGACTGTGAAAGCAATTATGTTCCAGGTTCCCCCACCAAGGGTTTTCCCAGCACACATAATTTTTTTAAGAAGTTCACTTGTAACAAGATTTCTTATTTAGTAAAATAAATAAAAGTCATGAATAAAACATTTTTCATTTTTGTGAGGGAAGGGGAAATTTTGGATTACATTCCATGTTTTTAATTAAAAAACTTCATTATTGACTAGTTATTTCTTCAGGCAACTAGAATGATTATTCAGTGGTAGCATTTCAGTTCTATATCATTAAATAGAGTAAAAAGATAAAAAGGCATCCTCCAAAGTTGAACTTTCATTTTCAGATTCACCATTACGCCATTACAATATTTAATCGTAGGTCATTGGCAGAACATCTTTTGTGGCAATTTGGCTTTAAAGCAATGAAGTTCTTAATGCCACTATAACATAAATTTTCCATGCCATTTTCAGCTTAGCTGAAAGCAGAGGGCAAAATATTGCCTTTGGGTACATTAATGTAAGTTGCACAGACAGATGAACTTAATTTAGTGTTTCAAGTTATAAACTCTCATTCAAATACATAAGAGCTGTATCTGACTCTTAAGCTGGTGTCTAAAATATATCTCAGTTTAGGTCATAACGCATGAAACTATAATCTGTATTAAATTAATTTTTCATCTCAGCAAATACTTATATAGTACTTATCAGCCACAGTGCTTTCCAAAGGACATCCATCTGGGTGAACTGAAGCGTGTGCTAACAAATTCACTTACCTAAGGTCATGCTGTGAGGAATAAGACCAAGTCTCTCAAGTCTCCCAAGACTCTAATAAGAAGGTAACTTCTCCAGAACCTAAACCAGATATGATTATGTGTGATCACACTTCTATCCTAGAAATCACAATTCTAGTCAGAGATCACAGAATTGTAGGGGTTGGAAGGGATCTCCAGAGATCATCGAGTCCAACCCCTTGTCAACCTGTCAACCTTCACTACTCAGTTCTTCTCTGGTCATCCGAACAACATCCCAGACAACGTTTGTGTTTTCCTCTTTCTAATCTTTGATACAATAAATGCAAACAAGAAAAAAAGCAGGACTTTTAGCAGATCTTCCTTTGTTTTTATTCCAGGCTTGGTATTCAGTAATACTTTGTACCAGCCCTGCTACTGGCAGAAGACCAGCAATGAAACTTGAAATCAAAGGGAGACAAATATTTCATGTTCCCTATTAAATACTTCTGGATATAGCCCAGAAGTTCTTTAAAAAGCCCTTCTTAAGAAGTATATATATAGATGACAACAGAATTGATTGTCATTTTACCCAAAAAGGTAACTTTTTTTTTATTTTTAATATTTCAACAGAAAATTGATACAGTATCTACTGTAAATATTAGGTCATTAGATGATAAGAAATACTCACTTATTGACTTGACTTTATTACTAAGTAATAAAACTTCAATAACCTTTGTTTAACGTTAAAAACTGCATATAAAAAGATGTCTTTTAAAAAGATATATATGAAACTGAATAGTCATGGCAATAGAGCAGAACACATTCAGGATGATTACTAGATTCATAGATAACATGGACAAAACGGTGTAATTGTCTTCATTGCGTATGGTAGTTTTAGAAAGCAATATCACTGAGATGGGAACCATTTGAGAAACATAGAAGAAAGCATAACAGGCATCTAGTTGTTGATTCATCAAAGAGGACATAAAACTAATTTCAGAGTAAATAATAGCTAAAAACCCTGCGTTAACATAAATTCATATATATACACATACATACATACACACACACACACACACTGAGCTGGTCAAAGATATGGAATGAGAAAGAAAACCCAGTAAGAATATTTTGCCAGAAGCAATGTTTATTTACCAAACACAAGGGCTTTTTCCTTTAAAATTCTCTTCAGGAGTCTCACAATCAGTGATGGTGTGAGCTGAGATACCCAAAGTGCAAGACATGAGATGAAGTAAAAAGATGGCACAAAATGCAACATTAAAAGAGTTTTCTAAAAAGTAAAGATCCTTTGAGACAAATGTTTGAAAACTCAGTTTCAGAAATGAAAGACGTTCTGGTCTTTCCATATAAAGACTCACTTCACCTTATCATCCCAAAATTAGAACATCCATACTGTTGAAAAAGTTGTGGGCAAAATTCAGTGGTAGATACTTAGTGCATAATCAATGAATATTAAGATGTTATAATTATGAAATAAACAAGAGACTTAGGCGAAGTGGACAATGATAACAAAAGAGAATAAATGGAAGGCTTACCCCTATCCCGGGCTCACTCACAAAACCCCAGCAGAGCCGATCTCCAGAAGAGATCCTTCCCCACTGGCAGCCAGCTCTTCCATAGGTCTAGGAGAGGTGCAGCCAGGCTCCACCCCTTCCAGCAGCACAGGTGAACTGCCTTCACCTGTGCTCCTGTGGCTGACTCATGGCTCGCCTCAGGTGGTCAATCAGAGGTTCAGGCCGTGACTCAGCAGTTCCCATACACTTAGCAATCTTTGAATTGAGGATTCATCTTCAGTGATTATTTTGTGACAACTGTAAAGTTAAATCATAGTTTGGTCAAAAAAAAAAATAATAATAATAATAATTTTTGACTGCTGTAAGGATGACAATTGCAGCTTATTAAAGGATCACTGACCCATCACAAAAACTTAAATACTTAAAAGCCTTTTAAGTCACATGATTCTTTTAGAATGAAAATAAGGTAGCAGCAGCACGGACTAACCTAGAGCAGAGACAGAGAGAATGGAAACATACTGCTAAGTTTTGTTAAATTGTTCCAGTATTTCTGTCACAGCAATGATGAGGTGAAGAAAACTGAGACGTGGTTTGCTGAAGAAGTAGTATTTTCATTAGATTGAGTTATATTTTGGGGAAAATAAAAGTTCAGGTACACACTCTCATTCAGATGACGGAAAAGCTTGTCTCAACTTGCCTGGATAAATCTTTTTGTTTAGTGCAGATCGTTGCATCTGCCTTCAAGTTTATGCTTTCTCTCTCTCTAAGTTTTCAAAGCATCAACAAATGTGAATGAGAGCGACAGCGAGCAAAACATCTGGTATTAGCAGCAGACAACACCTGTTCTTTTATCAGGTTCATGCTGCCAAACACTGCATTCAGTATAGCCAGAATTTTATACACAGTAGATACAAAAAAGACAAATTAACACCCTTGCAAATTAAGGCTCATCGGCATATAAAATCAAAGCAAGCAAGCAGACTGTATCACAGCTTTTTATCTCTTACACATTCACATATTCCTCTACGGGAATGATGACCAACAGTTGTTGAACGTACCACCTTAGGAAAAGCAATCTGAGAAAACAGCCACTGGCCATTCTATTTTGTATCTGCATTTTTACTTTACACAGTTATATTTTCAGTTATGCTGAGGCTTTTGGTCAAACTTTTACATTTGCATCACAGCAACACTAAGTGGAAGAGCGCATAAACACCGTCTGTCTGTGTTGTACAATTCCTCTAACCTGCCCCACTAATGTCCTGCCAAAAGTTTCACATCAACCCCAGGACTTAATCTACACAATTTTCAATTTAATAAGCGGTCATGTCTTCATTTCATACAGAACTCAGAGCTTCTTTACTGTATTTGAGTAAAAAGGACTTACCACAGGTATAATCTCATCCCTAATTCAGTTACTTATGCCAGCAGCAAATCTTCTAATTCATACCCCTCAAGAGGTCTTACTCTCCTGCTCACAGCACTGTGCTGTCATTGGACTTCATGTGAGCAGGAGATCTTCATGTCTTTAGTTGGTCAGAGAGCAATGTTTGTTGGTCAAGTGGTTTTATTTCTTAAAGTTTGGGTAAATGTGAATGAATGTGCTCCTGAAGAGTGAAATCATAGAATCGCTAATGTTGGAAAAGCCCTCTAAGATCATGTAGCCCAACCATTAAGACATTGCACCGTGCCCACTAACCACGTTCCTCATGGGTTCTTGAACACCTTGAACACCTCCAGGGATGGTGACTCCACCACCTCCCTGGGCAGCCTGTGCCACTGCCACACCACTCTTTCTGAGCAGAAATTTTTCCAAATATCCAACCTGAAGTCTTTGTGAGGCAATAACAACATCAGCAGTAAGATAGGAAAAACCTTCCAATGCAATGTACAGAGAAATAATTCCGAACTTCAGACCTGCTTTATGCTCAACACTGACTAAATTTTGTTAGACATCACATTATGCTCCCAAGACTAACACAAGGAAAGTATATTAGCCATCCACAAGCCTTCGAAGGTAATGTTTGACTGTTCAAAACTTACTCAAATTTCTCAGATCGTGCTTTTCCAGGTAGCAATTGTGGAGGGATTACTCTGGGGAAAGTTATTTTGTTGTTGTTGTTTTCTTTTTATGTTTACAAGCTTCCTTCAATCCCTTTTGGAAAAAGAAAAAAAAAAAAACTAAATTAAAATTCTGGGTAGGACAGATAAATGAGTGAGTTGCATAGCCAGCAGAGAAAAAGCTAATAAGCATTTCTCAGCCTGAGGCTGGCACCAGCAAAAGCCTGAACACTCAGCCTGAAGTTGGCACAGTTACGAACCAGCAGGAATAATAACTAGACAGACAAAGTAGCAATGTAGCAAGTTCCAAGCATCAGAAGGTAAAAAAGAGATGCTGTCACTTCTTCCTGTTGAATCTTTGCCATACTATAGAAAAGGATCCAAGGCTCACTTGGCTAAAAAGTAAAAGCAAAACAGATTCTTTAACCTACTTCTTATGGCACAAGATTAACAAAGGGGGAGTCTTGTGCTCTGGGGCTCCTTTGTAAAAGGTTGCTTTTGTATTTTGTTTAACAACTACTTAAAATATATGCACAACTGGGCTCAGGTTCTCTTGGTTTCAAGGACACTGGAACAGGTTGCCCAAGGAGGCTGTGGATGCCCCATCCCTGGAGGCATTCAAGGCCAGGCTGGATGTGGCTGTGGGCAGCCTGGTCTGGTGGTTGGAGATCCTGCACATAGCAGGGGGGTTGAAACTGGATGATCATCATGATCATTTTCAATCCAGGCCATTCTGTGATTCTATCTATCTGTTGTCTAACCTGCAGAATCACATACTTACTGTTTCTCTGACAACAGAATGGTGTTTTTCTGCAGACAGCTCCAACATCAATAAGACCACAAGGAATACTGACTTTTAGAAATAGTGTTAACCTTGTTGAGTGGGCAGCCTTCAAAGGAGGGGAAGTCTTGCTGCTTCTGAAACTCAGGAAAAGATTGGCCAGGAGTTCCCAGTCTCCTGGGAAATGGGTTATAATTTCCCATCAGTCTCACCTCTATGACTGGTAAGATCAGCTTACAGGAGGATCTGCTGTGAGATAATAGTGACTAATTCCCATTTTGGCACCTACACATCATGAAATGGATTCATCCAACCACATATATCTGAGACATCTGGGCCAAGTTCTTCTTTATGGTTCATGACAAGAAAAAAGAAATATCCACAGGTAATTCCTCTGATTTGCTAAGGATGATTGAAAAGTGCCCGCTGTTTGCTAGCAATTATAAAAGAAGCCTGTGGTAAGTAGCTCAAATATAGACATTGACATTTTGCTAAATTGATACTGTACAGGTGCTTAGATGAGCATGGTTCAGCCATTTTAATACAACGATAGTGGAACTGCATTTTACATCATGTCCCACCGCTGAAGCAGGACACTTACCAGGCTCAAAGGGGGCTCAGATCAGGCCATCCAGCGTAACCTCAGCACCGTGCTATCTGGTTTATGATCTCATGTGGGAATACTGTCCCAGCAACTCAAATCAGGATGGCAGTATGGAACTTTATGAGAGCTTTCAGCAAAATAAATGATGACACAAAGTGAATTTAGTCACAGTTTGAAGTGGTCAATCCTGCCAACAAGTGCTCCATAAATGTTTGGTTTGGAGTTTACTTCAGAACAGATACAGCCAGATCTTTCAACACACATTCAGGATGACAGCTTCTGGTTCTATTAATGTGCTTCCAGTAGCTGGTATAAGTGTGCTGACATCCACATCAGCATTGTCTGAAGATTTCACGTGTAGAAGTCTTGTTTCTGTTCCACCTCATGGCATTCTATAATGGCACTGCTGCCTCCCTGCTGTGAGTTGAGCTGATGCCTGGTGGCTTTTCACACTCACTCATCTTCAGAGAGAAGAGGGCAGGAAAAGAAAGAAGCTGAAAAAACTGTTCTGAGCATCAGTAACAATGCCTTGAAGTACCTTATACCCAACCTCTGACATCTTTTCCCTCACGAACAGGCAGTATATCTGGGCAGCTAAAGAAAGACAAGTGAAACACAGGTTACCTGCTTAACAGGACATGGTTTTTAAGGACGTTTCCCTCATTTTTAAAATGTAATGAAACCTTGTTTGCTAGTCATCTCAAACCCAATAGTCACTGAGATGACCAAGAAACTTATCTGTGGTACGTAGTTGTGACCAGTGTTGTTTTCTTTAGTTCCTCCAAAAAAAAGCGAGATCTAGTGCACAAAAACTGCTGTCAGGAACCAATCATACATAGTACATGGAAAGCATTTGCTTCAAAACTGCACTATTTCTCCAATTGCTAATTTAGACATAGACAATGAGGAGCATGTTCCGAAGAAAAGTGGTACTTGAACTAAATGACATCTGAGCTCAGATATTTTAATTCTCAAAGAACTCTGTGAAATAAGTTTATTGAAGCTACTATTTGCTGATGTTATGGTACGCAGAACTCAGAGCAACCTATACTAACTATTCCTTTAAATAGACTGAGCTTTAGACTACACTTTAATCTAAGACTCAAGTCAGTTCTTAGATTATCCAAATCATATTACTGTTAAACTTCACCAGCAGCTTCCAAAATTTACAGTTCTTTAATTATTAACCAGACAGCCCATAGAGGTAAGAAAGACAGACTTAACTTTCCAGCAGCATTCTTGAAACACAGAATTGCTATCTCCATTTCAGGTAAAGCTAGTTTTCCAGTCTCTGATTCAAATCTGTGAAAGTGTGTTACTAGAAGGCTGATAACAAATAGCAACAAATTTCCTCATCTAAGAATGTTATGAGAAGAGACAATATTTCAAACAAAAGGTCAAAGTTTAAAGTATGCAGTTTAACAGACATTACTCTAGCAGCTGGTCAGCTAGGTTAGACCAGGATGTTAGATCCTACAATCCACAAGGAATTTTAAGGATCAGGGAAACAGACAGTACTGAAGATAAGTCACTTGTATGTGAATAAAGAACAGAACTAGTCCACCACAGTGGACTTCATAAAAAATTAAAATTAAATTAAAAAAAAAAATCTTAAAAAAAAAAAAAAAAAAAAAGCCATACTGGTAAGAGCAAAAAGAACCAGCCAGAGACTGAAAAAATCAACATTCCTGAAATTATTTCTAAGAATGAACTTTCAACTGAGACCTACATAGAAATTTTCTTTGGCTAGCTAATAGATGCTTATATAAATATTCCAAGTCATCATAAGAGAATGTCACAAATACACAAACCTTCCTACTCTCAAGCTCATCAACAGTCTCATGCAATTCGGTGTCACCTGCAAATTTACTGAAAGTGTGCTCAATCCATTCATCTAGATCACTGTGAAAAACACGAAATAAAACTGGCCCTAATACTGAGCTCTGAGAAACATCCCTGGTGACTGGCAGCCAACTAGGATGAACTTAATTCACTGTGATTATTTCAGACCTATCAGCTATTCAGTCAGTTCTTCACTCAGTGAACCATACACCTATCTAAGCTAGGAACAGACAGCATCTCCAGGAGAATTCCATGGGAAGCAGTGTCAAATGGTTTACATTTAAAATGCTATTTTAAAACACGGATAGAAAACATCCACAGCTTTTTCCTCATCTCTTAAGTAGATCATCTTCTCATAGATCAATTTATTCAGGTAGGACCTGCCTTTCATAAACCCATACTGGCTGCATCTGGTCACTTAATTCCTTTGATTTTAGTCCTTAATTCATTTACTTCTGTAAGCACATTCTGATCAACAATTCAGATACAGAAGAATGCTGGAAAAGTCTAGTCAGTAACAAAACCCCAATCAAAGTGAAAAATAATATTCATTCAATTCACTTGAAGACTGCTCACCGAGAAGATGCATGAAAACCTTTAACAAGGTAGCAGCTATATCAACAGCAAGGACAGGGTGAACTAGTAAGAGGAAAAGTTTATCTGGAAGCTTTCACAGAGCTTGCTGCTATGGATTCACTGTTACCAAGGAAAAAAAGCACGGTGTTGAATGAAATGCTGAGGCACAAAAGTATAACGGGATTTTCATGTAGATGCTCAAGTGAAGAACTCTCCTTCAAATAACGTACAAGAATCACGTGTTACTCAATCCTAGGTATAGAAAGGATTATATTGCTTCTTTGTTCCTTTGTCATGTTGCAGTGAGTTTCCCTAGGATACTGGAGGAGATCAAACTCTCTCCCAGAGCAGAGTGTTATTCTGACTTCCTCCTCAGTTCCCTTTACTCCCTCTGTCAGCAAATTTCAGCCACATCATGTTACACACACTACTACACATACTGTTAGAGAGAAGTAGGGGAAAATGAGCTTCATTCAGTCCCATAAAGGTTTCTACTGACCCAGTTCATTTCTGTGCTGTTCTGGATTCACTACCAACTATAGCCAAGCTGACTCACAAGTCCTACACACTGTTACTACACTCCATACTGTCATCATGACACACACAGTTTGAGGAGAACGTTTCATTTGCTTTGCTATCTTAACCATAACATTGCCCCCATAAGGAGGTTAGCTCAGACTGGTAACTTGTCTTCTGCTTTGACGCAAAATGTCTTTTAACCTCCTCCACACCTTTCTAGGAAGCCTATCTGCCTCTTCTGAGAAAGTTCTTTCTGCTTGGGGCTGCGATTCCTGCTTGTACATGTTCTTGCACAGAAAGCACCCCCTACTTTCAAGCTGCCCACTGTTTTCCTGAGACAGCAGGGCTCAGCTGCCTGCAGAAGAATTTAGGAGAATCAACCCAAGTTGAATGCCAGGTGATAGATAGGAAGCCCTCTTTGGTACCACACAGTAATCAACGAAGTCATACTTGTGTAATAGGAGTACTGTGCACTTTATGAGGCTTCAGACAAACAGCAGGCTAATGCAGAAACTGGACCACATCTCTGCAAATATTCCCTCAGGAGAAATAGTCTGATTGGTCAAATAACTGTTCCACAGTATCATAGGAAAACTAAGATCTGTACCTCTCCATCAGCCTCTGCAGGTAGTTGACAAATAAAGTGAGAAACTTAATTCAGCTCAGCTGCACCTGACTGCAAAAACAACAAAAAACAATTCTTATTTACAAGGAATTTCCAATTTCACAAAACACTTATTTCCAAGGATCTACTTTGGTCAAAGCCTTCCATAATATTATTATTATTGTTACGAAACTGTCAGTAATGAGGTTAAGAGGTAGCTAGAGTCTCTCATAAAATCACAAGTTGGCTGAGATTGGAAGGGACTTCTGAAAGCCATTTGGTTCAACCCACTGTGCAATCACAGAATGGCCAGGATTGGAAGGGACCTCAAGGATCATGAAGCTCCAACCCCCCTGCCACATGCAGGGCCAACAACCTCCACATTCAACACTAGACCAATCTGGCCTTGAACACCTCCAGGGACGGGGCATCCACAACCTCTCTGGGCAGCCTATTCCAGCACCTCACCACTCCCTCTGTAAAGAACTTCCCCCTGATATCCAACCTAAATCCCTCCTTCAACTTAAAACCATTTCCCCTTATACTGCTGTTATCCACCCTTTCAAAGAGTTGATTCCACTTCTGTTTATAGGTTCCCTTTAGGTACTGAAAGGCTGCAATGAGGTCACCCCGCTGCCTTCTTTTCTCCAGGCTGAACAAGCCCAGCTCCCTCAGCCTGTCTTCATAGTGGAGGTACTCCAGTCCCCTGGTCATCTTTGTGGCTCTCCTCTGGACCCTCTCCAACAGCTCTCTGCCTTTCTTGGACTGGGGGCTCCACACTTGGACACAGTACTCCAGATGGGGCCTCACAAGAGCAGAGTAGAGAGGGACAATCACCTCCCTGTCCCTGCTGGCCACCCCTCTTCTGATGGAACCCAGGACACCATTTGCCTTCCGAGCTGCAAGAGCACACTGCTGGCTCACGTGAAGTTTTTCATCAAGACCCCCAGGTCCTTCTCCACAGGACTGCTTTCAAGGACCGCTCCTTCCAGTCTGCATGGATGCCTGGATTCCTGCAGCCCAAGTGCAAAACTCTGCACTTTGCCGTTTTGAACCTCATCAGGTTCACCCAGGCCCACCTTTCCAGTCTGTCGAGGTCCCTCTGAATGGCATCCCTTTCTTCCATTGTGTCAACCGCACCACTCAGCTTGGTGTCATCAGCAAACTTGCTGAGGGTGCACTGGATTCCTTCATCGACATCATTGATAAAGATGTTAAAGAGCACCAGTCCCAAGACAGACCCTTGGAGGACGCCACTCAATACTGGCCTCCACCTGGACACAGAGCCATTGATGACCACTCTCTGTCTGCAGCCTTTCAACCAGTTTCTTATCCACTGAGTGGTCCACTCATCAAATCCACATCCCTCCAATTTGGAGATAAGGATGTGGTGGGGGACCATGTCAAAGGCCTTGCTTAAGTCCAGGTAAGCAGGGACACATAGAACAGGATCATGCTCAGAAAGATTTTTAATATCTTCAGAGAAAGAGACTACACAACCTGTCTGGGCAGCCTGTGCTAGCACTCCATCACCTGCTATTGTCAGACTACTGCTGATGTCCTAAATTATTGATACAAGTACAGCCCGTAAGCCTAAGCAACAGCCAAACAGTAACTCAACAGAGAATGAAAAAATACTGATTTCAGAGTCTGCTGTGCTCCAAGTATATCTTTTTAACCAGTAGTACTTAAACTCAACTTTTGTACGTTAGGTCCTCTGCTCAACAATTCATGCTTCCCACAGATGAAGAACAGATCAAGACAAGGTCACAGAAAGCACAGAAGCAGATCAGGCCCCTCAGAGTAAAGCTCTTTTTTTCCTATACATCTTTAATTACATTCTCCATTTTGGAATGATAAATCCAAAGCAAACTGCTTTATTCCATTTTTATTCCTTAAAATCCAAATTCTATGGTTCACATACAGATAAAAACCTGTATGCCTTCAGTTTAGAAATGGCACACTGCTGCCTCTTGTCAGTTCAAGTAGGAGATAGATTTTTTGTGATAGGGATGTGTGTACCTCCAGAATTTAGTTTTTTTGTGTAGTAGGAAGAGGATTGACAAAGGTACTGGATTTTTAAGGAGCTATTTCCAGCTTTACTCCACACTGTTTCCCCCTCAACTTTTTGGGATAAATCACAACTTCTCCGTAATAAAGCTACACAAAACCAATTTCAATAGTTTCCTAAGACATTTAACTCCTAATATTTCATCTTGATGAACTAGGACCACATGAACCAGACAGATATGACCACAGACGTAGAAAATTCAACTAGAAATGACAAAGTGAAAAATTCCCGACACCACAGCTCATAGTGATTCTTTAAAACAACATCTTAACACTTCTGAATAACACAAATATATTTGAAAATGCATTTCAACATTACAGATAGAATAAGAAAATTCTGGTTTCAAAAACCAAGAGCCAGTATCTCTTATAGGGGAAGACATACAGTGATACCAATTCCATCAATATCTTCTATTTCTAAGGCACATATTTGCAGATCACTTTAAAACTTTAACACAATCTCAGCCAAGGGAACATATTTTTTACTTCTTTACCATTAAAAGTTATTTAGTGAAGAGAGAAATTAGTTGTGCAACTTGAGATTTCCTAAAGCAATGCAAAGTTCTCAAACTCACTGTTTTACAAAGCTGTAAAAGGGATATGGTACCTTTTATT
Organism: Tympanuchus pallidicinctus; assembly: GCF_026119805.1. Taxonomy (NCBI): domain Eukaryota; kingdom Metazoa; phylum Chordata; class Aves; order Galliformes; family Phasianidae; genus Tympanuchus; species Tympanuchus pallidicinctus. Next base: position 745,170 of record NW_026294659.1, read on the forward strand.
TTTGTACAGATATTTACGCAGACACTCTGAATGGCTTCAGTTGTAAGAGATTCTGGAGATCATCTGGTCCAACCTCTCCCATGCCTCCAAGAAGGGCCACCTAGAACACATTGCACAGGATCATGTCCAGGCAAGTTTTGAAGACCTCCAGAAAGGATAATTCCACAGCCTCTCGGGTGACTTGTTCCAGTGCTCCATCACTTTCACAGTAAATAAGTTTTTCCTCATATTCTAATGGAACTTAGTGTGTTTGTGCCCATTCCCTCTCATATTGCTACTGGCTGTTATTGAAGAGTATAGTCCCATCCTCATGACACCCTCCACATAAGATATTTGTGTACTTTGACGAGATCCCCTCTCAGTCTCCCTCCAGGCTAAAAAGGCTCAGCTCCCTTGATGCTCCAGTTCCTTAATCATCTTTGAACCGCTTTGCTGGACTCCCTCCAGGAAACTCAGAACCAGACACAGCTTCACCAGGGCTGAGTGGAGGCAGAGTATAACGTTCCTCAACCTGCTAGCAATGCTCTTGTCCAGCAATCTGAATGTCTTTTTGGACAAAAGGACACATGCTGGCTCATGATTAACTTGTTTTCCACCAGGATTCCCTGGTCCACAGAACTGCTTGCCCAGCATGTCAGGCCCTAACTGTACTAATACATATGGTTATTACTCATTTAACCCCCACTCCCTGAGCTTACCTATGAGGATGTTATGGGAGACACTGCTGAAAATCTTCTTGTTGTTCACTTTGACTTCAGCCAGTACTCTCTCCCCATCTACAAGGCCAGTTCTTCCTGATCTCTTTTCTTCCACATGCTTAAGGATGACATCCAGAATCAGTTGTTCCATCAGCTTCCCAGGGACAGAGGTGAAACTGACTGGCCTGTAGTTTCCTGGGTACTTCTTGCCCTTTTTGAAGACTCAAATGATGCTAGCCATCCCTGATCTTGCAAAAATGATGGAGTAGCCTAGCAATAATATCTGCCAGCATACTCAGCACTCGTAGCTGCATCCTATTGGGGTACATGGATACACATCATGTTTGCTTAAATGATCAATAACAACAGGAAACTCTCTCCAAACTTTATCTTTTGTCTCCAGAGTATGAGATTCCTGTGGGCTGCTGGCCTTAGCAGTAAAGACTGAAGCAAAGAAGCCATTCAGTAATTATACCTTCCTTGTACTCTTCATCACTAGGGCACCCATCCCATTTATGAGTGGGTCCACATTTTTCCCTAATCTTCGTTTTGCTACTGATGTAACAGTAGACCTCACTGCTCCTGACTCCCCTTGCCAGATTTAATTAAGTGGGCCTTAGTCTTTCCCATCACATTCCTGCATACTCTAACAATGTACAGAGTGGCCTGTCCCTTTTTCCCCCACATACTTCTTTACTCTGAGTTTACCCTGGAGCTTCTTGCTCATCCATGCAAGTCTTCTGCCCACTTCATTTGAGTTCTTACTCGTAGAGGTGCACCGATCTGAAGCATAGAGAAAGTGAAGCCTGAATATTAACCATATGTCTTGGAACACCTACCTTCTAGGGCTCTAAGCCCACAGGATTCCCCCAAGCACAGGAAGGTTTGTCTCACCTGAAGTCCAGGTTTGCAATCCTCCTTATTGCCCTGCTTCCTCCACACAGGATGCTGGACTTCACTCATCTCACAGTTACTGCAGCCAACCCTACCCCCAACCTTCATATTTCCAACAAATGGTTCCAATAACCAATGCTGCTAAACCTTGTACTAACCTTCTGATCACTTAAAAACACCACCAAAACCAAAGTGAAACATAAAGCTAACAATTAAAAATTTTCTTTGTAAGAAAGGGGCATTCCAGGCATTTGGGTCCACCAGTAACAGGTCCAACCTCTGTGACAGCTCCACTGTTGCCATTCAGCTCATGGGATCCAAGCTGATACAAAGTACAGCGTATGTCATTGTCTCAATGATTCTGGCTGCTGTGCTGGCTTTGCAAGGGCAGCCTATACTTGTCACACAATGGTGTAAACTTGCACTTTCTAAATGAAAACACAGTTTTGTTCTACTGGGGAATGAGCCCCGTGACACTGGAGGGATCAATGGATGCAAGAAAACAAGAGTAAACTTTAATTCATCATTACATTCAGTACTGAACTTAACTTAGTATTATGCAGCTGGATCCCAGATTACACTCCAGGTTTCTGACTGGTTCTTCTACAACCTTCATGCAAGTGCACAGCTTGCATTTTAAAATATGAGCATATTTCCTTTCTCTGTTATAGAATTTAAATACAAAAGCAACTTCTACTATCACTTCTGTAACTTGGTAGGTCAGAATTATGTTTGGTATAACATTTTTCAGGGAAAACAGAGGAAACAAACTCGAACTGTGGTCAAAAGGAATCACTTATAAAGTGAAGTGATATTTATATCCAACATCAATTATTACAATCACAGAGCTGAAACAAAGAAACAATTTCTTATTTGTACATACTGAGCAGCAAAAAAGTAAACTTTATATATACACACACAACAAGCTTAACAGAGAAGCAAATCTGAATCTGTTTTATCTATGAACAGTAAAGAACAACTTCCCCGTAAGTATTTTATGCATTTCTACCTCATACAGAAGAATGAATGTATTTTTTCTTACTGTCCTAAGGTGGAAAAATTCAAATCTTCCCTTAAAGCAAAAATAACTGTGAACTAGTGAACTAACACATATTCGCCTGAGATCACTCTGAAACATAGGAGAAGATGAAAAATGATTAATAGCTGAGTGCACAACAATTTATATCATTTTTTAAAGCAAAATATCATTTATACAGAATAGGTTTTGCTAAAGAGAATTATTGAAAACAGTGCAGGAGGAGATACTACAAGGACCTCAAGCAGCTTACTCTTCCACTTTCTTCACTTTCTTGTGTTCAATACTGACTTGTTTCCAACTTTCTGTAACATAAAAAGAGAAGGGAAGGAAGAATGAAAGGAAAAAATAATGATAAAGAGCATTTCTTCTTCAACTCAGGTTAACTCATGATCGTTAGTTTCTCTCAAGTCCAAAGCAGTTTTATGATAAGTACTATAGGTAGATGAATTTCACACAGGTCAAACAGAATAAATAAATTATATTAAAAAAAAAACCAACTAAATATGATCTACATGCATATCCAGCTCTGATTAATGTGAAGAATCATTCCCATGGAAAACAAAAAGTGAGCCAATGCTTCTATCCTTTCTTTATATCTGGATTAGTTATTTCTTTTTAGCCTAATTATGTTGAATATACTTGGTAGCCACTAGTGACATGTTCAGAGAAAACGCGCTTGACTACTTTAAAGCATCATATAAGAACATTCATGCAAGCACTGAGAATGTCACAAGTGCAGTGGAAAACAGAATTATCACTTGTAAGTTCTACTGAGAAAAGCAACATCAAAGCTAAAGGGTCTATCCTGTATTATACAGTCTAAAGAAATGACTATGTTTGGAGGTAGGGAGGATGTGGGCAAGAGTGAAAAGGAACATTATGCACACTTATTTCTTGGTCATTCTAAGACACACGTCAGTATGGTATCTGTATGGATCAGATCATGGAATCACTAAACATTCTGTTCTCCCATCATAACATAAGATGTATTATGTATTTTTAACACGTGATAGAATCTGAGAGGGAAGAATAAAATAAAAGTCACAAAAAAAAATCATGCAATTTCAAGCACCTCACACCAGTATTTTATCAGTCATGGAAAAGCATCATTCATATGCAGCCTGAATCACTTGTTTAGTAATTAAGCACAGCTGCTTAGTAACTAAACCACATGAGTGGAATAAAAATCACAGGAGGCAAAGTTGTATTCTGCTTACAGAAGTGCTCTGAAATACTGAAAAATGTTAGTGCACATGGAGGAGAGTACCACACCAGCCACAACTCAGATTAATGTATCAAGAAAATTAAGATTGACACCCAGATTCTGTGTTGGTCAGGTGGCTCACAGAAAATCTGATCTCCAAATTGAAAAGGAGTTTATGGCTACCATCTTTGCAAGTGAAAGAAACAACCAGACCTACAATAAACATCAGTGCAGCAAACAATACTACAATTTCATAAAACTTTCGTGTATCTATCACTACACAGATTAAATCCAACTATTTATCTTGGGATATGTTTTGTTACATAACAAGGCAACAAACAAAATTACAGATGAATGTTAAGACAAAATAAAAAGTCATGTTAACACAGTGTACTCAAAATGGTCCATACCTGCAAACTGAAGTAACAAAAAAAAGAATTTCTGAGTGTACTTTCATTGTATTATCAAACACTAACACAACTCACAACTCGATTACGTGCAGCATCTTACCTATAAGCTGTACTCAAAACACTTAGCAGACTTTAATAATGCAATTGCAGAGTTAAGCAGAAGAGAAGGAGAACAATTAAGTGCTGCAGGCAAGGAAGAAAACATTGAAACAGAGAAACAATTTCTTATTTGTTCTCTGATGGGATGTGAAACAAAAGGGAGAATCAAGGTAACTTTGTCTCCTGTTGTAAGTAAGGAACGAGTAAACGTCATAAAGCAGTATCAAAACAATTCATTTTACCTCAATAGCATCATCCATTTCTGTGTTCTCATACAACCATTTTAGCTTGTTTCTGATTTAGGAAACTCTTTCTCTGGAGAGCTGTCATCACTGAGGTCACTGTAGCTTTCACTGTTAAAAGCAATACATAGTTAGAAAACATGTACAGTGATACAAGTTTGATTTCAAGCCCTCCCACACAGATGATGAACATGACACACACTTTCCTCAAATGTTTCCCATTTCCAGAAAACTATTTTAAACTAATGTTCAATTCTGGTATTTTAGAATGTATTCCTCTACAGGAATGGGCTTAAGTTTGAAGTCTAGGAACTGATGAGGAACAATATTTCACCACACAAACAGGATATTCAATTCTTTTCTTTCCCCTGCTTTTTTCTTTCCCCTGCTTGGATACTGTGTGTTCATTCTACAGTTTGCTGTGGTGTCACACACATGCGATCGTGATCAACAGCATGGAGAACAACAGGTATTCAGTGTTAGACTAACAGAAATTTCTCCTTTAGGATAAAGAAAATTATATTTTAACCAAGAGAAAAGTTAATACTATTTACTCAGAAATCTTCTATTTAAATTTAAATTATGATTCTCACTCTTGCATTTTCACCGAGGATCATTCTGACACTTTTTCCTTTCATTTTATCCCCTTTTGCTGTATCTTGAGAGAAGTAGATTTATTTATTTTTTTACCTTTTTTTTTTTTTTAAACAGAACAAGCTGCCATGCAAGTGATCATTTTATAAGTGGCTAGAACAAGGAAACAGTGAAGGACAGGAATCATCACAATGACTGAAAGAAAGAAGTGCCCACAAACCACATTCGTAGCCAGCTGGACAGGATCTTGTAGAATCTATTCAGTGATATCTATCAAGTCTCAACGCTTATCTTAACTCTGCACAAAATGCACCTCTCCACAAAATACACCAGACTTAGCTTCCCCCCACACCATGCTTCACCTCTACAGTTTGCTTTCCACATATATGACTTTCCCAAGATTAGAATTCAGCAAAGGGAGCCCAGAGAACTAATGAGTACAGTAATAGTGCTGGCCAGTTCTCTGATACTGCAGAGAGTAGTATATGGTTAACAGAATACAGGTGGAGATCTCTAACCTCATTCATGTGGGAGCACCAGTACCAGCACTGGGTAGCACATCCACTCCAACCACTGCACAACTGCCTTGCCACATCGTGCTCTTATCATACAATTTTCTCTCTCAGCCAACAGGACCTCAGTCATGTAACCCCCAGCTCAGGTCGGGATCTCCTGCTGGGCCATCAAGCACATAAGCAGCCTATGACCTATCGAGACACAGCTTATCAGTTGATCTTCAGTAACTGCAGTGTTTCAAGGGGAACAATGTAATGCCATAGTTAGAGATCTTTGATGTGAACTATAATGAGGAATGGTAAAGGAACTGCACTCATTCATACTGGTACATGATGAGTACTGCTTTCTAGCCTGAAGTTCATTCTCTCCATTTTGCAAAAACACAATCAAAGATAATGTCAGCCATTTTAACAGAGCGCAACAAGAGAAATGGAACCAACTGCCATCTCATTGAATTTCTACCTCTGACTGCTTGGAAAGACCCCCATAGTTACAAAAAATCACTGTAGCAACTTTCATAAAAGACAAGGTTGGTATTCCAACTACTCAAACAAGTATTAAGACTTTACCTACAGCATTCTGCCCTTTCTTTGCAGGACATTCACATTGTTGATGCAACTCTTGTAAAGAGTGTGTCATATCAGACTAACTACAAATGCTTGATTTGATCACTCCACCAGCTGGCAAACAATTACACAGTTCAAGTGAGGAAAGTGCTGTTAACAGTATGATCAAGCATGCCAGATGCACACACACAAACACAACATCACTGACACTGTACTTACTTCTTTCTGAAAGTACCCATGGAAACACATGGAATAAAAATTCAGTATTATTAAACATGATTATATTTTCACATCAAAGCAAAATAGCAAAAATTGTCTACAGAACACATAGTAAAATTGCTGATTGCAGAGGCATGCAGTTTCATGATAACTTTGGATTAAACCCAAAACCTTCAGAGAAGAGCTCCATTACGTTTTTCTTTTGTTGGCTCTGCTGTCTAGTGGCATAACCAAAACACGTGCCAGAGCTCCAAACATCTTTACAAGGCCTCTGGAAATCTAGGTAAAAATGTTTCAGCACCAGTAAGGTGAATGGAGAAGAGCCCAAGTTCATCCCCAGGAGAAAGATGGTACAGTATAACATTTGATTCCACAACCCAATGAAGGGCTCTGGTCACTATGTTCTTGACTATTTTGCAGTAGAACCTCGAACTCTCTCCTAATTTACAGCCCTGCTGGGCGCAAGTCAGTTTTATTTCTCACAGGCAGACTACAGTGGCAAGAAAGATAATGCAAATACTGAGGTAATGGTCAGCCCTTGGGTTACAGACTCAATAACTGTCATTCTCAGTTTTTGCTGTTTGAATCATTTATCTAAGCATCCACAGATAGTTGTGGCATTGTGTTAACAAGAACAATTTAGGCTCCCATAAAACCTGAACCACCTCAAGAGATGAGCTGCAAACAGGCACATGTGAATCTTGGCATATCCAGGCTTGTGAACTATATCTTCAAACCAATAATGATATACCAAGTTCAAAAGATTTACTGTGATATAAACCACATTCAGCTGATAAATAATCTGAAGAAAAACTCCAATCACTACCTCTCAAGAAGAAACATGTGCTTCTTTCCAGATTACACTGAGTTGCTACACAGATATTAAACACAAAAATCTACTACTATTATGTGTGATGTATAAACCTTACCTAAATGAGCTGGCTATGAAAGTGGTGAGGAGAAAAATAAATAAGCCTGGCCTCACAGGGCCTTATATTTATACTTCAGACCAAGAGAAAATCAGAACAAAACATTGAGTACGCACAGCATCACTACATCTAGTCAATCATTTCAGTCTTCTAAGACAGTCTACTGAGTGTGTAGAGATGAAGAATTGTGGTCTCTTCAATCCCTTTCTAATCTAGACATAGTTAATGGAAATACAGTACCCTAGCTTGTATTTTGCCTTGCAGTGAATTGCAAGAAGAGTTGCAGTACACATACAATCAGACTGGAGTTAGCAAACATTCTCTGCTGAGAAATTACATTATGGTTTTCTGCTTTGTTTCAGTGCTTTTCCTCAGATCCCCATCTTTTCACAACATAGCAATAAAATCAGCTCTTTGCATGTTTGCATGCCCATTATTACCAAATCCACGCCCATTGCAGAGGTTTTTGTTCTACTGACAGAAGTTTCATCACGTTTACTATGCAGTCTAATGCATGGAAGGAGACAAGATAAAAGATCCAGTATGATATGAGAGGCAGCTAAAAGTTTTTAAGGGCACAAGAGCTATCTATGGAGTGCTACAACGCTTCACCTCAGCAACCAATCTCAGCTGCAAAACTACGAGAACAAACACTCACGAGTAACTTTAAATCTGTATTTCTCAATAATCTGCTCATAAGCTCCAAACTGCCTGCTTTCCATGTTTTTGTCACAAAACACAGGGAACCGTAAAAATGGGTGCTCCTTGTAAGTTTTATTTGTTTCACTTGGAAAATCTTTCAAACTCCTTTGAAAACTAAGTAGTTAACACAGTTTCAGAGGAGCATTTCTCATCTTTTTTTTTTTTTTAATATATAATTGACCAAAAAATCCTTTTCCAGGAGTGTTAGCAATTTAAACATCTGTTACAGCAATGCTATCCCAAGTAAAGGCAGGAGCTAAGCTAAGTGCATTTCTTCAACAATGCAAATCAAAGATAAATGTAATTACATTTAGTATAGGCTGTGGATGTTTGAAAGAAATAATTGTTAAAAGCTTTCTAGAACCTAGTAAAAACAAATCTATCAATTATTATTATTTGCCTCACACACACAAAAATCTGAATGATTAAAATGACAGCTATTAAAACTTTGTGCAATAGTTACAATTGCAGTCACCTCTATTCCTCAATGCATATTTTCAAGCTTTTGTCTCTATAGAACAGTACTATCCACCATCAGCATTTGATTCTATGCTTCCATAAAACACAATTCAATTAAAGAATCCCTTCATCATATACCAAAGTCTCCTCACTTGCAACATGCCAGACTTCTGCACTCACATAACTGGGCCTGGGATAAGGACACAAAATAACGAAACCTACAACCAAGAGGCCAGAACGTATCTGGTCGGATAAAAGTTCCCACTGTCAGCTGAGTCTCGTGCACAGGATTCCATTCACACAGCATCAAGACATCTTCATCTAAGCTTGATATCACCAGCTTCTTACCAGCCAATGGAAACAAGTACTTCTAGGGTATAACGCCTCTAAAGCACTCAACTATTAGTATAAGCTACTTGACTATTTAACAGAGCATAATCTCTGCACAAAATGACTTGGAGTGACTAGTTCAAAACTGTCTGTGATATTCTGTGTGAGCTTTTTTAGTGGATATTTTTTTGTTTGTTTGTGGCAGTCAACAGCATAACTACAACTCACGTAGTCAGTATAGGGTGAGGTGCGCAGAAAATCATCTCCTCAAATTTGATTCAAAGTCTTGTTATGACATGTCTTAGGTTTAATGTTCAATGACATCATTACTATTCTGAGGCCTAACAGTTCAAATTAGAAATCCTTTCCACTCAGCAGGCGGAGAGTGGTTGCGCTGTAACGAGCAATGAAATTCCCTCCTGAAAGTTCTTCCTATGCAAATGCTTCTATTTTAGCCTTAAAGTGTTTTCCTTTTCCAGTGCTCACTTTCTTTGGGCATAGCTTTCTTTTTTATTTCTGCAGCCATGAAAACATAATTGGGTAAGAATTTCATTTCATTGTAAATTAACAGAGTAGGCCAGAAACCAAAATGAACTTCACTTTGCTTTACTAAAGGTTTTTTACTTCCTTCTGGTTGTAACAGGGATCAAACCCTCAGAACCTCTGTACATGAAGAAGGGAAGGAATAAGCTGTTTACAGACACATTTACACCAGAGTTTATGCTGAGCATACACAGGAATAAATATATCAATATATGAAGAAATCATTTTTCTTTCCTGGTCCTCTGAGCTGATGGACAGAATACTCCTCCCTCCAATAACATGATTGAAACTGCAGGCAAATAAATAAGAAAGATTACCTTGGAGACAATTTACATCCACGCTGCAAGTATGCGTTAAGTGTTCCAGTTGCTGCAAGCAACAGCCCAAGGTATGGAGGTGAAGGTTTCATAGGTCTTGAGGAAAACTCTGGGTGGAATTGAACTCCCACAAAATATGGGTGATCTACAAGACAGATGTCATAGAGAAAATTAAAAGATCCAAGAAGAGGGTACTAGAACAACTGCTGGAATAAAAATTTCTTGAAGATACCACATAAGAGTCAAGAAATCAGATCAGCATGTAGTAAATTTAAGGATGATAACTTCCTTTTTTTTCATGGAAAGCAACTGACAATGGTGGCAAAAGGTTAGTAAAGCAAATCAATGAAAAACCATCCCGATTCAACCTGAATGTGCCCAACAATGTAATTAAAAGCTGGATTATAAATATCTACAGACGTACAGGAGAAAACAATGCTATGTAGGCAACCATAATTTAACCATTTCCCAAGCTTTTTTCCTACTCTTCTGGTATCCAAAATTTATATTTATGCATGCATATTCAGAACGTGCACCTACGTGCATCTAAGAGGAAAACGAAAAAGTTTGTAAAAGATTAGGCACTACAATACAGCAACTATTTACATAGTAAGAGATGAACACAGAAGCTATTTACACCGAAAATTGGGGAAAACAAGTTTCAAACAATTTGGCCTGGAAGGGAACTGCTGGATCAATAACACTGTTTCCTGCTATTGAATAAAGCTGCATCATGTAGTCTCACATACAAAGGCCAGAAGTCCTCGTAACAACCCCCAGGATTTTTTGCTCCCACAGGAAAGGTGTTAGGATAGTCTCTCCTTTTGCTTAGAAACCTCTTCCTAATTCAGAAGCCATCTTTTTTACAGACAAATTGCATCCATTTCCTATAGTGCACTGCTTTCCCACTGTATGTTCTGTGATGAAGGATGAGAATATCATCAGCATTTAGTGTCATTTATTACACTAATCAGTAGTCTTCTCTTCAATCTTTAGCTGCTTCTCCAGTCAAAGCAACTCATGAATACTGCTTCTGCACCCCTATCTTTCTTGGAAGGATAAGGATGGAACAATATTTTTGTGCTCTTTCATGCCGTGCACCTGTTCCTTCTCTAAATATCAGTTTAAAGGAGTCTAATGTTAACCATTTCTACTACCAGGACACAAGATGAAAGTAAGTACAGATCTTTTCTGATTGGTCAATTTCCAAAACAATCCCAAACATTCAAGGAATTTCTCTGCCATATGGAATAAGTGATAACAAGAAAGTAGGGGTTTTTATTCTCTGAAGATAAACAATATAAGCAAGTATACTGCTCTTTGTTCTGTTGCTATGCCATAAAAAGAATCTGAGATCCTAAATTTATCCTAAAATTTCTCTCTCTCTGCTATGAAATTTAATTCTTTAAAGCAACAAAATAAGACAAAGCATCAAATATTTCCTGCGGGGATGTTTTCCTAAAAGCTTTGCCTCAGCTATCTAGTATGCCGTTATTTCTGTGCTTCCGCTTCAACCCACCCTCCTCTCTATGATGACTTTAGTAATCAGCCTCCTTGCAGCCCGTTGTGAAATAATTCCAGGTTTTACTGCTGCTTTCATTCTTTTTACAGTAACATGTAATTTAAAAAATCCTGCCTGATTTATCTAACGATGCTCTTTATAAAAGTTGTTTTATGCAGGACAGATAAAATAGTCTCCCAAACAGTCTCAGCTTGCATAAGAAAATTAATCTACCATGACAGTTAACAGTTAATGAATTCATACATACTTTTTGCTCTCAGTTTACTCTCTATGTACAGTTGCTTGATATTTCAAATAGATGTCTATACTCAAACCCTGGTTCAAAATGACAAGAATGTTCTTCAGCATACTATGGAGTATAAAAAGAATTCTCAGAAACATCTTTCCAGAAATAGCACTCTATAGAACGACAGTGTAGTTTTATGATAAGTGCAAGCTTATCTAAATCAACGGCATTTGAGGTCACTTAAAAAAAAAAAAGCTTGTAAAGTAGCCCTCATGTTCAGGAGTCTGATACTCGCCTAGCCAATGGTGTCTTAACAGTGAGGAATTACTCAAAGATTCAAGCAAAAGCTAAGAAGCTGTCTCTATGAGCAGAACTATGTAAACATTTAACAATAAAAAAAAGCAGCATACTTTCTTATCATTTTGAGAGATCTTTTCAAAAAAGCATCTAGCCATACTTGGTGTAGTAGTCCAATCCTATCAGATTTTCACAGAATTAAGCCTTTTTATTTATACGAATTACTTCTGTGAAAGACAGGAGTTTGCTGTCTGTATGATTTTCATACTCCATTTTTTTTTCTGATTCTAAATGGGGGTAACTGAAGGAGACACACATTGAGTTTGGAAGGTACTTCAGTTTCTAGTCCTATCTCCTACTCAAAGCAGGGTCAACTTGAAAATTAAGTCAGGCTACTGACCACTTAGTCAAGTTTAGAAGGTCTCCGTTTGCAAAGATGGGGATTTATACAGAGATGTTTCTTAGCTTGGTTATACTGCATGTATACAACTCAGATAAAATAAACCAGTTATTGAAACATGACTGAGAATATCTGAGGGTACTTAAGGCCAATGTAATCACAAAGCTGTTTTTCACCTTTAAAAGGCCAACATGATCAGGGGAGGTCCCTGATGGCCAGAAAAAGACAGTCATCAATCTCATCTTCAAGAATCATTAACCTAAGGAACAGCATAGTCAGCTTCAACTTGGCAAATAGCAAGATTACAAAATAAAAGCTACTCCAATCCATTTTCAGACACAAAGGATAGGAAAGGAATTAAAAATAATCAGTCTCTGAATGACAGAAGAGCTGTAGCTTTCCTTTACCCTGACTTTAGCAAGACTTTTAACATGGTTTCCTAGCAACCGAATTGGAAGCTATGGAAGGAATGGGTAAACTACAAAATGTCTAAAAATGGCTAGACTGCTGGGTTCAAAGAACAGTGGCAAGAAGAAGTCCAACCAGTTGCATATTTGGAGACAACAAAAAATTTGACTGGATATGGCTCTCAGCAACCTGATCGAAGGTAGCTGCTTTGAACAGAGGGTTGGAATAGACAACTTCCCAAAACATTCTGTGATTCCATGTAGCACTGAGCTAGAATTACAATATTTTGCAGAAACTGTATGTATCTCTCTGATAACCTAATTCATGCAGAATCCCTGAGGAGAAACATAAGACAGTGGCTCTTGAAAGCCACTGAATCTTAATTTATTGTTATACACAAGTGGACTCAACAGTAACTCCTAACATGATCCTGGCTGTTTCAACAGGTAAGTACTGACTTACTTGCCATTTACTTACCTATAGCTTATGTAGTTTTAACAGATACAGAAAGTACTACAGACAAGTGAGACACTTACTCTCCAGTTCAATCATTTCCATTCTGTTTCCTTCTGTATCATGGCCAACAAATTTCAAACCTTTCTCTTCAAAGCAGTGAGTTAATTCTGGGTTCACCTGAAATATTGAAAACAGTTGTAGTTTTATTTATTTTTTGATGCAACTTTTTGATATAACCGTAATGCTTTTATTATGTATGCAAGAACAAAAATATTTGGAAAAAGAGCTGAGAATTTTTGCTTTCGTTGTTGATACTCGGGTAGTAGCTTTCAAAAAAATAGGCATGCTTACATTAACAGGAAATGAGTCAATAACTTAAAAACTTAACAATAAATACAAACAAAAGATTAAAGACAGGGTCCCTTTTGCTCACTATCCTCCTGATCCTGAAGAGCACGCGTTCCTCATTTTTGAAATGGCCAACTATAGCAAGTGGAAGGCTGTTCAATTCAACTGTCATAAGCTGTCAAAAATCACTCAGACAGGAGCTCTAGAATGAAATGTTTCATCTCCTTGATAATGTTCTACTTACTCCATTAATATTCAAATTGAACACCCTTACCACCACTGCACTCTTTTCCCAGCTTAAAGGAAACTTAGCATTGTTTGAACCAGATTTTACCATGCATACATCTGACAGTTTAGGCCCCTTTAGAGATACCTTCAAATGCCTTCTGAACCATTTCTGAACTAACATAGCATTCCCAATTACTGTCAGTTTCCCTAGACAATAGCATTTTTAATATATAGAGATGCCTTTCCTCAGATGTTCTCACTGAAGAGGACCTATACCAGAGGCCAGTAGAATTGGGATAACTGCTTGGAAGCAAGTGATCTGGATTAGCATCTAAGTTATAGATGCCTGAAGTCTGCCTATATTTAGATTATAGCAGACTGTGGACTTTCTGAGCATAATCTAAACCCAGTCAGCCCAGGAACAATACACTTAAAGATTATAAACCTACGCCTTTCAAATATCTCATAGGAAGTCAAGTCAGGTAGTGGTTAAAAAATAGTCTAAGAAACAATCTTGTCATTACGCTATTCCCTTTTCTTTAAAACTTGTAATAACACCTCTGCAATACCGTGTCCAGTTTCAGGCCCCTCAGCACAAGAAAGACATATTAACAAAATACTGTGAAGTCTATAGGATGTCCACTGGGACTTTTAGGGGACTGAAGCACATATAATGCAGAAGAGACTGAAGGAGCTAGGTTTGTTCAACGTGGAAAAGAGAAGGTGAAGTGTGGAGATGGTTGTTGACTTCAGCTATCTAATGGGATGGTATAAAGGAGATGTAGCCAGACTTTGCTTGGAGGTGCAAAGCAGAAGAGTGAGACATTAAAGACCCAAACAAACAAGGAATTTCTGGTAGATATAAAGGAAATATAGCTCGCAATCAATTGCTAAGCATTAGAACAAATTGTCCAAAGATATTGAGCAATCTCTCTCTCAAAAGAATTTCTCAGCAAGACAGGACAAAACCTTGAGAAGTCTGATCTAATTTCAAAGTTAGCTCAGCTCCAAGCACCTACATAGGTGAACCAAAGCATGAATGTTCCTCACAATATAAATGACTATCTAAACATTATTAAGTCTTGTTCTATGGTTATGTAAGAAATCTCCCACTGGCTTTAATAAGAGTCATGTCTACCGAGTGAAATACAGTTTGTTTAAGCTTTAAGTTTTGAGCACAAAGTCCATTAGCAGTGCTTACCTCATATCGATGCCTGTGTCGTTCCTCCACAAACATTTCATCACCATAAAGTTTCCCTGAAAATACAACAAGAAAAACTAATACTAATGCATTGCTTTAACTGATTATAAATATAGCTAATAATTTAAAACTCAGAAGTTTTTCACGTGGAAAACTTTGTAACAGGACACTTCATCTCACTCAAGCTTTCTGTTTTCTTTTGGAATCATTTTAGTTTCTACCTAAGTTTGTTCAGGATTCATACTGAGTATTCCTCAACTAGAAATAGCTTATAAGCTTCAGAGTTTAAATTGTAAATGTCTAAATAATAATGAAAACAGACATTTGAGTAAAAAAGTAACATGAAATCCCTGCTGGTTTTATAACAATCATATGCAAAATGTGCAATGAAATTCCACAGCCTTTTGCTAGCATTCCATCTTACGGATTATACTCGGCAAATTGCCTGCTCCTACTGACAAACAGAACATTGCTTTTGTCTCTGGTTTCTGATCTTTTTAGCAAATGACTCTTGCAGCTCTCTTGAATCCTCTACATCACAAACTAACAAGAAACAAGTTCACGGTATGCAGTAAACCAGAATTTAATTACTTCTCTCACAGCGACAGCCCAAACTCTGCTTTATGTTAGATTCATTAGGAGTACTGCCTCATTTAAGGTGTTGGTACAAGAACAGAGCTGCCAAAAATTATCTCTAAGATTCTGAAGAGTGATAATACTGCAAATACTAAATATTAAAATCAGATTTTTTCATTAAATGTACATGCACACTGCAGTGTGATCTCCTGCTGAAATAGATGTAACTTCTAAAAACTCAGAAGGATAGTTCCTGTAGGTTCAGTATCACTAAATACGGTAATATTGGGGCACGGCAATACAGAAAATATACTCATATTTATTCAGAAACAAGAAATTCTACTTTACACGGTTTTAGTATCACCTGTATTAATGCTGTATAATAGAGTCCCAAATGGGCTAATAACAGATCTAAACATTATTGATTATTTCAAACAGTGTAAAGCAATGGGTTCTAATTCAGCTTTTCAATGAGACTTCAGATTTTCTCATTTCACGGAAACATGATCAGAGTGAATAATATCAAGGAAGCTGCTTGCTTCAGGTTGTAATTCTTTAATAAAATCCTTTATCACCCTATAAAAAGGCAAGTGAAAGAACACAAGCGTAACTTACTTAAAATAGAATTTTGTGTTTTGAAAACAGTTCTCCTCTTCCCTAGTCTCATTGTTCCACCCATATCTCCAGGATTGTGTTCTGGCATGTCGATGACCTTTAAAGAAAAATTGTTTAAACACTGTTAAGGTCCAGCAAAGAAAAAGAACAGCACAACAATCACATAACAGGCTTCGTAGATTTATAAGTATTAACATCACTCAGTTTTCTGCCAAGCCTTTCCAATTACTATTTGCCTTCAGTTTTCCTAACACTTCATTCTCTCTGTTTACTAGGCCCTTTATTGTACTTTTCCTTATACTATTCTTTATATTCAATTTTCTTTCTTATATCAAGTAGCAGAGAAAGCTGTCTTGTTAAGACAGTGGAGCTCCTTTTTTTGAGAGGAAGAGGGTACGGGGCAGCAAAGAGAAGAAAGCACTCACAGCAAGGCTATATAAAACTGTAAAAGCAGAGAACTAGAACTGGTGACCCCAACACACGTGTTGTCTCAGATGACAGACATAAGTAACTTAACAGAGGGAGAAGATTAACAAAACTTCCCTCCTAAATCACCGTTACCAAAGACTTGGTTTGATTTGTTTTTTGCTGGTTTTGTTTTTCCAGAGTATGCAACCAGAACAAACTTGTTCCCTCTGAAAGCCATGCAGCACTTCTGTGCTTGTGCAGGTGACAGAGCATCACACAGGCTGTCCAGAGGCTGTGGAGTTTCCTTCCTTGGAGATCTCCAAGAGGCACTTGGCCATGGGCCTGGCACCCTGCTGTTCTGGGTGTCCTGCTGGGGCAGAGGCTCATGGACACAGAGATGCGTGCCAGCCTCAGCCATCCTGTGACTGGATCATTCTGTTTCTCAGACTGCCTAAGAGTATACAGAATACTGGGCTGCCATACTATTTAACATACATACTATTTAACATTTAGAGAAGAGAGTGTACAAAGCCTGTTATTGTGGACTGAAACAGATGGATCAAATGGCTGCCCGTGGGTTAACTAACATGGTGGAATTCAGTGGCTGTGAGAAACAACAGCTTAACAGAAGTAGCGTAGTTTAGTTTTTCTCAGTTTGAAAAATCTTGACGAGTCTCATAATTGTGCTTAGAGAAATTGTGTCTCAGAGAGGTAAAATTATTCTGAATAGTACGAACACATGAACTGAAACAACCACCCACATCCCTGTATTCTCTATGTACACTTCGTGAGAAACAATTGACAACGCGAGGTTCTAAAAATACAAATATTCACACATATGGGTAATCTGGAATTGGATTTTTATTAACCTTAATTTGCCCTCTGGGAGTAATGAAAATGTTTTCTGATGATACACTTCATAAACTGAAGTTATTCAATTTAGAAGAGATGGTGGAAAGTGCTTAGCCTTTGGCCTTGTGCCAATGCATTTCAGCTGTGCAATTATCTCTGCATAACCTTATACCTTCAAAATGTTATTTATAAACTATACACTCATTATGAAATGTCATCAGCAGAAGTTGTGATCAAATCCCTAGGATATTACAAATCCTGTAATTGCCTCTCAAAAACATGAAGATGAGGACTGTGCAATGTGCTCAGCTTAAAAGTATATATATATATATATATACACACACAAAACAACACCAGCTCAAAAAACACACAAAAATAATGCAGTAAACCCACATTACTTCAGAAACGGTGAAACTATCTGGTTTCCTTTCATTTACTTAGAAATAATGTTAGAACGTTTACAACAACCCGTGTATATGTCAAACACTGCCCTCCAAAATCACATACAAGTTTTCCAGGAGGTGATTTTCCCCCCGCCACCACTTGCCCAGAATTTTAAAGTTGCACTCTAGACTCTTGTCAAATGGATATGAAATGGTCACAAGCAGCTAAAAATGTTTCAAGTATGTGCTTCTGTTCCAATCACAAAGGTTCCACTTCAATGTCTGTTTAATGAATATTTAAAGTTGTCAAGAAAATTATCAGTGGGTTTTCCCCCGGTTTTCTCATAACAATTTAGATTTCACAATTTCCTTGCTATTTATTATTTGCTGAGCTAAGATCTTCTATGAAAACATTATGAGAGTAACACAATGAATAGAAGGAAGGATGGGGATACAGTGAGGGAGAAGGATACAACTTAAAAGACACTGTGCAACTTGAACTTAGCAGTTAAAACACCGGCTCCAAATGAAGTGGATCTGCCTATCCAGGTTACAGGAGATTTCACTAAATTACTGTGCTTAAATGTGTTTTTCAGGAAAATTCAAAATCAGCCATTATCAAATGGCATAATGCCAGGCTACAAAAGCACAGCTTTATCTGCTCTGCTGATGTCTTTTGCCAAAATTTGGATTGGAATCTAACACAGGGCTACAAGCCCAACAAAAATTCCACTAGAAGACTTCAGCATTTCTCCCAATTTGTCTTTGTCTTCTGGAAATACTGGATCCTTCTCTCAACATCTACAGTAGTGTGGTCAGCAAGACATAATCAGAAGGGGATGCAGCCATTAAAGCTTGCACTATTATCTGATAAGTTTTAATTGAGGTATATTTCAAGAAACATTATAGAACAGTTCAATCTTGTTTTAACCAGTGGCAGATTTTCTGCCAATATAAAAGCTTTAATGAGTTTCAATATCAAGCAGCTTATGCTGTGCATTCAGGTTTTGTTGTAGGTATGTTGCATTATAAATCAATTCTTTCTTCCCCAAGATTTAATGTTTATGATAATATAATTCTTCAGATATTAATTTTTGTAGCCAGGTGAGAAAAGGAGTCCTATATGAACAACACAGCTACTTTGAAACAAGATCTTCCTTCCTGATACGCTCCATGGCACTGCTCAACTTCAGCAGCTACCAGCACACAACTTCTCAACATTTATACATTACATGAGTTTGCAATAACATCTGTGCAAGCAGCTTTCAAAGGAAAAGCACTACTGCTGCTCTACTACCCAAGGCAGTAATAAGAATCAGAAAACCAATTCATATTACGGAAAACTTTGCTCTATTTTACAGAATTTATTTGAGCAGATAAAAGACAAATCATCAAGTGGCTGTTACTGTGAACAACTGACTAGATTCTTCAAAGAGATTGTGCTTTCCTCCATAAAATAAATCTTACCATGCATTAGCTCTTTGAAGAGTAAAGAATGGCAAAGGAGGAGAGGAACCACAAAAGCATCAGTAGGGAGGATGCAATACAAGATAAGACATAAATCAGTCTTGTTTTTGTTTTTCAACCCAAGTCTCTCAAAACTGTTAATACTACAGGGATCACATATTACACCCCTGACAGTCAACAAATAATGAATCACTGACACAACACACCACATCGTAAATGTAAAACAGTCCAAGGGTCTTAAACCACACACTTGATGAACAGCAACTTTAACTATCCATGAAATACAGTTTTCTTTCAGAAATCTACCACTTGGGTTGTTTTGTTGTCATTAGAAAACATATAAAAGTTAATGAGAAAAGCCGAGATGCTCAACATACAGCAGCGAAGGCGCTGAAAATGCAACAACTTGTATCACTTTACTAATCACTTCAGGAACATTAATGCTTTGTCTCTGTTTTGTTTCAGGTCCTGCAATGCCACAATATCTCTACCTTGGCTACCCTGGGTTTTGTTTTGTTTCATTTTTCGCTAATCTCCTCCCCATCCCATTGGGAGACAGGGAGAGAGTGAGTGAAGGACTGCATGATGCTAAGCTACCTGTTCACCACGGTAAGCAAGTATTTTTTCATTCTATTTTGCTTATTTTAATAAAAGAGTATGTTTATTCAGAAAAAACTTCCCTGTGCTTATTAAGTTTTAAACAAACAGCAACAAAAAATAGACAATTTATAGAGAACCACTGCAGACAGTTCTGAAAGCCAATGTTACACTAGCCCTAGTGCCAAAATCCTGTGACAAATTTAATTAGCTTATTAAGCACTCAGCTGAGTCCACTCTGCAGAACCATGCACACAAAAGAAAAACAGCTCAAGACAATCACTGTAACTTTAATTGAAGCAATTTGTTCTGATGAGCAAGCGTGTTTTCTTTTCAGCTCTTATATTTAAGCTACAACTTTCTACAGGAGATAATTAAGGCTGAAGTAGTTCTTACACTCATTTACACTACAGTTACGCTTCTTCTACAACTTCCAAGCCCTTCTACTTTTGTTTTCATCAAATGATTCAATATCTTGGATTGAAAGGACTTCCAAGATCACCAGCACGTACAGGTCCAACTCACTGGCATGGGTAGGGCTGCCCCAAGCCCCATCAAACCTGGCCTTGAGCACCTCCAGGGACAGAGCACCCACAGCTTTTCTGGGTAGCCTGAGCCCATGCCTCACCACCCTCTGAGGAGTTATATGAAAGAGATATCTAGACCTCTGGAAAGCTCTCCTGCAAGGAGTAAAGGAATTTTCTTTCCCACTTCCCATGAAGGAAACAGCACTACAGTTTATTTCCATGAGTCGTTATCCTCCTTATGACAAATACATCACAACCTTTCTCATCTCAGCTGGAGAACTGATAGAACTCAAGCAAGTACTGCTTATTATATAAACGTAATTAAGGCACTTACTTTAAATTTTAGAGTTTCCCAATACTGCAAACAACAGTCTAACAAAAAATTAAAAAAGATGACAGAGCTAGGAGATAATTTCAAATACAACTTTGTGAGTTAGATTATCTCACAAAGAGTACTTTGTCATTACTGTCTATCCAACAGCTGTGCACAACCTAGTTTCAGAAAACCAAAAGGACTGATATATCAATTTCATAGCAAAGATTAATTACCCTAATTAAATGTGCCAGCCACTTCAAGAATGCTTCAAGTCTCATGCTCTACATTACACTTAATTATTTCCCGATTCATCTAGGTGGTGATTATCCACCTAGATAAGCTTTAACTGGCCAAAGACCATCTTGTGTTAAAGAATCTTAATTCTAGCAGATTATTTCTGACCTGCAATCTGAATTCCTTTTATTTAAAGCACAAGCCACAATGTGCAACATCCATACCGTCTTCCCCCTCTGTACTCCCTTCAAAAACCTTATAAGCTTCACTGTCCAAACTGTAATGTAGTTCTGCATTCCTTACATCAATTCTCTAGCCCTCAACTTGAAATGACAAGAATCTCTTGGAATTTGCTTTCCTTATTTGCACCTACAGAGGTATCTGGAACCAAGTTCTGCATGATTTAAAAGAATTTAAAAGTTGCTTGCCTAGCTGCATCCATACCATCCACTACAGGAGAGATAAAAGGTGACTCACTTCTATCACAAGGCGCCTGTGAGTACCACTAAGATTCCTGGATTTAACAGTGGGCCCCAACCTAGAGTTAACATGACAGCACAGATATGCTTGTGCACTTTCCGTTTGCTAGATCACTAAATCAAAGTAACTACAAGTCCACATATTCATTTTTATACACAGATATAGCAGACACTTTTAAAATATGAAATCCATCTCCAGAAAGGGAAATATAACAAAGTAAGAAGAAAAAGAGGAAAAAAAAGTAGATATATGGATGCACGTGGAGAAACCCTAGCAAAAAGTCTAGGGGAAAAGGAGGCTGAGGAGAGACCTTATTGCTCTCTTTCAATATCTGAAAGGTGCTTATAGCGAGATCAGAGTTGGTCTCTTCTCACAGGTGACAGGATGAGGGGAAATGGCCTCAAGCTGAGCCAGGGTAAGTTTAGGTTGGATATCAGGAAAAATTTCCTTACAGAATGGGTTGTGAAGCAGTGGAATAGGCTCCCCACGGAGGTGGTTGAGTCACTATCCCTGGATGTGTTTAAAAACCATTTGGATGTGGCGCTCAGGGACATGGTTTAGCAGAGGGTTGTTAGAGATAGGGTAGTATGCTTAGGTCATGGTTGGACTCTTATCTTTAAGGTCTTTTCCAACCTGAGCAATTCTACGATTCCAAAAAAGCAAGTGAGGACAAATAGGTCTAAAGATCATTATTTACTAACAAGCTTGTACAAGCTAATAGGAAATATTTTACCTACTAGTTCTAAAGAAAGTAACATCTATAGAGTACTATCACCTCTATACTACGCAAATCAAGTAGGTATTTAATTAGTATGACATCAAGTGAACACACCCAAAATAATTCAGACATCCTCCTGTGAAAAGTGTGGGTGGCAGAAGAGAGATCACTTCAGCAGATAATGCAACAACCCCCTCAAATGCTACGCACAGATGTTCACTGAGCAACCAGCAGAAGCACGCCAATATTGCCACACCACAGAAGTTCTAGGCTGTCACCAGCTGGCACAGCATCATACACAACATACAGCCAGCACAGCAGGAATTCTCCTACAAAGTATCACAGAGCCCATACAATTTCTCAAAAGTGGTGCCCATACAAGAAATCATTTTTATCCTCCCTCCCACACTTCTAATAGGCTGGGTCTCCAAGGGCAAAATGAAGTTAGATAGCATATAAAAAGTTTAAGTTAAAAAGAACAAGTATTAAAAAAAAAAAATCATCAGCTGATAGTCTTTATTCATTATTCATTAAAATGACACAGTTACAAACAGAACTCATATCTCAATAAATACATCCTCCCACACAACTAGGCAACTGTTCTGACTCCCTCACTTTTTCTTCTTACACTCTGAGGCAGGTGTTTGATTCCAGTTCTCACTCCTGGATGTCTGTGATGTTATTATGAACATAATGGAAGTCCTCAGCTGTTGCATAAAATCTCTTCTTTACAGGTATGAAACAAGCATGTTTCACCACCTCTATTCGGTATATGAGAAAACAACCAATAGAAAACTAGTAGAAACAGAAACCAGGACTTCTGTGACACCTAACCTTGCTCCTTCATTTTAGAAACAAGGCTGCACTGGCTTTTTAATGTCACCCAAAGCAAAGAGATGATTAAATATCCTGTCACTTAAGCTCCAGTCAAAGAGAGGCAGATGTGTTAGAAGAAGGTACTAATACAAATACATTCAATACATGACAGGGCCAATGTGACTGAATTTCAACAGCAACAATTCATTTGTGTTAGGGAATTCATACTTCCTGTAAGTGATGGTAAAAAACAAGAACGCAAAACTTGCAAGGAATCTGGTTATCTCTACTTTAAATACATTGTGTTGAGAAAGTTTAGAATACCTTCCTAAGACAAGGAAAAAAATGTTCACAAAGTCAAGCAGTGCAAGAAAGCAATGGTTGCTGACCTATGTTGTTTGCAGAAAAAGCATGTCTACTGCAATTTATCAAAACTTATTTTTCAGTTTACAGATTAAGCAATAGTGAGGTTTTGCCATTTTTGCCAGGTTCTTGGACAACTGTTAGGTTTCCTTCTCCTCAGACCAGAGTTAATAGCTTCATGGAAAATTAATCTGATCCCTACATGGGCTCCCTGTAATTAGTCAGGCCAAATGATAATCCCAATGAGAAGCCACAACTAAATAAAAACATTATCTTTTAGCCACAATATAATAATCACCAGGTGTTTATATATAAAATACATAACTCCACACTCTTTATATGCTGATTTTAGGACTTTTTAATCAGAGGAAGTGATGGATAAGAAAAGGTGAAGGTGCAGACATGGTGGGAAAAATTCATTTTAGTAACATCTCAGAGGAAAACCAACATTTGTCCTTTTTTTTTTTTTTTTTGATGCTTTGCCAGTTCTGACATACAAAGGCCTCATAGCATGCACAGCTATCCTTGGTTCCAAACTGGTATTAACCTTAAGGCATAGTCCCACATGGCACTTGGTGCACACCTTCACAAGCTAAAGGCAGTTAAAACTTCCTTATAAAACCTTCCCTATTCTTGGTTCCAAATCCAAGGAGTTAATTTTAAGAAGCAGCTACTTAAAGCTGTAGTTTGTTTCAGGAAAGAGGTGAACTTCGCTGTACTTCTACTTCTGGTGTGACAAAAAAAGCCTGTGTTGAAGATAAGACTCATCACCAATCTAAATTAAACTGGCTCTGTGGTTGAACCTTACTTTCAAGGTAATTGAATACAAATCTGTTTATTTGAAGTCCTGTTTTACAATTCACAAAAACTGAAAGTTTCCAAACTATTACTGATGTTATTTATTGAAGTTATGATCATCTGACCTTGATTTAATGTTAATTAGAAACACAAAATTAGGCCAGATACATAAGCATTATGGCTTCTGACTATAGTTTTCATTAAGTAGCAATATATTCCTGCCAGTAGGCTGTAATTACAAATAAGACATTTAGACAACTGCTCAATATTCTTAGTGCTAGCTAGCTTTCTCATCAGCCTGTCTATATTTCCTTGACTTAATCTTAGTTCTTAATCACATCCCAGGGTAACACTTGACTTCATCAAAAGGGAGAGGGCAAAATAAATTTAAAAAAGATTCTCTATCAGTCTTTTGCTTCCAAATTCCCCTATCAGGAATGACTGAAACAATTATCCATGGCAATTTTATGAGCTTTCAGACAGTGCCTCTTAGGAAGCAAACCACTAAGTATCTACAATATTTACAAATCACTTCACTGTAGCACTAACAAATAGGGGATTTGTATGCCACAGGTAGAACAATTGCCTTACAACATATTTTTATTATATTTCATATAGGTAAAGAAAACATCAAACATCTCAAAATAAAACCAATAAGCTCTCTGTATGTGGCATTTCACACTTACAGATTTCTGTCTGAGAAGCAGCAATTAGTGCTCTTTCTCTGAAAGTGAGCTCTAAAGCTCTTACCACTAACCACATACAACACCTGTTTATTTGTCTCTGCATTTTGTACTGCTGAGTGACTAGAGCAGCAAGGCTGATCTGGCTGTTGTAGCAACAGTACTGAAGAGATTTAGAGGTGCCTACTAAGGAAGCCTTAAGAACAGCCTTCATTTCTGTCTCCCTGAGAACACCTCTCATGGTTGCTGATGTTTCCCAAACTCATCAGATCCTGGAGAAAAGTAAGAGCTTCTTTCCTAGAACATAGAAGCTGTGGTGCCTCATCCCTGGAGGCGCTCAAGGCCAGGTTGGATGGAGTCCTGGGCAGCGTGAGCTAGTGGTGGGCAGCCCTGCCCATAGCAGGGGTTGGGGCTGGGTGGGCTTTGAAGTCCATTGCAACCCAAATCATTCTAGGATTCTAACATGCACCTTTACTCAAGTATTGTGGCACTGTCTCAGAAACTCCCTTCTACTTCAGTAGCAAGGCCAGAATGGCTGCAGCAGGGTCACAGTGGTCCAAGGGCTGCTGATAGCACAGTCCTGATAAAAGTCTTCAGTGTCTGAAATCCTGGGCATTGAGTATTTTAATGACTCTGAGTGCCCACTGTCCCCAGCCAGTGTACCTTCAGGCCTCCCATTCAACAATACACACTGCTACATGTGGCCAAAAGTACGTAATTCTCACTCTCCCAACTCCTGATGTTTAAAACAAAATGCAAAATAGTTTTAGAAACAGAAGCCAGAACACATTTCCCATCTTTCCCACATGCAAAGAGAAGAGTAATCAATCATGTCAATATAGAAAATGCCATCTTCAGCTATTGTCTTGTTTTTAAAGAAAGGTCCTCTAATTCATATAACATCAGGTCTCTTTTCATTAAAGATTAATCACCTCAGATAAACTGCAAGTGCACATTTTTTATTAGGTCTTTCCAGGATTGAAATGATCAGACATGCAGTTTCTGATTTTCCCTTGGATCATGCTGGATCATCACATACAAAGACATCCTGGACTCGCATGAAAGCAGAATGTATCTCTAGACAAGACTGAGGTTGGACAAAGCAGCTTCTTACTAATATTTTCAGGCTTTGGGATTTAGACATCTCAATTCCAAGTAATTCCTACATTATGTGACCACGCTGTTTAATAATGTGCACATCTGGGCTTCTTCTGAATAGCCTGTCACCTTTCGCATCACTGAGAACAACAATGCTTTGAAAAAAAACTACTGAACCCAATCTTCACATTGCCTCATCAGCCTCATGTTCTCAAAGAGGAAGGGCTCTGAGGCATGACTGAGACATCTAGAGAGCCCAAGCATCTCCAAGACCAGAGGTGACTGAAAGAAGACCAATTTCTTGGGGAGATAAAGAACTTTCTAATGCCATTAGTACAGCATTTGTTTTCTTATACTTGGTCTACTTGAAACTCAACAATATTTTACTCCTCAGTAAATACATATGTGCCACGCTGAAATGAAGGTTTCTACATTTTTTGAGCACTCTTAGGAATTAAAAATAAACTTCATGAAGGAACAAAAAAGTGACCAATTACATTAACTGTAAGTTTCAGCTGCAGCATACTTATGTACTACAATCTTAATGCACTGCTGCATGTGTCAAGGCTCAGAAGGCAGAAGGATAAAACCTCTTCTTGAAGCATGTTCTCCCTCAGAGCTGTCTCACGTAGCATGGAATATCTATATCACAGGCAGCTTCAGCAATATCATTGTTTGTCTGCCAGATGTGTATAAATGACACGATAAGCTGACACATATAGCTACAATGAACAACACATCATCAATTTACAGCTGACTAAAAACAATGCATCATATTAAATCATTCATCTCTTAAGCAGCCGCACCCAGCACTGTTTAAAGGAGACACCTTCAACATGTATGAAGTATAGTTACAGTATAACAAGGATAACCTATAGCTCAGGTTTGTAAGATGAGACAACCCTTTTACACGTCACCACTAAAAGCTTGACAACAACGGTGGTTTTAACGCAAGGAATGCATCACTCCTGACACATAAAAGATTTTACAACCTGTCTTCAAATTCTAACAGTTTCATACCTCTGAGCGATGTCAGGTTCACCACAATGGCTGCAGTGCAGCTCTCTGAACTTCTCACACAATATTTAATTATTTTCAGAAAATCTGTTAAGTGGATTTGTTTTGGTTTTTTTCTCTCTCTCTCCCACAGCCTACCCTTTGTCTTCTCCTACTGTGTTGGCAAGAACACATGGCATTAGCAACATTTAGGAAGCTCTACTTAGTTCTATTTAACTTCAGATGGCAACATGAGGGATTGATGTTTCACAACAGGCATGGATAAATGCGCATTGTTTATACTACCATTGATTCCATACAAATATTACTCTGCTGCTTTATTTGCTAAGAAATCTAACTTATTTGAGTCTTGTGTAAGACTTATTCATAAAGCAAGTAAGGAACTGAGACCAGCTTGTTAAATTATTCCATCATCTTTCTCCACTCCAGGAAGTAACCCAGTTTAACAGAGGGCTTTCATCTAACGACTGATGCCTGGAAGCTAGGGATGATGCACAAGCAGTATAAAAGCAGAAATAACTGAATACTAAGCACAATAGTGCCCACTCTCTCTTCTCACATACACAGCATCCACAAATATACGCTCCCAGTTATAGCCAACTTCACCTGAGCAGACATTTCGATGCTGCAGACAGGCTGCAACATAAGCCTCAGATACACCTCAAATGACTTTAAACTTGTCAGGGTTCATACGCAAATAACAGTGGTGACAGTACTACAAAACAGACCAAGGAAGCTGGAAAAATACCGGAGGGTTAGGGTGTTAACCCATCAGCAGAGGATTAAACAGGATGACTGAGATAGTTGCTGCCCCCAGGTGACAGCCCCACCTCTGTAACATAGGCTGTCTCTTCCAGCAGTGGCAGTGGCATGGAAATCTACTGATAGACAAACCCAGTTCATAGTCCAACATGTTACAATTGACAAGTTGGAAAGATTCACCTGCCATACAGCCACCAATGGTGGCAAAAAACATGTGATAAGGACAAAAAAACAATAGCATCTGAGTAACCATCCCACTTACGCCATCATTAAACATGCTTCAAGATCTTGTGATCACGATGCCATAAGTTCCACCACTCCTACCACTGGCAGTGGTACTCAAACTTCAGCCATCTGTGCAACTAGTATTATCTCACACTCCAGCAAGATGGAATTGCTTGCATCAAGCATGTCCATACATCAGTTTACTAGGGCAATATACAGCAATAGCCAGTGGAGAGAAAAT
Organism: Tympanuchus pallidicinctus; assembly: GCF_026119805.1. Classification (NCBI taxonomy): domain Eukaryota; kingdom Metazoa; phylum Chordata; class Aves; order Galliformes; family Phasianidae; genus Tympanuchus; species Tympanuchus pallidicinctus. The sequence goes on from NW_026294659.1 coordinate 773,193, forward strand.
TCTGAGTCTGCAGACACCATCACAGAAAGTGAAATACATTCATCACAGGGACACATGATGTGTGTCCCTAAGCAGATTGACAGCACATGATCAGCTCAATTCTCTCTCTTTTTTTTTTTTTTTTTTTTTTTTTTGTTAATGGTCTGCTATCTAACCTACAGTAAAAACATCCGTTCCAAAAGGATATAGTACTTGCTAGTGTGACTTTTCAAGCCCAGGGCTAACCGAACTGAATTATGCCATGAATCACAGGAACAATATAGACCCATGTGCCCAAGAAAACACAGGAAAATGTGTAACCAAATCTGAAATGTTGTTTCTGGACTAAATGTCAGCTTACAAAAATGTAAGTCAAGACTTGATACCAAATACTTACTGTTCTTCAGCATGGATAAATGCTGCTGCCAGCTAGCTGCACATCACCTGATTGAGGCAACAGTAATGTATTCAGACTTCTGTTCTAATTCTGGCACAGTGATCGCAATTTGTTACCACTGGAAACATTCTGCCATTGCTGGGTCAAGATGGATAAACTTTTGACCTGTATTGGAGTAGTAGTTGCGTCCTGCAAAGCAATCTTGGATAAAGAGAATGAACTGCTCATGCCTGTCAAACTAAGTTCCCTTGTCAATTCTGATAGAGAGCTCAGATGTGTCACACAAGTCATTGGAGGTCACTGTGGTCTAAGTGAGAGAGAAGGACAAAATAACTTTGGGAGATCCAACTACAAGTCCCAAAATTGACACTGTCATTCAGATAGGCCCCTACAGACTACAGTAACTTGTGAACAAAGCTGATCTGAAGAACATGGACTCACCCCAAATACAGCATGTAACTCTTGTGTAACTTCTGAGCAGGTCACCTAAATTTCCAGACATCAGTTTCTCACTGCCGTGGGAAGATGTTTCAGTAAAACTCGTTATGCTATTTTGCAATCTGTTGTCCTCTTTAATGAACCTCTAGCAAGTACACAAGGCTGATGTACTGAATTCCTAAAGTTGTGAACCCTCAAAATATAAATTATGCTTTTATTCTAATAAATATGCAGTAGTAAAATGCTTAAGACTGGCGATGTGCCTGCGGTACAAGTAAAGACAAGTCATTTGACACTTAATCAAGAGTCCTGCAAATACAGGAATGTCAACAACACCTATCAGGCACATCAGGTTCCAGACACTGCTTCTAGAAAGGAAGAAGTGTTTTAAGGCTACTACATTCAAAAGCTACAGGCAAGAAAAATGAGCAGATGGGGGAAAGGCAACATTAACAGATCACCTGGTAATTCATCACTACTAAAGTTTCATCATACACCAAAGGTGGCCCTTCACTCTGCTCATGGAAAGAAAAGAAAAAGAAACAAGGTTTCCTAGTTACCTTGTCATGAATAACCAAGGCACTCAGGCATTAACAAAACTGTCTAATAATAAACAACAGATCTGATAAGGAGGCTGTGGAGTCCCCATTATGTAAGTCACTTAATAATAGGTTAACCAGATACACCAGATACCCAGCACAAGCAGCAGTGACCCCAATTAGAGGAAAGGAAAAAACAAATTAGATGATTTCTAGAAGACTCTCCCAGTCCTATTCTAGGAAGTGAGAACAAACACATGAAAGTGGGTTGTTAATGCAAATGAATAGACAATTCATTCAGCAAAGTTCACCAAAAGGAGTCTTCCCAGGAAACCACAAAACTTACCTGAAATGTATCTTAGACCCATGCATCTACAGTTCCAAACAATCAATCCATTTCCCAAAGACCCACAAACCTCTTGGTTCAGCAATGCTGGTAAACCTTCTCAGTAAGTGACACAGAAAGTGAAAGATCTAGTAAGTGGGCCTGCAGCTAAACGCCAAAAAAGAGAACTGAAGACATCAGGTAGATTAGAAACTACAGCCAGAGGCAGCAACTCATCACACTATGCAAAAACAGCAGCATTATTTCATTCTGTGATGGGTTGTGAAGCATCAGCCTGGGCAGAATATCACTCAAATATGCCTCACAGACCATCATCAATTAAACACTGCAAAACCTGTTGAATACAATATTCAGTTATGCTCATTTTTCAGAATCTTAGATTCATCTTTCCTATTTAGCACGGCTCCTTTCTTCATTCCTATCATGGGGTGCTTTGATTTTTAATTTTGGCAACCAAAATTCGATCCCAGAGCATTTTTCTCCTATGCTAGGAAACAGCACCAAATTTGGGAAACTTTGGTGTGGTAATTATCAATTCACACAAAGGGCATGTGATTCCTTCCTATTTTGCATACATTAAAAAAAAAAAAAAAAAAGAAAACTACGTTTATCATTTTCCACTTCGAAGAAATAGTATACGTATCTACACATAACCCCAGAGCAGCATTTTTAGGCTACTGGGGGTGTGGGTATACCTTCAAGTAAAAGATACACAAACTGAAGACAGAAAACCTCTCCAAGATAGCCTATAATGGCAAAGGAAACCTACCCCAAGTACAACGATAGATGCTGACAGTGACCAATTTCAGAGATTCAAAATATATATATATATATTACTCATTTACACTGGTAATGTATCCTATTCACATGACTACTGAAAACACAATAGGAGCAGTACACTGACTTAATGACAAATGCTGGTTTCATAATCAGGGTGGAGCATGAAAGCCACTATAAAGGCAGTTCCAATCTGAGACTCTCACTTGTGCTGGATACATTTGAAGGCTCTGTATTTTGAGTGAGGTAAGCACGAACTAAATATATTGAGTGTTTCCATTATCTTCATTTGATTTTCTAATTCCTACAAGAATTGTGAGTTTACAGAAAAGGTCTTTTCATCTAGTTTAAGTATCATGATATGCTTGTGAACCAATGGACAGCGTCAGCTGTATTTCAAAAAACATTCTGTGCATGAGATGATTATTGCCTGCTTTGTTTCCAGTCATTCTTCGAGACAACACCTAAGAAACATGGAACATTTACTCAATGACAACCTTCTGAAATATTTTACTCAATATGCCTTAATGGAGGGTAGCACTAGTGCTCTGTCCATTGGTGGGCTGAAAAATCTGCTCCAGAATCAATTTTCACAGTACTTGAAGGTAAGTTTCAATTGTTTTATTCACTGTGCTTCCTATAAAACAGATACGAAAAAGGGGATACAGGCAGTGATACTGCAAGGCAGATTCTGTGCTCAAATGGTTTTACCAGCTCCATAAAAAATCCTTATTAAGGATTAGTTTATGAAACTTTACTTGCATTAATGAACACTAGGGAGATAACATAACTAAGTGGGAAGTTTATAACTAAGTCCTACAAATTTAAATGCAAAAATCTAATGAATTATTTATGGCATTCAAATTTCACCTAGAATATTGCACCTGAGTTTTATAAAATAATTTTATTTCAATCAAAACAATGCATTTTCAATCTAGAATATATATAAAACACCTATAAATAAAGTAAATCAGTACAGCAAGTTTAAAAGTAAGAGGCATAGGCCAGTTTCTATGCAATCTAGTTCTATACCACTGAAAATAAGAGAAGATTCATCACTTCTGAAAGATTCCAAGAAGAAAAAAAGATATCAAACTAGAGAGAAATACCTACTTCCTGAGGCTGAGGGGGAAAAAAAATTCCAACTTCTCTACCTAAGATCTTTCCTAAACTAGATTAGAACTCAATTTAAATTCTTTTGATAGGCAAATCCTTACATACTGGTTTTTGGATTGCAAGACAAGACACGGGCACTTTTTGCTGGAGATCTGAAAGAATTGTATCTCAATGGAAAATTCAGTAGTTTAAGAACTACAGGAATACAGTTCAGTTTTTTTTATAAGAAAAAAAGAAAAAAGTCACCTAATAGAACGCAAGTTGTCTTCCCTTGGAAAGCCACCTATCAGAAATCAATTACTAAAACTTCTAGGAAACGTGATAGTAAATTCAGAACGATATTGCTTTTTATATTAGCTGTAGGCAGTTTAGGTGGCAGGACCCATTTCCAGAGATTTATGGAAATAGAAGTGCTCAAAAAATACAGATGTTTTGCATCTGGATATCAGACATTGTCAACCACCCACTCCGTATGCAGAAATATATGGCACCATAATAAATCAACAAAATAGCAGAACACGACAGTACAAAACAGGCAAAAAGTACTAAGAAAGCATTTTAAAGACCTAATTTATATTTAGAACTATTTTCATACTAACTAGCCTGATCTGCGACGTTAGCAGAATACTTACTGCATTAAGATGTCACATGAATTAAAGAAGCTTATAGCATAAACCAGATTTATTCTACTAACAAGAATTTTCTAACACAGTATTCCTAGTAAAGAGAAGAAAAGGGGAAGGAAAGGGACCCTCAGGCCCAAGTCCACAGCCTACTGAAACATGTTTTCAATAGTGTCCTGTTGGTCCTGGATCTAATAAAGCAGCAGGTGGAATACATATTGAGAACTACACACACAATGAAGCTGCTGCACTTGCTGCATTACCTGTGTTTCATAATGTAATCCAAACAAAACTTAGAAGACTGAAGTAACCTGAGTAATACTTGTAGTTGGGTGGTGACAGATGCATTGGCTTTTTCACACGTTGTATGCAAACGTCTTCATAGTACAAAACACATCCAAGTATTCAGGTTATTTCACATATTGAAGCTTCAAATTAAAAGCAAACAGCAGCTCATAGTTCTCAAATAGTTATTGTAGCTTTGTTAACATTTTTGAGAGGCATTAGCAGGCACTGTAGTTCTAGTTTAACCAGTAAAACTGGTTAACACATCACCAGTAATATCTTCAAGGAACACTCTTACTGACTGCAACAACTCTTGGTAATAATCCTCACTAGAAAACAGTTGTGGCAATTCACTTCATTCTTTTTTCCCTCCTCCTTCCCCCTTTCCCCCCAACAAAAACAGGATTCATTCTCACTTGACAACGTAATTAAGTTGTTGGACAAAAATAATGATGGAAGCATCAGCTTCGACGAGTTTGTGATGCTAATAAAAAAGATCACAGGACAATAAAGCATCTGCCAGAATGAGCATCGTTCCTTTGAGGGAGAAGACACAGCATCTACGGACATTATGTGCACCTAAATCCACAGATTTCCTTGTTGTAATTTCAAAAAAATACACAATAAAGATTTATATGACATAAGCTTTGTATTGTGTTTCCTGTCAACTAGGCACAATTCCCAACAAAAGTGCCTCAAAATTAGTTCAGAGCTACTTGTCTTTATTTTATGCTACTAAAATGCTATTTGAGAAAATGTCATCACATAATATGACATTTTGAAATGCTAAGTTCAATTTTTCTTAAATAAAAAAAAAAAGGCATTTATTTTAAATAACAATATAAAATTACTATGGTAAGCATGATGACTACAATATTCCACCTCAGTTTCAGGTTGTAGATAAATAAGTATATATTTCCTGTGTTAGAATTTTATAAATGAGAACACACACATATGTAAGAGCTGAGTGCTTGCTGCTGCAAATTAAAACATCCATTACAACTTTTTTTTCAGTGTGGTTTTAATTTCTCCATTTCACAGTTCCCTTGTCACGCTTGCATTTGTCTGAGTAATTCATGGGGATTATCATTTACTTTAATAAAGGAAATGAATGAAGAAGAAAAAGGAAGAAGTAACTTCAATACAAAATAATTTAGAGGATAAGGCATTAATCATTCTATAGAACTCTCAATTTTGGACAGAAATTTATTATCAACATCCTCCATTATGCTGATAGAGCAATTAGGTCCAGATCTCAAGAGTTACTTAAGGACTTAGGAAGCAACTTAGTTATAAAGCAAATCAAGTGCATTAGAGACCACATACAAGTGATCCCTATACTTGGATTTCTTCCCTAACAGAGTGGAATCCAGTGCTGTACCACAGTTGCATGCACAGCAGCCTCAAAAATTACAATATTTAAACAATAGGAATGTTCTACTAGGCTCTTGGGCCATGCTTTTACACAAACACTTCAGCTGTTAAACTGTGTCATAAGTTCTGGAAGGCGAGAAGGAAATCGTAGTACTCGGTACTTTTTTTCTGGTTTATTAAAAAATCATTGTCCTAAGTTACCAATATACTTTGATGTCAAAACAAAATGTGCCATATTCTCATTTGTGTGCTAAGAAACACTAGCTACTTCACACAAATAATATCATAGAATTTTAAGATGTTTCTTTACATGACACATAAGACACACATTCCTTTTCATGCGTTAGGAAACATTTTGTGTTTTAGAATTTAATCGGGTTATGGGCATCCTGTACAAGAAAAGCAGGTATCAATTCACAAACGTGTTATAAGAGTGTCACCTACTGGCAAAGTCTACTTCTAGGCAATTTCTTGCAAAACACAGATGCCATGCAACACTTCAAGCTTCACAATGCTATAAGAGATGCTACCACAGTTCTTTATGACCTGTCACAACAAAACTTAACTTAAAACAAATACATAAGAATCCTTGCTAGAACAGTTTCATTATGCTGCTGTTCTGTTTGCTTGCTTGCTAGAATGGTACTAAACAGCTGAAATAAAGTTTCAGCTTTTCATTTTGTTCTTTACCAAAAAAGAAAATCTAAGCTTAACACTAGAGGAAGTGAACACAAAAGACAAGGGAGATGGACACAAAAAAAATCTGTTTTTCCACCCAGTGAATCAACCTCATTAGCAGTTCAGACTGCACAGATTCTTCTTAAAAGAGATTTTAAAATTGTCATTTGCAACAGAAAACTCACACTAAGCACTACTCTCAATGCATTATTTTTTTCTGAACAGTTATCTTCCCAGCAGAGAGCTGCAATTTACCTACTGTAATTATCCAAAGGGCTGGAAAACAGAGCATATAATATATAATGGGAACATAACCTGAAAATAACGAGTCAAGATGATGATAAGGAACATCAGGGACTGATCAATGATGATATATCTGTCTCATTTGCCTCAGGAAAATCAAACATACTTAAAACTTAAAAAAAAAACCAAAACCTTAATACATTATTCAATGCAAAAGGCACGGCTGGGTAAAAAAAGGTAAAAACTGCTCTAAAGATCATTATTTTTTTTTACTTCAGACTACACATCTTTAGCTTAAGACTAAATGAAAATACTGAACAAATAACTTCAAATCTTTCAAACATAATTTATAACCCACAGTCTACTAATGTTTTCAAATTCTAGGTAGCAACTCCTCTAAGTCTTCACTACATCTAATACTTTATTCTTTTTCCTACTGGATTTTAAAAGAATATTTGGGGTATGTTTCACATTATAAAGCCATTAGTTTCCTCTTTTTGTTTTATATGCAGAGATTATCATTTTTTTCCTCATCACTTGAAATCTAAAATAATACATCTAGCCATTTACATGCTCAGACTATTAATAAGAACTCCTCCCAAAACAGGCAATACAGGGTTTCCCTCCTGTATCAGGTTTCACTTGGGTGATTTTGCAAAACCTAGGTCAAGTAATACTGTCATAATGAGTCAATAGAGCAAGAAGACAAGCAGCTGAATGAAGCAGATATTCAGCATTTCATGCAACACTGCATTTGCACTTTCAGTTCAGTGTTCATTATTTGTCAAAGAAGCACAAGTCACAGTTGCCTCATCACACTGAAACTTCTTACAACACTTGTTTTTTTTTCCCCCTAATACAGTGTTCTTCTGTAGTACAACTTGTGCCACTGTTATTGAGAGACATTAACAATAGTAATCTCTCACAATTTCAGTCACTTGTATTTCTTCTGGAAGCTTAACTACCAGTTATTCAACAATCTCAATTTTTATTTTTTTATTGAAAAAGAAAAGTTCATTTCCACAGACGTAAAGAAAAGCGTGAAAGAGAACAACCTGCAGGGACTAAAAAGGCTAATAATAAAGCAAAGTATCCCTTCATTTTTTTATATATGTGCTTTAGAAGAGACTATTTTGGTATGTACTGTTCTGAGTACTTGAATGCTTAACAAATTAACAAGGAATGCAAGAAGATGTATATTTTATGGTTGCCCCAGAATTCTCCTGATAAACACTGTAGAAAATGCTTCCTTTTAAAAACAGAAGAAAACAGAACTGATGCCTCACTAGTGCTTCTCCTCTCTCCTTTCAGCTTCCAAAAGAACAGGAATAAAATATATATATATATATATGCTGCTGTGGTTTTAAGTCAGGACTCAGTTGAATCACGCAGTGGCATCACAAGATATTATCAGTGCTGACACTGTTTCCAATTAATTTTCATGGATAATGAAACATCTGCATCAGTCCAGTAGTTCACAAGCTTCACTGATCTGCTGCTTCTCCAGTCTTTTTTATTGATTTGCCATTACACAGAACACCTAAAGTTTTCAGCACAAGCTAAATAATCTGTTTTAGCAAAGTCTTAGCATTAACAGATATTGACAGTATAAATTTATTTCTTGGAACAATTTACAGCCGTTTCTCACCCAGAACTGAAATGTCAAAGATCAGATTAAGGTGCTGACCAGTATTAACCAATTTCACCGCCTTAGTGCAGCTTAGAACAAAAGAATCTGTTATACATACTGAAAGCATATTGCTTCCACTGTAAATACTGTATTAATCTTCTATGACACATACATTCGCTCTATTACTTTCTTCATTGAATGCCAACACAACTTTCTTTATAAAACATATACTTTGCTTGACTTTGATTGCTAACTGCAAATCACTCCATTAAGTACTTGTAGAATAAAAACTTTGTCTGATATACATTATAATACACACTACCATTTCAGTAATGAAAGAAACAGCCAGTACCACTGCAGACAAGCTTCTATATTCCAGACTTCAGTTAACTGTTGATCTCTGCATATGAACTAGCAAACAATCCTCAGAATAATGGAGGCAGATGGACAGTTCCACCTCTTCCTCAAGCAGGCTTCACGACCTGACTGCACTCCAAAAAGGTATCTGAGCTGACCAGATGAAATGTAGTCATATGAAGCTATATAAGATGTATTCCATATTACTTGACTTTAGGTCCCTGAAAATTATGAGTCTCTTTGCACCAGGCAGAAGGATCTCGCACCACCTACACACCTAATTTAAACCACCAGCTCTCTGCCGCAGTCTTAGGCAGCACTAACCCCCCAAAAAACTCATTGTTGCTACAATGCGATAGCAGAAACTTTCTGCATATAGAAAAAAAAAAAATCACAATAATGTAAAGCATAATGAACTCAAATTGCCAGTGTTGAAATCCAAATGATGCTCAAATCTTTTTAAAGCAGCTGATGGTGATTCAAACTCACAGAAAGCAAGGTATATCAATTGTTCAAAAGACTAAAAAAAAAATAGGCGTTGATAGCATTATAACCTTTGCCAACTGAGCTTGAATTACCAGAAAAATAAGATAACTTTGAAAAACCACAAACGTCACTTTCGGTTTAAGTTAAAAATCTTAAGGTGCCAAAAGAAGAAACTGTGCCCCATTCTACCCAACAACAGTAAAATATCCTGCATACCTAGAATTGTCACTAAAAAACCCTAAAAGCAAAGTCATCACAGCATCAGCCTCCTGTATTATCACTCTTGCTTCCCAAAACAATTATAGTAAGCTTTCAACAACTTCCACATTTTACAACACATTGCTATTTATGAAATGGATCCCTTCAGTGAAGAAGTATGTCTTCTCATACTTTAAGGAAGGCGGAAAATCACACAATTAATGAAATGGTTGCCATCTCAAGTTAAGTTCAAAAGCTCAGACTGGATTATCTCTTCTACATACGTAAACAATGACAAACAGGTAAAACACTTCTAAAAACTCCCATTTGCATGTTGCAGATGAAGCAGATGTGAAAAAGTATTTTACTTTAAAAACCCAATAAAGCTCTTTTGAAGGAAGTTTACAAGCTATGTTTCTGTATCACAAGCAATGCACTTAATTCATCACTAAAGGATCTTACACAAAGGTACTACTTCATTTTCCACGTGTTCGTATCTGGCCTATTTCACTTTTACAAACCCATCCCTACTGACCCATTTTAAGTTTTATTGTTATGGATAATGTGATAGTACGTTCTCCCAATCTAGAACATACACCCAGAGGAGCTCCATCCCAAAATGCTACCATTGGCATCCCATACTGAGAGCCCTGGCTTACCTACAGCACTGAAATTTTTCTGAAAAGGAGAACCTTGAGATGAATGTGCATTGGGGGTGGGTTCAGCAGGAAAGAGTGCCTACTTTCCAGTATTCAAATAAAGAAAGAAAAATTTTTCAACAGCTTTGTTTTTAACTCTTTGTGTGTAAGTTTATATTTTAATGGCTTTGCTCTACACTTTCCAGCTTCTCTTTACATTTTATTCTCCAGTAAAACTAGTGTTATTGTCTACTATCAGCATTTGTTACAGCTAAGGAAACTATTAAGAACTTAATAAAATACTGTCGTGGCGAATTACAGAAGTGAGCAGGTGAAGGCAAGGAACTATCCAAAAATAAAATGCCTATGTAAGTAAACGTGAATAAAGACAATGGACATCACTTCAGGTAACAGATCAACTGTAACTTCCACAGAGTTCACTTATTTCTAACACAAAACACACACAGGAGAAATATCAGTACTTACAACAGGGTTTTTTGTGTCTGGGTCAAATTCTGTAGAATTTGCATCTAAAAAAAAAAGTTCAAAAACATACATCACCATTGTTCTAAAAGCACTACAGACTCATAAGAGCAGTTCTGCGACCTTTTTCTACTTGTCTGCATCTCCACTTCAGCCTTGCCTGTTGAAAGACATGTTGTACTACTTTGGAAGCACTCCCCTGTGACCTCAGTCACACACACTACATTTCCCAATTCCCAAACTTTCTTCATCTCCATTTTTAGTGGTAGCAGTTCACTGGTGAGGTAAACCTCTTCAAATTACTGCTGCAATGGGTATTAATTTAGCAACTCCAACAAAGTATGCAAAAACAAGCGAGGCCTAATTTCACATTTTAACTCTTGACCACACCTGTACACTCCAGCAAGAATGTTCACAAAGGTGAACAATAAGAGTATTGCAGAAAATGTGCTTAAGTCAGGAAGCAAGTTACAGGCAATCTGCATAACAGGAGTTCCTGCTCCTTTGTACACAGGGTGCTTAGCTCTCGCAACATAACCATTTTGAGGGATAATCCTAGGATCTACCTAAAAATAGATAAATATTTCATGTATAGAATAAAACTCCATCTAAGCAAACCACATCCACACCAGCATTCTGAGCTCACCTTTCCAATTTAAACAGTTTCTTGCAAATTCCACAACTGCTAATTGCATTCCCAGGCAAACTCCTAAAAGACAGAACAACAACAATCACCAAAATTTAACAGCACAACGATAAAGGCAGATAAAGTACTTACTATTCCATCTTAATAAGACTGTTCAGAAACCTTGTGTATACACTTACCAGAAACAAATATGGCAAACTTTTCAGACTTTGAGTACTGTGAATACGTGTGAAACAATCATGCTGTAAACTCTTTCAAAAATTGTTCATTTTTTTTTTCCTCCCATCTTCTCAAATAATTATTGCAAAGAAACAAAAGCTGAAAGCGTCCAAAATCTAATTTTATTTTAGCAAATAGCCAAATAGCCACTGTTACTTATAGAATTGTACCAAATCTAGAGTGAGGGCCAAAGCTCCAGAGATTCACACACAGAGCATTTAGCTGACAGGCCATATGGAACTTTCAAGAATTGTTATAATAAGATATCAGACAAATCAATAAAAATTAATACTGCACATCTCCAAAGACACTTGTTTTCTGCACACTGATTAGTAAGTACGATACTGATTTCGCACTCAGGGGACTGGAGCACCTCCCCTATGAAGACAGGCTGAGGGAGCTGGGCTTGTTCAGTCTCAAGAAAAGAAGGCTGCAGGGTGACCTCATGGCAGCCTTTCAGTACCTAAAGGGAGCCTATAAACAGGAGAGGAATCAACTCTTTGAAAGGGTAGATAACTCTAGGACGAGGGGAAATGGTTTTATGTTGAGTGAGGGAAGATTTAGGCTGGATGTCAGGCGAAAGCTCTTTACAGAGAGAGTGGTGAGGTGCTGGAACAGGCTGCCCAGAGAGGTTGTGGATGCCCCATCCCTGGAGGTGTTCAAGGCCAGACTGGATGGGGTCCTGGGCAGCCTGGTCTAGTGTTGAATACGGAGGTTGTTGGCCCTGCATGTGGTAGGGGGGTTGGAGCTTCATGATCCTTGAGGTCCCTTCCAAGCCTGGCCATTCTGTGATTTTGTGACTTTGAGGTACACAGAACCTCCATGCAAAATGTGAATACAGCAAATAAAGCCTTTGGAATGCAAAAGGTAGGAAAGGCCTTTTTCTTCTTTCCTTACATAGCAGCTGGAGTACATAACTATGACCCTAGGCATAATTTATAAGGCATATGATGCAAACAGCATACATACAATCAGTCCTAAGACAGAATCTTTTATTAGTATTCAATTGACAGTATTCTTCTTTTTACTTACTAACAACATAGTAGATGTCCACGCATCTGTTCTAGCAGATTGGGAAGACTACTTTTTTTAAATATCAAATTAGCCTTCTCTACACCTCCAAAACACAATTACTGACACTAATGATCTTACCGAGGAAAGGTTTTTTCTTTGTTCTTGCCCAGGAGATAGCTTGGAGTTTGCCTTCTGTTCCCCTAATTCCAAACCCTCCTGGGACGAGAATGCCACTGTAATGACAGCATATATAAAGCATCTAACAAATACAATCAAGTCACCAAAATAAGTATCTCAGATTGTATGGACTTTTCATTACAAAAGAACAAAAACAGTGCACGAAAGATGTGTCCTACTACCATGCAGAATTTAAATGTGGGAATTTGTCTTATCTATCCATGTGAATTCTCATCTGACTCTTTACTACACAGTGAAGTTCTCACTGTTTTCTACAGCTATTAGCAGTGTACTCACTAAGTGAATATGTTTATTCACCACTGCAGAATCTTAAGACCAAAACTCAATGACTACTGAATAAAACTGAAAAAATAAACGCATCTAAACAACAAGTTACATGTCCTTACAAATAAAATTGAAAGCCCAACAACAATTCATATCAAAAAGGTTTTCAGAGTGGCACAAGCATTTACTAAGCTTTTCTCCACCTTTCACTGTGATCCATGTCCACTGACTAAAGTCACTGACAAACAGACCTGTTCTTTAAGGAAACTATTTTGACTAGCTATCCAAAGCAACTAACAACTGCAATATGTCTAAAGAGATTAAAACAGAGTTTGAGGATGCAGGGCAATTCCACAATTTGTTATGTTTCACTGTCTTGGCACCAGTCATGCAAGGCTGTCCCATTCCGTAAGAAACAAAAGTTTGGATACACTGAGAAGTGATTCATTGAAATAGTTTTCACCACATTAATACCACATTCAAGATTCAAAACACTTACTCTGCTTTGCACAGCTTGTGCCATGCCTGATGGTATTTCACTGAGTTCTCCGCTTCTGTAGAACGTTCAAGTTCTGTTGAGTCTATATACTAAGGAGAAAAAAAAACAAACATAATACAATAGTATTTTCTTCCACAGAGAAAGCAGCACATACTGTATAAGCAACTTCTGCATGACACAACTACTAAGAGCTTCAGGTGAATTTCTCAGTAGAATACAGCAACTACAGTGAAGACTCAATGTTTGCTCTACTTGCTGCAGCCCATGCTCCTTTCTTTGCACATCAGCTCCAGAGCTCTGCTCACCTCCAGTCCTTGTTTTCCTGCCCTCCAGGTATACAGACTTACTACAGTGCTCAACAGCCATGTACCCAGCTTTAGTTTCTATGGAAATCTGGGCACCAATCGAGGGCTAGGGATGACCTTGAACTGACATCCAAATGAGATGTAACTAGGATGCTTATTTTACTAGCTTTTGGGTGCCATTGCTTATCTAATCTTTAAGACTGGATAAGCATGCATCGTCTAGCCTGTCAGAAAGACACTCATGTGAGTTGACTTGAAAGCATGAACTGTAGAGAGCAAGCCAGGCTCACTGTTTATGTCTTACCAGAGATCTTGCATTAGAATCAATACTGCCACTAGTAAGCATGGCTCCTGAGGCATCACTAGAGTAAATGACTGGGGCAGTTATATTTTGTGACTCTAATGCAGTATATCAGAGTTTGATTCATGGTTTTAACAGTCTTTCTGAAAATAGCATAGTTAGTAGCATCCTGCTGTAGTGGCCACACACTAAGAATTAGATTATCTGAAGTGACAGTATTCATTTGTTTGTAAAGAAATTAAACAGATATAAAGATTGGCCTATGATTTTCCAGATAGAGTTGCCTCCTAGCTAATATTTCTCCTTTTTCCATTCTTCAAAAAGCATCAAAAACACAACAGAAAAATAATTACAACAGGCCTTGCTATTTTACACTGGTACAAGACGACAAACTGAAAGGATGCTTTAACACACTGGGAAATTGAGGAAAAAACTAATTACAGCTAAAGTTAATTGTAGTTTCCCTGCCAAGCATAGAGAAGCAGCACATTCAAGCAGCATCAACATTTTATCATTCACATATGTCAGATATTATGTTGCGTGTAGGATCCCACACACAATATTCAGAAGTTCCTTTGGAACACAGGTTTATATAGAGAACCTTCTGACGAGGAAAAAAAAGTTGATGCATGCAGATAAATACAGCAGGAATCCTTGTCAGCTAGCACACTTCAGCACCAAGCTGGAATGTGTTTTAGCAATCAGTTATTCCCTTGCTTGTTAACGGAAAAGCTCCACTGAACTCAGCTTTAGAGGCAAGTAAGCCTTGTTAACCATGTACCTGCAAAACTAGGCACACTTCACTAAAAAAACAAAAAAAGTTTTTTACACATCATAAAAATTTCCAATTATGCAACTGCCAGCATAAAACACTACTAAGAGTGACAGAATTGCACAGATTGGAAGGGCCTTTGGAAGACTCTAGACAAGATCCCTATTTAAAGCAGGTCGAATTGAAGCAGGTTGTTCAGGCCATTTCCAGTCAGGATGTAAAATTCTCCAGGGATGGAGACCTCACAACCACTTTGGGCACACTGTTTCAGGGTTTGACTGCTTTCACAATGAATTTTTTTTTTTTTTTTTTTAAGTCAACACTTGTTACATTCTCTCAACTTTCTACTGCACACTTCTGGAATGAGCCTGACTTCATCTTCTCTTCACTCTCTTGGATACAGACAGCAATAAGATTTCCCCCAAGCTTTCTTTTCTTCAGATTGAAGAAACTTACTCTGCTCTCTTCATACATGTGCACTTCAGCCCTCTGATCCTTGTTGCCCTACTTCAGACTCAATCATTATGTCAGTACATAGCCTGTACTGGGGAGAAGAAAACTGAATACCACCCCTCATACATAGTCTTAGAAGTGCTGAACAGAGGGGGAACAGTGATTACCCTCAGCTACCCTCATCATGTGATGCCACTTACTACCACAGTGTTGTGCAGGATGTTGGAGGCCTTCTTCAAAGCAATGGCACATTGTTGGCTCACACTCAACTCGTCATCTACTTGCAACTCCAAATACCTCTCTACAAGCTACTTGTTAGTCAGTCATGCTGCATCCTGCACTACTAATGAAGTTACTCAATGTCAGATGCAGGACTAGCATTTTCCCCTGTTCAATTTCACAACACAATTTAGCAGAGTGTTGTCAGAACTAGTGTAGTAAGGTTATGCAACCTAACCATCAAAGTCTGACAATCTTTAAGGTCTTTTCCAACCTGAGCAATTCTATGATTCTAACATCAGCTCCTGTCAGCCCATTCCCATAGCCTGTTAAGGTCCCTCAGAGTAACAGCCACCATACAAAGAGCTCCCCTTAATTTAGTATCATCCTCAGACTTGCTCAGATGCACTCCATCTCATCTTTCATATAATTAACAAAGGCATTAAACAATTTGTTTTTCTGAGTTTCTTCTGTTGGTAAGAAATATCTCTTTCTGCCTCTCTAGGAAATACATTTACACACTCCATTCTTTAAAATTTTTTTCTGTAGGGCTTCTTCAACTGCCCACTTTGATTGATCTACCTACTACCTCTTCCTGAAATCACACTAAACCAGCACTTTGATGCTAATACTTTGTGACTATTACTTTGCTATTGCAAGTTGCCAAAGTATCCTCTGCACCCATTCATAATGACCAATATACCCTTTCACACCGCTTCTCTGCCCCAGACCTTCCCACCCCATCAAAGCCCTAGAATAGAAATGGATAGTTAACAGCAGTAACAAAGCCAATAGCAATTTCTCTGTGTCATTCAACTTTCTATTCTTATTTTAAGAAGACAAATTCAATCCTTATACAAGGATCCTCACAGCAGATTTTAATAAGAAAATAAATTGCTTTTTAATTTGTCTATTATCGCGTCTTTCTTAAGCTAATCTCACTAACACAATAAGCAGTCCCATAACAAATGAAATCTAACCTTGAAAGTAAATCAAATAATCAGATCCAGTGTGGGATTATCAATAATATTTTCAAGTAAGTTTAGTTCCTAATAAAACAATTACATTTCTAAATGCTGCATTAAAAACAACTGTTTAGCCAATCTGTATTTATTCATGACTCATTTTCTAATTTTCATCTGAATAAAAGCTGCTTGACATGATGGCAGTTCGTAATGTATATTCAAAATATTCCTGAAAGCAAAATCCAGAGATCCTCACCATTAAATCCAGTTTGTGATTAATCGCCAGTGCAGAGTGTTCCAGAGCCTTGAAAACAGATGCATAGCAATCACTTAGTTTTGTGTACTTGCCAACGAGAGCTATGGAACACACCTTCAGCAACCTTTCATATCTGACAAAAACAAGTTTTTGGATTATTATATCCATTTTCAAGTTTCATTTTTCTTAAACTTTATAAAGCATCTTTTAAAATCCCTAAAATGTCAATGTTTCTAAACCCAGAGTTTCCACAGGTGTTGCAGCAGCAACACGCTACGGACCCCAGCACAGTTTGGTGGTTCCAAGTCAGGTAAAACCTAACCTGAATTCAAACACCTCCCAAAAGAGCAGCAGGAGTCAGCATACCTGTCAGCCATTTTCTTCCATTTCATTAAAAGATCACTTGGCTGGTCATCAATGGGTAAATTCAACCTCTGTTTAAAATACTTCATGATGCCTTGCTCCTCCAACAGAATTGGTACTCGGTAAGTGGAAGAAACATCATGGATAAATATCACCTGAAGAAAAAAAGAAAAGCACAATATACATACTTACCTAAGTATTTCTCATAGTAAATACACATTCTATTTTTGCATACTATGTGCATTCCGTATTCTGCATACATTCTGCTTTTTAAATAAGTTTCTTTTGAGTGAGCAGGGCAGTTGTTGAACTTCAACTCCAACAGGCAGCTAAGTGCCACACAGTCACTCACTCACTCACCCCTGCAGGATGGACAGAGAGAATCAGAAAAATGAAACTGAAAAAACTCCTGAGTTAAGATAAAGACAAAGTTTAATGGGTATGACAAAATACATGCACAAGCAACTTCTTCCACTACTTCCTATAAGCAGGCAGATGTTTATCTATTTCCAGGAAAGCAGGATTTCATCTCACATACTTGTTAGCTGAGAAGTCAGATGCCAAAACTATGACCTTCTCCCCCTTTCCATCCCTTAGCTTTAACTACAATCAATCTCAGAACAGCTTCGATTGGAAGGGACATTAAATATCATCTTGTTTCAAACCCCCTGGCATGAGCAGAAACACCTTCCAGAAGACCAGGTTGCCCAAAGACCCAATGTGGCTTTGAACACCTCCAGAGATGGGGCATCCACAGCCTCTCTGGGCAACCTGTTCCAGCACTTCCTTCTAATAAGCAACCCAAATCTCCCTTATTATAGTTTAAAAACATTCCCCCTTGTCCTATCACCACACTACCCAATAAAGAGTCCCTCCCCATTTTTTTTTAAGCCCCTTTTAGGTACTGTAAGGCCGTTATAAGGTTCCCCAAAGCATTCTTTTCTCTAGGCTGAACAACCCCAACTCTCTCAGCCTGCCTCCATATTCAAGAAGCTGTGATGATCTCTGGACATGAAAAAATCCCTAGCTTTAGGGCTGGCTTTGTTTATCCATTATTCTAAGCATTTTAGATGATTTATGGACAATAACCAACCGTAGTTACAGCACCAGTTATTGCATGAGACTGCAGAGTTTTCATGACAACATATAGTAAAAGAACTATATATTCAAAATCTACTCCTTTTATTAACTTTTTTTTTCCCCCACAGGCTATTCAGTAATTATTCCAAATATAACATGCATTAAAATTGTTAATGACTGTTCAATATATGAAAAGTAGCATATAAACTTTTGATGTTCTTAAGTGGTGAAGTGTACATAAAAGCAAGAAAAAGTCAGGAAAACAACTATAATGTAATGAAATAATCTGAAGTGGAAAACTGAAAGGCATGGATGTTTTTATATGCTTTCCCACATATATAACTAACAATAACTGAAGTACTGACCTGTTCAGGCTCCACATGGCAGAACATGGAGATCTTTTCCTTCACTGCCATTTCTATAGGTTTTGCACTTCTGCAGACAATCTGTCACAGCAGAAGAAAAAATATCTTAAATCCTTCCCCAGAAAAGAAACAACAGAAGACTCTCAGTACTGTTCATGAAGAAGATCACTTCCTTTGGAAGCACAGCACAAGCAAATGCACTTCATCATTCTGCACTCTTTTGGAGTTGTACAAAATATCACAGCTCACAAACATCTTCTAGCAAGGTAAAAGTATTCAGTTAACCTGCCCATACTGACCCGTTTTTATTAATCTTTGTCACCTTCTGAATGTATTTTGTTTTCTTCTCACTTTTAACTATTTGTAATATTCCTTAGATAAAGTGAAGCAGGTCTGTAAGTATAAATAACACACTGAAAAGAAATATTCTTACCAGCTAAGTTCATAGCAAGAATACTTGGTCTACATGCGTGTTTTCTATCATTTCAGTATCTTTTTTGTAGTTCTTAATTTGTACATAACAGTAAAAAGAAGGCTGAAAAATAGAAAACTGTTTCTTAACATTGTGGGTTGTTTGTTGTTTTGTCTTGTTTGGTTTTTTTTTTTTTTCTCCATCAGGTGCCATTATTATGCTGAAACATATCTGGGATTTTGGAAAATACTGATTTTTTTTTTCCAACAAAGAAAATAAATGGGCGTTTTGGTATTTGTTGGAAGAGATGTTTTATTTTCATTACTGAACATCAGGCAATTAAAGTGTACAACTGCTCTCTGAATGTTCCTATTGATAACTTAACCTACCTCGAATTATTTTGAATCCTTGAAGTATAACCAAGTACAACGATACTGTTAAAAGTTTAATTCCCCATCTTTCTAGTATACACAACTACTTAACCCATTAACCTCTTCTTTTGTTCAGAAACTAGATGTTCTTCAATCCCATTGCTGAAATGCAGTTTAGCTATACTGATATTGATGAAGTCTTAAATAATTTCCCTTACCCTTGCAAAAACTTCTAGAATAAAGAAAATAAAGGGCAAATTTAAGGGAAAATGTTTACTTAGTCTTATAAAAATTTAAAATCAAAATGAATGCAACAATTTGTACATTCTCAACTAAGTACAGCTTATATTGAAAAATTTAATTCTGTTTGAAAACTTTACTCATAAATCTTGATAGCACAAGTGCACGATTAAATCCTCTTGGGAATCTGACTTCCTTCCTGAGACAAACTTCAATGCTCAAGTCACAGAAATTTAAAAAAAAAATGTCAGAAACAGCATGAAAACAAAACTGCAGTAACAATGGCTGAGATGCGTCTCAAAGTAATAATAATACAAACAAGACAATGGGTACAATTCAATCAAATAGGACAGCATGGACAAACATACCATCAGCTTTCAAGACACAGCAACATGAAAACTGCAGTCACAGTATGTTCATTAAGCTCTTGGTACTCCCCAAGGAGAACAGAAAGGCTCCTTTATGCAGACAGCTGAGACCAGCACAGCATGCCACCTCAGGGAAGCTGCTGTTACCTGCAGCTAACACAAGGCAGCCTGGCCATATAGCTT
The DNA here is from genome assembly GCF_026119805.1 of Tympanuchus pallidicinctus. Classification (NCBI taxonomy): domain Eukaryota; kingdom Metazoa; phylum Chordata; class Aves; order Galliformes; family Phasianidae; genus Tympanuchus; species Tympanuchus pallidicinctus. The sequence goes on from NW_026294659.1 coordinate 793,273, forward strand.
ATGAAGGAAGCCCTCCTGACTGCCACTTTTCAAGTATCACCAAGAAAAAGAGAGCAGCTATACATGTTTTCTTCTGACAGCTTACTGACATAGCCAATAGGCATTGGCTGTGCTTCGATCCTCAACCAGAGCAACAAGGCAAAAACGAAACAAATGCACTGTGCTGCTGGCAGCCCCTGTACTGCTCCAGACAAGGAGATATGTAGAAGTGACTCAACTAACCTTCTTCCCTTTGATTCCACACATACATAACAAGTTTTTAAAATTAATTTGGGAAACAAAAAAAATTTGCAAAAAATAAAAGGAGGCACTGGCAGTTATCATAAAGTCCTATTAAAAAAATCACACCCAACTTTCCATATTACAAGTACGCATACAGAGGTATTTTGAACTTCAGCCCTCAAAGCTCAGAATGTTGAGCAGTGCTGCGCATTCATTCCCTCTACAAACACACTAGTTACCCAGTGAGAGGTGTTTTAAGCTACCTAACAGCCTTCAAACATCTTATTTATAAAAAACAATTGAATGTGTAATTAAAAACACATTTGCTGGTAAAATGCTAAGTCTTCTCATGCAATAAAACATGAAAATGAATGCAAATAAGTCCACACTCTCTCCTATCCAATACAAATACAGCTATCTGAAAACAGTGTCTATATTACAAACACAATTACAGCTAATACTGTAAAGATTATCAGTGGCCTCATGAATTGCTGTTCATATGACAAGTATCAAAATATTCTCATGATGAAGACAGGTTACCTGTTCCAACTGAATAAATACTTCATATTTATCTCCCAACAGTAAGAATGCTGGTTGGCACTTCTTGAAATTTTGAGGGAAAACAAAGTAAGCGTGTAACTTTGTAACTTAATGGGAAAACAACGTTATCAACATGAAGTTGCCCTGCATCAGAACTTAATACCAGATATTGATACAGAACTTTTTTTCCCTTGTAATTAGAAAACTACAAGTGTAAAGCAGTGCTTTTATTAAAAAAAAAAAAAAAAAAAAAAAAAAAGTTGAGGCTAGTGTGGGGCAGATTCACTGTTCTTATTCACACTGTTGTATTAGCAAATGAATTAATATCTGGGCCAAGCATTACATGAGACCAACTAAACTCAACTGCCCATACTGTTTAATCATTAGTTTGCCTATTTGTTTCTGCTTTGGATACTTCAAGCAGCTATTTGCAAAACAAGCCTGTTCAACAAGGGCCAGTCCTGAAGAAAACTCTACATTTCAAAAAATTGTGAAAAGGGGTAGAAATAAACTTATACATCTCTTTTTTTCCCCCCACTCGATGTGGCAAATTGTGCCACTAAGGTTTTTCTTTCTTTTCTTTTTTTTTTTTTTAAAATGACATCTATTCCCACTATACCTCTGTCACTAATTCATGTGGTTGCACTCTTCCATGGAAAGTACCAACAAGATGAGGCCCTTAAAATGTCCAGACACTAAAAAAGGACATATGCCAAAATAAATTCTTGCAAAAGAGTTTATCACAGAAATCATAGAAAGAAACATAATTCACAAACATAACTGATTTGTGCAACTATCCTTTCAAAAATCACTTCTTTGTGAGTATACAAATATATTGAATCAGTGACTAGTCTCGCTACTCTTTCATTTCTGAGACAGGCCAGGTAGGAAGCCTTTTCTCCCAGTGGATTTCATGAGAAAAGTGCTCAGTGACTTTGAGAATCAAGTACAGAAAATATTCTTTGACTTAGGCAGCCTCACAATAAAAGAACAGAATCTCTTCTGTTCTGAAGAACTAAAAATGCATTGCCTTCAGCTGTCTCAGAAAACTAAGAAGTCTAAGTTTGCATTGGGGCTGTATTGGCATTTGAAGGTGCACTGCCCTGCAACACTTCATTGCAAGCAACACTTGTACAAGCAGATTAACATCCCTCAGTGGAAGACAGGAATTGCCACAGGAAGCTGTAATTAACTTACATCCCTTCTCTGCTCCTTAGGTAAAGTGCCAGTGAGACAAACACTGGTAAATCTGGGCACATTAAGCACATACTCAATACTAGAGAACTTAGGGGAGAGAATGGAAGTTAACATTTATCATCAGCTACCAACTCACATGAGGTGGAAATTGCTGGCTTTGCCTTGTCTACAATGTGATATTAGTTCAACAAAAGAAAGTAATTGAGCAACCTTACTTTGAAGGCTTACCAATTTCCAAACAGCAACATTTCTAAATGGTGGACTTCACAGGTAGGATTGCTTTCCCATAATCTTGTATAAAAATAAATTTGTGAAAGAATGGTAGAAGGTTTTAGTATTCTAGGTCTTTCCATAAAATGAGCTGACACATCTGAACTTTAGATTATTTTTAAGCATTGCAGAACAGTTTTGCTGCAATGATCCCTTTGGACAAAGAACACTGCTAGAAGCCCCCGCTTTTGCTAAGAGTTACTGGATTGTGTTATCTTTGAGCAAATTCAAGCAATTTAATTTAGTGAAGTAGTACAGTCAATATGTTGCTTTTCTTCTAAAATTCTCATCTCTCATAGGAGACTAAGGCTCATTTTTTCACCACTTGTTGCATACAGATACTTCTAAGGCAACGTGTAAATATAAATCTGTACTTACTGACTTCTGAACTCACCAAATCTGGAGACAAGCCTAAGCCTCTCAGTGCTCGAACACTGTTCTGCGTTGGTTTTGTCTTCTGTTCACCAGTGGCATTAGGCTAGAAGGACATATTTTGAAAGCTCAAATAGCATTTAAACTATATTAACATAAAAGCTGTCAGGTAAAAGAGAAAATTAATTGCAGGTAATAATACTTGCAGGAAGTAAGCATATTGAAACAGAGCTATGACAAGACAGAAACAGAAACTGCACCATAGTTATTACACACATCAAAAATTCTGGGCAGAAACACACGACCAAGTCAGGTTTACTTTGTCTTGTTCTTTCAAAGGAAAAGTTTCAACATAATTGACTTGGATAAGAAAAGAATCTTTCTTGGGTTTTGCTAATAAATGGAAAACATCCAACAGCATAAACCCGTAAGTCCTCAGAAATAATCAGATGTAGTAGGAAGTTTAATTCTGTGTGCTATTTGAGTATTAGCTGCAGTGGTTAGTATCTCTTTAACTATACAAAGCACAATCACATCAACATTATCAACCTTTCATTACCAAAAATTCCCCAGTGAAATTGCTGAAGAAAACCTTCTGAAGTAAAATTCAGTCTCAATATAAAATACTTTCAGCTCTGTACTACAAGTTGTAGTGGTCCTGACTGGAATATCACCGCATACCAAAAAGTTGGTGCTCCATACAGTAGTTAACCTGAGCAGATTCAGGACTGTTCTATGCAGCACATCCAGCCTGGCCTTGAGGCTGTTCCATTCCACTCAAACCTCCTGGGCACAGGATATACTTAGCCACAGCATAAACTCAGCTCATGGCACCAGATGAGCCTGCAGGCAGCTATCACATGGTACCAGGGATAGCATCACCAGCACACTCTTCCCTGTATCTAGGAATGCAGTAACAAGTGTGATAAGAACATTATTTTTGCTTAACAGCAGAAACAACAGTTGTTTTCTTTTAAGAAAATCACATAATAGGTCAAATGACTAAAAGGGATCAGCCCAGTATGGTTCAGTGCCACATTACCTGGGGTTTCCATCACCTTACAACATTAGTTCTAACAAACAGAATCCTAAATAATATCCTACAGAGTCTGGATGCCTTTCTTAACAGGATCATAATGTATGAGCACTTTCCAGAGCAAAACACAACCATATTTATGCTTCTAGACAAATCAGCATTGATAAAGTTTTTGTTGATAACTTAATTGCCTTATTGATGCGAGAATGTGTTTCAGTGTTCTAGCAAGGATTTTATTTATCCCAGTGAGGCTGGCCTTCTGTGATTAAGAAGCCACCTTTTGGCCTTTATAACTCAACCTCTAATCCTTTCCAAAAACTCTTCTTAATTGAAGAAATAAAAAATACAAAGCGCTATTCAGAGTAAAGATTACCTAATAATTAAAAACGTATGATTTTAAAAATTTACCTGTGGTACTAGACTAACATGGATATTACAGAAGTTCTCTCGTTTTGCTTTGAACTGGAATTGTCTAAATGCTTCCACAAATGGCATTCCTTCAATGTCTCCAATAGTTCCACCGAGCTGAAAAAGAAAGCTTGAATCGGTCAGTGGCAGAAGATAAATGAAAATACTTCTTAAAGAGTTTCTCCCTTACATATTCAACAAGTTATCTGAATTTTGTTTTAAAAAGAATACAAAGGTGAATGAAATTTGCAGGCATACTCAGCAAAGAATTCTCATATATCGTGTGTTTTCTTCCCAGTGAAAACCACCTAACAGTTTTCCAGTTCCATTATACTCACTTTACACCAAGCATGTTTGGGAGATAGGGAGATATGTAGCCCTACAGAATAATACATGCTTTACTATTTTCAAAGTGGTGATCAATAGTTAATAAATAGCTAAGTTGACAGTATCTGTTTAGAGAAATCACATTTTTCTAACCCCCAGATTAATAAGCAGTCACAAACAATAAGATACCAATATCTAACAATAATTATATTAGCACAATTCAATTGTTCAATTAGAACAGCTTTCCAATACTGATAAATCCTACATGGACAATGAAAATTATATTTTAAATTGAAAACAGTTTGAATACTTACTACCAAACCAAAGTCCAACACTAATTCCATGATAAATAATTCAAAGACACGAGTTAGATATCTTTTAAAGACTCAAAGAGCTGTAGTAAATATTCAGTGAAGCAGTTTAGCCCAGAAGTTCTGTGAAATAGTCTTATTTCAGAATGATCCTTCTGTGCCACCATGTGGCTTTCTACAGAGTTGCATATTTTTGTTCACACAGTACCAGAAAATGTTTCTACATTTGTTCTTGATACATATATTCAGCCTAGCGCTTTAAGACTTTGCATTGGCAAAAAAAATACAAACCTTTATCCTTACAGTATTAAAGAAAAATATCTTCATGAGGCTGGCACTATAGTGCAAAAGCCTTTACACGGAGGAAACAAAACTATGTCCAAAGTTTGACAGTTCAAAGACTGACAAGGTCACTGCTGATTAACATGCCTGTGCAAATTCCATATTTACTGGTATTATGTTTGCATTAGACATTTTATTCACTGTGCACATCATTAAAAAAATGCAGCTACATGAATGAGTGCATTTTGATTAAGAAAAATTGTTCTGTGTAATAAACGCTGAGCAACTTGATCTTGGGTCATAAAGTTTATCACATTGCTGATTATTGTGGTGGCTTCTGGCATTAAATCTACAACATGTTCTTCTGTCAGATTATAAGGTATAAATTTTTCCTGTATTTTTAACCCTAACAGTAATACCCAGCAATTACTGACCGCACTTCTCCAGGTTGTCATCATGCACTATTAAGTGTAAGTGAAACTCATTAGATCCATTATGCAGAACATCACGGTTAAGTGATTAACAAAGTTGCTCACAGAGATCTTCAAAATGAAATTAGAAAGTAGGAAACTACATAATGTTGAAATATATTCCTGCAAATATGACCACGAGCAGCAAGATGAAGCATTTGAAGCCACATGGATAGCTACAATTGTGTAAGTTCTCCTAGTGACCATAAGGTATTTCAGATAATACACAAGTTTCCTTAATACCATTTATCAGACATAGCTTCAGTCAAACATCTGCGTCTCTGAACAGATAACCCACATTATAAAATTAAGGTAGCCATTTATTGTCAACTAGTCAACTCTTAAGCGGCTCAGTTCCAGCAGGATTTAGTCAAGATAACAAAACCTGTGGAGATATCACAGCCACACCTATCGTTCTCAAAACAAATCATCAAGAATACACAGAATACAAAATGTATTTGTATTACTGCTCTTTGTAAAGCTTCAGCCTTTTTTTCTTTTTTAAGCAGTAAATAGCAAAGAGAGAACAAGCTAGCTCTTTGTGTTCACCTGAGAGGTTTTATACTTGCCTCGATTACACAGATTTGTGGCTCTTTTTTGTCATCATCCACAGGAACTTTTGCCTGATTCATTACCCATTCCTGAACCGCATCAGTGATGTGTGGAACAACTACAAGACAAAGCAGGAGGAGTAAGGCAAGCACATCCAACTTTAGACTCACATACTCTTTTTTTTTGTGCAGAAAAAGTGGGAAAAAAGAAGCAGAAAGTCAAATGGAATCAACAAGCATTTTCTTTAATATATTCCTCCTTTCCTTGAGCCCAGAAGTCTTACATTACACAAATATGCCTGTATTTCCTAGATTGGAGAAAGGAGCAAGCTGATATAACAAGCAGCAGCTTGTTCTAGCCACTCCTTTAGGAAGAGTGGATGGACTAGCATGCCACAGAACTGAAAATATCACCTTGAACAGTCTTTCCCAGGTAATCACCATGCCTTTCTTTATTGATAACATGCTGATATATCTTTCCAGTGGTGATATTGTTATCTTTATAGAGATTGACGTCCAAGAATCTCTCATAATTTCCCAAATCTAAGTCAACTTCTCCACCATCATTCAGTACAAAAACTTCTCCTGGAAAAAAAAAAAAAGGTGAAAATGTTAAAAATAACATAAGGAAAACTGAGGATGAAAACCATGACAGACAGCAAAGTAATAAAATAGCTAAAATCTGCTAAGTACAAATCAGATCAAGAGAACCAAAAATGTATCTTCAAACCAAACTTTTTTTTAAATGGACATATTGTAAAGATACAAAGATTAAAACCACATGCTGCAACTTGATTTGTGGTGTCATTGTGTGACTTCATATTAAGTCATCACTTTTACCCTGAATGTCTATCAGACAAATATTTTTGAACACAGATTTAAATAATATGGTTAAAATATTAAGAGACTTAAAAAACCATTCAACAGGTATTTCAATAGCCCGATACAATCCTCAATCAGGAGAAATAACTTCCAGGAATCATAAACGTTAATAATAAATTTTATTGAATAAGGATTGGACCAGAAGTAAAGTTATGATGAGCATAAAACGCTTCTTCAAACATGCTCACTATTTATTATTAAGTTGTTTCATCTCATGTATTTGTTCCACTACACATAAAGCAATAGTTATTTCTGATCCTGAAAAAAATGCAATGTAAATATTCTTCAGGGCTCATATTTTCCTTAAATCTCTGAAGAGTCGCTAGCTTCCGAATCCAATTTCTGAAGAAATCATTACTGCTGGATCCTGACATAAAGGTAGAAAGGTAAAGGTAGAAAGCTCTGCACAAGGGACAAAAAGAAGGAATTCTCCCTGAAGACATGATGTAGACTACGAAAATATATATCCCATCCAGATACAACATTCCAGTGAACAGTTTAACAAAAACAAACAAACACCCTCAACAAAAAAAAATATATCCTCAAAGTCTGAAGTCATTACAGGAGTCCTACAATCAAAAGTAAAGGCAGAACATCCTTGGAAAATTGCCTCAGTAGCACTCTGAAAGTGCAGGAGTACTGGGTTACATCAATTTGGCTTTGAGTGAGGTTTGGTGTACTGCTTTCAGTTCACTTCCAAAAATGTTGATTTAGACTAAAACTAAGCAGGCAAAACTTGACAACTGAAATAAATCAGAAATCCATCTTGTCTGAAGGCACTTGGGAACTTTGAAAACCACTATTTTCAACAGACATACTAACACTATGCGGCACAGATGAATGTTCAGCATTATAAATGCCTATAAGACTGCTTTGCAGCTCATCAGTGTAGTCAGTACAAGCCAACCAAACTAACATCTATTTATAAATTATAAGACCAGTCAGCTTTCTAAGTTCTACTGATGGTTTTGACCATTTAGTGCTAGGGGTGGCAATGGTGATGAGGAGACAGTTGGACTAGATGATCTTACAGGTCGCTTCCAACCTTGTGATTCTATGATTCTATGACTTGACCATCAACTAAAACAAGAGTGTAAACTAACTCTCATGAAAACATTCACATTAGAGACACTGATACCCAGGTAGCAGCATTCACAGCTAATTGCCCAGCAGTACAGCTTCAAAAAAATTCTGCCTTACTATTCCAATTTTTTTTTTGGTTGAACAGAAGACAGCATACACTGAACAAGGCCCACAGCTAGAATTTTTCTCAACAAAGCGGAATTTCACAGAAAGTAAGCCTCTACTAACACAGGTTTCTCCCAATAGCTCCTCTCTTTACTCACAGCAGACAACACCCTTGAAAATATAAAGGGAACAAGATTGCATTGCCAAATAGATGATAAAATGACTAATAACTACTGTACTATTGCTTTTTGTTTGGCTGGTTGCCTTTAAAACATGTGATTAAATATGCAAATATTTACTACAAAATGAACAGTGCTGTTCTTCATACCATGTTCATATGGTGAAAATGTTCCAGCATCTATGTTTATGTAAGGATCAATTTTGATTGCAGTGACACGCAGACCACATGATTTCAGTATGGTGCCAATGCTGCTTGCAATGATCCCTTTGCCAATGCCTGAGATGACTCCACCAGTTACAAGGATGTACTTCATTGGAAAAAAAATCAAATCAAGCACACAGATTTTGAGCTGGAAATCTAAAATGACAAAGAGATACATTTGATTAATGCAAATTCATCCCATGGAATAACATAGTCTCACTATGCAAAGAATTAAAATGACCTTCAGGAACAACAAAATCACCACTTTAGAATATCCCCCACTTATATGTTGGTATTTAAGCTTGATGTCTAAATCCTCTCCACAATCAGTGAGAAAACAGAGATACTAATTAGATTCATTGCCCTGCGGAGATACCAAGGTAGGTATAACTCATCTGACTTCTCTAACATGACAGGAACAGCCAACCACCTTTTAGAAGTTAAGCAAGACTAATCTCACCCTAGATTCTTCCTAAATTAAAGAAATGAATAATTTCATTTGTGTTTTGAGAAGTTAGCTCTAAGACTGTTCCTTGCTACATTAGCCACAACAATCACATTCTCTCCTCAGTAGATCTACCTTCAAAACCTTCAGCACATAGCTACCAGTATCTTTGTATCACCCACTAGATTTTTCAGATTTCTCCTCCCTAGCTCACAGCATATCAAATATTTCAATGGTCTTACCGTATCCTACACACCAATGGAATATAAGAGCAAAAAAGAAAAACTGAATCAAAACATCCACATTTACATGACAGCATATTAACCATGAGCCTCAAAGTCTTGCTTCACATATCCACCCATTCTCCAACAAATTACAGAGAGAAAAAAAATCTAAAAAGAAAAAACTAGCTTCACTAGACTGTGAGATAAAGTTGATACTGTACTAGAAGAAAGCAATGTTATGCCAGTTTTAAATTTCAGATTTAGAGAACCATTCAAAGTTATGACACACAAAGTCAGAACTACAACTTCAGATAGCACAGAGCTGTGTCATATGGCCTTCAGTACGGCCAACTTCCCCAGGTCTTAGCTTCCTAGACTACAAAGAGAAATAAATGACCCTTTAAAAGGGGTAACTGCAACTATGAATAGTGTTAAAAACTACTATCTGAACAGAAAGCATGACAGTTTAGCTAGCAGGTTGATGGAAATGATTCTCTTCCTCTACTCTGGCCTCACAAGCCTCCACCTGGAGTACCGCATTCAGCTCTGGGGCCCTAACAAAGAGGTAGATTTCTTAGAAGAACAGGTCCAAAGAGATATAGAGGGCGTGAGCACTTCTCTTTAGGAAGAAAGGCTGAGAAAGTTGAAATTGTCTGGCCTGAAGAAGGCTCCGGAAAGACATGATACTAGCCTTCCAGGACCTAAATGGGGATACAGGAAAGATGAAGAGGGCCTCTTCATCAGGAATTGTAGTGGCAGATGATTTTAAATGAAAGGAGACATTTAGGTTAAATGGTAGGTGGAAATTATTTACTCAGAATGTGATAAGGACTGAGCATAGGCTGCCCAGAAAAGCTGTGGGTGCCCCATCTCTGCAAGTATCCAATGTCAGGCTGGATGGGGATTTGGACAACCTGACCTTGTGGAAGATACCCACCCCTGTGGCGGGGGTTGAAACTAGATGATCTTTAAGGCCCCTTCCACCCCAAGCCATTCTATGATTCTGCAATTGCTTGTGTACATTATGTTGCCAAAGCTTCAATAAGAGGATGCAACACCATATTTCACAAGGCTACGCCATAATTCTTGCATACAGAACAACAGCTATTCATACACAGAAACCGTCTCAAAAAAAAAAAAAAAATTGACTGTTACGAAAAGCCTAGATAATTAATATTGAAAAAAAAATCCACTATGAACTAACAGATTCAAATACCATACCAGGGCAATCATATGATTTTGGATGGGAAAAAAAACAGTTAAGATACTCACACACCTATGCCATCTTGCATAGATGCAAGATTTACCTCTTATTTCCTTGGCTTGGTTATTCCTTTCATCTTGTACCACTCAATTGTCTGGGAAAGTACCAGTGAGTTTTTTCACCTTACAACCTCCAAAAAGTACCAACAATATTTATTTAAATAAAAAATAACTAATTTCATAATTTTATTTCTTCACTTCAGCTTTCACGTATGAACAGATACCTCCAAACATTCTAAGTCACAGCTGATTACATACATTATGTGTGAAAATCTATAGCATAAGTCTGCAGCCCTCCTGAAATAAGTGAATGAAGAATGCAACTCACCTGTAACTGCATTTAGATTACATTCAGGCAGATCTGGGGGCTAACCCTTGGAGCAATTCTAAAACAATGATAGCACAGCATGTCACAAAGCAAAAGGCCTGGGGTCAAGAACAACCTTTCCTTACCTAAATATGCATTTTGTTCAAAACAACAGGCAATAGCATGTGATCTGAAAGCGTTTAAGAAGAATCAAGTTGGGACAGTTCTCTAAACACTGGTAGCAAGCAGCAGAGAGTGAATAACTGCTCTTCTGATATTATTAGTTAACATAAATAAGGCCTAGAGCTTCAGCTAGCAGAGGTCAAGAAGGTAACAGTGCTTATTTTGAATGCTTTTACAATGGATAGCAGGAAATTAACAGAGTATTACTTCCTTACCAACACACACGAAAGGGAGACAAAAATCAAAGTATTTAATCCAGAAGAAAAGAACCCTTGGAATTTACTGTGAGCTGGTAACAGGTAGGCATGTAGCAAACACTCATGGAAGAAAAAAGAAAACAAGAAGGAAGCTTCCTTCCATTCCCCTTCACAACCTGCAAATACGCTAGTGACAGAACTTCAGAGTAACATAAAACAAGAAACCGATGAATGAAGAAATGGAAGATCTTCAACACGTGCCACTTCGAGACTCACAGACCCTACCACTTCCCTGACAGGAACCAGAACGAGAGCTGCTACCTTCAGAAGCCCATATTTCCCCATTTCCCTGCAGCTCTGGAAGCCCACTGCTTGCTGACAGCAGAAACAACGAACGGCAGGTGCGTTGGGGAACCACAGGAGCTGCTGGAAATGGCAGCCGGCTCCTTTTCCCTCCCTAAGAACTGAAGCCACGAAGTTCCCCCTTCTCCTCCAGAGCTCCACGAGCTGAGGCGCGTCCTGCAGACAGCTTTAACTTCGTGCTTGTAACGCGTGGCTCTGCTTACAGAAACTACCGTAAGCACCGAAGCACCACAGTACTCCCCAAAAAAGGCTTTCACCCCGTACCAGAAGCTGCGAGCGCCCCACACGGGACGGGGGCGGATCCGCGACGCACCGGAGAGCTTCGCACAGCCCCAAGGGAAGAAACGGCCCCTCCTCCGAAGCCGAGGGACGCGGAGCGGGCGGCGGGGCGTCACCTTCCGCGCGGAATGGGGAACGGGCAGACGCGCAGGTACCCGCGCGCGCACTGCACTCTTCCCACCTCGCGGCCCCGCCTGCCCACGCCCCCTTCTCAGACAGAGGCCCGCCCCCTGCGGCCGGAAGTGACGTATGCGGAAGGAGCGGGCCGTCCGGGAGTCCGTGCGGAGAGTTGGTTCTGCCCGCTGGAGCGGCTGTTAACAGCCGCCTGCGCGGCCGCTTCCGCGCCATGTTGCGCGGCTTAGGCAGCTGGCTGGGACTGGAGCGGGTAGGCGAGGAGAAATTGCTGGTGGCTGAGGAGGGAAGCAGCCCCGCGGAGGAGCCAGAGGAGCCAGGCGCGGAGCCGGCCACGCAGAGCCAAGAGCGGGCGGAGCTGCAGGAGGATACGGACGCGCTCCTTAGCCAGGCCAAGGGATTTGGCAGTGAGTGTCCTGGCCTGCCTGGGTCAGGCCTGGGGATGTCCCACACATGGCGAGCTGCGGGGGGCTTCGTGCCAAGGAAAGGTTGAAGTGAAAGAACAGCTTTTTTTCTTGCCTGATGTGCTGACGTGTTCCGGGAGCGCAGCGATGTGTCTGCTTAGAAATAGTAATAATGTAGCCTTAAAGCACTGAATCTCCCATGGTATAGTGAGAGTAAGGCAGACTGGCTATAGGAGTGAAGGCAGATCAGTTCGGTGCATAGTTAGATGTGAATCCCCTGGCGCTTCTCGTTGGCACTGAGCTTTAACTGAACTAAACAATTGCATGTTTTAGGTTAAATGCTGTTCGCAGCTCTGCACACTTAAAGAGCTGTCTTCTTTGTAGATAGTTACACCCCCAGTGTAGCTTGCTTAGTGATGCAAAGTAAAAACAATGTGACCAGAATATTTGAAAAGTAAGCAAATAGCAAAACAAGCCCTAAAACATATCTTTCCAGATGTGAATGATAATTTGGGTCAGGTCAGTTAATGTAGGAAATTATCTCAGTTACTTTCACATATCTTTTTTATTTTGTGTTTTCTCATATCATTGTTTTGCATCTCTTACATTTGTTAATGGCTGTATATGTATGCATCACCTAGATGTATTTCCCAAGATCTGGCAAGATGGAATTTTGTATACATCTTGTCCAGTCTTCCATAGTTCTTAAACAGTCCTATGTAAACTGATAAAGCCAGAAGGTTGAAATTGAGCTACTCCTCCAACATTGTCTCCACTATTTGTTTGCTTGGTTTGTTTCTCACAGATTCTTTTTAATTAACAATTACTGGTAATGAGATAGAGTTGCTATCTGTTCTGTGCCCTGTTAAATGATGCTTTCTCACTAGGTGTCAAAAGCCATTGTATAAAATACGTTGGATATTCAAAATATGAACCAAGCAAATGGCTTCAGGTGTTCCTTTTGGTTATCTCTTACTAAATGAACAGCATTTCTTTACCTGTTCTATTGTCAGTATGACAGAAGCAATGCATACGTATGAATCACATGCTTTGTGAGGTAGTGTGGATGTTTCTTTGATAGTTTATAGGAATGCAGTGTCTGTTTGATTATTTTGTTACTCATCTGTAGAAGTAGGGCTGTAGTTGGCTGTATGTAATAACTGTGCATTACTAGTGTAGATTCTTAGGTAAAGTGCTAAGGTTCAGTACTGTACTGAAGGTGTTCCCTGAAATTCTGGCTCAGTGTCTTCTGAGACATCAGTCTGAGGTGTTTCTGAGGTGTACATATCTTGAGCTTTCTGAAATGCAGCAAATTGTCTGTGTGGATTGGTCAGGTGTCTGATTGCTCTTGTAAGCACATCCTAATCTAGTCCGACTGTCCAGGAGGATACTTTGAAGTTTCAGAAAAAAAATATAGGATGCTAGTGATAAAAATATTTATCCTGTAATTTGCTGTCATAGTGAGAATTTGGTACAGTGATGTGTGGACTCATCGCCTGTGACATCAAAGAGGGTTGGGATGGGAAGGTTTTTTTTGCGTGGATTTGGAGGCTGCTCTTGTAATAGACGACTCTAAAGGTCTGACAGCCAAAGTAGCTGTGAGTGAGACTTTCGTAGCACATTACAAATTCTGCTGGTAAAACTGAAGCCTTACGTGCATTCTTTTTGCTTGTTATTATATCATTACAAAGGCTTAGAAAACTTTGTCGATATGAATCAGTGATAGAAATATTGTTGGATCGATTTTCTTACATAGGCTTCTAAGATGAAGTGTTCTTGGTCAATTGGATGTGGAAGCTTTGTTTTTCCATTACTAATACTATTCTTCTGAGGCTAAGTTGCTCCTCTTACTGAGGTTTGTTGAGTACCTTAGCATAAGAATGTTCAGTCCTTAATAGAAAAAGTTCAGGCCTTTCGGGCCTGAACTACTTTGCTCAGTGGTACCAAAGTATTGCTGGGCAGCAAATGCTTCAAACTTTTCCACCTAAAGCGCTTAAATATTAGAATAATAGAATGGTTTGGGTTTGAAGAGACCTTTAAGATCATGTAGTTCCAACCTCTGTTATAGGCAGGGACACCTCCCTCTAGACCAGGTTGCTCAAAACCCCATCCAGCCTGGCCTTGAATAATTCCAGGGAAGGGGGATTAAAAAGATTCCAGGGATACATAAAAGAACCAATGAAAGCCTGTGGGGAGGAAAGAGTCTAGTAGACTGTTATCTCTGTTATTCTAAAGGGTGGTGCTATATTTCTCTGTGCAAGAGGTAGAGAATAGACTTTTTTTTTTTAAATGCAATAGAAAGCATGTGATGGATGTAAAGCCTGATAAACAGATGAGAAAGATGCTAGCAAGTGCTAGGAGGAAGTTTAGTTTTAGTTGCCACAAATCTGTGATAGAAATAAGTTACAAATTAAAAAAAAAAAAAAAAACTTGGCTTGCTGAAGGACTTGGCTACACCTTTGCATTTGTCTGTGTTGATTTGGTGATAACATTAAGAATGAATACATGGTTCAAAGAACAAGGCAGCTTTCCAGAAGGTGGCGTGAATGTTGCAAAGTACCTCATTCTACCAGTGGTGAACAGCGATGTGTTAGAACAGTGCAACTACTTCTAACATCTTGAAGTTGTTGTTGTTGTTATAATTATTATTATTTACATTTCTAGCCTATAGGGAACTCGAATTTTTGTGCAGTTTAGATCTACCATTACTTCTTCACTTCTAACCCTAGAATTTTATTATTTACTCTGGCACTTATACTGTAACAGTGATATTACATGAATAATACATCTGATTAAAGTGCTTATGACATCATGTAATGATCTGAGAAGTAAATAGTGTGAGTGGTGTTTTAAGATCCTCTGTCATTAAAGTGGTATTTAATATTTCTAAAGGTTCCTGGCAGAGGTCTTGCTGCTTACCTTCTCACGTTTTTCTAACTCCTTTAATTAAGAACTTTGCAGTAGAGGTAATTGTCTTTGGTACTTAGCCCTGAACCTGTTCAGAGGAATAAACAGTGTCACGTTGTTTGTAATGGAGCTCTAAAGAGGACACTGAGTAGGGAAGAGCAAGCTTCCATCTTAAGAATTGTTGAGGAATCTGAAGTGTTCCTTTCCAGAACTTTCATGCATTTGTTGTCTCACTTCATGAGACAGTATTGTGCACGTTGATTTTCTACAAAATAGAACTGTTTTAATACTGTTGCTATAGTTACTTTATTACTTAAAGTCTCAGAAATAAGTGAAATTGTGAAAGATGCATTGTTCAGAAAATGTAAAGGAAAGCAGTGTATTGAGCTATTATGAATGTTTGATTTAGTAATCGATGTTCAAGTATAATGATCTGATGTACAGAAAACTTTGATCCAACTTGCAGCTTGATTATCACTAAAGAGTTTGTGAACCAGAAAAGGATAAATAGGATTTTAGCAGTTCTTTGTAGGTTGGAAGCTGGGTTAAATCATTCAGAAGGAAGACTTCAGTAGGTATCAAGTAGGTAATGTTTCAAGAGAAAGGAAAATCTAGTACCAGTCTTGGGTGAAGGGAGGTCTTTTTTCAGCTGATTTTCTTTTTGCCTATATTGAAGGTTACCTCTTCAATTTTGCCACTGCTGCTACTAAAAAGATATCTGAATCCGTTGCCGAAACAGCACAGACCATTAAGAAGTCTGTAGAAGAAGGGAAAATCGACAGTATCATTGATAAGGTATTTTATTTCCCAATTCTTTATCTGAAATATTTGCTTGCTTACTGTTGTGTTGTATATCTGGCATTATTATTACTATTATTATTATTACTATTATTCTCTGTAATAGAATTTCTTTAAGCTGGCTTTAGGAATTGTGTGTTTCAATAGCACATTTCTCCTGCCATGATAAATGACATCACCAAAATGTTCCTTGAGGGTAGAAGAGCAATGGTTAACTGTGCTTTGCTCAGTGCTGCACCAGTGCTCATTTCCTTCAGGATGTGGATGTACTGGAGAAAGACAATCAGAAATGGCTTCTGGATGAGGTTTTACAATATGTGGTTTAGTAGCTTGCAGTAGTAATGCTGATAGGAGAACAGTTGGACTAGATGATCCTGTAGTCCTTTGCAACCTTGTGATTCTATGTGAAAACAATATATATATATATACATATATATATACACACACACGCATATATGTATATGCTGAAGTAGGATGAAAGGCTGAACAAGTTGGAGTTGGACAGTTGGAGATGTCTGGGATGTAATTATTTTTCTTTTTCCAGTTAAGTGGGAAGAAATTATATAGCCTCTGTGTCTTAAATGCATCTCTGAAGCAAGATTCAGAATTAGGTCAGTTTTGTGGATATTGTAGAGCAAGGGCCTAGAGCTACGTGTGTATGTTTTTGTAAGATCAGGGAGTAAATGAAAAAGCATACTATGATCCTGCTCTTCTCCCCTGCTCTGGCAATGATCTTTTGCTCTCACAGCTCTTCTCTGCTGGATCCAGTTGTATAACTTGTGCACCAAGTGTTTTAACAGTGCTTCAGTCATGAACTTGGCAGGGGAAGGTAGAACAATCAGAAGAACACCTTGTAGTGTTCGGTTTGTGAGCAGAAGTAGCTCAGAAGGGGAAGGGAAGTGACCAAAAGCAACACAGGTGTGGTGAGTCTGTGCATCCGGAAGTGGCAGAATGCAAGATGGAGCCTGCTCCCTCCTCCTGCAGCTTTGTTTCATACACCCTTTTTGGGGAACTAAAGCATTGCCTTATTTGTTAATTTAAAATACAGTGAGTATTAAGTTCAGTTTCTTGGTATAATCAGTGTTCGTGTCATCTGCCAAATTAATAATTAAATGACATTTTAAAATTCTGTTGTGATTGAATTTTATCTCCAAATTTCATTGACTTTTTAGGGACAACTGTCTATGTATGATAACAGACTTTTGTTTCCTACAACAATATGTTAGAGTCTATCTAGCGCAAATCCATACGCTGGAAAAAAAGAGGGAAAATAGGTAAGAAGGTTGTTTGATAATTTATTACAGGGGTTGTAATGTTTATAAAACATACTGTAGGTACTTAGTACAGTTTCTCATGCCTAAACTTCAGGTTTTCTTCTTCTGGTAATGTGAATTCCCTGTTTTGACTAAAATGTGTGTATATGGAGAAGCAGAGTTACAGCTCCTGTAGCATTCTAATGCTTTTCTCTTACACCAAATAACATTTTTATTCTGTAAATAATAAAAATTCAGTATCTTGTAACTGGAGGGAACCTCAGCGATGTATTGTTATCATAGGCACTACAGTAGCTCTCTCACAGATGCTAACCTAAAGCCAGAATGCTGGATCACTGAATGAAATGTTCTTACAGTATCTCAAAGTAGGTTTAAATATTCACTTCTAATTTCCAGTGTCATTCCTGTTGTTTTTTTTCCTTCCTGTGCTTTCAACTACAAAACAGTATTTGCACTGTTACCTGGATTATGGCATTCCCGCCTCAGAAATCCCTAAACATTTCACTGTAAAATGTACAGTGCTGTTTTACATCAAGCACATGACTCTTCTGTGACCATTTACAATTTTTTCAATGCTGATTTCTGTATAGGATATTTCTGAACATAATCTCATGCCATACATTTTTTCAGCACTCAGCTAAGCACACATTCTGAAAGTCATACTTAGCAATTTGATAGGTCTGATTTATTGCGATGGGTGTATTTCATAGCCAAGTCTTGAATCTTACTACAGGGCCAAGGGTATCTTGAAGTGTTGGTGAAAGCAGGTGGTAGGTTTTGTCTCTATTTCATACGTAGAATGTATGTAAATATATGAACAGTATAAGTCTGTAAGCCGGGATTTGCCTTTGTGTTTTCATCTGCTGAACTTGATAAAACTATAAGTGTTACTTTGAAAGAGTGTGTGTGTCTATAATGTTTTACTTATTGAGGTTTCTTGATTTTTATTTTAGACAATTATTGGAGATTTTCAGAAGGAACAAAAGAAGTTTGTCCAAGAGCAGCAAACAAAAAAATCAGGTAATGTATGCTATCTTGAGCAATGCATGACGTAACAAACTAAAATCTTACAGGTAGCTGGATATTTGAGCTGTATCTAAGCACAATCCATTGGATTTCTGTGTAAGGAAACATTTGTATGGCCAAACTTATTATATCCTGTGGGATAGGAAGATGATTTTTTTAAGCAATGTCATTGTTACACTATCTAGTAAGATAATATTTTTTTAACCAAACTCAGCTTTTTAAAATCAACTAAAACATCAGTGTGCTGGCAAAGCTGATCTCTTACACTTGTTTTGAATTTTAAGTCTGTATTTACTGAAAATTATCATGCTGATTAACTTTCCTGTAAGCTTTAGCAATCGTATCATGCTTTCATAATGAAATAGAAAATGTGAGTTAGAAAGTGCATTACAGTGTCTGATCAGTTGCTGTAGGAATAGTGGTGCTGCTTATACTGAAGGCATAATTGCTCTTCTGCTTTCCCATAAGTCATTTGCTTTATAATGATCTGTGATCTGTGTACTATTGAGATCTGTGAACCTATTTGAAACTTTAAAATAAGCATTTCTTTCTACATTTGGCTTTATGACTGCATTAATCCTTTTTGATGTGTAACTGAATGCAATGATGTGTTACAGTTTGAATAATTATTGTTATTCTGGAAAATAGCTTTATTGTTAATCTAGAAAATACACTGATTTTAAATGGATCATGATGAATTTTTTCATATTGTCTGTAGGTAGTATGTGTGTCTTGGTTTTCTCTTGCAATGCCACTTATGTGATCATGCTGTCTGTATGTTGTATTTTCTGTATCTTGTCAGTAAACCTTGACATCTTCTAAAACATTTCTACAAGTTTCATGAAAATAGCTAGCTTTATTGATAGTAAAGGGGAGACAGATGGTCTAATGGAAAGACGCATTGGCATGAGAATCCATGTGGGTGGAAGAGCTTGCTTATGTCAGTTGTACAGGCAAAAAAGCATATTAAATTCACAATAATTATTTATTAACTGGTTTGGCTGAGCTATACTGTCTCTGCAGGCTAAATTTACATTGAAAATGAAGAGCTTTCTATACATGTAGAATAATTTTTGTATTTGTACAAAAAAGAAATATTGTGTAAGTATCTGTAAATGTACAAAGCAGGTCAACTGCAGTAGGTTTATTCCATGTATAGTCCATTGCAATCTATAACAAATTTTTAAATTATTTTTCTTCTTCGCCTGTTTCTTTCTTCTAAAGAATTTGTGTCCTCTGAGTGCTGGAAAATTAATATACTAGTACATTATTTTGAAAACTTAAATTAGGCGAAGTTTGCACATTTATAATGACTAGAAATTTCTCTTGGCAGTCAGATTACCCAGTGACGCAGCTTTTACCGCAGTAACTAAACTAAGAGACAGTTAAGTTCTGGCTGAACACATAGGGAACAAACCTCCATGTTTTGTTTTATAATGACATAAATCAGCAACTATTTAAAGTATTGTTTACCTCTGATAAATCAGGATCCATGATAAATCAGGATCAGCCTAGAGTGACCTTATGGAGATCTTATGGCTTGAGCTTACTTTAGGAAAAAGGAGCAATGAACTAACTTAGTGATGCAAGTCTGCTTATTTTTGTGACTTTTTATTTTCCTAAGTTGCACAAGCACAAATAATTTTTCCTCCTTTCCGTAACAGAAGCAGCAGTTCCTCCTTGGGTTGACAGCAATGAGGAAGAGACAATTCAACAACAAATACTGGCCTTATCTGCAGTAAGTATTCAGTTTACTGTAAGATCGACAATATGATTTTTCATTTTTATAGAAGGATTTACAGTTTTATGGTATGATAGAATTATGTGAGAAGTGGGATTATTTTGCTGGTCTTGTTTGTGAAAAGTGATATCCTTTTTCTGGTATCAGTTAATGACTGTAATATGTTCTTCAAAGGATAAGCGAAATTTTCTGCGGGATCCTCCAGCAGGTGTTCAGTTTAATTTTGACTTTGATCAAATGTACCCTGTTGCAATGGTGATGTTACAAGAAGATCAGCTTCTCAATAGGATGAGGTTTGATCTCGTTCCTAAACAGTAAGTAACTTTTTGATGGTTGTTACTGCATTTTCAGTGTGTCTGCAAATATGTGCATATTATTCATTTTTCCTACTTCCTTCAATTCTTTTGGTAACTACTTTCTCTGTATTTTATGTCTACCCATTTCAAATACATCAAATACTGCACCACTTTGATACAAAAAAAAAAAAAAAAAATCAAACCAACAAACCTGCTGCTGCATTTATCTTTGTCTTGGAAATAAATTTGCAATTTAACACAGCAGATCTATTAAAAATTAAGACCTCTCCCATACTGAAATCAGGGTTCTTAGTAGTTCTGAATTCTGAAATTCTGAAAAACAATCAAAACAAACAAACAAACAAACAAAACAGTATTATTGTAAGCAAGAGGAACAATGACAAATGCTCCTTGCTGTTACCACCTTGCAGCAGACCCCAACTAAAATATCCCTAAGTGTCCCAGAACTTAAAGTCTGTTCCAGTATGGCTTCTTGATCCCAGTTTTATTCCAGTTCTGTTCTCCTTTGTTGTCCAATTCAAGGTTCTCTCTCTAAGCTTGTTTCACAAGTCAGCATTCTTGTTATCTAAGAGTTCCCAATCCATGTCTGAAGATGGAAACAGGAGAAAAAAATACTTTTTGTGAGCTTTTCTGTCTTTAGTCTCTTTTTATAAAGCTGCCCTTCTCCTCATTCTTTCTCCCCCTTCCCTGCTCTTCTGTTTCTGTTCTGTCAGCTCTCTGGCATGTTGAAGGTCTTTGTCAGATCTGTCTCTGACGCTCTTGTCTTCAACCTTTGGTCCTGCTGTCCTTTCCTGCCCTGCCTCATTTCTCAGTTAGCTGGTTTTGATATTTTTCAGTTGTTTTGTTTGCCTGACTTTGGGTGGTTGTTTCCCAAATGGCACTTTCTAATTACGAAAGATCCCACAGGCATGCTGAAAGATAATGGAATATTTCTACTGCAATCTTGGACTCGCTTCTACTTGTAAATCAAAGATTACATTTGTGTCTGAGGTCTAAGGAACATATAGATAAAGATAGTTCAAAAGTAAAAGAATATTGAGTTTTTAGAGAAAGGGATGAAAATGTTAACAAACTCAGATGAATATAACAGCATGATGTTTTACCAAATTGTGTATTACTGCATGATGTTAAGGTTTTTTGTTTGTTTGTTTTTAAGAAATAACACCTGATTGTATATTAAGCCCAATGTAACTGTTGTAGAAGAGATCAAGATTTGTATAATTGTAGATTTTTTTAAAATTGATTAAATCACACATGTCAAAGTGACAGCTCTGCTTACTCCTTCCCTCTGTATGTTTCCTTTTAGTTCATTGCTAGATGGTAAGAGGAGCCATATTTCCATATGTAGTAATCAGTATCTGTTTGTTCTCTCTAGCGTAAAGGAGGAAGTGTTCTGGAGAAATTATTTCTACAGAGTATCCCTAATTAAACAGTCTGCGCAACTCACGGCACTTGCTGCTCAACAGCAAGCAGTAGGAAAAGAAGAGAGCAAAGGCAGAGAAGAGGATAGTCAACTGACAGGTATGGAAAGGATTTCTATTGTCACAGCTCGTTAATTTGTTTACTGACTGTATGTATCAGGTGCCAGAATTTTTATCCTGGATTTTATGTGAAATCAAGACTTCTCTCCCCATGCTCAGCCTGTTTGTCCAGGTGGGGAAGGGAGTTCTGAGTGCTTTTTAACCAGTTTTCCTATTTCAGCTAACTTTGCCATAACGGTGCAAGTCCCAAGAGATGAGATGCTGTACTTGATTTATTACAGGTTTCAGCCACTAGTGGTCTCTGGTGCACTATTTTGACCTGTCAGAAGCCAGGGGTAGCTTTGATTCACCTGTAAGACATCAGGCACTAGCCAACCCAGCCAGCTGGCATGCACTTTGCTCTCCTTTCTTTCCTTTTTTTTTTTTTTTCCCCCATAAGCCTCAGACCAGATGGAAATAAGTTAGTGATATGGGAGTATAATTACTGTGGTGGTGGAGGAAGATGTGTGTAGGACATGGAAAGGCATGCAATGTATTAAAGAATTGGAGGAAGATGGGTACATAGGCTACTTGAGATTCAGCCTGGACATGAACAAGCTAACTTAACATAGGCTTTCTCAGTTATGCTGATCAGTGTATATCAGTGTATCATTACTGATCCTCTTTTGAGTCATTGGGCATCTTTACTTGCACACGGACAAATTCTGAAAGCAGTTTACTCCCTAACTGCTTTAGGGAGTAAAGCAGTTTCTGGCTAAGACAGTGATAGCTTATAAAATCATAGTCTAATGAGTGCATTCACCATCCCTGAGGAATCTGCAGGTTGGGTAGGCATTGGGCAGGAGGAGGAGGCCTTTGCTGTACCTTAAAACAGATTTATATATCCTCCCAGCATCAAAAAACAAGTTATCAGATCCACCAGTGCTGGTGTTCTAATTACAGCCAGCTTGACTGACAATCAACTGATCAATGTCAAGCTGACTTCCTTCTCCCTCTTTCAGATATTATATCTTTCCATATTTTTATTTTTCCTCTTGAGTCCTGCACTGCTATTGATTCCATCTTTGTAAGACTCCTTCAGTCTGTAAATTCGCCTTTCTTATCTTCATATGTACTTGTTCACAGCCCTTTTGCACAATTTTGCTAATTTTCTGTGCGCCTTGAGCCAAGTTTACTCAGCTGGGCCTTGGTTCCTTGGATACAGGCAGATGAACCTTGGGATAAAGGGAGATTTATCAAGGGGTAACAGAGCTAGGGTGGCATGTTGCATAGAATATACTTGTGTCAAAAAAGAATTGTAGTTTCCTCAAGCTTTTTTCTTGTTTTTTAATGATTGCCTATGTTGTCATTTTGTCTCATTCTGTTTCTTTTGAGTTCTGTCATAGTTCATGCGTGTTAGCACAGGCAAGGTCCCCATTTAGAATGAACAAAACAGGCAATGGAGTCTTCATTGTATAGTTGTATTCTCACTGATATTTTGACACTGTTAAAGGTGCTGCCTTTGTTTCCACTTTCCCTGCCTCTGTGGCAGCTGTTTGAGCAGATACTCTCTGCCCCATTTATGTTATGCTGTTTGATTTTGTTTATTCTTTGAATCCTTTTGTCTTATTCCACTCTCATTCTTTTTCTTTTAATTCACACCTGTTTAAGTAATGTCCAAGTTGAACTTCTTTTCATTAGTGATGTTAGTAAAATCTACCCCTCTGATTTTCATGTATCGTGTAGCTCTTCATTGTCATGTAAATTTAGCATCTTGTCATAGGTATCTTATCAAGTTACATTTTACTTGCCCAAAACCATAATCATAATTTTCCTTTATTTTTTTTCTTTTGACCATACTTAATTACATTATTTGGAAATCAAACACCAACAATATTACTATACATCTTAACTGATATTTAGTATTTCTGATATTTTTGTCATAACATTTTTCACGTATTCATTCAGGTCTAACTCTTTTGCTTTTGAAATGTGGACCAGGAAGCCATGAAGGGGTCAACAATTATAAAGTATAGGTTAAGAAAGGTGAATAATTCAAGAAATCGATCTTGAAGACGCTAATTCTTTACAAATTTCATATCATTTGATGTCTGAGTACAGGAGGAAAAAAATGGTTGAAATGAAAGGAAGATGTCAACATCCAATCACTTGTTAGCAGGTGTAACTAGGAATAATCTTGCAGGGCTCAAGTTTTATGGAGGCTGCAGCTTGAAATTTTTTCCTCATGTAAAAGAACTAGTCTTTAATGCCCTGCACTAACTTTTTATCAAAGCAGGCATTTTCTGTCTTTACCTTTTGGTGCAGGCTGTAATTAGGTTTGTTTCCTAATTGTTCATGTCATAGTACTTTCACAATCTCACCATATTCATCTCCCATTTTTGTCACTTTCTGAGCAACTTTT
This sequence comes from Tympanuchus pallidicinctus, assembly GCF_026119805.1. Taxonomy (NCBI): domain Eukaryota; kingdom Metazoa; phylum Chordata; class Aves; order Galliformes; family Phasianidae; genus Tympanuchus; species Tympanuchus pallidicinctus. The sequence goes on from NW_026294659.1 coordinate 817,453, forward strand.
GTTCACTGTTGCTCCGTACAGGAGCCATCCAACTCAGGAAATGACTGGGATTCTCACTAACTGCACCTGTCAGGCATCTAAGTACGTTTACATCGCTTTGTTTCTTTTTTGATTTTCTTTGTTCTAGTAAGAGGTTGGGGTGATGGTTTTGGCTTGTTTCTATTTATTTATTTTTAATTTTGTTTCTTTTGGATTTTTCATTACTCCAACTGACAGGACTGTATTGTAGAGTGGTGACTGTCATCTCTGTTTTTTGTAGTCCCTTACAGTAGATCTTTATGGATTGGATCTTTTCGCTTACTGCTGTCTTTATCTTTATATAGTGGAAAAGATTGCATTTGGAAAGATCAGAAAACATGAAGTCTCACAAAAGAGATTTTATTCACTATTATTTGTAAGCATGTTGCTTGAGAAGTCTGGTTGCTATTAGTATGTTTCTCCTTACCACTGATATCTTTATTTGATTTCTGTTTCTGCATGTCATTGCTTCAGTAGACCAATTTTAGAGACAAGAAGGCCACTACTCTTGTGGCTGACAGTGTAGTCACATAGACAGAAGGGTTTTTGTCGTTAACTACAGTGCAGAAGGTTTCCCTTTCACAAGTTAAATATGTGCTTAAATTGACAGTCTTGAACTATGAGTTCGTAGAGCTTTGCTTTTTAAACAGTACAGTACTCAAATTTGCCAAGCCACAGCTGTTTTAATGGAAGTGTCTCGACTCTACAGGAGAGACAGAGCACCTGAACTTATTGAGCAACAGAACTGTTACCTCTGAGTCATCCAAACACTTGGGAATTTCCAGTCAAAGTTGCTGGGTTATACCCAAAGAGCTCTCTTCTAGTAGAACTTACCATTATGACTGAAAATGAAACATTTTCATTCAGGGAAAAAAATGCATCACCTTTTGACCTGTAAAGCATCTCATGTGATACAGAACACCAGTATAAAATATGCAAATGGATTTACTGCCCCAGTAACTATATTTTATCTAATGGCTAATATATATTTACCAGTCTTTAGTAAATAGTTTTTTTTTATTTCAACACTGTATAGGTTTGAAGAGCTTTGAATTGTTATATGTTACATGACTTTTTGAAGGTTGAATTCACTAATTGGAGGCTAAAAGTAGAAGTAATTGCCTGTTGGTAACTTCTCATAATGTTCAGTGTCTTCCCAAAGCTGACTCATGTCTATGAAATAGAATTAATTGCCTTCCATTTATTCTTATCTGTCTCCTCCTTGCATGCTGTTTTCAAAGGGTTTCAGGTCAGTCATGATAGTTAAGTGTGAATAAAAGGAAAGCATTCCATATTCTGACCTAGAAGCCACATGTATATATGCTCTGCAAAATAAATAAATAAATAAATAAAAAGCTAAGTTCTGCTCGCTCTTTTGGTAGAACTATTTACTATTGGGAATGAAGTTATCTTAGCAGCAGTGGAGGAGATGATGCCAAGCTAGAAGATCCAGAGCAGTGCTAATGGTCTGTTATTGACGTTGGACTGGTGCTTGGCTCAGCACAGAACTGCTGTGCTGCGTCTGCATGAGAGAAGGCATGGGGCCTGAGGCTCCTCTCTTTCCCAGTGCTGTGGGACTCTGTTGAAGAGCAACGTTTTGTGCCATGTTCTACAGCCTGCCTGAGTCAGGAGTAGTTTTGGATGCAGTATTGGGTACAATAACAGATCCTATGAAGATTAGGGAGGGAAAGGAGGAAAGAGGGTATGACAGAGCAGTGGCCATTGAGTAGATGAGCTTTACAAGCAGCGACAGCTACCAATTAGAAAATTATTATAATTAGAGCTGATCTTGGAAATTAAACCTGAAAAAAGTCCCTCTTCAAAAATCACTGCGTAAGCAGAAAAGATCCACCTGCAGTAAACACAGCTGCAAGTTCACAACTGCTTTGCATGTTTAAACAAAGTGCTAAGCAAGCACTTCATCACTACTGCAACTTGCCCTGTACATTAATTGTTCTTCAAGCCACTTGGCTCATTAGTGTGACTCTTCTACCTCACTAGCCATGTGGGAGAAAAGCTAGAGTGTTCTTTTCCTGAGAAAAAGATCTTTCCTCCTTTGTAGGCAGCCACTTTATACTATGCTACTAAATTAAGAACATACAATGAGTTTTATCAGAAAATTTGGAATAGCTTCTAGGGTTTGTTTTTCAGTGACTTCTGCCTGTGTGAAATAAGGTAAGGCTTTGGAGCGCTCTTCTTGCCTGGTTCACTGTGTGCACACAGATGCAGCCTGCTGTACCTAAGAGCTGTCTAATACCTGTGTCAGTAAAAGCACATAGGCAAGGGAGCTTTAAGTTTTACGGTAGGTGGTAACTGGATTTCTTGAGGAATTCTACACCTTTGTAACTTCAAAGGTCTTGCAGCATTTAATGCTATTGTGAGCATTTTATAGAAGGCATTCTTCCCCATTTCCAGCTATTCCTATTTATGTGGTTCTTTGGATTGTTTAGTGGGGCAGGAGGGTTCCTGGAATTTAACTTTGGATTCATAATAAGAAAATAATTTGCTGAATTTGATTTACTTAATTAAAGACAGAAATTTGTGTTGCTGTTTTTGCTTTTGTTGCAAATGCTTCACCTATAACTGAATTCAGCCTTTGACCACCAGATTTCCCTTAAATTTAAAGTAAAATGTTTCCTTCTATACTTAATAGCTATTTAGAATAAATGAGATCTTTAATATTAAAATGTAATTACTTTTTTTCCTTCTTGCTAGAAACAATACGGCCAAAAACACCACCTGTAACAATAAAACCTCAGATAAAATCTCAAGAGGTAAAAACGCTTATATTTTATTTGCTATTTGTTATGTGAAACTGCCATTCAGTAGGATGGATAATTACTTAAATAAGTTGTGATATGAAACTATAACAGTATCTAACAGTCTGATGTTAACATACTGCTGTTCTGTTGCGATACTCATTTTCAGTAGTAGAAACAGCAATGTATCTGAAGTATGCTTTCATTAATATCCTGCATGTTATAATAATAAAGATATTTTGGTTTTTTCATCTGAAGAAACATTTCCAAAATGTTGAGAGTAGAAGGTTTCTATTACATTTAATCACAAGGGATGCCTTCATAAAAATATGTGCTTATACTATGTTTTGTCCAGTGTAAAGTACAGGAAATCTAAATCATACATTGCCATAGCAATACTACCTTCTTGCAACTGCAGGAGTAGCTTTGATAGTACAAAACCTTTAACTTAGACACCTAATGACCCTTGTTCATTTCTGGGTCATAAAATCAGTGCCAGAGAATACTGTTGGCAAAAGCAGAGCTGTGTAATATATTTGGTTTTATTTTATTTTATTTTATTTTATTTTTGTCTATAACTAAAAGGCAGTCATCTGCATGAGTAAAAGTTTATATTGGGGCCATTCTGTGTCTGACTTTAAGGATAAGCTTATATAAAACTGTCTTATTACAGGATGAGGAAGAGATTTCCACAAGTCCAGGTGTATCAGAATTCGTGAGCGATGCTTTTGATGCCTGTAATTTGAATCAGGAGGACCTAAGAAAAGAAATGGAGCAATTGGTGCTAGAAAAAAAGAGAGAAAAGACTTCAGTAGTAGAAGGTAAAACTGCTAGTACTTTCTGTCTTAAATGCAATAATTCTAAAATAGGTTGACTTAAATCTATATATGTACCATAATTACATTTAGGAAAGTAGGTTTGTGACCCTTCTTCAAAAATGAATGAAATTAGTGATAATTCTTTCCACAATCAGTGTCGTGTGCAGAACGTTATTTGTGACAGGTTCCAGTCCAAATAACAGTTTGTAGATGGCTCTTTCATAAAAGTGTCTACCTTCCTCCTCCTTTTCCTCTTTCCTAGATTCTTATCTGCATGTAATTTTTCTTTAATTGTGGGTAAAATACATTATTTGGAAATCAGGCTTTTGTTAAACCAAGTATTTGCTCCAGTTGTGAGTTTGCCCAGTGCCTTTGTTGTAAAAGGCTTACATGCGTGCATTTGCAACGGTTAAAAATTAACAAATAGCTTTGAGTAAGATGAGGGGAAAAATGGGGCTTATTCTAAAACAGTGATCCAGAAGAACTAACGTTGGTGTCAAATGGATGAGAACAGTCTATAATGATGTGACTTTGGCCATACACATTGAACTATTTGTAATGAAGACACTTCTATCAGTAGATAATTATATTTTTCAAACTTGCTTTCCAGCGTGTTTTGGACATTGCAAAATCTTTGTTTTCTGAAATTGTTGATTTTTTATTTTTTTTTCTTTTTTCAGTAAATAGCCACGCTTGGGGAAATTGTTTTCTCACATCTAGGTTTTTAGATGGAAGTGTTTCAATAAGAGTAATTTGTTCAGATAAATCTCAGCTGGCCTTACTGACTTGGACTGTGGAATTACCCACCTTCGTATCTAGGCTTAAGTTCTAACCAACACGTAACACATCAAAAACCCACCTCCTCCCCCATGATCTTTCATATCACAGGCAAAGTTAATTAAACAGATTAACAACACAGGGAGTGCCTTCTGACTCATTTTCTTTTTGCCCTGAGGTATGAAATATGGTTACCTTTAACCTGGATTAAATGGGTTTGCCTAGCTACAAATGTCAGTGAGAAGAATACCAGCTATATTTAAAACTATCCACAGTATTTGATCCTGATTTTCTTCTTAACAGTATATTCAACAAACTTACATTCATTTTTTTTCCAAGTAGCACAGCTTCTTCCCACACCAAGATTTAAAGGCTCAAAGTGAGACTGAGTTGATATTAAATTGCAAGTCTGTAGGAAATTAGTTAGCAAAGGGACACATGATAAAACTGTTTTTCTCTTATCTGTGGTCAGTCAGAAGATGAAGATGGAATTTCCCATCATGAAGTTTCTTTAGCTTTGAAGAATTATTCATAAAGTTCAAGAGCGAAAAGACAGACTCAGTGCAAATTAATCAAGTTTCTAGTTTTATATAAATAATGTGTGACAATCAATTTTGATAGTATAAGGTGTTGCTTATCTCTTGCAGAAGAGACTGCTGATTGGGAAAAGGAATTACAACAAGAGCTTCAAGAGTATGAAGTGGTGACAGAATCAGAAAAACGCGATGAAAACTGGGATAAAGAAATAGAAGAAATGCTGCAAGAAGAAAATTAAGCATTTTCACAAAATCACTGTAACTCCAAACTTTTCCTGAAAACGGATATGGATTTCCTCTTTCCTATTCTGTTTCCTAAAGACCTTCGAAAGACAAGAAAATATACAATTGTATAATTCCATATTGGGATACAACCAGTATTTCTGTTCTTTATATGAGCAATATCTGAACTTTATTCTTTTAAATGAAAGAAAGGAGACAGACACTGCAGGTTATATTCTAACAAGTAAAAATGATAACATGAAGCAACAGTTTAGTTTGAGGTATTAGGTGATCAAGAAGCTCTGCAAGAGTTACAAGTCTAAGAATCTCAAGTTAAGTTTGTCTACAACCTGTTTGGGATGTAGAAATGGATGTTGTACATAACATTGTCCCTGAAAATAACTTTCTTTGCTTTTACACTCTGAATCCTGTATAATCTGTAAATGTGTACTATTTTCAGTTTCTTGTAGCTAGTAGCTTTCATGTGTATTTAACTTCTCCTTAACATATGTAGCCAAAGAATGTATAGAAGACCCCAAAAATAATTTCTGATGTTTAAAAAAAAAAAAAAAATTCAGGCTTGAAAAGAATTGCTCATTTATTATTGATCAGATATGATTAGTAGGCAAACATTCAAGCATTTAAATAAGAACCAAGTTCCTACCTGCTTGAAAAAACTGATGTTTTTATTAAATTGTCGTATTGCCTTTCTCCACAGAGAGAATTGGCTTTAATGCTTCCTTTGTTCAATGACTGTTCTGTTTCAATTTAATTTTGCTGAGGAAGAGCAAATTGAATGTTTCTCTTTACTTTAAGTGGTGAAACAATTATGTAGAACTTTGGCTGGTTTGGACATCTTTATTAAATATTGTAGATATGTATAAAATCGGCTCATTTATTTGGAAGGAGGGCATATTGAGGGGAAGACATTTCAGACTTATGCAGATCTCAGAAGTATCCTTTCACACAGTGTGTAAGACATGGAATTTAAATAAAAATAGTTTTCTTTAAGGGCTTTTTCAATTTGTGTTAGACATGGATATTTCCTGTAGTTTTATCATTAAGTCAATTTCTTTAGATGTATAAATGAAAAGTTTATCGTTCTGCTTGCCATCTGTATCATAAGCTGCGTAAAGGAAAATGGGTAAAATGCAGTAGGATCCATTAACCACAATTGAATTATAGGCATGTTACTTACAGAAAGTAATTCAGTAATTCTGCACAACTTTTTTGTGAAGAGATTGAGAAAGTTTATAGCTGTAATTATTCAGGCCATGTACATCCTGAAAGGAGCCAAGTAGTTTGAACTGCTGTTTCACTAAGAAAGTACTAGTCAAAATCGTCTCAATTACCAACTTGGACAGAAAGCCCTCCTATAATTTCCATCATGGTAGACTTTTTCAAACATGCAAATGTTTGGTTTCTCAAATTGTTTTCATTAGTTCTATACATTTTCCCAACTATAAATCATCTTAAGAAAAGTTTTTTACAGTGTTCTTCACTTCTAAGGTCCGCTTTCCCTTCTAGTTCATAGATATGAAGTAAGTCATGTGGTACTGTGGTAATAAAGAGGTGGTTTCTTTACAAGGAGAGTGGTTAGGCCCTGGAACGGGCTGCCCAGGGAGGTTGTGGATGCCCCGTCCTTGGACGTGTTCAAGGCCAGGTTGGACGGGGTCCTGGGCAACCTGATCTGAATGTGTACGTTTGGTGGCCCTGCTAGGCAGGGGGGTTGGAACTACATGATCCTTGAGGTCCCTTCCAACCCGGGTGATTCGGTGATTCTGTGTAGGATGTCATATCGGGAATTAAAGTACCACAGATGCTGTGACTCTGTTATGCTCACTAATATTTAGACTATTCAATGTTTAATGCTTACTCTTAAATTTTGGCAAATGCTTACAGGCTTAAGCTGGAGGCATTAGGATATCTGCTTCACCTTAGGTTGGATATTAGGAAACACTTCTTTACAGAAAGGGTTGTGAAGCAGTGGAATTGGCTCCCCAGGGAGGTGGTTGAGTCACCATCCCTGGATGTGTTCAAAAACCATTTGGATGTAGTGCTCAGGAACATGATTTAGCAGAGGGTTGTTAGTTAGGGTAGGATGGTTAGGGTGTGGTTGGACTCAATGATCTTTAAGGTCTTTTCCAACCTGAGCAATTATATGATTCTATGATTTGACACAACACCTACCACAACTTACAAAACCCTGCTATTTTTGTTCTTTCAGTGGCAGATTTTCAATGGATGATTCAGAGCTCAGTATCACTGCTCTAACTTTGTGATTTCTTGAAAACCAGTCTGATTGTTCCTGATGTTTTCAAATTAATCACCTTTTTATTTGCACAGGGTTTGTACATCATGTATTATCTCCCTTTTCATGTAAGCATAGCCTATATATTCTGGTTATAGATGTAAAACACAATCTTTCAGAAAAGATCATTCCTACATAAAAGTGCAATGAAAAGCCAGTAGCTAAGTAGCTCTGTGTTTGAGAAGGCAATCATGTAGCAGGGCTTGATCTGATTGAGCTCTGCCACAAAAAGTCTTATCAAAAAGCATCTTAATAATCTCAAGTCTGTATATCTGATTTTAACCCGGAAAGCTGTAATAATTTTTTGTAGTCCTGCATAGTTTTCAGGACTGTTTTAGCTTTACAAATATTTAGCAGCTTTAATTGCACTTTACCAGAAAGTGTCTGTTCCACTTCTGTAGTAACAAGGTAAACATAAGTTGATCTGGACTGGAGTCGTGTGGATGGTAAAATACAGCAAAAGAACAGCAGTGTGAAACCAAAGGGAGGTGGGAGGTTGTGGAGCTAACTAATAGAATATTAAACTGTAGAGATGATGTAACAAAAAAATTTAGTCATTTAAAACATTGAGGAAAAACAAGCAAACTTTTTAAATCATTTTCTTCAGAAGAAATTAAGCTGGAAGATTTTGGAATTAACCTTTGTGAAACAAAGAGAAGATTGCTTGGGAGCGATTCAGGTTAGCATGAAATAAAAAGCATAGCTTTATTAAGCCATTGGTAGTCATTTAAAAAAAAAAACAACTGTCATTTAAAAAAAAAAAAAAAAAAAAAAAAAACACAAGCCCTTTCAATTTCCAGAGTTAAGTAAAAAATTTTGATTACTTTATCTGTTCATTTGGATCATGAAAGTATTTTTCTCTGCTGTTTGACGTCTTCCCATTAAGTTGATGGGGTTGTGCATGTAGTACAGCACAGTATGCCAATTTTTACCTCAGGTATTTACAAAAATAACCCTATGTGCAGGAGTGTATCACCTGATTGTGAGATGCATCCTTGAACTGCTGGACACTCCAATACTTTTGACTTTTTGACTTTGCAACAGCTGTTACTTAAAGGAAGGTGAAGTGCATCTGGTTAGTTACCAACGCCCTGAGAAGCAATAGCAGCCACGCTGTAGAACATGCAAATACAAATGTAGGTATTACTGTACCTAAACATATTCAGGGACTCACAAGGTACTTTGAAGCTGTTGCTTTTAACTAAACAGCACTGCAAGAGGAGGAGTAACCCAAATAATTATCATTAGTTTGTCACTGTCATTTTTAACAAGACAGCGCTCTGCAGAACTTCACTTGAAGAATGAATCACGCTTCATTTTGTAAAAGCGTGCTTTTCATTATGGCACAGACTGTGAATAGTTTTCCTTTGCCAACTCAGGGATTCATGAGGCTATGACAAACCTTTCCAGATGTTCTTAAGACATGTGCTTTATCCAAAACCACATGGATAGAAAAATTACTTTATCTCAATGTCTGTGATCCTGTCAAAGCAGGGAAAGCCAGAAGAGAAATGCAATTAGTTAAGGGGCATATATAAAATTGGGTAAAGATTTCATACCTGTTTTGATACGTGATGCTATAAATAAGACAAAGATAATTCAAAGAGTGTGCACTATTTGAATTGTAAGCATGCACCAAACCTTAATGCAGCAATTGCTTCTCTTTATTTATTATCTGAAGTGCTGGATTCCATACTCTAACGTGGACGCTCAGAGCTAGATAAAGTTACTGTTTCTCTATGTTTTCTGTCCCATTGAGCAGAAATGACCCAATTTAACAGCTAAATAATGACTAGTGAATACATCGATTACATCTAGCTGCTTCTCCTGCTGATTTCAGAAATGTTTGTGCTGGCTGTGCACTCTTTTGTAATGTCGATGCCTGCAATTTAAACATCAAAGTTTTGCTTTTGCTGTATCATCACCAACTTGCATCTTGTATCACGTATAACAGGACTTTCAAGCCCATCATGTGTTGGGTAGATGAAAAATGCTACTCTGAGAGCATTACTCGGGCAGAGAGAAGCCCTGGCATACCTTTAGTGTGGATATGGAAACAGTGAACTGTCTTGGTGGGAAGCAGCCTCAAGTAGTGGGAATGTGAATGAAAGACCTGGCACCGTTTCCTAAGCAGGCAAAAATACTGGAGCATAGGATCAGTAAGGTGAAGGAACTGGCAGAGCAAGCACGCTGTGTCTGTGTCAGCTGAGTGGTGACTGAGCTCCTGCTGGCCCTGAATGCCTGCAGGGGAACTCATGAAGATGTCTGCCTTGAGACAACTAGCCATTTTTGCGTTGGTTCCTGGCCACTGAGTTATTACCAGTGGAGGTGGCTGAGCTGCCCATCTTGGGAGACTGAAAAGTAAGGGTGTGATGGGGAATCTGCCTTGGCTATGTGAACTTCAGTGCTGGCAGGTGTGAAAAACAACATGAGGGTCAGGCAGAGCAGGGTTAACTGGATTCTCAGACCGATCATCCACTCAGGCATGACTGAAGACTTGCCTTTGGGTGCCCATGAACGACATCTGTATTCTCCTTCAGAAAACATTTGCAATAGCCTGTAACTGGCAATAATTCTTACCAGTACAAATATCCAGCTCTTTTTTCCAGGTCTTGTCCCTGAGCTTTGGAGCCCTCACTCAGGAATGGAGGTGTGACATCAGCAAGGAGCACGCAGGAGAACACACCACTCAGATGACACATGCAGCTTCTACTTTTCTGTTCTACTCCTCATCCCATTCTTTATGCATCCTGGCATCTTGCTTGTTTTTTTAATTACAGCTGAGCATTAAGCCAGTAGATGTTTACAGGACTGTTTAGGTAAGGCCCTAGGATAATTTCTCTGTCATCATTTAATTTTAGGACCTTGTGAAGTAAAGGAGTGGTGACTTGTTTGGTTGCTTTTTTTCCTTCCGTCTCCCTCCTCCTTGTTCTTTTTTGATTATTCATTTTGTGAAAAGTAACAGCGGAAGAAGTTCAGTTTCTATTTGGAACCAGGAAGAAAGTATTCCAAAGAAGAGCCTGGTTGTCTAAAGCTTCTTGAAGAGATCAGTGGAAGCTGAAAAGTACAGAATCAAATTTACTTCTGCATTTCAACAGTTTCCTCCCAGCCTTAAACGTAGTAAGAACGCTGTAAGAAAAGAATTAATGCCTTTATGTCACAGTTTTACCATCGGTAAGTTTTTAAAACGTTTTGTTTTAGTTATGATCAAGGTGTTGTCACTGATGAGCTCAAACAACTTTTGGGTGGTGCTGCGCGGAGCCAGGGGTTGGACTCCGTGATCCTTTGCGGGTCCCTTCCAACTCGGGATATTCCATGAATGAAACACTCGAAAGGAGTCGAACGGATTGTTTACGTGTGCCCAGTTCGGAAAGCAGCACTATTCTAAAATGTGCTAACAACCACGTAGCTTGGCTGCAGTTACGGGCTGTGCTCGCAGCGCCGGTGCCGGCTGCCCGCCTTGCGCAACGCGGCACCTGACAGACAACCGGGTCAGCCCGCGGCGCCGCTCGGCCGTCCCTTCAAAGCGGTGACGAAGGCGCCTCAGAGCGTTAATGGGCACCGGGAGGCGGAGCAGAGCCGGGAGCAGGGAGGGAGCTGCTCTCCCGTCGCCACCAGCCCGCGATAAAGCTCTTCGCCCCGCAACCGCGCTGCGAGCTTCAGCGGCCTCCCGCCGTCCCGCGAGGGGCTTCGGTGCACCGCTAAGACTGCGTCTCCCAGAGTTCCCGACGGCGGACCAGACGGCCGCTCCGGGTATGCCGTGCTCGGCCCCTGGCGAGGAGCACGCCGGGAAGCGCAGTCCGCTCGCTTCGGGGAGCCCCATCGCTGCCGGGGGAGAGAGCCGCGCTCGGGCCGGGGGGAGCAGGGAGGGCGCGAACCTCCCACGTGTGGCGGAGAGCGGCGCGGCGATTGGCTGTCGGCGGAAAAGGGGCGGGCGTCCGGGAGAGCTTCCGGTGCGCTCGGCCGAGCAGCTTGTTTGGATGCTGCCGTCACATCATGGCGACGCGCGGAGCGGAGGCAGCGCGGGGAGGAGGCAGCGGCGGCGGCGGCGGCGGCGCGGCGGGACGGAACCGGCGCCACAGTCAGGGTCGGGGAGGCGAGGAGGCGGTGGCGGGCGCCAGCGGCAGCCCGGAGGTGAGAGCGGCGCGGCGGGGAGCGCTCCGTTCTGCCCCCGCCGGCTCGCGGCGCCTCGCTCTCCGGCCCCACGCGGCCTCCGCGCTCCGCGGCGCTCTGGCTGTGGGGGCGGTGCCGCTCTCGGGAGGCCGCGCGTCCCCGGGGGGCGCCGCGCCGGGCTCGCGGGGCGGGGTTTCTCGGCGCCCCCCCGGCTGTTCCGCGGACGGAGGCGGGGCGCCGCCTACCCGCGCGCGGGGGCCGCTGGCAGCACGTGGTGGAGCCGGTACCGGTCGGAGGCTGTGCCCCCCGCCCCTTCCCCAGAGATCTTTGCTCTGAAGGGATGCGTGGCTTTGGTCCGCGAGGAGGCAGGTGGCTTGTTTAGCCCTGCCCTCGTTATCGGAAATCGCAGCATCGCTTAATTCGCACGGCGGTACGGAGTAGAACTCAACCCCCTTGAAACATAGCAGGGAGTATTGGGTAATTTCTACTTCGAGTATCTTTCAAGAACTAAAAGTCGTCTGACAGTCTCTTGCAGGTGTATTCCCCCTGTTGGAGTGTCTTTCTTTGTAGGTTCCTTGTGCTGTGCTTTCTTGGGACTTAAGAACTTGTCCGCCAGCTTTCTGCAGAAGTGCAGATGACAGAAAAACAATTTAGAGTAAGAAGGAAGTGAAGCATCTCTGTGGGAAGTGATTCACGCTGTATTTATTAAATATTTTTTAAATTAACACCTGTCTTAGGTGCTTGCATTAAAAAGCACTGGTGACACGTGCAGCAGCATGCTCTGTACGATTTGCATATAGGCCTTGGGTTCCAGCAGTGAGAATTTTGTTAGAGCTACAGGAAGTGTTTTCTCGTGTCGGTTTTTGTTGTTGTTGTTTGGTTTTTTTTTTAACCAAAATAGTGCTTTCAGAGCACCGGAAGAAAGGATACAAATCCACTCTTGTGGTAAATCAATATTGAGGCCGTGGAGTGTGTCCAGAGAAGGGCAACAAAGCTATGGGGGTCTGGAGCAAAAGTTTTATGGGAAGCAGCTGAGGGAACTGGCATTGTTCAGTCTGGAGGAGGCTCAGGGGAGACCTTATCACTCTCTACAACTGCCTGAAAGGAGGTTGTGGTGAGGTGGGGGTTGGCCTCTTCTCCCAGGTAACATCAATAGGGTGACAGGGAATGACTTCAAGCTGTGCCAGGAGATTCAGGTTGGATATAAGGAAAAATTTCTTCTCAGAAAGAGTGGAGAAGCACAGGCTGCCCAGGGTGGTGGTGGAGTCACTGTCCCTGGAGGTGCTCAGGAAACGTGTAGATGTGACACTGAGGGACACGGTCAGTGGGCATGGTGTGATGGTTTGATTGTTGAACTAGATGACCTTGGACGTCTTTTTCCAACCTTAGTGATTCTATGAAATAAAAAAGCTATCTTTGAAAGCTGGAGTTCTGTGTGTCAAGGCCACTGAGAGAGAATGCAGGAAGAATGGAAAGGGCACCAAAACAAGGACCTTGAGCAGAGGTATGAGAAAATCTAAGTGCCTGAGCCAATATTAAAGGCTTAAATGTAAGGCCAACAGCACTAGTAACATAGTACTTCTAATATTTATGAAGAGAAATAACACAGTACTTCTAATATTTATGAAGAGAAAATATTGTCGTTCAAGAATTTGTTTCTTAACGTTCCTCCTGCTGTGCTGGGACACCTCACCTTGCAGTGATGATGAGTAACACTGAGGTGGAGGCCTCAGTCCAATGTTCTGAAGGCAGATAAAGGAGTGCTGAGAGCATCACTCTCAGTGTAATGACAGGGCAGGGTGAAGTACTTGTTGGAAATGACTTTATGACCTCACAGCTGAGATCCCTGTTCAGAGGGGAAGCCGCCTCAGAGGCCATCATTTTTCTCAGAAAGTTGTAATTAAACTGCGTGGCTATTTAGGTTAGTGAACATAGCATCCAGAAATATGACGTGGAGAAGCGAACTTAATAAACTAGTCTCGTGGTCACAAGAGCACTTGGATGCTAGAACAGTGGATGCTGGAAGGTGCACCTGCTGTAAAATTCAAGCTACAATTTTGTGGCATACCAAAAAGCTATTTTTTCTGGGAGGGGAAAAAAAAAAAAAATTACCACCCAAAGTGACTTTAAACTGATTTTTAGCACAGTCCAGTTATGTTAAGTGAAGTTGTCTTGAGTATCTATGGTGAGCAGAAATCTATTATATGTGTTTTCAAATTGAGTTTTGGTGTGTTAGCAAGTAAAAGTGAAATGCTGGGATGGTAGAAGCCTAAAGCTTGTTCTGCTCTGTAAACCCTTAGGTTAAAGTGCTATACTTGTTGGCACAAGATTTTAGTGTAATTGGTTGGTTATGTGCATATGTTCTTCTTGAAGCTTCTGGGATGTTTTTGAAAAGCATTAACAGCTCTGAAGGCAGAGGTTGTAAAGGCCTTCTTACATTATGGACCATCCGTTGCTATGGGGAATGTAGGAAATGCTCTGGTTGTTTATTTTTTTCGGGTGCTTTGCTAACGTTTAGGAGAAACAGGAAGTTATGACAGCTGCTAATTAGGATCTGTTATTAAGAGGTACAGAGATGCAAAGTATAGGTAGGTTAGTACCCAACAATATGCACAGAGTATTTTTAGATAGAACAACATGGTACTTCGTAGGTACTGGAACAGAAAAGGATCTGCCCACATTATGTTTGCCCATGGTAGGATAGGCTCAGTGTAGGCCTTCTCAAGTAGGGAATGTTACTGCAGTGGCAACATAGAATTTGACATAGAATAACACTGGCTTAATGCCTTGTGATCATAGGCAGTTTCATAAGTAGGGTGCCTGTCTTTGTGCTCTCACCTTTTAGGTGCAAAGCAAGGTAGAGTCTTTCTGATACGCACCTGCTTGATCAAGGCGTGAGTTGAGAGAACAGAGCAGGCTGCTGACCTGAAACTCTGGGGTTTTTCAGCAGGAGTGCTGTTAGGAATATTCTTCCTGCAGGCATCCTCAAGCTGCCTAGCCCTGTCTTAAATGTCTTAAAGATGGTTGTGCTTATTCTGAAATATCAGTGTTTGTAATAGCTGGATTCACAGCTACATATGTAGCAGGTATTTTACTTGTAACGGAGGAGTTTTAAATTTTGCTAAATACTTTTGAAATATTGCAGTATAAAGTCCTGCATCTGTTGTGCAGGATGTTCTTTTCTTACTGAAAGTCTTTAGGTATACAGTCTTACTCAGGTCTTTCAAATTATAATCCGTGTGTCATTAAATCTGCTTGGAAGCTGGCTGTAACCTGAGTGACCGTGGTAGCAGCTAAAAATGTAGTAGTAATTTCAGTAGCTGGGTTTTGGTGGGGTGGATTTGTTTTGTTTTTATGCAGTCAGTACTGAATCAGCACTATTATACAATGCACTGTTGGAAGTGCTCTGTTCTGGCTGGAATGTTAAACTGAGAAGTTCACTCGTCTGATTAGCATGAATTTTGGAGGGAAAAAGGTAATGGTTTGGGTTGTTCTGTCCATTCCTTCAGTAAGAGGGACAATTTTAGCAATACTTATACAGTGTAGACCATAACATTCTCAACGTGGCAGTTGTTACTTATATACTTCAACCAAATCTGAAATTATTTGTACTTTGTGTCTGAAGAGCAGAGTGTAAAAAGGCTGCTGCAGATCTAAAGCATGCATGTCCAACCCCCAAGTCTTATGTTTTCGTTGTTG
Organism: Tympanuchus pallidicinctus; assembly: GCF_026119805.1. NCBI lineage: Eukaryota > Metazoa > Chordata > Aves > Galliformes > Phasianidae > Tympanuchus > Tympanuchus pallidicinctus. The sequence goes on from NW_026294659.1 coordinate 832,706, forward strand.
TTGTTTTTTTTTTTTAATTTAAAACTATTAGAAGTTTAACTTACATGCATGGACTGTGTATTGTATTTAATATGTGGCCCAACATGATTCCTCTTCTCTCAGTGTGGCCCAGGAAAGCCAAAATGTTGGGTATCTACTCTCTGAAGTGACAGCTTGCAACGCTGAAGTGAAAATGTTGTTAATCATTATCAGGAGGTCATCTAGCTGTTAGCATTTGTGGCACCTGTCAGGCAGTAATAGACTCCTCGGTGCTTAAAATGAAAAATAAACACTTTCTAATTTAGGTTAAACACATTAGAGTTTGTCTGTGTTGCCCCATTGCTGTCAGTCCTACTAGGATTTATGAATGTCAATTTGATGGGATTTGAACTTGTTTTTTACTTAGTCTTGTATGTAATCAATCAAGTTGTTGGTATTGCTGCTAGAACCCTTTCTCTAACCTATTCTAGCCCATCATCACCAGTTCCTAATTATATTTAAGCCAAGAAAATTGAGTATTAATACCAAAATGGTTTCCTGCCATGCTGTGCTTCAGCTTTGGATGAAGCATGCTTGCTTGTCAGTAAGATTCAATTTGTTCCACGTTCATTGGAAAACCAAGAAAAGCTTGAAAAGCTCAATAGTTGCTTTCTTTCATTATTGGAAATGTCATGCTATTATTTTGAAGTCTATTTGAAATGTACAGGGCACATGCACACCAATCTTGATCCTCAGTTTTCTGGGGGTGACTGCTACCTTCTCTGCTAGACTTGGGAGAATGAATCTGATGGCCTCATGGCTTTTTTTTTTCCTTTATCCAAGAATAGAGAAGCTCCCGGAATTGAAGGATTATTATTGTCAGTAAAGAATTGGGCTGACACCTAATTTGACTTCTAGAAAAAGCTCTGCTGAATTAATGAGGTGTTCACTCAGCAAAGCTGCCAGGTGCTTTGGAACATGCGTATAAACGCCAGCTCAGAAATGAGGGATATGTAAGGTACTGAGGCAGTGTGCTAGCAGAGTGGGTGTTTTTCAGTCCCTGGCCACATATGTGCCCCTGCCAGTAGCTTTTCACTTTTCCTCAGTAGAAGAAGGAGTTTTCATGGATGAAAATAGCTTCTCGTGGACGCCTTCTTGCTGACGGTGCTCTAGAACTGCAGGAGTCCATGCTACCTGCACTTCTGTGGTTAGGATGAGGTATTTTTGGCTCAGATCCTCACGCGCCGGCTGTGATCAGGCCGACCTTTTTTTAGCGTCTCTCGCGTCTTGGCTGATTTCCAGCCATCGCGAGCTCTTGTGTGCGGTTGGCAGAATGGCCTATTGCTGTGCAGTGAACTGGGCCGAGGGACTGATCTGGCTATAAGCTTTGTTAGAACAAGTTGCACAAACGCTGCTCTCAGCACAACAGGGAGGTGGTCTGAAAGAGGGGAATGAGGAGTGATTGCAAGAGCGCTGCCTGGGCGCTGCTGCTGCTCGCTGTGTGCCAGCCAGGCCTACCTGCTGCCTGTTGGAGCGCGGGGTGCTTCTGTGCTCCGCTTTCTAAAAGAAATTCCCGAGTCTCTTCATGAATTTCAGAAAGCCTGAAAATGCTGCCTCTGCCCAGAAACTCTTGAGGTTGGGGCAGGCTTCTCCTACTGCTTGCCAGGCTTCTGAGGGTCAGGAATCTGAGCTAGAAGCTGACATCCCGCATAATGGGGAAAAACAGCACATTTCAGCTGTTGTTGGTACTGCAGTTCTGCCTCAGTTTCATGCTCTGAACTTTCCTGCTTTGCCAGTGTAACGTGAGCCCTGTAGTACTCTGTATTCGGCTTCTGGACAAATTGTGTTTCTTAAAGAAGCCCCGTGCTCTGTTTTTAACCATTTGTACAAAATTAATTTCACAAAGTTTGAATGAGCTGTACGTGTTTCATATCTCATACTGTTTTTAGGAAGAAGCTCTCGTTTGCTGAACTTGGAGTAGTGAGCCTTTCCCATGCATAGGAGGTCTCATGGCTTAAGACAATCTGAGGAAAGAGCATATTTTAGAGCTCTGAGAAAAACCTTGGGATTGATCACTGATTACAGCAATTCTGTCCATGTATTTATTACCTTTGGAAGCTTTCATCAAGCACACTGTCTGGCATGACTGGAAGAAGATAAAGCTGCAGTCTTTGTCCATAGTGCTTCCTACACTTCTAGAGAGCAGTGCAAAGTGAAAATCTTTGATAAGTCAGAAGTTGCTGCTTAATGTCTGTACAGATTATTTACATTTGCAAAACTTATTGGCCTTCCTGAAATGTATAGCTTTAATTCCATCTTCACAAGAATGAATTTACCTTGAGATAAGGTCTAATGTAGGGGACTTGCTTTGATTGTAGCGAACAACTAAGCTGTCATGCATGTGTTTTTTTACAGTATGTAAAATATATATGCATACAATATGTATGCATGTTTGTTTAATGATTTCAAATTACTTGAAGCCTGCTAAAGAAAATGGGATTTGGACTGTATCTTGAAGTATATTATTAGTGTTGGCTGTGTTCCTTTGATGTTGGCTACTTGCTTTTGAACAGGAAGATGGTCCATCCATGCAGAATGTACAACCCAGTGCCAATTCCTGGTGTTAGACATTAACATTATTTTTAACAGTAAAACATAACCTGAAATTCATTTGTGCTTAAACAACATCACTGCACATAAACAAGACCTGGTTCTGTAACTTTTAAAGCTTTTGGGGATGATTCAATGGGGGTGAATTTCAATATTTTGAAAATGAATGTGCTCCTAGTCCTGCTTATCGTTCTTGTTATACGGGTTCTCTCCAATCATAAGATGTCAGTCATGTCTGATTGAAGTAGGTTAAGCTCTTATCCTTGAGGAAATGTGTTTCTATGAATTTCTTGACCTTTCTTTCGGTACAGCTCTTGAATGATTTTAAAACTGCTATCTTTCAGTTCTCTGAGCCTAGTATGTAATAAAGCAGTACTTAATCATGATACATCCTTATTTCAATTTCTCAATCCTATTTTTCTACGTGCATAATATTTCCTACATTTATTATTGATTTTTGAGATACACTTTTAAGAAGTGTTATGGAGAAATATTTTCAGTTAAGTTTGAGTGATTTAATAACTCAGATGATGTCACATTTGTTTTGGAGCTTCACAAGCATATCTCCATGTAAATGTTTTTGTGGTGACGATGTACTGAAATTGCTAATAGTAGGAAAAGTAGTATTTTGGACTGTTGTGCTGTTTTCTTCATTGTTCCTTAGGCTTATTCTGTTGATGTTTATTTATATATGGCAGTAAGTATCACCTTGATCAACATGAATGACAATGGACTTTCACTCATTTTTTTTTTTTTTGCCCATGCCACGTAGAAGTGGAAGTTTCCATTTTAAATACACTGCTTGATTGTTGATCTCTGCTTTTTCCTTTCACTCCTCAAGTTGGTTGTTGGTGCAATGGAAGAAGCTGGATCCCAGGAGACGGGAATGAATAACCAGGATCAGCTGCTGAACAGCAGGTGCAATGAATTGTCTAACACAGTGTTACAGCATACGCAGCCCAACTGTGACGGCCTGGAAAACACGGACACATTGGAAGGAACTGAGTATATCACAAAGAACAGAAAGCTCCCGGGGTCCACGTGCTGCTCTCAGGAGTCTCGTGAGGAGACTCCTGGAAGAGAGGAAACCCGTACTGATCCACCTGATGGCCAACAAGATCCAGAGAGCGAAAAGCACAAAGAGAAAACTTTAGGTGTGTTCTGTCTCATCTTTATTTTGTAACCAGAACCACGTAGAATACTTTAAGGACAACAGAATGTATACTTTTACTTAGGAAAAAACAGTTCTCAATGCGTATGTAAGAGTCTCTCTGCTGATATTGCTGTTTTTACAGCAGGATTTTTTGTTTGTTGTTTTTTTTTTTCTGTCATTACTAATTAGCTTTTTAACTTCCTGGTTGTTGGATTAATTTTTAAATTTGTGATTGCAGTCTTTAGTGCTCTCACTGCTGGTGTTTGAATTCCAAAGGCATATTAAAAGCACTTTTGTGAATATCTTTTAGTAGCTAAACTTCAACCTTTTAAATTAATTCAACTTTTTCTTTCCTGTTGCAAGGCAAACAAAAATATTTTTGTGGTTTTAATATTGAAGTAACTTTTGCTATCCAAGTTGTGTAATGGCATACAGTCAAGTAAAATGATTCGTACTGTGATGACTTCCCATTATGCAGCTATCAAACCAGAAAACAGCTTAAGTCACACTAGTTTCTCGCACTTCTGCATTTTACTTTTAAAGACAAGCTGCTGTTCTGGTAAGTTTTTTTTCCTCCTCAATAAGGTCGTATTTCCTTCTTTTAATAGGAAAAGAAGTACTATTATTAATGCAAGCTTTGAACACGCTTTCTACCCCAGAGGAAAAGTTGGCAGCTTTGTGCAAAAAGTATGCTGATCTGGTAAGTAATTTGTAAAGATAGCAAGAGTTATTCATGTGTTAACGGTGGAATGCAAGAACTTCTAATACAGGATGGTTAATGATTTTGAATGTTTCACAGTGTTGGCAGGCAGAAATGAACACACAGGCTTCTCGTGAATATTGTTCCAGCAGAGCTTGTGTTTAGTCTTTTCCTTTCTGCAAGACTGTCTAAAACTAAAGGTAAACTAGATTATAGCTTTTTGACAACCTTGTACTGAATCATAACACTAGGATTAACAGAATGATTTTTCTTTTGGAAGACAGTATTTTCCTAGGTTACATCTGCATTTTAGCATAACGAGAAAAAACATACTTTGCCAAGGACTTGAAATAAATTAGTTCTGCTTAACTTCTTAGAGATTGAAGGTAGAATTGGAAGGTGTAATTTTGCTCTGTGATCATACATACAGATTTCTTCAGTAACAGATCAAAAAGGCAGAACACGTGTCATGGTTTCATGAGAGCACATTCAGTTACTGATCGTAGAGTGCATTCCTACTCTAAATAACACAGAACAGCTTAATCTCTAAAGTAATTGATGACAAAATTGGGTGGATTATTGGGTCATAAGTTGTCTTTCTGGAATGTGTCTGGAGATGAAAAATGCTGCACTTGTTCATCTTGAGATATGGGGACAGCCAAGAATGGAAATAACACCTGCATGTTTTTTTCCACCATATTTGTAGCTGCAAAATGAAAGTAAAAGCAAATGGCTGAGTAGCTTAAAAAACACAAGGCTTGCTTTCTCTTGTTGTCAGGTGTAGTATGTGTGGAAACATTTCTGAAAATGGCTGCGTAATAAACATAATGGCTGCACAACATGACAGAACTTCTGAAATAAACTGTATTTCTTTTGAGAGTATTGATGTCTGCAGAGCTTTGCTAATGAGCTAGTACAGAAACTTTCTAGTCACAGAAGCAATAACTATTTAAGAATACGTGTTGGTTAGCTCTTTTTTTTTTCTTTTTTTTTTTTCCCCAAATCCAGAGTTCTCCTCAGAGGTCTGACATGTTTTTGCTTAGTTTTTTCTTGGTCTCACGTGTGTGTTCTTTGTTCACGTGAGTGAATTTCCTTCAAAACTAACAACTTCTCTAAGAAATCACTTTCCTCTAAATGAGAAACAATAACCATTCTGTAGTACAACTCAAGGATATTGAGAGAAAATACAATAAATGTGTTGGATTTTATAAACAATTGTCTGTGCATGTGGTGCCCTTTCTATTTGAGCAGACAGCTCTCATGTCAAGTCAGAGATGATGGCCTGCATGAGGATCTAGGTTAGGATGAATTCCATAATTCTTCTGAGAGAAAACAGTCTGCACCATTTTTATTTTTTGAGTTTTCTTGTTGAAGGAAAGATGTTTAAGTAATTGAGTAACTGCTAGACTAAATGATGATCAGTTCCTTCCTGTAGCTTGGCAATCAAGACAGACCTGTTCACGTTGTGATTTTTTTTTTTTTTTGCTTCTTATGGGAGAGGGTCTGCAGTCTGTTGTTAGAATCCCCAGCTTAGGGAACCAGTTGCTCTCTCTAGCAGTTCTCAGCATCATGGGAAGTCGGGTGGGAGCTCATGCAGGTGTAACAGTAGTTTAGTGTTAGTATTTAGTGGTGCCCTGTTTACCTTAGGTTCATTTTGATTTGGTTGTGCTCCTTTTAAGATGCATTCTTTCCTTCATGATCATGGTGGTGAACCACTGGCATAGGTGTCAGATTTAATGCCAGCAGAGGTTTGAACTGACAGTTTATGACAGTGCACCTACAATGCTTGTTTTCTTTTTTTAAAGATTCATCATCTTTAAAGCTCACTGTCAGGTTTTTCAGTGGTGTCTCATGAAAAGGACTGTACAATAAAGGTAGGACTGCCACTCTCCTGGCAAAAGATCTTCCACAATTTTTTTTCCTATTTTGGAATCTTATCAGAAGATCAGTTTGTGACGCAGGAAGGTTTGCATCCTTGGTGATATGTCTCACTGGTGTACTTTTACAGGCCTGAAGTTTCGTAGGCATGCAGACAGTAGAGCCACTTAGTGTTTTTTTTCAACCAAGAAAAGGGCTTTTTATATTTGCGTACCAAAATATTGCCATAATATTTCCTTTGCTCCAAACTAGGTGAAATACAGACTTTATTTGCTGCTTTGTGGTGATCCTTAACTTTATTCTTTCTTCTGTGCTTTAGCATTATTTTGAGCTCTTTCAGAAAACCGTTGTTGTATTCCATCATGGTGATGTTCCTGAATGCCAGCCTTCTCTTCCTGTGGTGTCCTGAGGCTGAGGCACTGATAAGGAGCAGTATTCCACTTAATGTTGTTAATACCTTTACAGTAGATCAAACCCTAAATGATATGGTTTCTTGGGGAGCCCAAAAATCAAATGCAATGGAACTTGCTCTTAACTAGGTGTTGTTGCAAGAAACTCTTCGATTTGCTGGATGTTCATAGAGTAGATTTTGAAGTAGATCTGCCCTGATGCAAAGTTTAGCAATGTCATCCAAATAGTATAAAGAAAACGATTTCAAAAGTTTTTTTCACGTGGTTGAGGCTACATATCTTCTAAGTCAACAAAGCCTGGGCTATGCAGCTTTAATAATTTGACTTGATTTGTGTCAAAGCTGCTGGTTGTGTCTGTTCCTTTCTCTGAAGTAACTTAGCATTTTACAAAATGTTATCAACTACTTCTTGCTTCAGTAGGAACACCTGCTGACAAGAAGGCAGTTTCATGGTTTTCTTTTTGATGTTAAAAACAAGGCATGCTTGATAAACAGTTGTGTGTAATTTACAGATAAGAGCGGAAAGAACTGTGGCTTGCTGAAATGCCAGCCTCAGCTTTTAATTGTATCTGCTGCATCCTCCTTTTTCAGGGCTAGTCCTGCCCCTGTAGTTGAACACAGGCTGATAGCCCACGGTCAATAGGTCTGTGGTCCGTGCTCTTTGTCAAGTTGGAATGTGTGTATTTTCCTCTTCTGTCCTTACATATTTAGGATGCTGGGTGTTTCTCTAAGATCAGTGGTAGAGGTTCAGATAATGAAATTATTTGATTTCTTTGCTTTCATCTGAAATGTTTACGTGTTCAGTCTGCTTTCGTACATGCATAGAGATAATCCTGGCTATGTTTATTTCACACATGCACTCTAATGTTAGTTGGAAGAGAGCCGAAATGTTCAAAAGCAGATGAAGATACTGCAGAAAAAGCAAGCACAAGTTGTGAAGGAGAAAGTCCACTTGCAGAGCGAGCATAGCAAGGCCATTTTGGCACGCAGCAAACTGGAATCTCTGTGTCGGGAGCTTCAGCGTCATAACAAGACTTTAAAGGTTAGTCTGTTGGCATAAATTATGATGCGTGGTGGTGAAGATCCTTCTTATTGATCATTGCTTAAAATTAAGCCTGCTGCTTTTCGCTTACTGCTTTATCCCGTGTACCTGATTTTTAAGGTAAAGAACATGAGGGTAGTTCAGCTGGCTTTGAACTATTCTCTAAACTGGTTGGTAGGTCATATTACTTGTACTCTGTGGTCTTATCATGTTTATTTCTGGGAGCAGTAGTGATGACTGCTGAAAAAAATAGCACAACTGAAATAACAGCGGCATGAAATGTCAATGTGTCAGGAAAGAAAAGAGGCTTAATTATGTCAGAATACAGTTTCTAGGAGTAAAATGGAAGAGCCACGAGATTCTTATCTGTAGTCAGCGTAGGAAATTGCATTACAGTGTCAGTTCTGTTTTTAACATTTAGTTAATTCTTATTCTTGCAAAGGTATGTATGCAGTATCTTGAAATGCCACTAAGAATGAGAACAAGGTTCTCTAAAGTCATTGGAACTTCCAGATACTTCATGTGGCTAGATCAGTATAATATAACAATTGTGGTATTAACAATTTAGAACTTGAAACTGTACAGAAGTGAATTACTGCCATCATTTCTGATTAAAATGTATGGAAAAGGCACATGGTCTGGCTTGAGCATCATTACTTTCTAATAATTTCTCATAAAAGGAAGAAAACATCCAGCAAGCACGTGAAGAGGAGGAAAGGCGAAAAGAAGCAACTGCACATTTCCAGATTACTCTGAATGAAATTCAGGCTCAACTGGAACAGCATGATATACATAACGCCAAGCTCCGTCAGGAAAACATTGAGCTGGGGGAAAAACTGAAGAAGCTCATTGAGCAATATGCCTTGCGAGAAGAGGTACTTACATTGTGCTCCTGGTGGGATTCTGTTAGTTCTTTACAAGGATTCAGTAATTATTTCAAGGGGCCAAAACCCTACTACTTGACACCCACCATATATATGACTTAAGAATATTCTTTTTACTCCACTGCCTTGAAAAGTGACATGGTTGTTTGGCTCACTGTCTGCCATTCCTGTCATTCCTGCCATTCCATTTTGCATCTCTGTGTTCAAAGAGCATCGTAAACAGTGTTTCACTGTCAAGGTCCCCAAACAGAAATAAGTTGTTTGGAGATCTGGAGACTTTCTTTGTCATTGAAAGTATTCAGAACAACCTGATCACTTTGAAGTTGTCTCTAGTTTTGGTGGGCATTTGGACTAAACAACTTAGGAAAGTTATTTTCAACATGAGTACACATTAATATTAAATTCCTTGAAAGTGCAATTTCACATTATATTGTGAGAGGAAACAGTAGTCATTATCTTGTATCTGTTACTTCATGAAGATTCTTTTTTACAAGCTACATTGTAGTTCTTGTTGTTGGTGTTGAATCATCCTAAGCTATATTGCCTTAAGAATATATTTGGACTGGAGTTATGGAAATGACTGTATTTTAGCACTGAGCTAGCCATAATTGTAATCAACACATAAACTAACCAGACTAAGCACTGTTAGTTCTTAGTTGGCACAGGAGAGCTGGAATATGGCTTTTTTTTTTTTTTTTTTTTTTTTTTTTTTCTAATCTGGATCAGTGAGAAAATTCACTGTAGATCCAGTTCCTGATCTTTTAAGATCATGGAATATTTATATAAATACATATATAAAATGAGATAATTTGGGGAAGGCAAAAGATAGCAAGTTATTTTGTGCAACTGTATGTTTGGAATTAAGGCTGTATAATTGTTCACTGTTTTGTGGAGTTTCATCAGCCTAGTCTGTTTGCAAACCTTTCTTGTTTCGAGTTTTTTTTTTTAATTTCTTGGAACTAGAGCTTGTAGAAGAAATATTCAAAGTAATATAAAAGCTTTATAAGCAAGAGCAGATTGCTGTAGCATATCTAAAAGTGTGCAAAGTGGTGAAGTTATTCTAATGATTATTAAGTGTACTTCTAACATAGGCTTCTATAAAAGACAAAAAAAAAAAGTGTAGTTATAGGAGACAGAGGGAAAAAAGGCGTTTTAAAACCATTGTTTGCTGCTCTTTCACATGAAACTTCTCAAGAATGTTTCTCCCCCATATGTGTACATATATGTACCTTTGACCTGTGTACAGTTTATCTTTGACTAAAGGTTGCCTTTTTGGTTGGTGTTTTTTTTTGTTTGTTTTTGTTTTTTGTTTTTTGTTTTTTTAGCATATTGATAAAGTGTTCAAGCATAAAGAACTGCAGCAGCAACTTGTGGATGCCAAGCTCCAGCAAACTACCCAACTTATTAAAGAAGCAGAGGAGAAACATCAGCGAGAAAGAGAGTTTGTAAGTGAATTCTGTGTGTGTTAAAAAGGAGATGTCAGCACATCAAAACAGGCTTATCATGATTTAAAGCAAAGGCAGCTAACACTGAACTACTGGGAATGTATTTTGAAAGTTAGAATAGCTTTTCAGTGTCAGGACTGAGGTGTAAGTTCTCTGTGTATGATGTGTACAATATTAATGTCCACGTACACAGGCAAGTAGTGCTACTGTTTGTATTTACTTAGTAAATGGCTCGATGTCACTTAAATTTGTCCTGGATTCAATAATGTTTTGTTCTGAAATATCGCAGGTACTTCCTTGCTATCGTGTGGTTATAAGTTCAGTTTTTATGCTATAGGGTGTAACAAAAGCAGAATAAAATGTACGCTTGTCAGAGCATCTGTCCCCAAAACTATGCCTGATATTTCATTTCTGTATTGGTAGTTAGGAGTTATAGAATCACAAGGTTGGAAAGGACCTACAAGATCATCTAATCCAACCGTCCTCCCATTACCACTGCTACCACAAGCACTAACCCATATCTCGTAGCTCCTCATCCAGGCGCCTCTTGAACACTGCCTGGGATGGCGACTCCACCACCTCCCTGGGCAGCCATTCCAGTGCCTGACCACTCTCTGAGAGAAAAAGTTTTTTCTTATGTCTAACCTAAGCCTCCTCTGGTACAGCTTGTGGCCACTTCCTCAGGTCCTGTTTGTTGCCTGGGAGAAGAGGCCAAACCCCTCCTCATCACCACCTCCCATTAGGAAGTTGTAGAGTGCAATAAGGTCTCCTCTGAGCCTCCTCTTCTCCAGACTCCAGTTTCCTTGCAGTCTCTCAATTAGTTAGCTTTCAATTAAAAACAGGGCTTACGAGTTTGTTGCTGTCTTTTAATGGAGTTTTCAGAAGAAGCAAGGCTTTTGCCTAGACTATTTTAAAATGATCATCCACTGTTAGACTGTATATATACACCGTTAAAAAATAACTTTGGAATCTGAAGCTGATGAAAATCAATGTACAAAATGCTCTCAAATCGACACAATTGTTTTGAACTGATCTGTAAAGGTACTATTAATACCTGGAGAAGTGAAGATGGAAAATAAATTACAGAAGTTTAGAAAGAGGTATAAGTTACGTATAGATCATTGATGAAGTACTTGTATAATTTTAGTAGATCAATTTTGCTACCAAACTAGAAACATAAATTCTATCATACTATTATCTAAAAAAAAGTCTCAGTGAAATAGTTTCTGTATGCCAACACATGCTTTTAAGTTGTATATCTATTGAGGTGTGGTTATAACTAAAGTGACAAAAACAAAATGACAAAAAAGTGTACATGTGAGGAAATGTCATTGAACGGCCCTTAGATGATATTAATCTTTGTTCATTTTCATCATAGATGAAGTTCTTTAAGCTATTCTTAGGCATATTTTCCTTACATGCTTTTTTTCTCTTGCTTTTCTTTAGCTGCTAAAAGAAGCTACTGAGTCCAGACACAAATGTGAACAGATGAAGCAACAGGAAGCACAGCTGAAGCAACAGGTATTTTTAAAAATGGAAAACTCTTTGATAACAGGTTTTCCAAAATAAAAATATTGGGAGTTTTATGACTGTAGTGAAATGTAACAAACTCATGGAAAAAAAAATACATCTTATCATTTAGCAGCTACAATGTAGGATTTTTGTGTTTTTTGGTTTTTTTTTTTGAAAAATCCTTGGTGTTTTAATTAAATCTTAAACTTTATTTTCGTCAGGTAACTTCTCAGTAGTGTATTACATAGCATAAGCTGCAGAGATTAGACATTCACTAGTTGCTGCTGAAGTCCTTTGGAGAGTACTATAAACAATAAAACACTGGAGTTGGTGTTCTTTTAAATTAACAGCAGTATAATACAGTGCATTCTTTGTGGTTATTTACTGTTCTTTGCCTATTTTGAAACTTCTCTCTTCGAAGGGTATTTTATCATTTTTGTAGCTTTTCTGGTCCAGAGAAACCCTTGTGACTCTTCATGTAGAGTGGATTGTAGAGTGCCTGTGGATTTTTAGCCATGTGGGCTTTAAGACTTATTCCTTACTGTTTGCATTCCATGCTGCTGTGGGGCAATGGAAGCAAGAATTGTTTTGTTTATCCTTGTAGTTTTTAAAAGTTTTTAACCTAAAGCTGAGCCTGCACAGAAAATACTATCTTTAGTTGTTTACTTGCTGAAAGTGGAGAGATGGGCCACAGTTTTTGTACTACTGTTCTGGATCACTTGCAGTCACTGGCTACATTTGAGCTCAGCCCACAAGGCAAGGGAAAGTGGTAGGTTCAGCTAAAATTGCAGCATCTGAAAAGCAGCAGATAGGGCTTTCACTGTAGGCTTCTTATTGCTTCAATTTCCAGTTCTCTGTTAAGTCTCCTGGCAAGCTGTTTCATGGCCATTTTTTTCCCCTGTATTCTACCTATTTTTTTTTCCAAGCAGTTAGATTTGAATTGTATATATGTGTATGGTTAAAATATATGTGCATCCCTCCACTGGCGTTGGCCTTGCCTGGAGGAATCTGGACATCAGTGTTTGTTTTGTTGTTGTTGTTTTTTTTTTTTTTTTGCTGTTTGTCCCGAATAGTTTCCTTTAAATGTAGTATTTTGTTTTATCTGCAAATAAGTTACCTTCTATTTAAAATCCCACTGCCTTTTTTTTTTCTTGCTTTTTTTTTTTTTTTGCTTTTTATAGTAACAGTGGGTGTACTCATGGCTTTCTGTGGTCAGCAAATGTTGTTGTAGAATTAGATGAGCTAGGAAGTTCAGTTGCATTAAAGGAATAGAGTCATCATCCACCGGTCAAAAGTGAGACATTTCTTTTATGAATTTTTCTCTTATTTTTTTGAGGAAAATGTAGTATGTGTGCCCTGAATGTTATGGTCATACAACCACTGATGCAGCCAGTTATCTCAGTTCTTACACTTGAGATAAAAAGCTACTAGTAAATGGTCTTGGCATTTGGAACTTCTGTATTCTCCAAACATCAAATTGCATGCTCATAACAGTGCATTTTTTGCTTCATGCTTCATGTTAGAACCTTTTGGGGAAAATTATGCTCGTTAACATATTTTGCTGGTCCTTATGACTGACCTTGTGGTTCAGGGCAAGAAGTTCTTCTATAACTGAATATTAATGTTCTTCAGTTATTAAACTAGGGCTTTTCATGATTGAATGAATGCCTTGTCAATATTCACTTCCCATAATTTTTGTTCACTGGCCTGATTTTGTAGGTTATGAATATATATCTTGAATTCTGGACTCAGCCATGTTTATTTTGTCCCAGCCTTGGTTGTTAGCTTTGGCTGGTTAAAGTGGAACGGTGCGTCTTTTCTGAGCTTAATTTTGCTTACCATGTGCTGAATTTCCTCTATACTGAAGTCCATAGGTTGGGTTTTTGGGATTTTTTTTTTCTCAGTGGGGAAGCAAGTTTTTTGGCAATGACTAAATACAGTGAAACACTTGAAACATTTAATTAAACATGATATCCCTTTCTTTATCCCGTTAGAATATTACTCTTGTGTATAATTTGAATGGCATGTTTTTAGAAAGTCTGCATATTCCTCAGAAGAAAATTGCAGGATAGCATGAGAGAGAGTTTTCCAATAAATAAACAACAAAAACATCTGTGTTCATCTTCCCTTGTACCTTAACGAATATTTCTGTATTTGCATGCAGCTGTTATTAATGTTCCTGCCCCTTTACCAACAGCTTTCTCTCTACATGGATAAATTTGAGGAATTCCAGACTACCATGGCAAAAAGTAATGAACTGTTTACAACCTTCAGGCAAGAAATGGAGAAGGTATTTATAGGATTACTTCGAGTATCAGAAAGAATAATATAAAAACGCATGCTGTTAGTCCTGTGCATTGTAGATCTCAAAATAGTGTTTACTTTCTGAAAATGTGTGTTATTTTGAGGCTTAAAATGATAGGGGATAAGGATTTGTCTTATTGTGAAAGAGAAACGAATAATGTTCTGTGGTGGAGTTGTTTTTAATGTGGCTGAGTCCCAGTGTCAGTTTTATGAAAGACATGCCGTGGAGGTTTGGTTTGCTGCGCTTATGATTTTAACTTCTTTATTGAGAATTTCATTAGCTGCTCTCAGTGGTTACTAACCTGTTTCCTTCTAGGGAATCAGGCTTGTTTCCTGTGAAAGCAGGCTCTATTTGTAGGGTTACTTTTGCACAGAAATACTTTTCTACAACATAATTTGTTCAAACCAGACTTTGAAAGTAACATTATGAAGAGTCAAATTATTTGTGTCTACCTACTTACCTGTGTTGCAAAACAAGCTACCGAAGCAAGTCCTGTATTCTTTTGTAGATGACCAAAAAGATCAAGAAACTGGAAAAAGAAACTATAGTGTGGCGTACAAAATGGGAGAACAACAACAAGGCTCTTTTGCAGATGGCTGAAGAGGTAATTGTTTGCATCTTTTAAGCAGCAATATTGCTGCTCTGCAGTCTGTGTTCTGTAGAACTTAATATGTTTCAGTAATAGATAGAAGAAACTATAGACTCCTCTTGGACTCTCCCCAGTTTCCTGGTGTGTAATGGTACAGTCCTATTCTCCACAAATGGTGGAAAATAAGTTTGGATTTAGATGATAACTTTTCATCGCGCGCACAAAAAAAAGCCAACGAAGCATCATCTTTCCTTGCTCAATTTTGCCCACCTTGCCCACGATTGGTTGGGTACTGTGTATGATGAAACCGTGTATGTTGAGTGGATTGACAGTATATTAATGTGCTAAACAAAGTTCAGTCAGTGCTGCAGTGGAGATTCGTTCTAAATACATAAGATGCACCTGAAAGAAATAATCTCTAAGTAAGGAATTACTTATTTTCTTCCACTGCTGCTGTTTTTGCTGTCACAAGGTGCCATTACTTAATTGCATTCTAGCAGGAGAGGAGCTGTTCACACATATGTAAGAATACTGTTCTTAGTTTTTCTTGTTTACTTCTGAATTCCATCTTAAATGTGTTACATACGATCTTACTGAACTGATGGATATCCCTAATTGCTGTATAGGTTCTGCTATAAGCCTTTATCTTTCTCCCTTCTTTTAAGGAGGTGATTAGAGAGCTATGAATATGGTACTTTCTGACCTGGGTTCTGCTGCTGAATCACAGACTTAATCATAAAATTGCTCAGGTTGGAAAAGACCTAAAGATCATCAAGTCCAACCACAGCCTAACCATAATACCCTAACTCTAACAACCCTCCATGAAATCATGTCCTTGAGCACCACATCCAAACAAACCAAAATGATTTTTAAACACATCCAGGGATGTTGACTCAACCACCTCCTTGACTTCTCACTTACATTCCCATATTTCCCCGTTGTTATCAGTATTTGGGTTGATTGATAGCCCTGTGAGACTTCATCTTAGCTGATAACTCAGCCCTTAGTTAGCATTGTGTAGTTAGATTGCTCTTGTGAAGTTTCGAGAGTTATCTGTTGTCACTCTCAGAAAAACCACCTCTAGTGGAGTGTCAGGTATTCTCATGTAGGATTTGACCTATCGGATGAAGTAACATTTTCAGGATTAAATAATGATTTTTCCATTAATTAAAAAAAAAAAAACAAAAAAAAAAAAAACAGTTGTATCATGAAACTTGTTTGTTTTCTGTTCCTCAGAAAACAGTAAGAGATAAAGAATACAAGGGCTTTCAGATAAAACTGGAGCGTTTGGAGAAGCTATGCAGGGCTCTTCAGACAGAAAGGAACGAGCTGAATGAGAAGGTGGAAGTCCTTAAGGAGCAAGTTTCTCTCAGAGAAGCAGATGTGGATCTAGCTGTGCAGGTGTTGCAGTCCTGTACACTCAATTCCCACGAGGAGCTGGAAAGTCCCACTGACACAGAAGCAGGAATCCAGCCCAACGTTGAATCACACGCAGCAAATCGTTCCGAAAAGACTGTCTTGACAAGTCCTGTTCCTGGCACTGAATCTGTAGACTAAAATGAAGTGTAAACACTGTATTGAGAGATATATTTTGTGTATAACTTTCTCTGTTGGTGGTAACTATTGGTTTTGTGGTGAAAATTTTCTTACTTTTTCTACCATATCTGTATTTTCTTAGAACTACTGGACTTATGTGGTACAGGAGGCTGCATAGCAGCTTTAAATAGCTTAAACTATAAATTTTCCACAACTGTGTTGCACATCTGCCTCATTTTTTAAAAGAAAATATTTTTCCATAAAAGGATGCATGTGCATTTCCTCCCCACGGCACGAATCACCGTCACTGAAGACTGTGCAGATAGAACATCGGTAAGGGGAAACAGTGACAAAGTGTCACTTTTTGCTTTAAGGAAAGGCATTCTGGTTTTGTTCATTGAGTTGCCACTCGATATACTAAAGATTACCATTTGTCCTAAATTCATCTATATGAGGATGTCTAGCGGCCAGTAAAAGTGTCAGCTTTCCCCTCTTGTATGTTTTCCATACATAATGAATGAAAAAGGTCCAGAATACAGAAAAACGTACCTTTAAGGGATTTTATATACTTTGTGGTATGGGGAAAAAAAAACAACAAAACAAAACAGCTTTGAAAAATGTTAATTTGCAGCTGGTGAAACAGGGTGTACAACTTCTTTTCAGACTTCTCAGGGTTGTGTTGTAAAGGTTATTTCGGACTGTCTGCCCTACCTGTGAGCGTGGTAAATTCAAATGTGAGAGAAAATGTACAGCAAGGCAGTGGAGTGGGGTTTTGCAGTTGGGTATCCTGTTGCACAGAAGTTGGTCTCGTTCTTTCCCCCTTAGCTGCAGTGTGTCCCTAACATATATGATTATGCTGCCTAGAGAAATCCAGCGTTGTCTGGACGCATCTCTGTGGATTATCAGAAGAGCTGTGAAAAAAAGAAAACATATACTGCCTGAAGTGTAGAAGACATAAGCCTCCACCATACAGGGGTTTTAATAGCTGTGTATGTACTGCATGTAAGCATATGCTGTTGTAACTGAACATATCCATTCGAGTACGTCTCCTGAAGCATACGTGGAGGATCTTGCGCTCTCAACCTGGGTGCTGTACCAGTTGGCAGGGTGCCTCCCCAGTTAGGTTATTTGGGAGGGATGGGATGGTATTTCAGATGGTTACGGTAACATGCCACGAGCAAAGTTTCCTTGTGAAGCTTCAACCATTTAGGCTTTTCCTTTTAAAAAGAAAAAAAAAAAAAACAAAAAAACCCCAAAAAAACAGATGTCCATATTTTGACTTTTCTGAGAGAAACTAGGACCAACACTTCCTTTTGCAAGGTTAATATGTGAAATAATTACATGCTGCCCTTAACTTTAGTTCATGTGTATGTACCGTCTAGTTTGGGTTGCTGTTGTAAGGATGATGAAAATGTGTAGCCTTTTCTGGTACTTAAAGTTCTTTGCACTTACTTGGGAGGGGGTTTCTGAATCAAGCACATCTCTCAATGAGCTTCCCACCCTCGTTGCCCTTAACAGTTTAGTGGCTAAATTACTTGAATGTTCAGGCTGCACTGAGCTCCTGATCCTTTTTCTGTAGTGATGTACATTGAAATAATGTAGCTGTCTCTTAAAGAGAGTAAAGTTGTATAAGGCCTGATAAATGTGTTGTAGCTCATACCACTGAGAGGAGCTGTGTGAAACTGACATTTCTTACCTGGTGGAGCAAATGGGAGGCTGGCGGTGTGGTAGATGTGTGCAGGCTTTGTGCTTGTGGCCCAGCAGGAATGAAAGAAGGTAGCAGTGAGTTGGGTAGGTTAGACTCAGAGCTTTGAAATGTTAATCGTGCTGACCGTAAGGCTTAAACACACTGGGAAGAAGTGTTTCAGACTTGTGATTTCGATGGCTTGCTTTGCAGAATCAAACTGTTTAAACAAGAGTTGGTGCAAAAACTGGTTTTCAGCAAATACTGAGCGTGAATTGATTTTTTCCTGAGGGAAAGTGAAAACCTTTGTGTCAGATGCATCATACCCTTGGCAAGGTGGGACGAGCAGTTTTCTATTTTTACAGTTTATTATTGGGGCATTTGTGTCTTTTAACAATCCCTTCTATAGTGCTTGTTCTATATGGAGGCAAGAGTGGATTTTTGGACCCTGCTGCAAGAATACTTCAAAGGGCTTCTAGAGACACAGCAGATATATAGAACAGCAATATATTTGTTACCTACTTAATTTGTAAATGAATCAGAATGCCCCAAGTAAAGGCTTTTAAAATGGGGATATCGTTTTTGTACCCATGATGTACCCTCATCGCACCAACTTTTCATTTGGCTAAGTTGAGCTGTACTTTGCTTCCTGAAGCCAGTCAGTACCTTTTCTTGCATTGCTTTAGGAGTGTTGTTTTAAAACATACAGATTTATATTAAGGGATGGATGAGCTCAGCACTCTGCCATACAGCAGGCTCTTGCACTGCCAGTCTGCAGCCAAGTTGGCTCAGGTAGGGTTTTAAGCAAACTCGTGTGAACGCCTTTCTTCCACTACCATGGACTGTTTAATCGGGGCTGGAAATGGATGTAGCCTGAAATACATGTGTCTGGTCATCACAACTCGGGCCTGACTGATGGTTTCACCATGATTAAACTGCGAAAAAGCTGCATTACACTGATGCAAGACCCAATTATGTGTATGCATACACAAGGAAGTTAGGGCTGTAGCTGATGTTTTGTCCTTTCTTTCATTATACTTACACCTGGTTACGTTACAGTTCAATTCTCAGGTGTTGCAGAAAATCTACCTCTTTGAACTGTAGATGGAAATAACTGTGAAAAAAAGTGATGCAGAAATCTAGTTTGTGCTAAACACACTGCTTTATTTTTACAACCCATGTCTGCTTTCATGAGGAAAAAATGATAAATGAACAGGCAGTCTTTGTTTTGCTTTTCAAAAACATTTTGTAGAGATTTTTCACTAATGTGAATCTGAAATTTTATCTACTCAATTCTGTATAGATTAAGTAAATAAGTATGCTTAATATATTGGACTCTGGGTTCTTCTTTACCATCACATGCATGCCTCACGGGGGAGCTTGAGGTGTGGCTGGAGCTGGGATGGAAGCACAGTCTGTGTACTGGCTGAGGTAGGCTATACCCCTCACTTTCACAGCAGCCACCCCCAGCCTCTCTTTGGTATTTATATGTCAAATCAAAACCACACTCAGAGAACACGTTCACTTCCACTTCCTGCACATCCCACACCAACGCAAAGCAGCCAGCAGGTCTCAAGGTAAATGCCGAAAAATGCCATTCTCTTATGTACCAGAAGGTGGATGATAACCTGCTGCAGATAATGACCAAAAGACATGGCTGGGAAGGCACGTGCTGGGAGGAAGTCAGCTTATGGTGCTAGATGGAAGAGCATCTTCCTGAGAAACAAACTCCTGAACTGCATTCTATCTTCCAAGCACCGATGCTTGTAAGAAAGGGATGCATTAAGCTACTAGATACAGGAATATCCAAAATACAGCATTCCCAAGTTGTATCAAAACTCTCTGCTGTTCAAATCTCCCTTTAAAAATGTGAATATTCACCTTAACTAGCAGATTTTTGGAAGTGAATGGTTGAGCAGTGGGTTTACCTTGGGCAGCAGCTTAAGCACCCACACAGCTGCTTACTTGCTCTCCCTCATGCATTAGGGCAGAGAAAAGGAAGAACAGAAGAGATAAAACCTGCTAAATTAGTTGCTATTGCCCAGCAGCAGGCTAATGTCTTGCCAGCCTCCTTCACATATCACTGTATTTTAGACAACTGCCTGACCTGCTTTTAAAGTAAGAATTAAACCAGCAAAAGCTACAGGAGGGCCAAACCCATGCAGTATCAATTCCCAGACTTCGCAGCGTGAAAATCCTCAAGTACTACACTTCCTTCACTCAAGGTCTTTTCCAACCTTGATGACTCTCTATGTTGTATATAAACAAGAAAGCATTCACCTTAAATCAATGGACAACAATTAAACAAATATTCTATCAAATACATTTTATTTATGCAAAGCCAAGCCAAAAGTGTTATGTAAAAGTGAAAAGCTCTTTTTACATATTAATAAAAGTTTCTTTTTTTCTTTGCCTCCCCACTTTCATTGTGGGAAAAATTAGGACCTGATTTACAGGAAACAACTGAGTTTGATTAAAAATAAACAAGTTTTCAGTCATTCCTATTTTCCCTAAGAAGTAAATGCTGTACAGTATACAACAGCTCAAAGTCCCCAAATAACCATTGGGTATCCCATAACAACTTGACTATACAAAACTTTTTGTGCCCAATTAATAATGTTCTTGTCTTGATGCAATGCCTTTTTTTTTCCTTAATATATTTATACAGTAGATGAATTATATTACTATGTCACATCCAGTATTGCCTCAAGGAAGAGAAGTTACGTTCCTTGACCTTCCAGTTCTGCTGCTGCTATATCTGGTTCTTCATCATTGTAAATGTTTTCTGCCTAAAGACAAAATGTTACATTACAAGTGGTAGACAATCATTTTTAAGCCAACTGCAACACACACACACACACACAAAAAAAGGTAACACAAAGACAGCAGAAAGATCACCCCTATTTTAATGGAAACCTCTCTCTGCCTTTTCTTGAAGAGCAGCCAAACTCAGGAACATGCACACAGTGGTTACACTTCAGCATTTGTTCTCCCACATTCTTTTATTTAGATAAATCTTAACCACTGAATTCCTTAACACGAGCATATTGTTTTCCAGGCATATTGCAACTTCAGCCCAAGCACACAATTCAAGTTGAAGAACAAGTATGAAAACTGAAAGAGTGATCTCTGACACCAATTTAAGCCTGTTAAGCTTTTTCCTCGATTAAAAGTAGGATTTATGCTATTGTAAAGCATTTTCTTCAATATTTACATTTTCAATTATCTTGTAATTTAAATAATATGAACTAACTGGAGAGTTGCTTTCAGTCACTGAAGATGCAAGCTGTCCTAGGGAGAACAAGTCATTCCAGTTTCACTTATGTGACAAGCTTCAGAAGAAACTCATAAGTTGTTTTGACACTCACCATTTGCCATATCTGCATTATGTTGTCCTCTGATACAGAACAGATGACCCAAGGCTCATTAGGATTCCAACTGAAGTCTGAAATTTTGGCAGTGTGTCCTCCATGAATAAACTGTTAAAGAACAGCAACCAAAACAAAACAAAACAAACAAACAAACAAAAAAACACACAGCAAAGAACACAAGCTTCTGTAAGTCATTTTGTCTCTGTTAGAAACCTGTGATCAGCCTAATGAATTTAACTGGGGAATAGCTACAGAAGCAAAAGGTCGCTACTAGAGATTCACAGTATGGATGCAAAGAAGATAGAACACCATATTCAATTCATCACATAAAGACATGGAAGCAGTCCCTGAGACAGCACTGAAAACAATAGTTTGTATTTACTAACAGCAATAACCAAGTGACATCCTTGAAACTGTGCTCCTTCATGAAAGGTTGGGTTACGTAAGCCTGTCACATTTTATATCCATTTTCTCATCTAATCACATGAGCACACACAGAGTTTGCAAAGGAAACTGAGAAAACAAGCTATAAACATTGTTAGCTTATTTCCTGAGGAAACCAAACAAGACCTAAGTTTCAGAATTTCTACACCAGTAAGGTTCTGAATCTACATAGGAACTCTTCTGTCTAAGAGACACAATCAGAGGAGGAGGCTTGACATGCTTCTAGTTATAGATGAGTGCTGACAGGCACGTGGCCAAACTCTAAGTGTGGTTAAAAATGAATATGTGTAAATCATGTCTAGTATAGCTTTGAAAAACTGCTTCTTTAGAACTGAGTAGAGGAAGCCTATTGCAAGTTAGAACCATGGATTAAAAGTGAGGTAAGAATTGCTGCACTTTTAAGAGCACAGTCATAAGGTATCGAACTGCCATACAGGCTGCCATGCCAGCAGACTGTAACCAGGAGAAAAGCATACCAGGAGTTCAGGAGGCCCATCTTCTGCATCCTCTGCAGACTGCTCTTCTCCAATTTTACTGTAAGAAAGTAGTTTATACCTTTTATTAACAAGCAAAATTCCAAACCCGGTCAGTTTATGTTACCAGCTCCTAGCCTTTGTTTCAAGAATTTGCTAATGCTTTTGATTTCCCTCACTGTCAAAAAATTACAAGCCTCAGGTATAAAACATCATTTGCCTTTATTGCAACTGAAATAAAATCTAACTTGTGAAGCTCACTGAGGCAAAAATCAATAATTACTAAACACAGCAAAAAACTTTGCAATAAAATCTCACAGGAAAGTAACATTAGAAATATTGTGCTGCTTCTACTATATAACTAAATGACTGAGTCTGAGCTAAGCAAGAAAAGCTGGAGAACTGTACAAATAAGGCAAATCTGCAGCTGCTTCTTCAGCATATATGTCCACAGTAAATGAAAAGAATTATTCTTCACCTTAGATCCCACACATTAAGCCGACGATCAGTACCACTTGAAGCAAGGATTGTTTCATTATGAGGAGACCAATGAACCTATGAAAGAAAACAATTTGACTGGAGCACAACTACTCATTTCTAAGGCACATATTGAATAGCTGTCCCCTGACCAGTAGTTGTCAACAACTACACTCAATAAATTAGTTTATTCCAGCACAAAACCCACCCTATAACTCAAACTCTTGCTCTAAAGTCATACAACTTGTCAAATTGAACAGCCAACGTTATTTCAGTGCAGCAGATTTAAGATACCATGAATGTAATTGCCTGTTGTTTGGACACTACTCAAAAGGCTGAGCTCACAGTATTAGATACAAACTCAAGTTCTCCTCACTGTAAGATGCTTTAGGGACAACTTCTAGAGCAGGCTCCCAGTATCTTTTTAGCAGTAAGTTGTCGAGTGTGGAAAGAAACAGTGCAGTCCTATCCCTTATTAATGGAACCACAGCTCAGTACTTCTTTTAAACAGACATCTGTCGTGGTTAGTCACCACACAAAAACCCACACGTTCTTGTCCTAGTCACTACTCATCTAATTTTTGTTACAGCTTGTGTGAAAAGTTTCCCACCTGAAAAATTTCATCCTTGTGAGACTCAAAAGAATGAAGTTTCAATTTTAAGTTTCGAAGATCCCATAAAGCGACTGTCTGGGAGAAGAAAAAGACATTATTACAATAATGGCTTTAGAGTTATCATTTAAGAATATGTGCAAATTTAAGGTAAACACAAGTAAGAACCTTGTCAGCCGAACCAGTTGCTAAAATGAACTCGCTGTATGGATTGAAGGACAGACAGTTGACCTCAGCTGTATGAGCATCAACAGAATGACTCGGCTTGGATGTAGTATTAGATCTCATGTCCCAGCTGTTGCAATGAAGGGTTTGGGGGAAGAGGGAGGAAAAAGTGGAAGAGAACAAGCATAAGTTTTAATGGGAGGTTACTATTATTAACCACAGTACATGCTCAGAAACCATTGTATTACTAAAACTAGTCTGAATCTACAGGTTTTAATTGCAAATCCTCCTAGAGCTTTTGTCTACTATACATAAGCAGTTTGCATCAGGAACCTGGTGTACATATTAATTACAATTTACTTTCACATGATGAGAACACATTATACGACGTGCAGATTTCAGAGCCTCTGCAGCGTTATTACAACTGATTGCACTAGAGAGCTATATTAGACTAACCCAGACTTCAGGCATTCCTTAACAACATTACAAGTGCTTTGGACTGCCCCACTGACAGCACACAGCAGCACTAGCCATCAAGCACTACTCTTAACTTACATCATAAGCTTCTGATCGTCAGCCACAGATCCAAACAGAGACTCATGAAGCAGATGCCATGCCACGTCTTCTACTACTGCAGAGTGCCCAGTGAAGATTGCTTTTGCATCAACAATTTTGCCTTCTTTTGGTGCAGCACTTATATCCCATAAACACACAGTCTGTAAATAAGAACCATGGTCTATTATAAGTGAGAAGTCAACTGAGTTATTAATGAATTCACAGAAAACTCAAGGCCCAAAAATTATTCTAAAGTCATGACAGCAATTTACAAAATACATTCCTATTCCAGTACATTGTGTTTCACTTATAAAGCTCAACGAAATCTCTTGGCTATTAGTTCAGTTGATCATTGACAGTCTTTAATACATTGCCTCAAACCCAAGCCAGTTCCAAGGGTGCTCCAATTTCTTCTAGCAGTGAGAACATTCTGTTCTTACTTCACCCAGAACATTACAAAGAACTGGTTGCCAATCATAAGCTAAAGTCAGCCAACATAATATTCTGTAATACAACATGTGAGAGCTTCTCCACATAGCAATATAAAGCTACACTCATCTTCCCTAATTGTCTATTGCCACCTTTTTTTTTTTTTTTAAGAAGAAAAAAAACCAAAGGGATGTGTTTTTTACATGATCATCTGATGCACTGAGAAGATGTCCTTTCAAATTTGAGTTCCATGACAAACCATAGCCTTCTTTCTGGTGCCCTCTTAATCTAAGATCTGGATTACACTCTCCATTTGGGTCTGAAAGAAAAGAAATTCCTTTCATTTATCTTAATCTTGCACATCATCCATGAGAACACCTTTATTACTTAAGAACTTTGTTTCTGTTGTAACAATCACATTTTACACAACAGTTTTCTAGCAGAGTGTTGCTTCTGTGGAGACTGATCAATGGCTAAGCACGACCAGTTAAAGTCACTGAAGATCTCTGCCTCCTTATCCAGTGTCCATCAGCTATGTTCCCACTTACAACTAAATACAAGTTTAACTCAGCAACAGAAGCATTTTGCTTAGCTTCCAACAGTCTGACCCACCTGGTTTTGAAGGATGTTTAGTGTAGTCAAACACCAACACGTCAGCAGAAGGAGTTTTAGTAGCAATGATGCATGGGTTCTGTGGCATGTAACGAGCGCGATTCACTTCGCCTTCATGGTTAATTTTAATCTCGGTTTCAATTTTGCCAGTCACAGATCCAAACCCACCAAACTCTGCATTTGACAGAAAAGGCTCAATTGATAATCCATTTACAGCAGTTGATATTAAACAGCATTTTGTGTTTCTCCCCTGCTCCAAGAAACCATAGTAAGCACCTTAAAATAACAATACAATAAAGCCTATGACAGTTAAGAATCACATGGCACAATATTAACACTTCAAGTATGCTGAATCATTTATCAAACAAACTCCTTCAGAGCTCTAATCCCTACCTGAGATATGTGTATATCAGCTTTCATCACAACTAACAGAAATGCTAAGCGGAATTGCATATCATAATCTTACTTGAAACTTGTAATGTTGGAAGAACAACTTATTTTAGTTGCCACTATATGGAATCCAAAAATATGGATATGGAATTAGTGTGAACTGGTAAGTACCTGCCAGCTTTTAATAAAGTCACAGTACCATTAGACAGAATGCTTACAAAGGCTACAGCTAACACACAACTGAAGAATGCATGCATTGCCCACCTCCTTTCTCACTGTCATACTGGGAGGTATCAAACTGATCATCATTGGGTATCTGGACTCTTGCAACAACCAGGTGGTTCTGTTCATCAGAGGTGTGCGTTCCTAAAACCAGCCAGTGTAGAGCATAATCCTTTCCCTCTGGCCTGTTTAGAATAATAAAATTAATGCAATAAAAAGCATGCTCAGTTCTAGAAGTTTGATAGCTAGCAACAATAAATCCAAACTTCTTAAGGGTGTGGAAAAAAAAAGACTAGCTTAAGAGATCTTTTATCACAAGAGACTTGTGCAATAGAGTGTATCTGACTCTAGCACATGCAATCCAGTGATACAACTAGCAAGGCTAGAGTGACAATAAAAGCCAGTAGACACTGCCATTACAGCTTGAATGCAACAATTAAAATTTGCACAGTAGCTACAGAGTGATACTAATACCTACCTAAATCTTTAATCCTCCTAGCACTTGCATGATACTGATTTTAAGAACTATCAACACTATGTTCTATACTACTAAGAAAAACTGCAGCCTTCTCTTAGAAGTGTTTACTGTTAACTATTTTACTAAAGTATTCGGAAGCTCGTTTTAAAACTCTGCACAAATCCTACCTAACTAGAATCAAATTCCTCTTCTGGCAGTTAAACACAATATTTAGTAATAAGTAAAAGGCTGAAGGGGCAGTGTCATTCATCTCTGAAAGGATAAAATTTGAACAGTCAAAAACACGCAGCTTCTGCATTCTATAAAGCAAGGAAAAAACAAACAAACCAAAAACAACTACATAGGTTATCAGAGTCCAAGCAAACAGGTATGACTGGGGCAATCATAAATCACTGTAGGTATTATTTACTCCATTTCCAAGGCATCATCACACATTTTGAGGGCCATTAAGTCAATCTGCAAAATACGAGGCAAGCAGAAGTGTTCCTCACAAGGGCTCCACACCCTCAAGCCCCCACTCCATTTTTCTCTGTGCTATCACTAGTTAATCCACATCTCTCAACACCATTCCCAAACAGCCTAGTATACAACAGATTATCTGAGAAAAAGTAAACCACCCTGGGATTACAGCATGAACTCAGTGTGTAATATACCTTAAAAGCTAGCTGTGTCCAGCTCACAACAATGCAAGGGAAGTGGTCCTTGTCCACTATCTTGATGGAGTCCTGAATGGTTACTCTGACCATTTAGAGTCTGTACTAACTGACACATGAACAGAATGCAGTCCCATCTCCAAAGTTCTCTAAGAAATGGACTAGTGAGTGTACACTTCCAGAGACAGGTGGAAGAATGGGAAGATCAAAATATATGAAGCTGAGGGTAAGCCAGGGACAAACAGGATATTAAGTGTCAGTTTTACGAGAACACTATCCCTTTAAGTTCAATCTTGTAACAAAAGAATAAAGATACAGACAGCTTCCATAGAACAGCGCTTCCAAGCACACATCAAGAAAAACAGCATTCAAGAAGTTACTGTAGCACATTTCTTTTTCCAATAAGAATTCACTAGAGAAGACAGTAAGAACAAGTGCATTAGAGCACGTTGCAATACAATGTCAAAAATTTCTCTCCTCACATCTCAAGTCAACATGTAGTGTTTCTTCTCAAAACTCCTGCATACCCCGAGGGTTTGGAGTGCTGTAAGTGAAACAAACTGTCACACACTTACAAAGGAGAGTTCCAGCATTGTTCAGCCTGAAGTATGCTCAGGGGAGACCTTACTGAGCTAGGACACTTGAAAGGAGATAATGGTGAGGTGGGGGTTTGGCTCTTCTCACAAGTAACAGCAATTGGATGAGAGGAAACGGCCTCGGGTTACACCCGGGAGATCAGGTTGGGTATTAGGAAACATTTCTTCTCAGAAAGAGCGGTGAGGCAATGGCACAGGCTGCTCAGGGAGGTGGTAGAGTCACTGTCCCTGGAGGCTTACAAGAACCGTGCGAGGGACGTGGTTAGTGGGCACGGTGAGATGGGTGGTTGGACTAGATGATCTTACTGGACTTTTCCAATCTTAATGATTCTGTGATTCTAAGGCAAGCCAGTGCAGCCTCGGGTGCTTTGAGTGACTTTGCCAAAGTGGTTAACTGAGACAGATGGAGCAGAACGAACCAGGCTAGCAGAAGGAGCTGTCACAGCATGCAGCCAGGCACAGGAGATGCTGAAGCGTCTGCCCACTGCTACCTTCCAGGACTGCATCACTCCCTCACCTGGTCACATCAGGCAGCCACTGCACGGTCAGGCTAGGCCACTCCAGCGCGTGTGTCATCACCAGATCGTACAAGAAGGGGGTGTTCTTCTTCCAGATCTTGTACTCCTCACTGATGACACGCTCCTCCACCGTGTCCTCCAGCACTGGGG
This sequence comes from Tympanuchus pallidicinctus, assembly GCF_026119805.1. NCBI lineage: Eukaryota > Metazoa > Chordata > Aves > Galliformes > Phasianidae > Tympanuchus > Tympanuchus pallidicinctus. The sequence goes on from NW_026294659.1 coordinate 860,554, forward strand.
GAAGAGTCGGGGTCGGGGCTCGGAGCGGGGTCCCAGAGCACCCTCAGGGAGGGAAGCCCTCCTCTCCACACAGATAGCCCGACCGAGAAGGGACGGGAAGGAGGTCTCCTACCTTCCTTACTCGCCATTTCAGACGAAGCGAAGAGACAGCAACAAACGAGCACAGCAGGTAACGACGCCCGGGGCCACCGCAACTGCTCCCGCCGCGCGCCAGCTCGCCGAGTTCCAACTCGCGCCGCAGCGCATGCGCCACCGCCGTCCGACGCGGCAGCCAATGGCGTGGCGCCGAGGGGGGAAGGGTGGTGGAGGCGCGCGAGTGCTGAACGGAGGCCCCGCCTGGCGGGGGCGGTCCCGAGGGCGGGGTGCGCCGCGGTTGTCGGGCGGGATGGGGCGCTGAGGGGGGGAGGCTGAGCGCCTCGGGGGTGCAGGGCGCCGGGACTCGGTGCCCGAGGGGTCGGGTGTGTCCGTGCCGCTGTGAGGGGCGGGCCCGGCGGCTCTGAGCGGATGAAGGAGGCGGGTTTGCTCGGGGAACGGAGAGAGGTGTGGACGCGATCACGCCGCGTGGTGGGGCTTTAAGTAAAGCAAATCCAGCGGAGGTGCGAGAGGACGGGTTTGGTGCTGTTTGACTGCAGTCTGCCGCCGGCTTTTCAGTCATGACCTGAAGGAAGCAGCCTGGAACGTCCCCGTGCACAGCGATGAAAATGGAAGCAGTCAGGAACCGAGTTAGATTGTCCCAATCCCCCTGAGTATTCAAAGACACACCTCCAAACTGCATGGGTGTCCTTTAACATGCTGTGACTTGCAGTCTTCGTATCGATTCAGTATTAAACTCAGGGAGTAGACATCTCAGGACATGATTTAGCAGAGGGTTGTTAGTTAGGGTAGTATGGTCAGGTTGCAGTTAGACTTGATGATCTTTAAGGTCCTTTCCAACCTGAGTGACTCTATGATTCTGCGATCTTTGTCAGTGACATGGAGGAGGGGAGAGAGTGCACCCTTGGCAAGTGTGCTGATGGTACAAAGCTGGGAGGACTGGCTGACGTGCCAGAAGGCCGTGCTGCCATTCAGAGAGACCTGGACGGGCTGGAGAGTCGGGGCAGAGAGGAACCTGATGAGGTTCAACGTGGGCAAGTGTGGGGTCCTACACCTGGGGAGGAATAATCACATGCATCAGTAAGGTTAGGGCTGACCTGCTGGAAAGGAACTCTGGAGAGAAGGACCTGGGGGTCCCGGCGAGCAGCAGGGTGACCATGAGCCAGCAGTGTGCCCTTGTGGTCTGGAAAGCCACCAGTGGTATCCTGGGATGAATTAAAAAGAGCGTGGCCAGCAGGTCAAGTGTGGTGATCCTCCCCTTCTTCTGTGACGTGGTGAGGCCACACCTGGAGTGCTGTGTCCAGTTCTGGGCTCCTCAGTTCAAGAAAGACAGAACTTTTGGAGAGAGCCCAGCAGGGGGCCACAGAGATGATGATGGGCCTGGAGCATCTCCTGTATGAGGAAAGACTGAGAGAACTGGGGCTGTTCAGCCTGGAGAAGAGAAGGCTGAGAGGGGATCTTATACCTATATATATCTAAAAGGCAAGAATCAAGTGGATGGGGCTACGCTGTTTTCAGCAGTGCCCAGCAACAGAACAAGGGGCAATGGGCACACATTGGAACACAGGAAGTTCCATACGAACCCGAGGAAAAAAAAAATTGAGGATGATAGAGCACAGGCTGCCCAGAGAGGTGGTGGAATCTCCTCCTCTGGAGATATTCCTAACCTGCCTAGACACTTTCCTGTGCAACCTACTGGAACCTGATTTAGCATAGAGTTGGCCTTGATGATCTCCAGAAGTCCCTTCCAACCCCTACAATTCTGTGATTCTGTGAATCCTGTGCTGCTGAGGCTCACGTTCCTTGAGCCCCAGGAAGGGCTGAAATCAGCTCTTTGGTGGAGCTTGCTGTGCTCAGCTAGAGATAGCAGCAGGGAGACATTCAGCCAAAAAGAGCCAGCATTTTTAATTTCACTCTGTGAAGACACTCAGTTGGCTGAGCCTTCTACAGTCTGAGCTCCAGTTTTTTCAAACAAGGAATCCAGTTATGGGAAATGTTTATGCCTAGGAGAGGTTGGCGTGCGCTGGGGCTGGGAATAGCAGCCAAAGAGTGCAGCATGGGAATTGGGGAAGGAGGCTGAGGTAGCCAGCCGGCCTCTTCAGCAGGAAGCATTCTGTAACAAACCACTGCTTTTTTGGCCAGGGTATAGAAAATAGAAATCTTTCAGTGGAGAAACTAAATAACTGTATATTAGTCTTCCTTTCAAGCCTGCATCAACTGGAACTAAAGCAATGCGTGGCATATTCAAAACTTGATTTTTGTTGAATTAACTGGAAGCTGTAAAATAATCTGCTAGATGGGCAGTATGTGGAGTTAGTGTGTTAACGCAAACATGGCCTTGACCATGCTGGACGTGTTACCATCTTGCCTTTGGCAATACTTGCTAGTTGTTTTGGTGTTTGCTGCCGAGTATGTGTCTAATCCTACAAAGTGCTGAGGCCTTCCTGAAATGTTAGAGGGGGAAGACTGAGCTTTTCAGAGCCTGTATGTCGTTACAGCGTGTTGATGACTTAAAACTCAAATAGTGGATAAAGGAAATCTCTGTTAGGTTTCCTGGCTTTAAGTGACTTCTGTTAGATCTCACTGAATGTGATTTAGCTCTCACATGTGATTTCATGGACCCTTAATGGATCAAACCTTTATAAGCATTGAGTGGGGTGCTCACTGTGCCTTTTACTACGATGAAATTTGCAGTATTTTTTTTTTGTCACAACTTACCTGGAATATGATGAGTAAAACATGAATTATTTTTTGAAAGCGATAAGCAAAACTGTCTTTCAATGATGTCATGTAGGGCTTAGCTGAGCAATGAATTTAGAATTGCTTCTCAACCCTGCACTAATTTTTACAGGTTGTAAATCAAGTTGGATTCTAATGGGCTGTGAGGAGCAGTGCTGCTTTTGATGAGCAAAATCTGCCACATCTGTACGTCAAAATAGTGAGTGATCTGCACAGTTCTCTTTTTCTTTTTAGCAATTGCACATGGCCAATTTTGCTTTTAATTGAAATCCACAGAAGACGAAAAGTCCTAGTGTTAAGTGCTTTTCTCACATGGAGATTTTAATGGAAAAGGCAGTTTATAAACAATACAGCTATCAAAGAGTACACATCAGCAACTCTTTGGCTGGTTATTTGCAGTTCGACAGCATGGTCATATCTGTGACCACACATCTAAAACATATCCTTTGATTCCCAGGCTTTGTAAAGAAAGTAATTATCCGAGGCCATTGTTCATCATAGGCAGTATGTAAAATACAGCATAAATTAATTCTGAAGTAAAACAGTGACCTGAATCGTGAGCTTTATTTTGTTAAACCATACTCCTTTCAAACCAAAGCATGAAATACTGCATTCTCATTTCAATTTTTTAAAGAATCTGTCTTCTGCATTCTCAGTTGTACGTGCTGCATCATGATTCAAATTGCCAGATATACTTACGAAAAATAATCTTCAATTATTAATTTTCAGCTTGAAGACGTGTGCTGATTTATTGCTCTGCAAAGAATTAGCCGGTTTGCTGATGCTTATGTCTCTTATATATTATGCAGAGCTGATGGATGTTCACAGCAACAGCTCCACAAGCAAGTGTAGTTGTTACTGTGAATGACCATCTCAGAAAATTGTTTAGAGAAGATCAAGTTTGAACAAAACTTCAAAAATGCTCATTGGAGAAGTAAAGTAGCACCCCACTATTTATTATTTTTTAATGCATTTGCTACCATTGCACAGCCTTTTGGGGCCTGCTTGAAATAAAGCACTGTTTCCATCACAAGAAAAGCACACCTCGTATTAATTGATGGAAACTTCCAGTCACAGTTTCCTGAAATGTGACAGTGTTCTTTTTCCAACTGCTCAACCAGCGTTTTATTTTATTTTTTGTATTTACACAGCAATTACTAACTCCTCATTAAAAAACTGCACCTAACCAATACCCTGATCTTGAGCTGTTGCAGCATCTTGGGTTTTCTTGTTCTCTGTTGGTGACGTCAAGTTTGGGATTGCCTAGTGACAGCATGTTTCTGTCACTTCACTGCTGAGTAGGCTGGCTGTGTTTCATCCTGATACATAGCATACATGCTCTGCAAACAATAGCTTTTGTTTTACAATGAACAAAGCAGGAACATCTAAAGGGAAAGGCACGACTCACTCTGCAATTGTATCCAGCACCTTAGACCAATATTCTCAGCTCCTAGTTGGGATTGTTCCCAGGCATTTGGATACTGTAGCGTGAAGTTATGGGCTGCATAATTTGTATAACTAGTCTAATTTTCACACATTCAACTGACCCTTGTGGATTGGATTGAATGAGAAGAAACATTCTGCCAGTCTCGTGCATTTCTTCAGCCTTGAAGAGTATGCAGTGCTTTAACTTTGATGTAGAATATGTTTGTATTGGAAGTAACAAACATACAAATGAAGCTTGTTCTCATACAGCAAGTCCCCTTTCTTCATCTCCTGCCCTGAAAAACAACATTAACGTGGCACTAAGCCAAGACTAATAAGTCTAACCCCACTAAACCCTTTTTTGTTATTTGCCATGGATGTGACAGTATTCCCTCAGCACTTTGGCTTGCTGGGCTATTTCAGTGCTCTGTGGAATTTGCTTAGCATTGTCTGTGCATTTTTTAATGATTCCAAATAGAATGGCAGGTAAGTTCTTAGAGACACAGATAGCAACACTTATGTAACTGGCCTGTTACATTTCTATTGTTTTTATGCAGAGTTGTGGAACTAATGGAGTATGTCAGTAGCTTTTCATGTGTCAACTCATGAAACAGCACTGCAGCCTGTGCTGTTTTCCATGCAATACACATCCAAGGGGATATCAGGTATGTTTTTGTTGTATAGTCTGCTGAAAATCTGCAGCCTATTGGCCTGGATAGATGATTGCTCCCTTGTAGAGTCTGTAGACCTATAGGGATATTAAAAGAAAAGGAAAGAATATTTTGAATATAATTTGGCATTTAGATAGAAGTTAAAGATGTGCCCCCAGTACAAGAAAGACAGGGAGCTGTTGGAGAGGGTCCAAGGGAGAGCCACAGAGGTGATCAAGGGGCTGGAGCACCTCCACTGTGAAGACAGGCTGAGGAGCTGGGCTTGTTCAGCCTGGAGAAAAGAAGGCTGCGGGGTGACCTCATTGCAGCCTTTCAGTGCCTAAAGGGAGCCTACAGAGGGGAAGGCAATCAACTCTTTGAAAGGGTTGATAACTGCAGGACAAGGGGAAATGGTTTTAAGTTGAGGGAGAGGAGATTCGGGTTGGATGTCAGGGAGAAGTTCTTTACAGAGAGAGTGGTGAGGTGCTGGAACAGGCTGCCCAGAGAGGTTGTGGATGCCCTGTCTTTGGAGGTGTTCAAGGCCAGGTTGGATGGGGCCCTGGGCAGCCTGGTCTAGTGTTAAACGTGGAGGTTTGTGGCCCTGCATGTGGTGGGGGATTGGATATTCATGATCCTTGAGGTCCCTTCCAACCCTGGCCATTCTGTGATTCTATGATGTGTGAATTTGTATAACAAAGAGTCGATTTTCCTAAAAGTACAAATACTTGAGTGCAAACGGAAGGTTCAGTAAAAGGGAGGGAGACATCATCTGACTTCTAAAGCCTTCCACCATTTGGCTCAGCACAGTGGAACTCCTTGTTGCTAGTTGCCTTGGGCTTTGCCCTTGCAGTCTTGTGAGAGGAATTTTGGGAGCAGGGATGGGTTGGTTCCACTCCTGTGTCTGGATAGTGGGACTCAGAACAGGCTGTAATCCAAAAGCTACTATTTTCAGTCATATAGGAAGCAGTCCAAACTACTGCTCTCAATAATGCACTGAAGCACAGTGAAGTTCAGGGAAATATAAGCCTTCTGTGACTGGAAGTGCCAAAGAAAATGAATGGGAGATGTTTATTATCATCAGTTCCTCCTCATCTTCCACTCTAGGGTTTGAAAGCCTCAATAGTATCCAGTGAAAGAAAGGGATTTCTGTACATGCCTTCTGGTCTGGAGGATTGTCTCTCTCTGCCAGGACTGCCTGGTTTCCTTATTCAGAGTCTTTTGTGAAGTCATCATGTAGTTTCTTTCTTTGTTCTTCACTCTTTATTCTGAGACTTGAAACGGTTAACAATGGCATTATCTTCAAGGTTCTGGAATCTCAGAGGTGAATCCACTGGGGCAGGAACTGTGCCAGGCTGCTGTAGCTCACTGATCAGCTTCTGTGAGAAAGATTTTTGTTTGTTCTGTTTGATTTGCTCAGTTGTTCTGGAATATCATCTTCAGGCACCACCTTTGAAAGCTCAAGGGATCTTGAATTTTGTATCCTCTTCTCTTTTGAAGGGTTTTCAATACTGAGAACCACAGCACTGCACAGATTAGCATTGGGTCAGTTGCATGTTGGATAGCTGACCAGCAGAGTCTAGGGCCAGATTAACTATGGCTTTAGTTAGTACAGAGCATCATGTGAGGGAAAGAGAGCGAGCAGAAGGGGATAGTCATTGAGGTTGGAAAAGACCATATAGAATACCTAGTCCAACCACAAAGCCATCAACACCATGCCCACTGACCATGTCCCTCAGTGCCTGTATAATCAATGAATATTTAGATGTTATAATTATGAAATAAACAAGAGAATTAGGCAAAGCAGATTATGATAACAAAAAGAGAATAGATAGGACGCTATCCTGGGCTCACTTATGAAACTCCAGCAAAGCAGATCCCCAGAAGAGATCCTTCCCCACTGGTAGCCAGCTCTTAAATGGGTCTAGGAGAGGTGCAGCCAGGCTCCACCCTTTCCAGCAGCACAGGTGAATTGCCTTCACCTCTACTCCCAGGGCTGACACATTGCTTGCCTCAGGTGGTCAATCAGGCCATGATTCAGCAGTTCCCATACAGCGCCACACCTCTGCTTTTCTTGAAAGCCTCCAGAGATGGTCAGTCTACCACCTTCCTGGGTGGTCTGTTCCAATGCCTCACCACTCTTTCAGAAAAGGAATTTTTCCTACTATCTAACCTGGGGAAGAGCAGAGATGGTTCCACTGAGGCTCCGATACCAGATTATTTTATATCAATTTGGAGATTGCACCTGTAGACTGTGCAAGAGCTTTACTGCTGGTTCACTGCAGCGTCTGGAGTGTTCAGTTCCCTCAGCAGCCAGTGGGCAGTGCAATCTCCCTAGCACTTGTCTGTCTTCTGCAGATGAGGAAACTGAATATGAATGTGGAAATTTCACTCACAGCCATTAATTTTATTCTGGCATGGAAGGAAGGCTTTACATCTTCTATTTAGGTTCTGTTATAGATGAGATATTTAATTAGGATTTAAGTGGGAGACAGTTGAGCTAAATATGAGTACAAGGACTCCCAATATCCTGGGACAAGGCTGATACCTTATTTGAGATGCATTTACAATATTCTCCACAGACTTTTTTTTTTTAAAAGATTTAGCAGAACAACTGCTTTGCAGAAAAGCAGCACGACTGGATCAAATTAAATAAAGCCTGAATTTTAAAAGCACTCTGTGATTTGAGATACTGCAGAGAGCTTCTCTAAGAGGTGCCTGAGACTAAGCATCTATCAGCTGAGGAAATCCCTAACACTAAGGGGTTTAGAAAAATCTAAGCTTTAGTATTTCCATACAGCTGGAAATGTAATGTAAACAGAGCCTTAGCAACTCGGCCAGAATAATTCAGGGAATCAGAACTGCTGATTGCTAATCCTAGCTCAAGTTTCTAGCCTTATTCCCAGGATGCTATGTTTTGTGTTTTTCCTTTGTTTTCTGCTATGAGAGATGCTGTGGGGACAGTAAAGCTGTGAAGACAGCAAACGTGACACCTCTCCTCTCTTTCTTATGAAAGACCTGCTTTTTACTGAGGCTTACAAAGACAAGACAGATGACATAACGTATTTCTGTGTGAGAGGTGATTTTCATTTTTTAAAAAGTTTTGAACATGAGACATTAAGGAGGGTGTGAGTAACCTGGTTTCTTTTTTGAGAATGTGACTCAGATGCAGTATGTTGGGTGCTAAGATGGCCTCATTATTTGTTATGCGTTATGTTTGCATCTCCATACCACAGTAACAGGTCAGAATATGATTCTATCAGCAGTAGGATCACGCCATAAGAAGGCATCAGCTGTTGACCTGAAGATTTCTTTTGTTCTTAGATTTTGAGGTGAACACAGATGGATAGAGAAAGGTGGGGCTGTCCAAGATGACAATCATACACAAGCATTTCTTTTCTCAACATGGTAACAACTTTCCTGGTAGCTGCGAACATGTGTAATAAGAACTTGAAAGAGACACAGTATGAAGGATGAGGGGAAATGGCCTCAAGTTGCTCCAGGGTAAGTTCAGGTTGGATATCAGGAAACACTTTTTTACAGAAAGGGTTGTTAAGCAGTGGAATAGGCTCCCAACCAGGGAGGTGGTTGAGTCACCATCCCTGGATGTGTTCGAAAACCGTTTGGATGTGGTGCTCAGGGACATGATTTAGTGGAGGGTTGTTAGTTAGGGTAGGATGGTTAGGGTGTGGTTGGACTCGATGATCTTTAAGGTCTTTTCCAACCTGAGCAATTCTATGATTCTATGACTTTATGAATGCTTATGGGGAAGCTGAGCCCAAGTGAAAAAAAAAAAAAAGGGGATAGATAACTTTTTAGATAATGCTTAATTTTTTAATTTGGATTGCCTCCAAAGAGATTTACTCTAGGACCTTGATAGTAAGTCTTCAGGGATTAATATTAGCGTTCTAGTTCATATCAATAGTGAATTTTTGAAGCAAACCTTCTGATTGTCCTCGCCTTCTGCACATTTGTTTATAGCATGTAGTGGTCTCAGAGCACATGAACTGGATTCCCTTTGAGGGAAATTAAATCAGAAATGTGTTCCAGCTGCCAACAGGTAATCAGGCATACAGAATCAAATGACATAATCTACAGTAAGAGGCAAAACAAACATGTATGTTCAGTATAAACACCTCAAAACCAATCTAGAGATCCACTCCTATTGCATGATTTGCTTGTTAATGTAGAAAATTATCTTGTTTCTTTTATATATTTTTGAAAGCAGTACAACTTTTTGATAGAGTTTCAAGTGGTCTTTGGTTTTATTTGTTAAATATGTTGATATTCTGTCTGCTGTACTGCTTCAGTGACATTTCTTTAGGTAGCAACAATACTGTTTGCTCAGTATCTGCAGTGAAATTGCACCTATTTCAGGACAAAGTTTCTAAATGCACAGTAAGCATTTAAAGCATTAACTAAAATGGTGCATTGAAGATGCATTTCAAACGCTTACTCAGCATTTTGGCAGTGGCACAGATCTAGAAGTGTTCATGTGGGGAAAAAAAGGAAAACAACAGTTAAAGATGATGAAGGTCAGAAATTCTGTCTCAGAGGACTTTTAGAATAAAAAATATATATATTATACAGGCTTAAAAGAGCATTTGGAAACACTCTTCCCTCTTTTTCATGGGTGGCCATAGAGTCATTCATCAGTCTCTCCTCCCCTTGCTTTCTCAGAAGTGGAAATTTCTAGGGGCAGTACTCTACTGATCTTTTAAGTGTTTTTTTAATACCTAGAACATTTTCAGATCCTACAGAATGCTTCAGAAGATAAATATTCTGGTAGCATTTGGAATGCAAAGAAATGAGGTGGCAGGCAGAAATATGAAAACATTCTCCTGCCTCCATTTACACAGGCAATAGGAGAGGGGAAGGAAGAATTTACCACAGGTTGTTAAGTAGTAATGATTCTCCCTCTCAAAATCAGCCACAGGGAAGTGAGGGCCCCAAACAGATGAGCCCCAGTTCATCCCTCAGACTTGACGTTGACTGGTCCCGGTAACCACAGCCTCTCTTGTCTCAGGGCTTAAATATGCATGAAATGTCACAGAGAGGGTACAGAATAATTACAGGTAGCACTGGGACTACTTGAAATAAGGGCAATTTATTTTTTTACTGTCACTGCAAATCCCAAGTGCTCTTATTCAACAAAGACTTTGTAATATAACATAAATAAGTAACAAGATAGATGGTTAAAAGCAATAGCAAGATAAAATGATCATGCTGAAAGGTAAAAACAGAGATCCTCACTCCTACAAAGGGATAGAAGAGTACTGAACCCTGTTACAGGTATCAGGTCATTGTAACTCATTTTTAAAAAGAATCCAATATATGATGTTAAGAATATAAAACAGTTTTAATACAATGGAATCCTTGAAAAACATTGCATCTGTAAAGTATTTTTCTAAGGAACTGATAGTGGCTTTAAACATGTTGTTTACACAGATATATAAACTTAAGCCTATAGAAAGCCCTTTTCCAAGTAAGATAGGGCAGTGTATGGCAATACACCAGCATGTGCTGCCATTCTGTGGCTACATTTCTAGATTTTTCTAAGAAATTACATCTCTGTATGTATGCATTGCTTTCCACCAGGATTGTCTGTTTCTCCCTAAGAAGAGACATGGGGAAGGAACAAGGAAAGGAATGAGGACAAAACAAAGCTCCCATAGATAAATATGCCATCTGTGAACCATGAGAACAAAATCAGAGAGAATTTCAAGAAAAAGGCTAACCAATTATATAAGTCCACAATACAGTACTGTACAATGAAAGATAGCAATACTTCCTACCAGCATTTAGATAGTAGCAAGTAGAGGGAAGAGAACAGTGTAGCAGAAAGATGAAGCAAGAGACAGATGTAATCAACGTATTTTCCCTAAACATCTTGTTTGGTACCCTTGAAGCCATCAGAGGTTATCTGTAGCTGACACTGCAAGAGGGAGTAACTGTCCTGGGAATCTGCGTGAAGGCAAAAAATAACCACTGCAGATGCTATCTGTCATGTCAACATTCATAGTTCGTTTTCTCATGGTCTTTTCTTCTTCTCTCTATCCCTTCCAGTAAGGACCCTTCCCTCTGTGGTTCTGGCAGGGAGTTTCAGCTATGTCCAGGGACTCTATATTCTTCAGCAGTGCTTATTAAAGTTTATCAGGTGGTGTTTTACTCATAGACATCAGATGGAATTACTCCTTGTTTTGACAAAGCAAAGATAAATCAAATGAAGAATTAGCTTAAAAATGCAAATGCACATAGGATTTATACTTCCCATAAGCTGTATCAGATGCAAATTTGTCATCTTAAATATAGACTATCATGGTTTTCACTTTAACAGTTTCACCAGAGTGAGTACTGTGATCATGCCATCCCTGTTCCTTCTGGACTACTGAGTTACACAAAGTGGCTGTATTCTTTCTGACCAAACTCTCCCGTGGTCTACTTTACTGAATATTATCTTTAAATTAATGTTCACACAAGAGTGCTTATCTAGTTGCAATGAAACTTCTAACTCAAGCTGTCTGATCTAGCAGAAGCTAGAACAGGAATTCATGTCCTGAGCTGTTCATAGAGCCATTTTGCCATATGCAGCTGTACGATAATATCATCCAAACCAGTCACTTCAATTCAGAATATTGATTTGCAAGGGATCAACAGAATTGTCAGAGACAACTCTTACTCTGCTGTAAGCAGTCATGACATAGATTTCCATCCAAGATGGATTCCACTTTTAAAACCATTAAGTTTCCTATTACCTGTGTAAGTAGAGGCAGGAGAATATTTTCATATTTCTGCCTGCCACCTCATTTCTTTGCATTCCAAATGTTACCAGAATATTTATCTTCTGAAGCATTCTGTAGGATCTGAAAATGTTCTAGGTAATTAAACCATTAATTAAGTTTCTCCAATGTCCTCCCCTCATTACCAATTTTGAAATTACTGAATAAAGTGTTAGGCAAACAGAATTGGGATTTGTGAACCACTCTGCCCAAGAGAAAGGTAAACCCATTAACTATGTCCATAACATAGTGTTACACAATGGGAGGTACATGTCCTTGCAGGCTATTGGTGCCAGAAAAGGCACTACAAGACCTTATGATGGGAGAACACAATTTTAGTTTCCAATCTTCTGTGTCAGTCAGTTTACCCATTCACAGCTTCCTGCCCACATACCTGGAAGCACTAAGACATGTGCATGCCTATGCAGTTTTGCTGGGACCACCTATATGTAATACGGATGGCAACAACAAGGTGCTGTCAGCTTGTCACTACATTTCTTGGATGACAATGAACTAAATTAGGACAGGTTTGTATAACCTTTAGGAGTCAACAGTTAATATGGAACAATCAATCTTTTTGCCTCTATGACTCCTCAGCAAGTCTGATGCCCCTTCTCTTTGCTTCTGCATGTCACTTACCTTTATGATGATGGTCTGTCTTAACGTTGAGCAAAGAGGGAGAGGAATGGCACTTCCATGCTGGTGAAGCTTTGTTACTTCACTCCATTGTTTCTTTCGGTACTGTCAGACAGGCCTTCCCATCCATACCAATTTTAGTATTTATGTTACATGTCTTTACACCATGTAAGGGCAAACAGGTTTTTACATAGTTTGCTGTAAAGGAACGCACCCGGTATATTAGAGTATTTATTAGAGTATTTATTAGAGTACTGAGAATCCTGGTGTAATCCTGGCCCCAGAAGTTGTGGCGCAGCAATGCAAGTGTGGTTTTGAAGTGTCTTACCTCAAAGAACATTTGAACATAATCATTGCTCTGCAATGAAGTCAGCTAAAGGTCATTTTTATGCCTGGATATTTTCCTTTAACCAAGGTTACCACTCCTGCTTTCCAACCAGTATTCCTCCCAATATCACAGGGAAGAAAGCGGGGGAATGCCTTGCACTCCTTGACAGATATGTCACTTTTATGAAGAAGCAAAGCTTTTTATTGCTAGAACTGGGGAAAAAAAAAGACAAACATTTAAGCTCAAAGTTCTTTCAGCAGGTCACTTGAGGTACAGAAACAGTTTAACAGTGCTTAACATAAATCCTCCAAATACTTATGTATTCCAAGCTGTTTCTTCTTGCTGCCTATATTCAAGACTGCAGTTGTACTGTATCAGGTCACCTACAGAATAAAACAAAACTTTTCATACCTTTTTTTCAAACTGTCCATTTTTAGTGCATGTGAAGATGTTTTGATAATGATCTTCTAAAATCTCTCCTTTATTATTTTCTCCAAAGATTAAGCACGTTAGGTTTTGACACTTCTTCAGTTATTAGGGGTTATTGACAAGATCTAAGTGATCATTTGTTATCACTGAGAATAGAGAGCGTTCATTTCAAACTCCAACAAATTATATCATAAGACTGGAATCATCAGTATGAAAGAGATCTGTCTCCAAAAAAATAATCATTGATTTTTTTCTCTGAATTTCTTTCTCTGGAATATGGAATTTGTCATCTTGGCTTGAACCAGCCTGGTAGAACTCTGTCTCCAGTAAATGTATCTAGCCAAATGATGGAGGATTGCATTGCCAGTGGGAAGAGTATTTCTTTTATGAGTCTCACAAATGATTGGTTTACGTGGTTGGATTTATTAAAGTGGCTTGCAACTAGTTAATAGTAACTAAAATTATGCCACACTTCAAAAAACATTGATGCAGCAATTAACTTGGTGATCATCTAAGAGTTTAACTTTGGATTAATTCCCTTTGGTTTTGCAAAATTGTAACTTAGGTCCTAGATATCCATTTCAGTAAAGAAGTAGCTGCAGCAGTATGAACTGTTATTCACCAACTCTTTGTTGTTCTACTTCTGCCAGAGGTGAACACAACCACATTTTCCACATCCTCCCTTGTCAAATCAGGAAAGCAAAATGTACTTCAGCCAGTTTGATGTGAAGTCTAGTAGTTTAGTAACTGGACTTAAATTACTGTGAGAAGTGGTTGTTGCCAAGCTTCCAGATTTTGTATGGTATTGGCACTTAAACACTTAAACATCACTTGCAAGAAGTTTGGAAAAGATAAGTGGGTCTGGACAGAGAGGAGAGGAAGGAATGGCAACATCTTAAATCACTGCAATCGTTTCTTAAATGAAAAAGCACATAAGTCCTAGAATTCTACTCTGCCATCACAGTAATTATCGTACTGCTGCTGCTTGTTGTCCTTTACAAACCCCTTGGAAGAGCTGCTAAGTTGTTCAGCATATGTAGGCTGCTTGCTCACATTTGTTGCAGAGGAATGGTCATCAGTCACTCTAGAGACTGTTTAAGAAAAAGAATTGGCTTTGCTACTGTATCCAAAAGGAGATACTATTTGAATTTTGCCTCGAAACTCAGCTTTCAAAATGCTGAGTTAGAAAATGCGTGAAGAATGATAGAAATTAGCTGGTTGAAAATTTAAAAGGTGCTATTTTCATTCCCATAAACTGTCAGTTGTTCTCCATGAGAGGTAAAATAATGTGTAATGAATCATAATAGACAAAATTCTGAGTCTGTGAAATACCTTTGCAGAAATATGGATAGGAACAAAGCCAGTCACCAATAAGAAGTTACCAGACCAGACTAAAGACGTTTTGAGCCAGGTGAAAGAGGTGCTGTACTTCCCATTTGGTACTATACACGCACAGCATAAAATCCACAAAGAAAACTGAGGAGGAAAACACTGCCCCAAAAAGCAGTAGTTATCTTCCACGCTATTTTTAGTGAGGGAACATCGCCAGGGAGCATCACTCAGCAGCCTGCCCTGCTGTCCTCTGCTTCAAGTAGACAGTCCAAAACCCAAGGAATGACTTTGCTCTCATGTTTGTACCAAGGAAACTGCAGGAAGCTTTCCATTCTTCCCTAACGCAGTCAGTGGTACTAAGAGCTGTATTTGTCAACAGCTTTACATTGCTCTCTGTATCCTGTCTATTATCCCTGCTCCTGAGGTTTCTGTTGGCAGCACTGTCTGTGCTAAAGCTGCTAACAACAGGGCAGCTGAATCACTGTGAGCAAAATTCTCTACTGCGCACAAAGCTTGAGAGGACTCAAAACAGTGGTGATGCACTGCCATCAAAAAGTGCCTGGGAGCAGAAGAGAGATAATGAAGGCTGGCCAAGGGCTGCCTGGTGTGAACAGCCATTCTTGCATATGACTGGGGCAGATAGCTGAGGTCTCTTTGCAGTACAACAGCTTTGAATAGAAGGGTGCAGTTGTGTGGAATACCCACAAGCACACACCTTCAAGAGTGGAAACAGGAAAAAATATTCGGTGGGAGACTTTTAGTGGTGTTATTTTATGTCCTCTCCCCGAAGGCTTCTATTGACACAGGATTATACTGAGATAGTATGTGGAATAATTAACCTTTTCTGCAACAGTGTACTGACATTTGCTGGTTGGTATACAATGCTGGCAAGGCATTTATAATTTTGTAGCAGTCATTGTTCAGACATAGAGTTCTTCTGAAGAAGATTATCATTTCTCAACCAGCTCCAAGAAACTCTCATTTTGATTTGTTCCTAACTATAGCTGCTTGGGAGGACTCAGTTGACCAGCAGGACCTCCCAGACACTGCCAGAAGCACCCAGAAGATGCCCAGCATCACCTCATGCTAAGGAATGGCTAAAACACCTCCTGCATGGCAGGATGGGATTTTGCCCATATGTTTAAATACACATAACGTTCTTGTTAATTGCTGATACCCACTGATGCTTTTTTCTTTGGCTGAAATACACTCCAGAGTATTGAGCCCAAGTGATTTCTATATTGAAATGATCTAAAGGGCAATAATAAATAACAAGCAGCAAAATAATACCGACACTGATTTCCAGCTGTCATTATCTGGGCTCTTAAGAAGAATCTGTTTTGCCTTCCTTCCAGAAACCTCTCACTGCCCTTGTCAGGAGGCAATTTTATTTAATGAAGACACCCATACTTTGGTATAAAGGTGTCAAGTGAATTATTCATGAGCTCTTTTATCTCCAAAGCATTCCAGCTGCTTTATCTCACAGTAAAACTGCAAAAGAAAATTAAAGTTTTTTGTTGAAGTGCAGCTGTTGCTTTGAAAAGCATCTGTTTAGCAGCTAATACTGTGAGACAGTAACATTTTCAGTTTCTGCCGCCAGGCAGCAGAAGCACAGGACTAGCAGAACTGGGCTGGAGGGAAACAAGCATAAATGCTCATCAGCACTGTGAGGAAAGCTATATTTGGATATTTTTAGATGCCTCATTTTCTGCAATTAATGTCTCGAGCAATACTGGAATATGGAGTAGCTGAGCTGTTTTCCCCTTTATTCCCCATTCCTTAGCATGTGGCTGCTCTTCACCACAAAGTATTTTGTTGCAGACCGGGCCTGCCCTTAGCACAGTGTGTTGGCATATCTTTACTCATGAGGAACCCAATATAGGCAGCACAGCCACACTCAAACACAACAGGCTCTGCATTTAATCTAATTTCAGAGCCAAGATGTGCATACACTGATTCAATTACAGAGTTTAATTCACTAGAGCAACTGTTGGCTTTGTTATTACTTCTCTGGCTACATCATTACTTAAATCTGCATAAATTTGTAAAAGGGCTGCAAAAGCTTGTCATTTTATTGCTAGTATTTTATTTATGCTGAAGTGAAAATAAACTGTCATTAGGAATGTGGTTAAAAAATAGCTGTATCTTTCGAAGTAAGAGCAAACCACATATAAACAGTTTGCTGAACTCACAACAGCATTTTAGAGGACTGTGAGAGCAGGCACACTGCAGGCTTTGTCCTGCATTTCATCCACTACATCTTCTGAACTTGCATAGTGAGTTCTGGTGTGAAGTCACCATGATTTATATTTCTACAACCTATTTTACAATCTTATTGCGAAGTATTTCCTCATAATCATTTAATCATGAAGAAAGTGTGGCTCTGTGCCTACGCATATTTTTACAGAGGGGATAATGTCACACGAAGCTTATCACACTGTCACCCTTGGGAGATGCTCTCCAGAGATGGCCACAAACCACTGACACCACACGTTTTGCATCCCAACAAGAGATACTGGAGTTAATTGGTTATGCTTCTTGTTTGCTCATTTACAGCTGTGATGCACAGATCCATTCTTGTGAAGCTCAGCATTAAGTGAGTTTGCAGCAGAATTATCACATGTGGCTCCTTCAGCTCTTCCTTGCTTGCCCCAATGAGCTTCTCTCACTGCTCTAGTTCTGACCCCTGCACTATTCAACATCTTCTCTTCCAAGGTTTGTAAACCATGCTTCAGAAATTAATTATCTTGTTTACTGTTAGGAAGTTTCTTTATTCAGAAGTGAGTAAAGTCCTGTCTCCCCTGGGCAGATAATGTGCTATGTTCCATCACTATTTAGCAAACACAGCTGAACTTTACAGCATTCATTTTTACCTTGCACTTATGTTATGGCCTTTGTACCCCTAACAAGACAGAAATAATGTTGTGTAGGCCATTTTACCTGTGACATTTCCTAATTTGGTATCACTTCATTATTTTATCTAAGCATTTCTGAAGGCTGCAGTGAAAATAATGCCTTCTGTTTTATTCTGCTGGCCCACAACATCAGAGGTAGATGTTGGTGGTATAGAAGCAGGGGCTGAACCTTCCCACCAGTATTCCCTTACATGTTGTTGCTGTGTGACAGATCGCAGCAGAGGGGCACTCTGACAAAAGGGCACCTGAATGAAAGTGCATATGAAAAAATGGGGTATCATTGAATGCCTCCATGCAAAAAAAAAAAAACACCAAAAACAAAAACCAAAAAATACCAGCAGCCATTGATGTTTATTGATGCTACTGATGCTCACTGAATGTTTGTGGATAACAACCAGTGGATGTGAGCACAGTGAAGGATGAGTGGTGTGTTGCAGCAGTGGTAACAGTGACAGTGGGTTACCTCCACTGGTGCAGATTGTTATGAGTGTGGCACACAGGCTTTTATTTGTTACTGGTGACAAAGTGTAGCTCATGGTGGTGATTATGTTGAAAAATAGTATTTTGTAGCTGAGAATTTGTTCTATCAAATAGTGTTATTTGTATTTGTTGTAGTTTCCTTGGAAATAAACAGGAAGCATTACTTTCAGAGCAACCTACATATTTTTTATAGGCTGTTTTGTCTAAAACAGTTCTAATAGATGGCATCTATCCTCAGATACCATCTTTTACCACATTTAAAAACGTGATTATCTTGAAGGCTCAAGCATAAAGATAAGGAAATACATAATCATGAAAAGATATTCTCTTTGGTGCAGAAGTAGATTGCAATTATTCCTAATTAATTCTAGTGCTGCTGAGATCAGTATCTGGTTGAATACAGACGACTTGCCAACAGGATGCTAATTTCTTCCTTCTGAGCACGCAGTTTTTCTGTTTTAATTTAACTGATAACGGAGGATTTGCTGTGGTAGCTACAGCTGTTTTGTTTTTTTTTTTACCCTTGTTACATCTGATGCTAAATTTCATAGCTGATTAGAAGAAGCTACAAGCAAATGCCTCCTGAATTTGGGCAATACTCATATGCCTATCTTGTAGGACAGAACAGAGGAGAGAGGGGTCTGTGGGCAGATCCATCAGTATCAGCTTGCATCACATAAAGGAAAAGCTGGATATACCAAGAAAGAAGAAAACTTGTCAGTAATGGCATGAGATTGCTGTGCACTGGCTTGAGTGACTGGAGTAAGTGAAAGGTAATACAAAATTGAAAGGTAATACAAAAATGAAAGGTAATAAAAAATTTAATTTCATCCAATACCAGTGCCTTCATGTCTTCCGAACAGAAGAATGCATTTGATCAAGGCTTTCTGGCAGTGTTGTGAGGGTAGAAACATACCATGGGTATGTTCACACTGGGGAACGTTTGTGGTGTTCCCTCAAACCCCTGTGGGCACCCAAGAATCCATACAGAATCACAGAACTGTAGAGGCTGGAAGGGACCTCCAGAGATCATCCAGTCCAATCCCCCCGCAAAGCAGGCCCCCCACAGCAGTCTAAGACAAGGGAGAACAGTGGGAAAACCACACTTCATAAACTCCACTTCTCACAGAATTATTATTTTAATTAGGAATGCTGTTAACTGAATTACTTTTCATCTGCAGCTCCCTTGTGAGTGTTCTCAAAATAAGATACTAGGATATTTCTGAATCTATGGGATCGTCGAAGATTTCTGGAGCTGACCTTTAAAACATCCACAGAATAAAATGTCCTTCTTGAGAACATTGGCAGCTATGACATTTCTCATGCGGCTTTGGTTTGTAAGTACTCCAGACATCAGACTGCCTCTGAACATCTGTTCGCTGAATATCCCTGAGAGATTGGGTTTGTGCTGCAGATTTCAAGCATCCCTAATCTTCTGTGGAACACCATCATCTTAGTTCCCTTTGTTGAAATGTGTTTACTGTGGATAACTTAGACATAACATTGGTCTGAAAGCTGAAAAAAATTTTTTTTTTAATCTTGAAGAGGTTTGTAATACTCACATACAGTCATCCAGTTTAGCTATTTCTTTTAGCATTCTCCTTTCTTTTTATTTCATTTTCTTTCCATGGTATTTCCTATCACTGGACCAGTTGTTGGCTTTTTAGATGATGATGACTTTTCTTTGAGGTCCCTGCTCAGAATGTACACTTCCATTAAAGCCTCAGTGACAATTTAGTAAAGCAGAAAATTATAATCTAATGTTTGAGATTGAGCCTCATCTGGCACACTTTCTTATTGCAGATCTTTACAGTAAGATAGATGTCTTACTGTAAATACTTAGGCCATTATCCTGCACATCCTTAACTTTGCAACTATGGGCAGTGGAAATTCAGTATTCTTTCAAGGATTTTAAACTCAAGCAAATACAAAGAGATCTGGCCCTCAGGGTCAGATACCTGTCTGTGCATAGTTGACACAGGAAAGAATCAATTAAGATATAAGGCATAGTAAAATTACTCCCCAAAATCAATATAGCCATACTTTAGTTTTGACTGTAGACATTCATACTTTATAAACTTCTCATATTGCTTTATCCCTATATTGCAAGTTAATAAATATGAAATCAATGCCATAAATATTTCTAGGAATGAATTAACTCTTCTGTAGCAGGATACAGAGTTCAAAAAATCTACCTTGTTTATGTTGAATGACCAAAATGAAAAATAAATTGGCAGCAAAGAACAGAAAAATAAACCCCATGACTTTGAGTAAATATTTTTCCTTTAAATCAGTTACTCCTTGAGCAAATACACTCATTAAATTATAATGAGTTTCTCCCTTAAACTATCCATAGTTTTAGAAAGGTCAAGGCTTGCTAGATGTATGTCATTTAATCTGTGTGGAAAGTACAACAGTGTTTGAAAGCACAACTGCTCTAACACAATTGCTAGAAAAAAGAGGATGCGTGTTCACTGTGCATCTCAGCCTCAGATCCTGTAACAGGGGCTTCACTTCTCAGCTGTTCTACTTCAAAATGATTCTGTGGTTTCCACAGATCCTTTTATTGTTTTCTACTACTCAATGGGGATACTGCCCAACTGGATTGAATGCAAAGCAAAAACACCAGACATCCCTAAGAGCTTTAGTTTATAACGGGAATGTTTTGGAAAACCTTTTGTCTCTAGCTGTTCATAGAGCCCTAAAAAATTAGGGTGGGATAATCCCAAGTTTCACCACAGTGATGCTGCACCAGAACATCAGAGTTTGCAATAGCAATTATGAGCATAATTGAAGCATTGTTGTAGGAAATGTTTGTAAAATGTCTGACTGAGTGCAAGAGAGTAGCTAGACATCCTGTGGCCAAGTTCCAATTGTTTCTTGTAATACATGGGCCAGGAGAGGTTGATTTGCCACACCCAGAAGAGTAAACAGGAAAGGCTGCATCCATTGGGTTGTTCTGCAGTGGTATGTAGTGAGGTGAGGTGCAAGATGCAGCCAGGCATTGCATGCAAGCAGTAAGCTTGGGTACAGCACAGAGCCTCAGCCCCCTGCACTCCTGTGTTAGAGATCCTTTGAGACAGGCCAACTTTCCTTCTTGTTTTTGCCTGGCTAATCTCCAGTGTTACAAATCTTCCACGATTTAGAGCTGAATATTAAAAGGTGGCATCAACCATAGATTCCAAATGATGCCCTCAGGCACAGAAGCAGGATTTTCTAGTCCCAGGGGCTATATCCCCTAACAGAAATGAAGAGAGTTCTCTGTCAGCTACAAAGAGGGGAAACATCTTCAAGTCAGTTACAAGGAGGGGAAATAATGGGAAGGTTCCCATATAACTTGCAGATGAAAGTATAGAAAGGGAGGATATGGCTCATAGTGTTAAGCCTGGCAAGGAGGATGGTGGAGGGATGATAGAATCACAGAATCACAGAATGGCCTGGGTTGAAAGGGTCCACTTTAATCATCTAGTTTCAACCTTCCTGCTATGTGCAGGGTTGCCAACCACCAGACCAGGCTGCCCAGAGCCACATCCAGCCTGGCCTTGAATGCCTCCAGGGATGGGGCATCCACAGCCTCCTTGGGCAACCTGTTCCAGTGTGTCACCACCCTCTGAGTGAAAAACTTCCTCCTAATATCTAACCTTAACCTAATAAAGTTCTCAGGTTGCCCATAGCCAGGACAGGGAGCTGTGACATTAATTACTCTAAGGAGGGGTATGAAAGAGGGCGGAGATAGCCTGGAGATGCTTTTTTCTTCTTTTATTCAAGAGATGCTTCCAAACCCTGACCTGTCCTTCTTGCTATGTCACTGACTATTGTCCCACCCAGACAGAGCTCTCGGTGTGGATGCTGTGTCCCCGCACTTCTGTGCATTCCCTTCCTGATGCACAGCTATGTGACACAATGCTAATCAGTAGTGGAAAACCTGGAGCTAGCACCAAACTGCTGGTGTGTCACAACAGCCAGGCCCAGTGCCATTCACAAGTGATAGTTTGGATTCCAGAAAGGCAATTTTGCTATTATTCTTCACCTGAGCTCGTCACCTTGGCACAGGCAGCTGCATTGCTTCAGTCTGTGAGCCAACTAGTGTGGCTCCTCCCACACGTTTCTGAATGTAGCTGTGTGGTGGCCAGATCGTTCATGCAGGATAACTTCTGAAGCTTGTAATCAGGTTCTGCATTTCACCAACTTATTTCCTGTTAGTTACTGCCACAACAACTCAGGTTACTCTGGGTTTAATGTCAGAAATTACCTTCTGCCTACTAGTCCTTCACGCATTTATTTGCTCCCCATTACCCTTCTAGAGCATCTGAATGCCCTGCAAACATTGTCCATATTTCAAAAGACTGCTGTAAGATTATGAATATTTTATTTGTACTACTAACAAAAAATGTTGGCAGGACTGTGTGGGAAATACAGCAAAAGTAGGAAGGGTACTGTATCCTTCTTAGTCCCACTAAGACAAAATCCCAAGTCTCAAGAATGTAATTGATCCTCCTCACATGCACCTTCCCTCTCTACCACGATGAGATTTAATATCTAATCCCTACATAGTGAATAACAGTCAGCTGTCAATTGCCTGGAATTCTTACATGGGACAAAATGAAGAGCACATGAACCGTGACACAAATAGTATCTTAAGAATATTTAGTCTTTGCTTCTCAGTACTGGCAGTGAGAATGCACGTAACTAAAAAAATCAGATTTTCTATAATGACCAACATTGTTGGTGCAATAACATAAAAAGTATGTATATATGCGGAGAGTGGCCTAGATTTCAGGCTCAGTCCTGTTCTTACTTTAAATCCCAGCTTTAGATACCTCAGTAGCAAATCTACAAAGGATTTTCGGCAAATACAGTTGCAGAAAGTACAAACCATTTCTGCAGATGAAGAATAGATGAGAGGGAGCGGAGGGGCAGCGCTGAGCTCTGCTCTGTGTGACAGCGACAGGGCCCGAGGGAACGGCGTGGAGCTGCGTCAGGGGAGGGCGGCTGGGGGTCAGGGAAAGGGGCTGCACCACAGCGCGGTGGGCGGGGAACGGGATGCACAGCGCTGTGGGCACGGCCCCCAGTGCCGGAGTTCAAGGAGCGTCTGGACGGCGCTCTCAGACATTGGGTTTGGTTTTGGGTGGTGCTGTGTGGAGCCAGGGGTTGGACTCCATGATCCCTGTGGGTACCTTCCAACTTGGGGTATTTGTGATATTGTGTGTGGGAAGCTGTTGTGGCTGCATCATAGGTCGCTAAGTGAGGAGCTTAACAGGCAGTACTCTGTGATGTGCTGGCCAGCTAGTTGTATTCCTTCCTGAAGTCTGTAAGCAGGAGAAAGTGCTTGAAGAGGGATGTGAAGGAACATTTTGCCTTATACTCCAAGTGTCTTCAACAGGAGAACAGCTCCTGGGGATACACCACAAATCATGTAATGCTCTGCCTTCACTGTGGCACAGGTGAAGGTGAAGCTCTCTTGCCCATATGGAATGTCTCATGAGCAGCTCTACAACTCTGCCTTTCACACAGGTAAAGAGCAATGGTTTACCTCTGTGGTACCTTCCCCTTCTTGCTGATTGCTGACCATGAACAGGCTGGTGATAAAGGCTGTTTGGGCTAACAGCCCAGCTGCTATGCTATCTTCTCTGTGCTGTCTCCTGTATGTGCCTTTAACGGCTGTGATGGTCAGAGGCTGTCTCTGCTGTAGAAAGCAGTGCCAGATCCATATGAATGCAGCTTGGGACTCTTTCCTCCCAAAGCCGTATCTCCAGTACCTGTTGTTAGCTTGGTGGGGAGGGAGGAGGAGGAAGAGGAGGCTTTTATCAAGGCACAACAGCCCTGCAGCTAAGCCTTACCACCCAGCTTGCCCCACCAGTCAAGGCTGCCCAGTCCCTGGCCCTTCCCACAAGCAGGCCCTGCCCTGGGGTGAGGTTATGAAAAGGTAATGAGACCTGGGCACAATGCTGTGAAGGATGGAGCAAGGCTCTGGTGGCTGGAGCTGCACCAGAGGCTTCAATTGCATTGCAGATAGAATGTCAGTGATAGCAGCTTTTGCATAATGCACAATGCAGCACAAGTGCACCCTTTCTAAAGCTGATGCTGAATGAAGAGATTTGCCACAGGCAGGTTACAAGCTTTATGGCACTGTGCATGTTCCTGCAAAAAATGCCTGCAATGATGCTTGCTGCAGTTGCAAAGACATTATTGTAGCTGTGTTTTGTCTGGGAAAATTGGTAGTAAATATAAATTCTTGTCACTTGCCTCCACTATCAGTGGTCATAGTTGAAGCTGTAACACTTTGCAGCTGATCTGTTTGTGTTTTACACTGAGTTTGTGAATTAACTAGAGGACTAGGTGGACTACTTGCTCTGTTAAAATGTAACAGCATACTATTTTCTTCAGGTCATACTGTTTTCCTTAGGTCAAAGCTGCACACGAAGCATGATTCTGCAGTAGCAGCATTGAAAGTCCTTTTTGGTCAGTAGATTATCTCATAACTCAGCATTTCTTGGATTTTTTTTTTTCCCAAGTCTTAAGGCAAAGTTTTGGAGAGGTAAATTAGCTGACTAACACACAGAGAAGTAAACATGCAGTGGCTTTTTATTTAATCAATACTTCTTGAAGTAGGAAACACACATTTTGGTTTGCATTAGAGGCTTCATTGTAATAATGTCTCTGTGCTATTCTGCGATGACTGTGCACTCAGGAGCACGAGCGCCAGTAAGAGTTTGTTAAAAGAAACAGGTGGTGGAACATTAGCAACCTCACCAAGCACTAAGAAATGTTCTTTAATTATAATCCATGCTCTTGTTATCACCCTTACACCTGACACATGCCTCCCTCCTTTTCTGTGGTTATACTGCAAGGCAAATCTTTTAACTCGCATCTGTGAGCAAAGGCAGTTGTGGGCCCCTCCTATTTATTTGTGTTTTCCTGCATGTGACTTCCAGGGATGTGTATGCCTTCCTCTAGTAGCACTTCTTGGCCCAGCATTTCAAGCTGCTGCTGATAAGATCTGTAGGAAGCATTGCCCTGCAGTGTGGAAAGGTGTAGTGCATTCTAGTAGGAACCAGATGCGTGGATTGCTGCTGGAAGCCTTGTGAAATTCCTGTGTTAATGTATAGAGGAACCACTTTTTCTAATGCTTGGTTTGTTGAGCGACCCCTTGCACCTACAGAACATAAAAGGAAGTAGACCATCTTTCAAAACAAAACCTAAATTATAGTGGATGTACACCTAAAATACTATGTTTTTCAATTTCACATGGAGCCAATATTTTAAAAGAAATAAACTACCAGGGGCTTTGATGGAAACGAGGCTCAACTTTCACGGAAAGTTATTGAAAAGTAGTGTCCTCTTTCTGGCATTGATGTTATAGAGGAGTGTGCATGCGCTTAGCCTGGTGCCACTGACGCTCACACCACATGCCTTAGTGTCTGTAAAAAGACTTTGTAAAACGACTATTCTAAACACAGCTAGTTGTGATATCACTGCAAGTTTTCAAAACTTTCCTGTATCTAAGGAACCCCACGCAGCAGTAAATCAACACAATGTAAGTATTTATGCTTTGCTGGAAAAAAAAATAATAATGTCCCTTAGGTAAACTAGACTGAAATTTGACATCTCTAAGTATGGTTTGGATCTGTGTGTGGTCCTCTTTTCCTCATTCCCTCTCCACCCAGACAATAAATATTTGGATATTTGTCAAATATTTTATGAGCTCGATAGTTATTTTCTATGGTGCACTATGGTTCTCAGTTGCTTACTGAAAAAACTGACACGAAGCGCATCTCCCACAGTCTGCTCAGAGAAGGCAGTTCTCATTTATAATGCCATTCAATTCTTGAAAACACTGAATAGGTCAAAGCTAGGAAATAGGTGCTATTTCTCCAGTGTTTTTCATGCATTAGAGGCATTAACAAGCTGGAAGACAGGGAATCAAATTTTATGGTTCACTAACCATTTATCCTTATTTTCTTAGAGATAGCACATCTTCAAGCAAGCAGCAACATGAAGAATAATAAAGGATCTGTACTCTCAGCTAGAGTATTTACACGCTGAATTGATACATGAATCTCCAAGGCTGTCAATTATGTTCCAAGTGTGCTTGAAGCAATGGGCGTGAAACCTGTGCAACCAGCTACTTGTCACCAAAGCCTTTATTCATTTTGCAAAGAAAGCAAACAAAAAGAATTGTTATTAGTAACAATGGGTGAGATTCACTGGAGCTGATCTGGGAAAATGACAGTTTTGCAGCCAAATATTTTCTTGTGTATCTGAAGCTTCGCCCAGTGATACATGGAACACCGGCACTGTCAACAGGACGCAGCTGTCAGACAGGTTTTGTGCCTTTTGGCCAGGGCACACTTAGCAGGGTCTGAGCCCTAAGATGAATGAAATAATGCACATGTTCTAGTTTTCGGCCTTTGGATTGTACTGCTCAAACATATGTATATATTTATTCCCAGGATCCCCATATTGAAATGGATTTTTTTAGTGTTGATTATATATGTTGTATTATATATGTCTGTCTATACCGATCATCTCACTCTGAAAAAAAAAAAACTTATCATACATATCACTAAAATTACTACTGTTCCTACTATCAAAACTTTTGAAGTAGTATTTATTATTCTTTTTTTTTTTTTTTTCTTTTAATAATGCTTTCATCTCCCTCCCACCCTTGATCAAGGAAGTGTTCGTAGGACTGCTGCTGGCTGTTTCTAAACTCACTGTTGTTATTTGGGTGGGGAGGAAAGGAGGACCACACACAGATCTAAAGCATACTTTGATAAGTCAGATTTCAATCCAGTTTACATTAC
Source organism: Tympanuchus pallidicinctus (assembly GCF_026119805.1). Classification (NCBI taxonomy): domain Eukaryota; kingdom Metazoa; phylum Chordata; class Aves; order Galliformes; family Phasianidae; genus Tympanuchus; species Tympanuchus pallidicinctus. The sequence goes on from NW_026294659.1 coordinate 887,164, forward strand.
TGACATGATTTTTTTCCAGCAAACAATAAATACTTACATTGTTTTGGTTTACTGATGGGCACTGCTTCTCAGTCATTAAAAAAAGAAAAGAAAAATTAGTAGCCTATACTGACATCACAATTTGCCTGTAAACAGGAAGGTTTAAAACATCTCCCTATCTACTTGTACGGCTTCAGTTACCACTGAGCATCTGTCAGTCTGAACTTATGTACCCTCATAAGGACTACAGCACAGATAGGAAACGGAGGCACACTGCTGGCAGACCCAGCAGCGTGGTGCTATCCTTGCCGCTTTATGCAGAAGTAAAGGGCACTGATTTCCCTGCCTTACCCCTCAGCCTGTGAGGGTCAGTCCTTGGTCAAGGGGTCAAGAAAGAAGAAAAAACTGTCCAGAGGGAAAAATTAAAAATAAAAAAGCTGAGTCTGCAGTAACAGGTGTGCCTGTGGGAAGACAGACCACAGGACTTGTGGTAGTGGGTGTTGTCAGTGTTTTCCTGCCCGTCCAACTCAGAAAAACTTAGAGAAACTGGAGCCAACGCACTGACAAAGGTCTGCTGGTGTCTGCTGAGGTACTGCAGAAGGGAGTATTTGTGATGTTAACAGCACAAATACTGAGCTAGTCAATTATCAGCAAGTATCTTCAGTCACAGGAAAATGTAAAATGTCAGTATTTTTTTTGGTCATTCTTGTTCAAGTTCAGCTGTTAGACAGCTGTTTTCCATCAGCTGATGTGAAGATAGGATCTAATTTCACAGGACTGCTGTAATCAGGTAAAGCCCCATGCCATCTCTATAATGCTAGTGCCTTCTCCTCTGACCAGCATCTTGTACCGGACAGAAGCTGGCAGCCCTGATGCAGCCCAGCCTTTGCTCTGCTGCACCTTCTCCTAGGGACTCACGTTGTTATTCTGAGTTTTCTAATTTGGGCTCCAGAGTTCACTTTCTGAGATACAATTGCTCTCTTTCCAAACAGTATGTTTTACAATGACAAAACACCACAGCAAAACATACACTATCCCTAAGGGAACAGAGATTTCCCCATTAACAGTCCCTTAACACTCTTATCATAATCATGAGCTATGCAGCTGGCAATAACTGTGGCAATAACCACAACCATGCAGCATTCTGAGCACTGAGAAGACTGACACATGTATTCATGGCAGAATAAAAGGTTTGCATGTCTTGTGCAGGTTAGGAGGTACAGTTGCATGGTGTGGAAAGGATAAAGTAATTTTCATAGAACAGTTTGAGTTAGAAGGAACTATTAAAGGCCATCTAGTCCAACTTCCCTGCCAATGAACAGGGACACCTACAGCCATACCAGGTGCTCAGAGCCCCATACAGCCTGACCTTGAGTGTCTACACAGACAGGGCATCCACCACCTCTCTGCACAATCTGTGCCATTGCCTCATCACCCTTACTGTAAAAACTTATTCTTTATATCCAATCTAAATATTCCCTCTTTTAGTTTGAAAGCATTTCCCCTTTGTCCCGTTATCACAGACTCTGCTAAAGAGTCTGTCCCCTAAGAAGGGGAGAAGAAAGACCTTACAGCCCCCCTTTAGATACTGAAAGGCTGCTACCAGGTGTCCCCAGGATGCTGAACAGCCCCAGCTCTCTCAGAGTTGTCCTTGTAGGAGACACGTTCCATCCCTTGGATCACTTTTGTGCTCCTCCTCTAGAAATGCTCCAACAGGTCCATATTTCTCCTGTACTGAGGACTCCACATAGGAACGCAGTACTCCAGGTGAGGCCTCATCAGTATAGAGCAGAGCAGCAGGACCACCTCCCTCACACTGCTGGGCACGTTTCTTTTGATGCAGCCCAGGATACGGTTGGCTTTCTGGGCTGCGAGGGCACATTGCTGGCTCACGTCCAGCTTCCAATCCACCAGTACCCCAGGTCCTTTTCGGCAGGGCTGCACATCACACTGCTGGGCTGTGCCCCGGCAGCACCTCCAGCAGCAGCCAGCACTTTACGAGAGACTGCCGGTGCCCTCGCCGCACAAGGAAGCACACAGCTCCCAGCCGACGGCTTTCCGCGGCGGCGCTGCCCCGCGACCCCGCACCGGGCCGGGGGCGGGAGGGGGCGCGGCCTGCACCTTCCCGTCGCGGCGCAGCCCCGCCTCCCTCCCGCCCGCCAGCCAGCCGCTGCCACACCTCCCCCGGCGGCTCGGCACCCGCTGCCCGCCGAGCGGCTCTGCCCCGCCATGGAGCAGGGGCCGGCTGGGGCGCCCGCCGCCGTGGCCGCCGCCGGCGTGCTGGTGCCTCTGAGCGAGAGCGAGCAACAGCGCTACTCGGAGCTCTTCTCGCGGTGCTGCCCGCCCCCCGAGGCGGCCGCCGGGGGCAGCAGCGTGGGGGAATTGTTCCGGGCCTCGCAGCTGCCCCCGGACACGCTGCACCAGGTGGGTCGGGGCGCCGAGGGCGTGAGGAGGGTGAGCGAGGGGCGGCGCGGAGCTCCGCGGCACCGCGGTGCGTCGGCTGCGGCGCCGAGCTCACCGAGAGCCCCGTGCCGGCGGGCTGCGGCGGAGCTCCGGAGGTCCCGCAGGGTTGAGGAGGGAAGCCCCGCTGCCGGACCGGATTTTCACGTGCTGCCGGGGATGTCGTTTCTCGGTGGCCTTTATTTGCCGAGCGGAAAGAAGCGGTGTCGGTGCAGGGTGGGAGCACGGAGGCACCTGGCTGCGGACGGAGGGATCGGAACTCCGCTGTTCTGCCGAGAGCTGTCAGCCCGTCTCTCCGTGACTCCGTGTTACGTAAATCCCTATCGCACAGGTGGAAGCGGGGATGCTTCCTGCGTGTTTTTGTCCTCGCTTCGCTATTTACCAGCCGTGCAAACTGCTGTTGCTTTTCTTTGAGTCGCACCGTGGCCTTCGTCTTCTGTGTAGAGAACAGGGGTTGCCCACAGGGCCAGCTCCAAGAGTCCAATTTCAATTAGCGAGGCTTAGTTATGGAGCGTGCTAAAGCCCTGTTAGCAGATTTGTGTGACTTTGGCGTAGAGTTGTAGAAAAACACTTCTTATTTTTGCTGTGTAGGTCCTTATCCGAACTTTGGAGTAAATCTTGCTGTGTTATCACTGTCTGCTTTGGGGGTTTCTTTGGGGGTTGTTTGGGATTTAATGTGTGACTTAAGCCTGGAAATGCCATTTTTTCAATATTCTGAGTTTTCTTTTATTTTCCCCCCACACTATTTTAGATTATTTCTTGGTATGTTTATGATGTGAAGTGAGTGTTACTGGGAAGCAGGTCTTTAATTGGCTGCAGAAATCGTCAGGGTAATAAGGCCTTTGGGACCTGGGCTGTTTCTCTCCCCTTTCCTGCCTTCCCAGTCTTGTTTGTGTGGCACCAATCGCTCCAGTCTGTGACTGGAGCTCCTGTTCCAAAGCCTGCTGCTGTCAGGTGCTCTTATTAACATTTTCTTGAACTGGAAAAAAAAAAAAAAAAAGAGAGAGAGAGAAAAAAATTAACATAATGGGGGAGAAAAAAGAGTAAAACATGAGCCTTCTGATATGAAAAAAACTTTTTTTTTTTTTTTTTTTCCCCGAAGACATTAGCTGATGTTTTGTCTTTTATTATTCTCCAAAACTGCAATTAAATGGTTTCTGTTTTAAAAAAGCCATATACTGTGCTAACAGTTATGGGTACAAGGCATAGCAGTGCATGGCATCTGTTTTTTCCACTAGCATGGGGAACGTGCATTTTAAGCAGAGGCAGCTCAGCTGGGTTAAGATAACATGATTTCTTTTAAATAATTGTTGACTGTGGAAGTTTTCTTAAAACAGAATGTGCCCTTTTAAAATCCCCATCTGCCACAACTAGTGCTTGGTGACTTGGCATCCTTACCAACCCACTGAGCTACAGTTGTGCGACTCACAGATTTTCATCCTCGTGGTTATTCATTGAGGAGTGGTTGTACTGATCCACATGCTCTCAGCTGGTCAGTGTCACAGCAGTGCTGAGGTGGTGCTGTTGCCTTCAAGGTGTTATGGTTTGGGATAGAGCAGTGAGACATGTTCAGAGAGGTGGTAGATGCCCCGTTCCTGGAGACATTCAAGGCCAGACTGGATGGGGCTCTGAGCACCCTGATGTAGCTGTGGTGTCCCTGTTCATTGCAGGGCAGTTGGACTAAATGGCCTTTAAGGGTCCCTTCCAACTCAAACCGTTCCATGATTCTGTGAAAGAAGGAGCTTATTATTATCAGTCTTGATAGAGATTTCTTGTTGACTGGGAAGGTGTTGAACTAAGTAATGGAAGTCTCCTTCTGCCATCATTAAATGCATCATCAGTTTGTAGTCTAGACACAGATCAGGTGGCTGCAGGAATGTAGCAGTTCCTGTGGAAAAAACAAGGACATGTGCTCCTAAATAGCAGTCAGTGTTCAGTTTGGTTTGAGGTTCGTTGGCATGATACAGGAGGTTATTTAGATGAAACTGGTAAGGTAGCTGAGAGCAGATAGATAATGTGAGGGAATGTGCCAGAAGAGGAAGTGCTCGAATAAATAGGAAACAATCCAAGAGCAGTCAGGTCAGAAGGAGCAGATGGTATGCACCCAAGAGCTGTGAGTCTCGCTAAGAATGAAGTGCTTGAATGTAGATTCATTAAATACAGGCTTGTTAAAATCAGCTCTTCTGCTGGGCTGTACAGTACAGCAGAGGCTGCAGCTATTGAAATGGCTTTAAATAAAAGACCAAGGAGTGAACCTAGCAAGAAATTGTTCAGTTCTAGAGAAATTATTGGAGTTACAGCTGGAATTAAAAATGTAAAGCACTTTGCGTGACTAGGGAGGGCATGGTAGCAACTGTACAGTGTGCTTTCTGCAGGCTGTCACTGCACAGGGTTGTAATGTGACTGGGGCTGGCAGGCATCTTCAGAGGATCCCAGTCCTCCCAGGTCTGTATAGCTATCCCAGCATCACAGGAGGCAACAGTGGCTGTTCTGCCTTGTCCTGTTTTGGGCACTCAAGAGTGACTCCATTTTAAAGCTGGCCTTCAGTGAGTACAGCCTCTGCTTGTTGGCTCCTTGGATTCCAGATGCATTCGTTTTGTATGCCACATGCCAATGGGCAGAGGTTTGTGTAGATTTCAGGTAAAATAGAGCTTTATGTGTAGTTATCATCTGCTGATCAGCAAAGAAGAGATGGCTTGTGCTAGTTCTGTTGTTTGCCTGTTTTACTGTGAGTCTGTGAAGATTCTGGGAAATGAGGGAGCAGGAGGATAGGACTCAAGTTTTACACTGGGCTGCTTATCTTTGTTATTAGTTTTTGACTTAATTAATTTTCATTTGGTTGGTCTGTTGGAATCTTTAATTCTAGTTTTATAAACTGTAGTCTTATTTGTGGGCTTGCAGTATCAGCACAGAGATCCAATTCTATTAAGAAAGCACATTCTTTCCTCCACAAATGAACAAACCGCGTTATTTTGAGCTTTGAGGATGACAAGTACTAATTGTATGACTTTGGAAGCTGCACAGAGATGCATTTTTTAGTTAGACCTCTCCATCCAGTTCTGTGTGAATGGAGAATTCAGACTGGGGGTCTTGCTTTTCCTCCGCACGGTCTGTGTGTTATTTTGTGTTTGTGGTAACCTGTCTCTATAGTTACACTGAATTGTTTGTCTGTCCTGTTGTGTTCAAAAAGCAGAAGTGTGGATAGATTAAAAAAGGGGTTGGGGGGGGGGAGGGGGGAGAAGTTGCTAAGCTGCTATTTGCTGTTTCATTGGAAAAATGCTAGCAAGGGTTCACTTTTCCATCATTTATTTTTCATAGGCATGAATTACTACCTGCGTGATAACTGGGGTGGCATTAACTGTATGCTTAGAATGCTTTCCCTGGGCGGAAGAGAATGGTGACAGTTAAAATAGGAGCTTTTTGAGGGAGAAAAGTCTGGACTAATTGTTACTTGACAAAAAGTAAAATTCATTCTGTTGTGCTCTCATGCGGAATTCAGCATTAAGCTGTTTTCAGCGCTGGAAGTGCGATTGAGCTGACAGAAGAACACCAGCTCTGTCAAAGAGGCGTTAGGTAGGAATGCACGTGGAGAAATTGCATCCAGTTGACATCTTTGAGTCAGAAAGAAACAAAGAGGGGGTGCAATTTTCTGTAAGTGTTACAGCAAAAAGAAGAAAGGAGAACTGACATTGTGGTGTCGGTTCTTCTGGCCGCAGTCCTCCAAACTATCATTGCATTCCTAAGGCCTCAAGCAGACCTGCGTAGGAATGTGTAAATTGGAGATGTATAAGAACATTAAAAAAAAAAAAATATATATATATATATATATATATATTTATATATATATAGTACCGAGGTAGAGGGTAGAACTTCACCTGAAACAACCTTGACCATATATTCCATTAAAAACAATTCAGTGTTCCTAGTGCATCTTAGAACTGTCTACCAGTTTAAACTATCACTTAGCAGTCAGAGGATTAGTAGTTTGGAGTGTCTCTCAGTTGTGATGTAAGAAACTGCAGAGGCTGTTCTTTCTTGTGTGTGCTTCAAGCTGTAAAACCTGAGGCTTCTGAGCCTGTTTGATGTAGACTTCTCATCAGTGGTCAGAAATAGAATCATAGAATGGTTTGGGCTGGAAGGGATCTTTAAGATCATCTATTTCCAACCCCCCTGCTATAGGCAGGGACACCTCCATCTAGACCAGGTTGCTCAGAGGCACATCCAGCCTGGCTTTGAACGCTTCCAGGGAGGTGGCATCTGCAACCTCACTGGGCAACCTGTTCCAGTGTCTCACCACCCTCCTGACCCAACCTGGTCAAGGCCTGCAGACTTTGTTGATTAACCTTCATTGCAACCAGCTATGAATTTAGCAGTTTGTTTTCCAGTAAAACAATGCTTTGCTCTGCCAGTGATTTAAGTAACTGCGCAAGAGGGATTTAGGAAGAAAGTCAATTGGGATGAAAATGAACAAATTTCATTCTTCGTGAGGGAGTGCTGCAGAGTGAAGCAATGATTAAGAATTTATTTTTTTTTTTTTAAGCAAGTGTTTTTGTTGTGGTACTTACACAAGAGCAGTAGGTTCACTGAACAGTCGGTTGCAATCTGCAGCCACGTGCTGTCAGTATTAAAGTCTTTACCTACGGGCTGACTGATGTGGTTTGCAATTTGCGTTGCAATGGAAGGGTTACAAAGAGAACCCACCTGCTTCATGGGCCATTTTAGTGCAGGTGCCTTACAAAGCAGGGTTGGCGTGTGAAATTTGCAGAGCTTAGAAACTTAGCAAAGGCAGATTCGCAAAAGCCAGAACAAGCATTTCTATGACAAGAAATCAGGATAAATAACCTACTTAAATTTAAAATATGATGATTTGGGGAATGTGTTTGATACGCTATTTGTAAAGCACGATTCTTTGATGTATTAACATCTGAACATAGCAGCAGCATAGTAAAATAAAACATTAATAAGCAATACATGCTAGTTCAAATGATTGTCTGCAAAGTTGAGTGTGTGAGTTGTGGATAATTAACTACAAAAGGCTGCTGGAGTAGAAAACCAATCATGGACAATAAAAGCCTCCCTTTCCAGTAAAGGAAATGTTTTCTTTTTTCCAGTGCTCACTGACCACTGCGTATGGTTTGAAAGCTGTTGGGGAAAAACCTGGTTGTCTTCCTGCAACTTGGAGCAATAATGAGGTGGAAGCCTGTGGGAGGATGAGATTTGTTAGTTCTGTAGTCTGTAGGATGCAGTGAGCAGAAGTAATCAGCAGAATCGCTAACTGCAAATTGTGCTTTATTTGTGAAAATATTTTAAACAGAAAGTATGTTTTTGTAAACTCCCAAGTGCTTGTATGTGTAAGAAATGGGCGCTTTTCATCTTCTAGCAGATGAAAATAGTCTGCATATTTTTAAATGAATTTCAATTTTCTTCTAGGTTTCTTTGCATCAATCACAGGTAGATGATACCTACACAGGAAGATATCTCCCATTAAAGGACATAACGCAAATTGCTTGAGAAATAAAAATTAAGACATATTGTATGCTATATAGTTACTTAAATGTCATTAAATATACTATTTGTTAATAAAACTAAAATTGTTGTACTTTATAAATTAAAAATTGTTTTTACGACTGACTGATGAGACAGACCTTTACCAATGTGGCTTGCTCCGAAAGTAATGCCACCTGTTTATTTCTGTTGAAAGTGCAGTAGATACGAAGAGCACAGTAACATTGTTTGTTAGAGCAAATCCTCAGCTGCAATACTCAACACAGTCACTGCCATGAGCTGTGCATTTTTGCCAGTGGTGAACAAGAACTTGCATGCTATGTTCATAAGTCTGCACCAGTGGAAGTGACCCGAGTGGTGTGTCAGGCAGTGAGGAGGCAGGCAGAGATGTGAGGCCCCACCAGCTGCAGTGAGATCTGCTTGGACTAACGCAAGGTTCCATGCTGCATCTTAAATGATCTCTTGTGAGTGAATCATTCACTGGCTATCCTAATGAATGTAAATTACTGAGCATGGCTACAGTTGTGCCCAGTGTGGAGCAAGGTGGCTGGCAATTGTTTTTTAAGAAACAGACTTGAGAAACTGTGAGTAGCCTGGTTACCAGAGTACATTTTCAGCCATTGTTTTCTTCTGCTTCTTTATTTTTGAACTTTTTTTTTTTTTTTTTTTCTATTTTTTCCCCTCCATCCAATGCCCCCAAGCAATCTCCTCCATCTGAAAAAGCTGCAAATGATTCTTTCACTATCTCCTGTTTGTATCTGTATAGTCGTGCAATCTGGACTTGCGTCTCAACCTCCCCTCTTCTGTAACAGGAGATGGCAAAGCACTGCTCTCTTGAACAGGGCCATACCTGAAACACTGGATCCAGAACTCAGAACTGCCATTGGCTTGGTGATGCTGAAAATTTCGAGTGTGCTAATGGCAAGCACTCAGCTGAGCTGAACGTGGCTGTAGAGTCTGTTTGCTCATTACTGTATGAATCATGAAGCTGAATTCCACCTTCAATAGCAAATGTCTGTAGTGTTAGTTTATTATTATTATATATTTCAAGTGGTTTTGGCATCAGCTTTTCAGACTATTATTATTATTTTTCCCTCTTCTTGGATTCTCTTTCTACACCAGCAAACATTAGCTCAGCTTTGGCACAGGTAGCGTTTCACATTTCATGCGTTCTTTACTTATGGCATAATTTATGCACTGATGTCCTATGGAAGCCCATACGTGGTCTTTCAGAATAAAACAATGTGTCTAATCTGCTAAATAGGATGGGAGCTCTGGGCTGACAAATACAGTCAGAATTATTTTGTTACCAATTGTAACAGCAGTGGAGCAGTAAAAGATGAAGCACTCAATAGTTTGGAAGGCCAAAATAAAAGTAAATGGGAAAGGAAGTAACAACAGCTCAGTACTGTCCTTTATATATTTATTTATTTTGCTTTCCTTCCTCTTGGAATGATCGCTGCTCTTATAAGGAACATCTTATTGTTCTAATTTTCACTTCCTTTGTTATCTAGGGAAAGAAAAGTACGAATAATGACATTAGTTGTGCTACAACATGCTTGTCCACCTGGAAAACAGAGATGATGTAATCCTTGGCTATGTCCAGTGCTGATTCTTTAAAGACCTGCATTCTTCAGCAGAAAGAGAGAATGTTTAATTTAGGCACAGACATGTAGGTTCTGACTGACTGAGATGCATTTTGACACTTAAAGTGCAAGTTGGTTGAGATGATGATCATTTTAGTCTTTGGTTTAGTGCTGTGGAACAGAAATTTTAAGCTGCTATTCCTTGTGACTTATTGATCCAAGCTATAGGAAAACGAGGTCAAGAATGGTCGGGAAGCATCCTCTGCACACACACCATATGCAGTGACGTTGTCAGCTAAAATTGAATGCTTTCAGTAAAGAGGTCTTTTGACAAGCCTTCAGTCACACAAAAATAATGCGTACATCTCAGTGAAACAAGATGTAAATTTCTGTGATATTCATTATGTTAAATGTATAACTAAAGAAGGCAATACTTGCATGCTTACTGCGTTGCTTTTAGAACTACCTGCTCAATGTGCTAGGGAAGTGGACTCAGGAAATGTGCCAAATACAATAAAATGTAGGAAATCACACTGCTGTAAATACAGTGTAAAAAGGCTTTCTTTAGGAATAGTAATAAAAAAAAAAAAAGATTACAGTAATGATAGATAACAGACTGCATGTGGTTTGTGTTTGTGACAAAAATACTGCACAGGGTGTCTGTTTTCCTCTGTATTAGCAGAGTCTCCCTTTGTCTCCAAAGCAGAAGAAAACCTGGAATTACATTTTCATAGAAAACATCAGAATTTCTTGCAGCCTCCTGAAGCAAAGTCTAACATGAACAACATTCACAAGAGAAGTTGATTTGGACAGATATAAAACCCCATAATTTATTCAACTAAATCAGAAGATTTTGTTTAGAACTGCTTAGGTGTTCAAGTGCTGGCATTTTAAATAGATAAATTTTGGAAAGGAGATTGGTTGGTTGGTTGTGCACATCATCTCTTGGTCCCGCCTGTTAGTTAGACTACTTTTGCTGTTAGATGTAGCCTTGGTGGTGGCCAGGCAGCTTGTGGTGCCCCGCAGGTGTAACGTGAGGAACTGTGAGAGCAAGGGTGTGAACTGTCAAAACTAGAGCTTCCATAAGATTCTGTGGTACCTTTGTATTAATGTGTCCTGGAGCAAAATATTTCATTTCTTAGCAGAATCTTGAAAAGCTCATTGAAATCTGAATGTTCTTTTGAGAACACTAAGAAACCCAAGATTTTTTGGTTTTTTTTTTTTTTCCCCAGTTAGTTAAGTTCAAGATGACTGGACCTGGTTGTTTCCATCTAGCTGTGGAGGATTTACCTGCTTGTTGTGGAAAATAACTGTCATGATTTTTAGCAACTTGAAGCACTTTGTACTGCTGCCCTCAGAATGTCCCATCTCCTTTCTTGTTTGGCTGGTATTGCCAAATTACCATTCACCTATGAAAGGTGGAGGACTCACAAGCGTGGAATATCAGATCTGCAGTGCAGAGTTGTCAATAACTGATTCTCATTCCCAGCAGTGAGAAGTGAAAAGCATAAACCTCTGAAGAATGAGTTGTTTTTTTTTTTTCTATTGAAGTTTCATCATTGAAGTTATGGAAGACCTGTGTAAATGTAGCTGCCAGAAATGTTCTCCATTTTTGCTGTGAAGACATATCCCATGCAGACAGCAATGTTCCTTGCTATTCTAGTATCCTCTTCTGTAAATTCCAAATTCAGCATGAATGGTAAAAGAAAAAAAAAGAGGTCCTGAACGTTTTTCTTTGGACTCAAAATGCAGTAATTCCATTCTTCAACAAAGTAAGAAAAAACTGAAAGTACTGCATTTCCAGAGCAATTGTATTTTTCTTTAAAATGAAGGTTCCTTTCTGCTGTGGTAGCTGAGATGTCTGTGCCTTCCAACAGCTTTCTGTGCTTCTGATGCTTACCTGGGATCCCTTTCATTTTTGGTAGAAAGCATAGAGAACATGTAAGGCGAAACTAGTTTTCCATTACAAGAACTTCCAAGAAGAGGAGGCGTTAGGTGAGCACGAGGGAGGAGAGGTTTTGAAGGACTGCAGTGAATCCTTCTCAAAGCTGTGGTTTGGCAGGATCAGCCAGGTGTCAGTGTGTGCTGCTGGACAATATCTGGTCTGGGAGATCAGTAGGTAAAAATAAATCCCTACATCACTGATGACTGTTGTTCTCTGTTGTGGAATAATAAAAGGCAGAAGCCAGGAAACTGCTTGTTTCTGGTTTTTATTAGAAGCTGTAAATACCATGGTGATGAGCAGGTTATAAATACAAATGTCTGCTGCAGATAGAACTTGAAACAGGGTGGAACCTGATAACCTTTAAAGAGAGGTAATATGAGATTTAAAATTATGCTCATTACTGAAGCTTCCTGCAGAGTCTTTAGCAGTGCTATGAAAAGCCTATGAATAGTATGGTTGTGGTTGTTTTTTCTTTTTCTTTTTTTTTTTTTTTTAATGCAAAACCAAGAAAGTTGCAGAGCTGAAATCTTGTTTTTAGGTTGTGGTTCTTGTGTGATGGCACCAAAGTCAGAAGTGAAGAGGCCCTTAGCTGTGCTCTACACTTTCTATTATACCACTGTAACAAATAGTATGCTTGGGGTTTTCTGATGCTTGTAACCTGCTGCTAGCCATGCCTAAGTGGGGACTTGTTTTAAAACAAACAAACAAAAAAAAAACAGTATTAAAGTATTATTCTGAATCTATATTTCACTTAGAAAATAATACAGCCATCGAGTCATACCCTTCAAGAAGTTTTTTGAATGTTTCGAGAGGAAGGAACCCAAATGGGAGCCCCTGTGTTATGGTGCTCCAGCACAGGGTACCACACGGTACAACTGCCCAGAGCAAGTGTTGTTTCAGGGAAGAAGGCAGCAGCACCAGGCAACGCTGCTCCCAGCAGGGAAATAATTCTTAATGTTATTTACATTGAGTTATCAGTCACCTGCTCTCTTTCTCTCCCTGTTCTCAGCTGTATCACGGTAATTACACCTCTTATTTGAACTAATCTACATCTGGGTCCTCCTTGAGGAGGATAATCTCCAAAGGACAATTTCTCTTATGGAAGTGCTAATCAGCTGTTTTTAAAAAGCTGCTTTTTTTTTTTTTTTTTTTTTTTTTTAACCATGTACATACTTATTTGTAGGGAATATGTGTGAAAGACTTCTAAATTCAGTCTAGCAAGATGGTTTATTTCCATATAACCCCTGAATTTAAGCCCTGCAACAAAATAGGGCACTCTGGAATTGTGGCGAATGTACTCTCTTCAGATGTTGAAGGACAGATCTTAAATATCTCTTAGTAGGTGAAATATCCAAAAGAGCAAATGTAGAAGATAAGTGTTTACAGCTTTTTTTTTTTCCTTTTTTTTTTTTGATCACTGTACAGTATAAAGTATTTGGTGCTAAGTGCAAATTTCAGTATCAACCGTATTTATACTGACATAGGCATGGTGATATTTGTGTCCTTCTAGTAACCTTCTAGTCACTCAAGTGTAAGTTAAGTTTCAAAAGAGGAGAGAGCCTGCAGTATTTTAATGAAGAGAAAGAGGAGCAGTGTGTCAAGGACTGTAGATGTGGGATGCTTCTAAATAAACGGATTAGAAGAAATTTTCCATGTTCGCGATTCACTCCTATATAGAGAATGCTGGCAAATCAAGTTTTTAAACAGGTAGTTGCAGAACCATCCTATGCTCAAGTTGGCTAAAACAACATTTTTTAGTTTCTATAGCGCTTTCTGGTTGTGTGACATAATAATGATGTGACTTTATATAGCTCAGAGATTCACTAAGTTTGTCTGAAGTGCTCAAGTCATTTGGATCAACTCTAAATATTTGAAATTTTACTTTCTTTTCTGATGTCTGTTGCAAGGCATCAGTTCTTCCCAGAAGCATTGTGCAGCAGTTTTATTTTATTTTGTTGTGAATTAAGCCATGGTCACTGTTTCTGTAAAATGGTAGCAATTTTATACTGAAAGAGCATACCAGAGTTCTGTACTTTCAAGGGAAGGAGGATTCAAATCATTAAGTAACACTCATTACCGTAGAGAACTACTTCCCTGCAGTAAAGCTTAAAGGATTTAAAACTAAAATTGCTTTTCCTTCCCATGAAATGTGAAATATAAAATGTTTATTTAGGCTTACTGCTGATGTTTCTGTTCTTTTAGATATTTGCTGGTCCATGCTGTTTTTACCTTGTTATATGTTTCACTCTTACTGATGCAGCATTTTCTTGTGGTCCACCTGGGAGAACTGCTACAAGAATCACATTGAAAATATTCACCTGCAATAGGAACATTCAGTTAATTTCTCCTGGGGAGAGTAATTCATCTATTACCAAGGTTGCAAGCAGAATAAGAAATCTATTTATATTCCTGTGTGTACATTCATCAGTCTCATTAGATACCAAGGTAGACTGTCAGCATTTCACATCTGCTATTTTTTTGAATGCTTAAATGGCTGATGATATATTTGAGTTTCTGAATGTATAATCTACTCTTTGGGGGAGGCACCTTTCCTCTCATTCTCCCTGGGGAGTTGGCTTAACGTGCCTTCCATCTCTTTATCTAACTTAGACTTTCAGCTCCTGCTAAGAATGACTTAGCAACTAAGTCTTTGGTTACCATTATATGGCTGGCCATGGGCATGTCTTCGTGAAAGATTTTGACATTTCCTACGTAACTGCATGGTTTCAGCTGAAAATTAGCATAAAAATGAGTTATAGTCTCCTTTATTACTGCTGATTCCACTTCATCTTTCTTAATGTAATCTAAAATTTCCCAATTTCCCGTGTCATAGGTTGAGGTTAATATGGCCTGGTTTTGAAATAAATGAGGCTTCTGCAATAATGCTGTTAGTTCAGCCCAGTATTAACTTTTGAATTTGTTCATTGCCAATAAAACTTCACAGAAAATTAAGAGACTTTGACGAGATGTAGTTCCCTAGTTATGTGAAAGACCCAAGAGATTTGGTAAAGGCAAACCCCAGTCATTTTCATTCTGAGGGAAATCTCCCTAGTCTTGTCGAAGAATTAATGAGAATGCCACTTCATGGCAAGAATCTAAAGGAAATTGGGATTCATTGGTTCTGCTGCTCATGGGTGGCTTTTTCTAGGAACCAGTGTTATTATTAAATAGTGGTTTGGCCATGAGGTAAAAGAAAGGTTGTAGAAGAGCACTTTAAAACTCACCATGCTTGAACGTAAGGAGGGGGGCAAAGGGGAGATGGGTCTCGGTGTCATCTCCGGGTTGCTATTTTGGTGCCTCTCTGCCCCCAGCCCTCCCTACGCTGCTCCACCTGCACTGCTCTTTGTTCCCTCGGTTCCAGCTGGCGGCCTCCATGAGCCAAGGGAGCTGCTGCTTCAGCGCTTCTCCGCATCTGCCAGGAAATAAATAAATAGTGGGGAAAGAAACGGAAGGGATGCGTTCTCGTTCTTTATGTCAGCTTTGCTTAGGGCTTTTTTTAATTGTATGTCTCGCAAAAGTGTATCACTGTGAGAAAATTTCCTTGGAACTAGAGCTGAATCCCGTTGCTGCCTTGGTTTCTTTAGTTTTCTGGCATTAAGAAAAATGCAAGGGCTTCAACACTGATGCATCAGAGCTAGATTCTCATCTTTACTGCTATTAAATACACCATTGCTGTTGAGAGGTTTGGTGCAGTGCCCTGAAGGCTTGCCAAGCGTTGTGTTCTGTCTGCATGCACTCTTGCTCATGCAGTGCTTTGTAAGGAGTCTCATGCCTGCGCACCTGCAGGTAGGCAGCCCAAATTGATCCTGGTGTTGCTTTTGCAATTTGACCCATATCCTATAAATTCTCTCTAACTCTTCTTCTGGAAAGATGAAGATTACATGGTGGCTCTATTTCCGCTCCTTTTGTACCCTTGCTTTCTCCTGATGTTTCCAGCCTCTGTGGTTGGGTCCCAGAGAAAACAGTCCCAGTCCTTTTCTTGTTGTTCTCTGGTGCCCCAAGTGATATTTTATCCCATGGATGGAATTCAGAGCAGATTACATTTCTGCTGTCTTTTTTTCCTTACCTTAGAAGGAAAGTTTGCCTTATCTTCCAGTTTCCATTACAGACATGTTTAGGTATAAGCACTGCAGGGAAATACTTCCTTGCACAAAAAATGCACAACTATTTCCAATGGAATTTAAAAAAAAAAACAATGCCATCTTGTTGCTGAAGCATTTCTGCTGATATTATGTCTTGGAAAGGAATATTTAACAAAATTAATTGAGCCGTATTTTGCCTGACTGTATACCTTCTGACTTTGTAAATGTGTTAGAGGTTTTAAAACACAAAGTGTATTTTAGCTTGTGACATTTGAAGGACTATTTGGAATGCAAGATAATTTCTGAAACAGCCTATTATTGGAATAAAAGGAAGGATAACCAGCTAGATAACCAGTGGAAGCACGTCTGAGATTTTATAGATGTTAGATATTGTTTGAAATTAGTGATATTTCAGTAGTTTGTTAATCAAACAGCACCTGAGGTGGAGGTCAGTGGGCACAGCTTTATCTTAACTAGCTCTTAAGAATGTTCCCCCAGTGTGCTTTGTGGAAGCAAGGAAGAAGGCAAGTGCATGAGTGCTGTGTAGCACTTCTCATGGCCCACAGGCAGCATGGTCATGAACTGACTCAGAAGCACACTTGTTCTGGCTAGCGACCTGGCTGCTGCGTCAGCAGGGGAAAGGGTCTGAGCTGTTTTGGCCTTCCCATGGCACTGGCAATCCCAACTGGATGTGTGAAAATCAGAGCCTGGGAAATGCGCTCCCTCTCAGCTCTTCTTTCAAGCCAAATGGAAACCAAAGCTAATGGGTTATGAAAAAAAACTGAGGAGGGGATTTGGTGCAATGTGGTCACACCAGCATCATCTGCATGGGAAGCAGGACAAAATACAGCTGTGGAAAGACCTCAGGTGATCTCTAGATCCCTTTTACAGCAAAAATCCTATTTCTTTATAATTCCTGAGCAATTTGTTAATCCCTAGCAATGAAAACTGTATTGCTTCTGTAGGCAACACGCTCTAGTGCTGCCTTCTCTTTAGTATGAGGATTTTTTTAAATGCCACGTTGTTTATAGCTGATCTATGGAGGATGTGAAGAACAGATTATCCTCTCCCTTTTAAAGCTGACTCTTCCTTTTACTTTAACATTGCAAACTGGTATTGTGCTGGGTTTCTGTGGCAAGGTTTTGGTGGCGAGGTGGCCACAGGAGGAGTCACTTTTGAAAGAGGAGGCTCAGAGCTATCCTCGTTGGATATGGCCTGTGTTAGGGAGCCACTGGTTGGGCAGTTGGCTTCCAGTCAAGGTCAGCCCACTTCAGCAGAAATGATATCATCAGGCAGAAGAGTGGAGACCCCACGGGCATAACTCCTCAGAAGCACCCCCTCACTCAAAGGGGTAATGTGTAAAGAGTTTGTGAAGACTTCATAGAATCTATTGACAGGCCTCAAGATCATTCAGCTCAACTCGCTTCCACATTCCTAAGAGCTTAATTTTACTCAGGCACACCTGATGTTGCAGTTCCTACAGACGAACTGAGACAGTGTATTGAAATTATATTGCATGGTGTGTTTGTCAGTGTTGCTCCCTTTCTCTTCTTTTAATTCTAGTTGTAAAATCAGCATTCCTGGTGCTGTGGCCTTGTCCTGTGGTCACAATTGCTCTTTGTCCCAGCAACCAACTTTGGCTGAGAACCACAAAAGACTGTTCATTTGGGACTTTTATTCTCAAAGTTTCGTTAGGGTCCTAACTTGTTCAATGTGTCTTTTTTTTATGCACTGTGCTCTCATCTGTGTGGGTCATGTTGTAGATTTGGACTTAAATGGAATATCAATAGCTTGTGCAGGAATCCCTTGTCAAGTCCTTTCCAAAGTTTTTGTAGAAAATCAATTTCCTGTGAGGAGAGTGTCAAGATTTTTATGGTTAACGTTTCCATGGAGGAAACGCCTCCAACTTTTTTAGCAAGCTGGAAAAAAATCCCGTATTGTTATGCAATACAAATTAAGTTTGTGCTCTTGAAATGTAATAAGTATAATTACGTACTTGGTTAAAATTTCTTATGTGAAAGTGTGAATGCAGAAGTATTTGTATTTTTTCAGCTTGAATTAAATCCTTTTGACGTTGAAGCGTGAGCCAAAGATTTTCAGTGTTGGGAAAATTACTGTGAAGAAAGAAATTCTGAGGGCTTTAAAAACAATGAGAGGCAATGGTATGGTGCCCAAATGATGTGACATTAAAAAGAAAGGTGAAAAACACAAATATATTGCAATGTAAGTTGTGGGTATTGTGTGACTGAAAAGGACAGGCATGGCTATTTCAAGAATCATGGATATTTTTCTGAATTTCTTTTTCAGTTGTTCAAAATGTTTCGTATTTTTTGATAGCATTTAGTTTCCTTTTTCTGCTTAATGAAGCGTTTGGAATTGTCATAATTTTTCCACAGTCACTTGCCCTGAAAAATAGAAGTAATGAAGTGAATGGATGTATTTCTCACTGTTTATTTGGGAGATAAAAGTAGCACGGTTTGTCTTCATTTGAAATAATTAAATTTATCCTGGTTTTGCGTATACCTCAAGATCTGAATACACAGGCATATGGTTCTTCAAAGTTGTGCTTTATCTGTTAGTAGTAATAAATGCTGTTTGTGTTAATAGGGGACACGCAGTGCAGAGATTCAGAATTGTTTGTGATGTTAATCGTAACTGTAGTTCTGAAATTGTAGAAGATTGTCACCTTTTTTTTAATATACACGAAGAACTTACACTAGCCATAAACTTTTCAGGAAATGAGGAAATTACTCTATTATGTATTGCTCAGTGGTATTTTTAATTTTCTTGTCTCTAGGTGCAGAGATGTTGTTTTAATTCAGGACTAACAAATTTAAAAATGTTAAAAATTTCACTTCAACATTACGTTTTCTATAAAACCTGAGAGTCTTTCAGATTGAAAAAAAACAACAAGGTTTTTAAGTGTACACAACAGTGTTTTGTTTTCAGAAGTCTTTGTGACTAAAAGCTCACAGCTGTTTTCTACTTGAAATGATTGTTCTTTCTGCTGGCTGACAATAGTTTATTTGTGTGTTATAGGACAATTTTGGTTGAAAATGAGTGTGACTAAAAGCTGGGGGAGGAAGCTGCTCCCTTCTGCAGTAATCAGCAGCGAACCCACATCTGTGCTGAGAAGTGTGGCACAGATTGATGGCTTCTTTGGTTTTACTGGGGTGGGTCATGCAGGAGGACAGATGCAAACTGGCATTCCTTCCCTACCCTGTACCAGTCCCTACCAGTGGTAAGGAAATAATAATAATAAATCAACATCTTACCTCCTCTCTCTGTCCTCTCTTTCCTGCCCTCAGCATGTGCAAGAAAACAGTGATGAAATGCATTTTAGATTCATTTTAAGTACTCACACATGTGGAGAAAATACTCCCACTTCTTGACTGAAGACCTAGTTTCAGCAGCAAAATAAAACTAAGCCACAATTGAAAGATTTCTAATGAAGGAATGAAGCAATAACATTGGTGGGTTTTTTTCTTCTTCTATTATTTTTCTGTTTCAAGATCTTTCTATATTTAAACTTACTTTCTGTAAGCTGTTAATAATCAGATTCTCACTGCAAAGTCAAGCTTGGGATGCACCAAGCTTGATTTGCTATAATAACACTTTGGCCAAGCAGTGTATGTCAGGTAGAGCACTACTTGCTAGGTAGGAGCAGAGTGGAAAGGAGTATCAGAAATAGGGCTTTCCGTGTAATCTTGCTTAACAAAGTAGCTGTTGTTAAGTCTGCTAAGCCAACAGATTCCTGTGCAAAAGCGTTGCAGGAATTAAAAGCTTAATCAGCCTGTGTGCTCTCAGGAGTTTAAATGATTTAGGCATAGAAAACAGGGGAAAGAGTATATATTTGTTAGGTACGAATGCTTTTGCTTATGCTCAGTCTGGCTCCAATCTAAGAAAGCAGTTAAGAAACAGGGTTTTCCAGCCCATGAGCATTCCTGTTGAACTCACATGGGGCTATTTCATGTGAATCTCGGAGAGAGAAATCTTTTTAATTGTACGGCTCTTGAGTAAGAAAAGAATTTCTATTCCAACCATGCAAAGAGTGTATGCTTGCTACAATACATATTTATTAATAGTCTTCCGTGGCTTTGCCTTTTTAAAGCTGCTTTGACCCCTTTCATGAATGTGTTTTGGGGGTTTAATTGCATGATAAACCTCTTGCTCCACAGGATTCCTTTCCATTTAGTGCAGAAATTGTACAGAGTAGAAGGCGGAGGTTTACAAGAAGGAAAGGAGACTGCTGCTTTTAAGATGTGGATTGGCACGTAACGCAGTTTTTGGTATCCAGATTCCATATGCTTGAAGCAATAATTCACTTAAAGGTTTCTGCCTGGATGTAAAATTTACCGATATTAAGTAACAGAAAAGAAAATAAAGCAATTGAAAGGGAAAAGTGATTGCTAAATGATATATTCACTGTCCTGGTGCGTATGCTTAATTTTCCATGCTGAAAGAAAGTAATACTAAAAATGAACAGATAGTTGGAAAAGCTGCCTGTGATAAGCTTTTACAAATCCTTTTTTTTTTTTTTTTAATACGTGCTAATGTGTACAGATGTCTTTTTGTTCTTCTAGCTCCAGAAAGTCTTGTGAAAGAGTCATAAAAACCTGACAGCTTTTTTAATACCTTGACTGCTGTGACGCTTTGCTCTAATGATGGGACTATATTAATGTAAGCAGGTTGCTGCATAAAGGACAAAGAAATGACATGCTCTGAACAGTTTAGCATTTCATGTGCATTTGTCTGGCTGGCATGGGGGGCTGGGGATCGTTCTACTGAGATCGTTAGTACCCGAGGAGATCTAAAATCCTCCTTAGAATACCAGCCACAGATCACTCACCACATCATCAGCTCTTCAGAGCTGAATAGATCATCGGTCTTTTCTCTGCCGGATGTATTAAATCCTTCTTTATTAACTTGCTACATTGAGCCACCAATGTTTGCTGAAAGCTATGTGGAGAACGTTGAAATGAAATAGAATTTGTACACCAGTTGAAGATTTTGGGCACTGGGCTTCTCCCCTCACCTGCCCAAGCAAACACAGCTTCTACTGCAGTGCAGCAATGCCTAGTGTGGGGATGGGCTGCCATAAGCTGTTTGATTAGAGTCTGAGAAGTTCAAAGAGATATTTGAAGATCTGTCTTGCAAGCACAAATTGTGCTGTTGCCATCTTTAACTGAATGTGGGAGAGAGGGGGTTGGCAGGAATAGCTGTGATGGTGACGCTTCAGCAATGGAGGATAAATAGACATAACTTAAAGTAGTCCGTAACTTTCTTCCTATACTTTTAATCTACAGAATTTCACTTATTGAGTGGATTAAAAGAAAAAAAAAAAAAAAAAAAAGAAAAAAAAAAAAAAGAGAGATAATTTTTGCTGTACAGTTTCCTGAGTCTTTAAACTCATGTTACTAAAATTCTGCATAATAATCTCTTCATGTACTGCCATGGAAGATTTTGCAATAGAGCTGCAGTTCTTAAGCGGTACGTTGTTTTTGTGGATTGTGATGCTTGGATCCCATGATTGTGCTAGGCCATTAAAGGTTAAGGAGGAAAGCCTGATGGAAATGGGCACGTGTGCATTGCTGAATGTTTAAGTGCTCATTTGTATTGCACTGGCCACAAAATGTTAATGACACAAATTATATGTTAGACATCAGTGTATGAGAAGGGCTTTATTCTTTTTTTTCATTACTGGCGCCAAGACATGCACAAAACAAATAGATTCAAAGAAATTAACTTGAGTTCTGTCCTACAGAAAAATCTTGCTGTGAAGTGAATTGTACATGTGAGATGACATCCTGCTTTGGTTCATGTGCCAGGCTTTCTTCACTGACATCCAGAAACCTGTGGTTAATCACATTACTGCTCTGGTTTTTTAGTTGGCAAACTTACCAGTCTACATATCAGACTACATATTAGTTACCCATGGGACCAGGGTAGTAATATTTCCATGAGCCAGAGTTCACAGCTGCAGAACCCAGCAAGAAGGCTGTACTGGGGGGCTGGGAGGGCACCCATGGATCTTCTGAAGCTAATGGGAACAGTGCTGCTTATCTGTGGGTGCAGAAAATTCACATTCCAGCTTGGTTTTGGGTGGACATTTCTACTTATTATTTGAGATTGCTCCTGTTTCTTTGGGAGGTTGTTGGAGGATGCTTTTTAAAAAAAAGCATTTGTCGCAGATATCATGAGAAAAACAAATCATAGAATCATAGAATGGCCTGGGTTGGAAAGACCTCAAAGATCATCTAGTTTCAACTCTCATGCTTCATGCAGGGTCACCAACCACCAGATCAAGCTGCCCAGGGCCACATCCAGCCTGGCCTTGAATGCCTCCAGGGATGTGGCATCCACAACCTCTCTAGACAACCTGTTCCAGTCATCGCCCTCTGAGTGAAAAATCAATCATTTCTTTTTTAGGAGCAACTATGAACAGCACTTGCTCTATGTCTTTGTCTAAGAATAAAAAAAAAAAGGGCAAAAATAATGTGATAAATCACCACAAAGCCAAAAGAAAAAAAGCAAACAGACTGTCCTAGAGCACTGGAATTTACGCCTGACAGATATATAATCCTCTTTGTTTGAGATGTTCCTGGAGGAAGCCTTCAGGACTGACCAGCATGCTGGAGCAATGCAGCCATGTAGTGGGTGACACTACTGCTGCTTGTGAATAAAAATTGCTTGTCCAAAATCAGGCAAAAACATGGCAGTGGCAGAGGAAGGGTTGCGCGTGCTGCCTTTCACAGAGCTGTGGGTGACTGTGACCTTTTTGTTTTCCCAACCATCTCACAGGTGTCCTGTGGGCCGCCCAATAAGGCCCGTTGTCTCAGGCCAACGCAGAGGGAATGCAGAGTGCATTGTTTTGTTGTTGTCTGAGATTGAGGACTTATTTACCTGATATTCAGCTGGGAGTTGTGCCCTGTGTGCACCAGGATGCACGCAGGTGGAGATGAGTGGTGGAGATGGAGGGCCATGGCCTGTCTGCGAGTAGGAGTGCACTTGCTTTCCAAAAGAAGTTAGGAAATGTTTTTTTGGATTTGGAAACGGATCTGTAGAGATAACAGTAATTGCCATGAGGTTTGCTGTCGGCTGCCCTTGGTACATTTTCAGTTGTGAAAAAAGCATCCAAATGGAACAGATCGTAAAGTTTTTCTGGCACAGCATCTGAGGGTGAAATATTTCCTTGCTTTAGTTGCAGAGAAATGTGGAAATAATAAGGCAGCTGTTGTGGAGGCAGTGTGCTGTGGTGCTGCCTGTGGATGGCTGTGTAGGTCTCTTGGTTGTGACAGCACGTTAAAATTAAGTCAGCTGTGTTTGCCAGGATTTGCCTGTAGTAACACTGTGTGCTCTGCTGGAGGGAAACCTTCAAGCATTGCTACCAAATGAGAAAATAAAGGAAAGTTTAATGGAGAAGGTTGATATTCTGGGTGAAGCATATTTTGGTGGTCTGCATAAAATGTTGTGTATGTCTGTAGAAGACATCTTTGTTTAAGCTCAAAGCTTCTCATTTTTCAGCAGATGCAAGTAGTGTGTGCATTAGAGGAGCTTGGCTGGCTTCTTCACTGGTGGTGCCAAGGTGTTTTCAGAAATCATGGAATCATTAAGGTTGGAAAAGACCACTAAGACCACATACTCCAACCATTAACCCACCACACCATGCCTGCTAACCATGCCCCTCAGTGCCATGTCCACACAGTTCTTGAACACGGGACGGTGACTGTACCATCTCCCTGGGCAGCCTGTGCCACTGCCTCACCATTCTTTCTGAGAAGAAATTGATCCTAACACCCAGCCTGAATCTCACCTGGTGCGACTTGAGGCCATTCCCTCTCATCCTATTGCCGTTACCAGGGAGAAGAGGCCGACCCCTACCTTGCCACAGCCTCCTTTCAGGCAGTTGCAGAGAGCGATAAGGTCTCCCTTGAGCCTCCACTGGACACAACAATCCCAGCTCCCTCAGCAACTGCCCTTATAACTTGTGCTCCAGACCCCTCACAGCTTCAGTGCCTTTCTCTGGACAAGCTCCCAGGTCTCAATTGCTTTCTTGTTTTGAGGGGCCCAAAACTGAACACAGCACTCGAGGTGCAGCGTCACAAGGGCTCAGTACTAATTGTACTGAGATGTTTTGTGGTGATATTTCATCATGACAGCGGAGTGGGTTGTACTGCTGAGCTTTGCAGGTTAGGTTATTTACTGAGAAGTAAATTGCAAAAAAAAAAATTGATTTTAGATTCTTTGGCAAATAAGGTAAATCCTGTATTAAAACACTGTTGGTGAAATGGTAAAGAAAAGGAGTGGATTTTTCACTAATACAAATTTGTATTGTAAGATTAGTACTCATGCATCTGCCTGAGTTTTGACACTAGCAAACAAAATGACTTCAAATCAGTGGGGATTTTTTTTTTTTCTGAAAGCACAATCATTGACTTCTAAGTCTATGGAAAGGTAGAATAAAAGTTGGCAGCATGAATACAGCACTGCAAGATTCAATCATAATTTTTTTTTTTTTTTTGCAAGCTTGAGGGGTCTTGCCTTATAAATGGCTCTATGTGCCGTTACCAAATTTCATTATTTTAATTTTTAAAAATTTTTATTACTTTTTTAAAGCTCAGGGTTTTTTAGGTGCTTTAATCCATATCTGAACTGCAATGATGGAGTGACCACTCTTCCTGTTTAAAAAAAAAAAAAAAAAAGACCTGGACAGCTTGCAGAAATTTATCGTATTAAAGATTTGATGATTGAAGCTGAACTTTAAGTTAAATTCACTTTCAGTTATGTATATATAGGCAGTGCTTTGAGTAGACTTTTTTTTTAGAAGATGTATTGAGATACATTGGTGTTTATAATAAATGTCATTTTACATAATGAATTCAAGCTTACAAATTATTGCTGTATTTTAGATCAGTGAAAATGTACTCTCCAGATGACAATATGCTAATGAAAATTATGTTTCTGCAAAATATCCTTTGCAGAATTAACAACTTGGTTGGTGTAGTTGTCTAAAATAATAAGAACGCAAGGATATCTTGTTACCTGCCCCCAAAAAACAGCCTTGTTGGATATAGGTGCTGTTGCTTAGCTTTCACGTGGTTGTACTGTATTTTAATGTGAAGAAGGCACTGATGCAGCTCATTTGCAAAATGTGACATTTCTACTTCAGCTGAAACACAGCTTCCCCTTCACTCTCATTGCTAGCAAAAGTTGTGTACTGTTTTTGCTTCAGCCTCCAGAAAATGGAAGAAGTTTTAGGGAGTGATTTGTATTTCAGCTGGCCCAGCGCCAGTCCTGACCAAATTCCCATTTGGGGAGTTCCATCTCATCAATGTCAAGTCGTGGTGCATTCCATTACCCTCAGGCAGGAGAGCTCTCTGCTGAGCAAATAAGAGTCAATGGGCCTAGGTTCCCCTCTCTTGTGCCCTGAGCCTTCTTGGTGTTATTTCCATAGATAAGCTCTTGGAAGAGAAGGGGTGAGTGGGAAAATGAGCAGAAGTCCTTGGAATGACTAGTTGTCTTTACACACTGCATAGAATATGAACGTGCTTCCTTAGCATTAAATGTCTGCAGGGTGCAATCTATGAATCTCACATCTTGTGTCCAAGAGAATGAAAAGCTCTTGGCAGCGTCTAGCATCACAAGAAGTTCGGATGAGCTCTATGGAAGCTCCCTGAAGTTAGTTTGTTTGGATGGATGGTGTGACAGCTCTTGTACTGTACACAAAGTGACAGTACTTGTCACTTTGATTGGGATGCTACCTTTACTCCCTTGCTTCTACAGTAAGACTTGAAAAGTGGATAAAATGTCTGTCATCAAATTCTGCATACTCTGCAGATTTCCGTGGGATTTCAAGACTTAATAGTGATGTTGGCAAGGCTATGTGTACTGCATTTTATAGAGTGTCCTGATGACTACGTACATTTCTATGGCCAAATGCTGAGGAGCTGATTGCCAAAAAAGAATGCGAAGGAGCTTAGTGAATAAATGGAATCATACTTCTACAATTGTTGGCAATTGTTGTGCTTATGACAAGTTCTTAAATTCAGAGTAACCTGTTTTCAGGTGTTTTATTTTTGTGTTGCAAGTGTAATAAGCTTATTGAAGTTTCATGTGTCCTATACAAATTTATTGGTACAAGGTGTGTTTACTGACCTGGATAGATGTTTGTAGGATTTGATACAAACTAGTGAATATGAAGCACAGCTAAAACAATTAGATGGATTAATGCAGTTTCTCAGGTACAGCATACAGTTGCCAAATAGAAATAAAAAATGCATGGAGGTTTTGAAAAGTATTTGCTTCGATCTCTTTTGCCCCTGCAGGCTTTCCACACACAAGGAAAGGCATGTGTTTAGTTACAATGACAGCAGGTTTTTCTTTTAAAGAGAAGGTAGGATGGATTATGAGCAAATGAGCATAACAGTGGCTTGATCTTATTCTGTAGGCACAGCTATTGTGACAGTTATTTTCATTATGTTGCATGGAAGCTTTCAGGTATTTCTCAGCAATGTTTGTTATTAAACCTTCTGGTAAAAAGATGGAAGTGTTCACTTTTTCCACATCACACCCTGATAAAGCAAAAAAGATTTATTAGTGTTTGTATGTTAAAGACAAAAGATTGAGTGTAGGAGACTGGATTTCTTTGAGGTGCAGTTCCATGCTTTTAAGTGTTAGGCTGCATCTGCAGCCTTTATTCCCTGGCAGTTTTTCTAGCCCACACTCCTTAATAATTGAAATCTTTTAATGAATTGTGCTGACTCACCTGTCCTGGTAGCTGCCCAGTGTTCAGACCAGTATTTTTTTGTAGCTTATCATATGCTGGCGTTGCCACTTGTCCTTTCTGACAAGAAATGATTTGCATACTCTTAATTTGTCTGGGTATCTGCAGCTGATGTACAATATGAAACAGAGGGCTACACAGACCTTTGCATTAATCAAGTTTTTATGAGACTTGCAGAGTTGTTTGAAAGTATTTTGTGTGTGCCTAAATGTGCTTTGTATCACAAACTTTGCAGTTCTTGGTGCTGGTGTAAAACATTCTGCCTGGAGCTGCTTAGCAAAGCTTCACTGTTGCCAAGGAAAGAGCTTGCCCCAGGAGTGCCCAGGCAAGCACCTGCAAACCAAGTGGTTCTGGGTTGTGTGAGCACAAGGGAGCCTGGTGAGCAATGGCAGGGCTGTCGGCACATTTTGTGTAACGTGTAATGTGGTTTCTTTCTGCTCTTTTTACCACTGTGTTAACTGATTTCTAAGCTGTGGCAGCTGATCAGTAACTTACCTTATCACTTTAGCTTGAAGAACAGAGTAAGTTTAAACTGGAGTCACACAGAGTTTAAAGTGAGGACAAGACATTTTGTGGTTAAGTCTTTAAAAAATGCCCTATGTGTGTGTTGTCTGTGTGCATGAAGTAAGCAATTTCTAATTCCTTTCTTTTTAGGTGTCAGAACCCAGTTGCCAAAATGTTAGTGAGCGTTCCAGGCGATGTTTAAAGAAGTCTGAAACAGATAAAGCATCCTTTTTTAAAAGACTGGGCAGCAGCAGGTAATGGGCTGAGGCAGAGAAGCAGCACTAACAACCTGCCCCACAGCAGAGTCCCTTCCTCTGCGTGCAAAAATGCCCCAGCACTTCCCAGGCTCTGGTCCTTTGGTATCTGGACAAGCTGTTCTGTGCTTCACTTCACTTTAATGAAGAGAGAGGAGCCCTGGGCTCCAGGCAGTGCTACAATGACCCATTCAGAAAGAAATACCTGATTAAGAATGTAGCAAAACTTGTCTGTGACAAGCAGATCTCAGAATCTGTAAACAGAATTTTATTTATTTATTTATTTTTTAAGGAGCAAAGTGGGTCAGACACATGGAACAGTTTTGTGATAAACTGTTGATAAGCTACTGCTGCAAATATGTGGCTGTGGAGCAGTGATTATAGGTCTGTGGGTCTGGAGAGCTGGGTGCAGAGGTGTGTCAGCACAGCTGGTCTTGGGTCTGGGCAGAAGCTCTTCAGCCTGTTCCTTGTACTGTGGAGGAAACAGAGGAAAGGGAAAGATCTTGTAATCACTTCGTATCATGGGTAAGAACAAGCATTAAAAACTGTGTTTTTTGGAGCTGGACTGAGGTAGAAGGTGCAGTGAGAAAATTCCCTTTAATGCGGGAGCAAGCTGTTGCTTGTTTTCTTTTTCTCACAGAGAATTTGCCATTCAGCTTACACACTTTCAGAGTGTAAGACAGAGTGCACAGAGGCTTCCTCTTTCCTGGGCTAGGTTTGCCTGCAAGTGACAGGCGGTGACCGTGACAGATCATGACAAGAGAGAAGAACAGACCCAAACTGAGTGCCAGAGGACAGCACAGCAGAGTTACTGGCTAAGTGAAAAAACAAAAGTCTAAGAATTATAGGTTGGCTTGGTTTGGAAGGGACCTCAAAGATCATCTAGATCCAACCTCCTGCTGCAGTCAGGGTTGCCAGCCATTAAGTTAGGCACCAGCTCGGGCTGCCCAGGGCCCCATCCAACCTGGCCTTGAAAGCCTCCAGGGGTGGGATATGCATAACTTCTTTGGGTAGCCTGTTCCAGTGCCTCACTGCCTTCTCAGTGAAAAATTTCCCAGCTTTACCATTGCTTGCAGCTGAAAACCTTTCCCTTGAGGCTGGAAGATGGCCATCTCAGCCAGCCCATCTGTTCTAGGGTTACCAAATGGCTCTGAGTGTACCTTGCAATCAATGTACAGTAAGTAAACTTCATTCTTAGGTTTTGGCTCCCAAAGTTTAGCTCTTGCAATCTAAATTGGACCTGCCCAGGGTATTTGAGAGGTCAGTGCTCTTGGAGACTGCAGTGGAAACTTGTTTGTAGAGAAACAGGGAGAGCTGGAACAATGTCAGATTGTGCTGGGAAAAGCAGCTTCATTGGGATATCTTCTAGGAGCAATTGCAAAAATAATACTTGCTGCCTGCTAATGGAGCAGAGCGGTGAGTGGATAATAAATAGAAAAACCTGCTTTTTGTTCCAGCATCTCAAGATGTAAGACTTTCCTAGTAGGAGTATGCACGGAGAACGGTAATTTAAAGCAGCCACTCTACAGAACAGCTCATAGATATGTCTTAAATGTTAACGTTGATAAGCCAGAGATCTCTTTTAAAATAAATAAATAAATAAAAATGGGGAGGGGGAACATTTTTTGTTAAAATAATTGTAGAAAATCTTCTGGCCCGTCAGAAGACTATACAGGCAGTCTTCCTCTCTATTTTTCGTGGCTATTTGGTTGGGAGGGCAGTGTGGTTCTTGCACAGAATGTGTTCTAAGGCTTTCTGCTGAAATGCCATTGAAGGTACAGGCATTGTTCCAGGGCTGACTTAGAGCAAGCATGAGGTTAGGCACCGCAGGTCTCCATCCTTCTCTGAAAGATGTTGCTTTTGCATGTTGTGTGAAATGAACTTTCTTTCTCAAGTGGCAGCCGACCCATGTATTTGTTCCATGTATGCAGTTATACCTAGCAGAAATTTAAACTCAGTTTTAGTCCACTCAGCACGGTGCCTCAAGAGCTGTTCAGTAGACCAGTCTTTGAGTAACTCTGTTTATTATCCCGAGGTTAGATTTGGCAAGAGGCAGCAGTAACCTGCCACCATGAAAAATTGTTTCCAACGTGTGCTGCATTAAACTTTTCTTCCATATTCAGCTATCACTAGAGGATTACATTTTTTTTGCTGAAGAATTTAAAAAAAAAAAAAAGTAATGAAATTGACTGTCAATAGTGTTGTGTTAAAATCCCCTGCGGTATCAACGTCTGCGGTTCATTTTATTTTACGTTTGTGTGAGTAGAAAAAAAATCAGTTCTCTCCTTGTATCTCACTGAAAACAAAGTAACCTAAGCTGACAACAGGAAGGGATGAAAAGAGTTTGTTTTTAATATCAGTTGAAGGAAAGCAGTATAGATGTTTCCCTTTTGCAGGGGACCTTTTAATATGTCTTAGTTCCAAAGTAGTGCTCCCTGTTTATTTTCTTAGATAGAGTCTAGTTTTCATCCTGAAAAGATGCAATTTCGCATTCAGGTACAATGCCTTTAATTCAGATGGATCTTGGAGACTACTAATAGCTTTTTGCACAACCTAGCTTAGCTGCAGCAATGCATATCACTAAATGCAATCTGCCCATCAAGAGGCTGCGTGCACTGACCCTGCAAAAGGTAAAATCAGGAAATTAAAAAGAAAAAAAAAAAAGGCAGTATTGAGTTTAAACTGCTATGGGAATTGAAGCGGGCAGCATGTTCTGAGGAACTGGTTTTGGATGAAAGTTGACCTGCCAGCTACCCGTGCTGCTGGAGGAGAAGAGGTGCTCCACCAGCAGCTCTGAGCGGGTCCTGAGGTAGGTGGGGTGAGCTGCTGGCTGCAGGGGACCCACAGCCTTTTCCTTTGGCTGTCGGGGAAACTAATGAGTGTAAATGCCTGTACCTACAATTAATCTATGTAAGTATCTACAGTTCTGTAATAAATTGAGCTTCTGTGGCAGCTTACATCTGTTTCTCCAGGCCATTAACATGAGACCAGGATTTAGTTGTTGTAATAATACAGAGGAGATAGTGCCTACAGGATATTTTGCTGTTGTTGCCGTTGAAGGGCAAAGTCACAAAGAGGTGGTTTTGGGATGGTTGTTTTAAGAGCGCTTGAGAAGCAGCACAGTGTTTCTGAAAGACCACACATCCCTGATTAATTAAATAGTAAAAAAGGGTTTAAGCTGCTTAATCAAAATAAAATGTCTGTGTTTCCGTATCAAGAGCAAGCAGATCATTTACAACATTCAGAACAGAGATGAGGAGAGTCCCTCAGGACATGCATGGCCACAGTCTTGGCTACTTGTACTCTGAGGTGCTGCTGGGAGTGATGACTGATGGACCACCACCTCCAGTCCTGGGACTGACCTTGTCCTTGCTCTTCTCCTGCGATAAATGAGGGTGGGCACCCAGGTCTGGTGTCAGCTTACTGATGCGTGCCTGTTGCCTTCCACTGGCTGTGCCTGCTGCTTCATCCTGGGGCTGACACCAGAGTTTTGTGCACCACAGCAAGGCATGTTTCCCACCCTCAGCACCACGTCCTGGCACAGGATCTGAGCACCCAGCCAGACATAAGGAGAAAAAAAAAAAAAAAAAAAGGAATGGCAGATTCCAGTGGTTAATTGGAGCTCTGCTTGTCCAGAGAATCAATCTCCCTTTTCATCGTGCAGTGAGAAAAAAGAAATCAGCTTGGTGCAGCAAGGAATGAAGCCATGCATCTCAGAAACTTACAGGAAGAGCAAAAAAACAAAGTTCAGTCAGTCAAAGCAGAAGCAGAAGCCACATCCAGAGAAGAAAAGCTTGGAGATATGTTTCATTGATTATTAATAATACTCTGAAATGTCTCAGTTTTCAGGAATTGTTTCACCAATGTTCTGCTACAGTATGCAAGTGTATGTATATATGTATCTATGTAAATAGATATATAATTAGAGAAAAATCGCTATTCATTTCTTCTGTTTGTTTCTATGCATCAGTTGAATAGTTTCTGTCATGCCAGTGTAGCTTGGGAGCACACCACTGTTGGGTGTTACCTAGAGGAGAGCCTACCTGTGGAGAAATGCCAATGAATTTGTTAGGTCAGGATGATACTATTTGCAATCATACAAGAAACAAATTAAAAACAATAGGGTTCAGAGACAACATTGAGGCCTGTAAGACAACATGGAAGCAGCAGAAGGGGGAATTTCTTGTACTGAATTTGTCATTCCAGTTACAGTGGTTGTAAGGTTCTAATTGTATTTCTGTGAACACCACAGCTCCTGCAGTGGGAACATCTGACTAAACAATGTGCAAAATAAGCAATCATTTCACCTGCTGTTAAGATCGTGCATAATATGAAAGCAAATAAATCATTTTAGGATAGCTCTGCTACCCTTCACTGTAGCTGAAAATGATAATAAATAACTACTTGTCTCTGATGTACTAAGGGGAATGTGATCAGACAGCAGTCAGAACAAATACATTTAATAGATAACTTTAAATACAGTTAAGTATTTTGAGCTTCAAAATACATATTTCTTTGCTTGTGTATGCAGAGCTGTTCATGTTCCCTGAAAGAGTGAAATGCATTTTACCAACAGTGTCTCTTCTCTCCTAGATCACAGAAGTTTGTGGAGCCAAACGCGTGGGCTATTTTGGTCCTGCTCAGTTTTACATTGCTTTGAAGTTAATTGCGGCAGCGCAGTCAGGGTTCCCAGTACGGATTGAGAGCATTAAGAATGGTGAGTAGCAAATGTTGCTTGCAGCACTGTGTGCTTGTTTTTCCCTGTCTTTAATCCTTGCAAGCTTCCAGTGGTGGTGAACTTTTCTTCTAATTTGTCTTTGAAACCAGTATATTTTGACGATCTGAGGCTGGGTAGGAGGCGATGTTACTTTCTCTAAGTGGAAAAAAATAGTAGAACATTGCACTGAATGACATGTGTGGCTGAGGTAGGATTGCAGATCTGTCTCCTAAGGGGACTGCTGTGTGACAGCCAGTCAGTGCTGTAGGTATGCTTCCCTGCCACATTTGGACGCTGGTCCCAAAGGCCTCTGAGTGGAAACCAGTACTGCTTCAGATGGAGGATCGTTTGGGAGCCATGATAAAATAACACATTGTATTGGTAGGTATGGCAATGTATGGTAGATGTAATTTAGAAGAGCTGTGTTCTTCACAAAGTAGTGGTAGTAATAGTAGGTGTACCATTTTGATGGAGATACATGTTTCTTAAGAGGCAAATCGAACTCAAGTGGTGAAGAGAGAAAGCAGGTGCCTTTCAGCTGCAGAACTGTCACAGTGACTGCACGGAGGGAGCTGGATCTTCTTGCCCTGGTTGTCCTTGTTCAGCCTTGGCAGGATTCAGGCTGAGGATCAGGAGGGTTTCCACTTATGTAACATTCTCTTGTGCTGTGCTCCTTTCTAAGGATGCAACTGCTGGTCTGAGAAGAAGCAAACTGAGTAAGAAACCTGAACTGAAGTGATATACTGTGTGTGTGTATGTGTTACGAGCACAGCAGCTGCATATCATCTACCAATTTGAGTGAACAAAGGTGCTTGCAGCCTGCCTACTGATATCCTGCTCTTAGAAATGCTTCCAGTGCTAATTGCATTTTCTCTTGAAATGTATTAGTGATTTTAGAGTGGGATGAGTAGCAAGCACCAAACCTACATTGATTTCTTTTTCTTCCTCCTAGCAGTTGTAGGTGTGTAAATGCTTATGGAAGTGATGCATGGTTTGACCTTGAACATTGTGTTCTGTTAATTTTAGTTGTATTGATCTTCAGGTCTGACTGCACAAAACTAATGGTTTCTAATAAGATTCCCCTGAACTAGTTATGAATTGTCTTAAAGATACATTTGCTTAGGTGTCACTCTTCTGCTATGCAGAGCAGAGACGAAATGGTTCCCCCCATCTCCCTCTCTGACCTGGTCACTGAACCCCACCATTTGTAATTTGCTTCCTGTATGATGGGAACACTGAGAATGCTGTCATCCCAACCTAATGAATTGATCAGTCACACAGTCTCTATGGGAAACTATTCTTCTTACTAAAGACAACATTTCAAAGTCAGAAAATGAGTTTGCCTCTTGCTGTAATAATGTGTGTAAGACTTCTTTCTTTCTCTACACGTTAAGAGATAATGCATAAATACGGCAAACGTAGCTTCGTGTAACATTCTATTAAGACAAAGTAATCACAAGAATTGCACATTTATAGACGTTACAAAATACAAGTAGCTTTCTTTTACAGATAAACTTTTCACTGGTTTTACAATATGGTACTGCTTCAAGGACTTTCGTTGTTCTGAAGTCCCAATTGAATGTTTCTCTCTTTTAATGAAGAACTGCCTCTGCCACGGTTCATGGCGCTGAAAAATGACAGCGAAGTACGCTATGGGACTCCAGCAGAGCTCCATGGGGCTAAGTTTCAGTCTCCACACGCAACTCTGGAAAAAAATTCCTTCAAAAGAACAGATGAAGGAGACAAACAGGTAATGGGCTGTCTTCTTCAGGCTAGTGTATCACTGTGCATGCTGCATTTGGGCCTGGTCCTGGAAGCCAAGACACTTGTGTGAATGTATGCAGCTTTGCAGCACTGTACTGAATGAGAGCTCCTTACGTGTTAATAATCACCATCAGGGCTGTGCTCTCGTTTTGATGATCTCTCGTATCAGGTTATCCCTGAGGGAAATTTCTTTATGTGAGCATGTGTAAAACTGTCAGCCCTGTAAGAATTTTGTGTAAGTTCTTCCAGTGTTGTTCTACTGAGTGTAGTGCTATTTCTTGGAGAGATCAAGGGGTGGAGGTGCAAACAGAAATCTCTCTGCTCACGGAGAAATAAACAGGAAAATGAGGAATTTTTCATGGCAGGCATGATCCTTAGTTGCTACAGAAACATTCAGTTGGAGAAGAGGTGGTGAAATGGGGGAGCTGGTTATTAGCCACTCTTTCTGGGTGGGATAAGCCACCGTATTTCCTTCCTTTCTAATCTCCTCCAGGGGAGGTCCAGAAAAAACTCTTTTTCTTTTGTCCTCAGTGAAACACCATCCCAGCTTCTCTTGTCCTAAACTCCAGTTGACTCATGTTAAGCCTTCTGCAGATGTTTCTTTGGGCATGTTTGGAAGTAGGTTGTTCTGAACTGTTTTAAAGCTTTGCTATGCCATTACCATTCTTTATCCTGGAAGGTTCAATACCAAATTCATCTTTTTTTTTTAAGTGAGAGTTTTCTTGGATATAGAGGGTCTGAGGAAATTGAAGTGTTTTCCTCTTCTTTGTCCATCATGCTGTATGTTTTTGGGCTACTGTGCAGAATTACTTGGTTTTGTTGTTGTCTTAGGATTCCTTTCTGTATTGATATGTTTTTGAAGCAGGAACCCAAGTCTCCACCAATGTCTCCGATCTGTTCACCTCCTGCTTCTCCGTCTACCTACCAGAGAATACCCTTAACTTACGGATATGGTAAATCAAGAAGTGGGCTAGAGCAGCAGCATGGAGGTAGGATAAAAGTAGGGATTCGCACACTGTGTTCAGTTATTCTTTTTCCTTTTCTCAGAAGCATCCAAGTTTCAAATGGAACTGACAGCGTAGAGGTTTTAAAATTTAATTATACCCCTGTTTTGGAAAATGATCCAATCATCTCATTTTATTGTGCCTAAAAGCTTTTCTTTGATTGTTCAATCCTGTCTTCTTGTTTACTTTCAGGTAGATTAGTTAGATTTATGTTTCGTAGGTCACAGATGAATGCTCATACCTAGTCCCTGGCAAGACTCCCTGTGATATATCACAGTGGATATGTTTGTAAGTATTTTCAGAGCGTGTGCCCTGGTAACGGACGACACTGAGAAGGAGGAGTTAGTGAACACTCTCCTTGCTTCAGTCTTCATTGCCAAGACTGCCTCCCAGAAATTCCAGATTCTGGAGATAAAAGAGAGGGACTAGGGAGGGGAAAACTTCCCCTTGGTTGAGGAGAATTTGTTCAGAGACTGTCTAGGCAAACTTGACATACACAGATCCATGGGCCCTGACAGGATGTGCCCATGAGTGCTGAGGGAGCTGGCAGAAGTGATTGCCAAGCTGCTCTCTATCATCATACTACTGGGTCTTGTCTTGTTCAGCATCTTTATCAGTGACCTGGATGAATGATAGAGTGCATCCTCAGCAAGTTTGCTGACTATATGAAAGTGGGAGAGCAGCCAATGCACGAGAAGGCTGAGCTGCCATTCAGTGAGACCTGGACAGATGGAGAATTGGGCAGAAAGGAGCCTTATGAAGTTCAATAAAGGGAAGTGCGGAGTCCTACACCTCGGGAGAAATAACTTCATGCATCTGTAGGGGTTAGGAGCTGACCTGCTGGGAAGGAACCACTTAGAGAAGGACCTTGGTGTCTTGGTGGACAACAGGGTGACCATGAGCCAGCAGAGCTCATGATTTCAGTAGCTACTGTATTAATATTCAGATTTACAATGGACCTTCCTTTTCAGGAAATGATAATAATCTGTCTGATTTCATAACGGAAATTACAATGGGACATGAATATAAATACAGCCCAACAGTATAATGTAGACAAAATAGACAAAAACAAGGCACTACAACGTTGTCCTTCCTTTAAACTAATTGGCAAAACTTTCTGGTTTTGGTCAGAGGATAGTGGAGCAGGAGCCAGTCTTTACAAAAGCCTGAGGTGCTCCTGTTAATAGTAGGATGTCTGTGCTCTCCTAATTGCAGCATCTGGTGACCAAGGAGGTGAAGATAGCAGACACTGGTACATAGCATTCCTTTAGTTAGGAGTCCTTCAGCAACTGTTTTTGTTTACAAATGAGTGGGAAAAAACAGAGCTAATACAACATTCAGAAACTCCTTACAGAACATGTTCAACATGTCAAATGGTCTTCACATGAAAATCATATAAGTGCTGAGTTGCAGGCATTCCATTTGTTGGTTAGGTAAACCACCATTCATTCAGAGATGGACTTTTTCCCACCCCACCCTTAGCATAACTGATCAAAACAGTGATGGATGACTTCTGAAATAAGCAGTGTTAGTAAGGTTGCCTTCTGGCAGGACATGTTTTCCACTTTGATGAATGAGACCAGTAGCAGCAGAAACCCTGAAGACCGGAGCACAAGGAAGGGGGATGCCATCAAAGCTGCCCATAGTAGTGCTCTCTGCTGTTTTCTGGGATTTTTTTCAGTCTCTGCCAACAGTATGTTTTTGGGGGAAGATGGGATGGAGTGCCTAGGAATTTGCTTACAGTAGTAACTTCAATGAAACTTCTCATGGAATCAATCAGTATTTGTGCAAAATACATAAAGAAAACAGGATCCAATCCAGGTATATCAACTTCTGAAACTAATCATTCAGCTGCTTGAGTTGGTAAAATCCTGGAGGAGTAGAGCACTAAACGTATTTTTCAGAAAGCATTTGGCATTAAAATAAGGACATAGATGTTTTCAGCTCAGCATTGGGTGCCTTACCAGAAAAAATTCTTCAGCCAAATGCGTTCTCAGTGGAAGTAACTAAATAACATGTTAGGAACTGTGCTGTACCAAAGGGCTGGGCTAGATAACGTACTGATTCCTTCTGGCCTTTTAAATTAAGAACCTTCCAGTTTCCTGTGAGCACACAAGAGGATAGACTTGAAAACAACAGCACTTGTGCATGTGTGTGAGGTAATAGCTTCACAGAAGTGATCTTAATAAATATGTTTTATATGAATGCATGATTCTGAAGTTGGGACAGTGTAACTAATAGTCAGCCTTTGCATTCATTGGTATCCAAATACTAGTGGATTTTACTTTTTTCTGGGTAATTTTGAAGTTTTTCTTGCTTGCAAACACACAGCAGTGACCTTGTGCTTAAATCTCCTCTTGAAGTGCTTCTGTACTTCTGTATATTTCCCAACTTCCTTCCTGTGTTATTTTTCTTTTTTTTTTTTTTCCTGAAGTTAGAACTTAATTGTACAGGAATAAAAATAGATGCCAATACAGGATAAGTCGCTTAGGAAACCGAGGGGGTTTGGAAATGTAGTTTTTAAGGTCTTCCTGAGCTCAAAGCCGTTAAGATTTCTTGGACTCACTTTTCATCAAGACTCTTTTAAATTTTGTCTCCCTAATGCTGACTGTCATTGTAGCGGTGTATTTTAAATGTCCCAGGAGCAAAAGTTTTCACCTCTGTAAGAGTTTGCAAGCGAGTTGCCTTTGCGTTTGCATGCTTGACCTATTTTTAAAACATTGTTCTTAAATGTGCCGTTATGTCACTGCTTACTATATTTACTGCAGTGGAATGCAAGTGACACTTATCTTGACAAAAGAAGGAGCGATTGTTACTTTTCTTGTCTAACTTTACTCCAAATAATGACAAGTGGTGAGTCACATATTTTGATTTTCAAAAGAAATCAGGGATAGGGGGAAGAATAGCACATGGAAGATTATTGTATCAGAACATTAGATTTTTACTGCTTGATAGCATTGTCAAAGCATGTTGTTTTGCACCTCAACTATTTCTTACAACTTGCAATGCTATCTTCTGCTATATAAAGGTGTAAGTAAAGACAATGTATAAATATATAAACAGAATATATAAACATATATTTACACATCATTTATAATGTTTTCTGTTATCTACTAATATATAATGACAATTTCTATCAAAAACATCTAAAAACAAGCATGTAGCTGGCATTTTGTTGTTGAACGCTCAATCTTCTTTGATACTGTGTTGCTAAGGTCACTGATACTTGCAGGATTTAGTGTTTTGCTTTTGGATTGTCCTTTCATTTATGTACTCATTTTAAATGTCTGTAGCTCCCTATGAAGTCAGACACTCTACTCACCAGCAAGATGGATCATCATCAGGGAATTATGGGGCCAAACCTGCTCTCTCATGTTCAACTCTTAGCCGGGTAATGAATTATTTGTCTTTTCTTTAGCAATGTTACTGATAAAGCAATTGAGAAAATTGAAAAAGAAATCTCTCTTTAAAAACTTAAAGTGTTCTCCGTGGTATTTTTAGACAAGAGACTGAAAGGTGCTTTTTAGTGTAAGAAAAAGGAAGTAGAAATTAAAATGAATGATCCAATTAAATTTCTGAAGCTAAGTAAAATGAGAAGCGCCAAATAACGTAGAAAGGAAAACTGGACTGAGAATCTTCAAAAGTTAAAAATAATTGTGAGGTTGTCCTAGCAGAGGCAAAACATTTTAATTTGAAATATATGAGGTTTCACTGAGATTCCTTCTTGAGTTAGGATGTCATCTGTAACACCTGCACAGGGGTCCAATACTGTGTGTGTCCCTTTTTTACCCCAGTTTATGAGATGACAGCTCAAGCAGAACAAACAGATTTATGGTCATTTATTGTTCTTATGAGGTGGGTCCTATGTTTTCCTGCTCGCTGCAAAAGCAGATTTTTCTGATGTTCCAGTAAGCCTGCTGTACATTTCTTATGCAAACAGAGTTTGCCCTGAGGAGGCACAGAGCTCTCCCAAGGGGGAGCTTTTCCTAAATAAGTGCAACTCAGGGACTTTGTAGCTTTTCCATAGTGTTTAGCATTGCATAATAAAATGTCACCAAAGCTTCAGGGAAAGATCTAGAGATAATGGTGTATAATTTGTGCAAACTGGAAATGAAATTGAATGCATTTGTGCAGTACTTTGAAATGAAAATTAATTTACAACTGTATGAAGTTGCCTGTTTCAGGGGATCTTTTGATGTATTTCAGAAACGGTATTTTGCTTTGATTCTTAAATAGAGTGATGTCTGTCAGAGAAAGGGTTTTGGAGGTGATTGGCACCTGGTTGTTCATTTTTACCCCCTCTCTATGAGTGCTGTCATCCAGACCTAAAGCGTCTTGAACCCAAAGTCATTTCAGTTCAACAAATGCCCTAATTATATTGGCAGCTCTCTTCTAGAGTCAATCAGAAAAGCGTGTAAATAAAGGACTACAACATCCTCTAGAATATTCTTTTTCTCCAAGTTGTGGTTTTTACTCAAAGTGTGGGAAATGATAGAAAATTAAGGAGATCCTTGAGGGCTTGCAAATCTGAGTGAAGTGTGTGCTGAATTACATTGGGTGAGCTGTGGATGCAGAGGAAGACCAGCTCTGTAGATATGGCATCTCTCCAAGGCCAAATAGTTTCTTAGAGCTAAAAAGTCAGGCACTGCACTGCACAGGTATAGATGTAGGTCTGTTACTAGCCCCATATTAGATATATGGTGTTCAGATTGTAAGCATGGCTGAAACCCCAAAATGAATTCAGAGGTGGTAAGGGATGACTTAGACTTTATTGTGGTCAGCACTAGTAAGATTTTGTTTTTCTTTTAGCTTTGGTAATGTAAAACTCCCTTTAATTGTCTGAATAAAGTATTAGCCTCAGTGTTAAAAGTAACGAGACAGTAATCAACGTGGCCATTTCTACTTTTCATCTCTCTGAATACCTGTCTGCTGCCAGAACAGCATGAATCCGGTCTGTTGAGGTTCCCAGAGCCCTGTCTGGCCCTCTCAGCTGGTGCCAGTGACCCTTCTCTCAGTCTCTTTCAGTGGAGCGGGAGCAGCCGGACAGCAGTGCGCATTACTCAGATGACCCTTGGAGGATAACCGAGGAGCAGCGAGACTACTATGTCAACCAGTTCAAGTCCCTGCAGCCTGATCTGAACTCTTTTATTTCAGGTAATTTTTACCAAGATATGTCTACTTTGAGTAGGGGAACCAGGTTGAGAGAGGTGAAGTGTTAAGTAGTTGAATTAATTGTTTTCTCTTTAATGAGCTTATGGACAGAAGTTCATTGTGATTTATTTTTAAAGGCAGGCAACTTACAGAACAGCCCAATACTGTGGGCATTATGTTTTTTTCCTAAATATGGATATTAATTCTTTCAGAACTGATTCTGTTCCGAAGGGTAACCGTTTGAAAAGCAGAATGCATCATACCTCCTTCAGTTTTGCAGATACTCCTCAATACTGAAGATCTCTTTCCCCTTCATTTTAGTCTCTGCAAGTTTACTCTTCCATCAGAGAATCAGGCAAGGCGTTTTTTCTTTCCCTTGTGCATCTTCCAAAGAAATCCAAGCGATGCTTTTTAATATAGATCTGCACTCCTTTTGTCCTGTTTCACAGGTGTTATTGCTGGCAGCAGTAATGGTACACATCGTGTTTTTGTCCTTGGTTAAGCTGCTTGCAGAGCTAAGGGAAAAAGACAAAAAATTTGTGACTTCACACGAAAACAAACTAGTTACCTATTTCCAGTGCATGATTTGAAACCTTTGAGAGAATATGCACACTGGCTGCTCAGACTTGAGGCAACACTAAATGTTTGGTCCTGATTTGGAGAAAATACTTCTTAGGAGAAGCGTTGCGGTTTGGCGAAAATTAAGATGAGCTAATATTCTGAGTGTGTGTATTTGTAGATCACACCTGCAGTGTTTATTGAGCTGAAAACTCTGTAGGCTTGGGCTTAACTTTCCCAACAGAAAAGCGACAGCTTCCATATGATGAAAGCTAAGCATGTGTTTAACTGACCTGCGTATCAAGCCTGAGAGTTTATGGCTCTGAGTGACTGAGATTTTGTCTTCGAGGTGGTTACAAGCAAGTGCTGGAGAGCACGTACATGGTATAATTGTAGTAACATAATGAGACTGAGTTTCCATCCTGAGTGGGAGGATCAGGGTGCCTGTGACAGGCTTCCCTGCAGGTACTGACAGTCTGTCAAAAAAGTTGCAGTGTTTACAGTGAGGACATTTTTTGAGTCTAGCTGTACTGCTGTTCTTCAGCATCATCTGGGATTCAGCATCCTTGGATGGAGCCAAAGGTTTGAATGAATAAGTTGTCTGCATGAGGTGCTACAAGATGTGGTTTAGTAGCTTAGTGGGTAGTAATGGTTATAGGAGGACTGTTGGACTAGATGATCTTGTAGGTCCTTTCCAACCTTGTGATTCTGTGATGAATTACCTGATGCTGACAGAAATTAATGCTTCTGCAATACTTTTCCTCAATTAAGTTTCTTTTTTATAATTTACTCGAGGGAGAAAATGGTTGTTCAACTACACTGCATTTCCTCACACACCTATATACATCTGTGACTGTGTGCATGTGTGTATACTCATATAGAGTTTCTCAGGGAGCTCTGCATTTTTATTTATGTTGAGCAAGACTCTCAGACAGTCTTACGCATCCAGACTTACTGCTTATAAGTGATAAATTCGAGCTTCCCACAACGTCTTAAAATAATTAAGCTGTAGAAATCTTTGCTGTGGGGTGATACTGGTGCTAGAAATTTGTTCAGGCTTAGGAATTTATTTAAGAAATCCATCATATGAAAATCCATCAGTAGTTACTGAATATTTCAGTCCTAGCCCTGGTCAGTGCTTGAGGGGATATTTTGGAGCTGTAATATTACATGGCTTTGTCATGGTCTTGTCCTCCTTTCTTGACATCTGGCTCCATAGATGACATGCTGTGCTAGCTGTATCTTGACCTGTCCTAGTTACTTCTTTCTCATGCACTGCAGTGGGTGATCTGACCTGAATGCATGAAGAAAAAAGGGGTATCGACCTAGAAGTTTGTGTTACTTTACATTCTGTAAAATATCAACTTAAGTTTTGTAAGCCTACATACTGGCAGGGCTTCCAGAACACAGGAAACTTGTGCTGCCCCAGTAGCAATATGCCCACGTGCTTATTTCACGTTTGGGCCGTTCAAGGTGACGCTGTGGTTGAAGCAGTGGTTTGGGAGAGTAGCATACATTGCAGCACTGCACTGCCATGCATGTGGCTTCTGAATGAAGCAGAGCTGTTTGTGTCTGTTATTTCATCCTTGGTGACATGGTAGTGTGTTAGTTATAATCACTATCACTGAAGCATTTTTTCTTTTATCCATTTTTCCCATGTGGAGGGAATGGGGAAATGAGGTCAACAGCTCTGTCTGGATTTCTCTGTTACAAATGGTCCAACAGCTACATTAGGATGCGGTTAATCCTGGTGCCTGCTGAACATACACTAACCAGCTGCTTCTGATGCAGCAGCCTGGACCAAATGTAAACAACTGGAGAATTAATTTCTAGCAGTTGATAAGGCCATGGTTTCCCAACAGGTTCTGTGGCAAAGAATTTCTTCACGAAATCAAAGCTGCCCATCCCAGAGCTTTCTCACATCTGGTAAGTACTGTAGTAGCATTTGGGATGTGTATCCTGTTTTTCAAAAGATACCTAATTGAAGAATTCTTTTTGAATTAAAAAAAGTGTCTTCAATTCTAATTATCACTCTTATCTCCAGATTCACTCTCAGGCCCAAGCAGCAGGGTGCTCATTGATCTTCCTGACACGCTTCTTTTCTGCAGGGATGTTTGCTTGCTCAGCGGGATGGGAAAGGCTTGAAGAGCAGTGTAACTGAGAGCTGTTCCTAAGTGTGCTGCAAGGAACATCATTAGCTCAACGAACTGACATTTTTCATAAAACGATGTAGAGGAAGGCACATTTGGAATGTTTTAGATGTGTTGTTGGCTTTATGGTCCTGGCTTTGTTCTGTCAGATGAGGCCTAATTAATGCCTAATTTTTAGTAAGTACAACTACATAATTCATCAATGCTTTTCTAATGAAGTAGCACACTTCCTTTTAATGAGTCTATTTAGAAACAATTGCAGATGGAACTGTACATGATAAAATTTGACAAGAATTCTATAATCTTTTCATAAACAATGTGGTGCTTTGTAGTTCAGTGTCTTCCTTCCATCTAGGTAGGAAAACTGTTTTAAATGTTGTTCAAAAATGCTGATGAGTTTTTACTTTATATATGCTGTTGTGAGAATGGATATGAAGAAAAGCTTGCAAGAGCTGGAACATATATTGGGATCCAAGAATGTGTCTGGAATTTTTTCAAAGCAGATTGTAAGTCAAGAAAATAAAAGGAAAATAGAAAACCAACAACACAAC
Organism: Tympanuchus pallidicinctus; assembly: GCF_026119805.1. Lineage (NCBI taxonomy): Eukaryota > Metazoa > Chordata > Aves > Galliformes > Phasianidae > Tympanuchus > Tympanuchus pallidicinctus. Next base: position 930,157 of record NW_026294659.1, read on the forward strand.
AAAGCTGCTTGGAGAAGAGAAGACTCTGAGGAGGCCTCATTGCAGCCTTCCAATATTTGAAGGGGGCGTATAAACAGGAGGGAGTATGACTGTTTACATAGGTGGATAGTGATGAGACAAGGGGGCATAGTTTTAAACTGAGACAGGGGAAATTTAGGTTAGATATTAGGAGGAAGTTTTACAGTCAGAGGGTGGTGACGCACTGGAACAGGTTGCCCAAGGAGGTTGTGGATGCCCCATCCCTGGAGGCATTCAAGGCCAGGCTGGATGTGGCTCTGGGCAGCCTGGTCTGGTGGTTGGCGACCCTGCACATAGCAGGGGGTTGAAACAGGATGATCTTTGAGGTCCTTTTCAACCCAGGCAATTCCATGATTCTATGACAAAAACAACAGAAACACAACCAGAAAGGCATTCTGTCAGGGCAAGTCAGTAGTTGAATTTGAAGTAAAGATTATATAAGAAGAATGGATTAAACCAATACGTTAATAAAACACATTCTATTCATATTGCTCAAGTAAGTTGTTCTCTGCACAGAATTCAAAGAAAGCATTCCTTTCTAGTAGATAATTATAATTTTGTAGTGATTTATCAAGTATACTATGTGTTAAACGTATGGGGTGTTTATTCTTTGCCACTATGACCTCAGCAGTTTGCAAAAATACTTGCTTGTTATGTGTTGTTATGTGTTTATTTTAGTCACTGTGTTAATAGTAAGATATTACTTCTGGCAGAGGAGTTAATTTATGAAATTGAATTCTTGAATATCTGAAGCCCAGTGTATTGTTTTATAAGCATTCAAGTGTTAAAGATACAAGAGATTTAATGAGCACTTAACAGTGATACTCGGACGTGCCAAGAACTTTAATTTACCTACTTTCTTGAGGCTAGTCAGCGTTACTGATTAAACACTTGCTGAAATCTATTCTTAACTTTGCTTTAACTGGCTTAAGATCCTGCATGGGTTAGTCAAAACTGCTTGCAACCATTAGAAAGTTGATTTCACCCTTAGAAATGCAAGGGCAAGGGTTGCTCCAAAAATAATGCTTCCTATTTTATTTTATTGGCCCATGATGTCAGAGGCAAATGTTGGCTTTAAAATAAATGAGGAGATATTTAGATTGGACATTATGAGGTAATTCTTTACTCAGAGGGTGGTGAGGCGCTGGCACAGCTGCCCAGAGAAGCTGTGGTGCCCCATTCCTGGAGGCACTAAAGGCCAGGTTGGATGGGGCCCTGGGCAGCTGAGCTGATGGGGGCAGCCCTGCCCACAGCAGGGGTTGGGGTGGGTGGGCTTTGAGGTCCCTTCTGATGCCACCTCTTCTGTGGTTCTAGGAGTTTTATAGTTACAGCCAAGTAGAAAAATCAGTGGTTGTCCTCTATCAAAATACCTGTTTTCAAAGCTTAATTTCTCCATCCCCTGTAATTGCATGTGTACACTTGCCTGAGGTGATGGCTTGGTAAACATGTTACTGCTGTACCTACAGGGAGCTCAGCGACGTGGATTGCGATGGGGCGTTGACACTCCCTGAGTTTTGTGCTGCTTTCCATCTGGTGGTTGCAAGGAAGAATGGTTACCAGTTGCCTGAGACACTGCCTGAGACACTGCTGCCGGACTACCTCCAAGCAGGTAACATCCCTGCAGCGGGTAACATCCCAAGCACCTCAGAAACTCACGGTAAACCTTGTAAACAAGGTTTAATTTTCCACGTGGCAGGTAGAGCTGAGTTCATTGCATAGTGGCTCCCCATTTTTTTTTTTTTAAGGCGTGTGTTTTTAATTGGGTTTATGATGCAATTGTTGAAGAGTGAATATATGAAAGCACAAAACAACAGTGTGACATGTAACAGTTACCTGCCTCTGTCTGATTGTTTGCTCCAGTGTGCTTCAAGTGCCATTATAGCTAAAGTGGCAGGTGATTATGTGTAGCTATGACAAACCAACAAAATATATATGGCTTTTAACTCTTAGTTATTTTCTCATGTATCTGTCTTTTGAAGATGTGTTGGAAACAAGACTGGACTGCTTTAGAAATTACTGTGCTAATATATGTTGTTGCATTCAGCCACCAGTTGTAGGAAAGGGTGAATTTTGTTTTAACTTATGTAATCCGCAGCTTCTGTTGTAATTAATTTTCACTAATGATGGGGATTACAACAGCTGAAAAACAAGGATTATTACAACAATGAAAAACAAGGATGAGTTATTTCAATGTATAACATACCTCAGTAACAATATGTAGTGAGAAACGTCCTCTCGTTTGCTCTCTTCAGTTACATCTCTTGTAATTATGAGTGAACATTGAAATATAGTGTTCAATCTGAAAAATGTGCATGGCTTTTTAGGGCAAGGAGGATTAATCACAGATGATAATTACAGTGCTAAGGGATAATATTTGAGACCTAATAAAATCTCCATTAAATTTGATGACACTGAATATATTAAAAGACAGGAAAAGAGCAAATCAACCTTCAGTTACAAAAATAAATCTGATATAGGGTAAACATTTAATAAGTAATTTCTGGTGGAATCGTATTCTACTGTCTTCATGTCCAATGGGAGAAGCTCCTGTGAAACCTGTGCCTCCAAACTTCATCACTTTTAGTCTCTCTAATTACATTCCCTTGTCATAATTACAACTACCGTTTTCCTTCCAGTACCACCACTTTTACTCCTGTTGTCATCATAAAATAGCTTATAGGCTCTGTCTTGCAAGCTGAGGTTGGCAAGTTCATCTGTCAGACAAGGGGAAAACCATTTTTGGCAGCAAGCTTTCCAATTTAATCAGGAGGGTTTTAAACTAGAGTTGCCGGGGGTGGAGATCCTAAGATCATTGCACTTTGAGGCTGACAGTGGTAATGGATGTCATGAACCATGAAGCAGTTGGAGCAGGTCCAGAGGAGGGCTGTGAAGATGATCAGAGGGCTGGAGCACCTCCACTATGAGGACAGGCTGAGAGAGCCGGGGCTCTTTAAGCCTGGAGAAGAGAAAGCTCCAAGGAAACCCTTATAGCTGCCTTCCAACCCTGAAGGGGGCCTCTGGGAAAGCTGGGAGGGGTCTTTTTGTAAGGGCAAGTAGCAACAGGATAAGGGGAAATAGTTTTAAACTGGAAGAGGGTAGATTTAGAGTAGATATTAGGAAGAAATTCTTCACTGTGAGGGTGATAAGACACTGGAACAGGTTGCCCAGTGAGGTTGTGAATGTGCTCTCCCTGGACGCGTTCAAGGCCAGGCTGGATGGGGCTTTGATCAACCTGGTCTAGATGGAGGTGTCCCTGCCTATAGCGGGGGGGTTGGAACAAGGTGATCTTAAAGGTCCCTTCCAACCCAAACCATTCTATGATTCTAAGTCTTCATGTAAATCTACCTACAGTGGTATCAAGTCATCACATCCATGGAAGGAAGGGCATGGTAAGCTGTGGTTGTTCTCTAGGAGTCCTTTTCCATAATTTGTCCCTTTTAGCATTGAGCATTTATCAATTTCATAGATGATTATTTCTTCATGTGTTGAACAGAGCCAAGCATTTCAAGCTGGTCTGTGTAAAAGGGTGACAGGACTAATTGTTCTAGGCACACTACATGGGTAGTGGGTAATAAGCTAATGCTGTTGATTTGAAGATCTGGAAATGTCTTGTTGCCTGGTCAGAATTCTGAAATCTCTAGGCTTGCATAATTAAAAAACACAGCATCTCAGTGCACTGTACTGCTGTGAATGACAAGAAAGAATATGGCCCTGGGGTTGCATCAAGTTCTAAAATAAAGGGTTGATAAGTAAGCAAATGGTCGTATACTTGGCTAAAACTTCAGAAGAGATTTTTAAAATAAACTTTTTAATGTTTTCGTTGTTTGATTTTATTTCTCTGAAATTTAGGTTTTATTTGTCTGATTTGGAACATGATGAATATTTCTGGAAACTGTTTTTCATTGGGTTGTATTAAGTTCAGGATGGAGTAGGTTTTTCAAGGGAAATATTTGTGTCTGATAAGACTATTAAAGCTTCAGATAAAGTGACTCAGAGCATAAGACAGAGCACTTCAGAATGAATTAATCTTGCTAGTTTTATTGCTTGTTCTATAAACTACAAGTGCAGGGCCAAACTCTATCCTGGCATGGATCTGCTGACAATTTGACCCAGCACCTTATTTTCTGAAACTTTTATTAAAACAAATTAACAAAAAATCTGTCAAGCTGTTTGCCCTGTATGTAATCCACTGTATTTTAAATTAAGACAGATTTGCAAGAGCTCAATTTCTCCAGCTGAACTATAGGCTAGCCAGAAACTAGAGACTTGACCTGAAAACTGGTTATTGTGCATTCAGTATACCAATCTTAAAGAAGAAAGATTTTCCAGCTTTTAAGGGAAATTCATGTGAGATTAAGTAATCCTGTAGTGATATCAGCAGAAGAACCTGAGCCTATGGAATAGAAGTGCAGTTCTTGTGAATATTGCCATGAAAAGTTTAGAACTGTTTTTTCTTTTTTTCTGCTCTCAGTGCTGTTTAGTTGAGGAATACTGCAGATGATAGGTACTGCAGCAGTGACTGGGTTTGTTGTCCTTATTTATTTGCTTTCCATTTTAGTGTGTAACTGGTTTTAAGAAGTGCACATTAATCACATAGCTGACATGTAACTTGTTGATTATTTTTTTTTTCTCCATCTTTTTTTATTGTTCTCCTTTCCCCTCTAGCCTCCTTGAAGCCTCTGCGTGAGTGTGCGCTGTTTGATTCTTACTCTGAAGCATTGCCTGGCGGCCAGCCGACTCGGGACTTCAGCCGGATGGAGGTGAGGAAGTGTGGTCAGGATAGTTCCTGCAGAGTGCCAAGCAATAGGACAGTCTCATGCTTTCAGAGCTCCATTTCCCTGCATGCCGATGAGATGAAAACTCTCTTGTCTTTTCCTGGTTTCTTCTACTTTGCTTCTTTGGAGTTGAAAGTATCCCTGTTTTTTTGTGCAGTGTGGATGAACATAATTGAGTTCTAGGTGACTCAGTCCTCAGTTTATTGTTGAGCTTTCTTACAGTCTAAGGAATTAGCACCTAAGGGTCTACTTAGTAATTGTAAGGAGCTGGACAGCTGTTTTGAAGGGGAACAAGGAAGGAATCTTAAGGATCTACTGTGAACAGTATCACAGTGTCAGGTAAAAGTCTGTTGCAAGTAGAAGTAAGTTAAGGAGAAGTCCTTATTACTGAGGTTAAAAAAAAATTAAACTTTAACAGTCTTTAATGCTGAACTAACAACAACCATTGAGTCGTGCTTGGATATTGCAATTCTGAATGAATTCACCGTGGGATTCAAGGCTTTAGCATTTAAGACAGAGAATCAAATGGCAGATAGACTGAAAAAATGGGCTTTCAGGTCAGAATTGTTAAGGCTCTGAAAATTGCTGCAGATTGCTGCTGCAATTGAGTAAAAGGCTCTTCTGATGCTGCTGCCAGGTTAAAAAGCGATGATGTGTCATGCCAGCCCATCAAAGTGTTTTCCTAGTTATTTCAACCCTGTGCCTTGTTCTGGGGTGTTTCTAGCTCAGAACTCAGTTCTTTTATCACCAAATTCAACTCAGGAGGGCCAGACAGACCCTCCTGAGCTACTACTTCTAACACAGCCAAGTGTAACGTTTGCTTTGGGTAATGCTGCAGTCGATGCTTTGAACATCTACTCTGTTTTCTGGAACTTTTAAAATATGTGTGGCCTCCCTAATGCACTTGCTGGGTATTGCTTTGGTACAGCAGCTTAACTAAAGCACAGCATTTCCACTGGGTTTTGAAAGCAGTGCTATTACTCCGGTATTTTGTGGTCTGGGGAGTCCTTGTTTCAGTTAGGATGCTGTCTTCACAAGTGATTGCCCAGATAAACAGAGCAGATTTTTGTTGCTGCAGAGTTGTGATAAAGTTTGTTCTTCAGTAGCACAGCCTTTGGGACTGTGAGACTACAGCATTCGTTATATATATTTCAGAAAGCCTAGAAATCTTGCTTTCTAAGTCATCTTATGTTTCTTGGTCATAAAATGTTATTCCAATAATCTAACCAGTATAATTCCATGACTTTATTAAATGTCTTATTTTTAGGCTCTGCTTGTTTATGGTCCATAAATATAGGTGCGGAGTAAGGATTAATCTAAGCAAAAAAGCTCTCAGGCTCACAAAAACCCCAAGCAGCAAATCCCCCATTTTACATTTATTTTTTCATTTGATTTCCAAAAGTTAAGCTGTTAAACCCCCTCTGCCTGCTCTCTGCTCTCTCCTTAAGATGTTCTCACCATGAAGGCAAAAAACTTACTGTGGTGTGTAATAGTCAACTACCATTCTTGGGGGAATAGCTGGATGCACTGCTACTCCATTCCTAGCTTCTGCAAGGTGGCAGGATGTTCTGTAAAACTGATTTTTTTATGACTATATTGAAAACCAGAAAACTTTTCTAGCATGATTACCTGCTGGCTGAGAAATAGTGAGAGTTACCTGATTTTATCACAATGGTTTCCCTGGCTTTGCATTTTTTCTTCACTGTCTAGGACTTAGACACATTGGGCAGAGCTCTCAATTAGTTTTTTGTAAGGCTGTGTTTTTTTTGTCCTTTGTTATCCAGGATTAATGGAGCACAAAATCTCAAAACTGGTTTGAGAACGATTTTGGCTTGATTTTTCATTGTTGTTGTTCAACTGATGTTTTTATGTTTGGAATTAACGTTCTGAATGAATTTCATTTGGAAATTCAATAATTCATCTCCCATTCATCTCACTGTGTGGGAAGTGCAGTAATTCACTGTTACAATTTAATTTGTATCATGGCTATTTGAGGAAACACAGTTTAGATACTTGGCCTTTCTGTTAGAAATACTGTATTATCAATGCAATCAGTTATGCATCATCTCCATATCTTTTGTCTCTTTCCATCTATCATCAATTCTGTCTGTTTAATTTCAGAAGACCATTTTTACTGTGACTGCTGAACTACAGCGCTACAGTAAATTAGATATGATTCTTTACTGTATTTATAAGGAAGATAATGTCAGCAGACATGTCATTTGGACACGGCTTTGTTAAACTCAAAAAGTGTACCAATACTGGTAACGATATGTTCAAGAAAGAGAAGAGTGTCTGTTTTTGCTAACCACAGTTTTGCCTTTCTTTTTGTTTTCAAGTTTTTGTCTCTTACTCTGATTGTTGTTTTTTTGATTTTTTTTTTTTTTTTTTCTTTCCACTCTTTTGGCTCCTTTCCATAAGCCTTCTCATTGCCAAAAGCTTAAAGATGAGATGAAAGATTTCTCACTGTAGGCACAAAACGACCGGCTGAGGTTGCTCTAAGCTCTCTCATACTCACAATTCATTGAATTTTGTGAGAATCATTCCATCGATTCAAGCATTCACTGAGTTAGGTCTCTAGTCTGACACTCTTAACATCTAAGAGTTGTTAAAAAAACAAGAGAGAGGCTAGCGTCAAGTCTCATCCAGTCCCATGCTATAGCAGCGCCAACAGTTGCTATTTACCATGCACTTGGATTATAAATCCTAACATCAAAAGGTAAATCTCAATCATAATAGGATCTGGCAATGCTGAAGTATTCAACTCTGAATTGCTTCTATGCCTCTTCTTCCCAATGTTGTTTGTTGGTTTGTTTTTTTTTTTATCTGCTTTGAAGCAGTCTGTGAAGATCAAGAACCACTGGTTCTCTTATATGTGACAAGCTCTGTTGCCTAGCCGGCTGGTGACCTTTTTGCTTTACTTTCTTGTAGCACTGACTATAATATTTAGAGTGTCATGGCTAGCTAGGGATGTTAAGTGTTTTGCTCAAATGTTTTCAGAGTCCTCAATCTGTATGTTTGCAGTGCTGCTTCCTCAAAATCATTAGAGAGTCACATGTGCAATTTTATAAAATAGATGGCATGACAGTTTACTCTGGAGGTGCTTCTTGTTGGTTTTTTTTTTTCGTGTCTGCAAGATCTGTGTTTCTTATTATTTTTGCACGATGGATTGTAACCTGATATGTGCTTCCTAAGAAAAAATCAAACCAGCATCATTAACGTAATATTTCGAGAAGTGTGGGATTTCTGACACTTGTTTTATAGTTGTTTTGGCCACAGAATTGTTCTTATAGATACTGGTTGCAGAATTTGTTCCTACATCCTTCTCAGTATACTAACAGCAGAAGTTAGACGAACCGCAAATGCCTACATTGTAAGTTGCTGCTGAAACAGCTAAGGAGCACCCCTTGAGAGCAGCCCTGCAGAGAAGGACCTGGGGGTCCTGGTAGATGAGAAGCTGGACATGAGCCAGCAGTGTGCACTTGCAGCCCAGAAGGCCAACTGTGTTCTGGGCTGCATTAAAAAGGGGTGGCCAGCAGGGACAGGAAGGTGATTGTCCCCCTCTACTCAGCTCTTGTGAGGCTCCATCTGCAGAACTGCGTCCAGGCCTGGGGCCCCCAGCACAGGAAGGACGTGGAGCTCTTGGAGTGGGTCCATAGGAGGACCACTAAGATGATCAGAGGGCTGGAGCACCTCTCCTATGAGGAAAGGTTGAGGAAACTGAGATTGTTTAGCTTGGAAAAGTGGAGGCTCTTAGGAGACCTCATTATGGCGTTTCAGTACTTGAAGGGAGCGTATAAACAGGAGGGGAATGGCTGTTTATGAGAGTGGATGGTGATAGGAAAAAGAGGAATGGATTTAAACTGAAACAGGAGAGGTTTAGGTTAGGTGTGAGGAGGAAGTTTTTCACTCAGAGGGTGGTGACGCACTGGAACAGGTTGCCCAAGGAGGTTGTGGATGCCCCATCCGTGGAGGCATTCAAGGCCAGGCTGGATGTGGCTCTGGGCAGCCTGGTCTGGTGGTTGGCGACCCTGCACATAGCAGGGGGTTGAAACAGGATGATCTTTGAGGTCCTTTTCAACCCAGGCCATTCTCTGATTCTATGATTCCTGTTTTCCCATTAGAGGCTATAGCAGACATGCTAATGAAATCATTTTTCCCTTCTCTGTAAGTGTGTGTTGAAGGATGGAAGTAGTCCAAGAATCAGCCACCTCATTGAGAATGGTTTAGATACAGAACTACTGGACTGTGCTGTCCACCTTGTTTTCACCAAATAGAACGTTCAGGCAGGGACTAACTATTTTGAAAGGGCTGGAAAAGATTTCTTTAGCCCTAGTGCAGGAGTTGTACCCAGAGGAAAAAGGGAAACGCAGAATGACACTGCTCTGTTTTGCGAAGTCTCTCTTTGCATATAATCCTTAGTTCCTTGTGATTCAATCATGATGAATTGCTTTTTTAACTAATTTCGGGTGTGAAACTGGTATACCTTTAAAAGCAGAGTCATAGCTATCTTTTTAAAGATCTTCCCTGCTTCTTTATCATATAAAGCCAATCTTGATGAGAGAGAGAAAATCACCTTTATTCATGTTTGTCTGCGTTCTTAAATATTTGACTGTGGAAATGTGTGTGTCTGCTCTGATTATTATTATAAGTGATCTTCTCTCTTTAAGAAGGCATCAGCTGAAGAGGTACCTGATAATTCTGCCCTGATAAAAGATACGAGCAAAGATGACAAACAAGGTATTCAAATAATATATATATATATATATATTTTTTTTTTTTCCACTTAAGTTCCACATGTTAATTAATAATTCCATGTATATGCTGACAGAAACAGTCGTATGTTTGATTTCCAGGCTGGTTATGTGTTGTTGTAGATGTAAAAAACCAAGTCATTGACAGCAGCTGATGTGAAGAAAAATAAATGAATAGGTTTGCTCCGTAATTAACTATCCCACGTGAACTGTATGGAATACGCCTTTTAGGATAGGTCTAGTCCTAAGGCAAGTAGTGTTGCACTTCTTATTTCAACGAAGTTACAATTGTCATTAACTGAGATTTCATAGAGGCTGGATTGTACCAAGTTTAGGATTTACTTTTTTTGCAGAGAATAGCAACATTTCAAAATCAGTTTTTATTCTGAATGAAACAACAACAATCTAATAAAAAAACCACAACCCTTTATTTTCTTGTAAAGCAAACATTTTAGGCAAACTGGAAAAGATTCATTAATGCCACTTGGAGTCTGGGAGTTAACCAAGTGAAATTGAAGATTTTTTTTACTTTTTACACTCAGCAGCTCAGGACTTTCAGAATCAGCCCTGTATCATAGCATGGTCATTGCCTTTTGTATTCTCTATCCCTGACCTCTCAGGTTCTGACTTGCTGTCCTTGTCCCTCAGCTGTGGAAATGAAACATCTGTGGGTATTTTCTTGCCTGATTCTCAGAGCTGCAGATAATGTATTCATTAAAAAAAAAAAAAAAAGAGAGAGAGAAAAGAGAAAAAAGAAGTAGATCTTGAGTTTGCAGCTGTCCACATCAGAGCTTTGAGACCAGGTTGTCCACATTCCTGAATGACATTCTAAAACAGGCGTGACCAAGTTTGGCAGATTTCTTATATTCCTTGGTTTAAGAGAAGTTGTCAAAATCAATGTATGTTTGTAAAACACTTGGATAAGTCAGTGAATTCCAAGAAACTCATGTTTTGTCGATGAGGTCTGTTACACTGTAAAAATCATAATGCATAAGACCAGGAATTGACCTGTGAAGGTTATTGCTTTCAAACATCTACGGAAGATCTAACTTTTACTTGATGAATTCATTTTCTTCTGTGATAGGAGAAGAAACAAAGAACTTGTTCTTTGTTCTGGGCTGGTGGTGTGTTAGGTCTGATGAGAAGCTACTCCAATTCATGTGGTCCTTTTTGGCTGGGACTTGCTGTATTTATGACAGATTCCTACCTTGTCAGCCAAAGAACAAATGCTCTCTCATTCTACCATTTATTGCTCTTCCAGCAAATGAAAGAACATATTGCTTTCCTGGCTGAGTTGTTGTTCCCACACTAGAAGAATCTGCAGTTCAGGACTGCAGGAGCAAATTTTCCTTCATTTTCAAAATGATACAAGTAGATTATCTCCACTACAGTATCAGGTTTTGATATAGTTAAGTGTGGAAATCGTGCAAATAGAACTTAATCTGAGAACCAGACTGGTCCCATGCTTTCTTTGATAAAGGCAGATGAAGATGAGAGATTTCTTTAAAAGTGGTTGTTTATAATGCAGCGTATTACATGCATTAAAATATGCTAGTGTGTGAGGAACACTTGAGAAAGCTATTAATAAAGGATGCATAGACATTGGTAAGAGAGATACAAGCACAAAAAATTGTGGTTTCTTGAATTTTAATCTTGTCTCTATCAGTGCTATTTGACTTCCCTGGGGCAAGCTGATGAGGCTTCAGTTGCCAAAAGCAGCTGTCTCTGCTGTGCCCTGGGTTTCTGGGTTTCTACCTTCAAAGAGGTGAGTCCCAGATCTGTCAGGTGTTGCTGGTGTCCTTCCTTCATTCAAACATCAAGTCCTCAAATTAGGGATTGTTTGGCAAGTTGAGCATAGGCCTTTCTAATCTTGACTTTTTGGCTCTTATGAATACTGTTAAGATATTTGGTGTTCTGAGACTGATTTGCTATTGTTGGTTTCTCTTCATGTATGTTTGGCTTTATTGAGCATTCCAATGGATACTGTTCTAGTACTGCTTTCTCCGAGCTGATACCTAAAAATATAATCTGTACATATTTAATTTTCTTTCTTTTTTAACAAGCTCTTAAAGTAAGCACTGCTGTCAAAGTGATACCAAAGGAATTTCAGCACTTGACTGTGAAAACAGGTAAGGAGAAAAAAAAAAAAAATTGCAAGTTACTTCTATTGGAATTTCAATCATATATTTTTATATCAGAGCAAACCTAAGTTAATGTAATCTGGCTATTTTTTTTTTAAGATCCCTTTTCTCTATTATTATTATTATTATACTACAGAAACTAGCGTTTACCTCATAATGTCTATTACTTCATGAGTAATGTTGATTAGTACTTCAGGATGTCAAAAGGTTCTTTTTTTTCTTCCCTTGTTTTATAGCATATGCGTGTTCTTTGTGCATCAGAAATATTTTGGACGTAGTATTCTGAAAGGCATGTGAATTCTGTTGTTTTTTTTTATATTACAAATGAAATGTAGCATCTTATTGATAAAAGCTCTTCTCCGGTGTCAAACAAGTATGTGCTGTTTCAGTAACTGTGTAACTATTCTGAAATTGACTATTTTTTTTTGCGATAAAATGCCGTTCACATTTTCCATCAGGAAGTTTAAGGGCAGATAGCCTTTTGGCACTTAGAATATCAACACAAGCTTTTGTTCCTGGGGCTTTTCTCTTGCAAAACCACCTATGATTTTTCTTTCTCCAGCTCTGATATAACCTTCTTGATGTAATGCTGGAAAATTTTAATTTTGGAATGACATAGCGAAAACTGCTTAGCTGCTCCAGAAAGTTTCTGTGCATTCAGTTCAGTTCATCAGGTCTCCCTTGCCCTCCCCTTTGTTAGCCTCTTTCCTGGAGTGGTAAGAATGTTGGACGTTTCCCAGTGAAATTAGAATCTGGACCTACTTTCTTTTTCTTCTGAATAAACATTTTTACTCATGAAGATTTCCTTGATTAAGAAAACCGACTCCAAATGTCTGTCACAGCAGTTCTGTCTCACAGCTCGATTTATTCATGGCTGCTCAACAGCTGCATGCTTCATTTCCCAACTTAACTCTTTCTTTTTATTTTCAGCTTTTTTTTTTTCCCCTGGCTTCTTCCCAAACACTTGGCAGCTACAAGCTGTCCTATCAGCTCTTTTTCTTAGAGTCACAGAATCATTAAGGTTGAAAAAGACCACTAAGGTCACCTAGTCCAACCATCTTGAACAACTGCTTCTCCTCTTATGCAGACAGACATAAGACAGACAGACATAAGCTCCCTTCTGAAGGGAAAAGGAGGTCCATTCAAAAAATCAGTTCTGATCTCCCTTGTCCCTGTCCTCCACATTTTGCCCAGAAGCATCCCAAGAAGAGGAGGCTCAGGGATGATCTTATTTCTCTCTACAGCTATCTGAGGGGAGGTTGTGGTGCAGTGGGGGTCGGCCTCTTCTCCCATGATTCAGGCTGGGCGTTAGGAAATGCTTCTGGTGGTTAGTGGTGCTGGAATGGACTGCAAGGGAGGTGGTGCAGTCACTGTCCTTGAAGGTGCTCAAGAAACATATAGATGTTGTACTGAGGGACATGGCTCAGTGGGAAATATTGGTGGTAGGTGGACAGCTGGACTGGATGATCTTACAGGTTTTTTCCAACCTTGGAGATTCTATGATTCAAGGAGTTTTATTTTCACTTCAGCAATTCCATTTTTGGTATGCTTAGGAAAAATAAAACACTGCCACCTGCACATCACCGTTGTCACCATCATTTTTCCCCCCCACTATCTTGCATCTCCTCCTGCTCCTTTTCCAGTTCTGCAGGTTTTGCTTACCAAGGGAGGCAGTGTAAAAACCATACATGCTCAGCATCTCTGAAAGTCTGTCCATTTTATTTAGACTGCCAAGTGTAAGATCATTGCTGGCCTTGGACTTCTAGAGGATTAAGGGTTCGAATTTGTAAACATTTAAATTTTTGTCTAGGCCACCAATAAGAGATGATAGATGAGTCACTGCAGATGATTTAAACTAAAAAATCTTGGTTTGTTTTCCTTATCAGTGTAGCATGGTTGCACCTTTTATAAGACAATTTTCCACTGAAGTCTCCATCCCATAAAGCATGGAGGCCCCAGTTGTCTGTTAGGTTACAGACAGAAGTTGTAGATTCTGCGTAATTAGAAACATTAAAATGAAGTTGAGTTGGGGGAGGGGCTGGAAGCAGTTAAACAGCCAAAAAGGGAACCTTCATATTTTACTGTGGTTTGAGTGAATAAGTAAGTTTACCATCAGGCACGATTTTAGTTGGTCCAGACCAGGCTGCTCAATTCATTGGGCTCTGGTAATCCAGGAATCATACAAACTTTAAAATAATAAATGTAATCAATTTACTCAACAACTTTGATTTTTGTCTTGGCTTCATGTTAGTTAAGCTTGTTTGTTCATAACAGTAGAAATATGGAAAACTCATGAACCAAGTAAATATTTTTGCATCATCTTGAATGATTGTTGTATATGTGTGCAAGCCTACACCTTACACATGAAATATGCAAAGAGGGAGTGTCCCACGATGCCAGCACACTGCAGAGAAATGCTGCCACATTGTTGTTTGCGTGCCTTAATAACGAACTACCTGTTTTACAAGAGTTTTGTGTATTGTTTTTCACCTTATGAAAGATTCACACTATGGCTAGGTCTGGATGTTGTGTAACTGCAGCCTTGAATTTCCTGATTTTCAGGAGCTTAAAAGAAAATCCTTGGCAGTAGTATTATGTTGCAATATTTTTTTTATTTGCAGTCTTTTCAGGTCTTTCTCTTCCTTTTGCATTTCTCTGTTTACCTCAACAAGATGTCCTCAAGGACAGATAAAACGTCAGTTTTACCTGTCTTTTTTATTTTTCCAGAAGAAAGTCTTTCTAAAAGAAGTATGAACAGAATTACTATCTCCATAAAAGAAAGAAAATTGGATGGTTCTTAAGCATGGCTTAGCTTGGAGAGGATTTACACTTTCTATTTCTAAATGGCATATATTTAATAATTGTGCATGTAATTTAATAATCAGCAATTGCAGTATTTTGAAAAATTGGGTCATATGGCTGTAGACAGGCAGCTTCTCCAGTTGTATTCTCAGGAAGTTTGACAGAGAGCAGGATTATCACACTGCATATTTTAATGGTAATTCTCTCTCTTTTCTTTAATTGCTTTTATAAGAGTTTGTTGCACAGAAACCTGGAATGACTGTGAGCCAGTTTGCTGGTGACGATAATCTGATAGAACTTGGTTTATAAATGTTTTTTTGTATCTCTGCCAGCTGCATTTGGGTTTATTACATCCAAAGCACCAGCTATCACTGTGTGACCCTGAAAGCCATTTTTTTTGTTAAGTAATAGTGTGTGGCTGTACATGTGGCATATGGTATTTGTTGTGCTCTGTATGCCTAAAGCCTCCTGAGTAAGGCCTATGCAGGGACACAATGCGAGCCATTAAAAGGTCTGTATTTGCCAGCTGCTACCACAGGGAGCTCCTGCCCTGTTTGAGGGAATCTGTTGTACTCTCAGGCAGTGCTGTACAGCAGCTGATGATAAATGTCTAACACCTATCTGAGGGAAGCAGAAGCTCTGAGAATTTTTTTCCCTAAACCATGACACCTATCCTCCTTGCTTCTCTGAAGTGTTGTGCCTTGATTAGCAGAACACAGCAGGAAAAAGTGAAGATTCACTTTGTGAATTTGTGGGATCACTCAACCTGTTGCAATACCTGGAGGATTGTTCTGTGGGTTGAATTTGAAAGCAATCACACGGATATATTTTCTCAAGATTGCTTTATGTTAGCGAGGAGAGCAACAGCAGAGTCTTGTAAAGAGTATGTAAACTGAGGAACAGCCTCAAGGAATTTCCCAGAGAAAGTAACTCAGCACTACTGTTTTCCTATTACATAAAATCTGGAGGTGGCAGGATGTTCAGAATTCACACAAATAAAAGAAAGAGATTTTTAATGTTTTTGTCTTAGCCTACAAAACTTTCTACTGTTCCTTAAAATGCCTTTCTTAAAATGCCATGCCTTTGCTGTGTTTAAGTAACTTCAACCTGATGTATTTAAAATTGCTGTGGGTACAAGCACACGGACTTCTATACTAATTAGTTGAAGTGTTTAGGAAGGACCTAAATGTTTGTGCTCTGGAATCTGGGACAACATATAGACATCTGGACCAGGAAAAAGATGTTTTCTGTGGGAAGTTTATATTATTCCTGTGTTGCTTGCCAACTCTCTTTTGTCATGACTGCCTCCAGAATTGCTGGCCAGTGCTGTCAGGCCCATTGCTTCCTCTGCTCTGCAACAGCCAAATCAGAAGATGAAGTTCTGACTATGCTTGGGCTTTTGAATTTTTAAAACATTGACACATTACAGAAACAAAGGAGAAGGAGAAGCAAAAACGTATTGCGTGAGATGAGCAAGCTCTCACATCCACATTTGCTAAAATCAAATGTACACTGATCTAACAGCTCTTATTTAACATATTATGTGCTAGCAGTTCTTTTTTCTCTTTCAGCTGCTCAGGAACCTCATGCACTTAAAGCCAGGCCCAGATCCAGGTACCGCTTTCATTTCTGTTTCAAGATAAGATGTGCACTGCCCTTATGTTAAACGCGAGGTGTGATGATGGGTGTTGCCATGTAAGCTGCAGCCTGGAGCACTGCATTATGCCCTGTGGTCTCTGCTTGTAAGGCCCTGGCAGTTCTACCTGGCCACTTCCTTGGGGTGATGGCTGCCCCCAGCCCTGCCTCTTGGGGCTGTGGCAGGATGGCAGGAGCCCCCTGGCTCCAGGAAAGGCTCAGTGCTGTTCTGCAGTTAAACTCTGCATGGTGGCTGTGCACAGATGCAGCGCCAGTGGCTCAGCTCTCATGTATGAATGAGTGCATCCTTTGGTAGCTATGCTTATGCGTGCCTGTGGCTGGTCAGTGTGTGACTGGTCAGCTCTTAACTGAGCACTAGAAATGGCACCCTGCTGGATTTGGATATTCTAAGGAAATAAGAGATGTGCCAGGAGCTACTGTGTATAAATGGATTATGTATTGGTTTTGGCTCTTCTGGACAGTCAGATCATGCCTTCACCTTAAAACTTCTGTTTTTCAGTTTGTCAGAGGGCTTCAATTCTTTTGTTAGTCAATTAAAATAGTCAGGAGTTCTTTCCTTATAAGCTTGTCAGAGTTTGCTAATAAGAGAAGACCAGCTCTCCACATAGTGAATGGAGATGGAAATTCCCTGTTCTTAGAGATTCCAGCCAGAAAGTTTGAACCACCTTGGGTGCCATTTTTCTGCTGACAGCCATTTTTGCTTTTATGCTGTTTTAAATTCTCTTGCTGTGTTGCTGAATCATAGAATGTAAATAAGAAAACAAAACAAAACAAAAAGCGTAAGGCTATTTTATGCAAAATTCATGTAAAAGTTCTTCAGACATAAAATGCAAATACTTAAATGAGTTTGAAAAATGCTACTTGAACGTGAGTGATGATGTGATGTATGTCTCACATCTGACTTTATGTCACTGCTTCAATGCAGAAGTTGGACTGGACATCATCAGTACATCCTTGCACCCAGCCCAGGAGCCTGGCTTTTTAGCATAAGTTGGTGAGGTCTGCCTACTGGAAGCAGAGATTCGTTGTCACAGGGTTCTGTGTTACAAGGTTTGGGTTAGGTCTTAAATGATAATGACATGGAATTCAAAGCTCTACCAAGGCAAAAACTTCATTATCAGCAGAGGTTTTTGTGTCAGATGTAAATTTTGAAGCAATTACAGCTTTCACTCTTGTATTTATTAAAGTTTACATCAAAAACAGGATCAGCATTGCCAAGTGTCTGTCCAACTAAATAGCTGTGTTCTAACAACAGCCTGTTTGACAAGAAAAGATCTGTTTCCCATTAGTGGGAGTTATTTCTGTTCTACTCAAATGTGGTTTTGGTCTTGCCAGTCATACATAATGTATTACAGTATGTATAACATCTCACATTGTCAATGCTCATTTTGAACAAAGCCCTTGATCATGCAGAAAAACTGGTAACTACAACAACTGAAAAATATTGGATGCTATTCAGCAAAATCAGAGCTCTTACCAAGTGCACTGCATTGGGATTACATGGTATGGACTTATATGGGATGACCTAGAAGGGTGTTCTGAGACGTGCAATTGACCACTCTAGAGTGCTTTGGATCCATTCAGTTTTTCTGGATTTTGTTGAATTTGGTGACTGTTTACTATGAAAAATAATATTCTGGTAGCTAAAGTACTATAAAGTCCTGTATTGCATACAGGAGTTCAGTTGAGGCTACACCTGTATAAATACCACCCTTGTAGTTGGGAAAGCAACAGAAACTGTAATGAGATTATTTTTTTTTTTAAACCCAGATTTATTCAAAATAGTCACTACAGTTATTGTTGTGGCAGTTGAAGTTTCACGAGAGGAGCCAAAAACCCATAGAAAGAATTAGCCCTCTTAGTGTGACAGGTCCATTTCCCCACATGCATAGTTTCTTCCCCCTATTGCCAAATAAATCCGCCTTGTTATAAGGGGAACTGTTAGTCAGCAGGGCAAGGGATTTCCACCATGAACTCAAGTTATTTTTAGGTACTATTCACTGTAATTGTTTAAAATGAATTTTGTAATACAATATTTTCTGCTTTTTTTTTTTTTTTTTTTTTTTTTTTAACTGTTCTTCTGTAGGTCTTATTCTAGCACATCCATAGAAGATGCCATGAAAAAGGGAGAAGAGCCCCCTACTCCACCTCCAAGGCCACAGAAGTCACATTCCAGAGCTTCCTCTTTGGATCTGAACAAAATATTTCAACAAAACACACAAGGTAATGTTTGCTTTCTTCCCTTCTTTTGAGACCATTTTGGTTAGTTGCGTATTTGGCGAATTGATCTGTTTGCACAAACGTTTGACAATATGTGCATATGGTTTTCAGTGCAATAGACAGTAATGTATAACAGAAGAGGTTGAGCTTTATGGCATTACATCACCAGTGAGGGGGGAAAAATCACTCTATTGCCATAATTAAGGTGATTATAATATTTTCTGGCACAATAATGAGAAGCTTAACATATGGTAGTCTGTCATCACTAACTGTTTATAACTAGTCTGGCTGCTTAGACCATTTTCATTAGTAAATACAGTGCATTTGATTTTTATTACTATTCGTTATTTGTAGCTCAAAATCAGGAAGAAAACCTGGAATGTTTAAGGCAGGAGAAAGTGAAATCTGTTATATGCAAATATTTTTGACGTTCAAGTCTTCCTTACATGTAGGGGCCATCAGAAACCATTCATTGGCTAAACAGGAAGGGTAATTTCTTTTGACGTGGATGCACGTTGAGGGGAGAGAAAGACGTATGATTGTGGCTGGAGGGAAATAAAAGCAAAACGTACTCCAGTGCTTTAATGTTGAAGCATTGCTTTTGCACTGCACAGCAAGTGGTGGAAAGAGGAGCTGTTTGTTCAGGAGAGCAGGCACCCAGCTCTGCTGAACTCTGGCAGTGTCCCTGAATTGGGCCAGAGGTTTATGCAGCGCACACCAATCGTCTGCCTCAAAGACTAGGTTAAACATGGTCATGTTTATGCTTCACAGGAAAGCCAAGGTCTGACTGTGTCAAGGAATGTTTTAACTGGGTTCTCTAATGTGGCTGTTGGAGTAGGAAAAAAAGAGTTTTGTCTGTTGCTGTATACGACTTCTTTGTGGAAACATCAGACAGAAATCAAGAGTCCTGTTATGTATGCCTAACCCTGAAACTCAGCAGCAGTAAACAAATTTTGTTTTGTCCTTACACAGTGAAACAATTCCTGATCTGTGACTGCAATTCCTGTTCAGGGGGCTGTTGCCCCTAATTTTGATTTCAGTATGCATAAAATATATATCGTGAGAACAAATAGAGCCAAGTATGCATTTTATAAGGCAGAAAATCTTCTCAGATTCCAGATAAAATGCATAACTGCAAGGGAGTTAACTTGGATTTAAGTTTCTTTTGGAATACAAATGAAAAGAGAATGTAAATTCTCTAAGAAATCGTTTTGTGAATGAAAAGTAACATCTTGCTTTGAAATGGATCTTCTTGAAAGTCACAGTTACTGTGTTACAAGTAAAATAATGATTTCTTCTGGGCAGCTTAACAAACTGGAAGTGTTATAGAATATGACTGAAGGAATGGTTAACTCACTGATAGATTTTTGGATGGCTTCATCACTGGAAATGGGACAAATAGCTAAAGATAGGCAATATTTTGTTTAGAAAAGAAAAAACTAAAAACAAACAAACAAACAGACTCCCCCCAGAACTACATACTTTGGTTATCCAAAAGCAATTCATTATACTTAGTTCAAATTTATAGATAAGTAAAACTGGAAAGAGAATTGGCTTTAGGTTGACAAAACCTGAAATATAGTGCTACCAAATTGCGGAAATGTGAAAGAGGTCTCCCAGAGGTTCAGCTTCCTCCTTTGCCTGCAGGGTCTTGGCCTGTAATTTTTTGCTGTCTTGAATGTGCCCTACTGGTAATGCTAAATGTTTGGGGTGGTTGTCTTTCAGTCCCTTCCAATGGAGCTCTTCTATTTTGTGTCCAAAATGTAAATACTCCCTGAGTGAGGATGTGGAGAAATCTGTAGCCTCTGTGGATTTAAAGAACAATTTGTTAAACAATATATAGCCCTACTAAGGGTTCAATTTCAAATAAATTTGCATTATCAGTAAAGAATTAAATCAAGCCATCTCAATACGCCCAGATACCACAGTGCATGTATCTTGCTTTGCTCTCATTAAAAATGTCTGTATTGGAAGTAGTGTTTTCAGTTCTTTGTTCTGTGAAGAAACGTAAGCATGCATTTTTCTGATAGTAAGCCCTGAATGTTTGTTATTCTGTAGCATCTTATTGAAAATAAGTCTTTATAAAGATGCTTTTTCTTCTCCCACTTCTCTTGTTTTGACCACTGCCCTTTCTTCCTTCTTTCCTTGTTGGATTTGCCATTCATTAGAAATTCTAGTCTCATCATTTTGTGTATTCAGACACCTTTGTCATCTAAAGACAGTTCTTCATGGAGTGGTCAATTTTTAGGAGCCAAATGCTTCAAAAAGAGAGTTTTTAAAAGAAACTGAGAACTGTCACTTTAAACCCAAAAGCTCTTGAAGGGCAAGTGGCATATGCACACAGGTCAGGTAAATTGCAGACACTTGTATAATAACAAGCTGTATTTCTATTTCTGCAGGCAGTATAAATCATGATGTCAGAATAGTTTCCATCTGCAATTGGAAGATACAATTAAAGATTTTCAATATAGATGATATGATGGCAATGTACTATTTAGGTTTCTTGGTGATTGGGATAATACAAGCTGGTATAAATATCAAACCTTATGTGGGTCTACCCGCATGCTAGTTAATTACTTTCCTGGTGTACTCTTGACTGAATGTTTGTTTTGTTTTCTCCTTGTGTTCCTTTCTGGATCTTCAGAAATAGTCTCATTGTGTCCCTCTCTACTCTGCCCTTGTAAGGTGCTGTCAAGAGTACTGTGTCCAGGTCTGGACCCTCCAGTCCAAGAAAGACAGCTGTTGGAGAGGGTCCAGGGGAGAGCCACAAAGATGATCAGGGGACTGGAGCACCTCCGCTATGAAAACAGGCTGAGCTGGGCTTGTTCAGCCTGGAGAAAAGAAGGCTGCAGGTGACCTCATTGCAGCCTTTCAGTACCTAAAGGGAGCCTATAAACAGGAGGGGAATCAACTCTTTGAAGGGGTTGATAACAGCACGACAAGGGGAAATGGTTTTAAGTTGAAGGAAGGTAAATTTAGGTTGGATGTCAGGGGGAAGTTCTTTACAGAGAGAGTGGTGAGGTGCTGGAACAGGCTGCCCGGAGAGGTTGTGGATGCCCCGTCCCTGGAGGTGTTCAAGGCCAGACTGGATGGGGTCCTGGGCAGCCTGGTCTAGTATTAAATGGGGAAGTTGGTGGCTCTGCCTGTGGTGGGGTGGGGGAGGTTGGAGATTCATGATCCTTGAGGTCCCTTCCAACCTGGGCATTCTGTGATTCTGTGGGTCTGTTATAGCTGAGCCACAAAAATTAGCAGCTAGAATTTGAATGGCTGGAAGGCCATCCCTTCTAGATCCATTGTATTGCTAGTGTCAGTGCAGAAAAACAGACACTATAATCGGCCATTTTAATAACATCCCATGTGATTAGAATAATTCCATTCTGGTGCATTAGTTTTTGTCCTACTAATTCTTGTTCAGTGATAATCCTGATTATGCGAGTCTGGTGAATAATCTGCTCCTGTATGAGTGCTCAGTAGCATTAACTTTTATTTTCAGTTCCTCACTGGTCATATTGGTCTATGGATATTGCTTCTTACATTGCAAAGCTATCAGTGGTCAGGAATGTTACTTGGTGTATTTCATTTCCAAAGGGCAGAAAAAGAAAAATCTCTTCAGGTAAATTCAACCAATGGTTATGGCAGATCCCTATTTGGTTTGATTTTCACAAAACCATAGAATGGTTTGAATGGGAAGCGTTTCCCTTATAGAACTTGTAGTCCAACCACCCCACAGTGAACAGGGACACCTATAGCTCCATCAGGGTGCTCAGAATCCCTTCTAGCCTGACACTGAATGTCTCCAGAGACAGGGCATCCATCACCACTCTAGGCAACCTGTTCCTTTATCCTGTATTTTATCATTTACTGAGCTGTTCTTCTCAGTTGTGAGAGGAAAAAAAAAAAAGCATGTGAGAATAATTCATCAGGTTATATGGCATGCTTGAGAAAATATTAATAATAATAATAAGACCATTACCATGTGGTAATATACCATATGCTGAAGAAACCTCACAAAGCTCAATGCTGGGGTTACAAAATACTGGTATTAGAGAAACATTCTGCCTAATGCAGAACTGTTGTTTTCTCTCAAAGCAGTCATAGGATGCCCCTGTTTTTTGCTTTGCTTTACAGGGTGATGTGTTTTCTCAAGCACTGCACAAACAAGTTGCTACAGTCTTAAAGAAGAAGATTTTCAAAACCCCACTGCTCCCTGAGTTTTGCCTACAGTATCTGTGTAAGGCTGTTACTGTATTTAACTAGAGGAAGGTCATTGCCAGCCAGTCAATACTGTGAGTACACATGAGAATTTCTGTTAAGACATGTTAGGAGACAGAAGACTTTTTTTTTTTTTTTTTTTTGGATGGTGAAGCCTTTGTGTTAGCATCTGACAGGAATTTAGCACAGCTAGATTCTCAGTGTATTTCTTCTTCTTGAATGTATAATCTCTGGCATTTGGCCTATGTACATATGAAGAAAATATTTGGCTGGGTTTAATACATTCCTGGAAAGACAACAGCAGGTTTTAGCACACACACACAAAAAGTCAGTTTAAAATATGTGTGACCTGGTTTACATCTTCATTTCTCTGCTAGCCTGCTGTCTAGCCAGATGCAGGCAGGAGATTCTAGCGTAAGCCTTGAGAGCCTGCAGCCAGCAAAGCTTTTCTGCACTTTGCATGGGGGTGTCTGCAGAATCAGCTCCTCTTCAGGCTCCTCATGTCCCAGCACTGGGGTGGGGGGAGCAGGCACTGGGGAGCCCAGCAGAAAGCCAGGGTTTTCCTTGGGCTGGGGAAGGTCCTGTCTTCAGGATTAGAACTGAAAAACACATCTGCTGTCTTCCAGCATTTTGTCTGATCACATTTTCAGCCTCTGAGAGCTACAATTGGGCCATTGTAGGCAGTGAGAGCAGTCAGGGGCTTGTTAGATTGATACTGATGCCTCTGAAATATAATTAAATACATCTAGTGTGGAAAACGTTTTATTTCCCACTTAGTTCCATTTCTGAAGTGCACAACTTCTTTTAATTATCAGTTCTGTAGAACAAAAGATACTTATTTGGAAAAGAGTATTTGCTTTGATGGAACAACATAGTTGTCATAGGCAATGTAGTTTCATGCTGATATGGAAGCAGATTGAATGTCTCTGTAATTCTTCAAAACAGCCCTGTAACTATTTACAAATGAATTTTAGACCGAACATTTTCAGTGCTCATTTGCTTATGAGCCTTCTCTCCTGCTGAGGCTCCCCATGTGGTGAGGAACATGAGGAGTGCAGGTGCCACTTTACTCAGACGTAAGCAAACCCTCAGTGTAACTTGGGGTCACTCTGTGGGGGATGTGGGCTTCAGCCTGTAACACAGTTTTATTTCTTTCTCTTTCAAAATGTGAAGTTTTAATCACCATGCGTAGTTAGGAAGGGAGGAATGGGCTAGTGTTTTACCAGAAGTACTGCGTGGAATATGTTTTCATAAAATCATAGAATGGCTTTAGTTGGAAGGGACCTGTAAAGACCATCTGGTGTAACTCCCCTGCAATGAACAGGGACACCTACAACCACATCAGAGTGCTCAGAGCCCCGTCCAGCCGGACCTTGGGTGTCTCCCAGGAGATGCACTTCCAGGTGGGTTTTCCTACCTACAGCCAGATCTGTAACCTCTAGCTGCATTGGCTGGGCTTGTTATGGCTGCCAAAGAAGAAAATGTCCCATCTGCTCCCAGTCTTGTGGTTACAGAAAGGAGACAAGGGAACTGATTTATTGGTGTGCATCATCATTTTTGTGCATGATCCAGATGTGTCCCCACATCACTTCTGTGCTCCTTCATATCTACCACTCTCACTCAGTGTAAAATGGTACTTTTATTGTATGGCTTGGTTGATAAGTAGTGCCAGAGGACTTGCTATCAGCATCTTTTCTTCATGCCTTTGAAGAGCAAGAATCCTCTTTTGGATGATTCTGCTACTTCCTCAAACACTCCTTACTTCGTTCAACTAGCACAACCTTTCCTCAAATGTATGGGCTTGGGAATGTTTGTTTTCTGAGTGTGGAGATTTCTGAATAGTAGAGGTCTGTTGAGATGTCTTTGTTTTTTATCATATTTGCATATCCACAGCCAAATTTTATGTATTTCTGGTTTTAGTCCAGATATCAAATAAAATACTTGTGTGTTTGTGTAGGAGAGAGGGCTTGGAGAACTGAGTGCTGGTGTCTGTCATACAATAGAAACCAAGCCGAGTAGTTACTCTGTAATACCATTTTCAGCTGTTTTCAGTTACATCGTATTTCTAGCTCAGAGAACAAGCCAGGGTAATTTTCTCCTCTGAGTAGGTGAAACTGGGTGCTAAAACACTTGCCAAAGTTAGCCAAGATATATATGGTTATTGCATTATCTTCTGTATTGTTTAAACTTATTTATATTTCCTAGGAAATACCTGTATCTATTGAGGTTAGCTATCTGCAAGTCTTAGCTACCAAAGATAAGCTTTAAAGGGATCAGGGAGTTATGTTGTTTGTGTTAACATAAATATCAGTTTTTGAATTAACATTTTGGTTCAAAATTGAAATGACAAGATGAATCTAGGATAGCTGTGCCCTTCTTTATGCTGAATTTAGATCACAGTGAGTTTCACAAAGTAATCACTTTAAATGACTCCTTCCTTTTATTGTGATTGTATTTGTCACGATTTAGTAAAATCCATCTACTTCTTGTGTAATAAATAGGGAAGAATTTTACTCGTGCTGTAGAACTGTGCTATCTTGCTTGTTACTGTCTTGTATTTGTTAAAAGATTAAGTTACAAAGGTGACAGTTCTGAGGGATCTTTTTTTTAGAATAGCAGTAATGGCAAATACTATTAGCAAAATATGCTCTTTGCACAATATTGTTTGCACAATATACAAGAGTTCTAATGCTGGCTTGATCAAAGTAGGAGGGCAGCAGTAAGTGAAGTCTTTGTAAGGATTGTAACAACAATAAATAATTTATTTATTTTCACACATAAATCAAAACACAGAGAACATAAAATTCAGCTGACATTCGTGCTACTTTTTCTCAGGCACTGAACCGCTGCAAAGAAAATATTGTGAAATGCTTTCATAACATAAATGTTGCATTTATTTTTTCTTATGGCGGGAGTAGCTTTTTTCTTTTGGGAATCAGCCCCTGATCTGTTTTTGAAGCTGCTGTTTCCTTCTAGTCCTGTTCCCTTTCATAATATATGATCACTGAACTGGGCTTATTCTGAATAAAATATGAGTGTCTTCCCTCTGATTTGCATGGGAGAGTTTTATGCCTTTCAGTCTTCTAGAATTTTTTATGAGGGATGTAAGTGTTTACAGCTATTAAGCTAATTTCTTTGCCCATCTAGAAAAGGGGTTTATTCAAGATTGGATGGACGGGAGGAAATAGTGAGGACATAAATGAATGAATTGTTATTAAATGATAGGAACCTGATGGGGTACCTTGTTTTGCTGTTTCTAGATTTTGAAATTTGTGAATATCTCTAACAGCTGAGTCAAGAGTGTACTTTTGTGTAAACTGGGGCAAATCTTGCCAGCCTTTCAAGTCTGTTTATTGGCAATTTGTCTACATTGAACTTTTAAAATGATTTTCCTCATTTTTCTAATGTTTCTAGGATTGAGGAATATAGTGTGATTTCATTCTGTTGCAAGTTGTTAAAAGTGGGAAGTATTTGGATGAAATTTTAAACACGAAAAGTAAAGTTTTTAAGGCTGAAAAGTTCTTGACTAGCTCTACCAGCCTCACAGACCTTGGCCAAGCTATTTTCAAGGTCCTGTTTGGCTCACTATAGTCTTTGAAAACAAACAAGCAAACAAACAAACCTGATCTATCATAGAATAGCTTACAGTCTAGGTTAAACAGTTTTGCAAGAAAGAATCTCATATTTATTTCTCCTGTGGCAGAAAGGGGGGCAAGTTGTCTCCCTTGTAGGAAAGCCTCAGCAGATGCAGATTTCCTCCAAAGGCTGAGGTGGGGCTCAGGGATGGCGGCCTATTGCTCTTCTCAATTTCCGAAGTTCTGAGGTGATCTCTGCTGGATGTGATCACAGGCAGCAGGAGCATGTGACATCCCTCTGGAAGCCCCCAGCAGGCCCTCTGGGATATCCTTGGGCTGAAGAACTCTGGCAGTATGGATCCGTCAGAGCTCGGTGGAGAGACTCTGCCTCCCTGTGGGTGGAGAACGCAGCTAAATGGGAGGGAAAGAACAAAGTCGTGAATGATACTGTTTGAGGGGCAGGAGGGAGGTGGTCCCCAGACAGAAACACACAGAAAAGGAACAAGTAGAGAAAACAGTAATTTGAAAGTTGAATGGTTTAGAGAAGAGGAGGGGCAGATCATTAGGATGGATCCATGGACAAAAGCAGGTATTTCACAATCACCTTATTGGAGTCCTTCAATAAATTTACTTTACTGGCTACAGCCCTTAAGTTTTTTTTTGTTTTTTTATTGTTGCAACTTTCTGAAGGCGTGTTAGTGAGAATTCATAAATCAAATCTCTTCAGGGAAAAAAACTTATTTCACAATCACTGTACTGGAGTACAGGAAGGTAAATAAGGAAGGGGTGCAGGGAAGGATATCTGTTATGTGATACCCAAGTACTCCAATTTCAATGAAAAAGAGGAAAGTTTTATAAGACATAAGTAAGCACGAACTGGGTTTCAAACTTAGACTCAGAACTTGTTTCTGTGGTCTGCTTTTGGCAACAGAAGCAGGAAAAATACCTCAAACAAGTTTCCAAACTAGCCTCAGAGTGGAAGGGCAAAAATGCCAGCTTTCAAGCTACCAGGCACCAAATCAACTGGTGAGAACTCTTTCAGTATAATAATTCATTCTGTTGGGGTTATTTCTTAGAGCTGTTTCTGTATTGTAGATCTTTCGCTTCCTGGCAAAATTAATTGAATGTTCTCCTGTTAAACCTGATCTGGGAGCTTAGCACCCTGAGGCTGCATAGACTGATGTGAATCTGCAATGCAGCCTCTCTCTTCCTTGATCCAACAAGTGGTGGTCATACTGTGCTGACCTTTGGCTTCCACCTGAAAACTATCAAACACACCAGCCAGAGGAACTCTATCAGATTGTTTTCTTTCAACTTAAGTCCCAGCCCAGCTGTAGAAGGATTGGTCTTACGAGAACAGAACAGAAACAAGAACCTGAACTTATGTCCACTTGAACGAGGGCAGTCCGGATTTAGGATTAATTTAGTTGAAGGACTGCACCATCTGACAAACACAGGGCTTTTCCTTCCTTTGGGAATGGCACCTGAGGTAAGAGGAGCAGCCAACCTATGGTGCCTTTTTATTTGTGGGATGAAGTATATGTGTAGAGCTGGGCCACTAGCAGCTGCAAGGGCCACATCAGGGTGAGCACAGGCTCCTTTGGTAGTAGTAACTAGTTTCATCTTGGCTAGAAATATGCAAAGTGGCCCTTGACTCAGGGAAACCACCCTTCATGAAAAAAAGGGCATTGCTTATGCACGCATTCAGCTCAGATGATTTGGAGTGCATTATTTCACTCGTCAGCTTTAATTTGACTGAGGTGATACCTAGAGTAAAGTGATATAAGACCAGGAAAGAATGCAGCTGCAAAGAATATGAATAAAATTAATATCTGGCATAGATATGTTTCAGGAAATATAGTTTTATATGCTGGTTTTCACTATGATTTTTTTTTTTTTTTTAAAATTTTTTAATAGCATGTGTCCAGCATTACAGTCTATTATGGCAGATTTTTTGTTTGGTTGGAAGAGGTGCAGCCAATTCTCTTACAGGTTGATCTAAGGGATCCCAAGGACCCAATTTTGTCTCACCCTAATCTTGGCATCCTTTCCTGTTGCTATACGTGGTGAGCTGAAGTCCTGTTTGCCATAAGTTTAACAGAGCTGGGATAAATCTGTTTGGACTACTTTCCTTGATCAAGTAACAGTGAAGGAACCGAGGATTTGTCTTTTGTGCTACAGAGGTTGGAGGCAGAGCAGCTTGGCTGGATAGGATGATATGCCCCATTCTCAGAATGTAGAATTACATCCTGGTGTTTGTTTTAAAATGTTAATCTAGCTTCATATTGGAAAACCTGCTTTTTTATCTAGTGTGGTAACCTGTTAGGGCTATTAAAACTTCGCGATTGCTGAAGTCGAGCAGGAAAATGGTCCTGGCTTCTTGCCATGCTGATAGTCCACTGTTATGTGTAAACACACTGAGAGATGTGGTTGTTGCCTGAAAGCCTTAACACCCCCTTTGTGGGAGTAACTAGTGCATGAAAATGCTATCATTTACAGCAACACTTGCGATGCAGACACTTGGATGTACTTAAATGTCTTTACTGGTAACTGAACAGTCCTTCTACTCTGCTATCTTTGAGACTTCATTCGCATTGCTCACTCTGGTATAACCACCACCAAGCTGCACAGCAATGACACATCTGTGGGAGTACTGGGACTGTGAACTCCCTTCCTGCAGTCTTCCTTCAGGGAGGAAATTGTGTGGGTACCTCTTGCTCTCTACACCTGCAAGGAGTGCACTCCTTTGGTGCAGTTCCTTGCTTTTTGTAATTGCTTGTTTTCTTTGATGTGGGGATGCATTTCAAAATCCTGTTAAAATGGGCTAGAAGACAGGTGGGGCCTTTGCATCTGGCTTGCAGCTCCTAGGCCATTGGATCACATCACTACCATTGGAGGTGTAATGGAGGCACAGCTCTGGCTGGGGGCGGGGGGAGAATTGGCGCTTTTAGAGCGGCTTTAGAGCACCACGTTTTTGTGGTGTATCTTGTAGGGAAATATGTAAGGATAATAGCAGACCAAGTGTTAGATAACTGTTTGAAGGGAGGTTATTCCATCTTACCCTGTGGTCCTTTTGTGAGTATCCATGTCCTCTAGTTCTCTCTGTCTTTACGCAGGATATGGAGACTTGTCTCTAAAGAGCAATAGCATACAGCTTTTTCTTTCACCCCCAAGCTCTGGGATGTGCACCTGATAATATGAATTTACCTGATGGCTGCTCTGTCCCATTGCTCTTGCTTTCTCTTTGGGACCAGACTTCTCTCTCCCTGTATTTATGTTTGCTTTCAAAGTTTGAGTGATATCATCTCTAACAGCAAGAACCTATCAGTGTGAGGCTTTCCCCCAACACAGGAGGCATTCTAGAGTAGCCTAGTAGTACAAGTCACCTGCTGATATGCATACAAATCTAGGAGTATCTCTCAATATTGCCCTCTTTTAGAGTAATGGTACTAGAGGAAGCTGAAGGATGTATCATCTGCCATTAAATTTCTTTTTCATTGCCTTCTGTGGAAAATGGTTGTGGTTTTGTTTTTTTTTTTTATAAGTTGTTATTAGTCCTCAAAATTTAACTAACTAGCAATTGTGCTCACATAAGCATGATTTCCCTCTAACAACAGGCCAAAGATGTTCTGCAACAGCAGGAATTTTATGAATATTTCATGAGTAGCTTAAGTTAGAATTTGCAGGATTAAATAGAGGAAACTGGGTCAGATGCACGTGGTGTAAGCATATAACTTCTTTAATGCTAAATTAATGTATGGCCTGTTTTGAAAGCTGAAGAAGTGTTTTGTTCTGCTTTTAATTTGACCATCTTATGGGAAAGAAATGTTTTCCCTTTGAAATTTTTGGTGGGGGCTAATCCTAGTAGTCTTTCAGGGCTTCACAGTGTATGGGGCTTTGCCACCACATCAGGATGTGCTTTTCCAGCCAGATAGTGCCTCGCTGCTTGAAACATTCCCTGCTGCTTTTCTAGGTATATCAGTGAGCTGGAAGAGTTAGAGAGCAGGACAGCAGGTGCTACATCTTTAGAGCAGTGCTCAAGCTGAGGCTGCTTTTCAGTGCTTCCATAGCACTTTTGAGGGCCTGCTGAAGCATAAGCCAGCAGATTTGAAAAGATGGGGCCTGGAGGGGCTGCATACTCTTGGCAGGGCACGAGGAGCAGCTGTGGGTATTGCCTGTAGTTTGCTTCTCAGACCATCGTGGCAGCAGTGCCCAGCATAGTGCCATGCTCATTAAGCAGCTTGCATAGTTCGTGCTCCTTGCCTGAACTGTTTGGCCTGCAGAGTTGATCTCCTCTCGGTGACAAGCAGTAGTAGTGGTGGGAAGGCAAGGTGCACTCATTGAATAACAGCTCCCACAAGATTTTCTGAAAATAAACATTGAATTTGCTGCTGTTGAAGAGTGCAGTGACCTACAGAGCATTTGTGTTTGTGTTGGATTGTGTTCGTATTCAAATATTGTTAGTGTAATAATAATAACTGCTAAAGCTCAGTATCTGCACTGCCAGTGCTCAGATAAAGGAAAGAATAATCTGAATTTGAGACTGAAAGAAGGAAGCCTTCTTACTCTGCTGTTCATTTCTGAAGACTGATTATGTGGAAGAGAGGTGGAAAGTGTGGTGGAGATGACATCATGCTGATATTGCAGTGACCTAATAGATGGAGCTACTTAACACAAGAGAAAGGATTGTAATTGCTTAATTTGTGTTGTTTGTTGTGGTGTTTTTTTGTTTGTTTGTTTGTTTGTTTGTTTGTTTCCAAATCTCTTTCACACCTGTAGGTATGTTAGTGACTCCCTTGGTTAACCTCAGCTGGGTTGTAATTGTCCTATCTCTGCCAATGTCTGCAGTGATATTAGGCTTCATTTTGATTCAAGAGAATGATGATGCAGAGGATGTAAAGGCCCAGAATACTATTCAATCATAGAACCATTGAGACTAGAAAAGACCTCCAAGGTCATCGAGTTCAAGTGTCAACCCATCACCTCCATGCACTCTAAGCCATAAAACTCTTGAGAACTGTTTATAGTCAGTGTGACTGTTCTCAATGATTTCATCTACGCATTTTTACTTTCATGTCACCAGCTTAATGGCTAATACTTTTTATCTTCGTATTTTCAACCACGTAGACATTTTTAGGTCTGGTATATAAAATATGTAAATGGCTGTGCTGTAACAAGGCTTGTAATGGTCTTTGTGGCTTTTTAAAATATACATAGAAATAAAAAGTGTATAAATGTAATTGCTTGTTTTAGCATTATTGTGGTGGGAAGCATTTCTATGTTTAATAATGCATTTTTTTTACTATTCAAGTAACAGTGCAAGATGGACTGTCTTGCCTCTTTACTGGTGCAAGTGCTGAGCACTCAGTGCAACAGGA
This sequence comes from Tympanuchus pallidicinctus, assembly GCF_026119805.1. Classification (NCBI taxonomy): domain Eukaryota; kingdom Metazoa; phylum Chordata; class Aves; order Galliformes; family Phasianidae; genus Tympanuchus; species Tympanuchus pallidicinctus. The sequence goes on from NW_026294659.1 coordinate 961,688, forward strand.
ACCTGGGGAGGGTAAACCACCATCAGTCCTTATGATTTCTCTGGCCTAGTCCTTCTCTGTGCAGCTGACTTTGGAAAACCTCATCTATCCTGCAGTATTTTCCCATGATTGATTTTATGTATTTTAAAGAAACCAAACTGCAGCTGGACCTTTGTTACCTTCCTTTGTGCTAGTTCACAATAAAAGCTGAAATTGTGTTATGCTGAAGAGGCCTAGAACCGACCATCAAGGGTTCATCTTCCTCCCCTTACTTCTCCTTCTCCCTGTAGAATTCCTCCACTGTATGCTGACAACAGCATACAGATGCAATATATTGCAGCTCCCCTCTGCCGTACACCATCATGGTGCCAGCAGTGCGCTATTAAAGGTGTGTCAGCTGAAACCAGGACACGAGGGCACTGCTGTTCAGTGCTGACTCAGGTGAAGGCAACTGGCTCAACACAGGGTTCTGAACAGCAAGGAATATGCAGCCTTGCTTTCTGGTTTGATAAAAGAATTTGAGAATTGGTTTCAAGACTGCAAAAATTTATCAATTTATGTTTGCGACACCATTTTCAGTTGATGTAATACATGAACTGCAGGTTTTCAAATGAAGTCAATGGAGTTGCAATCAGATACTCAACTCAGAAATCTGATCGTGTCTTTTTTCTGGACTCTTTTAATCCCTATCTTAGCAGAGAGAAATACCCCTCACATCACAGTCACACTTCATTCATGTCATCACTTTTTGGCACTACATACATTTGTGAGCAACTGTCTTCTGAGAGTGAAGCATGGGAGGAATAAAATGTCATCAAGAATCTCTGCGGAACCCATTGAGAGCCCATTGAGAATGGCAGCCACTGCCATCCACCCAGACTGATGTGTTTGTTTCTTAGAAACAAGGCCGCGTATCCCACTAGTTTTGTGATTTTGTTCCCTTTTTGTTAACGTTTTAACAAAAATATTAGAAATTAAAATGCTTTGTAACATATATTAACAACATTGTATATTTTACAAGTGTTTCTTCAAAAGTAATGCCTCCTGTTTTATGATGTTGTCCCATTACATCTGAGGCAGATGTTGGTTGTATGGGAGTAGAGGTTGGACGTTCCCACTGATATTTCAATATATGTTGTTGTAGTGTGATAGATGGCAGCAGAGGGGCAGTAAGTAATTAGAAATTAGAAATCACAGAACCTTATGTCTGCATTAGAAATGCGTATGAAGCTCAGGAGTGGAATTGAAGTCCTCCATACAGAAAAAATGGCACCCACTGACATTCAGTGGTGCTTACTGAACATTTCTGGAGACAAACCAGTGGATGTGAGCACAGTGAGGTGGTGGGTGGTGCTTTCCAGCAATGGTGACAGTGACAGTGGGTCACCTATGCTGGTGCAGATTGTTATGAGTGTGGCATGTAGGCTTCTGTTCATAACTGTTGACAGTGTTGAAAATCACGGTCATGTCAATGCTCATCGTGGTGACTGTATTGAAGAACAGTGTTCTGTAGCTGAGAATTTGCTCTGTCAATTAGTGTTATTGTGCTCATATCTGTTGTAGTTTTCATGGGAATAAATGGGAGGCATTACTTTTGGAGTAACTTATGTATTTGTTGCCCAGGATGATTCCTGTTCATTCAGTGTGACCTGGACAGGCCACACTGTTGAACACCTGAGGTTTAGGCTTTTAGTTTTCTAATTCTATGGCAGATGTTTTCGTTATAGGCTGTGCTCCATTGCAAAGTTTGCTCTACGTGAAGGGAACTGAGGATGAAGAAGGTGGTCAGAGGTCTGCAGCACCTCTCCTGTGAAGAAAGACTGAGGGAGATTTGCTTGTTTAGCCTGGAGAAGAGAAGGCTCCAGGGAGATCTTACTGTGGTCTTCCAGTATGCGTAGGGAGCTTTTAAGAAAGATGGGAGAGACTTTTGCTAAGATTTGTAGAATAAGTGATATTGATTTTAAAATAGAAGAGGTTAGATTTAGATCAGATATGAAATTCTTCATAAGGTGGTGGTGAGGCACTGGCACAGACTGCCCAGAGAAACTGAGAGTGCTCCATCCCCTGGAAGTGTTCAAAGCCAGGTTGGATGGGATCCTGGGTGGCCTGGCCTAGTGAAAGGTGTCCCCACTAGGAGCCTACAGTAGCAGGACTGAGCTGGATGGTCTTTAAACTCCCTTCAAACTCAGGCCATTCTATAATTCAATGAACTCTAACCCCACGTTAGATACTAAGCATCACTTTTTTAAAAGGCTGTGATGTTAAGGACAAAGAACAAAGTACCAAGGCTACATATACTCTTTTTCTGGTGTTTTTTAACTGGAATTGGACTTCTTTAGTTAAGACTCTTGTGGCTGACTGTCTTCCATCTCTGCTTTTTATCACAACATTGTGGTTTTTTACAGTAATTAAATCACTGCTCATTTTATAAGCATTGGAGAAAGTTATTTCAAACAGGTTTTCCTCAGTAAAGATCAAGTTTGGTTTCTGTTACTAACAAGTTGAATGCTGCCTCATCACTGTGAATTATGGAAATAAATTTTGGTTTTATTTGTAATTAAGTTGATGTTTGTTTTTCATTTTCTCTGTTCAGCTGTGAGGTCTGGCTGGCTGCCCCCACCACCACCCGCGCTGCCCCCTCGACCTTCTGTATCTCAGGTACGGGCAAGCTTTTAGCAGTTTTTGTTTGCTTGGTTATTTTGCTGTTGCAGTGGTTAGCACAAGTTGGCTTGGACGCTGTAGCCATTCTTGCTTCCAAGTTAATGCAACTTCACAGTTTGCTCTGCAATTCCATACATGTCCTTCTTCATTGGTCTGTGTATCCAGTGTGTTGCAGTCTCAAATTGCAGACGAATTAAATCACTTTGTAGTGGAGCTTACATGTACCCACTAGATAGAACTGTAAATTAAATGCTAGTAAGGCTACCAATAGGAGTCTGGTGCCTGATAGGCGTGGGCTTGATACCAGTTGTTTTCTTCTCAAGCTTCAAATGCTCAGAGGGCATCTGTTAAGGGAGCTGCAGCTTTTAAGAATGTCACCCATTGATTTGAAAAAGAATGCTGAAAGGAAGTAAATCCCATGCCAGTGATGTTATTCAGTTTGAAACTATCAGTAGTGCTTTTCTTTTGTTTTGCTTTTAGATGATTTTTGTGTGTTGATTTGTGTTTAGAGTATTGTGCAACCACAGCATAATGCAAAATTGATGAATTTGTGCATATCTGCATTCAAATGGTCCTTCATATTTTAGGCAGTGTTACATTGTCGGCTCTGGCAAATCTTAGACAGCAGTATGCTTCATACATAGCTCCTTTGGTGAGGTGTTTAACAGATGACATGGCCACAGGAAAGCTAATAGCCCATTACATATAAAAGCTTGGCGAGGTACCTTCATTGGGCCAGAAACTGTTATCACTTAAGTTTTGGATCTGCTCTTTGGATCTGCCTGCCTGTGAGCAACTCCTGTTGCACCTGTTGCACTGGGCTTATGGTGGAAATGATAAGGGCCTCACTGCTACTCACAACTGTACCAGCAGCTCATTCCTCTCTTTCTTGCCCCTTTTAGCTGTATCTGAGTGCAGCTAGTTTTTGCCTTGAGGACTATAGGGTACTCTGGTTTGAAGCTGCGTAATTCCCCCAAGTCACTGTTAGCAGTCCTACTGCTAATGTCCATGCACCTTAGTGTACCCATCATGTTTCTGCTTCATCTGATTCATCAGTCCCTGGAGAGCAGTCTGAACCAACTACTCTCTTCCTACACTGGGTCAGGGGGAATGGGACCTTTCTAATGCCACAAACACAACAAGAGTCCCACGTGAAATTCTCAATCCACTCCTTTCCAATACAAAAGTCTGTTTTCTGGAAAAAAAGAAAAAGAGAAGGCATGGTTTCTATGCCTTTTCAGTATTGAACATATAGCTGATACTTTGTGTACATGCATCACTTACATTTACTTATTTGATTTCTGATTATTTTTAAAAGCATTATATTAAATATCAAAATATTCTTTTGACCTAGCAAAAATATACATAAACCCAGTTCTTGAAAATGTAATAAACATAATGCTTGTCACGTTTTGCTTAATTTATCACCAAATGTGCCCTTCTGTGACAAAGGTAACAGACAGTAGGAAAGCATGTGTGATAGGGTCGTAATTCAGCTTAGCTGACCCTTGCTAATAGCACGAAGGAATAATAAACATATGGATTACATTAGTCCAACGGGGCCCTTTATTTAAAGAGCATGAAGAAAGAGGGAAGGATATCCTTTCAGAACAGAGGGAGGATCAGAATATGAAGAAAAGCCATGATGTTGAAATGATGCATTCAGCTTTTTCCTGTTCCATAATTTACCAATCTCTTCTTAAATTTCCATTTTAACTTAATTTTCAACAATGTTATTGAAAATCTTATTGTATTGCCTTAACATTGTGCTGTATGCCTGCAGGTAAGTACTGCTAATGACAAATATACCTTGGAAATGAAGTGAGCCTCACATATTTCAGGGGCTGTGCACCATGTAAGTACGCTTGTGCGTGCTTGTTTTGGCTCAGGTTGGGAAATCAGCTTATGGAGGAGGAGAGGGAAACAGTTTCTTCTGAGGACTGCATTTTTCTATGGATGGATGAGAACCAGCGTGGACCAGTTGGCTCTTCAGAGTGAGATTAGAGAACTTCTGTGATATAAAGGCTAAAGTGCATAAAAGAGAGCTACCAAGGGATAACTTAATTAATAGCAGTGTAGAAATAGTGTCTTGATCTTGGCTTATGGTTGCTGTTGTTTTTAGTAGAATTTATTTCAACCTTTAGGGAAACATTTTTCCTGACAGATCCTCCAAGGTAATCCTGCTCAGCAAGTTACTGAAATGCTGGTTAGTCACAGCATGCCAAGTATCTCCAGTCATATTGCAGACTTCTTTAATTATTTCCGTATCCAGCTCTGCCACCACAGCACGGCCAGCTGAGTAATGGGGGAGAAGGACTGGATTGCTGGATGAGAGTGGCACAAGCTGAAACTGAGAGCTACTATTGCTGTGGCCTCCACTCTGCAGCTCAGTGCAGTCTTACTGTGAGAGGCTTGGATCTTGAGACATTGAGATGAATTAGCCAGTTTATAGGGAAATAGCAGCAGGGCTGTCTTCTCTGGTGTGGGTCAGTGCTGTCAGCCCTGCCTGAAGGCCATCTAATCAAACTGCCCTGCAATGAACAGGGACACCACAGATACTTCAGGGTGCTCAGAGCTCTATCCAGCCTGACCCTGAATGTTTCCTGGGACTGGGCGGCATCCATCACGCCTCTGGGCAACCTGTTCCAGCGCCTCACCACCCTCACAGTAAAAAACTTTTTCCTTATATCTGATCTAAATCTCTTCAAGCTTGAAACCATTTCCCCTTTTTCTGTCACCACAGACCTTGTTAATGAGTCTGTCCCCTTCTTTCCTATAGCTTCCTTTTAGATATTGAAATGGGGCTGTCGGGTTGCCTCGGTAACTCCATTTCTTTTATATTTTTCTCCATTGAGGAAGTCAGTGTTTTGTCAACTTATATCTCCATCAATCCATAACCTGTACCCAGGTTTTCCTCAGAACTTTCATCAGGCATTTCTTTAATGCAGCAATGCTCTCATCTGAAATAGCTGCAAATGAGTTAAATAAAGATGGACAAAAGGCAAGTTTACGTAGTGTGGTGAGGTACTGCAATTCATTTTTCCATTATCTCTGATTTAAAATCTTTTAGTTCAAATTCCAACTCATATCTCTCTGCTCTGCAAACTGTTTTGAATTGATGTTTCCAGTAAGATGTTGTGCAATGTGCTATGAAATGCTTTATTACAACCCTCAATTCATGTTGCTTGTCTTTTGAAAGAAAAAAAGAAATCGGTTTTTGCCTAACTTCTGTGAAGGGCACTTAGAAAGAGTTTGTATGGAAACAGGCTTATATAAAGACTAGAGTTTTATTTTGGTTAATATGTTTGTTTTGAAGTGTTTTCATTTTACTACTTTGTATATGCTTATGTGCAACTTAACTGATGTCTTCTGTAATCCCAAATAGCACATCTTACACTTAGCAAATCTGTGGTAGCTGCTTGGGTTTAAGAATAATTGTGTTTGTATCAGTTTTCCTTCATCTTGTGACCATAAATGCTTAATATGTTGCAAGCTGTTGCAGTGACTTAGGGTGCTGCCCTTACCTCTTTTGCTCACTTCCCAGGACATTCTAAACCTATGGCTTTTCTGGTCTATTTTTTTTTCTTTAAGGCACAACTTGTTAGGTGTTTTGGACCCCCCCGAGTGATAATACGTAGAACAAGCAACCTACAGCTTGTTGAAATATTCAGCATGGTGTAGGAATCACAATAGGAAGGCAGCAGTGTACACTGCTGATTCTCAGTGGTACAAATTTCAAACAGGAAATAGCTATGGGTGCTGTGAATAACATTCCACTGGAACTGAGCTGGAACGAAACGTGTGTGCACATCTCACATAAGCCTCTGTTATTATTTTTTTTAAATGGAAAACAAAATGAAGTTTATTACTTTTGGCTTTTAAGCATACAGAAGCCATTTACTGCCATTGCTTACAACGAAAGATTTAGTGACATACTTATGTTAATAGGAATTATGGATGAGCACTGAAGAGCAAGTAAAACTTCAGGATTTTTTCCAACATAACTCACTGTCTGCAGCATTGCCCAATTAGATCAACATTCCTTTATTTAAATTACTCTATTTTAGTATCTTTCCGTCCTGCAGTGATGGTATCCTGCTGGTACAGCATAAGGAGATTTGAAAACTGTTGAACTGGAAGAAAACCCTGTATATCTTGGCTGAAAAAAAAACATGTTCTTGGTCTCTTTTCCCAGAGCCTAAATTTTAAGCCTGTTGCAAATTAGCTCTGATTTGTGCTGGACTTTTGTTTTCTTTAGACCTTGGAACCTGCTTTTCCCAGCAGTTCCATGCTTGCAGTTTTGATGAACACTGACAAAAATTACAGACTAAGGCAGTGTTCTAGTGAAGTTGGAGTAGGTAGGCAGTTGTTAACATAAGCAACTTGTGAAGCGTTGCGAGTACCTTGCAGCCCTAAATATTAAAATCTCACTATGTTATATGAGCTCAGAGTTAAGCTGTCAGTTGAGAGGCCATCATTAGCATTAGTTACTATTGATTTGGTGAAATAATGGAAACATAATGCTGTGAGGGATGATAGGTGGGTCACCCTTCCCAGTTACAGGCACCTGGCTGTGTTGGAAAACTAAGATATTCTTAACTTATTGAATGTTCTGCTCTCAGAACGTTACTTAATACTTCTAATTCCTCAAAGCCCTTTGGCCATTCATCATCAGGAATTGCAAGTGAAAACTGGGACCCAGTTCAAGAAATGTCTGTAACAGCAAATTAAGTGTGCCCACGCTGATCTGTGGTGCTGAGTTGAAGAGGTGGAGAAGGGCTCCCATCCATCGTGCTGAGAGCTCCCGGACTCCTGAGTGGAATGGCCACATGCTGGTTCCATGCAGGGAGCTGGTCCTGGGGATCCCATCTGCCAATAACTGCTTTGCCTAGTTAAATTCGGAGGTCCTGACGGACTGATCTTCAGAAGTCTCTTAGGTAATGTAATTTTTTCCTCACTTTGACCAAAATAACCCACACCTGGTCCTCTGGTTGCCTTGTGTAGTCTATGCCTTTGACATCTGGGTAAAGCCTGAGTCACTAAGAGGATGAGAGAGGGTTTGCTGAGTTCCATTATGGGGCTGTTTGGAGAAAATGTGCAACCAACTAAGGTGCCTTCTTACTGTGTAAAATTATGTGAGGAATATGTCCTGCTGGCAAGACATCCGGACCTTTGTGAGAGGACCTTTTTTGTTATGGAAAGAAGAAAAAAAACGATTTTGCTTTTGGCAGTCCACTACTCATATACATGATGGTTCTCTCCCAAGCAGCCATGTTAAACTGAACCAAAAGATACTTGTTCAGTTTGCAATCACTGAGCAAGAAAATGATGGCGGTTTTTGATCATCTCCACTGTTTTGGTTGCAGATTAACGTATTTTGTATAATCAGTGCATTAGGTACTGAAGAAGCCTGTGACTATAATAAAACATGAAAGACTTTGCCATCTGCCACTCTAATATAATACAAATGGATTATCCTCTTCTGTCATGAAAATTATATATTAAATCTGAAATGGCTAGGCAAAATAAATTATGGTTTGAGGAATGGTAGAAGCTAGTGCAGTTAGAATTGAGTTTGGGAAGTAGTTGATGGTTGCCATAAAATCCTTTCTAAAGAGATTTCTGGGAGAGTGGCAGAATAAAAGTGAGTATTTTAATTAAAACATGTTGTAATAACTTCTTGAATTTGGCTTCAGATTTATCATAAAATCAAGAACAAAGCAAGGCAAGAATCCAATGCCTGTATCTCATGTGGAAGGCACATACCTCTTCCTAGTTCTCATTCATCTGGTTTTGTAGAAGTGGAGTACTGAAACAGGTTGTTGTTAATGCTTCCATCTGTGTCCAATTCTTTCCTTGCGAATGGGCTGAATGTTGCAGCAATTTATTTGTATTTGCTGCCTTTTGCCTAAACCTTATCAGCAGCCCTCAGATAGCTCGGGGAAAGAAAAAGCTTATCAAAACTTCAGGGCTGCACAGTGCGGTGAGGAAGCCAACAGCACACTGAGACCCCAGGAGCTTGTTGCATTTGCATCCCTATGGGTTTTCTTTCTGTCTTATCGTTTTTCAGTTTCTGTAACAAGCAATAAAAGAAACTGATGATTCACTGTGGGGTAGACTAGACTCACAGAAACTGGAATTGAGACATCTTGACTTCTTAGAAATTGCCACTAAACACAGAAAAAAAGTGAATGTTTAGAAAGGAGAAAAATACCTCTTAAATGAAGTTACTTAGAGATGATAGAAGATTGCAATGGGCACATACTGAGCGTCAAGCATATTTAGTATCCTACTTTTTCATACAGATAAGCTGTTCTCAATGCTTCTTTTTTTTTTTTTTTTTTTTTTTTTTTTTGCAAAGCTAAGCAGTAATACTGTATAGGTAATGATTACAGACTATTCCAGTGAATGCACAGAGGTAATTTCGTTTCTGCAAGTGGTGCTATTGACTACAGTGGTGCTATTTCCATTAAAGTTAGCCTGAATGTAAGTTTGGGCTGGACTCAATTGTGGAAAAGATCAAATATATATATATTTTACCTCTTGCAAAAAGCTCTCAGTTAACAGAACAGTGAAAACTCCATGAGGACCCTCTGTTGTGGGAGACCAGTTATGAACTGGACCTGTCTTGAGAAACAGGTGTGAAGTCAATATATTATCCAGCATTGCTAAACAAACAAACAAAACAACAACAACAAAAAATACAACTGGAAATGTAAGCAAAGAACTAATTGTAAAGTAACACATTCTTGTACAGCTAAGAAAATTTTTAATCTGAGGCTTTCAAAGCCCTCAGCACTTAACTGAGTGTTGCATGATCTTTTAGAAAGGTACTGTTAAGTATTGTCCTGTGGAGCAGTGAGAAGGTTATGACTGTCTGGTCCAAGATCAGACCATGAGACAGAGAGCATTCACAGTTCCTAACGCTCTTCCTAATGATGAGGAATTGTCTGTCCTAATGCTCAGTATTGGCCATAGGTTGGTCTCAGGCTGTGATCATTTTACAGAGACTTCATTGGCCAATTTTATCTTGTGTCAGGAAGAGTGAGGAGGATAGTGCTCTTCTTAGCAAGAATGGGAGAATATATGAGTAGGGGAAAAGGTGACACCACCTCTTAATAACTGGATGTTGACCTAGGCAAAGGGAAACTCTTCAGGAGACTTGGAAGAACCATAGAATGATTAAGGTTGGAAAAGATCACTAAGAAATCTAGTCCAGATATGTCCAACCCATGGCCCAGCACAGCTCACACTGCAGCCACCACTGCCTCACATAATCATGGTGGTGGATGTGCCCCACTGAGCGGCCAGACCCAGCCCCACAGATGAAACCAGGGCACGGGGCACAGTGCAGTGCTAACTCAAGTGGTGGCAAATAATTGTATGCATTTGGATTCATTGGCTAAGCAAGGTGCTCTAAACAGTGAAAAATATGCAGCCATGCTTTCCATTCTGATACAAGAATTCAAGATCAGGTTTTAAGATTGCCAAAAAATTATCATTTTGGGGGGTAAATCTGTGACTTTGTTTTCAATCAGCATTAAATGCATGACCTGCAAATTTTCAGATGGTATCTTTAGAGTCAGGTATTCAATTCAAAAACCCGATCATATCTCTCTTCTGGACTTTTGTAATCCCTATCTTAGCAGAGAGAAATGCCACTTACTTCATAGTCACCTCCACTGTATCATTGCATTTTGGCACTACATACATTTGTGAACAACTATTTTCAAGGGTGAAGCACACGAAAAATAAAATGTCATCAAAAATCTCTGAGGGAACCCATTGAGAGGTCACTGAGAATGCCAGCCACTGCCATTGAACCAGGCTGATGTATTTGTTTCATAGAAACAAGGCCACATATCCCATTAGTTTTATGAATTTGTTGCTCTCCTTTTTTTATGATGTAGTAAAAAATATTAGAAATTAAAATGTTTTGATGCTTATACACATTAACGATAGTATATATTTTATGAGGGCAGCTCCAAGAGTAATGCCTCCTACTGTATTCTGTTGGCCCATGACATGAGAGGTGGATGTTGGTGTATGGCAGTAGAGGTTGGATGTTCTCACCAGTATTTCAGTACATGTTGTTGCCATGTGACAGATGGCAGCAGGGGGGCAGTCTGACACGATGGTGTCTGACATAGAAATGTGAATAAAGCAAAGGAATGGAAGTCCTCCATACAGAAAAAGATGGCACCTGCTGAAATTCACTGATGCTTGCTGAACATTTCTGGAGATCAACCAGTGGATGTGGGCACAGTGAGGTTGTAGGCGGCACATTTCAGCAGAGGTGGCGCTGACAGTGGGCCATATTCGCTGGTGCAGATTGTTACGAGCACCGATTGTTCATTGGTGGTGACAATGCTCATGGTGATGACTGCTGAAGAACAGTGTTCTGTAGCTGAGAATTTGCTCTATCAATTAGTGTTATTATGCTCTTTGTATCTGTTGTAATTTCCATGGAAACAAATGGGATGCATTACTTTTGGAGTGACCTACATATATGCAGCCCAAGATGATTCCACTTCATTCAGTGTGGCTCAGGCAAGCCAAAGTATTGGACACCCATAATCTAGTCCAACCATCAGCCCTTCACTGAAAGAAGAAATTGATGCTCTTTTCTGTGGTCACTTAGAACTTCTTTCCAAAATCAAGATATTTTCAGTCCTGATCTGCAAAATGTCTTTTGTACTGCTAGTAGAACACGCAAGCAGGATTTTCTTTACCCAGCTACTATAACCCTGCATGTGGAACCAGCCGTATCAGTACTTGCTGTTTCAGAAGCTTGCTCGATTCTGTGGACATGAATGAGACACTTTCATCTGAGCAATTTCACACTATTGTAACTGAATTTTCTTTTGGAAGACTATATTGCATAAGCAGTATAATCTCTCCAGATAGTCAAGACTTTATATTGTTGAGTTTTACAAAGTAAAGTATGATATAACTAAAAGATTTCCAAGATATAGGAAAAGTTTCTTATTGCTATGATGGAGGGAGGCAGTTTATTGTTGTGCATCTTGTAAACGTATTTGTAAAGCCTGTCAAGCCTTGCCTGGGGGACTTGGTAGGGTTAGTTGAATCAGCAAACCTTCTTTGCATTGATGCAAGTTGCAGTTGCACAAAAGGCTTTTGCCAGGGTTAAGTGGTGTCAGGCCCTGGATGCAATCCACTGCAGTAGCATGCAGATTCCAAGTAGCAGCTTGGACACTTGTGTCAGAAGGCCATGACTTTGAGAAGACTTGTTCATAGGTGGGAACTCAGAGCTCTGCTGGCAAGTGATTGATGCATAGACCCAGCTTCTGCATGACCAGCAAATGGCGGACTCTGAAGGGCTGAGGCTTATGGTATCAGCACCTGCTGCCTGCCCAATTTGTGGGGCAGGAGCAGTCTGCAGGTTCCGGATAATGCAGACAGCTATTAATTGTGCTCTCCTCTGAGCCAAACGCTGAGAAATGGCCTGTCCCGCGTGCCACTAGATGGCACTTTAGGGACACGGCAGTCCCTCGGTTTCGTTCATTATGCATGGTTGTGTTGCATCGCCAGAACTAGCTCCGTTTTTGTTTTTTTTTTTTCCTGATCAAATGTGGGGGTTTTATTATGGTTGGTTTTTTTTTTGTGTGTGTGTGTTTTGGTTTTGTTTTTTTGTTTTTTTTTTTTTGTTTTTTTTTTTTTTTTTACTATCCACCTGCTTCAACGAGTCCCTGCCCCAGTGCCTGCTGAGCTTTGCAGGCTGATCTGTGTGCAGCCCCTCTCACTGGCCTTGTAGCCTGGCCTCAGCCTGCAGGTACCACAGCCACACAGCTGCCACAACTGTGGGGCTGACAGCCACAGGACAGCACTAGCTGCTCAAATATATGCATATAGATATATATACATATGATGTATTATTAGGAAATATTTGATCAAACTGTTGGAAATTTGAAAATCTCATGGTTTTGGTGTTAGCCCTGCTATTTGTATTTCCTTCCACCGGGACACGAAGTTTACCTTTTTTTTCTTTTTTCTTTTTTTTTCTTTCTTCTTTTTTTTTTCTTTCCCCTTTTCGATTTTCTTCACTTTAAAATAATGTTCTCCTGCAAGGAAGGCTGTTTCTAAAAATCAGTTTTTCTGCAATTATTAGGGTTTGGGTTTTTAGTTTTATTCTAGTCTCAGTTTTCCTTCTTATTTGTAATTGACATTGTAGAGTTCAAGTCTACTTGGTTATTTCTACATTGCTTCAACACACCACATTTTATCTACACATAAACAAGAAAGAGTTGGTTTCTTTTATCCTCCATTCTGTAGAATAAATTGCTGAATGCTTGCTTGTGGTGCCAAGTTTGATGGAGATTCCAACAAGAGCATGAGCACCAGAAGCAGCCTGCCTGGCCAGATTGCTGGGGGTTCTGGTGCCCCTATCAAAGAAAGGTGTTTCAGAGCTGCCTTTCACACATCCACCATTGCACTGTGTTATGCAGCAAAGCTATACCATGAGGACTTTAGAGAGCATGCATACTACGTGACTCTCTGAAATACTAGATTTACTCTTGATGATGTCCCTAAATGAGCGATTTGTCAAAGTGATGTGATTTGATGCCAACTTTATTGCATGGCTCTGCTGGGGATTTGAGCTTTGCTATCACCAAATCATTTGTGAAAGCCCCGTAGATCTGCCAGACTGCAGCTAGCAGTGCTTTGAGCTTTGATTTCTTTCAAATGTATAAAAAGTGGTTGTAGAAGTCAGGGAGGTTATGGGCTATTCAGATTGCTGATAAAGAGATGTTATGTTGCATTAAATGCAATTTTAAAGGTCTTTGATTTTTGTAGACAGAAAAAAAGATTGCTTTTTCAATTTCACTCCTATTTGCACCAGAAATCAACAGATATAAGTGGAGCTCTTGGATCCATGAGAAAGGTTTCCAGAATTGAAATGTTGCTAACCAGTAGCTCTTTGGAATCCAGATGCTTACGGTACTAATATTCAAATAGTAGTGGAAAGTTACAGTAAGTTTATTTTTATTTTGCCATAGATAACACTACAGATGTGGCACACCTAGAGGAGGGGGGGGGAGCAATCTTGTCAGCCAAGACAAATCTCCCTCTTCTCCAGGGGAATTTCACATGCATTTTAAAAAAAGATCACAAATCTCTCTCCTCTGTGTACATGTTCAACATGTACGGTTGAAGAGCGGCAGTAACCTGACAGAACTGCTTTTCCCCTGCAGCTTTCTGCTGAGCTCTTACTGTTTTTGTTACAACAGAAAGGGAAGTGGAATGAAAAGAGAAAAGTCCTTCATTTTTAAATACACCAAATTCTGCACATTCTGTCATTTTTTTAACCTATGGTTTAACGCTGTGAAACTTCTGACCACTCCAGAACTTGATGGGTCTAAGCAGAAATCTGGCAACAGCAAATTAGGTTCTTCAGCGTGTGACAGGTTATTATTTTTTTGGCTAAAATTCCAGCCCCTTTAAAGTTTGAGGTTCGCCTTGAACTCCTTTTTTTCTAAACACAAGCTTTCACCTGGGTGGAAATGAGTCTTTCTGGAGGAGAGAGCACGATGGCAGGCTGCCTGTCCTGCCTGGGGGCTGCTGTCAGCTTGGCTCCGACTTGACAGGAGCTGGGAAAGAAGAGAAGAGGCAGCCTGCGAGTGCCAAGCGCCCTCAGCCTCCCCACTGCTGCCTGCCTTCCCGTCTTCAAAAGCCAACTGAGGCTTTCTAGACAGAAAACAGGCGTGCCCTGTTTATACCATGTTTGCTGTAGCATGCCCAGGGACAGGCAGCTCCAAATCCCGGTGCCCTCGCGTAGCAGATGTGCCGTGCCACATCCTGCTGGAGTAAATCGAACGGTGCTGGAAGATCTGAGGGCAGGCACCACCAAGGGTTAACCCTCCTTCTGATGTTCGCCTGTGTCAGACGCGCTGCTGGCAGGGAGTTGTGGTTTGCTGAAGTGTAGACCTGTGCTTTGAGGGTTCAGCTTGGTTTCTGTTTGAAACATGAGAAAGGAGGAAGGAAGAAGATTATTTGCCTTTTTCTTTTATGGCTGGTGTTTTCAGTAGCTTTACTGGAATTTTTGGTATAATTCATACTTTCTCACTCCAGCCTTACCATTTAAAGACACAGGCTTATGCCAGTGAACTTTCATCAGTTTCAGGAGATGGTAAGGTGATGGGGTGCAGCCACGATCCTTCTAGCATTTATCCATCCTCATCTTGGTTTTTAATTTGAGTACCTAGGTCTTAGGAAGAGCCCTGGAAGGAATTCTGGGAATGAGGTCATTTATATTTTAAAGATGGATATAGTTCCTAACTTTTCTCAGAAAAAAGAAAAGCCCAAAACAATTTTTCTCTTATTTCCTAGCACAGTGAAACACAAGAAAATGGTTTCATTAGAAGTCAACAAAATACATATGTCATCCATTCAGCTGTCACCCTAGGACTCTATTTCCCCTCCCATTGAATTGTTAAAGTAACTTTTCTTTTGTGTGTGATGTTTCCTTACATTGACATTGTATGTGACTGCTAGTTGTTTTGTGGGTGTAGTAAATGACTGATTTGTTGTTACAGACAGAGCAAGTATCTGAGGTTGAATTACATCCTCAGATGAATAGACCCCCATCCCAGACAGAAGAAAACAGCTCAGCAAAAAAGGTGAGACCTGCATGTTGTACCGTTGTTGAGTGATTTGCCTTCGTCAACAAACGTAGTTGTTTTAAGATTTAAAGCAATTAAACTGAGGGTGAGGGTTACGTTTTCACATGTTTACCTTCTCCGGAGGTCAAGGCGCTAGAGAGAACTGGGATAGTGTGTGACATCAGCTCCGATAAATCATTAAGAAGGCTCTTATACATACACATCAATGCACGTGCTTGAAGAAAGGCAGCTTGCCATTTGTTTCAAATCAATAGGGGGCTTGTGAAGCCTTAGGGAAGACAAAAAAGGATTTGATTCTACTTGACCCCTGTCTCACTGTAATTCTTCCAAATCGTGATGCACTTCTTGCTTCCAGTTATTAAGGATTCAGTTTTGATGTAAACGTACTTCTTTGCTGCAAGTCAGAATTTGCTACTATGTGTACATACAGTGGGGAAGATTTGCTCAAAATATTTGCTTACAGTGTGCGATTTCTAATATGCTTTTGTATGAACATGATTTGTGTGAAGTAATCGCTGAAGTTGTAGTAGCATTCTTCACAGATTCTGGCTTATGAATGGAATGGCCCCATCAGTGTCCATGAGCATTTCCCTGCTCCTGGTCATGTTCCCCGTGCCTCCTTCCATCAGTATCAGACAAAACAGATTTTTGATAGGGGGCAAAGGCAGATCCTCCCTTCTCCATCCCCTTCAGCATCCAAACAGCATCTACAAAACCTTTGCTCATCCCAGTCAAGAACTGCTGTCAGGTGATATGTCTTTTGCCAGGGAGCATCATCACACTTCCTCCCTAATGGGAGGTGCAGAAAAATGCTCTAGTGTCCATTCCTGTACATGATGAAGCTTTCCAGGCAGTGTCCTAGCTCTAACTGTACTCAACACATCCAATTTCTATCCTAGCCCCGTTTGTTTCTTGCTACTTTGCAGCCCTGTTGGGACAATGAAATTCTGGTGGTTCTTCATGCTTATCCTCTTCCCACTGGGCTCCAAAAAATACAGAGCAGCACCTGGCTGTGGGGTGCAGAAAACATGTTGTTGGCACACTGCTGACTCACCTTGTAGGGCTGGTGCAACAACAGCCAAAGAGCCCTTTTGCATTTAGGTATTGGGTATTTCTTCCAGTACTGTGCTTGAAATGGAACATAGATTAATCCTGTGGATTTCGTAGTATGTTGGAGTTTTAAGGTAGACTGCAGTTGCGTGCTTGGAATCCCAGCAGTTCATAGCTGTTGAAGGCATGCACAAGTTCCTTTCCTGCCGTACATCATAAGCTGCATGCAAGCATAGGATTTCAGAGCACAATGTTATCTGAGATCTGTGCAATGCTGATATGCCTATGTCTGGATTAAAAGGTCTCATCATATTCTGAATTGTTTTTAAAGCAATGGCAGAACTGTTTCTTTTTAAATATCTAGACCCCTTCTCTTCTTATAATTCTTCTAATGATTTTAATTACTAATGAGTTTATGTTGGGGTTTCTTTTTGATGTTGTGCCAGTCATAGTAGTCTGTTCTGCTGAGTCAGGCTGTTTACTATAGTTCTTTTTCTTAGAATTGCATTGTCACTGCATGTTTCTTTGTTTAGTTTTATTCCTATATTATTAACAAATGACCAAACCATAGTAAGGAAGATAGCCTGGCCCAGTAGCACAGACTGTGCAAGTGATAGTAAAACTTGATCTCTGCTGTTGATTGTGACACCAAATGAGTAACTTTTGTCAAATCACTTCATTTTTGTTGAGTGTTAGCTTTCTCATTTTTGAAATAGAGCAGTAAAAGTTATATTGCTTGTAGAAGCGATTTAGTAATTAAATGCTCTGAAAGACACATATTTATATTTCAGCATAAAAGCAGCTATAAAGCCACTAAACCCACTTCTCATTGCAAAAAAGAAAGGAAAAAAAAAGAAGGATGACTTAACTTAAAGGTGTGAAAACAGTTCTTACCTTTTACAGGCATAAAAATCTAAAGCTTTTTGTTTTACCTGCAGAGTGGATTTTCTCTACGATTTAATTTATCTAGAGATGTAACTGTACTTCTACACTTCTAACATGTTGATTTTGCATGCATGTGTCTTCCTAAGCTTTTTTCAATGTTATTTCATGTAAGAGAGTAGGGGAGAAGCAGGGAGAGAATGTGTGCCATGGGGTTAAGGACTGAGGTAGGAAACAGGATGGAGATGATTGATGATTGGTTTCTATTGACTGAGCACAATTAGAAATAAATCTTACTGTGGTTATGATGATTTGGGGCCAACTTAGGGCTAGTGTATACGTTCACACCCCTTCTATCCCTTTCCCAAATACAATCCAGTTCTGAAGAGCCTGTCATCCAGATGAAGATGAAACACCAGTGTTGTCATTTCACTCGTTAAAGGGTCATAGGAGTTATTGTTCCTTTGAACTAAGTCAAAAACCCAAGAGGCTATTACTGAATTTAGATTAAGCCCTGTTCCACTTTAAATTACGAAAGCTTAGGCCAGATGTCAGCAATTTCTGTCCCGACCTGGTGACAGGATACATACAACCTGACTTAATTTTGCTGTGCTTCTTCCTTGCAGGAGGTTGTTCTTGCTCAACCGCCCTCCAAACCGGCCCGCAGGAAGCTCCGGACAGAGGTGCAGGGGCTGGAGACCCCTGAACTTTCTCCTACCGTACATGTGACCTCTTCTCAGCCAGCAGCAAAGCCTCACCTTCCAGTCCAAAAGTAAACAAGCTGTACCATGCATGCCTAACTGCGTCATCAGATCTGACGTGGCAGGGTTTGCTTTTTGGGTGATTTTGTGCTTAACGTTTCTGGCTTTCAGAATTCTTCACAAGATACAGGTTTCTGAAATTGTCATCTGGCCACTCCAGTGCAGACTAAGGCTGTAATGACTCTAAGTTGGTAATCCTCTGCAAAAAGTCCTGATTTGTCCTACTTCTGTGCCTGGGAGGCACATCTGAAGAGCAAGCCTTGCCTTACTGTTCAATCAGCATCTCTAACTCAACTCCTTTTAGCTTTGTGAGTGTGTGTTTTCACTTTGCACAAATCTTATGGAATTTTGAGCTTTGCTTGGGCAGATAGAACTAATTCAGTGCCCAAGCATCTACGTTGTTAAATGCTTGATGTGTATCCTTGTGATGTTTCTTCCTCACAAGGAGGGTTAGAAATGAGCTGTAGACCATTTGTGATAATATAGTGCCAAGCCCAGCATGTGTTGTTTTCTCTCATAAAAACAGGTTGAAGCTATTAGCAACAAAACTAAGGGATTTAAATAAGTATGTATTTAATAGCAGTATAAAAGGGGAAGAAGAAATGGTAACTGAAGGCATTTGAAGCCCTTTTGCTTCTATGCATCTCCCTCAATAGGAATTGTCTAGCCTGCCTCCACCTAAGCCTTACAAAGACATCTGATTCTGCGTGAAGCTAAATGGAGCTGCCCCAATCAGTTGAGCAGTTCTTGGCAAGCTGTTTGTCAACATACCACATCTATGTTTCAGAGATGGAGATTAGAAGAAATGATAAGACTCATAGGATGCGCTGCTTTGTCCTTTGGGAGTGCAAATTCCATAGTGGTTTAAAAACAGAGAATAGCATTTGTTAATGTCTCAACTTAACCCTGTCTTGTCAATCACTTTCCTTAAAAATTCAAATAATAATGGGGCTATATCTTCCTGGGTTGGTTTTTTTTTGTTTCTGTGTGTGTGCTACTGTTTGTTTCCTGATGGTTTTACTTTATGGCTTGTGGAGAGCAGTTTGAAGCAAAATAGTGAAGCAATGGTTCACTGGAAGATAATAGCATAAAGACCAGAATGTGCTGCAAAAGAGCCTGTTGTAAAGATCAGTGCCATCAGCTGTGTTAAGAGAGTGAGCTAATGAGGACAGCATACCATTATGGACCTTATTTAAATAGGATATCTGTTTTACATAAAATTTGTCATTAAATAACTTTTGCTGCCTTATGTAAAACCTTAAAGTAACCTATCTGGAACGGGATTTGGATATTCACCTACTATTTTCTATATTTTTTTTTTCCTTTTGCCTCTCATTACCTCCATCTCTTAGAGTGGGTCGATCTTTATATATTGAGCTGTCTCTGTTTATACCTAACTGCCTGACAGCAAATCAGTCCAAATCAGTCACCATGGGTCGTAAAGTCATAATGATAATAGATGAGGAATCTTTCATTCACACAGCCAAAGAGATAAGGCAAGTCTGTAAGTCATCTACCTGTATCTGCTTGTGACATCAGGTGGTTTTGGTAGAAATAACTACTTTGAGGGAGGAGGGGGGAGAAAGATAAATTTTCTAAGTGAAGAAGCTCTAGAATCAGTAGTTCTTCAAAATAATCTGTCAGTATTTTCATGCTGATGTCCTTTTTTTTTCTGAATAGAATGGTTTTTGTGTTTTCTTTTAACCACTCCTGAATCATTAAACTGTGCAAGCGTCTGAAAACGGCTAAAATGCAGACACTGCAGGAAGTACAGCTATGCAAGGGCTTTTCTTAAGCTGAATCAAATTTTAAGATAATTGAGACAGCCTAAAATGTTTCTGTCACTTGAATTAAGGAGTGTGACCGCTTTATTTCAACCCCCATCTCACTTGGGGGTTACATTTTTCTTCATTTAAATATGTAGTTTGTACTTATCTTTGAAGCATATTCCAGTGTGTATAGTGTGTAGACGCACAGAATGGATGGCTGGTCTTCTGGCATTGTTGGGGCTGTTAATTGAAATGTTCTCTATTTATCTGTCTGGCAGACAGACTTCCAAGCAGAAAAGGGCTATTCAGACTGCTATACGAAAAAACAAAGAAGCCAATGCTGTGCTCGCCAGGTTAAACAGTGAGCTCCAGCAGCAGCTGAAGGTAAGGAATGCATTGAAAATCAGTGACAAAGCTCCCTACAATTGGTTGTGTGGCAGGGTCAGCAGAGAATCTACTTCATCCTTTCAGATGAAACCTACTGCATTACTTCCTCACTTTCTGGAGGAGAATAACTGTATTGTATGTGTGCCTAAATTAGACATTCTAGGAAAAGTTACCACCTATCTGCATGCGGCTTCATTGGCAGCTGGAATAAGTCTAAAAGACTTGTCTTTCTGAGAAGTCCAGGTAATGTGATGGTAGCACCCACCACAGGTATAACTATCTTGTCATCTGATCAGTTATGCTCCATCACTGTTTCCTGGAGTCACACATTTGGTGTACATGGACTGGCTAAACAGTGCTCTTTATGGAATCATGTAGTACTGGTTGTTCATGACACCTGTTGGCTTGTCTTTTAACGTGTTCTTAAGGGGCTACTTTCTTATAAATATCAGTTCTGTTTTTTATCGTTACCTCAATCCAAAGATATTACCAAATTCAGCTTTATATCTGCTATGGCTTTTTTTTTACTTGTATATTATGAACACATTTGCCTGGGAAAGGCAAGGGACCCCCAGTTTACATTTGTTCTCTAGTCAAGATGAAAGTCTGATTCCTTGTTCAATATTAACATAACTTCTTAACTCACTTGCTTGAGTTTATCTATAGTCCTTCTTTTCTTCCATTTGCTACCTTCAGTGAGCTTTAATTCACATAATGGGCCTATGCCGTTACCTATTTATTGCCTATATTATCTGTGGTTGAGTGGTAGTGGTGTGGTTTTGGACAGCAAGGAGAATTACTGGAACAGTGGAGCCCCGGGCCTCTTCTCAGCACCAGCAGTTTGCCAGGCTGCTCTTCATGGGTGTGGGGTTATGTGCAAGTGCTGAAAAAGTGACAGCATGTCTCTCTTCATCCTCTAGGAGGTCCATAAGGAACGAATTGCCTTGGAAACGCAGCTGGAGCAGCTACGCCCTGTAACTGTCTTGTGACCTCCAGCACACTGCACAGCAGCAGAGCGTGTGCACCAACGGCCTTGCAGCCACCAAGGTGACATGGTGGGTCCCCGGCTTGCCCTCCACACCCTGCTGCACCTGCTTGCCTCTGTAGATGGGGAAGGTACAGAAAGCAAAATACCAAACTGTCAGATGGCTCTGGGCAGGTGCTTTGCCCTCTTGTCTCCCTCTTCCTAACCTAACGTGTAAATGCAGTTTGCCACTGAAATGAATGAGAGTATTTTATTTATGCCAAGAGCCCCTGATTTATACATATTCTTGCAACGCCTCCTATCCTGAATGTTAAGAGGTACATAATTCCAGAATTGGTGTTTAAATGTAAAACCCGTCCTCTGAGATGGGTTCCTGGATGTTACCAGCTCCTGTAGGATGGTAGAGGACGTGTGGATTGAAAGCACAGCAGGAATCCAACTCATTAGATGAAAAGAGTCTCTATCCACAATCATGTGTCAGATAATTATTTTCTTAGTGCTGTTTATTATTCAATCACAGATGTATTTTAATGTTAGAGAACTTGTATTTTATAAGTTACAATTCATAAGAGAACAGTAAAAATATTAAATTTTTATTATTTTGGAAATTACAAAAAAAAAAAATCTGTTTTTTGAGCTATAACTCTTTCCTATCACCCATATTTGATCACTTGCTTGCAACTGACGGTGTCTCTGCATAAAAAAATTTCTTCAAGCCAACAGTGTATTTCTAACAAGAGGTTAAAAATGCATTCTGGGCATTTTTGTAAAAGCTGTCCTAAGTATATTTGTATTGGTCTGCTTTGTTGTTTTAACAGCTGCTAGTTTGTTTTAAGGACATGTGTAGGAACTGTATTTCCAAAAGAAGAGAGAGATCAAAACTGCTGCACATGAGATTGCAAAGTGAATGATGGAACCAATTGCTTTGTATAGCAGGCTTTCATTCAGGTTCTGTTGCACCTCATTGAAGATACCACTGATAGGATGAAGCTGCTAATGCCCATCTGGTTTTCAAATGAAGAAACAAAGATTATTATTATTGTTGTTGTTGTTTTTACCTGGTCTGCTTCAAGGCCAATTGAACTCCATGGAAAATTTTCATGGATGCAGTGGTCATTGGCTTTAATCTCAGTTCTCATGATGGAAGCTTCTAATTAATGTTGCTTTATCTCTTAAGGGGCCAATATTCTTATACTGAGTGATTTCAGAGATATTATCAACTTTGCTCCTTTCATGGATATGATGTGTGCTGTGCTGCTAGGGTATGTCACCTACTTGTTAGTCATCTTAAACACAATGCTGCTTATGTTTCATATCCAGTTGTTCATTGACTTAATATAAGTATACACTTTGCAAAAACTGTGCACCAGATCGGGGGTTTTTTTTGGACCTTTTTTGGTCTTATACATTCTCCCATTAGCTATATGATGGCTTTGGGGTAGGGAGGAAGGAGGAGCAAATTTGAAATAAGTAGGTGGCCTCCCTTTGGGGTGTGTCATAGCATGGCTGCAGTGAGATATCAGGGGGCATCAGAGCAGCCAAGAGTTTTGTTTAGAGATAAATAAGAATGGCTTCAACAGGAAAGTGTAAAGTGATGAGGAAACACATTATTTTTGCTGCAGTGGTTGCAGATGTGGGATATGGATCCAGAAGTCTAAAGGTGACTTTAGTCTAAACACTTATTGCAGAATTGTTAACAAAAATCTGTTTCTATAACACATTGCTTTTGATTCAACTAAACATCACTGTGTGAATGAGCAACAGCCTTTTCTCTGGATTTGGAACGTTTTTAGTGGGACTATTGCTTAGATGGAGTCAGATGGTCATTTCTGATCAGTGACAAACTGTGAGAGCTGCAGACTCCTGGGAAGCTGCAAAAGAGCTATTGTCCTTGTGCTATCAGTGGTGCTGTTTGAAAACTAACATTGTTTATTTGTAACATTGAATCTTTCCTGAAATTTTATTTAGGTTAAGTGCTCTTCTGTGTTTGCATTTTAGTTCTTGTGTTGCGTTTGGTTAATAAACCCCTGCTATTAAATTGGAAATAACTGTATGGCACCTTTTGTTTTTTCTTTTATATGTGATTTTTGAGAAAAGCTTTTCAATGATTCTGAAGAAAAAATATGCATGTTGCATTTTTAAGATGGTGAGTGACTATTTCATGTTTAATAGAAACTTCCTCTGCTGTCATCCTCCATTTACTTCACTTGAGTTATTCATTGAATAGGTAGTGTTTCAAAGAATCATAGAATCATAGAATAGCCTGGGTTGAAAAGGACCACAATGATCATCTAGTTTCAATCCCCCCTGCTATGTGCAGAGTTGCCAACCACCAGACCAGGCTGCCCAGAGCCACATCCAGCCTGGCCTTGAATGCCTCCAGGGATGGGGCATCCACAGCCTCCTTGGGCAACCTGTTCCAGTGCGTCACCACCCTCTGTGTGAAAAGCTTTCTCCTAATATCTAAAAGTAGAAAAGTCTGTTTTCTGTCTTTTTCCACCTGAAGTACCTGATTACCAACAAAGAAGTTGATACTTAGTTGTTAGTCTACCATGGGACTTAGTAAATTTATAACGTCACTGTCACTGAGGTTAGATTTTGAGAGGTGCAATCAGATGCCATGCTTAGCTTTAAGGCCTATAATATGAGTTTGTTCATATTCTGTATGGTGTGGTATTTGCTGTGATGATGATACAGTAGTTGACATGGAGACCAAAACAGGATATTCAAGGAGAAATGTTGGTGTGTTATGCATATGTTGCCTGAAAACATTCTTCTGTTTCTTAGTCCTTAAATATTTGTGATATCCCATACAAAATAATAAAGCTTCCCTACTTTTGGGAGGCTGTTAACATTTTGAGAGAGACAGGAGAAGGCATAATAAAGCTGTGTTTCTGACAGTTGTTTCATGCAGCTATGCCCATGGCTACTATTAACAGACCCTGACTGGTCAAAATTCACATCTAAATCCAGTACTGCAAATTTCCCGATCACAGGAAAGTGATCAGCTTTAAGCCCCTGGTGTTCCTGGACTAGAACAGAAGTTGGGACCTGCTTGTGCTTAACTGTGGAGCAAGAGCAGCTTCCCATGCACCAAATCTTGCTTTCCTTAATCCACTTTTTCTGTAAGCATTAGTACAAAGTAGAGTATCTCCAGCAAGGTAGGATAACCAAGAAGAGAAGCTAGAACATAGCTTCCTAACATCTGGGAGCATGCACTGACCATGCAAGGTGCCCCTTTTCATGTCTTTGCTTTCTTGTTAGCTATTCCAGTTTGGACAATTAAATAGTTTTGTCCACAAGGCAAGACTGGGCAAGGTCCTAACGAGGCTATTGCACATCCCAGATAAAGATCTTCCTCAGAGTGAGATTGCATGTGTAAGTGTTCACTGACATATCATAGAATCGTAGGTTGGAAGACCTTTAAGATCATCCGGTCCAACAGTCCACCAGTATTTCCCACTAAGCCATGTTCCTCAGTACAACACCTAAACGTTGTATCTAAAATGATTGTGCACTTCTTTATGGATCTGTTTGTGTTTGTTACACCTGATAATTTTCTGTGTTTGTTTCAGTATGTGGTAATTCAGTTTTGAAAGAGAAAGAATGCCGAGCTAAGTACAGTGAATGGTTACCTTCATAGATCAAGCCATCTTTATTTGAGCCTTTAAATATAAACAGTGACTTGATAATTATGCAAGGTAAACAGTTTCCATTTCAAAAGCATTCGTTTGAACAAACTGTCTGAGAAAAAAAAATTAAGTCCTTGCTGATCAATGTCCTTCTCCTATTTATTAAATTAATACTAGATAGAATGCAAAGGAAACTGTATCACCTCTTTCCCGAGTGTTCTCCATTCTCTCTTTCATAGAGTTTTGCTGATGTAGCAAAAATGTTAAAGAATTAGTAGATCAAGTCCTGTTGTTGGTAAGTTGGCAAATATTCTTCTCAACTCACAAGATTGTCTCTGAACTTCTCCTGTGTGTACAGCAGTACTGTTACTGCTAGGAACTCTGTAGCCATGCTGGAGAGAGGAACTTGCCCAGCTTTCATTGATGTGTGAAGAGCTCAGTGCTGTCAGGGCTGACCAGTGCAGGGCAATGATGACTCAGGCTGAAAATAACTCCACTGGAATGGCTGGGGTTGGAAGACTTCACAGGAGCATTCGGGGTGGACATGATAAGGAAATTGCCTTTCACTGGTATGTAAGCTGCCTTCCTCCCTCTGGGGCTCCAGGATAAGAGAAAGACAAGCTGGAAGATTCAAGCCAGGGGTTGAGGGGGTCTCTTTTTTCCAGCACCGTCAGTCCTTTGTCCTTGACAAGAAAATACATGGAGTTATGAAAGTCAGATGGGAAAGAGGCCCTAGTTAAGTCACATATTTTATTGACTGAAGAGTAAAACTATTTTTTTAGGAAAAAGATCTCCAAATGATGTAGTATCTTTGAGAAGAAATTATGTACTTTAAGGCTTTTTCCAGTTATCTTCTTGATAATGTGCTATGAACATATGCATTATGTTTTACTCTGTTACTGATTTTTTAATGCAAAAATGGTATTGCAAGCATTATCGTTATTAATCTAAAAAAATACCCTGAAGCTATTATATATTTGAATTTAAACTTATGAAGTAGATAGCCAGATTTAAGCAATTTGTTTTCACAGCTGCAGAATGTCCATGTGGTAAGCTACGAAATGTATAGCACTCTATACTATGCCCATCTAATTTTGGAAAATGTATGTGATATGGAACTGGGTGCTACATTAAAATAAAAGTGTCCAATAACTTCAAATTTCCTTGCTTTTGTGGTTTATTTAGAATGTTGACTGTGCAGATCTGACAGGAGGGTAGTAACTGTGACTCAGTATGGAAAAAATAGAGGCTTGAGATGGCTGACCTTCAACTATGAAAGATGAAATCACTTAGGCTGGGACTGTGTGGACGTGAGGGAGAGAGAAAGAGAGATTTATTTAAAGTGAAATCATATTTCCTTAGGTTTCTGCTAAGTCAAACCTTCATCTTTCCTTTGTCAGGCCTCACGCTGTCAGAGTTCAGGCTTACCTCCATGACAAGCCTGAAGAGGTATATCTTTCTCTCACCCTGGCAGCACAAACACAGGAAAAGCCCTTCCATGTGCGTCCCACACTCTTGGCCTGAAGGAGGGCAGGGAAAGGGACCAAGCTGTTCCCTGCACCCCAGCGATTGGTATTCTCTCTCCCCTAGGCTGACAGGTAGATCCCAAGGGCAGCCCATCGGCTGTGAGAGTTGAAACTAGAGAGAAGTAAAATGTCTGAAGGGCTGGCCTTTATAGGCAGCTAGCTGGAGGGGATGGTGCACTTCTACTTCAACTAGTGTGATTTTCAAGAATTATGTCCCAGCTATCCAAAGAGCAGGTCTTTAAATAGGAAATAATTAGTGATAAATTAATTCTTACAGCTTTAAGCCACGACAAGGGATGTTTTATTGGCCTGGAAATATGTCTCTAGTGCACGTGAGGCACAAGGCCAAGGTGTTAAAAACTTGTAAATATCCTGTAGGGAGCTGTTCAGCATTGGCAGCAGAATGGATTTAGATGACTTTTCCATTCTTAATTTTTACAGTTGTATGGCACTCCAGGGTGCCTTCATGCAATTCCGGGTTGCCTTTCCATGTTTGGATTCCCGTTATATTTCTTAAGAAATAAATGATGCATCTTCCTGCTCTAGAAAAGTAGTTCTTGGTGGAAAAGAGAAAGAAAAGATATGGAAGCTTCAAAAGCCCTTTCTTTATACTTGAGCAGGAGGCCTTGGGTACGTGAGATCAAATCACAGCACACTAGTGAATCCCCAGTATTCCTGCAGCATGTCTGGAAACAGTGGCATTAGCTGTGTCCCAGCTGCACCAATGCAGTAGTCTGCTAAGTGTCTCATCCGAATTCCCAGTTAGATCCCAAGTTGGTTTACATTTATTGATTGCTAATTTAAATAGTGAGAACCAGGAAAAAGGTCATTCTGAGGACATTTTGAAGATGCTTTGTGCATCAGAAACGTGATGGGCTTGACGTCAAGGATACATATTGCTTTCATGGGAGGGAGAGAGAAAGGGGGTGATTCTTTCCTTAGCTAGGCTGTTTCCGCACATCACAAGAAATGTCACGTTTTACTTCCTGTCCTTGGTTTGTTAAAGGAACTTATCACTGTGCTGTGGTTTTCAATGAAGCATGGACGTAATGGAGGAAATGTGCAGGTAACTTGTCTGCCACAGCCCTTCCTTGTCTGTGGAGAACGTCAGTAGTGGAGCAGTGGCAGTGTCTAGCCCTATGACAGCAGTTATTACGAAGGGGCAGGCAAGGGGAAAAGAGGAAATCAATCCTCTAAGGGTAGGAGCAAGATGAAGAGAAAACATCATTTGGGAGCAGATGAAGTAATCACAGTTCTGAGGTGGCAGAGGAGTTGCTGCCTCTCCACCACTTTGCTCCAGCCCTACACACCAAAGTAATATGCTTAAAAAAGCTCTGCTGAACACCTCGCTATCAGGAGGATTGTATGTAGGGCTGCCACTTGATATACAAGCTATTTCATTCCTAGGTCACTTTATTCTTTAAGTAGTTCATGCTGTCTGTCACAGAGTGAAGGTATGTTAAATAGATGATACTCGCCTTCAGCAGCTGGATACAAAGTGTTCATTGTTCGCTATAGGTTTCATGCTTTTATCTACAAGAGAAAAGCTGGCGTGTGATCTTACCTGCGCCTTGTTTCCCAGACCTGTGCTTTTCCTAAAGGTCACTAAATAGTCAACGAGAAATGATACCTTCCAATTTCATTAAGGAATTCTTGCAGTAACTTCCCTTCATAGAAGCTGCCTCAGGTCAGCGGGGTGTGCACATCCTGAAGCCATGAGCACATGGGGAGCCGTGCTGGCAGGCATTGCTCCCAGCCGGCACAAAGAGGCTCCTTGAGGGTGTCTTACTCTGGGCACTGAAGAAACCGATGCTGCTGAAGTCAGTGTTCATGTTGGACCTTGCTAAGGTGACATGCTGACCCAACCTGCCCAGCAGATCTGCCCACAAACTGACATGCTATGCTCCGTATGTGTCACATTGAGCAACATGATTTAGTGGTATGGTAGTGATGGGCCGGTGGTTAGACTAGATAATCTTAGTGGTCTTTCCAACTTTAATGATTATATGGTTGTATGATTCTGTGATAACCCAGACACCAGAGCCTGAGATATCTCTGGACAAGAAATGGCAAGCAGTGGTGGTGCAGCCAGAAGAGTGATAGCCACTGTTACTGGATCACTGGCTTTTGCGTGAGCTGGAAAGTCCGAGCAGAGCCCAAGCACTGACTGGCTCCCAGCCAGCAGTCTGGGAGGCCTGGCTGCTTTGTTTGGCTGAACTTGCGGCTTTGCTCTGGTTTGGGTGGTTTTGGGAAGCCGCCTGGGCTGCAGGTGATGGAGTAGAGGGCTCTTCACAACATGTTGGTGGGGTGCAGTTTGTTTGGTGACTTCTTGTGGCCTGTCAGCTCTGTGGGCCATTTATTGAAACCATCTGTGGAAACCTGTGCTCTGCTAAGGACATGAGTGCAGACACTCAGGAGCGCTTGACAGAGTTTGGAAGAAGTTACAGAAATAATCTCTGAGACTCAGGCACACTAATGCAGACCATGTGGAGCTGATGCTCCAGATGTCATAGAATCATAGAAATATTTGAGTTGGAAGGGACCCTTAAAAGCCATCTAGTTCAACTCCTCTGCAGTAAACAGGGATGCCTACAGCTAGATCAGGTGCTCAGAGCCCCGTTCAGCCTGACTTTGAGAGTCTCCAGGGACCGGGCATCAACCACATCTCTAGACAACTGAGATTTTTTAAATAGCACTGTACAATCCTGTAAATGGAGGTGTGAATCTCTGTCTGTCACTCTTCTCTCAATGCTTGCATTGAACTTGAGGCATCATTTGACAGCAGTAACATTTTTAAGCACTCAGAAGAGTGTGTGAGCCACCCTGTCCTGTGGAAGGCACGTTCTGTAACCAGGTGTTTTTCAGTGAACTGCATGGAAAAGTTTCTGCATGTGCTGGAAATGAAACATCAGGCCTGGGCTGACTGAGAGCCCGTATCTCTCTGAAAAGCAGTGCTTAAAAATGTGCGTCTTCAGACAGATAAAAATTGTCCTCTGACCTCACCTGTTTTGATTTCCACTTGTTCAGATAACAGCACTTCTTGTGAGCACCGCCTGAGAGGGCAAATCCCAACCTCCGAGCTGCTCTGCAGCTTATGGTAATGGTCGCACTGAGCCTGGGCACTGGAAACTTGCAGACAGAAGGAGAATTCTGCTGGCAGTTTTTACTTCTGGAGGTGTTTCATTAGTATTCTAAACTATTTAGTCTCAAGAAGAAATAGGAGCAGGATCAAAGGCAGGAGAAGATTGAAACATCAAAATTAGTTCTAATCAAATTAATAAATATCTCAATTTTTATTCTCATTAAAGGTGTATTTATTGCTTCTCTTTGAGTTCGCAAAGCCTTCTGAGACCTGCTCTCATTCCTGCACTCAGAAATCGCTATTTAACTTGCCTTACGTTGTTGTCTTGTATCATTAGGGAAGAAATAACAATTCAGGCCTCAAATTCAGCTTTTCTGAAAAGAAATCAAGTCAGTTGTTCATCGACTGCCATACAGTTGGATGGGTGCAAGTTATTTACGTCATTCCTCAGCCTAGATAGGTGTGTAACTGGCTGTTGTTTTTTTGCCAATTGTTTTAGTATGTGTATTCTACAGAATCACAGAACCGTAGGGGCTGGAAGGGACCTCTGGAGATCACCCAGCCCCTGCTAAAGCAGGTTCCCTACAGCAGATTGCGTAGAAAGTGTCCAGATGGGTCTTGAATAGCTCCAAAGGGGGAGACTCCACCACCTCAAAGGGCAGCCTGTTCCAGGGCTCTGTCACTCTCACAGCAAAGAAGTTCTTTTTTGTGGGTGTCAAACTGGGGAATGTGAATTTGTTAGCTGTATGTGTAATTTTGCTCTAAACATGTGCTGAAAGTTTAAAGCAGTAATTCTGCAGGTTGAGCTAGCTGCAGTGCTCAGGAAGACCGGTCTGTTTGCATTGTGCAAGTTGAATGAAATGTAAAAGTAGATTAAATTAGAGAAGCTCTCTGAGGACTTAAGAAACAAGCAGGAAAAACAACTTCACTTTAAAAGTTTGATGTTTACTCGCATCAAGCCATGTTGGACAAGGTGTTGAACTCCTGGTGATTCAAACCTATGAATCCAGCTTTCATATACACAAGGTGGGCTTCTAAAGAGCAAGAACAAAAAATGAAATGGGACACTTGTTTAATGTGAATTCTGGCCCTGAATCTTTACTCCTTATCTAGGGCCCCTTTCTAATGCTTGACAGCCGATTTTTCATAATTAAATCTAAGCTTACTTTTATCTAATCCCTTGCTTCCAGCAGCTGGAGCTTTCATACTGGTCAATACTCTGAGAGAACAGGCATGCAGCTGTAGAGCTCAGCTTTTGATACACATATAACAGCACTACTGCAGTCCTACAGTGTTGTATCTAATGTGTAGGTGATAGCCATATAGAAAACCTCAAATAGGTTCTATCAGTAAACCTCAAATAGGTTCCATCAGTATCACCTTTTTCTTTCCCAAGAATAAATAAGAGTTTCAGGGACTGCTTCATTATTTGGCACAGGTTTTGGTCTAAATCAAAATATTCTAACTGATGTAACTGGAAGTGGAGGCCTATGGATTTGTGTGCATTGATTTTGGCTAAGTGGCATTCTGACCAGATCCTCCTTGACCAACAGGAAGTTTTCCTTTAACCAGACTCTCTCTCTTACCTCCAGGGCTGCAATTCTTGAGGGCTATTAGCAATTAAGACTGAGGCAAAGCAGGCATTCAGAGTCTCTGCCATCTTAGTGTCCCCTGTTACCAAGGCTCTCACCTCATTTAGTAGGGGGCCCACATTTTCCCTAGTCTTCCTTTTACTGTTAGCATACTTAAAAAACCTTTTCTTGTTATCTTTTTACCTTCTTTTCAGGGTTTAATTCCAAGAGGGCCTTAGCCTTCCTCATTGCATTCCTACCGGCCTGATAACATTCCTATATTTTTCCCAGCTGGACAGGCCCTTTTTCCACATTTAGTGGACCTTCTTTTCTTTCAGTTTATCCATGACTTCCTTGCTTATCCCCACAGTCCTCTTGCCACCTTTCCCCAATTTCTTACTCTTAGGGTTTGCTCTCCTGAAGTCCAGGGTAGCATTCCTACTTATTGCTTTGCTTGTTCCACACAAGATCTTGAACTCCACCATCTCCTGCTTGCTGCATTCCAAGCTTTACCCAACCACCATATCTCTGACCAGCCTTTCCATATTAGTAAAAACAAGGTAGCACACCCCTCTTCATCACCTGCGTCAGAAAGTTACTGTCAATGCACTGAAGAAACTGCCTGGACCTTGTGTGCCTGGCCATGTTGCTTATCCAACAAATGTCAGTATGGTTGAAGTCCCCCATGAGAAACATTGCCGAGGATCATGAGGCTACTTCCAGCTGTTTGTAAAAGGCCTCATCCACTTCTTCATCCTGATCAGGTGGCCTGTAGTACACACCCGCTATAGTGTCACCTATGTTAGCCCACCCCTTAACTCTTAACCCACAAGTTCTCCACTTGTTCATCATTCTCCACCAAGTGGAGCTGAATGCATTTTAGTTACTCACTCACATAAAGAGCAACTCCATCCCCTTGTCTAACCAGCCTGTCTTTCCTAAAGAGGACATAGCCATCCAATATCCATCAATATTGTCCCATTAGAAGTGCTTGTGTACTAACCACAATATTCAGATTTGTAAAGATATTAGAAGACATTCTCTGCTGTATTTTGATGATATATTGTAGCGTGTGTGTATTTCAGATTTAGCATCAATTGCTATCCTTTTATCTAGCTTCATGTTCTTATGGGGAAAACTCATAAAGCTGGATTCTTGTTATTGTGTCCTGGGGATACTAGAGAGCAGTGGTCTTTGTTCTGAAAGCACTTTGGGGGGCAGATAAATCACAGTCAAAACCAGCCTGTTTCTTCAACAATTTTTCTTCCATCAAAATGTGCCTAACCCAGCAACACTGACCATTACCACTCGCCTTGAAGCAAACAATTCTGGCCTCAGTACATAACCCACTTCTTGAGTATGGTCATTTCAGAGAGGCTGAATTGTTTGATCAGCAGTGACCCAATAACGTGTATGTGGCAGGTGCAGTAGGGCTCAGTAAACTGATGAAGTATGGACTGCCCTGGTTCAAGAGTCTGAGAGCTGAATTGGAAAGCAAATATAGGATGAGCTAGTCAGAGAGATTATTTTTCCTCATAGGCTATAAGAGTTCCATAAAGCTGTCTGAAATCCTGCCTTGCTAGAAATCCAGTCTTGGGAACTGGATTCTTGTCCCTCCTCCTTCTCTGTAACCATCTGAGAAGAGGATTGGAAGATCTGGACTTGATCCATCGTTTGCATGAAGACAACTGGAAAACTTCCGCCAATGCCAATGGAGGCAGGTGCTGACCCTCGTAAAGCAGTAACCTATGCAGTGCATAATAGTAGAAGCCTATGACAGGCTTATAAATAAATGTATTAATGGAATGTGTTACAGTTGCATTAATAAAATATTATCCAAGGGAAATAATCTGATTAATTCTGAGAGCAAAAAGTGCTTGAGGCTGTCTTTACTTGTCACAGTTTTTGATTATTCACTACTGATGCTGCAGACGAGTCTGGCTCTCAGGCGCCTGCCCCCTGAGAGGAAAGATTGTCCCAGCATCAGGGCACAAGCCAAGGAAATCTGGATTCAAATCCTTCTCTGCCACATTCTTTTCTGTGTCCCTGGGAAGCTGTCAGGGCTGAGATTAATCTTGCTTAATTCCTCCTAAGCAAGAGTTAAAGCTTTGGTGTCATCTGGGTTCCTTCCACACAAAGAGGAAGAGATGAGCACTTCTGGAGGCCAATTTCTGCTGTGCCCTGGTGCTGGTGGGCACAGAGCTGGGTGCAGGAGGCTCTCAGCATCTCCCTATGGCCCCAGCAGCACTGGTGCTTTAAGTCATTTTGAGGCAGTGCTGTTAATCAGCTTGAGAAATAGAAATGCCTTGTCACCAGCCTGGCTAGAATTGGACCTTTTAAATCAAAGCAATCACATCCTTCGGTTTACTGTGATGCTTTTAGTGCTGGCCACCAGAGAGCACCAGATGAGAAATGCATATGGGTGGCAGTCATTTGCGGAGCAGGAGTATCAGAGGTGGAGATTTTGGGTAGCTGCCTGGTTTTTGCCTGGCTGGCAAGGGGAGGTGAACCCCATTGTCAGCTTCTGCCTTGGTTCTAGGCATGCCCCACAGTGCAGCAGTGGATGAGGCCTGAATGAGCCACAGCCTTTGGAGATCCCCTACAAGAGCAGCCCTGGGCCACAGCTGCAGACCACAGAGAGGGGCCCACGGTGGAGCAGGAGGACTGCGGAGGGAGCTGCTGCCTGCAGTGGGGACCTGTGTGGAGCAGTGAAGGAGCAGCTTGATGGAACTGAGCTGCTCAGTGTTATGAACCCACCACAGGGCACGCTGCCACAGGGCCATCCTGCCTCCAGACCCTGGCCCGAAGGGACACTGCAGGTTTTGGGGACTGTATGGTGGGAGAGGCTGCCCCCACCCCTGCCCTGCACTGTCATACTCAGCACAGCTTTAGCACGCAAGACAAGGAGCCCATAGTGTCATCTGTGCCAGGCTCAACAGCCAAATACCTTCTGCAAACAACATCATCGACAAGCCCCAGCTACTACAGGCCCCAGTCATGAAAGGAATTAAGGGCACTTGACCAAATCAGCACAGAGCCAAGCTCTCACCCACCCCCACGGAGGCTTATGGCAGCCCTTTCCTGCCATGTTCCTGCAGAGGCAGAGTACTGTGGTGTGGTGTCACCACCACATAGTCCTCTGACTCACTGCCACAGCCCATCTGGTGTGACCTGGCCTGTTCCTCATGTCGACTTGTTTTGAAAGTTTGGGAAAGTTTGTTTTACTTTTAATTTTTCATTTTCACGCAGTTCATTCCATCTGGGCCTGAAAGTCAAAGCATGCAAAGATGTCGCAATAACAGCTGTGCTTGTGAGCTCTCTGTCCCAACTGATAATTAAATGCAGAATATCTCAAGGAGAACTCATATCTAAAGAAGACAAGACCAGCTGTTTAAAAAAAAAAGAAAAAAAATATTGAAATAAACCCCTGAATCTATCAGGGTCTGTGCAAACTTGAGTCAGTTCTGCTGAAGTAAAGGATCCAGGATCCAGTTGGGTCATAGAGAATATTGCTCACTTTTTAAATCTACTGGTGCTTCACTCTTGCAGGAACTTGAGGCTGCATTAAGCAGCTATTGGCAGTGGCACCAGTGCCTGCAACCCTGGCTGTCATTCCCAGCAAGTATAGTTTGCAAAGACCAGTTCCAGATTCTAGCCACTTGATTATAGATCATGCCTCTTGTGTGTCTCTCTGGTTTGCAGTGTATGGGATGCTGGGTAAAGTGGGAGCAGAGAAGCTGAACCAAATTACTGTTTATTTTTCTTGTTTGATTCCAACTTTTGTTGGTTTTAATTTGCCTACAGGCTGCAGCACAGAGAGCAGCAGTACCTGTTCACCCCAAGTTTAACTAAGTATGGTGCAATTGATCTTGGAGCAGCAGTGAAAGACAGTCCATAGCAGTCACTTTGTTTTGGTGTGTTTCCTTAAAGATGGTACAGTTCTGTTGGATTCATGTCTCGCCTTTGATTTCCTTTGTGTTTCTGGGTTAACTCTGGAGAACCTCCGAAGGTCTCAATTGGGCTGAGACTTGTCTCTTGCAAGACTACCTGGTTTTCCTGTGGGGTACCACCTCTGTCTTTCAGCTGAAGAGCAGTGGCTTGGGTTTGGTGCAGCCATCCTGAGATCCAGGCAAGATATCAGGCTGACAGGGAGACACAGACTCCCCAGGACACGCCACCAGGTAGCAGCCACCAGAATGTCTTCTGGCAGCAGGAGGACACCAAAATGTGTTCAGTTACAGGTCTTTTCTCTCTTTCAGCCTCTCAGATCTTGACCTATTAGAATCATAACATAGTTTGAGTTGGAAAGGACACTTAAAGGCCATCTGCTCTGCAGTGAATGGGAGCACCAACAACTCGATCGGGGTGCACAGATCCCTCTCCAGAATGACCTGGCATGTCTCCAGGGATGGGGTATCCGTCAATAAAAAATTCATTTATTTCTTCAGGTTTATGAAGATGGGAAGAGGATGGGAAAGGGAGGACTGGCAAACACTTGTTGCCAGGGGTCGGGAAGGTCTTTGAAAGGAACACCACACATCAGTGCTTCAGCAGAAGGTGCAGTATTGTACCTGTACTTAAGCTCTTGGAGAAGCGTATTTCATAAATCAAGAAACAGCTTCATTAAAAAGAAAAAGGTTTGGAGGTAATGTGCAAACGTGTAGTTTGTGGCCATTTACCTTAGTATTAAAATGCTTAGCATTAGAAATAAAAGTTCCTGGCCTTTGTACTTGCGAAGCAAATTTTGAAAAATGCAGATCAAGTGTAAACCGCCACTGTGTTTTCTTCCCAGGTCTGCAGAAGTCTTGAAACCACAATTTTGAGAGAGGCAATTAACTCCTTAACCTAAAGATGTGCATTGACATGGAGCACTGTTAACAGTTCCCTTGCTAATTGCTTCTGTGGTCTTAATCAGCTGACACACACATTCCTCTACTCCAGACAGCTTCTCAGACAGCCAGAAGTAACGGCCCTCCCCTAACGCAAGCCCTACAACATGTCCTTAATACTTTCCACGTTGCACGTTTTCTTAATATACAAAGCTGTGGTGTATAGAATTTGTGGGGGCAGTACAAAAGCAATGCAAAAACAAATAATGCTGAATCTACCATGCTTACTTTATTACTCTGGTTTGTATTTTATTCCTTTTTTTTTTTTTTTTTTTTCTTTTTTTTTTGAGTAAGCTGCGGATGAATTCCCCAGCTCTTATGAGAGACCTCTGCAGAACTTAGAGGATTTGATGGAAAATTTAGTTCTAGTTAAGAACCCTCTCAAGATAGAGGGCAAAATTCCCCTTTTGTTTATAAACTGTGGGTGACAGGAGGCTTTCACAAGAGATTCAATCGGGCCTTCATTATCGCCAATAACTTCTCCTCCTCAGCAGGGCTCCATGTGGTCAGGGATCTCTAGACCTGACGTAGTTCCCCTTTCCAATGCTTAGCTTCTGGCTTCCTGGCTTCACTAAGGAAGTAGGTCCCATGGTCACAGATGATATCCTGTACCTGTGTTATCACTCCAGGAAGAAGTTTGCTCCGACAACAAGTTCTCTATGGCTTGGATGTTGCCATTAACCAACCCCTCAGGGTCTTCGCTGCTGAGGCTGGAGGATAATTGGCATTTTTCATGGTGCATAGGGATTTAATAGAGAAGTAGCTGCTGCCACAAATGCTAGCCTAGCTTTCAGCACCAATGCTGATGATTGGTGTGTAATGTCAGCTGAAAAGGAGAGGCCATAACTTTCCAGGGGAAAAAAAAAGGGCAAAGTGGGCATGAGTGAGAAATATACTGCACACTGCTTAATCCTCCTTGATTTAGTGGTGGCTGGAGGATCGGGAAAGCTATTCCCTGTATCTAAATCTAAATAAAAGATCATTGATACTGTTTCTTCTAAAAATGCAAGCCACAACTGTTTAAAAACAGTAGAAAAAAAGCCAGTTGATGAAATTATGAATAATTTCAAAGTACGATTCAAAAAATAATACATACATTTGATCTAATTGTCCCAGAAGTAACCTACAACTCCTTTGTGCTTTCCTTTTGCCTGTTCAAGTATGAGACATCTTAAAAAGACTTGAATTTGAGAGACATTAAACTTCGAAAACGAAAAGTTGAGGTTGTTTTTCTTTTGTTCACGTGGATAGATTTGGAGGTTTAAGGTTAGAAGTCAGGGCTTTCAGCTCTTCAGCAGGCTCATGGCTATTTCCTTTATTTCAGCTATTGGCACATGCCCATCTTAATCCAGCACCTGCCCTCAGCCCCTTGTTGCTCTTGATTTAGATA
The DNA here is from genome assembly GCF_026119805.1 of Tympanuchus pallidicinctus. Classification (NCBI taxonomy): domain Eukaryota; kingdom Metazoa; phylum Chordata; class Aves; order Galliformes; family Phasianidae; genus Tympanuchus; species Tympanuchus pallidicinctus. The sequence goes on from NW_026294659.1 coordinate 998,893, forward strand.
TCCCAAAAGGTCACTAGTGATTTTAAAAAGCTGTCTTTTCCACAGTCATACATATTGAAAGGATAAGACAGGGAAGGTTTAGGTTAGATATTAGGAGGAAGTTTTTCACACAGAGGGTGGTGATGCACTGGAACAGGTTGCCCAAGGAGGTTGTGGATGCCCCATCCCTGGAGGCATTCAAGGCCAGGCTGGATGTGGCTCTGGGCAGCCTGGTCTGGTGGTTGGCGACCCTGCACATAGCAGGGGGATTGAAACTCGATGATCATCATGGTCCTTTTCAACCCAGGCCATTCTATGATTCTATAATATGATTCACTGAAGCTTGGTTGATGGTGTATTTCAGTTATATCACAACTGAGACTAAGAGGAAAAAGGTTTTCAGTAAGCACTCAGATAGCACTGTGTCTGAATTCATAGACTCATACTTGGGCAGTTTGAAATGTCAGACTGCATCCAATTTGCCTTTACTTCTATGTCCCTTGTGTCTGTTCTGCCCGGACAGAAACAAAGCTCACATCTGCATTCCTCTGCCTCCCAGTGCTGCCACACAGACCTGTGCTGCCAGCTGTGCCCTGCAGCAGAATGATGAGCCAGGATGTGTGCACATGCTTGGAGCAACACCAGGCTCTCACAGCAGGGCTGACCTTGCTGCCTATTGTGTTCTAGCAGAGCTCGAGAGAGACAGTGTGCGCAGCTTGCTGTGAGGGCAGGTGTCACCGATGCTGTGTGGTTGTCTACCAAAAGCCATCTCAGGAGCTGAATGGTACCATGGGGACCAGCTGAGTGACCTCTGACAGTGGTGCAGCCCTCTGCATTGCTGTCTTTTTGTTTGACTAACTCTTTGATCTCCCCAATTAACACTGAATTGTCTTGTTTGACTGTTTCACTTCTCACAGGCTTCATTTTTTTCCCCACCTTCCTCAGATTAGCCACCTCCTAGAAAGTTTAACTGTATTTTGGGTGCAAGGCTGGTCTGACTTCTTTCTGTCTATCTTCTTCAATAACTGCCTCTCCCACAGCAGGACGTCATTCCCAAAGAGAGACATGAGCCCTGAGATTGTGGGACCAGGTAACACAACTAACTATGCCAGCAGCAACAGTCCTCTTTAAAAACACACTCGCTTCTACAAATCTTCATTTTGTCAGGAGTCACTCAGCATCTCTGAATTCAAGTTCATGCTCTGAAACCAAGAAATTTGGCAGACTGTGAAGATCTGGGAGGGAAAGAGCAAGGAGGCCACAAGGATTAAACGCAAAGGAGATGGAGAGAGAATGTCTGAGGTAAAATTTCTTACGTGCTTATGATCCCAGTGGGCAGCTCCATTTGTGAAGGAGTATTATAGTTAACACTGTTTTGTGATTCTCTTTGGCAGCCAGGTGCCCACAAAGGGACAAGTGCCTGGGGCTTCCCACTGAGGGGTGAGGATGGTGGCCATGTCACAGGATGAAGGCTCACCAGTTTCACCACCTTGATGCTCTTGTTTCATCTGGGCAAAATGCACTTGTGGCTTTGAAGGAAACGAGAGATATTTATTCCCAGAAACAGTCTTGGCTGCATCATTTCTTGCTGGAAGATGTCATTCAGCAAGATCAACATTACCAAGATAATTGGTTCCCCTTTCTTTAAGCATGCTGCCCTGTACGATGAGAATGATGGAGGCATTCTACTGCCAGGTTGTTGAGTCACAAAGATGCAAGAAACTCAAAACAGATAAATTACAGAGGAGTTTAAGATGTCTAGTTTTGTACCTTTTTAAAACAGACCTTTAATTGGAAGAATATTCCAAACTGGGATTCTGTGGGTATCCTCCATCTCAACATTTGGCACTCAGGTAGAGTTCAGTGTTCAAAGTTCAAGGAATAGCTTTGGACTTGGGTTTATCTGTAGGCATACTGTCAGCAGTGGTTGATTTTTGTGACACCCGTAGCCTCTGCTGTTGTGTGAAGCACATGGGCCTATACTGTCCTTAAGTGAAGCTGGCAGCTCAGGCAGCCAAGTGCTGTTCACAGCGCCAGCTCCAATCAACCTCTCCTGCTTCCCTGAGGGCAGCCCCATTTTCAAAAGCCAACCTCCCCAGTATGCATGGGAGTGCAAGGCACAGACTACTGTTCTGGGGCTGATATTCTCCTCCTCTGCCTTCTGCTTCTTCTCAGCTCCTTTACCAGAGGAGAAACGTGGGGCTGGACTGTCTCAGCCAAACAACTCAGCAGTGCTTGTTGAGTGTTAGTTGAGCAAAACTTGACAGATTTATGAATATCCACAGAGATGCTCAGATTTGACTTTAAATGAGATTTCCACACTTTTACAGAGTCAGAGGTGGGGGGAGGAACTCACATCCAGCCCATCTCTCTGCCATCACTGGTTAGTTTGCACTGCATGTCCTCCAGGAACAACACAGTACAAGTTGTCCTAATTGAGATTCAAGGTGAAACTTCCTAGCGTGCACAAGGAGATGCTGCTGCTTTCACAGTACAATGGCAGTACAGAGCTAGGCTCACCAGCATCTGACATCTCATGTGCTGCACAGCCATGTCCACCTTTTCTGGTGGAAACATCAGGCTGCCCCCGGGCTTATTCCTGGATGAGAAATAGCAGTTCATAAAGTACTGCAAAGATATGGGAAATATATGCAGCCATCCCTACACGCTTGGGCCTGAAAAATGGGAAAGCACCGTGCTCGGAGCAAAGTATGGCAGCTACCTGGGAAACCTTAGCATTTTTAATGAGCGCCATGAAGAGTTTTATTATCATGCAAAGGAATAGAATCATTTTCTCAAAAAAATCTCTTTAGTCAGAAACCAAGACCTAGCACGGAGAGACAGTTCAGCTGTCTCCATCTATCATTTCATGAGACATATAGCAAGAACAAGTACAACCCCACGTTGCCTTTCATATTAGAAGAGCATTCCCATTAATAACAGGTTTGTCTTTATAATGTGTTTGCTGGCATTAAATAATTTGAGCTCAGTGGTTCTTATGAGACATTTTAGAGGCAGCAGTCAGCAGTGATCCCCACTGGCTCCTTTCTTTGCCCTCCCATCCTCAGCTGAAGAATGTTGCTGCCATCAAACTTGTTCCTGTTGCATTTTCTCCTGCGTTTCCATCCATGCTCTGCTTTTGTTTTGAAAGCTTCCTTCCTTATATACTTATTACATTATTAAACCAAGGTGGCCAATGAATGCATATTTTTTTATTTTTCCTTCACTTTTATAGCGTACCCATGAAAACATGAATCCCTTACTGCAGAATTATAATACCAATCACAATACCGGTACAGTTAGTTTTTTTCCATCTTTTTTCCTCCAGAGTTATGAGGCTTCCAAGCCGGCTCCTCTCTTGAGGCTGCTGAGTCCTCGTGATGGTGGTCTGACACAAAATACTTGCCATGAGAGCGCGCAGACACTTTCCCCTGAGAAAGCTGAGAAGCAACTTGGCTGTTGTGACACTGTTGCCATCTGAACTTCTCCTGCTAATGGTTATGAGTGAGCAGAACTAGTAACTACCTCTTCTCCATCACCACAATCTCCCTGTCTCCCTGGCTGTCCTTGCTCCAGCTCTGATTGCAGGATAAGCCAATTTGTCCCAATGAAACAGCAGAGCCAGGATTTATTCATTCTTCTCAAAGTGTTGTGTGAAACCATACCCCAAAGCTAGAAGTACAGCTGTGCAGTAAGCTATATCTGGGCACAATTCTCACTTAGCAGGGCATACACAGCCTTTCATTTCTTAAAATTAGAAGTATAGATTCCAGAGGGTATGAAAAAACATATCAGCAGTGAATCTGGAACCATCTGCATTTGGACAGCTGCTAGCTTGTGTGATCTCTAAGAACCTGTTAAAGCGTGTCCAGAGGAAGGCCTCAAAAATGATCCAAAGGATGGAACACCTCCCCTGGGAAGTCAGGCTGTGAGAGCTGGGGCTGTTCAGCCTGGAGAAGAGAAGGCTCTGAGGTTACCTGATAGCACCATTTCAGTATCTAAAGGGGGGCTATAAGAAAGAGGGGGACAGACTCTTTATCAGGGTCTGTGGTGACAGGACAAGAGGAAGTGGTTTCAAACTAAAAGAGGAGAGATTTAGATTGGATACAAGGAAGAAGTTTTTACAATAAGGGCAGTGATACACCTGCACAGGTTGGAGAGGTGGATGCCCCATCCCTGGAGATACTCAAGGTCAAGCTGGCTGGGCCTCTGAGCACCCTGATGTGGCTGTAGGTGTTCCTGTTCATTTCAGTGGAGTTGCACCAGATGATCTTTAAGGGACCTTTCCAATTCAAACCATTCTACCGTTCTTTGCCTGACTTTTGAGTCATTTCTCACCAGCGCTCTTGTTAGCCTGCATGTTAGTGGGAGAGCCTGGGCAGTTGCACCAAGATGATCATCACCTTGCCAGCTGCCTTGCCGCTCCCCTACTGGTTTGTTGTCCAGTTTTGGATAACTTAGTCCATTCAGGTCTCCTGCATCCACACCTATGAAGCTGCAACCTCCTGTGCACCAGTATGCTCCATGAGATACTTTCTATAGCAGACCGAGCATAGTGCAGATGGACAGTGTTTAAGAGGAAGATATTCCAGCCATTTTTCGGCTTGCTCCTGTTGTCTCTTACATACATCCTTAATTCTCTGCACCTCAACTTACATGGGGACCATCACCCACCGCTTGTCTGTATGGTGGCATGAGACAGCAATCATTAGTGTTCACAAAGTACTCAGACATCTGGATAAAAGAGAGATACAAATGTTCAGTTTCTTTATTTGAAGATCCAGATCAAAGACCCAAGAGCAGCCTTGTTTTACCCCTGTAGGTACACCTGAAAGAAACGTCCAAGTAGAGCTCAAATAGTAAAAACAAATGACGATAAGAACAACAAGGAAGGCATGAAGAAAATGTTCACAGCTGTTCAGCTGGAACACAATGAAACAAGGAAGACCAAAAACAACCACAGTTGGCTTTTTCTGTTGTTGTTTTTTTTTTTTTTTTTGAGAGACAGAGGGAGGCATTTTTTTCTCTGACACCCTTTACCCTCTTGTTACAGAGACTTTTAAAACAAAATAAACACCCCCCAGGATATATAACAAGGAAAGAGAAAAGAAAGCTTTTTTCCTCTCTGCAACAACTACAGCCTTAGGAAGAAGGAGGTTCTGCGTAAGAAGTCAACGACTGAATAATAAATTCCTAATAGATGAGGAAGCGTCCAGGCACAGCTCTCTGCCTCTATCTCTACTACTCTGACAGCCGTCAGAACTTATTAGGCCTAAAGCCACTGAGAAATTTCCTGCTTCCCAGCAGCATACTGTAGTCTTCATGCCACAGTGTCTCAGGTAAGCTCTTTCACATGGTATTACGCACTCACTGACATATTTTATATCTCCCTTCTGGTTAGTATGCACTTATATTCCTGCAAGGTTAAGAAGGGCATTCAGCTATTGAGAACAGAAAGGATTCAGAAAGGTAGGACGTGTTCATCCAGGGATGGGTGAGAGGCAGCATGAGCCCTTCTGGGGGGCCCAGGGTGACAGGTGAGGCTGCACCACAACTTCCGAACATAGGAGACCATCCCTCTGGGCTTGAGATGCAACCCAGACATGGGAGAAGCCCTCATTTTCTTTCTCTGGCACCATCCATCAGTGTGACACGAGTTTCATCATTGGTCTGTCTCAAGACAGATGTGGTGAGCTGCTGCCTTAAACTGGTCACCTAAGGAGAGTGGAGAAGAGATGGCAGCTTCTGGTCATGTGGGATTGGATGGGTAAGTCAGAGCTGGGTGACATAAAAAAGGGGTTTTCCATTAGAACATCAGTGGGATGGCATCTAGCCTTAGAACAAACCTATGTCAGCCTATTCCATTTCTTACAATGGAAACCCCAAAAGGCTTTTTCTGAATGGGTCTGGGAGGATGCATTAAAAAGCTTTACAGTACAGTGAAACATAAAGGCAGGCAGGTAAACAGAAGTGAAAGGGAGAGGTCAGGAAATGTAATTTAATCATTCAGCAAATGCAGAAAACTTGTTTTGATTAAGTTTATGAGGAAAGACATTAAGAAAAGGAAGAAAAGAGACCACCAACATAGAAACACAAGCCGAGCTAATGGAAAGAAATGAATCTTTATTATTTTAGCAAACATTGGTGGAGAAGGGATTGAAGCAACCATCTGAATACAAACTTCCCTGTTTAGGAAACTGATCAAGCTCCAAATTTCCCTGCCAGCCTCCGTTCTTCTGAAGGGCCAACCCAAAACCCCGGAGATTAACACTGGGAACATGAAGAAAATCAGGAGTAGATCCAGCTCTGTGTGGCTTTGGCTTTTTTCCCAGCAGACACAGTGAAAGAGGGGAGAAATCAAACCTATGGAGGCTGGAAAGGCTTGAAACACCAGTGGGGCTCCTCTCATCTGGCCGTAGCCATTTGAAAGGGAGGTGTAGAACTCAGCCTGACTGGCTAGGCTCTCTCTTTTGTGTCTGGAGCTACAAATGCCTCAAAAGGATGATTCACCCTCAACAACTTGGGGCACATTTATGCTATCAAATCACTTTCCAATTTGCTATCTGGCCTCAGTCCACACATCTCCCACACTGTCTGAACAGTAATCCATTCTGAGACCCCCCTCTGTACTATGAGTTTCGTGAGGAATGCTAGCCACGGCTGATAGGACAGTTGGCTCCAGCATCTGCAGAAACAGTCCCCTGTCCTGGTCATGAAAGACCTTAAATACCTCTGCACACTTCCTAGGCCTGCAGTATCTAGCTAGCCTTAGCATTCCATCATAAGAGCCTTGACTTGACAGCACAACATTAATCTCTCCATGTAAAAGGGGTACCTGGGCCAAGATGTCATGTGTTGCCTGGTGCAGAGGTGGCAGACTGCCCCAGAGGATCCTTGCACTGCATGCTGAGTGGCTGCACCACTTTTCCTGGAGGATACAGCTTCTTCCCTGAGCACATATGCTTTCAGCAGTATGAGCATTGCCTATGCATCCTTTATTAGCTTCTCTTGAATTGTCCTTTTACCTGACTATTTTCACAAATGACTGAGAGAGGTTGGATGGCTCCTGTAGAGCAGACCCCCTACCTACTGATGGTGAACATTAGGTGATACCATTCATACCCAAAACAAGTCATAAAACCACAGAATCATGGAATCACAGAATGGCTCAAGTTGGAAGGGACCTCAAAGCCCACCCAGCCCCAACCCCTGCCATGGGCAGGGCTACCCTCCACCAGCTCAGCTGCTCAGGGCCCCATCCAACCTGGCCTTGAATGCCTCCAGGAATGGGGCATCACAGCTTCTCCGGGCAGCTGTGCCAGCTCCTCACTGCCCTCTGGGTGAAGATTTTCCCCTTAATCTCTAATCTAATTTTCTTCTCTTTTGCTTTAAAACCACTCCCCCTTTTCCTATCACTGCGAACAGTCAGATCCCTTGTGTTTAAAAGCTTCTTTTAAATACTAGAAGGCTGCAATGAGACTCCCTGGAATATTCACTTCCCCACACTGAACAAACCCAGCTCCCTCAGCCTGTCTTCTCAGCCAGCCCTCTGATCATCTCTGTGGTCCTCCTCTGGACCTGGTCCAACATCTCCATATCTTTCCTGTGCGGGGGGCCTCAGACCTGGACACAGTACTCCAAGCAGGGCTCATCCATGAGCAGTCACACACCATTGCAGTGCTCTTTAACAATGTATTATTTCAGTAATTCTCTATATACCTTTACCTTTGAAACTAACAGCACCTGTAAGAAGTCTGTTCTTGGTACTGCAATAAGCCCACTGTTTCAACTGCAGAAATTCTCCTATAGAGGAACAAGTACTAGCTGGGATTTCAGACATTGCTGAAAGACAGGTGTGCTTTTTAAGAATTTTACCCAATTAACTCCTTTTGCAAGCAATAGCATCAATATCTACTGATGAAGAAGCATAGGGAATGAACTGGAGGGAGAATGAAAAGAGAGCTGATTGATTTGTCATTCTTCTAATTTAAAGCTGCTTTTTTATTTTTGGAATGCTGGAGTCCTACCAGAGAGTGGTAAATTGCAAGTGTATTGGCAGGAGGGAAAACACCCTCTAAGAGTTTCCTGTGCCATACAAAACTAAATAGGCCATGTCTATAGGAGGGGAAGGGTGTCCCTCGCAATGTGCACTGCTGTTGAGTCACTGAGCACCAGGCCTTGTCATGTGTGGTGCACATCAAAACTCAAGGAACTGCAGTATTTCCATTGGGGATTCCTCATACCCAGTTTGCCTGGATTTTTGAACACAGTTCAGTGGAAAGTAAGAAGAGCTCACTGAGAAAACTGTTGTAATATGAAATAAATTCCAGACACAAATATACATCTCCCCTCCCCCCCAGCAAGCCGATCCCTCTTTGCTACTTCCCCATCCTTCTGTATCAGAAAGAATGTTACATATAATGGAAAATAAGGTAGCATAATTAAGACTGTTCCCATGCTCAGCATACTATTCAAAAAGTTATGTGGGAATAATTTAATGTAAAACATGAAATACAAGTGCTCTCCATAATTACCTACATTTCTACAGTTGTCCCAGAGTAAATCTAGCAAGCATAAGGTAGCTTCCACTTCCCCAGCTGAAAATGAACTTCCTCATTTTAACTATAGGGAAAGAAGTGGGCCCCAAAAGCCATAGTTATGGCACTAATCTCCTTCTGTCATATAGCTCTGCACATAGCTTTGCTGCCATGAACTGAGGGGTGGTAATAGACATGCTCCTTTCCTGGGAGAAAGCAGGACCAGTACCAGCAAAATATTATTGGGGTCATTATCATTTTTAATATCTGTTTTCAAATGAGAGAGTTATTGAAAAAGAGCATGTTATACTAGTTAAAACTAGTTAAAAAAAAAGTAATTTTTTTACTTTAAAAAAAGGCACGTCTTTGAATTGGTATTTTTCACATATTTCTCCACATTTATTTCCCTCTCAACTTCTATGCCCTTCTAGTTGTGGTACCTTTCACTAAGGAGCATGTGAATAGTTTTTGTAGGGCACCTGCTCTATCCTTATAACAGACACCAAAAAGAGCTTACTGCCTATATGCAAGATCAAGAACAATCTCCTCTGGCTTACAAGTCCTGACAGTACTCCAATCAGTTTCTCTGCCATGCTCCCAAACTTCTGTTCTGGGTGGTAGCCAAAGATGGAAGAGACACATTTCTTCTTACACGTTTATTGTTCTCCTTCAAATGAATATGAAGGAAAATGAATAGATCATTCATGAGATCTGATAAGTTGTCTGTAAGCAGGATATAGACGATCTCTGAATGAAAAAAAACCTGATAAAATACAATAACAAATTCTCTTTTATAGTATCAATATGTTCTTCCTACCAACATTGAAGCAGATGGATTTCCTTCCCTTCCCTTCCCTTCCCTTCCCTTCCCTTCCCTTCCCTTCCCTTCCCTTCCCTTCCCTTCCCTTTTTCTTTTTTGTTTTCTTTTCTTTTTGGGAGCCAGAAGAGAGATCTCTAAAATAAAAATAATGTGAAAACACATCTGATAGTCATCACCTGGGGAGCCTTATTGGCAACTCTGGTGGGACAAAACTGAAATCTCTTTTATGGTCTTGGCACTGTTCGGTCTGAGAAAAAAATAAATATGACTGATATACCCAATTATACAGATCACATTTCAAGTAATAGCCAAAGTGTGAATAGTCCCACAGTACCTATCTAACTCATGAATGAGAAAATAACTGAACTGCAAAAATAAAACTAGGGATTTCCAGATTCTTTGCCCAAATCTGTTTGACAGTTCAGAGAAAGTGTTGGGTTCAATTGTTAATTCATGATGCAGTCTTCAAGTGCAGCACTTCTGAGGGTGGCCTGGAGTGCTGATTACTGATTTTCGTGACAGTGTTTTCACTGTTCAGTGATTTGATCTGTTATAATTTTTGGACTAATCTCTCATTCTTTATATCTTCAAGTGGTGTCTCTGAGTTAGGAATTCCTCACATACGAATATCGAAATATCGAAATATAAAAATAGAGATGGCCACGAGATAAGGAGCAGATAAAGGGCTCATGAAGATGTACTGTCAGTGGTATACACCTCTGTGATAGGGATCTAGTTAACATAAGCATCTACTTTGCATTTACCTTTTTGGCATCTAATGAAATACTCTTCTTTGAAGTAACCACCTCATTTCCCTAGCGAGATGTATATGCCTTTGAAGGCTTCCCAATAAGGTACACTCTACAGAACAGAAGAGCTCCTATTTCTCTCCATCAGGTGAATAGGAAACTTCAGCATTGAAGGTGGGAATCACCTATCTTACATTTACTCCTACAACACATCACTGTCTAGTTTGGCTGCAACCTACAGCCAGTGCAAATGGATGGGAAATTCCAGAGAATAATACTCATCTGCTCTCTGAGACGCTTTTATGACAATAGGTGGAGCCTTCCTTGGAGATGTCTCTCAATCCACACTGACCAGGAGCCTAAAACCATTTTAGCAACCACTTGAAAGGAGTCAAAATCAGGCAAAAGTCAAGAGTTTTCATCTACACAGCCTACATTTCTCCCTAGGCATTCACTGAAGTAACGGCGTGTTTGGATATTGCATGAATGTGCAGACATGCAAAACTTTGGTAAATGCAGCATTGGTTTTAAACGTGTTAAAATTCAGATGTAGAAGGGAACATACTGATACCTTAATACTCAAATGCAGTAGGATCTACTTGATTTTCTTTCACAGCCAGGAAGATTAAAATATTCAAAAGCATTAATGGAAATAAAGGGAGTGAGCATCACTGTATTTTATGAATATAGCTGTCTACTTAAATGCTTGTTTATGTATTTATAGGGCAAGGAACAGCAAAATACACACAGACTCTCATACACACTCAGTCATATATACTCATATTGCTGAAGTTACATAGCAAGTCTGGAGATTATACTAGAAATAGAACCCAGATCTCCTGACGCAAAACCTTTTGCTGTAACCATTAGAGAATAGGCGCCCCTAGCCTTAAAGGCTGTCAGATTAAAATGTAAGAGGGAAAGAATCAGAAACTTCAAATCAAAGCATGAAATTGAAAATCTGTCAGGATCCGTAAAATGAAAATTCTCTCCAAAGGAAAATTCTGATGCGGTCACATTTTCTCACAAAATTGGAGCTGGAAACAAGGCCATTCCGAGGGGGGGGGGGGGGGGGGGGGGGGGGGGGTGGAGAAGAAAGACACAGAGAGAGAGAGAAAGGAGAAAAAGGAAGAATAAAAAAACCACACTCAGCATCAGCCACTTCAGTAAGAGAGTCTGAAGGGTTTTGACAAGTACTGTGTCTAAGCCAAAAAACCCCAGGGCTAGATCTTCTGCAAAAATCAGAAATCTTAAAGGGACACTGTCAAAATGAGCAGACCAAACATTTGAGCTACTTTAAACTCAGAGTAATATAAAGTTCTCACTTTTCTTTATTAAAAAGAACAGCTGAAAGATATTTTTGAAGAGTATGGTAACAGAGTTTGCATATTTATTTTGCAGCTAAGGACAACAGGCTTTACATTTTTTTGCTGGATTTTAAACGTTATGCTATAGGTTGAATGATTAATTTCTAATTAAAAAGTATGTATTCTCTTTCCTTTGCTTGTACAAAAAAAGCTGTGGATGAAATCCAGTGGAAAAAAAAAAAAGTGAGTTAAAATGGGACAAAGAGAGGGGGCAGGGGAAAAAGTGTTTATTTTTAAGTGCAGCATGGCATCATTCTGTTATATGAATCTGGCACAAACTGATGTTCTGAAGCTAAGAGAAGATACAGCTTCTTTGAATTCAACAGGATATCTGAGCACTCTGCAAACTCCTTGGGAAATCAGGCCACATAACTTCAGCTTTCCAAAACTTAAGCCTGCAACAGTTTCTTCACAAGACTTGTTTGTCATGGGTGGTTATTCCATCTGGATTAAAAGGATTCTTCATTGTCGTTGAGGTAGCGTATGTGCAGAGATTAGCAGGTAGGTATGTACCTCAGATAGCACAGCTGTAATCCATCTCGCTTAAGATGAAGCCTAAGCCAGTCACACCTGGCTCCACTTAACGGAGAAAACAGGTGTTCTTGGGCACAGTTCATCACTCCCACACTCAGTAAACTGTAAACTAAAGCACAGCAGCTTAGGAGCGTGTGTATGCAGTATAGAGAGTGGTAGGAAGCTGTGGTGGACATCGCTGACTTGCATTAATGGAGGACTGATTCTTGAGCTTTGTCTCACACAGAAACGTTGCTTTCAGCTTTCACATTCAGACTTCTTAGCCTCTTTTCAGAGAAGTGCCCAGAGATCTTTCTACAAAGCTCAAGAAGGGTTCAGGACTTTCTATCGATAGTAGTTTGTTTGCCTGATAGATAGTTTAATCATGAAATGAGCTTATTAAGGGTGTGGGAATCTCTCCTGTGCTGGGGAGATTGGGACATAAAGGTATTATTAGGTCACTCAATGAGAAGGTAGTTCTAACAGAAGATCTCAAGCTGGAAACTGTTTCACTTTGCATGTAATCATTAAGTATTAATGGCTGAGAAAAAGAAAGTGATGAAAAAAATAACCTTCTTGCTATGGAGAGGGTAGAATGTAAAACTTGCAGATGCTTTTGGTAACAAGGCCTGAATCCTGTTTTTTCCGGTTAAATGAGCTTCAAATTTTCTGTGGTGAGAAGAGCTACTTTCCTCTTCATGGTCTATTACAAGGTAGGAATGAGTTCAGATCCTTCAGGCTGTCAGAATGCAGAACTGAATGTAGATTCCAGTATTTTGGGAGTAGTCCTCAAAAGGTGATGCTTTGCTGTAATGCTTAAACTGTGGTGAAAACACTGTCACTTTAAGCAGCACCAAGTGTCTGATCTTGGGGCAGATTGAATCCCACAAATTTTCTTAGGGCGTGTTAAAAGCATGCTTGCTAGGCTAAGGTACTTTGGTAATACAGCATGGGAAGACAGTGTGTGAGATGTTCAGTTCTGACAAGAGATGTAAGGCTGGGCATAAGTGAATGCAGATTTAAACTGAGAGAGGAATGGCAACATGTATATTTCTATAGAGTTATGTTCAAGGACTTAAGGATGTACGTATTTTTTGAGGTAAGCATGTCCCTTTGCTGGTTTGCTCCCTAGTTCCTGTAGGAATTCTTCTTAGGAATCAATTGGTACATAAGAAAGAAGGTCTGACCCAAGGTACTGTGATTCAGTGGGCTGCCTGGCAGGTCCATATGTTATTGTTTTTAATCACAGTAGTGTGGTATGAGTGATGAACAGCAGCTCAGGAAAACAGCGTTCTGCTTGTGCACAAAGACATAAACACTGACAGATCTGACATTTAATTGCATGCATTGTGTAAAACCAGGAGACAGCACTAATCTCTCATTAATCTCCTTTCTTAAAGTATGCATAAAGATCATTGTGTCTCTGCTAGAGGTTGTTTCCCCCTGCAGAACCTAATCCCGTAGCTAGCTGCCCCCATTCAAATGGACCCTCTAGCAGAACCTGAGGTTGAGCCAGCTTTTCAGGCAGCAGAAACAAATTTAGTACTTCTTGATAAGAATAATTTGGTTTCTTACCCAGTGCTGAAGATGCCTCTATCATCCATTTCTACCTCATAACTGGAAGGCAAATGTCCAGATCTCGTGCTCAAAGTAACTGTTCATATTCTTTGCCCACTCACGACCCTCAGTTAAATCTGTGGGGAAGAGCAATTCAGCTATTGTTAGCATTGCTTGCTTTTCTAAAGTCTTTAGGTCAAGAATTCTCACATATCTGTGGTATATGTTTGAACGTACTTTTAACAGCTTGTTTGTGGTGAGGATTTCTTTGCTCTGTGAGTATTTGAGGGCAGAGATGTGTCAGTCTTAGTCCATGCCACAGGTTCACTTCCCCACCTGAGTGACCTCCACATTTAGAGATAACCATGAATTCTACCTTCAGTGACTTGGTTTCCTCTGCGAGCAGTAAATGGCTTGCTATTGACCTGAATTTTCCCACATGTGACCTCATCTGTAGAGACATGGATCAAGACAGCTAGCAATCTGCATAATGTAACACAAAGATGTTTCTGAGGGAACTGGAATTGTTCAGTCTGAAGAAGAGGAGCCTTAGGGGAGATCATATTGTTCTCTACAACTACCTGAAAGGAGGTTGTGGTGAGATGAGTGTTGGCCTCTTTTCCTGGGTAACAGCAATAGGACGAGAGGGAATGGCCTCAAGTCGTACTGAGGATGTTCATATTTAACATTAAGAAAAATTACCTCTCAGAAAGAGTGGCACAGGCTGCCCAGGGAGGTGGTGGGGTCACTGCCCTGGAGGTGTTCAAGAACCGTGTAGATGTGGCAGTGAGGGGCATGGTTTAGTAGTATACTGGTGATGGGTAGGTGGTTGGACTAGGTGATCTTAGCGGTCTTTTCCATTCTTACTGATTCTATGATTTTCTGTGATTCTTTGTGATGAAAAACATCAAAAAAGGACAATAAGTATATAGCTGGGCCTAAAGCTAGTGATTGAAAAGAAACCAGGATTTCCTAAAGCTTGACGTATTAGGATATATTTTGGTTAAATTATGTTATACTTAAATGATGTTTAGAGCAATCCTTCCTATGGCATTAGTTCAGATCCATTTTCGATAAAAAGAGGCAAAATAGGCTGCAAAAGAAGTGTTTGAACTTCAAGAAGGCTTTGAATAAAGTTGATCAAAATAGTGGCCTTTCAGTACCTAAAGGGGGGCTAAGAAGGGACAGATTCTTTAGAGGAGGGTCTGTGATGATAGAACTAGGGAAAATGGTTTCAAACTAGAGCAGGGGAGATTTAGATTGGATATAAGGATGAAGTTTTTGCAGTAATGGGGTGAAGCACTGGAACAGGTTGCCCAGAGAGGTGGAAGATGGCCTGCCCCTGGAAACACTCAAGGTCAGGATGGATGGGGGCTCTGAGCACCCTGATGTAGCTGTAGGTGTTCCTCCTCATTGTAGGGGAGTTGTGCTAGATGGCCTTCAAGGGTCCCTTCCAACTCAAAAAATTCCATAATTCCTCCTCCTCATTTGTCACTGCAAACATCTGCAGGAGAAGAGAATCTCTGCTTCTTGGCAGCCTTTTGCATAGGCAGTGCATAGCCATGGTGTTGGGTGCTGTGTTATCTATGGTGCCATGGCCTCCCTGGGACTTGGCTCATGTTTTGACTCTCAGCTGATGGAATAACAGTGGCAGTGTACGTGATGTCATCCTCTTGTCTGTGAGCAGAAGACATTGTAATTATTTCTTAGTAATTAAGATCAGACCCTGGACACAAAAGAGATGAGCAAACCTATCTTAATAAGATGGCTACTAAAATACACTTAGCTTCTGGAGACTTTAGGGTTTTCGTGTGGAGGTAGTGATCTCTGCATGGGGACTGTAAGTCTGCTGACATTAGCCCTGTTTTTCTTTCAGAGGAGGGACCAAGAACCTATTTATGTGCTTTATGGCTTTGTAATTTGATTGTATTCCATTTCTTAGTAGAAATAAAAAAAATCCTCATGTTGGTTTTCACAGAATCACAGGTGCTGGAAGGGATCTCAGGATCATCCAACACCCTTTCCAGATTTTGACCTCGTAATCAATGATTAGTCTTTAATCAGTGGAGCTACTGATTGTGAATGGGAGCAGAGCTTGTTGATGCTTTAAGGAAAAAATCCTATAGTAATAGATTTACCAAAATTGACAATATAATCTTTTTTAAATGTTATGGAGAAACAGAGAGCACCTGCAAAAAACACAAATTGC
This sequence comes from Tympanuchus pallidicinctus, assembly GCF_026119805.1. Taxonomy (NCBI): domain Eukaryota; kingdom Metazoa; phylum Chordata; class Aves; order Galliformes; family Phasianidae; genus Tympanuchus; species Tympanuchus pallidicinctus. Next base: position 1,014,624 of record NW_026294659.1, read on the forward strand.
TGTTTTCCTCTTGGAGGTGGGGGAGGAGGGGAGGGGAGGAAGGGAATATCTCTTTAAACATTTTCTAGGTTAAAAAGAGGTCTAGCCCGCAGCTTAACAGTAGGGTTCCTCCATCCAAAATCATGCATTGGATACTGAAGGTGAGAGTGGGGGTCCATGGAAAGTGCTTCAAGACCCCTGCTGTGGTCAGCTGACAAAATATGTCATCCAGGGAGTGTGGTTTCATTTTCTCCCTGTCCTAAAAATGTCTGCAGACTGTCAGGTTTGCAGCTACAGAAGATGCATGGCCTCGGAGCTGATCATCCTGTTCAGTACACAGGATCTGCACACAGTTCATTTGCCTATGGAAAAAACTGCAGTTCAAGTAGGAGAGTTACTTGGAACTTTGTCAGTTCCTATAAGTAAGCATGGCTGACCTGAAGAATGATAGGTTAGAATTGTAGATTCATTAACACTGGAAATGACAACATTCTGTCTGCCAATTCACCATATCATGTCCACTAACCACATCCCTTGCTGCCACATCCACTCAATTTCTTGAACACCTCCAGGGACGGTGACTCTACCATCTCCCTGGGCAGCCTGTGCCACTGCCTCACCACTCTTTATGAGCAGATATGTTTCCTAATATCCAGTCTAATCCTCCCCTGACATCTTACATGGTGCCCTCACTCACAACTCACAGCACTCCTAATAGGATGGAGATGGAGAGCTGGCCCAGCAGTTTGCAGAACCACACAGCCCACTACAACCCACGTAGGGGCTGCGTAATTGCTGCATCACCTCTTCGCGAAGACACATGGAAGGGGATGCTGTGGGCAGGAGAGAGCACACAGAGTTTTACTTCCAAGGCATTAATTTCTCTGTCCTTTGAACAGTAATTGCAGTCATTGTGAACAAAGCAAAGGCTGTCTGTGCTCCAAAATGTTAATGAATGTTAACACCATAAGCAGTCAAATGCTCCTTTCATGGACTCGGGAAAAATAAATGTGAAAGCATTTTTGACTTTCCATCTTAAATTGTCACAGATTGAGGCCAAAATTGTGCCATTTGTTTTTGTGTGGGTAGGCTTCTGCAAATGTCAGGCAGTGAGGAGGTTTCTGCACAGATGTAGGGCAGAGCTGGATGAGGCAATATGAGAGATCACAGCCTCCAATCGTACCACAGGACTTCAAGCACGGGCTCAATCTTTCTGTACAGGGAGCGGTTCCTTCAAGTTGAGGAGGTTGTTCACAGTATAGGAATTCAAATATGAGTATAGTTCTCTGCAAGCCCGGGTATGAGTGTTATCTGTGCAAATGTGGCTGGCGCAATGTAATTAGCAATTGCTGAAGAAAGAGTTTGTAGATACAATCACAGCCTTAGCACCAACGATTACGCAAGAAACCAGAGACAACAGGGGGATTCTTTTCCTTTTATTTTCCAGTGCAAGTATTATGAAAGGACTCTACATGTATTTTTTCATCATTTTCCCACAGTCATTTAGAATAATCTTTTGGAAGCATCAAACCGAAACTTCATTCCTTCAGGAAAAAATTGCCCACTCATGCATTTGTTTTGTTCTGTTCAGTTTTCCATGTGAGTGCAGACAGTGTCATGAAATGGAGTTTGTGTCTGACCTTGAAAAAGGCAAAACTTATTTGGGGAAAGCTCATACAAAGCGTTAAACAGGTTGCAGATGCCAAAAGCAAGCAGTGAGATGCCAAGTCTGGCAGCTACATCAAGTCCTCTGCAGCAGACTAAACCTGCAAGATGCATTTTCAGATCACCCAGGGAAAAATAATAATGCTCTTCTAATATGGGTCAGTAACACTAATTAGCTGGAATTGTTTCTCATGATCGGCACCTCAGCAGTTCTCCTCCAGCCTTCTCGCCAGAGAATCTGCATAAAAATAGCAACAAACAACCTCTGAATCCTTCTAAACACATGTTGGGCTTAAATTCATCTCCCATGCTGCTTCTCTGTGACAGTGGCGATGGCAGTGCCGATTAGATAGGGCTGGCACTTTGCACCGCGTGTCACTCCTCATTATCTGACAAGAGCCTCTGTGAGAGGCAGGTGCTGGGAAGCATGAGATTAGGTGCGGTGTGTGTAATCAGGCTAAATCCTTCGCTACCTCTGCAGTGATAAAGAACTGCAGGCATCTTGCTCCTCTCCACAAACTCTTCCCTGATTTTTACCAGGCTCGTCAGCCTGCGGGTTCAGTGGCATCAATGCTGGCTGTAAAACTATACAGCAGAGACCAGAGTTTCCAGGATAAAGTTGGGACTGGTCTACAGTCCTGTATTTAAGATGGTTTCTGTCTGTCTGAGGAGCACATGCAGTCCCAGTTACAAAGCTTTGAAACAACATGCAGAAGCCTCCCTCCCTTCTGTGTAGATGCTAAATCCTTTCTTCCTCAGTTTTAGTAGATCCTCTTAATTTCTCCAAATGTCTCTTACAATCTCTGCAAATAAGCAAATGAATTTAGCAAGTGGATGCACATAATGAAAAAGCAAGGTGTAAGGCTCTGTGGCATGGATTGGACTTTAACAGTTGCCACATTTGTTATAATACTTCTTCGTGTGTCAGCCAGCGCTCAACAACATGGTTGTTAGAAATGGGGCTCTGGTAATGAGATCTGGTGAGCCTCGTGGAAAAAAGACAACCATTTTTTGGTGCTGACTATGAATGGGAACTTAGTTGGACTTTCTGCACACTTTCAGAGACAAATTGCTTCACAGATCTGAAACAAGAGCACTGGTTTGTTGAGAGACACCTGGGCCATGCTGGATGAGAGGCAGACACCTGGTGATATGAAGTGACTCATGTATACTGACTACAATGGTTAAAGGTGGTGAGGGAAGAGTATAGTGGCATATGGGAAAGGCTCTCTACAATGATCTGAAGGGAGGCTGTAGCAAGATGGAGGGTCAGCCTCTTCTCCCAAGTAACATCAATAGGATGAGAGATAATTGCCTCAGGTTGTGACAGGAGAAGTTTGGGTTGGATATTTGAAAAAAATTCTTCTCAGAGAGAATGAAGATGCAGTTGTATAGGCTGACCAGGGAGGTGGTGTAGTCACTGTCTGTGGAGGTGTTCAAGAAATGTGTAGGTGTAGCACTGAGGGACATGATTAGGGGGCATGGTGTGATGGGTTGGTGGTTGTACTAGGTGATCTTAATAGTTTTTTCCAGACTTAATGATTGTATCAAAGGCAGTACTCTAATGGTGCCCATAGACAGCAACTGTGGCCACCCCTGCGCTGTCCTGCGAGCATGATCATTTGGTGCATTCCTACATTCAAAGACAGTGGAACTCTGCTGTGGTGGGATGAAGCATCTGGAGAGAAGACTCTTGCATTGCTGGGAAATGCACTCCAAGTTCTCTTTCTCTTTTGTCATACTAAATGTATATCACTAAGGCTAATATCGTTGCTGATGGATAGACCTATGTAGATTTGCCCCCTTCCCCTTGAAATAAATAAGGATGCTCCTCTCACAAAGATGAGCAATCCTGGGAGTGGCGTAGGGAGAAGGTGTGGATTCCAACCGAGGTTGCAACCTCCTTAATGTTTAAAAAAGCAGGCTTGCATTTTGTACAATCAACTACAACTACTCTCTCTGCATGCTGAATCAGTCCTGCATTTTCATAGAATCAATAAGGTTGGAAAAGACCACCGAGACAATCTAGCCCACCTGCATTCAGTATAAAACTAGGCCTGTGCAATGGTTTAGGAAGAAGAAGGGGTTTCTGCAGAGCTACAACTTGCCTCGTGTCCAATTCTGTGGATTCTGAGGAACATCTCCCCTCCCCTGCAAGAGGTTGTGGCCTTGCGCTACTGGGAGGCAGGCAAAATTTGGCAACAGCTGATGCAAACATTTCCCAGACCCGGGGGGAGAACATTTAGTCACACAAAAATCCCAGTTGGTTGCTTCATGCTTAAATTGCTACTCAGTGCAGCTGAAAAGTTAATTTGGGAAAAATGGCAGGATGACAAAGTAAAGAAAATATGGTTAAATGGCCTTAATTTTATTTTTAACAATTGATGTCTGTGGTGAATGTAGTAATACTGGACATAACTCTTGTCTGGAGCTCTACCATTTGGTCCTTGTAGTTATGGAGCATATATTCCTGCATACTGAAAACAAAGCATAAAATAATTCACTGCTGACTGTCTGCTCAGGAGGGGGGCTTGAACAGGAAGAATGCATCAAGTGAAATGTATGTTTTTATAGGTGGCAGTTTCTTCATTTTCTTTTTATAGGAATTAAATCTGGTCTTTTCTACTTTGTCCAAGTTTGCTTTTCTGTATGAAAATTTCTAACTATGCTGAGTTAACTTCTACTGTGCTAATTGCAACTGACCCACAAAAAGAATATTTCTTCTTTGGCATTTATTAAATGTCACTATTCTACCCATCTTGCAACCTGACCCATGAGCTGAATACCTTTGAGCTCCACTTGAACTCCTGCCAGGAACATTGTCAGTTATTGCATCCTTCTCAGGGTGGGAATCTGCTTCTTCTATGTGTGCAACCATTGTGACACGAAGACAGTCTGAGCTTTTGGAAACTACACTTGAGCCTAGGCTGCTGGGAAGCGAAGTGAAAGAGAAGAGCTGCTTCTGCACTAGGGAATATCTGTTACTGGTCAAGCTGAAATTTGACTGCTAAAACAATCCCCTGGGAGGTATTATTGCTTCATTTTCCTGAAATATCACATGCAAACAGGTAGATTCTTCTGATGACCAGACAAGTAGTCCTGTCTATGAAGAACAGTTCACCATCATTATAGGAAGGCAGATAGGCAGAGCAGGCATATAGGTGCTCTAATGTACCAATTGTCAAGTGAATCCCCTGCTCTACTGTTTAGTGGTGGAAAATACAGATTTTTCACTACTCAGGTGGCATTTCACTGTCATATCACAACTCTTAAGGGTGAATGTTTTTCATGGACATGTGGTAGTGATGTTCAAACGCTAAAATATAGGAAAAATAGTGATAGTTTTTCTACATAGGTAGCAAAGCATATTCACCAGATCTGAAAAATATTTCAGACAAATGTGAGTGTTTGACCATGAACAACTTGAAGTCTTTCTGCAGTTGCAGTTATGGTGTAGGCCCTTCCCTTGGTCTTTGTAGAAGTATAGAAGTGTAGAAGTATAGAAGTGTAGAAGTGTTCAAGTCTTGAAAACAAATCATGCTGTTTTCACATGAGAGTCAGCTTTAGAAGCAGACTGGATACACAAAGCCTCTTCCCACAAACAGATGTTTGGGATCTTACACAATGGACTGTGGTTCAACATTCATTCTCATTAGATGAGCACAGAAATCCCAGAAAAACTGGGATCTGTCTGCCTTCATAAGCTCCTGCTGTGGCCCATGCAAGCAGTGTCTCTGAATTTCTAGTGGCCTCTCACAAAGCTGCAGTAGATGAAAATGTAAATGACACATATGAGAGAGCAGTGGAAAGAGTACTTCTTACGGAAATTTTCTAAAAAGACCCACAAGACTAATTGTGCAAAGTGGTTAGAAAGGCGTGATAGCCATCAAGATGTGCTTACTGCTTCTCAGAGAAGACAGCATGGATTGACTACAGTCATTTTTACCTGTTAGATAAAAATGATTGATAGCACTAACATATCGTGCATCGTACACAGGACTCCTGTGCAAGAAAATGTATGGAACAGGCCTCATTTTATGTACAAAAAGAGTGAAGAGTGAACTGAAATCCAAGAACTGCAAGAACTGATTGAAGAGTTGCACTTGATGTGCTTATTGAATATTTTGGGCAGCTCCACGTGGATCTGTATGGCCCATCGATGGGTAGGATTTGGTGGTTAAACAAAGTAAAGTTCAGTGCATCAGCGAGTCTGAGAACATTTGCATATATCTGGCCTTTTCTTTGTTCTGTCTTTTATTTTAAGGCAAACAAGTGCAGACGTGCTCTGTGCATCCTTTGGAGGACTCTGACACAAGAACCACCTTCAAATCTTCCCCGCTGTCTTCAGGGAGGAAGGGGAGGGAAGAGATGGACAATACAGCATTGTTGTTTGAGTGAAAAAGTAGCTGGAAATTGCTGTCTTCAGGGATGATTCAAAGTGCTGACTCACTGTGCAAAATTACTGTACTGCGTAAGCTGACGACAGCATTGATAAATCCATGCAAAGAGAGAGCTCAAACCCATTTGCTGCAACGTTCTCTGTAACCTACCCAGCTTCCCTTCAGAGGTGGCTAAAAGGACTTCACAGTTACTGGGTGTTAATATACTTTGGGGTTTCCTATTGTTACTATGGAAATACTTTAAATTTGCATCCAGAAACTTACCTTGTTCTAACCTGCTCATTGTCTAGAAAGCCCATGCTGGAGGAGAGGAATTATACATGCTATAGAGGATGCAGCCTGAATTCCAGGCTTTTTTATAGAACCAGGCAAACAGAAAGCACTTGTCCTACTTTCTAGTCAGCAAGCTGAAATTCTGCATCTTTAATTATAAATCAAATAATTGACTACAAAGCTATTGTGGTGTGGCCTTCCATGCTGTTGATGGTTTTAATTGCAAACTGTTACATGACGTGCTTCAGTAACAAAGAATGAGCCCTGAAGTAGTGGAGAAAATGTCCTACTTTGACTCTATTTTTACAGTCGGGATGCAGGAAATTTTCTGGCATTTTTTTCCTCTCCTTTATGGACATAAATAAAGGAACCAGAGGCCACATGAGATGGAAATCAGGACCAGGGCAGTGGTTCCTTTGCCCAGTGTTCCTGGGGACAGCAAGGAACTTTCTTCAGTCCATTTCTGCTGCTCCTTTTTTGGGCCCACCCTGCTGATGGTCATGGTTCCCTCCCAATCCCCAAAGAGGAACTTGAACGGAGCTCACTCTGGTGTTGGGGATGAGGCAGACTTTGGGTGTTTGCATTGAGGGCCTTCCTCTCACCAAGCAGGACTTCTGGCTTGGTGGTCATGGAGAGGAGCAACTAGAGGGTGATGCCAAAGCTCCCAAACTCCTAATTGCTCATCGTGCCCCTCGTTGGATGAAGAGATAGGCAAAACTTTCTCCTCACACTGGTCACAATGGTCCTTTTGACCCCCAACCCCTGTAAAGCACCTTAAAATAACAACCCTGGATGACAGATGCTCTAAGGGGAGCTCCCGAAAAAGACCCTCCAGCAGTGCCAATCCTTGGGCTGGCACATTCTGACTTCTCAAGGAGATGGGGGCACCAGCTTCTGCTGGGTGAGGCCTTTGTTTCTTGTTCTCCTGCTGTGCACCTCACTGAAGTGCACTGTCTCCTCAGTAACCTCTTTGCGGGTACTGGCTATTGAATGGGAGGCTGTGGAGCCATGCTGCTGCCAGAGGAGCACAGGACAAGAGGTAAGGGGCAGGGATTGCTGCAAGAGCCTTGTGTCATCAGATACAAGGAAAAAAATGTCACAGAGAGGGGGGACTGAATTTTGGAACAGGTTTCTAGATAAGTTGTTGCTTTTCCATCCTTGGGTACAAACAAAACTGAACTCGTGAGGCCTCTTTTTATACCAATTTAGGGGGAATTACACAACCTGGAAAATTTTTATAGGGCAGAGTATGAGTGTTTTCAGTGAATGATGTCTCTTTGGTGGTGAGAAAAGAAACAACGTAACAGGCAGCAACCCCTCCATCACTTCTTCCAATGGTCCTTACTGCTCTTTTCCACTCATCCATCTATTTCTGCCCTCCCCATTCAACACTCCACCAAACTGTGAAAGATTACCTAGAGGAGGATTTTGAGAGGATGCTTGTGTGGCATCCAGAGAACACTGAAATGGGAAAGATGAAAGAGATTTTCCCTTAGTAACCTGAACCAGAAAAAATTTTAGCATGATCTGAAGCCAGCATCTACTGTGGGCTCAGAGTGGGAGGATGAGTGTTGATGGGGAAGGGGCATCAGTTCTCTGATGCCCCAGGAGGAAGGGGAGGAAGCAGGGCAGCATGAACTGCCAGAACTGTCTCTGAAGTAAAGGCAGATAAGAGCAGCTACAGCTTCAGCAGGTCAGGAGAAGTGGGGAGGGAGGACAAATCATGGGTTGTGCAGCCAGAGCTGCACAGAGACTTGTTTGCGGGAGAGAGAAACTGCAAATCTCTTAAAGTGATATCTTCTCCCTTCCTGCCCCCAATTCAGCTCATCTCTGTGAATCAGTGTTTGCCTGAAAGGCTCTCTCAGGAGAAGCTGTACGCTTATTTCTTTCTTTTCCTTAGAAAAGGAATCTTGAAACTTACTGCCAAAATGGACTGCAGAAATCTCTCTCCTTCACCCATGGACAGGAAGATCTGGGGCATTTCTTTGTTGAACGCAAAGACTGTGCAGGGCTAATTAGCTGAAGTGACCAAATAGTGCTAAAGAGAGTCTTTGGGGAGAACAAAATTCCCCCCAAATCCTCCAAGTCAGCTATGACATCTTTCAGGCATATTTAGTCATTGAAGCTGAATATCCCCAGCTGTGTTAAACTGTTAAGCTGTTGAGTTTCTGTTTGCAAGCCACTGACAAAAAGTAAGCTAAAATAGTCTTGCTGTGCCTGCTCTTGCCTAGCATTGCTGAGGGAAATGAAACCTTAAAGCCTGGACTGATTTAAGTTTCTCAGAAAAATACCCCTCTCCTTCACTCCAGTGCTGTGTTCCAGTACCTTCATGCTAGAGCAGCTTTTCTTTAGCAGTATACAAAGGCTGTGAATCCATGTACCGAATTCCTTAAACAGGAACAAGTGAGTTTATGCTGCTTTATTGTGCAATGGAACACTTCCTGAACCTTGCAACGTTAATGCTGTGTGCACAATAGCTCACCTTTGTGCGTGGGGAATTGTTCTGGTCTCTTTTAAGTAACGAAATTACTTTTCCTTTCTCAGGTGTAAAACAGCAGTTTCTGGTTAGCATTGGCAAATCATAGAATAATTTGAGTTGGAAGGAGCCTTTCAAGGCCATCTAATCCAACTCCTCTAAAATGAACGGGGACACCTACAGCTACATCAGGGTGCTCAGAGCCCCATCCAGCTTTTCATCTTGAGTATCTCCAGGGATGGGGCGCCTACCACCTCTCTGGGTAATCTGTGCCAGTGCTTCATTACCACTATGATGGCCACTGTGTTATGAGAAGAACCGTTGCTGTGATGTCTATAAACAATTACAGAAATCTTTGTTTGTAAATCTCTGATTATAATCCTAAGTAATTTAGATGCAAATGAACTGCTCCACTTACAAGCATGGCTAACATCCAGGCTGGCCCTCAGCATATCAATAGCCAGCACAGCTATTGTCTTTGGCAGCTTTGGTGCTGTCAGGCCTCCTGTAAACCTGGCACACCTTGCTAAAGATGTTAGCTGAATGATGACCCTCTGTGAGGTGCAGGACCAGTCTACACCAGGCTGGGTGAAACCCCTCCCTGCTCAGTTGGGACCAGGCATTCCTTGTCCCAGCAAAGTTTCCACAAGGGAGCTGTTGCTAGAGGCTGAGGCATACCTGTGCTGCCTGTAGAGCATCATTCCTGCTCTTTCTCACTGCAACAATTCTATTTGCTACTTTGCTATTTGAAGCAATGGCTTTCCTGCTTTTTTTTAATGCTAAATAACTACTTTTTAAATGTATGTATACAAGAAAACAACTTGAAAATGAAAACGTAGACTTCCCTATTGTTATTAAGACTATACTGTCTCTGCATATCTCACCACCAGTGTGATGATCTGCTGTGTGCAGACAAAAAGAACTGAAGACTGCTGAGGCCATGTCCTGTGCAGCTCGCCCTCAGGGGTGCAGCAGCAGAGCCAAAGTACCAAGTACCATTCTGCATTACAGATAGCAATCTCCAACAGTCTAATTCCTAATTACAGATCTATGGTACAGGCATATGAAGGTACTGTAAGTAATAGCCACCCATGAGACCACAAGCCCTGATGAAGCAGCTGCCTAAGCTGCCAACCTTTTGGTGCCTAGTAGGGTGAACCAGGGGATCAAGTGGTACAGGGCATTTGTGGCCACCCAGAGCAAAGCTTTCTTCTTTAGTGTTTAGCATTGCCAGGGTGTCTTTTGAAGCTCTGAGGCAAACCTGACTTCTGTACGGTGTATGGGAACCAGTAGGTCACAGCCTGAACCAGTAACTGAGCAGCTGGTGAAGGAGTGTGGCCAGCCCTGGGAGCACAGGTGGAAGCAATTCCCTGTGCCACCCCTCCTTAACCTCATTTAAAGGCTGGCAGCCATAAGGGAAGCATCTCTACTTGGAGGTTACCTCTTTGGAAGTTTCTAAGGAGCCCTGGCCCTGAAAAATGGGTAAGCTTTCTCTTTTTTTGTTGCTGAATTGTGACAAGTGCCTTTCTTGGGTCACCTGGAAACTGGTTGTCTGTCCTTACACACAATGATCATCATAATGAAAAAACTTCCTAAGCATTGCTGCTGGAAAGGCAGCTCTCATCAGGGCTGGTGTTCCTCAATGTCAAGCTGATACACCAATGGTTGAGGGCACTTTGACAAGTTAGACGTACTTGTTGTGTTTTATCAGAGTGTAGAAAAATAAGAATTCATTAGTTTCCAAGAGCACTGTTCTCTAATCAAAGTCAACAGGAGTTTGCAGTTGGGGCTTTATTGTGCAATGTTTTTAAAGGTCTGAGATACCCAGGGAATTGGAGGATATCACATCTAATATTTTTAGTCTAAGGTAATGTTCATGCAGGTTAAGCTTGAAGCATCAGTCCTCAGCTGGGGACAACTTCTGCTTCAGGCTTGAAGAAGAGAGTTGTGTGGACTTGCCCATTCCTCCGAAGCTGGTCAGTAGCTCTAACAAAACATATTTCTCTGCCCCAAAACTTTATGTCTTTAGAGATAGAGCAACAATCCTGTTAAAGGTTTGGTTGTTTTGCTATTCAGCGTGCAAAATTTTTTTTTTTTTTTTAGAAAATAACTTTTCTCCACTTTTTGTGAAAATGTGATGGTGGGAAGTAGTGATCAGAAACACAGGGTTCCACAAATCACACCACAAAAATCACATTAAGCCTTGTAATAAATGGACTTGACTGTTAGAAATTCTTGCATATATTGGAGCATTTTCCTCAAAGTTCCTTTACTGGCTCTTAAAAGCAAATTTACAGACTTTTAAAGTGTTTGAATTTGATCGAAATTGTGCTATTGAGATATAATGCTCAAAAAAAAAAATTCACGGCTATTTCATCTTACACTGATAATATGATCTAATTTAATATTTTTTTTTTTCCCTTAACTGCATGAAGTGAATTAGCCTGGCTAAAAAAAGGAGTTGAAAATGGATCACTGGAGCCAAGTGAAGCAGGTACCTCTTACCAAAATAAGCTCTTAATTCCCTAGGCAATTGCCAGAGCTGGAAGGAAGCATGGTAACACTTTGTGGAGGTTGAGCCAGTGAACAAAAACATGCTTTTTTTTTTCCACACATGGGTACTGAACTGATGCTTGCTTGAAGTTTGGTCACCAATCTTGGGAGCAGTGCAGAAAGGCTGTTTCCAGGTAGGAATTCCTTGATTTCCCTCTCTTAGCTCAGTGCTGTTCTTGGGAGCTATATGGCAGCTTGGAAATAGTCAAGTTACTCTGAATAAATCTTTCAGAATGCTTTTTGTGGGAATAAATGAGGAAAGGATACCTGCCCTTCTAAAATGTTTTCTTGTGCATTGAACACTTTCCACCGTCTCAGAAGAGGCTGGCAAGCACATAGACCTGTGCACATGGTCTGTCAAAGCCCCGTAAACAATTTAGTGGGTGTTCTCAGTGGCGGTATGGAGATCAGGCCAGCAACCACATTTATGCTTCAAAGTGAAATGACTCAGTCAGTCTTCATGAGAAACCCGACTTTCAGAGTGTTTTCCTCTGAAAATTTCCCTCAAAAAAAAAAAAAATTTCTCCTCTTCTTTTGCCTTCTTTCCAGACAGTCTTGCCTCCCTTGTGCATGTATGCGCTATTAGCACAGTTATCCAGGGCCTCCAGGAGTGTAACACAAAAGTGAGAAGCAGGAGAACACCTGGCAGCAAAGATATTTCCTATCCTATAGGGATTTCTCCTCTCCATTGGGCAGTTGTTGTCCATCGAGTTCTGCATCTCCTGATCAAAAATTAACAAACAAAACTTATGATTTCCTGGATGAAATAAATAAATAGATCCTTTTTGTGAAGGAAGAAAGCTCAAGCACAAAACGCACAGCTTGAAGAAACTATTCATTTTCTTCAGAGGTAGGGCACTGCATTTCTGCAAGTTTTTGGAAGAAAATTCAGACATTGTACGTGTATGTAGAGAAATCTTCTGCCCTCTTCTAATCTACTTGACAGTGTCTGCAGTGCAACTTCTTACACTGCAAGCATGCCTTTGCTTTGGTTGTTGGAAACCTGGTCCCTGTGTGGGTGCACTTTCTGAAAATCTCCCACTGGAGCCTATATTCATGTTTCTGCAGTTATTCTGTCCCTAAAGCTCCACTGGTACTAAACAGAAAGGCAGCATCTTGAAGGGGACAGACTCTTTAGCAGGGTCTGCAGTGACAAGGGGAAATTGTTTCAAAGTGAATGAGGGGAGATTTAGATGAATAGAAGGAAGAAGTGTTTTACAATAAGGATGGTGAGGCACTGTCATAATTTGCCTCAAGAGCTGATGGATGTCCCATCCCTGGAGATGAGTCCCTTTCAAATTATTCTATGATCTTTAGGGAAAGCTCCTGAGTGCATCATCTTCTTGAAGCAGGACGAGTCAGAGATGGGATAGGATTTTTTTCTGTGTTAGTTATTCTCATGGTTTGTTTCTCTGATCAGAAGTGTGTATTATGGAGCAGCATTGTAGTTAAGGGGATGAGGTGCTGGGTGCATCTTCTCCATATGTCCCATTCCCCACTGGGGTCAGCGGGAGGTAAACACTCTTGCCCTCCAAGGCAGCTTGGGCAAATCCTACTAAGTTAGCAGTAGAGGTGTGAAGGCACAAGTCCATTTGTCATGCTAGGGTCACTGAGTTGGTATTTGTGGAAGTGCTGCGTCAATGAGACCATTTAACTGGCTCCATAGCAAGCTGCAGCTGGCAGTAAGAAGGATGGGGCAAGGTCTGATGCAGTTCATGTATCACTACCTTCTGCTGGTCATCTCTTTCCTGTGCTGAGCTATCAGGTGACTGTCTGTCTGTGTCAAATTTTTCTCTCTGAGCATTACAAGGCAGAAAACTGCAAGCTAAATTTGTGCTGCACTAAAAGGGACAGAAGTGGTGTCATAAGGCTTAAATACTAAATCTTACAACATTTCTCTCACACTGTTAATAGCCCAAGTGCACATTTATACCCCAGTAACAGTGAAATAGCTTCTGTCCCATTGGCAGTATAAGCTATGTGCCAGAGACTAAAGCCATAGGCACCTGGGAAATATTCTTTATCTCCTTGTGCCTTCAGTACCCAACATGCCTGTTCCAAAACCATGCAGCAGCACCTATCCCCTCTGAAGCAGCAGGATGCTGTGGCATTCATAGCCTCTCCCTCCTACTCCACTTGAAAGGGATTTTAGATGGGTAAGACCAAAGCACTTACTGCAAATCACTTCTAGGGTTTCATTGGCTGCAGTGTCAGTCTCTCCACTTCCCTCCCTTGTCATTTCAAGCTCTCTGTGATCTGTGTGGTCTAACTCAAATCTCCAAACCACAGGAACAAATCTGGGGAGAGTACAAGTCCCTGGCTGTTCTGAATGACTCCAGAATCTCCTCTCTGTGTGCTTTTACAATTACAATTCTGTGCTGTGCTCAAGTCTCACTGGTTGTACTTCTCATCGATGTATGTAATTCTCATCGATGTATGTAACCATGTTTTCTACTTCTGTTCTCTCTTCAAGCAATCATCCTTTTTTTTTTTTTTTTAAATTTATTTTAATGAGCACTGATTATCCCACAGGTTAGTCTGGAGAAGACTGCAAAGCAGAGATGCCTTTGAATTTTCCAAGATAAGTGATTCTGGATGCCCAAGCAGAACGAGCTTTGAAAGGTCTGAAAGGCTTCCAGAGGATGGGTGCCCAGCATATTCTCAAAAAACTGCAGGAATGCACCAAACTTTGAAGCATTCAGAATTGCTTGTGACTGCTTTAAACCTCAGACCCCTGGCTGTAATACGTGTCACAGGATATATTACACTCTACATGTCATAAATCTTACAAACTAGGTTTGAAGGGACTGTGAGAGATGGTCTTGCCCTGCATTTCTCAGATTTTCTCACTCATGCTTCTGCTCAGCCCCATAGGGTTTTTGTGCCTATCAGGCGAGGGGTGGTAGTGTGATTCAGACCACCCTGATGGTGTCCTGTGGATCTGATCCCTTCCCTGCCCAAGAGCAGGATCAACGTATATCTAAGCCATCCCTAACAGATGTTCGCCTAAGCTGTCCATCAAAAACAAAAAATAATGGCGATATAACAGTCTCCCCAGTCAATCTATCTTGTGCTTAATCATTCTTACTGTTAGATTTTGTTTTCATGCTTATCCTAAATCTCTTTTGTGACCATCTAAGCTCATTATTTCTCATCCTGTCATCAGTGAACATGAAGAACAGAAATATACCTTCGTATTTGCAGATAACTTGGACATATTTAAAGGTTGTTCTTGTCTCCCTTTTGGTGTTGACTTCTGTATGCTAAACAACCTTATTTCTTTCAGTTTTTCTTCTTAAATCACATTTTCTAGATCTCTAATTGGTTTTGCAGCTTTGGTGAGCAGGATTTGGGTACTGCATTTGAAATGAAACAAAGTATTTCAGCTGAGGCCTTAATAGCCCTATGTAGACCAAGTTATGCCAAATGGCTTACAGTTGGTGCTCCTTGTGCTCTACTCCAGAGTGATGCAGCAGGATGTTGTTGGCTTTTTGCACTGCAGTCTCCCCTTTTCTGGATCCTTTTCTCCTTTCTGGCACTCTGTCCTGGTGTTATACATCAATCCACTCTTCATATATAAGCTATTTGCCACATGAGTGACAGCAAAACAAATAGAAAATGAAGGGCATTGCATCTCATCTTCTAACTACTGTAGTGGATTGAGATCACCCCCCAAGCCTGACCCCAATACTGTGATCCAGCTCAAGGATTTCAGAACTTCATGTGAATGCCTCCCTCTTCCAGCACAAAGCTCAGGTCTGTGGTACATGCTTTCATGGTCCCACTCTGCTGATTATACATTGTCTCCTCTCCATGTGCTCCCACATTATGTTGTCTCTTGCCACGGGGCTCAGCTCTTTGAAGCAAGGACCAGCCATATGTTTTCCCCCTGTGCAGTACCTGATCCATCCATTCTTGATCCATGATTAAAGATCTTGAATGTAAGGGCAATAAAAATAACGCTGTCTCTACAACTGGAAGCTCCTGTTTGTAGCAAAATGGGAAAGGAGTGGGTTTTATGGGTGTATTAAACTTTCCTTTTGTAGCTCTAAAAAGCATAAATGAAGGCAGCTTTTAAAATCAAACTGCTATTTTGTTAGGAAAATACTCTAGCTGAAGAGAATGGTGCATTCCTCTATGTAAAAATGTCACATTTTCACCTGGGGCATATTCATGGAAATTAAAACTTTGCTTCTTGTTGTAAATCTTTGTAAATTTTCATGAATTTGCCCTAGGTGAAAATGTGACATTTTTACAGACAAGAATGCTCCAGTTTTGCTGAGAGAAGCAAGAAAACCTTCCTTTTTTTTTTTCTTAAAAAAAAAAAAAAGGCAATGGCAACTTTCTGTTTGTGAAAAATATCTATCTCTTTTATTAGGGAAAAAAACCCACAGAGTTCAGATCTCCCAGGGCTGCATTCCTCACCTTCAGATCTCCTTTATTGCTAACCACTGTGCTCAAAGGTGAAGAGTGAAACTTTGCCATGTGCTGAGTTTACAAATGCACTTCAGGAAAATGACTGCTTTTGTGGTGGGAATGGGTAACTTTACCATTAAAGTGTCAGCTTTGCTGGCAGTAATATTGTTATGTATTCAGTGGTTATTGTGAGCCAGCTACTGCAACCCTAATTCTTTCAAAGTCTCCACTAAAATTGCTTCAAGAAGCAACTTATTCAAGGAAGAATCTATCAAATAAAGTAATTTTGTAATAAAAATAAAATAAAAGGATAGTTCTTTCTGTTAGCTTTTTTTTTCCAATTCAGTCATTGATTTTTCAGCCTGTCCCAGACACGGCGCAAGTTGGACTTGTATTTCCAAAGTGGCAAAAGGAGAAGATTTTCAAGGGTTGCATGGGTTTGGCTATCACTTAGAACAAAGTGTCCTTTGTCACCCCATTTTTATTGACTTGTCTCCCTATGGAAAA
Organism: Tympanuchus pallidicinctus; assembly: GCF_026119805.1. Taxonomy (NCBI): domain Eukaryota; kingdom Metazoa; phylum Chordata; class Aves; order Galliformes; family Phasianidae; genus Tympanuchus; species Tympanuchus pallidicinctus. The sequence goes on from NW_026294659.1 coordinate 1,030,893, forward strand.
GAAGAGGAAAAGAAGATGGTTCCCCTGGTATGCTCTTGGACAGTTCTTCTCTGACATTCTGGTGCCATTAATTAAGACATCCTAACTCTGGGTGGACTCTCAGAGTTTTCATCAGGCTCAGCAAGTCTTTCCCACCTTTAGGAGTTAATGCTTGTAATCTTGTTCCACAGCAGACAATGTGTGGTCAGAGAGAGAGAAAAGATTTCTTCATGCAGACCCTGGAAGAGACCTGGCAGGTCTCTCCATGAGCCAGCAAGTCAAAAGGTATTGATTACTTCCATCTTCTGAGAAGCCTTTCCTGCCCAGTGGAGATGTCAGCTCTCTTTCCTGTTCATATGACTCCAAAAAAACACTTGGTTTTTCTCCAGCCTGGAAGAAGTAGGAGTGTCCCAGTTAAAGGACAGCTGCTTCAGTCCTTTGCTGCTTTTCCACCTTCCTTTCTTCTACCCCTTGGTCAAAAAAGGGAATGTCTCTTTCAGCTGCGTGGCTCCCAGAGGAGCCTGAGCTGTCCTGGGTACTGGCAATTTGGGAAGCCAGTGGATACACACCAATATCCCCCTCCTATTCTCTATGGGCTGCAGCACAGGCATTGTGTGACACTGGATTGGACTGGAAAGAAAAAGTCAAAATGGACATTACTGCTTGTTGGAAATGTCTGTTTTCATCCAGGGACACATCCCGGCAGGGAAGCTTTTACTTTGCTCTTGGATTGTACTGAAGCTGCAATAGCCAATTCTCCCCATTACTTGAGAAGCTGCAGCACCAGTCTGTTACAGATCCTGACTTTCCTAGAGTAGATGGATGAGGTCATGGAAAAAAATGCAAGATTATTTTACTTGAATAGTTTAAATTTCCCAGTACCAAATGCCCTAGGAGTCTTTGCAATTAATCTTACAACACAAGAATAGTGACCACCCAGCAGTAGTACAGATAAATCCATTAGGCTGCGTGCACACTCAGTCTGCCAACAGCAGTAAATAATGCTTGTAAGTGAACTTGTAAGTAAATCAAAGCTACGAAAAGGAACAAAAAACCCAACATCCTCTAAAACCCAACAAACCACCACCAACAAAAGACTTTTCCCCCTTGTTTCTGGAGCATATAATCAACCTTTCTCTAAAAATACTCTGTTGAGTGTCTTCTACGAGTGTTGGTAAGATTATTGAGTTCAAGTTATTTTGGGACAAGGCAGGATTTAGTGAAAGCTGCGTGTCGGCTGGCAGAAACCACAGAATCAGATCCCAAGATCCCAAACCAGCCCATGCACATGGGGAAATCTTGCCTTGAGCATTTTGTGACGCTTGCCCAGACCCATGGAGACAAGCACCAGGGCTTTCTGTCTCCCCCAGCTGCTTTCTCTTTCCACATAGGAGAAAATCATTTAACTTTGGTCTTGGCCTTAGCCTGATCTGGATTGGAAATCTGAATGGGATCCAGTGTTATCACAGTATTGCCTCTGGCAGTCCAGTATTCCCTATAAGGATTGATGGCTCTCCCTGCTGATTTGGCACCAGATCCCTCCTCTCAAGTGTCATCATATTCATCCTCTTGGGGTAAACGGGCTCAGATCCAGCAGTAAATATAAAAGAGAAACATGAGGTATGCTTAACGTTTTATATTGTCACAATTATTTAAAATATATTTATTTATCTGGAAAGGCTTAGCTCATACTCAGCATCTGGTTTTTGGTCAGCTCCTCCTTTTTCTTTTCTGTTTTCAAACCAGTTTTCCAGCTGAGTAGACAGAGGAACAAACCTAGACCAAAAGATTTGCCAAAGGTCACACAGAGAATCAGGAGATTTATAGGGAAATTTGCCCTGGCTTCAGTCAGCGATTCATGTTGTCTCTGTTTGGGTTTGCTCTGACACTAAAGGTTCCTGATTCAGCCTTGCCAGTTCATAAGCCTTTCTCATGAGTCTATTAATATTTGCTGCCTCTCAGAAAGCCAACTAATGGTTTAAGAATTTCAGACTTGTATGAATTAAGCTTCTAGCTGTGGTGACAGCAGAACAAAAATAACTTGGAGCAAAAGAAGATTGGTGTATCTTCTCAAGGCTAAGAAACCAGAGTAAAGTTGCCATTCTTTTTGAAAACACAACTTTGTAGCCTGCTTCCTGATCTTTGGAAACTAGCCTTGTGTTTTGTGACTACTTGGAGCTCTCTTGCTGTTAATTAATACCACTGAGTTTCCTTATATGTTTTATCCTGAGTGTAGTATGTAGCTTTTTTCCCCCTTGTCTTCAACTTTTAATTTAACACTATTGCTCTACTTTTCTTTTTCGAGTTTAATTCAAATTGGGATGGTATTTCTCTTGACATTTTTTCTTTCAATTGAGAAAATGTTTTGATGTTTGTATAGTTTTATTTCTACTCAAAGGGCTCCATGCATCTTCTTTGTTCGCAGATTCCAGAAAACCCTTAACCTATACAAGATGTCACGATCTCCAGGCATACTTGCTAATCCCTTGCCATATATGAGATATACAGCTGCTCAAAACTTCTGAAAGCAAGAGTGAACTTGGTGTCCAGGATCATGCTTTTGGATAATCCAGCAAGCCAGGCAGTTTCAGGTATCAGTATGATGGAGATCCCTATGCAAAGACACAAGTTTTTCACAAAGATAAGGGGATAGAGTTTAAATTCAATCTCCCAGCAACAACTATTTTTGGTTATAGTCAGGGCTGCACCAAGTTAGATATAGATTTCAGCTCAGTGTCTGTGCAAAATACACTGGCACGCTTGAAACTGCCCGTTTGCCCTGTGAACATTGCATAATAACCTTCCATCCCCCTTCCTACGCAGGCACAGACCTTAACATCCCTGCAGTGTTAACTGCCTACTATAGCATGTAATTATATACAGGGAATTATCCCTACACTATGATTAGCCAAATGCATTCATATGCATGTGAATTACTCTTTGTGCTGACACAGTGAAAGGCTGGAGGCCGCGTTTTTCTCGAGGGGATGCAGAGGAATGTGCTTGTGTGGTCCTCCAGGGGTAGGCCACTAATGGGAAACCTTCTCCTTGCATCTTGTCTGCCTGAAGCAGGTAGAGCAGCTGGAGCTAGAGATGTGCTCAGGGTGTGTGCCCTCAGCACCACCAGTTCTCAGAGTTGCACAGGCTGCATGCTACATTGCTGTTAAGGAGACAGTGAATTATTTTCTCTTCTTATGCCCAGGAATGGCCATGTAAGGGTCTTCAGTCTTGGTAATAACATGAAGCACTGATACACATGAGGGTGTCTGAACCTGCAGAGTCTGTTCAGTGGGTGGCACATCAGCTGCTGAAGACAGAAATACCAAATTGGAAAGTCCTAAAATTCACCTGATGGACCCATAAGGCTTTACATGCTGCACTGAAGAAAGATGCTCTATCTACCCCACAGCTTCAGCTTCCTGCTTATCTCTTACAGCATCTTATCCAGAGTAGGAACGGAGAGGCTTTTCCAAAAGCAATTGCATCCTTTTCCTGCCACATAGCTCTTATGGAGACATTGACACAGAGAGCTGTGATGCTGTCTTGCCCAAGAAGTAAAACAGGCTATTCTTTCTGATAGTCCATGGGACCCTAGAAAAATAAAACTCTTTCTACAGAGGGCCCAAAGCTGACTATCAGGACTGGCAGCTGCTGCTTGTGTCTCCTTGTTAGCTTGGTCTCTTTGGGACCATGGAGCTCTGGCTGGATTTCCTGCTAGCTGGCATGTGCAAGGAAGAAGATTTAAGCCTTTCAGGTCTGATCTGGGGTCTTTCTGACAGGGGAGTTAAGGAGCATGCAGCTTTTTCAGAGCACAGTTGATCTCTTTTACTTGGATTTTAAAACCTGAGGAAGGTCATTATTGAGGCAACATTCACTGCAAACTAAAAGATTGTACAGCTCAGGGCCACTGCAAGGATAGAAAGTTGTGGTGGCACTGCAGCATTGTCTTGTGGCAGAGAGGATGCCCCTGGGTGTGCAGCAGTGCTCATTCTGCTGAAGCTTCATAATTCCAGGTGGCTGTGTATGGACAAGTCCAAGGAACCAAGCCTGACTTCATTGTGGTGGTGAAAGTCTGCAATAATTTTAAGTTGCATGGCTGCTATAAATTTCCCCCATAAGTGTTTTTTCCTTGGTCGTTTCCTTAATGTGGTAGTGAGGCCAGGGGTTCACAGTTAAATGTTATTAAAATATTAAGTATAATTTTCTGCTGTATTTAACTCTTTGGAAAGAATGTGCAGGAGATGGCACGCCATGTAAATGCACGTATTCCTGGGCAAGCAGCTTCTCTTAGCATATGGTGTTCCCTGAATAGTGTGCCTGGGGGTTATGTCTTTGATTTAGAAGTGTTTTTTTGTTGCTGTTGTGTGGGGTTTTTTTGTTTCTGGTCCACCCTTACTAATTAGCAGACTAATCACCAGCAGCCAGCTACTACAGGCAGGAGCAGAAAAGAGGAAGTTTTTAAGCTACAGACGTTATCAGCCAGATCTGTGTAACTTTGTTGATCTGGAAAAATCTCAGATGTAAGCAAAGGTGCTGAGCACACAACTGCTGATCTGTATCTATCAATGCAGGCTATAGCATTGCAGGCACGTGAGAGAACTGTGCAGCCAAAGCAAACGAATGCTCACAGAATGAAAGCATTCCTTGTGTGCCTGTGTCCCCTTACGGCACACTCATCCAGCTCTGGCCAAGGACTCTTATCACAACATGGGACACAGGGCACTGGTGTACTGGAGGGTTATTTCCACCACTGATGCTGGTGTGTGACCAGCAGTGCCCACAGCTCTTAGCCACTCTCCCTGGCTACTTCTCCCTCATCCTCGGGACACCTTCTAGCTCAGACTGAAGCTTCTTGACCTTTTCTCCAAAGATAAACTGTCCACAACTTAGTACATGAAGTGCTAAAATAACTGAGCAGTTATTAAGTACTCTGGAAATATGGATAAATTAATTCAGCATGAAAAGCAGTATATTAATATGATTTACATTATTCATACGAACAGTCTTATTTTCATTAAATTTCTCTTTAAAGTGGCATGGTTACCTCTCCAGGACTTTCCAGTATATGTAGTGAGAAAAGAAACAGGTGATGTAGAAATAGTTGATTGCTGTGCTTGTCATGGTTCTTTTCAAAGACTTCACAATTACTTTGAAAATACCAGAAAAATGAGTACTTCTTACAATTTTTGATGAGTCAGTATTTCATCAGGAAGAAGATGCCATTCCTCTCAATTTTGTATGTTAAATACCGGAGGGAAATCACAAAATCACAGTATTGTAGGGGTTGGAAGGGACCTCTAGAGCTCATCTAGTTCAACCCTCCTGGCAAAGGAGGCTCCAGATGAGTGTCTACGTGACAGATACACCATACAAAGAACTTCTCCTGCAATGACAGTTGAAAGAACAAGAACTCTTCCGATCATGCTTTTACTATGAACTCCCATGGGTTCACTCTTGCATACAAAAATACTTTGGTGAGCATCCTCCTTCTGGAGGGCTTCCTGTCATGGACTTAGTTTAGCCTTCTCCTCTCTCAGGGCTTTGGTGAGACCAACATAGAAGAGCATCACAACACAGACTCTTTACCCCACACCCACTTATTTCCTGGATGTCAGAAGGGCTTTTGGAACAGTTCTGGTTTTGCACAGGTTTAATATGGATTACACAGAACTGTGGTTTTCAACATTTTTTGATTTGTAGTCCCTGGATTATGTGATATCCTGATATAAACCCCTATCTGCCAAACAGACATTTATGTAGAAACAGGCTTGTTTTTCTCTCAGTGTTCTCCAAAATCTTTCATAAGTCATGCAGGCTCAACAGAAGTGAAATCTGCTGAAGATATTTCCATTGCTATCATGTAGACAGCATGAAGTGGGCTCTTTGGTTGGGTTTTAACTCCCCTTACATGTGATCAAACACTCAGTGCTGCTACACACATTGTTGTTTGCTGTTGTTTTAATGAAAGCTTTTATTCCAGAAAAGACTGTGGGACTTGTTGTAGGAGTTTTGCTAGTAGCAGAAGTTTGCTTGTTTTTGTGGTCCATGAGAGACAGCTTTTGAGCAAAAGTGGCTCCCAGGGAACCGTTGGAGAAGTGAGCCAAGATACTGCAGGGAAGCTATTGCCTGCCTGTCCCCTGAGCAGCTGTCCTAAAGGAATGGTACTTCTGTGCACAGACAGAAACTCTGCATTACTACAGAGATCGCCAGCAATACCTCAGAGGGTTGCACATCATAGGAGTGATACTGGCACAAGAGTTGAAGCCAAGTGTCAGAGAAAAGGACAGTGACACGTGAACAGGGATCGTTTAGGAATAAGTAAGTATATCAGAAACTCAGAAAATCTGCCTGAGTACTGTTATAAGGCTTTTTCCTCCAGTTTGGTGCAGGTCTTCACCATAGTGCTGAGCTTTCACACTTCCAACAGATTGCTATCCAGGAGCTTCAGTCTGCTGGAAAAGAAGAGCTCACTAATGCCCAGGACAGCAGTTGAAAGTTGATTACCTGCCATCTGAATGTAAAACAGCCTCTAAATTTCAGATCTTAAGTTTTCTATTAGCTTCTGGCCATTTTACTCTTCTCATTAAAATAAACAGGTTGTGTCAATGACCTCAGTTAAACCTACACTGAGGTATAACCTGAGTTTATTCACACATTAAGAAAAAATGATGGCATAAGATTTCATAAGATTTCAACTGCATCTTTTATGTGAGGAAGAAATAGCCACAACATCCACAACATTTTATAAATCAGTCTTCTTGCCAGCATCTTTTCCGCCCTATTACCTCAGACAAACTGGTCAAACTAGTGACAGCAGTTACATAAGCATATGTTAAAGGCAGAAGACTGAGTAGAATGTCCTCTTCAATCCTTAATACACAAACTGTGGATACAGGGAATGTGAAGGAAAATTGGGCAGGCCTGGATGCTCTTCCTGACTGGTAATTCTAAGCATTGCTGTTGAAGATAACACAGGGAGAGGTGTGAAGAGCTAGTCAGAGCCCATTGTTTTTTTTACCTGCACTCTAATTTCTTTCCTTCTGGGATGCTCATGTCCCTAGAATAAATATATAGTTCTTATCTTTCTGTGGGCATTGTGTAGACAATAAACTTACAACTTGACCAAATGTCTGAAAGACTTCCTATGATCAAAATCAGGACAAAACTTCAGAAATAAGGAAGTGCTGCCCTGCAAAAATACAAGAAGTTTTGCGCTCATGACCCTTGTCTAACTTCACCCTGTCTGCAGCCATATTCTTCCTAATATCTTGCTTCTTGAATTGTTCAGTCAGTTCTCAGACAAATCTCTGTCCCACCAGGCCATCTTCAGCATCCTCTGACTTACCTCTCCAACTGATCAGCTGTGCTGGTAGCACTTGCAGAAGCAACAAAAGGTCTAGTTATCCAAGGCAGACTCCTCTGCAGATTAACAACCCAGTGCTGTTCAGCAGCGAGCCAACACTGAGAAATGTGAGCACTTTCATGGCCCCACTCCCCAGTGGGATCTGCTCTTCCCTGTGGATTTTGACCCTTTCTGAAGACCCACTTCCTCTTGTTATTCAATTGCACAAGCAGGCAAAAGAAGCCCCTGCCCACCTACCTAGAAGTTTCCCTTTGTGAACGCAGGTTAAAGAAAACCCTCACTTTCCAATCCTTTCTGGCATAACCCAATACAGAGTGTGACCAAAGTTGGCAGAGTTCCCACTCCTGCAATTCAATCATCATTCAAGAATTAATTAGGCAATAAAGTAGAGGAGATTCAGCTCATTAGATCTAACAGTTTGCCAAGGAATGGTGGCTATGGCTTCGTGTGATATACATACCTTATAACTCAAATAGTGATTCCGTATAGACTCCAAAAATACATTGAAACCATCTGTGAAATACAGTGGTACTATAAACTAAATTGAAGAGAAAACTCTTTTGAAACCTTAGCCTTGAAAAGCATTAAGAGATCATAAAGTCAGCTTTAAATAAGACTATTTATGTGAGTTGTCAGAAGAGTAAGCTGTATGTAATCAGAAGTCAGGAAGCTAGGACATCAGAGATCTCTGAAATGCCCACATCATGACAGGAACAGACGCAGAGATGCCCACTGCTCAGCTGCTAAATAGCTAGTTAAATTGCTAGGAGAGGAATCTTAAAAGAAGTTCAGTCAACTTACTGGAGCAATTTCCTGATCCTACTGTAATAACTTCTTGCAAAGACAACACTGTTGCAGACTAAGGGTGTTCAGAAATGTATTTTCCACTATAATAGGGCACTCTCTTAATAGGGAAAATTGTTGCTCTGTTAACCACAGAAGCTAAAAGGCTCTTTGTCTTTCCAGCACCATCCAGTTCCTTCAGTTCAAAGCCACACTGTGCCCTCCATTACCAGTACAGGAATTTCCACTGACACCAGCAGCACGGAGTCAGACTTACAAGTGTAGGCTGCCAGCCTCTGAGGAACTCTCTCCCTGCATAAGAGATAATGGACCACAATTTGAGGGCTCAGTTACAAGGGCATAATGCTACTTTAGCTCCCCCCAGAATCTCACAGATGCAGAAATGTCTACCCCTCACTGCTTCCCAAACTCCGGGTTAGCGAGCAGCTGCTGTTTCTCCCCTATTTTCTTCCATTTGACATTCCTGCCTGCTAACACTTTCCAAGAGTGGGTTTTATCACACTGTGCTTTTGGAAGGCAGGACTCTGGAGAGGACAGCCAGGCATCTTTCAATCCCTGAGCCAATAGTTTTGCAAATAATACTTCTGCAGACAAGTCAATGCACTTAAAAATCCCTCTGGAATGCAGCAAGAGCTGGGTAGGCTGGAGACTGGTTAATGGAGATGTTGTTCAATGTCGCACATCCCACAACTTCAGCAATTAACCCTGGTTGCACTGTTTTTAAGCTCTGCTTCGGTGACAGAGCTGTGGCATATTTTATTATGTTTGGAAGGACTCCACCATCTCAGTAGTGCATTCTGCATTCAGAAGATGAGACTCTGCTTTAAGATGTATGAAGGTGTTCGGTATAAACAATGGATAACATCTTAGGGTTGATCCGAATCAACAGTGTACGTTTGTTATCTGGTTTATTTTTCCATGTTGTTCAGCTTCTTTGTGAGACTACAGGGAAATGTTAACAAATTAATTGCATCCACTGTTAAAAGGGACTGCAAGAGCTGTTCTCAATCATCTGCTTTATGTAAATACTGTGTGTGGGAGGTTGTGTTGTTTACTACCAGCTATCATCTATATTACCGTAGCACCTAAGAGCCTCAGAAATGTAGAGGGCTCCATTGCAGGGATGCCACGAAGGGAGAGAGAAAAAAGACCATCACAGTCTCAAAATAATCTCTGAGGTGTTAATCCTTTCAAACAACTTAAAGTAAAAAGCCGTGCAACTCAACCATTCTCACCTCCTTAAAACTTTCACCTTTTCTTTCTAGGTGAAAGTAGGTCTTAGAAGCCTTTTGTTACTCATCGTCTGCCCTTTCAAGCCTTAGGTAAAGCTTGAAGACACTAGATAGGGTTAAGCCTAATACTGAATATGTATCTTTTTATTTGAGCTCAAACTGCATTGCTGGCACGGTGATGTTGCCCTGATAACATTGTAACATGGGGTACTTTGCATATATTGGGATCTGTAGCCTTCTAATTATCCAACAACTAGATAATCTTCAAGGGCAGGAATTTTCCAAATGGTCTGGAATGCAGGCAGCAGATAAACAGATAATATCCTAGTGAGGTATAAAGCAAACCAAATATGGTGTTCTGGAATGAGATGCAGCACTGTCAATTTGGAAAACACAGTACAATCTGTATATTAAAAAAGTAAGTTAAGCAATTTTTTCAGTTCCAAGGCAGCCTTATTGCAGATGTCCTGCTCATTTTTTTCAACCAGGTAGTTTGAGTGCAGTTTCCCTTTGTGGGTACGCAGGTTGCTGCTGTTGATAGGACCGGGTCGGTGCTTTATGCCTAGAGAGTGGTTTTCAACCTCGTAATCCATGCACCCTTGAAAGTCCTCAGGCTGCTTCCAGAGGCTCTTGGAAGAGCATTATAAATAGGCTCCTACCAACTCAACAGTGGTCCTCATAATCATTTGAAAAAGTTTTGGGGAGCTTGTTTTTCCCCTTCCCCTAGACAAAGCAAAGCAAAGCTATTCTGCATGACATGTGATTTCAATTTCTTAAGATAGCTTGTGGCTTCAAGTCAGTGTAAAGACGGCTGTATATTTACCCAGGTAGCACACTGACCACCTACAGGACAGATCCAAGTTTCACCCTCCCTGGTAGGAAACATTGTCAGGATTCAGCAAACCGTTTGCCTCGAGTTTTCTGCATCTGCTGGCAAAGGTTCATTATTTCTTTTGCTCATTTTTGTTTATAGCGGAAAAAGAAACGTGAGGCAGCAGTGCTGTCCCTTACAAGGGAAAAACTGAAAATCCAAAGTGATCTCATGACTCCAAACAGAATCAGATGATAAGCCTGGGAAGCTTACCCAGCTATGATGGTGCCTTGTACCAATCAACAGCTCAGGATTAGTAGGATTAAAGTAAATCTTATTTCTGGCCATCCATGTCTGAATTTCAGTTTGGCATTTGGTCAACAAAGCAACCGCCTTTTGCAAGGTAGTGTGACAAATTTCTTTTTCCATAAACATTATGGAAAAAAAAAAAAAAAAAAAAAGGATGTGAAAAGGATGTTCTTGAAAAGTCTCTGAAGTGCTCTGTACTATCTGTTGAGATGGTGCTAAAATTGGAGCAGAACAAAATGTTCAATTTTCATCTTATGAAAGAGCACAGCAGAAGCACATCATGTCGTCTCATGCTTACATCTGTTCAGGTGAGGTAGGAGAAGCACTCCTTATACCACACCCAAGTCCTCCAGATAAAGTATTTGTATTAGTATTCTCTTTTATACCTTGTGAAAGCAATTGTGGATGAGCATTGGCTGACACACTTCAGTTCTTAGCCAGATGAAACGGGGAAGTTCAAGGGCATGAAAAGGACGCGAGTATGCACAAAAGTGAAGGAACTGGTATTTTGCAGTTGCAAAGGTGCTGAGATTGCAAGCTTTAAACAAAGAGTGATGTCCACAGCCACGTGAGAGTGCTTAGGTTTTGAATGATCTTTGCCAGCAGTCTTCCTCTTCAACAGAGACTCCATTTCTAAGAACAACAGCTTTAAATCTGATTCTTCATAGTGTTAACTTCTCAGAACGAGGACATTTCTTAAAGATCGCTCAGTGTTTTCCAGAAACTCTGCTTTCTCTTATGCTTGTGGCTAATAGTTGACTCCTGTTCAGGTACCAGAATAAGGCATGCCCCGTGAGTGAACATGTCCAAACCAGCATGGTGAAGGTGGCAGAGCATAATCCCAGCACAGGAACAAATGAACTCCAGACTCCTCCTCTGGACTATGGAGTTGCTGAGTTTGATAAATACAAATGGCTAAAAAATACACGCAATATTTATAGTAGATAGGAAATGCCAGATCTGCATTCTGAATGTCTCCAATTCCATCCCAACTCAGTGTGGCTATCTGAGGCATCAAGTATCTATTACCTGAAACCAATAGGCCTTTTTAACCTATTCCCAATGAAGCACCACTCAGGATGATTAACAGTGGTAGGGGCTGCTCTTTGAGCATTTAATTGCTGTATTTTGAAATCCCTACAAACAGGGATTTTAATATCTTGACATCAATAACCACTCCTTGAATACCTCCTCAATTCTTTGCTCTCAGTGCTGAGTGAAGAGGGAGCTACCCACTCCGTTTTATAGCCTGAACGTTTCTGAGCTGGGATGTTAGTCATTAAAAATGACAGAGCTTGACCAGTGTCACTCCATTTTACAAGAGCATAACATCTGACCCAGTGTGTATGCTTATTTTGTTCAGTTAAAACCATGCTTTTAGGAATAGGTGACTGTATACAAGGTCTGTCTGTAACTCTATCCACCCCCTGTGGCCTGAGGGCTGCTGCTGCTGCTGTCTTCTGGAAGCAAAGAGGAACAGCAGCTTTTTAATCTGAATACAATCAGGTATAAAGATTATGCTGTCGACAAACAATGTATCGTGTAACAGCCACACTCTTATAAAAGGGGATATTTTCAGTTTTATGGGAGTTTTCAGTCCAGAATGGATGCATTAGTGCAGGTTCAGTAAGAAATATAATACCAGGAGTGAATAGCAGTAAACATCTTTTCAAGGGTGAAACTCCAGGTTTAAGTGATACTTATGAAGATACAGGCCTACATTAATGTTACCAAATAGAATGAATGGGCCAGATGGTCAGATGGTACAAAAGGAGCCTTGCTCTGTAAAAAATGGAGAGTACTGATTTTGTTTATTGTTCATCACAGTTAAACGGCTTGTCCATTACGCCACCAGGGATACATCACTTTCCCTTCAGGCTTCTAATATCAAAGGTTTAATAAGAAGGAGAATATAGGGACCTCAGACAATCGTTGGATACACTGTGCTGGGACACATGGGTGTGTGCTCCTTGTGCCCCACGTGCTCTTCTGTTCACACCAACCCAAGAGCAGGCACTCATTTCACAGCTGCAGCAAGCTCTTGCTTTCGGCAGCAAGATGTTAACCCCAGGAAGGCTGGAGAACAAGGGCAAGTGCATGCATCCAAATGCACAGCCTATTTCCCAAAACTTTCCTTCCTTCCCTTGCCACGCATTTGGGCGTGGGAGCCTCTGGGATGTGTGGAGACCTCGCCAAGCTAAACACTGGAGTTCCTCCACTTTTACATTTCTACTGCAAATGAAGGAAAAGTTGTCTGAAAAGGCTTCACAACCATGACATGTCATCACCAAGACTTGCAGGACTCTCGGCGAGAGGCTGTAGGAATCTAAATGGCATCCTAACGGGAAAAGGGGCTGCTAACTGGTAACTCATTCAATCAGTGACCAAGAGCCTCCCGCCAGTGCTTGGTCTGAGGTCAAATAAAAAAGCTCTTTCACACACCTACCACTTCTTTTTGTTTCACTTCTTTGTTGTGTATATTGAGTGTTAATGACCTGAAAATTTACTTCCTATAGCCCACACACTTTGCCTTTTCACAAGATTCACTTTGACAGCTGATGTGAACTGCTCAAATTTAACTCCAGTGCATTCACAGGAGCCGTATGGATTATTCCTGGCATTTTTAGGATGTATTCGAACGTCCATAGAAGAGAAATCAGAGGCTATTCTTCAACAGTGACCCCCGCTGGAGAGCAAGCCTTAACTTTGTTCTCCTCATCTAAGGTACTAAATTAATTATGGAGAGCAAGATAAGTAGCTCTCAAGAACAATTTGTGCTTTAGTAACTCATTTCATGTAACCTAAGACCTCATGCTTGATCATTGCTGTTGCAGTGAATTTTTAATATGCTCTGCACATGGATTTTTCTGAATTGCCACTTCAGTTTGATTTCACTTTACAATGTTCAGTGTTGTATGCTTGTCAAGGCAGACTTGCAGGAACTGAATTCTGTGTCTAGTTTTGAAATGAAAACAATATTGTTGAGACATTTTGCCTGTGGTAAGATTTTTAGTATTGTGACAAACGTTGAGATAGTAACAAATGTAGGTAAGGCTGTAGGAACAAGGGTAAAAATACTGTTATTTCCTCATGCTTCTCATTTGATTGATTGACTATCAAGGCTTTATTTTATTTTTTAATTAAGAGATTAAAGACAGTTCCAAAAGCAGCATATGTGCACATCTGAATATCCTAGGTCCCACATCACTTGTTTGAACATTATTATCTTGACACATCCTCCAGACAACAGCCTCAGTGCAACATCACTGCCTTGGCATGGAATGGAAATCCCAGTGTGGTTAGCACAGACTGTGTCATAATGAACTAGAGGGAGTGCTCGTGGTTCTTTTTTGGATACTCAGATGCCTGTACAGTTTTGCCTGCTATTAAGATAGGCACAAAATAGTAAATATTCCTAATTTATAGCAATACACACACATCATGTTAAAATTAATATCCATAACAGGTGCAATATCAGCCATGGAGAAATCCACATAAGACTTCTAACCAGTACTTTAAATGCACTGGTCAGGTTGACATCATTCTTACAGGTGGAGCATCCAATAAAACTGCCACTCTAGTTAATGAAAAGGAAGGTGTTTTCTTGTGGAACATAATGGATAATGAACAGATGCTATAGTGACTTCAGAAATAGTTTCCATGCAGCAGAAATCATACATTATGATTCAGTACCATCTCCTGGGCACTGGTTATCTTCCTCGCTCTTCCTATCTTGCTAGATTGATTAAAGACAGTAATGTCCTTTATAAGCACTGTGGCTTTTATAATTCACTATGGCTTCTGGTATAATTCTATTTTTTTTTTCTGATGTTTTCCCCCCTAAAACTTATGTTCCCTCAAAATTTTCCAGGAGTCAGTTTTTATCTGCCATTCAGATGAGAAGAGCAAGAATCTCCAGGAAGTTCGCTGGAAACCCCAATATTGCTCTCTAACACAGAAGGGGTGACAATATTGTGAGGGTATCTTGCTGCAAAAGAGAGTCTGTGTCAGGGGGGTGATTTTGCAATCCTCCCAACAACATCTTAGAGTCAGTTGCAGGGAAATAAATCCATGCAAAAGGAATAAGGGCTGCATTAATTTACACAGTTCCACTCAGCTGCCCTGCTCTCAAGACCTAGCCTTTTTATTTCCAGAAATATTTATTTCACTTACTAACTTCTGGGTTATTTTTCTTTTAGCAATAAATATTCCATAACACCCAAGTTGTTTTAAACCTCTCTTCTGGCAGGAATTTAAATCTCCTGAGCTCTCTTGTTGTCTGAACAGGATTATATTAAACTTTTCGGCAGGTCTTTTGCAACATCTCTGTGAATGTCAATAAAACTAGAGCAATAAGGACCAATGAGAGAAGGTTTTGAAAATCAAAGCACTTACGTAATGCCTCAGTGTAGACTTAGGTGCTTTTCGTGCCTGTGTTTTATTTTATTTTATTTTATTTTATTTTATTTTATTTTATTTTATTTTATTTTATTTTTTGTTTGACATACAGTTGTATAATTTTGATAATACTTGTTTACTAATGATTTTCAATTAAAAATATTTAATTGAAGATATCTAGCTATGTTACATGCTGAAGCAAAACAGACCAGCTACCCTGGCCCCAGTACTTTCTTTCTCTTTTCACCTCTGTATATGTAGTTGGCTTTCATAATGTTCACAAGTATGTTGGGTTTTCTGATATGAGGCCTCATCACTGTCTATCTGATACTGCGTATAGGGAAAAAATGCATTTCAGAGAATGGATTTGTGAGTAATAAGGTAAGCCACCTCTTACAAGCAATTGCAAGTGCCTATATAGCATATTTGAGATCTTAAAAACACTTCAAATTACTTTCTTCAGGACAAGTGCCAAGTATTTATTAAAAGGTTATCCTTCACTCTGTCCTTGTTGTGTCTTATGGGTGTCTATAAATAGTGGCAGGCTTCATGGACTAATCACCCTTGGCTTCTCTTCTACAAGTCACGAATGTTGCAGCAATAAAGGTGTTTTTTTCACAGAATCACAGAATCACAGAATTGTAGGGGTTGGAAGGGACCTCCAGAGATCATCGAGTCCAACCCCCCTGCCAAAGCAGGTTCCCTACAGCAGGTCGCACAGGTAGGCATCCAGGCAGGTCTTGAACATCTCCAGAGAAGGAGACTCCACCACCTCCCTGGGCAGCCTGTTCCAGTGCTCCGTCACCTCACTGTAAAGAAGTTCTTGCGCACATTTGTGCTGAACTTCCTATGCTGCAGTTTCCAGCCGTTTCCCCTTGTCCTGTCTCCACTCACCACTGAAAACAGTCTGGCCTCGCCATTCTGCCCCCCACACCTCAGATATTTATAGACCTGGATCAGGTCCCCTCTCAGTCTTCTTTTCTCAAGGCTGAACAGACCCAGATCACTCAGCCTTTCCTCATAGCAGAGATGCTCCAGGCCCTTCACCATCTTCGTGGCCCTCCGCTGGACTCTTTCCAAGAGATCCTTGTCTTTTTTGTACTGGGGAGCCCAGAACTGGACACAGTACTCCAGATGAGGTCTTACCAGGGCAGAGTAGAGGGGGAGGATCACCTCCTTCGATCTGCTGGACATGCTTTTTTTAATGCACCCAATGTTTCCTTTAAAACAAAAAGTGATTAATTAACGGACGGATTTTCTCAGTAAAGGAGATACTCAGCTTCATGAGGGGTAGAGTCTCCTTGAACACGACTACATTTCAGTGCATGTATGAGGAATCAGAGAGCTCACTCAGGCTGGTTTGAACAGATGGAATCCCAAGTCTAGTTGGGAGGCTTTCTGTGCATTACCAAAACTCTTTTAATAGCCTCTTGTTTCTGCACCTGCAGGAAATAACGTGTCATCTGCCAAAACCCAAATTTCAAGGATTAGCTAATAATATTTTCTTTGAAAAAGAGAACTGATTCTTAACCAGTATCATGAGTCTTTGAAGTCTCTGTAATCTATTTTCCCTGCCTGCTTTAATGAGCCTTTGAATGTTACTCTGCAATTTCTTTTTTTTTTTTTTTAATTTGGTGGGGGAAGGAGATGCACATTCTCTTTTCTCCGAAGAATTTTAAAAATTCATTACTGCAAATAACTTTCACAATGCCAGAACACTAAGTTATGCAGTATCCTCCGAGTGCATCTGCGGTAAATAAATCACGGCTTTGCTGGATTCATCATTTCAGAGGTTAATGAGATGTAGAAGAAAATCCCAATTAACTCAGATCTGAGTTCGGGTCTCTTTTCTTACCATGTAGGCCAGTTATCAGTGGAGTTTCTCAAGGTTCTATTTCCTGCACTAGCCTGTTTTTTAATGGACTGAGAACACGTATGCCCATGCTGTTGTTTCAACAATGTCAATGAAATTAGCGAATTTAACTTAAAACCAGTTAGCCTTGGAATCTGTAGTAGGTAATGAAGGATAGCATGGAGCTTGGAAGAGCCTTTTAGGGTCAGATATTGTGATGGGTTTTACAGATAGCAAGCTCCTTGATCTTATACCATGCTTCACCCCTTTCTGTGAGTGCAGACATAGACTGGACTGTCTTTCATGACCGTCCACTGATATTCCCTTATTTCATGGAATGATGGAATCACAGAATCATTGAGATTGGAAGAGACCACTAAGATGATCCAGTCCAACCACCAACCCATCACACCGTGCCCACTGACCACGTCCCTCAGTGCCACATCCACACGGTTTCTGAACACCTCCAGGGACAGTGACTGCACCACCTCCCTGGGCAGCCTGTGCCACTGCCTCGCTGCTCTTTTGGAGAAGAAAGTTTTTCTAATATCCAATCTGAACCACCCCTGGCACAACTTGAGACCATTCCCTCTTATCTTATTGCTGTTACCTGTGTGAAGAAACTTCTTTCCCCCCCCCCCCCCCCCCTTGCTATAGTCTCCTTTCAGGCAGTTGTAGAGAATGGTAAAATCTCCCCTGTGCCTCCTAATTTACACTGATATGGGTAGTTTGTTTGATTCCAGTGCATTTATTACGGAGTCTCACCCACCACTGACCAGCAGCAGCTCTTTGTCCTGCTTGCCCACCAAGTGTGTGTGCTGGCACGTGCTGTGGTTGCATCAGTGAATACATCTCACCTCCCCATGGCATGGAGGTCTCTCCACAGCCTGGTGTGGCTGCAGATGAGGAGCAGAGCTCCTGAAGCACCTAGCTAGGCTCTGCAGGCTGTTTTGCTTGGCGGCCCAGCTCTACCTCTCTCTGTATCTGCACGACCACAACCACAGACACGCTGCTGATACCTCCAGACATGGGCGAGCAGGCCCTGGCCTGTGCAACTTCTTCGTTAGTGTTGCTTGAAGCCATAATTATATAATATGAGAGGGTTTTCCTCTTGCCAGCAGACAGAGTTAATGTTCAAAATCCAAAGTAATAATTTTAAGTATATTGCAGCTCAGCTGTAAACAGGATAAGGCTGATTTTTTTTTCTATAGACAATGAACAGAGCCCATTAGCAAAGCACAGAAGGAGCAGACATAAAGGTGAGTACCTGTATAATAGCTTTGTTTATCCCTAAAATAAATGTAGACTCTAATGACATTCTATTATTTAACGTGTTTCCGTATCTCTCTCAAGCCCAAAAATGATCTTTTCAGTTCTGCTACCATATTTTTTTCTTGTTTAAGAGCAGATGATTAATTCTGCTTCTATAAACTTTGTTTGCCTTTGAAATGATAATCACCTACTCCATCAGACTTTTCCTAGTATGGTGCATTTTCAGAGCACTTAAAGTATTACTAGTTTGGTAAATGAAACAGGGAGCTGATTTGACTGGCCACAATGAGCCCATGAGTTATCTCAGATTAAAAATGGTTTACATCATCAGAAGGAGCTTCTGTGGAAAAGCCAGGGCAGTGCTGAACATTGCCACGTGCCAGATCTGCCAAAGAGCACAAGCTTGGATCAGAATTGATATTAGGAAAAATTCCTTCTCCAAAAGAGTGGTGAAGCATTGGAACCCAGGGAGGTGATAGAATCACTGTCCCTGGATGTGTTCAAGGAACGTGTGGATGTGGCACTGAGGGATATCATTTAGTGGGCAATATTGGTGGTAGGTGACAGTTGGACTGGAATATCTTAGAAGCTTTTTCCAACCTTAGTGTTTCTATGATTCATGCAGTGCTTTGCTACAGGAGTTAAAACACCAGCGCTTGGGGTGCCTTCCCGCCCAGCTGGTGGAGGGTTGGTGCCAAGCCACTGTGCATAAAGTTTCTCTTTTTGTCTCCATTGTGGACAAAGAGGTGGAAAAAGGAATTAGCCCACCTACTGTGCAATTGCTTATCTTTTGTTATTTTGATTTCTTTGAAAACCAAAGATTTACTTCTGGCACACAAGCATTTATTCGTAATGGAAACCCATGCCGATGGAAAGAATACGTGTAGAGCAGCATGAGTTTTTGCAGTGACCTACCCCAATGGTCTTCAAATCTGATTTGCTCCCTTTTTTGTTATTTTATACTGCTGGAGCATGGACTTTCTGATAAATTAAATTGTCACACAGAGCTGGAATATGGTCTGCAGGATGCAGACCAGGGTTTGTAATACCCAGACAGGCTCTTCCACACTGCTCTCTAAAGTCTAAATTGGCCTGATTCGCGCCCAGCTTTCCTCTGCTGGGATCCAAACAAACGCTTGCCCAAAAACACTGGATGATGACTGGCACAGGGCTTTGTGAGTAAATTTGTGATGTGGGCCTACCTAGCTCAAAAATACAAAGCTAGCTTACTGAGTACAGTACTCAGCACAAGCAGCATCTGGGGCTGGGTGATGTGAGGTTGTGCTACAGCACAGAAACATGCAAGTGAGCTGAACAGCCATCCCAGCAGAACTGGAGTTCCCCATTTGGGGAGAAGCAGTAGGAAGCACAGAGACACCAACACGACCTGGTCTCCTCCTCTTCTCACCTCCTCACTGTGAGCATAAAATCTGTCCTTTTACTGCTCTTGTTTTTGTGACATGAACTGTGAGCTGGTGGATTTTGATTTGGTTGATTCATCTTCTTTTTATTTTGCACATATTCTCCAGAGAAGAATCTGAAACAAGGAAGAAAGGGATAAGCACCAGAGTATAGAAACTTCAAATTACTTCCACATTTAGACTGCATGATAGAATGCTAGAGCACATTCAGCATGCAACTGGCACTTGCCAAATTATTTTGGGAAGTGTGAAAAACGCATGTTGTTAATATTGAACAAATGATCTTCTGTGGATGCTGGGGTTTTCACTTTCTGTTCCCAATAAATCTTCCTTTCTCTTCACCAGTTTTACTCCCACTGTCCCGATACAGGCAAAGTGTCAGATGAGGTCAGCCAAGTCCTGAATCAAGACTACTGCAGCACAAACGGATGTGTACAAACTGCCAGGTGCCAGCAGGAGAAATTAAAGAGAACAGTGAAAATATCCACTGTGTGCTGGTTAAACCCCCACTGCTAACAAATCAAGTGTAATTAAGGAGTCAGAGCAACAAAGAGGTGGATGAATTTCTCACTGAAAGGAAAACATCTTCTTTCTCCCTTACTCTTCCCTTCAGTGAATTACTGGTTTTTTTTTTTGTAACAAATAGATTATTTATGTTTACCACTTTTTTTTTTTTTTCTTTTTAATCATGATTTCATAAAGTAGAACTTCATTTTGATTTGGTCTTGAGATGACTGCACTTTCTTAACCATTATTATGTAGGTTGTTTCAAAGGTGACTTGTGTTTATTTCCACAGAAACAACAACAGAAACAAAGAGCACAATAATACTATTTGATAGAGCAAATTCTCAGCTACAAAAAAACTCTGTTTTTCAACACAGTCACCACCAGGAGCTGTGCATTTTCATCACTAACGAACAAGAGAATCTCATAACAATCTGCACCAGCAGACATGACCCACTGTTGCTGTCACCACTGCTGAAATGCACCAGCCACCCCTCACTGTGCTCACGTCCTCTGGTTGGTCTCCATAAACATTCAGCAGGCACTGATGAATATCAATGGCTGTCATTTTTTCTGCACGGCTGAATTCAGTGATACTCCTTTGCTTCATACACACTTCTGTGTCAGATGCCATTTTGTCAGACTGCCCCTCTGCTCTCACGTGGCAGCATGTAATGGGACACTGGTGGGAAGCTTCAGCCTCTACTGCCATGCCACCAACATCTGCCTCTGATGTCATGAGTCAACATCATAACACAGGAGGCATTTCTTTGGGAGCAGCCCTCATATTTTTAAAGGCCCAAATGATAACAGTATTAAAACACATTTCTTTTTTCCCTCTTTGTCTTATCCTTCTGCTGGAAGTCAATATGTCTTTCTGGGATGAGAAAGAATGCACAACTAATACTGGCATTGAAGGAAATTACAGCGTTTGCTGTTCAGGGGGTGCTCCAGTGAGTTTTTCCTAACTTGCAATGTCAGGTAGTAGTGATGGAAAACATTAAGTTGATATGCACTTAACATGAACTCACTAGAGAGATAAGGAAATTTCCTTATTAAAATAGACATTTCTTAGTAATAAAACTCAATTATCATGTCAGCCTTGACTTAAGGCACATTTTAAAGAAGGTGTCAATTTAATAATCACTCCTCAATTTGAAATGTCATCCCTACTCTGGTTGCAAGTAAACTTTGTAACAACTATAATTAAGAGAAAGGGAGTTAACTTTCAGTTTTTAATTGTTTTGCCTGCGCTACATGATTTGCAGCAGCATGTGGAGCCCAATTATCCATTTTGCTACAGGTACACTGCTGCGAGCCCTGCATTTTTCCTACTTAAAGCAATGACTAAAGCAGTGGGGTCATAGTTTAAGGGTGAAGAGGATTATGATAACACAAACACTAACAAATAGCAGAAAGGGCAGTAGCAGGCTGGGTTGGGATGGGAGCTGGTGACAGCACACATGTGGCAGGAGAAATCCAGAGGGAGAGGAAAGAGAAATTGACACTGAGAAACACCACAGCTTTGATTCTCATACAGCTGCTCACAGGGAAGCGGGAGGAGGGTTGGGAGATAGCTTTGCCGAGGGTCACAGAATTATTTTTCTCAAGGAAGTGTGAGGAACGAGCTGCCCAGGGAGGTGGTGGACTCATGTCCCTGGCGGTGTTTAAGAGGTGTGTGGAGGAGGTGCTACAAGATATAATTTAGTAGCTTAATGGGTAGTGATGGTGATAGGATGGTTGGACTAGATGATTTTGTAGTTCCTTTCCAACCTTGTGATTCTATAATTCTAGGAAGAAGTGTGCCCAGGTCTGGAGGACAAGCGAAAATTCCATCTGCACAGCAGTACTGTGATGGTAAACAGAGAGCAAGAGTGTATCTGTAAGTACTGAGATTGTGAGGGAGAGAATGGACGCCCACACCTAGCAGCTCCTAGAAGAGACTTATGGTCTCTTGCCTTCTTTGAAAACACTTTGGATAGCTATTGTGCTAATAAAGTCATATGGAAGTGGGAGCTAGAATGGAAAAGACGTGTGCCTCAGTACATCAGCTCTGTTGCCATCAAAGACCATATAATATTGAAGGAGGAAATCCCCTTGGTGTCCAGAACAGAAGAGTGTTTTGGCAAACATAAGACATGCTGTGTAAAGCTGAGCTGCCAGCATTTTGCCTGACTAAGCCATTCAGACCCAGCAAGCCTCTTCGGTAAAATTATTTCTCAGCTACAATTCTGTTTTGGACATGATCTTAACATGTTCAAGCTGAAACAAACAGGCAGGGCTGTGAAACCTAAATGAGCAGGTCCCGACTCACACTGGAGTGCCTGGCTGTGCTGCCTTCCTGCCTAATGGGGTTCTATTGTTAATGCGGCCTTGGTGTGATCAATGGATGTCACTCTGGTCTAAGCACAGAATGGCAGCTGAGCCTTGAGGACAGTTTCTGAATGAGGATGCTTTTTGCTAGCCTGAGCGGATACAGGTTTGGTAATGTGCTGCCTGTGACATCTTTGCTGGGAATAAATACATGATATATTAGTGGGGCTAGCATCAGTGATGACAGATACTACATTATGGTCAAAAGGCCACAATTTCATTAATATGATGCCTGAAGGCATCTTCCTGACAGTCGGGCAAACAGGGGGAAATGACAATAGCCTGAAGCACTCATCAGCCTCTCCTCTCTTTTTGGCGCTGTGGAGTGAGGCATACTGCAGCAGGCCAGAGCCAAGCTGGACAAGATTGCCCAGCCTCACCTGCCTGTCTCCTGCACTCACTGCACCAGAGAACCACAGATTCCTTGTGATCTATCAGTGGTCCTGCCGCCACCTCCATTAGCATGGAGCTGCCCTGCTAGTGTCACTGTCAAATCACGTCTCAGTAGGGATGTCAGCAGTAAATGCAAACTGGAGGAGGAGCACAGCTGTAGCATGGGGGTAAAGGCCGAGAAGCTGCACAGCGGCTGCTGCGCTGTATGACCAATGGGTGCAGGACAGCACAACAGAAGGCTTTTCCTGCAATAAATAACCGAAATGAAACATTTTCACAAGTTCATCTCTGTTCATGACTGATACTCTTACTGATGTGTCTGTCACTGGGGTCTGCAAGTGTGTCTTGAAATCTACTGGTGCAGAAGGTTGCCCTGGGCTGATATGTTCACAAAGGAGCACCTTGGGGTACAATCACAGAATTACAAAATAGTTTGGGTTGAAACGGATCTCAAAGCCCACCCAGCCCCAACCCCTGCCATGGGCAGGGCTACCCTCAGCTGCCGAGGGCCCCATCCAACCTGGCCTTGAGTGCCTTCAGGGATAGGGCACCACAGCTTCTCTGGGCAGCTGTGCCAGCTCCTCACTGCTCCCTGAGTAAAAAATTTCCTCTCAACATCTAAACTAAATCTCCCCTCTTTTAGTGTAAAGCCATCCTCCCTGTCCTGTCCCTATCAGACAGTGTAAAAGGTCAGTTACCCTTCCATTTAAAAGATCTCTTTTAGTACCAGAAGGCTACAATGAGGTCTCCAAAGAGCTTTCTCTTTTTCAGGCTGAACAATCCCTGACTTCATCTGAGAGGTGCTCCAGCCCTCTGAGCATCTTTGTGGCCCTGCTCTGGACTCTCTCCAGCAGCTCCTCATCATTCTTGTGCTGGAGCCTCAGGCCTGGAAGTAGTGCTGCAGGTGGGACCTCACAAGGGCAGATTAGAGGGGACAATCCCCTTCCTCTCCCTGCTGGCCACCCCTCTTCTGATGCAGACCAGGATGCAGTTGGCCTTCTGGGCTGCAAGCACATACTGTTAACTGAATTTTAACTTCAGCCCATGGCACTCTGGTGCCCTGCAGTCATGACAGGGGGACAGGCCTGTTGGAGAGGCTCTTCAGAGGGGAGGTAAGTAATGAAAAACTAAAAAAATAATGGCAACAAGTCATAGAGGGCAGGATGGAAATGCTACAGGACCTCCAAAATGAAAATGTACTCAGTACGATGGAGAGTCACAGCATTGGCAGGACCTGTCTTTCATACAAGTGGACCACTGACATTGGCTGTGTTTGACTGTGTGCACTGGCCCAAATCAGTGGCTCATAAGGATGTCTAAGAGAGATGCAGGGTGAGTGCCTGACAGTTGCTTCCCTAAATGCCAGGTTTTATCCTTGATGAGGGTTATTATGTTGCTTCCTGCATGTTTCACTCCCAAGTTTGTGTTTTCTGAGCCCACTCCAATTTGGGTGGCTGCTGTTCCTTCCATAGCATTAAAACTTAGCCTTCTCATTCCCTGCCCCATTAATGAAACTCACGTGAAATATTAAAACACATTTCAGTGGATAATGAATAACACACTTCGACTCTCTTGGGTGGGAAGAGCAGTACAGCTCATGCTCTGTTACTGAGGATAAAAACCACCCTACTGCAGAAGAAGCTCTGGCGTAAGGGATACAGTGACTTTAACAGCTCTGATCAGATCTGTGACGGGCTTAGGGCACACGAAGCCTCTGTGCCAAAAGCTAGCACTGGGTCCAGCCCAGTGGGTCAGCTCTGCAGAAGGAGCTGTGTAGCTGGCTGCGTGCCCCTGGAGCAGCTCCCTGCACTCAAAGAGCCCAATGTGTGCACCTGTGAACTGGCAGTGACCACAGGTCACAGGACAGCCCACATCATCACTCAGAGGCTGGTGACACATTGGAACAGGTTGTCCAAGGAGATTGTGGATGCCCCATCCCTGAGGCATTCAAGGCCAGGCTGCATGTGGCTCTGGGCAACCTGGTCTGGTGGTTGGCGACCCTGCACATAGCAGGGGGGTTGAAACTAGATGAACATTGTGGTCCTTTTCAACCCAGGACGTTCTGTGATTCTATGATTCTATCATCATGGCATGCATGTGCCAGCGTGACAAGTGGACAAGCAGGCAAGCATAATCCAATTTTTCCCAGATGTAGAATGTCAGCCCGGGGAAGGGCTGTCCTTCCACAGTAGCTTTTTCTGTGCTGTCTGCAGCTGCATGCTTACCACCAATAATTTAGAAGTCCAGACTTCATGCCAACTCGCTCCAAGGACTGCAAAGAAGTAAGCTCGGACACTGTGCAAGAAGCAGCACTCCCATCTGACTCCAGCCCACCTTCCCCATTCCTGGAGGCGCTCATGGCCAGGTTGGATGGGGCCTGGGCAGCCTGAGCTGGTGGGCGGCAGCCCTGCCCACGGCAGGAGTAGGATCTCGATGATCTTTCAGGTTCCTTCCAACCTAAGCCATTCTACAATTCTGTAATACCCAAGACAGCTTCCCAGAGGGTGGCTCCACGCGTGGGACCACGGAACACCCCGTCCTGTACGGGACTCCCGAGGATCCCCGAGTCCCATCTCCCCGCAGACCCACCCCAAACCCCAGAATTCCAGACCTGCGAGACGCCCCAGGGCACTTCCCGAGAGTCAGGGCCGCGGTGCTGCGGCCGGCTCCCACGGCTGCCCCCGGCTCCGGATCCCGGGGCGCTGCGGGCCCTCCGGCGCCTCCTGGCGGCGGCCCCGGCCCGCCCCCGCCCCCGCCCCGCCGCCTCGCTCCTCCTCGCGGCCGCGGGATTCCTCTCGCCGGGTTTTCGGGCCGCCCCTTCACACCCGCCGCCGGAGCGGGACGGCGCGGCGTGCGGGCGGGCGAGGGAAGGAGGGAGAGAAGGAGAGAGGGAGGCGGCGCGGATGCTCCCCGGCTCCCCGCGGCGGCAGCGGCGGATGCTCGGCGGCCGGCGGCAACGCAGGAGCTCGGCGCGTAGCCGGAGCCCGGCGATGGGCGGCCGCGCGTGAGGGCGGCGGGGCAAGGGAGCAGCGATCCCCGCGAGCGAGCCGCGCGCCGAGGGCTCGGCCATGCCGTTCGCCAAGCGGACGGTGGAGCCGCAGCGGCTGTGCCGGCGGCAGCCCGCCGCCTCCGTGCTGGAGGAAAGCCGGGGCGCGGAACCGCCGCCGCGGGACCCGCCGCCGGAGGAGCCGGGGGCGGCGGGCGAGGGCGCGCAAGCGGCCGGCGGCGAGAGGGAGGCGGCGGTGCTGATGGTGCTGGACCTGTGCGCCGTCAGCAACGTGGCCCTGTCGCGGATCCTCCGGCAGCTCTCCGACGTGGCTCGGCACGCCTGTACCCTCTTCCAAGAGGTCGAGGCTGACATCCAGGGCACCCACCGCCGCGTCCGGGCGCTGCACGGCCGCATCGCCGGCCTCCAGGGGGCCGTGCGCGGCCTCGACCCCAAGCAGGAGGCAGTGCGTGAGTACCGCGGCTCGGGGCGGGCGGGAGCCGGCGGGGAGCGGAGCCCGTGGGAAGGGGCCGGGGGGCGCGGGTCGGGCCGGTGGGTGCCGCCGAGCGCCGCCGCGCCGCCGGCGGGAGGGATGATGTCAGTGGTTTGCGCCTTACATAAGGAGCGGCTGCCCGGCTCTCCGGGCGCATCTTCTGCAGCCGGGGAGGGGGCCGGAGCCGCTCTGCGGGTGCCCGGGAGGAGTCTGAAGGAGCACGGAGCTCCGTCCCCAGGGTTTTCTCTCTTTGCTGCCGGTCCCCTTCCCGGGCACGTTTGCCTTTCCCTTAGACGTGTCTCTGACTTTCCGATAGAGACATGAAGCTCTGAAGTAGAAATCAAAGCGCCGCGTCTTTATCCAGTTTTCAGAGCCATATAAAATAAGGAAGTTTGGTTTATGACTTCGTTCTGTTTAAAGAGCAGCCCGACGAGCCGGGGAGGCGGGAAAAGGAGGGGAAGGAAAGGATGAGGGCAATACGCGACTTCTGTTCTGAGCAATAAGTGCTTAAATCCTGCTGCCTCTCCACCCGAGCCATAAAAGCGGTGACAGGCTGCGCAGTCCTATCCGCTGCGTTCTGCTGAACATGGCTCGTGTTTACAGCAGCGGAATGATTCTGTGCTCTCACTGACGCATACGCTTCCCAAGTGCTCCCGAGTGTTTTCTCATAGGTAGGGCTGCGGACTGGAGGTGATGAGTAGCAGGGATCGCTGCTGGTCCTGCACTCATCGTATCTGCCTTAGAAACAGCAATGGTTTCGGTGGGGAATTTGGTTCGGGTTTTGCCTACTGCTGCTCCCATCACAATCCCGTGGATCTGGTGAGAACAGGGAGATGAATTTACGCTGGAGTAAGGGAGAGTACGCCTTCCTCTCATCGTTTTCAATGAGTGTGCCATTTAAAAAAAAACGTGCACTGCACTGCCTTTTGGGAGTGGTGTGCAATAGAAGTAACTCCTTTAGGATCAGCGGAGCTGTGCCTATTAACACCGTCGAGCCTTAAGCGTTCAAAGGTATCTAAACTGGATCCTTGGCTGCTGGCACGGTGACTTTGCTGGGGAAGGGTTCCATACACCAACTCCAGCTCAGCCTGACGGAGGCTGCCTGTGGTTTCAGGACAGGGGTGCAGTCAGAGCAGAGTGCCGGACTGTTGATTGGGAACTGTGGGGAGAGGGAGGGCTGGCGGTGTGCTGAGGGAACGGACTGGGAAATGGAATTCCTCGGGTCGCTTTCTCATTTGAGCTGAGTAACTGTGCCCGTACATTTGTGTGAGAGCTGAGCCGAGCCTTTTTAATCCGCACGGCTTTTTTTTCTTTGTGAACTGTGCAAGTGCAGCTTGTTTTCAAATCACGGTGCGAAGCCTTGATATTACAGCGCAGTTATGTCATGTGCTTAATTAGAGAGTTTGGCTTTTCCCCTGTGATGATCTATGCAGGATCTGCCGCTTCATCATTCTTTTTTACTTTGAGCCCTCCTCTCCTTAGGAGGGAAGAGACTTATGGCCATGACCCCCCCCTCGGCTGCCTGCTGATCCTTCTCTCACCCTGCACACAGCATGCGTGGTGCAGTGCCGCCGGCAGGGCTGCAGATGTCCCCGGGTCTGGTGACCAAGAGCTCCGTGCAGCTCTGTCCCAAGCGCTGTTTGCCCTCCAGAGGTGTGCATCCTGCCCGCAGCCCACAGCTACTTGCAGGCACAGCACCCAGCCTTATCCTCTCCGAGCAGCCCTGGGCTGCACGTGCTTTTGACAGGAACGGCTCTGTCCCCATCCAATGGGCATGGTTAGTCTGCTTCTTTGCTTGCTTCTGGATGCTTTTATTCTCAGTCTGGTGCTGAACTGTTTGCATAATGCTACATCTGAACATCTCAGCTGGACCTGGAGCTGAGCTACACTGTTCTACTCATCTGCCTGTCATCCTCCAAATCCATACACACCCGCAGCACCTCCTGCTGGCCCACGGACTGCTCAGCATTCCCAAGGACCAGATACAAAAGCCCTACGGGAAGCTGCCGTCCTTGCTGTAGTGTATAATGCTAGCGTGCATTCTCCTTTCTGGGCTGACACCTCCTCCATTGTTACTTTCAGCAGGACTGTGCTCATGTTTGTTTTAGACATGCTGTGCCTACATAACCAATTCTTGGCAGTGTTTCACTCAAGTCATGGCACCCAGTTATAAAATCATTAAGGTTGGAAAAGCCCTCTAAGACCATCTAGTCCAATCACCAACCCATCACACCACTGACCACGTCCTTCAGTGCCACATCCACTGTCCCCTCCAGGGACAGTGACTCCACCACCTCCCTGGGCAGCCTGTGCCACTGCCTCATCACTCTTTCATAGTATATATTTTTTCCTAATATCCAAACTTAATCTGCCCTGATGAGACTTGTAAGGCCCTTCCCTCTAGTCTAATTACTATTACCTGGGAGAAGAGGCCGACGCCCACCTCACTGCAATCTCCTTTATTCTCATCAAAGCAACGGCAAGCATGGGCGCCCAGGACAACTAGGCTCACAGTCTGGTCATGTGGTCTGCATGCTACATCTAACACTAACTCAAAACCAGCTGGAGATTTGGGCTTTGCAACATGGAATAAGTTGGTGGTAGGTATGCACCTGCTGTACGTGGGATGGTCATGCTGAACTTGCTGTGCACCAGTAGTCAGGGATGCTGGGCTGCTTGATGTGTATGCTGAGGTGCTGTGTGCTGGCATGTGAGCAGAACAGCTGTGTAGCCCAGCCATGCATTTTTAAAATACTGGCTTAAAACGACCAGGCTACTTCGGCACAGCGAGACATTCTTGATGTAACACCAACTGCAGCATGGTGGTTTGAGAATAATGCTACCAGACATGCCCTAGATATGGAGCTATGACATTTGAAGGCCTTTTTCTCCATGCCTTGTGAGCAAGCTGGGTTCTCCCTTGTGATGAAGAGGTGGCCTAGGTGAGGAAAAGGAATGCTGGGCAGCCCCATCAGGGGAGCTCCTGGGGGCAGTGGTTACACCTTAGCCTGCGCCAGTCTTTGGTAGCTGCAGACATAATACCAAGGGAAGAGATCAGGAAGGTGCTCTCTTGCAAACAGTAGCATATTTTACACTGGAAGTTATTTATTGTTACATTCAATTGAGTTCAGGGACTATTAACAGCAAATTGAAATGAATTGATTACAGCATGCTTCTACTAATGCTTATCAGTATGGCTGTCATTTTCATGAGGCCTTTCCATTCTCAGCTTTGTTGCTACTGAAGTAGTGAAGATTTGCAAGCCTGGATATTCTTTGCTTTAAGAGAGCTGCCTGAACTGCTCTGCTGAGCTGATGTTCAAGGTATTTACCTATGTATCTCTTGTTTTAGCCGCTGTTCAGAAAGTGCATTTGGAAGATCTTGTTAGACACAATAAGGGATGGATTGTGGGCAGTCACGGGCAGGTCATCTTCAGAAACACCAGGTCTCTCTCTCCTGCCTTCCCAGATGCTGCTGGTCCTTTCATCTTTCTTACAAGCCTCTGGACAGCTACCACCCTGCAAATAGAAGTCGTTTCCCACCCTCTGATTGGAAGAGAAACTAGAGTGAGAAATGTTTTCCTGCTCAGCTCATGAACAAACTGCTTTGCCCTTCTGCCAGTCTAAATACTTTGTTACTTTTCGTCGCATTCAGCTCCGGGCTCTGCTTCTAAAGCAGAACCATGTGGGAGTGACATGATTGTTGTCAATCTTGCTGTTGCTTAGAGTTTTCTTATTAACAGCAAGAGAAATGAGCAGCGTGATATCAGTTTCATAATCTCGGTGGCACAAGAATGCAGGAGAAGTGCTGGATTTCGGTGTAGACATGGGGCTGAGTGCCTCTTTTTGTATTTAGAATGATGATTTCTCAGTCCAGGGGACTACAGATCTGGTGGTCTAAGTGGAAACTGATGGTGTTAGCCCTCTCATTTTTTGAATAATCAGTGTGACCAGAGAGCAGGTTCTTAAAGCCCTAGTTAACAAGATCCTGTTTGCACCCTTGGCATCCTTGAGAATTCCATGCATTCCTGGCTTTCTTTCTGTAAGCATCAATGTGTTACCAGAAGCAAATATTTCTAAAAGCAGTGGCCTTTCCAGCAGTTGTCTCATAAAGGACTTCATGGCATCACTTTTCTATTCCCAATTTTCCTACATGCTTGCATTTATTGATACAGCTGATTAGGAACATGGACATCCCCTATATTACTCTCGTCATCAGAACCTTTTTCCTCCTTATGGATGTGACGGTATTGAGGTAAAACAGACAACTGTGAACTGCTCCTTTATTATTTTAGACTGTGCATTAATTTATTCTGTTTCATTGAAACTGGTTACTGGAAACATCCTGTATAGTTTCACTTTTGCTTTTGGTCTGTTTCATTGGGCTTTCTAGATGGTTGTTTTCTTGGTGGTGGTGGTTTGGTTTTTCATTTTTTTATTTATACATGGTTATAATGCACTGCTGTTTGGGTTTTGAACACTGCAGGGAAATATTTAATCAATTGTAAGGTTTTCGTGTATCTTCTGCTGCAATTCTACCATTTTCACAAAACATACACTGGATGCAAAGCTCAGCAGCTCCTCTCCTCCTTGGCTTACAGCACTGAAACCTCAGTTGCTGCTGAACCCAGAACCCTGCCCCCCCGTGCTTCTGTTTCAGAACCCGGTTACATAGTGAGGCCATCCTAAAGTACTTGCATGTGATTGTGCTTGCAGAGATCTTCTGGAAGGTATGTAAGACTTGAAGAGAAGGTGCCCTGTTGAGAGAAAAAGCAATCACATGCAAGTTGTGTAGGTAAATGCTGTGCTCTATCCCAGCTTCACACAATCCTGAGGAATCTTTAGTGCAATTTCCATTGCATAGATTTCCTATTGTGTGGAGGCACAATTGTAGACCCCACAGATTAGATACATTTGCACTGAGAGGTCTCTGATACTGCTGGCAACAAATGAGAACGTATTTCTACCATCCCTTAACTCTGCATTATAGAGTTATATGCATATTTATGCATTATAGTGCATAAGTATTTCTGGGTGTAAGGGTGGTTACACTTAAAAATAGACACTAATGTAGTTTGGGAACATGAGGCACAAGAATGTATTCACAGCTCTCTTTGTATATTGAAATCATATTAATTGGTAAATCCTCATAGGGTGCATAACAAAACCTTCAAAAAAAAAAAAGAGTTGTATGTTAGATGCAGTGATCAATCATCTTCAGCACTGTGTCTGAGTTGAATAACACAGCCTCTTCATCTGTCCTGTTGGAAGTGGAGGAAGGCTTTTTTTTTTGTCAGGTGTGGCTTTTTTGGTTTTGTTACTTATTTGTGCTTGTTGTTACTTATTCATTTGTTTTATATAATTCCCTGGTGTACTTAACTGTACTTTTCCCATTAATGCAAGTAAAACAAGTTGTGGGTGTGTGAAAATTGGAAAATTTCCTCAGTGCTTGGCTTCTTCTCAATGCAGAGGGCTGATGTCAAGTTAGCCCAGCCTGCAGGAGCAGGAGGCCAAGCCATTAGTTTTTCTGTTTACCTTTTGCTACTGTTGGAACAACAAAGCAACATAGGAAGAAAAACCCACTCATTTAAGAATCCCATTTGCACCTTGCCCATTACATTAGAAAGAGTGCCACCATCTAGGGAGATTCCTTATCTTTGTTTACAGAGTAGTGATAGAAGGCCTTTTACATGAGAGCACAACCCTAAGGAGCCTGAGGTCAAGAGATTTTTTTTTCACCCGTTTAGTTTGTGATAGTATAGTTGTGATAGAATGTAAGGGGAAGAAGTTTGTTGGGTTGCTTTGCTTTGTTTTGCAGGGTGTTTTCAAAGTGCTGGTTGGCGCTTTCAGTCAAGTTGATTTGTGTAGAGCAGACTCTGGCCTGTTTGCAGATAAAAGCAAAGGATAAAATCTTTTGTCCTATTTAGATCAGCACAACGCTCTGAGAACTCGGTGCTCAGGGAGACTTCACTAACTAACTTAACCTGCATAACCTCGTAACAGCTGAATGGCAAGCAGATGTGGTTTTCCTCTGAAAGCGTTAAACAGATGTAAATCTTTAGGAATTTTTGCTGAATTTCATTACTTGGTCTTCCACTGGTGTAGTACTACCTGTTCTGTAGTTATTTTTCATCCCATAAACAGTACTTAAATTGATGCAACAGGTTTGAAATGATTGCTTAGTTAGAGAGCCTTCTAGACAAAGATCTGATGTCCGAATACTCCCAAAGCTGGACTCCCATCTCACTGCAGCTATATAGCTGTGCAGTATCATAGCCATTAGTGGGACTTTTTGTCTGGCTCACACTCAATAGCCAAACAAGGAGCTCCAGTGAGTTTATTAGAAATTCAGGTAGAAATAACACAACTCCTTTAAGACCCATTAGATCTCCTTTACCCAGGAGTAAGACTGCAGAGAAAATGAAATCAGGCAAGAGACTTACACTTACTGTGGATCTGATGACTGAATATCATGCAACTCTTTTAAAACTCTGTGCTTCTGTTGAAGATCTTTTATAATTCAATGTGTATGTATGGAGATGTGAGATAAGTGTTTGGTGAAACCAATGGTGTCATTCCTACTTCTGGTCAGTTCCCCTGCTGATACCTGAGAGATCTGGAGATTAAGAAATAAGTGGATCCTTACAGCTTCCTGAGGACATGAGAAGGTCATTCACCTGTTTATCCACGTACATAAAAGATAGTAGTTTCCCTTTATGAAAGATGAGGGGCCTGGAGTGTTTCCAAAAAGCTATCACATAATTCTCAAATGTCCTTGGAATGAGGGGAGGATTTGTGGTGAGGAAATACAAATAACCATGCATAACAGTACCAACCCAACTTCTCTTGTGGTTCTGCAGAAGCAGGTTTTGTTGACTTTTCTTCAACGTGTTTGCTTGTTCTCTGGCTTAAATGTCAAGGATCAGATTATGGCAGGTCTGGCACAGATGTGAAAAGGTAGGGAGAAAACATGGCACAGTCCAGCCATAGCCTCTTCTTATCCTGTTAAGAATGGCTGCTGAAAGGCAGATTGGCTCTTCCTCTCTCCAAACTGGATAGTGAAGCAGACCTGGCTGTTTGAAAAGCCCCTAATCTGACACATTTCCTTCACACATACCTAGATGTATTGTACCCAAATCAGAGGCCCACAGGGAACTCATAAAAGCAGTGTGACGATGTCCAAAGTAGAAAAAAATATGACCAGCTCATGAGAATAATGCACACTTGCATTTTGAAAGTATTGCTGCGCAGCTGTGTGGTCTTCTGAGTCAGAGAACTGGGATTTTCAAAAGCTGTTCTTTCCAATCGCTTGGCATCTCCACGTAATCAGAGTCTGACATCAGACTCTCCACTGGAACTGCTTGAGCTATTAGGATGTGAAGAGCAGAAGCCTTCTGTGTTACTGAGTGTGCGTGTGGGGGGAGTTTTTTTCACTTCCTTTGATGTATTAGCATCAAGAGAGGGAGTCTTAGCTTCATTCCTAATTGCTTCTCGTCTTTGAATTTATATACCAATATGTAACTAACTGCAAAGGGAGATAGCAGAATTTATAAAAAGTTCAAAAAGGCAGGGCTTAGAGCATGATTAAAATAAAAGATAGCATACAGTGTGTGCTGTTTTTAGCTGAAGTATCTCCCCAGAATACTTTCCATTTACATTTTCATTATATCTAACCACTTCTAATGTGCTGCTCAGTTTAACAACAGGCATGTTTTTAGGGTAGATTTTATAGTAGATATATACCCACTGTGTTCTGAACTTGAGACTTTAAATTGCAGTATCTGTTTTGGACAATCTTTTCATATACCTTCTTGGCTGAAGGCAGGAAGAAAGCAGTAGTGATGGAACCTAATTAAGCCTGTGGCTTAATTACATCAGGTCTCCTATGCTTGAAATGCTGCTAGATTCAACGGGAGCTGTGTGGCTCTGCCATGTGAAGTCCCAGCAGAGAATGGCTTTTTTTTCTTTTTTTTTAATAGGATCACTGTAATTCTTACAAAACCTCTATGGTTTTCACTTTCTTTACAGCTGGACTTTGAACTACAGCCACTCAGGCTGAGTCCCTGAGAAAGTTTGGAGGAGCTTTCTTGCTTGAGTGTACACGTGATTAAGGAGAATGAGCATAGAGTGGTGTATTTGTGCTATAAATATGTATAGCTTGCTCTGGCCTCTACAGCTTTTCCTCTGCCTTCTCTGACTTTTTTCTTTTTGCTAGCTTACTGGTGTTTGAAAAGGCCCTTAAGTGGGTCTGGAGGGAGGGCATGCTGAAGGGAAAAGGCAGTGATCCTTCAGAGCCACGTGTAATTTTCTGTGGCTGCTGAATCAGGACATTTTGAGGCATGAATTATGTGGGGTACGCTGAAAAATACCTCACTTTGCACAGGCTTT
Organism: Tympanuchus pallidicinctus; assembly: GCF_026119805.1. Lineage (NCBI taxonomy): Eukaryota > Metazoa > Chordata > Aves > Galliformes > Phasianidae > Tympanuchus > Tympanuchus pallidicinctus. Next base: position 1,065,471 of record NW_026294659.1, read on the forward strand.
GGATTGCTATGATAAGGTGTGATTTAAGTGAAATGAGAGATTAATTAGAGATGATTAAATACTTATTACGCAAATCAGAGTGGGTCCCAAAAAAGGATATTCCCCAGCTTCATCTCCCCTTACCCTCCTAAGATTTGTTTGCTGACTTGCAGGAAGTTCTTGGCATGGCCCTTTCTTTGCTGAAGAGACCTTTGGTGAAGTGTTGTGTGAGGGAGGATAGTCAAGAGAGATACAGTGATTCCTCAAAAACAGATAAGTATCTCAAGGATTGACCATTGGCTTTCATGTGACCATATCTTACCCTGGAAGCTACTTAGCTCAGCATGGCTCAAGTTTTGAATGCAGGCATCTTCTTTTATTTTTTTTTCTCCTCCTCCACATTCTCCTGGCTTTCCTTTAGCCCAACAGTTGTAACATCATTTTATGGGCTCCTGTCCCAGCATGCTTAAGATAGCTTGTTTTCTCTCTTGGGTTCACTCTTTCCCCTAGGTCAAGTATTGCTGCAGCAATCTGAAGTCTTGGTCAGCACGGCAGATTGCCTGAAGTCTTGCACACAGTTAGCACACCAAAGCTAAACTTTCCCTATGGGATGGATTATTCTGACAACACCATTTTTAACCTGGTTTCCTATTGAAACAATAGCATACTCTGCATGTATAGCAGGGGAGTGGGTAGGCATACCTATATATCTCACACCAACCACTTTAGAAACTTTATATCTGTTATTCAACTACAATCTCAACTGCATTGCCACAGGGTAGGAATCATAAAAGATGCTGACAGGTAAGGGAAAGAACAGGCTATTACTGCTGCATTTGAAGAAAGGGCTTGTTCTTTATTAGACACTAGAAACTCCGCTGGGGAAAGAATCCCATATAAATGCTCCAAACCAATAAAAAAAAAAGCGCTCCAGTTGGAGCTCACATTTTCTTCAATGTGAAAGTCAGTCCTTTGCATGACATAAAAGCTGGAGAAAACCAGGCTTCATTAGTTCCGCTGCTTGCAGAACTGCATGTTCGTGTTTCTTGTTCCCCTCTAGAATTACTGATGATGTCTTTGCAATTTTAGGGTTTTTTTTTTTTTTTTTTTTTTTTTTAACTTATGCCTTGAATGACTTTCCTATTAGGACATCCTATACCTTGTTCCTTTTTTCGTGAGGGATGCACCTATGCCTTTACCTCTGTCTTATCACTGAAGGCAACCTCCTCTCATCGTAAGAATGAACAGTATTAATTTTTATAGCTGTGGTTTATTCTCCATTGATTATCTTTAATGTGGTACTGTCTTGTTCAGTTAATAAACTACTGATAACCTGCTAAGTTTTAATTAACCTCCCTTCCCCCAAACATAACCTGCTTTTAATAGACGTTATAAATGCATTCATTATGGCTGGCTCATTAAAATCACTATTCTAAGTTCCTTTACTTTGAAATTGCACTCTAGCTGAAGTATATTCTATGGCAATCATCTTGTAATTGCTCTCCTAGTAACCTGAAGTATGTACCATAGTTCCTGATTTCAGCAATATTTTTTGGCCTCTGTTATGACTACCACAGCCTTGAATCCACTTCAGTGCCGAGACAGAGGATGGATAAGCTGTGTTCTGGATAGCATCCTCTTAATGAATAGGCACCCACCATAGAACCCACTGAAGATATGCTGTTAGCTCTCTGTCACTGTTAGGACGTGGCTGCCCAGCTGTTATGAATCAGCACATGGAGCCTGTGAGCCATCCCTCTTGTAGCACAAGTGGCCAGAACAACAGTGATTGGGATGCAGATGTCTCCAGTTTCACTCTTGCTCACTGTTGGGCCAGCTGACATGCTGAGGGCAGGGCTGTGGGCTGCATGCGTGGGACTGCCTAAGCACCAGTGCAGATCATATGACATATCATAGAATCATAGAATATCCCAAGTTGGAAAGGTCCACAAGGATCACAGAGTCCAACCCCTGGCTCTGCACAGCATCACCTGAAATCAAACCCAATGTCTGAGAGTGTTGTCCAAATGCTTCCTGAATTCTGGCAGCTCGCGTCCATGCCCACTGACGTGGGGAGCCTCTTCTCTGAGCTGAATAAACTAAGGAACCTCAACTGCTCCGTATTCATCTTCACTTTTAGACCCTTTAGTCTCATTACCATCTTTGTAGCCCTGAACACAGCCCTAATACACCTGCTGTCTGCCAGCAGCGCCACCATCTCCATACAGCAGATCGATAGGGCGGTGATAAGATAGCTGTACTCTATGAACTGGTGTGCAGTTGCATTGCACCAGGCACTTCTTGTGCTGGAGGTGTTCCGTGCTGTGGTGCTCTAGGCCTGATCCATTCAGAGGAAGCCTGCTGCAGTACCTGGGAGGCAAGCCAGGATTGCAGCCCTGACTGGGGGTCAGCTGTGGAGAGGAGAGAGGCCAAAGCTGAGAGGCCTGGCTGAGAGGAGAGTGGGGTGGGCTAGGCATAGCAGGCTCTCATTCAAGATGTGAAACTTCAAAAGGAAGCTGTTCTTCATAGTGTAGGTGGTGGAGTGCTGGCACAGGCTGCCCACAGAGGCTGTGCAGTCTCCTCCTTGGAGATCTCTGACAGCCTTCTGGACGTGATTCTGGCACCTCGCTCTGGGTGTCCCTGCTGGACCCAGGCTACGTACCCAGCTTACACTATAGGCATTTTAAGGACCTCTGTCAATTCATGCAAAATTCACTGGGTAATTCTCTATCAGGTCCAATGATAAAATCATCTGCCTGCAATATAGAGTAGAAATAACCTCTGTTTGAAGAGCGTTGGGTCTGCAAGTGAATGAATGGGTTACAACTATCTTCCATAGCTATAATGTGGCTATTCATTTATGAAATTGTCCAAGTGGAACTTAACAGAAATTATTAATGTAGATTAGAAGAATTTTTCATTTATCTGCTTGTTCCTAAGTGCTGTGCTGAAGAACCCAGCAGAATGGAAATTTGTTAAAGGAAATGAGAGGTAAAGGCAAAATATTGCAGTACAGGGTGATTTTTTTTTTCTTCTCTTTCTGGATTGGACTTCCTGATTGGCTGTAGGTCTGACTTGATAAACAACAGTTTGGACTGCGAGATTAAAGGATTCTGCTGCCATAAAAAAGATGAGTGTGCCCACCTTCATGCAGGCCGTTCTTAACAGTAGTTGGAATAGAAGAGATTTGGACAGTATCTCCTTCCTCAAAATTCTGTGTGCCACTGGAAGAAAAACATTTTTTTTATATATCTATGTACACAGAGGTGAAAAAGAAATAAATATCAGTGAAAATGCTGGGCCAGAAAACATTGGTCATTGAGCCTAGAAAAGCTTAATAGAGGTGAGAAGAAATTCTGCAGCTATATCAGCTGCAATATGCTGAAAACAGAGGGAGATTCCATTAACACAGTTCCTATGGCAAAGTTAGCAGTTGAAGGTAACGGATGTATCTTGTTCTTTCTCCCTTTAACTTTGTGTCTTCATCCAAAGGGAGCCTGTGCTAGAGTTCACTTTCTCCTTGTCCCTCCCTCTCCCACTGGAAGTTTAGTCTTGCTTTGAGGAATTGTGGTGATACTGATAGCAACTCTTCTATTGGATGTAGGGGGTGATCATACCCCAGAAGTGGGGTACATTTTGCTTGAGTCTGTGGGAATTATATTGTTTTATTGTCCGTATTATTCTGACTTGGAGGAGTAAAGGAGTGGCTTTGCTTTTGAATTGCCTCTGCTATATTACAGGGAGGGCTGAAAAATAAAAATATAGAAAACCTTAACCTAGTTCATGAAATTAATCCTTCCAAGAGAACAGATGTGAAAGTGAAAGGTAAAGTGATGTGAGCCTACAATGTAGTTTGCAGATTCACTGAAGGAGTGTTTTATACTCATATTTATTGTTGCACAGAAATCTCTCCACTGTTTCTTTTTCCTTTTTGAAAAAGTCCAACTTTAGGCTTGTTAAATAAGTCTCAGTAGAAGTTGGCACATGCTCACCTTGTTTGCTGCAGCTTCTTGATTCTAGTGGCATGAGCCAGATGGACAGAGCCCTAGAGCTGAATTCTGAATTAAATGCTCTAGCATGGGAGACTGGAGCTGGCTGAGTCAAACTTTGGCCAACACTTCAGTACTTCTTAGTCCAAGATGCATCTGCTGTGTCAAAGTGCTTACTGTTTTTTTTTTCTTTCAGACCGTAGAACTTGGTATATAATTTAGCATTCTCATAGCCAAGAATATTAGGTGGTGGTGTGGCCCTCTCTGGTGCATCTCAGCCACCAAGGGGCTGTGTCAGTGTGGTAGCATGGGAGGGGAACAGTTGTGTGGACCCCAGAAGAGCCACCCTGGGAGGGTGTTCAGGCCAGCATCTCTTTTTTCACTGCCAGGGAAGTTTTCCATCATGGAGCAGTGATGAATTCCTGTGTATGCCTTATGTGGCATGATTACCTCTGCTAGAGCAGGTTCCATAGGCCTGGGTGAAGCTGAAACTTGCTCACAGGCAGCAATGCTTCAACAGGACAGAGCTTCTGAAACATTTTCAATACCACTGCATCCCCCGGAATAAGCCTGCTGCCCCACAGAAAGGCTGACCTCCTGACATTTCAGAAAACCACACTGAAATGACAACATTTTTTTCTACTAATGGCCTCTGTGCCTACTGCTTAATTTATGTGAACACATAGGAGGTGGCTTTTGGGTGGGCTAGTGGCTATCTGTAAGTGGCTGGGAGATGTCAGGAGGAGACCCAACTCCAACGTGGTGCTCAGTCCCTCCCCTGTTGGATTCAGCTCTGCAGGAGCTGAGCAGGAGGGCCCAGCAGCTAAGACACTGGTGCTGAGAAGACCTGGTTTCATCTCCTGGTGACCCATATAGGCTTGGGTGAAGGTTATTAGTGGGATTCAGATCACAAAGCTTTAACAATGCAAACTTGAGGCAATCCATCCCATTGTAAGGTGGGTCTTACTCCTGAACAGAGAAAGTTTCTGGACTGTATGCTTGGAAGAGTCTTTTAACTTCTGTTAAAGGGAGTGGAGTAAGTAATGCTGTCAGGTCTGCAGGCCTCTGTTGCTTGGTTCTGTGGCCTTCTCGGAGGGGATATCACACAAGCAATGAGGATGGGATGGGTTTTTCTGTGTGGTGGTGGATAATCTGCAGGTACCCCAGGCACACAGAGCTGCTTTGTAATGATAAACAATTTGCAGGGCTGAAAACTTCCCACATCAAGAGTGTTTTGGTCCTTAGTGGACAAATACTTCCAGTTTCTGGTGCTGTTCCACCTAATGAAGGTACTATTTCTAAGTGGGATATTCCATTCCTCCCTTGTAAGCAGGATTTCTTGTTGCTGAGAGCCACATTTTTTGCCCCTTGAGTACCAACCCAAAGTTTGCATTTACCAACCTTTCTTTTGAGTTCTGGATTGTAAAGGAGAGTGAGCTTTTCTGTGTTACAGACAACACGTCCTGGTTAATTACAGTCATGTAAGGATGAGGTTGTACCATGGGACTTGGTTTAATTAAAAAAAAAAACGGTGCTGGGAAGTTTAATAAATGTCTGATGTGTTCTGTCTGGATGCCGAGTGCTAATGCTGTAGTTCTCTTCAGGTGCACTCAACTTCACTCGGAAAGAACCAGCTGAGCTTGACATCTGCACTAATGAAAGGGGAGGACAGCTTTTCATTATCTGTCCAACCGGGCTGGTGCCTGGCATTGCACTTTTCACAGCTTGGGCTTTGGAAAAGGGGTTGTGTGGGTAGTGGTGTTGGAGGAAAACTTGCATTGCAGAGTCTAAGGCTTTTTCTGTATAGTGGAAAAATCATGATCGTGCATGTGAAGTGTGGACTTAGAGCAACTTTGTGTGGGTGGTCTTATTTTGATTCTTCTCCCTCCAGCCCCCTTCCCTTCCCACTCACTTATACCGAAGTCTGTCATCTATTTGTCTTGAGCTTTACTAGCAATCACAGATAATATACAACAAAAACAATAATAAAGTGTCTGCGTATGCAGTTGCTCTGAACTGTAGAAGCCACAAGATCTCCTAGACATGCTTTTTGTTAATACTAGCTCGTGAGAGACCTAGCGCTCCATGCTGCCCGTCTGTTAGCAGCATGTTTAAATGTGATTAATGTGAAAGTTGCAAGGATTGCAGATAGCTTTTGCTAGTCTACAACAGAGCCTGTCACTGTTAATCTTTCACAGTATTAAAAGCTTAATATAGTAAATCTAATGTTATGGAAAGCTGTAGCTTTGCTTTGTTACTGTCACCTTACTGTTTTATTAAGCTAATGTTCCCTTTTCCTCCATAGCTCATAAGCACAGTAGAGGCAGTATAGGTACCATTAACCTGTAAAAGAGTATTTAAATGATCATATATATATGAAGTCTCTCAGGAAAGAGATGCTACAGCATAAAAGGATTCAGGGGAACATTAAATTTGATTGGGATTCCTAAGCAGTGCTGGCCAGGGCAGGCTCGCCCTTCCCCAAAACCCTCAGAGACAGGAGTAGTCATAAGTGATGCCTTGCTGTAGTAGTTCTTTGTTGTGACCACTCTGAGATTAGAATTTATTTAGTCTTGCCCAGCCATGAAAGGAGCCCTACCTCATCACAAATGCCGATGGTACTTAATCATAACTGCTGTGTGTTTAACAGAAGTCGCAGGCAGCATAAGCGGTGCTGTGGCAGAAGCTGGGACTGCCTGCTGGAGCAGGTTGATGCTACGGGAAACAAACAGAGAAGGGCCCAGGGAAGCAAAACTGCATTCTCTGTGTGTAGCTGCTTATGTTGGAAAGGATCAAAGAAACCATAATGAGGCAGTATCTTTTTTCTTTTCTTTTTTTTTTTTTTTTTTAAAGAACATTTTAGAAGAATGATTCAGTTAAATAGTCATTTACTCAAGATCTGCAGGTGGCTTGTAAAGTGTAATTAGATCCCCCTTACCTTTTAAACCCGGATCTACAGCTTTGTTCATTTTGGTTGGGATGTGTCCGTGCGGTGTGTGTGAAGATTCCCACTCTTAAATTTACAGTGGGAGATTGGTGGAGGGGAAGGCTTATTATAAAACTTGTCATTTTGTGGCATGATTACAAGGTGCTTTTGGTTCCAACGGGGACAGCAATGGTGCTTTGGTCTGGACATGTCAAAACTGCTTTTAATCTGTAAGGTCATCAGGCACCGTAGGACAAATTGAGACCTGCTTTTTGCTAAAGCACTCCTTCAGTTCCATCACACAGAGCTTCTTCACAGCAGCCAAGTGGCTTGTCCACATCCAGCCACTGCAGAGAGTTGAAATCAGATCAGATAGGATAGTGCTGTCAAAGGGGTAGTTACAAAACGTACAGTCCGAGATCAGACCAGACTCTGTAGGATTTTCTAGTTCTTTTGTGTACCTCTCTATAATCCAGTCTTTGAAGCATTTAAGAGCTCGAGGTGCCATGATTAAAAGCTTCAAGTACTATTCTTTTTCATTGAGCCTCTAAGAGGATAGGCAGCAATTCCAGTGCTCTGAGCTGCTGTGAGGACTTATAAAGAAGACAGACCTCACTCGCCTTTAGTGAGATGTGGTAACACACACATCACTGAAAAGATGAAATTGCTCCGTTGTGATCCCTGGAGGCTCCTGTGGCACTCCCTGGACTTGCAGCTACCATTTTTGCTCCTGCCTTTCCTACAGATTGCAGAATGATGTATACTGAATAACTGACACCAGAGAGGTGGTGGGTGCCCCATCCATGGAGACACTCAAGGTCTGGATGGGGCTCTGATTACCCTGATGTGGCTTTAGGTTTCCCTGTTCATTGGAGGAGAGTTGGATTATATGACCTTTAGGGATCCCTTCTAACTTGAACAGTTCCGTGATTCTATGATCCAGTGTCTTCCCTCCATCTTCAACAGGATGTCATGCACCAAAGACTTTAGGCAGAGAGCTGAGGTGAGGAATCTACAACATAGAGTCGATCTGGGGCTGGCTTTGCTCTGCATCTCCCCTCAGCTCTCTGCAAGTGACAGATTTGGCTCACACTCCACAAGAAATCCCGAGAGTTTCCAGATTGGTGTTTCAGAGCTTTACAAAAGTGTTCATAATAGTGTAGAATATGTTTACAGGAGTCCTCATGTATCAGCTTGATCCTGTACTCGTGATGCTGGAATCTTCTTGGAAAAGAATTCCCAACTTGGGAAATGAGGGAGAAAGGGGAAGGGTCATTTAACTGCACTTTGCATGTTCACTTAGTTTTCAGCTGAATTTTTAGCTGCTGAAAAGTGGAGGAAAGAAGATTCGGTAAACAAGTGTCTATGTTTTGTCTTCAGCGGCTGCCTACTCAGGCAAGGGAAACATGATTTAGCTGTTCCTTAGTGCTGATGTATCAGAATTGGCAAACGCTGAACACTTCTGCTACTGGATCTGCCCCAGTTGCTTGATGTGCAGCGATGAATGGAGGAACATTCACCAACGCTGTTGCACAAACAACCAAGCTAATAAAAAGCAGCTGATTATGTCATTGTAGACTGTAGAAACTCTAGAGCAGCAGTGAGATTATTTGAAAACAGATGTTCTTATCTGGGAGCTCTTAGAAAGGTAGAGCAATAGTGTCTAAAGGGGAAAAAACACAGAAATACACCTGACAAATCCTAGCAGGATAGGCACAAAACAGCGAATCTATCTTGTCCTTATTGGTTCAGTACCAAGGGACATGGTTTAGTAAAGAAGTATTGGCGGTAGGTGGGTGGTTGGACTGGGTGATTTTTGGAGCTCTTTCCAACCTTGGTGCTTCTATGATTCTATGACTTCTGTAAGAATTTGTGCCTTGGATCCTTAGCCTGGGTCTGAGTTTGACTGTGAACTTAGCTTTGAATGCTGCCACTGATAACTGGAGCCATGCTGGCATTCTCCAGCGGGAGATTTAACTTAGAGGGAAAAGTTTTTTTTTTTTAAGGGGACAGTCTAGAAAGAAATAGCAGTTGGAAAAAGAAAAAAAAGAAAACCTCTGTGAGAACTGGAATTATACAAACCATCTGTCTGGCCTCCCATAAAACGATACCGGCCTTTTGTACCTCCGTGCAAGTGGTATTTAACCCTCGCTATCATTACGGCACGCTGCCGAGACAGATGAACTCGCTCAGGCGATGCCAGAGCAGGGCCTGGGAACAAAGCACGGGGTGTGTGAGGGGCTGTGGGGCTGTCAGCAAGGCCAACCGTTAGCTCATTATTCAGGCAGACAAAGCTGCACGCCCTCATGAATCACGGCCGCGCTTTTTTCTGTCTTTCTTCCCCTCTCTGAGGTAGCTCTCAAAGAGAAGTGGGCTTGTAGACAGTCCCAGAAAGCTGGGCTATTGTCTCCATCAACGTTTCTCTGCCCTCTGGAGGCAAAAGCTGTCCTGTCGCATATGGCCCGGCTTGAATCAAGGCTCCCTGCTCCCAGGTGCCAGCATGGGCAGGGTGCAGCACGTCCGCCCATCTCCTCACACAGCCTCTCTGGTAGAGACAGCTCTTGGGGGGTGTAAATGGTATTTTTCCTATGCACCTCACGGCAATCCTACACTGAAATGGGAAAAGTGTACTTGGGAAAGTAGTTTTGATCAGAAAAGCCATAGCGAGTACCAGATGGCTTGAGCAAAAAGTGCAAGAAATACAGTAGTAGAAGTAGTAACAACTGCCCACACATGGAGCTTTATCCCAGAGAAAGCAGGATCGCTTTCATCAGGTTCCCTGAATCATCAGCATTTCTAGCTCTTATGTGTTGTTTTTTTTCCAATCTGTGTGTTATTATTGCACATGCTATTATCAATTGAGCTTGCTTTTTCTGCTTTTTTTTTTTCTTTTTAATTCTTTTAAAATTCTCATAATCAATGATGAGACTTGTCCAGCAGCTCTGCAGGTTACCTGTGCATTGCCTGGGAACGCTATGGAATTGGTCTAATTTCTCTGAATACCCACTTGTTCTTGCATTACAAAGCTGGATAATTAAAGAATCCTGGAGTTCTTTCTCTGTGCTATTCATTACTTTGTGTACCTCTTTCATGTGCCCTTATATCTAAATTAAACACATCAGACCTCTTCAGTCTCTCTCCATCTGTAGATCTTTTCATGCCACTAATTATTTTTATAAGCTGTTTCTGGAACTCTTATTTCTCTACATCTCTCACCACTCAAATAAGGCTGCAGGCAGCAGTGTCGTTATGTGCGTGCATTCTGTGAGCTCATTTCTCTTCAGTTTCTCTCTTTGCCCTCCCTGTTTCTCTGGGTTCAGTGCTTCAGCCTTTCCCAATTGTACCATCTAATCCTGATGACTTCAGCCATTGTAAGTAAAGACTACAGAATCCTTCATTTATACGTATTAATCTGACAAATGACTAAAGCTACAGGCCCGAGTATCTTGGTTAGTTGCCATATTCAGTTGCTAATCGCTAACTCAGTTGAAAGACCTTCTTCTTTATTAAAAAACAAGGATGGTCTTTTAAGAACAGTATTTTGCAAGAAGAGAAAGCTGTGTTTGTTTTGAAAAGAAGATTTATTGGGATGATATAACTCAACTCGCGCTATCTCCTCACCTGTTTTTCCTCAGGGAGGCCATCAATCTTTATTAGCATTTCTAAATCAAAAGATAAAAATGATAGACAAATTCCAAAATGGATGAAAATACTAACAAGAGCTGAAAGAGAAATCCCTTCTCTTTAATACCTGTTGAAATTGAATTCAAAGAGGAGCTAGTTTGCTATAGGTGCGTGGGATCTGAGAGCAGTTTTGTGGCTCCAGTGCTTTGTAACAGGAGAACAGACAGAAAGCACAGTAATGCATGGGTTCCATTTGGAAGGATTTATCATCTGAACTTCTAATGCTGGGCTTCCTGTTGTTTGGCAGCCACATGCCTCACACAAAACAACTATGAGTGGGTCCTGGGCCTAGCAGAGTCTAGTTTCTCTCCTTATTTGACCATTGCCTTTCTTGAGCAACCTGTGCACAGCAGATGCTTACCTTACTCAGGCTATCCTTGCCCCTGGTTTTGGCACTTCTGCCTCCACAACAGCATTAATAAGCATTAATAAGATGTTCATTCTTTGTCTAGGGATGTGTGTTTGTGCTGCAGTCCCCATTCCAGCATTGGTTTGGCAGAGCTTAATTTTCTGTCCCCTCATTTGTGCCATGCTTGCACCCATGGGGGACCATGGAGTTCAATAAGAGTAGGACTCTCACAGGAAAGGATGGATGGTGAGCAAACTTTCATTTTCAGCCAAAATGGGCTGGTAGAAATGCTGCCTGGTGCACTTTGAACAAGGAGAAGAGAAGACCTTGAAATGCTTTCATGAAAAAAATGAAGCTTGCCTAGTGTTTGGAGGATGAAGGTTTCAGAGAGAAGCTGTTATGCAGACCCCCAGCTATCACTGCAGGAACATATGCTGAAAAAGCATCACTTGGACTTGTAGCATTGGAGCTTGCTCTCATTTCGGGAGAACACTGCAGCTGGAGTCATACACTGATGTTTAATAGCACTTCTGTGGCTACCTGAGCTCTCTCCTCACCCTAGAACATAGTTATGATGCCTGCCCTTTGTGGAAGAAAAATACTTCCTGCATGCATTATTGAAGAAAAAGATTATTTTCAGTCAACCATGCACTAGTGCCTCCCTTCATATCTTACAGATAGAAAAGTGGCAAATGGGATTGAAAAAAAAGATTGTTTTCAAAATTCTCCTTCCATTTTTCTTTTTCCTCTTCCATTAAAAAAAAAATAAATAGCCTTGTGACTCCAGCAAGGTGATGAGCAGGGGAGCAAGGGAAGCACTGAGCTTATGCAACCGTGATCTTTAACAGAATTTGAGCAGGGCAATCTTAGCTGAATTTCTAGCATCCATACATATATGTACATGCATATTATGTATCTATTTATCCATATGTTTGAAGTATAATATCTTCATTTATTAGACTTACTCAGGCCTTTTAATTTCATTCAAGACTCTCTGCAGCTGGTGGTATTTTATTGTGTATGGAAAAAAAGGCAAAATGCAAGCCTTTTCTATTTGCAGATAAAATGTACTACAGATCCAGTGATTGATTTTCCTGCTTGACTCACTGGCCATGAATTAGTCCACAGATCTTCAGAACTGAAGAACACTGGGTCAGGGTTGAAACTGTGGACTGTGTCAAACAATCAGGGCAAGAAAACATATTTTCTGATTTATTTTTCCTGTTTCATCTAATGCTGTACATTGTTGGAACTAAACAAAATGAGCTTTGCAACCTAGAGCACAGCATTAATTTATTTTGCAAATAGGCTTTGGTTAGCAAGGTATAGTCAGTGTTGACATTTGGTTGCTGAAAACAATGGTTTTTATAAATTACCTAATCAGTGTTGGTGTCCAACAGTACTTACTTTTAATACAGAAGTCAAAAAGTGTGTGCTCCTAGAGCAAATGAAACTGGGAGCCCTGGAAGGGCCAACCTGTGTGAGGCAATGGCAACACACCTGGAATGTGTGCTGTGTAATGTAACCCTGAGGAGGGTTGCCAGGTGAAAATGCAGCAGACTTGGGCTGCATCTCTCCTACATAAGCAATGCTTGCCTGCTGACTTGAGGGTGGGCACCTCCAAGGTATCAGGGATGTTGTTTCTTCCTGGGTTGAATTTCCAAAATGCCTTTTTTGTTGTTGTTGTCAAGGTCACACAGTATGCTTGGGAGCTTCTCTCAGTGATGTCTTTCTGGCAAAGCTCTTAACCTTACATTTTCTCAGACAGATGAGTACATATGAGAAATCAGCTGTTCTAGCGATAGGAATTTTATCTCAGGGATGTTCACCAATACTGAATTCTGGTCCAACACCTGAAGCTAGGTTGGTGTGTCCGAGTGTTCAAAGCCAAATGAGAAGTAGAGGGAGATTAGAATGGACACAGAAGTCTTCGAGAGGGCAGGTGCCTTGCTTTATCAGAGGATGCATATTTTTACAGAAGCAGTCTTGGTTGAGCCTTTCTTTCAGAGAAGTCTTAACACAGCATTGGTCTTTACATGGCACTAACTTAAAGTTTAATTAGGTTCCCATTCTAGTCTCTGGGTCTGAAGGGAGAGGGAAGGGGTATTCAAAACTCCAAAGGATGTGATTAGAAATTGGACTAGTCTGAGGAGGGAATAAAATCTGCCTTTCTCTCTTTGTCTCTCTCTGGAGTGTAACAGCTGGTTGGGCAAATTTACTTCTCATGATTGAGTGACCTGATTTTGTCTCCCACTTGCACAACGCAGCCTCTTAGAAGAAAACGGCTAGTCTTAAATTCATACATAATTGCACAGCAGGGAGACAGAGTTTAAAAATGCAGATTCCTGGGTATTGAACAGCAGCAATCTGTTTTGAACCCTTGAACTTCCTTTGTTGTTTAAATGGCCACCTACAGAACCAGGCTGTAGAGAGCAGCAGAAACACAGTAGCTTCTTTTATATGGGGAAAAAAGTATCTTCCCCCACCCCTCCTCTTTTCCCTTCCATTCTGAAATGAATGTATACTCCATCCCTATAAGAGAGGGCACTAATTATGGAACTAGACTATGTACATCTAAGCTATACAGTAGCAATAAATGGGGGTATATTCTGCTAATCAGCCCTACAGAACTTGAATACAGCGTTGTCTTTCTATTCTGGACAAACTGGGTTACTTGTTTCATTTCATTGCTTTTCTCTTTGAGTCTTAGGAGCTGGGTATGCACAAGCCTCCTCCTATCTGTATCAAAAGGGCTACTATTTGCATCTTTACCCTCAGACATTCAAAATGCATACTCTTACTACAATTTCTGCAGCTGAATAGAATATAGAATGTATGCACCCTACTGTTGTTGTCCTTCATATTAATTATATTAAGCGCTATAAATGTAAATTTATGCTGTGAATAGGGTTTTATGGAGCCTGCATTTGTATTTTATCATACTTGCCAAAGTCTTAATGTAAAGGGCAATGTTTGGTAAACATACTGTGAGGAACCTACATGAATATCAACAAGAAAATTAAAACAGTGTGAGATACTTTATTTCATGTAAATGACTTTCTAAACTTTCAGTTTTACAATTTGCATTTTTCATATTAAAAACAAAACCAAAACACCTGAGTTCAAGCAAATCACCTTAACTGTGAGTGTAGGGGGGGAGAGGATAAAATTTTGTGGCATGCATGATTTTGAGATAAAAATGCTTTACTCTTCTATATGGGAACTGTTGAGTCATGGCCTGGACCACTGATTGATCATGTGAGGCAAGGACTGAGTTAGCCATGGGAGCACAGGTGAAGGCAATTTGACCCCATTTAAGGGCTGACTGCCACAGGGAAGAACCTCTTTCTGGAGATCTCTCCTTGGTGGAGTTTTCCACTGTGAGCCCAGCTCCTTGGATATGGGCAAGCATTTCTTCTTTGATTGTTTCTTTTTCACCATGACAATCTTTCCAACTATGACACCTGTAAAGTACCATCATAACTTTGCTACTCTTCCAACTGTACACTCCTCAGTCACTTGCCTTAGGGTATACCTGTGCTGCAGTTACCTTCTTTTATCCCACTTAAGCTAAGGTAAGGAGAGGAAAAACAGTCATATTGAGAAGAGAAGCTCTTTCACAATTGTGCCATCATTGTGCAGGCTTATAGCCAGGCTAGAATTTGAGCAGAGCTTCTGTGAGGTTTGGAAGCTCTGCAGCAGCCTTTCAGCATGGGGCTGTACACATTTTTATTCAACTTATTCAAGTTGCTATCATTTTCTGGAGGCTGGCCCTTTTGGATAAGATTGCTTCTAAAAGCCTAACATTGTTACGGTTTTGTATTGGGCTGCCAAGAAAACTAGTGCTAAATTTTGTTTTTTGTGTACTGTGTGCATGGCTAAGGTCCTCTATCTTAAGGGTGAGAATGTCTAACTAATTGGCTCTGTAGCATGCCCCAGTGCTGCAAGGTGATAACACGTTACCATCTCCAAGCCTGGTGAAGGGACTGCCCTAGGGTAGTGCTGCTATATACAGAACTCCTAGCTGTAGAAGTTCTTGAAGAATACTCTGGCTTTGGAATATGTGGTTTGAGAGTGCTGTGATTGCTGCCTAGCTTGGAGCAAAGTGGTACTTATCTTACTGTTGAGACTCATGTTTGACTTTTGCCTGCTTCTGCCTAGCAGCCATGCCAGTGTGTCATATGTACTTCAGTAGCAACCTGTGGTTGACCGTATCTACCAGAAGGAGCTGAGTCTTGTGGAAGAGAGTTGCTGTGATGCAGCTGGGGTTATGCCACGTAACAGCAGATATCTAGTGGGAAGTGGATCTGCTCAATGTGAGGTTGACCAGACAGAGTTAAGGTCTGCAATCCCTCTCCTAACAAGTGATCTGGTCTCAGTGGTGCACATTCTCTTTCATGACATGACCTCTGATTGACCACCTGAGGCGAGCCATGAGTCAGCCATAGGAGCACAGGTGAAGGCAATTCACCTGTGCTGCCAGAAGGGGTGGAGCCTGGCTGCACCTCTCCTAGACCCATTTAAGAGCTGGCTACCAGTGGGGAAGGATCTCTTTTGGGGATCCGCTCTTCTGGAGATTCATAAGCAAGCCCAGGATATGGGTAAGCGTCCTATCTATTCTCTTTTTGATATTATGACTTGCTTTGCCTAACTCTCTTGTTTATTCCATAATTATAACATCTGAGTATTCATTGATTATACAGTTGTTTTCTGACCCTTTATCACTGTGCTATGTGTTGAGGAAGTGTGTAGCCTAGGCTTGAATTGTGGCCTTTGAAAGATGAGAATCAGTGAAATGTTGAAGCTGAAAGTACTCTATAAGGTCTTCATTTTTTAAGTGAAAGCTGTGCATGAGTGAAATGCTGTGCCTTCTGCAAGTCTATTGTGCAGGTGAAGCTAAAACATTTTTGTACTCATCTTATTTGTTATAATGATGTTGTCCTCAAATGCAGTTAACAGTTATTTTATTAACCTTTTTGGTTTTGTGTGTGGAATGTACTGTTTGAGAGAGGCTTTTCTGATAGCTGTTACGAAAAAAAAATGATGGAAGGGGACCTTGTAAAATGACAAATGAACTGTTGCCCTTGGTTCATGGCTTGCTGACGGCATATGGGCAGTGCTGCCAACTTTTTGTGATTTTTATTGACCATCTCAGACTGCCAAAAACTGAAGTCATATGCTCACTTGAGCATCAGCTCTTTCTGTTTATAAAGAAGAGAGTTACTAGCTTCTCTAGTTGTAAACATCAGTATTTTGAACTCTATAAGTCCACAACCTGGATTAAATGAAAAGGATAAAAGTACTCTTTAAAAAAACAACAAACCCAGCCCTTTTATCTGATTGATACGTATGCTGACTTTGTTTTAGGAGCCAAGGATATTTGACTACTAATCTTTGAATACTTGGAGTTGGCAGTAATGGATAGAGATTAGTATATGTTCTCCCTTTTAAGGTGAACTTGGAACGGATCTCAGACCTTAAAGTAAACCAAAAACATAAATAAATGGACTTTCTGATAGGCATATCACAGTGTTTTCTACAAGCACAACAAAGAAGTTTCCCATCCTACTCAAAGGATTATTACTGCTGCATTCACTGTGTATGTCCATATTTTTCCTTTTCTTTTTCTTCAGAGTAGATCTTGAAAGGTTTTTCTGTTTAATCTGGAAGTGATGGTGATAGCTGGCAGTGATGATACCTTCTATTTTTGAGAAGGAAAAAAGTGAAAAATTATAAAGGGAGTAACAGTTAGAATTGGCCAAATTCAGGTAACTTTTGTTCAAAACTGACAAATGAATATGATGGCACTTAGATATTTTTCTCATGGCATTCCTCCTGCTAACTCACTTCTAAATGAGAGGAATCTGAATTTTTTTCTTTATATTCCAAAACACTTGCCAAAATCTTTCAAACTCTTAAGCTGCTACTGAATAGGTTAACTTAAAAACACTCATTTTACTAGTCAGATGTTGATTATTTCATGACCAGCGTTTCCTATCATGTACTATTTACCTTGAAATTCTGCTATAAAGGAAGTGAGGACTATTGCCTAGTTTTGATAGATACAACTTTGCTAGAATACACAGCTCTTGATGGTTAGGTCTCCGTCTTCAGTAAGGATTTTGGGATACCACAACTACCAATACCTTTGTCCACATACAGTCTGAGTAATATAATCAATTCCTTAAGGATAAAGCCTCTCAATAGATATGCTTGGGTATATCCTTAAATCTGTCTGTTTTTGTATAAGCCATTTCCTTTGATCTAATGAATCTTAAGGCTTGTGAGCTTGGCTTCAGGCTTCAAAATACAAAAGGCTTTTAGCATATTGACTGATGGTAAAAGAATAATAACTGCTTTGGATTTAGATGGAGCCCTCTGTTTCTTGTTATTACTATCAAGAAGCTCATGGAGGGAAGGTTGAGACTGGATGTTGAGGAAGTTCTTCACAGAAAGAGTGGTGAGGTGCTGGAACAGGCTGCCCTGAGTGGCTGTGGATGCCTCATCCCTGGAGGTGTTCAAGACAAGGTTGGATGAGGCCCTGGGCAACCTGGTCTAGTACCATCAGATCTGGAGGTTGGCATAGGGGGTTGGAACTTGATGACCCTTTGGGTCCCTTTCGACCCAAGCCATTCTATGTTTAACTTCTACTCTACTTTTGTGACATACATTGTTTTTTTATTTTTTGTCCCCAGTGGAACTGAAGTTTTTAAAATGAAGTCTGTTTTGTCTGCCATCTCAAGAAGAAAGTCATGTGCTCCCTTCTAAAAAAGGGAATATGTCAGGCTTAACTGAAGATCATTAAAACCAGTACAGAAAGGCCCGGTGATTTCCAAAGTTATTGGATCAGGATGAAAGTGGAAGGCAAATAACTGGGGAGATATGAAGGAAAAGAGATCCCACTTGCCCAGGACCTCATATCACCCTGTTGCTGCCAGTGAGGTACAGCAGGGCTGGGCTCCAGCTCCCCACAGTCCCACCCAGCTATGGCCCCTGTCCAGCCATAACGCCCGCATCTTGGCCTGGCCTCAGCCAGTCTCCGTCCCCGTGGAGGTGCTTGGAGCACCAGAGCTGCCCTGTGCCTACAGCTACCTGGCTCAAGGGATCTGTGTGCCACCTGCTCCATCATGTTAAAGGAGCACAGATTTAGGTCTGTTCAGTTTTTGGGGTGTTTTATATTTGGCCTTGTGAGCAGGGGAGGCAGGATGCTATTTCTTACTGTAAGGGGCTTTTTTTTTCTTTTCCAAACTGCTAACTGCAATTGTTTATATTTTTTACAATATCATTACTCCTGTTATGAGCTGCCTAAGGCAGCCACATCAAAGTACTGCAGAGCGTGTGTGGTGCCAGCTCAAATAATAGCAACAAACCCTGGTCTCTCAAACCTTGGTTTGATTTCATTGTTTCGATAGGAAATGAGCTAGTGTGATCCCTCCGTCTGTGAGGTTCTTTGACTGCAGATCATTGTTTTGGCACTCAAATCCCTATTTTAATTAGAGAAGGAGGAAATACTTTGAGCTGACGCTTAGATAAAAACTGTGAATTATATTTATCACTCTCTTAAGGAGTTTTCTTTTAATTGAAGACCTCATAGCAAAATATGCTTTGAGGACTTTCTCTCTTTCTCCTCTATTTCAAATGTTTGTGTCTCTAAGGCAGCTGAAGTGATTGCACTGTTGCCCTGGCTTCCACCAGATGCCCTGAGTGAGGTTCTGGCCTCACAGACATCTGTCTGCCCAGGGTAGCTTTGCTATAGATTTCATTGAGGTCAGATCTGGCCATTGTCTGTGCAGACAGATTTAAGGACTGGCCCCTTAGGGGATGCTTCTGTTACCAGGTGGCTTGGGCCTCTCCTACCAGCTTTGGATGTGGTGGCTGTAGTGCTGGCTAGTGATGTTATCTTCTCTGTCCTGGGACTCCTGCAGCCACCACTAACCAGGGCTGGGAGGAAGGGCTTCAATGCACACCGCCTCCGCTGATGGATCCAACCAAACCCAAGCAATTTGCTTAATGCTTACAATGGCAGGAAGTCCCATATTTAGGTGCTGATGATGTGTAGGTTTTTGAAGTGTAGGTTTTTAAGTCTAATTCTTCATGAAGGCTGTTTGTGTCTTGGCCTGGTTGACTCTGCTGTACAAAGAATGCTTCACGTGAGAGCTGTGATTTGTGGCTTTTCCTTTCTTATTATGTGTTTTTCCCCAGTTTTCTCTTCTGAAAAGATATTTGTTGTCCTATAGCTTGGTGGCTGTCAATGACCTTCAAAACATGCTTGCATGAAAAGGATGAGTTTCTATGACAGTCTTCAATACCTTTCTTTCATAGTCTCAGCCAGCTTGAAGTCTTGAAGTCTGACTCAGCACAGGTAGTCCCAGGAAAGGGTAAACTGGGTGTGTTTTAGAGCAATCGAAGGGATTATTCCGTTTTAGAAACCTATGCTTCCATTAAGGAAAATGGATAATCTGCAACAAGACTTTTTGTCACACTTTAATATGGAAGTCCATCACAGCGTGACTTTAGCTTCTTGTATTTGTTTCAAGTATTGAAGTTTTAAAGTATGGCTTATTTGCAGTCCCCATTAGTAATGAACTGTGTTTGCATGTACTTTACCTCTTTCACTGGCTTCCTTGTTATACTAGCTGTGCCTTATTGCTTTGAAAGCTGTGAAGGCAAGGCATTTAAATAGAGTAAGCTTGAAAAAAATAATTCCCATGTAAGTAAGAAAGCTCTTAGAATGATCTTTCGACCAAACCATCAGGAACAATCAAGCAGTTTTGCATGAATGTGTTATTAAACTAACTGAAGATGATCTGGCTTCTTGCTAAGAGTTTAAGCTGTGCTGATAAGAACTGATCACCGCTCTCCTAGGAAATCCTCCAGGGACCTGTTGCTGGAAGTAGTGTGTTCTCAAGAGAGCTCATGGCACGTTCTTACATGTTCCCTCAGTCAACTGCTGTTACCATTGCTTATTTTACAGGGGATGTGTGTGGAGTGGATGGAGTAAGCTTCTAGGCTGTCTCACAGTCTCATATACTGATGTCCTTCTGATCTAGAAGTCTTATTGTGGTAAGGAATGGGCAGTTCACGTTAAAGCATCTGGAGCCTATGGCTTTGCGCGTGTGTAAGTGTATGCAAGCACGTGTGCAGGATGGGACACTCAGAGGTCCAAGCCAGGTCTGTAGCTGAAGCATGGGCATGATCCTGAAAGAAGGATAACATGGTGTTCTTTCACATCTCATCTCTCCATTCTGAGGCTTCCTCACACTCGTTTTGTTCCAAAGCTAAGTAACAAATGGATGTGTCCTTCCTGGTAAAATGTCTTTTCCATTCTTCTGTTTATCCTTTCTTCATGTCTTACTGAGAGTTTCCAGAGTTCAGTCATGTTGATGGCCTGGGAGTGTGATTAAATCATGATTTAC
This sequence comes from Tympanuchus pallidicinctus, assembly GCF_026119805.1. Lineage (NCBI taxonomy): Eukaryota > Metazoa > Chordata > Aves > Galliformes > Phasianidae > Tympanuchus > Tympanuchus pallidicinctus. Next base: position 1,085,814 of record NW_026294659.1, read on the forward strand.
TAAATCCTGCCAAACCTAAAGTAAAATATGTTTAACATACTCCAGCTGTTCATCATACATAATCCTTGATTTTTATTTTTTTTAAATATTGATCTGGTGTCGTGTAAAAACACTCCTGGGAAAGCTGCTCATTTGCTTCTATGCCAGCTAAAGCCTCTTTACTTGCTCAAGAAGCAGCATCATATTGATGCCTTGGTCCTGCCTGGCAAAAGGAAACATCTTTACATAACACAGAGTGCTTTCAGGATGGAATGGCAAAATCAGTCTTACATAGTAAAGCTCACATCACACTTAGAATGAGACCTGTGATGCCACTGTGATGGTGTGCAGGCTGTCTGGCTCCAGAAACAGAGGAAACAAAAGGTGTTCATTAATTGCAGTGCATGTTAGGTCATTTTATCATTTCTTAGAAGTTAGGAAATGTTTTCACTGAGACAAAGCATTAGATTTCTCTGTTATTTTCCATCATCCTCTTCTGTATTTTGAGTTGTGGGAGCTCCAGGAGCTCCAGCAAAAACTCAGGCTTCTGTTTTTCACGTTTAATTATTTACTGCATTTCTTAGCTGTGTGTATCTGGCTGTGTATTTTCAACTTACTGAATGCTAGGTGACTGATTCCTTGCTGCCCTCTAAAATCAGCTGTGCCCATCATGAAGACCACAGGACAAGGGGGCAAATATCCACACTTGTAGTATCAACTTATCACGTGGATTTGACAGAACTATGAGTTGTGATGGTGCATATGAGAGATCGTTGCTGGATTTGGAGCCAGACTCCTTAGATATTTGATGGAAGCACATCCTTGCCATTTGATGAAGGATTTCATGGATTTCCTTAGGGAGACCTTCATGAAGTTCTCCCTTTCGTAATTTTCCTCCTGAGACTGTTGCTGCCAGTAGTCTTTAAAACCAAACTTGCTATCTGTCCACTGGATCTGGATGAGAATAGCACTAACTGAGCAATCAGATGAGCAGGTCAGAGTGTTATCCAGACTCTTTCAATAGTGTGGATGTTGCTGAAAGCTGCTGGATAGACTCTGTTCTACTCTGATTCTGAAGGAGTCCTGATTTTTGTTTCTAAACATAATTTTCACATAAAGACAACCTCTGTGAAGCCAGTCACGTCTAAGGGCAACATCTGAAGAAGCTCTGTCTGGTTATTTGGGATATATGTATTAAAGAAATGAAGCTCATTTTAAAGTTGTATATTTAACATTTGGGAAAGAATCCTGTGTTGTGTGCTTAAGATTTCCAATTGAGCTTAAGTTTAATTGAAATCCCAAAGTTTGAACCAACATACCATCTACCACTGGAGCCTGTTTATGTATACTCAAGTACAGTACCTACCCAAGTGCTGCATATAGAATTCAGGTTTTTTAATAGCTGAGAGTGTGAATGATTAATTTGAGGGAGAATCTGTGCTGGGGTGAAATAAGGACCTGCTTCTTATCATAACGTGCAGTTTTAATGGGAAACAAAACCTGGGATTTGAATGACTTGACAGTCAGCAAGGCAGTTCTGCTTTCAACAGCTGGAGAATTTCAAACAGCAAGGAGAAAAGAACACAACCTGAGCACAGTATGCAAGCCTCTTGCCAGCTGATTTTAGCAACAGCAAGTACCTCATAAAAGAAACACTCTTCTTTAGCTCACGAGTCAGGGGCCTGGTGACGTGTTTCTTCAATACACATCATCAGTGCCCTTTTATGTTCACTGCCATGGGAACATTTTCATTAGATTAACCTGTGCTTAAGCTGTCTCCTCACCAGGTAGCACAAAACCAGAGTATGCCTTCACAGCTCAGCAGTAGCATAGTGTCTCAGGGCTCTGGCAAGTCAGCTTTGCTCACTGGCACTGTTCCTCTGCATCATTGTTGCAGTGCCATTGGCTGTAGGATCTCATGATGAGAGAGTGAGTGGCCCCTCATTTGGCTGTTCACTACAGCCATTGTGACTGTTTTTGCTATTAGAGTAGCAAAGAGACTTTTTTTTTTTTTTTTCCACAGTTACAGTAGAACTAGGCTTTAATGTTCTTGTTGATTACAGCTGACCCAAAAAGTCTGCCTAGCATGACTTTTATATGGAGTATATGTCAGTGAAGCTTAAAGTCTCTTCTCCTCCCTTAGGCTTCACTCTGCAGTCGTGTCTTTCAGGCAGCTGAAATGTCAGAGCTCATTCATTGGGCTTTGTAGTGAAATGCTTGATCTAATCATGTCTGAGTATTTTAAAAGGCTTTCAATAACAGGAGGTGAGAAATGTGTTTTAAAAAGCTCCGCATACCTGAAAAATGTGTGTGTAATTTAAAACTCAGTGCTATCCCAGATTTTTCCCCACCAAAATATTTCCCACTTCTCACTGTAATGATAAAATGCTATCACAGATGTACATGTTTCTGTGTTGACTATTATGACTTTATTTATATTTTTAAATGCGAGTTGCAGCATTTGAAAGCTGTGATGACAAAGACTGTACCAGTCAGTGAAACAAACTGTCCCACCATCACTCCTGCAAATAATTTCCATTAGCTCATGTGGTACAGTAATTTGGAGTGCGTGTTGTGTATCTGTCAGTTATAATGTTACTAAATAACAAGTTTGGGGAGTTTTCTCTAGAGGGCAATATAAATGGAGCTTGTTATGCTTCCGTCCTTTCTGTATTGAGTATATGAAACTAAATATGGTCTTCCTTGTATTAATGGTATACCTTCATGTGGTCTATTATTAAGGCAGACTTTCCCAGGAAAAAAAAATTCCTTATAACAGGCTAATTCCTGAGTGTAAACAGGGTAAGAAATCTAAAACTTACCCCACAGTTATTCAGCAAAACAGATCCTGCCTGAGGGAAAGGTGGGCTGGAGTTGTTCTTGGTGCCTTTTCCCCTATTTGCATATGTGCTTTCATCTATGCAAGTCACTTATGTAATGTTTCAGTAATGGGGAAAAAAACTCTTGGCAACAATAAATGATCATCTAGTTTTGTTCACCTGCATGTGCTATAATATGCAATGAAGCATTACTGCTCTAGATGAAAGGAGCCGCCTATTATTTGAGCTTAGCATGGCATGTCAAATGGCTAGCAAGGAAGAAATTAAAGAATCATTAGGGCTGGAAAAGACTTCTATGATCATCTAGTCCAACGATCCATCTACCACTGATATTTCCTCACTCAACCATGTCCCTAAGTGCTACATCTATCCTTTCCTTAAACGCCTCCAGGGTTGGTGGCTCTACTGCCTTTCTGAGCAGCCTGTTACAATCTGCTCAGATTTCTGAGAATAAATTTTTGCTAACATTCAACCTGAATCTCCTTAGTTCTACTTGAGGCCATTCCCTCTTGTCCTATTGCTGTTAAATGGGAGAAGAGGCTGACACCACGATTCACCACAACCTCTCTTCAGGCAGTTGTAGAGAGTGATAAGGTCTCCCCTGTGCCTCCTCTTCTCTGGACCAAACCTTCCTCAGCTTCTCCCCCTAAGACTTGTGCTCCAGCCCCCTTACAACTTTGTTCTCTGGACACGCTTCAGGGCCATGATATTAACATTCTTGTAGGGAGGGGCCCAAAACTGAACACAGTACTCAAGCTGCAGCCTCGCCAGAACTAAGTACAGGATCTCCCTGTTCCTGGATGTGCTATTTCTCTTTCAAGTCAGAATACTGTTGGCCTTCTTAGCCACTTGGGCACACTGCTGACTCACGTTTAACTGATGATCAATCGACACCTCAGATGCTTTTCTTCCATGCATCTTTCCAGCCACTCTCCCCCAAGCCTGTAGCACTGCTTGGGGATGTTGTAGACAAAGTGCAGGACCTGACACTTGGCCTTGTTGAGCTCCATCCCATTGGCCTCAGCTACCCAGCCTGTCCAGGTCCCTCTGTAGGGCCTTCCTACCCTTGCGCAGATGGACATCTCCAACTCGGTGTCATCTGCAAAGTTACTGAGGGTGTTCTCAGTTCTTTCATTCTAATAATCAATAAATATATTAAACAGGATGGTTCCAAATACCAACTTCTAGGAAACACTACCCATGACTGGTTGCCAGCTGAATGTGACTCCATTTACCTCCACTCTCTGGGCCCGGCCCTCCAGGTAATCCTTTACCCAGCAAAGATGTACCTGCCCAAGCCGCGATCTGCCAGCTTCTCCGGGTGAATACAGTGGGAAACAGTGTCAAAAGCTTTGCTGAAGTCTAGGCAGTCTACAACAACAGCCTTTCCCTCATCTTCCAGGCAGGTCACCCGGAGATCAGGATGGTCAAGCAGGACCATTCAAGCAGGAATTCACGATGGCTGGGCCTGATCCCCTGGTTGTCCTGCATATGCCATGTGATCTCACTCAGGGTGATCTGTGAAAGAGAAGAAGAGTGTAGTGAGGAAAAATATGAAACTTAGAGTATTCTGTGAAGGGAGAAAAAGAGGTAGATTCCTGCGCAGTCATAAATAGCACATGAACCTACAGCTGGAGCTGGGCTTTGGGAGAAATTTCATGGGTGCAGGGAACAGCTGTCCTTCAGGAAGACAGGACATCTAGAGGCCTTCTGAAATGTGCTTAGTAAAAATTAATGTCCTTGACTTTTCTGAGAAGGGCAATGATTACAAGTGTGAAAAAAGGAAACTAGCCATACTACGCACATTAGTGTCTTGGGAAAAGCAGATACTTGCTTTTTAATGCCTTTTCTTGGGAAAGGGAGTGTGTCATTATTATCTTCTTGCTCCCCTGTACAGCAGCAGTTTATGAAGGGAATTTGCAGATATAATCAGAATTAATTTTAAGAGGAAAAAGCCAAATACTTCCTGTCAATACCGTTTTCATTTAGAGAGAGAATACAACAAATAAATATATACATAGGCTGAAATGCTGTAGGCTGAAACAAGCCCTCCTCAAACTTCTATACGCATAGTTTTTCCCCTACTTTCATATCTGTTGCCTAAGCAAATAGGAGGAAGCCCAGGAGATTTTATTTTTATTTTTTGTTTCTGTTTTTTAACTTTTTTTAGTGCAGAGCATATTTTAACAGGGGGATTATTTCCTCACTTCCTTCCCTCTGTCAGAGCCTTCTTGAAGGGATAATGCTCAGTGAGAGGGAGAAGGTAATATTAAGAGAGTATTTAACATCTCTCATATGCAATGGCAGCCCTCATGCAATGAGCCAGCCTCACTGGTCAGCCTGAATCACTAGCAGTATTGGTGAAAGCTATTGCAGAGCTTGCAGCAGTGTAGCAAGATGCCACCACCTGTGTCGAGAGGCAAGATATCTGGATTATGGTCTGTGCCTGGCCAGTAGCTTGCTTTGTGGTGGCAAGCAGGTTTGTTCACCTCTTTCTATTTCTGTTTTTCACTCACATGTAGATTATAATACTGTTAGGGGAGGGATAGTCTTTTCATAGATATTGGCTAATATATAGACCAGTGAGGCCCTGGTGTTAGTGGGCTGTTTGGACGTTTAATATAAATGAAAATAAGGAGGCAGTGAAGGACATTTCAACTGCTTACCCATCAAGGAAGCACTTGTTTGAATCAGTGATGTACCTTTTCATTTTGTCTAGGCGCATTCGTGTTTATAGACAGAAATCGGAGCAGAAGGAACCAAGGATTTTAATCAATAATTGATAATGCATACTTGCTGTGGCCATGTTTTTAAAGGAAAGTGAAGGTGGAGAAAAAACACGTACAGAATATTTGAAAGAGAATAGATGAACCTAGGGTTTAAAATTTCATCTTGTATTCACATTAGTAAAGCTACTAAAACACATATGATGCTCATTTTCCTGAATGCTGGCTCTGCACATTTTCTCCTGAAAATAATAATAATAGAGAAAGGGAGGAAAAAAAGGGAATTTGATATGCTAGTTTCTGATCAAGGTTATATATGAGTTCTCTGGCTTGTTGCCATTGCAGTTCTGTACATTTATCTGGCCTGGGATGATTATGTGTCCTCCCTGGCTTGTTTCCAATGTGGGCACACACTAAAATAGTATATTCATAGAGCCTGATGCCAATGACAGCAGAGATCTGTGTAAGAGCACTCTGCCTTCTCCTCAGGAGTGTTACTTGGTTGAAGTGTTCAGGTGGTGATGACCCCATATACATATCTCATTTTTTCTTTGCACTGTAGCAGGGAGCATAATGGAGACTTAAAGCAATGTTGCAGTTTATGCAAAATCATCTTCTGTGAAAAGGTTAGCTGTGAAATTAATATCTGCAGTTCAAAAACAGGGCAGGAATGGGTTCACCAGAGCTCAGAAAGGTTTTGAACTTTTTGTCTTCTACAGTAATTAACAAAAAATATCTACAGAGAACCTGCTAAGTATTTTTGAAGAGAATAAATACAGGATCTGAGCTATGCTCAGCCTTTTGCTGGTAAAGGCATGATGGCCATGGATGTGACATGCTAAGAGAGGGAAATAGAAATGTGTGGGAGGGGAGTTAAAATCATCAAAATTCCCAGAGCATCTCCAGATGACCTTGCCTTGATAAACCTTAATACAGTTGAGTTTTAAATTGCCTTGCAGCTTCTCTCTTGAAAAAAAAAAACAAACAACTCCCCTCCTTCTCTCCCCCCTCCCCCCCCAAAAAAAACCCAAAGAACAACAACAAATAGAAAAGCACAAAAGTTACATGGAATCCTTTTGAATTATGGTTTCATTATTCATCTCTGGTGGATAAACTTCCTCTGGGCTTAATTTGAAGTGCAAATTTCTACTATGTGGAAGTCAAGGTCCTGACTAGAGTCCCTTTCCCTTCAGTTGGCCTTAAGAATTAATTCTCTTTTCTACTCTCTGGTGTCCTCCTCTGAGTTACTTCTTTCATTTCTTTTGCAAAGCTCTAGAGTCTGTTGTTGTTGTATTTGGTTTCCTGCATCTCATAACACAGATGCCGAGCTCTTCTTCTGAATGTTGAGTTAGTTGCTGTAGGCCCTTTGGTTACCATGCATGTTAATCATGGTCAGGAATGCTTGGCTTCTCTTTCCTTTGGTAACCCCACATCGCTGGCTAAAGGAGAGCAAACAGGGAGTGCGTATGGTCAAGATAGAGGAGAAGGAGCTGAACAGTCAACAGACTGCAGAAAGCAGCTTGCCATCCCCTAACAGTTTGCTAGCCCTGTGTGAGTCAAGATAAAAGAATCAGAGTCAGTGCAGGGTGCTCCAGGATCTCACCTGTGAGTAAGACATCTCTTTGATGCTTTTTATACCCCGTGACTGAAGAAAATTGGTAGTAATAGTGTGCAGGCAGCGGATGCTTATGCACCCCTCAGCCTTCTATTGAAAGATGAAGGATTCATCGTTGAGGAGTGCTGGAGAGCCTTCAGCTGATGTGCTGCCTTTTAATGAGGGATTGTTTGGAGAGCACCATCTGCGAGGACACATCAGCATGCAGTGTGTCCCGCAGCTTGTGTGTACATAAGCATGCTATGCAATATGCAGAAAATTCAAAGTGCCAGACCAATGTAACTTAGGAGTCAGCTTGGAAGATGATTTCTCTACTTTGTGCTGAAGGATGCATGAATGAACTAATAAATAAGTAAGTGCATCTGAGGAAGGAGGAGGAGGAGGGGATACATCCAGTCCACTCCTTCGTGAACTTCAGTGCCACATTTACCAGTTTCACTCCTGCAGTAGACCTACTATACTATCACATGGCTTTAATGTTTAATTCACTTTGATTTGGACTACAGAAGTATCCAATGTTTCTGCAGGCAAACAGAGGCATCTAAGGAGAACTGTTGGGAATAAAACTCTAGAAAGACCTTCAGAGAAATTAGAGAAGGGGCACTTTATTGGTTTTAATTCCAATTCTACAGTTCTGCTCTCTATTTTTCCCCCTCTGTTTAAATGGGTATGTGGGGCAGATTGGTTTTAATATCATGTCCTCATTTCTGCGCATGGCCTTTGGAGGCTGTCTGCAGCCAGACTGGAAAAACAAGCAAATGTTTAATTTTGTGCGGGGGAGGGGAAAGGACTCTAAGGCCCTGCTGCTGTCAGAGGATATAAGACATTGCTGCAAAGCAGAGATTGAAAGCTGCTCGTCAGCAAAAAGAGCCTTGATCAGCCTTTGCTTTCCCGCTTCCTTCAGACACCCACGTTATGTTCATTTCCTAAGGAACCACTAGGGACAATTAACAAACACCAAGCCTTTTATTAACACACTTGACAAATAGGTGGTCAAACAGAAATGAACCGTACAGCAGAGCCACTGCAGGCTCCCTCCAGTGCCGCTTCAGGGAGACTATTGATGGGTCTCGTCCTTTCTGTGTTCCTGTGATAGTGTGAAGGCTTTGAGCATTGCCAGACTGAGACGTCAGGGAGCTCAGCGCAATTAGCTGTGCTGTTGTTGTCCTTTGCACTGCATAAATGCTCAGTTCTCTTCTGAGGGCATGGCATGATTTGAGGGGTGAGGGCCCAGGCTGCCTCAACACCACCTCCCTTAAGGTTTCTGCAGGGGATTCTAAGCACTCTGTATGGAATTGAGAAGTATAAATTGGTATGCTAAGAAGACCATCTTGGAGCAGTCATTAAGCCCAAGATACAACATGTCCAAGAGCTTTGTTTTGTGTTTCACCACCAAAAATGTTCAGTCCACACCTAAGCTTTTGGGCCGCTGCAATGGTAGGTGGAGAGCAAGAGCCAGCAGCATGTGCTGGAAGGGTAAGACAGTGCTGTAGAAGGAACTGAAATCTGTGCCCACTGCCTTGTCACATTGCCTTCATTGTTCTGGAGCCTTCTTTCTGTTCTGCGGGCTGTGGAGAAGCAGCTCTGGGTCTCACATCATAGGGCACAATCCTCTGAAATCCTTAGGCCATGGGAACAAGATCAGAAAATCCCTGTGTGTAGGAAGTGAAATAGAGAACCAATAATGGTTGACAGAATTACTATAATTCACACTACTTTTTTTCCCAGACTCTCTACACGCTTATCGTGGTGGTGCCGGCAGACTGTGGGAGTAGATGTGCAAATAGCTAACTTGTAATTTGCAAGTGCAATTAGCTGGTTTTGTGAGTGCAATCACAGTAATTGCAGGAGCCTAACTTATGTGCTTCACTGTTTTTCATCTTCAGAGCAAAGACTAATTAAACATTAATAATAGCATTAACAGCAAAATTAACATATATATATTTGAGACCATGAATTATTTGCTTTACTGCAAGTCACAAAAATGTGAGGGAGACAAAATGCATACTGTACAAAAAGAGGCTTGCTGCCTTTTTTTTTTTTTTTTTGCTCCCCCCAACACAGCTGTTTCATCGTGATGCTGATGTTGTAGCTGTAGCAAAAAGCGGATTTAGGCATGACTGTGTGCGGATTAGGGCTCTTTGTAATGAATTCTGGAGAGCGTGTGCTGTAAGTTCTCAGATTCCTGTTATGTCCAATCTGCATAAATGAATGCAGCCCTTTACAAACACTGGAGGAAATCTGACCTTCTTCCAGTTGGTTTACCAGAACCAGGACAACAATCTGGCCATGGAATGGCACAAAGATGCTAGGCCAGATCTGGGGAAATGGGTTCTGAAGAGATATAGGTCATTAGGTAAAAAGGAAACAGAAGCTGTTCCAAGTGTAGTAGGTGGTATGAAAAAAAAGAAAGGCACAGGGCTGAGAGTAGGGGAATACTACAGCTGTAATAACTGAACTCAAATGTCTGTTTTTGTTCAGAAGCTGCTTTTACATTTCTTATCTTGCTGTAGATGCCTATAACACAGTATGAGGATATTGGCTGTTTCTGGACGTCCTCTTGCTCTTTGCTTACCTGCACTGCAGCTTTGTCATTCTGTCATTACTTTTAACAGCGTGAGGAATGAACGATTGGCTGGGAATGACATCTTGCTTTCTTCAAAAAAGCAAAGACAAAACTTGTCTCACTAATAGTGTCGGTGGTCTGTTAGCTCTTACCTAAGTCAGACATAAACCAGCTGGTTATTATAAGCTTCCATCTATTTTTTCAAACTCAAAATATAGTCTTCACCTAAGACTAGCTTTGCGGCCTTCAGGTCCTCTGTCCTCTTTAATTGCTCCTTTCTGTCCATGGTTTGTCTGCTAAACAAGTTAAATTTAACATCAACCGTACACATCACTGGGGAATTCAAGAGGTACAAATGATCCATAGTTTTTGTAATGACTTAAGAAAGAAAAGAATAATAAAGCTCTGAGTTTGAAATGTAAAATGAAACTACAAGGAGAAGAGAGAGACTGCAGGAAAACAGAATTCCTTAGTATCATGCTATCATGGTTGAAGAAACCATCATGACTCAATCACAGGCTGAGGTGGCTGCTTTATCAGGCATGAACCTCCACTTACCCTCCTTTCTGTGAAAGTCTATGAAAAATGACTCCTTGTTACTCTAAGGTGGGCTGGTGTGCTGTTGAGATCAAGCACTCTGACTTACCAAATACAGGAGCTGTTCCCTGGCTTTGGCATTTATGAGTTGCTAGAAATACTTGTCCAGATCTTATAGCTGAGCAGTTTAGGTCACCAGTGGGTACAAAGAAAGCAGGGCAGAACAGTGGAGAGAGGGTCAGTGCAGTGAGACAGCATGGGGCAATGGTTAGCTTACATCTGCTCTTATGTTTGCTTAGCCTGGCAAAACTCTGCTTCTAATGAAAAGCTCCTTGTGAGCATGTGTACCTGGTAGGCCTTAGATAAGCCAAACTGGAGAGCAAAGGGAGAAAGATGAAGCATTTTGCAGTTTCTGCAGAAGTAGATAGGGAGACAGGCTACTACCAAGCAAGGCATCACCTTTGAAACCCCTCACAAGCAGGGATTTTGTACTCGTCTTTCTGTAGTTAATTGGCAGACTCTTGCTCCCTTGCTTGGAGACATAAGCTACCAGAGGAAATGCTCTCTCACTAATTGAGCTAAAGGTGAGGTTATTTTTGTTCTGTGTTTTTTTTTTTTTTTTTTTTTTTTTTTCTTTCCTCAAGGAGAGGGGAGAGGTGGAAAGCGAGAGCCTTGTGGCTAATAGCATAACTTGGCTGAGGTCTCTGCATTATGGATAGCTGGCTACTGCAATTATAAGCATTTTGATGATAAGTTTACAGTTACTCTGTAAGTAATCCTTAGCTCTTGTTTAACAAATTCTCCAGCTGAGTTGCAATCTGATATTTGTTGGTAGCTTATGGTAGGCCTAGGGCAAAACAACTGCTAGAGGCAAAGAGGAAATCTCCTACCTTCCTTCCAGTTCTGCAGACAGCAAAGCTTCTGAAAAGGATAAGGAAGGAGCGAGACTCGCCTTGGCTTTTCCATTCTGCACAAATTGTAGCATTTTACATATCTGCATGAGGATGACATGAAAAACTGCTTGGAGAAAGCCCAGAGGGACAGTTAATGAGCTAGACCTACAGACAAGAGAGAACAGGAAAACAAGCCATAAAGCTGTATTTCTCCTTCCTGGCTGTCCCTGAAGTTACTTAGTTATGAAGTTAGTTATGAGCTTGACTGCAGCACTTCGACATTCTTCCTCCACCAATTTCCCTACAAAAATAATAAAAAAAAAAAGCTTGAAACAGCTAATCTGGCAGAGCAGTGACCTTTGTCAGTCAGTGAGTCACCAATCATAGAATGATAGAATCACCAAGGTTGGAAAAGACCTCCAAGATCATCCAGCCCAGCCATGCTGCAGATCCTGCAAATGGCCAGTAGAGGAAGGAGGTTGAGATGACAGGCTTCAGGTAAAAACACCTGAAGTTAAAGCCAAATTCCAGCTATTTCACAGAAGTAATGATTTCAACCACATGTACTTCCATTCCCTAGGGTTAATAAGGTCAATTCTGCATTTCTAAAAAGCTGTTTTTAATATTTGATGACCAGAATGCCTGCTGATCTTGCAGACAGCATTAATTGGGAAAGCTCTTCTTAGCTGCTTCTTCAGGTCAGGCATGTATGCTAATCAGAAAGCTACAATAGCATGAAAGAAAAAGAAAGGCATGAGACCTTCTTCTGGGCTCCCTAAGAGTTCTTAGAGCCAAAAGGGGCTACATGTACAAGTGGGATTTTTTGTTCTCAGTGTAGCAGGTAGATGGAAATGAAGTCAAGGAGAAGGTTCCCCTTGCAGTATAGCTGCTAAGAGGAGGAAGAGCATCTGAGGAAAGGAAGTAAGTTGTCCACAAATGATCTGAAAAACAGAAAAACAATTAGGGAAGGGGAAAGCTATTGCTTTAAGCTTTGGTTTTCATTGAAAGGAAAGCTCTGTAGGCATCTCGGCTTGCTACAGAGATGAAACCAGTGAGTAAATACTGTTGCTACAGTTTAAAGAAGGAAACCAGAAAATTCCACTCCTTTTTTGTGAAATTATTTGCAAAAAATTATTATCCCACAAAGTAACTTGCTTCCAGAAGTTATTTCATATTGTATTGCAGAGTAAAACACGGAGTTTCTAAAATGTAAGTAATTTTAGTTTAATAAACACGTAATGCATGCCATCTTAGAAAGCTCAGGCTGGAGGTAATCTCAAAGGATCTTGCCATCCACCTCCACACTTTGAGGCAGATCAACTATACCAATGTCACTCTCAGAAGGTATTTGTTTAACTTATGTTGAAAAGCCTCTGATACTGAAGACTTCATGGTCAGCCTGCTCTGGTGCTTTTGCTATTTTTAACATTGTGAAGTATCTCCCAGCATCTATCTGCAGTTCTCTTCCTTGTGATGTAAACTTGCTATTTGTTTTCCTGTTCATCGTGAATACAGAAAATGGAATTTTCTTTTTTCTGCCACAGACTTCATATATTTAAACACTGTTGTCCCACAGTCTCTGCTTCATTAGGCTAAACAGTGCTATAGTTCTTTCACTTTGTACTCTTTGGCCATTTTCTGGGCATCCCATCTTTCTTATTTCTTTCCTCTGGACTGTTCAGAAAATGTTTCTTTCAGAGTGGTCCCCTTTGTCTGGGAGTCTGTAGGCAGGGTTGATGGCAGAGCACTGCCTCTTTCCCTTTACATCAGATGGTCCACATATTGAAACTGAAAATTGTTGCAGAGTGCTCAGAAATGTCAAGCTGGAAATAAGTCCAGAGAAAGGTTCATTACCTTTGACTAGATTTGTCCATCTGAAGTGAGTTGTAACATCCAAACAGTCAAAATGTAGTCCTTAAATACTGTAAGATGATTTTTAAAAACAGCTACATGTTAACGTAGCAGTGCATTTGGATTCTGTTTATTTTCTCTACATTTTGGCTGCATCACCGCAATGATGAAGTTTGAATTTTTGATTCCTCTATTCTTTTTCTCCCACTGCGATGATAATCTTAGCTTCCACCTGGCCACCTGCCTCCAGGAACCTTGGGCTGTAAGCAAAGCACCATATGCAATTAGTAATGTTACTGGATGTCATTACTGGCAATTCTTGGAGGGCAGCCAGCCTGATTAGTAACATGGTCTCCACCATTACAAAATCTAAATCTAAACTTTTTTTTTTTTTTTTTTTTTTTTTTAAATATAATGAATATATTGGAAAAATAGTTTCTGATTAAAATCCTTCAGAAACTCCATATTTTGCTGGTCCTTTGTTTCTGTGCCAATAGCTAAAAGGCAAGGTGGAGCTAGTACTAACTGCCAGTATTTGGCCAGTTCACTTCAGCTTCCCTTTCTGTCCTTTGTGGGAAAGCTTAGGGGGTAGCTGTACCTTGAGCAAAGATATTATTCTCCACCCATATTGGAGTGTGGTGTTGCTTTCTGTACCAAGGAGTACTTTATGAAGGTGCCTTGCACTGACTGGTTGTTTTTGTTTTAAAGATTATCTTTTGCAGAAAAGTCCTCCATCCTACGTTTTTGTTTGTTTGTTTGTTTTCGTTTTTTTCCCTGCACTATCAGTCCCTTTGGTGTCTCCATTTTACTGCTGATATTTTAGATTCTTCATGTTGTTTTCTGCCCTGATAAACCTGACTACTTCAGTAGTTTTATTCTTCTTTTCCCCTTTCTGCCTTCCCCCTCATTTCTGTTTTCTGCCTATGAAATATTAGTTTCCAGCACAGTAGGACTGAGGAGGAAGGTAGCACGATTAATCAAGAGAATCTAAATTAAGAACTATAAAATGTAACAGCCAGACTGGATAGCTTAGGGTGCATAACCGTACTTTGAAAGCCACTAACATCAGCTGCAAAGCCTCCAGTGCAACGGATGGGTGGTCTTGTCTGGATAATCAGCAGAAAAATTTGTAATTTGTACGCATTCCCCACAGTCCCATCTGGCAGCTCCGTTCTGGCAGCCTTCATGGAGCTGCCAGGGTTGAGATTGCATATTAGTATCTTCTGACCCTGTTAAATGGTCCCTTCTAAGCAGCTCTTCCCAGCTGAAGCAGTCAAACCATTAGAGATACTTTGGGTGGAACAAGTACTAAAACCCAGAGGGACAGGCTTAGCTTGAATCACCAAGTTATTTAAACTGCCCCAGCTGATTTCTGCCTGGAGCAATTGAGGCAGCTGTTTTTCTTTCATGATGGAGTAGGGAAGAGGAAGAAGCCACAGTAGGGTGACAAGTGGCTGAAGGCAATGGGAGAGAGCCTCTCCCATCAGCAGACATATCCATGGGAAGATGGCTGTTCAAAGATAGAGCCATGTCAACAGGTGCTAAAAGTGAACCAAGCATTTATAGCTTGCCTTTTCTCAAGGGAACCACTGCAGTGTTTGCTGGAGGGTGTAATGCCCTTTCTTTAGCAGAATATGGGAAAATGTTCCTGTACATCATTTGTGGCCCACTCTACACAAATGAAGACCTCTCTTCTGAATCTATGCTATGACCCGAACATATACATTGATAAATAAAACCATGCATGAGCTTCTGTGAGCATTTAGGATTTTAACACAGCGAGAAGTGAATTACAGTGCAGTATATTTGGATCTTTGAAATGAATAAGGTTAGAAAGGATGGAATGCAGCTGAGGAGCATGCTTAAAATTTACATTTGCTTCTCACTCATGGAGGGGAAAAAAAAAAAAAAAAAAATCCATCATCTCTTCACCCTTTTATATTCCTTTTGCATACCAGATAGTATTCCTGATTTATTTTTATTGCTGTAGTACTGTTGTTACTGGGTTAACATCAGTATCGGTTTACGAGTGGGCCATTTCAGGAGCTTTAGTAATCTCATGCTCAGAAATAGAGGAATTGTCTTTGCAGTGTTGCTGTTCATCAGATTATCATTCTGCTCAGTCTTGAGCCAGTTGAGGAATAAGCTTTTTGGAACAAACCATACTTTTACAAGAGCTTTGGCAAGTGTTCACTGGGGTTTTTTTTATTCTGTAATTATTAGCATGGTGGCTTACCTTGATGAAGGCAGCTCCAGGCTGCAGCTGCCGATGGGACACATCCAGCTGCTGGAGTTCTTTCTTCTCCCTCCCTGAAGGTTATACTGCAGAGGATGAAGCATGCACCACCCCATCCTTTCCTCCTGCATGAACTGTGGTGATTCCTCAGCTTTGTGATAGGCAGCTCATGAGCCCGGAAGAAGTATTTCACTGTTAGGGCAAAAATTGCTTATTGAAATAGCAATTTTCCTGCCTTTTTTTTTTTTTTTTTTTTTTTTTTGAGGGGGTGGAGTGGGAGGTGGGAGAGGATGCTGGGTTTGGACTGTGCTGATCTGCGAACACCCTTCTGTAGTTAAAGCTTTATTATCCCAACTGGCAAGATGTCCTTCTTCTCAGGACAGCTGGCCATCTTGGCATAGCCAAATGAGGAGCTTATGAATAAAGAACAGTGTAACTAGAAAGTTGTATGAAAGAAACAAAGAAATTGTTCTTTGCTGATAGGTAGTACAGAGTTGGGTTGACCTGTGACTTCAGTTGCAGGAAGGAGTGAAGACCTGTCTTCTAAACATTACCTTACCTTTTTTCTGAAGACTGACCCTTCTAAATCTACAGGTTCACCTTTTATGTTGTTATGGGCTCCCAGAATAAGGGCATTAGCGTTAATGTTTGACTTAGATCTGTGGGAACGAATATTTATTTCAGAAAGCAAATCAAAGAAGCCCACTCATGTCTATCCATCCTCCCTCAGCTGTGAAACTAATCGGCAGTATCCTGAAAGGAAAACAGCTCTTTGAATATTAAAACCTTCTCCTTGTGACCTTTGAAAGGAAATAGCTGAGAAACCCAAGGCTGTTGAAAAGCAGCAGTTGTTTTTTGGTGTGTTTCTTTGGTGGTTTTTTTTTTTTTTAAATGAAGCCCTTTTGGATACTGGCACATTTTGGCAAAGTTAATGTTTGGTAGTCTGAAAAAGCTGAGTGCTTACTACTTCACCTTCTGACTTGAATGGAGAGGACCATACCACCAGGGCTGTAGAGCTTGCTGGGGTTGCGCTACTTGACTGTACAGCCAGGCTTGTAGCTGTACTGAGTCTCAATAACTGCCTGCCTGTCACAAGCCAAGTTTTGCAGCCTACAAAATGATTTGAATATCCATATACCATTACGATCAACTTCATGCACCTTAAGTACCGTGTTCAGTTTTGGGCTTCTCACTGCAAGAAAGGCATTGAGACCCTGGAGAGTGTCCAGAGAAGGGCAACGAAGTTGTGAAGGGACTGGGGCACAAGTCTTATGGGGAGTGACTGAGGGAACTGGGATTGTTCAGGCTGGAGAAGAGGAGGCACAGAGGTACCTTATCGCTCTCTACAAGTGCCTGAAGGGAAGTTGTAGTGAGGTGGGAGTTGGCCTCCCCTCCTGGGTAACAGTGACAGTACAAGAGGGAAGGGCCTTAAGTTTCCCCAGGGGAGGTTCAAATTGTATATTAGGAAAAATTTCTTCTGAGGAGGAGAGGTGATGCAATGGCACAGGCTGCCTAGGGAGACGGTGGAGTCACAGTCCCTGGAGGTGTTCAAGGAACGTGGACATGGCACTGAGGGATGTGGCCAGTGGGCATGGTGTGATGGGTTGACAGTTGGACCAGATGATCTTAGTAATCTTTCCAACCATTATGATTCTATGATTCCATGATTTTGTGGTGCTATGATTGGAGCTTGTTAGCTCAGTTAGCACAAGTCCTGCAGAGGTGTGGGTGTGAGGGAGCAGTGCCATTCGACTGCACCCACAGAGCAGTGTGTGGGTTGGTTTTCCTCAAGGCTGCAGGTGTTGGGCACAGCAGCTTTTGGTGCCACTCCAGGGAGCAGCTGGGAGCTGTAAAACTGGTACTGACCTGCTCAAGAAAACAGAGCTGCCTGCTTCTTGAGTTTCTTATACATATTCAGCTTAAAACAAGAGTGGCCTTGCTTTTCCTTGTAGCCTTTGCAATTTTAAAGCACTTTGCATGCATATCCGTATTTCTCCTTTGTCCTCCACACAATGTGTGTGCACTTTCTGGCCCTTTCTCTCTTCTTTGACATTCGTATGCACAGAGATGCATTGCTCTCCATCCATCTGTAAGGGCTCAGTTAGCTTTGTCATTGATCTCAGCATGGGATCAGGCCTCATTGGCTTCATTTGTGCTTTTGAGTGTGGAGGAATATGAGCTAGCCTGGGAGCTAATCTGTAAATTTTGCAGAAAGATAATTCAGTTTAATGCAATGCCATCTTAAAGCTGCAGGAGGAACACTGTTGAGGGGCTACATCCTGCATGAGCCAAGACATTTATGGTGCTTGGTGGGTGGAAGGCCTGGCCTGAGACCATCACCAGTTGGAAGCTTCATTCAGCTCCCATTGGACATACAGCCAGTTAGATTAGCTGTGGACAGTGGGGTTTTCTCGTAACAATATTTTGTTGGTTTATCTCAGTTACGCAGTGTCCCTGCTGTGGAAAATATTTTGGTTTAATGGGGGGAGTTGCTTTTTTCTTTTTCTGTTTCTTTTTCAAATAAGTCTCAGTTGCCATCATTTTGGTCTTTGTTTCTGAACAACCTTTTAGTGTTCCCAGCTAGGCAGTGCCATTGAACCAGGACTGTTACAGTCTTGCTCCATTAGCTATTACTATTTGCTGAGGAGTTGATGTAAATGAGGGCAGTCAGGAGGGGAAAAGGGGGAAATCTGCTGTTTCTCCTGTTACAGCTGTGCCTGGCACTGCATGTTTTATTGTAAGTCCAGCACTAAGGGAGATTGATAATATAAGATGAAAGGTCTGTGTGATCTCATGGCTGGTAATAATGACTGAAGGACCGCTTATTTCCTCCTCCTGCGCTCCGAGTTTCAGTCCCATTGTGAATTTTCTTCACTTCAGTGCGTTGTTTAAAGCCCACAGGTCTGGGCTCCTTTACAAGGCTTTTTTTGTGGCGCAATTTTGTCTGATTGAAACCACATTTTTATATGTGCCAAAACCAGTTCAGCAGTTAAAAAGAAATCATAATATCGATTGGATCGTATTTCCAAAGTGGATGTCACCAGCTAATTCTTTTGTTACACCATTTAGCTACACAGGATTAAGCGAGTGTTTACTATTAAGCAGTTACATATGGGTCCTATTAATTCACGCGTTCTGGCAGTTCTTTTGACTAATATCTTGTCAAATAGGTTAGCATTTCAGAATATCTCTAAATCACTGAACTGCAGGGACCCTTCATTTCCAAAGCAAGATCTAGTCCTCATAGGGGTCCAGAGGTTAGAGTGGTGTTGACATCTGAGGGACTTCCTTCTGCTCTTTAACAAAAAAGGTTTGGAAAACCACGTACCGTTTTTTTTCTTTCTTTCATTATTAGGCTTCCTGCAGTGCATGACAAGGAATATATATGGTTGGCAAAAAAAAAGCTGAAGATGAATAAGATGGTTTTTGCATCTCCTGGCACACATTTCCAAGAGTGAAATGCCTACCTTCTCCCCAAACTTTGTTTCACTCCTTCTAGAACAGGCTCCTTGTCTTTTTGTCATTTTAAATTAACATCATTTCACCTTTGGTGGATGCTGGGTTGATCTTTGCAGTTATAGTCTGAAATGAGCCTTTGTTCTCCTCACTCTCCCACCTCCTAAGCTCTGAGGCCTGTTTGAAAGACTGGAGTCAAGCTAGTTGGAAGGTGAGGAAGAGAGGAGATGCTGCAAGGTTTCAGAGCAGATAGGTTTGAATCATAGAATCACAGAGTCATGGAATGGCTTGGATCGGAAGGGATCATCTAGTTCCAACCTCGCTGCCATGGGAAGATTGATGACTGCTAAATCATACACCAGATCAGGCTGCCCAGAACCCTGCCCAACCTGGCCTTGAGTGCCTCTGGGGACGAGGCATCCACAGATTCTCTGGGCAGCCTGTGCCAGAACTGTAACTCCCTTTCAGTGAAAAACCTCCCCATGACATCTAATCTAAATCTCCCCTTTTAGTTTAAAACCATTTCCCTTCCCCCACTCCCTCCCCCACCCCCTTCCCTCACATTTGAAAGACTTATTCTCTCACCCTTACCACTGGGCTGTTTTCACAAACGTGCTTTCAGAGGTGTCTTTTCTTGTAGGACTTCCTGATTGGAGGATGGCGCAGCTTTGGGTAGATGAGAGCTCAGCAGGGATAGGAGCAGCTCAAGCACTACTGTCTTAGAGCTCTGGGACCTGGCATCTCCAAAAGGAGAGTCAAGTAGCCTCTTGGTAGGAACCAGGTGGAGCCATCCTGAGTAGTTTTGGAGGCAACACTCCGGAATAAATCTGGTGGCTGAAGGACTGAACAGTAAGGCACAGGTCACTGCTAGTTTGCTCAGTGGGATCTTGGCTGTAAAATATTAGGAGTCACTGCTGTAAAACCTGACATGATTTTACCAAATTCTTCCACAGAAATATCCATAAAGCCCTGCTTTGTCTGCTGGATGTTGCAACTGTATTCAATCTGGCATAAAGCAAACCAACCAGTAAAATGTGGTCTTCCTCTCACTGCTCCATCTGCCAGGCACTTGCTGACATCTCTAGGGAGAAGTGTTGCCTTCTTTGGTGCCTGTAAAACAATCAGGATGTGGCAGGTACAGCCCAAAATACTGTAGTGACAATGTCCTGCTCATGCTACAGCCTCTTCTTATTCCATCTAAGTTCTGTTGTTTTTGTGGGGCTGAGGTATGAGTGTGCCTTGCGGATACAGGATGGGGCTCATTTTCTGCTTTTGGCTAGTTCTTTAAAGCAGAGTTCACACTGGCAGAGCTGCTTTTGCCTCCTGCCCAGCTCTTCTTCAGAAGGGAGCTTTTCTTTTCTCTCTCTGTATGGATTTTTGGTAAACATGTCATGTTGCAACAGAACGAGCCAATGAAAGTCAAAACTTCCTCTTTTCCAGTCTGTAAACATTTCCTGGAACAATATTCTCAGCTTTGAAATCCTTTCCAAAGAGTATCTTACGACCTCTCTCTCTCTTTCTATGAGTCACTTGATCAGAGAAGCATTCCCTGCTCAAGTCACTTCCAGGCAACCTTGTTAAAGCAGTAAGGATTTAGTGCGCAGAAAGCCACTGCCAGCTTAGCTACCCCCCCGGGACACACAGCTGGTGAGCTGGAGCTTGTTAGCTCGAGCTTCTTGGGAGCCTGTGGGCTCTAGTCCCAAGTTGCAATCTCTTGGAGCAGGAAATTTTTCTTGGAGACTGCAAGCTAGTCAGAAGGATAAAGTTCATGGGCACGATACAGTAGGCTGCACTTTTTTTTTTTTATTGCATACTCCTAAAACAAATAAGTTAGCTATTTGCTCTGTCTGCCCTGTTGGTAATTCATTACATATTAGACCTTACTTCATTGTGTTTCAGTAGAAGATGGAATGAAGCTTAGATTTAGGAAGGAAATAAGCAATTCTTCAAGCTATCTGTTCTCCCTTGCTTGGAGGGTCTGTGGGTTGGCCCTGTGATGGGGTCATGCCAAAGGCAAGGACCTATGGAGCAAGTGGGAAGGCTGTTGTGGAGTCACTCGCTTGGAAGACCATGCAGTAGTGATGCGGCACAACCACGGCAGTGGGTGGGGAGGTCATGGGCCTGGCCACCTGCTCCATGATTGTTGGAACGTTACACATGGGCTCCCTGATGACTGCACCTTCCTACTGCTTATCAGCCTTTTAAAGTTGCCTGTCACACTATGTGACATGATCTAGAGCAGTCATAGGCATGGATTGTCTGGATGAGGAGCTACGAGATATGGTTTAGAGGCTTGTGGTAGCAGTGGTAATGGGAGGACAGTTGGACTAGATGATCTTGCAGGTCGTTTCCAACCTTGCGATTCTACAATTCTATGACTGATGCTTGAACTAGGTGATCCTAGTGGTTTTTCCAACCTTAATGATTCTATGATCCTATGATTCCATGTTTGTGTGTGGTGTTTTATCCCTGAATTATCAGCCTCTATATTTACTCTTCCTCAAGGAGAAAGGATAGTACTTTTTTTCCTCTTCCTTCTCCTTGTTGTCCCGTCAGCCTGACACATTACGTACCAGAGATGGGTGTTGGCAGGATATGCTTCTGTGGGGGCTGCTTGTCTCTGGAATTTATTTCCCTGGTTTGGTCTGAGCCCAGATTTGTGGGTATGGAGCAGAAGACATCCGTTCGAGAGCTCTGTGGCTGTGCTTCCCAGACCAATTAAGGGATAGAAAGGATCTCCTTTTTTTCAAGGTGACTGACTGCAAGATTTCCTTTCTAATGATGATTTGAAGGCTCATGGGCTTTGACTGTATGATTAATTATGTGTTAAGATGCCTAGAGCCTCCAAGAAGCATATGATTATTATTTATTTAAGTCAGAATACTACTAAATATAATGAAGTGGAGCTTTGAATAGGTTGGAGAAAAAAAATGAGGGCGTTTTCTACAGAACATAACTAATTTTGCGTTGTTCTGGGACCACGTGGAGTGAAACTGGAAAGGATGCTTCAAGAGCCCTAATTCTCCCTAGGAAATTGTTGCTCTTTGCACATATCTCTCACGCATACTTTCCTTGTTTCTGGTCTGACATAACTGAACACCTTCCCCTGAGAGCCAACCACCTGTGATGGTGCTTCCAAAAGCATTCTACAAGTAGGCAGATGGAGGAGCAAAATCACAAGGAAGGTGCTTTGGGTTACTTCTGGGGAGCTCTAATGACTACTTTAGGTTTAAAGGTGGGAAAAAAATTACAACACACAACTCATCTCCTGTTTTTGGGCTCTTTTTCTTACCATGTGTCATAATGAAAATCACTCCCTCATTTTTATAGGAATAATGTAAGGGGTGTGACTGAATTGCAACTTTGAGAAAGTAATAACACTTTGTTCTGCTTGACAATCCATCTGATATGGACTTTGCCCTCCACAAGTGTGGCTGGAATCTGTTCCAAAAGCTATAGAGTCGGGAAGGCCTAATGTAAAAACAAATAGTTGAGCTCAGGAAAGGCAGGCTGGTTGCTGTAAATGGCTTTGTCTGCCAAAAAGCTGGTAATAGCATGTTGGCCAGGCATCTTTGCTTTCCTAATTGAAACCACAGGTTTTTGATTACAAATGTTAAGAATAACAGTACCTCATCTAATTTAAACCTCCTTCTAACCTCCATGGTGTGATTTCTTGTGGGAGTACTTGCCAGTGCAGGCTCATGTGTATTTGTCTCCCCTTTCATCTCCATGCTCTCTTCTTTAATACTTCAGACCCCTGCATCCTCTTATCAGCTTTGTTATTCCCAGTAACTGAGTTCTCTATGGACTTAAATTTAGCAAGAGACTTACATTCACATGAGAGAGTTTGTGGAACTTCAGATGTGGAAAGAAGTAATTTACTGAAAAGAGAAATGAGTGAGCAACTAGGCTGGGATTGCTGCTGTTTGGCATTTGATAGCATGTTGAGTTCATGCAGTGCTCTTTTTAATAGTTTTCAAATGCTTATTGTGTCAATATAACCAAGGATGCACCAATATTGTGATGCTTTAGCATTTCTGTCTAGATAAGAGAGCCGTGCCATAAGCACAAAGCTTGGTGCTAGACCTCTGGGTGTAAATGGCTGATATATTGAAATTGGCAGTAGGTTGCAGATTCAGAAGATCACTGAGAAACATGTGGAATAGCAAGGCCTTACAGATAGCCTGCCTCAAGGCACAGTGGACACAGGGGAAATCCTTAATCATTTTATATGCAGGCATGTTAGTTTGCAATATCTTGAATCATAGAATAATATAATTGTTTGAATTGGAAGGAACTTTTAAAGGTTGGGTACTGCAACTCGCCCATGTCACGTTGCTCAGAACCCCGTCCAGCTTGACCTTGAAAGTCTCTATGGACAGGGCATCCACTACCATTCTGGGCAACCTCTTGCAGTGCCTCACCACCCTTATTGCAAGCAACTTTTTTCTTATATCCAGTCTAAATCTCCCCTCTTTTAGTTTGAAACCATTTTCCCTTGTCCTATTGCAACAGGCCCTACTACCAGGAAAGTTTCTGAGAAAATCTTGTCTGCAGTGCAGGACCTGAAACCTTCCTCATTCCCTGCCATCTGCCATAGCCAGGATTAGAAGACACTTGGGTCTGCAGCCTTGGTAGCATAGTCTTGTAGGCACCTGAGCTGTGGCTGTAGTGAGGCTCAGGTGGTAGGGTCTTGAAGCCAGCCACTGAAGATCTAGTTCCCACCTCCCTGAGCACTGTGAGTTCTTCTGCTCCCATCTGCCAGGGCTCCAGGGACCTACAGAAAGATTTTCATGAAATGCTGATACAAAATATGGATATTTCGTACCCATGCCAAGCATAGATTTCACAGACCCATTCTTGTGGCTAGGAGTGGCAAATGTTTTATTTTGGACCTACAAATGTCCATCAACACGTTTGCAGTAGATGATAGCTTTTCATATGGATTAAAATCTATGGTTTCTTATTCATCTGGGCAGTATGGTACAGAGCATGCTGTGCTTGCTTTCTTTCCTTGCCAGTGCTGTGAAAAAATTTTAGTAGTATTTCCACTTAGTAGTACCAGCCTATTGTTCTGAATATGTAGCAGTAGCAGAGTGTATAGGATGAATTCCATCTAAGATAGCAATAGTTAACACTCACATCCCTCCACACAAAAAAGAGCTGGCAGAGTAGCTTAGACAGTGCCTCTTTCAGAAAATGTAGAGGTTTCTGCCTTCAACTGAATTAGCTTTTAACTTTACCAATTCATTTTCCTAGTCTGTTTCATATCAGAGGCTCGGCTTCTTTGAGGTGGTAAATTTTAAACAGGCAAAATGGGAAGGGCAGTACAAATTTCAGATTGTGAGGGCCTTTTAGCTTTCACAGTGCTCTTTGGAAATATGTGATACCCCGAGATTAGGATATGGAAGTCACATTGCTCTGCTTAGTTGAGCCAACGCATATTTAACGAGTTGTAAATGCAGTTTCTCAATGAGTAGGAGTCTGTCAGCTGGATCACCATCCAAGTCATCCATCTGTGCTAACTTCAGTCAGTCTCTGTTCTCTACTTTCATTTCTTTAGTTGTGTGTTTGTCAGCAGAGCCAAAAATGGAATGCCTCTGCCCCAACTAAACCAATGGGAAGGAATAAAACCTCTTTGTTACTCCAGAGGCTTCCTTTCCTCAAGGAAGTCTTGCAGTTGTAGCAAACAACAGCTTTGGACTGCTGGCAGCAGCACCTAGAAGTGATGGTGTGCTGAGGTGGGACTTGACACACCAGCACTTTTTCTGCCATCTGAGCTAAAAAGCTCATTTTAACACTCTAGAACAAATAATATATTTAAATGGCTGTTAATTTTTAGCTGACACCTCTCAGTGCTTCTGACAGCCAGTGTATTTCCTTTGCAGAGTGTCATGCTGTTTCTGTTTAGAAACTAATAATACAATTTTCATACCTGTTACACAGGCTGTCTGACTCTGAGGTTTCCTTAGAATTTAAGTATGCCAGATCTTCTTATATGAAGCTATGACATGCTTTAAAAGAAAAACATTCACCAGTCACTCTGGTGATGAGGGTTGGGTTTGGAAAGAGCGTATAGAATCGCAGAACCATAGAATATCCTAAGTTGGAAGGAACCCATAAGAGTCATTGAGTCCAACTCACAAGACCATCCAAAAATCAAACCATAGGTCTTAGAGCACTGTCCAGACATTTGTAGATGGATAGAACACCTACAGAGGGTTGAGCTTTAATTAAAAATTAAAATCTAAACAGCTCAAGATTCAGTTACAATGAAGCCTTATAGCTATCGTGTGCGATATTTGCAGACGAAGTTATTGGTATCTGGCATATCATTTGATTCACTTTGAATCCAAAAAGTATGTTATAAGCCTTTGTCTGCTCATAACAGTTCCCCTTGGCAAAGGTACTGGATGAAAGATTATTTGGAGAGTGATGGGCCACTATTATTTTTTTATGATGTCTCTTGTCTGACTGACAGAGGGGAGATATACCTTCAATCTCAATAGCAATAAAAACCCAGTGCAGATGCAAGGGCAGAAAATAAATTCAGGTAAAGTTTGCATCCCTGTCTGATATAGGCTGGTTATTGTCATATCAGGGAGAATGTGAATGCCAGCCTTGCTCACATTTGGCTAGAACTAAGCCTTCTGTCCCCCTCATTGATTACCAGAGGAAAATTGAGTAGGATCTCAGAGGCATGCTCTCAAAAGTTAAATGTCCTTGTGTCTCTGCATAGTAGCAAGCTTTAATTACTAGAATAGAAGTAATTATAGCGTGGAAAATTTCAGCTTGTGCACTTTAAAGTTTGGACAGAAAGCCTTTATAAGCAACTGAAGAGCTACAGTGGGAAGGATTGCTTTCTACCTCTAATGACATACTATCGGATCCTGTGACATATTAGACCTTAACATATCTTTGTCTCCTCCATGCATTCACTAATAAAAATGTTCCCATTTCTGCTCAGTTTGTAGACTAGTAAGTTTTGAGGGCAGTTGTGCAACTTGGGCTGTGGCATGAGGATGAAATAATTGCTTTTGTATGATTTTTATATCTGAAACTGTGGGCTTGAGCAAAGGGAGGCTGCTCCTGGTGAAGCAGTACCTGATCCCTCGTACCGCCTGAGAGAAAATTACCAGTTTCACTGCAGAATACAAATGCAAGTTTAAGTCGTGTCTTGATGAAGTTATGATCAAGACCGATCCAGCTTTCATTACCAAAAAAAGTGATCAGCCAAACCTGTGTGCAAACCCAAACTACATTTGACAAAGAGAGGAGACAGCAGATGGAGACTTATCTGTGGATTTTTCCAAACACATATGTCTGATGTTTGCAGTATAGAGAGCAGAGCTGATGCTGTGCCACAGGGTACGAAGAATTCACTTGTCCTTGAGGCTGCCTTAAGGAGCTTTCTGGAATGACTGTCCGTCTCTTTTTCAGGTTTCAAAACATGCAGTCTGAAAGTTTCTAGCCCTTATGAGGCCTGAAGGAAATTGAGTGACCGTGAGCAGATCCCATGCAGCTGCAGAGCAAATGCTGACGAGTGCATCGGCAGCTTCTGCTGCTGCTGCTATTTTGAATTCTGTGGGTGGCAGGGAAACAAGCAGGAATTAGGTCAATTTAGCTCTGCTGCTGCTTGAGAAAGCGAAGAGCAGCTGCTGAGACAGCCACGGGAGCACAGAAGTGGAAGCTGGGGGATGGGTTAGGATGATGGTAAGCGGGATGCGAGGAGCCTGGATCAGCTGCTGGAGTTGCCTGGGCTGGGAGCGGGCACTGCCTCAGGTGGAGCAGGCGTGCATGGGCTGCACGCTGATGTGAATAGGTCTCGGGGTGAAGTAACAGCAACGTCTTGCATTCTGGGAAGGGAAGAGGAGGGAGATGAGTTTAATTTCTTGCCTGCAGCCGCCCTGAAAATGCTTTTTCTTCCCTTACCCACTTGTTTGTATCTGCAGTTTTGAGGCGGGGCTGAAGTCTGTATTTAGAGAGAAACACAAATACTGTGGCTTGGTAAAAGAGAAGATAGAGAGGAGCTGAATTTCCACTAGAGCCTATGCAAAATAACCAGGAGGGCGTCTTCTCTGCAGGGCATTAATTACGTGAAAGCTGCACTGTGGAGGTGAGGGTAGCTCATGGGGAAGAGACAGGTACCCCATCTCATTATTTTATTTTATTTTTCGTACATCCATCTAGATGAGTTCTCTGGGTCTGCAAAGCCATGCCTGCAAACCAGCTCTATCAGCAGGATGCAAGTGGGAGTGGGCAGTGGGCAAGGAGGGCAGAGAGCTCTGCTCTGAAACCACAAATCATAGAATTATAGAATCCCTGTAATGGCTTGGGTTGGAAGGGATCTCCAAGACCATTTGGTTCCAACCCCTGCTGTGGGCAGGGCTGCCCCCCACCAGCTCAGGCTGCCCAGGGCCCCATCCAACGTGGCCTTGAGCACCTCCAGGGATGAGGCACCACAGCTTCCCTGAGCAAATGAGGAGGAAAAGATTGCCTGCAATAGATGGAGAATTTCTCTCACTTGCCTGCTTCAGAGGTAGTGTCTGAAAAAAGATGCTGTCTAGAGCCATGCGAAACACTAACCTTCGCTTTTGTTTGCTGTGTCCATGGTGGTTGGCAAGACTCCAGCCAAGCTGCCACCATATGCACAACCCCAATGGTAGGCCTTAGTGTTCTTGCTAACAGCAGTAGCACAAAAGAAGAGGATTTGCTTTTCTGTTTCATAATCCATTGACTTTCAGACATTGTAGACTGGTTAAACAAAACATTCACATAAAGTCTAGGTTTACAGAAGGTGAAAATCTGCAACCAAGAATAGTAATACTGTTTTAATTATGCCAAGGCTTGAATGAGGGCTGCAGCCAAGCTCTGTGTGGCATTATGCATGGCACTATTATTCTCTTTGTGCATCTTGCCGGTCCCACCAGCTGCCAGGCTGCAATAGAGTTACATCTGAGTCACTGCTTCCCAAAAGGATGACAAGTTGGTTGTGTGTCACTGAATGGGACGATGCTGATCCTGCCAGCTTGGGTCTGGATTCAGGCCATCACTGCACGATAGATGTGAACAAATGCTGCTGGCTGTTTAAGCAGACTGGGAAGGGAGGTGGAGGCAGGCAGGAAGAAAGAGACTTGCATCTGAAAAGAGGACTGTCGTGCCAATGGAAGGGCTACCAGCCTTGTTTTGGCTTTCTGTAAGCAGACAGGATCACTGGAAAGGTGCAGTGGATCCTGTTTTAAGCAGAGGGATGCCTATTTCTGAGGCATAGGCACTCTTGGCAGGCTGGCAGCTGGTTGTTTGAGTCAGTGATCGCCAAGAGCTCTGCCCTGTTGATGCCCTCTTGTTTAGCCTCTGATGTCCCAGAGGGCTTTGTGTGCTGTGAGTCACTCGGTTTCTTGCCAAAATAAGGAGAAGGATAGAGGTCCTTCTCTGCTCAGGAGAGCTAACGTACATGGCAGCTCAAGGTAACTCTATGCCGTATGCAGTGAGAGGAGCCTGTGGTCTGGTTGGGCTCAGTGGCTATTGCTCTTTTGATGATGGCTTTTGACTCTCTCCTCAGCAGATGATGTACCTCACTTATCCTGAGCAGTCCTGACTTCACTCTTCCAGGTGAACTGCATAATCCTTAAGTTGCAGTCTGCTGAGTGATCTGCCTCAAGAGAAGATCAGAAGAAATCTGCCCTTCTTTTTGCTTAATACGTCCCTCTTGGCTTTCTGTTACCAACTTAGACTGAGTGCACACCAAAATATAATAAGGGAGAGTCTCCTGACCTATCTCTTTTTCTCATGGGCTGGGTTTGGTTGCACAGTGCAACTAGCTGTGACATGGCTGCTTTGGTACAGCTTACATTTATATAGAAAATGCATACAACATAAGGTGGTGATTTGTGACAAATATTTGTAGAATATTACTTGGTAATCAGCTCAGCCAACGTCTGGAATAGAATTAAAAAAAAAAAAAAAAAAGCCAGAATTTGCATAAAATGTTTGCTACTTATACATTACAAGATTCATAAGCTTGTAGCTCTGTTTTGAATTTGGCAGAGAAAAGGTGTTTTGGATCTGCAGACAAAAGCTATAGAGTTCAGTCCTGTCTGGTTATTTGTAATGACTGGCCTAGGTTATGGGAACGTGTTCATTTGCTAAGAGTGATAAAGGAGGTGAAAGACAAAGGTCACTCTATCTCTGGGATTAGTTGGGTGAATTAAAGGACATGTGCTACCTTTTACTAATATCCCTCAGCAGACTGATGCCTTGAAATACAACTCCTGCACAAAGCAAGTAAAAGAATTAAAAATGCCATGTCCACTGTGGCTGAGCACCAAGGATCAAAAGGATACAATTAAGTGTTTTTGGGTATTTGTCTCTAACCTAATTTCAAAATTCTGCACTGCAAGGAACATCTTCCTGTTCCCTGAAAGCTTTTTCTCATGTTTTATTTATTCATTTTTTTTAAAATTCCTGAAAGCAGTGTCCTTTTCTTGCTACCTGCAGTTATTAACTCCTGTCAAGTGCAGCTGGCTATGCAGGAAAAGCAAAGGTACCGCTGCAGTAAGTGTCAAGGTTAATTTATATACTGCAAAACTGGAAGCTCTTTTAAATACAGAGTGACAGGCTTACCAGCTTGAATGAATGGGTTTGCTTCAGGAGTGCTGCCAGACAGAGGCATCTCATTTGAAGAGCACCAGGGTGTATGCAGTGCCAAAATGAAGGTGGGTGGTAGGCTGAGAGGATGTCTGGCTAAGTGCGGGACTGGAAGCTGCTGGTTGGTACTAATGGAGGGAGTGAAGCCTGTCCTAGCCCCTTGCTCCTACCATCCTCACCTGATCAATCTGTGCAGCTCCACCACTTCAGCATTTGCAGTGGTAGTAAGGACCTGGATACTGACTAATGGAAGAACTTTTGGCACTCTGCGAAAAAAATCTCTGGAAGGGCCAAGGGAAACATGAGTGATGTAGCACATTTGTGATTTGTCTGCATTTGACTGATTCGTTCAGAGGAGGAATAGATGTGTTTGTTTGGGGCTTAGACTGGCTTTTCCTGGGAAAGAATGCTGCTAATACAGAGTCTATGTGTACATGGTATGTATAGACATACGCACTGTATAGAGCAGAGGACCTGGCCATATGCCTGGGCATACCAGTGTGTAAAAGTATTTCTTTTTAATTAAAAACTAAAGCAAAATGAGGTACGCTTCTGTGTTCTGGCTGCCATCAGCCCCTCCTCATCCACCATAAGATAACAACAATGCTGAGTTGTTAAACCATATGGAAGCAGTTGGGAGCAGATGAGGGTGGTCCCAAAAATCTCAGTTGTTATCAGGTGATAAGGAATATCTAAGAAAGGGGAAATTACAAGGTACTCCCACGTGCAGAGAAATTTAAGCAGTAAAAGCAGATTTGGTATAGAGGAACATAGAAGGAAACTCCCTGAGAGGTTGTGGAGTCTTCTCTGGAGACGTTCAAGGCCCACCTATATGCCTACCTGTGCAACCTGGCCTAGGGAACCTGCTTTGCAGGGGGCTGGACTCAATGATCTCTAGAGATCCCTACAGTTCTGTGAGTCTGTGAATAGAACTAGTAATAATATTGCAGTAAATCACTCTGGTCAGTAGTCTTAGTAACTGGAAAGTCAGTGCTCTGTGATAAGGAAGTGCTGGTTTAGAATGTGGTCTGAAGCAGAACTTGGCAGAATAAACAGCAGCAGAAGTAAATAATCTCAGGATCTTACATTCAAGGAAGGTTAGAAGGAACTTCTGGAGGTTGTCTGCTTAGGATTCCCAGAGGCTCACAGCAGAGCTAGTTTCAAAGTTCTTAGCTTAATAGTTCAAAATATTAGAAGCAACACTGGAAATGATTGCCAGAGCATGTTATTTGAAGAGGCTACAACACAACCAAAACTTGTGGCTGTGGAGAGCACTGTTACAATCTAAATTAAATCAGTGCCCTGACAGTTGTGATTTTTCTCTGTATGAGGCACCAAGAGCTCATACTGGGTTTATACTTCCAATGGTAATGAATTTTTTCCTTATCAAAATCACATGCACAGGTGCATAAAAGCACTGTTGTTGCTCTTGCAGAGGGCGTGTCCTGCAGAAGCTTCTTTTCCAAAGAAACTGTGGAAGAGAACTTCCCAAACATGAAGCCAGATCCATTCCAAATATGTGTCGGTACACCTGGCATTCTGATTTTTGTGCTATGGCATAAAATGAGGATGAATCAAGCCTCCAGCCTTTCCTTTGAACGATGAATGTCAGTGCTAGCCTAGAGAAATACAGTTTTCAAGCTGATGTAGTTTGACACCGCATTCTACAGCAGAGACACTGGACAGCCCCATGACTGTGTTAACTCCCTAGGGACAACGATGAGTGAAGGGTAGGCGGTCTTTTCCTTGCATAGAGGCATTTGCTGTTCAGGCTTAGTAACATGCAGAACTGATTGATCTTCATGAAGAGTTGCAGCTTGGGCTCTGTGCCACAAAAAACCCTCCCTTTGCTCTCTGCATTACTCATCTTCCTGAGGGCCTTTTGCTCTCGGAGTTCCTGCTGCTGTTTCTGGAAAGCATCCTATTGCTGAGCTTGTGAAGAGCGTGCGTCTTCCATCATGCAATGAAAAAGACCAACATGAATTCTTGTTGTCAAGTCCACAAGCAAAACAGTTTGAAAATAGAGACAAATGATACCTTTCCTAAATGCTTTTAGCGTGTTAAGGGTTTCATGTAAACTGAAATGGGTGCAGTGCTTTCGGAAGGAAAAGTGATATTCTAACTTGGCAAATAACTCTGCTCTCCCCACTGAAAGGCCCGAAGGGCTACAACCCCAGCACCTCATGTTAGGGTGTTCATGTCCATCTTAAACTGCAGTGTCTCGAGGGAGAGGTTGGGGACCATTACTTGCTACATGTTGAGTATATACTATATAGAGGGCAGTGATGAACCCTCTGGCCACCACTGCAGGCTCCACTTCAGAAGAGTTGTCCTGGGGGTGACGTTGTCACTTCTCTTGTTTCCCACCTCTCAAAACCCAAGAATGCTGAATCGCATTTTGTCTCATAGGAGCATGCAGAACAATTTCTTTGTATTTGAGCTCCCTGCTGGCTGTGCTGGGTCTAAGGTGTGATGTGGAGATACATGAACATGGCACAGGTACGTGGTACTAGGGGAACAAGCAGAGCTGTTGACTTGTTTCAGACAAGATCCTGCCAAACTTTTAAGTAATATCTTTCAGGTTCTAATGGCCACGATGTGCTATGTATAAGCTATAATGATATAGTACTCAAATTAATGAAGTTCTACTTGCAGAACTCCAGGCTTACTCTAGGCTATTCTAGGTTAGCCTAGAGTAGTGAAAGTAGGACTTAACTCTGTAGAGGTCTACTTTGGGCTTAACTGTTTTCTAGGGTTGTTATGTTTCAGATTATAAAAGCCCCACAATCTCATAGTAATGGAAAACAAAACCACCAAGTGTGATAGAGTAAATTTTTATTATGGATTCAATAATAGTTGGTAAACATTTGTCGGAAAAGCTCATAATTCCAGCCTTTTTAAACACAAGTAACAAACAAATTATAGTAATTTTCAAAAGCATTTAGAAACAACGATTGTTAGACTGTCCGAAGCTAAACAAATCCTAATGAGATTCAGTGCAAGACAGACAGAAAATCTATACAGATAATTAAGAAATTATCCATTTGGGAGAAAAAATAACTATCTTTTACATTCTCATCTGTGGAAGCCAATACACGTAACTTGCTCTTCCTTCTCAAATCTTCCCCACCTCCATTTATTTAGTGATAACACAGGAACTGCTGTAGTGTTAAAGAGGCATCTGGGAATATAGCAGGGAAGTGCAAGGATTGGTTGGTGCACTATCTAGCTGGCTCTTCTGTTGGCAGAGCTAAAGTCCTAGCACAAAATGCTAGCCCCAGGGGTAAACAAACTTAGAAAAAGGCTTTAAGAACGTTTTTCGGAAATAATGCTATGATGTGTATAACGGACAAGAAAAACAGAATAATAAGAGCCAGCAAACTCATGAGTCTTGTTCTGATTTGCTTTGTACTGTGCCTAAAATTGGTTTTACCCACTCTGTCCTTTCATTCTTTCCTGATAGTATGAAAGCCAGTAATTTTGTTATACTACTTTCACAGAGATAAGAAGTAATCAATAAAATCTCAACTACAGCTATCTGTAAAATGGAGGGATCTTCTGGTACATGGAAAAAGGTAAAAATGAAAGGTTAAATGCCCTCCTACAAGTAACAGTTTTGGTAAAACACACAGTGGCCCTTGGAAAAAATACATATGCGAGAGAGCTTCTATTAGTACATAGAATGTAATGCTGCTTCAGTGGGGGCCCATCATTCTTACAAGAAGTGCCTTTGGAACAAAAGTGACCCAAGACAAAGAGGCAATTGAAGCCCAGGAGTTGTTTGGGGCTGCTTAATCTTGAGCAGTGTGGGGACTAAAGAGAAAACAAAGGAATTTCTGACTCTGAATTTGAAAAGAAAAAGATGGAGAATTTTGTGGGAATGCTTGCCATAGTCCCTTGTCAGCCACGATGAGACCATGGTGCTTACATTTCTGAAGTTCATTGTTCCATATTTGCCCTCTGGAAGAAAAATGAAAGACTTTTTTTTTTTTTTTTTGAGGGAGTGAATCTCTTTGGGATCTCTCTTCTGTTCCTTCCACTATTTTCCACCATCTCCCTTTCTCCAGCCTCCCAAAATTAGACACTAGAAGCTGAAAGCAGTAATTTTTATGAAGATAAATTATTACATCACTGTCTTGGTGTTAGATTCCTTATTCATAGCACAGTAGGGAGATCAGAGCTGGTGGTGTGATACATATTGCTAGGATTGCAAAATGATCCTAAATTTTCATTCTAATGCAGATAAAAATATGTGAATGATGTCACTCTTGATGAATGTAAAATGGAGCCAAACAAATATGGAAATGCCAATAAAATGCCGGAGGCCTTTTTCTAGGACAATAAAAACTTGCTAATTTCTCTCCATTTTTAGGAAACAAGAATGAAAAAATACAGTGATGCAAGCATATTTTATCTGAAGTGGCTCTTTATCAAATGTAATTATGCTAAGATGCATTCTTATACAGCGGCATTTTTTAATTTGAAGGCTTTTCATTTGCCAGTGAGAAGGCCAAAGTGAAGAAGGACAGATCCTGCCTGAAATTTCAGAGCTTGAGTCCTTCTCAGATTTGTGGTCAAGTTCCTTGTGAGCAGCTGCATAGGGTTGTTTAGATGCATTCGATCACTTATACTGGGCATCTCTTGATAATAAATGTTTAAAAGAGTGAGTCTGGTATCGATGACCTGGAAAGAGTGAGAACTTTCTGGTCCATCTCTTCAAAGTTTTCTTCAAACTGTGTCAGAGTAATTAGAATAATGAAATGCTGCTGTGGAAAGCTTTTGTTTTCTGACTTTTCCATTTTTTCCTTTTTTGTGGATCATTTAAGGGGTGAGGAAGTGGGATGGTGTGATTATGTTATGCACTGTGCACTGCAGGAGTACCTAACTTTCTCTGCGTAGTGATGAAAAGTAGTGGATATAGGTTGCTGAGAGGGCTAAATTTCTGCTTCTTGTTTAATAAATGTGTTCAATCTAATGCACCTTTTTCTAGACTTATCTTTAAATGGCATGTTTGCTTTTATAATAATCAAGGAAAATTCTATCACATTCGTTTTGTATGTAAAAGCTAGAATGGGGGTGAAAGTTGTTCTTAGAATTCTACTGGACCAGATCTTGCATGCTGCATTTGTCACAACAGTTTTATTTTGAGCAGGTGCTAAGCATTCCTGCTGCTGCCTTGCTCATTGGTAATTACCCTCTCCTTAGTCCAATCGGATTTTCTTCATGTCTGCAAGAGGTCATTCAGATCATCTCAATGTCTTCAGGCCATGTCTGTGTTGTTCCTGACAACTGTTTGTCCGCCTTTGTAAAAACCTCTAGTGACTGTGATTCCAATTTGCCTAGAAAATTTATTCCACTCCTCTCCTACTCTTACTGTTTTTTTTCTCCTTTCATCTAACCTAGATGTCTGCTGCAACAACTTAATTATTCCTTAATCGCTCACATTACTTCTTAAACAATCCTCTGTATTCATGGAGAAAAGTCTCTTTCTCTTTGCAGAGATCTTGTACATACTCTTGGCTTGACATTGTGAAAGTTGCATGAAATATCCTGGCAAATTCCCAACAAATCCTTCAGCAGTATGAGGAGACTGAGCAAGCTTAAGATTTTGGAAAGGACTCTTCTGAAGTTGCAGGATGTGAAAGCCATCTTTAATTTCTGGGAGACTCTCAAGCTCTTCTCTGAATGCCAAGAAGAGGAATGTTTTGGATTAGATTGTGTCCTTGCTTATATTGGTTTTAGACTGCAAATTGTTTAGTGAAGTGTCTTCCATCAGAAGAGAGGTGGCCAGCAGGGACAGGGAGGTGATTGTCCCCCTCTGCTCTGCTCTGGAGCAGTGAGGCCCCATCTGGAGTACTGTGTCCATGTCTGGAGTACAAGAAAGACAGAGAGCTGTTGGAGAGGGTCCAGAGGAGAGCCTGGTCTAGCACTAAATGGGGAAGTTGGTGGCCCTGTCTGTGGCAGGCAGGTTAGAGATTCATGATTCTTGAGGTCCCTTCTAAACCCTGGCCATTCTGTGATTCGTTCTGTGAGGTGACACCTAATGTGAATGAAAGAGTTTAAGATGGTAATAGCCCTTGTTCCCTGCCACACTGGAGAATAAGATGGTGCCTGGGATGCAGATGCATGTCCAGTGCTGAGTAGTAACAGCAATGCTGCAACCTGTCGTGTTTTGGCTGGTGATATAATGCTCAACCTCCTCTTTTGTGATTTTATGTCTGGGGTTCTGCTTTCCAAAGTTTTGTGTTAGACTGTGGCTTTCAAAGAGACCCAGTGTGAAGCAGATGAAAGGCATGATCTCAGGATTCACTGCTCACTGCTGTGTAGTCAGGACCCAGTGTGAGACCCATCCCAAAGTAATGCGTGCTCAGGGGCCAGGGAAGGGGAACGAGAGGAGCAGAGGGGAAGGTGGGAGTCTGAAGCTGCGAGAAAATGGGGCAATTAAGCATGAACCCAAAGCTGACACCCTGCCCTGATTAATTTAACAGTAATTAAAGACTTTCAGTGGAGATCAGCGTCGTGCCAGTTCCCAGCCACTCTAAGAAGGATGAGTTGTGCAACGGTAACCGGGGCCTATTCATCACAGGCAGCACACAAAGCAATTACCACTGCTGCCTATAAACTGAAGCAGACTTTTGCATTAATTGATTTACTGGGACCTCTCATCCCCTTTCTCTTTTGTTTCCTCCCCTTGTCTCTGTTGTTGGTTGAGGCCTCATTTGCTCACAATGCACAGCAGTGCCAGGCCACAGGAGACTTATCCTTGGGATGCAGGGTGGAGCTCCCTGGATCTGAGACACTGTGCTCTGTGGCTGTCCCATCCCTCCCTGGCTGTGTTTCCCAGGGAGCTGCCCGCCAGACAGTTTTTCTTCTGAAATGCACTGTAGTAAGCAAAATGGATCAGACATCCGCCTTCTCCTTCCCTTCCCCACACCTCCTCTTGCACTCCACTGTTTTCAGCAGGGATGTCGTTTGCCTCTCATTTCATGCTGAATATGAGAGAAAAATCTCATTATTTCTGACTCAGGTATTCACATGTGTCTCTCTACAACGTGTCGTGCTAGTTGCCAGCTTGTTACAACATCACAAGAAGAATTCAAAGTGCAGATTTATCTGCTATTGGAAATGTCTCTGGGGAAAAAAGAAGATACGTGAAGGAGGAAGAGGAGAACACAGGGAAGGCAGCACAGGACTGCAACCTTACAGGACAGAACTTCAGTCTTATCTTAGTTGGATTGCTTATTTGTTGCTGCTCTGCTGACTGGACAGGCAGAATGATCAATTTGATGTGAAATAACCAAATATGGAATGGGCAGGAAACTTTTATATCTATGAAGGAAAATGGAGAAAGACTCTACTAAATCTGGTTGGTGGGTAGCTGTTGAGCAAAAAGAAAAGGGAAAAAATAAGAAAGTTAGATACTTAATCCCAATCTTTTGCTAGAGGGTGAACAGTAGTTTTATTTTGGAACTGAAAGACTTCCAAACACAGAGAACATCCATCTGCTCCTCACATACTGTATTGGAATCAGATGTCTCAGTTTGGTCCTCTGTGTTTCATGTGTCTTGCTCCATAACTTCATTGCAGAATGAGTAGTTAATGACATCTCTAGCCATGGGCATGACATTTTGAGCTGTACCTACATTAAAGTAAAAGGCAGTAAAATTCTGTGGTGTCCTCAAATAAGGGTAGTTGTTTTGCATGAGAATGTAGCAACGTAGATGAAGGATCCCAACTCTATTCAACAAAGGCACAGACTGCTGGCAGACTAGAAGGTACCTCTGGAGAGTGTCCCATTGAATTCTGCACAGAGCAGGAATGGCTCCAGCAGCTTGCTTAGTGCCAGGTCCAGTCAACTTGTGTGTATTTCCATGACTGGAGACTCTGCAAGCACTCCAGGCAACCTGTTCTGGTGTATGACCACCCTCACAGGAAAAAAAAAAAAAAAAGCTTATTTTTAGGTTAGAACAATACCCACAATTCTGTATGCTGTTCTGTAATGAGTCATATGGGTCTTAAACCATTCCTGAATAGTGCCTAATAAAATGGTTAAACTACTTAGCTCAGCACTTAAAGGGATGTTGTGAAAACAAGCTGGTATTTATGCAGTGCTTTGAAAGTTTAAAGTGTGCATTATTTATTTACTATTATCATCAGAGAAGTGATTGATAGCCTCTGCTTATGCTGGTATTGACATGAAACTGAATAATATGTATCAGGAGAATGTCAGCTTGTGTGCAAATGGGAAAAACAAATGGAGAGGATCCTTTGAAATGATAAAGAAATAAGACAACAAAGCTATGAAGCAACCTTAAGAACATATTGCAGTGTTAAAACCTGTACTAAATGTGCATTATGTATTATCAGCAGCCTTGCACACTGGCTAGCAGGGTCCAAAATGCTCACTTTTTAATAGTGAAGAGGGAGCATTTTTCATTTTGAAAGAAATTATGCTCCAAAAAAAACCATTAGTATTTTAAAATTAATGGGAGACTGGTAGTAACTCTCTGTGACATCTACTTAATAAGCTATTGAAGTGATTTAGTGATCAATGAGTGCTGACATTTCAAGAAAGAAAAGGCAAACTTTGGCACTTCTTCCCCTGCCTCCTGGCTCTGTGTGAGATAAGGACGGCATCTGTGGGAACTTTGGTCTGCTGCTTGTGCAGAGGGCTGCTGCGACAGAGCTGCTGCTTTCCTGTTGGGGAAAAAAAAAAAGAAAAAAAAGAAAAAAATATATAATCTCTTCAAAGTTGATTGAACAAAGTGTTTAGACTCAAGTACAAACACAGCTCTAATATGGGCAAATGCTTAGATGCCTTGTGTCCGATTGCCTTGTGTCCATTCCTTTTTTACATCCCAAGGACTGTTGCTCTGGGATACCGAAGCAGAGGGATGTTTGAAGTTGTTGATTGTTTTATGTAACTCGGTGGGAGGGAAGCATGTATGAACTGGCTTTCTCTTTCTCCAAGTGAATACGGTTTTGCCTATTCCAAATAATACTGCTTGTGTGATCACTCTGAGCAGGACACATGCTCTCTGGTTGGGGGAGCATGGCGAAACATTGGTGAACTGTGTTTTGTGAAGTGAATGGACTTCTGAGCATGTGCTAAAGCTTGGTTTGTATGGCTGTGAAAGCCATACATCACCAGGAGGCCCCACTGTAACTAGGCTGCCTTGCTTCTCCTCTAACAGATTTAATGACTGGGAAGAAATTCCTCAGGTGATAAACATCACTT
The DNA here is from genome assembly GCF_026119805.1 of Tympanuchus pallidicinctus. Taxonomy (NCBI): domain Eukaryota; kingdom Metazoa; phylum Chordata; class Aves; order Galliformes; family Phasianidae; genus Tympanuchus; species Tympanuchus pallidicinctus. The sequence continues at coordinate 1,124,398 of NW_026294659.1, forward strand.
TATTTTCAAAACTGCTGGCAGTACACAAATAAATAGTTTGCTAGGCTATCAAAAAGAGGGAGAAGGCACAAAAGAGACATTTTCTGATGTTATTTCTTCATTAGTGGAGCATTTCATCTGGGGTTCAATTCACAGCTTCCTGTGTGCCGCCAGTACCTGCTGCTGCTCATCTTCTGTCATCAGTTCTTGTTCATTTCCATTCTGGAGGGCTGTGCTAGCTGTTGTGTCAGTGGTGGCACCAGCAGCAAGGGTGGCTTGGACAACTTGCACCTGTCCACTAAGAAGCACCTGCCTACTGCATTGGATGCCCTGCTTTTGTTGCCATACTGGGAAAGCCATAAGAGACATGAGAGGGGTGAGACCTACCAGGCCATACTGAAGTAACTCTGAGAATTCATAGTTCAGGCACAGATCCTTGACATTCAGGAGCAAGTTTTTTCTTAAAAACACTGGGCCTATTTCCCATAAACCAGCAAAAGAAATTAAAACCCAAGGACAGTGTTAGCATTTAACAGATCAGATCTTCGGCAGGAATTAATTGGTGTAGCTTGACTAGTATCAATGAAGTTACACTGACCTCCTATGCCTTAGGAGCCCATTTTTTTTGATTGATTGGCCAGTTTTAATGTCCTCAGATAATTCTTACTTTATTATTGGCAGAATATGCTGTTAGGGATGAAATGCTGCTGTCAGATGTGTGTACAAAGTATTCTTCTCTGTAATGGCACATAGCTGTGGGGCATTGGCAGGGTGGTGGAGCAAGGTAAGATGCGCAGCTCAGAGAGAATAGTTTTGCCAACTGAATGTTACTATCCCTTCTGTTAGACTTATAGGTAGATAATAAGGAAAGACCATTCTACTTTGGAGGCACCTGTGTAAATATTTAGTAGGATTAACAGTGCCAATCACAACAAACCTTCATCTAACTTTGTCCACCTCTTCTTCAGGGAGTCATAGAATCATTAAGGATGGAAAAGACCACTAAGATCATCTAGTCCAATTGTCAGCCCATCACACAATGCTCACTGACCACGTCCATCAGTGCCACATGCACATGCTTCTTGAAAACCTCCAGGGACGGTGACTCCACCAGCTCCCTGGGCAGCCTCTGCCACTGCCTCACCACTCCTTCTGAGAAGAAATTTTTCCTAGTATCCAACTTGAACTTGACTTTTTTGGGGTCCCCTCCCCAGCGTCAAATATAGCACAAGTTCAAACACTAAAGCAAATGGTATAAAGGATGTGTTGTAAATTGGTAATTGTAGGTCACTTCAGTCAGCCGAACATTGCAGCAAACCCATCAAAATGTTTCAAATGTGTATAGCTAGCCTTGGAAGATCAGATGGGGCTTGAAATGTATTCTGTAGTTAGCTTTCCTTGTCAAGTTTGATTCCAGGAGATTACAGTGGGACTGGATGAGATCTGACTGGGATTTCCAGACAGCAGAAAATGTTATCGGGCAGGTCACTGTGAGCCTTCCCCATTCTGCTAGCCTCCTATTCGGATGGCTGGAGTGACATGCTGCAAGCTGACAGCCCGGGGATGTGCTAGTGAGATGCTCTCTGGAGTGCAGCTGCTCCAGTGGGCATTGCTAAGGTAAAGTTGGAATCTGCTAAGATGCCACTGGCTCTCTGTGATGCAGTGAAAAGGAACTAATGCTTGGATACTAGTGCTGTAGCTCTTGAGAGGCACCCTGGCATAACACATGCTTGGTTAGCTGCTAAAGAATTTCCATTTCTTCCCTGTCTGTTTCTTCCCTTCCTTCAGACCCTGCTAACAAAGGAGCTTCTGGTCTGCATTTTAGAAGTTGCTGCATGTGCTGCCTTTTTAGAAGATGGAAAGAACAGCGTGTCTCTTCCTTCCCATCTGCTTGAATCCTTTCTATGCTCTCCATTGCAGTCATTTCCTCATCTCCTGTTAGGTAATGTTTGTCTTTAGGAATAAATACTCTACTTTGCTGTCACCTTTGGGTTAAAATGCCACTCTTCTGTCTTTTTTAAAACTAGCCTGTATGTCTACACTTCTTGATTTGTATGTGTGTTTGAGACAAAGGAAAACCTTGTGGAACCTGTGGGACCATGTTAGCCATGCCCCATTTTGCACATGGCTTTGTCTGAAACCACACATTGACCTGATGGATGCTTCAGCCAGCACTGAGTGTTTCTTCTATATCTTGGCATGATAAGCAAGGACACACAGATGCAGAAATTTAACTTTTAGAGCTATGGTCTGCTATACTGGAAGCAATTATCTGGTTTTTTTTTGTTCGTTTGTTTTTGTTTTTCTAAGCCAAGTCAGTACTTTCCTTTAAAAAAGAAGAAAGCAGAAACCTTGTATGCGTGTGCAATGACATCTGGCACCTTGACTTCAGACAATACCACTTGCAGCTCGCAGGCAACAACTTGTGTTTGACATGACAAGGATAAGGCATGTAGAATTTTTAGTCACTAAATATAAACACTGGTCTGCAGAACTCATCACAATATCCACATTTCTTCAAGGCCTCATTGCGACTCTTCTAATGCCTGATTTCCAAGTAACTGGAGTGCTCAAATCAACAAACAAACTAAAAACTCACTGCTCCCACTGAAGCAGAGAAGTTCCCCATCAATCCAGGAGCTGTAGGAGACCCCGCCTACTGTTTGAGAAGATTTAGGTGCGTGTAACAAGTGATTACAATAAGCCATCTCTCTCATTAAAGTTGTTGTACAGAGAACATACAGTAATTAAATACCATTTAGGCCCACTATTTCTGTTTCTTCTTTGGCTCCACAGGCCTTTATTTTGGTTGGCTGCACCTACTTGCTTTGGTTTCAGCCACACTGTTAGAACAGCAGGAGCACACTGCTTTTAAGGTGATCCTAAATGAGTGTACTGGTTCTTCATTTCTCAGAGCTGTGGAGTTTCCTGTGGTCTGTAATATTACAGTGTACTTCTCAAATGACCCAAATAAGGGCTTGACCGTTCCTGCTCCTTTGACCATTCCTGCTTCTTTGGAGTAGCATTCCTATTCCAAAAATCAGTCTGCTAAGTTCAAATTCTTCTGGGCATTACAGTATCTTAGTCTATTAGATGAGATGGGCAGGTCTGAGGACATTTTGTAGACCAGGTGCAGTACCTTTTACGTGACATGGGTATGGTGGAGATGGATGAGTGTATGAATAAATACTTAGGGCACTTGTGGGCCCTTGAAGCCACCAGTGGTACCTGAGATAATGTGTAAGCCTCTCCTCTAACTTCTGAGGATGAGAAGATCGGATCTGCTTTTGTTATGCTTTCTTCATACTGTTGTTGTATTCTCTTCCTGATGTTAGGTGTTTTATTTTTTTGTTTTTTTTTTTTTTTTGGTCAAGAATGTTGATGTTTTTTTCTTCTGGTGGCATGTATTGACAGTAGATTAAGAATCCAATTCACTGATGGCTTTCATGCTGAACAGATTAAGTAAGGTACCTACCAAGCCACAGGGTTCAAGAAGCAGGTCAATGAAGCCATTTGTGTATTGTCTCAATGCAGTCTGTTCTAGGTAGGCCTTCATATTGATCTCTTTTAGACTTTGGCATTCATTGTGCTCTCCTTTATTTGTTTAACTTTTTAAAAGCATAATGGCTATGAAATGAAGCAGAGTACCAATAGCAGACAAACAAAGAAGATGGATTTGGGGTTTCTTCTCATTTTTTTATTCTCCAGCACAAGAAATCGCATGCTTTTAAACTTTATCACTCTAAAGACGAAAGTCTCTCTGGGAGATGGAGTTTGAAGTGGTTTAAGCAGAGTAATCTCCAAATTTTTCACTGTCCCTGTTATACTGCATAAAGCTGCTAATTACCTATAGAGCACTGAGTATCATGAACATCACCAGCTTTACTCAGGGAGAGGAAGTGTGATGTTTAAGAACAAATAAAACAATGCCTTTCTGCCTCCTCGGAAAACCTACAGAATAAACAACAAAAAAAACAATCTTAAGAACTGTACAACTAGCTTTTGTAAAGTAAAATATACTTTGAGTGCAAGCCAGTCATTTCGTTCACTGTGTCCCTTCTGCTGCTTGAACAGCGCCTTGACCCCTGTTACACCAGCCTGCTAATATTCACTGATGGCCTCAGGGGAAGTCGCACTGTTCTCTTCCACCTGATAACTTCACTTTGTGTCATCACTTCTGCCCCATGTCACCACTCCCCAGTGGCCAAGTCAGCTCTGCTCCAGCTAAGCTTTGAACTTTTGCATGGGGTCTGCTTTTTGTAGTGATTCAAAGTGAAGTCTCTGGGGAAGTTTCTGTACTGTTGTTGATGGGTCTGCTGAAAATCAAACTGTTCTCTAGGCTTCTCTGCCTCTCGTGATTTAGGCAGGTGGGATTATCTGGTTATGGGGTAAAAAAAAAAAAGTGCTCCATCAGTTTATTAGACTGACGTTCCTGCCTGGTGTCCATTATTAAATATCTTAAGCGTAAAACCCCCCAAAAAACCTCTGGAAAGCACAAAACTACAAATGCCTTCATTGGAAGGTTCATTGGGGGTTGGACTCAGTGATCTTTAGAGGTCTCTTCCAACCCCTATAATTCTGTGATTCTGTGAGGAATACAATTGATGTTGCAAAAATGTACATATGGGAAATGACTTTGCTTGTGCGTTACTGCCTGGACATGCCCCATGCTGCAGTCTTCCTCCACATGATCAGATGCTGCCTTCTTCAATGCAGGAGCATTAAACATGGCTAAAGGCCTTTATCAGTGGGTATTTTGGAGGAGTGAGCAGAAGTGGCAACAACCCACACAACTCTGTGTCAGGCAGCTGCTGAAAACGTCCTCCTGGATCTCTTATACAGTCATTGGAAAGATGTGGGTGCTTCCAGGTGAAGTGTGCCCTCTCCCTGGTGTTCAGGCATTGGTGTTGGGAAGGCTGGGTCGTTCACTCACTGTTCTCTTTGCTTTCCTCACTCTAAATAAAAGATTGGAGTGGAGGGCTGCAACTTCTCCTGTGCTGAAGCAGCCAAGAGAGATGACCAGCAAGGCCAGCAAATGTAAGAAGGCATTTTAATGAGGAAAGCAAACACAAGGGAAAATCCCATCTCTCCTGCTCCTGGAAGTTTGAAAAGAGAAGTTAAAGCTCTGAGGGATCATTCAGTGCATGAGCCAAACCTCCATCCAAGATTGTAATGCCTTTCAAATAATCCCAGGTTTCAAGACAGTGTCAGACCTGAACAGGGAAATGAAACATGAACATGGCTCTGTGTTAACCCTTCAGTGGGTCTGGCCAAGTTGTGAATTTGCTGGGAAGCCGAGTCACCTTTCTGTGCTTTCTGGGCTCTGTTGTACCCGTTTATATAATCCCAAGTCATACAGCCCTGCATGTTGGGAAGGCTGCTCCCGTGGTGTTGGTGCAATGCCTATCCCAGTGAGTGTGTGCATCGTGTCTGGTTAGTCTAATTGCCAACACTAAACAAACAGCAAACAGTAACAAGCAAGCTGGTTGCAGCAGTGGAGAGAGGAAGAGGGGAACACTGAGCCTTTCTTGTTCTCCAGAGATTTTCATTTTGGCTCATCAGCCTTCTCCATGAATGAATTTAATTACAGCTGAGCCTGAGCTGTACCAGACGTAACTTAACTTGGGACTCCCAGATCAGTTTGGGCTGCAGAATTGGGCTCCAGTTCTCCACATCAGCCTTTCTGTCAGTCACTCAGCAGTAACAGCTTCTGGTCTCCACTAGAGCATGGAGAGGTGAAATAGTACAACAGAAGTGTACTAACAGAGACATCTCCAAGTGGCTTTGTTGTGAAGGCCTGAATTGTGTCCTACTGTTTCTTAACTGTGTCCATGGTTTTAATGCAATTAACATAGTCTGAGGTAGTGTGAATTCATTCAGCTTATTTGCCATCAGGACTAAATTGGTTTCTCGGGTTGATGTGGAAATCCCTTCCCCGCACATGACAGTGCAATATGATATGATGCATATAAAGGGGAGCAAAACAACTGAGCTAAGGAGTGTAGGCTCAGCTACACAAAAATACTTGGATACCCAACTCCCACTAATCAGGTTTTTGTTTCCTGGGATTAAGGTGACACCATCTAGAGAGAGGGAATGGAGAAAACTTCCTTTTTTTTCCTCTTAAAGAAATAAAAGCAGTCGCCATCAGGAAAATCAGTGGGAAGAATGAGTCTGATTTAAAGCAAGGAGTGAGACCAAACAATGTCTTGTTGCAGCTGAAAGTTTATTTTAGATCAAAATGTCATAACAATATCTGTCAGTCTTTCCAAATGGAAATCTTCAATTTTTAGTTCAGAACTGAATTGTGTCATTTTCTGGGTGCCATTATATCTTTGGTGGAATTCTATGAAAATCGAAAATGTCAGCCAAAAGTAGACACGTTAGGATAAAACTCTGTTTTCCATTAAAAAAATGCAGCCTGAATAGGAGGAGAATCTTGTGCTTGTTTCTTGGCATCACAGCATCTGTACAGCACCATTGGAATGTTCATTCCATGTATGATTACAGAAATGTTCATTTTGAAAGGTTCTTTAAAATTACATCTTGGGACATACAGGAGGAGAGGATGTGCCAATGATCTGTAAAATGCTTACTGTGAAGTTGGGAAGTGAATAGCTGCAGTTGTGCTCTCGTTGCATGGGTGTTTATGCTTGTTTTACTGCTGTAGTAAAATTAAACATGCTTTTTCGTTACTCACATTAAGAGTGCTTTTCCACTCTTTTCATGAGGGACTTAGGTGCTAATCTGCTGTAGTAGATCATTCTCATCCCTTGCGACTCCCTGGGCTGCAGGACCATGTCACAGTCAAGCCATAAATAAACACTGAAGGAAGTGGGAAAGGGCAGAGCTTGAATACTGTATTACAGTGGGTTCAGCTGAGCTTCTATCTTGGGCTGCTTGTTTGCTTGTCGTTTTTGACATTTATTTATTTACTTTAATAAGACTGTCCTTAGCCAATCAGCCTGCAGATTCATCAAAGCAAAAATAGGCTTTTCTCTGTGCTTCGTTTTTATTTTCCTTCAAAGGAAGTCAGACCTTTTTATAGACACTTACTGCAAGGAAGCAAAATATTTGGTGCAGATACTTCATTATCGCCATCACTCTTCCCAACTTCTCAGAGCTCTGGTGTTTGCCAGGGTGATATTCATTCACTCAGCCTTAATTTGCTTTATGACAAAGCTGTAGAGGCTGTTTTGGAGGGAAAAAGCATCCTGCAACCTGTTTCATTGTGCTGGAACAGGGTGAAAACAAGAATGGTGGGAAAGGCCTGCCCTTTGGCCAGCTCCTCCTCTGTTCCTATTGCTATCCCAGCCAGTCAGCTCCATGAGCTTTTGCCATGTGGAGTAGATGGTGTTTCTCTGCTCGTTGCCATACCAATAGGAAACAATAAACTATGAACTTTGTTTCCCACTTTTTCAAAGTAGATTCATAGTTTGAAACTACATAAAGTTATATTTATATATATGTTATGTATATGCATTTACACTTTTATATATTTGGAAACAAGCTAAAACTAAAATTACTGCAAGGGCATATCCTAAATAAATCCAGGCTGTAAAGAGAATTTGTTGCAAACAAGGATAAAATTCAGAATACCCATCTTTGCTGGAAAATGCTTACTCCAACAAACCAAACAACATAGGTAAGCAAAAGAATGTATGGCACAGTGCATCATTCAGTTTTGTTAGCAACTGTCTCATGGCCTGAGTAGTGCCAGTTGTCTTCTGTAGAAAATCAAAGTCATATGTATTAATATGATCATCCCAGCAATGTCACTCAGATGTGAACTTTCCAATGAAAAATTGGTAAGTTTGGAAGGGACTTCCCTACATCTCTAAATAAAGTTAGTCTTTGCTGAAGTTTCCATAGTGAGTGCTGGAGCATACATGGAGGAAGCTGGTGGGGTTGGCAACATGCTACAAAAATAAGCCAAATTTTCCCTCTTCCCATAAGTGGCCAAAACTCCACTTATACCTTCAGGGAATGTGGTCTGACATTGCCTGGAATAGCATTAACTGCATTCACACCCTGCCTAATAATACTAGCTTTCCTCAGAGATTTCCATTTGTTACCCCTATTGGTAATGGTGTGAAAACTGGGGCCAACTAAAGGTCTTTTTTGAGAAGTTTGATGTGATCAGGAGGGGGAAAGAATCCTTTGCCTGCGGTCTGCAAACTAGAAGAGTTAGGTGGACTTCCATAAAGCAATTGATATGAATTGTGTGGCAGGTCTCCTGGAGAGAAAGCTTCAGAGAGAACGAGGAAAGCCAGTTGGGAAATAGAGCTCTGGTTGACAGGAGGAAGGACAACTCTGACCAGCCTTTTGGAGAAGTGACTGTGACTGTATGGGGCTGGGAGAGTCTTCAGTATGGCTGTTTGGCAGACAGAGCCACTGTTGTTTTATTGCAAATACAGTTATTGACATGAATTCCACTTCGTGCTTATGCACTTAGCAGTTGCTTCAGAGAGTTTACATCTTCCCAAAGGGGGTGAGAATCTAGTTGTCTCTCTATAAAGCAATGTCTCTATAAACTCAAACTGCAGTCTCTTAAAACAGTATGTTTTTCTCCCCACTTATTTGGCAAAGAACTGGGGCACAGAAGCATAGATAAAAGATTGAAGTTGTGCAGAATGCTTCCTGCAGGCTGGGAGCAGCCTAGCTGTGTGATTTATAGAAGTAAAAGAAAAGTAGCCTCCAGCCCATAAGAGGGCCCTTAAATCAGAGTTTGGGTCAGCATTTGCTGTAGTTGCTGAATATCCATCCAACAAGCCTTTGAAGGCAGCATCACTGGCTAAGCTATGTTTGAAAGAACAACAGTGTGTTTAGTAAAACACACCATTTTCTACCTTGTATCTTCTCAGTCCTTGTTCTGTTACTACAGGTTTGGCAAGATAACGTCTTTATCTGCAGTATTCATTCTCTTGTACACATCTCTAACTGAAATGCAATGAAGAGGCCAGGTGAGCTGACAGCTGGTAGCTGCTGCCTGCCTGCCCTGTGCTTTGCTAACCCAAACACTTACAGCCATCCCAGGGCAAAGGGTTCCTCACATTCCACTGTGAGGATACAGCTGTGGCAATTCAACGTAGGCCTGTACTTGGAAATCTCTTTGTGCACAGTGCAAGTGAGACCACACCTCAAGTATCATCTTTGATGTTGGGCCCCTCACTACGGAAGGTTATGAGTTATGTGAGCTAAAGCATCACAGAATCACAGAATGGCCAGGGTTGAAAAGGACCTCAAGGGTCATGAATCTCCAACCCCCTGCCACATGCAGGGCCACCAACCTCCACATTTAATGCTAGACCAGGCTGCCCAGGGCCCCATCCGATCTGGCCTTGAACACCTCCAGGGACGGGGCATCCACAACCTCTCTGGGCAGCCTGTTCCAGCACCTCACCACTCTCTCTGTAAAGATCTTAAGCATGTGTAGGAAAGAACAATGAAGCTGGTGAAGCTTCCTCTGCACACTTCGCCCCATCCATCTCCTGATCCTCTCTCCTTGCTGAGGTTTCGTGGCAGCTGTTTGCCATGTCCCAGTGATGTGCTCCTCAGAGTTTCAGAGAGGTTGTGTGGCAAATGCAGCAGCAGCTACAGGTTTAGGCCAGTGCTTGAGGAGCTCATTGCTGGTGGGGCTCTGTGACCCCCATCCTGCAGCTCCTTTCTGTCCTTGTTGTAGACTGCAGCGGTGTTTGGGAGAGCTGTTCTTCATTTGAATGGTTTGGCCAAAGCCAGCTGCAGGAGGGAAAGTTCATATGAGGAGCTGTTTCTTTTAACCGTAGCTCCAGGGTGAAGGTGTGATGTCAACACAGGGAATTTTGCCATGAAGTCCATGGCAGTATGCACAATTTTAAGCATCCTGAATTGGCTCAGCGTATCTACCATTATAAAGTATACCTTAATCCCAACATTCTGCTTTCTACAAAAATCCCCGAATTCTTCTCCTTCCCTTGAAACAAGTCCAGGTGTCTTTTGAGCTAATGTACAGTCTTTGTTTCAGATGCCTTTCCTAGTAACTTGTTCCACATGTTTATTGCCCTTCAGCTGAAGTAGTTCTGCCTGACAAGTTCCCTGTTTACTCCCTGTTGTTTTATTTGAAATGTTTGCAGTCTGGTTCAACATTCTTTCTCTTCCTTTCCCCCCATTTCTCCACCCTGCCTGAGTAGAGGTTACTTGATCGCTTTCTTTCATGATTTTGAAAATCCTGTCTTAGGTCACCTCAAGGTATTCTCTTTTCCAGTGAGAATAAGCGTAACATGCTCTCGGTTCATCCACCAAGCCAAGATCTGTTTTCACTTTTTGTTGCCCTGCTCTTGCACCCTACAATGCAATAATATTCTCGCTGTGATATAGCAGCTAATACAGAGCATCTGTTAAGCCTCCATCTCCAGAACAAGCCATTGATTTCTAGTTGTTATTACTGTATCTCTACTAACACAACTTTGTGTCTCATTTCTCTTTTTTGTTCTTTTCTCTGACATTCTGCCATATATTTGTGGCTTTAATTAACTTCTTTTTTTTCCACTATACTCTTAAAATCCTTTGCTTCTGCTGCATATCTTGTCCTTATTGTACTTAGCATATACAACTTCGCCAGAGTCCTTTCTTGGGGACTAATTTATTTTCTGCTTTTTGTATTGAACTACATTTGCTGAGTGAACCAAATTCTTCTATGCTGACAGTGTTCAGCCTGGATTCATTTCCTAAATTGAGAGTTAGAACACTGTGTGGAGATACTCTTTTCAGTATCTCTGTATTGACCTCAGTGTACAAGTACAAACTCAGTACCGTGAACCAAAAGGGACTCTAAAGCCACTGCTCACAGCTGCCATAAAATAGCATCCTCATCAAAGGCAGTGTAGGTCATGAGGACGTTTTTGTCTGAAAGATGCTAACATGGAAGCGTTATTTGTGAGATGGGAAAAGCATTATAAGTCTAACCCCTCCATTCAGTAACCCTTTTCCCAATACAGTTCTCCCACCAATACCTGACTTTGTCTCTTGCTTTGCAGCTACTGTTCTGTCCTTTTACTTAGCAATCCATAACTTTTTGTTTGTCTCCATTAGTCACCTCTGAGGCTGGCCCTTGTCAAAACTTTGTTTGAAAAATCTAATTTCAGAGTGCTTACAGCATCTGTCATGTTTTTCTTATCTGCCATGGCAGTATTATCTTCAAAGATATCCAGCGTGTTAGTTAAGCTTGACCTCCTGTGTCTAAATGTACGCTGGCTGTCCTTAATCAAACTGTCTTTCCAGGTGTTTTCCTGTCACATCCCTTAAAGGTTTCCTGTGCCAGATGTTAATCCTACAACTCTGTAATTTCCTGGTTTGGCTCTTGGCCTTGTTTCTGGAGCAGAAAAAAAGAAGTTAAAGTGCCACTTTAAGCTTTAAAAAATTTCTGCTGAACTCAGGGTAGTTTAATATATCTTCCTTCTCCCCTCTTTTACCACAGTTCTTGCTCTGTCCCATTAATGAGGGTTGACTGTCACTGGGTACTTGGACTACGCTCACCTTCTCAAATTACTTGGTATGACATGTTTTTATAACTGGGAGGATACATCAGTGCTTTGCCAGAAAACCAAAGGCCACAATTAATGTACTCAATATGGAGCAATGTGGTAGCTACCCTCATTCATCAAAGGGGAAAAAGCTTAAAGAAGTGACTCAGATCTCCTACACCAAGATGCAATGCCTTGAGTTTTCTTCAAAGAGGAGTGTTGGTGCATGGCTTATTTTTTTGAACTGTGGTGTTTATCATAGCAGGAACAGTGTTGTAGGTCCTTGATTCCCTTTTTTTGGCCTTGGGGAAGTAATCTCCAGTGCAGAGGCTGTATTTCTTCCTGACAAAGAAGGTAAATTGTCCTCTATGTTATGAGTTTTCCCTCTTCCATACTCCAGATTCTATTTCAGAAAGTCACGTTATTTTTTACTGTTCTCTTCTAATGTGCTTATGATCTATAGCCCACAAAGGGTATTTTTTCCCACTGGTGGAGTTTCAGGCTGATGACCTCTGTGGATGAATTAAACCAAAGATCAGCTGCATCTCCATGAATCTCCATTTCCCTCTTTAAGTAAGCAAAGGATTCCCATTTCTCAGTTTATCTCTTCGGGTGAGACATCAGGGTGGAGAAAAATAATCAGAGTGAGTAGGTGTATAGGGACCTCATTCTTCCTTGTGACTCCACAGAAGTAGAGAAAAGAAGTGAAAGAGTGTAGTGCCAGATGTAGAATAGAATAGAATAAAATGATTGGAAGGGACCTACAAAGATAATCTCATTGATAATATGTGTCATAAAACATGTAAGTAAAGACACATGCCATTCCTTGGTCAACTGGTTCCCAAATTCATGGCTGTTTCTGAAATATGAAGTTAAGCTGGTCTGGTTTTAGCCCCATTAGACAAAAGCATGCTGCTTTGTTTCTGTGCTAAAAGACAAACTCTCAAAGAGGCCGTGATAATAGTTAAGTAAACTGCTTTCCTCTTTTTTTTTTTTTTTTAATTGCCAGAGCAAAGAGTATCATGCCTTTCCAGATCAGAATATCTGTTATTACATTTATGAAGCATCCTCATTTGCTTTTTAATTAACCTTCATACCCTTAATGTTGTCATAATTGAGGGTATTCTTTAAGGTCATGGATAAGAAGAGCACATACTAAGATCAAGTATTTCTTAGGCACTTAGCTAAATCAAGATTGAACTGCAGATTCCCACATTTCAGTCTGAGAGTGAGTATGACACATATGCTGTAATCTTTGTCCACGCAAGAACAAAAGCTTGTGGTAAACTTTAGTACACAAGTAATGGAAGTTTTGCATTTAGTTTCACTGCATGAGCTGGATCTGCTTGAAGAATTTAAGCAAAAGCAAAGATAGGCTTTCTGTGACTGGTGCCATATGTAGAATGAACTTGGTAGTAAATAAACCAGAACTCTTTCCTCCCCTTCACTCCCATCCACTGCTGCTTCAGTTAGAAAGCTACTGCTATGTCTAAAAGTCTGGGAGGACTCTGCCTCCAGGTCAGGCTCTGAAAAGCCCAAGGCTGCCATTTCTAGGAGGTTCCCAAATCTCATTAGCATTTTGTTCTCTGATTTCTGGGAAGTAACTCAGAATTTTTGTTTTTCTCTTATTAGCCTTTGCACACCTTTTCCCCTCAGATTTTGCATTTTGTGTTTTCATGTATTTGTCTCCTTTAAAGATAGTGCCAAAAATAAAGAAATAAATAAGAGCATAAGCATAAGCGTGAATATGCAACTGACAAAACTCTTTCAACAAATACTTTTAACACAAACCTACATACCAGTCTGGTTTCGTTACTATAGCAGCAGCACTAGTGAGGTATGTTCTCAGGCTGTGAGACCATAAATCAAGTGCAAAACCCTTTAGTTTTGTCCGGCAGGATCTTGTCCTGTTCTTTAATTTTCCCCTACCTGGGCTTATTGTGTAGTTCTGGTTTGGGTAATGGAACATCTGAAACATAATTTATAGAGGAAATCACTTTTCTCTCCAGCCACAAGCCAGCACTGGCCAGACTAACTGCAGAAATTCCCAATTTTACATTTCCATCAGAAGAGAAGACTCCTGTGATTTAGCTTCATTCCGATTGTTTAATAGGTATCAACAAATGGAAATGCCTAAATGCATCTAACTCATTCTTTTTAAAAATGAACAAAATATGAAATTATATTCAACTTTTGTTTAAAAACAATCCAGAAGAATTTGGATTATCTTGTTGTTAGACTAACAATTGGGCAAATTGAATACTTAGTTTTGTTAGGGGGACAACTGTGGAATGAAATGACTAGCAAGACACAAACAATTGGTTTGGCCACTGGCCTGATTCAGCTGGTTAGTCAGTTTGTCTGTCTTTGTTTCTTTCTCCAACAAAAATAAATGAGCTTCCCAATTCATCTTTCATTTTCAACAGAGCAAGTCTAGGAAGTCAGTTTTTTCCCTTGACTGATCTAAAGATCCAGGACAGAAATGCAACCAAACCACAGACAGCATTTGAAGGAAAGCTGTCAAATTATTTTTATGAAATTGATTAATTGCAGGAAATTCCAGTTTATGATATATACTATATATACCAATATACTATACCACACGTGCTCTGCAGAGAAAGGGATCTTTACACTCTTTCAACAAAACTACCATATGCTGAATTTCTTTGTTTTTTGTTTTTTTTTTTTTTAATTTTTTTTCCTTTTTTCAGTGTTGATCAATGCAAGTCTGGTCTTTTTATTTTGTATTTCTTTTTACAGTAGTGGAAAATATAGGTGAGTAGAAATGTTTGTTAACATAACTCTCAGACTTGTTTGGCTCATGGGTATTTTAATACGATAAAATGTCATTGGAGCAAACCAAGTCTGTGCAGTATTTGCTGCTGGGCATGCCATATATGCTGGGGAGAACTGCTCATCTAACTGTGCTTTCTCTGTAGAATCTGAAAGTTAAGCATGATAAGAAAGGACAATGAACTTGTTATGTACAGGAAAATACCACTCAGAAAATGTACAGAATGAGCTATGAAACAGTGAAGTAAAATATCCTGTCTGAGTCCACTCCGTCTTCATTTGCTTTGGTTTTGGATAACTGTTGAAGAGTCAATAGAGATAAATGTGGTTTTTTTTTCAGGCTGGCTGCATCCTGTTAAAGCCACTGGATAAAGTAGCTGCTGGTAAATTGTTTGGTTTGTGTATAAAGAGCTGTGTAGTCTAATGCAGTACTGCCCTAGGCAGAGTTGTTGAAGAAGTTGCTCATAGAATCATTAAGGTTGGAAAAAACCTCTAAGATCATCCAGTACAAGTGCACACCAACCACCAATATTGCTCACTTAACCATGTCCCTAGGTACTACATCTACCCTTCCTTTGAACATCTCCAGGGGCAGTGACTCTACCACCTTCCTGGGCAGCCTGTTCCAATGCCTCACCACTCTTTCTGAGAAGAAATTCTTTGTAACATCCAACCTGAACCTTCCTAATGCAACTTGAGACCATTCCTCATGTCTTATCTCTGTTAAATGGGAGAAGAGGCCAACCCCCACCTCACCACAGCCTCCTTTCCAGTAGTTGCTCATACTCACTGTATCTTGCTCATACTATGCTCATTCCCGTCCTCGTTCCCTGCCCCATCTGCATCCCCTCTTTTTTCATTGCACTTCAGCAAACAAAGTTTTTGAAGAGATACCCTTTTTGCATTTTCTGTTGCCTGCACATGTAGCAGACAGAATGAGTGGGGTACCAGCTTGGAGCAGATACCAGCTGGGCGGTGGAAGCTCATCCTTTAACAAGAGTGAGATCAATCTTTTTGCAGAAATGGTTCACCCAGTTTCTGTGCATCCAAACAGCTAAAATTTCTGTTTGGCCTCATAAACTATTTTACCTGGGCAGCTTACAAATGGCTCATCTGCCCCTTTGCATTGGCTCACTGGGACAGGTTGCCCATAGAGGTTGTGGATGCCCTATCTCTAGATGCATTCAAGGCCAGGCTGGATATGGCTCTGGGCAGCCTGGTTTAGTGGTGGGCGACCCTACCCATGGCAGAGGGATTGAAACTAGATGATCTTTGAGGTCCTTTTCAACCTAGGCCATTTTATAATTCTGTGATGATTCAGTGATTCGTTAATCCCCATACCTGTTTATTTCCACTGCACTGCACTATTTCACCTACATGTGCTTGAAGTACCACCTGTTGGTTTTTTTCAAGCTGATCTCTTTCATGGGTATTACCGTGGATTCAAATGAACTTACTTAAGCATCCAAACGCATACATCTTTGAGTGCTTTCATTGTTTCAGTAAATGCTCTGTTTAAGCATATGATGAGTTCAGTCTTTTTAGCCATGTAGTTGTTGCCATCATTTGTGTTGAAACTTACCTGTTACATATGAGAGGAGTAAAAATTTGTATTTTCCAGTGTTTGTTGTCATTAGTGCCTCTCTGTATAGCTCAGGGTTTGTGTGGTGTGATGTACATCTGTGCGTGTGAGATAATTGTATCACACATGTTGATGATTACCTTGCAATACGTTCCTATGTTTCTGTACCAGTGGAATAAATTGCATTTACTTTGCAGTTCTGACCTTCTCACCTGCACTTCTCTCACTATAATCTTACTCTGCAGGAATTGCTTTGAACACCTCAATTCAATAATGCTGTTTTTATACAGCACACTATTTTCTAATAAAAATAACCTACTATAAAAATACTTTTCTTTTTTCCTCTCCACCATCTCTTGCAGCCTCCACTGAGTCACAGCAAGGAATGACTGTTATAGCGATCTAAAACTTAAGCACTACAGGCTTAGGACTGTATGTATTAAGAGCAGATTATCTCATGAATCAGGTAAGCTAGAACAGAAGATGTTTCAGCTAAGTCCTTGTAAGCTTTCTTTTACAACTGGAAGGAATAATGAAATTTTATCACACCTGAAAAAGAAAAGAATGATGTGGTTTAGGATGGAGGATGGAAATGATTTATGCTACTAGGGAAAATGAAACTAAGGCAGACAAGGAGAGTGGGAGTCAAGGAGATGAGCCAGGTTGTTTTGCATCCTTTCTCTTCTGCTTCTTCATTCATTGCTGCAAGGAGAACAGCAGAATTGCTGCTTAGGGCCCCACTCAAACTGTCTCACATCTGTGAGCATCCCCATGTGAGGCACCTACAGCTTTTATTTTCTAGAACTTCATGTTTTCTCCTAATTATCCATCAGAGATCCAATCCAAGAAGTTTGAGTACAATGTAACTGCATCTAGTAAAAAATAACTTGTGCACTGGTTGGTTCAGAAAACTTCTATTTTTACTTTGGTTACAAGCTCATACTGAAATGGTGTGTGTAGATACTGTCACACAGGCCTTAGCAGAACAGTGCATTGCGACATCTGTCTCCACGTGCAGGCTACTTTAAGCACTTGCTTGTTTTCCGTACTTGAGCTAAGTTTATGAGTTGAATTAAAGTTTCACAGTATATGGTGTTTTTAAATGGTTATCTCTGGCATGCTCAGAAAATGTTTTGGGGATATATTTTCAAACAGAGGTAGCAGCTGATGCCGATTGCTTTGGTGCTATAAAATACTAAGTACAGAACAGGAGGTGTTTCATCCCTCATTCTCCTCCCCTCAACACCCTGAATTTACTGTGCGCTGAGTTTGATGGTGTAGAAACTCAACAGTGAAGTTGCAGGTTAGATCACCTGTGTGTCGAGAGATGATCTCCTAGTGCCTTCACAGTTTCTTTTATAATCCTGAAAGCATAAGACCATTTTTTCCCTGAATGCACAAGGTTTGTTAGTGTGACTTTCCTGTGGTGCTGTGGTGCTGGAGAATTGTGGAACATGCCCTAAGGAGATTCAGCAAGGAAAGAGACAAAGCTAAGAAGATGCCACGTGGTTGTTTACACCTAACCTGTGCGGATTTAGGTCCTCCTAACTTTTATGCCAGCTTTGGATTAAGCTCTGGGATGTGATTTGACTAAGACTAAGTCTGATTACCCTGGCTTTGTAATTAAGCCAGACTTAGTCCCTCCACCTCTAAGATTAACCTCATCATAGGGGCTGCAGCCGGTTTGCACACAGGGCTGTTTCCAGGGGAGAGGTGT
Organism: Tympanuchus pallidicinctus; assembly: GCF_026119805.1. NCBI lineage: Eukaryota > Metazoa > Chordata > Aves > Galliformes > Phasianidae > Tympanuchus > Tympanuchus pallidicinctus. Next base: position 1,141,970 of record NW_026294659.1, read on the forward strand.
GGCTCTGCTGGTTCACATTTGTTCCAAAAACAGTACTGGGTTAACTTTGTACTGGCAGGCTTCATGCCGGATCAAGTGTCATCCATCCTCCCGCAGATGGCGGAATGCCAGTATAAACTCTATATCATGTGCTCCAGCTAATTCATCTTAAATGTGATTATGTGCCCTGGGTTGATCCAGATCAAATGTATACTGAGAGCAAAGAGCCAGGATTAATGACTGTGGAGGCACGACCTGAATTCAGCCATGGAGGAGAAAGCCACGCTAGCCTGCTTGCTCGCACCTCCCCTCAGTAGCGCTGAGCTGCTCAGCCTGCACTTCCTGGGAAGTAGGGAAGGACCAGGCCAGCTCACTCTGAGGTTTTTCATGGCCGTGTTGTCACTTGGTTCCTCTCCAAAGACACCTGTGTTTATTCTCTTGCTTTGAAGTGCTTAACTGCACATGTGAAGAGCGATAAGGGAATTGGGATATCCCTCTGTAAAATAAAAGCTTTTGTTTTGTTGTAGTCTCTCTGGATCTGAGGACTAAGTTAGACCATTCCCTTGCCAGGATGGATCTGAGACTCTTAAATTCTTAATTTAAGGGGCTGTGCTCCAGCAAGGCTTCCATGTGCATCTTTTTTTCTGATGGGAGGTGGCAGGCGGGCTGCCAGATGTGCTCCCGGAACAGAATGTTCTCCCTGAACCTCCTGCCCGATTCATGGTTTCTGTATGAAGGCTGCAGCGAAGCTGTCCGGCCACATGGTTCACATTTGTCATGGGCACTGCTGATGGATATGTCTTTGGGCGGGAGGGCTGGCAGGACACTGCTTCTCCTGACAGATCATTGCCAGTAAGGCAGAACGAGGAGGATTCGTAGGCCTGATCTCCATAATCCTTTTGACTGCGGATACGTTGCAAGGCAGGGAAGTTAGAATCAGGATTTCCTGAGGAGAAAGGAAAAGGTCTGGTGTTTTTTTCTAGCTTTGCAAAGGCTACAGTGGTAGGGAGCATACAGCAATGATCTCTGTCTCCTTACAATCCAAATACAGCCACTCATACATCAGCGTCGTAAACTGAAGCTCAGATGGTGTCTGAAGAGAGACCGAGGATGCTTGAGCTCAGTGTGGAAAACTGGATGTACATTTCCTTTGAGGTATCTGTTTAGAAACACAATGCTGTCCTCACCAGCCTGACCCTTATGCTAAAAGCCTCCCTCTATCCACCTTTGTTCCTCCTCCTCTCATCTCAGACCATGTGCTCTAAAAGCTCTGTTCAGTTTCCCACTAAGTCAGGCACCAGCTCAGGCTGCCCAGGGCCCCATCCAACCTGGCCTTGAACACCTTCAGGGACAGGGCATCCACAGCCTCTCTGGGCAACCTGTTCCAGTGCCTCACCACTGTCTCAGTGAAAAATTTCCATCTGATATCTAATCTAAATCTCTCCAGCTGTTTCATCAGTTCCTGTTCAAGCCCACTTGCCCCTGGCTAGTTTACTCCCATAAGTATGCTTCTCTTCCATGCTGTCTTCTGATTCAGTAGCTCCAAGTTGCCCTGCTACTCACTTTACTGGAAAGTTTTCAATTTTTTCAATTGTGTAAGCAAAGTCTTTTCCTGACCCTGAAGACATTCTTTTATCTCTGTTTTCTATGTACATAGAATTACATAGCTGAGAACCACTGGATGAGAAGAGTCAGCACTTTGTAGTAATATTTCAGATATACAAATTGGAAACATTTGCTTTCATGTTTCGTATACCATACCTTTGCATGTTGCTTTGGCAGATGATCCTGTCTGCTTTGTACCTGCTACTGGTGCTATTACCACTTGAGCTTCTCATGATGATAATTGGACCTGGAAACGGAGGGAGTTTTTCCCATACACAGTTTGTGAGTTTTGAATGAAATATTTTTTCTGGCATTTAAATATCTTGATTCTGAAACACTGCCAGGGTACTTCATGAGTTTTATAGCTAATAGATTTGTCAGGCTTCATAGAATCATAGAATTACAGAAGAGCTTGAGTTGAGGCAGGGTTCGTACCAACTAGATATTCCACCCTTCTCTTTAACTTGGTCTAACCAATGTCTTTTGGTGGGAGGGAACGTAGCTAAGCCTGGACAAACACCAAATGTGGGGTTGTGAGGAGTGCAGAATGTGGTTCAGGGTTCGCTGCAACAACCTTTAACACCTACTCTATATGGGATTTAGAATTCTGAGGTTTTTCAGTGGAAAAGAGTTGTTTAGTGGGAAATATTCTGCATAGCTGTTTTCCCATGATAAATTTCTTTCAGTCCTCATAGTAAAGACAGTTGAACTCTGAGCTGCTGTTGTATTTTAAATCTCCGGCATCTCTGTAGCCATGTTGAAGACTGTACATCATTGTACAACGTAGAAGATTGTACATCTACAGTATGTAGTGGGGTTGCAAAGCTATCTCTAGGGAAAGTAAAGGAGGTCAGAGATCCAATCTGCCTCTGTTAATTAGGGACAAAATCAAAAGACGTTTAGAAATTCATTCCATCTTCATATTTCAAACCTGCTTTTATAATGAACTGAGTAACCCCAGTCTAGCACTGTTAGAGGGGGCTGGCACAAACCACCTTTCATTCTTATCTAAAGCTGAAAGATGAGAGATGGTTTCATTTTTGAACAAACATTTAGAAAATACTGAGAATAACTGTATATGCAACTGCCAGTGGCCAGATTTAAAGTAGTTTGCTTTTCAGTATTAATTATGTTAATTTATGGCTAAATATGACTCATTTGATTACTTAGAAAAATTAAAGCTGGGTGATTTTCTTTACTATGTATAGAAAGAGGGGAGTGGAGTGCATGTATGTGCATATGTGCATGCATTATCAAAAGGGGGAGTTACCTTGCTGCCTTTTATCCTGGCAACCCATGAAACAAGAAATAATGCCAAATCACTTTTTGATGCTGTTAAATTCTTTTCTTTATGTTTTTTTTGTGTGTGTTTTTTTGGTTTTTTTTTTTTTTTTTAAAACTTAGGACTGCCTGTCCCAGCAGTTTGCTTCCTTTTTCCTGGGCATTTTTCAACTCAGAACGTCTGACTGAACAGATTCAGTGTTTTGATGATTTCTCATGTTCCATTCTTTATTTTTGGAAATTATCACAAGAATAGCTTGAGCCAGTTTGACCTGTTTGTACATCTCACAGCACAATGGGGCTCTAATTGAGGCATCTCACATTACTGAATGGATGCCATTATTGTTTGAAAGCAAGTAGGTACCTATTAGGAATATTTATTCCCTGTCTTCTATCAAGAAAGCAATTTTCTAAAGAGAGTTGTGTTTTTGTCTTATTTAGGGTATTGATTACCTACTGCTTGAAATAAAAGGAGATTTACACGCTTTGCAGCTGGGTAGTCTGCACAGAACTATTGGGTAAGATTGAGCCCCTAGGCTGGAAGCCAAGAGGAGAGGATGCTTCGCAGCTTGGCTCTACCTTTCTCACATGATTCATAGGATGCTATTTAAACCTGTGCTCAGTTCTCAATTTCACAAAACCCCGTTAAGGACTTGTAATCATTGTAATTTTCAGGATGCTGAGCTCCCTGGCTCAGGGGGCCCTCGGGAACACTTGCCATGATGTGGAGACAATGTGCAGACAGCTCTTCCACTCTGCTGCCAGCCCCAGGTACTCACAATTCATGCCCAAGTCACTTGAGATTCCTTTAAGTTTTTTCTTTTATTTAAATGTTTTTTAAAATTTTGAATAGTTTTAAAATATTTAAAGTCTTTTTATTGATCCACAGTGAAATTAGCTTGAAAAATTCTTAGTCTTCAGTCAAAACTGGGGCTTTTCAGGTCAAGTGATGCCAAGACTTGCACTTCTGGTGAAACACCAGTCATCATAGCTAAATAGCAAGGGTCAATGTACAGCTGTATGCAGTCCTGCAGGTATTGCTCTCCCTTGGGAAAGGAAACATGGAGATGCAGGAGGAGCAGCAAAGGAATCTGCTTGCTTCACAACCACAGTCATGGTTTTGTTAAGCTCCTGGCTGGAGGAAAAGGGGATTTTGATTCAGGGAGACATTTGGTGGAGTGTGTAGGCAGCAAAATGCAACAAAAAAAAGAAAAAAGAAAAAAGAGCAGTTTTTTTAAAAAAAAGTGGGGGAGAGAATTTTCATGCTCTCTAACAGATGCAGAATAAAGGGCTTTAAAGGATGCTGAAGGATTTAAAATTCCTGTCACTGTGTCAGTAGGTGTGTTTTGCTTCACTTAGATTAACTGAATCTGAGGGAAGTACTGAGTAACATGTTTCTGGTGGTAGTATTTGTAGGGAAGGAAACGAAGGAGAACAGATTCCCGAGATGTTCCTGAAGTTGCAATGCCATATTTTGTGTTGGAGTGACTCCAAGCACAGTCTGCGTTCTGCACTCCCCCAAAGATACCTACGTGGTGCTTACAGATCACCTATGCTGAAAAGACAAATCCCCAAGCTAGTGCACGTCCAGTCAGGAATTGCCAGAGAGGGCTGCTGCTGCTGAAGCAGCCTGCTGAGCACCTGTCCTGCACCACTGCATGCAAACTTGGAACTGCTGTGCATTAAAAAGCAAGGTTTGGATTATGCCCAAAGTGAGGCCACAGCAGGAGAGCGTCTCTGCTTGTGAAGGCATCCAAAGGGACCTCGTCCTGTTTCTCCTCTGAAAATTCCTTTTGGGAAATTCAGGTGGCTACACAGGCATGTCAGTAACCCTGACCTTGTTGCCTGCCCATGGTTCACTGCTGCTGATTGTGACTGGAATGTCGCGTGCTGTGGCCAGCATCTTCAGCATTTTCTTCACGAGGGAAATCACCTCTGGGGGATTGCTGGCTCTGCACAAACCTGGTCGGGGTTCTGAGAGTGGTGGGTATTTCAAATGAGATAAATAGTGATGTTGCTCAAGCTCAACCTTTTTCAGAGTTGTCAGAGATTAGTGACTTATTTCAAATTCCTTACATAGTTCTCAGTCTCAGTGCTGGCTGCGTGTGTTAATCCTCCCAGTGGTAAGAAAATGTGGGAAACAGGAGTACTAAAGTTTCAAAAGGCAGGGAGTAAATGAAGATCTCAAGACAATTTTCCAAACTTTTTAAATTGAATTAAGGTTTTAAAATTACTCCTGTCCCTGCTTGAAATGGAAGTCATGGTTTTTGCATTGCCTGGGGCAGGGGGTGCTGCATAGGCTGTGTGTTTTGACATCTCCAATCATTATTTGCTATGTATATGCATAAGTGTGTTAATTAGATTATATTATGAGTGTATAGATACTACACTGTATTTATGGAATACTGATCTAACAAACTCGAATCCCCAGAATACACCAACGTAGGAGAAAGTTGTACATTATGTGCAGCTGATAAGACTGATTTAAATGCTTTGCCCTGAAAGTGATGATAGAGTTGAAACTTGAACTGTTATTATTATCGTTCTTCAAAACCTCCTGCCAACTGGGATTAATCTTTCTCCTCTATGCCTCTTATTATGGTTTGAAGCTCCCATTTGTTTTAACTTCCTTCCTTTCCCTGTCTTCATGTATCTCCTCTTGAAAGAGCTGTCATAATCTGTTGAGTGAAAACTCAATTCTGCATGATAATGCTTATGTATGATTGTTCTTACAGGGTTTGTAATGATTTTCTCAGAATGCTGGGGTGTTTCTTGTCTGGTTTGTTTAGATTTCATGTTTACTATTATACTCAGCATTCAGAATGCACATTTCTTCCCCCCAAGTGTTTTCCAACCTGTGTGTGACCACTGGCCTGCATCGTGTCACTGTGCTTGCTCTCAGCAGATCTACAGTTTCTAAGATTTGTTTCACACCACTACTGTCTAAATAATAACAAAAAGTTACTGCTTAGTTGGGAATGTCTTTGGAGTGGAATGGATGGGGAAGGCTACAGAGGGAACCATGTGTGGCCTTCACTTTGCAAACAGTTTTTCTTTTGGGATTTGACAACACGTGCACAGGAATGCACTGCTGTTACTCTCTGTACTGCGGATTCAACCCGTGGTCATGCTGATGCTGCTTTGAGGGAGGCACCAGCAGCACCTCTAATGTGGACAGTGCATAAAGCAAGTAAAACAGCATACAAAAGTATTCTTCCCCTCCAAATTGTACAGTTCTATTCCCTCCTGAAATTTTCCACTTAGTGACTAGGAGAGTTTGGTAAGGAGAGCAGCTCCTGCGCAGTAGAAATGTTTCCTCTGCCACAGTTGCAACAGCTTAAGTGAGTTCATCATTCCTGGAGCCGTGACCCACAGTGGTCATGCAAAGAAAGAAGCTGTCTGAGGGTGAAAAAGCTTTTGCTTTTTTCAAAATATAATTTCAATTGTGTTTTTGCTTAAAGGACATTTGCCCTTTTTACATCCAGCACATTCATTATATATTTCTGTAGAGCAACTCTATCAGTCGGAATGACCTTTATTTTATGTTTAAATGCAACAGCAAAACAAGGAGGAAAAAAGAATAATGTGAGTTCTTCTTCAGAGTTCATTTGCTTTCTCTCCCTCTGCACATGAATGCAAAATGGCAGCTGCCACAGCGGTGCAGTTGAAGTCCCTGGTTCGAAATGCTGTTCTTACAGAAGAAACCCTAGCAGCTAGAAGCTACAAAACCCAACATCTGACAAATGGAAAAGGACAAAATCGGGTCATGGAGGTAGAGCCAGTACTTTGCATTTGCACTGCATCTTTTTTTGGTGGATTTCGAGTCACGGTGAAGATGTGAAGTCGTGAAGTGGGAAGGGGGCATTGAGCAGCATGAGGCTGGCAGGCTTGGGCAGCTGCCTGTTTGCACGCAGCAACGATTTTAGGAGGGGAACTGAAGGATTTCAGGTCTTGCTGAAGCTGCAAGTAGAATTTCTTTAGGCACAGGTAATTAACTGCACTGGAATTAATGCTCCTCGGTGCTACAGAAAAAGCCCTAGGAATTTAATCAAGGCTATTAGTCAGCACGCAGTTAAAGCCGCCTGGAGTTCTGCAGTCCGCCCTGTGCAGCAGTGTGAGCTGATTAGGAATGCACGGAGAGCCTGCACTTCTGCTGCACCTCCAGAAGCATGGCTGAGGGGAAGTGTCTTGCCCTGCCATGGGGGAGGCTGTGGGGCTGCTCCTGTGTGGGAATGGGAGCCCAGTGAGCCCCTTTACTGTTCCAGGGCAGGCAGCCAAGCAGCCTGTTTGTGTTCTGCCCTGTGAGAGCGAAGCCATTCAAAGAGCACTTCATGAAGCAGGGCAAGCACGTAGCTGAGGAGAAGGAATGTAAAATGGCAAGCTAGCATGCTAGAAAGCCAGCAGACATCTCTGCTGAGGGCTTTTCATCTTCCCTCTGATTTATTTGGTGCAGAAGGGAAAAATGTGCTTGCATTTGTGCAGTGCATGTTCCCAAGCACCTTCATAGATGTGAGCTGCTCATATGAAGATTGAATGGGGGGGGGAGGGGCATCTCTGCTGCAAGTGAAAGCAAACAGTCCCTGCTTGCTGCCCTTCTCGCTGTGTATCCCCACATGAAATCTGGGCGCATGCATACACATGCATATGTGCATGCACACATGCATGTGTACACACGCATGCTGAATTTTACACCAGTTTTCCACCATATATCTGAGGCATCAGCACACCCCTTCTCTTCTATTCTAAATGCTCTGAGCAGTTGGGGAGGCTCGTGCCTACCAAAGGAGAGTGCCCAATTTAAAATGGAAGAACCCCATCAACCCCAAGGTCTATTTTTCAAGCTTAGCAGGTTCCTTGAACAAGATGCAGTGATTCCAGTTGCCGTTGCATAGAATTTTTTATGTGCTTCTATCAAAGTATGTGCCTCATCTGTATGACTGGGTGGGACAGTACCTGCAGGCTTGTCTGCTAGCCAGAGTCTGGTATCAGCCCTGGGAAGGCAGTAACTGGCCTGGGCTAAACATCAATAAATGTTCTTACAGTAAAGTCACTTAATTCCTTTTGTCTCTGAAGCTTCCATTAATCTCCACTCAGATTCTCCCCATTCCTTCTATCACACCTGGCTTTTAAAAGCAAAGCACTTTGGTCCACAAAACATAAAGGAAAGAACATGAAAGAGAATCTCTAATTGCTTTCCCTAGAAGTATTCCTTCTCTCCCAGCCCTCTGCTCACTGTTTGGTCACCTTCCTTCTCTTTCTTTCCCTGAGGTACATCATTTCAGCTGCCAGCAGCACACAGCGAGCTCTCCAGAGCACAGACCTTGGGTCTGGGTTTGATCTCATCTTCCAGGATGTAAATGGAGTTACTCAGTTTCTGTTGACATAACTGAAAGCAGAATCTGACCCTCCTCTTAGGTGTCTGGTCAATACCATCCACTGGTGGCACGCTGTAAGTACTTGGTACTTCGTAGAGAGAATCATAAAACTGCTAAGGTTGGAGAAGACTTCGAAGATCATCTAGTCCAACTGCCAACCCATCACACCATACCCGCTGACCACGTCCCTCAGTGCCACATCCACACGGTTCTTGAACACCTCCAGGGCTGGTGACTCCACCACCTGCCTGGGCAGCCTGTGCCACTGCTTCACCACTCGTTTGGAGAATAAATGTTTCCTAATACCCAACCTGAACCTCCCCTGATGTCACTTGAGGCCATTAACTTTCATCCTAATGGAGCCAGCTAGTGTGTTGGCCAGGAAGCCACAAGTGTCTGCACATGTGCCCACCTTCCTAATTCTCTTTTTATTCCTTTCTTCTCTGTGGCTTTTGGTTTAGGATTAAGTATAATTTACTTTCATCACGTTGCAAACTAATTTCCAGAACCATCCTTTTTTCTAATGCTCTTCCATTCCCCCTCTTGCAGTCCTTTCTCAAGGATACTCCTTGTGGTGTTCTTAAAGGCTATTTATAAGTGTTAAAAAATTCCTGCTGCTTTTTACCTTTGGGGCTTCAATCAGGATGTGAGTGAGCTTCTTAACTGATACTCGCAGTGCTTAATTTTCAGTAGTGACCATGATGGATGCAGAAGCCCCACAGCAGTGTTAAATCATGGCTAAGCGTGCAGCTGCATCAGCACAGAGCTAACTGCGTGCATACCTACCCACTTTGTCAAGCAGGCCTTGCTGTGAGTACTGAGCTCTGGACCTTCCTGCCCCTTCTGCCAGCAGACCCCAAACTTCTGGGTCTGAGATCCCCATGTGCCCATGACTGCTGCATGGTGCTGGCCCTGATACCACTGTTTGTATCCAGCTCTTGGTGAGCCCCGGGGATGCTGCTGCCATGGGAGCATGCCTTCCCCTCACTGTAGCCACACATTCCTGCCCCTATGCTGTAATTCATTCTTGCTGAATTAGTTTCAGCCTGGATTAGTTCCCTGGGTTCAGCTCGCTGCAGTGCTGAGCAAACGCTTGTGCCAGCATGAGGCAGAGCAGCTCTGAAGGCAGGAATGGGGAGGGACAAAAAAAGCCTTGCGTACAAAGCAAGGCCAGGGGAATGCAATGGTGAGATTGTGACGTCTTGCTCTCACTTGCCTCTCCTTGTTTGATGAAGAGATATTGCTACTATGTCTGCTTGTTTGCTTTTAATTTCCTTCCTCAGGCTGATTACAGAAATGAATGAATTGCAATAGGTATTGTCTCTGTAGGCCATGTTACCTCTGGATCAACCCAGCTGCTTTTCATTGCTGCATTCTGCTTCTGGAGCTCTATATAAATTTCTATTGAAAGAGTTCCCCAACTTGGCAGAGTGCATCTCCCATACTCCCCATTCATCCCTGCTGTCCATCACTATGTGTGCACCTCCTCACTGCAGCCCCAGCCCCAGCAGCAGAGCCCGCTCAGGGCTTGGTGCTGGTCCCCATCACTGGAGGCATCCAAGGCGAGGCTGGATGAGGCTTTGAGCACCCTGACCTACCTGAAGATGTCCCTGTTCATTGCAGGGAAGTTGGACTAGATGACCTGTAATGGCCCCTTCCAACTCAAACCGTTCTATAATTCTACGGTGCAGAGCCAGAGTTGGTCTTGGTGGCCATGTGTGAGCTTTGGTGCAGCCTCATCTCACATTTATTTCCAGCCATGCTACTGCCTTGCAGGTGCTCTCAGTGGCAGAGGATAGGCAGGCAGCTCAGCCCTACAGCTTTGGTTTATGGAGTGATTTGGTTGGAGGCTCCCAGGAGGGCTCTATGCCTGTTTGCTCTGCTGCAGAACAAACTGAGGATGAGTTTTATTTTTCTGAGCACATCAGGTCTTGCAGCACTGCGTACTGTCAACTACAAGTAGTATATACTGTCAGCTACTTGGGGCTGCTTGTCAAGGAGGGATGCAATGTAAGCTGAAGTACGGCTCTAATTTTTGCGTTATCATTCCTGTTGCAAATGTCATTATTTAATTAGGCTGTGCCATACTTCCAGAGGAAATATTTAGAAGGGAAAGCATGTGTGTTCTTGCATAGCTATCAGTGCTCTTCTTGTATCTTGGGCTAGCTGAAAACAATGTGGGATAAAAAAGCAGAATCAGTGATGTGGCTCCAAAGAAAGAAATGCCTTCAAAGACTTAGTCCTGGTTCCATATTTGGCTGTGATGAGTGTTTCTTTCTGTGCAGCGCTGCCCATAAAAGTAGAGCTGACCCAAGAAAAAACACACCTTCACCTTTCCTACACTACGTGCACTAATTCCTGTAGGATCCTTATGAAAACAAGTCTAAGGCTTTTTAGTTCACTGAGTGAGTGAGACATCGCAGCATCACACAGATAGCTGCCGCTTTTCCTCCTCTTTTCCTAATGGGGCTTTTGGCAGCATCAGGAAAAGAACTGTAGTTCTTTGTGCTTTTTCAAAAATAACCCATACTTGACTCCTCCTGTTTTCCAGAGGAAAGTCCCAACCACCTGACAGATTGCTGTGGTGTTGCACAAAGGGCTGTCAAAAAATCCCCTCTGCTGCTGGTTCATGCACCAACAACTTCCATTTGTTTTTCTCATGGCCTTTTTTATCTATCAGCAACTTCCTTTGCCAGAGCCTCAGAATTATGTATGTCTTGCTCCAGTGCTGAAGATAGGAAAGCCCAGAATGCTTTGTTGTGTTGGCTTTGTAGTAAAGATTTATTTGTTTTACTTTTTAAAAGGTGACTCTCAAGTCAGTATTTTTTAAAGAATCCTGTCTCTAGTTGTTGTCTGTTTTTTTTTTTTTTTTTCTATTGCCAGACCATTTTCTTGCATTTAAAAGGACCTGTGCTTATTGGTAAAAAGTATATGACATGCAAAGTACTTCCTGGAGAAAGAACTGGGCTGTTTGTATTGGACTGTATTAAAATGACTTTTCACGAACTTGTTCCAGGGGGTAGGCAGTGCAGGGAGATGTTACAATAACCAGAATCCTGTTGTTGCAAACTTTTACGCAAGTCATACCTAATATTTACATAGATAAGATTTAATAACGATGCTCATAGTCGGCCAAGTGCTGCCGCCTTCACTCAGGCTGTGTGCAATACCTACCTGGAGAGAGCCGGTTGCTCTTGTACTTGCTGTCCTTGCCAGGACTGACTGCTCAGGCAGGTCCTTGCAGACTCAGAGCTGGTCTTCATCTGACCTGCCTTGCAATACTTTCATAAAATCGTGGAATCATAGAATGGTTTGAACTGGAAAGGACCCTAACCTTTAGGTTATCTGGTCCAACTTCCCTGCAATGAACAGGGACATCTCCAGCTCTAGCAGGGTGCTCAGAACCCCATCCAGCCTGACATTGAATGTCTCCAGGGACAGGGCATCCACAATCATTCTGGGCAATTTGTGCCAGTGCCTCACCACCCTTACTGTAAAAATCTTCTTTCTTACGTCCAATCTAAATCTCTCGTCTTTTAGTTTGAAACCTTCTTCCCTTGTCCTATCACAATAGAACCTGCTGAATAGTCTGTCCACTTCTTTCTTACAGCTCTCCTTTAGATACTGAAAGGTTGCTATCTAAGTCTCCCTGGAGCCTTTTCTTCTCCAGGCTGAACACCCCAGCTGTTTGCCTTTAGCTTTCTTTTCTTCCACGCTGTAACCCAACTAATGTAACAGTCCACCGAAGAAGTTAATTCGACCCCTTATCTCTTCCCAGGTTAGATGTCACCCTTTTAGAGACTTCCTGAGGAATCTACCTCCCATGGCAGTCAGAGCTGTTATGAGAAGGATGTTTGCAGCTCTGCACAGCCACGCATTGCCAGGGCCCAGTGCTTAACATTCAGGCATCTTACAGAGTGCCAGCTCCAGCTTGCAAATGCTCACCAAAAGGAGAAGTAAAAGGTGTTGCTTGTTGAGAGGGTGACAGTAGGCATCAGCTGTCACTCCACTATGTGACAGCTAAAGGCAGGTGAGTGCTGCAAACCACAGGGTACCAATGATCTGTGCTCAGCTGGCTGGAAAAGGGGAAAAATCATACAATCATAGAATCTTTAAGGTTAGAAAACACCTCTAAGAACTTCAAGTCCAACCAGCAGCCCATCACACCATGCCTATTAACCATGTCCCTCAGTGCCACGTCTATACAGTTCTTGAACACCTCCAGGGACAGTGACTTCACCACCTCCCTGGGCAGCCTGTGCCACTGCCTCACCGCTCTTTCTAATATGAATTTTTCCCTAATATCCAATCTGAAACAGACGAATATTGCAGCAAGAGCAAAGAGTGTCTGGAACATAGGTCTGGAATTGCTACCCAGACACTTAAGCTGCTGCTGTGTGCCCTGCAGACACTGCCTTTTTTCAGTCTGAAAAACTAAAGAGTTGCATTGTGAGAGAATGTGCTTTCCTCCCCTGTTGATTGCCCCTTCTTAGCAGTGATGTGCACATTTGTGAACTGCAGTAGTCTGGAAAGCTGTGACTGGCATCTCTGGCACACGTGTGCTTGTGTGCCAGTGAGAATGTTCTCTACTTGAGTGTAGTAACTGGAATGATTTCTGCAGTGCTCTTAGTAAAAACAGACTGGAGAAGGTCACAGAAAGGACAGTATTACAAGCTCTCATTGAGACTTTACTTTGATTTTTGCTTATAGTGAGAGATTTCTCTCCTCCCTCCAGTCTGCCCTTGTAGCACCTCCTTCCCTTCCCCAGAATCACCCCTTGCCAGTGTCTGGCACTCTTGGGGGATATTGATGTTAATGTAATGACTTGGTTTTGTTTGTCCTGGCAGCCAGAGAGGAATTCCACTCATGGTGGCATGTATTTCAGAGGCACTTAATAATCTTCAGTGCCTTGAGCTTTCAAGCAGGGACACTGTGAAGCACGATGACAGCCTCTGCCCAGTGCAATGCCAGTGTTGCTGAACCTTAGAGAGTTTCCCAGCATCTACGTCTGGGTGCATGCCACAGCCATGTCCAAACTCCACGTTGGGGCATGACTAGAGCATGCACCGTCCTTTCCCACCCTCTGCTGTGCCAGGGAGCCAGGGCACGCGGGCTGGATGGGAGCCATGAATTGCTCCAGCAGATCTCACACTTGTCCCCGGAGGCTTGCTTTGGCATGCCCTGCTGGGCAACTTCCATCGGAGCATTGTGGCACATGGGGAAGTCAGTATCACATTGATTTGTAATTCTATACCCACAGGAGCAGTGCTTTACCCTGGAGTGTAGAGGTAGAAGTCAGAGGAGGAGTAAGGGATGCTCTCACAAGTGGCTGTTTATATCCTAAAGACAGTGCAGGATCTGGGAACAGCATGCGCCGGCTCAAGTGAGTAAGCGGTTTGGCTGTGAGATGAAGAGCTGGGTGAGATGCCAGCATGCCGGTTGTAACTGATCAAGGTAGGAACTGGGAGTTTGAAATGAGGTAGGGCAAAATCCCACAGTTAGATAAAAAATGCTGTGAAACAGAGCAGCATAAATCATAATTGCTAGGAAAAGCCCTGTAGGTAAAGGATGTGGGCACAGTAAAAGTGCTACAGCAGCTAAAAAACACCATAAGGAACAATGGCTTTGAAGCTGTGGTTTCTACAAATATTCAGTAAAGCATGCAGAATGAATGCTGGGCATGACTAGCCAGCTGAATCTCAGTATGATTAGTTAGGAAGATGAGTGAGGATTTGGAGAGGGACATATGTGTTGTGCTAACCTTATCTGCTGGGAGCATCTCTTAAATGAAATAGGTGGAAAAGGCTTGCAAATTTTTTTTTTTTAGAGGAAAGGTTGGAGAATAAAAATCTCTTGCAGCACCCTGTCCATAGCATGTTTTTTTCTCTTGGGGTCTGAACTCCTGTTCTTAGGGTTTATGGTACTAGTAATGTACTACTACTGTCACATAAAAGGTTTGGAGTACAAGGATATTTATTCCTTCTAAGAAGACACTACTGAACTCACAAGCTATGTTTCTGCCTGCCACTAGCCAAACATTCTCTCAAAAGTGTGTGTGAGGTTTTTGTGCATGTCTATATTGTTATTTTCTGGTACAAATAGTTCTGCATGCATAACCACATACAAATGCATTATGATTAATTATTCAGACACCACCACCAAGTTCTGAGAGCTTTGAAAAAAAGAGGGCATGAGCACAAGGTCCTAGTTCTTAAGATTTTCTGCACAGAAAAGGGGAGTGCAGGAGGAAATGTGAAGGCCAGACTCTGATGATGTAGTCTATAAATTCAGTACGGGGAGGCTGTATCCTCCCTATAAATATATTTTGAACTCTTACTTTCTTTAGCTTGTCAAAAGAAAAATGGGATAAATGTTTGTTTTCCCAGAAAGATCTCTGTTTAGGCCCATCCTGACTATAGACTGAAAATCAAAATATAAATCATGAGCCTTTCTTATGCAAATACTCGTTGTTAACATTTGTCAGACACAGAGAGAAAACACTCAAAGTCCTCTCTCATCTTTATGTAGAATGAAAACAAATCACACGAGTAAGTAATGCTGAAAGCACTAATATTCTTTGAAGCATTTGAGCAGCATTAATGTCCCAAGAAACCTGAAGGTGAACTGTCTATAAAAATAAATAAAAAAAAATGCTTGGCATACTAATGACCCGCAGTCACCATTTTGTAGGAAGCTACATACTATGATGGCAAACATAGAGTTGGCAAAAAGATGCCAAGCAAAGCGGGGAGTGGAATCTTGGGATTTCATGTCTGCTGTGAGGCATGGTGCTCTCCAAGGGAAAGAAGACAGAAAATGGGAAAGATTACATTGGCCACATCAGGAGTAGGTCAGAGGAAAGCAAAATTTACTAATTGAGGAAATATTTCACTCTACCCTGGAGTGCTCTAAGTTTCTTTTTTGAAAGCTGTCATTTTGTGAACATGAGATATTTGGAATTCTTGTGCTCTCATTTTCACCAACTTTGAGACACTTTTGTGACTGTTATACTTGTCTGAGAAGGGTTAGTGAGCCCATGGGGGCTTTTGCAATTATTTTTTTTCTTCTAATTTGGAGAATATTACCTACCTCTCCGTTGTAGCTTCAAAAGTGCAACGGAAGTACCAGTGTCTCAATGAATATGGTGGGAGATGATGAGATCTAATGAAGCCAAACCAAGCTGTTTATGAACTTGGTAGTCTTGACCCTCACTTGTTTTGAATGTGTCTGATTTAATGAGTCTTTCTTTCTTTCTGTCTCTTTCCTTCTTTCCTTCTTCCCTTCTTTCTTTCTTTTCTTTCTTTCTTCCTTCTTTTTTCTTTTCTTTCTTTAATCTTCCCTTCCCTCCCCTTCCCTCCCCTCCCCTTCCCTTCCCCCTGTCCCTGTCCCTGTCCCTCACCCTTCCCCTGTCCCTGTCCCTATCCCTCACCCTTCCCCTTTCCCTTTCCCTTCCCCCTGTCCCTCACCCTTCCCCTTCCCCTTCCCCTTCCCCTTTCCCTTTCCCTTTCCCTTTCCCTTTCCCTTTCCCTTTCCCTTTCCCTTTCCCTTTCCCTTTCCCTTTCCCTTTCCCTTTCCCTTTCCCTTTCCCTTTCCCTTTCCCTTTCCCTTTCCCTTTCCCTTTCCCTTTCCCTTTCCCATCCACTTTCAGCAGCAAGGTGGCTATTATATGTTAGCACACAAACTGGCATATCAGGTGCTCTGTAAGTAGGCCCTTCACATCACATCACAGTGGAAATTAATCATAGAATCATGGAATGGCCTGGGTTGAAAAGGACCACAATGATCATCCAGTTTCAACCCCCTGCTATGTGCAGGGTCGCCAACCACCAGACCAGGCTGCCCACAGCCACATCCAGCCTGGCCTTGAATGCCTCCAGGGATGGGGCATCCACAACCTCTCTGGACAACCTGTTCCAGTGCATCACCACCCTCTTGAGTGAAAAACTTCCTCCTAATATCTAACCTAAACCTCCCCTGTCTCAGTTTAAAACCATTCCCCCTTGTCCTATCACTATCAGCTCATGTAAACAGTCGTTCCTCCTCCTGTTTATACACTCCCTTCAAGTACTGAATAGCCACAATGAGGTCTACCTGGAGCCTTATCCAACCAAAACAAGCCCAGTTCCCTCAACCTTTCTTCATAGGAGAGGTGCTCTACCCTTCTGATCATCTTAGTGGCCCTCTTCTGGACCTGTTCCAAGAGCTCTGCATCTTTCTTGTTCTGGGGGCCCCCAATTTAACAGAAATTCTCAGTCAAGGAGTTTTCTCAGAAGGAAAAGGGGATGTCTGTAATACAGAATAAGTCTCCCCTGTGTATGTGTTCAGTGCTTTTCCCTTCCTACTCAAGTGAAAACCAGGTCCCTATGGACAGTCAAAACTTTTAATCTTTCCCACTGCTACTTCTCTTCTCTTTTTATCCTTAAAAAGAACTGTAGTCTGCAATTGAAACCCTTATCTTCCATCACGTTTTCATATTGATTAGGAGAATGAAGGATGAGCATACTGAGGCTGCGCTTTGATCCATCATTGCAGAAAATGCAGAGATGCTGGTGCACGGAGATGCTTTAGATGAGTTATTGACTGCTGCGGCTTAAGAGCTTGCACCCTGATGTGCAGGGCACAGTAGTGAAAGTGCTTGTAAAGATAATGCTGTAGGAGTCTTCCCGCTTGGAGATGGCCTGATGCACTCAGATTGTAGCTTTAGAGAAGGTAGCATTAGAGCCTTGCCAGCATTGTTTGCCTACTTTCAAACTGAGACAGCTCAGATGGGCTCTTTAGGAGCCTCCTGATGCGTCCCCATGTGTATCTGGAGGGCTGTTTAAATGCACATTGGTGGTTCTGTGCTTTTTGACATGAGTTTGGCATTGTTCAATGAGTCCCTAAGTGCAGGCTGTGGAGCAGAGTGGAAGTCCATGTTCAGCTCCATTCACTGCTGGGCTGGTGTCAGAAGGATTTATGCAGCTCTGGGAACTTTTGTGTGGGGACAGTGCCTGGCTTAGGAATACAATAGCTGTGGCGGCATGGGGCAGGAGCAACAGTAACTGGGAATGGAGCATCTGAATGGGTCCAGCCGTGTGCAGATGGTTTGATCAGCCTAGCACACAAAGGCAGAGCTGTGGGCAGCACATTGCTGAAAGGCCAGGGCAGCACAGGGCACTGAGATGGCTGAGTCAGCACGGTTCTGCATCCACACCAGTCCCCCACAGAGGAGGCAGAGGCTTGTCTTGCCCTTGTACCTTCTGAGCTGTGGATTTAGTGTGAGCTGAGCAGGTTTATGCAGGGTACCAGGAAGGTTGTGAGGGTGTCCCCCTGCCAGTTGCACTGAAACAGTTCCTGTGCCTCTTTGGGTGAGCTTTGGCTCACAAGGGTAAAACTGTCTTTGCAAGTGACCAGGATTCACTGGAGGAAGCATCTCTTGCAGGTCAAGTGGCTGGTGTCTTGCTGCTCCAAGCCAGGGCTACTACAGCCAAGAGTTGTGGTTGGAGCTGGGGTATGTGACAGAAGCATGCCAGCAAGGAGCTAGGGCGAGCCCATGCCACCATCCCTGCTTTGCCAAATGATCTTGGAAATCTTCGGTCCTCAAAGCCATCTTCCTTTACACCAGATTGATATGAAACTTTGGAGTTTCTCTGTCTAGTAGCAAATACTTTGTTTGTGGCTGTCAGGCAACAGAGAAGAGTGAAAATGGAGAGGTAAGGCACTTCTGTATGTCCATCAGATGTTACTGTCCTGGAACCTGGAGGAATTCGTAGGTGGGTGGTCCAAGAGGCTGGGTGAGGCAGGGCTGCTCTGCAGAGGCCTGAAGGTGGGTGACTCGATCTGCCCTAGAGCACTGGATCCCTCATAGTGAAGTAGATCCACGAAAATGCCGGCCATTGCAGACACAGAATGAAGACTAATCCTGTCATACAAACCCTATAGATAACTGTCTCAAAAATACCGATCCTTTACTGGCATTAGCATTACAAAATATTTTGCTTTACTTTCCTGTCAATCAGGTTGTTCTGAGGTATTCTCTGTTTTAACATACATTTTGTTTTCTATTAATTTCTACTGAAAATTATTTTCCGTCTTCCTTATGTTAAAATTTGGCAGAGTGAGTGTCTACCATGGTGTCATCGTTGTTATTATCAGAAAACCATGTTTTGTTTTGTTTAAATGAAGGAATGATAGTGTGATGCACTGCAGAAGTGAATGCAGATCTAAAACAAACATGCCTTCCAAAGTTGGTCCTCTAATTAACCTGCCAGGTAAGATTAATTTCTGTTAAAAGTGGTGAGATTTAGGGATTATTTAGATTGGCCAGTCTGCATTCTGCAGCTGAAGGCATTTGAAAGTTCATCCAAGGGTCACCTTGGCCTCCTTGGCACCCAAAAGTCAGAGGCATAATCTCTTTCTTGCCTTTCCTTTTAGTGAGACAGCTTGATCTTGTGGTGGGCATGGCTGCTTACTTGATGCAGAAAGGTAATGAACACAGCCTAGAAAAGCTGTGCTCTCCAACCAACACAGACATTTACAAGTAGGCTTTTTCATCTTGTAACTAAGTTTTTCTCTTTGAAAACATCCAGAGAAATGATTTTGTTATGGCGATAAAATAAGTCCTGCTTGACACTGGGGTATGAACTCTGCCAGAAGAAGGGCTGGCCAGGCTTAGTGAGAGACGGCTGTAAGGAAATAGGAGCAATATAGAAAGAATTATGGAGAAAGACCTTCTGAGCTGCTATGCAGACTCTTCAGACTTTTCAGGACCTCACTGCTCCAAAACACTGTAAGTTTCAAATTCCAGCTTAAATTTATTTTGAGTGGGTTATAAATGTTAATTCTTGAGTGAGCTTCAATAGCCTGTTTTTGCCTTGACTTTTATTTCCATGATGAATTAAGAAGTGGCATCTGCATAATGCTTTACCTTCATTTTGTAAGATGGAGAGTGAAGAGTTCTGGCTTCTTGTAAGGCAGGTTCACACATCCCTGATTCCTACTGATGTTTCTATTCCAGAGCTATAGAGCATTCTTGAAAAGGTTGCCCCCAAAAGACTGGGATTTTACAGTGCTATGACCCTCCAGGTTTTGTCACTCCAACTAGGCTGGAAAATTGCTGTGTACTTATAAATGGAGGTACAAATATGTAGAGTTTATGCACATGTCCATATTTCAGATCTGATGTCTGAGAATTGTTATACGTATCACTCACTATTTGGTACAGATAGGGCCTTGCCTATATTCACTTGAACTGCTTGATTTATTTTTTACTCCTTGCTATATCAAAGAATGCAGATACCTTTGTAATTTCATAGAGGCCCAACTAAAAGTTACATAACAGTTCAGTATAGAAAAGACATCAATTGCAGTGGTGAAAAGACCTCTGATCTCCAGTGTTCATCTCTCACAAAAAAATACTTCTTGAAGTAGTTTTACTGCTGGCAGAGAAGCAAGTGAAGGGAAATGTTTTCAGGAGAGTTGGTATTTCTGAGATACAAAGTTTCAAAGGAAGTAAAGTTGGTATTTTAAAGTAGCTGATGTTGCCAACCAGGAAAACAGGCTATTTTGCCATCTAGTCTTTTAAATTTCCATTGCAAAGAGTATTGCCATCTTGAATGACAGAACATATATGAGAGGGCAGTTTTTTTTTAAAAAGTGATAGAAATTGAGAGCAGATAAAAGATATGTTCATTCTATAAGCTAAGAGTGGCAGCAAGAAAAACACCCCTTTATGCTACCCTTGTTTTGCAAGGTGTATGCTTCCTAACTGATCTACAGTGCTTGAGAGCTCGTGCCATGCAGCTCAGCACGGAAATCCATTTGGTTTGGTTTCTGTGGGTGTTAGGCATGCTCCTTCTTAATAGTTCCTCCATTTAGAAGCTGAATATCATCTCACTGAGCTCCAAAGGCCATTTACTTCCAAAGCTACCAAGTGTCACCAGGGCTACCTAATGTTATTTAGTGTGTAAAAATGCTGCATTTTTTGTCTCTCTTTTTACAATGGAATGTATTGGTGGCAAGAATGCTGAACCCTGTGAGTGGCCCGTAAAGAAATTGGAAATACCTGTGCTGAAAGAATCAGATGGTGCTGTCTGTTCTGTGAGAGCTGGACTGGTGATGCTCCTACAGCGTAGAGGGTGACAGTCGTGTTTGGATATAGAGACAGCATTTGGATGCTGGAGCTAAGTCAGCTTGTCTTTTAAGGGGTTAAAAAAGAGCATTGCAGTCTTACCAAAAAAAGAGTACTAGAAGGTGAGATCCTCCATTGTGGCCGAGCAAGGATCAGTGGGACTATATATGGTCCAAAAGTGAGCTTTAAACTCCTGTTATGTACCTAAACTTAGAGCTGACTGAGACCTGTTTTTTTCTCTTGGCACAGATTAGGTGAACCTCCAGTCTTCTTTGCCATTTGCTAACTACTCATACAAGTGTGAATGGTAGTCATGTAAAGCAGAAGGAGTTGGCCAAATGAAAGGATGCTTGAGCTGTATGCCATTTCCCCAAATATGTTTATGACAGCTTTGCACTGACAGACTCTTATCAGTGACTCTAGTCCTAAATCTTCTTATAATATAATAGCTATTTTGAGATGACTAATCTCAGCAGAAATGCAAGCTAGAGCTACTTTCTAAAGTTGTGCATCATGGGGTAGTTCTTCTGCTTCTATGCAACGTAAGTAAAGGCTTGTAACGTGGCCATAGATTTCCCCCCCGATGATCACACTGAACACGGAGCTCGCATAAGAGCCCTTTCTGCCTGCCTGTGATATGACCCCAAGAGCTCTCCAGAAGGCTTTTGAGTCTCTTCTATCTAATAGCTTTTAGATCAAGAAGTAGAAGGGCGTCACAGCTGACTGGTCCAGTGTGCTCATTTCAACAGAATGAGCCGGGTCCCGAGTCAAAGGTGTTAACATGACCTCGATGCAGGGTGGTGTTTAAGTGGTCAAGTGAGGTTTGAGAGTTGGAGCACAGAAACCTCCTCCTGCTTGGGCATATAGCCAACAATTTCCATTAAACTTTCTCATTTATAAAGAATTCACATTATCACGTAATATTCAGTTTCTGATACTATGTTGTTAATGGTTCAGCTGAAAAGGTGGGGTAGCAGCTGAAAGCATCTGAAAGGTGTTGTATGGCTAGATCTCTTTTTGCTTCTGATCTGCATTCTGTTTTGCTTCAGCTACAGTGATTTGCAAGGAAAACCCAGGCAGAGAACTTTGAATTGGCATTTAGTATGGCATTAAGGACCATCTTTTTGGAAGGCAAGTTCACAGGAGATAAGCTGGAGTAGTTACTGCTGCTTTTTTTGGAAACAGTCTATTCTTGCTGGAAAGATAAGAGAGAAAAAAGGCAAATAGAAATGATACAAAATGCTACTTCCATTTCTGCTGCTGAGTGTCTTGGCAGTCTTGGCATGGGGAAAAGGCTGAGTACAGTCTTATCAGTCACTCAAAGACTTGGTAAATTAGGACAGCATAAAGCTATTTATGTCTGGTTTTAGCTATTTTTTTCAGTTACAAGCTCACTGAAAAGTTGCCAGAGAAATGCTGTTGATGGCTGGCTGGGCTTCTTTAAACAAAACAAAAAAAGGGAGTTAGGAAGAAGTGGAAAAGCTTTTCCTTTCATTTTTGCTCAGAGCTAGGACCAGTATTCATTGCCCTGAGATCCTCTTGCTCCTGAGATGTGAAGTCATGGAATTTCTGGGGCTAATTCAGTTCCTGTGTGGACTTATCCCAATCTTTAGGTTTTACTTTAATTTTTGTTCTTGTAAACAATGGGGTGTAACAGACTCAGTTTCATGGGTTTCCGTACTGTCTGTGTATGTTAACATCAGGGAGGGAACAGGACAAAGTATATTTGGGTCTAGCCTATACACAGAGCAAATACAAGTTTTGGAAGCAACCCCAGATGTGCAATCACTTCGATGCAGGTGCAAACTCATTTACTAACTCTCCATCACTGAAGCAAAGGTCAGGCCTGAACTCAGTGTCAAACTCTGAGGAGGACACTTAGCAAAACCCATCTTGTGCCATCACTGCACAGTCCATCCATTTGTTTGACTTGATAATAGTGCTGGCAAGAGTCTCAGTCTTAGGTACTGAAGCTGAATGAGGCCTCTCATGAGGAGTTTTCTCTTGACATCTTCTGTCCTTCCATAGAATCTGTAGCCAGGAGATACGTTGCAAGATTTAATCCATTAAAGAGATGTTCATCTTAGAGGATATTTAGTCCTGTCCATATGTAGTTGTATTGATCTGACCTGTTGTCTGAAGCTGGCAAGTGAGACTTGCCTACCCAATCTGGATCAAGTGGGTTTCATGAAGGTGGACAGAGAGTTTGTCCCATTGAGCTTCTTCTGGCAGGTGGCTGCCATGTGACAAAGGAAACCTTTCAATAACCATTAGAATAGCTTTTTCCTTAGTTCCCCCTCCCCTGCTTTTATTAAATCACTGCTATTAGGAGTCAATCACCCAACATCCATTGTAATTACAGCCACAAAAATTTGACTTCATGTCCATTTTAAATTTCTGCTAATAGCTGATTTCAGACCCTCTTTGGATTTGTTTGTCTTCAGAAACTGGCTTTTAAATTGTCGTGTGTGAAAGGAAGAGAGATGTAGTTGCACACACACAATTTAATTTTATGTAAACTGTAATTTGTCAAAAGAAGAATGGATATAGACATAAACTTTGTTTAAACTCATAAGAAAAATGGAAGAAAATAAAATTCAATATGTATGCCCAACATTGCATCAGTTTTGCACCTGTACCGTATTTCTGCATATACATTTTCAGGCATAATTTGAATCTCACAGCTTGAGTCTACAAAGTCAGCTTGAATTTTAGGTTTCATTTACATGGGCTTAAGCACAGAAATTACTGTCTATCTGTCTTCTTTCTGTCTCTCACTCCGTTCACACATATTGATGGTGAAATGGATTGCAGAAATTTATGAACAAAAATATCATGAACATTGGAATGGGTTATGCAATAAACTTTTAACTGGATAAATAGAAGTTTATTGTTGCTTCATTGCGTCTTTCAGCACTGAATTTGAGATTATGAAGCATGAATAAACATTGTAATTGTGAAGTTTCTAAACAGAAGCAGTTGAAGATTGATATTGAGGCTTGAGAGAATAGCTCTTTGATTTTGTCATAGAGGTGAATGAGCCTGTCAGGAAAAAATCTAACGGGATATATTCATTTAGGACTGAGTTATTGATCATCAGAAGAAACTGGAATATTACCACATTTAAAGAGATATTTCTCAGTTTAATCTAATTGTCAGTGTACTGACTATCAAAGGAAGAAGAATCCAGATAAAGGACAAAGTGAGCGCATTCCATTTGAGTGTAAGAAGTAGTGTGATTGACTGGAACAGCGAGGTTGATAAGTCTCCATCCATGGAGATGCTCACACCCTGAGTGGACATGGCCCTGAACAGTGTGCTGCAGCTGTCCATGCTCTGAGCAGGGGTGGACTGGATGTTGATGTTCTCCCTAGGTGCCCTCGAGCCTTGGCAGCTCTAGGGGTTTCCTACCATGAGTTTCTCTTAGTGGCTACTCAACCCTGATGGATGCAAAATTAGCAAGCACCTGCAAAAATACCAACCATAAATGTGCTGTGCCTGTCATATTTTCCCATGTTCAAAGCAGGTATAGTGACACTAAGCCGGTTTGTGAAGTATGTCAAGAGCCAAGGACAGAGGAGATTCCCTGGGGCCTTTGTGCCTCAGTCTAGAGCAGCGCTGGGCAGCAGCAAAAAAACAAACAAACAATGGTGAGACATTGGCCCTACATTGTGTATGCTGCAGTGGCTTTCCAGATCTAGCCCCATGGACTAAACGGCCTGACTTGTGCTACATGTATTGCTCAAGCACATAGTGCAATGTAGTGTTTTTCTGAAAGGAATCGAATCCATGTGCTCCCCAAGCATTCTGTGATGTGAATCAAAGCATGGCAATAGGAGATGAGAGGGAGGTTCACATGTAAAGCACAGTTGGGATCATACACAAAAAAGCGGGTGTACCTAATGAACACTAGAGATCATAATTCTTAAAAAACATCAAAAATGGACAAAGTACACTGTTGTTACATTGTTACCGTAACTATCTTAAGAATGATTATACAAGAGGTATTTTTGTCAGTACATGGTTGATTCTGCCTAAAACAATTTCAGCGGCACTGAAATTGTTCCAGAGAGTGGGTTACATTTGATTAGTATGTTTGAGAGAAAAGAGGAGTGTGTGAAGCTTTAGCAAAGTCAAAACATTCCATTGCAGTATTTTTCTGAACATGGAAACATGTCATTTTCAGACTTTCTAAATGAAACTTTTCAACTTTTGATTCTGAAACAGCACGCTCATTTAGATATATGATGTGAATTTTGAAAAACGGTTGAAGAGGAAAGGCTAAGTATACCAAAACAGAAGCAAGGATTTGGTCCACACCACTTAACAATTGCCTGTGTTTGTTCAGTTCTATAAAACACAGAAGCGAGTTCTGTAGGCAAGAACACTGTTTATCTAAGTAAATTTTATCAATCATTTTCTATCTTCATTTCTGAAAAGGAAAGAAATACCAGATATAAGAATACTGCCTACCTTTGTGGCACAGATTTTTGTCCATATGCTTATAGAGGTAATTGTGGCTTCTCTGCTCTTGTGCAGGAGAGGTTTCCAGGAATGTCACTGCATTTAGTTGTGTCTTGTATATATTCTCGTAGCATAGCTTTTACAGTTGCTTTCTGGATGTTGTTTTTTTCTCAGAGGATATGTTACATTGGCAGCTACAGACCTCTCAACCTTGAATTTAGTTCCACTTTCATTTTAAATATGATAAGGCCAATTCCAAATGACGGCTTGTAACAAAACAGGATTCATTCCCTACCATCCCTTTTTCATGTGTTGCTGTTAAGCTGTTCCTGGCTGAAAACTTCACCAGTGAACAAATCCACTTCCTGCACCAGTCTGGATGCTGCATGCTGTGTGGGGCAGCTTTCCTGCAGTTCAAATGTGGCTTTTGGCCATTTTCCCCTTATCCTGTCCTGCCACCTGCTCAAAAGCTGGGTATGAGAGCTGGGTTACGGCCAGTACTGTGCCATGAATCCATCATGCTACACAGGCCCTCCTTGCAGTGAGCTGATGCCGTTACCTTTGCCCATGATGAAACCCAAAATACTCCCTGGCACTGGGTTGGATGGAGGATATGGAGGGAAGATATTTGCAGTTACATCCTTCCTGTGTAGCTACATGGGTTGCATTGCTGCAACCTCTCTTGGGCATGCTTAAGACTTTCAGAAATACATAGAAGAAGAGAGCTCCCTAAAAATGCCAACAAAATGTCAAAGAAATTCATGCCTGCATCTTGCTTATCTCATAGATCACTCAGCTTATCTGGAAATGGAGAGCCTGGGTATCCAAGCGTGGCATGTTTCCTCCTGCCATGGATGAGAAAATACTGCAGTTCACCTGATGCTCTAATATGTCATGCGTATTGCAGCAGAGCTGCTGAGCAGACATGAGCCGAATGGGTCTGGGGATGGTCCTGAGAGAAAAGAAAAAAAGAAAAAAAAAGCAGCTTGCTTTGTTTCTGCTTCCCTGTCTTCCACTTTCTTCATTCCCTACCTCCCTCTCTCCCATATCTCTGTTGCCCTTCCTCCAAATCGAGTGCGGTACAAAACAAATGCCACTGCTGACAAAAATGTACTGGTGCTGGCTCTGATTTCTGTCAACTCCTACTCACTTCAGCGTAAAGCATGTTCAAGTATAGAGTTCAGGCACTTAGAACACGCACAGAGTTCAGGGCTTTTTGTCTGTCAGAATGTGGCTCTTGGAAATGGTTCACTGTTCTGATTTCTGCCTTTCCCCATTTATATACTGGATGTATGTAAGGGGTGAGGGAGGGGGCAAAGGGAAGATTATATGCTGTCTCGGTTTCACTTGGTTCTATGCAAGACTGGGTTTTAGGTCAAAGAACTCTTGGAGCTTGCCCTGTCTGTCACTATTCACATGCGAGTGTCTGTTTGTGTGGGGAAAAGCTTTTTTGTTTGTTTGCTTTATTTTGGGATTTTGGCAGGATTTTAAGTGTGGTCAATCTTGTATCAGAACAGAACCTGAATGGTGCTGTTGCAGAGCTCTGAAAGCCTGGGGAGTCACAAAGGAAGATCTCATTTTCAGGTAGGCATTTAGGAGAAGTTTGCCTTATTGTTTAGTCAATGATATTGTGGCCATGAAGGGGCATGGCAGACAGCTTTTTAATATGCATGTGTTTCAATGACCAAATACTGTGAATTCAGTATAGCTGAATGTGGGACTCTCATGGCAGAAGACCGGGGAGCAAGACATCAGGAGCATAGAGTCATAAAATCATAGAATGGTTTGTGTTGGAAGAGATCCTAAAAGGCCATCTAATCCAACTCCCCTGCAGTTGAACACCAACAGCCCCATCAGGGTCCTCAGATCTCTGTCCAGCCTGACCTTGAATGTCTCCAGGAACGGGGCATCGGCCACCTCCCTGGGCAACCTGTACCAGTGCTTCATTACCCTTGTCTTAAAAAGGAGAAAGACATCAAGAAAAACATATAGATAGTTACAACCCAAATTCCCCATTGATACGCTGTGGGAAATAGTAAAAATGTTCATAGTGAGTGAAACTGACTCAGAAATTCCTTCCTCTGGTTGCTCAGAAGAGGCTGGAAAGATGGCCCCATAATATTATGGTCCTCCTCAGTGCTCAGTGTTGTAAGGATGTGGGAACAACACTGTGGGTCAACCTGTCACCAGGGCTTATCTGCACCGTGCATAGCTACTTCTCCCAGGCTGGAACGTAAGTGCAAGCCAATGCTGATAAGGTGGAAAAGCCCAGAAGTTAGCATCAAGTGTCCTCTTTCATTTCAACTTCTCTCCAGGTTGCCATGCACTGAATTGTCTGTTTATTTGCCCCTGGAGCACTTAGTTCCAGAGTATGTGATTACGCACTATTTTTTTGGCCCTGTTTGGAGACAGAATGTGGGTGTGTTCATTCTGGTAGCTTTAGGGTAAAAAAAAAGCAGAAGAAGTACAGTCTCTCTGTTGCTGGGAGGAAGGTGAATGCTAATTCTGTTATTACAAGAGACTCAGTTCTGGGGTTTGCTGTCTCCATGCATGGGCATGCACAATTAAGGGGAAGAACGGGGAAAGGAGTAAAGGCAAACACAGAAGTACTGAATGTGTTTAAATGTTTAATCTTATTTTTCACGGCAGTCTTCTTCATTTCATGGGAAGATTTAGGTTGAATATCAGGGGGAAGTTCTTTACAGGGAGAGAGGTGAGGTGCTGGAACAGGCTGCCCAGAGAGGTTGTGGATGCCCCGTCCCTGGAGGTGTTCAAGGCCAGATTGGATGGAGCCCTGGGCGGCCTGGTTTAGTATTAAATGTGGCCCTGCCTGTGGGAGGGGGGTTGGAGCTTCACAATCCTTGAGGTCCCTTTCAACCCAATTCATTTTATGATTCTATGATATGATTTCACAGAGGATCTAGCCAATTGTATGTTCAAGGGTAATTCATCCATAAAGAGAGCCTATCTCAGTGGCAGCTGGTAGTAATTTCTGAGCACACCACAGTGTTTTTCAAGTTGTTACATTTTTGGGGTGGAAGGGAAAGTGGTTGTGAGCGTGGTGTTTAAAACTCTCAGAAGTGTACTGACTGCAAGAGGATAATCTCCTGGCATGCAGGTAACAGCAGATGTGACACCCAGTAACGTGGTCATGATGGAACAATTTCCTTTAAAAATGTAAGACCAAAATATTTCCAGATCCTGTTGGAACCAGCATCTAGGTGAGCAGCAAAGAGGAAAGCTTAATTTTCATACTTGGCTGGAGCAGCTCTAAGTATCTGGTAGCAGTTTCCTCACTCCTTACCTCATGACTTATTCCCGTAGGAAGACCTGGAAAGCATGCAGTGGGGAAGGTGTTTATAATTCACTGCTCAGCCCACACGAATATCCATAGATTAGCAGAAGCCATAAAACCAGAGGCGCGGTCATTTTCCTCTCCTGCCTTCTTTTAGCGAAGCTTGAGTCTTTCCAGTTCTGACATCTGAGATCATATCACTTTTTCTGCTGGCTTTCCCTAGAAAGAAAGGGAGCTCTTTTCTCTGCTTTCCCAGAAGCCAAAAGAGAAAGACAAGAAAATGGGATAAATACAGCTTCTCCCTAGTTTTGCTCTCAAGGTTGAGGTAGGCCCCGTCTCCTGGCAAGTTTACAGCCCGTATTACCACTCACTGCCCCTCTCCCTCCAGCTGACTGTGTGTGCCCTGAGGACTGACAGTTTCCTCCACATTCTGTGATCTTATCCGTGGAATGGGGAATGTTTTCTCTTACTGAGTTGGGTTGCTCTGGGTTTTTGGGTTTTTTTTTGCTACCAGAGGACAGTACCTGAGAGGATCAGATTAAGTACCATCACTAATGGCATTTTTGCTTCGTCTTTATTTTCTCTGATTCTCTATTTTCTCCTTTATATACACACTTTAGAGACAGTACTCAGCAACACTGAAAGCAATTTCAGAGTGCTGGGAGAACAAGCACACCACAGGAACCTTCGTGCAAATTAGCAAAGGCTGGGGAAGGAGAGTGGAGAAGAGCAGCTGTTACCAAAACCAGAATAGGTCACAGAACACAGCTGACACTTTCTGTAAAAGAAACAGGACAGTGCACAGATAAGCTTCCATAATCATCAAGAACCAAAAAGGAAGAGATTGTGAATTCACAAGTTAAATTTTGGAGAATTGCATCATTTCCTATTGGCTTAAACCATATTTGGTTTAAGCAAGACTGGGTTGAGGGAGAAAAAATATGTCTTGGAGATATGCTATGATAATTTTCCAGTGTGACCACTTTGCAAGATCTTGAAGATTTTTCCTATCTAAGAGGAAGAGAAATCTTCAGGAGTGGGATAACAGCTACAGAATCATCAAGATGGCTGGCTGTTGTTTCATGACTTTGGCTCTAGAGAGTTCCTACATATCTGCACTTGTCTGGATGTGCATGGTATCCATCAGTATAAACCTCTCAGCCCTGCTTCAAGGTGCGTGGGATCAGCCATGGACACAGAGGTCATTCCAGTGAAATCAGTCAAACTACTAATGTACCTCAAGTTACGCATACTCTTAAATGCTTCATTGAATATGGGCCAGACTGCATATAAGAACAGTCTATTGCTCTCATCTTTTGGCCAGAAAATGCACTGAGGAAAAAAAAAGAAACCTGAAGGACTTTCCTCCATTTTTGGAAAGCAAAGAGGAAAAGCTTCTTCCCCACTCCCCTCCAATAAATATAATGCTACATCATTAGAGGAAATTTGTATTCATATGCAAATACAAGAGGAATAGCTGGAGGGCAGTAACATGCCTGCTAGCATGGTCATATATCTCAGAGAAATTCTGTGGTAAGGAGGTGATTATCCAGGTGCAGAGCAAATTATAGACTAAGATAAAAATTCTACAATTCTTTCTTTGGTGCTACAAATATCACATTTTGTGTTGTATCATAAGTCAGTGAAAAGAAGAAGTTAGGTAGTAAAGCATTCCTGTTTTTTTAATAGTTGTGAGAGATCTTGTGTTTCATATGGAAGAGGTAAGGAGACATGGTTAAGGGTTTTTTTGGTTTTATTTTGAGGTGAAACTTGATGAGCTCAACCTAAGTACTCTTGTATGGCTTTCCATGCTCAGTGGTGCACAGCAGAGACATAACATCCAAAGGGTCTTTTCAGAACTGTGAGCTTCATACATCTTCAGCCCCATTTGTCTGTTGGTAGAATCTCATTTTTCTTTGTTACCTACTCTATGATTCATCTTGAGAGCTTTTATGCTTTTGAGTCTTCATGCCCTTCCTGCTTCCCATAAAACTTCTAAGTAACTTCCATCCCTTCCAAAACTTTTGGGGTTTGTACTAAAATTGTGGGGTTTTTTTCTACTTCTCGTTTCTCAGCTTCTGTTTTGCTGCTTGCTCAGTGATCTACCTATCGGATTGCCCAGAGAGCAACTGTACTTTTAATTTCAGTCTTGAGCTGTCTGTAAATGAAGGACTAGCTTCTTACTTGTTTAATGTCTAAACTGAAGATGAAGGGATGGATATTTTGTTTTTTTGTGCTTCTTTTTTTTTAAATCGATGGAAAAGATCACTTCTTTTTGCTTGCGTTGGTAAAGCAATGCATTTGTTCCTCTCGAGTGAAGATGAGCAACAGGGGGCGTAGCAGCTAGAGGGTTAGTGGGTTACTGTAAACCTCCAGATTTTTATAGTGGAATTATTTATGGATTTATTAGGGAAAGTCTTTGCATTACAGTAGTCTTCATTTCTGAAGTGGCTGCTCCTGTCCATGTTAACACATGTCAGACACTTAATCATAAATCATAAAATGGTGCAGAGCTCTCTCTAAAGTTTTGGTTGCCCATTTTCAGCTGCCACTGCAGAGGTGTCTGCAGCAGCTACTCTGCTATGACATGGCACAGCTGCTTCTTTAAGATTCCTTTTACCTGCTAATTCTCCAGTTCTTCAGTTCAAATACAAACTTCTCACAGAAGCCCTTACTACATCACATTCTTTTCTCCATTTGTTGGTTGCTGTTGTTTTCCTTCTTCACCTTCCCTAACAAGTAAGCCTCAAATCCCTGAATGCATTGATTTGATGAAGTGACTGCCCAGTGATGTCACTAATGATATCACTGATGCAATACAGATATGAAATGCATAAAATATGTTTCTCTGGCAAATGCGAAAACTTGCCCTGAGGAATATGCTATGTTGACACAACTAAAGGATGGAGCACTTAAAGAAGCACTGAACCTAGACAACCCAGAGATAAAGCTGTGGAGTTAATATGCAGCTTGTTTAGTTTGCATTGAGCGTATTGAATTTCTTGTCTGTTTTGTTCATCCATCTTGGAGAGAGAGATGAAAATGCATAGTCTTTTGGGATACGCAATCATGAAAGAACTGAGCAAAGGAAGGACACGGTGCGACACACTGGGCTGAAGAGTTCATCTCGAGTAGGAGTGGTGATGAAGCATCCAGAGTGGAGGGAAAGAGTCAAAAAGGAAGGCAGATAGAGTTGGGAATTATGTTACAACATTGAGCAGAGGTTGTCATCTTTACTTTATTCTCATTTCTTCCCCAGTCTTTTAGTCCATCTTTGGTTGCCATTTGGATTCAAAGTTAGCCACCTCCCCACGCTGGTTTTCTCTTCTTATACTCACTTTCCTGTGTGACCAGTAGAGCATCTCCTTCCCATTTGAAATTTCCCTTCCTGTTTCACCTGTCAGACTGGGGTTAAACCAGGTAACACAAGAGCCCCTCTGTTATTCCACAACCCACAAGTTCTCCTGCTACTGATACAGTGATTTCCCACCATGCCTCAGTGTGGCTGATTCTTCCAGCTTACAGATAGTATCTTTCCCTTACCCAAACTAAATTATGTCATGTTATTTTGGTATATTGATGGACAGTCATCTGAATATAAGCCAGCAGTGTGCCCAGGTGGGCAAGAGGGCCAATGGCATCCTGGTTTGTATCGGGAATGAAGTGATGAGCAGGACTAGGGAAGTCATCCTGTCCCTGTGCTCGGCACTGGTGAGGCCTCAGCTCGAGTACTGTGTTCAGTTATGGGCACCTCAGTACGAAAAGGACATGGAGGTGCTGGAGCAGGTCCAAAGAAGGGCAACAAGGCTTGTGAAGGGCTTGGAGGAGTGACTGAAGGAACTGGGGCTGTTCAGTCTGGGGGAAGGGAGGCTGAGGGGAGACCTTATTGCTCTCTTCCAGTATCTGAAAGGTGCTTACAGCAAGAGAAGGTTGGTCTCTTCTCACTGGTGACAGGTGACAGAACGAGGGGAAATGGCTTCAAGTTGCTCCAGGGTAAGTTTAGGTTGGACATCAGGAAAAAATTCTTTACAGAAAGGGTTGTTAAGCAGTGGAATAGGCTCTCCAGGGAGGTGGTTGAGTCACCATCCCTGGATGTGTTTAAAAAACCATTTGGATGTGGTGCTCAGGGACGTGATTTAGCAGAGGGTATTTACTTAGGGTAGGATGGTTAGGTTGTGATTGGACCCGATGATCTTTAAGGTCTTTTCCAACCTGAGCAATTCTATGATTCTATGACTTTATGATTCTATGATTTTCAGACTCTTTTTCTAATAAGAACAGTAATCCTGGAGTGCAGACAGCCTTTTCCAGCATGGTGTTATGAGGAGTTCCCTTGTACCTCCTTCCATCCCTATGTGATAAGAGCATGAACAAGAATTAGGACCCATCCTTCCTGGCGTGGGACATGGACACAGGGTAATGCAGGGGTAGATTTCTAACAAGCCTTTCAGCTGGTTTTTCTCTGTGATGCAGACTGTTGATTGTTTGTTGGGCTTCCCCAACCCCTGCATGTCGTAGCCCTGCACCTTACTAAAGGACCAGGCACTTCAGTGTGCACCCCGTTTCCCTTTTTACATTGTTAGCTTTCTCCTTGGAGGAGAGAGCAGACAGAAGGCAGCTCACATCCCACTAACTGAGGTATGATCTGCCCCACAGACTGTTTATTCAGGTGGTGCCGGGTTATTATTATCAGACCTCACACTCCAACAAAACATTTCTATGCTTTGAATTAAAGGAGCAGTGACACGACAGATTA
This sequence comes from Tympanuchus pallidicinctus, assembly GCF_026119805.1. Taxonomy (NCBI): domain Eukaryota; kingdom Metazoa; phylum Chordata; class Aves; order Galliformes; family Phasianidae; genus Tympanuchus; species Tympanuchus pallidicinctus. The sequence continues at coordinate 1,174,834 of NW_026294659.1, forward strand.
GCTTTTTCCTACTTCTCCCCCTGCGTGTACCTATGGTCTTTTCTGTAACGCCTATCTAATACCAATAATAATAATAGCAGAAAACAAAGGAAATCCAAAGCCCATACAGGAAACTGCTCAGAAGTAGCATTTGTGACTTGGTGTTATTTTTTATGTCCTGCTTGCCAAAAACAACAGGAGCCTGCCTCAGGGATGTGAAACTATCTCAGATTTAATAGAAATGACTATTTTTCATGACTCCTCCCTTTTCTTCCTCTACAGTTTTGAAGAACATCCAGCTCGTAAAATCTTTCCTTTAAACTTCACTCTGAGGGAATAAAATGCAGCAACTTTGGTTTTGCACAGAAAGGCAAAGGGGTGCCTTGGAAGCTATTGGTGATGAGTTGAGTGGCTTCTCAGGAAGAGCCTTCATGAGTGCAAACACACAAACCAGACAGTGTGCTTTCTGTGGTGGTTGTTTCCCAGCTAACTAAAATATGTGCATGTGTATATGTGTGTACGTGTGTATGTATGTGTGTATGTGTGTATGTGCCTGCCTGTCATACTTGTTTGGTTCAGGTTTGACAATTCCCAGTATTCACAATGGCAACCACTAAGTATGAAGCATGTAGAAAACCACAAAGTTTCAGTCTGCTGTACTTCTTGCTCTCTTCATCTGGGGCTTGTACATATGAAAGAATGCATTTAGTCCATGTGACAACAAATATGGCGTTGGCTTGGCACAGACAATGGAAGCACAAAGCATTGGAGCTGGCCATTGTGTTTTTTACCTGCTTGCTTGGGTTTGAGGCTGAGAGCATGGCTGGCATGTGGGTCCCCTTCTCATCTGTACCCTTCACAGACACTCTGGAATGTTTCATGAAGGTCGTCGAAATCAGAATTCTTGCCAACAAGTAGGTTGCATTGGTTTTGTCAGTACCAGTCATTAATGGATGAGAAATTTGCCATGGGCATTATGCATGTATAAGCTATTCCATGCATCTAGAGAAGTTTAAAATGTTTTATTGTCCTTCAAATAAAACACTGAATCTCACTTAATCACCTGGCTTCAGGAACTGCTGCTTTTAGAAAATCATCAGAGTTCAAGTAGGCAAGTGTTCATACTTGCAGTATACATATTTAATAGTCAAAGCCCAGAGTGTTTGGCACTTGCATGTCCATTCATCATCATGCATACAGCCAAACTAGCTGTCTGATACAGAATTAAGTGTGGCAATTAATCAAATTAAATCTCTAGGATACACATGCGCAGAGTCCTAATCCTGGCCTTTTTCATTTTACCACATCTGAGTGCAAAACAGCTGAGTGTGTTTACTTTCAGTGAGCTTTATTTAACCCCCAATTTCCTTTAGCATGATGGTTATCAAAGATTTCTTCTAACTTTTTAGACATCTAGAGATGCAAGAGAGCTATTAGAAAATACGTTCCCTGGTGCCTAAAAAAAAATGGAAGCTAAATAAAAAAAATACCCCAATGTATTATGAATTGCTCGGACCAGTCTTGTGAATGCTTGGAGTTTGATTTTTTAAATGTAAAATATCTTTTTAAAAAGTATTTAATAGAATTTCCTGTCCATTGCATTGAGATGATTAGTGAAACTAACTTGACTTTAGAAATGGATTAGTTTCAGGGTCTGAATTTATCTTAAGAGAAAGAAACAGTAGACCTAACATGATTTATTAACATGGTGGTCATCTTTTATCTAGAAAGAGAAGCAGTTGGCAAACTGTAAAAATGTGAGGTTTGCCCTTTGTCATTTATCTTTAAAATCACATTATTCGGAATAGTTTTGTCTTCCTGCTTTCCTCTTCATGGCAATCTGAGTACAGTTGCCACTCTTGAGACCCAGGAATGTGCCATGTCGTTCTGAACATTGTGGACTCAAACTGCAGAAGCATTTGTGTATATCTCTGTCAGCTTCCATTATGTGGGAATCGAAGTGGGGTGTGCAGCTGAAAGAGCTTTTCAGAGAAGCCGTCTCATCTGCCTCAGGGTCCTGATAGCGTGAAGAATCAGTCCAGTGCTCCCAGATCAGCCAGTTTTTCTAAGATCATCTTGAACTGGTGGCCAGACAAAATATGGGAGTCACCTTTAGTGACAGGCAGAATGAGCTTCAACTCAATATTTAGGAGGATACAAAGGTTAAGTGCTTACACTCTTAGTTACAGATACTTTCGGAATAACCATGTGTGTGGTGATCATCTTGACTGTAGACGTGATCTGTTTCATCTTACCACTTTTACAATGAGTAGACATTTCTGGGGAGCCATAGTCAGAACAGGTTGATGTTTTTTGCAGCCTGTGCAGGTTGGAACTGGAAAATAAAAAACCTTTTTTGTGATCACAGAATCGAGTAGATTTCTGTTACAATGATGATGCAAGCCATAGGCTCCTATAGGTCTGTGAGAGAAAGGATGAGGTGGGTTTCTGTGAAACGTGCCTCATTCCTTTGGGGCTTCAGAAAGCAGATCTCAACCATCTGAGTTTGGCCAATTGCAGTTGTGTCTACCTTAGTTGGGCGCTCTCCACTTTAGTAATGCTACCCTTGACAATTCCTCATTACTTCTAAAACACGTCTGTCTGAAACACACTCTCGGCTAACCCAATCTCAGAGATTTGGCTTTATAGGCAAAAGAGAGCCTGCTGTTTGCTAATATTAACATACTGTCCCATTCTGCAAATGGAGACAATTCCTTGACTCAGTGAGCAGACCATTGTGACTGCCAGGCCGGCTCTTTGAAGAGCTGTGGAGCCATGTGGACAAGAAGAGCTCGCCTTCCCTCTGAGCTTCTGTGTTTAGTTCCTGTGCACAACATGAAGAAATGGGTTGTAATGAGTGTCAGATGGAGATTTATGTTTAAACAAAGACACATTCTGGAGAATCAGAAACAACTGAGTGGCTGTTTGTACATTAATCCCCAACTTAGCAACAGTGCTTACTTGCTAACCTAGAAGAAACACAGTGGAGGGCTCTTTGTGTAGTCCTAACCAAATTATTACTTCTTGTCCCTGCTTCTGTGGGCTGGGTTACGTATGGAGAGGGTACGTGTAGCAGGCTCACAGATTGTGGAGAGCCTTCCTTGCCATAGGATGTGACAGTCATCTAAGCCTCAATGTCAGCTGCCCTTGTCATGCTCCTGTATTCATTTCCCCTTAGGCTGCAAGGGGGAGTTTTGTACATTTGTTCCCAGAATATAGGTGTGTATTAAACCAAACCCTTGGCAGCATGCAAATGGTTGATATACCTCCTGTCATAGAAAATAGCACGCGTTTGGTTACATCTAAGTGTCATTCCTCTCTGTTTGGGTAAATGAAGCTGACTGAAGGAAGGGAAGATCTGCTCTGTGCTACTGGGTAAATGTCTGTTGAATACAAAAATGAAACTGTCATCATCTCCAGAAGCCACAATTCTTTTGTGTATAGTGAGCATCTTGTTTGACTGTGTGTACTGATATGCTTTACAGTTTGACACATTGCATAAATTAAAAAATCATGGTAAATTCCTAAGCTTTCTGTCTTAAAAACAAAACAAGAGCGTTTAACCTTAATTCTGTCTGTTTGGATTATAGTAAAATAAACTTCCTTGCATGTTATTCTCAAATAATATTCTCAAATAATATGTTATTCTCAAATAATATGACCTGTAAGCACATGTATCAGCAAACACAGAATATTGTTTAAAAAGCCCATTCTGTCCATAGAAATTGAATGTACACATCACTTTGCAGGAGTATGTCTTCTGCTTTCACATGTGGAAGATAGTTTTTGTCTCCCCAAATGCCAAAAAAATGCCTTCCCATTACTGAAGGTGAAGTCCAAAGGAGAACAGAGTGACCCTCCCTGACATGCTGAAGGCTTGTTGAGCCCCAAGAGGAGCAAACAGCACTGGGTAGGAAGCTCCCAGCTCCTCCATGATTCCCCTTCAGCAGAGCAGTTCCCTCCAGACTAAAAGGGGCATTCCGACCCTCCAGCAGTCTGTGTTTTATTTTTGTGCATATAGCTGTGCAATGAAAATGTTTTTGCCAGCGTTGACTGTAACAGCATCCCACAGTGATCTGTTTCTTCTGCCTAACCTCACCTCTTCAGTAACTTTTTGTGTTTGTGTCAGTGGAGAGATGAACAGGCCTCCTTGATGGCACACACAACGGATGTTAACATCTGTCTTGACTGCGTTAAGTGCAGAGGTTTCTCTGTTTTCTTGGGATTACCAAGAAATGGAGGGAAGGGTGCTCCTGTGGGAGCTGCGGTCCCCAAGCAGCAGGACTCTGCATCTGCACAGCCCAGGCCAGAGGAACACGAGGGCATTCCTGTGAAATCAGCCCACTCCAAGGGAAGGAAGAGGAAAATCCTACTCATTCTGTATCCGCTAACTGCATGGGGTGAGCTATAAATAGAGAGTGGTGGTAATTAACAATGTGCTATTGTGTGCCAGGGACGGGCAAAGCAGAGAAAATATTGCAGCAGAGCTGTTAGTAGGATAATGTTCCTACAGCTAAGTTACTCAGTAAGCATGCCCCAGTAAACAGCACACTGCCATAGTGTGTCACCAAGGTGTCAGCATCTCCTGGCTGAGACTGTTCTGATTATTAAGAAAACATGTGTGTGGCTGATCCCTCCACTCCTTCTATCTGCTTGCGCATAAAGGCAATGTGCCTCAGCACCAAATGCAAAAGTTGTGCATTGCTTTGAGAGAGACACGACTGTGATACTGCTGGTTCAGCTGGAAGCAGGAGGCCTTTGTTTTCCCCTTTCCTCAACAATGGAAAGGGTTTCCGCTTTGCTTTCTCACGTGGCCTCTTGCCACCTTTTTTTTTTTTTTTTTTTTTTTGCCTGAATTATTCTCTCACTTAAGTAATTCTTCTGTAGTTACCTACTAATGAGCTAGAAATCCCATTTCTGGCATGGACTGACATCCTGGTGAGCTCAGTATTTTCAATTATGATACTGTTGCAAATCTTGCAGTATTTAATAGATTTCCTAATGCTCCAGCTGTTGCATTCATGGGATAAGGTGAGACTTTCAGCTTTTGGTGCAGAAACATGGCCCAGGTATGTTGCCACTCATCTGCATACAGATGAGACAAAGAACCTGTGGTGTTTCTTAATGCCAGGTTTTAGAGCAACTGAGTTGGAATATCAATAGGACTGCCATCCCTGCTCGCTGCTCCGTTTGCTGTCTTCATTTCATAGTCTCTTGAATGGGTGTTGACTTTGGGGGATTGCCCAGTGTGATCACTCGCTTTACTTGTCTTGAATCCATAGCAGCTGTTGGCGGTGAGCAGACTAATTTCCCGAATGCTCACCTGTCTGTGGGTCCAGAAACATGCACAAACTGCCCCAGTTATCACCGTCCTCTGTCTTATCAAGACCCTTAGACATCAGCTAATTTCCTGCATCCATGGTGTTGTTGCAGTACCGGGAGAGGAGCTTGGAACTGAACTTGAACCTGGTTCCTAGTGGTATTGCTTTTACAGCCAGTGGTAGTGCTTATAAAAGCCCCAGACCTCCCCCTGCCATTTCCGGTCCTCTGAGGACTGGATAATCAAGTGCTGAGTTTGACACTTTCCTGAAGTGGGTGGTAATCCAAGTGAGATTTTGCATGAGGCAGATAATAGGTTTGAGGGGTTGTTTCCTAACTAATCTGCCTTACTTACAGGAAACCCTTGTGATCCCAGAGCTGAAACATGGGCTATGAGCAGCCCCACGCCTTTCTCATCTTTCATATCGGCACTTGTGGCGAAACACACGAAACTGGTCCCAGCCAGGGGAAGTCTGTCTGAAACAAAATGAGACAACTTTTCAGATCGCGTATGAATTAGGATCATGTGAAAGGGGGCACTGTAATAACAGGGTAGAACGACTTGTCAGCTCTGCAATTAACATCAATACATGCTATTCAGCTCTCTTTAGAGACATACAAACACACTTCAAACAGCCATCTCATTAGGAAAATCATGACTCCTATACATACAGCATAAAGATTGCAGGCTGTTGAATGCCACTTACAATTATTTTTAGTTTACAAAAACAAAAGTCTTAATTATGTTTTCAATGACAACAGCATTGTTAGCAGCCAGATGTTTTTCACTCAAAAATAAATAAATAAATAAATAAATAAATAAATAATAAGAGGTGGGGGAGGGAAGGGAAAGATATTTGGGAGGCATATCTGAAACAAAGGTCGATGGAGTTGGCATGAAACTGTCAGGCTCTCTACAGGTCAGAGTGACATTATGAAGCCTTTGAAGAACTCTGCAAACTCCTTATCCTGACCACGTGCTGTCCATAGCTGTTTCTCAGCCTTACTTGGAATAACAGTCACAGAGTCATCTGAAAGAGAAAAATCTTTTGCAGTCTCCCACTGTACATCCACAGCAGCCAAATAGGGCCATGGCACAGGTCTGATGACTTTCACGCACTCAGTAGCGTACAGCCATGGTGGTATACTGTTGTTGGATCATCCAGATAAACACTGCTCCGCTGAACAACATCTGGCTGCAGTTCAGGTCCAGGAGCCACTCCCAGTGCCCCATATGGTCACATTGTGTTGAGATGGGCCACGATTTAACTACCCGTGAGCTGAGCTATGCCACTGTCCCAAGGCAAGGAACTGGCACTGTGCACATTTCACTTATAAGAAGACAGGGAGTGTCTTACAGCACTGGGAAAGATAAAGCAGTTCATCAGTTATGTGCGTTAAACCAGAGAAGACTTTTCGGATGGATTAAGCTCTTTACTCTGTACTTCCATTATTCCTATAGCAGCCAGCACTGTGGTGTCTTGCTCTGGCGCTGAACTGCTACACACTATTCTGGACCTCAGGGAAAAACAGTCTTGAGCAGGTGTCTGTAGCATTTCTGATTATCAGGAAATCCTAGAAAATGTCCACTGCACACACAGGAGATGCTGAGGTGATTGTGACCGTGCCTCCACATACAGGACTATTTTCACCTGGCTTTTCCAAATCTACCAGTACTGATAAGAGGATGATAGAGTCCAGAGCTACTTCCCTCTGCAGATCTGTCAGCTGAGATGCCAGAATGTGGCTTATGAACCCCAAGGAGTGCCCTATGTTGACAGGATGCTGATGCTAAGAAGATAGCTCACAGGGCTGATTTGCTGTAGAGGAGCTCTGCAGAAGAGAACTTGGGTGTCTCAGTGGACAACAGGGTGATCATGAGTCAATAGTGTGCCCTTGTGGCCAAGAAGGCCAATAGTATCTTGGGGTGCATTAAAAAGAGTGTGGCCAGCAGGTCAAAGTAAGTGATCCTTCCCCTCTACTCTGCCCTGGTGATGCCATACCTGGAGTGCTGTGTCCAGTTCTGGGCTCCTCAGTTCAAGAAAAACAGTGAACTTCTGAAGAGAGCCCAGCAGAGGGTCACAGAAATGATGAGGGGCCTGGAGCATCTCCTATATAAGGAAAGGCTGAGAGAACTGGGGCTGTTCAGCCTGGAGAAGAGAAGGCTGAGAAGGGGTCCCATAACAGTTTGTAAATATCTAAAGAGTGGGAGTCAACTCAATGAAGGTGGACTCTTGGACTCTTTTTGGTGCTAAGCAATGATAGAACAAGGGTCAGTGGGCACAAACTGCACACACGAAGATCCATACTTACAGAAGGAAGAAATTCTTTACTGTGAGGGTGACAGAGCCCTGAGAAAGGCTGCCTAGAGAGGCTGTGGAGTCTCCTTCTCTGGAGATATTCACAACCTCTCCGGATGCCTACTTGTGTGACTTGCTGCAGGGGCCTGCTTTAGCAGAGGACTAGATGGACCAGATGATTCCCAGGGTTCCCTTCCAACCCCTACGGTTCTGTGATTCTGTGAATGCAGCCTGTGCTTCACCTCCCCCATCTGATTTATCTCTGCTGGCAGAGTGGTCACAGTTGCCACGTTTTAGGAACAGATATGCTGATTAACAGAGTAGGCAAGAAGCCAAGGACAGTCCCCTGCTGCCCCTTCCCATCCCAGCTGCTTTTGATCTCTTGGAAGATTAGGGACAGTCGCACCCTCCAGCTGTGCCCTCCAGCTGTGCTCTGGGAGCCAGCACTGTCTGCTGCCTTGCTGCAAGGAGTTCCCCAGGGCAGGAGCACAGTGCTGAGTGGAGGTCATTGTGTGCCCCAGGCAGGGGTCTGTTGCCCACACTGGGCCCAATTGCACATTGCTGAGGGAACGTGAGGCAGAAACCAGATCTCATACTGTAAGTGGATGAAGATCAGAGAATTTCCAGGGGAAGGCAGGAAAGACTGATAGCCAAGTAGCCAGCTAGAGCAGACATGGACATGGGTTGAGGTGCTGGGGAAGGGATAAGGTTTGGTCCCGCACTGAGCAGCCTTCTGCTAGCTTTGATTTTCAGTAGTTTCAGGCCATAACACTCAGGCTGGCTTCACAGCAGTGCCCAGATGTCCGAACATCAAATCACTATGAAGTGGTGCCAGCCATAAAAAACACCCATGGTCATCTCAGTCCTCAGGACAACATTTTTGCGAGGCTACGCAGCACGAAGTGTTTGCTGTACTGAAGAAGAACAAGGAAGAGAAATAGGACTGGGCAAATCCAAGGGGAAAGAAAAAGCACATTGAGAAGGTAGAGCATGTCAGCTATGTGCACTGACTTTGTTCCCTCTCAGCATTTTGGTTCAGAAGCACTTCTGAGCAGTTTTCTCGTCTCCACTGGCTTCTTCTTGGCCAAAACTCTTTAAACTAAGGCTGTGAAGAGTAATCTTGTTTTGTTTCATTTTTGTAAGATCATTGTGAAATGTAAGAAATGTACAGCCATTTCTTGCTTGTCCTTAACAGCACTCTCAATTTGAAGGTTTATCTCCTTATCATTTCTGCACAAGAAGTGGAGCTCTCCCATTCTTCTCACTTAAGCCGTTTCCTAGCCCTAGCTTGTTAGACCATTTCCCACATTTCTTCTATTTTGACAGTATTTTTCTAATGTGAAAATTGTAAGTACAGCAAGAGCATCCCTTTCTGCTTCATGCTATGATGTCTTAATGCTAAGCCTCCTTTTTCATGCTGCTCTATCAAAATATTTACAACCCATCCTTTGCCATCATCAGACTGTATGCTTTTAAATTCAACTTCAAAATTAAGGGCAGGGAAAATTATGATCATTTCCACATTAGTCACTGCATCCAGTTTCTTTGGAGTGATGAGTGAATCAACTCCCATTCTGACTTACTGTAGGGGTAAATATGTGTAATTTGAGCAAATTTGGGTTGCTTGATATAATTGTTTGCTGCTGTGCTACAGTGCAAAATGCGGGGATCTGTGAGGAAGTGCTTGCATCAGGCGCAAGCTTCTTGCCTTTGGTCCCTGCCAGTTTCTATTTTGCAATGCCAAGTTTGATGACAGCCTGCCTTAGGATGCAAATGGGCTTAGGAAAAAGACCCGTCAGGCAGTTTCCAGTGCACCGTCTCTGCATCACGTATGCTGGGAGGGCTGCGTGCTGCAGACCAGGTTTGCCTTGCTCTTCCCTGTGCTGTTTGCTGAGGTGTGGCTGAGTGAGTGAGGTCAGCAGCAAATGCCACATTCATTTCTGTGGAGGAAGTGATCCTCTCCTGCATGCAGGGCAGCTGCATGTGTGCTGGCTGCTCTTGATGCAGCTGTGTCTGTGTGGCATAGTGGCACCCCCGAGATGGGTGTTTCCACCACTGTTATGCCAAGTCTGTTCAGGGTAGGCCTAGGAATGCAAAAATACTGAGTCTTGGCATACCTTAGCGCTTGTATGGCAACATGAGATAAGCTTGCTGGAGAAGATGGGCCAAAAATGAAAACAAATTTCCCTGGGTGTTGCTACGCTGTCAGGTTGGTTCACTCCCTGTTCTGCCCTGGGGCAATGCTCCACTCCTCACCCATGCTGTAGGCAGGAAGGAGCCAAGTGTTTCTCTTGGCAGGCAAGTCTGGGTTGTGCAGGACCCCACAGTGAGAGCAGTGGTGAACTAGAACTCATCATTAGGTTATCCAGAGAGGTGATGGGTGCCCATCCCTGGAGACATTCAAGGTCAGGCTGTACGGGACTCTGAGCACCTGAGCTGCAGGTGTTCCTGTTCATTGCAGGGGATTTGGACCAGATGACTTTTAAAGGTCCCTCCCAACTCAAATGATTCTCTGATTCTGTGATTTGGCTGTGCCAGAGGGACTGGTTTTGGCATGGGGAGTTGGCTAGGACTGAACCTCCTGCTGATCACAAAGGCTTCTGTGCAAGGCCGGTGCATACAGCAGCACCTCTGGGGACATTAAACACTGAGCATGACTTTGTGATTTGCAGAAGCAACTGGTTCCTTGTGCAGCCACCAGCAAAGAAGCTGTGAATTCTGCCCTGCCTGCTCATCTGCTTTCCCATAGGAAGCATATTTCAGGAGATATGGGTGCAGTCAAACAAAGCAGATGATTTTACATTTGTGTTTCAGGTAGACCAAGAGGGTGAAATCATGCCAAAGTGTCAGTCCTGTCTTTTGTGCGAGACTGCAAAAGAGATGGACTTTCATATCTGAGGGCTTTTCTAATGACTTCTTAACTAATTGACTTGACTTTGGCAGGGAGACAGCCAGCGGCTGAAAAAGGATTAAAACTGTTAGAAACGAACAGCTTTGAAGTGGCTGAAACCCTATTAAAATTTGGATGACAGATTTCTTTGAAATAGTATTTCTTAACCACTACAACCTGGTACAGTGAGCTCTTCTGCAAAACTTGAAGGGGGAAAGGGAAAGTTTGTGCAATGGAATGGACTCAGCTTGCTGCTGCCATTCAGTAATTTGAAAACTGTAGGATACATTGTGTAACTCATGTAAACTGCCTATTTCATTTCTAAGAGTGAATATTTTGTGTTAGAGGAATATTTTCCTCTTATCATTCAGATCCAACATAGCAAGCACCACGATGAAGCTAAATAATATATCTTTTTCAGTGGCCAAATGAATCTTGCTCTGAGAAACAATCTGGCACAGAAATTACCCCAATTAGGGCTTTCTGCAGGGAGCACACGGAGATCCATTTCTGTGAGGCTGAAAGTGAGATTGTATTGGATGATAGTCATTCAAATGGAGGTGATGGATTTTTTCCAAAAGAACTTTTTTAACTTAGGATGTGCTCATTTTTTCAGATGTAAAACATCATATGGAAGCGTGATCATTTCTGCTGAATTTCTGTCAATCACCCCCTTTCCCCCATGCTCCAGTGGGACCTCTCCTGTCTGATAGGCTTCAAAACTTTCCAGCCAGACAAATTTTCTCAAAAACCTTGAAGACTTTCTGCTGGCTTACCTGCCAGCAGCTTAGAAATCTGCCTGAAACACAGCATCAGAGTGGGAAGTGCAGAAGCTTTTGGGGTCTGTAGCTGCTGGACTACCTTACTAGATACAAGGAGGAAGGATGTAAGGAAGAAGTTTTTTACGATAAGGGTGGTGAGGCATTGGCACAGGTTGACAGAGACGGGTGTTGGATGCCCCATCCCTGGAGACATTCAAGATCAGGCTGGACAGGGCTCTGAGCACCTTAATCTAGCTCTAGGTGTCCCTGCTCATTGCAGGGGGTTAGTCTAGATGGCCATTAAGGGTCCTTTCCAACTCAAGCAATTCTATGATACCCCATCCCAAGGAGATGCCCCTCATGGCTTCCAGCCTCACAGCCAGCTGGCTCCTCATCTTTGCAGAGAGAGCCTTCCTGTCAGACCCAGCCCTCCACCCCAGTCTCCACCGGCTTGAAGCTTTCTGCTTGGTTTGAGTCCTCCACCCCATTCATGGTCCAGGAGTCCTGTGTTCATGGTGCTGGTGAGGTTTCTACCATGGTGCTGCCAGGGAGCTTTGACTTCCTGGGGTCCAAGCAGCTAGCTCGGCTGATTAGGGAAATCTGGAAAACACATTGTGACCTAAGGATGAAATAATTTTGGATTTTAGTCCCTTGAAAATGTCTATTACATGTCTTTTGTCCCAAATTAAAATTAAAAAATAAAACGAAGCCATTGGACATCAGAAAGTGATCCAGAATATGTCTGGTTTCTCAGTCTGATCTGCTGTTAGCTCTGTGTTTAGCAAGCATGTGCATTGAGTTTGTGAGTGGTTCTGCTGAGACAGGTCAGGGTATCCACCATGTTAACACCAGGCTCATGCTACATGCTGCCCTGAAACTGTGCCTGTGGGAGTAAAGTGTGTTTCTACAGATCATCGAGTAGGTCAGAGTTTCCTCAGGGGCATTTCAAACAAAAGCTTGATGGCTAATGAAAGGCAAAATGTAGCAGTCTAATTTACATCAGCACTCAGCTGCAAACCTATGACACCAAGTTCAAGGAGATCATGACTGGAACTACTTTTAATCAATCCTAATTCCTCTGGTGTGGATCTGTGAGATGAACAATTTAATTCAGGACAAATGAGCTTTATGGCAACCATGTAATGAGAACAGACATTATATAACTATTATATAGCTATTCTCTATAAAGCTGTTTAGCTGTTCATGTAAAAGCATTCTCATACCTACATAATGCACTAGACTCTTGTGTACAATCATAATTTCAGTCTACCAGAAAATGACAGTGTTATGGTCTATGCTTTGTGTGTGTACCTTGTTATAACATCTGCTTATTTTGCCATTTATGTCATTCTTCATCAAAGTCATAGATTAAAACCTCTTCTTATTCTAGTGCAGAAGTAGAAATTGCTCCCATAAATAACATTGTTCTTGTGGTTTCTAATCTTCTTTCACAACTCAGTGTGCTGTCAGTGTGAAAGAAGCTCGTGCAGAACTATGGAAGCCTCCTTAGGTAAGAATCTACTATTGCTACTTAGATAGGTGGAAGAGGGAGGGAGGGAGGAAGGGAGAGAGGGAGATAAGCTTGAAAAAAACAGTATAGTATGAAAATTTTGGCTGAAACTCAAAAATACCAAGATGGTAGATGGGAAACTCTTACATTTCCCTGCTGTTTGCATATGTGGGTGGGATTGGTGCTGACCAAGTTGCTTCCTGCAGTTCCCCTGCCATTAACTAACTCAGCAGGATAGAAGGGGTTAATGTAGCTTTGCTGGCAGTATCCTGCACTGATTTCTAATCTTGCTCTGTATCATCATGGTAGTAAATTTTCTCTTATGTTCCTCTTGCCTTTAGTCATAGTGCTATGAGAAGAGTCCTCCTGAACACTGGCAAAGCCATTCCTGAGTGGATCAGAACCCTCTAGTGCAAAAGCAGAGCTGCTGCCTTCTGCAATGTGGGCAAGGCAATATTCAGTTCAAACAGACAAGGAAAACAAAGGGCTGCTGCAGACCTATTCTTGTAAACCATTTCTCATGAAGAGACTCCATGCTGAAGCGTGCAGAGTGTTTGTGCTAGTAAGGGCTCCTGGCAGATTTGGCAGTGTTCTACAGGCTCCTGGTAATTACAGACACATCATTCAGTGTTCAGAACATCGTGTTAGCCCTCAGCTGTAGGAGTCTCCTTGATTTCAGGAAGTAAAACCCCATGAAAATGACTTTCAGGGTGTGTTCCAAGCATAAGGAGGGGTCCATGCTTTTCTGTGATTAATTGCCTGTTTACAGTTTTACTGAACAAAACCTGGCTTAACTTTGTGACATGAAATATGTCTAGTGAAGAGAAGCATCAAATTAATACCGCCCAATTAAAACTTTAAAAGCAATAATCTTCAGTTAACAAACACCAGATGCTCTTGTCAGGGTTATCTCACTGCTGTTATATTAATCACTTTTAAGCTCTGTTCATTTGAGCACTTACTTGGTACAGACTACTATTGCAAGATCATCTTTTTGAATATTATGCCAAAAATTATCACTTCCCTGATCCTGCAACTGTTAAGACATCAGATTAAAAAAGTGGGAGTAACTGGGAAGCAAAGCATTCTTGGTTATTTTTTAAATACAAAATGACCACTCAACCTATTAAACGGGTTGAATAAGAGACTTTTTTATTGCTTTAAAAAAAATCACTCCATAGCATGTTACTGCTTTTCAGGGAAAATTAAGTTATTAATATGTTAAAGCAGCACATGTGCAACAAGTGTAAAACTGATCTGCCAACAGAGAGGTGGAGGAATTTTCCACTAAGAAATGTAGACCATAGCCAAGAGGAATAAACTAAGAAACAACATGAGTCAGAGATAGACTGTAGACTTTTCCGCATCCTGGACATATGTGGTTTGAGTGTTGCTGCTTTACACTCCAGGACCTCCCAGTCCCTGAGCTCAAATTGAGTATTAGGAAAAATTTCTTCTCAGAAGCAGCGGAGAGGCAATAGCCAGGGAGATGGTGGAGTCACAATCCCTGAAAGTGAAGGAAACATGTAGATGTGTCACTGAAGGACGTGGTTAGTGAGCACGGTGGTGATGCCTTGATGGTTGGACGAGGTGATCTTAGAGATCTTCTCCAGCCCTAATGATTCTATGATTCTAAAGGTTCTGCTAGACAACGAGGCTTGTTTGTTAAGAACTGGACTCATCCAGCCTGACATAAAGTTCCAAAGGAGCAGTGTTGTCACCTTGTAATAATACCTGAGTTGCTTTCTGAAAATGCCTCATTCCAGCTGTAGGAGAGACCAAAGAGACTCTGCTTCTCACTGGACAGTGCTGGTAGGGTAATGGATCAAGAATGGTTAGCCAGAGAGGAGAGGAACCTTTAAAACACTATATTATGTATATGGATGTGAATGCCTTCAAAACCACAACTTGGGAGGGATAATCCTCGTGAAAACATAAGGGGCTTGAAAGGACAAAATTCTCTGGGAAGCAGGAAATTATGTGGAAAAAATGAAGATTCAAGCCTGAGTGAGGATGAGTAATTTTTTCTGGAGTGCCATTAAGAAATGAAATCTGTGGGATTTCTGTGGTCAGAGAAGACACATTCTTGTTATTCCTTATCTTCTGCCATGACAGCTTGACTGTACAAATTCAGAGCGGGTCTCTGTGTGTAATGCATCCTCATGCTTTTAGTTTGGGCTCCATGCCATTTCTAACAGTTTCTCTTGACCACCCATCAGCCTGAAATCTTCTTCGGAGATGATAAATAACAGATTATCTCACCTTCTCAGGAAATTGTTGTAAGAACAACCGAAAAAAAAAAAAAAAAAAAAAAAAAAAAAAGCTACATCAGCAACAGTCATGATTTAAAAACATAAAATAGTGAAAAACAACTCCAGTGAAGTGGGTTGTTTTTCCTGTGTATTGTCTCAGTTCCTGCCGGGTGACCCTGCCCCATTGCACCATTTCATATCCCCTTTATCCTGCTTTGCTCTGTTCCCTGCTGCCCCACCTTACTGAAATCCATACCCACCCAGTGGGGGAACAACAGCAAGTTTAGATAGGGTCAGGACAGAGATTTTTCAGCTGCAGCAGTCAGGCAGTCACTTCTGTGAGAAATGCAACACACTCTGTGTCATGTGCCTGAAAATGGAATTGTGTACTCCCAGCTCCAAAGGGTTTTGTGAAGAAACTCCACATTACGTGTCCTGGTGAGAGACACAGAAAGGTGGAAAACACAGGCAACAAATGAAAAAAGGTAATGCAATTGAAAGAGAGCATCTTCCCATTTTGTGCAGCACTTTCAGATTGCGCGTGCTGTTTTCCTCACCTCTCTCTCTCTCTTTAATTCCTTTGCCCCCCACAGTATATAGAGCACTATTTTACCTGTAAGGATATGTGCATGTGTGCCCTATAAGGGGAAGGTGTCAAGTTGCTTTTCATTATTCTGCATTTTTAAATCATGACTGTTCTTGATGCAGCAGTGTGTTTTGGGGCATTCATGCCATAATCAATTCTTTTCCCAACATCCAAAATGACATTCTCTCAAGTGGACATTTTTCTCAAGGAGAAAAGTATGTTAGCCTTTTGTATTAGTATTAATATTTGTATTGCAGTATGTATTTGTATTAATAGTCCCCAAAGGATGAGGACATCTTTCCAGGAGGCTAAAAGTACCTTGGATAACTCTTATTCTTGCATTAACCACAATGCCTTACTCAAAGGACTTAGCATTTTGAACAGTTGTCTGAATTTCGTAATTGCTTTCTGACTTTGGCAGAAATGCAGGTGCTGGAAATTTTGGTGATCTTATGGAGTAAGTTGAGAGCAAAACCTGATACAGAATCCTAGACCAAAATCAGAACCTTGGAGCTGCTGAGTGGTTGCTGAACAGAGATGGGATTTCATAGTGGGCACCCAGCTTGCCCTCATCCCAGTCCTTCCCCACTCTTGTGTATTTTGTGCTTGTGTGAAAGTACTTTTCTTGTACAAGCAGCTTATGATAATTTAACTTATTACATTATTAATTAATTGTAGCCTGTCAGTTTAAATGGCTGGTGGACTGCTTTAAGTTCATAGCGAAGAATGCTGGTCTTTACTCTCAATACTACTTATTCAAAGATTCATGGAAAAATATTGTTCCTGTTATTCCCTCCCCTCTCTCTTTTTTAATATTTGTAATTGTTTTGCTTTAACTGATTTTTTAGTAACCCGTGGCAGCAGTAGAAAGCACTTCTGCACGCATTATGGCACAGATAGAAATACATTCTTTTTCTCACTGAACTCATGCCAGTTTTAATGGAATTCATACATATGGAGACAAGGGCTTGGCAGAGGTGTGTGCAAGAGCTTTGTTGAATCTGTGGGAGTGTTTGTGTATGTAGCTGTGTGCAAAAAAAAGAGAGAGGATGTTGAAACCTGGCAACTGTATCATCTGACAGCTCTGTAGTGACACATATAGTCCTGATTTAAGAATTTGCTATAAAAAGCTCCATGGAATCCTGGTTTGGGATCCTGTGGGACCTCCAAATAAGTACCATGCAGTTTTCTATTTTCTGTCTTTTCTAATAAGCTGTAACATGCCAAAGATAGTGGTACCTGTGCTGTTGGTTTTCATATTAATTTTGAAATGAATGTAGTGTTCATACAAATTATGAAATTGACAGCCCTGAAGCTTAAGTCTTCTGTTTTTTTGGTGCAGTAGCACTGGATGTGATAGCACATACTGCCTTCTTTGCCTAAATATTGTAAGCTTATCTGGAGAAGCCACCTTTAAGTTGCTGTCATGAGCCATGAGTTAATTGACAGTATTGGAAGTCCTTCATGTATCTCACACAGCACCTGTATGGCCTGTTCCTTTGATTTGCTCACGTATTTGCTGTGCTTGAGCTGGACAAAGGCTGGTTATACCTTGTGAAACAGCTCTTGTAGGCTTCCTACAGGTGGAAGCAGACAGCTACTCTTTGAATATTTAGAAATATTTCCCTTACAACTTTGCAGGCTAGGAATACAGATTTTTTTTTTTTTTTTTTTTTTCAAAATAAAGATTAAGAAGATTCAGCAGGTGAAGAAGCTGAGACCTTTGTCATGTTCCTATGATTACCATGGCTAACACAGCATTGGTTGTCATATTCTGTTTGCTCTTCTCTTCGGAGTCCTACCAGGACAGAATTGCTAGGCATTATCTGCCCAGGGAGGTGGTGCTGTCTCTGTGCCTGGAGGTGTTCCAAGAACCATGTGGCACTTTGGAACATGGTCAGTGGGCACTGTGGGATGGGTTGGTGGTTGAACTAGGTGATCCTAGGTGGTCTTTTCTACTCTTTATGATTCTATGATTCTATGATTCTATTCTGCTGTTATGAAGGCCTATTGGAAAGTCTTGTTTTGAGAATCTATTTGGTGTAAAAGAGAGAAAGTACTTCATAGACATAATTGCTCTGTGAAAACCAAGATATAGCCAATTCCAGGGCACGTATTCTACCTCAGTACCTTCTGTTTGTTTTACAACATCCTTGCTATTTGGGAAGAAATTGAGTCTCTTGATTGACACAGAAATGAGAATAGATCTATGTACTCGTAGATACTCATTTATCATTTTTTCTCTGTTTGCTGTAACACTGCTGAGCATGAGTATTGCAGGAACATGTGTTTCAGCAGTGCCCTAGAAATCTAAAGTGTGTCTCACTAATCAAAGAGCAACAGAAAAATGGCAGGCAATATGATAAGCCGGAGCCTCGGCAAGAATGTGAAGAGTATGAAAAAAAAGTCAGCTGCTAAGCTATCCTGAACCCAAATGTAAATTTGTTTTTTCTTTTTACAGATAGTGTTTCCATAGGTTAAATGCTTTGGGTTATTACAACAGGACTTATTCAGCCCTAAGCAATAAGACAACATTAAGAAGACAAGCGAAACTAGTGAGAGACCCAACCACAGTTAGACTTCTGAAGGACAATGAAAATGCACTCCTTCTGGATAGGCATTGCAGAAGAAATTTCCAATATGATACCAGCAGATTAAAAACTTTTGGGATGATAAGGACAGTGAGAATGAGTAGTGCGTGTGATCTGCTTCCCTGCTTCTGACAACAGCTGGCACCACTGAGTTTTGAGCAGAGCACAAATCGTGAGACTGTGTGTGTTTTCATATGGTAGCAACAGCAAAGTCAGTGTCGAATCCGCATTCTGACATTAGTTTGTCTGGTTTTAATCTTGAAGTTGTACCCACTATTTTACTTCTTGTAGCGCCTATTTATTTTCTTTCTTCCCAAACCAGAAAGCCTTCCTATTCTGCAGTTGTAAAAAATCATATTGACTGCATAAAGTAAAGGAAAGCCTCTCGTAATAAAAAAAAAATATATATACACATTTTATGGAGAAATAAAATTCACACATGAAACCAATTTAAGCAGCAGAATGCTGTGTTGTGACTGTACCTCCAGTATTGCTGGTTCATGTATCTGTAAGTAACAGATTCCTTTTATTTCCCATTATAACCATAATTGTTCTGATCAGCAGAACAACTTTAACTTAAAACTAGAAAGATAAAAGGTAAAAATAAACCTTTTAATTGTGCACATAGTGAGTTATTCAAAAGACCTTTTAAAACAACTTTATATCCTGCTGTATAGCAAGAATAACAGTAAAATTGTTCATACACTTATATATACCTTTTTATAATTTCCTTTTCCCCTTTAAGTATCTTGAAAGCACAAGGCTCCTTCCTGCTCACATTTTGTTTTTCATTTGCTAAGATTGTGTTTCATTTTCTTCCTTCTCTTGGTAATGTAGTTTCTGAAGGTCGGTGCTGTTTCCACATGCTTCTAAACTTGTAATTGACTTTTCAGACAAATGGATCCAAAGGCATCTAGAAGCAAAAACAAAGGTTGGGTGTGCATTATATCAAAGAATAATCCTTAAGAAGAGTAGCCAGAGTGGGAAATATGGGTCTGTTCTGGCTCTGGCCAGATGTTATCTGTTCCCTTCATTTATTTTTCCCTTCCCACACGTAACTCCTTGATATTATACCTTATTATTCTATAGATGTGAGGGGTGAGCAGGAGGCTGCTATCTTCGGAAACCTTTCAACCTTCCTAAGAGAAGCTGTGAATGCCCCATTCCTGGAAGTGTCCATGGCCAGGCTTCATGGAGCTTTGGGTAGCCTGCTCTAGTGAGAGGTGACCTTGCCTATGGCAGAGGTTTGGAACTAGATGGGCTTTAATGCTCCGTCCATCCCAAACCACCCTGTGATTCTATGAAAATCAGACTTCACAGCAACAGTATTGCTGTCCCAGCAGAAAGTGGCTATATCAACTTGCTCCTTTTAAGTTCTCATTTTTCTTTACCATTTTAAGAGCTAGAAGCTGTTTTCTTCCTTCCTTGCTCTTAGCTTGGTTTTGTGAGAATGTTAGGATTTTAGAGGGAGTTTTCATGGCATTATAGCAGCACGGCATGATCACATTGCTGCACAATAGCATCAGGATCATTGTCTATCCATCTTGGATAATGTGAAACCAGTTTTTGAAAGGAGGATCACTATATCAAAATGATGGGAGGTTCTCTTGGATTGCAGCACGTTTCCCCAGAGGCAGGCGTGCATCCAATCTGTTGCTGCAGTCTTCTATCAACTGACAGCAGTGCTTTGTTGCACTGCACTATTAAACTTCTCCTGGCAGTGGACACGGATAGCTGCAGATTTCCCTTGAAGTCCTTCCAAGCCCCCTTTGGAGCAGGCACTGGGAAGGCAGGCTCGTGAACAACATGTGCTGGGAGTCTCTGGATTCCTTGGAAACAGAGTAAGCTTGGGGCATTCCTCCCAGATTTATTAAGTTTTTCTACAACTTCACATTTCTGTAGCAGCTTGGCCCTTGTGGATTTCATACTGTTATCTTTATTGACTATGGAGAACCTTTCTAGTTTTGTGGTTAACATTAGTAACAGAACATAAAAATATCTGCTTCATGTTTGTGGTCTATGAGTAAATCAAGACAGCACCCACAGACACTCGCCCTCCTGTATCAGCACGTTTGGCTGTTGGGGGCTCTCACCTCTCTCCCCACCTGGCCCCAACATCTTGCTGCAGACAGATGCTTCAGTGCATGCCCAACTCCAGGCCCACAGACCTTAAACATACTGTGAACTGGGAATGCTGTGAGACACATTTTCATCAGAAGCAATCAGTTTATCAGGGAATGTATCTGGCCAAATCCTTGGAGTCCAGATGATAAGAAAGTGCATAGAAATATCTCACCTCCGCATTTTCCACATCCCTGTGTTTCCCACAGCAACCCTTTTATCAGTTGATGTTCACATGAATGGTATAGGAATTACAAAGAGTGCTCTTTAGTTAGTAAAGAACCTCAGTCTTGAAATTGTTCAGCATAACTCAGATTTATGAAAATTGCAATTATAGCATTACATTCTGCCATTATAGTCCTATAGTAACTCTTCAGGATAAAAAAGGATTCTGGTCAACCTATATGAAACTGATGCAAAACTGTTCATCTCCAGTCATTTCAAAAGTAGCAGTCTGTGCTTGTATCCCATCCTGAAGAATCTCTGGTTTCTGTCATAGTTTCTCCCCATATTGATGAACCTTAATAGCACTGCTCTTTTTTTTTTTCGAATAGAGAAACAAAATTCCAACTTGGGATATTCTGTGGTTCTATGATTCTTTGCAAGAAGCTCAGGGCAAGTTGGTATTGAGTCATATATATCATGTATATGCTAAAACCACGTTTGAATCTGTCTTGTACTCCAGCTTTTGTGAACCACTCTTCTCCCCAAAATGCAATGTTTTCTTTTAATTGCTAACCAACAAGCTGAAAAGGGCAAAGGGTTCCTTGATGCCTGTGAGATAAATGAGAAGCAGCGTGCTTCAAGGGAGGTCCAGCAGTGATTTACAGTGGACAGCAATTGTTAATAGGCCAACATTATCTTTCTACTTCTCCAATAAATGTGTCAGATTGGAATGCAAGTGTGCAGTCTCCGTGTCAGCTTTATGGCCTAAGAAGCATAATCTATTGAAAGCACAACTGATCTCTTGATCCACTTGTTTTGACTGTGTAACTTTCTTGATTGATCTTTTGATGACCCTGTGGAAGTTTATTTTCTTCTGTGCCCTCTTCATCCTGATGTCCATTTATTGATGCTCACACAAGTGGGTTTGCACAGAGGGAAATATTCATAGAGGAGCCATAAACAGCTTTCACATCTGCAAGCAACTGTCAGGGATAACCACAGCTTGGATCTTTCCTCAAGTGGCTTGTGTTTGTGCAAATGCCACTGTGTGCTTAATTGAAATAAGAAATTACTAGAACTGTTTATGAAATTTTTGCCAAGCAGGCAGCATACATTATGCTGATAGCCAAACTCCTTGTTTTTCTATAATTCTCTTGAGAAGGGGGTGAGACCGTTTAAATCTTTCAGCATTGTTCTCTTCCTCATGATCAGGTGACCTGTGATGCTGTTTGCTGTAGTGTGGTATTGCTTTCAGATGGAGGATGTGAATTTGGTCTGCGTACCTAAGCCCTGGCAATGGCTGGGAGCAGGGAGTGTAGCAGGAGAGGAGAACAAGAGCAGCAGAAGTTAGCCTACGCAAAATAAACACTGAAGAAAAACTGGCCAGCAAATCAAAGTGCTGTGAAACATCAACCATTACTAATCTAAGGTTGTGGGCTGTTCCCAAGAACAATGTCACATTAGCTTTCTGGGCTGATTACTGCGTGCTGCTGCCCTTTCTACCTGCCTGTCCAAGTTCCACCCAGATGTGCTCAGGAAGCCTGTCTTGGTGTAGGGGTTGGAAACCTGGAGCAAAACCCTACTAAAACAACTGTATGCACAGCTCTATACTCTGGGAGCAGAGGGGAGGAAGGATGAAGCACACACAGCAGATGGCAGATGCATTGCTTGGTGCATTGGAGGGAGTTCAGAGATTCTGCCAGTGCAGTGGAACTGGAAGGGAGGGAATGTAGCAGAAGAGAAAGATGGCCAGTACTTTTGATGGTGGATGTTTGTCCTTCCAGTGCCAGTTATAGCTCTGTATTTGACTGTATTTAGGGTTTTGATATTTTAGGAAAGAGAGGCTTTCCTGTGGAGGAGGAGAAGCAGATTAATTATCTGCTTTAACTGCAGCATGCATTAATCTTTAAAATGTTTTATAATTTATTATTTTTAGTCTATTAAAAAAAAAAATGTGCCCACAGATATATTAGTGTAGTTGAGTTGACTGCAAATGGAGAACTAACAGAAGAATACAGTGTTTAGTATCTCTCATTTCCTGAATCACACTAATACTTGTGTCACTGGAAGTGAGGCTGGGAGAAGGGAAGGGAAAAAGGTATTAAAACATCTTCAACTTGTTAGTGAGACAGGATTTTCTGATGGGGAAAATGCATGGGGTATGGAGGATGGAAATCAAGTTTCCTTTTTACACCCCTTACCTATTCACTACATTCAATTGTTTGTAAGAAGTTAGTTTTGACAGTACAGACCTTTTCTTATACTCTTTACTGCCACGTCTCCCACTGCATTGCCACACTGTGAGCATTGTGTTCCCTTGTAGCATTCTTGAGCATTCTTGTTGCTCTCATTTTGTCATAGCCACAAAGGAGACCAGGTTTTCCCATCAGAAGAGAAACAGAGGGTCCCTACCACATGTACCCCGGAACTCAGCTCCTTCACCAGGAGCAGCCATGTCCATGTGACAGATTGCCTGTGTAGGCACGATTCATTCAGAAAGAGCATTCCAAACCCAGTTTTTTAGAAAGTTCTCACTTCTATTCTTGCTGCAGATCAGCAATGGTTACTGCTTGCAGCAGAGAAACTTGATTACACAGATCTCTTGGAAGAGGACTAATAATTGAGAAAGAGAGGGAGCCTCTCCTTTCTTCATGAGCAGGTTTCTAGGTTTCCATGTGTGCCTGCTAGCACTGGAATGCCCTGAGGACAAGCAGTATTGAGGAGTTAACGTGGAGTTGTATGGATTTAATAACTGTTCTGTTTTCTAATGTGACAATGTAGAAAAAAAACACCCAAAAAACACCACCACCTTAATGGAGATTATTGTCTTGGTTGTATAAATATGTAGTTAGCAACACTTAAAATGCACGTTATCAGCCTCTTTGGAATCATCGCATTCTCTCATGTAAATATGTATCTAGGGCATTTTTAAAATGCAGGTTTTTGCCCTGATTATGTAAATATGCTTGTACACTGAAAATGCCAATTTCTTCCTCACCCCCTACCCTTTGCTTTTTTCTTTTTTGAATACATAAGTGGATTTCATGCTTAAGAAAGTGAGGAAGTACTAGCACAGAATGACTAAGAATATTTAGGGCAGGCCTTACACAGTTATTCTTAAACAGCCTGTCATTCCATCTAATACAGTTATCTCCGTATTCCAGTCCTTGTTTTTTGCTGAGCAAATAGCCTGTTCATTAAGACTGTCAAAACTACTAGACTGGAAATTACTAGGCTGGCAGTTTGGGCACAACCAACACATGTTCTGTATTTCATGAACTGGAATACAAAGCTTTCTCTACTAAAATACAATGTTCTCCTAATGACAGGGCAGACAGGAACTATAAATTTCACTCCTTCACATCGGCGGAAAGCTTGGATTCCTTTGTCTTGTCTTGAGTCCTCTAAGTCCCTGATCTTCAAGATTGTCCTGAGTCAGTTCACTCCCCTGATTAATCTTATTAGTCAAATTGCAAGAGTGGAAGGAACCAGTTTTAATGAGTGAGAGTAATTCAATTTTTCTAGCTTTAAAAAAGTATCTAAGATGCCCTCTGGAGATAATGGAGAAAGGCAAGTACCACTGAAGACAGGTCCAGCCCATCCTAAAGGAGGTGGGAAGAGCCCTGCTGGGGAGATCTCTCTTGTCTATGGAAAGAACTTAGACCTAACTTTTTGGTAGGTAAAATGCTTCTGCTCACTCAGTTTTACAGCACCCAAACCCAGTTTAAGAGAGAGAACTCTTCATGCATCAGAAATGGTGTGGCCAGCAGGAGCAGGGAGGTGATCATCCCCTGCACTCAGCACTGGTGAGGCCGCACCTCGAGTATTGTGTTCAGTTTTGGGCCCCTCACTACAGGAAAGATGTTGAGATCCTGGAGTGTGTTCAGAGAAGGGCAACAAAACTGGTGAGGGGTCTGGAGCACAAACCTTATGAGGAGCGGCTGAGGGAGCTGGGATTGTTCAGTCTGGAGAAGAGGAGGCTCAGGGGAGACCTCATTGCACTCTACAACCTCCTGAAGGGAGATTGTGGTGAAGAGGGATCTGGCCTCTTCTCCCAGGCAACGAGCAGGACACGGGGCAATGGCCGCAAGTTGTATCCGAGGAGGTTCAGGTTGGACATAAGGAAGAACTTCTCTCAGAGAGTGGTCAGGCACTGGAATGGCTGCCCAGGTGGTGAGTCGCCATCCCAGGCAGTGTTCAAGAGGCGTCTGGATGACGTGCTGCGTGATATGGTTTAGTGCTTGTGGTGGCAATGGTGATGAGGAGACGGTTGGACTGGATGATCTTATAGGTCGTTTCCAACCTTGTGATTCTTGTGATTCTTGTGATTCTTGTGATTCTTGTGATTCTTGTGATTCTTGTGATGGCTGTTACTTAGGAAGATACCCAAAGGTCCCAGTCTTTTGGCAGACCAGACTTGGAAGGGCTCCATGTTGCAGAGTTTTCTCTGGTGTATGATGCCTACATACACTTGGGTTTCCATCCTACCCTTCAGTGAGAGAGATTTCCAAACAGCTCATCAGCTCTGTTTTGATGCTAACCAGATGATCCTCGAAGAAAAAAAATTACTCTCTGCTCTCAATTGTCCTGTAGCCTGCTTTGTGCACCTGCATACTTCTTCAATTGTACTTGGCCTGGTTGTTTTTGTGATGTCTCCCTTTTGAATGTACTGACTGGAGAGGGAGGAGAGAAATTTATGGAGAGAAGAGAAAAAGCAGAATACAGAAGAAAATGTTTATATAGAAAACATGCAACAACTATAAATTCTAGTTGTGCGGTTTTTTGTTTTTGCTTTTTTTTTTTTTTTTTTTTTTTTAAAGAAAACCTGCAATAATATGTTATTTAGAGGCAGGCTTTTTGCTGGCATGTTTATTCACTGGGGTTTTCCATCATCATTTCCATGTGATGCATGCGGATCGCTCACAGTTTTGTGGGTTTCTGTCCAAGCCTTGAATAGCAAATGTTTAATATAGGGAACTCCCCTCCTCTTCCCTCCTCTCCTCTTCCTTGTAGCATGGAGTGAATTACCATAGAAGAGATACAAAAATTTGCTTATGTGGTGAAGGGAGAAGAGGGACAACAATTGCCTGCATTTCAAGCCCTGCAGGCAGCTCTTAAATTGTCATAGCTTCAGTGTCTTCGGAAGAGAAAGCACTAACTGTATCCAGTGGCTAAGGATCTAACCCCAGATTTTGGCTTCTTCTGTTGAAGGCCTGCTGGGAAGCCCAAATTAACAGCCGAACGAAGGAGTGAAAGAGCAAGAGCAATGGCACAAAGCCTTTTTTTTTTTTTTTTTTTTTTTTTTGGGCCATTTTTAACTGAAGAGCATTGAATGTTCCCTCATTGTGGAACATCTAATTTTTCATCACAGCTGTTGCCACTAAATCAAGGTTTTATGCAAAATGGACGTACCTCATTCTGGGTGGGAAGTACTTTAACTACACACACAGGCAAGATTTCGTTAAAGATAAAAGAATGATGGCTAAAAAGAATGACGGGTAATGAAGACTTTGCCTTTTAATTTGTGTTGTTTCTGATACGATGTAGACTGGCAACTGCTTCCACAAAGTTATGAGCATTGTTTTTCATAAATGAATGCATATTTGAAAAACCCTAGAAAGAAGAAACCAGTTGGCTGACAGATGATGCTTTCTGTTGGCTTTGGTCGGCTTTGGATAAAGTTAGAAGAATATTTGTCAAGTGAAAACATTCAGGATAATGACTTCCTTGCTTTGAAGAACAAAAACTGAGGTTTCCATGGGAGCATGGACTGTTCCATTTAAGTATCAGCTCTACTAATGCCCTTGGAAATGCGCCCTTCATTCGGTACAAATCTTTGCTTTAATGCATTGATGGTCTTATTTTGGTAGCTCAAGTTAAGATTGAACCTACTTTGGAATTCAGTCATATTTCTTAGGAAAATTTGTATCTAACTACCAAAGAGATTTTCTTATCTTGAAAAAGCCCCCTATTAAAACCTTTACTGCCCAAAATAAGGAATGTAGTATCTAGTCTGGTTGGTACCTCAACTAGTTATGGGTTGGTAAATCTTGCAATTTACAACCTCAACGGTCATATCACCAACATCCACTTCTGATGTTGTGGGCCAGCATAATAAAGTAGGAGGCATTGCTTTCAGAGCAGCCCTTGTGATAATAGTCTGTGTATAGATTTAATATGTTACATTTAGATGCACTTTTTGAAATGTAGAACACTTCATTATGGGAATATGGGAATCCTTAGTTAATTTATCAGAAGATAAATTAGTAGTGTTGAGTTGAACAGAAGATCTAGACTATCTTCAGCTTTATTCTTATAAATCTTAATTAAAATGTACATCCCAACATCCATAATTCTTGGTCTGCAATAACTGTGGATGCCCTAAATCTCTAGAACCGAGGATAATAGAACCTCACTTCTTTTTTTCCAATTGGAAAAGAAAGTGTTTTATGGACAGGGAGCATCAAGACAACCTAGAGAAGAGGTTAAAATGAGTTGAATAAGTCTGTGTGTGGCAGTAGTCATTGCTCAGATTCAGGAGACATCTTGATTATCAAAAGCCTCTATTTCGTATTTGATGCCTTTATGAGGATACTTGCTGCAGTTTATAGAAATGCAAGCTGCTAGCAAATTGCCTTGCAGACATTCGTTGAAAGGGTCTGCAAACATTTGCCTGAAGAGAACTGACTTATTATTAAAGACAGTCAAAGCAAATGCAACACAACAGCCGTCATCTCACACCTTTGCTGAAGACCTTGTGGTATCAGCTTCTGGCAGGTCCCATCAAGAGACAAAGAGTGGCAACCATATGACATAGGAGTTCTCCATAGCCATAGCTTTTCTACTCCTGATTCAGATAATTACTATTCAGTCCTTACCTGTTTCTAGTGATACCTTGAATTGTATAAGAGACCATAGATACCAGTGTCCTGGTTTCTAAAAGATGGATTTGTAAAAGTCTCTGCTCTTTGTCATGTGCCTGAACATCACAGAAACCTTCTGTTACTAATGAGAATAGAGCTTTGACAGTCATAATTGATAATGTCAAGAGTATTGGCTCCATTAGGTTCAGTGGGATATTACTGGTGACTTCCAGGATGGGTAGAGAGGGGAAAAGGAATGTCAGGACTTTTCCCTGCTGCCTTTCTTGGGTGTTAAGCCCGAAAGTAATTAGTATTATTATTTATTCTTCTGACCCTTGTGTGACTCAAGTTTACAGTTTTTTTTAGGGAAATGAATATCACAGCATTTGGTGTGATTCAAAATCAGAATTCTTAGATTTTACTTGAAATTCTGCCTGTGACCCACTGCT
Source organism: Tympanuchus pallidicinctus (assembly GCF_026119805.1). Classification (NCBI taxonomy): domain Eukaryota; kingdom Metazoa; phylum Chordata; class Aves; order Galliformes; family Phasianidae; genus Tympanuchus; species Tympanuchus pallidicinctus. The sequence goes on from NW_026294659.1 coordinate 1,202,620, forward strand.
ACTCAGCTAGCAGTTACCTATGCCTCAGTCTAGGCATCTGCAAAATGGGCATCCAGCCAACGTCAGAGGTGTGGGGGTGTGGCTTACTGAACATCTGTAGAGCAGTATCAGATTGAAGAAATATTTTACACAAGTAGATAAAGTTGTTTTGTCTAGTTCCTGTATGTCATTTGATATCAACAGGATCTCAAGCTTGAGGGGATCTAGGTTTCACTGTGCTTCTGTTTACTAAGGCTACTCCAAACTCTGCATAATACCACAAAAAATGGGATTTAAGAGGACTTTAAGTCCTCTGCTTAATTCTGCTAAGACTGAAGAGCCCTGAGCACTCTTGTGTCCCTTTTATGGCTGGGATTGCAGATACTGCTCAGAGACCAGGAGGGCAGTGAGAAATGCAAGTTTTCTGCAGAAGTTTGGAGAACATTGTGTTACCTCCTCAGTGTCTAGGTGACATTCAGTTATCACCTAGATCTGGAAAGGGTTTTCTGCCATTTGAGTATCCCTGCTGTAAACAGCTCTGGTGCAGGAAATGTTAGCTGAGTGTCAGATTAACTAAATTGATATGTCAGCGAGAATATCATGTCAGATAAACATGATGAATCTTCATTTTAGCTGTTATCACACACAGTATTCACACTGATCTGGTTGGTAGGTGCTGATTGCCCATCTGTGATACCTGCTGGATAATTTTTTTATTTTTTTATTTTTTGGAATAAAGCCATTGTATTAGAAGCAAAACCCAAAGATGTGGCTAATGACTGCTAACAGGTGTCTGTAAAATCTAGGAATGGAGCCAGCCTTTACAAAATCCAGTGCCAACCTAATTTGCAGCAAACTGTTACAAGTCTTTCCTTGGACTTGAGCTGGATTATTTAATTTTTGGATTCAAGCATTGTTTTTATGATCGATCACTGCTCAATAATTTTAGCTAGAACTGAGGGAGAAGATCATCACATATTCCACAAATGTATTTCTCATTTTGATATAAAATAGCAATCCTGGGAGTACACTAGAAGGAAGCAATTCCCATGAAACCTTCAAGGATATCATGTGCTTGCAGGTGAAGAGGAGAGTGCCAGAAGGCATTAAGCAACAGCCAGAAATCTCAGGAGCTGACAGAGACTTGAACAAGAGAACTCAAAATGTTTGATCTCATTTGGACAGACTCCAAATCCCAGTGCTTACCTGAACTGATCCTCACGATTTTCCCTCATTCTTAATAGAAAATTAATTGTAAAAACCAGTTTCAAGGAGGAGCCTGTTATGAGAAATCTGGGTGTTTGTAGGCTCAGTTCCAGCCAGGCTAAGTGTAGCTGGGGCCCCAAAGCCTGGAGCCTCCAGTCAGCTAGATCCAAGCCATAGAAAATACTAACGGAATGAAAACATGGAATGCAAATTCAGAGACTACCCAGTAGTGAGATGGGAAGGAAGCACATAATTGAAAGCTGTTGAAGGCCTCTTCTCTCCAGCTTTGATAGAGGAAATAGCCCAAGGTAACACCAGAGGAGATTCAGGTTGGATATTAGGAAACATTTACCTTCTGGAAGAGTGGTTATGCTCTGGAACAGGCTGCTCAGGGAGGTGGTGCAGTCACCGTCCCAGAGGATGCTTAAGAAATGTGTAGGTGTGGCAGTGAAGGAGATGATTAGTGGATAATATTGGAGGTGAACAGTTGTACTAGATGTTCTTAGAGATCTTTTCCAATTTTGATGATTCTATGATTCTATGAAGTCCAGTCAGAGAGGGAGAGCATTTTCACTCCTGCACAAACTCAGTGAAAAAAAAAAGAAGTTTGTTTTGCAGAAACTGCGGACATTTGGCTTTCTTTAGGCCTTAGAACAATTGACAGAGCAAATGTCGTGTGTGCAGTTGGTATCTGACCAGGAATGACAAGCTTTCTCTTTCAAATTATAGCCATGAGGGTGATTGCATGCTATAATAAGGCTTGCAAACATGCTGGGTCAGACTTTGTGGCTTCCCAAATGCAGAAATAAAGATACAAACATGAAAGGCAATGTTCTCCATTGGAATTTTTTTTCCAGAAACAAAGATGTGGTTCTTTGCCAATATCCTAAAACCAATCTCATAGATGCACAACGTTTTTAGAACAGGCTGCCTAGGGAAGTGATGGAGTCACCATCCCTGGAGGTGTTCAAGAAACATGTAGATATGGCACTGAGAGACATGGGTTAATGGGCATATTGGCGGTAGATGGACAGTTGGACTAGATGATCTTAGAGGTCTTTTCCAGCCTTAATGGTTCTATGATTCTGTGACTCAGTTCTGGGCAGCATTATCTTAAATCCCATTTGAGATGTTTTGCTGATTGTTTCTTTTTCTGCGTTGCCCCAGAAAATTAACTTGTATTTGGGTCCTCAAAGATGCTTTTGTAAAGCTGCTGATTGAGGAGCTGAGGAAGATGGGTCACATGATACACTTAGCCCTTCACTAATTGATACCAAACAGTGTGCACTTGCATTGTACTGGCTGTGAGTTTGGCTCTGGCTGGCTAAGCACCAATGACAGCACCTACTGTAATAAACAGATATTAGTAGAGAAAGCGAAACAGCCTGTAAAAATCCCAAATGGGTGATGAAAGTTCTACATCACACAGACCTCTTCCTGTAATTATGTAGTGGCACAGGCCGGCACTCAGCCTACCATCCTCTAGTGAGTGAATAAAACACTCTGAAGGCCTTGGCTGTACCATGGCACACTTCTGAGTACAGCTGAAAGTTCTTGACTGTGCTCAATAAGCCTAACCAAAACTTTGTGGCTGATGGCAGCAACCATCACATGAAAACACGTGGTATGACATGCTTTACATTTGTATTTCTTCTATACGTGATTTGCTGGGTTTTTTGTTTTTTGTTTTTTTTTCATATATGTAAATTTTTACGAGACTGCTTTTGATTCATTTTGTTTTGTAACATCCACATATCAGCGTGTGACTGATAAGGAGATCTCCTTGGGCAGCTGTGCTGTTCCATAGGTCATGCAGTCCCCAAAAGAGAGCTTCTGCTGAAGGCACTGTAAAGGGGGGCCATCTGAAATGCTTCTTATGATGAGTACTGACAAAGAGAGTTGGCTGGAGGATATTTCCAGCCCCACACTTGTTACTGTGACTAGTCAAAATGATGGTTTTTCTGCAATGTTTTAGCCTGAGATTTCTTTTTGTCTTTAAAAAATGTATTTGACCTCTGTAAAATTCCTATTATGAATTCAGAAGATACTTACCCTCAAACATGGTTTTACATTGTGTTCTCCTGAACCATAGCAAAACTGTTCTGTTTTCCCATCCTCAAAAAAGCTGACCCTGAGAAAATAGATTACCATTCTTTTCTGTCTGTGATCTAATTAATCTGCATTTTTCCCTCAATCCCCCATCGTTCCTGTACTTTTGCAATACCATTTCCTGCTACGGTTCCTGTAGCTTTGGTTATAGGGAAGGTCAGTGTGTCCATCCCTGCCAGCATCCTCCCAGGCAGTGTGGTGAGAGACTTCACCCTACTCCAGACAAGGATGTAGCCCACTTGCTGTTGCCTACAGTACTTGATTCTACAATTCTGTGATTCTATCCTGTGTGAGCTGTACAGTTCAGATGTTATGATATAGTTTGAAGGAGTGGTTGTCACGAAATCACCAAATGGTTGAAGTTGGAAGAGACCTCTCAAGGTTATCTGCTCCAATTCTCTTGTTCAAGGAGAACCATCTACAACAGACTGACTAGGACCATGTCCAGATGGCTTTTGAATCTTTCCAAGGATGGAGACCGCACACACTCTCTTTCCATTAAGTCATATTTAAGGGTTATTATTTAAGAGGAAGATTCAGTATGAGGAAAGGAAGGAAGGGCCTCCTTTCAGCCTTTCATTCACACACTGGCTGCTTTGCCCCCTGCACCAGCAAAGATTGCTGCCCAACAGTAGACTAGTAGGCAGTCAGCAGGAAGTCACTAGAGAGAGTCAGAAACTTGTTACAGAGGCTGTGGCTAAGCTAGCAATTAGCACGCTGCCTCAGGAGAGGAGCAGATGGTGCTGAGGACCGATGTTCACACTATGTACATTGTGGGGTTTTACTGCAGACTAATGCTAATCTGGTAACAGGTAGCTGAATGTCCACTAGGGGCTAGAGAGCACTGAGTGAACTGTTAGACGTCTTCTAATTTTATTGCAAGGTAAAAAAAAATAATAATAATCCAGTTCAAAATCTCCAGGATCTAAACTGAAATCTGACAAGTGAGAATGATTTGTATGTTTGCTTCTAATGCTTAAGCTTGATGTGAGCTAAAACAGTACCATACAGGCCCACCACAGACATAGGACAACATCTCTTTTGAAAGTGTTAATGGTGGGATACAAGCATAGAGAGAGTAGCCACAGACATTGCCTAAGTTTTGTCTTCTGCAGATGATCATCTTTGTGGTGTGGTTTTTTTTTTTTTTTTTTTTTTGTTTTGTTTTGTTTTGTTTTTTAATTATTTTTATTGTTGTTGTTGTTCCTAAGAGGTTCTGATCATCAGAAAGAGCAGAGGTCAAAATGCTGGTTGCTTGGGAGCAATGTTCCTTGGAGTCTGACTGTAGTAAATTATAACTTTGACACCAGTGTAGAGCAAGGAATTCTCAAATAGGCTATAAAAATAGACTCAGTGAGTTAGTAAAACAACCATGAATTGAGGCCATGCTGTTGGTAGCATGCACCCTCAGATTCACCATTGTGGTGCACAGGACTTCAAGAATTGCGCTGTTAGGTAACTGCCACACACTGTGCATTGTATAGAACTGAAGTGGAAAGAAAAGGAGAGAGGCACACCCTATGTGACTTTCATCTCTTAAAAACTGTATTTTTTTAGAACTCTTGGGAATAAAAGGTCAGAAGGCTGAGATTTGGATCTCATCATTGCAGGGTTGCAGGCTTATTTTTTTTAAGAACATGTAAATAGTTTCATATGTGTATACTGTACAGTATGTATCCTTTCTATAACGTGTATGCTGCATATGTTCTTAGGGAGACAGATAGATACCAATATACTATAGAAAGGATTGGTAAAGTGGTTAATAGAAGTCAAACTGCCTCAGCTTCCCTTTGCTGACAAAGCATTTCTCAAATTTCCTCTTCTGTCTAGCTTAGATCCTTCAGTCTTCGACTCCATGATATGCAGTCAAGTAGTAGACTACATGTTATTGCTCCTTGTGACTGCTGTAAACAAGTTAGGGAAGGATCTGTCCAAATAGAATGGAACCTGGATATCCAGTCCTTCCAATGCTGAATCAATGCTTATCTTCTGGCTGAAAAAAATTGGGGGTTTAGCTTTAGCCATGAAGATAGACCCTTAATTGCTGTTTTGTGGAAGCTGATCTTCATTGCAGAGCTGAGAATGAGACAAGGGCAATATTTTTGCTTTTGAGAATTCCCATAGACTGCCCACAGACCAGGGAAAGCTCAGCTGCCTTTGTTGCCCTGCTCTTCGTTCAGGCACTTGCTTACAGGTTATCTACTTCTTCAGCTCTTCCCAAGAGAGCTGATATACCATTCCTAATAATAATCTGGCACCTTTGGTGTAGATGATTCCTCACATGAGAGAAACAGAATCTGCAAAAGCAAGAGCCCAGGAGAATAGATGCAAGGAAGAATGAACGATGAGACTTGGACACAGATTGTTAGCACTGAAGTTTGTATTGATTTAATGTCTTTAATTTTTAATTTGTCAGCGATTGCACTAACATGTGAGCTAAGAGAGGAGGAAGAAGGCAGACTGAGAAAGCAAGAGAAGCAGGAAGGACGCGGCAGCAAAGGGAAAGCTGTGTTTGTTGGTCTGTGAGAGCCTTCCTCTTGCTGCCATAGGGCAAGGATGTCAGCCACAGCATTTAGGGGAGTGCAGGAACAATGACAAAGGTTGACACAGTTTGAAGAGTCAGGCTTTTTATGTTTGTTTCTGGTTACTTTTTGTTGTTGTTGGCTTTTTTTGCAAGCTGTTTTACACTATTACAAGACACATTGGGAATATGCTTACTCAAGAGTTGACACTTCAGTATTTTAACTTGCAGGAAAAGAGCAGTTTCTTGACTATTGAATCCTATGGTACAGCAAATTGGCTCAAAATTAATTAATTAAATATGTATTTCACCATTTACATGGCAAGCTACCATTTAAAAATTGTTATTGAAGCTATCTGTCTTTAATCTTTAAGACTTCTGAGGCTTAGTGGCTGTCTTGTGATGCTGAGTGGTCTTTTCTTGGTGCTGAGTCCCTCACAGAGCATGGCACATCTTGCTGACTTCATGAATGACTAATGCCAGGGCAGGCCTCTTCTGTGGGGAGGTATGACTATTGCCCAGGGTAGCAGAATTGAAGAGATAACCTACTTAGCCGTGAGGATATATTATTCTATATAGCACTTGTATCACAGAATAAAATAAAATTTAATTCAAGAACATTTCTGCCTACTTTTAGATACTTTGCAGCACTAATGGATGCTGATTACTAACTGTGGCTTTGTTAGTGGAATCACAGAATCATAGAATGGTTTGAGTTGGAAGGGACCCTTAAAGATCATCTAGTCCAACTCCTATGTAGTGAACATCTACAGCTCAATCAGCATGATCAAAGCCCCATCCAGCCTCACCTTGAATGTCTCCAGGGACAGAGGAAAACAGGACAAATTTCACCATTGCTTTTAATAAGCAATAGGCAAATCAAGAGAAATGAAAGTGCAGCTGAGCTGAAGTGCTGTGATCAACTTAGATTGTTTTTGTATCCCTGCTCCAGTCCAGTAGTGTGTTGCCAGAACTGGTATATTATTTCAAAACTCACCAGAGTTGCTGTTTTAGGAAGAAATGCCTTTCTCAGGACTTTGAGATACCCTTAACTAAAGCAAAATCATTGCTGAATTACAGGGCTGATTCTCATGCTTGCAGCACTGTATCTCATAGTAGCATCACTAAGTGACATATATGGAACCAGAGGGGGATTCAGCCCTGTGTTGCTTTAAAGTAATTTTGCAGTTTGCTTGTCAATCTGATGGTACAGCAGTCTGCGTGTAGGGCACTCAGTTTTCTCCAGTACTTTCACAGAGCTGCACTAATTATAATAGGATCCTCTTGGGTGTGTATTAGCATTAATTAAGGGATTGCAACTTTTACCTGAATAATCTGTCTTCAGCAGACCTTGAGCAGAATGATCAGGTACGTAGAAGGTAAGAAGCAAAGGAAAAATCAGGAGATGTGGACTTTTTTTTTAATGGAGAGGGTTGCTGACCTTGTTGTTTTTTTGCTACTGTCAAATTAATAGATGACGGAAGGTGAATTACATCAACTTCATTTTTAGTATCAGATTCATATCTTTGCTTTAAAAGCTGTCAATCCTAGAAATAGTCAATTAGCCCTGCTGAAAAAGTGCACTTCTGAACAGATGTTGTTGGCAGTAATGCTCATCAGTTAAACCTGATTATTTCATCCCTGCTGATGGGTGGCAGCAGGGAGGAGGAGAAGGATGTTGAAGGGTGAAGGAGATTTTGGCATAAGGAGGACATCAAGATATGCCAAGATCTCCTGAGTCTGTCTCCTTTCACTGTGCTTCTTCTAGTATTATACCTAACAGTAAAGAACTGGGATCATTTAGTGTACCTGGCACCTAATGGTTTCACGGAGCTGGAAAATCCTGCCTGTAACTCCGTGAGAAAAGGCTGCTGCCTTCTACTGTGTCGCTTGTGAGTATCTAGGTCATCGCATCCATGCAGCAAACCTTAGTGGGATTGTTTCTAGGCATGGAGTGTGGAGTACAGCATGATTAGTGTACTCTTGGAGATCTCGGTATGTGCTTGGTACATCTGTTTAACTTGCCCAGTGGAGTCTGGGCTCAGATTCTGCCTTGGGGAAATTCTTTGACAACCTTGCCAGCTGGATGCATCGCATTTATCTTACCTTCAACCTCGGAAAAATAAAAGCTTCTTGCTTGGCCAATAGTACTGTGGTTATGAACAGGGCCTCTTCTCCTTCGTGTCATCCTTGAAGAGTATCAACCATGTCTTGAGTTCTGACCTTTCCATTTGTGTAGCAAGCTGTGTACTATATGCAATAAAAAGTGAGCTGTTTTTTGTTTCACTGGGGGTGTCTGTGTATGCTTACCCTGGTTTAACCAATGCTGACCTTGCAAAAACAGCCTCTGAAACATTGTTTATACTTTAACCATTGTATATCCTTTAGGTAGCTCTTCAGCAATGCTGCCCATGTTTTGCAACAGGGATGCAATAGCTTGTTGGGTGGTTGGTGTAAGCTGTAAGACCAGGCTGACTTTGAGATCCAACTTCAGCTTTCACCACTGATAATGTAAACCCTTTTAAAATTCAGATCTTTGAATTTCACTAGTGATTCTGACTGAATTTAAAGCTGGTGAAGAGCGTTTTAGGACATAGCGTTCAGTTCAGTGTGGACAAGATCAAATAAAAATCACAAGGTAGAATCATAAATGCTTTTCATAGTGCTCTTAATTTGTGTCAGAGGAGGTTTATATTGGATACTAGGATAAATTTATTAATAGAAAGAGATGTCAAGCATTGGAACAGGCTGTCCAGTGCAGTGGTGTAGTCCTCATCCGTAGAGATATTTAAGAGATGTGAAGAGATGGCAGGAAGGGACATGATTTAGAGATGGGGTGCAGTAGGTCAGGTTGATGGCTGAACTTGATGATCTTGAAAGTCTTTTCCAACCTGGATAATTCTATGATTCTGTTCTATGAATACTGACTTGCTGGGAACCCACTGGACAACCGTACTTCACTCTGTCCATATTATATCTTAAATTAGTATCAAATTGTGCTTTTACCGAGTGCTGAGAACATGTAAGAACAGCCATTGCTTTTGGCTGTATCACTCCTCCCACACCAAGAAGCACTCCAAATGCCTCTCATTTTCTGCAGGACATTTTTTCAGTTCTACAATTTATTGCTTTACCTTATCTCCCTTTCCTCATCCTATCCTTTCTGATCCTGTCAGTTAATTGGATTTGTTGCCAATAAAGAGTATTGCATTATTTGAATGTGTTCTGCTTACAGATAGTAGCTTCATCAATTAAGAAGCACTTGAGTGCATAAAGCTTGTCCATTTTCTTAACTCTGGTCTGTGGGAATAATTAACATTGCTGGTTCAAGCTGCTCAGCAGACAGGCAAAAATGATTTTTACTTCCTCAAATGTCAAGGCTTGTGGTGAGAAGAGGGCCAATACCAGGTGAAGAGTTGAGATGGAGGGATCTACAGATCTGGTTCTCTCATGGAGCCTGGAGGGCTGGAGGCAGCAGCTCCATTGGCAGATGCTTCCTGCTCCCTTCCTTGGACATATTTTACCTGCTTGCCCATTGCATCCTCTGAAGCAGTGGCACTCTGCTGTGCCAGAGCTGTGGCTCCAGCAAGATCAGCAGTAGGACCCGGGCCATTTCACTGCTGTGAGCAGCGTGTTGCCCTAGGACACTGTGCACTTTACCTCCACTACATATCTATGGAGAGAAAATAATCCCCGTGTTATATCTCAGCTAACTTGTAGCTGAGCTGCTACAGAAAAGAGACTGTAGAGAGCAGTTGTCAAACACAATTGATCTTACAGAAAAGCAAGAAGATTATGATTGGTACTTTAGGATTATTTGAGGCAAATTCTTTAGGTAAGTGGTTATGCCAAAGAGTTGGTTGTTCTGTCAGTGCCCTGTGTCTTGGATATACGCTGAGGACAGAAGGTTAATATTCAGGGCATAGTATAAATCACAAAACAAGACAGTTCGTTATTTTCTTGGTTTTGGAGAGATTTTTGTCTCTGGTAAAAAGAAAAGAGGAATGTCTGTGTGAGGGGGTGTATTACATGTGCTGGATGGCATGCATTCAGCGTTGTAATGATGGTTAACAATTCCTTGGCCTTAGAAAACAGCCTGAGGGATGCCATGTTCAACTTCTTACCGAACTGCAGCTTCCACATGAATGGAGTGTCTGTGTCTTGACTGCGTTATTGATTTTCTCTGGATTACTTCAGTGAGGCAAGTGAGCAAACTTAGCTGTTTTATTAGATGCTCAGCAGCAGGCAGTTCACAGAATACCACGTTTTGAAGTAGTTTGTTTATCTTAGCAATTTCTAATATGCACTGAAACAAAAGAAGAGATGGCAGTACATGCTAAACCACTCAAATCATGAGCCCTGGGCCGTGGATGAATGTCACAGGCCTTTGGAGTGGCATCTGGGGAGAGTTAGACTTAATCAGTGCTGCCCAGTACTGGCACGCCAACTGATTCAAGAGACACAATGATAAAAATGCTCTCAACTTTTAGCAGCGGAATGTTCATCCTAGCTTGATATCCTGGCAGAATTTCATCAAATTTTTAACCATAGAGCTTTTAGAAGCAGGTGAAAGATGCTCTGCACTTGGAAACCTGTCTTCTTGTCACTGACATTTTAGACTCATCTAACTCACCTAAATCTGGAGAAACTCAAAAGAGGCCCAGGGCAAGGAGGTGAAATTCAAGTGAATCTTCATTTGCAAACGCATCATGTGTCTGTAATGGTATGTTACTGTTGATCTTCTCATGGTGTTTGGGAAATATGCTTACTATGGTGCTTCATGTTCTACTTTGTTTTTCAAAGGGCTGAATACAGTAATGTTTTAGAGCTTTTTTTTTTTTTTTTTTTTCATTTCTCTCTTCTTTAGGCAGTGTGAACAAAAGTGAGAGACAAAAAGGCTCGATCTGCTGTAAACTGTGAACTGCAAACTGAGGGGGATGTGGGGATGGCTGTTGGCAGCGTGTTATAAATGTCATCTCTGGGCTGGAGCTCTTCCAGGAGTGAGGATGCTGTTTGTGCCATGCCGCTGTTAGCCAATACCCATCAGTGTTGTGTGCTAAAAAAAAACACACATGGTATCATAAGTGGGGTTCAGGACACAAGAATTAGTAAGGAGAGCTACAGCATTTAAAAGGCAATCATTTTATCTGGGTCTTGTTCCCATTTACTTCAGTTTTTATGTAAAAAAAAAAGAAAAGAAAAAGAAAAAAAAAGAAAAAAAAAAAGATGCACTTGGCCTACTTAAATGCAGGTACCAAAATGAAGTGCTCGAATATAGGGCCTCACATTAACCATGCATGTTAATGAACATGCAGTCCCTTATTTCTCCATATTATCTATTATCTTATCAGTCTGGTGCCTGGTTGCCATGTAGTTCTTCCCAGAATGATACTGCAGCACTGGTGAGACAACAGACGTTGTGAAAGGCTGAGAAACACAGAAGAGAACTTCCTCATGTTACAAAACCTGCTCTTTACAATGTGTGTATATTTTGCCTTCATCATTGCTGTCAAATCTGTTCATTGAGGAGAAAAAAGAGTATTCATGACAAGCACATTTCTCTTTCCCTCCTCAGGTTGGCCAGGCATTCAGTGGTTTCCTTAAAATTCCCTTCCAACCCAAGCCATTCTATGATTCTATGAAATAATTAGTAGATCAGAAATTAGATGAGCAAGAGAATGGGATCCATAACTATGGGATGAAGCTGGCACATCCTCAGAAATTTCCAAGTACTATTTTTTTCCACTTTAAAGTGCTGATTTGTTAAAAAACATGAAGTCTCCCCCAAATGTGTTAATTGCAGTGTAATTTTATTCTATTGAATCACTTCTGAAGAGTTCCAGTAAGAGTTTCGGGTTCACTCAGATATAAATATCCCAATTGTCCTCCTATTGGAATTTTAAGGCAACTTGTTTTCTTACAAAAAAGGAGCCTGTTCTCCTTCAACCTGGAAACAGCAGAGTCATAGACAAAATCATATTGATCTTGGGGGAGATCAACGATGAAATGCTTGCATGAGGAATTGATGTCAAAGAGCACCGAGCACATCGCATCATTCAGTCACAGAAGTTTGAGATTCCTGCTGGGATCAAGGGAAGGAAAACTTGACACCTACTGAAAGAGATTTCAGTCATTTTGAACTGCATGTAGCCTACGCCCTGTAAGCATCAGGGTAGAGGTGAGGGATGCAGTTACATCCACTGCATCATCCCCTCTGAGACCTCTTAACACCAACCTGACATTTCCCACTGGATTGCCACTGGAACCAAAGCCTCCCCCCCTTTTTCTTTTCTCCACTCTCCAATCAGATTCTACACCGGTGATGGCAAATTTTTAAATAAATAAATAAATGAAGCAGCCCAACTTTTTCAGGCTGTTCCCTCCCCGTCTGTGTGCAGAGGACTGCAGATCTGTGTGCGATATAATGAAGGCCTGGGGGAGAATATTAGCACTTCTGAAAAGAGCTCAGGGAATTCTGGTTTTTGCTCTGACAACTGAAGGCAGAGGAGAGTTTTCCCTTTCATGTTTGTTTTCAGTACATAAAGTGATTGAAAGCAGTTTCCCAAAGAGGAGGGTGGGGGGGAGAGTGATGAAAATTTTTAGCGTTTCTAATCTGCTGCATTAATTTTGCTGCAGCTGCACTCTCGCGTGTGTTGGTTAATGCTACTGGGGGGAAGCAAGGAGTCAAAGACAGGGACACATGTCTTTTGGGCTCAAGTCCCTGCAGTGCAAGTGAAACCACTGTCATAAGGATGGAAGAGGGAGAAAAGAGTGCATATTCATCAGCACAGATAGAAAGGGTAACAGAAGATTAGCTGTAGCTCCTATGGCACATCAAAACTCCCTACAGCACAATTCTTTTTCTATAATGGCTGCAAACCAACTTAATCTTGCATTTGTGTCACACACTCTTGGATGGAATAGAATCATAGAATGGCTTGGGTCGGAAGGGACCTCAAAGATCATCTAGCTCCAATCCTCCCCTGTGGGCAAGGTTTACAGTCACTAAATCAGGCACACAATCTGGCTGCCCAGGGCCCCATCCAACCTGGCCTAGAGCAGCTCCAGGAATGGAGCATCCACAGCTTCTCCGGGCAAATCATTAAAGAGGAAGGCAAGGCAGGTTTCTGCAGCTTCACTCTTCAGCTGGTAGTGGGAAGGCAACAAAAACAAAAGTGGGCTCTGCAGAGCCTGCCCAGATGCTGTTCCCATCTATAATAGCGTGCTATCTTTCACCCCTTAAGATGGCCAGCAATGCTCGCAGTATTTATTGTATAAAATGATGTTTTTTATTATTGATGTTTTTAGGATGAAGTTAACTTGAGCTGTAGGCATTCACTGCAAGAAAATGAGACCCTGGTCTGGGCACTGGCTAACTCCAGACTTCATCAAATCCTAATCCAAACAATTTTATTGGGCCAGGTTATGAAATGATTTCACAGAATCACAGAATGGCCAGAGTTGGAAGGGACCTCAAGGATCCACAACCTCTCTGGGCAGCCTGTTCCAGCATCTCACCACTCTCTCTATAAAGAACTTCCCCCCTGACATCCAACCTAAATCTTCCCTCCTTCAACTTAAAACCATTTCCCCTTGTCCTGCTGCTATCTACCCTTTCAAAGAGTTGATTCCCCTCCCCTCTGTAGGCTCCCTTTAGGTACTGAAAGGCTGCAATGAGGTCACCCCGCTGCCTTCTTTTCTCCAGGCTGAACAAGCCCAGCTCCCTCAGCCTGTATTCATAGGAGAGGTTCTCCAGCCCCCTGATCAAGTCCCTCAAGAGACCAAGCTGGATTAAGCTAGGACCTAACTCAAAAGTAATTCTGGGTAATTATGAACCTTGCATTGAGTCTTAGCTGGATGTGCATGGGGCTGTCTGCCCAGTCCAGCTGCAGAGAGGAGCTCAGTTTCCAAGGCTGCCCATCTGACACCATCCTCAACATAAACTAAGACAAGGTTGCCAAGAGACCAGAGCCATGTACCTCCTGCTCATTTTGAGCTCTGAATTGATCCACTCACTTTCCTTGATGCTGCATGGTTGCAGACTCAGAGCTGCTGTTGGAAATCCATTCTGCAAGCCTGGAACAGAAAGTTCTGCCCTGCATACTGCCTCCTGCTTTATCAAGCTCTCAACGCAGAGCACCTGGGACTGTGTGCGATAACATACACGGTGTATGTGCCTCTGTCTGCCTTGAAAACTTGGTGCACAGTGCAGTGGAAATGTATGGTGGTAGCTGTGTTTGGTAGAAGAAGGGAACAAAGTCACAGTTAGCTCACTTTTCAAATCAGGTTACTTGCTGAATATTAATTCAGAAGCAAAAATGTAGCATACTGAAATGCCTCACTGCCTCTACTTCGTTCTTAATGAAAAAGGAGGAAAGACCAGGAGTGTTGACATATATATGGCACAGAGAGGACTAACAGCAGCCAGTTAATAATCTTTGTCTCCCTTGCTGCTGGCACAGGTTTAGAACAAATGCTCAAAAATTGTCCCAGGCACGTGTGCTCACAGATGTCTATGTATGCAGGCATGGTTTAGCATGAAGAATCACATAAATTAGCAGGATTATAATTACTCCTTTTAATCCTTTGGCTTTGAACAAACAGGCTTTAATCAGCATACGGGAAGCCCGTTTAAAACTTGAAACGTAATACAGGGTCAGAAGGTATGGGTCACCGCCCTCAACTGTGGACCAAACAACCAGGTGTGAGCAAGGACTGTAGCAACAAGGGCACCTCAGCCCTGGGGAGATGAGGACTTGGACTGGAGAAGCCTTGGGGCTTTGGGGACACATCAATGCCATGCCCCTATGGAGAGGAAGAGCAGGAAGAGGGCAGGAAGCTAATAAGAGCGGGTCCCTTCTCCAGGGATAATTGCAGAGGGGTTAGAGGTAATTAGTTTATACGGGAGCAGAGGTTAATAGGGTTCTTGTTTGGGTTTTTCTCTTCTTTTGATGGAGCGTGTCAGTTGTTTAAAGCTAACAAGCTGATGAGATAAAAAGCAAATCAAGTATGTGATCCAGGTGTTGCCAAAAGTTGAGACAAAAGTGTTAAAAGGAGAAATTTTCAGAGTTAGGTACAAAAAAAAAAAAGAAAGTTTTATGTATAAATGTCAACCAAGCCAAAGTGAACCAACTCATGCCTTGCATTATTTGTACTATTTGTTAAAAAACAAAACAAAACAAAACAAAACATTGCAAAAATGAACAGTGTAGTTATTAAGAACAGCCACTCTGCTGCCCTAATGCATACTTCCTACTGACTTATCCTGAAATGCTGCCATAAGGCTTTCTGCCATTCCTCTTCGATAAGCAGGAAGAGGCTGAGAATGAACTGGCTTATTTCATGACCATACAGTCACTTATTCTGTCCAGGCAGAGTAATCCACTCCCTGATGTCCCCAGACTCCTTCACATACCTTGCAGCTGTGTTTCTGCTTGAGCAAGAACTTTCCAAGACATTGGGCAAGTACTCAAAGCCCTCGTCATCTGAATGGCACCATGGGGTTGTGAAAAGAAGCCAACATTTCCTAACCATTACAATGCTGCACTCATATAAAAAATCAGTAGGAAAAGTTAAAACATCCATGAGAATCTATTCCAGCAGGTCTGTCTTGCTGAATTGTGCAAGTATCCCCAGATCCCAGTGCCACCAACTTTTCAGAGAATATTCTTACAACATCTGTTCTTCCTATTTACCCTTCTATCTCTATTTTTATGTTTATTGACTCCTGTTTTCTGCTCCTTCAGTCAACACCTGTTTAAACTGGAAATAGGTGTGAAGATGACCAACTTTCAAGACTTTCTCCTCACAGACTTACTTATAAGGTCTCTGTGTAGGATCACCAGTTTACCTTTCAGTGCTAATGTTATCACGTGAGTATAGAAGGGAAATGTCCTTGTTAGAAAATGTTTAATAGAAAAAGAGATTCCAAACTGCATGGCTTGATTTATAGATGTAACCAGCATCCTTCCTAAGGATGCTGCAGTTCCAAGAACAGAAATTATCCTAATGAAATGTATTTCATAGCCCTGCCACTAGTGGAAGAACTGCACCCCAAGTGTTGAAGGGAAACACACCCAGTTGGCCAGGCAAAATGTCATGAAGGTGTTCTTTTCTTTGTATTGTCAGGTTCTGAGTTATTCAAGGATGCCCTGCTGGAGCTTGAAAAATGAAGGGGAGAGTGGCAACACAAAGGAACCAAAGTTACTGAAAGATATTTATAGCCATACAAAAGCACTGAGAACTGATAACAACACTGTAGGGAAACTTGCTAGAAAAATAATTCTTTCCTAAGCTACTCATACTGTTGGGTGTTTCTAGTTCCAGAATATTTTGTAGACAAGCTATTTGGATGATTTACAGGATTCATTAAGTTGGAGTTCAGCATGATCTGCTGCCACTTCTGCTTCTGCCTGGAATATAATTTCAAAATATCTCAGCCCCCTACAAAGAGCAAATGGAAGAGCATTAGTATATAGAAGGTTATTAGCAGATCTGTGTGGTTGCTTCTGCTGTAGTCACTCTGTAACTTTCTTTTACCCCATGTTCATGGGGGAACAGTCTGGCAGGTATACTCCAGAACAGAAGTAGCTGTGAGTTCAAATATCTAGACATGGGATATCCCTTGAAAATGTAGGAGGAGTGTGTTTGTCATGAAGGATAGAGGAGAATAGGTGGAGATACAATGGATAATTTGTTGCCGCCAACCTCTTACTTTTTGTGAATTATAAAGAAATTTCTGATTGCAAAAGAGCAGCAACCTAGAAAAGGAAGGAGCCAAATGTGTTAAAAAAAAAAAAAAAAAAAAAAAAAAAAGCATTGCACTGCCCTGGCAAAAAAAAAAAAAAAGAAAAAAGGGGTATTTAGTACATGTTTATGGAGCTTGTCTTGGATGCTCTAAAAATAACCTTGCTGGAGCAAGTCTTTAAGTCCCTGCAGGAAACCCTACACATTCCTCACATAGAACAGCAGCTTAATCCCAGTTTTCACAACAAGAAGAATTATTATTTTCAGCACTTTTAAAAATGGACTTCAGCTGCCTAATGCCTAGTCATCATATTCAGATGTGGAAGGTGTGTCTCTTCTTGGGAGCATGGCACAAGTTGCCAAATGCTGGATGAGCAGAACACCTGACAATAATGTGGTGGTTCAGATGTGTTAAGGAGTGTTATGATAAAGACTCCAGGCCAGGCTTACAGGAAAAGGATAAGACCAAAATAGAAGGCCTAAGGAACACCCTGACAATGACGGAGCATAAGAGAGAGGAATGGGAGCAATGTTGAGCAGGACCTTCTTGTGGCTGACACTCCAGGATGTAAACTTCTACAGGACAAGAGAAGTGGAAGTTCAGGGGACATCTTACCAATGTCTATAAATGCCTGAAGGGGAGATGATAGAGCAAGGCTCTTTTCAGCAATGCGCTGTGCCAGGACAAGAGGCAGTGGCACAAACTGAGCACAGGAGGTTCCCTCTGAACACCAGGCAGCACTTCTGTACTGTGCAGGTGACATAGCACTGGCACAGGCTGCCCAGAGGCTGTGCAGTCTCCTCCTTGGAGATCTCCAAGAGCCACCTGGCCATGGGCCTGGCATCTTCTCTGGCTGTACTGCTGGGGCAGGGGCTGCGCCTGATGGACACAAAGGTGCCTGCCAGCATCAGACATCCTATGAATCTTCAAAGGCAAATGTTGCACAGCCAGTTGAAAAGTTATAAGGAACACTGGTTAGGCCTAAGAGAAGCACAGTTAAAACCTAGTCCCAGTGAAATCAAAAGTCAACTTCATGAACTTAAATTATGCACAGTACTGTCATCTGGACTGTGACTGACAACATTCTCTTGTCGTTTGTAGATAGGTCTTGGAGCCTGCAGATTTTGTAGGCATTCTTCTTTTAAACTCTATAAATGTCCCATCTTTTCCTTCCATTTGCCACATATTGAGCAGAACTGAAGATGCCGAAGTTCTTAGAAGGATGTAAGGAGCACTGTAATGCAGTGGCACAGGCTGCCCAGGGAGGTGGTGGAGTCACCGTCCCTGGAGGTGTTCAAGAACCGTGTGGATGTGGCGTTGAGAGACGTGGGCAGTGGGCATGGTGTGATGGGTTGGAGGTTGGACTAGGTGATTTTAGAGGTCTTTTCCAACCTTAATGATTCTGTGATTCTGTGAAAACTTGGGTCAGAATGGACTTGTGTGGAATGCCTGACAGATACAACACCAGTTCCTCTGCAGAGACCCACCACAAAAATCAGTATTTGACTTTCAGAAGTCAGTAGCCCAGCAGAGAACAGCTTTAGGACATGCTCCTCCCCTGCTCCTCACCTGGAGGCATATTGCTTATTACTACTCTATTTTAACTGTCTCTCACTCAGACTCCGAGTGCAGGCTGATTCTATGGGCACTCTCTGGGCAGTGGGAAACACAGCATTACCAGAGGCTGACTTGCCTGTGTGAGATGTCAAAAAGCCAAATGCAAGCTGTTGAGAGCATGGGGGAAGAAAAGGGACAGCAAGATCTTCCTAATCTGGCTTTAATGAGACAGAAAATACAGTGTGTACTGCAATGACAGTCCAACTCTTATTTAGGTGATCTTATCATATACTTGTGGTTAGTTTTTCCTAAATATAAGTATCTATAAATACTCTTCAGACAGATACCTTACTAACATGTACTTCCTACACACCATTTTACTGATCTGCTCCAAAGAGTGCAGCTGGAAGATTTCTCTTTGTCCAATATGACTTGAAACTGATGGGTTAGTACTCATCTGTCAAACAAAGCTGGGAGAGAGAAGAGATGCTTATCTCTTACAGACAAAACACCTGGCTGTCTGGGTTTGGGAATGCTAATTTTGCAAGCGAAAGAAAGAAAGAAAGAAAGAAAGAAAGAAAGAAAGAAAGAAAGAAAGAAAGAAAGAAAGAAAGAAAGAAAGAAAGAAAGAAAGAAAGAAAGAAAGAAAGAAAGAAAGAAAGAAAGAAAGAAAGAAAGAAAGGAAGAAAGAAACTGAAATAAAATATTTATAGTACATTTCCATCAGCCTGTATTTCAATTACGTGCAATACAACCTAAAATCCATAAAAGAAGTGATGACAAATTACCTTCTTTTTCAATGCTTCTAAACATGTTTACTTAGTATTCACCTGTGGGCTTCCCTCCCTCTGCCCCCCTCCCCCAACGTTTTTAGAGCATTTGTAGTCACATCATTTAAACTAGTCTGGGTACCTAAAATCCCCTTTAATAATTTAAGTTGTCAAAGCTAAGAGCATTTTGTGAAATTCTAGAGGGGCTTTGAATTGAATAACAATGAAAATATTTAGGTTTATTTGGACTGTTGTTGCAAACATGTCTTGCATGTGACTCAGCAAATGTAAGCTTTGTTTCTCTTCCCTTCTGTTTTTCATGCCATCCTTTTCTTGGGCTTCCAAAGAAGATGAATTTTGATATGAAGTATCTGAAGTACTGTGCCTTGTAAAATTAGGAATTACTGAACTACAGTTATATGTGGATAAACAGAGCTTATGAGGGAAGCAGATCTTATGGGGAACAAATCCACCAGCTTTTAGAAATGGGACGTTGTCGTAGACCAGTTCTTTCATATTTTACCCGGTCTTCACTTAGCACGCAGAGCTGAATTCATAAGAGGAGTGATTTTTGTAGCGCTCAGTTTCATACTAGCTGATCCCTCCTTAACATCTTTGCTGGGTGCACAGAACCCAGCTGCGCTCTCCTGCCAGCTCCCTGCTCGATGCTGCAAGGCACCAGATGCCTCTTGGCACTGTGTGATGGACGAGCCCTGGCTGTAACCTGGAACTGGGACCGTGCTCTTCAAACACGACTGTTTCCTCGCATCTTCCCAAAGCAGCGCATAAACAATTACTGCCTGTGTTTTGGAGCTCAATATCAGATGTTCGTGGGTTTCAGAGCAGGCTGGAGGAGGAGGGCAGGAGGAGCATGCCAGGGTGCTCTAACAAGAGTCATTGTCAAACCCTCCGGCTTTGAAAAGGAACATTAAGGTATCATTTACTCTCTGCCCTGGCTTCCTATAGAGCGCGCTAATGAAAGACCTCTTTGTGTGTGCAGTCGCTAACTACAAGGACCAGTCAAAGCCTTTGTGGACACAACCATAAAAAAGAGCCTCTAGGCCAGAACTGATCCTACAATTAGCTCCTGTCTGTGTGAGTGGAAGCACCTGCTCCAGCAGCAGTGCCTTTCAAAAACATACTTTTAAGTTTTGCTCTGCTCCAAGGAGCCCATTTTCCCTTGAACTGCCCCGTGTGCAGGCACGTGCACTTGTTATACACCAAGAACAGTGGAAAACACAAGGACAAAATTGGACTCAGGAACAGGCATCGTATCTTTGTGTAAATATTACCCACTCACAGTGGGTGATACTTTGCAGTGGCCCTGCAAGCTTTGAATGTCATAGAATCATAGAATGGCTTGAGTTGGAAGGGACACTGAAAGGCCATCTGGTCCAGTTTCCCTACAATGAACAGGGACACATACAGCCACATCAGGCGCTCAGAGCCCCATCCAGCCTGACCTTCAGTGTCTGCAGAGACAGGGCATCCCCCACCTCTGTGGGCAACCTGTGTCAGTGCCTCATCATCCTTATTGTAAAAAAACTCAGGGAGGGGAAATCCTACAAATCCATGATCATACCTCATGAGTTTTTAAACATCTCCCCAATCTTTTCACCTACCATAGGCCGTTTGTCGCAGCATATCAGGGCTGTGCTCTCAGGCACACGACTCTGCATGGATAAGTCACAGCTTTTCGAAGATACCCTTCCCTTGGGATCCCAAGCACAGATCGTGCTGATGCTCTGCACCTCCAGGCAGCCCTGGTAGCAGTGCTTGTGCTGTGGGATAGGGGGTTGTCAACCCTCCATTATACACATAGCCTAACACACATGGGAAAATGTCTAAACAAACTCTTGTGGTTAGAGATTATACATACATTAAACGTAAGTAAAATACACAAGCCTATTTTATAATGTCCGTGTAATACAGAGAAAGGCGCGTTAAGAGAAATTATATCAAATTTGCAAAAGTTTTAGACTTTTCAGCTTTATATATTTACTTCGATATGTCTGTGTTCAGCTGAATAAGTCAGTATCATGACACACTTTTCTCATGTATCTGATTTTATTCCACTTGTTTCAGCAGTATTCCCTGGATTTTCAAATCTCTGATACTGCTCACCGAATAGCGAGCTGCGTGTTTTAAAAAGTCAACTTGGTAGGAAAATCAGACTTGCTGAAAGATATCTCCTCTGAAAATCAGAATTAATTTTGAATGTGTCATCAGCTTATGAGTTATTTCGCCGTAGACTGCCAGGAGAATTTAATTTTCCAGTTTCAAGTGAAATTCCTCTAATCAAATCAGGTCTGGGCTTTATCATCAGATAATGCTATTCATGGAAGAGATCTACCCATATTCACAAGTCAAATTGCTGCAAATGCAGCAGACAGGCTAAGTTTCAAAGTCTACATGTCTGAGGGCTCATTGCCACCAGGAATGGAATTTATGTCAGAAACCTGTTCAGGTGCATTCAGGCTCCACAGACCAGAGGTTCCCTTTTTTCAGGTTCCTGCTGAACTGGCAGGATGCCTGTGCTGGTCAAGTCCCCAAATCAGGTGTTGCAGTAGTAATGGAGCATTTCTGCTTGTTCCCTCGAAAGAAAATAGCACAGACCAATTTAATAAAAACAGTGTTTCAACACAAGCAAAAGTAGGCAGAATGCCCACTTGCTTGTGCTTCATGGCAGATCTTTTGTTTGCCACAGAGGATGCCTACGCTTGCAAAAAGCTCCACGGAGTTCAAAGCGTGAACCTGAGGGCTGCTGCTGTCAGCTGGGAGGGAGGAAGGACAAACAGCGACCACAGTGGGTGCCTGGCACCAATGGGAACAGGAGCTACATCTGCCACGTGTCTTCTGGCTGTATCCTAGCACACAGACCAGCACAGAGGTTAATACTCCAGAAAGCTCTAAAGGTTAGAAGAAGCCAAGTCATGCAGGAGATGGAATTTTAAACAGTCCCGTGGAGCCTGGGAACATGTATAATCAGCACCACGAAAGAGAAACACATCTGAACACCTTCTAAAACCATATGACAGCACAGATCTCATCATCAGCCACACTATTCTGTATTTTTGTAGTCTTCTGTCTATTTTCCCTTTGCCAGTTTACATTCTTCTAAATTGTAGGGCTGTATTTTCCTGAGGTTGGGCTTTGGTTTCTTTGTGCTGGAGAGTGGGGAAGGGAGATAGGGATACTCTGTGCTGAATTAAAAAGTCCTGAGTTGGTGTGCCTTCTGCCAAAAGTTTACATCCCCTTAAAAGCCCACCTGGTGCAGAAGTGTGAACTCCTTGAGAAATAGCATCATGCAGACAAGTGCTGATGGGATCACCATTTCTGAAAGTGTCTTTGTCTATGAGATAACATGGTGGATGCTCCACCTCTGGAGACACTCAAGGTTAGGCTGGACAAGGCTCTGAACACCCTGATGGAGCTGTAGGTGTTCTGGTACACTGAGGGGGAGTTGGACTAGATCTTCTTTAAGGGTCCCTTCGAACTCAAACCATTTCATGATTCTATGATAACTGCATCAGTTGGCATTCTAGAGTGGTGAGCAGCCATGCTGAGCACAAGACAGGCAGACCAAAATACTCACAGGTCAAGAGCAGGCTGTTTTGTTTCCCATCCTCTCTGCAGTGGGTTGTCCAACCACACCTCATTGTTTCAGCTCATTCTCAACCACAACTCATTGATCTGCTGAAGAGAAGCAGCAAACATTTCCAGAAAGGAGCATGTCAACTGCTACTGTTTGGTGAAAAGCATCCCTCTGTTCTAGAGGGAATTACAGCTTCCATCTGCTCCATAATATGAAAAACATGGGCAGGTCCCCATGTTGCAGAGCTGCCGTGTTACCAAGCTGCGTAACCTCCTGCAGATTCATGACTGTTGACATTTGATTTGAGGAAATCAGGCCGCCACTCTGCAATTACTTCATTAGGCCCACAAATAATCATACGAAGGGTGGTCTGAGATGTGAAAAGCCAGGCTGTTGAGACTCTGAAATAGATCCAATTCTTCACATTCTCTTTTGGCTTTGTTTAGATTAAGCACAGCATGTGTTTGAAGTTAAAAACTGTAGAGTTCCAGTGGGGAAATGTTTTTAATGTACATTCAAATAGGATGTATGTTATCCACATGGAAAGAGGTCTCCATGTCCTTCATCTTGTGCATACAGTGCATGGTGGAAACCCAAGCATGTGTCTGCACAGACTTTGGGAGGGAGCAGATTCCAGCCAGTTCATTGGTGGGGTGTCAGGCTTGCTTTGCTGGAGGGGAGTGTTCAGCTTCACGGTGCTCTGCAGCGCATGTTGGGCATTGACACTCCAAGACTGCAAGCTTTGCGTACCTGTGAGACCCAGCCTGATGCTGTGTCAAAGCACTGGAGAAGATAACCAGTGCCTGGAGTGCAGTCTGTCCGATGAGACCAGCCCCTTTTGGCACTGAAAACCACTTTGTTGCACAGCATCTTTGGAGCTGGATGTGACTTCTCAAAGTCTATGATTCTACAGTGATGGAACAAGGGGGAACAGATTTAAGCTAAAACAGGGGAAATTTAGGTTAGATGTTAGGCAGAAATGCTTTACTCAGAGCATAGTTAGGCACTTGGCACAGCTGCCCAGAGAAGCTGTGGTGCCCCATCTCTGGAGGCGCTCAAGGCCAGGTTGTATGAGACCCTGGGCAGCCTGAGCTGGTGGGGGGCAGCCCTGCCCATGGCAGGGGTTGGGGCTGGGTGGGCTTTGAGGTCCCCTCCAACCCCAGCCATTCTCTGATACTGTGATTCCATAAGTCCATGGGTAGTGACACTATCCAGCTCTTGGCCTCCGTGGCTCCCATCTCTGTGAAGGTGCAATCCTGGGAAAAAGACCATGTATGTCTCTGCAAAAGCTGTGTGCAAGTGCCTTCTGTGCATCCACGTCCCTCACTGTAAGGGCTTGTAAATGGGATGTATTTATTTTGCCTCATGTGCCTCTCCTTCCCCACTGGCCATATTTGCTCTGTCTCCTCTGAGCAACCTTCCTTCTTGTCATTGCGTTGACTTGTCTCCACATAGGACTGAGTGCCCACACTGCTTCAAGATTCCAGCCTGGATGTTATTTTGGTTTAGGGGTGATTTTCTGGCCAAGAAAGAAGACACTTGGAGTGAAGAGTTACAAAGAGCTGCTTCAAGCTCCATGTTCCCTCCATTCACATTTCTCCATCACTGTCACTTCCAAGTACCCCCTCCACCTCTGTCAAGTTATTCATGGCATGAGTCAGTTTTTTACTGTCTGGGGCTTTAAAACAAGAGCACTCCACAGCAAATAAAGGAATTTGTAATAATGAGGAAAGCTGCTGTTTGGCCTAATAACTGTACAATTAGTAATACTAAGACACAGATGAGAGCAAACCTCTTGTTTGGCTGTAATCTTTTGGCATATCGTATTTTAATTACAGACTGTTCAACCATCTGGAATATTAATAATCTCTTACTGTCACTCTTCTTGATTATTCTGTCCAAAGGGAGCACAGTCCATCTTTCTGTGTAGGTTTATTATTTTTTTTTTAACAGGTTACATTATTTTGAAATACACTTATTATTAATAAGTATTAAGTACTCCTTATGAGAGATTTTCCTTAAGTCAAACCCTAGTAACCTGAACTAAATGATTTGCTCTTAGTTCCGAAGCAAAAAGAAATGATTTTTTTTAAATTACATTCAACACCCATTCCTTTTTTCTAGCTTTGCTTTCACCTTCTTTGCAGTTAATCGTTTCATTACTCTCAGATAGAGCCAACTGTAAACAGGTAATTTTTAGAAAATATGTCAATGAAGCAATTTCTCTAGCAATCTGAGAAGGAAGAATGATCATAATTTTTGGTTTTGTTAATTAAGCATTTGCTAAGAACTCAGTACCAAGAGGGGGATTGTGTAACTGGAGAGCGATTAGGAAAAGAAATGAAATAGGCTGAAATAAGATGAGACACAGCAAGTGAAATCTTGTCTGTGAAACTAAACTGAGTCTGACTGTGTTTTTTCTATTACTGCTGTCATATGGGTACTAATTCTATCTGAACGTTTAGCTGAAATTCATCACACTGTAGTGCACTCTGGAGAACACTGGTTGCAGAATCTAGAATCAAACTGTATGTATCTATATATCAGATGTGGGTTTACTTTTACAGAACAAAAATCAGGACGTATCTGTGTGAATTTTTTTTCCTGTGCTGACTTGGGGAAATCCCTTTAAATCTCCATGTCTTAATTTCTCTGAAAGATCAGCGAATAATGCCAGCTATTGAGAAGAGCAGAGACATTACCTTTTTTTTTTTTTTTGAGATCTTTTACTTAATTTTTCTCTAGGCAAAAAATAATCCCTTTGTATTCATACTATTGTGTATCTGGTTGGTGCACACACAGATGGCAAGGTCTGCTACTTCAGGCTGGCTCTGCAACTTGCTTTGCTGGCTTACTTCATCTAATATTCCTCCCTTCCCTTCCCTTCCCTTCCCTTCCCTTCCCTTCCCTTCCCTTCCCTTCCCTTCCCTTCCCTTCCCTTCCCTTCCCTTCCCTTCCCTTCCCTTCCCTTCCCTTCCCTTCCCTTCCCTTCCCTTCCCTTCCCTTCCCTTCCCTTCCTTCCCTTCCCTTCCCTTCCCTTCCCTTCCCTTTCCCTTCCCTTCCCTTCCCTTCCCTTCCCTTCCCTTCCCTTCCCTTCCCTTCCCTTCCCTTCCCTTCCCTTCCCTTCCCTTCCCTTCCCTTCCCTTCCCATTTTATTTATTATGAAGACACCTCCTTTCTCAAAGCCCAGTTGTAGAATGTGAAGATGGTACTATTTTAGGAAACACCAGTGAGACCTGTGAACGACAGTGAATAAGGAGGAAGGCAGACCTTGCCAGTTTGGAATAAAGAAAAAGAGCAGAAAATAACAAAGTGAGATTTGACTTGTTAAAATACAAGTCTAAGCTCTAGGGAAAAACATGAAACATAGTTTTGATGTTTTGAAGTGAAGCACAGCTGTGCTGAAGGAGCATGTGGGAAGGTGGGCAGTGCTTCAGTGGATGGATTCAAAGTATGCTTAAAACATACGTTATTACAGAGAGGCTTCAGATCCCTGGAAGAGAGGTGATAATTCCTGTCTCCAGCATACTCAATCTGTAACTGGAATTTTGGGATTGGTCCTGGTCACTAGGTTGCTGGAAAAATTCAGATAATCTGGCTCGAACTCAAGAAAGAGCAGCAATGACAGTGCTGAAAAGATGCTAAGTTGTCTGCTGTGCTTTGCATGAAATAAATCTGATTATTTGGCTGTGCCACCTCCAAGGAGGAGGTAATTGTCTGCAGCTGCAGGATGTGTAATGACCAAGACAAGAGAAGAACTGTTCAGTAGAGCCAGTAATTCAGTAAGTGTCTGAATATCAAGAACAATATCTTAATTCTTCTTGTCCTCTGCACTAAGTTCTGAAAGAAATGGTGAACATAGGATTGCCAGAGAAGTTATGATGAAGCTGAAGGGAACCAGTGTGCAATGAGCCTCTTAAGCCATCTCTTTTTCACTCAACTGAAAATCTTAGAGCTGCTTGAGAATCAGTGGGCAGAACCTCATGTGTGCATATGTGTGTGAGTCACAGCTTGACCCATTTTCTCTGCTATTTATGGAAAAACACCCTCTCACACCTGCCATAGTCTGTGCTATTTGTGGCCACATTTTGGACAGCAGCAGCATCCATTTGTACACAACTACATTTCATGGTGAAATTTGGGAAGTAGTAGGAGCCATTTGCCTGTGAGGAGGAAGTGGTGGTGCTGCAAGAGAGATCTGTCCAGGAGGGCCAGTCCAGGAGGGTGCTCCCCAAGGCATCTTGGGTTTTGCTTCACATGGTG
The DNA here is from genome assembly GCF_026119805.1 of Tympanuchus pallidicinctus. Classification (NCBI taxonomy): domain Eukaryota; kingdom Metazoa; phylum Chordata; class Aves; order Galliformes; family Phasianidae; genus Tympanuchus; species Tympanuchus pallidicinctus. The sequence continues at coordinate 1,229,367 of NW_026294659.1, forward strand.
GAGCTGATCCTGACACAATTGGTCACGCTCAGGGTGAACCAGACTAGAAGACATGGCCCCGAAGGACACCCAGAGAATTTCTGCTGGCAAGCACCCAGTCCACAAGATATAGGGGGGCAAAAAACCCCAAATGGCAGCTCCTAGGGGTATGTTGGAACATCTCAGAGGTGTTTTGCTCTGTAGATTGACGCTGATTGACCTGCATCATCTGTTAACATGGAAGATCTCTGAGGGGTCACTTTCCCAAAGGTTGATAACCACTGCCTCACCCAGAAGTGAGGTGGGAGGGGGCACTTCTGTTATGCCTGGCCACTCAGTGATGCTTCTAAGTCATGCTGCAATAGTGCCTGTGCTGAAATAGGTGCATGGTTTTTGAGAGTTCCTGGCATTTCAGGAGTTCTGCAAGGCAACCAGAGCAAGTTATAATGATGGCCAGGCACTGCCGGCTTTGCATTTGACCTAGTGATTTAGAGGGAAAGCTTGACAGTATGCTACAATCAGCCAGGGCACCCAGCCTGCTTCCACTCCTCTTCCTTTGGGCAGCTGGGCCAGATAATGGAATGCCACAATAGGAACACTATAAATACTCCTAAATTTTTTGCTGCTTGTTTGTGTATCTGTCAGGTTATCATAACGCAGACACGGACAGCGCTGTTAGGCAAAGAGCTAATATAACAGAGAGAAGACAAAGTCAGACATACAAATTATTTCAAATAACACAGGAGCAACTCCTGTTGTAGAAAGAACATTGTAGCCTTAGGCTTGCATTTCAGCACGCTTGGCGCATATAACTCATAATAACATATGTGGGATAGCGGCAGTGATTTCTGGGGCCAGGAATAAATTTGGGATTAAAGTGAGATAAGCATTCTAGGCCAAGTCAGTTGAGCAGCCTGCCTGTTTCTTCTTGTAGACAGATACGCCAGCCAGCATCCTGAGACCTTTACAGCACTCAGTCCTTAAGTCTTTGGGAAGGGGCACACATGGGATAGCCCCCACAGTGGCTCCTCGTCTCTTTTTGGAACAGGACTTAGGTTTGGTGGTGTGTTGAGGTTGTTTTTTTTTTTGGTTGGTTTTCTTTTCTTTCTTTCTGGAAGCTGATCTGGCAGCTTCCTTTGGATTATGTTTATAGCACCCTAGCGTGCTATAGCTGATGAAATATAAATGACGGAGTTGATTCTAAGGGTTGTAAAATAGGTCTGGTGTTGGAAGTGCAAAGGCGAGCTTATTTCTGCTTGGTGAAATATTTGTTACTTTTCTAAAGGGGTCACTGTTTCAGTTTTCATCACTTAATGGCACATATTTTGCACATTTGCACAGCTTTTGAGGTAAGTGCTGGAACGTAATACTGAAATAGTTTCCTCAGTTAGTCCTGCTGGTGAGCAGCACTGCCAACCTTGCTCGCTCAGGCAAACATCGGGCCCCACCAAACAGGGAGGGAAGCAAGGATTTACAGTAACAGGGGGACTTAGAATTTCAGAAATTGCTAGTTTCTTGCACTGCTCTGAGTCTAGGTCTCTTGGAGCTTGGGGACTCACGTTTGTTTGGATTTAATGATCTGGATGATCACCTGGGGCTGGCTTTCTTGCCAAGGCTGGATGCAGGTCTCCTGGCTGTGACACGCAAGTGGGATGGCTGCAGAGAGAGCAGGTGATTCTCCCATACATCCCACCAGCATCACAGAGATGCTGGCAAGAACACAGAGCAGTAGCCAATGAGGCAAAATTACGTTTTTTTCAAGGCAAACTGCCATCAGAAGGGGAAAGCTTCTCTTTACATCCAGTTTCAGTAGCTTAGCCTGGACTTTAATTTAAGGGTAGATCATATTTGAAGGATTTACCAGCTTACACCAAACCCAGCATGGGTTAATTCCCCGAGCTGCTGATTAGAAAGCCCAAGTCAATCTTTTCCTGAGACACATGCTATATTTAGTCAGGAAATGATAAATAATGCTATTTGAAGTGCGTTCTGCTTCTTCCCTTTTCCTCCCCCCAACCCCTCTCCTCCAAAATAGACTACAAAGTATAAATAATTTGTATATTTAACCTGAATATTCCTTGTCTACTCAGGTGTACCTGTTTTCTGTCCCTACACAAAAAGTCACTAAGTGGGTTGAAAGTTCTTATTTTATTTATGTGTGGTATAAATAAGTCACACTACATGAGATGATTTGTAGTTAGCTCAAGCGTGCCTCATTCTGTGTCCTCTGCTTTCTTATCCAGCATGCCTCTATCACTTGAACTATTCACCTTAAGAAGTGAATTCACTTTCTGGTATCTGAAGGGAAACATTTGCACTGCTGGTGGAGAAAACACCGGCTGCTGTTGTGTTGTGTTTCTTGCGTTTCTTTTGCGTTACTTGTTGAAATGCATGTGGTTTCTGGTCCAACGTATGTAGATTGCTGTCTTTCTGGCAAAGAAAGGTCATTTACTTAATTAAACACTGGGTAACGATAGCATAAAAGATTTTAAAATAATTCTCATCCATGGATATTTTTAAGCAAAACCAAATGCCTCAGCTAGTAAGATTTTTTTTTTTCTCTGTGAAAGCAAAACACTTTCCCTTTTGTTTACCTACAAAGTGATAGTATTGATTTGGAAATGACATGAAAATCTTTATTCCTTTCAAAAAACATCTTTTGCTGAAGGAAGTTTTCAACAGGCTCCCATAGGCACAAACATCTTGCTCACCATCCTTTGAGAAAGCTGGGTAAAACCTAGGATTTATGATCTATGAAAATCTTTTAGGCTAGGTGTTTTTGATGGAAATCACAGGAGATAGATTGTACGAGTTATTCAGTAAGGTTGGGCTGCAGGATGTCTGCATCAGATCAGCGTAAGGAGGTTGTAAATCAAGTGAAAGCTGGGCTGTGTGTCAGCAACAAGTTAGCTGTTCTCCAAGAGCCTCACTCAAGGACCACAGCTTGAGTGGCACTGGAACTTCTGCTAAGCGCTGCTTGGATGTCAAGCAGAGGTTCATCTCGTGGAAGGAAAAAAAAACAGGCAAAGCTCCACATTTCAATTTCGTTTTTTCGGCAGATTGCCTGGCCAGTTTATTTCCTAATGCTTTTATTCGTTGTGAGGCCAAGACAAAAAAAGTCTGATGTTTATCTACATACCTTCATTATCCAGGTACTTGTTTTGGTGCTGAATTTATATGTCTGTGTGGAATTAAATGTATTTGATGGGAGGAGGTGGCTCAGAGCTAATGGTGTAGAACTGGTTATGTACTTCTAAGGCAGCTTGATTTGAAGAAAAAAGACCAGTGGTCATTTTGTGAGACGTATCATCAATATCTTTAATCATCACCATCTTCAGTGGTCACTACTGGTTTGGACATCTGCATTTACAGCACAGCACTTCTACTGAAGAAAGGCTGAATCCAGAATCATTAATTTCAATTCAACATCCCCGTCACAACCAGTAATTTAAATTAGGTATCTGGGCACGTAGTGGCAGTCACAGAAATATATTCTCCTTTACATCCAAGTCAGAGAAGGAGCTGAATGTTCACAACTCCTGTTGTAGAAAATGGAAGCTAAGAGGATTAACAGCACGTACCATATGTGTGGTATTTAGGGTAATTTCCAAAGTCGTGAGGGTTACTGTGGATTAGGACCACCTTAATGAAACAAGTGGGACTCATTTCATGTATCTGTGTGGATATGTATGTCCATAGACAGAAGATACAGTGATCCTGAATGTGCACACATGCACATGTGAGTATAGTATTTGTAAATTCCTAACACTGTCAAAACAGTGATTTCTGAAAAGGCAGCTGTGATCAGCATGTCAAGTAATAATTAATAGCCTTCAGCATGCAAAAATAATAGTAACAATAATAATAATGCAATTTTTGGTCACTTCTACTTTATTTGCACTCTTTATTGCACTTGGATTTTCATGTGCTGTTAAGGGAAAAAAACAATAAACCACCACCAACAAAAAACTGTTCTGGCACTGCAGTGCTCTCCTCATAACATCTCATGGCTCCAGTAGCTCTTTGTTCTCAGGACAAGTACTGGTGGATAGCAGGAGGCTTCAGCTTTGCATTGCACATGACGTGGCTGCATAAGCTCCTGGCTGAGCAGCACAGCGAGGTGCAGTCAGCTGCAGGAGAGCTGTGAGTTGGATATTTCTTCCCTGTTTTCCAAAACTCTTTCCGTCTCTGAAGAGATGTGAAGAAGAGTGTTAATACCAAAAGGATACAGTTAATCCCCTTGTTTTTCTCCAGTGCTGCTGAGATTGCTGTGGAATATTACCTGACTAGCAGCCAGCAAGTTTGTGCAGGAGTGTGGCAATGGAACAAGGAAGTAGCAGTGGCTCTGAATAAATCATTCATGTGTGCACTGCAGACTGTGCTTCGGGGACTGGCAGTAATGGTGACACTCTCAGACAAACAGAGGGAAAGGCTTTCACCCAACTTCTTGCTGAAACCTCATAGGAATAGAATAGGTCAGTGGTGAATATTAATTTAACTTCTGGCCATCATAAAAAGCGGTTTGGCCTAGTTAGGAAACATCAAGAAGGAAGAAAGCTTTGCTTCTTCACATTGTGATTTCTCCAGGGAGGGGAGAGAAGGAGATCTGTGCACAGCATTACAAAGGCAACCTGATTTTGTAAGTCAACACTTCCTTCATACGCACACACAGACAGCCCCATGCAGATCTGCATTACACGTGCAGGCACCTTTCCTGCAGTGCTGCAGCAGTCTTTAACTTCAATGTGTACAGTCTGATAAAGATGACTGGATCACAGGCTACGTGTTCAGTTTTGCAAGAGCAGTGTTTTATTGTTATCACATGGGGGATAATATGCCAGTCCAGCCCTTGCCTCCCTGGTGAATGGGATGGGACAGGTCCCTCACTGCACAGTGTGCACCTCCTTATCTCAGACACATGAGAGCCTAGCACGGCTGACTCCAGTGGGAGCTACTTAGCAGCCACAGACATGCTGAATGGAACCACCTCCATATTCTGCATTTTGGATGTCTGTCCAAAACACATAATTACTTTTGCAAAGTTATTTTTTGGGGGGGTATATTATCTGTACTCAGAAAAAGAGCTATGAGAAGAGGGGGTGGGAGACAGGCAAGCCCATGATGGCTCCTTTACTAAATTTGCAGTCAGTGATCCCATTCTGAGGTACTGAAAGAGAGAAATCATCAGTTAGAGCCTGGTGCATCCCCAGCACCGCCCAGGTGATGCCTGCAGGCTGCTTCAAAAGGGCACACGCTTACCATGGAACCAAAGCTAGTATGCCTGAAGAGGAATAACAACTAGCTCAGCTGGGTCTCATGCAGTAAGCAGGGCAGCTAAAGTGAGGTGCTAATGAGTCTGCACTGCCACCTTCTTTTCCCATTGCTTGGGTGCTTGCTTTCTTCCAGACAGCTTGTTCTCACTGTACTTTCTCCAAATCAGTGGCAGCAAGCTGCTGGGATTACCAAGGTGTGAGGACAGTGGCCATGTAATGCCAGCACCTTCTGTGTGGAGCAGGACTGAGGGAAACCACTCTTGTTTATTAGTATTTTTGTAGTGAGCACCGCTGTTGCTATTTCTCATAGCTTTTGATTATCTTTCTCATTTCATCTCTTCCTCATGCCCCAGGTCTGGGCAAACATTCAGCCTGATGCAGCCCCATATGTCCAGCAGCCTTTGCTGCTCAGGTAAAGGTAAGAAATGACCTTTCTGTCCAAGTGTGTAGAGGGTAAAAATGCTAAGCAAGGAATCTATGGTGGTGCCTCCTTCTTTGGAGATCTTATAAAGACATTTGGACATGATCCTGCTCTGATTGTCCCTGCTTGCATAGTGGGTTGGACCACATGACTTCGAGAGGTCCCTTCAAACCTCAGCCATGCTGTGATTCTACAAAAAAAGTGCTGGAGAATATGGGATGAGAGAAACATTGCCAGGTTTTCATTCCAGTCAGGCATCCAGCTGAGCTCAGGCCCCTTGTGCACTTGCTCTATGGTTGACACCGCAGATATTTATTGAGATGGGCTGGAAATAAATAGGGAAAGAGCTTCGAGAGTGCAGCATCCTTGTGGTTCAGTGGTCAAAAATGTGTTTAAAAGTATTTAATAGAGCTGGTCAGAAAACACGGAGGGATGGTTTTATGGTCTTCCTGCAAAATCCTACAACACAAACACAAAAGCCACAACATAAAAGTTTTCTGACACAGATCTTGTGCTAAAATTCAGAAACACCACTGTGAGGCTGTGTGGGAGTTTTATTCCTTGTGCTTTGTGAGTCAATGCCTGCCCAGGGGTTGGACTTGTGGGCACTTGCACATGTGCCCCTCAGTTGTTCACAACTGCATGGCAGTGTCAAGTTCAGGCAGCTCGGCTGAGAGGCCCAGCTCCCATGGCAGTGGCACGCATCCTGCTGGAGCCACTGCAGCATCAACATCTTCACACTGCCCAGGTGTCCAGCCATGCTGATCTGGTAAGACAAAATTTGATTGGATCAAACACAGTGTTTTCTCTTGGATGACAATTGCAGAAGTTTTTTTTTAAGGTTTCTCTGAGAAGGATACAGATGTTCCAGGACACCCAGCTCTCCCTCTAGGGCACTATCAGGGGTGTCTGTTTCAGCTCCCTTAGCCACCCTTGGTAACTGTGTGGGGCACTGATGGCCAAGGCAGCAATCAGGGGCTGACGGTGACCTTGACCAGGTTTTGCTGGTGGGCTTCCTCCCCGAGGATGAAGGGCGAGCTGCAGAGCCACCAAACCCACAGTTATTTTCCACATCTGGTTTGATTCTCTGTGTATAAACAGCAGTCTTGCCATTAACAACAAAAACTTAATTCACTGAGGTTTATTCAAGCACTGAGAGCAAATATTTTTCCTGTGCAGCTTGGGGTCATTTTTAGGGAAAAACAGGGCTGGAGGTATATCGACCCTTTAAAAATTATTATTACTTCCTAGAGAAAATAAAATGTAAAGCACCTTTTCCTTCCATTTGTGAGGTTATTTTTATGGAATAAAAAAATACTGGCTTGGGAAGGAAATGTTGTTTTGTGCCTGACTTGGCATCAGAGCAGGAGACTTGAATAAATGTATGGATTAATTTACCTTCTTTTATTTTAAAATGAAAACAATCATTTGTAAGTCATACCTCGATAAAATCCTCTGGAAATGTTCGGTTGCTTTTCTGTCTACTCCATCTCAGTGCCAGGGCTTACACACAGAGGTGGGGGGACAGAGCCGTCTGCAATGAGTACTGCAATTACAAGTACTGTCAGGGAAGTCTGTGGCTGTGTGAGCTGTTCATGCCATGCAGGGCAGGGTGGAAGGCTGCAGCCCCTATGTAGGTCACATTCTCCAAGGCTGCTGCCTCCCTAGCTCATGCTGGTGGCTTGGGCTGTCTCAGTCCATCATTGTGCCTCTGCTCTGCTTCAGTTCCTGTCGCAAACAAGATCTGCATCATTCAGTTTTTCTGGTGATCACTGAGGTGGACACCCTGACCAGGAAGCCCAGGCGCTGCTCAGTGCCTTTCTAGTTCGCTGGGAGGCAAAGAAAATCTCTCATCTTATAATCACTGTTTTATTTTATTTAAATCTCTCCCCAAGTCTCATATCCTGATGCCTTTTTCTTTTTTTCTTGTGTTTATATGTTGTAATCCAGTTACTGTTATCAGTGGTAATAGGGGCGAACCATACAGTAATGATTTTTTTTAATTTATTTTAAAAATTCTGTTAAATGAACAAATCAAATCCAACAGAAAATGAGAATAGCAGTGCTACATGAGGACATTGCTGCTGCATAGTGGTAGTAAAACTGTAGGTGCCATTATATGATGGAGAAGCTAGTGCGTTTGGAGCAGGAAATGACGGTTAGCTGAAAGTGACTGTTCCACCTTGCTCTTCTGCACAGCATCATATCTTTGTACGGGGATCAGAAATTAAGAGGCTGAAAGTATAGTGTTGGCATTTATCAGAAAGCTGAAGGAAGTACTGCAGAGAGACACTGCTCATGTATCCCTCTGTGCTGCAGTTTCTGGGCTTGGCATTTCAAGACCAGGCCTGGTGCTCAGCTTCAGCACTGCTCAACGAGGATCTGCTTCTGCCAGTCCTGATCCAAGCAGTGCCCAGGGAAATGTGCAGCACTGCACCCCCTGGAGGTGCATCTGGGGGTCAGAGAGGGGCTGCTGGGCCTCTTCCTGCCCCCCGCCCCCAGCAGCCTCTGGTTTTAGGGATGCTTCCTCCCTTACATTTTTTTTTTTCCATTTCCAGAGCCAAAGAATGCAGTAAAACTTTCAGTAACAGGTACTTCTTATCAGACCTGATTTACAGAGTGCTCAGGCTTTTCTGTGTTTGCCCTTGCTTTTTAGCAAGCTGGCAAGCCTTCCTGAGTTATTTCATTTTTATGATTTTATTTTTCCTTTGCACATGGCCGAGAGGGGTTCATGAAGTACCAGCCCAGCCCAGCAGATCACAGATGGGCTCCTTTCCTTTCTCTTTCTCTCCCTGCATGCTATCAGAGGGAGTGGGGTGGGGGTCTTTGTTGCTTTTTTAAAATCAAGGCACTGATATCACCCGATTGCTTCAGTGATAAAAATCAGTAGAGCAAGGCTGTAAAAACACTTTCTGATTTGTTCACTTCTGCTACCATGGAGAAATAGCTCCATTTGCCTGCTCCCTGAAGAAAAAAAATATATGCAGACGGGGCAGGATTTTTTGTTGTCGTCGAATGAAAGATAAAATTAAATAAAGAAATGAAGGAGACCCCAAGCAAAATGCAGATTGAGTCAAGCATTTTTGCATCAGATGCATGATCAGTTTAATAAGGGAGATCCAGCTAAATGCTTGGAGGAAGGAAGAGTGTAGGAGAGCAGGAGAGAGTGAGGGGAGCAGAACAAGGCATGATTTGTTGAACTGCACATTCAGCTCATTCAGCAGTTTTTCCCATAACTTGACGGATCGGAAGGATAGGGTTTTGTTTTGTTGTTAAACCTCGTTAGTGTCAAATCTATCGATGCCTGGTAAAGATTACACTAATGTGGAAGCCTCTGGGATTTGCCTGCGAGTGCACGCACACGTGCATGTGCAAATATATTAGTGGCAAAGCTGATCCTAACGGGATTAAAGAGAAGGTCAGTAATATATTGCTTAACACAGTGGCCAGAGTTGGTAATATTAAAATAATGTCAGTGGATGGCATCTGAGGACAAAAATGTCAGGCATCCAAGTGTTAATGACTTAATCATCTGCTTCCCCCCTTTTTATAGTCCTCCTAGAAATCATGCATGTGTTCTCTCTCGTATTCCACACAGCAACTCCGCCAGCTTCCTTCTTTGGCCTGATGCTGTTGCTATATAGTAACACCTCCCAGTGGCACTGCAGAACATTTCACTGAAATGAATGCAGAGCTCCTCTTAGACAGGTTTATGAAACCAAGTGCGAATGAAGCCTTTTAAAACATCCTTTCGGTTTATGAGTAAGTTCTTCATAGAGATTGTCCTGTTCCCTCCAGCCTCTGATTTTCTGGGCTCCCTGTTAAGTAATAGTTAGACACAAGTAGGAACTTTCTATATGGGTTCCTGAAGACTTAGCATCAATATGCATTAAAAGTTCCCCAAATATAACTATGCCTTGTGGCTCAAGAAAGTGATTTACTGTTCCAGGTCTAGTTGCTTGTAATATAGTGTGCAATGCCTGCTACCAATGTCCAGGGCCTCCACAGGTTTTGAAGTTATAACTTAAATATGTCTCAGACTTGTAAATTGGGTAAAAACAGGATTGGGGAAATTCAAGTTTTCAATCATCAATAGAGCTAACTCCCCACATCTCTGTGTTCAGTGGTCCCCATCTACCTCAGCTTAAAACTTTCCTATTTTACTGTCTTTCCCCAAGTTAGAAGTAACACTGCTTGCAGCGTGCATGAGTAGATTTTTGTGGTTTTATATGGAGCCTCTCTGCAGATAGCAATTACTGAGCCAGTTGTGTATGTGTGGATGTGCCCCTAGCTAGAAACCATCTGTGAAGCCATTTTTATTTCTTTGAATAGGGACTTTTTTGATTCAGCTGAGCCCAATTCTAATTCTCTGTGTGTATGAGAAATATATTCCAGACTAAATAAAGGTGAGAGTAAAACAATTAAATTGAAGGGATGCAAACTCTGGGATGGGCATGCAGGGCTATTTTTCTTGAGCAGCTCATTTTTGAATCAGCATGAGTTGGGTATGTTCTGTCCTCCTGGGGTATGGGGGCTGGTGTATCACAAATGTAGACATGCTGTAACAACAGCTACTCTGGAGCAGCTCTCATTGTGGACTGTCTTCCAGAATAAATAGGGATTTTAGAATTTATTAATATTCTGCTTCTTGGATAAACCTACTTTTGCTTTGGAATACGGAGTCCTCATGAGAAATTACACAAAATGGTCAGAGAGAAATACCATGTGGTGCTCAAATCCCAGGTATTAAAAATGGCCTTCGAAATCAGTTCACTCCAAGCCAAGCAAGAACTGCATCTTGATTTAACATGAAGAGTTTGTATGATAGCTACCTACAAATTAATAATTAGTTGGTGCAATTTTCAGTTAGTTGGTGCAATTTGATCTTGCCAACCCTTAATCATAACAAGGGATACCTTACTCTTCCAGTGGCGGTGCTGAAGTCATCCCCTAGGCAAAAACAATGGGACCAGTCTGGAGAAAGATAAGATAAGGAGTAAGAGAGATGTTAGAATTTGAAAAATGAAATTAGAGAAAAAGGCAGAATATGAAACACAAGGCTGCAGGCTCCTCTGTCTGGCTCAAGCCAGTGAGCGCAAAGAAATTCAGACTTGCCATCAGCTAATGCTTCAGTACAGCCCTTTGACATGTAATGCAGCAAATCTGTTTCTCGTCATCTAACGCTCCACCAAAACCTCTCACTATGCTTAGCTGAGAGCTTTGAACGTCCTTGCTTTTGTTGGCTTGTTATGAAGTCCCTCAGAACATGGTTGATTTAATATTTTGCACTGCTATTGCCAGCTATCCGGGTTGCTTTTGGATAGCAGAGTCAGTAGCAGCTGGTGTAAGAGTGAATTTTGCATTTATTTCATCATGGTAGTGGGGCAGCAGTTGTGCATCTGCTGGCGGGGCACTGGCGGGGTACAGTTAGAGCCCTTTTACTCCACTGGTGTAGCCCAGAAGTGTTCTTTAATCTAGAGCAGTTCTCCCCCACAATTATTATTAGAACCCTCTAATCCAATTATGGCACAAGTTTTCTTCTCCTTAAAATGCAGCCCCAAGATGGAGTGGGTGCAGGAGTCGTCCTGGCTTTGGGATAGACTCAGGCACAGTCCCAGTTTCTTAACAGAACAGACAGTATTAATGGCAGATGTTGATAAGGTAGAGGAAAAAAATACAGAAAATTCTGAAAAGGGGTAACTGCATGAAATGCTTCATTCCCCTTCTCATGGGATTGTATCCAAAAGTGTCAGGAGGAAGTCATGACTTACTTTTATGCATGTGGTAAATTGCTGCTACAATGCTCTGTGCTGTACATAACACTAATGGCCTCTGGTCACTGACAGCCCCAACTGCTGAAGTTTTACTTCCCGAAAGTAAAGAAGTACTCTGCCAATTTGGACTTGGGTAGTCAATTTAGAAACACGACTGTGTTTTAAAGTCTGCTGGGAATGGACTGATGCCACTAAAGCAACGAGGGCATGTTTTTTGGAAGGAGGTTGTGTGCCCAACTCTGTAAAGACACACATGGACAGACTTCACTGAACATGTTGTAGAGTTTGGATGGGAAACGGTTGCTTCGCAGTCTAACCAAGATGCAGTAAATTACTGGAATAATAGTAATTATGAAGACTGTGGGCATTCACATGTTACATCTATGGCATGGGTGTTGTTCAGAGTGGCTGCAGGAGCCCTGCCTCACAAAGCAGCAAAACTGACCAGCACATATATAGAGCATCACACTATACTTGGGCTATTTCTCCATGTAGCAACTGATCAACCTGTAGCACTGGATATATCGAGAGACTGTAATGTCACAGTTCATTGCAAACGCTGCAGAATGTCACACATCTTAGTGAAATCAGCATACAAGGTTTTCTGGTTAAAGCCTGACACTTAACAATAAAGCCTAATGTATGATGGCAGTGATAAATACAAAAAAATGGACCGTTTTGCTGCTTGAGGTGACAGCAGCATTTCATGGTCAACACAGGGGCTGTAACACTAAGCCCACAAGCCAGGTGTTAGTGGGCTAGCTGGGTGGCATAACCTGGTTGCACCGACGCTACTAAAGCAGATCCAGCTTTAAACTCTTCACTTGGAGCAAAAAAAAACCAACGAAAACAACAGACTATTGCAGACAGAGAGGAATGCAAATATTCTTTTTCAAAGTCATCTGTGTGGGCAACCTGCTTGAGCAGGGTGTTGCACCAGATGACCTTCAGAGGTCCCTTCCAAGCTCAGTCATCTTGTGGCTGTGATTCCATGACTGCTGTAGCTTATGGTTGGCAATACAAGACACCAGGGTTCAGGAAAGGTGAGTAACCAGGAGCACGAACCTAGCAGTTGCAAGGCTGGTAAAAGCTACAGGAAGATCTCCAGCACACATGCAGAAAGCAGTACAAGATGCAGTACAGGTGTCTAAATCCTTCCTTGCCTCCAGCTGCTGCCCCAGGGTCCTATTTTGGATCGGCCAGCCCTGTACAGATGTGTTGGATACCTTAAGGCATCTCAAACAGTACCATAAACCTTTATTTAAGCAACTGAGTCCTCCTCTAAGTGCTTTTCTCAAGATCATATATAAAGCCTCTGTGAAAGCTGGGACCCAAGCCCAGATCTCTTCACATGCTATCCAGCATTTTGATCACTGGAACGTGCCCTCTCACTGAAATGTATGTATCCATATGGTGGTTTTGGTTGGATTTATTTTTGCTTTTGTCATTTTGAAATAATTCACCTAGCCAGGGGCCATTAAAGGAAATTTTACAGTGGATGACAAATGCTTCTCCACACTGTATTCACGTACTGGAAAGGGGTGAAAGTCCTTTCCCTTGGTTCTGCTGTGTTTTCTGTTTTATTATATCAGTCTTCTATGTTATTACATCTTCTGTTCTGGTTTTTGGAGGGAAAAGCACATGCTATTTTAATATCTCTGTGCAAAGCCTTACGCTAACTGTGGAGATCTTTGTTCCACTGTTCAAGAAAACGTGTGTGCCTAAGGTACAAAAATCCCACCAGACAGAACAAGATAGAGAGATGCCTCAGGTTGAATGAAAATGCACATAGAAGTGGGGTTTTGGCCAGAAGCTTCACGCATGACAGAGAGCCAAATGGAAACATCAAGGAGACAGTCCAAAAGTTTACCTGGCATAGAGGACACAGGAAGGTTTTCCAAACAGCTTTTTAGTGCAGTGCATTCTAGGGTAAAAAAAAGGTGACCCTGATGCTGGATCAAGTATTGGAACAAAACTTGATGGTGGGAAAGCCTGGGGTCTCAGCTGTCCACTGGAGAACTTATTGGGCTGCTAAGAGAAGCAAGAAAATGAGAGGCCTGGGTTGGGAAGAGATGGATAAATGGAATTTGCAAACATGAGATCAGTAATTTGTAATACCTCTCTGGCTGAGGCTTATGTCAAATAAGAAAATTGCTGAAAATAATTATCCAGATTTCTGCTTCCTTAGTGCCTCTGCTGATTTAACGCTCCTCCCTGCCCATTCTGTGGTGTCCATGTCCAGTCAGACAAGGTCCCCTTCATTCTGCTGCCATGCCCACTCCTTTCCAGAAGGGCTGGACCTAGCAGGTCCTCAGGGGCTGGGGGCAGACAAATACACAGTACAGAGGAGCGGAGGCTGCTTGGGAGAGCTGATGAGAGGAAATCATCTCATTTATGGAAGTTTTCAACTGCAGACCTCACAGAAGGGTGTGAGGGGTGGAGAGCCTAGCTAGGCATGCCAGACTCACCCAGGATGGGCTCCTCTGGAAGACATTCCAGCTTGTGACAAAAAGCAAACCCAGAGCTGCATGCCCACTGTCTGTGCGGATGGCAGTGTGCTCTGCATCCCAGCTCTGGCTCATGACTTGGGCTGGCCGAGCTCAGCAGTCTGACCGTCCCCAGCAGCTTGAAGGCAGCCCAAGGGCACGAGATGGGGTTGATCCCCTCTCTCTGTGACGGGTTTTGCAGAGGGCTGAGGTGCTGATAGGCTGAAAGAGCTTCACAGCTCACCCACCACTCAGCATCCCGCGCTTCACTTAATTCCCTTGCCTTTCTCACATCAGAAATTTAAAAAGAAAGCAGTAAGCAGTCAAAAATGTATATAACTAACATGTAGTTTTTCCCAGTTTCCCAGTCTTCCTCTGAACAGCATCCCCCTCCTGTACCCCCTTCTCTTTGATCCCTAAAAAGCCAGCTGTGGCTCTAACTAAACAATAAGTGGGTACATGACTCTGCTTGATGTTTGGCCTGCAATGGAAGCAAAGTGTCATTTCTAATTTTGTGCGGGTGCAGAACAAAGCTGCCTGTGACCAATCCACTACACAGCGCACCAGGTTTGTTCAACGGGGAGCTTCGGTGAGAAGCATATTTCAAAGGGCTGGGGAAGCAGATTTCAAACACTGTCAAAGAGAAGTGATTTTGCCTTCTTTAATTCCCCTTCTTAGTATCTTGTGTGTCTGCCTCTTGGGCACTGTGCAGCGCAGCAATGCAGCAGGTGGCTGGAGCTCTGCAGCCAGAGCTAGCTCAGCTCAGCACGTATCCATGGCAGGGCAGGTATTGACCCATGTTAAATGAACCAAAGCAGCATTTGCAAATGGAGGATGGGCAGAAACAGAAAAACCATCTGGAGTGCTGCTGATTTGCAAACAGAAAAGCCTAACCAAATTTGTCTAACCAACTTCAATCACTGTTGTCAATACCAATTCAGGGAATTAGGTCTGTATGAGCTAATACTCTTGTTGGCATCATATTTTTCAAGAAGGGTGCAAGACCAAGAAAGGGCTATAATAAAATTAGCCCCAGATATACTGTGAACAAAAGTTTAGCCAGGTCTCTAAGATGCTTATGAGGAGAAAGTATTTTCTTATCAAATAGCAACGTAGTTGAGTAAGGAATTGAAATAAATTGTTGGGATGACTTCCAATTGCAACTGTAGTGACTAAGTGACAAGGTCACTCCTCCCCAGCAGCCTTGGGTTTGGCTTCACATCAGGCTCTTCCATATCTGTCTGTCTCTTCCGCACCGTTTGCTTTACGCACTCCACATACGTCCTCCCTTCTCTCCTCATAGCTTCCACCCTCCCTTGTAAATATTTAATCACAAAACCTCTCTACCTTTTTGCTTTCACGTTGCATGCGTTATCCTGGGTTCCGCTTTTGGGTACTGGTCCTTGAAGATGAAAAACGGGTCAATCAGACCATGAGGCTGTCATGCTCAGTACAAGGCATTATTATTGCCTCCTGTCAAAATTAAGTGGCATTTAGGTTTTTTCTTTGGCCTGTCAGTGTTTCCACAAAATTCAGGGCTGTCTAATGAAACTTGGGGAAAGTATTTGCACTCTGACATTCCACTGCATGTTGTCATGGTGTCATATGACTGACTGGAAACATGTTGTCTTTTGCTCTTTAAAGTTTGATCCACAAAGAAAATTACCACCAGTGCTTACTGCAGCCTTGCCACTGCTGTCACATACTTCTACCTCAGCCACCTGCCTTCCCACAGAACCCTGCATCTTCCAAGCTAAGCATTTTTAGCAGAGATTCAAACATTCAGTATATTAGAAAGTAAATGAAGTAAGAGCCCTTGCAAAATCTTTGGCCTCCCAGTCTCTGCCTAACAGTGGGCATGACACCACTGAAAGAATGAGTGAACAGCAGCTCCCAAACATTTGGGCCAGGTGGGTCGTGTTGAGGTCAATAACGAAGTCCTCTTATCAGCAGCCTCAGAAGGTGCCCTAGGGCTGCTGCTGGGACAGGATTTCACTGCTGAACTGGGTCCATCAATCTGGGAGTGACTGCAGTGGCTTCTTATGAAGAATGTTTTCCACAGGCTGTCTCCATTTCCCATGACATGTACAGCTTAAATCATATAGTCTCT
Source organism: Tympanuchus pallidicinctus (assembly GCF_026119805.1). Classification (NCBI taxonomy): domain Eukaryota; kingdom Metazoa; phylum Chordata; class Aves; order Galliformes; family Phasianidae; genus Tympanuchus; species Tympanuchus pallidicinctus. The sequence continues at coordinate 1,245,410 of NW_026294659.1, forward strand.
AAAAAAGATGAGCTTTTATTTCCAGGGCATAAAGGCTCAAGCCTTCTTCCTTATTTTCCCTGCCCTTAACTTCTTGTGTTATGGGCTGCATATAGAATCAATTGAATTGATCTGTCCCTCCCATTTCATTATGCATGTCGCTGTCTTCATTTTCCTCATGCAGTAATGAAGAGGAGGATGAAACACAACTTTTCTCTCCTTGCAGTGTCACCAAGGCAAGTGCAGATACCTGGCTTTTAAGCTGTTTTTTTTTTTTTAGCTGAAAGCAACAGCTGTTCAAAGCTTGACAGGAGAGATACCTTGCTTGTCCCTCAATCAAAGACACGCCTTGGATGCTTTCTTCCCTTTGCTTTCAATCTGAAAGGGCAATTTTGTAATAAGTGAGTTTTCTCTAGTTTTTGGCATTCAGCTGGAATTCCACCGCACACTGTTCCCCAGATGTAATAACCAAAGGATTAAGTGTTTTAAAATAGAAGAGACTGAAATATGCAGGGTTGTATGCATCAGAGTTCACTTTTACATCCCACACTGCCTCTTGAGTCTGGGAGGTTTCATCATGTCCTGCCTCAAGTTCACTGCCCATACCTGGGAACAGCACATTTGCCATTTTTTTCCAGCAACACAACTTCTGCAGAGATATAGTTTATGAAAAGACACAGCCAACTGCAATAAATTGAGAAACTTCGGACTGTGCAAATCTTTTCTGGGCTGTTGTCCTTCTGACCATGGCCATGGCCAACATCAGTCATTCCCCCCCCCCCTTCCTGAGCTGCTGTCTGGGCAAACTCCAGATGGACAGCGCTAAGCCCCACAGTTACAGGCTGGTGTTTTCCTGATCCTACCACCAAACAGCATGCCCAGCTTGCAGATATAGTCAGGGAGAATGATAAGCAATCCCTTTTAAGCAAGCTGATGAAGAAAACGCATGTGGAGGGATAAATAAAGCATTCCCACGACCGTTTTACATTCTGTGCATGTTGACAGGAATTGGGGTGGTTCTCTTGGGGCAACAGATGGCAAACTCACTGGGGGATAATTCCGCTTCGAGTCTTGTTTTTGTGGTCACTTCTTATAGAGGTCACTAATCACGTGACTTGGCTTCTCCCTGGGGGTCATTAAACGCCTTGTTTTGAATTTTGGGAAATCAAGCACAACATGCAAGTGTGGCATGTGCTAAATGTGTTAAAAGGAAAATTGAATATCACCCTTTAATATGTTTCTCACATCTCATGCTCTGACAGAACAAGCATGTAGATGATGAATGTAATTTGTCCCTAAAATTCAGCAGAAAAATCTTCAGGGTTTAACCCTACATCAAAGCAGGAAAGCAGTGTTGAAAACATAGCACTGAACATCAGACTACTGCATCCTTTTCAATCAAACAATATTAATTATTATGTAAGTAATAGTGACACGAACCAAGGCAGTCAGTACAGAGGGATAGCTCACTACGTTGTTGTTGGGGTTTGTGGGTAGAGCATTGCTCCAAAGGGCACGATAAATAGTAAGAGATTACTGCCATTCTACCTTGCTTTAGCAGGTCAGGAGAGGGCAGTTATCCCTAGATGGTTTGCAGGCTTTTCAGATGTAAGTTGTTAGGACAACGACATGGTTACTATTTTAGGCAGTAGGTTACTTGAATGTGACTTGGATTTCCATTCATCTTAAATTTCCAGTCCTTCCAAGCTTATTAATCTGTACTAGAATGATTATATTTCTCACTATTTGAAGAGGCCCTGACAAGCAGAAACAGTCACCATGCTGGAAGAAAAATACATTAAAACAAACAATATTTATGAGAAAGTCAGTAGTTCTCTCAAAACAAACAAGAAGAAAATCTTGTGAAAAGGAATGGGCAAGGCTGGAAATACTAGTGAAAAACAGTAGATGTAATAGAATTGCAGTATGAAACTCACATTACTCAGGACTCTATTCTACAAAACCTGGCACAGTCACCTATTGCTAAGCAAAGGCTTCAGACAAACAAGGCCAGTGCTTAGGTATATGCTGGTGAGGAGGAGTGAGAGGATCTTCTTCTTCAATCCTTATTTTGTAGCTGGTACACAGATTGCCTGGGAGCTGAGATGTTGCTGGGTTATGTAGAAATCATAGAAACATAGAAACATAGAATCATTAAAGTTGAAAAATACCTCTAAGATCAACTGCCAGCCCATCACACCATGCCCACTAACCATGTCCCTCAGTGCCACATCCACACAGTTTTTGAACACCTCAAGAGACACTGACTCCATCGCCTCTCTAGGCAGCCTGTGCCACTACAGGTTCCATTTCAGATTACTTTACATACTAATTTAAAAAAAAAAGAGAGAGAGAGAGGGAAATGATCTTAACACCCTTGTGACTAAAACTTTTGCTTCTTCTTACTATTTCTTTTAAAGTCTAACACAAGACAGCACCAGTATTTCGCTCAGTCCTGTACTGCTCTCATGGACAGGAGGCACAGCATCGCAGCCCTTTGAGGAGAGAAGAGTTTGCCTCTGTGTATCTTCTGTCCCCACAGCTTGCTACAGTCTTGCACCCCTCCCAGTGTCATCTACCCTCCCACCTAGGCTGACTAGCAGGATTGAGGTGTCTGGGGAGAAGGGCAAGGCAGATGACATGATCCCATCCCACTTGTTTTTACAGGGTATGAGGCTAAAAGCCGCGTATGCAGTGTGCATTTGTGGGTGAACTGCACCCTGCCATCACAGAAGGAAGCAGAAGTACCTCCATAACACATAGCTGCCACTGCATATGGCTTATCTAGGACTCAAACTTTTCTCAACAAGGTGTGTGGTGATCTCTGCTGTGCACTGAGTACCCCTCCCTGTCCAGGTAGCCCCCGGGGAGAGAGGCTAGGCTCCTACTCTCATTTTAACATGCACTTATATATATACATATATATGTGACATTTGAAATACTGCACCTTGAAGTGATTGCATGGGTCCCCAAAATACACTGAGCAGATAAATTAATTCTAAAAACTGGGGGGCCGGAGAAGAAGAATAACCTTATGTCCTCCTGATATTTATAAATACTGTTCCAATTTTAAAAATTGTCTGCATTGGAAATAGAACAAACGGACCAAAGGAGCACAGAGCACTTTGTAAATCATTTGGTGCAGCTGTAGAAGCTTTTACCTTGTTAGCTCCAGCCTGCTTGGTTGCTACAGCTGCAGAAAAACCAATACTAGCAGCATGGGCTAACGAGAATGGTAGCTGCTGGTTCAAAGCAGCTTGCTCTGTGCTCGCTGCATGTGGGTTGTGTTTCTTACTCTTGTTTGCTTGCCAGAGACAGGACTCGCTTGTTCTACGTTTTGGGCTGCAGTGTATTCTTTCATCTAGGAGGAAGTGATGTTTGGGGATGCTTGGAGGTCTGATGACCAAGGCTGCAGGGTATATGTGCCAAGGCTCTGGGTCTGGGAGGGATACTGCAGGGCGAGAAGAGGAGCAGACAGAGAGATGTATGGCTGGGGTAGTGTTAGTGAGGCTCACACTGTTCCTGCAGGTGCTTCATCCAAAATCCAAGTTACCATCACAGTGCTCATCTGCAATGACACGCACATGTCCAGACTCATGGAGGAGCAGTGCTCATCTTTTACCAGATGCTCATTAATTTGCATTTTAGAAATTACAGCCTGAAGAACATACAATTGAATATAACAAAGCTTTGGCTTGCAGCAAGCAGAGGAGCTGTGCTTCATGAGTTGCTGTTATAAAAGGGCTCTCAGTCCGTGACCTTGTAGCCTTGAGAAATGATTTTTTATGATGTGTAAGAAAAATGCATGCTATTCTGTACAGCGTTTTAAGAAACAGAACTGTAGTGTGTGAGGAGGTGATCAACCTGATGCTGTCTGGATTTATCACAGTGTACAGTGAGGGTGAGAACAGGGGTCTGTGGCCACATGAGGGTACCCATGTATGAAGACAGCCATGGGGAATGGTTGAAAAGAAAACCTGAGAGTGGAATTTAGTTCACTAGGTGGTGATATCCTCCCAATGCCATCCTCACATGCTTTCATTTATGTCTTCATTGTATTGCATTGTTTCCTAGGTCTTAATTATTTTAATAATACAAGAGCTTTTTTGTCTCATCAAAATAATATTTGCTTGCCTCCTAAATGCCAAGCTACCGTAATGTAGTATGATGGGAGTTAAGATTTTCAAAGCAAAGCATTTTTTTTGTTCTTGATGGACATCTTGATGGGTGTAGATCAGGATGTGCAGTAACAAATGCAAAGGGCTTGTATTAAGCAGATCTGGTACGCAGAAGATAGTCCCTGTTACGACCTTCTCTTCATTACCTTCATTACTGGGGTGCAGTGAGATGCAGAGGGGTCCCTCTGGTCTGAATGTCAAGGTTGAGGTGGGGATGGGCCAGTGATGCAACAGACAGGTATGAACATAAAAAAAAGGCAGGGAATAACTAGACTAGGGCAATGCCCCTGAACGTTGTAAAAGCTTAAAATAGGAATGTTAAAATCAATATTGGGCTTTACAAGGAATCTAGTGTGAAGATTTTGAGAGAGAAATAAAGTGTATGCCTGTCATTGCGGCCACTGCCTTCTGAGGAAATGAAACTCACAGTAGTGAATAAAATGCAGCAAAGGTGACGTGATGAGCATGTGAGCTGTATCCTACCTCATAGCCTGCAATTGTGCCAGAAGAGGTTTAGATTGGAAATTAGGAAGAATTTCTTCACAGAGAGAATGATCAAGCACCGGAATGGCTTGCCCAGGGAAGTGGTGGAGTTCCCATTCCTGGAGGTATTTTAAGAGATTTGTGCACGTGACACTAAGGACATGGTTTAGCAATGGCACTCTGTAGTGTTAGGTAATGGCTAGACTTGATCTTAAAGGCCTTGTCCAACCTGAATGGTTCTCTGATTCTGTGGATCTATGTCCAGTGCATGCTTGCCATTCAACTTATGTGGCATATACACAGAAACTGGAAAATAGCTTCCCCATCCCTTTTTTATGTTTCTCCCTTCCAGATTTCTCCTTCTTCCCTCTTCCACATTTTGCCTCCATTTCTCACTTTACATCTGCACCTCACTGGGCTGTGTCTGATTACAAGGGCCTGACTAATAAGAAGCACAACTTGAGTAAGGCTCTCCAAGGAATTCAACTGCCATCGTTTGCCAGATGATGATATGATGCTCAGAGCTGCCCCTGCTGAGGACAGCCAGCTTCACTAAAAGGGGAGCAGCAAGCTCAGTGGCCTGTTTGTGGGGTACTACAGTCAAGTGGATTGTAAAGGAAACAGAAAAAACAGAATTGAGATTTTGTTTTAGAGACATGGCGCGCTATTCTGCCTCTTCATCATGCCTCAGGTCAGTGGGTCTTATTTTCTTCCCTCTTTCCTCGAGAAGGTAAAATAGAGGGGTGGGAAGAATATCCATACTACTTTTGCTTGAAAGTTAACTTTTATGTATTCTATATCAACTCTGAAATTTGAACCTCCCTGAAATAATGAAACAGGAGAGGCTGAGTTCCTATTAAGGCGGCTATTATTTGGCTGAGGAAAACCTTTACTCGAGTAATCTGGAAAAGTGACAGACAGCCATGACCTTGATTTATTTTGTAACAACTTGGGTTGAAATCGAAGAGTATTGAAATTTATATTTTTACAGAAAATTGCAGGGATGTCATTAAAGAAGAGGACGTTTCATTCTTCCTTTCAGTGCATTTTGTAGCTTTAAAAGTAGAGGAGGATTCAGACGCGTGACATTCGTCTGCTAACTCCGTGTTTGTTACCAAATTTGATTGCATTTAAAGACCAGTCAAAAAAAAAAAAGAAAAAAGGTCCTGGACTCTCAGCTCATCTCTGAATGATTCTTAAAACAGGAAACACCCATTTAAACGATACAATACATTTGCTAAACTGTGCTCGTGGGAGGCATAGTACTAGATTAAAGAGGCTATTGGAAATCCTGAATGAGTGCATTTGCTAAGGCAAGTGGAGAATTCATGCAATATGGAGTATATTCTACCCCATTTACTTTGGAGAAACCCCAAGATACACTGAAATGTATACATTAAGGCAATGCTTCTATTTGATGCTCATTTATTTGGGCACCGATCTTCAACTCAGTCACCCAAATACTTGAAGCAATCTGCATTTGCCAAGTGAAGTTGTTTGTTAATATCATTACAGTAGAATAGCAAATTATAGGAGAGATGGGCAAGCTCTACTTTCTCCTGGCTGAAAGGATTTCTTCCTCTTCGATTGGGAGTTTTGGGAGCTCTGGATATAGTTTCAGTTCTCACTTATTTATGTTGGATTTGTTCCACCCACAGTCCTGCACCTTGTTTGCCTGTATCCACTCAGGAGAATGGTTTTGTTTGCTTTCCTACAAAAATATCTCATGGTCAGGGCAAGCATGGATCTGGTTGGATCTGAGAGCCATTGTAACCAGTTGGCAGCCTGCTAACACTCCTGGCTGCAGGTTAAAAAAATATCATCTCTCAGAAGAACCAAAGTGCAGTGAGCATGGCAAGAAAGTACTTATGCAATTGAACTTCAAAGAGCTGATAAATCTGTGAGAAACCAAAATACTAAACTAATTGTCCCAGTAAACAAAGAAAGTCAAGAAGTAAGGACTGCCTGTGGATGTATCTATTTATCCTTCAGTCTATGAGATGCTTAGTGCTTTTCAGAAGAGTCATAGGATCCCCTTTCAAATCCAAGGGCAAGTAGGTTGCCACTAGCCCAGGTCCACCAAGCCGGTTTCAAGTGGAAAGTGCAATGGTTGAATTTTACCTGGTTGTCCTCAGGAGGATGGCACTAATTTCCTTTTTTTTTTTTCTTTTCTTTTTTTTCCCCACTTGAAATTTGTAGGATCTTAACTATAAATAAGTAAAATAATAAATTATTCTGGCAAATTTGGGCAGGGAGCTCAAAAATTAAGGACATGGGATGCAGGAGACAGGCAGCAGGTTTATTTTTTTCCTCAAGAAGATGAGCTAAACATTTTCTTCATTTAGAATGGGAAACAGATATATCTGATGAATTGGCACATTTTCTGCCTTTTTTTTCTTTTGATCTAGTATATGATGTATAATCGATGTTACTCCAGAGATGTTATTGATGCCGCTACATGTAAATAGCATCCCCCTTTGCTAATGACTGTGATATACCTATCACAGCAGTGAGAAAACTGAGGGTTGATTAATGAGCAGTGGCAGAGGACTCACTCTTCTGTGTTTACGTGAAATTTCATACTCAAGGAGCTTCAAAGATGGTTTCACATCCCTGTTCACCAAAACCATCTTTCCTAAGCCTGCAGCTTTTTGCAGCCTGTGCCAGAGGCCCATGCCTGCATTCCTAGAGGAGATGAGTGCAGCCTGAGCAAGCCATTTCAGGAGGGGACCTGTAGGGCCACACACTCTCTGGAAGATGGAGAGGGAGACTCTTTCCAGTGGAAATCCTGTCCCAGGGCCACAACAGTTGGTGTTCTCTGAATATGTATGCACCTTCAGTGAGTTTGCAGATGACACCAAGCTGGAAGGAAATATTTATCCTCCTGAGGCTAGGAAGGCCCTACAGAGGGATTTGGATAGGCTGGATCACTGAGCTGAAGCCAGTTATATGAGCTTTAACAAGACCAAGTGTCCAGTCCTGCCTTTGATCACAACAACCCCATGCAATGCTACAGACCTGAGGCAGTGTGGCTAGCAAGCTGCATAGGCAAAAATCTGGGAGTGTTACCTGATAGCTGTCTGAACACGAGCCATTAGTGTGCCCAGGTGGCCAAGGCCAATGGCATCCTGTCTTGTATCAGAAATAGTGCAGCCAGCAGGAGTAGTCACCCTGTACTCAGACCTGGTGAGGTCACACCTTGAGTGCTGTGTTCAGTTTTGGGCCCCTCACTACAAGAAAGATTTTGAGGCCCTGGAATGTGTCCAGAGAGCACTGAAGCTATGAGGGGTCTGGAGCACAAGTCTTACGGGGAGCGGCTGAGGGAACTGGGATTGTTCAGTCTGGAGGAGGCTCAGGGAAGACCTTATTGCTCTACAACTGCCTGAAAGGAGATTGTGACAAGGCAGGGGTCAGCCTCTTCTCCCTTACAGCGATAGGACAGGATGGAATGTCCTCAAGTTGCGCTAGGGGAGGTTCAGGTTGGGTATTAGAAAAAAGTTTGTCTCGGAAAGGGCAATGAGGTATTGGCACAGGCTGTGCAGGGGAGTGGTGGAGTCACCATGTGGCACTGAGGGGTATGGTTTAGTGGGCAATATTGGCAGTAGGTGGGTGGTTGGAGTAGATGATCTTAGTGGTCTGAATGATTTGTAATTCAAATGCTCACCTGTAATCAACATGGCAGCGAGGGTATGTTTGTGTACAGCCCACTGTGGGTGTTGATAGCACACTGATGTGTCTGAGTGTGTTTGCACAGACAGCATTACCCCCATGGTGCTGCTACTTGTTGCAGTGTTTGGTACAGCTGCAGCGCTGCTGGTATGGCAGGAGATCCAGAACACATGCCTGCATTTTTATCAGATGTACGCCTATGGCAGGTACACGAAGGCACATGCTGAACACACACACACACACACAGATGGAGTGGGGAGGTCCCTCTCTCCCCGGTTTTGACAGAAGGCAGCAGGGAGGCTGCTGCGCCAGCAGCCACCCAGGCAGCCCCGGCACAGCGCCGCGACACTCGGGCGAGGAGGAGCAGTCCCCGACCGCTCCACCTGGAGGCCGCGGTCGGAGCCTTTAGGACGGGGTCGCGCAGGCGCGGGCTGAGCCCCGGGGTCGGGGCAGCGGTGTGGGGGAGCCGGTCGTGGCGCCGGGCAGGGGGCGGCCGCGGGGGCGTTGAGTTGAGCTGAGATGGCGTCGTGCAGGGGGGGCAGCGGTGCGGTCGGGATGCTACTACGAGTGGGCTCGTCCCAGGTAGCGTTGCTCGGGGTGCTGGTTTTCGACAGAAGTAGTTGGTGTCTGATGATGTCACGTTCGGAGGGGGGAGGGAAAAAAAAAAAAAAAAAAAAAAAAAAAAAAGGAGAGATTGCAGTCCTAACGCAAGGAGGATAGAGCAAAGCAGAGCAAGGGTCCTCGATTTGAAGGAAGACGAGGCACAAGGCAGAACCCTCCGGAGGGCCTTTCTGCTCCCTTCTGCCTCACACGGGAGCCTTCCGAGAGGGGAGCCGACCGTGCTCAGCGCTGCGCCCTGCCAGGTGAGAGCCGCTCCGTGCCCGGGAGACAGGAGCCGGGCACTCCGGGGGGGCTGCAGCGCGGCCCCGTCCCGCACCGGGAGCACCGCAGGCCGAGGGTGCGGGGCTAGCAGCGGCCGCGGCTGCTTCGGTAGCGGGAGGCGGGCAGCACCAGCAGTGATGTCATTGTTAACCAGTTCCTCCCGCAGCGGTGAGGGAAGTTGGAGGAAAAACCTGCAGTCCCAGAATGGCTCTCAGCTTTGACTGGAGGGTCCTCACGACGGTAATGCGTTTTTTTTCCTTTGCAAAACTGTTCTGGTAGACTTTTGGTTTGGGTTGTGCAGAGGGCTCCTCTCTCTAAATAGATGCTCTGACTTCAGCTTTCGGCTCTGGTTTGTGAAATACCTTGCAGGTATTTGAAGTTTTGCCTGGTTAGTTTGAGGATTTTTATCCGTTGTGCAGATCCATGTCATGACAGCAGAGTTTAGCATGCAGCATTCTGCGACTCGCCTGGAAGGGGGATGCAGAGGTTGCCAAGCGCACAGCCTTCCACACGGGAAATATACTTTGAGCCTCGCAGGTGGATGGAAAAGGAATCAGTTGGCATTTGTGTCTGTAGTAGGTGGCATTTAGCGTTGCTTATAGGAGGCAGAAAGTCTTCTAGCCAACTGTAGAGATAGAAATGAATCATGCTTTCATGGCAATTTCTTCTTCTTTCATTGCCAGGTTTTTTATTACGAGCATTTTAATTCTAATGGAACTGAATAGTAAATGTCAACATGAGATGTTTGGACTGTTACAGACAGCATATGCATACATATTTCTTAATGGCAGGCATTAACCAGTTGTGTGCTGCAACCTTCGTTGCACTTGCCCTGTTGCTGTTTTTGATAGAAATTGGTGCACTGCTAGGCTGCTCTGCGGATGGTCAGCAGCACAGAGACTTATTCTGCTCACTGGATCCTGAAATGATCTGCAGCAAGCAAGCCATTTTTAGGTGCGTAAGGTTATTATGACAGGTCCATTGAGGGTGATCACCAAAATTGCGGGCAGGAAAGAGTATCTCAAGTCAGTATTTTCAGGTATTAGCTATCATTGTCACTGGTACAGTTTGTGCTTGTTATTGGTGCTGCTTGGTCCAAAGGCAGAAGCTGTGGTGCTGAGGGTCCATTTGGCTATGAAAGTAACATAATATTTCTTTCTGGGCTCCCACTTGCCCATAATAAGTCTTGCTTGTCTTCTTATCAAAGAGAGTGTGAGTGATACCTGAGGAGACCTTATTTTTGCTTATGTATGTATGTGATAACCACATACCTTCTGCTGTAGTCTGTGACAGCATTTGTGAATTTAAGGCTGGGAAATCTGGGCTTGAGAATGAGTAGGAGAAAAATGGGAACATCATGGTATCAAACCAATACAGAATGTTCCTTCAGGGGGTTCCTGCCGATGATTAAGGCTTGGGAAATCAGTTATTGTCCTTGAGAATGCTCTCAGTGAAGACCATCGAGGAACAAGGCTTTCTCCTACCAGCTGTCATGAAGATGCTGGCAGCTGATGTAGGGTTGTTTTGAGCTCCTCCCCTTTCAACATGCCTTGATGGGAGATCTGGTAATCTCTCCCTTCTGTGGGTCCTTCCAGTGTGATCCTTAGTGTTGGAACATGTAACTCAGGCCAGGCTTTCTATTTGTATCAGCCTGGTTTTCATCCAGATGTATGCTTGCCTGTCACTGATAGTGCTCATGTGGGGGCTGTGTGCCTGGCAGGTGCAGGGAATGGATATCAATACTGAAGTAGTCACCACAGCACATGGAGGCTTTCCATCTCTCCAGTGCTAAGCTGAATCTATTGCTGTAAATAGGCAACTTTATTTTCTTTGGATTTTAGTGTAGCACCCTTGGCCACAAGGAAAATAACATGTTTGAAAAGGAGAACAAAGAACTGTGCTTTTGAAGTAAGCGTCTCTTCGTCCTCCTCATTTGGAGGCTCTAGCAGTCCCCCTGCCCCTTGTCTGGAGTACGTGAGGGCACAAGATTTGGCTTGTCTGTCTCAACTCAGTTCATCTGAGGTGAGAAATTGTGAATTCCTGGCACTAGAGATGAAGCCTGCTACCCAGAGAAGAGGGGAGCTGCACATGACTGCAGCCACTGAGCCCGCTTCTGCAGCCTCTTCCCCCTTAGGAACCAGTTGACTTTGCAGCAGAGAAGATTAGTAAGACCTTTACAAGTGCAAACAGAAATAAAGCGCTGGGACAGACAGCCTGCAGAGCTTGTGTGATGCCCTTTGATGCTTTTTAAGACTGAGTGAGAATAAAGTTGGGGTGGTCTAGAAATGCTTGCTCCACTTTAGAGCAGGAAAACTACAAGTAGGATTGCATTTTGACCTTTTTAGAACAAGGTCAGCCACACTTGAGTCAAAATTCAGTTCAGGAAGTGTCCTCTGCGTCTGGGGGTGGGCGCTTCGTTTGCTATTCTTGGCAGTTTATCTGTGTTTCAGGACTCTGAAAGTGAACTTGATAGTTCTCTCATGGTTCCTTCCTGCCCTGCATTTCTGCTGCAGTACAGCATAACCACACTGAAGTCCTACCGCCAAGGGAGTGAGAATGTTTCAGTCTCTGAGCCCATTTAGCTGTAAAACTCTGCTGATATCGTCTGCAAAAGCATCACTGCCATGAGTGGACTTGATACAGGAAATGGGAACCAGTGCACAAAGTGAATGTAAAGGTTGCAGTAACCTGGATTTTGGTGAGCCTTGGGTCTTATTGGTTGGCAGCTATGTTTGCTTATGCCAGACTCTGGTTTGAACTGGTGTCTTGGGGAGCACTGAGGCAGTGGGGTATGAAAGAAGGAAATTTTGCTTGTGTGACCACTGCCCATGGGGAAGAACATTTTTTCTATCACAATTGTGACACAGTATGACTTTCTATCTGCAGGATAATCTTTCTATATGCTTGTGTGATAGAATTTATATACTGTTCCAGTTGTTCTTACCTTGTATGGTCTGCCCGAGAGAGGACAGTATAAGCTCTGTGGGAGCTCAGGTTGCCACGAATTCAAGGTAACAGGTGTATTAGGGTATTTTTTGGGAATGCAATGGTGATCAAAGCTATAAAGCTACAAAGAGGACCCAAGGCCGAGTACCCGAAGGTACCACAGGAGGTGAGGAAATCAGCTTCAAGGGATGGGATGACATTGTCCTAGGAAGAGATTTGTATCAGTACTGCAGAGAAAGTACAAATAACTGAGGCCCTGAGACTATGTGTGGGGGAGGAGGAAAGGAAGAACTTCCCAGTTCCAATTTTAATAATGAGTTCAACTCTGTGCATGTGACCAAGAAACACTGAGGTCAGGTGTCTAATTGCATTTATGCTATTGCCATCCAAGTAATTATCTTCTCCCCCCTTGGCATTTCATTAGGGTAAAACTGAAGTGATTTTGGACTGCTGTAGTCTGCTAAGTCAGAAACTAGGTAACCTCAATGGCTTGCCTGATGGGCTGTCTCTTTTGGGCTGTATGGGTAGAGCTGGCAGTGGCTACATTCCTCTGGGAGATTTTTTTCTAGGCTGAGTGTTTGATTTGGGAAAAATCTTTGTAATCACGTCAGTTCTTGATGTTACTAGAGTTACTCCCATTCAGAAGTGTATCTTTGGTAATAGTACTTAAAGTGATGGGAATTTCCAACTACATCTTCACACTGTACGCAGAGATTGATTCTGCATCTGTTGCAGATGGGAGTGGGATCAAATATAATACATCACTGTAACAGCACGTAGTAAAGATGGATGATTCTGGTCCATTGTGATACATGCATTAATCTTAATGTCTTCTGTCATTGTGAGGAATAAAGGGTGCTGGCACACACGAATGAGGAACAGCTATTTTGTGCCCTACAAAGCATGCAGACATGAGGTGTTTAGCTGGTGGCAGCCTATATGTGTAGAACTCTACCATCATTGGAAAGCAGCCCCCCTTTTCTTCAGCCTTATAGCAGCCAAGCTTTTGATGCCAGAAGATCTTGCTGGAATGAATCAGCCACAGAGGCTGTTCTTAAGAGTGCTTTTAAAAGCTGTCACTTAGGCTTGAGATGAACACTAGAACAATTTGCTGAAATCTGAAGCCATTTTGTGACCCCTGCATTTTGAGAACCCTCTGGAAATAACTGTAAAACACTGTGCTGGTTTCTGCCTCTATTTGAAGGAGGGGAAAAAGCAGTAGGAGAAAAGGCTAGTTCTGTCCAATCTCCCTATCTTTCAAGAAAGACCAGTGTTTTCTACCAGGTTTACAACAGTGCTGCATTCACCTGATAATGATAATAGTAGATAATCTTCATAATAGTGATAATCTTCATATTCAGCTACAGATTCCACCCTCCCCCCCAAGCCTCTTATAGCACAAAGTTCATTTGATGGCATCAGGCATCTTGTTTTTCATGTTTCTGCCAGTTTAGCCCTGCATAACTTCACTGCCAGCTGTTGGAGCTAACTTCTGCTCAGAGGAAAGGTGATGCACCAATGTCAGAATATGCAGATTCACATTTACCAGTTGTACCTCAACTCTCCTGTACCTGACTTTTTTTTTTTTTTTTGGCACAGCACAGGCAATCAAAATTTATCTTCCAAATTAAGACTGTAATTATATTTTGATAAAGATCTGGCAATTCAGTGAGAATGAAATTTTAAGGGTTGCCGGGATACAGATGACTCTGGGTTATGGGGAAGTGTTTGCATGAGGAATACTAATCAGCCCAGGTTGTTCGGCATCCTTATCTAGACTTATTCAATAGTGTCTGATAACACAGGCAATCAAGTGCTTGTTTCTTTGCTATTATTCTGGCAAAGTGATTAAAGATACAGGCTGTGTTTTATGAATGAAAAGGTGACATGCTCAACATGGACTGACACAGATACGTCCCTCTGTTTGACATGCAAGAAAAGTGAGGGAACGGCGTTCTGACCATGCCAACATTTCAGAGCCAGCAAAAACAAGTCTCTGCTTGCTTATCCTAAAAGAGCTAGAGGATGTACCAAGGATTAGCCCTGGCTGGATAGCTGCAGAAGGAGCAGCATTGTAGAGCAGGAGGAGGTGACAAGCTGCATGATTTGACAGAGCGCTGTGAAGGAAAGTTCCCTGCTCGCATGCAGAGACTTGCTTGTGCCAGCCCAGCAGATGCATAAAGCTCAGCCTCAGTGCTGCAATCTGACAACAGAAGAGCTATAGCGCTTTCTATCTTTAAGCTTCTGTATGTGACACTAATTAGTTATTATTGAAAGTTATTGCTATTCAATACTGGGACCTGCTGACAGGTATTATATGCTGGCTGTGCTGCAGGAGCACTTGCGGACCTCAGAGTGACTTCTATCAGGCGTTCTTTGCTGGGCAGTCAGCTTCAAAAGCCAGCACAGGAGGGGAGGCCAGTTAGGGAAAGATATACTTTCCCTTGCGCTTGGTCTGCCCCTGTTTTCTCCTGGCACCAACTCTACCAACACTCTATTCACTGGTGTTTTAGGGATTTAATTGTAGCGCATGGTTGTATTTTTACTACAGATGAGAACAATTCCGTCACTTTATAGTTTTTTCAGTTAAGCAGTGAACGTGGTAACAATAAAAAATGTGTTCTGGTGGGATGTCGGTTTCACCAAAATGGATGGATCTGAATTTCTCTGATATTTGTGGTGACTAGCTTTTATTCTCAGTTTGTTCTTTGAGGAGCCATCAGGAAAGGACTAGACTCTTGCAGCTTCAGCAGCATGGAGGGGTGGCTGGGGGTCAGGGTAAGGGTCTGCACCACAGGGCGGTGGGTGCGGAACGGGATGCACAGGGCTGTGGGCACGGCCCTGAGTGCCAGAGTTCAACACTATCAGACACTGGGATTGGTTTTGGGTGGTTCTGTATGAAGCCAGAGGTTGGACTCCATGATCCTTGTGGGTCCCTTCTCACTTGGGATATTTGATCGTTCTAGGACTTTAAGCACTGCTGCTGGAATGGCAGGGGGAATGGGTGTGATCCAGAAGTCTGGGGTTAATAAACATTTTGGGAAGACAGGATATGTTTGAGATGCTGCAGCTCTAATGAGACAAACTAGTGAACTCCTATAAAATGTTGGAAAGCCTTTGTAGCATGAGGTGTGTGCTGCTCCCATGACAGTCTCTCCAGTTCAACCTGTGCAGGTGCTGGTCACCTATCTCAGACAGCTCCAAAGCTGCAGGGCCGTTCCTCAGCCTAAATCATAGAGTTTGCTGTAAGCTTTGAGAGACGCCAGAGTGTTTATCTGAATGTATGACTGACTGGTGTTCTTTCTGTCTTGGCAGTGCTGGAAGCCTGCTCACATAAGGCAAAAATAAAGAAGAAATAAATCTCTAAGTTGTACATCACCGCATAAATGTATCAAGAAGTGTTTAGCCAATTTGGATGCATTTCCCTATTCAGTGGCTGACTGATGCGTCAAACTGTTTTACTGCAGCTCCGTGCTCTGAGCTCTCTTTGGGTCTCTACCAACTGTGCTTCTCTGTTTTCCCACAATGCAGATTTTACATTTCATTCAGTTTTTCTTCTGCTTGCTCTGTGATGCCTCTTCATCACACCTACATCTTCTTAGGAAAGCAAGCTGGGAAGGCGAATGAGAGCAAAGGAAGCCAGGCTTTCACTGCAACCTTAGCAGAAGCAGAGATACAAGCAGAAGCACTGCAGCTCTGTTATATCAAGTAGTAAGTATGGGTAGGAATAACAAAATCAGCAAGGCCAGAGCACAGTAACTATTTTATTCTGATGGTCTCTTTTGGTACATCAGGTGGCCATACAGTATCTTCTTAGCTGAACAGTGGAGGAAGGAAATTGGTGTTTCCATGGCCATGTAAGTTCACAGGTCCCTGATGTTTTCTGATGTCAGCATCACGGTGAACCTCTCTGGGATTCTTGGAAACTTTTTGGAGGCAGGCAGAGCCATCATCTTCTGGCAACTGCTGCTTTATATATCTGGGCACTATACTGTTGTCAATACTCCCAAGAGGTGCAGTAAACTTTATGTTATGAATTGTGGTCTGCAGGCTACAAGAGTAGGATTTGGTACTGTAAAAAGCCCGGGCTAGGCATGAGAAGTATTTACTGAGTATGTCAAGTGAGGAAAGATCAAGGGGAAAAATTACAATCAATGACTGGGAACAGGGGCCTAAAACCTGTAGTGCAGCATCATCCCACACTGTTCAGTCCCTTTCATATGGAACCTAAGGGGTTACTTCCCCTCACCAAGTCCATTCTCATTACTCATTTCTGCTTGCACAAATGTATTGGACAAAGCAACGTGATCCTGCACTCTCTGAATGTCCACAAGTAAACAGGCACTGAAAGAGGAGCAATATAAGTGTCTTCTAGCCAGCACTTGTCCAAATTAGTCTAAAGACAGTCTCAAGTTGACATGATATGACCACAAACTTCAGCAGACACAAAACTGGAATTTCTTGAAAACTCAGAAATTATCCCACTGTGCTGTAGAAGTATGTGCAAAATAAATTGTTCTAGCCAGTAAAGATTAGAAGGTTTCTTCTGACAGACTGGATGAAGTTTTGCTGTAACAGGTTCCATCCTAAAAGTACACATAGGAAAATAGAAAGAGTTGTATTTATTGACAGATGGCTCCGTCCCTTTGCAAAATGACGAAACAATTGTAAAATGTTACTGTTGGAAAAAATACTACGAAGAGAAAAGAGTCAGGATGCTAATAGAAGGCACAAAGGAGAACCATACAAAGAATATTGGAATGAATCTCTCTCCAACTGCCATTTTCATAGCTACCTTTTAGAAATATTTTCTTCTCTGCTGCTACATAGAATTCAATTTCTGGGATAAAATCAAAGTGTGTTAAGTATGCCAAAAACCCAAACTTCAGATGTAACTCTGCTTAACAAAGACACTGCCAAGCAGTGACCTCACCCTTGCTTCACTGAGAAGATTTACTGCATCCCACAGGAAATTGATACTTGCTAATATGAACAAACATGAAGATGGGATTACCAAACTGGCAGGTCAAGGAAATAGTCTTGATTTTCCAGAATTAGCTGTGATTTAAGTAGAGTAGTTATAAAAGCCTTGAGTGATTCTAAACCTGGCAGTTGATTAGTGAATTCGTGCATTTTCCCTATGCCATGTGTGTTTGGGTTATGGTGGAAATCAGACAGGGAGCCAGGCTGGCTCTTTTCTCTTTACTGAACATGTCAGATTAATTCTAAATAATGAACAACTTGGTATTTACCCAGGCCAGCATTTTGGAGCTGCTTGAAAATGGCAGAGATTGTTCTGCTGGGGCATCCAATAGGTTCAAAACCATGGGATAGGGAACACAAACCATAGCTTTTCTGACCAGGTTTGGAGTATGCCTTAGCAGGGAACAGTCAGACCTACTTTTGTGTGGAGAAATAAAGCACTAAAAAAAGGCCCAACAATAAAATATAATTTTAGAATGGGATCACAGAATCCTTAAGGTTGGAAAAGTCTACTAAGGTCATCTAATCCATCCATCAACCCATCATCACGGTACCCACTAACCATATAATCATTAAGGTTGTAAAAGACCTCTAAGATCATCTGGTCCAACTATCCAACCAATGTTGCTCACTAAACCATGTTCCTTAGTACCACATCAGTATAGTTCTTGAACATCTCCAGGGACAGTGACTCCTCTGCCTCCCTGGGCAGCCTGTGCCAATGCATTACATATAGCACGTGAAATGAGGAGCCTGTTATTGTATGTGTGAATTCTTGGTGCAAAGGGTGATTTCTTCCTTTAAGACACATAGTAGAAACAGGAGGTAAGGGTAGAAGATCCTGAGAATGCACAATGGTTGAGAAAGGCAGAAGGGATGTGCCCAAGATCAGAGCTGGGATCTGCCTGCACAATAAGAAGGGGGAATGGCTGTTTATGAGGGTGTTTATGAGGGTGAATAGTGATAGTACAAGGGGAAATGGTCTTAAACTGAGACAGGAGGTTTAGGTTAGATATTAGGAGGAAGTTTTACACTCAGAGGGTGGTGATACACTGGAACAGGTTGCCCAAAGAGGTTGTGGGATGCCTCATCCTTGGAGGCATTCAGGGCTACGCTGGATGTGGCTCTGGGCAGCCTGGTCTGGTGGTTGGTGACCCTGCACATAGCAGGGGGTTGAAACTGGATGATCATTGTGGTCCTTTTCAACCCAGGCCATTCTATGATTCTGTGATTAACCTGCTGAGCCAGGCTGCATCTCCAAACCACTACAGCTCAGGACACCACCATTTGAAAGTGCTGCCTCAGTTCTTTGCTTTTTACTGCTTCACAGTTCCTATATATTTTCTTCCTCTCTTCTTGTTTTTTTTTATTGTTTTGTTTGTTTTTTGTTTTTGACTTTAAGCGCAGGCAGGGATAAGAGCTTGTTTTCGTGTTCTAACACCCTAACAATACTTGAGATGCTACATACAAAATAAGCAGATGGCTGCGAACTGATCTGTATTTGTATATAAAATGTCTCCGACTTAACAAAAAATATCCACAGTATATATTCAAAAAAAAAAAAAAAAAGTTGGCTGAGGTAGCCTCCCCCTCTCTGTTAACAGATGCTCTGGGATTTTATGTGAAGCCTTATTGCCACCTCCCCCAGACAGCATCCTGCTGGATCTGGGCTGGGCTGTCTTCGTGGGTGTTGTCTGCCTTTTGCTGCTCAATGCCTAGAGCATTTCAGCCTGGGGCACAGTCTAGCACCTCTTCCAATACTTCATTTTTTTAGTGCTGCTCAGAAAATGTGCACTGAAAGAAGAATGGCAAAGAGGAGAAGGTGGTAAGGTTGGAGGGGAACAGCAAAGGCCAGATTTCATGTCCTCAGGTAGCCAGAGCATCCAGAGGCTACCTGAAAGAGGACATGAGAGAGAGAGGACATGGCAAAGACAGCAATATTTGGCAGTCGGTCAGGCTTACTGTCTCACATTTCTGAGCATGGTTTCTCCCTTCTTCACAAAATTGAGTTTATTTGTTGAGTTTCTTGGTCAGTGCTTACTGTTTGAAGTTAAGTCCCTTAATTCCTTACTAACTTGCCTGTCTGAGGCCTTTGCACCATGACAGCAATGGGAATATCCTGATAAAATCTGCAGGCTCATCATCACAGTCTATGAAAACAGCCAAGTTCTGACATGGCAATGGCATTGGTCAGTTTGTGTTGGAAGGAAGGCTGTTTGGTTCCTCATGTCTGTGTACACGGTGGTGTCTGATTGCTGACTGGATGTCACCAGGAAGCCGAGGACTGCAGGATGGCTTTTCAGCCCTGCAAGGGCTCTCTACAGGGACCTGTGGGATCCAAACACCTGAATCCAGCACTGAGCCTTGGACTGACAGCTGTCCGTCTTCTCATAGTTCTCCCTGAGTGACCAGAGCAGCACTGGCTCCTCCATAAGATTATTTGGAGCTCACCAAGGCTCACTCATACTCAGGATCAGAGGGGAGCATATCTGCAAGCTATAGAAATACTGAAGGGAGACACATCTCCCTTGGGGAAAGCTAGTTTTGTTTGTACGTTCTGTTGTCTGCTGCTTTATGCTTGGGAATGTTGTCAGCTCTGCTGTGAAAAAATCTTCACTTCCCTGGGGTGCTTTCTCCCGTGATTCACCATTCTACTCAACACGTGATACATTAAGATCAAACACAGTTTTCTACTTGACGGCCACATTTTTACTTACGCTTCCTGCATGATAATTTCAGTGACGGTGCTCTCCTTCTCCTCTCCTTACTGCCATTCCTTTTTTTTTTCTGGAAAGTATATCCTAGTTTAATTTATTTTCCTGTGGCTTCTAGAGCAAGTTATTTCTTGCAGTTTATTTTAGTTTGTCATCGCTGCTTCCAGTTTAGAGTTCAAAGGCTTCCTGTCCACTGTTGCAGGCCGATATCATTCCTCAGTAATGTAATTTATAGTTATCACTGGACATGGACCTGATGCTTCTGCACTTTTCTGGTGGCATGTATCCATGTAATTGCATTTTCTGTTTTCATTCTTCATGTGTAGTGCTCAGTACATGATCATAATAATGTGTACGACCAGGTGATGATTTTATATGTGCATTAAACAACCACTCATTTGCCACTTGGCATATTCTTTATGCTGAAACTGTAGTGTTGAAAGCTGCATTATGCTTGGTCCAGCACATACACAAACACTGATGAGGTATAAATGTGCAAGAATTTGCTGTTCGCTGTTATGCTCTGACGGGAAGCTCTTGACAGAGAATGGCCCACAGCCCTGCAGCATTTGACAAATCCTGGAGCTCTTCAGAAATTGTGGCTGTTCATAAATAAAAACATTAGAACTCAATTAGTTTTTCCTGTGTAACTATGCAGCTTAGCAATATATATGTGAGTACAGACAGTAGAGTATGGTTTTGCTCAGAAAACGGTACTAGCTATAACAGTAAAGGATGGCATATGTTATAATCTTTATTAACACTTTTTGACACTTTACAAGAAGTAAATGAAATTTGTTTTAGGCTGAATGTTCTCAAGCTGCATTTTATGTGCTATTTGCTGTCGGCTGTGACGTCTCAATTCAAGCAGGGGATTAGTAGGTTACTCTGAGCTGTAGGAGCTCCGTAGCTGGCATGGTAACAGGTCTGCATCCCCTGCAGGGTTGTGCAAGGGGTTGCAGCTGACAGTGTTCACCAGTCAGCTATCTGCAAGCTAGCATTTACCATTTGGTGCTTGTTTACCATTTTAAGTATGCAGGGACCTGAAATGCAGTAGAAAAATAGAGTAACACTACAGAAAAATATTAGTGCCTAAGGTGAGCAAGCTGAGAACATGTTACTCAAACAATAACAACAGCAGGAGAATAGCTTATCTCGATGTAAGTTACTCACTTTGAAGTCTATAGGTACAGTATCGTGACAAAATTTCCAAACGGTATCTGAACGGGCTCCTTCTGTAAAGTAATCCAGTATGTCACAGTGGCTTTGTGCATTTGTATATAGAAAATACAGTAAGTACTACAGTCCATTCCATATATCATTACGTTTGTTTTTTTCCCAGTTAAGGGCCAATTTCTAGCCTTTAAGCCTGTTGAAAAATGCTGCAGTGTTTGGGTATGATCTGGTGCCTGGGTGGTGATTTTGGGCTGTGTCTGGTGGTGCAGCTGGCCCTGATGGAAGGGGGCTAGCCACAGCCCTGGTTTTCCTGCTGTGCCTTTTGTAACTTGAGGTGCTGCTGCCTGCACAGGCGTTTGTGTATGCAGCAGCATGGTGTACCATGGATTGGAGTAAGTTTTTGATAGGAAACAAAGAGCTTGAGGAAGGAAAAGTTACTATACTCTCTCCCCATCTTGCAAGGCTAACAAGAATCCCTCTGTAAGCAGGTTTCTTGGTTAAAATCTATTGCTTTGAGAAAACATAGAAGGGGCAGAGGAAAATGTATATTTTTAGGCAGTTCTCCTTATATAATAAAGACTACATTCAGTATTATTTCAACAAGTGAAACTCTGTGAGTTAGCTGGCCATATTATTTCTTCTCGTCTGTGCTCAGAGTGGCTTTCTGAACTCTTATGGCCCTGCTTGCTGTAATGTTTTACAGAAACGTCACATCAGAAGTGGGTCTGAAGAAGGATGTTGCCAGACAGTATTGAAATCAGACCTCCCCTTCTGGCCCAGAGCTCCTTTGTGCTAGGTGCTCTGCACGCCCAGTTCAAAGTTGGTTGTACAGAACTGTACGCTCACATAAATCACTTGCGAGGTTGAGGCCAAAAGGAACATCTGAGAGGAGCAGTGATGAATGACTTAGGTATTTGCTGAGTTGAGGAAGAGTTTCATTGAACGAACACTGGAAGAGCTGCCTCATAAATTATTTGTATCTTCAGCTGCGCCTCTGTGCTAGGTCTGACCAGGACTATCATCAGGGTGGCATGAGAGTCACCTTGTAGCATTGTGTATGTGGATTGTGTTGCCTGAGCAAAGGTACAAGTTGCCTTGCTTTCCTGGGGAAGAAGCTGCATGGTGTAGTCATGACCCCAGGAACAGAGACCTGGAAGCAAGCCATGTATCTCAGTGCCACTGTAGGAAAAAAGTGATGGAACTGCAGGAGCTGTAAGGATATTTCCCTGGGGAAGAGAAAAGAGTTGCCCTCAGTCCCTTGGAGATGATTGACTTTCTGTCTTCCCCCAGATCCCTGTGAGTAATTCAGAGGAACACTATAGTAGCCTATTATTTACTATATATAATTGGAAGACACTGATGCTGCTTACCTCAGCTTGCAGTTAAGCATTGCTCAGGGCATCTAGCCAAGCATACTGAAAAAGACTGATGGAGAGGAAAAAGTGTGAAATACTAGCCATCATTTCTGCTCTTAACACATGCCTTGTTGTTCCTGACTTTTGGGAGCTTGATTTCTCAGCCTACCTGCTGTGTCAGTGGATGAGAACCAGGGCTGTGCTTGTTCATTTTCTGTGTGAAATTAGAATCAAAGAATAATAGAATACTTAGAATTGGAAGGGACCTCCAAAGATAATCTAGCCCAACTCTCCTGCAATGAACAGAGATATCCACAGCTAGATCAGGTCGTCTTCCGGCCTTACCTTGAAAGTCTCCAAGGATGGGGCATCTACCACATCGCTGGGCAACCTGTTCCAGTGTCTCACCACCCTCATTGTAAAAGACTTCTTCTGTATATCTAGCCTAAATCTACCCTCTTTAAGCTTGAAACCATTTCTCCTTGTTCTGTCACCATAGACTCTTTAACAGAGTCTGTCCCCTTCTTTCCTATAGCTCCCCTTTAGATACTGAAAGGCTGCTACTGGGTCACCTTCAGCCTTCTCTTCTCCAGGCTGAACAGCCCCAGCTCTTTCAGCCTGTCCTCATAGGAGAGGTGCTCCATCCCTTGGATCATTTTTGTAGCCCTCCTCTGGATGTGCTCCAGCAGGTCCATGTCTCTCCCCTACTTAGGACTCCACATCTGAACGCAGTACTCCAGGTGAGGTCTCATCAGCACAGAGTAGAGGGGCAGGATCCCTCCCTCACCGTGCTGGCCACACTTCTTTTGATGCAGCACAGGATGTGGTTGGCTTTCTGGGATGTGAGAGCACATTGCTGACTCACGTCCAGCTTTCCATCCACCAGTGTCCCCAGGCCTTTTTTGGCAGGGCTGCAGTCAATGCTTTCATCCCTCATCTTGTATTGGTAGTGGATGTTGACTCGACCCAGCTGCTAGATCTTGCACTTGGATACATTGAACTTCATGAGATTCACTTGGGCCCACTGCTCATGCCTGTCGAGTTCCTTTGAATGGCATCCCGTCTCTGATGTGTTGATTGCACCCTGGGCAGCTTGGTGTCATCTGCAAGCTTGTTGAGAGTGCACTCAACTCCACTGTCAGTGTCACTGATGAAGAAATTAAAGAGTATCGGTCCCAGCTCTGACTGTGGGGCATGCCGCTCATCACTGTTCTCCATCCAGACATTGAGCCATTGACCACCGCTCTCTAGACTTGATCCCACAGACAGTTCTTCATCCATTGAACAGTTTACCCTTCAAATCCATGTCTTTCCAATTTGGAGAGAAGGATGTTGTGGGGTACCGTGTAAAAGGCCTTACTGAATTCCAGATAGATGACATCAGTGGGTCTTCCCTTGTCCACTGAGACAGTGACACCATAATAAAAGGTCATTATGGTGGCCAAGCAGGATTTGCCCTTGGTGACACCTTGCTGATTCTCCCTTATCAACTCCATGTCTTCCATGTACCTTAGCATAGCTTTCAGAAGGATCTGCTCCTTTATCTTTCCTGGCACAGAGGTGAGACTGACAGGACAGTAGTTCCTAGGGCCATCACCTGCTTGCCATGACTTTTCAGATATCATTGAGAGTGCCTTGGTGACTACATCAGCTAATTCCCTCAGGACTCCGGGATGCATCTCATCCAGACCCAGAGACTTGATGAGCCTGATCTTCACTTAAAGTGGGAGAGACATTGCTTCCCCAATCCCCTCCTACCAAACCGAACATTTGAAGGCTGTGTGGTGAGCAGTTATCAGAGAAGAGCAAAGCAAAAAAATACTTCAGCCATCTCCTTGTCAGCTGATACCAGTCTTCAGTCTTAGTTTTTGCTTGGGAACAGCTTCTCGTCTTGGTTACTGGCTTCCCCATGCTATTGGCCATGAGGAAAATCTGCTCTCGTCCCTTTCAGACAAACCTTTACAGGGCAGCCCCTCTCACCTCCAACATGTGCTCAGGTATTTGTCACCCAGGGATGACCTTGTTTTCTAATTCCTTATCATAATGACCTTGCTAATGACAGTTAGCATTATTCACAAATAATAAGGGCACTTTGCTTTTGTTTTTTTACCATTATTCACAAATAATAAGGACGCTTGGTTTTGTTTTTTTCCTGGAGGACAGATAGTGAATGTTGTGAGTTCACATACAATAAATGAGGTCTCAGGAACCTTTAAAAATAGTAATAGGGAAAAACATTCACAGAAAAAATAATCCCCAGTACTTTTACAGTAGATACAAAATGTAACTCATGACAACATTCATAGAATCTTAAAAGTTGGAAGTGACTTTTATAGGCCATCTAGTCCAACTGCCCTGCAATGAACAGGTACGCTTACAGCCACATCAAGGTGCTCAGAACCCCATCCAGTCTGATTTTGAGTGTCTCCAGGAATAGGGCTCCTACCACCTCTCTGGATGACTTGTGCCAGTGCTTCACAACCCTTACTGGGGGAGTTCTTGTATAAGAGGTAAAAAAACCTCTTCCTTACATCCAGTCTAAATCTCCCCTCTTTCCATTTTAAAACTTTTCTCCTTGTCCTTTTCACAACAGGACACACATCTTCTGCTGAAGTCTTCCCCCTTCTTTCTTACAACCCCCCTTTAGATATTGAAAGGCCACTATCAGGTCTCTCCAGAGCCTTTTCTTCTCCAGGCTGAACTTGTCTTGGGTTTGGTTTTGTTGTTCGCATTTCTTTGTGTTTTTCTTCTATAGTGAGTATGTTGCCCTTCCAGACAGGTGACTTGATCATGACCTATAGGAAAGCACATCAGGAACTAGGAATATGAAACAGTGGGGCCATAGGGCTCTTTTCCTTCTAGGTTATCATCTTGAATGAAGTGTATGTCAGTAGTAAACAAAATGCTGTCAGCTGCTGATGGCCTTTTGATGCCCTGTGTAGAATAAGTTGATGTCCTTAATTGACTGTCCAAGAGACAGGTGTGTGTATCATTGCACTGTTGGTGTAATTGATGCTATATTACACTCCTGAGCCAAATGGAGAAGAGTAATGGAGACTAACTCATAGAGCTTTGATGGAGGACTGTAGTTTATGAAGATTTCAAGGAAAATGGAAATATATTTGCTGTTCTTCAAATAAGTCACCTGAATCTTATCTTCCAATATGCTGAACACAGCATATTCTATGTCAAGTGTCATCTTCCCCTGTGCTTTTTTAAGGCCCCAGTGTTTTACAGCAGGATTTGTGTTGTGGATGCTGACATGGAGACAGGAGCTCTTATGCACAAGCCTCTGCCCTCGGAAGGAGAATTCTTGGTGGGGACACAAAAGGCTAGCACGGGAAAGCTTTCTTCTTCTGATAGAAATATTCAGATAGAAGTATGCATGGGGATTGAATGTTTTGAATAGGAGAAATAGGCAAAATGCATTAAAATGACTCTGAAACGCTGTCCTATGACAAAAATGTGTGTGCAGTACCTCAGATAAAAATGTCTGGGTAGCATGAGTGTGTTTTTTCACAAGATCTTGAAGGTAAATATTAACCAAGGAAGATAGGATAATAAATGAATTTTGTAAAGCTTTGTTCTTGAGTGCATGTGGAGTCCAGGTGGCTGATCTGAGAGCAACATCACAGTGAGCTGCACTCTTCTGTGTTTTAAAGAGGAGAGCAAGATGGTGACCTGCTGGAGCAACTAGGGCAAACCTAGTAGTGATCTGAGGATGAGTCAGTGTAGGAGAAAAATAGCAGAGCTGTGAGAGAATTGGAAAGGATGTTTAAATACACTTGCTGAGCGTATTGTAGAGAACATGCGCTGCACTGCTGGAGACAAGAGACTATCTTACTGCATGTCATTGAGAGTGGGAGTAATGAGAAGGTCAGTGTGAAGAAATCTGTGTTGAAACGTGCTGAAAGAGCTCCAGACTGAAAGAAGTGCTTTCAGCTAATGAAGAATGTGGGATTGAGAGAGGTCTGGAGATGTTAGTTACATGCTGTGATGTGTGTGTACATAAACACATACATGTGTGCATGCGCATGTCTGATGTATCACCCCTACTGCCAGCATGCCAGCCTCACCATTAGATCCAGCAACCTCAAACTAGCAGGACTCAGGTGCTGTCTGCCTTATGTACCATTCTCCTGCAGGCAGCTCTGATGCTGCCTTTTGTATCATTTCAACCTTCAGCCCTCTGGTAGAACCACTAAGCTGTGGTATGAGTGACCAGCTGGGTCATGGTCTCTGAAGAAGTAGAACTCAGTTAAATGTTTAATTTCATGCATACAAGTGCACAGCTGAGAAAACTTTTATCTAGTCATAAGTCTTTAGCTGCCCTGGGAATAGAGCCAGGGCAGATTAGTAGTTTTGTTTCTCACTTACTAACCTGCTTTCCCTGATGGACTTTCTGCTGCTGTGGCAGAACAAGGACCATGGCTACGCATACATTATTGAACATTTCAGTTGTTTATTAATAGATAAGTGTGTTGCACTCCCTCCAGTGCTTGCTGTCACTCTGCATTAGATGGGATGTGCACTGGGGAGATTTTATTGGTGCAGAATCTGGTGTGAATGGGGTAGGGGCATATGCACAATTGCACATATTCATGGAGATGTCTAATAAGGAGACACGCGCACCTAGAATAAAAATGCCATTCATCTCTCCAGTCTGGCTTATGGGTGAGAAGGGCAATTCTATTAACAAAACCCCCAACAGAAACCTTCTGTCTGTGACTACATTTGCTCCTGTTTGTAGCTGAGAGCACAAAGCTGTTTCTCTCCCAGCCACTCTTGGAGGCAGTGGAAAGCACAGACTAGAGAACAGGAATAAAAAGAGAAGAAGAAACCACTGGCTAGAGAAGCTACACAGGAATTAAGCCTTAAACATAAAAAATACTGTGCATTTCTGTGAGGTTACTGTCTATCCTGCAGTGACAGCTTTGAAAGACTTTGAAATAACAAGCCCCGGTCTCTCCACTGTAACTTATTTGACAGTTAGTGAAAGCAGTTAAAAATATGTTCAAACACCGCCAACAGTGATTGAAGGCAGCAAAGCCAAGAATGGGATTAGCATGTGGCATTCTGCACATAAGTGCATATTGCTGAACAGTATAATCTTCTTACTTGTATAAGAATCGCAGACTTCCCAACCCTCTTGAATTGTGTCTGTTTGTTGTGCCAGTTAACAGAATACCAGGTAAATGCAAAATTCAGGGATCTGCACATGAAAATGACATCTAAATCATACGCTTTCCAGTGTTTTCATCTTCCCAGATAACTGAATGCTGAAGATGGATGGGGTTTTGTCCATTTGTCCTTTTTTTCCTCCTGAATAGTTGTCATTTCCATATGTATGGAATAATTGGAGGCAGAGAAATGTCACAGTGATGCACTAAGAAATTGTGGTCGAAACGTGTGGTGTTTCAAAGTACTGGCAAGAAGCAAAACAAAGAGTGTAAAAGATCATGGTCCTTCTCAGCAGTTTCTGCTGTCAGTGCCTTTCTGCCTGAGTTTGAAAAATTTGCAAACTGTCCATCCATGAGTGTAGAGCAGAATAATAATTGTGCTCCTGTTGTTGCCTGCTTGTAGCCAAAGGCTTATCTTGCGTTGTTGTGTCTCCCCTCTCTCATGGGCAGGTATGGCCCACGTAGATACAGCTGTGCCAGCTTTGAGAAGTAGTCTAGAAGCAGACTCTCTAAAAATGGGGGTCAGTCCAGTAGGTAGTGGGCACTGGGAAGACTGGAAAGGAAACACCTGCACTGAATAGTGCCCCCGGCAATGTCAGGGCACACACACCAGGAAGGCAAGAATGATGTAAGAGAGGATGAGGGGACCCTATCCTGACACTGAACAAATCCCAGAGATGCACAGGAGTCGTAAAGAAGAGGAGGCAGGGGCTCTGGCACGCGGCTTTTTGTTTCCGCGAGTTGGTTGTCTCTGATCTTCTGAGAGAAGTGTGTTTAAGAAGCCCTGTCCACGCTCTGGTGCAACCTGCCTTGGCTCCACTATGCCTTGGTGTTGCTGAACCATGCACCAGTCTGTTTGGGGACAGAAGAATAGGGCAGGGTCCTACACAGTCCCCATGGTGCCAAGCATCTGCCTCATTGCCATCACCTCATGTCACTCGCAGGACGAGGACTTCAGAAGAAAAAGCCATCACTGTCAAGCACTGCTTCACACCAACATGGACAGAAATCATTGCTTCCTTCTGGCAGGGAAAGAGGATGGCATCCTGTTCTCACTGGGGTGCACTAAGCCAAAGCTGTCAGGATACATTTCTGACTCCCGAGGTGTGAGAGGCATTGTGTGCATGCACATGCTTGTGCGTATAGATCCTGGAGTTACAGTAAGGTGGTTGCTCAGCTGGGAGGCTGAAATGCTGAAGAGTCAGGAGCCTTATCTGCAAGGAGCAGAAGCCCCTTTGCACAGGCGTTTCTGAATCCTTAATAAAGACGTGATGAGAAGGGGGCTGATCCAAATAGCTATCTGCAGCTCCATAGGATGAGGTCTGAGTTAGCAAGTAGGTGAAGACCAAGGGAGATATTTGGGTGCATGCATGGGTGTAGAAAACAGATTATCCCACTTCAGAAGTGCTCCGGTCTCTGTCCTTCCAGGCACTGGTCCCTGCCGGTAAGCCCAGGCACCCACTGCACTTCTCTACTGGTGCAGTAGACAAAGAGGGAGCCACTTGGAAAGTGCTGAGCTTGCTGGTATATCGCACGGAATGTGGGACATGTGCAGCAAAGAAGTGGTTGTAGGTTCTTGTCAGCCTTACAGGCGTAAACCCCCTGGATTTTACAGCAGAGACACATTAGTACTTAGGGGAATATGCATTCGAGACATGCAGAGCTATAAATAAAATTCACATCAGACTCAGCACTTGCCTCAATGAAACATTTATGCACTAATATGCATGATGGAGTTGGATGTGTTGCTAGATTATCTAGTATTTGAGATGAACCAGTCTTGTTCAGAATTCATTTTCTTACATGCTTTGCACACAGACTCAGAAGGCAGCAGCTCACTGACAACCTATGCAGCCAGTGTGGAAGAGTTTGATTGGGTGAACCCTACTGCCACTGCTGCAACTGTCTTAGGCCTGTTTATGCAAAGTTTTCTTCTTATAATGAATGAAAAAAACTAGTCACCTTTTTTTACCTGAAGTGGCTGGAAATTGTAGTGTTTCTAACATGGCAGGTGAACCACCTCTGTGCTGGAGAAGGGCTTCCTATCTAGCACCTGGCAAGGTGCAGCTGCCCACCTTCGAGAGCATCCTGCTGCTACTCTACTACTACTTATTCCTTGATTTGATTCGTTTTGATTGTGTTTTTTTCCTTCTGGACCTAAGGCACTTTGTTGAGAATGTGACAACCACTGGTTTGTCTTTACTTGTGTGGGGATTTGTGGTGTGGTGGCTCTGGGCAGTCTGTCCCAGAGCACATAGGACATGTCCTCATTCTCTACTGAAACCCCCTTCAGGCTCTTCCTTTTTTCACACCTATCACCAAATTGTGTTTTCTTTGAATCAGGAAATTCTCTCTCTCTTTTTTTTTTTTAATCCCCTGGCACTTAATGGCAATTATAATAAAGAAATAGTAAGTTGAGAAGCAGAAGGAGTTGAGGAGGGGGGAAGGTGGGCGTCTAGAGAAGCAGACGGAGTTGGGAGGGGAACCCCTGAATCTATGAAATAAATGGAGCAGAAATCTTTCTTGCTTGGCCTTTGTGGTGTTATTATTAGAACAACCACGCCTGAGTGCACTGAAGCTGTGCAACCTTCAAGCATTCACATGCAGTTCTGCTGCAGCAGGATTCTCTGTTTGCTTAGCTAGAAGAGGGAGGGAGAGCAAACAAGAGGATGCAAAGACAAGAAGAGTTTAAAACTGATAAATATGATCATCATTGATAAACCAGCTATTTGGGAATCGGTGAAAATCTTCTCATGAGAGCAGCCATTAGTGTATGTCTGTTTGACATTGCTTGTCAGGAAACCAGCCAACATTAATGGATCCACAAAATGTAATGGAGAATCCATTTAAACGGTCTCTTGTCGTTTTGCCATCCCACAAGACAAAAAAACAATTACTTTAGCTCAAGAATGAAATGAACGTGATGGTTTATATGATTCACTTGTATATTCTAAATTGATCAAAGCGCACACTAAAAATATATTAGCAATTTTCATTTGATGCCTGAAATGCTGCTTTTCCTGTGTATTTCTGCAGGATTCTTTGCTCATTCACTCTGGTGTCCAGCTGTTAACAATTTAAAGGCTGTGGTTTTACACTTTCTGTGTTACTTTATTTACTATGCCTATTGTGATGATGCTCATGGGCTAGAGGTGCACGCAAGCTAGGCCTGTATAAATAGGCCTACTACTACTACTACTACTACTACTATAAATAGGCCTGTCTGTATAAACAGACAGACTACAGTGTAAATCACCAGGAGAGAGGAAGTGCTTGCTGAAGGAGATACCTTCTCCCTGTTTTACAGAACAGAGACAAGAAACCTAGCCCTGTGCCCTGAGCAAGATGTCTTGTGGCCCTGGAAGCCCACAGCTCCATCACCTGGCAGCAATGTCTGGGCCCTATGCCCTGGCAGCAGAGCCAGGCTGAGTACCTCTGTAGGAGCACAGAAATAACAGTCAGAAAGGGTGAAGAGGAAGCTGGCCCGCTTTTGGAGTTGGTCACATCTAGCCTCCCTCAGTAGTGATGTGGACCTATCACTTGCTGGGAGGCTTTTCCCTCTCCTGCCCCTTGCTGAGAGGTGGTTGTGGAGCTTCACTGCACTGAGGCTGGGATGGTCCTCCAGCATCCAGCCTGACTGTGTTTGTATGGGTTTATTCTTGTTTGTCCCAAGACCAGCATTGTCCCCTGTACTACCCAGCATTTCTCTCTGCCTCTGCACTGCAGTCAGAGGTCATTCATCTCCTCACAGCATCTTTGCAAGCTCTTTTTGCCAGCTCTCTTTTTTACGTTTCTGTTCTGATCTGCCTAGAAAATCCACTCCAGCTTTTCAGTATTTTAAAGGGCCATTCAGTTCAGTGCATATTATACAATATTTCTGCTGTCTTGGTGTCAGTGGGGCATATTCCCTGGCAGAGTGAGTCAGAGTTCCTGCAAGAGAAGGAGACACACAGATGTATGGACTCTGAGGCTGTGGCACAGGGTGCTGTACATTACTGACTGCCCTTTTCAGATTGGATATTAGGAAAAAACAACTTCACCAAAAGAATGGTCAGGCACTAGAATGGGCTGCCCAGGGAGGTGGTGGTGTCACCATCTCTGAGGTGAAACATGTAGATGTGATACTTAGGGACATGGGTTAGTCGGCAGTATTGGTAGACAGTTGGACTAGATGATCTTAGAGGTTTTTTCCCAACCTTAACAATTCTATGATTTGGAAACAAGCAATGTATTTGCTCGTCATTTTCATTCTGGTACA
This sequence comes from Tympanuchus pallidicinctus, assembly GCF_026119805.1. Taxonomy (NCBI): domain Eukaryota; kingdom Metazoa; phylum Chordata; class Aves; order Galliformes; family Phasianidae; genus Tympanuchus; species Tympanuchus pallidicinctus. The sequence goes on from NW_026294659.1 coordinate 1,277,213, forward strand.
GCTCTGCCAGATTTGTCTGCTTGCAAAGACTCAGGTGGCCAGGAGGTCACGCTGCTTTTTCTGTAAACAGCAGTGCCTGTCTACCACAGTGAGCGTGTAGTGGGATTGTGTTAGCTTGGTTTCATCTTTGAGTCTCACACAAAGTATGTTAATCCAACTCCCACTCAATCTTACTTGTAAAACATTGCTGCCGAAACCAGAAGAGCCTTTCTGCAAGTTAAATATTGCAGTGACATCTATTCTATTCTAATGAAATGTCTGAACAGCTCTTAAGTAGGTAAAACTTTCTGCTCACTTATTTAGCTCTGTCACAGACAACTACGAGAGCTGTCGTCTAGACAGACTTTTTCTGGAGATAGGAAGGAACTGCTTATGTCTGCTGTTTCATTAGTCTTCAGGGTGCAATTTGTGATCATGAATATCACATACCCTGAGTGATAGATGGAATGGGTGCAGTACTACTACTTGTACTTACCAGTTCTTGTCCCAAGATGAATTTCCCATGGAGGTCCTGTGGTTCCTCAGTGGGTTAGGAGCAAGTCCCTTTGTGTCTCAGTACCTTGTCTGTAAAATAGGAATAGTGCTTCCTCACCCTCAAGGGGCAAAGGAAATGTAAAATCAGCTAGTGACAGTGAAACACTCACCTACTCACTCCCCAAGAGAAGTGCGGTGGCCAGGCAGGGCATCCCTCAAATCTCTCCTTATCTGTCCCTTGGGATGCTGGATGCACAGGAGTTAGGCACATCTCCTCCAAGTTCTGTCACTCTTGAGGAAGCCTCTCAAACCTGAAGTATTTTCATGTAACTTTCAGAGACAGAAGATTTTGCTAGACGAACTGAAGTTTTCCTGTCCCTCAGAAGTCCATGTGCATTATAGGAACCCTTTCTGATAGGTGACAGCTACCGGCACTCAGCAGGATGGGCAGTTAATCTTGGACGTTATGCATGGGAAGGCAATGAGCTAGCAACCTGTGTCAGGAGTTAGCCGTGTGTAACATGATGGAGTAGCACAGTACAGGCAGGAGGAGAAGGTAGACTGGAAATGCAGGCTTCTTGCTGCCTTTGCTCTAAGTGTCACTGTGGGAATATTGTATGGCCTCTTTGCATTTTCATTTTGGCATCCATAGAATTATTGGTCAATTAGTGCGTACATTCAGCATCTATGTTATATCATCACACCTGCTTGCCTCCTTTACAGTCATCTGCGATCTGGTAAAAAGTCATTATCTAAATGCTAAGTGGCATAATGTGGTATAGCAACATGGAGAAGATAAGAATCGCTGCTACTTGGTGGGATAAGGGCTGTCATAACATCCTCAGTGCTCATTCTTGGCACTGCTGTTCCAAGTGAAACTGCTTTTCAGCTAGACTGATGCATTCAGTGCTGTGAGTCTTACCTGGAGCTCTTCTCTTTTACTACAGCCGTCTCCAACCTGGATGCAGAGAGCAAACTGAGTGTCTACTACCGGGCACCTTGGCATCAGCAAAGAAATATCTTCCTCCCTTCCACCAGACCTCCGTGTGTGGAGGAGCTGCACCACCACGCCAAGCAGCACCTGCGAGCCCTGCGCAGAGGTCAGTATTGCTGCATGCATGCATGGAGGGGCTCAAGCACCATGCCTCCTTGGGAATACAGCACTGGGTTTCAGAACTAGGGTGAAGAAGTTTTGGCACTTACAGAAGGCTCATGTCCTCTTTGCCTTGTTTATGATTACCAGAGGAGTTCTGAAATGACTCTTTACTCTTCCATTTTACATTCTTGCATTCTGTTAAAATAAATATTTCTGCATTGCAAGTATGAATTATTTAGTTCACTGACAAAGAATGGAGGAACTGAGTGTTTTAACAGGGCTACGTATCTCCTCCTAACCACATGCTAAACAGTGTCCCAGGACAGAGAAGATTTATAAATATCTAAGGTGTGGGGGCAGAATGGCGAGGCCGGACTGTTTTCAGTGGTGAGTGGAGACAGGACAAGGGGAAACGGCTGGAAACTGCAGCATAGGAAGTTCTGCACAAATGTGTGCAAGAACTTCTTTACAGTGAGGTGACGGAGCACTGGAACAGGCTGCCCAGGGAGGTGGTGGAGTCTCCTTCTCTGGAGATGTTCAAGACCTGCCTGGATGCCTACCTGTGCGACCTGCTGTAGGGAACCTGCTTTGGCAGGGGGGTTGGACTCGATGATTCTGGAGGTCCCTTCCAACCCCTACAATTCTGTGATTCTGTGATTCTGTGATTCTGTGATTTAACTTTCCAGGGGCTAAACCTGGAGTCCAGTGATATTAGAGAGGCTCCACAGAATATGAGATGCCTGCCTGGGGCTTGTAAGCCTGGAGGAGGGCTGCATCCTTTCTGGGTGGAAGCTAAGTGCCTAGAGGGAGGGAGGAGAGTCCCTGCCATACAGGGGTTTTGCTGAGTGAAACCAGTGGAAGGCAAAAGATAGGCAAAGGCTGGCTTTCTCCTGCTGTCTAACTGAGGGAAGATTCCCAACTGGAGGCAGACATCTGTACCTTTCTTCTGTGGCTTAAGAAAGGAGAAAATCCATGCAGGTCACTTTTAAAATGTTCTTCTGCAGATTCCCTAGTTGGAAATGTTTTGCACCAGCAGCTATCATTGCCTTGCCTGTATATTGTTGTTATTGGGTTATAATAATACTTACCGGGATCTATGGAGCATCTGTTAGCTGGATGAAATGTTCCAATTAATTCTCACACATGAGCCTTTCTACAGAGTTTTGCTCAGGACCATCTTGGAGGTGCAGCATATCTTCAGAGCACTGCAAAGAGCAACAAAGCAGGACTGCAGTGCTCAAATAGAACACAAGTGAGCTTTTCTTTCTGCAGCAGCTCAGCTTTGCAGTCGTCCCAGCAGCAGGCTGATCTCTGCCTGCCATCTGGTGGGCAGCAGAAAGCTTGACATTGGTGGGAAGGCAGTGACCAAAAATGCCTCTTTGCTTTTAAGCAGCACTTTGAGCAGCTGCCCATCCTGCATGTCTAAGGCAGATGTGCATGTTTAGCAGGCAGCTTGTCATATGCTGCTTGATTTTATTTTCTAAATAATTACACTTACCAGAATGAAATTGTGATCTGAAATTTAACTTAAATATGTTTATTGTCTCTGCTCTATTTCTTCTGTTAGAGTTTCATAATCTCTTTATTTAAGGAGTAATTCTAACTAAACGTTAGATCAGGAAACCAGCTATGGTTGGCTGGACCATAGTATATGCATGAGATGAATACATCATCCCCTTCCAGCAGCACTCTATGCAAACACTAATTACCTTTCACCTAGCTTTCACCTAAAATTAGAGGTAGGAAATCCATGAGCATTCTCCCATTCACATGGAAAATCTCAGAGACTTGGAACTGATATGGAAGAAAGATGGATATTGTAAGCCCATGATGGAAGAAGACTTCTCTGGGCTGGGATTAGAGTGATTGTGACTTTTTCAGGATGGACTCCTCCATACTGGGCCATAGAACTGCTGCATGATGTCAAGACAGGGAAGGAAGAACTACCTGAGGCTATGTTTCTTTCTTTCCCCTCAGAAAGGTACATTTTCTAGGGTTAGAATGCAGATGTCCATGTGTCTTGATATTTCAAGGCAACAGGAGCTGCAAGTTCTCATTGGGAATCAGGCATTGTATCCCAAGCACTTAGAAGTCAGCTCATTTATCACTTGAAATTAAAGGTATAAAGTTCTTTTCAGGGTGAGTTCAGCTTCCAAGCTCAAGACGGGTGCATCCCTAAGAGTAAGAAATCAGGCAGTGATGGTAGGAGGTGCACATGAATGAGCAAGGAGCTCATGGATAATCCCAAATGGAAAAAGAAAATCTACAGAATATGGAAATGGCATCTGGCCACGTGGGAGGAGTATAGGAAAATTGTCAGGGCATGCAAGGATGCAACGAGGAAGACTTAAGACAAGGAAGGTCAAGCACAACAAGAAAGGATTCTTTAAGTACGTCAGTAGCAAAAGGAAGAAAGACTACAGAAAACTTGGACCCACTGCTGAATGAGGAAGGAGCCCTGGTAATAGAGGACACCGAGAAGGCAGTTACAGAACACCTTCTTTACTTCAGTATTTACTGCTAAGGCTGCTCCTTGGGAAACCCAGACCCAGGAGGTGAGAGTCTGGGGAAAGAAGGACTTGTCCTTGGTCAAAGAGAGTCTGGTCAGAGATGGACTAGGCAAACTCGACACACACAAGTTCATGGGCCCCACATGGAATACCATGTGTGATAGCCATGTGTGCTGAGGGAGCTTACAGAAGTGATTGCCAGGCTGCTCTCTTTTCATCTTTGAAAGATTATGGAGAATGGCAGAGGTTCCTGAGGACTAGAGGAAAGGCAGTGTCACTGCAGCCTTCAAAAAGAGCAAGAAGGACAAGCCAGGAAACTACAGGCCAGTCATCCTCACCTCTATTCCTGAAAAGATGATGGAACAACTTATTCAGTGTGATCAGTGGCACAGAGTCTAGTTGGAGGCTTGGTGTTCCCCAGGGATTGGTACAGGGCCTGATCTTGTCCAACATCTTGGAACTCTGCAGAGAAGGACCTGGGTATGTGGTGGACAACGGGGTGACCACAAGCAAGCAGTGTGCCCTCTTGACAATGAAAACCAGTGGTGTCCTGGGTGCATTAAATAGAGAGTGCCCTGCAGGTCAAGGGACATGATCCTCCTCCTCTACTCTGCTCTGGTGAGGCTACGTCTGGAGTACTGTGTCCTGTTCTGTGCTCTCAGTTCAAGAAAGACAGGGAACTTTTGGAGAGAGTCCAGCAGAGGCCACAAAGATGATGAGGGTCCTGAAGCATCTCCCTTGTGAGGAAGGGCTGAGAGACCTAGGGTTGTTCTGCCTGGAGAAGACTGAGGGGGAATCTTATCCATGCTTATAAATATCTAAAGGGTGGGAGTCAAGTGTATGGAGCCAGGCTTTCAGAAGTGCCCAGCAACAGAATGAAGGGCAATAGGCACAAATTGGAATGTAGGAAGTTCCATACAAGAAATGAGGAAGAACTTCTTTACTGTGAGAGTGACAGACATCTGAAACAGGCTGCTCAGAGAGGTTGTGGAGTCTCCTTCTCTGGAGTTATTCCAAACCTGCCTGGATACTTTTCTTTGCAACCTACTGTGGGGAACCTGCTTTAGCGTGGAGTTGGATTAGATGATCTCAGGGGTCCTTTCCAATCCCTGTGATTCTGCCATTCTGTGTGATTCTGTAATGCTGGGTGTATAGGCACTGCTCTTTGAGGGGCTGGGAGTCCAGTAAGTGCTTCTCTCCTTCATCTTCATTGAGGATCATCAGTAGTGTTCACTGGAGAAGAGGAAGAACTTCAGCTCCATGTCCTTTCCATAGCTCCGTTGCGCAGTTAGTAGAAATGTTTATGTTTTTAATGCTCTGAAAAACTCATGTTCTCTGTGTTCTCCTCCAAAACAGAACATCGAAGCCGAGTTGATAACAGAGAGCAAAAAGTCCAAGGGCCCATCTCTGTGGTGGCTCCTCCCTTTCCTCCCTTCCCTGCAGTCTGCAGTCAAAAGAGGCAAGCGATAAAGGACCGGCACTTTCTACCAGTAAGTCTTTCTTCTGTGCTACAAGTATCCCACATGAACACTTTAATAGGGTTGTGGGACCTAGATATGACACTGCTTAAGAAGTGCTCTCCAGGCACAACATTGCTGGTCTTAGCAATTCACCCGTAAGATGGCTCAGGTAGCAGCTTCCAGCAGCCAGTCACAGGGTGAAAGTTTCCACAGAGAAACCTGATATTTCACATAAAGCCAGCACATGGACACACTCGTTCAGATGCTTCTCCACAGCTCTTTTTGTTCTCTGCTCCTGCCTTGGGCAGCACTTCCAGAACTCTCCTGTCATTTCAGTAAGTGCTGTAATTTCAGCCCTGAAATTGTCATTGCCAGTAGCCAAGAGCTCATGGGTTTTGAGGACAGTCAGGAGGCTTGTATAGGTGCAGAGAGGCTTAGCAGCACTTCTCTAAAGGAACTAGTTTTTGTGCTTGTGTGGACAGTAGTACTTCTGTGTGTCTCGGTGCTTGACCTACAGAAGTGCCATACTGGCTACATTCTATGCTAGGCTAAGAGATCGTGCGTTCCTCAAACCTAATAAAATTCAGTGGGTCATACCTGGGTTTGTCTTGTAATTGATACATCTGCCCAATGCCAGCCTTCATAGTAGGGACAGATCTATGTGTGCAGGCACAGGAACAATGGCATCTACAGAGATACTGCAGCCATGAGCACATTATAAATGAACACTGGTTTATCACCCCCTGAGCTTAGAAATCCAAGTACATTCACCCTAATCCATTATATTAAACATATGGAAATACCATAATGTTAAAGGAGTTACAGTGTAAAGCACCTGCCCAGGAACCTTAACTTGAGCTAATCAGTCCACAGAGTTTTGTTTCTCAATTTAAAGCATGAAATGCATAATAAGGTTTCAATTAATTTGACTATTCTGACTTTTTTACTGCTTACCTGGATAATTTCAAGGACAGCATCACTATCACTACAGGCTTTGAACGGGCTAAATTTGCAGGCCCTGTGAGTCAAATGAAAGCAGATATTCTGATGCTAATGGACAGAATAGGAAAGGAAGACTTAAAGGAGAAACAGGCTTACATTCTTTTGCTTTGTAAGTCATCATCAAAGCTAGTGCTGTTATAGGGTCATTGAAAGGTAAGGGAGAGCTGACCCTACATTATGGATTGGAATTAGTTACAGATAATTGTTTGGACAATATACTGAACATAAAGCTCTGTTAGTTAGTATCAGATGGAGAACAAGTCATATCTTTTGAAATTGCATACTCGGTGTTGAAAGGCATGAATCTTTTCTGTGTTTGGAACCAGTGCATTTTAGACATCACTTCCATCTGTGTAACACAAAATAATAATAAATAGTGAGCAATTCTCTGAGTCCTGTATTAGATGGCAGAATTAAGTCATGCTGAATACAGATGTCTTGGCTTCATCAGCAAGGCCACCTTTTTTCTTTTTGAGAGGGAAACATTAAGCTTTGTGCCCACCCATACTGGGGCTTATTTTGGAAGCCAACCAGATCTGGTGGTCCCTGAAGGAGGAACAAACAAGTGCTGACTCGGAGGTTGTAGTCCTATGGATTTCAAGGCATCTGGAAATATTCTACTTTGAGAAGTGCAAATATTCCAAAACCAGAATATTTCAGAGTGCCTTGACCCACTTTTTAGAGAACTCCTTGTTCATGGGGCAACTCTGGACAGAATAAGGCAAGATGAAACTGCACATGAATGCTCTGTCTGGGAGAAGGTTGAGCAGAGATTTTTACAAGATACTGCAACAATGAATAACTAATTGATATTGTGCCAACCCTTATGACTTAATGATATCATTACAAGAGAAAATTAAGGGTGCTGTTCTTGGCTAACTTGCCCTTTTCAGCATAAACTTTTTGGCATCTGCGAATGTGTATGTGCTTCAGGGGCTGCTGGAAGTGTTTGATATCTGATGCAAGTTGATTGTATCATCTGTTCATCAATGAAATAAAGATGTTTGAGTCCTACAGGAATTTTTACATGTGGCTCTGCAGTCTATTCTATATTCCACTTTTCTAATGCATTGGAAGGTGCTGGTAAGAGAATTGCTAAATGAGAGGAGAGTAGACACCCTTTTCTGTTTCTTAGAAATCAGAAAAGTGGTCAACAAGAAGCTGGGAAATTTTTAAGCTACACAGTTTGACTTTTCCAAACTGTGCATTTGCGTTAAATATGTTCACTGAAGCACTGAAGTAAGTGGCTTGACTTTGAGTAACATTCGAGTACTGTGAGAACTGTGAGATCTATCAGTACTAAAAGCTACCAAGACACAGACTGCCCATGTATGTGACCAGCTGAGGTTTCCAAATCGGTATATTTTGTCTGCTCTTTTTATTGCTGCCAATTAAGTAGCAGTGTGCTTTTCCAAAGATGTTGCATATTGCTTAGTAAAGTTAGAGAATATTAACTTTACCTGGTGGAGATTCACTTTTAAGCATGGCTAGCTGTTTTTGTTTGTAGGAAGATGCCAAAGTCAGTCCCACGTATTCCAAGAAAGACCAATGAATTAAAGTCCAAAGTGACTGATACCAGTGTAAATGCATCTGGAAGGCCATTTTGAACTATTCCATCATAAGATGATGTTGTCCTGAAGCAGCAGAGAAGTAGAAACAGTGGTGTTCTAGGATTTTTTGTGTCCCAGGATTTTTTGTGTTCCTGGCAGGATGTGTTTACAGTTGTTTTGTTGTAGCCTATTCTTGTAAGGGAAACTGCCCTGATTTGTCTGATAAAAGGTTCGCTTAGGCCAGACACCAAAAGGGGATCCTTCAGAAAGGTGTGTAAGAAGGGGGCATGATTTATGCCACTTCTTGTCCCATGATATATCCTTGCAGTTTCATGCAGAAATTGGTTATGGAGCTGCTGAGCCAGAGATGAAATAGACAATAAGAACCACCAAGGAACAACAAGTCTGCATTGATTTTGAGACTTGTTTAATCCCTCCTCAAATTTACACCTTTGGCCTCAACAGCATGTGACAGTGACTTTAATAATCGGTATGAAAATATATCTTTTGTTTGTTTCAAACTCAATGCCTCATAATTCCATTGCATCCCTGCTAATTTTTAGAGTATGAGAAACAGTAAGCACTGTCTCCCTTCTTACTTTTTCCATGCCCCTCTTGTTTTTTTCAGGCATGATTTTAGTTCCCTATTTATCCCAGACATTCATTTTTCAAGCTAAAAACCCCTGACTTGCTTAATCTCACTCCACACAGAGCAGCTGTACAAGCAGACAGATTTGTAAGCATCATTCTTTCAGGCATTTTTGCCAATGGGGGGGAGGCAAAAAAAGAGGAAATTACAAGGAAGGTACAGAGCTAGGAAAATGAGGGAAATATTCATTACACACGTTCCCATGACAACCCTCTCTGTAGTGCTGCAGAGTGTGAAGATGCTGTGTCATTCCAGCTGCATTTCAGACTCTCTTTCATATTCTCCACATTTTTTTTCTTTCTGTTTTCACTAAGCGTGTCCAGCAAGTCTCCAGAATCTCAGTGCTGCAGATCAGAGTGCAGATGCTATGGAACCACAGTTTCTCCAGCCCCTCATAGCACAGCTGAAAATAAGGGAGATCAAGCAAGGAATAGCATTTGGGAATTCACACTCACAGGTGCACAATATGCAGTGTCATTTTGTTCATAATTACACTGAGCAGAAATCTGAAGACAAGAAGCAGGAGGTTGCTTTCTAGTCAAGTTTGGCCTCTCCCTGAGGCATCAGCTAGATCAAATATGAAAAGAAAATAATGCATAGGATAATTGATTCCATAGCTTTGCCATTTAAAAATGTTTCTTGTGGTCTGTCTTAGGATGCTCTGTACAGCACACAACTGCATGCACAAACTTTCACACACTGTGCTGAAGTTCTGCAAAGCCTCAATAAAAAAATAACAGATAAGAGCCAGGCACAAGTTGCGCCACATACTTTCAGTGTGCAAATCCTGCCTGTAGCTGTTACAAATGAAAACCACCTGACCCCTCTACCCAGCTCTTGTGAGACCCCATCTGGAGTACTGTGTCCAGGCCTGTGGATGCCCCATCCCTGGAGGTATTCAGAGCCAGGCTGGATGTGGCTCTGGACAGCCTGGTCTGGTGGTTGGCGACCCTGCACATAGCAGGGGGTTGAAATTGGATGATTATTGTGGTCCTTTTCTAACCCAGGCCATTCTGTGATACTATGATTCTATGACCTTATTCATCAGAATGAACTTGCATAGCACTGTTTGTGCCATGAACGTAATACCTCCTACTGTGTATGGTAAGATTATTATTTTGTACGTACATCTGCTGGGATGCCATGTGTGGCATGACTTCTGTCAGAAAGCACATCTTATTTTTGTCATTACCTTGTCAAAACATTGGTGCAGCAAATTAATCATTAATGGATTGTCAGTGACAGATCGGATTTGTGATGCTCCAAAATAAAATGAAACACCCACAAGCAGATAAAACAAAACCTGAGGAAAATGAATCACAGGGAAATGTCGAGAGCAGGCAGGTGAGCGGAGTTGTGTTTTGCAGCAAAAATAGCACAGTCAGAAGTATTTCTTGTTTTCAGCTGACTGCCTGACAAAGATGCTCTGTAGGTACGAATGTTATTTTCTAATTGAGCAGCTGGCTTTGCTCCAAAAGCAATGGAAAGCTGCTAATCTTTTATTAGTATTTCTTCTCCTTTTACCAGGCCTTTAATTTTTCCAACATATGAATCAGCACCATTTGATTGAGTTCCTTTGAGTTACTGAAGCAGCAGGCTTTCTTTCCTACAGGAGAGAAAGGGAGAAAGGGAGGGAGGGAGCTTGCACTAAGGTCCACAGAAGGAGTCGGGAGCAGCCTCAAGTGAATGTGAGACTGAATACCAGTTCCCAATTGCTCTCTCCTTGTCAGTATGGGAATGGCTGCTTTCAGCTGTGAAGTCGGGATGTACTGTTAATGAGTGCATCTGATTTCTATGCTCACCTAGCTTGTATAAGCATCCTACGTGTGTTTTGTCCACTGCCGGAAGTGGGCCATATATGAAGATCAGCAGCACTGAAGCTGTATGCTAGTACATTGCCCACTTTTTTCAGTGGGAAGGCAGTGTGCACTACTATAGAAGCTGGAAGTCATAAGTAATATTGATCCCTTATGCTTGTTGTTAGCTGTAACTTATGGGAAGCAGGAGTAAGAAATTATCTTCAGAGGAACAGGGAAATGCTGCCAGCCACCTCCTGCCCTCACCCAGGTTTTGCTGGACTTCCAGCACCAGGCACTGCTGCTGCATGGGCTGCCAGCATTTCCTAAAGAGTACACACTGCCTACACAGTCACAGCAGTGCAGGGGGTGGGGAAGGAATTACCTCAGCCACAACTGAATTAGAGAAGCCTGTTGAGGATAAATGTGTACGGCTCTTGACAAGACTTTAGCATTTAGCAACAACTTTATTATCTGAACAGAAATTAGCCTTTTTTTTCTCGGTTTTACACTTTTCACTCCACCACTGCACAGTGCCCAAAATGTCCTGTGCACTAGCTTTGAAATTCCAGTAGCTCCATTAACATTGTCACTATCAGGCAGGCAGGCCAGGTACATGATGACGCTTTGAAGATCCTGAACAGCAGGCTTTTCAAAGCGGCATCTCAAAGCTTTGGAAGATACAGAACGAGTGGAATTAAATGGCATTTTTGTGTGGCATTGGCCCATTCTTTTCCTCCTGATCCCAGCTGTGGAGCAAGAAATAGGACAGACCCATAAATTACCAGGCTGGCATGTTTGTGACTGCCAAATTGCTTCTTTGCCACTGCACTGATGGAATGTAAGGTTTTCATTAGCTAAAAAGGTGATTCATGTGTCCCAACTTAGGTATCTGCAAGTAAAGCTAGACTCCTCTTAAAATTGGTGGGACAAATGTTTGAGAGTTATGCATCTCATCCCAAGTGCTGAGGGAAGTTTAAGCTGAACTGCTCTGCAGCAACGCTGGTTTCTGTTTCCCTTTAGGGAAACATAACAATGATCTCAGGCCTGGACATCTTCATGATTTTGTTGCAGTCCACAGAAACCAAAAACTTCCACACTGAAGAGATGAAGAGCAATGAGAAATCAGATCATGTGCATATGCAACCAAGATTTTTACTGCAAAGCAGTTTCAGGAGCACACCATCACCTCTGCAACTGCATGATGGGATAGCGCAGAAAATAGAGATGCTCACATTTGTCAGTGACTGCAGAATAAATCCCTGTTCAAGCAATTACACACCAGTTTGGTTTCAAAGCAATCTTAGCTCATTAAAGAAAAAAATGCCTATTTAAAGTATTCTGGCTTTGTGTTTAACAGATTGATTATCACCATTGCTGTTTGCCAAGCACACCCACACAAAAGAAATTCACTTTGAAAACTGCCGAATGGCAGATTTGCCCATCAGACCAGAACAGCTTTGGATATATAATAATAATTTCTTGCTTGATTATGTGTTCACCCAAGACATTTAGAGATATTCTGGTCTTGTGAGTGAATGAGAACATTTGAGGAGAAGCAGTTTGCTCCCTCCCCGAGCACAGAGGCATTGAAACACTAAGGCTGCTGCATGGCACTGTGCTCAGCTGTCCGGTAGTGGGCACCATGCAGGGTCAGTCAGTAGGTAGGTGACCTTAGGACCACTTGGTCAGATCACAGTGGAAGGTTACATTGCTGTGATAGCAGGAGCTGGAAATTTTGCTGCCCACCTCAGCCCCTTGTGATATTTCTCCTGTTCCTTTGGATGGAAGAAGAGACACTCGTAAGTCAGCCTTTGCCTTTCCCATTTTTGGTGTTTCTCCATGTTAAGTCTCCATCCCAGAAGTTTGTCCTGCTGAGACCTGGGGCTTCAGCACATCAAGGCAAGTCTGTGGATATGCATAACCAGGGCGTGTTTTCATGGAGGAGTCAGGAAGGCAGAGGAACACACAGGGAGGTAGAAAAGCTCTGCATCAACAGGACACAGATTGTCAGCCACTGTTTTGTCTGCTGTAGCCTGTAGCTCTCTAAGGCCAGCTACCCTCTCCTGCTGCTTCTCTCGTAGATGCTTGCCCTTAGCAGCCGGTGGAGCAGGAAGTCCCTATTCATTTTCCTCCTCCCAGTGAGCTCACTGGGACCCTCTAGGCCTTTGTGGTAGTTCTGTAAGATGTAAAAGATTTTCATACTCTGACCTCTTGCCACTTCAGCAGCGCTGATCTCCATTCATCTCAGCTCTCCCCAGGGAGCTCTGACACCCTCCAAGGGGAAGAAGGTGAATTTCAGAACCTGACCCTTTCAGCTGTGGTAAATCTGCTCAAAGCAGGTGACTGGAAACGCAGCTGAAAGATCAAGGAAAAAAATCTTGCAAATCTGAAGAGCAAACTTAGCTAGTTGACATACTCAATATCTTCGCACCTTTTCTTGCTCAAGCAAAAGTGTTCATCCCACAATAAGGACTTTTTCCCAGCCTAGGAGAAATGGTTTTGCAGAGGTCTGAGGGACCTGCTGGAAACATTTGCTGGAAACAGTGCTCTTTTGATTTTCTCTTTCTGCTCTGCTAGAGGACTTTCTCATTTGAAAGCTTCAGGCTTTAGTCACACACATAGGACTGGGGTAAAGCGACAGGTGTTGGAATCTAGCAAGAAAACAGGACGAGTCACACAGTTTACAGAAGACCTTAGTGAACAATATATTTGTTAAATCATCCTCAGCACCAGCATTATTTATATCCATAGCTTATAAATACCTCAGGCAAAAAAATTCCTTATATTACAAAGTAGATCATTTATAGTGTAATTGGAAAAGCACTTTGCACTGCTCCAGCTTCAGGCAGTACACAGTTTGAGTTCCCCAAATCAATACAAGGCATTCTTAGTCCAATTTAAGTCTGTCTGTGCAAGGAGTTTGAACCAATTTCACTACAGTTTTGTCTGATCTGAGTAAGTGAAATCAGTGTAGACTTCACATGGATCCAAGCAACTCTGTAGGCATACCTGAATGAGGTGGGGCTCATTTGTGGAGTAGCATGAGCTAGAAATCGAGATGGAAATTTCAGGGTGTTTTTGCCTCTGACACTAGTTTATCCAGACAAAAATAATGTGCTTTTACCAGAAACTCATTGTGCATGTTTTTAATTTGATTTTTTTTTTTTTCTTTTTTACATTTCACACTTATAGTTTAACAGCACCCGTTCGCCCTCCCCAGTTGAGTGTTGCCACATGACCCCATGGAGTAGAAAGGTACTGGAAAAACAAGCAATCCTCTGCTGACAGCCCTGTCTCACTCACTCTTCTCCCTTCCAGATCCTCACCCTGCCTCTTGCTTGCTTTTCATTTGCTAGCTCTACTGCTCTAAGAGACTCCTCTTCTGTTTCTCCTGTCAATAGACACAATAACAACAACTTTTTCCCTCCTTCATTCTTCACTTCAGAACAGTTTCAGGACCTCGTGGCCCCAAAGCCACCTCTTGGATCCAATTGCCCCATTGAAGGCCTGGACCAAGGCAGAGCCCATAGCATTAGTGACTGCATTTCCTTTTCCCTGCAGTGTTATTGCCCAACTGCCCTTTTTTTTTTTTTTTTTTTTTTTCCCCAATAGTGAGGGATTGCTGGGGCAGCACCAGGGCATTTGCTCCCTGGGTACCCTGCGATGCTGCCCTGTGCTGAGGAGGAGCTCTGGCAGTGGGAGCTGGCGGTGGGGTCACCTCACCCGCTTTGTCCCCATTCCATTGTTATCCTGGCAGAGCCGGCAGCCAGTGCAGCCTCCGTGTCTGCTGTGTGTGGGCAGCCTTTGGAGTTTTGTGGGCTTTTTTTTTCTTCTTTTTTTTCTCTTTTCTTTTTTTTTCTTTTTTTTTTTTTTTTTTTTTTTTTTGCATGCATCAAACTTTTGGGGAGGGGGGAGTTACCTAGGAAACAAAGTCCTTTGTGCTGGAAGTTTATATGAGCCATTCACGTCTGCCGGGGATCAGCACAAAAGCTGCAGAGAGAAAGAAGGCTGCGATGTTTTCCTAAAACCCAACGTGGGAAAGCAGGGCTTCCCGCGGGCGGGAGGAGGACCTGGGGGTGCTGCGGGGGGCAAGGTTGGCCAGGTAAGTGATTGTCCCCCTGCACCCTGCCTTAGGGTCTGGAACGCTTTTGGGGCTGCTGCCTGGAGCCAGAGGCAGCTCGTTCCCTGGGATGTATGTGGAGCCGGGGAGGGATGGCAGCACTACAAAGGCAGTGTCATCCCGCTGCCTGCCGGACCTTGCCAGGCTGGGGAATGCAGCGTTTTGTCTTCAACAAAAATCACCACAAACTGGAGAGTGAAGCATAAACAGAAGTCATAAGGGAGAAGCTGGGTAGGCAGCAGCTGGGGATTCAGGAGAAGGGCAGCTGAGGAGGCTTTGCTCTTCATGCGGGAAGAAGAGGCAGAGTCACTTCCCAGGCTGGGGGAAGAGTTGTCTGCTCTTGGAAGTGTTCTCATGGAGAAAGGGGGGGAATTGGGCAGAAAAAGGTGAGTGCTTCTCCCATGTATTCCTCCAAAACAACGTATTTTTTTACTATTATTATTTTTACAAGGAAAATCCAAAACGGGTTTGTAGCTAGTGCCACATAACAATGTGATTAATCTATCTGTTATAGGCAGCATTACAGCAGCTTTGCAGGACAAGGTGCTGCTGGGGGACCTTTATTGCTTCAGAAAGAGAACAAAGCATCTGTGTTGCTTCCATACAGTTTACTTTTCTCTCTGTTACTTTACCTTCTGTATCTAGTGCTTCTCTTAACACGCTGTAAAAATGTGCATGGTTTCCAAACAACACTTTGAATTTCTTCTGGTGGCAGCCCATCTCCTTTGGCCAGTGTCCTCCTGACCCTGGCACTGCTAACACCTGCCACTTTCCACTGGATTTCTGTAACTTGTTTTCTGCTCGTGTCCATAGTTTGTAAAAATGAAATGCAAATGGTTTCCTGGAGCACGGAGGGCTCTTTTTTAAGGCATTGGGCCTTCCGGTGCCTGTCCTCAAACAAATGTGTACAAGGGGCCGGTCCTCACGGGCAGCCAGCAGAGCAGTGCGTTCAAAAGGATGCACGAGGTATCTGTCTTCTGTGAACGGTGTGTGATTTCAGCCTGTACTGTGTGACTTGCTGAGAGCAGCTTGCCATTGCAGCCTGTAACTGATTGCTGAGCTGTGTGCCTGCTTTGTTTCAACAGTAGCCTCACGTGCCTGAATGGTAGACACTGATTTTGAATGTATTCATTTGCAGTCCCATCCACCAGAGGACGAAGATACAGATGTCATGTTAGGGCAGAGGCCGAAAAATCCAATACATAATATCCCTTCTACACTGGATAAACAAACCAATTGGAGTAAAGCACTACCTCTCCCAACTCCAGAGGAGAAAATGAAACAAGATGCCCAAGTGATTTCTTCTTGCATTATCCCCATCAATGTCACTGGTACAAATCTCTTCTATTTCTTTTTGTATTTATTGCATGGTTCGAGGGAGGTCAAGTACTTATTCTGTTTAATTTGTTTGAAGTCACTGGATTTTATAGTCTGTGGGCAAAGACCCTAGCCTGAGGGTCAGCTGCTGGAGGACAGTGGGCTAAATTCATCCTTCATGCATGTCTGCTGAAGTCTCTGAAGCTGCACCTAGGATTAATTTGGCCCATACTTTGTGAGTCATGCTGTACAGCGTAACACTGGTTCCCTGCATAAACAGTGTACTTTTGTTGTGTATATAACCTGCAGCCTGTATTCACAAAGACCTCAAATAGCTTTTTGAATGTGGCTGACTGAAATAATGCAGAAAGCCACAGAAACTAATCATATGATTGTCATGTGTAGCAGGAGAAGAGAAACTAGAGAATGTAGGCTACTATTTGCAGTGCTTTAAATATGCAAGTCATGACTGTGTAGCATGTAAACCATCACTCTGAGATCTCTTTACATGCAGCTATGCTGAAGGTATAGTAATGGCATTTTCTTTTATTTACGTAACATTTGGATGCATTTTACTAGATTTATTTAAAGAAGAATCTGTTTATGTAAGGATCAGCTTTATCACTGACTAAATGTGATAGACGACTTGTTTCCAGAATCAAAAATCAGGTTGTTTTTCTTTTTCTCTCTTTCTCTTTCTCTCCTTCCAGAAGGCTATGGTAAAAACAAGGTTTATGTTTCCTCAATTATATTTTGCACCAAGTTTTGAGCATAAAGTGGACTAACTTTTCCCCACTTACAGACTTTAAAATAAGCAATCAGGAAGAAAAGCAGGGAACTTACAGCTAACCTCAGACAGCATACTGATATTTCGTAGTGTTTTTCCAGAAGCTGGGGGACAGCAGGGAAGTTACATCACATTGCTCCCGCTTGTGTCTGTCTGTAGTGCCCAGCCTTCCTGCAGGACAGGCTGCCCAGTCACCTACGGTGCCAGGAGGGTTGCACACCCCAGCATGGCCTCAGTCCCAGCCAGGGAGCTTGGGGCTTTGGGTCTGGCTGCTTGCTGTACAGCGGCATCCTTAAGGCGGCATCCCTCCTGCTCCGCCATGTGCCAGGTGATTCCTCTCAGTGTTGGCGATGCACTCCTGGTGCCCCTCTGCTCTGGGCAGTAAAGGTGTCCATGAATTCTGCTGCCCAGGGAGTTGGCAGTCAGGAGCCACAGCGGGAAGCTGTGGGGACAGCGTGGGGTCAGGCCACCCGCCAGCAGAGCAGCCTGAATGGGCTGCGTGGTATAGGCTGGGCACTCTCAATGGACATCCCTGAAGAAGGAAGTAAGCAGAGTGGCACACTTCCACAATGCATTAGAGTGACGCTCCTCATATGTAGCACATAGGATCCTCAGTATGAAGGCTTTTCAACATCACTAATGTCACACAGTGCAGTGCATAGGAGAAATACAGCAGTAGACCAATGGGACCAATGTTAACTTTTCCAGTAATAGAAATTTTTGCCTAGACTCCACCTGCCATACATTGGAACCAAATTTCCCGATCAGTTTTACAGATCAAGAATGGTATGTAATCTTCTGGATGTTTATGTGTATCATTCTCATTAGCACTAATGGGAATAATTTGTATGCGTCACGGGGAGGATGTACCCTCTTTCACTTTCCTCTTGGAGATGACCCATGCATCTGGCACACAGAGCATGTTCAGCTAACTCACAATTGCTGGAAGCCCAGCAATGGTTCTGATTGATTTTCATTTCAAAGAGTTTGCTTTCATTCCTCTGTTTTGTTCTTTAAGCTTCTCCCAACCCCAAGAAATGTTCACTTTTAAAAAATGACTGTTGTTGGAGTTTACAGCACTTTCCTTCCATATTAAAGAAAGTTCTTCCTCTCCTTATTTCAGGGGCATTGGTGGTTACAGGACATCTGTCTGAAGCCTCTATTTCACTGTAGTAGATTTCAAGAAGAACTTTTACAAGAAAGTTACTTTTTAACATTTTACATTGTTATGTAGTGTAATATGTATGTGTACGTCTGTGTATAATTATGTTTTATATAATTATACGCTATTGAAATGGTTTTTATCAGATTTTTTTTTTATTTGTTTTCTTCAATTCGTTTGTTTTTCCTAAGATTACAAACCACTTTACCAGTGATCCTAATGTTAGAGTTTTTATGGACCTGGCATATTTTTTCTTTCCCATCCCCCATCAACTTCAGAGATCAGGAGCATACAGCTATGCAAAGAGCCAGTACAGGCAGGTGCAGGCCTTTCGGCCAGCCTCCTTTTAACTTTACGTTGGCCACAGTGTACAAAGCAAAGTGAAAGAGACTTTTCTGTGGAAATGCCATGGAAACATAAAGCAAATGAGGAATTCTTGCCTGTTCTGCGTGACCATGGTTATAAATAGATGTGCATGTGAACCTAGGCTCCTAAATCTACATTTAGGACCTTGAATGTGTGAGCTGATTCCCTGAGCAGACTCCCACATGTCCTGCTGAGTGTAGAGCACTTGGGAAAGTCAGACCATGTAGTGGTACACAACAATATCTACTCCCCATTTCTTTTATTATTGGCCGTGTGGAAAAAAGAAAAGAGTGTTTTCTGAACTTGTACGTGGAGTTGGCCCTCTTTTAGCTGTCTTCTTCCTTTCCAAAATGTTAGCCCCTTTGGCATATCAGTCTCCTAAGAAGCCCTCAGCTACTACAATATGACATTAAAATCTAAATTGTTTTCTTATGCTTAGTTGCTTAAAGTAAATCAGGCTTTAGTTACATAGATTACTCCTTTCTGACAAGTTACCACCACTGTCCTTATGACAGATGGATAAATAGTTGTAAGAAAGATGTCCTGCTACCAAGAGCTCTCAAATCTACTTTTCTTTCTGATTTTCTTTTCTTTTCTTTTTTTTTTTTTTTTTTTTTTTTTTTTTTTTTTTTGCTTCACTCCTTCTGTTACTTCTGGCAGACCAGGCTGCTGAGGGGGAGCTGGAATTAGATGTAAAACTGTGATACACTGTAATATAATTTATGTAAGAGCTACATAAGGGCTCCCTTATGTTTATTCACAGGCTTAATCCAAGCTCACATACTTCCACTGTGTTCCAGCCATGAAATTTTGTTTACTATTTCTAAAGGCTAATGAGACCTATTTATGGGTTGCAGGAGTTGGTTTTGACAGAGAGGCTAGTATACGCTGCTCTCTTGTTCACTCACAATCTGTACTACAGCGGAGACGAAAGTTGAGGAGGAGGAAAACCATCTCTGGCATCCCCAGAAGAGTGCAACAAGAAATAGGTGTAGTATAAATACAACTCTTCCATAGATAGCTTTCTAACCAACTTAATTGCAGACTTATTGAGCTGGTAGCGGGCATTCCAAAGAAGCAAAACCCTGAAAGCGTAACTGGTTGTGGAGTTCGGAAATGGTGTGTTTTGTTTTTTTGAGTTACTGCAGTCAGCAAAGCTATATTACTCCATATGGCCCCGATATACTGGGGGCCTTACCGAGTAATATAGATGTACGTGTTCAACTCTTATTGTGTAAATGTTAATCAGTTGTTGTTTTTTTTCCATTTAATTTTTGTTATAAACCCATAGTTGCGTGCATAAAAAGTAACTAGATTAAGTGAAAGTTTTTTCTTGTCTGAGGGGATCTTAAGGTAAAGAAATGACAGATGTTGCTCAGCAAAGTGATGAGCTGCCACAGCTCACTCCGCTATCAGTTGGATATCCGCATTAGAGACAGCTGCTGGTACCCCCACAGAAAGCTTTGCTAAAAGTTTCTCTTCCTTGTCACGCTTGTCCTCAATTCTTTCCCTGCATTCTTTATTACCAAGAATAATTGAAATCAAGTAGCTTACCTCACCTTTTTCTCCAGGTGAATTAGGAGCAACTCTGTTGAAGGCAAATCAAGTGTAAAATTGATCTTAACCCAAAAAAAAATGAACAGGATCATTATTACTTAATGTTTACTGCACCTGAAGGTGGCTCTGATACCTTGGTTCGTCGCTCACTGTGAAATTTAATCGGAAGCATAAAGAATGTGTTTATCATAGGGAATAAGCAACCAGAGAACCTATGAAACAAAGATCCCGTTACTGTGCAAATATTCTTGGTAGGAAAGAAGCAGATAATGGAAATTCTGAAAAGATATGTAGTTAAAATGAAATTATTTTTAGAAGTTTATGGAGTGCTTTGTCAGGCAGCTACTCCTGAAAACTGCCTGCAGCTACTTGCACTACAGTGACAAAAAACAAGAAGTTAATATTCATCTTAATATTTACCACAGTAAGATCAGCTCTACATGAGATCACATTGCAGAAATAGGAGAACTGATATCACATTGCGGTACTGGGAGAATTTCCCACCTCATTGGCATGAGGTCTGCCTTATGTACATGTTACAGCAGTTAGGTTTGGTACAACACTCAACAAGATTAAATGCAGATATGCTTCTTGGGTTGCTTTGTGGGTCGTCTCATGTCAGGACATCCAAAGCGGTCTCTCACCCAGCTTTACGTGTACCCTAGATTCGGATGAGTCACCGGTGGCAAGGGAGCGCAATGTGATTGTGCATGCCAACCCGGACTTCTCCAGTGCCAGCAGCCGACGGTCAGGGACCAGGGACTCGGAGTGCCAGACAGAAGAAATCCTTATTGCCGCTCCCTCCCGGCGCCGCATTCGCGCACAAAGGGGGCAGAGTGTGGTCACCTCCCTCTCACACTCTGCTGGCAACATTTTGGTGCTGGCAGACAACGGGGATGCCGTCTTCGCTGCTGCTGTCAGCAACCGCATCCGCTCACGGAGCCTCCCTCGTGAGGGAGCAAGAGCCAGCGAGGGCGACACAGCTGCTACCGCCAAGAGTTCAGCATATGAAGCGGAGTGCTTCCTAGCCAGCCCGGAGAGGCATCCGAAAAAAGGGAAGGAGGTCCTGAGCAAACAGGGTTCACAAGAGCATCAGCCCCTGGGTTTGACTTGTCCTCAGCACCTGCACAGCCCCGAACACAGCATCGGTGAGAGAGGGAGGTCTCGACTGTCAAGGATGGCAGATTCAGGAAGCTGCGAGATTTCATCCAACTCAGACACTTTTGGGAGCCCCATTCACTCCATCTCCACAGCAGGAGTCCTGCTTAGCAGCCACATGGATCAGAAGGAAGATCACCAGTCCTCCAGTGGCAACTGGAGTGGGAGCAGCTCCACATGTCCCTCTCAGACATCCGAAACCATTCCTCCTGCCGCCTCTCCACCACTGACTGGCTCCTCGCACTGTGACTCCGAGCTGTCCCTCAACACCGCTCCCAATGCCAACGAGGACTCAAGTGTCTTCATCACAGAGCAGTATGGTGACCACGTGGACAAGGTCAGAGGCCACAGGGCGAGCTCCTTCACCTCCACTGTGGCAGATCTACTCGATGACCCCAACAACAGCAACACGAGTGACAGTGAGTGGAACTATCTGCACCACCACCATGATGCATCCTGTCGCCAGGACTTCAGCCCTGAGCGCACAAAGGCTGACAGCCTGGGATGCCCAAGCTTCACAAGCATGGGCACATACGACAGCTTCCTAGAGAAGAGCCCCTCTGACAAGGCAGACACTAGCTCACACTTCTCCGTGGATACTGAAGGATACTATACCTCCATGCACTTTGACTGTGGTCTCAAAGGCAACAAGAGCTATATTTGCAACTATGCAGCTGCAGGCTCCGAGAGCGGCCAGGTGGCAAGTGTGACCTCCAGCCTGGCCGACTGCACCTGGCAGGAATGCATCAGTCACAGGAGGCAGGGACGGCAGGGCATCTCTCTGAAGAAACCAAAGGCAAAGCCAGCTCCACCAAAACGCAGCTCATCTTTAAGGAAATCTGAGAGCAGCATGGATCTTCCCGAGAAGAAAGAACCAAAGATTAGCGGTGGGCAGCACACGTTGCACACTGCCAGGGAAATGAAACTGCCACTTGAGTTTTCCAACACACCTTCCAGAGCAGAGGCCTCTAGCCTGCCACCCAAACCTGAGCTGCCCTGGGTGAGCCAGAGTGATGGCAGCATGAAGGACGCTCAGTTCGATACGGCTGACATGCCGTCCTTCAAAGATGAAGGTGCTGAACAACCTCACTATGCAGACCTCTGGCTCCTGAATGACTTGAAATCTGGTGATCCTTACAGGTCTTTGTCTAATTCGAGCACTGCTACGGGTACCACAGTCATAGAGTGCATCAAGTCACCAGAAAGCTCAGAGTCCCAGACATCCCAGTCCGGGTCACGGGCCACCACCCCATCCCTGCCTTCCGTTGACAGCGAGTACAAACTGGCATCCCCAGAGAAGCTGGCGGGGCTGGCCTCACCTTCCAGCGGGTACTCCAGCCAGTCAGAGACACCGACCTCTTCCTTCCCAACCGCTTTCTTCTCTGGACCGCTGTCCCCAGGGGGCAGCAAGAGGAAGCCAAAAGTACCCGAGAGGAAGTCCTCACTCCAACAGCCGCTCTCTAAGGATGGCACCATGTCTGCAAGCAAAGACCTCGAACTCCCAATTATACCTCCAACCCATCTCGACCTAAGTGCTCTTCACAGCGTCTTGAATAAACCGTTTGCTCACCGGCACCAGCTGCACGCCTTCAATCCCAGCAAGCAAAGCGCAGTGGGGGAAGCCCTTAGCCCCAGCCATCCCTCTGCCCTTGCCATCACTCCCTCCGTCCTCAAGTCCGTGCACCTCAGGGCCATCAACAGGCCTGAAGAAGTGAAGCAGAAGGGCAGTATCCCCGACCTGCTCTGCATCCAAGAGCCCACACTGGTGGCTGGTGATGTTTCGCCAGGGAAAATGAGGCCACTCCTAGCCAAGAAGACAGTATCACGGCAGTACTCCACTGAGGAAGCCATCGTGTCATATATCGACTCCTCCCCAACAGAAACAGGCCCTGGGAAGCCATCTTTAGAAAAAAGCTCCTCTTTCAGTGGACAGAGTAATTGTGAGCAGGAAATTGTACCTTCAGCAAGTGTGGCTGTGGTTGAAATGAAAACTGTGAAGGACCAAATAACCCCAGCCGCTGAGCATTTGCCGGACAGTGCTCTAAGTCAGACTTCTGCAGTTTCTACAGAAGGATTTCAGAAAGGCTCAGCTCTCCTCACAGATGAATATGAAGCAGAGAATGCAAACAGGGGAGCAGAACCGGAGAGCCGCCTTGAGCATGTGCAGGTCCAGCCTGAGCTCTGTGGCAGTGGGCAGCAGCTGGAGCTCGGCATGGCGAGTGACGGCCCTGCTCAGGCAGAGGGAGCAGATGTCAGTGATCAGCTTAAGCACCAACTCGATTTAAGCCACCACGTGCCTGGGAATATCAGCTACGAATCAGAGACAGCAGCAGTAAACTTGCTCAGTGAAGCCAGTTGCAAGCAGGAGAACGTCACATCAGGTATTCCTACCAGAAGTGCCTCTGGTATCAGCAGGGCAGACGAGACAGCAGGTGGAACAGAAGAGCCATCGCTGAAAGGTCAGTTGAGTCCTCTTTTCTGTGCTGCAGTTCGTTCTGCATGGGGGGGTGTCACTGACATCAGGATGAAGGACCAGGGCCCTGGAGGTGTCACACAGCATGGCATGCCTCAGTTAGCCCTCCTGGGCTGACAGCACAGCAACCACTCAAGAGATTACAGGGTGAAGTCTGTATGGCCAGCATTGGCCACTTGTTTACACATCAAGCTTATGCCTTGCACTAGCAGTGCTCTTTCAAAATATAGCAGTGGTCTGACTCTAACCATGGTTTCTGTACTTACCTCAGAGTCTTCTCCAAGCGACGACTCCATCATGTCCCCTCTGAGTGAAGACTCTCAGGCTGAAGCTGAGGATGTTTTTGTGTCTCCCAACAAACCTCGTACTACTGAGGACCTGTTTGCAGTCATTCATAGGTAAGCTAACCTTGCAACTATGAACCATAAAAGCCAGCCATCCTTTCCCCAGCTGCATGTCATCCACTGCAGAATAATTATCTGATGGTTGAGCCCTATCTTGACCCCATTCATAGCTGTTGTGGTGGTATGACAAAGGCATGCAGAAATATCCCAGCCAGCACTGATGCTGGATGTCATGAAGTCTCACTGGTGCCTGGCCTTGCAAGTATGGGGATGAGTTAACTCTCCTCAGATTGGATCAAATTTGTAATAATTGGCAGATGGTACAATAATTATAATCTAGACTTCACTTAGAAGTTCAGTCACTCAGGCCTTTGGAGAAAGCAGATAATGGTGGAGGTGTACCTCGCCACCCAAGCTTTGCCACCCAGTTGTGTTTCTGGACTGAGTCCCACTTAGAGCTTGCTGCTCCTTGATTTTATAGGCAGTTATTTCACATGCCATTCTGCTTCCGTGTTCTGTAATGTCATCACATTCTGGCAACCCAGTGCCTGGGCACTGATGAGTCTGCTGGGCAAATGTTCATTTCATAGTGCTGAAAAGGGGGAGTGATACTTCTTACATATTATGGCTGTTTACATATTACGGCTGTTTGCCTTATAAAATGATGTTTGTGGTGCTAACCATATTAGCAGGGGTCAGGAGTAGCAGGTGCTGGTCACATGTGTGCATTATGAGTATTGTTATGGCATATATAGGATGCTTTACAAATAAGATCAGGCTGCTAACAAACGTCTAACAAATGTCTGCTATCAGACGTCTAGCAAACACGTCTCCAAAGAAAACTCCCCACACTGGTTTCTGCATGCTGCCCACCAGTTCTATTCTTATAAGTGAGTTGCCATACCAAGAATGAAGAGGAGGTATTTCTTCAAATTTAGAGTATTTTGCATTCAGTTTAAATTTTCAATCACAGCTGAAATTAAAAATTTCTAATAATGAACAGATTATGGTGATTATTTGGCTAACCTGGGACTCTGTAGACATCACTGTCTTTATAAATAGCAGGTTGTACGTGAATTGTTTTAAAAGAGCCAGGTAAGATTCTGAGAGACTGTGCCACAGTGCCTCATTCCTTGCACGAGAGCTATTATGCTTTTAAGTGCTGCCAGTCACTGACAGCCTCTGATATTTGTCAGAGGGATTAAGAGAGACCACGTTCATTTGAAAGCACAGTGGATCTGTGTAACTCCAGACTAGTGGGAAACGTTCTACAAAGATAGCATATGAAAGAGTGTTTCTTTGTATTTTTACAGATCAAAAAGGAAAGTTCTTGGGAGAAAGGACTCCGGAGATCTGTCTGTAAGGAACAGACTGAGAGCTTCCTCTGGAACTAGCAGCCAGCTTCCCACCAGCAGTACGCTGCCCACCAGCAGCACATCATCCGCCAGCAGCGCAGGTGCTCCCATGAGCAGTCAGAGGTCCCCTGGGCTGATATACAGGAATGCCAAAAAGTCCAACACATCTAACGAGGAGTTTAAACTACTGCTCCTTAAAAAAGGCAGTCGGTCTGATTCTAGCTACAGGATGTCCGCCACAGAAATCTTGAAAAGCCCTATTCTGCCCAAGTCTCCTGGAGAGCTGACAGCGGATGTTTCCCAAAGCCAGGACGAGTGTCCCTCAGTGACAAGCCCCGATGCATCATCCCCACTGTCCCCCTGCTCACCGAGGGTCAACGCAGAAGGTTTCTCCCCCAAGAGCTTTCCCATGTCAGCATCTTCACGAGTGGGGCGCTCACGGGCGCCGCCAGCTGCCAGCAGCAGCAGGTACAGCGTGCGCTGCCGGCTGTATAACACGCCGATGCAGGCCATCTCAGAGGGGGAGACCGAGAACTCAGACGGCAGCCCGCATGATGACCGCTCTTCTCAGAGCTCAACGTAGGCTCCAGGGACTGCGACACCGTGTGAGCTGAGTGAGGACGTGAATAGAAGAGGCCAATGCTGTAGCAGTCAAAATAATAATTGCAGGGCAATATCAATGCTTAAATGTGCTTGTGTTCATAGGACGCTGGGGAAACAGAGGACTACAGCTGTAGCTATTTATGACCTTATTTTCTGAAAGTGGAAAGATAGGCTATGTCTGTTCTGTTTTCCTTTAGCTTCATTTGGCTTATCCTACTCATTTCTGTTGTCACTGTATATTTCATGGCTATACACTTTTCGTAGAGTTCAAAGTGACTTTTTGTGTTGTTTTTTTTTCCCAGAAGCTGCCCATCTAGAAACAAATCCCTCACTGTAGTGCTTCCCTAGGAAGAAAAATAAAAAAGCAAATGCTCTCGAGGATTGGTATTTTTCTACACAAAAATGAGCTGAAACAAAATTTAGAAGAAATTAACAGAACACATGTAAATACCATATTTTTGATAAAAATTTGTAAATAGAACTATCAAAGAGTGGACATGTGGCAAACAATTTCCTGCATAACGGCTTTGTTTATAGAAGACAAAAGGAATCAAATGTAATAACTGTATTCTGTGAATACCATTTTCATATCAAACATAAGTTCACGTGGCCATCAGTAACCACTTTCGGTGCCATAAGCCTCAAAGAAGACATTTAGCAGTCAAAAGGAATTCTCCACTTCAGCTACGAATTACCAGCTGACCGAGATCACATTGAAGTAACCATTTGTCTTTCTAGCATAGCCCCAACAAGCTAACTGAGAAGTGCAGCTGTGAGTTTTAGCGCAACCATTGGTTGGAAAGACAGTGTGCTTCTGACAGAACAAAGTCATTCCTAACACAAAGCCCCAAATGGTCGCATCTGAGGGTGCCCGCGGGTCTTCATGTTAACACGGATTGATTCAGCAAGAATCAGGAGGAAATAATACTTGGTTTCATATTCCTATTAGGCTATTGGGATACATAACACAGTCATAACCTGGTAACGATAATCTTTAAACATGGTTAGTTTCTGGTTCTTAAGGGAAACAAGTAAATGATAAGCATGCAACAAGCGCTTTCAATTTATCAGTAAATATCTGCAATGAGTTTTCAGTGAAGCTTTCTCTTTGTGCTGATGAGATTCATGCTACCTAAATATTTACCAAAATGACACTGTGAAAATGTAGCTGGGAAATAGGTATGTGTATGCATTATTTATATTCACTGCGAAACTGCAGAGGGGACAGCTCTGGTTTCTTGTGCCGGCCACAGACGTTTGGATTTCGTCTGGGTTCACCAGAAGCATGCAGCAGGATGGGGGATTGGGACGGGCTGGGAGAGGAGACAAATCAAAGCAACTGCTTTGATATATATGAAGGCAGGGAAATAAAAGCTTAATTACTTGAAGTTACTTGAATTTTCTTGTCTTAAAACTGAAAGGATTCATACTTTTAAGCTCAGCCCACACGTTGCTTTATACTTTTAATTTTTAAATGAAATACAACCAGTTGTTGGTCTGATTCTCCTTTGGGCCACCACTGTTTTCACGGCATAGTCCAAAAGGCCCTCTTTGTCCAAGATTCGTGCAGTTGGTGTCGACTGCTGTAGGATATGCTTTGGAGTAGAGGAATAGAAGGGATGTTAGTGCAGAGAAATAGTGCAAGAAGAAAGGTGGTACGCAGTAGGACAGATTGAATGGGACAGCAGAAAGAGCATTCTTAGATCCTAAAGAAATCAACTCAAAGCTGGCTTTAAGCATAAGTAAATGATAGGGAAGTGGGATGTGTGAAATGGGTTTTTCCTTTTTTTTTTGCTTTTAATCATGTAATGAATAAAGCCGAAGAGTTTTAAAAGCGGGCAGATTGTGTTTTGAAGAGGAAGGTTCTTATGATTTTAAGAGTTTGAGCAAGTCAGAGGGGTTTAACAAATCCTCAGAGGTATTTCCAGTAAGGTTTTCCAATAAGTGTATTTCCAATACACTGCAAAATATGTAATTCAGGGTATCCTACCGTCTTCCTGTGTCGTCTGCTTGTGTGCAGTATGTGAGGTGGAATTACTATGCATGTGGTATGTGTCAACACACATAGAGTGGTGTAAATCAGAGTATATCAGCTAAAAGGCTTCAAAATCAGGAAGTCTGAAACAGTTTTAAAAAGGGCAGGTGGAGCAAGGTTTTGAAAATAAATGGCAGTCTTATTTGTCGCTTAGTTAAGAAAAGGAGCCAAAACACAAGTGAATGAGTGAATGTTCTATGGAATTGCTTAGTGTATAACAAAACACTTTCTGGAAGACACGAGGAAGCTTAGATATTAGGAGAAAATACTTAGTTTGTCATCTTGAGTCATTTTCCATAGAAGTTTTACCCGGAGCAATTTTATAAACGTTTGTCACAAAAGGCATTACATATGTTTAAAGAATCGTTCAAAACTGTCAAGAGAGTACAGCTGAATTGGCATTGGTGACAGCACTTTTTATTACCAATGAACAATTTCATAGATGCCATTTATCAATATATAGACACTAAAAGCAACTTGAATTGTGAGGCAGTACTTCACACAGAGAATGGTCAGAGAAAATAACACCAGAGGACAAGCTGTCGAAGGGAACGTCGTTTATCTTGAAACAGAGTACAGCACATGCATTAGGCAACCAGTGAAGCATCATTCCAACCTAGTTCTGTTGTTTGCACTGATGTTAAGGAAATTACACAGCTGTAAGTTCTGAAAAGTAACATTTCCCCCTTCTTTTTTTTCTTGTGGCAGCATAGAGGAGATGGAATAGTTGTAGCAAATAAAGCATATATGTGCTTTTGCCAAAGGTCAGTGATGGAGTGCATTTGCTGCAGTGGTGGCAGATATAGAGAAATACTGTAGGTTATGACTTAAAGAATTTAAAAAAAAAAATTAAGAAGGTTACAGTGTAACTATTTTGGTACTAGCACCAGTTCATGCTGGCAGAAAAGACAATGGTTTATGGACTTGCATCCATTTTGTATTTTTGTAATATTTGTAAATATGAACTTTTTAAATTGTTGCAAAGATGGTTTCTTTTGTAAAATGTTTTCAAAGTTTACATTAAATCCAAGCCTTTGTATATTTTAGAGCTGTGCAACACTTTAAGTCTTGTATTTATTTTTAGTAAAAACGGTGACAGTTTCATTGTGAACCCCTCTCAAAAAATGTGTTGGAAAAGTTTGATTACCTAGAAAGTGTGTATAGAAACTGCAAATAAACGTGACTGCAATTAAATCACACCTTCCCTTCGCTTGTCATGAAATCTGAACTCTAATATACTTAACAAGAAGTACCGTATTTCCAAAAGTAAGTCTCAGAGCATCAAATATTGCAAACTATTTAATCTTTGTTTTCCCCTAAACTTAACTCCCTTGGTTCCTTGGAGATTGAGAAGACTGAGCTAGGTGCACTAAATGTTCTAAAATTGCATGCCTGCAGGTGAAGGGGAAGGGAAGAAGCTTTTGTTCCATCTGTCATTCTGTCAGTAGCTTTTCAACCCTGTACATGAGTTCTTAAAAAAATGCATGTGGAAAGAAAAGCTGAAAGACAGAGTTCTAGTGCTTTAGTGTAGAAAAAAAAAATCAGCCTTGGGGAATGCAGCTGAGTTATCTGAAATCTTGCCATGCAAAGATAGGAAGATTTCCCCATGAGTGTGGTACTAGAGTAGTCTCCAAGTGGGAATCAGTTTACGTAACATCTGCTTTAACCAGATGGTCAAGTATTAAACGGTTACGTAGATCATCAGCTGATGTATTATACACCTCTTGCAATCCAGAAATACAGATAAGCAAGAACTGTAGGAAGAGGTTAGCCCACAGAGGCAGACACAATCTGCTTCTTATCTGTTTGCTGCATACTATTTTTTTATGCTCAGTGAGAAGAAAATTAAACACTAGATTTCATAAAATATACCCCTTTTTTTTTTTTTTTTTTTTTTTTAATGTATGTGAAGTCTGTGACTTGTCTTTGCAAAATCCAGGCTTCGACATGTACCGTTGGTTATGTGTACATAGCATACCACAGTCAAACCCATCCAGTGATAACACAAACAAGATACTATAAGCACTATCACTGCATACACAAGTTCTTCTCAGGTTGCACTGTCTGGCTCAGCAAAGCTTCCTATCATGCTATCCAGAGAATGTGCATGGGAAGACTAAGGAGTGTGAAAGGGTTGGGTTTTTGTTTAGAAGATAAAAAGGACATGGGTGTTGTTAACATATATGCTGCATCAAAAATATTGGTACTTTCTTTGTAGGGTGCAATTCAAATACACACATATGTACCCCCACAACAAAGCTACCTCCAGGCTTTACTTGTGGTATTTACAGAGGCTTGGTAATTCAGCCCAGACACTGAGTCAAATGGCGTTCTCCTTGAACTAGCAAACATGAAGAATGTCTTCATTTCCACAACCACCACACAAGTCTTGTTTCAGAAAAGGGACAAATTTAAGAATTCTTTTCAAGTAGTTATGTTAGTGCCTGCTCTTGGGAGTACTTCTGCTGCTTTCATCTGCTGCTCTATGTAACGCTTACACATCTGGGAAATAAAGTACTTCCCCAAAGGTCTGGTCACTGGATTACAGCCATCCATCTTCTCATTTTGCCTCTTCCTGGCACCAGGCTCTTCACTGTATCCAGAGAAGCACTGTATGTGGAATGTATGAAGGCAGCATAGGAGGAGCGCTGGGGTGGTGCCAGGCGGTTTTTCCCATCCCTGCAGTGTGTGGGGCTGAATTCCCACTACCCACACAGGCTTCTCACCACTGTGCTATTCTAGGAAAGGGAAGCAATAGCCACAACTGCTGTTCTAGTACCAGTTTCAAATTCAGCCTGTGAGAGTGCATCCTGGCAAGGAGGAAGACTCCTATTACCATATCTCCAAGACCATCCCTTTCCAAGAGCCCATTGCACAAAAGCTGGATGACAACCATTCAGACCCACAGATATGTACACAATGCACACCTGCACTGGGGCAGTAGTAGCACCATGGGTGGAGACACTGAAAAAGATGACAGCACAGTCAGGACTGGGCAGCCACCCACACAGGTGTTTTGGAGCTTTTATGTGGCTACCAATAATCAGATACTTTCTGGATCATGGGTATGTCAGGCATCCCCAATTAGCAGTTTACACTCACTTAGATTTATAAATTTGATCTTCTAACTGCTCCGCTGTTAGTTCTGCCACCTATTGGAGCTGGAGCCTTCCTTCGACTTGATCCCCCTAGCTAGGTAGCTCCCGGGGAACAGGGCAGCGAAGAGCTGGCAGGAAGCTTAGCACTGATTTCCATTAAGCTATTTGAATTGCATTAATTACATTTCTCTCCTTTAATTCTTTACTTGGTGACAGACGCATGTATTAGGTGTTCCAATTTCCAGATTAAAGTGAGGCTGACCAATTGTCCACCCAGCTTGTCCCCGTTGTGTTTTTAACTGCCAACTTGACAGCATTCCCCTGAAACTTTTCTAGTGCTCAGCATTATTGGTCAAAAGAATTCCTCAGTGCTTCTCTTAATTTCTGAAATGCACGTTATCCAGCTCGACTGACTGAAGACATTTGCCTTTAATTACCTCATTATGAATGGATAAAGTTTCACAATGTATCATCTGGAGAGACTCCTGAAAGAGTAAATAGAGGAAATGAATCCACATCCTCCAACATACACTCAAGGTCGGGATAACAAAACAGGTAAACAGCTAAACACAATCTTTCCCACTCAAGTATTTGCACTGCCATTTAAACTTAACCAGAGTTGGAAAATCAGAAGACCGCTGTGAGCGTTAACGTAAATGTATCCTATAAAAGGTACAGGAAAGAAAGCTTTCTGATTTTTTCCAAGATGAACAAAAAGGATATGAGAAACAGCACTGAAAACATTATGAGTAGGTAGCTTTCGTTCATTCTTACTCTAGATGCTTTTATTTTATTTTTTTTTTTAAATGAGAACTTTATCCAGCCAGTACACCATTACTTCTCACTATTGCTATTTCACAGTACAGTTACAAATCATAAACCATTCCTGTCAGGAAACAACTGCTTCTACAGCTCCCTTTATATTCACTGTGGGGTCAGAGGAGAGGCAGGAATTGCTACCTCAGTCCTGAGAGGAGATTAACAAAGCCCATGGA
Source organism: Tympanuchus pallidicinctus (assembly GCF_026119805.1). Lineage (NCBI taxonomy): Eukaryota > Metazoa > Chordata > Aves > Galliformes > Phasianidae > Tympanuchus > Tympanuchus pallidicinctus. The sequence goes on from NW_026294659.1 coordinate 1,309,123, forward strand.
AATACCATATCTCAGCAAGGTACTTAATGAAACACAAAAACTGGCTTGCTTGGCAAAGGCAACTAAACAATTAAGAGAAGCCTTGTTTCATAGTAATGGTTTTGCAATATTTAGTGCGAGATTATTTCTATTTTTCTCAAATAAACACGATGTCTACAAAAAAACAATCACCCAATGAGTTTCCTGTGAAAATTCACACTGAGAGAGAAAATTACGCAAGTAACGTGACTGAACCTGTGGCTTGGCCACTTTGTTAACCAGTCACAGTGAATCTAGGGCAGGTGGCTTAGATCTATTATAAGCCCTCAGTGCCAGAAAAAGAAATCATCAGATAAAAGCACTTTCATAAGCAAATGACATTCAAAATCTGTAGGAGCATAGCATTCAGTTACTGAATGATCAAGTTTATTAATATATTTAAAAGGCTGGCACAGGACTATGATGTTATTATTTGTATTTAGCGTTCATCCTTTAATGTCTTCCTTTTATAAGTAACTCCTTTAGGTGTTCTTTAAAAGCTTACTGGGCAGCTGATGGACATCCCTTACATAAATTCCTCACTTGAAAATAATGAAAACAAATGGTTTTATTACCACGTAAGAATGTTGCATCCTCAAGAAAGGATCATCTAGAATCTTTTCTTGGGCTTCAAGCTTCCACTGTTTTATTGCTTCTGGCAGATAATTTAAAAGGCAGATCCAAAGCAAAGTGAATGAAATATAGACCATACCATATAAGCACTGATGCCAAACCACAATATCCTAATTCTATGATCTGTTTCTGTACATTTCACTTTGCCAAGGCAGCTGAACCATCAAACAAATCCTGATCACGCAAATTTAGGCTGTAATTCCTGTTACTTTTGTAAACTCAAAGCACAAAACAAGTTCTGGGATCTATAAAGACAAGTGTGTAATCAGACCTAGTTCTTGCTCATCATCTGAAATATCCAACAATAAAAAATACCAAGTTTCAAACCTGAAAAGAGGATCTTTCACAAACAAATAAAAAAAGATAAATTTAAGAGTTACTGGATTCAATAAAATCAAAATCTAAGTAACAGAAAATATGGCCAACAAATTAATTCCAGTAAAGATCTTATGGAAACAGATCCAGGAAAAATAAATGCTTTGTAGATCAAGTTTTCTCACTCAAATGTATTATCAGCTGTGTCCTTTCCCTGTAGCAACACCCTGACTACCTCCACTTCCTTGAGTTTTCTTTTCAAATCTATCCTTCCTTCCACCTGACCAGTAGGCCACTGAAACGATATTTGTAGATATATAGAGGAATGTCTATCACTTTATAACATCAAGACAAAACTTTCTGAAACAGCATGGTGTAACTCAAAACTGAAATTTCATGGCCTCTAGCGTACTGGATAATTCCTTTTAATACAGCTTCACTTCCTAAAGATTGGACTCCCCTTGCCCCTTTCTCAAATATCTCTCTTGAAAGCTCTTCCAAATACCACTGCCCCACAAGAGTACAGAAATCAGATATCTGTACAAACTTTTTCAGTCTTTATCTTCAATCTCAACATTTCTTTATCCTTTTCCTGACTACTTCATCTCCACAGCAGTATCCCCTATTCTTGACTCTGGTTCCTTTACTTCTTGGTCTGCGTTTCTGTTCCCCATTCAGCTGCTGTGGTCTTCCAAGATCTACTTATTCTAAAATCATTACTTTCAGGGCTGATTCCTGGGCAAATTCTTGCCCTATCACAAAAAAAAAAAAAAAAAGTTTCTGTAGAAAAAAAACATAGAGAAAATAAAAAACTATTTTGAAAACAGATGGGTTCCCTGTTAGTAATGCATTCTACCCTCACTTCAAGTTTCTTGGGATAATGAAGCTCTTAGCTTAATCAGTGCACTTCCAGACCTGCAGTTTAAGTGAAAAGAAGCAGCAGCAAACACCAACATGTTCTGATGAAGAGTCAGTTGCATAAGAAACTGGATGTACCACACTGATGTCATTCAAGATGGAGCTTGTAGATGCTTGTCTTCCACACTGCTATCAGTGTCAAAGAGAGAAAAGCTTTTTGATTAATCCTTCAGTTCTCTCCAAGCGCTTATGAAGAAATAAGACAAAGTCTATAAACATTCCTTCTACACATATGTAATTCTTTCTCACAGATCAGCTGTCTGATACACATAAAGGTCGCTCAAAAGTAATGCCTCCCATTTATTTCCATGGAAACTACAACAGATACAAAGTCCACAATAACACTATTTGATTGAGCAAATTCTCAGCTATGAAATGCTCATTGTCACCACAATCACCTATGCATTTTTGCCAGCAATGAACAAGAGTCTGCATGCCAGCAAAGGTTACCCACTGTCACCACTACTGAAATGCACCACCCACACTTCATTGTGCTCACATCCACTGGTTGGATCTCCATCAACATTCAGCAAGCATTGATGAATGTCAATGGGTGCCATTTTTTCCAAATGGAAGAATTCAGTTACTCACTTGTGCTTCACTGGCACTTTCATGTCCATCCCAGGCTCCCCAGCTGCTGCCACTTACACATATGTGCCCACAAGGCTACAGCCCTATGTAGCTGCTGTCAGAATCTATTCCCCCTTCCACTAATGCTTCAGACAGAACTGGATGGAACTTCCCACCATAGTCTCATCCTTACAGAAACTCTTGGTTTCATCTACTGTCTGGGTAACCTGCCTGACCATCACTAATGCTCCAGTGATGCTGTAAGCTCCACTTTCACTACCATCCACAAAAACTCTGCCCTTCACTGCACAGAAAAATTTATTATGAAGGTTTACTTGTTCCTCTCCAATTTAGTTACATCCATCCCTTTTCTTACTGTTGATTCCTCCTCTAAGGATAAATCACCTTGCATCATCTGAAATGCCCTTCCCCCATATCAAACCATATGTTCCATAGCTCCAGGCACCCACCCCTTAGCCTCCCCTGCTGTTGCTTCATAGAGACAAGTTTAATACCCGCAGCTGGGCCTGAAGCTCTGACAGCACAGCCTTCATGGACCTGAGCAGGGTTCTCCTTTGCCAGGTTCCTGTCTGCCTTTCAAAGAATGGCTTGGGTTGGAAGAGACACTAAAACGTCTCAGGCAGGGCTGCCCTCCACCAGCTCAGGCTACTCAGGGCTCCATCCAACCTGGCCTTGAGCGCCTCCAGGGATGGGGCACCTCAGCTTCTCCTGGGCAGCTGTGCCAGCGCCTCACCAACCTCTGGATGAAGAATTTTCCCACAATCTCCAATCTAAATCTCCTCCCTTTTATTTTATTTTGCCCTTTCACTTGTCTTTGTGCCGTTACGCTCCAGACTGGTCCTTAGCACTACATCCCACGAGAGGAGATGCCCATAGCTCCGCCGTACACACCAACAACTGGTCTACACAGATGCCATCTACACATTTAAACTCTTCGCAGCTCAACTGACAAATCCAATTCCAAACAATCAAGAGCTACTGACACACAGAGATGAAGGAGACAGGCAGGAACTGGACAAAAAGCACACAATCTCACAGCTCCTCGCACCTTCCAGCCCAGCCTCTGGCCTCCCGGCTCGCAGAGCGGCAGCCCCGCCTTCGTCCCCGCCCTCCCGCCTCCCGTTTGCCGGGCCCGGCCCCGTGCCCAGCGCGCAGCCGCGCTGCTCCGAAACAGTTGGGCGCTCACGTCGGAGAAGCCGCTTCCGTTTCCAACGCCGTATTCCGTCCGCACCTGCCTGTACCGCCGCTCTCCCCCCAACCCGGGCCGATCGGGGCCCCGCGCCCCGCCGCCTCCTCCGCCATGTCCGCCGCAGGTAAGGCTGCCGGCGGCCGCCGCCCCCGAAGGAGGAAACGAGCGGGGGAGGCGCCGGAGCGCGCAGTGCGCTCCCTCATCGTTCGCAACGGCCGCAACGCTCTCCGCCGAGCCACGCCCACCGCGCGCGTCTCTATTGGTTGACGCCGGCGCGGCGGGACTCGCTCATTGGCTCTCGGCGCTGCCCGTCGGCGGTGCGTTACGGGCGGTGCGGGGTGGAGCCGGTGGGGGCCCGGGTTGGGCTCTGTGCTGGGGCGGGAGGGTGGCTGCAGCGCCATGCGCCGGGCTGGGGCCAGCGCAGTGTCGGTGGTGTTACCGCTGAGTGGTCGGAAGGTAACGTGGTGACAGCGGCAGTAAGGAAAGGATTAACCTTCGTGCTGTCTCGCACACATTAAAGCTCATTCAGCTGGTCACTGCTTTCACGGACTTCAGTCTGCCCAAGAGATTCCAGCCCCGTGTCCCCGTGTGACTGAATGACTCAGTGAGATGGGCAAAAACTGAGTTCTGGTTTGGTTTGGCTTAAACCGAAGCCCTATCACTGTGTAGTATGGAGCAGAGGGGTGAGATTTGGCTGTAGGATGGTAAGGAAGCACAGCAATCCTGGTGTAGTCATTAGGGAAATGCAATGAGGTGTTTGTCCAGTCCACCTCCTTATCCTCAGTGTTGTGCTCTCCTGACTGGCTTCTGCTCTTACTCAGCGATCGCAAGTACAAAAACTGCCTAGTGGTAGGAAAGAGCTCCTGTTAATATAATTCCTCGCTCATATGGATTGTATGATGGCTATCGCAGACCCACAGAATACCCCAAGTTGGAAGGGACCCACGAGGATCATGGAGTCCAACCCCTGGCTCCACACAACACCACCCAAAATCAAACCCAGTGTCTGAGAGCGCCGTCCAGACGCTCCTTGAACTCCGGCACTGGTGGCCGTGCCCACAGCCCTGTGCATCCCGTTCCCCGCCCACCGCGCTGTGGTGCAGCCCCTTTCCCTGACCCCCAGCCGCCCTCCCCTGACGCAGCTCCACGCCGTTCCCTCGGGCCCTGTCGCTGTCACACAGAGCAGAGCTCAGCGCTGCCCCTCCGCTCCCTGTGAGGAGCTGCAGCCGCCGTCAGGCCTCCCCTCAGCTCCTCTGCTCTGCGCTGAGCAAACTGACAGCCTCAGCTGCTCCTCTTATCAAACATCAGAGGCCTCACACTGAGGCTTGCTGCACCTTGAGTTTTGACCTCACTAGCACCTTGGCAATCTGAATACGAAAGTTAAATACACAGGAAATATGGTTTCATTACTTTTCTCGCTGTAGCAATTAGTGTTTGCTTAGAATAGAATCACGTTGCCTTAATCTTGCAAGTTTCAGTCATGCAGATTCTGACAACAGCATCCTAAATTAACTGTTCCTCATCGTCTTCTGCAGGTGAGTAACCATTCAGATCAAGGACAATATTATTAGAAGTATATTGACTTAATGGAATCAACATGAGGTGGATGGTACCCAGTTTTTCTGAGTGCAATATTTAAGCTTCTTTATGAAATCTACTTTTCTGTGAAAATTTGGATTTAGTTCTAGTGACTAAACTAGAGTAAACTTTGTTACTGAGGCTAGGATATACTTTGTTAGTATTCACTGCTTTCAGCCTCCTCAGCCTTAGGTCACTCACCTACACTTCTGTTTGTGAGGGAAATGTGAGCATTCAGTAAGTAATATTTGACTCAGTAGAAGCCCTTCCTTATTTCAATAGTATATGTAGTGAATTTAATTAGTGATGTGCTTGGGGAGGTTGAAAGCAGTAGTAGGGGAGTAGTCTGTCAATTCTTCTCCAGACTTCAGCTGATGTTCTGGTTGCACTTCTGTGCTCACAGCTTTCAAGATGTAAGTATGCAGAAATGTTAAAAATCTCATGTCTGCAATGAGACTGAGTTAATACGCAAGTAATTGCTGAAAGCTTGGATAAGTTGATGCTGCCACAGGAAGACATGGCTGGCACAGTCATCCTTTGTGTTAGCACACTTCTTTTTGTATTGGCATAAGTATCGGGCCATAGGCACGAGAGGATCTGCATGTGGTCCTTGTTAATGCCAGCTGGCTCTTTTGCGACTTAGGATACATATAAAATAACTCTTCTGGATGTAGACTTTTTTCTTTGAGTAGGGTTGCAGGTTAGGTTCATCTTTTCTGTTGTGTTCTCACTACTTGAGAGGTTCTCACTACTACTTCTGTTTGGGTTCTTGTCAAATGTTTTCTTCTGGACATGGAGAAGATTACAGGGTAGGAATCGTTTCCAGTTTGTATTGAAAGATGCCTGGCAGACTGGAGAAGCCAAAACAGAGGCCATCTAACTGTATGCACTAGAACATTTGCAGATCTTACTAAATACGTGTAAAAGTGTGTTTATTGGTCATTTGCATGCTTTGTTTTTTTTGTTTTTTTTTAAACCTAATAGTTTTATAATGTTACTTTTTTTTTCTTCTTCTTCTTCTTTTTTCTTTAATATGCATAATCAAATTGGAGATTAGGAAAATATTCCTTCTCTAAAATAGTGATCAGGCACTGGAACGGGAACTGGAACACAATGGAACTTCTAACTGGTTGTTAGTCACTATCCCTTGGAGGTGTTCAAGAAACGTTTAAATGTTGTACTAAGGGACATGATTTAGTAGGAAATATTGGTAGTAGGTGGATGATCTTGGAGGTCTTTTTCCAACGTTGGTGATTCTATGATTCTAACTTAACTAGTTATTCTAGGTTAGCAGTTCTCAGAAGCTTTCAGGGACTATTTATTTATTTATTTATTTATTTTCAAGTAAGGAGTTGTACCATATGACTGACATCAATACATTTGCTTATCCTTCAGTTTCTGTTGAGAAATGACTGGGCTACATTGGCAAAATAGATTCATTGAGAAAACTGAGAAGTCTAGGAGAATAGGTGTTCTGTTCACAGCCATTTCACTACCAATGCACTTATCGTGACTCTCGGTTAACTCTCAAAGTATGTAGAATACCAAATGATGGTCAACAATAACAACAAAAAAAAGAGTCACTTGTAAGTAAATACCTGGAGCAAAGGGAAGGGAGCAGGATTTGGAATGACTTGTTTGTGTAAGAGTAAGGAAGGAGGAAGGAGGGCACTGTTAAAACTGTGTAGCTCTGATTCATCCCTGGAGCTCAGTGCATCTTGTACAACGAATGGGGCAGAGATCCTGTGTTAAATATGACATATGTTTATATCACTAAAGAGTGTCATTATGTGTGTGCTGGCTGAATTTAAGTAGTGTTTCCTAGCATAGTTCAGTGCTTCACAATGTGATTCCTTCCATGAATTTGTTTTTTCTGCTGTCTTGCTCTCCTCCAAATGCCAAGTCTAGCTGTGATATAGTTACTCTGAAACAAGGACAGTTTTTCTTGACATGATATGGTTAATCAGTGGGTCTACCATTCTATGTTTCTGCACAGTATCTCACTGGGAGATGATGTTTTGTTTGACCTGAATGCCAAATGTGCAGTTACAATTAGCATACTGATTTCTTTGGAGTGTATTAGTGTGTCTTTCTCTACTGGATACTTAAATGTAAATGGTGGGGTTTTCAAAAGTGCTTGTTAGTTTTGAAGGAGGATTCTGTAGGAGGAGTTAGGAGCTAATACTTCTAGAAATCCTGCCTAGAAATCTAGAAAACAGTAAGCCATTCCCTTTCTAGTGTGCATTAAAACCTCAATACATATGTTTGTAAGTGACCTCATACTTAAATGCTAAAGTGAAACTGTTTTCAATATTGCTTTTGGTAGAACTGAGATAATGTTAGGCGGGATATGAGTTGTCATCTGATAAGCAGAATAGTGTCTAGTCTCAATCTGTTTGTCTTTCTGCACTTGCTAGTAGATTACAAACCTGTATATGTTGAGGATTATGTTGAAGCAGTGATTATTGACAGTTCTGAAATACAAGATGGAGAAAACGGTCTGTCTACACAAAGCTGCATGCCAGTGAAATGAAATTTTGAAGTAAGCAGTAATGTTAACCATGTGGCTCAACTTACATATGGTAGTTGCACTTCATTTTTCTTTGGTGATCTCATAGTTAGTAGGGAATTTTAATGCTGTATTTTCAGTGCTTCTGTCTTTAATGTGTCGTTGTTGTGTAACCTGTCTTTCAAACATGTTTTATTTGAAAGCTACTTCATAGAAATCGTTCGGCAGTGCATTTAAAAATAAGAGGCCATTAAGTTGTTACTTTAGAGATCCTTATTAATAGCTATCCCACTGAAATACTATTTTGTTTGAAGAAAGGCTTTCTTGTGTATACCAAGGGATGAGTTAGCTAATTATTAGCACTTAGGAAAAGGATTTGGAAAGCAAATGACATGAAAAAACATAATGTAGAAGATGTGGCTTCTAGGTTAACAGCCAAGAGGAGCATTGCTGATAGCAAATGTGCAGTAGTAGTAAGATGACTATTCAGAGTGGTAAAATACTAGCTCTGAGTAGCCTTTGATTTTATTTTATTTTTTTAATTAACTGTTGTTATTTTAGCATCTAAGATCAAAGGCTCTCGGAAACCTTGTCCAATTTTCCATTGGCTCAGATAAAAATAAATCATAGCTCTTCAGATTGTGTCTTGAGTCTGGTAGCAGTATTTCTAAATTAGCAAAGAATATAACTGTAGTTAAGTAATGTTATTTATTACTTCTTTTTTTCCCAGCCTGTTGAGTTAATAGGGGTTCTTATTACTATTTCTCTTCAGCAGTGTCCCACACATCTTAGTTTCTCAGTGTTATCAGGTGCATTTGCAAAGTTTTAATTTCCTTAGTCTTCTATTTGACAATAGAGTTTATTATAATTTTTATTACATCTATGATGAGGAACACATTTCACCTTGGTTTCAGGAAATCAAGAAGTATTTGATTATCAGCAAAGCAATCGTGATGAGTTGGTATGATTGTCTTTAAAAGGCTATTTATTTATCTATTTATTTGTCTATCTATTTCTTTATTTTGTAATCCTTAGGCTTAGAGCTTCTGTTGTTGTTGTTGATCGCTAGCACTGTGTAGATGAAATAGAGCATAATGACATGCGGCCAAAGCACCAAAACATGACCTAAGCTTATCTTAGCTGTTGAACTTAACACTTTGAACTAAAATCTCTCTGATTGTTTTTATTCAATCACCGTCTTAGGTTGGTGTGTTTTAGAGCAGTGCCTTTTCTCCAGGTCTGGTTCTATCTGTTTAAACTTGTTTCTCTTATTTTTTGTCTCATATCTTCTTGCCTACAGATATTTAGCTGGCAAAGCAAGCTCACTTGAGATACAGATCTAGGTCATTATTCCTCCCAACAGTAGTGCCTCAGAACACTACTGTTATGCTTTCTACTTATTCCTTTATGTCTAAAAGCTCAGTATCGCCTTTACTATCACTTGTTTTTTTGTCATATTTGTACTTAAATCTAAATTTGGGGAGTCAATCAAGAAGCTGATTAGTTTAACATCGCTGCAAATAGTTCAAAAGGTACCTGTCTCAGCTAGCTAATGTTTCTTCAGGTGAAGCTGGCATTCTCCTATGTCTGCAGAAAGTATCTACTGTTTGAGGGCATACACTGTGCTAGAGCATTTATCCTGGCACCCTATGCTCCCACCTCCAGCATGTCTTCATACCTGCATTGGTGTATGTCCCACAGTACTGTCAGGTCCCAGGGTCTCAGTTCTGGGGATGCTTAGTTTTAGGAGATGAATGCTGGCTTGGTCTGCATGGTAGAGACAGAGAGATGGAGTGGTTTGAGTAAGGAAGTAAACACTGGAGCTGAGTAGGTAGGTCTGTTGCATTAAGGGCATGAGTCTGAAGCATGGACAGTTGGGGAAGCCCTCCTGTTGAGTCATGAGGTTAAAAAACAACCCCCTTGCTTTCTAGCTAGGCCCAGTCTTAGTCCCATACTTGGTCACCAGTTTATGTCTAGAGGATTATGTGTATGGCCACTTAAAGTCAACGTTTGCCTCTCAGAGCCTTCTCAAGGACTCCCACTGAGACGGTTTTGCGAAGTCAAAAATAGTTTAATGAGGCAGTAGATAACAGATTTGGAATTGACAGTGAGAAATGAATGCACTAGCTGTATTAATATTAAATATGTTAGGTAATTAATCAACAATTCACTCAGATATCATCCACAAAATAAGGATGGTGCAATGTCTTACCAAAAGAGGTGTCCCCAGTAACTGCCAATGCACCCAGGCCCATAGAGTGCACCCAGACTCCTCAATAGAGTACTGGCAGAGGGCTATATTTATATTCTTGATGAGGTCGTGAGCTGATAAGCTTTTTAACAGGGCTTGTTATGCTGCTAATTAAAGGCAGAGGGTGTTGAGGTCAAAGTATGTTTAGAGGCGAAGCTGTACTTCCAGCTTTACTGAGACAACATTGCACTCACTGCAAGAAACATCGCTCTGAGGCCTCCACACCACTGTAGGCATCACTCAGGTCCTAGGTGTGATGTTAAACTTCTTATCTCCATGTCTGTCAGGTGCTTTGCCCACATAAGCAAGTTGTTCACCTCCTGCCTGTGTTCAAGCCCAACAAGATAACTATGGTTATTAAATTGCATTCTTGCTTAGCCTGGTTTCACCAATACTCTGCCAGTTTATGTTTGCTCTGTAGGTTAATACAGCAAGCCTGATAATTTCCTACAAGGTCTTAATGCTCATGTGAAAGAATAAGTATAAAGCAATTATTTATTTTTATAATTCACTTCCTGGTTATGATTCCATGTTATGCTACCTGCAGTAGTCTAGCTATCACTGATCTCATATATGTAGATTCACAGTACCATTAAGATAAGAAAAGACTACTATGATCATCTAGTCCAACTGTCAGCCCATCACATCATGCCCACTAACCATGTCCCTCAGTGCCATATCTACACAGTCCTTGGACACGTCCAGGAATGGTGACTCCACCACCTCTCTGGGCCGCCTGTGCCACTGCCTTACCACTCTTTCTGAGAATAATTTTTTCCTGATACCCAACCTGATCCTCCCCTGGCACAATTTGAGACCATTATCTCTTTATCTCTCACCTTCTACCAGTTTTGCTCCATTTGTATTTGTCTGAGCTCTTCTTGTAATTTTTTTAAAATGAGACTGAACATATTACTAGTTACTGAACATATTACTAGCCATATCATCTGTCCTTGCCCTTTCTATTCTAGTGCATAAAAGCCAAGCAGTTTCCTTTGCTTTTTGATGTTTTTAACTTGTTCTCATTCAGTATGAAATGGTTTTCTTCCCCTTCATTTCTGTGATCATAGAATGTTTTAGGTTGGGAGAGACCTTTAAGATCATCTAGTTCCCCTGCTATAGGTAGGGACACCTCCCACTAGACCAGGTTGCTCGGAGCCCCATCCACCCTGGCCTTGAATGCTTCCAGGAAAGGAGTATACACAGCCTCACTGGGCAACCTGTTCCAGTGTCTCACCACTCTCACAGTAAAGAATTTCTTCCTAATATCTAGTTTGAATCTACCCTCTTCCAGTTTGAAGCCAGTTTGCCTCATTCTGTCGCTAGATGCCCTTATGGAAAGTCCCACCTAAGCTTTCCTGTAAGTCCCCTTCAGGTACTGGAAAGCAGCTATAAGGTCTGCCTGGAGCTTTCTCTTCTCCAGGCTGAAGAACCCCAGCTCTCTCTGCCTGTCCCCATAGGGGAGGTGCTCCAGCCCTCTGATCATCTCTGTGGCCTTCCACTAGACTCGAGTGTTGAGGACCCCAAATGTTAGTTCTTCCTTCAGGCCAGGTGTAAAATCAATCAATTTGGTTATTTTGCAAGAGTAGTAAAAACTATCCTAGTAACTTTTCTCATGTATACCCTTTTAGTTGGGAGGAATGTGCTGTAGGTATTCACAGAAATTCTCCACCGTACTTCTTCAGCTTTCCAAATGCTCATTCACAGCAGATAGAAATGTAGAGACTTAGTTTTGCCTTTTTATGCCCGGTCTTGTTCTTCACAAGGTCCTGTATAGCTTCTTGAGCTTTTCTCATTTCTTCTCCCATTGCTTTGTTAACATTGCACAGGTTGTACAGTGCGTAAGTCAGGTTTGGTATTTGCAGTTGCTTGGCAGGGAACAGGCCAGCAGAGGAGAGGAACACTCATTTTAGGGTGTTGGAAAACAGTATCATTTTCAGTTGCTTGAATGTTGGATGCAATACTGTTGGAGCAGTATTGGTTTTTTGGTATTTTTTTTTACTGTGTGCCAGGCCCACATATTGAGATAGAGCTATTTTGTGAACCGCGTGTAGCTGGTTTGTGTTTGGGAATCCCTGTCCTACACTGGCACACAAGAATACCTGGAGCTGATCTTTTTCTTTGTACAGTGTTACAGTGGCAGAAATAGGGAGAGGAGACCCTGTAAGTGTGGGGAAGGAGTAGCTGAGGATTAAACATTTCAAATAAGCAAGCAGTTGAAAGTGATGGTTATTTTTCGTGTTTGTTGTTGTAGTTGTGTTTAAGTGACTGTGCATGTGTTCATAATCAAATGCATATTTCAAAGGGAAAAAGCCACTGATGTTCTTTGCTTCTTCTCCTCTTTTCCAGGAAGTGAAGGCTTATTGGTCCTGGCTGAACAAGTGGAATCACAAAAGAACCATTCTGCAAGTACACAGAGAGGAAATGGCCACATCCCTGAAAAAATGGATTTTGTGTCTTTGTGTAATAAAAGAAAGCGACTCGCCTCTACTACGGAGGGACAGAATGTGGTAGGTGTAGCCAGAGAGCAGCCCCTTCAGTGTTACTGGAAACATCTTTTGTCCTTCCATTTTTTGTGAAAATGGAGAATTCACGATGAATAGGGGTTGCCTCTCATGGACAGTTCTGATCAAAGACCAATTAGGTATATTTTTACCTTGAGGCAGGCCTGAAACATTGTGTCAACATACAAAAGTTAATTCCTTAAATTGTAGAGGTTGGGGCATATAATGTTCAGCAGTGAACTTGCTTAATATAAAGTTTGGGGGGCAGGAGGTACAAAAACCATCATGTATAATGAATCACAGAATCACCAAGGTTGGAAAAGACTTACAAGATCATCCAATCCAACCACCCACCCGTCACCAATACTTTTCACTAAACCATGTTCCTCATCACGACGTCCAAATGTTCCTTGAACACCTCCAGGGTCGATGACTCCACCACCTCCCTGGGCAGCCCATTCCAGGTTTTGCTGGTGGCTTTTTTGGCTCAGATTTTGGTGTGGTTTTGTTTATGTGTTTGGAGGGGGAGAAGAGACACAAAACCCATAGTGTGTAATGGATGGGAACTGCATCTGTCCAGTAAAAAAAGAAACATCAGCATTGTCCAGGTGGTGGCACTATTGATCCCCATGTAAAAGGAGTTCATGCAATGCCTTTCAAACATGAAACCACTTCTTTCAGTTTGCAAAGTGACATTTCTGCAGTATCTGTGTGCACAGTTAGAAACAGGGAAATAAATGACTGGATTTTTTTCCCCATAGGTTTATTTAAATCGGTATAAAAGTCTGTGTGGAGTCTCATAATTACATAAGCCTGGACAAATAGTGCATTATGAACTGTATAACTATGTAACAGTAGCTGCACAACAGTAGATGAGAAAATTCTGACCTTAGCCTAATCAATTAAAAATGCATGCATTTTATTATTAATAGGCAAGAGGTTGATTTTAAAGAGAAATACAGTATTCTTAAACTAAAGATGAGCTGAGTATTCTTATGTCTTAACTATAGGCATGTGAATAAGATGTCTGTGTTAAATCTGACTGCCTCGGGCCCTTTTGTAGCCATGGGGAGAACATAGCTACAATGGAAAGTGTCCAGGTTGGATCTCTCTGTTGTTTTTTACATTTCAAGTTTATTTCTGTCATTTCCCAGATAAGAACCAGCGAAGGAGAATATGAAAACTGTGAGAGTGTGATTTATGAGTATGAACCAGATTACGAATGTGTAAGTTAACTTTCTTTTGTTTGATTGACTTTGAAAAGCTGTCTTGGGGATGCATGATTTGGGACAGACTAAAATAATACATGATGTTTGAAGTTGGGGTTTGTTGACTTTATGTGATAACCTGAGATTGTGTATATATTGCTAACTTAAACTTTTTTTTTCATATTATTTTAATGAAAAAGGGGAGTGTTGTATCTGAAGCTTCCTGCATTGGAGATCAGCAGAAAACTCTCATGGAAGTTCTAAGTTATTGCCAGGTATCTCTCTCTTTTTTGTTCTTGTTTGTTTATTTGTTTGTTTGTTTTTCTTCTGTCCTCTCTTTAATGACATTTAAACAATTTTAGTTACATTTAAGGAAGACTTGAAACCTATTTGGTAACCTGAGACTTCAGACTTTCCAGCTGTCCACTGAGATTGTTAAGCTTTCACTTACTCACTTTTTCAGTGAGACAACAGTGTGTTTCTTTGTACTCTGAGCTCTTCATACAACTGGCATGAATATTTTTCAAATCTTAAGCAAAATGATTTATTGTGAGGAGCTTTAGAGTAATGAGAAAGATCTGACTTTTGCCCATGCCCAGCTTTTGTAGGTACCAGGCTTGCCAGTAATGTCCCAGAATCTTGGTAGTTTTGTTTTGGCAAGTTTTTTTGATATTAACTACTGAAGCAGTAGCTGATAAATTTAAATATCACTGTACTGAAAGTTAAGGCCATCCCTTATTCAGGTGAGCACTTCCCTGACTCAAGTCAAAGTACTCCATAGAGTGAAAGAGATTCACATGACAGGCCACGCTTTAGAGAGGATAATTATGAATGACTTGGAACTAAGTATCAATGTCCAGTAAATTTCCTTAGGTATATACATAATTAACAACGCTCTGAATCTGCTGTTGACCTTTGTGGTCTCCAATTTGACTTTGAACCACAGGTCACTCTACCTCTAGATCTGACTGTTCAGTTGATTTCCACTCTGCCTCACTGCCCATGCAAGAGCTTGTTTATGATGAACTTAGGAGGAACAGAAGCCTTACTGAGTACCAGGCAGCCAGTAATCTCCCCTCACCCATCAGGCTGGTCATTTCATTGCAGAACTTGGCCAAGCATGGTGAAACAGTGGTGACTGATTAGTCCTGGTTATCTTCTTGTCCTTTGTGTGCCTGGAAATGTTTTCCAGGATTAGCTACTCCTTTACCTTCCCAGGGACTGGTGTGTGGAGTGATGTTTACTTTCCTCCAGTCATTGGGCACTTCTTATTGTTGCCATGATTGTCAGCGTTCTCAAGAGTGATCTTGCAGTGACATCCGTGAGCTTTCTTTGCACTCAAAGGTACATCCCATCAGGGTCTATGAACTTACAAACGTCCAATTTGCTTAAGTGTTCCCTGAACTGATCCTCTTCCACCAAGAAGATGTCTTATTTCCATCATCTTTTTCCGATCTCTGGAACTGGGGATTACTAAAGGCTGAGGCAAAGAAGGCATCCAGTGCTTCCATCTTTTCCCCTCCCCATGTAACAAGTTCTTCTGTCTCATTTAGCAGTGGACTCACATTTTCCCTAGTCTTCCTTCTGTCATATGTGTGCTTCTACAAGCCCTTTTTGTTGTCTTTGACATTCTTGTCCAGATTTAATTCCATTTAGGAATTTAACTTTACAGACAGTATTGTTCTAAATGTATTTTCCATTACTGATGTAAGAATCAGTATTTCCGTGACTGCCTGTGAACTGTGACCGCCTTTGAACTGTGTACTTACAAATTTATTATGAATTTAAATAGTGTGTCATGACACCTAGCTTACTTTTGAGATTGTCTGTAGTTTTTTTTGGGCTTCTCACTACAAGAAAGACATTGAAGTCCTGGAGCAAGTCCGAAGAAGGGCAGTGAAGATGGTGAAGGGTCTGGAACATAAGAATTATTATGGGGAATGGCTAAGGGAACTTTTCAGTCTGGAGATGAGGAGGCTCAAGGCAGACCTTGTTATTCTCTACAGCTCCTGAAAGGAGGTTGTGATGAGGTGGGAGTTGGCCTCCTCTCCCAGGTAACAGTGCTAGGACAAGAGGGAATGGCCTCTGGTTGCACCTGTGGGGGTTCAGGTTGGACATGAGGAACAATTTCTTCTCTGAAAGAGTGGTGAGGTATTGATTCCATGGAATGTTAGATAAAATAAAACATATGACAGAAGCAGGAAGAACAACTTGTAAGTGCCAACCATGTTAGCGTAGCTGGAGTGGGCTTCTCTGAAAACTCTTTTTACTATGATGTTTACCATTACTATTTACATTTTGTGCTCAAATTGCTCTTTAATTTACTTACAGAGGGTATTTATTGTTTGCTAATCTTGCCCCATTACAAGGAGAGAATTTTGCCTTTAATGGAACTCTCTTGCTTTCTTCAGATGTGAGTTGGGTTCTTGAGAAGCAATCTTGTTTTCACCTCTCCTTTTGTTATCAGGCCATGTACGAATCCATTCAGAAACTGGATAAAAAACTTGACCTGCTTCATCGAAAGGTCTCAGAAATGCAGCATACTTGTGCTAGGCCACTGTTACTCAAACCTGTGAGTATTACAGAACTGAGAAACTCAGATTTGCCTTTAATTTTCTTGTTTCTTCCGATGCTTATATAAAAAAAAAATTATCTTCTGTCACTAAGAAGAAAATCAGTAGCAAACTAGTAGGTGTGGATTCCATTTCAATTAATTTGACTTAGATTTCTTATTCTATGTCATTAATAATCTTCTGTGTTGTTACTGACCTCTGGTCACAGAACTGCCAGTGTCCTTCAAACTCAGGATAACGCCACAGGCACTTTAAAATTCTGTTGTATTGTAAAGAACAGGAAGGAATTCTCTAGATTATCTTATACTTGTGTATATTGATGTTCCTGCTTTACCAAATAGTTACTGCCTTGTTGGTTTCTGGAATTAGAGGAGAGCTTATGCCTCACAGAATCCAGACAGGTTGGTCGTATTAGCTAATGACTTTTGGTCTCAACAGTGTGTTGTCATCTCCACTACATAATACAGAAGTATATTTTTGTAATAAAATGCCTTTCTTCAAAATTTTTAACAAGACACACTACTGGGTGCATTATTCACTTTGTTCTTACATGGTTAATCCTCTGGTAACTTAAGAGACAGAATATTAGTACTTCTGGCTAAGTACATATACTCTTTGAAGGGAAAAACAGGTAATTTTTGAAGAACGTCAGAATTCTCTAGTAATCTTTTTTGTCAACATTATTGCAAAGCTTTTAATGTGACAGAGTGATGCTGGTGTCAAAAAATGACAAGAGATCAGTAAGGTTATTTGCACCAAGGGTGAATAAAAGTGAAGCCGGTCTTGTGCATGTTTGTAATTAATAAAGTACTGCATTTTATTTGGGAAAGCGTTGTTGTCCAAGCTTGTACTGTGCAGTCATCCAAACAGGGAGTTTCATGGAATAAACTGTTGTTTCCAGCCACAACAAGCTGTCATGCATTTGCTCTTTAAAATTATCATGAATGCTTTCATTTTTTTATAGCTATATAATGTTACATCTGCCATGTCTTAAGGATATAACTCAGGAGTTTCGTGGTAAAGATACTATGATTTATTAGTTGGAGAAATGGACAAACTTTCAGCAAAGTCTTTATTCAGGTGATAGATTTTTAAAAGTTGCAAGGACAGAATATGTTCAGACCTGTGATCTAACAGTAAAAAAAAAACCCAACACATCTGTATTTGTTAACTCCTACTGATTGACTGATTTTTGAAATAGAATGGATGTCTTAGGGTGCATGTTTTCCATAATGGAAGGACTCTGGGTAACAGAAAGCTCAACCCATCTCTGTCTTTACTGTGGAGTCTACCACTGCAAACAGGGTCTGGATGTTGAACGCCTTCAGCCAACAAACAAATGATGAAGAGACAGCTTGGACAGAAGATGGCTGACAAGATAAATGTTTAGTGTCTGACTTAAAAATGAGAATAGAAGAGAGAAGAAGAGTGTTGGTTTCATGACAAATATGAATTATTTTAGTGAAGAATACTGGACTACTGTGACCAGTTTGGGTCTCCCCCAATACAACACGTATGTGGACATGCTAGGAAAAGTCCAACACTGTGCCATAAAAATGATGAAGGGAGCAGACACCACTCCTATGAGGAAAGGCTGAGAGAGCTGGGGATCTTCACCCTGGAAAAGAGAAGACACAGAGGAGAGCTCATCTATGTGTATAAACTCCTGAAAGCAGGATGCAAAGGTGATGGAGCCAGGCTCTTTTCAGTGGTGCACAGTGACAGGACAAGAAGCAGTGAGCACGAATCAAAATACCAGAGGGATTCTCTACTGTGTGTGGATGCTGACTCAGCCTGCCCAGAAAGACTGTAGGGTCTCCTCCTTGGAGATCTTCAAAAGATGTCTGGATGTGTTCCTGGACAACCTGCTCTGGCTGTCTCTGTTTGAGCACGTTGGACCAGATGGACACAGATGTCCCTTCCAGCCTCATCCATTTTGTGATTCCATCCATTCCATAGTGACAGACTATTGCCAATAGCACAATTATTAAGCTGTATTCTTCTTGGTTTGTGAAAGACCAGATGTATCTAATTTAACCTTTTTATTGTTTTCTGAATCAAATTTACAGAAACCAGTTGCATTCAGAAGTTCCAGTCATTTGCCCAAGGGAAAAATAAGAGTACAAAAATCTATGGAAAGGACTTCAAGTCTTCATCTCTCTTCACCAGGCCGAGGAAGGCATAACCCAGTCATAAGGGCTGCTTTACAAAATAGCCATGTTCAGGTGAATTCCACAACAAATAGCGTTCAACACACTGTTGAACTTGAATCGCAGCAGCCTGTTCTTAGGCAGAGCCCTCCACTCCCTACCATCGTTTCTACACATTCCTTGCATTCAGAGTTTACAGCAGCTGACAGCATCCCTGACCTTCTTCCACAACCAAATCTTTCAGCTATTGTTGAAAGTACTGTCAATATTGCATCATCTTCAGCAGCATCATCAGTGATGCCAGCGCCATCTGAAACAGGTTTGGGAAATGAAGCAGTGGTGGTGAACTACAGAAGTGCATCTGGGAATATAAACATTAGTAAAGAAGTGCCAGCTTCATCAGTCTCCATCCATCCAAGCTTTGGTGAGTTGCTTTGTAATTAATTTGCAGGCTCATGGGCTAAAAAATTGCTTCCTCAAGAAATCTGTTTATCTTTAAGAAAAAGTAAAGGAGTAAAACCAGCTGCTCTTCAAGCTCTTTTATAATAGAATAGGGTTTAGAATTCTTGAATGTCTTAGGAATGTTTAATATGCTGGGGATCAATTAAAAACCTCTGTGCAGTGTATATGCTGTATATATGTAGACTAAGACAAGCCTTTGTGTTATTTATAAGATTAAGTCCTTTTATTCTCTCTTAGTATTCTTGAAGTGAACTATCTCTGACCTGTGTGTATTATGAGTAATACATCCATACTATGCATGTTTCAGAAAACACAAAAGAGACTGCCTGTACAGTTGAGGCATATGCCTGCAAAGAAATCAACATACCTGATTTGTGTGAAGGAAAAACTAGTTCTCTTCTTAGAGAACGTTTTTTTATTTGTGGAAAATCTGTTTTTTTCTTCAGTGTTTGGCTTCTTTCAAAACAATATATTCCACAGAAAATGATGAGTTCTTTACACTATTGCATTATTATAAGCAATATATTTTTAAAGATATTTTTAAGTGCATATATATAGAGAGAGGAAGCTCAGGGGAGAGCTTATAGGAGGCTCAAGGGAGACGTTATTGCTCTCTACAAGTGCCTGAAAGGGGATTGTGGTGAGGTGTCTCCCAAGTAAACAGTGATGGGATGAGAGGAAATGGCCTCAAGTTGTATCACAGGAGATTCAGGTGAGGTATTAGGAAGAATTTCTTCTCAGAAACAGTGGTGAGGCATTGGAACCTGCTGCTCAGGAAGGTGGTGGAGTCACCATCCCTGGAGGTGTTAAAGGAAAGGGTGCATGGGTACAAGTATACTCAGGGATGTGGTTTAGTGGACAATATTGGTGGGAGGTGGATGGCTGGACCAGCCGATCAGAGGTTTTTTCCAACCTTAGTGGTTCTGTGATACGTATATATAAAAGTATACATATATACTTTTTAAAAATAATTTCTTTGGTTTTGTTTTACAAAAGAATATGTTGGTGACCCAGTGAGAAATGTGAAAGTTCTTGGAAACTATTTGATGAGAGCTCGTCAAAAGACTAAACCAAAGTATGCAGCGCGCTACTTAGTTCGTGTCTTGTTCCCCAAGGAAGCTTTGCTGGGTAGCGTGATAGGAGTGAGTACACAAGGGTGGTGTTCACTGGATCCTAATAAAATGACTGCAATAAGAGGTATGATACCTTTCAAAATGCACAGATTTATGTTCTACTTGGTACTTAGAGTTTTTCACTTTTTCCTACTTCTACTACAAACTACTTAACAGTAAAAGAATGTGTTCTTTTCTCTAGGATAGTCGTAACTGTTGTCCAGCAACTTCTCAGCTGCTGAACACTGTTGTGAATGTGCTGAACTCTGCTGTGTCTTTTGGTTTTATGAAAATCCTGCCTTGTGATTCTCAATGTTGATTTTTTTTTTTTCAGTACAGATAAAACAGTTCTGCTTTTTTCTAGTTTCATTTATTTCATATTCATCAGTTATGCCAAGTTTTCTAAAAATTTTTTGTTACTAATTTTGCCTGTGTGACATTGATTTTGTGGGTGGGTTTGTTTGGTTGGTTGATTTGTTTGTAGTCGTGGTGTACTTAAGACAAAAATTACGTCATTATTCTCATACATTCCTTTCCTGCTCTTAATTTCACTTTTCTTGTTTGTTTGAGAAGTCGTGAAGGTGGGAGGACTTTTAATTTTTAATTTTTTTTTTTTAATATTGGCAGGCCATTTCCCCAATTTCCTGTAGCACATATGTGTGAACCCATGCATTTCCTCATTTCCTACTTAAAGCTGGCAAGTTGCATAGACCATGTTATGTAGTTGAAGCATCAGAATTAGTCAGTCTTTTTTTAAAATAAGTTTGTACAATAAATTGCATCTTTTTCCTACTTCTACCACAAAATACTTAATAGTGAAAGCATTATTGAAACACATCAGAGAGATATCAGTGTTCCTCTTCTGTTTTGAAGATAATCAGCACTACGAAATTGATCTTCCCATCTCTTTTAATAAAAGGCAGAAATACAAAGCTCCTAAATGGAGAAGAGTAAACATCAAGCAGTCCTAAGCCTTCTCTTCTTTCTGAACAAGTAGACTTTTAAATACTTGTCATGTTTTTTTGTCATTAATCTTAACAAATTTTGTATGTTTTATATGCAGAATTTCTTGCAGCTAACTTTCCGAACTATGATTTGAGTGAATATGGAAAAGACTGGAAAACTTGTATCACACATGTCAATGCTATGATCCGCTGTTTGCACTCTGAAACAAAAATAAACCAAGTAAGTTGTCTGAAGGTGATAATTTATTAAGTACTAAGGTGTTTCCTTGTAAAATTAATTATTTGTCTCATCAGATGAGTGCTCTAAATGGAAATTCCTTGCGTTCTGTCTTTTGCATTGTTCAGCGTGTCTCTGCTGATGGCAGCAGTAGCTCCATATGGGGAGTACTGGAAGCATATTCTTCACATGGCCTTCCTGCTCCATATCCAGACTTCAGTCAACAAGAGATGTGTAGGACATAGGGTACTAAAAGGAAAGTACTATAAACATTGCCCAGGAGTAGCATCAGTTTTAATTGTGAGCTTGAGCATGTAACTGATAATGCTGTTTTCACTGGCTTGCCATGAAGTATATCCAGTCATACATTTCAACTTTATATTGACTGAAACATCACTCCCAAAACACCCGTAACTCCATTCACTTCTTCTTCTAAAAAGCTTTGTGCAGATCTATGAATATTTTTTTTCCTGTTTCACTTGTGCCTTTGATGGCTGAGATTCAGGACTAACTTACTGTATATATGTGGAATCTGATCTATTCCAAATGCAAAAGACTGATTAGAAGACTGGTTGGCTTTTTCCTGTACATGTGTTAACCTCATCTAATGTCTTTCAGGAGATAGCTAATGAGAAAGACAAATTGGCTTACAGTCCAGATGCATCTCTTAGTGTAGATTTAAATTGTAGTGAAGACAGTAAAGGGAGTTCTCAAAACTCTCAGAAGATGACCATTTCTACAAGTGACAGTCTGCAAAATCCAGGATGGAATAAGTTCCCAGAATCTCTCCATACACCTTCGGTGAAGAAACTGCAGTCCCTGGAACCTATGGGTAAATGGAGGAATTTGCATCCTGTGAATTTATGTGTGTTATCTTTTTAATAGTCAGTAAAAAGCAGAAAATGCTACTGTAGGTGAAATAGTTGAGCAGGTATCTTTATTGTACAACAAAACTCTCCCTTTTAAGGCGTTCTCTTGGTTTGTATATAGTATGGCAAAAATATTCACTGTTTCCAGTTCCCACTTAGAGGATCTGAGCACCATTGTAATAGTGGAAATTTATTTCTGTAATTGAAATAGCATGTTTTTTTCACATGAGAGGAAGACAATTTAGAAAGCAGTCATTAATAATGCAGACTACATCGCTAGCACTGCTGAAATTGTATCACAAGTGCTGTTACACTACTGTAAAACTGGCACATTTTTTGACTGCTTGGACATCTGTCTACAATCTGTTATATTTCAGAATTAGCTGTGATGTTACAGTCTTGCTGTGGTCTTTCCAAGCCGGTACAGTAGTTTCAGGGGAGAATATTTTTCTGTTCTAGCTTTAGTATGACACAGCCGCTTTGCAGGACAGTAAATATGGGGCGGGTAAAATACTTCTCTCCCTGTACCCTTTTCAGAACTCCTTGGAAGTCCGTGGCGCAATGTGCAGCTGCCTGTCTCAGTCCTTTATGTAGCAAAGGGGAAGTCTCGGCCAGAGCTGTCAGCTCGCTACCTGATTCGCCATCTGTTCACCGAAGATGTGCTGGTGAAAAGCAATGTCTACGGTAATATTGAACGTGGTATGAGTCCGTTGGACTGCAACAGAATTAATGCTCTCAGAGGTAAGAGCAAAAATCTCGATAACAGTGGGGGAAATATTAGTGCAAGCAGGGGAAACAGTTGAGAGGAAGTTGACGAATTCATATTTGGGCACCTCAAGGAAGTCTCCAGAAGACAAAGCTGGTTCTTATGGGGGAATTCTATCTCAACGTCTGCCTGAAAGGGCAGCGTGCTGGAAGATGGGAGCAGTTGTAGGGGATTCTGATAGACATGGGGGCAACTTGTTGATGCAGGTGCTGGATAGGCCAAGCTGAAGTGAAGCACATCAGGTTCTGGTGCTCTTTACGAGCGAGGTTGGGGTGTGAAATTCTGTGGTGGCATTTCTTATAGAGAGTATGAAATAGCAAACCTCAGGATCCTGGGGAGATTGAAAAGGTTTGAGAAGTACACAGCCTGTAGCTTAGGAGAACAGACTTTGGCTTATTCTGGAGGCTCTGAAGAACTCTGGCTTCTTCTCAAGTCCAGTCTCCATCTCTCGTTTCTATTTAAGCCGTTTATCAATCATCCTCCCACGTTCAATTCAGTGTTGTTAAGTGTTAGTCTCTGTCTTCTTAATAAAATCCTTTTAGGTACTGGCAGACCACTAGTACTTGCCCATGGTGCCTTCTTTTCTAGACCAAGTAAGTCCAGATGCCTCAATGGACATGAGTTCCAGTCCGCTGTCCTGTCTGATGGCCCAAGAGCTCCCAGCTACAAGCCAGCAGAATAAGCCAGTCTGCTCTGATACAAAGAATACAATAACACTGTTTAATAGAGCAAATTCTCAGCTACAAAGCACAGTTATTCAGTCATCACCATTAGATCTGCATTTTTCTGGTGGCTTGTAGCTGGGAGCTCTTGGGCCATCAGACAGGACAGTGGACTGGAACTCATGTCCATTGAGATAACTGGACTTATTTGCTCTAAGAGAGAAGACACCACAGGCATGTACTTGTGGTCTGCCAGTTCCTAAAAGTATTTTATTAAGAAGACAGAGCCCAGCTCTCGACAGCACTGAATTGAATGTGGGAGATGATTGATAAATAGCTTAAATAGAAATGAGAGATGGAGACTGGACTTGAGAAGAAACATTTTCTTCCTGAGGGCAGTCAAACAGTGGAGCAGGTTGCTATGTGACTTCTCTGTCCTTTTTCCACACCTTAGTGTGCCAAATCCAGAGCAACCTGATCTGACCACAGAGCTGGCTCTGCTTTGGTAAAGTAATTAAAGTAGAAGCCTCCCAGGATCCCTCGTAGCCTAACAAATTACATATGTTTCTCTGAAAGCAATGCCTCCTATTTATTCCCACAGAAACTAGTACAGATACAAATAGCATAATAAGACTGTTTGATAGAGGTATTACTTTAGGAACGGCCAGTGTACTTCATTGTAGCAATATAGACAGTTCTGCCATTTCTTCAGCTCATATGAATCCATGATGTCTTCAGGAAATTACCATTATTTATTGTGTTTGCAAATCCTATTCCAGAATCAGAGTGGGTGTGTTCTGGCTGGAGTTGTAGCAGGTGCTTTTTGTGTTCTGCAAGACATTCTTCTCTAGTTCAGTGTAGACTCACTGCATGGTTCATGAAGAAGAAAATTTCTTATCAGAAATCAAAAATAAATAAATAATCTGATCTTAAAACAAATCATTTTACATGTTGAAAGGCAGAAAGGTGCTGCAGTCTTACCTTATTTACTCCTTTGCTACCTCAGTCAAGTATTTGTTTACTGTACTGTAACAAGATAGGTAAGGAAGAAATTCTTGCTGCTTTTCTGTCACTGTTGTTTCTCTACAGTTGTGTTGTGTTAAATTGCTGTGTTTTAGTTTAGTGACTTTAGGTTGGAAAAGACCCTCATGATCTACCTTCATCCCCATGTTTCTAAAGAATGGAACAAAGTCAGCTCTGGTACTGTCTACCAGAAACAAGAGGATTCCTGTAAATTCTTTAATTGTCAGAGATCCTATGAAGGAGGGTGTAGTCTTGCCAAAAGCATTCTGAAATGGAGGCTGAGACTTTATGCTTTAGCAAAAGAACATCAACATCAAGAATGCTTAGATCTTTTTTGTCACTGTCAAGTATCTCAAACAGAGAGGAAAAATATTTGCTCTCTAATTATGCTGTTCAATGCTCATACTGGACCTAAGCTGTTCTGTTTTGGATGCTCTTGTTTTGGTTGGATTACATCCAAAAGAGAATGTAACTTGCATAAATAATTGATAATTTACTCTGATATGTTTATTTTTAGATTTTCTTCAAGAGAATTACCCATCCTTTGATCTGAAGGAAACTGGATATGATTGGAAGGCGTGTGTGGCTGCCATAAACAGTACAATCCGCAGTCTCAGACATGACCACAAAAAGGCTACAGCTGGAATCCTTTAAGGTGTCCTCCAACCTGAGGCATTCTAAGAATATACCTATGATCAAGGTAGCAGAAGCAGGTAGAAATGCAGAGAGGAAAAAAAGGACCTCCATGAAGGACGATTAAAAGTCAATGAAACTATTTCACTGTGTGTAAGGAGGTAAATTAGCTTCATTCTGATTTAGTACAGGAGCAAGAAAAAAATATCCAGAACAAACAGCCCAAGGTTTATGTTTTATCATGATGAAAACTGATGACAGTACTTCTTTGGGGGCATAGTCAGCTGCACAGTGGCACACATCTAATCAGGTCTGATGTCCACAAGGTGCAAATTCACTGCACCTTTCATCTAGACGTCTAGAGGATTTGGATCCTGGTTCAGATTTAAGAAAGAATAATTTCCATTATCTTCTAGTGCTTGGACCTGTAGTTAACACTGTTAGGACATGTGCTGCATACTGTTCACATGCAGTCAGTACCTTAAAGTGTAAAGGTACACTTTATCAAGCTCACAGTCATAGCTTTTAATATTCAGGTCTGTGGCTGCTGGTCCACAGGGCTACACAGTTTGCTTTGCTGTCTGGTTGCACTGCTGTTCTGTAGGCTTTTTGTTCTGTTGTTGTTAACTTAAATAGTGAAAGATGTGCAGTGATTATTCCTGCCATTGCTTGCTCTTCCACCGAGCGCTGAGATTTATTAGTGGACTGAAAAAATAAAATCTCATTTTGAAAATTATTAGGATATGGGAACCTAAAAAATACATATATAGAAATAAATGGCTTCATATATATTAAATTTCATATGTGGTAGTTTAACATAAGCTGGCTGCCAGGTAATCTCCAAGCTGCTGTTTCACTCCCCATGCTTAACAGGACTGGGAGAGAAAATAAAATGAATAGTCAAGATACAGATGTGGAGATCACACAACAATAACCATCATAGACAAGGAGACTTGATTGGTGAAGATGCATTATTTATTGCTGATTAAAAACAAGAGTAGAATAGTGACAAATCAAGACAAAACCAAAACCATATTTCTCCTTCCCTCTTATCCCCTTTTCCTAGGTTTAACCTAAGTCTTGATTCTCCCACCTCTCCTTGAGTGGCACGGAGAAATGGGGGTTCTGATCAGTCCCTAGCACTTTGTCTCTTCCTCTCCTTAATGGTCACTCTCTGCTCCTGCTTCAACTTAGGGTCCCTCGCATAGGTATGCTGTCCTTCATGGACTGCTCCGGAGTGGGTCCCCCATAGGCTGTAGCCTCCATCAGTCCATATCCAGCTGCTCCACCATGGGCCTCTCCAGGTATTAACAGGGAACTTATGCTCCACACCTGGAGCACCTGCCATCCTCCCGCACTGACATTGGTGTCTGTAGGGCTGCTTCTCACATTTTCTAACTCCTTTCTCATGGCAGCAACACAAGATTCCTCACTCTTTCTTAACTATGTTATCATGGACTTAGCACTGGCCACTGATGGGTCCCTTTTGGAGATGATTGGAACTGGCCGTGTCAGACATGAGGCATCTGCTGTCCTTTCACAAAAGCCACAACTGCAGTCACTCCGCTACCAAAACTTTGTCTCAGAAATCCTATATAATTCCTGTTGCTTTCCTTTCCAGTACTGGCTAACTGGTACATGTGTTTGCCTTTCCAGTTGCATTATCTCTGAGCTTAGCCTCAAGCATTCAACTTGTTCATAGAAAATAGCTCCTCGTAAAGCTGGCACAAGGAACCAGATTCACTTCTAACGGTTGAAGCAACTTTGGCTTAAGGCTGCATATATGACAGAAAAAGATTTAACTAAATCCATCCCCTTCGAGGCAAAGGTTCCGTGGTTTGGTGCTGTGCTTTTTTGTTTCTTTCTGTTTATAGCTAAGGAAAAAGTTAGCAAGGATACTGGTACATGCTTTGACTTCTGTTGGTAACAAAAAGGCAGTTTATTATACACAGCATATAATCAGTTTTCTTATTGTAAGTTAGAATATGCAATGGCCTTATCCAATAGAAAATTACTAAGTTTCCCTAACAAGCTCCATGCTGACATCTTCTGTAGGATTTAAGAAATAGGCTAATAAGTTGATAAGAAATAAGTTGATATATAGGTATTTTTTCAATTAAAGACAATGTACTGGTGTTGGATGATAACACAAGAACATTTGTTCTTCTGGGTTACTTCTGACATTCACCTGTTACTGTTCTATATAATGTTATTTGCAAATGCAAAGAACTTTATTTTGTGTATAGATATTAGTAGTTCCAAAACTGAGGGGGAAAAAAAGCCAAAAATGCTTACATATTTTCAGTAGCTATATGAAACCTTTTCACTGTCACTCATAGATTGGAACAGTAGAATGATGTATCTATTGAATGACCTGACTGGCACTGAAATCTGTAGGTGTGGTGCATACCTCTAGCTTCCATATTGAGAAGAATAATTGAATAAAAGTAGAAATAGTTTTCTTGGTTCTGTTAGAAATGCATCACTTTTTGCTAACTTTTATAAAATAAAGTATTTTGCACTTAAGAAAAGTATTTTATGAATAAAACTAGCATGTAGCTCCTTGCCTAAGTATTTGTGTGCTGAGTATTTCTTGTGTTGTGGACCTGCAGTTCAGGTGCAGTTGCATCTGGCAAGATTCTTGTGATCTGCTTTTGGGAATCAGAGCTTTGAGGAGATCTGGCTGAGGTGAGGTGACTACAAAATTTAGACTGCCTTAACTGATTTAGTGAACCAAAGAAAGGCATTTTGGACTTACCTGTCAGTTACAGCTTTGTTGGAGTTATCTGAAGAAGATTTCCACCAAAAAAAAAAAAAAGGAGTTGAATAAAATTGTTATTAAATTCCTTTAAACTGGTGCATTTTTAGTAGAGTAGGCCTTATACACACAGTGGCCTTATTCACATCCGTTTCTGTATTGCTCCCTTTTTAAGGACTAAAACAGAGGAGGAGGGTAATCTGTTCACTTGAAACACCAATAATTCATCTTCTGTCCTTTTTTGTTTGCTTTGAAAACAAAGATCTTTCCAATAGGTATGGCAGAGACTGATAGCCTCTCTGGACCAGGTCATCCTCTGCTCTTGGGTGTCAATGCAGGTAGGAGGCAAAGTGGGGAGCTGGGTCTGGAGTCCAACGGCAGCAACCGTGCTGTGAAATGGGTCTGAAGCCCATGCAGGAGATGGGGCCAGGCACAGCTGGAGAGTATGACCAGTGGGTGAGGGAAGCCTGTGGGACAAGGCAGGGACAGGAACAGGGACAGAGCAGACGTAAGTTCACAGGGAACAGTAAAGCCCTGTGGGACCCCCAGAGCATCTATGGAAACAATCTCCTGAAGGTGTTCACTTCAACAGCCACAACTTGTCCCTTAGAAAAGTATGAATAGAGGCTTGTTTTCAAGCACTGCATAAATATGGCACTACGCGTACTATAGGGACCATATCTCCCTCTACTGTCTGTAAGGAGCTGGGTTGGGTAGGACTATCTCCACTGATAAATCCTTAAGTATTGGCCAACCAGGTGGTTTTTGCCAAATGCTTCTTATAGTGCTTAAATGTTCCACCACCCATTGTTTTCAACATGGCTTTTACAACCCATTGCATCATTCAGTTTTACCAGAAGCTGTTGCATGACAGGGGATGTGATACATGCCCTCGATGCCATGATCTTTGGCCCAAGTATTTTCAGGAGAATTTTT
Source organism: Tympanuchus pallidicinctus (assembly GCF_026119805.1). Taxonomy (NCBI): domain Eukaryota; kingdom Metazoa; phylum Chordata; class Aves; order Galliformes; family Phasianidae; genus Tympanuchus; species Tympanuchus pallidicinctus. Next base: position 1,337,963 of record NW_026294659.1, read on the forward strand.
GAAATGATCTGACTCGATTCTTTCTGGAGTGCCATGTCACCATGTCACTTGTTCTTGAGATCAAATACAGTGTTTTGGGTGGTAGCACAGAATACAGAATATGTTTCAAGGCACCCAGTTGTTGCTTCCACCTTGATAAGTACATAATGCTTATCATCATTGCAAGGTGATATAATCAACCTGCCATGCTTCCTCATATTTATATTTTTGCTATTACCCTTCCCCCCAGAGTGGTTTCATCCTCTTGGCTTGTTTAATTGTGGCACAAATTTCACAGTCATGAATAACCTGTTCAATAGCATCCATAGTTAAGTCCACCCCTAAATCACTAGCCCACGTATATGTTGCATCTCTTCCCTGATGGCCCGAGGTCTCATGGGCCCACTGAGCTAGAAGTAGTTTACCCTTGTGTTGCCAGTCCAAGTCATCTCAATTGAGTCATCTCAATTTTGGCATTCTATCTACCTCTTGGTTATTTTGTGGTTCTTCAGTAGCCCGACTCTTGGACACATAGGCATCTATATGATGCACCTTTATAACCATATTTTTTATTTGGGCAGCAATGTCTTTCCACAGTTCAGCTGCCCAAACAGGTTTACCTTGAGCAGAAAGATGTCTGCCTTTAATAGCTGAGATGATGATGACACAGGTGGGGAGCAGGGTTCATTACCTTTAATCAGTTTGGTCAGCTCCTTCAGTAGATGGTTCTGATCATCCTGATCTTTATCAGGTGATTCTGATACCTCCACCAGTTCATCACTATTAATTAGCTGAAACAGTTCTTTCAGTTCACAGTCCTTATTCATTTTATCTAGTCTTTCTGTTACTTTTGAGATGGCTGAAATATAAGTGAGACGGAGGTAACTTTGTTCAAAGTTCTGAGGTGTAATGATCAGTTCAAATGCTAGGGGTCTTTGTTTTTCCTCATATATTTCAAACATTGCTGCTAGTGTACCAGTGTACTTTTCTGGTGCTGTTCTTGTGAGTTTCCACCATATACTTGACATGCTCCTAAGTCTTTCAGGATCCCAGTCTTGATGTGGATTGTTAGGAACGTTCATGGGGTCATATAACATCTACACCACGGCTATTTCCCCCAAATACTGAATAATCTTTTCAATAGCAGTCCATTTTTTCATCTCAGACTCCAGATAATCTTTGAAGGGATGCTCTTCCTTTACAGTTAATAACACTTGTTCCCAGCGGGTGATTAACTCCATCCAGACATCTACTAATGCCTCTGTCAGCAGCTGAGTCTTCAGCAGTGCTTCCTAGTTGGCGAGCTTTGTTACCATCTAGAAACTGGCTGTTGGCCCCAGTGTCCCAGCACTGAAGTAACCAGGTGACAAAGCGCCCATGCAAGCACCATGCAGACTCCTTTCCTGAAGCTTGTATTTCAGTAATTTTCAGAGGTTGATGAACAGTGGTAACAGTGACCTCCTCATTGCTCTCCCCTCCTTGTCTTTTGGATTTTTCTGTTGCCTTTCTCAATATTGGTGGTTTTGTGGAGAGCCTCTCACCTGGGTCTTCCTCTATGTCCTCCACTGCTTCTTCTTCTTTCCATTCTAGTTGCAATGACACTCATTTCCATTTCTGTCCTTCCACAAGGGGAGCTGACAGAGATACTGGTGCCACCTGCGTTTGATCAGGTTGTGCAGTTTTGGTGCTCTTTCTCTCTAGCTCAACTTGGACACTTCCCTTTTGGCTTGCATCTCAGCTTAGAAACTCTCTCCAAAACAGTGTCATATAAAGCTTGGTAAGCACAACCCAAGTCCCAAGTAATTCATGCCTCCTAAGATCTAGCTAAGCCACAAGTCATCCCAGGCTTAAATACTTGCTTAGATTCTCGAGGCTCCACTGGTGTCCAAGAGTGAAATTCCATGACACCAGGGGTCCCTGGTGCCACTTGGCACTTTCTGGCTCTAGGAATGGGGAAGACTTTCTCCAGATTCTATGAACAAAAGAACTAATACCAATGCCCGTGATTCTAAGAAACACAATCAAGGCAACCATCAATTTTTGGATATACCATGAATTTGCAGAAGGCCCAGACAGTTCAGGCATCACACGTTCTATTGAATTATTAACACCCAAGTACCACCTAAGCATACTCCATAAATGCTTGAATATACCTTTACCTCTATAGCACATATTTGCTGCTTGTATGAAAAAAAAAAAAAAAAAAAAAAAAAAAGGGCAAGTTCTCATGAAGATGGTCTGATAGACAATTTTATGGATTATCTTAGACCACCTTCTAAAAACAGAGTACACCATCTCTGCCTCTGTTCTGGTTGACACAGTGCCAACAACAAAAAAACTTTGCAGTGTCCAGAGTTGGTGAAATGCCCAGCAGGACCTACTACAACACATCTTTCTAATCCCTCTGTGAAGGTTACAGCTCTCTAACAAAGTGCTACGGCTCTCTAATTAATCTCTCTGTCATTAGCATTTGGTTAAAAACTTCAGTTCAGTTTCCTGGGCATCGCACCAAAAAATGTCAACATGAGATGTAATCATGTGACAGGAGGGCAACTGGACCACACTAGTCCACACCCCGAGGGGCGAGAAAGGGAGAAGGGAAATAACCAGCAGCAATAAGCTGAGGGACAAAAAAAAAAAAACAAACAACACCTCAGTTTACTAACTATAGTAGTGAAATACAAGATAATTGAAATTGAAGCTAATAAATCAAATAAATGAGAGGGGGGACAGAGTTTCTAATACCTTATGCTGATATAACAGCCAGAGAGCAAACAGAGATCACGTAACCTCACAGCTCTTTTATCTTTTTTTTCTTCCCCCTGGAAGACAGAAATAATAAAGCAAAATCTTCTGGGAGTATCACGTCTTTTGGCAGTTGTAGTTCATTCTTCTCTTCCGAAAATAGAGCTGCTGCATTAACTAATTAATAATTCCATGATGCTATGAATGTGGAACACTGATGCAAAAATTGTAAAACCATGACAACTGAAAAGCAGCAGCAGTGAAGTCTGATGTTCTGATGAAGAATCTGAAGTCGCATAAGAAACTGGATGTACCACACTGATGTGATTCAAGATGGAGCTTGTAGATACTTGTCTTCTTCCTTGCTATCAGTGTGTCATGATTTTATAGTTTTTGTGTCTGTACTCCACATTCATAGCATCATGTCATGGTGGGAGTTGAAGCATTAACATGGCAGCTCCATTTTCAGAAGAAAATAAACTGTAGCTTCCAGGGGCCAGGAAAAGACCCAGCACTACTAAAGACTTCATTTCTGTTATTTTCTGTCTTCTGAAGGGAGGGAAAAAGTGAAAGAGCAGGGAGGTCACGGGAGATCTCCTTTTGGCTCCTTGGCAGTCAACACAGCATTGGAGAATTGGTATTGAAACTCTCATTTAATAGATCTATTAGCTTCAATCCCAATTAACGTGTATTTTACTACTGTAATTAGTAAACTAAGGTGCTTTTTTTTCATTCTCGGAACGTTGCCGCTGGGTTTTTTTCCTCCTTTCTTTCCTTGCCCATCTTTCCTGGGTGTAGGACCCATGAGATGGTCCTGACCTGTCACCCTCCTGTCACTGTGAGATTTATATCTCACCGCTTACAAAATGTCAAAGAGAGAAAAGCTTTTAAATCCTACTAAGATTAAAAAGAAACAAAAGAAGTGTTGACTAATCCTTCAGGTTCTCTCAGAATGCTTATGAGGAAATAAATAGTTCTCTATAAACAGTTCTCTTATACATATGTAAATCTTACATTTTCTCACAGAAAAGCTATTAGCTGCATGATAGAGATCACTCCAGAAGTAATGCCTCCCATTTATTTCCATAGAAACTGCAACAGATGCAAAACCACAATAACACCATTTGATTGAGCAAATTTTCAGCTACAAAACAGTATTTTTCAACACAGTCACTACCATCACATGCAGTTTCACCAGCAACGAACAAGAGCCAGCATACTGTGCTCATAACAATCTGCACCTGCAGAGGTGACCACTGCTGCTGTCACCACAGCCGAAATGCACCACTCACCGCCTGACTGTGCGCACATCCACAGGTTGGTATCCATCAACATTCAGCAAGTGTTGATGAATTAAACCCTCATTTTTCAGTACCGAGGAATTCAGTTACACAAACTGTGCTTTATAGAATCATAGAATCATGGAATGGCCTGGATCAAAAAGGACCACAATGATCATCCAGTTTCAACTCCCCTGCTATGTGCAGGGTCGCCAACCACCAGACCAGGCTGCTCAGAGCCACATCCAGCCTGGCCTTGAATGCCTCCAGGGATGGGGCATCCACAGCCTCCTTGGGCAACCTGTTCCAGTGCGTTGCCACCCTCCGAGTGTAAAACTTCCTGCTAATATCTAACCTAAACCTCCCCTGTCTTAATTTAAAACCATTCCCTCTTGTCCTATCAACCCTCATAAACAGGTGTCCCCCTTCCTGTTGATATGCTCTGTTCAAGTACTGGAAGGCTGCAATGAGGTCTCCCCGGAGCTTTCTCTTCTTCAAGCTAAATAAGCCCAGTTCCCTCAACCTTTCCTCATAGGAGAGGTGCTCCAGCCCTCTGATCAACTTAGTGCCCTCCACTGGACCCACTCCAGGAACTCCACATCCTTCTTGTGCTGGGGGCCCCGGTCTGGATGCAGTACTCCAGATGGGGCCTCACAAGAGCTGAGCAGAGGGGCACAATCGCCTCCCTCCCCTGCTGACCACCTCTTTTTTAATGCAGCCCAGAAAACAGTTGGCCTCCTTAGCTGCAGACACACACTGCCGGCTCATGTCCAGCTTCTTGTCCACCAGTACCCCCCATGTCCAGTTCTCCACCCATGAAGACTGAGGCAGTGGCAGAAATAGGGAGGGGAGACCCTGTAAGTGTGGGGAAGGAATAGCTGAGGACTAAACATTTCAAATAAGCAAGCAGTTGAAAGTAATGGTTAGGTTTTTTTTGTTTGTTGATGTTGAAGTGACTATGCATGCTTTCATAATAGAATGCATATTTCAAAGGGAAAAAGCCACTGATGTTCTTTGCTTCTTCTCCTCTTTTCCAGGAAGTGAAGGCTTATTGGTCCTGGCTGAACAAGTGGAATCACAAAAGAACCATTCTGCAAGTACACAGAGAGGAAATGGCCACATCCCTGAAAAAATGGATTTTGTGTCTTTGTGTGATAAAAGAAAGCGACTCGCCTCTACTACGGAGGGACAGAATGTGGTAGGTGTAGCCAGAGAGCAGCCCCTTCAGTGTTACTGGAAACATCTTTTGTCCTTCCATTTTTTGTGTTTGTTTGATTATGATATTTGTGCTGTATCTCCTAGCAAGGGTAAAACCTTGTGCTGGATGCTGTACTTTGTATAGAAACTTGTCTACACAGGAAAGCAACTTCTGATTTTTCACGTAGATGCTCGTATTTTGAAGTAAAAATGTATTTGTGCAGTTTAAGATAATGAAGTTGGATCATCATGATGAGTAGGGGTTGATTCTCATGGTCAGTTCTGATCAAAGACCAATTAGGTACATTTTTATCTTGAGGCAGATTTGTTTGTTTCAACATACAGAAATTAATTTCTTAAATTTTAGAGTTTGAGCGTATAATGTTAAATAGAGGACTTCCTTACTATGAAGTTATAAAGTTTGAAGGAGAAGAGACACAACAACCATAGTGTGTAATGGATGGGAACTGCATCTGTCCAGTAAAAAAGAAACATCAGCATTGTCCAGGTGGTGGCACTATTGATCCCCATGTAAAAGGAGTTCATGCAATGCCTTTCAAACATGAAACCACTTCTTTCAGTTTGCAAAGTGACATTTCTGCAGTCTCTGTGTGCACAGTTAGAAACAGGGAAATAAATGTCTGGATTTTTTTCCCCATAGGTTTATTTAAATCGGTATAAAAGTCTGTGTGGAGTCTCATAATTACATAAGCCTGGGCAAATAGTGCATTACGAACTGTATAACTATGTAACAGTAGCTGCACAACAGTAGATGAGAAAATTCTGACCTTAGCCTAATCAATTAAAAATGCATACATATTGTTATTAATAGGCAAGAGGTTGATTTTAAAGAGAAATACAGTATTCTTAAACTAAAGACGAGCTGAGTATTCTTATGACTTAACTATAGGCATGTGAATAAGATGTCTGTGTTAAATCTGACTGCCTCGGGCCCTTTTGTAGCCATGGGGAGAACATAGCTACAATGGAAAGTGTCCAGGTTGGATCTCTCTGTTGTTTTTTACACTTCAAGTTTATTTCTGTCATTTCCCAGATAAGAACCAGCGAAGGAGAATATGAAAACTGTGAGAGTGTGATTTATGAGTATGAACCAGATTACGAATGCGTAAGTTAACTTTCTTTTGTTTGACTGACTTTGAAAAGCTGTCTTGGGGATGCATGATTTGGGACAGACTAAAATAATACATGATGTTTGAAGTTGGGGTTTGTTGACTTCATGTCGATGTCAATGACGCTTGCAATATAATGACACTGTATGCAATGTGGTATGGTTTGAGTATTGAAAATTACTCCCCAGAGGGAGTATCTGATTTTACAGACAACATGATTTGTAAACAGGCTTCCAGGTTCTACTCTCAGTTTCTTATACATTTTTTGAGTGGTCCATCAATTATATTCATGTTGATTATTTTATCAATCTCCCTGAATGCATTCTTCCTCATTTATATTATCTGGAGGAAGCCTTCCCCAAACCCAGACAATACTGAGTGACAGGAAGTGTGGAGCGATTGAAAAAGAATCTTAAGGGGATGGGGACCCCCAGTATCATAAATTTTCACTCTTTAAAACTGTGGAACCCCGAGAGGCTGAGCAAATATTTAAGTCAGGGATGTTGCAGCTTAGGTAGGTCTGAGGAGGCATAAATTATTTGGGATTTGTCTTATGCTTACCAAGCCCTATATCATGCAATTTTGGAGAGAGTTTCCAAGATGAGATCCAAGCCAAAAAAGGGGAGTCTCCAAGTTGAACTGGAGAGAAAGAATATTGGAACTGTGCAGCCTAATCAGTCACAGGTGGCACCAGTGACTCCTGTGGAAGGACAGAAATGGAAATGGGTGTCGTCTTGTCTAGAACAGAAAGGAGAAGCAGAGGAAGACCCAGGTGAGGGGCCATCTACAGAACCACCAAAAACAACTCCTACACTGCAACTGGAGAGAGAGGTCCCACTTGAAGTATGTGGCAAAGGATCTCAGGAGCAACCCCAGGCCAAACCCTTGTATTCTGGAATTGAGCATACATGGAGTCCAAAGAGTGGACTTCACTGATTACACAATGATCTTCGATGGGAAACCTCTGTCATCCACAAATCCTGGAGGTAATTATGGACATGCCTGATGGTAAGAAGTTTGAAGCATCACTGGAAGAAGAGGTATGATGTGCTAAAGAGGCCCCACCATACAGTGAACTACTAGAAAGCACAAAGAACTATACCCTGTTCACTGATGGATCATGTCATGCTATGGGGAAGCATCAAAGATAGAAAGCTGCTGTATGGAGCACTACAAGTTGCAGAGACATTGAAGGAAAAAGTGTATCAGGCCAATTTGCAGAAGTAAAGGTTTTCCAACTGGCCTTAGATATTGCCGAATGGGAGAGGTGGCCAATGTTTTATACCGGATCATGGATGGTACCAAATGCCTATGGGAGGGGTGATTACAGCAGTAGGAACAAAACAACTGGCAAAGTAAACCTATTTGGGCTGCTGAACTGTGGGAAGACATTGCTGCTCAAATAAAGAATATGGTTGTAAAGGTGCGTCATGTAGATGCTCATATGCCTAAGAGTAGGGCTACTGAATAACAGTGAAATAACCAGCAGATAGATCAAGCTGCCTAAATTGAAGTAAGTCAAATAGATTTGGACTTGCAGTACAAGGGTGAATTATTTCTAGCTCGGTGAGGCCATGAGACTTTGGGCCTTAAAGGAAGAGATGCAATATATATGTGGGCTAGAGACCGAGGGGTGAACTTAACTGTGGACACTATTTCACAAGTTATTCATGACTGTGAAACTTGTGCTGCAGTTAACCAAGCTAAGAGGATGAGAACTCTCTGGGGGGGAAGGGTGATGGCAAAATAGGGGGCAGGTTGATTACACTTAGCACCATAGGTTCATGGCAAAGTGATATGTGCTTACCACGATGGAGGCAACCACAGGGTCGCTTGAAAAAGCACCATATTAGGTCTCAAGAAAAAGTCCCACTTTGACTTGGCAGTCTGGAAAGAATTGAGTCATACAATGGCACTCATCTCAAAAATTCTCTTGTAAACTCCTGGGCCAAAGATCATGGTGTTGAGTGGGTTTATTATATTCCATGTCATGCACCAGCTTCTGGTAAAATCGAGTGATACAGTAGACTGTTAAAAAAGGGGTTGTGGAACATTTAGGCATTGGGATAGACATCTGGGAGAAGCCAGCTGGTTGGTTAACACTCATGCATCTATCAATCGAGATGGTCCTCCCCAGTCCAGCTCACTACATACTGCGGAGGGAGATGAAGTCCCTGTAGTACACGTAAGGAACACATTAGGAAAAGCAGTTTTGGTTTTCCCAGCCTTGGACTGGGGCAAATGTCTCCATGGAACTGTTTTTGCTCAAGGATCTTGGTCCACTTGGTGGGTAATGCAGAAAAATGAGGATGTTCAATGTGTACCAGAAGGGAATTTGAAATTGTGGGAGTGCAGTCAGTAATTTCATGTGTGTACATATATATTTACGTTGTTTGTTTCTTTGTATATATTAAGCATGATGTAGTGATGTGGAATAAGGAATGGAATGTCATGATTTTATGATTTTTTGCATCAGTATTTCACATTCATAGCATCATGCCACGGTGGGAGTTGAAGAGTTAATGTGGCAGCTCTGTTTTCTGAAGAGAAGAATGAACTACAGCTCCCAGGAAAAGACATGACACTCCCAGAAGACTTCATTTTGTTATTTTCTGTCTTCCAGGGGGAGGGAAAAGATAAAAGAGTGGAGAGGTCATGGGATCACTCTCTTTTCTACTCCCCGACTGTCAATACAGCAGCAGGTCAGCATAGGACCTGGTATCAGAAAACTCTCTCTCTCTCTCTCTCTCTCATTTATTTGATTTATTGGCTTCAATCTCAATTGAGTTATATTTCACTACTATCATTAGTAAGCTAATTTTTTTTTCCTCTGATCATTGTCACTGTTTTTCTTTCATCTAGGCCTGTCTTTCCCCATCCCCAACCTTTTCCTGGGTTGGGCCCGTGGATCTGCTACCTTCCTGTCACGGATGCAGATTAGATCTAGACTGTTTAGATCTAACTGTTATGCTTGGAAACACGGATGAGGGAGCTTTAATACGTGTACTCTGCTGCAGAATTAATGATGGACTTTGCTTAAGTTTACCTGGCTTTTTGTCTGAGAATGTAGGACTTTACAGCAGTGCATAGGTTGCTCCATAATTAATGCCTACTATTTATTTCCATTTGTGGAAACAACAACAGCTACAAAGAGCACAAAAACACTGTGATTAAGCAAATTTTGTCTGACTGCCCCTCTGCTGCTATGTGTCACATGGCAGCAAAGTGTAACGGAATATTGACGGGAAGGTTTAACTTCTGCTGTCATATCACCAACATCCACCTCTGGCATCCTGGGTGAACATAATAAAATAGGAAGTATTACTTTCAGAGACCTCATACTTTTTAAAAGTTTGCACCTAGTTGCTTAAGTAAGGCAACGTAAATTTTTATCATCTAAGGAAAATGTGTTAACCAAAGGTCCGCATTTTATTCTGTGATAATTAGAAACATGGATACAATTGATTTCATTGCCAGGTTCGGAAAGGTCTGGCTGAGTTGATTTATCAATATGCCAGTTATGTATGCTCCCACACTCATCCTCTTCCTAGAATCACATAATGGTTGAGGTTGGAAGCGACCTCTGGAGGTCATCTGGTCCATTCTCCCTGCTCAAGTAGGACCACCCAGATAAAACTGACTGGAAAACATTAGAACACTATGGGGATGGGGACTGCAGAACCCCTCTGGACATCCTAGTGCTAATGCTCTGCCATCTGTCCAGTAAATAAATATTTCCTGATTTCAAAATGAACCTCTTGTGTTCCAGTTTGTACCCATTTCCTCTTGTCCTTACTCTGGGCACCAATGAAAAAAAGCCCATCTCAACTCTCTTTGCAGTTATCCTTCAAATATTTATATGCACTGATAAAATCATCCTGAGCTGCCTCTTCTTCAGACAGAAGAATACTATCTCCCTTGACCTCTCCTCACTGGAGAAATGCTCCAGTTCCTTAACCATTTTCATGGTCCAGTACTCCAGGTGTGGCCTCAGCCTGCTGGTATCACTCCTACTAATGCAGCCCAAGATACCCTTCACCTTCTCTGCAACAAAACAGCCATGCTTTTGCTTCTACTTGGTGTCCACCTGGACCTCTTAGTGTTTATCTACAAAGCTGCTTTCCAGCTATGTGGCTTTCAACTTGTACTATACTGGTACCTGTAGTTGTTCCTCCCGTTACAGGATTTTGTGCTTCTCCCTGTTGAACTTGATGTTAATGTCAGCATATTTTTGCAGTCTTTCCAGGTCCCTCTGGGTGGCAGCATGACCCTTTGGTGTATCAGCCATTCCTCCAAACTTATTGTAGATACATTCTGCTCCATCATCCACACTGTTAATGAGGATGTTAAGCAGGATGGACCTGCTATCAATGTTTGGGAGTACACTGAAACTTACTGGTCTCCAATTAGACTTTGAACTACAGATCACTACCTCTAGGCCTGATTGTTTAGCTGATTTTCAATCTGCCCATCCAACAACAACTTGTATAGGACAACCTTATGAGGAACAGTGTCAAAGGCCTTACTGAAGACCAAGCAGCAAATAATCTCCCCTCAACCATTAGGCTGGTCATTTCATGGCAGAATTTTATCTAGTTGCCCAAGCATGGTGAAACCATGGTGATATGTCCTGGTTATTTTCTTGTTCTTCGTGTGCCTGGAAATGGCTTCCAGGATTAGCTGCTCCATCACCTTTCCCAGGGACTGATGTGTGGCTTGTTGGCCTGTAGTTCCCTGGGTCCTTCTTCCTGCCCCTCCTGAAGATAGGAGTGATATTTATTTTCCTCCGGTCATTTGGCACTTCTACTGGTTGCCATGATTGATCAGAGATTGTGTTTCCATCTTTTCCCTTCCCTGTGTAACAAGTTCTTCTGTCTCATTTGGCAGTGGATTCACATTTTCCCTAGTCTTCCTTTTGTCACATGTGCGCATCTAGAAGCTCTTCTTGTTGTCTTTGACATTCTTGTTCAGATTCAATCCCACTTAGGAATTTAACTTTACAGACAGTGTTGTTCTAAATATATTTTCCCATTGATGTAAAAATCAGTATTTCAGTGACTGCCTATGAGCCTTTTACCTGTGGAAACTTATTATGATTTTAGAGAGTATAATATTGGAGAAACACTGGTGAGACATTGGAAGAGGTTGCACAGTGAGATTGTGAATGCCACCTCCCTGGAAACATTCTAGGCCAGGCTAGATGGGGTTTTGAGTAACCTCATCCCTGCCTATGCAGGGGGGTTGGAACTACATGATCTTAAATGTCCTTCCAACACAAGCCATTCTGTGACTCTCTAATAACACCTAGCTTACTTTTGAGGTTGTCAGTAGTTTTGGGGCTTATCACTACAAGAAAGACATGGAGACCCTGAAGCATGTCCAAAGAAGGGCTATGAAGTTAGTGAAGGACCTGGAGTGTAAGTCTTATTATGAGGAATGATTGAGGAAACTGGGACTGTTGTCTGAAAGTGATAATTTATTAAGTACTAAGTTTGTATTTCCTCTCATACAATGAGCTAGCTCAGAATATCTGAAAAATGATATTGTAATTTCAGAAGAAAAACACATCATTCTGTAAAACCAAAATTTAGGACAATAAAAGTCTTAGGGAAACCTTTATACTTTTTTTTTTTAACAATAAGGATAATACACATCAGATGGAAAAGAATATCCATGTGTAGCGTATGATACCTGTAGAGAAGTTCAAGAAAAAATGAGCTGAGGTTCCTTGCCTTTGGAAATAATTTATTTGATTAGATTTGTTGTGGGGCTCTAGCAGATCTGTACCTGCACCCATGATTTGTTAGGTGAGTTTGACCACACAAACTACTGAATTATATCTCTACAATTTTTAATATATATACCTGCTTTATATATATAGTTACATTTTACATGTGTATATACATATATATAGCAATAATATTTTTATGTATGATATCAATGCTTGCAGCAAAGTCAGTTCGAATTGCTGCAAAAATATTCTCTGTTTCCAGTTCAAACTTAGAAGAAGTGGAAACTCCAGTTTCCATTCTGAGCACCATTGTAATAGTGGAAATTTATTTCTGTAATTGAAATAGCATCTTCTTTTCACATGAGAGGAAAACAATTTAGAAAGCAGTCATTAATAATGCAGACTACATCGCTAGCACTGCTGAAATTGTATCACAAGTGCTGTTACACTACTGTAAAACTGGCACATTTTTTGACTGCTTGGACATCTGTCTACAATCTGTTATATTTCAGAATTAGCTGTGATGTTACAGTCTTGCTGTGGTCTTTCCAAGCCGGTACAGTAGTTTCAGGGGAGAATATTTTTCTGTTCTAGCTTTAGTATGACACAGCCGCTTTGCAGGACAGTAAATATGGGGCAGGTAAAATACTTCTCTCCCTGCACCCTTTTCAGAAGTCCTTGGAAGTCCGTGGCGCAATGTGCAGCTGCCTGTCTCAGTCCTTTATGTAGCAAAGGGGAAGTCTCGGCCAGAGCTGTCAGCTCGCTACCTGATTCGCCATCTGTTCACCGAAGATGTGCTGGTGAAAAGCAATGTCTACGGTAATATTGAACGTGGTATGAGTCCGTTGGACTGCAACAGAATTAATGCTCTCAGAGGTAAGAGCAAAAATCTCGATAACAGTGGGGGAAATATCAGTGCAAGCAGGGGAACAGTTGAGAGGAAGTTGACGAATTCATATTTGGGCACCTCAAGGAAGTCTCCAGAAGACAAAGCTGGTTCTTATGGGGGAATTCTATCTCAACATCTGCCTGAAAGGGCAGCGTGCTGGAAGATGGGAGCAGTTGTAGGGGATTCTGATAGACATGGGGGCAACTTGATGCAGGTGCTGGATAGGCCAAGCTGAAGTGAAGCACATCAGGTTCTGGTGCTCTTTACGAGCGAGGTTGGGGTGTGAAATTCTGTGGTGGTATTTCTTATAGAGAGTATGAAATAGCAAACCTCAGGATCCTGGGGAGATTGAAAAGTTTGAGAAGTACACAGCCTGTAGCTTAGGAGAACAGACTTTGGCTTATTCTGGAGGCTCTGAAGAACTCTGGCTTCTTCTCAAGTCCAGTCTCCATCTCTTGTTTCTATTTAAGCCGTTTATCAATCATCCTTCCACATTCAATTCAGTGTTGCTAAGTGTTAGTCTCTGTCTTCTTAATAAAATCCTTTTAGGTACTGGCAGACCACTAGTACTTGCCCATGGTGCCTTCTTTTCTAGACCAAGTAAGTCCAGATGCCTCAATGGACATGAGTTCCAGTCCGCTGTCCTGTCTGATGGCCCAAGAGCTCCCAGCTACAAGCCAGCAGAATAAGCCAGTCTGCTCTGATACAAAGAATACAATAACACTGTTTAATAGAGCAAATTCTCAGCTACAAAGCACAGTTATTCACCATTAGCTCTGCATTTTCTCCAGTGATGAAGAAGAGCCTGCATGCTGCAGTTGTAAAAATCTGCACCAGTGGTTGTGACCCACTGTCATCCACTCCTCACTGTGCCCACGTCCTCTCATTGGTCTCCATAAACATTCATCAGGCGTGAATGAACATCAGTGAGTGCTGCTGTTTTTTCCACATGGAGGAGTTCAATTACACACCTGTGCTTCATACACACTTCCATATCAGACATGATTTTGTCAGACTGCCCCTCTTACTGCCATCTGTCACATGGCAACAGCATGTAAAGGGATACTGGCTGGTGGGCAGGTTCAATCTCTTCTGCCATACTGTCAGCATCTGCCTCTGACATCATAGCCTAATATGGTAAAATCGGAGATGTTACTTACAGAACAGCCCTCATACTTCATTGTAGTGATATAGACAGTTCTGCCATTTCTTCAGCTCATATGAATCCATGATGTCTTTAGGAAATCAGCATTATTTATTTTGTTTGCAAATCCTATTCCAGAATCAGAGTGGGTATGTTGTGGCTGGAGTTGTAGCAGGTGCTTTTTGCATTCTGCAAGATATTCTTCTCTAGCCCAGCATTAAGAGTTCTGGAAGAGACTCACAGCATGGTTCTTGAAGAAGAAAACTTCTTATCAGAAATTAAAAGAAAAAACCAACAAAATCTGATCTTAAAACAAATCATTTTACATGTTGAAAGGCAGAAAGGTGCTGCAGTCTTACCTTATTTACTCCTTTGCTACCTCGGTCAAGTATTTGTTTACTGTACTGTAACAAGATAGGTAAGGAAGAAATTCTTGCTGCTTTTCTGTCACTGTTGTTTCTCTACAGTTGTGTTGTGTTAAATTACTGTCTTTAGTTTAGTGACTTTAGGTTGGAAAAGACCCTTATGATCTACCTTCATCCCCATGTTTCTAATGGATCATAGAATCATAGAATCATAAGTTTGGAAAGGGCCTACAGTATCATCTAATCCAATTGTCCTCCCATCACCATTACAACCACAAGCCTCTAAACTATATGTCATAGCTCCTCATCCAGACACCTCTTGCCAGAAATACAACTCCCCACCACCCTGGGCAGGCAATTCCAGTGCCTGACATGATGGAGCAAAGTCAGCTCTGGTACTGTCTACCAGAAACAAGAGGATTCCTGTAAATTCTTTAATTGTCAGAGATCCTCTGAAGGAGGGTGTAGTCTTGCCAAAAGCATTCTGAAATGGAGGCTGAGACTTTCTCCTTTAGCAAAAGAACATCAACATTTATAAGGGATCAAGCCCATGTAAATGGCTCCTTGTTTTCTTTGCATATTTGTTTTAATGCATTTTGTCACTGTCCAATATCTCAAACAGAGGGGAAAAATATTTTCTCTCTAATTATGCTGTTCAATGCTCATACTGTACCTAAGCTGTTCTGTTTTGGATGCGCTTGTTTTGATTGAATTACATCCAAAAGAGAATGTAACTTGCATAAATAATTGATAATTTACTCTGATATGTTTATTTTTAGACTTTCTTCAAGAGAATTACCCATCCTTTGATCTGAAGGAAACTGGATATGATTGGAAGGCGTGTGTGGATGCCATGAACAGCACAGTCAGCAATCTCAGATGTGATTGTAAAAAGGCTACAGCTGAAATCCAACATCGAATCTTGGCAGTGCATCCAAACGAAAGCTCCCCAGAGAGTCCCTCTTCTGTAAAGCCATGTGGAAGTGACACTATCAATCTCACAGACTGAAACTATCTTAGCAGCTTTATTTAGCAGGTTCCTCTAAATCCTACATCATTAGCAGCACAAAATAGTATATTTCATGAGATCAAGGTTAGCAGAAAATTAGGGAAGCCTAACTCTTTGTTGAAATAGTTTCCGTGCTATTGGGAGATGAATTATACCGTTTCCCACGGCATTGGTGATAAGTTCTCTCCTGAAAGAACCTCCCTTTCATAATTCATTGATGGTGAAAAATTAATTTGATTACAAAAGATGCATTGCAGATCATGCTCTTCAACATCTTAGTTGACATAGTGACATAGACAGTGAGATCAAGTGTACCCTCAGCAAGTTTGCTCATGACACCAAGCTGAGCAGTAGAAGGAAGGAAAGCCATCCAGAGGGACCTGGACAGGCTTGAACAGTGGTTCCACATGAACTTAGTGTGGTTCAACAAGGCCAAATGCACTGAGATCAGGGCAATCCCAGATACAGAACTCATTGAGAGCAGTTCTGCAGTGGACTTGGAGGTCCTAGTGGACAAAAAGCTGGATATGAGTCAGCAATGTGTGCTTGTAGCCCAGAGGGACAACTGTATCCTAGGCTTCATCAAAAGAGGACTGACCAGCAGGGTGAGGGAAGTGATTGTCCCCCTCTGTTCTGTCCTCATGAGGCCCCATCTGGATGGACTACTGCATCCAGGCCTAGGCCCCTCAGCATAAGAAAGATGTGAAGCTTTTGGAGTGGGTCCAAAGGAGGGCCCTTAGAATGACCAGATGGCTGGAGCACCTCTCTTATCAAGGAAAATTGAGGGAACTGGGCTTGTTCAGCCTGGAGATGAGAAGATTCCAGGGAGATATCACTGAGGCCTTGCAGAATTTGAAGGGAACTTAAAAACAGGAGGAAAACTGACTTTTTACATTGTCTAATACTGACAGGACAAGGGGGAATGGTTTTAAACTAAAAGAAGGGACATGTAGGTTCGATGTTAGGAGGGATTTCTTTACTCAGAGGGCAGTGAGGCACTGACACAGCTGCCTAGAGAAGATATGATGCCCCATTCCTGGAGGCACTCAAGGCCAGGTTGGATGGGCCCTGGGCAGCTGAGCTGGTGGGGGGCAGCCCTGCCCATGGCAGGGTGATGGGGCAGCGTGAGCTATGAGGTCTCCTCCAACCCAAGACATTCTATGAATATATCTACAATCAAGGCAACAGAAGCAGGTGGAAATGTGGAGAGAAAAAGATGGACCTCTGTGAATGAAGATTAATAATCAACTAAAATATTTCATTGTGTGTGAGGAAGCAAATTAGCTTCATTCTGATTCAATGCTACATAAAAACAAACAACAACAATAACAACAACAACAAAAATCCCCAAAGCATTCAGAACAAACAGCCCAAGGTTTATGTTTTATCATGATGAAAATTGATGACAGTACTTCTTTGGGGGCATAGTCAGCTGCACAGTGGCACATCTAATCAGGTCTGATGTCCACAAGGTGCAAATTCACTGCACCTTTCATCTAGACATTTAGAGGATTTGGACCCAGCTTCAGATTTAAGAAAGAATAATTTCCATTATCTTTTAGTGCTTGGACCTGTAGTTAACACTGTTAGGACATGTGCTGCATACTGTTCACATGCAGTCAGTACCTTAAAGTGTAAAGGTACACGTTATCAAGCTCACAGTCATAGCTTTTAATATTCAGGTCTGTGGCTGCTGGTCCACAGGGCTACACAGTTTGCTTTGCTGTCTGGTTACGCTGCTGTTCTGAAGGTTTTTTGCCCTGTTGTTGTTAACTTAAATAGTGAAAGATGTGCAGTGATTATTCCTGCCCTTGCTTGCTCTTCTACACAACTTTGAGATTTTTTAGAATTTATTTAGAATTTTGTTCGTAGAGATTACTAGTTCCAAACCGGAGAAAAAGAGCCAAAAATGCTTACATATTTTCAGTAGCTATATGGAACTTTTTCACTGTCACTCATAGATTGGAACAGTA
This sequence comes from Tympanuchus pallidicinctus, assembly GCF_026119805.1. Classification (NCBI taxonomy): domain Eukaryota; kingdom Metazoa; phylum Chordata; class Aves; order Galliformes; family Phasianidae; genus Tympanuchus; species Tympanuchus pallidicinctus. The sequence goes on from NW_026294659.1 coordinate 1,355,405, forward strand.
GAATGATGTATCTATTGAATGACCTGACTGGCACTGAAATCTGTAGCTGTGGTGCATACCTCTAGCTTCCATATTGAGAAGAATAATTGAATAAAAGTAGAAATAGTTTTCTTGGTTCTGTTAGAAATGCATCACTTTTTGCTAACTTTTATAAAATAAAGTATTTTGCACTTAAGAAAAGTATTTTATGAATAAAACTAGCATGTAGCTCCTTGCCTAAGTATTTGTGTGCTGAGTATTTCTTGTGTTGTGGACCTGCAGTTCAGGTGCAGTTGCATCTGGCAAGATTCTTGTGATCTGCTTTTGGGAACCAGAGCTTTGAGGAGATCTGGCTGAGATGAGGTGACTACAAAATTTAGACTGCCTTAACTGATTTAGTGAACCAAAGAAAGGCATTTTGGACTTACCTGTCAGTTACAGCTTTGTTGGAGTTATCTGAAGAAGATTTCCACAAAAAAAAAAAAAAAGGAGTTGAATAAAATTGTTATTAAATTCCTTTAAACTGGTGCATTTTTAGTAGAGTAGGCCTTACTCACACGGTGGCATCAGTTTTTGTATTGCTTCCTTTTCAAGGTCTAAAACAGAGTGGGAGGGTAATCTATTTGTTTGAAAGACCGAGAATTCATCTTCAGTCCTTTGTATCTTACCACAGAGCTGTACTCTCCTGCACAAGTTCCCATCCTTTATGCATTAGAGCTGAGCCATTCGATTTGTGCATGTTTCAAATCTATGAGTTTGTTACCTGCCGCTTGTTACAGCTGGTCAAGATTATCTTAGTGGTCTTTTCCAGACGTAATGATTCTATCATTCCATTGTACTTCTAGCATCAGACTCGACAGCCCTCCTCTCCATACTTCTTATGTCTGAGTTACGATGCAAATTACGTGATACCTCTGAAATGCTGCTCACCATGACGCATTTTTGTAGGCTGGTGCATACAGTATTTTAGTACAGTGTATTAATAGCAAATTAAATGTATAGCCATGGTATGCTACGTTTTTTAAAACGTGTGTAAGATATATAAAACTCTCAGTGTGACTTTTCAGTAATTGACCCTAGACATCAACACTGATATGAAAATAATTGCCATAGGAAAATTCCTCCATGACCCTCCAGTTCTGACATACAACTCCTGTGGTTATCAACAGAGGTTCTTTGTGAGTCAGACCCGCAGAACTGGGATCTGCAGAAACAGTGCTAAGATCATCATTCCCCTGAAAAAAACTGCAGCAAGAACAGCACCTCAGTGATTCGTTTTATAATACAGCACTTCCACGGGAGGAAAAAATTGGGACTGCTATGCCTTCTACAATCAAAAGAGGATAAGGTTTTGATTTTGTTTGGTTTGGGTTTGGGATTGGGTAGGAGGTTTTGATGTTCTTGTTGTTGTTTTGTTTGTTTTGAAAACAAAGATCTTTCCAATAGGTATGGCAGAGACTGATAGCCTCTCTGGACCAGATCATCCTCTGCTCTTGGGTGTCAATGCAGGTAGGAAGCAAAGTGGGGAGTCGGGTCTGGAGTCCAGTGGCAGCAACCATGCTGTGAAATAGGTCTGCATGGGAAGCCCATGCAGGAGATGGGGCCAGGCACAGCTGGAGAGTATGACCAGTGGGTGAGGGAACCCTGTGGGACAAGGCAGGGGGAAGCCTGTGGGACAAGACAGGGACAGCAACAGGGACAGAGCAGACGTAAGTTCACAGGGAACAGTAAAGCCCTGTGGGACCCCCAGAGCATCTATGGAAACAATCTCCTGAAGGTGTTCACTTCAACAGCCACAACTTGTCCCTTAGAACAGCATAATAGAACCATTTTTCAAGAAGGTTTTCAAGAACTGCATAAATGTGGCACTGAGGGACACAGTTAGTGGCCATGGTAGGGATGGGTTGTTGGTAAGGCCAGAGGATCGTAGTAGTCTTTTCCAACTAAAATGATTCTATGATGCTATGATTTTATGTTGTTTTTTTTTCCAAGTGTTTATTTGGATTGTTCAGTGGGAGCATTCACAGGATTTTAGAATATAATGTAGGATGGATTAAATATTTGTGAGGTTCTTTGCTCCTAACTTACTTGTAGGTTTGGCTAAGCGATTATTTTGTAGTTCACTTGTACAGTCAGATTTCTTCAGATGTAGGTACCTGTATGAAAGGACATGGGAGATGCTAACTTTAAATGCCATCCAAACTATGCAGATATTTAGCACTGTTTCTTTCTTTGTTGTTCATAATTTTCTTTTGCTGAGCAGTGAGGTGACATCATAACACTACTCACTCAATGCCAGCACTGGCTGCTCCCCGGTAGACTGAAGGGCTCTAGCTCCATCTACTGAGGGCCAAAAGCTTTCCTAGAAATGGAAGAAGCTCTCTGATTGAAAGAACTACTAGCTACTCAGGAAGAAAGCTGCTCTTGGTGCTGAACAGTTGAAGTTTCTCTTTCAGCCAAGCTTCATTTTGTTAATACACATATTTTCATTTTAAAATGATCTAATTTGGAATTTTACTTGCTTGGTGAGATACAATTTTTGTTTTTCAAGATGTATACAGATATTGTTATCTGTAACAACCATTCACGTACACTTTTGTATGAGCAGCAGTATGCAGGAGCTGAGGGAATACAGGCATCAGTGTTCTCTGATTTTTTGGCATTTAATTTGCTGGCATGAACTTCTCAGTAGAGAGGCACTGGCACAGCTGCCCAGAGAAGATATGATGCCCCATTCCTGGAGGCACTCAAGGCCAGGTTGGATGGGGCCCTGGGCAGCCTGAGCTGGTGGGGGGCAGCCCTGCCCATGGCAGGGGTTGGGGCTGGGTGGGCTGTGAGGCCCCTTTCAACCACAGAAATATCCTGAGTTGGATGGGATCCACAGAGATCGAATCCAACACCTGGCTCCAGACAAGACCACCCAAAATCAAACCTTATGTCTGAGAATGTTATCTTAATATTTCTTGAGCTCCTCTGATTTTATGATGTCCTGCTGCAGCCCCATCAAGGCGGAGATTTCCAGCACCATCAGCAGACAGGTCCATGCATGAGGCTTTGGGAAATTGGGTGAGGGGCCAGTAGCTGTCCAGGACATGTCTTTCTATGATATTGTAGGCCAGGAGACAAAAAAACTATCACTGACTGCTAGTTTGAGATAAGGTTGCAGTTGCTGCCACAGAGTAACAAGCTCATCCAATTGGGGATGTTCAGCTCTGTGAGGTGGACACAGAACATCATCATCTGCAGCAGACTCCCAGTTGCCAACCAAGCATCCCATTTGCTTGGCTGTGTGAAATGCCCACTTCTGTATAACATTGAGTGATTTACCTTATTCTCTTAGTTTATCCAGTCCCTGTCTTCACTCACTTCTGTGTACTGTGGAGGCTGAAGAAGAAAGACGTGCATCCATGATTAGGCATCAGTTTGCTTTTTGAGATCTGCATCACCAGTGGGCAATGCTCAGAGTTCTCGTCAGCTGAGAAATATAGGAAAACATTTGCTTAGATCGTTCTCCAATCTGTGAAGAGTCTGCATGAGGCTGCAATTTGAAAAAAAATGGAGCAACAAAGGCAAGGAGGTGATTTATTCCTTCTAAAACTGGCTGGGTAGGCTGGGTCTTGGGAGCTGTTTTTTATTACATCCTACTTGGATTGACGGAGCTCAGAGCATCCATCTCTACTCAGATTTCACAATAAATATTATGCTCAAAGAGGACTGACTTAGTTTTCTGATTCACAGGATAATTCCTTTCCCTTACCAGTGACACAAGCAGGAAACGTCATTTAAAAAGGGAAAGCTATTTATTTTGACACAGAAAATAAACCATCAACTGAATTTATGTTTTAAGCTCTTAAGTGTTGGATGTTACTGGTATTGGTTTAGTGACTATAGGAAAGGAGTGAGTGGATGCATGAGACATGAAAATGAAGTATGTAGGCACAGTTTTTCCCCCAAACTGTGACAGAAATATGAAAACACCAATAAATTAATGGTACTGCATTAGTGCCATGACATTTTTTTTCTATTTAAATGTTTTTACAGTAAAATTATTGACCCCACACTGAAAAAAGTCAGAAAAATACAGAAAATTGTTTTGTTTTGTTTTTAATCATAATACACTAACAAAAAAAAAGGCTTGCAATATCCTGCCACTTCTTCTAGGAGATCACAGGTAGCCTTGTAGTATAGTCATTTCCAATTCCCCTTTGGCCATTGCTCTGACTGAAGAGTTAGTTTTGCACGTTATGATCATGATGTTATAGGAAAGACATGCAGTCATTTAAAGCAGCAAGCCATGAAAAACTATTTGTTGTCCACACACAGGAAATCTTAAATTCCAGTAAGACAGCTTTCCATAAAACATGTTTTCCATTCTTTCACATACCTGGATTGTAAATGAGGATTATTTTGCTGCTTGTGTGATCTCATGGAGGTGCTAGCTGAGCACATTTCATCCTTTTTTTTTTTTTTAAGACTTTTGTTTTATAGATCTACACTTCCAGCGCTCAGCAGAGATGAACAAAAGCAAATATCTGTCAAGTTCTTCACTTCTTCTTTGCATTTCTACCAGTGAGATCTTTTACATGGAGATATTCCTGTGGGTTGTAATTCCTGTTTTCCTTTTTAACTGTAGCAACAGTAGCAGATACATATAATAGCAGCAAGGTTATATACTCTTTTTAAAGGAAAAATATTTAAATATAGAAATGCTTTGTATTATTGTGGCTTTTCCTGACTTTGTTATAAATACACAACTGTCTTAAGAAAGCCTTTACTCAGAAGCTGCAGTCCAGATTGACTCTTGTTTAATTTGGAAGCAAATCCATACAAGCTTTTGCATGGCTTTGAACTTATTAACCTGATAACTAAGCCTGTGGCCTGATTCTGAAAACAGCATCTGAGTGTGCAACAATTTTTTGTCCATTATATTTATGACTACTAAAGGTAGGAACAATTAACTTGCGGGAACACAGCTGGAGGATCAGGGCCTAGGTTAGCAAACCGTAGAATCACAGAATATCCCAGTTTGGAAAGAAACCCACAAGGATCATGGAGTCCAACCCCTGGCTCCACACAACACCACCCAAAATCAAACCCAGTGCCTGAGAGTGTTGAACTCCGGCACTGGCGGCCGTGCCCACAGCGCTGTGCATCCCGTTCCCCGCCCACCGCGCTGTGGTGCAGCCCCTTTCCCTGACCCCCAGCCGCCCTCCCCTGACGCAGCTCCACGCCGTTCCCTCGGGCCCTGTCGCTGTCACACAGAGCAGAGCTCAGCGCTGCCCCTCCGCTCCCTGTGAGGAGCTGCAGCCGCCGTCAGGCCTCCCCTCAGCTCCTCTGCTCTGCGCTGAGCAAACACAGGGGCCTCAGGCACTTCTCAAGTCTTGCCTTCTACACCTTTCACCATTTTTTGTAGCCCTCCTATGGAAGTTCTCTAACAGTTTTATGCCGTTTTTGTACTGTGGTGCCCAACAGTGCAGACATTTCAAAGTGAGGTTGCCCAGCACACAGCAGAGTGGGACAACCCCTCCACCTACCCAATGGGCAGTGCTGGGCCTGGTGCGCCCCAGGGTACAGGTGGCAATATACAAGCTTCATTCAAGTAATACTAATAAAAAAAGCATAATACCCCATCAAACAGTGACAGGGAACAGATGTGGGCAGTGGGTGCTGTGGGCTCTCAGACACCTTTGTGAATTCAGCCATCCCACCCTCCTGCTGGGAGTTACTGCCTCCTTCCAGCGCTGTGTGTGCTATTCAACCACTCCAGTGTGTCTCTTGGCATGAGAACTTGCCCTTCACTGGAAATTGGGTTTGCTCAAGTACCTGGGCTCTGGGCAGCGGTGGCTGAGACGTGTGTTCAAGCATGAAGGCAGGAAAAGTGGCCTAGAAGAACTATAATGCCTTACACTGCCACAAAAATCTGCTTAGCGAATCCCTGCATATGGTTACAATAGCTATCAGTAAATCTAAACTGGTGTCCAACATGCTGAAATGTAATTATCAGTGCTTTGGACTACAAAGATGTTTCCTGTGTCTGTCTTAATTTCTCCAAAGAAAGTCCATTCAAAGAAAGGTCAGGGAAATGACAGTGACCATAAACACCAGCTGTTCATTTGCAGAATAGTGGGATGCTGAAACTATGACAGGAAAGCTTTCTGGGCCCATTTGTTTATTTGTGTTTCTGTTTACAGCACTTGGTGCAAAGGAGTTCCTCAGCACAGAGCCCTTCAACACTGCAATAATAATGTGAATTCTGGCCTTTTCTGATGGCCTGACTCAAACCCAAATAGAGCCAAAGGGAGTTTCCACAGATCTTTCTGGAGGTAGGTCAAGATTGTTTGATGCTTAGCTACATTTTTCATTTTATTTGGGTAATGTGTGAATAGCTTGTTGGCTCCCCTTCCCTTCCCTTCCCTTCCCTTCCCTTCCCTTCCCTTCCCTTCCCTTCCCTTCCCTTCCCTTCCCTTCCCTTCCCTTCCCTTCCCTTCCCTTCCCTTCCCTTCCCTTCCCTTCCCTTCCCTTCCCTTCCCTTCCCTTCCCTTCCCTTCCCTTCCCTTCCCTTCCCTTCCCTTCCCTTCCCTTCCCTTCCCTTCCCTTCCCTTCCCTTCCCTTCCCTTCCCTTCCCTTCCCTTCCCTCTTTTCCCAGATAGAAATATTTTGAAATAGCTTTTGTAATGAATATGAAGTCTTCTGCCAGGGAAGTGAATGCAAATGCATCTGATCTCCAGCTGCAGATCAGCTGAAATGTGGAGTCCCTAACCCTATGTGCACACTTTGAACACTTTTTTTTCCTTTCTGCTGACAGCCTTTTAGCCGAATCCCCTCTGGAGGCTTATATTAGAATGTGTAATATATCTTCTGTTTGGTGAATTCTAGGATGTTTAAAGAAAAAGTGCTGAAAGAAGCAGATTGCTGCTGTACACCTTGTCCTGAATCAATTTCTGATCTCTTTCACTAGTGAAGCGCTGCCTGTCCTTGTATCAGGACTGACTTAAGTGTCCTCTGTGCTGTATTATAAGCATTTCCCCTATTTTCCTAGTGCCTCCTTGCCTTCTCCTCTGTCTGCCTTATGCTGTAGGCAGGTCCCCAATTTCCCACAGAATAAGCCCATTCCAAGACAGTTCCAGCCCAAGTAGTTCCCCACATCAGCCTGATTTACCTCTTGCACAGCATACCCAGCTAGACAAAAGCATTTCTGTTTTTGAACAGAGAGCTTTTTTTGTCTTTACATGGTTTATTCCTACTCGAGAGGATCAGCTGGGAGAGCTGTTGTTTAAGCAAATGCAGCTTGGTGCGGGATGACTTAGTAATTTGTATTGTCTGGTATCTCCTGTCTTACATCAGAAATTAAAGAACAATAGTAGAGTCTTCTCTTCCCTGGGGATGTTGCAGGATTGTTTTTTGTTCTGTTTTTAACAAAACCAAGAATGTTTTTGGTGATGTGAATGTCATACGATGATACACTGAGATCATATATTGTAGCTGAGCTTTTGTGGGCCTTCCAACAACAAATGAATAGTTCTTTGCAAAAAGAGGAGTGTTTATGTCTGCAAAAGGCATTGCATTTTGCATGGGATCTCATGTTCTGAAGTGCATTGTGAATGCAACTGAAAATATACTGCAAAGGACTGTGTAGAAAGATACAATCTCAGAGCTCATATCAGCTGTGTAAGAGAGTTTTCTTTAAGAGAGAACATTTTGTGAACAGGACAACAAAATACCTGCAAGTCTCTCTGGAAGGCAACTCTGACATTACACTGCATTTCATTTCTGTATGTTCCGCTCACCTACTCCACTAAAAAGAAAAAATGTTCCAAACCTGTTCTGCAATTAAAGACAGCATTTCAAATGTTTGTAATAGGTACTCTCTTCACTTCAGCCTTTATGAGCCAAAGTCTACTTCCTGATGTATTATAGAAATGAACTTATTTCTTCACAGGTTTTTCTTTTCCCTTTTTTCTTCCTCCATTCATATAACATTTCCTGTGAGATTGTGAATCTCCAATCTGTGTGCCCCATAAAACAAATATTGGAACTGGAGGTCATTTGAAAGAAAGCCTTTCAAAGAAAGTGCTTTAATTAACATTTACTTTTATTTGCAAAGGAACCTTGAAGATCCTTTATATCGGAATATAGGTCACAGCTCACAAAGAATACCAATGATGTACTGTAAACTATGCTATTGATAAATTAGTGTCAGACTCCCAGGCGTATTAAATCTGCACAATTGTGGAGCGCTAATTATTTCTATTAATATCTATTACAGTAATGTGTAGTGACTACGGCGGAGGTCTGAGCCTGCTGTGGTGGGTGGGGGACACACAGCAGAGACAGTCCTTGCTAGGCAGTATTACCCTGAGAAGGTAAGCAGAGGGAGGCAGGGAGCATCACTTCTCTGTTCATAGAGGGGGGGAGGTGAGGAACAGGTATTGTGCCTTGCCCAAGGTCGCCTGTTCCAAGGCTTAGTGTGGAAACCCTGCAGACTCCATCCGCTGTAATGGGAGAAAAACACAGCAGCTTGGTTGCTTTTGGGGTGATGATAACAGAGAGCTTATTCCTAAGCACAAAGCACAGATCCCGCAGAGGCTACACAGAGGGAACTCAGGATCCCTCCCTCCTTGCCCACACAAACACAGAGGAATGCTAAGGGGTTTTCTGAGTGCTTGCATTAGAGACATAAAGCTGCAGGGGTTTTGTTCCTTGCAGGTAGGAAGGGTAAAAGTAATGAAAATCTGCTCAAGACTGAGAATAATTGAATTCCTTGTGCTCTTCCCATCTTCTCTAACTCCCAGAGCATATGAATTCATTGGCAAGATAAGCCAGAGACTTTATCCACTTGGCCACACTGTCTTGGTTTGTATCCAGGGGACTTTACAGGTGTAAAATTAACCACAGGAGAGCTCTTGTATTGTTCTGACTGCAGTGCAAACATATGGAGAGCTACAACTGAAAAATAATTAGTACAATATTTGAGTACATGCCTGTTCCCTCCTTTTATATGTACAACATATGTAAATCACTCTTCCTTTTGTTTCAGTATCTGAATAAGGAAAAGTAAAACTTCCTTGTTTAAAATATGGCTATCTCTGTCAATAGAACCTTGTGAAGATAATCTGCTCGTAAGGAGAGATCAGCTTTGTCCAGAAAAGCACACAAAAAGAAAGGTTTTATCGCTTGGCATGAGCTGGAGAGTACCTTGGACTGATCCTGAAAAAATTCTATGGCAGACTTCTCTAACTTGGCTCAAACAAACTTCAAATAGCATATCTCCTAGAAAATAAATCTGGATTTGACTGATACTAAGAGGTCATGGTCCATCAACTGCACTAAAATGTTTTTAAAGCTGTCCCAATGTGCGCCCATACAATGAACCAGGGAGACTCCCTCCAAGGTTTTTTTCTATCTGGTACAGAAAATGTATTTATAAGTTCACTTAGATACACACTTATTCAGCAGGCTGGAGTGATTCCAAATTAAGTGGGTTTTTAATTAAAAAAAAATCTACCTAATTATATCTTTTTCCTCATGAGACAGAAACAGATACAAAGGTGCCATTCTGATTTCTCTAATAAATAGCTTGCATTTTATTTACTTATTAAGACCATTTAGCGCTCCAGAATAGTCCCAGTTCAAGGGCTGTAAAATGCCCATTTTTTATTATTTTTCAGTGGCCATTTTCCCCACTCTGCCTGTTGATCTCATCGAAGAGCTGAGGCTCCCAGATTTCTCATGTGCCAAGTGTAGCAGAGCGGCTGGATGGCATCACAGGGGGAAGGAAATGAGGGGGAAAAGGAACAGCAAGAGGAAAGAGGGGAGGAGGGCACAAACGGACAAATAGATAAAGTGGAGCATGAACGCACACTGCAGGGATGCACTTTTAGGAATAGGAAGAGGTCTGTACAGCAGCAAGATGCATACCTGGAGATGACAGATGTGTTCCCCTAAAGCACTAATCTGTTGTTTCAGTTATTGTTCTGGGTCTTTTTCTCCCCTTCTGCAAATACATGCTTTCATTTCTGACAACAAACACTATGCTTTTTGATTGAGGATCTAGAATACTGTTGCTATTAAAATAAATTAATATGCATATATAGCACTTTGTTGTGTATGCACACAAGTTGTGTGTATAGTCACTATGGATTACTGCCCCAGAATGTGCCATCATAAATTAGAGTGCAACTGCTCCAGTCTATTAGTAACCCACTACTGGCAATTGCCTGGGGGACTATTTCATGGCAGTTTCCATGTGCAAATATGGTATTTGTTATAGAATCGCAGAATCCTTAGAGTTGGAAGAGACCTTTAAAGGCCATCTAGTCCAAGTCCCCTTCAATGAACAGGGGCACCACAGCTACATCAGGTTGCCCAGGGCCTGATCCAGCCTCGCCTTAAAAGTCTCCAGGGACCACATCTCTGGGCAACCTGTTCCAGTGCCTCCCCACCCTCACTGTTAAAGATCTTTTCCTTATATCCAGTATCCCAGTATTTCCTGTTTTTCTCTTGCAGCAAACAAAAAGAAACTCACAATACTAACCACTGCCTAGTTACAAATATGAAATCCATTAGGTCAATTAGCAGCAGAAGAAACACTTGGGTCCATATTTAGGGTCATTATCAAATCTGCTTCAATCGTAGATGCAGTCAGCTTAATGCAATGCCTCTCCTCCCGTCAGTGTGTATGTATGCACGTGCATACACAAGCACAGAAAACACGCATACCGATTATTTGCATGTGGAAATGCAGCCAGGTGAGCTCCGCAATGGCATGAAGGCACACAAATAGGCATGTGTGAAAATGAGTGTAAAAAAAGCTCCCTTTAAACATTGGATTTGGAGGCTGACCTCCCTGTGCTGTTCCCTTGGCCTAATTCCCTATGGCGAACACCAGCAGGAGCAGATTTCCAGCCCAGCTGCAGCAGCTGACAGCTCTGCCTGTGGCCTGGATTTAAATTGCTCTGCTGTTAGTGGTAGTGGGGGACAGGGTTGGCTTGTGGGAGCAAAGCTTGGGGGTAAGTAGGGCTACCCCCAAGGCTATGGTGGAGCATAGGTCTGTGTCCAGATGTATGCACACTGCTGGTGGAGCATAGGTCTGTGTCCAGATGTATGCATGTTACAGACAGCAGAAACCTGGTGTTAAACTCTCTCTTCATCATCTACACCCGGTGGAGATAACCTGGTTATCTAACCAGGTTCTAACCTGGTTATCTGGCTTTTGCTCAGTCAGGGGATGAAACTGCCTTCTTGCCAGGCCCCTTGATCTGGATGGGGACAGGACTCCCCAGGTCTCTGCGTGGGCCCCCTTCCTCTGCTTCAGACAACAGACAACTTCTGGAGGGAGCCATTTGGCTGGCTGCTGCCAATTGCTTCATTTTCCTCTTCCATTGTCTGCGGTGGGGGAGATGGCCAAGTATCTCATAAACAGCAGTGTTAAAGATGCTCTCAGAGTGCCAACTGTGAGTGGAAAAAAGGCAGCAGCAGGCAGCTGGAGGAGGAGGGCTGGGCAGCCCCATCCCAGCCTGGGGGCAGGAGCAGCCCATCAGGATGAGTAGGCAGCAGGGTAGGTCCTGGCCATCCTTTTCTGGCTTGAAGGGCCTGTGCAAAGTTCAAGGGCTCTTCACAATGAAGCAGCTGGGCAACACCTGCAAGCAGTTTACTTAAGTCCTTACTGGCTTATTTTGGGAATCTGACTGGGTGCCAGGCTGGAGGCTTCTGAGGAAGTAAATACTTCAAGACAAAATACTCAAGTGTTTTGCCTAAGCCGTGCCTGTCGGCAGGGGCAGAAAATAAAACAAAGCAAAGTGTGCATTCAGTGAGAGCCTGGCAAGATGGAACGTGGAGCTAAGAGACGCATCCTGAGGCCAGGATGGAGGTGGCTGGGCGCCAGCAGGGCAGCTTCAGCCAGGCTTGTTGCTACTTGCAAGGCCAAAGCCCAGGTCTAACAGAACTCAGAAACTCTACGGTAAAATAAGGAGTCCAAGAAAGACCATGTAAGACCAAAGTGCTCCTGTATTTATCACAGATACACACGCAGAGTGAGCTAATAAGGCACTACAATACTCATGATAAATACTAAATGCTAAACTGAGGAAGCGTGATCTTGACAACTGAGTAGTGACGTGGACTTGAACCAGCTGAAGGAAACAAGCCAGAGAGTTGTGGTCAGTGGAACAGAGTGAGACAAGTTGGAGGCCTGTATCTTGTGGAGTCCCTCAAGGATCAGTACTGGGACCCGTACTATTCAACATACACATCAGTGTCTTGGATGAGGCAGTAAAGCACACTGTGAGCAGGCTTGCTGATGCCACAGAACTGGGAGGAGTGGCTGACATGCCTGAAGGCTGTGCTGCCACCCAGCGAGACCTAGACAGGCGGAGAGTTGGGCGGGGAGAACTTTAATGAAATATAACAAGGGCAAGCGTAGGGACTTGTATCTGGGCAAGAACGACCCCACATACCAGCATAGGTTAGGGACTGACCTGTTGGAGAGCCACGTAGGGGAAAGGGACCTGCGGGTCCTGGTGGACAGCAGGGTGACCATGAGCCAGCAACCTGCCCCTGTGGCCAAGAAGGCCAGTGGCACCCTGGGACATAGTAGAAGGGGCATGGTTAGGAGGTCAAAAGAGGTTATCCTGCTTCTCTGCTCTGCCCTGCTGAGACCGCATCTGGAGTATTGTGTCCAGTTCTGGTCCCCTCTGTTCAAGAAGGACAGGGAACTGCTTGAGAGAGTCCAGCACAGAGCCACAAAGATGAGGAAGGGACCAGAGCATCTCCCTTACGAGGAAAGTCTGAGGAAGCTTTGGCTTGGAGGAGACTGAGAGGTGACCTAATGAACGCTTCTAAATATGTCAAGGATGTCTGTCAGGAGGATGGAGCCAGGCTTTTCTCAGTGACATCCAGTGACAGGATAAGGGCAATGGGTACAAGCTGGAACATGAGAGGTTCCACATTAATGCTAGAAAAAAAAACGTCATGGTGGTGGTAACAGAATATTGGAACGGGCTGTCCTGAGAGGTTGTGGGGTCTTCCTCTGTGGAGACATTCAAAACCTGCCTGGACACATTCCTGTGCGACCTAATCTAGGTGTTCCCAGCAGGGGGATTAGATTACATGAGCTTTTGAGGTTTCTTCCAATCCCTGACATTTGGTGACTGTGATTCTGTAACTGGTATGGAGAAGAGACAGCAGCTATTGAAATAAAGACTTGGTTAAAAAAAAAAAAAAAAAAAAAAAAAAAAAGTACTATTTTTATATATATATATATATTTATTTATAATAAATAAAACAATTTTTAAGCTCATCTTCTCTTTTCTCGTTCTCTTCTTTTCTCCTTTTCTGCTTTTCTCCTTTCAAATTTCCCTTTTCATTCCCTTTTTCCTTCCCTGCTCCTTTCCTCTCCTCTCTTCCTTTCTTATCCTTTCTTCTTTTTTCTATTGGCTCCATCGCTGAAGACAAAATTCTCTTATTCTCCTCCACGTCTCACTAGAAAAAGCAGAGTCGCAACTTGAGGCTATTCACAAAAAAGAAAAGCTGCCTCCTCCCTACATCCCTCTGCAGCAACAGCAAAGGCGGGAGTGCCAGTACCTGTCCGTTGGCCCAAGCGGCCGGGAGAAGTTGCTCATCACGGCCTCAGTGTGACGGCGGGTGAGGATGACCACCGCCTGGCACAGGAAGGGCAGGAACGTGCTCTGCTGCGCAAACGAGGTGATGCTGCGCAGGATGTAGAGGATCGGAGGCACCTGAGAGAAGAAGGGGAGAAAGAATGACTTGCTGCATCCTGCACTCTGCAGGGCCCAACCATGGACATTCAGCGCATGAGCAGTGCCTGCTCCCTTGACGTGCTGCCAAGTCCTAAGCCTGAATTTCATGCCAGCTACCCTGGTCTCCGTGCCCTGAGCACAAGGGGCAAACGGCACAAGTCATAGCGCAACAGCCAGAACAAGTCCAAGACACGTGGCAGAAAGTCTCTTACGTTCCAACTGAGGTCCTTCCCGTGCATCTGCAGGAAGGTGGTCATCCACTTCCCACACGCACGCACACGCACTCCGTTGGCTTTCCGGATGGTCTCCTTGATGGCAGTCATGAAGTCAACGGTGCGTTCTAGGGGGAAGTTCCTGCACACGATCTGCAGAGAAATGAGAAGCGGGAGAGATCCCATCACTGCTCTGCTGCAGCTGTCTGTACCCTGCTGTTGATACGGAAGGCGGTTGAGCCTTCTCTCAGCTTCTGCACCCATGGTGTTTGCTTACATGCAAAGCCGACCTCCCAGCAGCCACAATCACACATGCATGCAAGTGCACTCACACACACAAACGCACATCATGGAGTCAGAGCCTTGCACTGGGTGCCTGAAGGCCAGACGTAGCTCAGAGCCTCCTGCTACTTGCACTGGGAAAAGAGCACTCAGGGTAACAGCTCATTTTGGAAACAGTGTCAGAGGCTGGGAGCTGCACAGGGTCGTGCAGAAGCCTACCCACAGAGATCACACCACCCCTTCTTGGGTCCACTTACCATGGCCATTTTGGATGTGGTCTGGAGCTGAGAGGCGATGCTGCAGGCGTGCAGCCCCTCGCACAGGCTCCCGATGTCACCCGTCTCGATGTCCGTGTTGGTCGCTTTGGCTGGAAAGAGCACAGAGAGAAAAGGGAAGTCATGCTTCTGGAAATGAAACTGCTTTCCACGGGGGAAAGACAGAGGACAGGGTGGGGACAAGAAGAGAGCTGTGCACGGTGCCTCTCCCTCCTGTAAACAGGGCCCAGCCCGTGGGGCTCTGGTAGTGCTACGGAGGAGGGCAGAGGGCTGGAGCACGCCTGCTCCACTCACCTTGGATTCGCAGAAGGGAGCTCAGACAGGTGACGGCCAGCTGGCGGGATGTGGGCATGGGGTCACACGTCAGAGGCGCCAGCAATCCCACCAAGGAGCCAAAGTGTTCACAGACATCTCCTCTCTGCAGGGGTGAGAGGCAGGAACAAAGCTGTAGACGGCCCCAGCTCTCCCCAGCTTCTCCCATCTGTGCCTTCCCACCATGACACAGCATGCACAGCTGGGCAGAGCTCGCCTTCAAGCTCTGGGGCGCTGGGGAGGGAGCAGGGGGCATGCGGTGGGGCTCTTTACTCACTTGAAGCTCTTCACAAACAGACAGCAGCTGGGAGCAGGTCTGCAGGGCCCTCTCGCGCTCCCACACGTTGCTCGATACCATGCATTTCTGCAGGACCTGGGGTAGAGCACCTGTCTCACTGAGGATGTCTTTTCTTTCCGTTCCTGCCACCCCTCTCCCAGCACTTTCCCTCAAGGCCTGCCCTGTTGCTCCATGTGGCCTCCTGCCTCACTGAGCACCGGCACTGCCGCCCCGCTCTCTGCAGACACTCCTGCCTCCCATCCCAGGAGCTTTTCCTCGGCTGTGGCCTCCAGGGGCTGGCTCCTGCTTTCCCCCTGCAGGGCCCATTTCTCTGCCCATTTCAGCTCGCAGTGAGCTGGCACGTCAGCAGGAGATTTCTCCCCCTCTGATCCTCCTCTCAGTCCCCAGATCTCTGCCCCCGCTATTGACAGGCACCATGCTTTCTCCCTTGCCCCACACATACTCACATGGACTATGTTTTGGAAGAAGCCGCCGCTGGGCTCTGTCTCCAGCAGGACCACCATGAGCCGGCCCAGAGCTTTCAGTGCTGTTTGCTGAAGCTGAAGGCAGAAGAGGGGAGTGACGTGTAGCATCACGGCTGCTGCCAGAGCAGAGGTTGTGTGTGCTGAGGTAGGGCTCCGACCGAGAGGTGGCCGGGAAAGTTACGGCAGGTTACCTGCAGGTACTGTGCTGCTTGCTGTGACTTCCTGATCTTCAGCAGCATCTCTGCTGAAGGGTGTGTCACGATGTTCTTGCAGCACAGGACCAACATCTCACGCAGGTCCTTGCTTTCAGAAGAGGGCTTCAGCTTGCTGAGAGGAGGAAAACAGGAAGAGAAATCAGAAAGGCTCTTTACCTCTCCAGACTGGTTCAGACAACATCTGAGTTTCTCCTAATTGACAGCTACAAAGCCAATACCCCCACCCAGCTCATGCTGCTGAGCACTGCCTTCAGTTCCAGCAGCGCCCACCTCCTCCCCGGCAGCAGTGAACCACCTCCCGCTCTGGAGGGAAGGAGACCCCAGCTCTCCCTCTCTTTCCTGCCAGGGGACAGGAGCACCAGGGCCTTTCTCCCTGCCCAGAACCTCAGCTTTGCTGGGCACAACAGCCCAGCCGTCTCTCCTGCTGTAGATGTAGCTCCTCCCCCCCGACCCCTCCAGGCCCTCAGGAGCTACCCAAAATGGGGATCACCATGCTGACTTGCAACCTCAGCCCTTACCTCAGCTGCTCCAGGGCCAGAACCACCTTGAGAGGCACCGGGGAGACAGGGATGCCCGAGTAATACTTCTTCATCAGGTCCTGCAAGTCCCAGAGAGACAGTGTCAAAGTGGGCAAGGGGCACACATGAGCTGTTCCACCCGGCCCCAAGACAGGCACAGCTGCCACACACCAGCCCCATCACTTTCCCATGGAAGCGCTGCAGGATGCAGCAGCTGGTGCACCCAGCCCGCTGTCCAGCCGCTGCCTGCCAGCACCCAAAGTCCCCACCAGCTGGAGACGTGTGGCTGCTGGACACCTGCATGCCCCCAGGGAAGCGAGCCTTGTGGCACAGCCCAGAGCTCCTCTGCAGACAGCCCTGTCTCTAGGCACTCACCATCAGGATTTCCAGAAGCTTTCCCTTCAGGGAGGGGTTAAAGCTTGCAGAACCACCCACAGCTTGGTAGGCAGAGCTGCAGTCGGTGATGCTCTGCACCAGCGCGAGGTTGTTCTGCAAGTCCTGAGGAGCAAGAGACAAGAACATTCTTTGAACTGCGGGAAGGGACAAGGGCTGCAAGGGACAAACGGGGAGACAACGCTAAGGGAAGGGCTTGGATCTTTATCTGGGCACAAACAGTTCCCCGAGGGACCTTTGGAAAGGGAAGGCCCATCTCAGCATCTCCCCGTGTGGAGGGGCTGCAGCGGGGTGCTCTGACACCCTGGCACGCTTTGAGCTCTCACCCGGCAGCTGCAGCTGTAGAGCATCAGGACGTTGCCCACGATGTCTCCCTCCAGGTGGGCGAGCAGCTGTTCTTTGGAGGCACGCAGTGCCACGCTGCCGTGGGCCAGCATGAGAGCGCTGCGTGTGGCATGAGCTCTCGTGCTGTCCAGCTCCATCTGTGTGGGAAGAAATGCCTTGAGACACTCGCTAACGGCCCCCAGTGCCCCGCGATGCACCTGGGCTCCCAAGGCAGGAGCTGCAGGGAAAACAAGGCCGAAGAATGCCAAGATGGAAACCCGTAACGCTTTACCTTCTTGCGCCTGGAAATCCTGGCATTGCGGCCTTTGCACAGCCTGGACGCAAACATGGTGAGCGTGGCCAGGACTGTGTGGAAGTTGTTCTCAGCAGCATGGCTGAGAAGAGAGACGATTCCCTGCACAAAAGAACAAGGGGCCGTTGGCACAGGCCTGAATCTGCAGGTCCTCTCCTGAGCAAAATGGCAGCAGTGCGGAGGTTGAAAGGCCCGGAGCAGGGCCAGGAGAAGGCCTCTGCCCCAGGGCCAGAGCGGGGATGCTCACAGGAGCTGGAGGAGAGGAGAGCTCACCTGGGCCTCACGTGGCTCCTCTGCATTTGCCTCCTCCAGGTGCTGCAGCAGCTTCTCCTGCACGTGGAGGACTCCCTGACAGGATCCCAGCACCGTGCCCAGAGCCTTGTACAGGAACGACTGCATGGGAAGGGCAGGAAGAAGCTGAGATGTGGCAGCAGCTTAACCTGCTGGTGGAGGGCCAGGTGGGAAGGAGCCAAGCTCCCTGGCGGTTGCTGAGAGCAGCTGCGGGGCCGAGCTTTAGCCATCCCTGGGCAGATTGCAGGGAAAGGCCCTCTGAGGGGCACAGACTGGGGAAGCAGCATCAGCATCCCGCGTGGGCAGAGCACCAGCCGCAGCCCCAGCCCCAGCTGGACACCTGCAGCTGCACCGCTGGGTAGAGCCGGGGGGAACTCACCTTTTCTGCAGAGCTGCTGGCAGAGCTGCTCAGCCGCTGGCTCAGCTCACAGCTCAGGGCCTCGATCCATGCCTTCTCCTCTATGGTGTCCAGCGATGCCTTCAGGAACTGTTGGAGAACAGGAGAAGACAATGTTCCCTTGCCCTTTGCCTCTTCCCTCACTCCCAAGTTGCTGCAGCCCTCTGGGGAGAGGTGCCTGGAAGAACAGTGCCTCTCCCAGCTCCCGCAGCGTTCCCTCCATTGAAGCCACCCGCCCTCTTCTCCTAAGACCCCCCTGGGCTTGGGACAGAGCGGAAGAGGCAGCGCCACAAAGGCGCTTGAGAGGCTGCTCCTGCCCCACAGTGGCTCACGTGGGAGCGGGGCTACTTGGGGCAGGCAAGCACTTCTCTGCACCGCGCCTCCCGGCAATGCTGTACCTTTAGCAGACGGCGCTCAAACTCGGCAGTGTCCGGGAAGCTCTCATTTCTCCCTGCACAGCAATAGGAAGAAAAAGACCCTTACTTGGGATCAAGGCACAGAAGAAGAGCTGCTGCAAACCTGGCTTGGCCTGGGCACTTGACACTGCCAAGCTGGGACCCGCGCCTCCTCCACAATGACCTGTCCCTCCCCACAAGCACTGCCTCCACAGGAACACGGAACTAAGTGCTCCAAGGCTGCTGTCTGAGGGGACATGAAGGGCCCATCCCTGTCCTGGAATGGGCAGATCTCTGGTGGGATAGGTCCCTGGGCCTCAGAGCTGACTCCCAGGAATGGGAGCAGCAGCAGAGCAAGAATTGGGCTGCAGGCAGTGCTTCCCCTCTGCCATGCTACAGAGCTGCATTTTCACTCCCCCCCTTCCCTTCCCTTCCCTGCCTCTGCCTCTTCTTCCCCTCCAGTGCTTTACCTTCAAGACACTGCAGCAGCAGGGGGATCTCAGTAGCCCACATGGCCCCCACAGCCCTGTGGAACCTGCCGTGGAGGTTCTTCATCAGCAGTAAGGCAGCAGCTTGGAGTTTGCTGCCTGCAACAGGGCTGCCTGCCACCACCTGAGTGAGAGCAAGAAAAAGCAGGGTCACTTCTGCAGCAAGAGCAACGGCTTCCCCCCAGGATGGAAGCAGCTCGGCTCTGCTCTGGCAGGCAAGGAACAGCCAACAGCTCTGCCCATGGCCATGCTGCTTCCTCCTGGGTGCTCGTAGAACCGGCCTCTGGAGCATCTACTCACCAGCAGTCGTGCCAGCAGTGTCTGGGGCGTCAGCAGTGGGCCTGCAAAGAGAAAAGAAGTGCTGAGTTAGACTCCAAGACACTGCGTGCCCAGCCATGCACACCTCCGCTGTCCCTTCTGGGAGCTACCACAGGTCAGCAGAGCTCACTGGGGGAGTTTTTGCTCCTACCTTGAAACATGGAGCTGACAAAATGGGGATCCAGGTGTTCTATCGGCCGTCCTGTCAGCTCCTCTCTCTCAGCCAGGGCACAGACACAGCGGGAGACTGGGATCAGCATGCCTGTGTACTGCGCTGGCACCACAAACAACAGCAGCCGCGGCCACAGGAGCTGTAGGGAACGAGGCAGTGGAGCAGGTCAGCATTCCTGCTTCTGCTCAGAGATGAAGAGGACTCTGTGAATTTCCCCGAGTCCCGTGTGCTTCAGAGCACGTTGGAGGAGAGACCTGGGGTCTTGGAATGGGACGAGGAAGACGTGGTGCAAAGGCAGGGAGCAGCAGCAGGGCAGAGCGTGACTTACTTTGGACATCCCTCTCACAGAGACGTCCAGTGATCCCAGGATGTCCATGCACAGCTCCTGGAGAGCTCCTTCTTCCTGGGCTTCCCGGGCAGAAAGGTCTCCGGCTGCCTGCACGACAGTGGTGTTGAAACACTGGTTATGCTCAGCTCTCAGGAGCCTCTCAGGAGGCTCAGGTGTGGCCCCAGCGGTGCTTCTGTATAGCAGCCTCTGAGCAGCACGGGTCTTCCAAAGGAAGATGCTGCCCACTGCCCTTACCCTTCTTCCCGTGGCGCGGCTGAACTCCCTGAAGATGTGCCCCACCACATCCCAGGCTGAGCAGCTCCGGGTGTTCGAACTGAGCAGATCCTTGATGAAATACAGAATAGCCGTCCTCACCTGCAAGGGGTCAATTATGGGTGTGATTTTCCTGGTCAGAAGGCAAAGGGAAGCCACCTGCTCATCGGGGCAGCCCTTTGGGCATGAGCAGAGACACCAAGAGCAGTGGAGAGGCTTTAGCTACTGAGGTGAGGGCCAGGCCTTAGCACCAGGCTGTGCACTTTCCATGCACAGCACAGGGACCTGCCCGCTCCACTCTGCCTGCTCTCCCCACAGGAGCCATCATGACCGTGTGGCCAATGCCCCAGCACCTCTCTAGTCACCCCAGCCGTGCCCGTGCTGGCAGCAGCATCACCACCCCGACAGCGCTTTCCCTTCCCAAACCAGCTCACCCGGATGCTGGGGTCGCTGCACAGACGCTGCACAGCCTCGACGACCTGGGGCAGCATCTCCGTCATCATGGGCTCTGCAAGAGATGCACAGAAGCATGAGCGGAGCCACAGCGCAGATGGCAGAAGGGAGCCCTGGCAGTGCCAAGGCGTGGTACTGACCAACCCGTGGTACTGACCATCAGAGCGAGCCAGAGCACCCAGCAGACCCAGGGCTGCCACGCATCCAGGCTCCCAGTCATCGCCCAGCTGCGACTGCAGAAACAGGATGGTTTCCTCTGGGCAGATCCGGGCTGCAGGGAGGAAATCCCACGCTATGTTAGCAAGAACCTCACGCCCATGCCTGAGGTTTGTGAGAGAGGTTTTGGCCAGGGCAGCGCCAAGCATGGCCAAAGCTCCTCTCCTTACCCTGCAGCATGATGCAGTGGGTCAGCTGTGCACGACCAGCCTCGCTGTGCTGCTTGCTGTCGTCATAGAGCTGTGGGAACAAGGTCCATTTGATACAATCACATCAGCACTGAGGACGGAAAAGACACTGTGCTGCCCGCTCTCGTCTCCCTGGGCACTCTCGGGAAGAGGACAGGCAGACAAAACCCAGCCCTCCCCACGGCATCCCCGAGAGTGCATGCATGGCTCTGGAACTGCCTTGAGCATGCAGGAGCTAAGGCTGAGCCGCCTTATTCAGGGGCTCGGAGCTTTGCAGTCAACTTAGCCAAGAGGGAAACTGCTGTGGGCGCAAGGATAGGCTCCCCTTACCTGGTAAAACACGGCACTGGTGACGTCCAGAAACTTGTCCCCTGCGATTACAGACTGAATGCCCCCTAAGGCCTCCAGGAAGATAGTGAGGCTCTGCAAGAGAGCAGGAGAGGAAGAAAGGGATGAAGCCACATCTAGCCACTCGGGAGTGGAGAAACTGTTTCCCAATTGTTTCTCTGCAGGGAGAAGCTCCTGCACAGGCGTTCTTGTTTATCCCCCACCTCCCAGCAGCACCAAGAGGGTCTCTCTGCTCTCAATCGAGCCGTGTTTGGGCACCATTTGCAGGCATTTCCCACCCAGCAGCCCACTTCTCCCCCATCAGATGCAACTGGACGTGGTCCCCCCAGTTGTTAGCATAGAGCTCCTCAGGCACTCAGAGCCCCACAGTGATGGTGAAGCTTCCCATCCCCAGGAGATGAGCCCCAGTGATTCTTGGTTCCCTCCTGGCTCCTGTCTGGGTTGTTCCTATTCTGACTGAAGAGCTCAGGAAGCCTCAGACCTCCCTTGAACACCCATTCCTTCTTTCTCCAAGGGCTCCCCACCTCCTCCCTGCATCCCCCTGACCCCTCGTGGCATTTGCACGGGCCCCACGTCCACCCTGAGCCCTGCGCAATGTCTCTCACCTTGGCCACCCTGCAGGTGTCTTGGATCTCCTGACACGGGTGAACGAGCCAGAGGAGCTGCTCCCAGACGTGCTCTTGGTGCCGCTCCTCTTGCAGGAGAACCTCCAACATGGCAGCCACAGCCCCAAGGACGGCCTGTTTGTCCTGGAGAGGATGGCAGAGGCCCGGCATCAAAGACTGAAGGTCTGCCCTTCCTACACAGAGGGCTTTCCCTTCCCCTTCCCCTTCCCCTTCCCCTTCCCCACACCCCCAAGCCCAGCGGGAGATGGGCTCGCTCTGGAGGGCAGGCAGCTTTTCCCCGTACCCTCATCCCCAGCTCTTCCTGCCACAGTGCTGTGACATGCAACTGCTCCCTGGCACAGAGCCACTTCAGGGCCCTTTGCAGAGCCAGCCCACTCCCTCTCATCACCCCTCAGCTCTCAGCCCACTGGGCACAGACAGAGCTGCCGACATGGGTGCCCCTGCTGCCATCCTGGGCTGGGGATGCAGCAGTGCTCACCTGTTCCTCCTGGCAGTCTTGCCAGTTCCACACCACAGAGAAGAGCAGCTCGTGAAGGTTTTCATAGATCTGCTCTTTCTCCATGGCAGTCCAGGGGCATTGCATTCCTGAGGACAAGTAATTCTTGACTCCATCCAGCCACTGTTTCAAAACTGAAAAAACAAAAGAATAAAAAAAATAAATTATTACTATTATTTTTTTTAAGAGAGTGAGAGAAAACGGAGTCTGTGAGAGTCTGCAGCAGGGCTGCTCTGGGGCCGGCACTCACCAGCACAAGCGACGCGCAGGATCTGGCCACTCTTCACCTGGCCCACCACACTGCGCAGGCCTGCCAGCATCAGCCACACAAAGGGGATGCACTGCGGAGCTGCAGAGAGGAAGGAGAGGGCCACAGTCAGAGTCCTGGCAGCAAGGTAGGTGGACAGCAGCCCTGCAGCCCCCAGCTCAGTGCAGATCACACTCAGAGGACAGAGACCCCTTTCCCGGTTGTTACAGATGTCAGGAGGTTGAGGGTACTCTACCATAGGTGCTGAAGAGTTTGCTCAGGGTGATGAGCACCAACTCCTTGCACATGTCCCCCGCGGCCTTCAGGTGGCTCTGGAGCTCAGCCATCACCAAGGTGAAGTGCGTCCGAGCCAGAGCCACCAGGACATTGCTGGCAGCTGTCTTGACATTGCTGGTGACGCCCTGGAAGAGAGTCACTGGTGACGCGCGGCCCAGGAGACTGCCTGAGGCCCTTGGAAGAGCAAAGCCACCACCATCCGCCAGCAGAACACCAGCGTGGGCAGGCGGTTCCCTTTGCCCTTGGCAGTGAGCCCTCACCTGGGCTGCCGTCAGGTCCCGGGACACCTCTGCCAGCAGCCGGTTCACCACTCCGCACGGCGGGCGGCTGCTGTCTTGGCACAGGGCGCTCTCCAGCTCACAGTACGCCTGCGCTCGGTCACCCTGGGGACAAGGATCAGTCACGCTCGCTTTGCCCGCTGCCACCCATCGCTCGGTGGATGTGCTGCCGGGCCTGGCACCCACGGCACCGTGGCCCTGGGCCAGGAGGGCAAGGGTTGGTGGCTGGATGTGCCCAACTCACCTCCTGATCTTGCAGGCGCCGAAGCAGTAAGGTCGCGGCGCAGGTAGGGACAGGGCTTGACACCCTGCTTCTCTCCCTGCGACGCGTACGCCTGGGCACGCAGCCCACACAAGCAAAGAGACCTGGAAGGAAAGAGCAGAGCAGCTGCTGCAGGTGTTGCTTGGAGCCAGGGCCGAGCACCCGGCCAGCTGTGGGGGGAAAACGCTCCTCCAGCTCCACAGCGCGAGGCTGCGTGTGGTTGGCGGGGGCAGGGGAGGGAGCTTTCCCCTTGCTGGGGTGCTGGGGAAACCACGGTGAGCAGCTGCACTCGGCAGAGCAAGGACAGCGCTGCTGGCACGTCCTAAACAGACACTGGAGGCACACGTGTGCCCGGGCAGCATCGTGGTGTCCAGAGAGGTGGAGGGACTCACCTCGAAGGGCTCTCAGCCTCTCCATGATAGCAGGATGCCTCCAGGTAGACGCAAAGCTCTCTCTGGTTCCACTTCCTGCGGGTCCCACAAGCGGACTGAGCCACCGCTCCCACCGCTCCACAAGGGTGGATGAGGCGGCCACTGTGACACCGCACTGCAGTGTCACCTCACAGAGAATGAATGACACGCCCCGGGCTGGGGAGCAGGCAGGTCCCCAGGGCAACCCTGCAGGCCCTCAAACACAGCACGTTTGTGTGATGCAATCGGCTCTGGGGTTCCGGTTCCATGCTGACGCAGGGAATGACCTCAGCGGGTGATGGAGAGCCCCTGCCAGGGAGCAGCTGCTGGGCACCGTTGCCCGGCGTTGTCTTAGTGACTGGGGGCTCCACGTCGGGAGGCACTGAGGCCCCCATCTGCTGCCCGACAACCTCTCCACAGAGCTCTGCTGTCCACTGGGGGCACGTGTCAGAGATGTTAAGGAGACTCCACTGCATCTGACCAAAAATGAATACATTAATACTAGAAAAAAAAACTTCTTTATGGTGAATGTCACAGAACAGCGGAACGGGCTGCCCGGAGAGGCTGTGGGGTCTCCTTCTCTGGAGACACGCAGAACCTGCCTGGACACATTCGTGTGTGACCTAATCTAGGTGTTCCTGCTAAGGCAGGGGGATTGGACTGGATGATCTTTCAAGTTCCCTTCCAATCCCTGACATTTAGTGAAACTGTGAATACACAGGGTGTATGTTGGTCCTGTCAGGAATTTGGTGTAAATCGGACAGACAAAGTATTGTGTAAGGGGCTGCAGCTGAGTGAGTAAGGAGAGGGGCATTATCAAACTTGAGGATTCCTTGGCATTTTGTGGTGACAAATACCGCAAATACAAATATGAAATCCATTAGGTCAGTTAGCAGCAGAAGAAACACTTGGGTCCATATTTAGGGTCATTATCAAATCTGCTTCAATCGTAGATGCAGTCAGCTTAATGCAATGCCTCTCCTCCCGTCAGTGTGTATGTATGCACATGCATACACAAGCACAGAAAACACGCATACCGATTATTTGCATGTGGAAATGCAGCCAGGTGAGCTCCGCAATGGCATGAAGGCACACAAATAGGCATGTGTGAAAATGAGTGTAAAAAAAGCTCCCTTTAAACATTGGATTTGGAGGCTGACCTCCCAGTGCTGTTCCCTTGGCCTAATTCCCTATGGCGAACACCAGCAGGAGCAGATTTCCAGCCCAGCTGCAGCAGCTGACAGCTCTGCCTGTGGCCTGGATTTGAATTGCTCTGAACGACCCCACATACCAGCATAGGTTAGGGACTGACCTGTTGGAGAGCAGCGTAGGGGAAAGGGACCTGCGGGTCCTGGTGGACAGCAGGGTGACCATGAGCCAGCAACCTGCCCCTGTGGCCAAGAAGGCCAATGGCACCCTGGGACATAGTAGAAGGGGCATGGTTAGGAGGTCAAAAGAGGTTATCCTGCTTCTCTGCTCTGCCCTGCTGAGACCGCATCTGGAGTATTGTGTCCAGTTCTGGTCCCCTCTGTTCAAGAAGGACAGGGAACTGCTTGAGAGAGTCCAGCACAGAGCCACAAAGATGAGGAAGGGACCAGAGCATCTCCCTTACGAGGAAAGTCTGAGGAAGCTTTGGCTTGGAGGAGACTGAGAGGTGACCTAATGAACGCTTCTAAATATGTCAAGGATGTCTGTCAGGAGGATGGAGCCAGGCTTTTCTCAGTGACATCCAGTGACAGGATAAGGGCAATGGGTACAAGCTGGAACATGAGAGGTTCCACATTAATGCTAGAAAAAAAAACGTCATGGTGGTGGTAACAGAATATTGGAACGGGCTGTCCAGAGAGGTTGTGGGGTCTTCCTCTGTGGAGACATTCAAAACCTGCCTGGACACATTCCTGTGCGACCTAATCTAGGTGTTCCCAGCAGGGGGATTAGATTACATGAGCTTTTGAGGTTTCTTCCAATCCCTGACATTTGGTGACTGTGATTCTGTAACTGGTATGGAGAAGAGACAGCAGCTATTGAAATAAAGACTTGGTTAAAAAAAAAAAAAAAAAAAAAAGTACTATTTTTATATATATATATATATTTATTTATAATAAATAAAACAATTTTTAAGCTCATCTTCTCTTTTCTCGTTCTCTTCTTTTCTCCTTTTCTGCTTTTCTCCTTTCAAATTTCCCTTTTCATTCCCTTTTTCCTTCCCTGCTCCTTTCCTCTCCTCTCTTCCTTTCTTATCCTTTCTTCTTTTTTCTATTGGCTCCATCGCTGAAGACAAAATTCTCTTATTCTCCTCCACGTCTCACTAGAAAAAGCAGAGTCGCAACTTGAGGCTATTCACAAAAAAGAAAAGCTGCCTCCTCCCTACATCCCTCTGCAGCAACAGCAAAGGCGGGAGTGCCAGTACCTGTCCGTTGGCCCAAGCGGCCGGGAGAAGTTGCTCATCACGGCCTCAGTGTGACGGCGGGTGAGGATGACCACCGCCTGGCACAGGAAGGGCAGGAACGTGCTCTGCTGCGCAAACGAGGTGATGCTGCGCAGGATGTAGAGGATCGGAGGCACCTGAGAGAAGAAGGGGAGAAAGAATGACTTGCTGCATCCTGCACTCTGCAGGGCCTAGCCACGTGCAATGGCCAGAACAAGTCCAAGACACGTGGCAGAAAGTCTCTTACGTTCCAACTGATGTCCTTCCCGTGCATCTGCAGGAAGGTGGTCATCCACTTCCCAGCAGCACGCACACGCACTCCGTTGGCTTTCCGGATGGTCTCCTTGATGGCAGTCATGAAGTCAACGGTGCGTTCTAGGGGGAAGTTCCTGCACACGATCTGCAGAGAAATGAGAAGCGGGAGAGATCCCATCACTGCTCTGCTGCAGCTGTCTGTACCCTGCTGTTGATACGGAAGGCGGTTGAGCCTTCTCTCAGCTTCTGCACCCATGGTGTTTGCTTACATGCAAAGCCGACCTCCCAGCAGCCACAATCACACATGCATGCAAGTGCACTCACACACACAAACGCACATCATGGAGTCAGAGCCTTGCACTGGGTGCCTGAAGGCCAGACGTAGCTCAGAGCCTCCTGCTACTTGCACTGGGAAAAGAGCACTCAGGGTAACAGCTCATTTTGGAAACAGTGTCAGAGGCTGGGAGCTGCACAGGGTCGTGCAGAAGCCTACCCACAGAGATCACACCACCCCTTCTTGGGTCCACTTACCATGGCCATTTTGGATGTGGTCTGGAGCTGAGAGGCGATGCTGCAGGCGTGCAGCCCCTCGCACAGGCTCCCGATGTCACCCGTCTCGATGTCTGTGTTGGTCGCTTTGGCTGGAAAGAGCACAGAGAGAAAAGGGAAGTCATGCTTCTGGAAATGAAACTGCTTTCCACGGGGGAAAGACAGAGGACAGGGTGGGGACAAGAAGAGAGCTGTGCACGGTGCCTCTCCCTCCTGTAAACAGGGCCCAGCCCGTGGGGCTCTGGTAGTGCTACGGAGGAGGGCAGAGGGCTGGAGCACGCCTGCTCCACTCACCTTGGATTCGCAGAAGGGAGCTCAGACAGGTGACGGCCAGCTGGCGGGATGCGGGCAGGGGGTCACACGTCAGAGGCGCCAGCAATCCCACCAAGGAGCCAAAGTGTTCACAGACATCTCCTCTCTGCAGGGGTGAGAGGCAGGAACAAAGCTGTAGATGGCCCCAGCTCTCCCCAGCTTCTCCCATCTGTGCCTTCCCACCGTGACGCAGCATGCACAGCTGGGCAGAGCTCGCCTTCAAGCTCTGGGGCGCTGGGGAGGGAGCAGGGGGCATGCGGTGGGGCTCTTTACTCACTTGAAGCTCTTCACAAACAGACAGCAGCTGGGAGCAGGTCTGCAGGGCCCTCTCGCGCTCCCACACGTTGCTCGATACCATGCATTTCTGCAGGACCTGGGGTAGAGCACCTGTCTCACTGAGGATGTCTTTTCTTTCCGTTCCTGCCACCCCTCTCCCTGTCCCTCCTTTCCCAGCACTTTCCCTCAAGGCCTGCCCTGTTGCTCCATGTGGCCTCCTGCCTCACTGAGCACCGGCACTGCCGCCCCGCTCTCTGCAGACACTCCTGCCTCCCATCCCAGGAGCTTTTCCTCGGCTGTGGCCTGCCATGGGCTGGCTCCTGCTTTCCCCCTGCAGGGCCCATTTCTCTGCCAATTTCAGCTCGCAGTGAGCTGGCACGTCAGCAGGAGATTTCTCCCCCTCTGATCCTCCTCTCAGTCCCCAGATCTCTGCCCCCGCTATTGACAGGCACCATGCTTTCTCCCTTGCCCCACACATACTCACATGGACTATGTTTTGGAAGAAGCCGCCGCTGGGCTCTGTCTCCAGCAGGACCACCATGAGCCGGCCCAGAGCTTTCAGTGCTGTTTGCTGAAGCTGAAGGCAGAAGAGGGGAGTGACGTGTAGCATCACGGCTGCTGCCAGAGCAGAGGTTGTGTGTGCTGAGGTAGGGCTCCGACCGAGAGGTGGCCGGGAAAGTTACGGCAGGTTACCTGCAGGTACTGTGCTGCTTGCTGTGACTTCCTGATCTTCAGCAGCATCTCTGCTGAAGGGTGTGTCACGATGTTCTTGCAGCACAGGACCAACATCTCACGCAGGTCCTTGCTTTCAGAAGAGGGCTTCAGCTTGCTGAGAGGAGGAAAACAGGAAGAGAAATCAGAAAGGGTCTTTACCTCTCCAGACTGGTTCAGACAACATCTGAGTTTCTCCTAATTGACAGCTACAAAGCCAATACCCCCACCCAGCTCATGCTGCTGAGCACTGCCTTCAGTTCCAGCAGCGCCCACCTCCTCCCCGGCAGCAGTGAACCACCTCCCGCTCTGGAGGGAAGGAGACCCCAGCTCTCCCTCTCTTTCCTGCCAGGGGACAGGAGCACCAGGGCCTTTCTCCCTGCCCAGAACCTCAGCTTTGCTGGGCACAACAGCCCAGCCGTCTCTCCTGCTGTAGATGTAGCTCCTCCCCCCCGACCCCTCCAGGCCCTCAGGAGCTACCCAAAATGGGGATCACCATGCTGACTTGCAACCTCAGCCCTTACCTCAGCTGCTCCAGGGCCAGAACCACCTTGAGAGGCACCGGGGAGACAGGGATGCCCGAGTAATACTTCTTCATCAGGTCCTGCAAGTCCCAGAGAGACAGTGTCAAAGTGGGCAAGGGGCACACATGAGCTGTTCCACCCGGCCCCAAGACAGGCACAGCTGCCACACACCAGCCCCATCACTTTCCCATGGAAGCGCTGCAGGATGCAGCAGCTGGTGCACCCAGCCCGCTGTCCAGCCGCTGCCTGCCAGCACCCAAAGTCCCCACCAGCTGGAGACGTGTGGCTGCTGGACACCTGCATGCCCCCAGGGAAGCGAGCCTTGTGGCACAGCCCAGAGCTCCTCTGCAGACAGCCCTGTCTCTAGGCACTCACCATCAGGATTTCCAGAAGCTTTCCCTTCAGGGAGGGGTTAAAGCTTGCAGAACCACCCACAGCTTGGTAGGCAGAGCTGCAGTCGGTGATGCTCTGCACCAGCGCGAGGTTGTTCTGCAAGTCCTGAGGAGCAAGAGACAAGAACATTCTTTGAACTGCGGGAAGGGACAAGGGCTGCAAGGGACAAACGGGGGGACAACGCTAAGGGAAGGGCTTGGATCTTTATCTGGGCACAAACAGTTCCCCGAGGGACCTTTGGAAAGGGAAGGCCCATCTCAGCATCTCCCCGTGTGGAGGGGCTGCAGCGGGGTGCTCTGACACCCTGGCACGCTTTGAGCTCTCACCCGGCAGCTGCAGCTGTAGAGCATCAGGACGTTGCCCACGATGTCTCCCTCCAGGTGGGCGAGCAGCTGTTCTTTGGAGGCACGCAGTGCCACGCTGCCGTGGGCCAGCATGAGAGCGCTGCGTGTGGCATGAGCTCTCGTGCTGTCCAGCTCCATCTGTGTGGGAAGAAATGCCTTGAGACACTCGCTAACGGCCCCCAGTGCCCCGCGATGCACCTGGGCTCCCAAGGCAGGAGCTGCAGGGAAAACAAGGCCGAAGAATGCCAAGATGGAAACCCGTAACGCTTTACCTTCTTGCGCCTGGAAATCCTGGCATTGCGGCCTTTGCACAGCCTGGACGCAAACATGGTGAGCGTGGCCAGGACTGTGTGGAAGTTGTTCTCAGCAGCATGGCTGAGAAGAGAGACGATTCCCTGCACAAAAGAACAAGGGGCCGTTGGCACAGGCCTGAATCTGCAGGTCCTCTCCTGAGCAAAATGGCAGCAGTGCGGAGGTTGAAAGGCCCGGAGCAGGGCCAGGAGAAGGCCTCTGCCCCAGGGCCAGAGCGGGGATGCTCACAGGAGCTGGAGGAGAGGAGAGCTCACCTGGGCCTCACGTGGCTCCTCTGCATTTGCCTCCTCCAGGTGCTGCAGCAGCTTCTCCTGCACGTGGAGGACTCCCTGACAGGATCCCAGCACCGTGCCCAGAGCCTTGTACAGGAACGACTGCATGGGAAGGGCAGGAAGAAGCTGAGATGTGGCAGCAGCTTAACCTGCTGGTGGAGGGCCAGGTGGGAAGGAGCCAAGCTCCCTGGCGGTTGCTGAGAGCAGCTGCGGGGCCGAGCTTTAGCCATCCCTGGGCAGATTGCAGGGAAAGGCCCTCTGAGGGGCACAGACTGGGGAAGCAGCATCAGCATCCCGCGTGGGCAGAGCACCAGCCGCAGCCCCAGCCCCAGCTGGACACCTGCAGCTGCACCGCTGGGTAGAGCCGGGGGGAACTCACCTTTTCTGCAGAGCTGCTGGCAGAGCTGCTCAGCCGCTGGCTCAGCTCACAGCTCAGGGCCTCGATCCATGCCTTCTCCTCTATGGTGTCCAGCGATGCCTTCAGGAACTGTTGGAGAACAGGAGAAGACAATGTTCCCTTGCCCTTTGCCTCTTCCCTCACTCCCAAGTTGCTGCAGCCCTCTGGGGAGAGGTGCCTGGAAGAACAGTGCCTCTCCCAGCTCCCGCAGCGTTCCCTCCATTGAAGCCACCCGCCCTCTTCTCCTAAGACCCCCCTGGGCTTGGGACAGAGCGGAAGAGGCAGCGCCACAAAGGCGCTTGAGAGGCTGCTCCTGCCCCACAGTGGCTCACGTGGGAGCGGGGCTACTTGGGGCAGGCAAGCACTTCTCTGCACCGCGCCTCCCGGCAATGCTGTACCTTTAGCAGACGGCGCTCAAACTCGGCAGTGTCCGGGAAGCTCTCATTTCTCCCTGCACAGCAATAGGAAGAAAAAGACCCTTACTTGGGATCAAGGCACAGAAGAAGAGCTGCTGCAAACCTGGCTTGGCCTGGGCACTTGACACTGCCAAGCTGGGACCCGCGCCTCCTCCACAATGACCTGTCCCTCCCCACAAGCACTGCCTCCACAGGAACACGGAACTAAGTGCTCCAAGGCTGCTGTCTGAGGGGACATGAAGGGCCCATCCCTGTCCTGGAATGGGCAGATCTCTGGTGGGATAGGTCCCTGGGCCTCAGAGCTGACTCCCAGGAATGGGAGCAGCAGCAGAGCAAGAATTGGGCTGCAGGCAGTGCTTCCCCTCTGCCATGCTACAGAGCTGCATTTTCACTCCCCCCCTTCCCTTCCCTTCCCTGCCTCTGCCTCTTCTTCCCCTCCAGTGCTTTACCTTCAAGACACTGCAGCAGCAGGGGGATCTCAGTAGCCCACATGGCCCCCACAGCCCTGTGGAACCTGCCGTGGAGGTTCTTCATCAGCAGTAAGGCAGCAGCTTGGAGTTTGCTGCCTGCAACAGGGCTGCCTGCCACCACCTGAGTGAGAGCAAGAAAAAGCAGGGTCACTTCTGCAGCAAGAGCAACGGCTTCCCCCCAGGATGGAAGCAGCTCGGCTCTGCTCTGGCAGGCAAGGAACAGCCAACAGCTCTGCCCATGGCCATGCTGCTTCCTCCTGGGTGCTCGTAGAACCGGCCTCTGGAGCATCTACTCACCAGCAGTCGTGCCAGCAGTGTCTGGGGCGTCAGCAGTGGGCCTGCAAAGAGAAAAGAAGTGCTGAGTTAGACTCCAAGACACTGCGTGCCCAGCCATGCACACCTCCGCTGTCCCTTCTGGGAGCTACCACAGGTCAGCAGAGCTCACTGGGGGAGTTTTTGCTCCTACCTTGAAACATGGAGCTGACAAAATGGGGATCCAGGTGTTCTATCGGCCGTCCTGTCAGCTCCTCTCTCTCAGCCAGGGCACAGACACAGCGGGAGACTGGGATCAGCATGCCTGTGTACTGCGCTGGCACCACAAACAACAGCAGCCGCGGCCACAGGAGCTGTAGGGAACGAGGCAGTGGAGCAGGTCAGCATTCCTGCTTCTGCTCAGAGATGAAGAGGACTCTGTGAATTTCCCCGAGTCCCGTGTGCTTCAGAGCACGTTGGAGGAGAGACCTGGGGTCTTGGAATGGGACGAGGAAGACGTGGTGCAAAGGCAGGGAGCAGCAGCAGGGCAGAGCGTGACTTACTTTGGACATCCCTCTCACAGAGACGTCCAGTGATCCCAGGATGTCCATGCACAGCTCCTGGAGAGCTCCTTCTTCCTGGGCTTCCCGGGCAGAAAGGTCTCCGGCTGCCTGCACGACAGTGGTGTTGAAACACTGGTTATGCTCAGTTCTCAGGAGCCTCTCAGGAGGCTCAGGTGTGGCCCCAGCGGTGCTTCTGTATAGCAGCCTCTGAGCAGCACGGGTCTTCCAAAGGAAGATGCTGCCCACTGCCCTTACCCTTCTTCCCGTGGCGCGGCTGAACTCCCTGAAGATGTGCCCCACCACATCCCAGGCTGAGCAGCTCCGGGTGTTCGAACTGAGCAGATCCTTGATGAAATACAGAATAGCCGTCCTCACCTGCAAGGGGTCAATTATGGGTGTGATTTTCCTGGTCAGAAGGCAAAGGGAAGCCACCTGCTCATCGGGGCAGCCCTTTGGGCATGAGCAGAGACACCAAGAGCAGTGGAGAGGCTTTAGCTACTGAGGTGAGGGCCAGGCCTTAGCACCAGGCTGTGCACTTTCCATGCACAGCACAGGGACCTGCCCGCTCCACTCTGCCTGCTCTCCCCACAGGAGCCATCATGACCGTGTGGCCAATGCCCCAGCACCTCTCTAGTCACCCCAGCCGTGCCCATGCCGGCAGCAGCATCACCACCCCGACAGCGCTTTCCTTTCCCAAACCAGCTCACCCGGATGCTGGGGTCGCTGCACAGACGCTGCACAGCCTCGACGACCTGGGGCAGCATCTCCGTCATCATGGGCTCTGCAAGAGATGCACAGAAGCATGAGCGGAGCCACAGCGCAGATGGCAGAAGGGAGCCCTGGCAGTGCCAAGGCGTGGTACTGACCAACCCGTGGTACTGACCATCAGAGCGAGCCAGAGCACCCAGCAGACCCAGGGCTGCCACGCATCCAGGCTCCCAGTCATCGCCCAGCTGCGACTGCAGAAACAGGATGGTTTCCTCTGGGCAGATCCGGGCTGCAGGGAGGAAATCCCACGCTATGTTAGCAAGAACCTCACGCCCATGCCTGAGGTTTGTGAGAGAGGTTTTGGCCAGGGCAGCGCCAAGCATGGCCAAAGCTCCTCTCCTTACCCTGCAGCATGATGCAGTGGGTCAGCTGTGCACGACCAGCCTCGCTGTGCTGCTTGCTGTCGTCATAGAGCTGTGGGAACAAGGTCCATTTGATACAATCACATCAGCACTGAGGACGGAAAAGACACTGTGCTGCCCGCTCTCGTCTCCCTGGGCACTCTCGGGAAGAGGACAGGCAGACAAAACCCAGCCCTCCCCACGGCATCCCCGAGAGTGCATGCATGGCTCTGGAACTGCCTTGAGCATGCAGGAGCTAAGGCTGAGCCGCCTTATTCAGGGGCTCGGAGCTTTGCAGTCAACTTAGCCAAGAGGGAAACTGCTGTGGGCGCAAGGATAGGCTCCCCTTACCTGGTAAAACACGGCACTGGTGACGTCCAGAAACTTGTCCCCTGCGATTACAGACTGAATGCCCCCTAAGGCCTCCAGGAAGATAGTGAGGCTCTGCAAGAGAGCAGGAGAGGAAGAAAGGGATGAAGCCACATCTAGCCACTCGGGAGTGGAGAAACTGTTTCCCAATTGTTTCTCTGCAGGGAGAAGCTCCTGCACAGGCGTTCTTGTTTATCCCCCACCTCCCAGCAGCACCAAGAGGGTCTCTCTGCTCTCAATCGAGCCGTGTTTGGGCACCATTTGCAGGCATTTCCCACCCAGCAGCCCACTTCTCCCCCATCAGATGCAACTGGACGTGGTCCCCCCAGATGTTAGCATAGAGCTCCTCAGGCACTCAGAGCCCCACAGTGATGGTGAAGCTTCCCATCCCCAGGAGATGAGCCCCAGTGATTCTTGGTTCCCTCCTGGCTCCTGTCTGGGTTGTTCCTTCTCTGACTGAAGAGCTCAGGAAGCCTCAGACCTCCCTTGAACACCCATTCCTTCTTTCTCCAAGGGCTCCCCACCTCCTCCCTGCATCCCCCTGACCCCTCGTGGCATTTGCACGGGCCCCACGTCCACCCTGAGCCCTGCGCAATGTCTCTCACCTTGGCCACCCTGCAGGTGTCTTGGATCTCCTGACACGGGTGAACGAGCCAGAGGAGCTGCTCCCAGACCTGCTCTTGGTGCCGCTCCTCTTGCAGGAGAACCTCCAACATGGCAGCCACAGCCCCAAGGACGGCCTGTTTGTCCTGGAGAGGATGGCAGAGGCCCGGCATCAAAGACTGAAGGTCTGCCCTTGCTACGCAGAGGGCTTTCCCTTCCCCTTCCCCTTCCCCTTCCCCTTCCCCACACCCCCAAGCCCAGCGGGAGATGGGCTCGCTCTGGAGGGCAGGCAGCTTTTCCCCGTACCCTCATCCCCAGCTCTTCCTGCCACAGTGCTGTGACATGCAGCTGCTCCCTGGCACAGAGCCACTTCAGGGCCCTTTGCAGAGCCAGCCCACTCCCTCTCATCACCCCTCAGCTCTCAGCCCACTGGGCACAGACAGAGCTGCCGACATGGGTGCCCCTGCTGCCATCCTGGGCTGGGGATGCAGCAGTGCTCACCTGTTCCTCCTGGCAGTCTTGCCAGTTCCACACCACAGAGAAGAGCAGCTCGTGAAGGTTTTCATAGATCTGCTCTTTCTCCATGGCAGTCCAGGGGCATTGCATTCCTGAGGACAAGTAATTCTTGACTCCATCCAGCCACTGTTTCAAAACTGAAAAAACAAAAGAATAAAAAAAATAAATTATTACTATTATTTTTTTTAAGAGAGTGAGAGAAAACGGAGTCTGTGAGAGTCTGCAGCAGGGCTGCTCTGGGGCCGGCACTCACCAGCACAAGCGATGCGCAGGATCTGGCCACTCTTCACCTGGCCCACCACACTGCGCAGGCCTGCCAGCATCAGCCACACAAAGGGGATGCACTGCGGAGCTGCAGAGAGGAAGGAGAGGGCCACAGTCAGAGTCCTGGCAGCAAGGTAGGTGGACAGCAGCCCTGCAGCCCCCAGCTCAGTGCAGATCACACTCAGAGGACAGAGAACCCTTTCCCGGTTGTTACAGATGTCAGGAGGTTGAGGGTACTCTACCATAGGTGCTGAAGAGTTTGCTCAGGGTGATGAGCACCGACTCCTTGCACATGTCCCCCGCGGCCTTCAGGTGGCTCTGGAGCTCAGCCATCACCAAGGTGAAGTGCGTCCGAGCCAGAGCCACCAGGACATTGCTGGCAGCTGTCTTGACATTGCCGGTCACGCCCTGGAAGAGAGTCACTGGTGACACGCGGCCCAGGAGACTGCCTGAGGCCCTTGGAAGAGCAAAGCCACCACCATCCGCCAGCAGAACACCAGCGTGGGCAGGCGGTTCCCTTTGCCCTTGGCAGTGAGCCCTCACCTGGGCTGCCGTCAGGTCCCGGGACACCTCTGCCAGCAGCCGGTTCACCACTCCGCACGGCGGGCGGCTGCTGTCTTGGCACAGGGCGCTCTCCAGCTCACAGTACGCCTGCGCTCGGTCACCCTGGGGACAAGGATCAGTCACGCTCGCTTTGCCCGCTGCCACCCATCGCTCGGTGGATGTGCTGCCGGGCCTGGCACCCACGGCACCGTGGCCCTGGGCCAGGAGGGCAAGGGTTGGTGGCTGGATGTGCCCAACTCACCTCCTGATCTTGCAGGCGCCGAAGCAGTAAGGTCGCGGCGCAGGTAGGGACAGGGCTTGACACCCTGCTTCTCTCCCTGCGACGCGTACGCCTGGGCACGCAGCCCACACAAGCAAAGAGACCTGGAAGGAAAGAGCAGAGCAGCTGCTGCAGGTGTTGCTTGGAGCCAGGGCCGAGCACCCGGCCAGCTGTGGGGGGAAAACGCTCCTCCAGCTCCACAGCGCGAGGCTGCGTGTGGTTGGCGGGGGCAGGGGAGGCAGCTTTCCCCTTGCTGGGGTGCTGGGGAAACCACGGTGAGCAGCTGCACTCGGCAGAGCAAGGACAGCGCTGCTGGCATGTCCTAAACAGACACGGGAGGCACACGTGTGCCCGGGCAGCGTCGTGGTGTCCAGAGAGGTGGAGGGACTCACCTCGAAGGGCTCTCAGCCTCTCCATGATAGCAGGATGCCTCCAGGTAGACGCAAAGCTCTCTCTGGTTCCACTTCCTGCGGGTCCCACAAGCGGACTGAGCCACCGCTCCCACCGCTCCACAAGGGTGGATGAGGCGGCCACTGTGACACCGCACTGCAGTGTCACCTCACAGAGAATGAATGACACGCCCCGGGCTGGGGAGCAGGCAGGTCCCCAGGGCAACCCTGCAGGCCCTCAAACACAGCACGTTTGTGTGATGCAATCGGCTCTGGGGTTCCGGTTCCATGCTGACGCAGGGAATGACCTCAGCGGGTGATGGAGAGCCCCTGCCAGGGAGCAGCTGCTGGGCACCGTTGCCCGGCGTTGTCTTAGTGACTGGGGGCTCCACGCCGGGAGGCACTGAGGCCCCCATCTGCTGCCCGACAACCTCTCCACAGAGCTCTGCTGTCTACTGGGGGCACGTGTCAGAGATGTTAAGGAGACTCCACCGCATCTGACCAAAAATGAATACATTAATACTAGAAAATAAAACTTCTTTATGGTGAATGTCACAGAACAGCGGAACGGGCTGCCCGGAGAGGTTGTGGGGTCTCCTTCTCTGGAGACACACAGAACCTGCCTGGACACATTCGTGTGTGACCTGATCTAGGTGTTCCTGCTAAGGCAGGGGGATTGGACTGGATGATCTTTCAAGTTCCCTTCCAATCCCTGACATTTAGTGAAACACATCCCTCTCACAGAGACGTCCAGTGATCCCAGGATGTCCATGCACAGCTCCTGGACAGCTTCTTCTTCCTGTATGGTATCTTGTTCATGATGCTGCCACCTTGCTCAAAGCAAAGGTGGGAGGTTCCTTTTCCCCCCTTGTCTGTTAGTTTCTAAGCCTTTTGCACACTTTTCCAGCCATGAGTCAAGGCTGTTAAGGCAGTCTTCCCTCTTCGGTGTTTTTTGGACAATAAATATGTGTTGTTAAAATGGAAGGTTAAATCACGAAGGACGGATTGCCTGCACTATTGAAAGCATTTGTGTTATTTGCTCAGATGCCCCCCTGGGAGCTGAGATCTTGGAGAAAAATCTCATTTGATCCATAGGTGCTATACACTTGAAAATGTGGCCCCTCAGTGCTATCTTGGTAAATCTCCTTCAACGTGCTTGAATTGGACGCAGAATGTGCAGTCACCTTTCTTGATCAAAGGAGGGGTTTCCCTAAAGCTTACTCTTGAAATCCGCGGTTACGAGTTTGCTTCAGTCACCCATGCTTTGTGCAATGGTCAGCAAAAAGTGTTCAGATTTAATGTCAACAGCTCTTGGTATAACACTCCTTCACAGTAAAGCTGAGCAATGAGAAGAAGAGGCAAAATCTGCTCAGTCGTGATGAGTTGTGTCTTGTCCTTTACCAGTTCAGTAGAGCACAAAATACCCATCTCTTCAATGAGGAAAGGGGGTAATGAAGCAGATGCAGGAGCAGGAAACCAAGCTGGAATGGGGACTTAAGACCAGGTGATAGTGCCCTTTGCAAATGAAACAATTCACTAGAAAGTGATTTCCACGTCTCTGTCCCCGAAATGTCCTTTGACTTAAACCAAAGGCACATTTTTCCCTTCCAAAATTAGTACATCGGTAACTGGGCAAGATTTTATCTCCTGATTCCACAGTGTCCTTCTCTCTTTCAAATTTGTATTTCTATTGCACCATTCCAAATACCTGGATCGCTACGCTGCTGCAACATTAATAAAATGCTCTACAATATAAACAAATTACTGTGTTTTGAGTGCTGTTAAAAAAAAAAAAACCAGCAACAAAAAAAAAAAACAAAAACAAAAACAACCAACACTGGCTGCTGACAGCTTTCCTGAGAGAAATGAGGATAATAGAAAGCGCCTAGAATGATTATGTCCTTCTGAGGTCCGACTGCATGGAAAGGTAGCAGAAGACCTTTTAAGTCCCCTGTAGGCTGACACTTGGGCAGCTGTCAGTGACATCAAGTTCCTTGTCCATCTCATCATAGTTTGTGACTACAGCATGCTTATTTAGTTGCTCTTGAGCTGTATAAACTCAGTTTTTCCATCACACTGGCAAGGAGCTGGCATGCCTTGCCTTTTTCCTCCATCTTAAGACTAGACAATGAAGCCACAGAGCATACAATAGTGGTTATTTTCCTGTGGGGACACATTGTTTCTGGAGGAACTAGTGTTTTGTTTAAGAGTAGCTTTATTAAAGAAGAGAAGTTTGTGAGGATTAACCCCAATCTACTACCATTTCTTGGGACAGCATGTCTGGGGTCACACAG
This sequence comes from Tympanuchus pallidicinctus, assembly GCF_026119805.1. Classification (NCBI taxonomy): domain Eukaryota; kingdom Metazoa; phylum Chordata; class Aves; order Galliformes; family Phasianidae; genus Tympanuchus; species Tympanuchus pallidicinctus. The sequence continues at coordinate 1,394,071 of NW_026294659.1, forward strand.
TAGGGGAAGTGGAGGTAGGATTATTTTTCAACTATGATGTATATGAGAAGATAACTTCTATCCCCTCCTCAAAGTACAAATCAGACAAAAGATTTACCTAGTTCATAACCTGATCTTCTGCAGTGGTCAGAAGCAGAATCTAAGAAAGGAATATGTTAAATTAAAAAAAAAAAGAAAAAAAGCAATATGACCCTTGTCTGCTATACATTTTCAGTCTCCACCAGGCAGCCATTGAGATTCAGTTTAATAAACTACCAATAGCCTCTTCCCAGTTTTACAATCCCACTTTTTTTTCAGTTGCCTTGATTTGTAATGGTGAGATATGCACACTAGGAAACCAGATTATTTATGTTGGTTTTCAAGTCTGCTGCCTGATTATTTCATGGTGTGCTTCCTGACTCTTGTAGTAAGAGAATAATGCTCCTTGCCCACCTTCCCCATGCCATCTGTGGTTGTATCTGTTACCAGTATAGAGGAACGAAAGGATCATTGTCACTTCTTCGTCTGTAAGAGGTCCCCTGCTTCTTATCACCCTCTTCATCCTTTTCTCTGTCTTCTTTAATGCCTTTCTACCCCTTTGGAAGAGACTGACCAGAACTGCATACAATAACCCTGTGTCCTCCATTTGGTTTCTGCACTGACATTTCTTTCTTTTTTCCCCCCAAAATGTCCAACACAATATGCAAAGTATTCCACCCTGCCATGTATGTGTATGTCTCAGGCTGAGGCAAGTTTATCTTCTACTACTAGTGGATAAGTATTCTGCTCTCCAGTGCCCATTCACTCACTGGAGTCGTTCACAAAGTGGTTGTAGAGGAAGAAGTCACAAGTCTGTGATGTAAGCACATACTCCCAGGAGATTTGACTTGTTCTGATAAATCACCAGTAGAGTGATTAGATGGAACTGATTCCACAAGTTACAATTCAGACTGGCTTCAAAAGCTTAATTAAAAATATTTGAAAAGGATTTTTTCTCCATCCACAGCCCAGAGAATCTCCAAGATTTGCAGTTTTCAAGAGCAAAAAACCTCTGTCCTTTCTCAGGAAGCTGCTTGAAATTTCCTGACCCATTTTGAATGTAGCCTGGATCGAGATCAGTAAAACACTATGCATTAAGCACCTGCTTAACACGAAGAACTAGTAAGAAGGTTAAAAATGAGTAAGCCTACTCTTATTTAGGTCTTTATTCATTGCAGCAATTAAATACGTGCATTAGTGCTCTGCTGCATCAGGATCTAAGTACTTGCACACAATTAAACACTATGCTGAACTGAGTCCCAAAGCCAACATTGCTGTACAGGATTTTAACCTATATTTCTGTCTACTGTGCACTTTACTTTAATGCAGAGAATATTTATTACTTTAACAGATATTCTACCTTGAAGTGGGATTTACTCTATAACATATGTCACAGAGTGCTATTTTAATGATTCCAACTTGCGGAAATATTTTGTGATAGGAATAATTTATCTCTTGATTAACCACTTCAAGGCAGTTCTAAGCATTAGCGCATTTGCTGCTTTGATGTCAAAACATTCTAAAGCTACATATACAATAAACTAATTCAGAGTTCCCTGTTGTTTTATATATGTACATGTACATGATTTATTTATATGTATAGGGAAAAAATGCTTGCAAGAAAGGTGGAATGAGTTTTAAATCTTGTCTCATTGGAGTTGGAGCTATAAGATTGTATGACCATGAAGATCTACAACAATGCAAAGGCTTCAACTGACTACACAAATGCTGCTGTTCACACTGGTGCCTCCAGCTATCCCTGATTCCTTTTGGTTTTGCATTGTGAGCTTATTTAGCCAGGAATGCTTCTTTCAGCAGAGGCATCTGCAGCATATTGAATACTGGAGCATACTGTGATCCATTCTGCTTTCATCCAATAGAGCTGCTGGGGTGACTAAGATGCAAAGAAGTCCCAGGACTTGCCCAAGCCCACACAGTGAGTCAGTGGCCCAGCTGTTTTCAGAAAGAATAATTTTCCCATCTTTTTGCTCTAAAAATTTTACTGCATAGCATCCTACATGCACATTAGACTAAAGTTCACTGGCTTATTAGGATGCAGTTTTTTGGGTTTTTTTTTCATCTTTACTGAGTAGATTTTGACAGAATTAATCAAATACCACTGGGACTCCAGCTGCCTGACCTGTACACGGAATTGTGATCTAACCCATCTAGGGTTGCTTGTTTGCAGTACCATCCCTCCTCACTATCATTTCTTCCAGTAAGAGGCAGGAACACATATTCTGTCATTGGTTTTGTTTCCTCACTGACTTGGAATAATAGAATTGTTTGAGATGGAAGGGATCACTGAAGGCCATCTAGTCCAACTCCCCTGCAATGAACAGGGACACCCCCAGCTTTGTCAGGGTGCTCAGAGTCCTATCCAGCCTCACCTTGAGTATCTCCAGGGATGGAGCACCCACTGCCTCTCTGGGCAATCTGTGCCAGTGCTTCACTACCCTAGTTGTAAAAATCTTCCTTCTATCCAATGTAAATCTCTCATCTTTTAGTTTGAAACCATTTTCCTTCATCATATCACCACAGACCCTGCTAAAGAATCTGATCCCTTCTTTCTTATAGCCCTCCTTTTGATACTGAAAGGCTGTTCTCGGGTCTCATCAACTTATCTATCCCAGAGACAGAAACAGAAAGACATTTAAATTAGAATTTTCACTTGAAAGATTCCAGTGAAAAAGTATTAGCTTACTCTTAGCTATTTGGTCGTTGCTGGTTTTGGTTACCATGAGTGAACCCTGTCAATACTGGTAGTGTTGCTTGCCACACAAGCCGGCAGAAATGGAGTCACACAATGTGCTTTGTCTCACATGGTATTTCACATTTCTAGGCTCTCAGTGGCTTCCATGGGAATATATGAATAAATCCAATAAAAAGAAATTATATTCCTTTTTACTCCCACTCTGTTCACCAGATGTGCAAGCTCACCCTGGGTTTCAGTTGCCAGCATGGCTTCCTTTTTTGGTTTATTGACTCCCTTCCCCCCTGCCAGTAATATGGGTTCCCTCAGGGCCAGATCCTGGGCTCACTTACAGGCCTACATCCTGTGGTCCTCAGCTGGTGTTGCATTCGCCACAGTGTGCAGGCGTAGAGTGGGGAACACAGCCTTACCCATGGGACTTAGTCAGCAGTACACCAGTAGCGCACAAAGTGGACCAGAGGAAGTCACCCTTCCTGACAGTTGGGAGCACTTGGCATAGCAAGGAAAAATTAGCACCACTGAGATCATATACATTTTCATTAATCATTGTGAGCCTTAAATAAAAGCAGCACTGCTGGCAGCTCTGATTAAGAGCTTTCCATTGATCATAAAAGCTGAAAGCTAAAATGAATTGTTTAATGTTGAAGGATTGAGATAACAGCCAAATAATTTGATTTATTGCGAAACCAAGACATAAAAAAAGAAAGAAAATATTTCAAAATAAAAAAGCTACGGTCTCTGTGGTAGGCACAGAGATAATTTGAGGCATGCCAAGTCTGCACCACAGTGTGGGGTTGTCACAACCCCCAAAACACAGTGCTGGAGTTGTGACAGAGCACAAGATGGGCACCTTACCCAGCACTAATGTGCAGGGAGAAGACTTGGTATGCCTCAGCTTTGCACAACAATTCCATTCCTCTCTCTGTATACATATGCTTTCCAACACATTCACTATAATAAAAATATAGATTTTTTTTATACATACAAAGCAAGGAAATGGGTAGAAATAACATATATGTGAGAGAAATTAACCTTATCTGACCATTTTAGCCATGTGAAAGTAGAGCACCTAGGGTGGTTATTTATATTTAATATCCTCTATTGTTACTGGAAGGAGAGAAAGCAGCTCCTTAGCGATTTGAAGGCACTTGAATCACCTTCTGTAGGTATCTGTCTCTTTTCACTGTCTAGGGAGGGAAACAGGGCTCTTAAGTTACACTGGACATGTAGTTTTTCAATTAAGCTGGATACAGATACCCCTGCACAGGGTAATAGAAAGTGTGAACAAGTAACACCATATCTCATCTTTAGACCCTGCTGAGCTCCCAGAACTTGTTCAGACAAAGCAGTCTCCCATTCTGGTATGTACTGAAGGCACTCACAATGTTTACCAGGCATAAAAAGTGCTTGCAAATTTCCTTACCACACTCACAATAATGGATAAAAACAGAGCCCCTATTCTGATCCCCATTCTGACTGTGTTCATGCTGCTCAGAAATGTGATTTTCTTTCAGAATGGCAGACTCTTTGGAAGGCTTTTGGCCATTCATCAGCAGCCCTGTAATCTCTGGGAATAAGGGACAAGGGAGGAGGTGGACGAGTCGTTTGGTAGAAATGAGACATAATCCAGACTGCTTAACTACTGAAATGGCTGCTCTGGCTCTGTTCACAGCTAAGCATCTGTCAGGTTGCTCTGTTGTAGCCAGATCTTACTCTCTGGCCAACCAAATGCAGGCTGGGAAGTGGAACTTTACCAGGGCTTAGGATAGAGCTTGCCTGTGAACTGTCTGAGCTGTGCAGAAAGAAACGCAAATAGCCCAAAAACTCCCTTACCTGTCCATCAGAAGACAATATTTGCCTCTGGCTGTGTATCTGGAAGTGTGAGATCTAAATTCATGCACCAAGCATGAGGAAGTTTGTGTTCACCATGAGACACGGTCAGGATAAGCGTCCATAATGCCAGAGTCTTTAGTGCAGGAAAATCACCTGAAGTGTGTATGTGAGTAGCCTATCATTCTAACCTTCACTAGATTAGTTCTTTCAGAAGTTCTTTCAGTTTGCCTTTTTCAAATGTGTTTCAAAGATATGTGGGCACATGTGTCTGTCTGCTTGTGAGAATGTGTCTTAAAAAAAAGTGTATATACTACTGAAGTCTGCCACCCAAGTCATCCTCCCTGTCTACACCTGGTTTATTCTGGACTTCTCTTGCTTTAATTTGCCTTTTAATAGTTGCATTCTTTTTGCTTTTTCCACGTGCACGCGTGTGTCCCTGGATCTCACTGTCCTCTTGCATTGTGGTTGCTGAGAGTCAAAACTGAATCTTTTCCTTCAAATAATTGTTTTCCAAACGCTGTCCCTTTAAACTTCCTGACATTGAACCACTCTCCTGCCTTTGTTCTCCTTCCCCAGTAGACATTGACTCTTACAGCATAACTATGGTTATGGCTTTGCTTTTGTTTATGGCTCTTTGATATTTTAAAAGGTCTGAATCGCAGGCGAGGGAGAGTGGGGGAAAATCCTGCTTGGTGTCGGTCCCCTTGGTTTGGTGTCTGTGCCTCCTTGGGGCATCTCACTATGGATGGAGTTGCATTTGCTAGTAAAATAAGTGGATATTAAAGCTCTGCTTCTTCTACACTGATGTTTTCTCTTTATTTCTGCATTTGTTTTGAAGTTTATTCTGAATTCTAGTATGATATGCCCATGTGGGTAGAGACATTACAGGCACTATCTGATTGCTGTGATTCCAATAAACAGTGAATGCCACTAATAGAGTCCCTAGCACGTTTTTGGAAGAGGAATATAGGTGGCATATGGCACAGAAGAATAATTTCATAGTAATAGGCAAAAGCCAGTTATTAGTGAGACACTACTTTGCAGCTAATGGTGTTATGGATAATGAGGGCGATGAGGGAAAATCTGTTCTGAGTGCTGGGAAACATCAGATCACCACACTCAGCAGAAACAATACCACCCTTTAAAACCACCGATCCCATGATAGACTTTGAGGGAAGGTGTCACAGCACTGAAACATGAGCTGCAGCACTGCACTGGGACTGGGTTGTGCTGCAGTTGGCGAGAGAGCTGGCTGGCAGCTTTACGACAAAGTTATGCCAACCTGGAAGGCAGCACAACAAACCCCACAAGAGGCACTGACACACAGCCATGGCCAAGAGTTGTGCTGCCATCACCACATGTTCACGAGCAGTAACATTTGGGATTCTGTGAAGAGCAATGATAGCTTGATTAGAAGTAAGAGGCTGAATTACTTTCTGGTTGTTTGGGGGGAGGCTTGTTGGTTTATTAAAAAGCAGTACAGGGAGGATTTTTTTATAGCCATTTAAAGAAGATCAGCAATTATAGGAGTGTTCATGGTTTATTCTTCTCCTCATACAACTTTGTGAGTGTATTGCTCTTTTGCCTTGCAGATAGGTCTTCATATCCCCTGAAGAGGATCCCACTTTGACAGAAAATGGAAAAGAGGAGATAAAAGAAGAAAGAGTGGGGGGGATGGGAGGGGGAGAAGGAAACAGAGAGAGAGGAGGGGAAAGGAAAGAAGGGAGAAATTGAGGAAGGAAGAAAGGTAAGGAAGAAAGGAAGAGAGAAAAATGGGGGCCAACTCCAGCTGAAAAAATCTACCGTTTGTGACCTAGACAGTAAGGACTGACACTTGAGGATATGTTGATACTATTTTTTCTCTGTGCACGTGATGGCCTATCTTCTCAAAAGTGAGGAATGATTTTGGGTGCCTCTGTCTCTAGCAACTGAAATGATCCAGCTGCACAGAGAGCTCCATGCTCAGTTACAATGATGAGTTACAATCATGCAAGTGTCCCACACATGACCATTGCTTGCCTCTGGACATCCTTGGTGCACAGAGGTGTGATGATGGACCTCCTCAGCAGCTGTGGTTGGTTCATTCCTTCCCATAGCCGCTCACTAAGCAGCTACTGGTCTGAACCTCTGTTGCTGGTGACACACAGGTAGCTTCAGAGCACTGGTGTATTAATTTTTACACTGCTTAATACCTTTCTGCATGACATATTCATCCACAGAGACTGAAATCAATTATCTTCTGAACAGGAAGTTACAGAAATGAGAGAAGATGAGAAAAAAATCATCTACCTGCACGGTACCTACTCCCCAGCTAGTGGCGGCATCTGCCCAAATCACCGAGGGCCACATGAAAATATTATCAATAACATTAATAATGACAGCATATCTTTTAGTGAAGAGCGGCATCACTCAAAAATTTCTTCAGAAGGCAAGGTTTCCAGATGCAAGAGTGACAATAGCCATGACACCCAGCACTGCTTGCCCTTTCTGCTCATATCCCATGCCTTTCTGGGCCTGCCAGTGAGCCTTGTTCATGCTGGATAGCTAAAATGTGACAGAGGATTTAGCTCACCTCTTCCAGAAAACGCAGGCCAGCCAGCAAGCGTCAGTAAACACCACTCAGAAAAAAAACTACCCCTTAGATATCCTCCATCTCCTCGTGACGGATGAGCTGCAGCTTGGGCAAAAGGTGAGGAGGCTGAGCCATAGCTGTACCTCATGAATCTCAGCAAAATGAGTGGTAAAACCTGTGAAATACGCTTCGTTTTTCATTCTGTTCTTTTTATTCTTGGTTTTGGGCTCCCTGCCTTGTGCCAGGGTGTGCAGCCCATGCCTAAGTGGCTATGGGCCACAAGGGCTGTGCTTTGACAGGGCCATGGAGAACAGCAGGGCTTAGCAGGGAAAAGAAGGGCCAATGTGGAGCTGAATTGTTCAAATGAATTCTGTACTTTTCCGAGTGTGATGTCAGGCTGCCTTTTCTTCTGAATTGCAGTAAAAATAAATACAGCTAGAATGTGGGCATGGTTTGGAAAGAGATTAAGGAGAAGTTTTAACATTGGTTTCACTGAAGTGGAAATGATTTCTGATAGCCAGCTGGAACCTGGTAGAGGCACTCGGTCTAAGCTGAGAGCTCGTGCAGCTGGAGTTTCATAATACAAAATTGCTAGTCTTTCATTTATTAGTTCAGAGCCAGATCCTAAAATCTTATTTATATGACTAGTCCCTCTGGGCCATATCCTTATTTCTCTTACACCAGACTGACTCAGGAACAAAAGAAGGGATGCCTATGAGGCAAACCTTCCTCATTAAAAGGTCCCTCCAGAATGGAAAAATAAAACACAGTTGTAGTCATGTCCCCCAGCCTGCAGCTCGGAGGCATGGTCCAGTACAGAAATAAGCTACACACCAGGCAGCTTTCTTCAGCAGAACTAGCACGGCCCTCTAGAGCCCTCCATTAGCTCCTTCTTCAAATAAGGGTTTAGTTGAAGTACCTGGTATTAATCATACAGGTCATAAATTTTGGGGGTCCAGTTTACCTTAAAACCTGCTCCCCCCTGTACACTAACCAACACAGCAGTTGTTACTATGGAAACATTCAGCACAGAGATGGTTGGCTCAATAGCCTGAGCCCTTCATTTGGACCTGAAGCCAGGTGCCTTGAATTCTTGGTAGTTTGCTGTCTGACACTCATTCGATGTGAACCAACTCTGCATTTTCTGGGATAAAATATAGGAAAAATGCCATAGCAAAAAAGGCTGTGTGGATCCAGACCATAACAAGTTTGACCTCGCTGCAGAGTCATCCAGTACTGGCACGAGGGGAGGCACCTTTCTGCCCTCTCACACTTATCACATGCCTTTGGAGCCAGGAAATAAAGCAGCAGTTCTAGAGGGCCACAACACAACCCTCTCATTGTTTTGTGTACTTCAGGCTACTCCAACCTCCCAGTAATACCAGTTATAATGATGGACAGGCCAATTTGTTGCATAATGTAGGGTTAGTTTCTGTGCTGCAGACAGATCCAACCCAGAGCAGTACAGGCAAAAGATGCTGCCTGATGCTTGTCTTGGAGACAGGATAGTGCAGTATCAACTTAACTACTAGGGCCTGTAGAAAGGATGCACCAGATGGGAGCTGAGGCATGGGAGATCCTGCCAAGAGCAGAATGGTTGGCAGAGTGTGGAAGTCATATCCACACCAGATATCAGTTTGGTACAGCAATGTCTAAGGTCACAGAGACCTATATTAGTTATCCATATGGCGGCACACAGGTTTGCCAGCTCCAGATCCAGATCCAGATGACATCTGGGCCACTGAGCCCACTAGGAAGGATTTATTAACATGAGGACAGTGGGAAGGCTAGGCCTCCAACCTTGCTTCTAGAGCTAGGGGGAAGTTCTTCTTGGCCAGCATGAGTGCCCCCCTTGCACATCTTTCCTGCCTATCTAAACTTTCATCAGCAGCTTCCTGAAATGTCAGCTGGAGAATGCAAAGGAGGGGGAGAAAAGGCAGGAGGAGGAAGATGAAGGAAATGGCCAAGGTCTTAGGCACACATGAAATGCTAGGACTCAAATGAAGTCAGCCTGCTACCTGACGCACGTTCATGCTGTACAAATACCCCAACAAACCAGAAAGCTGGGAAGAGATTCTGAGGCAAGAGCCTGCAGAATTGAGACAGTGGGGGCATGCCTTGCACATACCCAGAACCAAGAGACTTCACAAATCAAGAAAGAAATTCCATAGGAGAAACATTGTAGTGGGTGGAATCCATCAATTACTCTTGTTAGCACCTGCAAGCATGCTTTTTAACAAAGCAGGATTTTCTCATCCTGCGGAAATGCACTGCACATCCTGCCAGGCTAATTAAATAGCAGTCCATCCCTCACCAATTTGGGTACTGCAGTGGGTGTGTGTGAGCTCAGCCTTTGCACACAAAGGACAACCATCCCCAGGTTGGTTTCCAACAGGGAAATGAAATCTTCCAGCAGCAGGAATCTGCTCTGTGCCTGATGCCAGGGCTGAACTTGCTCTGCAATGCAAGCCCCCACCCACCTCCCACTCAACCAGAGCAGCTGTGCAGGGCTCTGCCCCCACTGAGCCTGCATCTGCCTGCTGAGGCTTCATGGGAGTGAGCAAGATTTGGCTCACCTTCCCAGCCCTGCCTAACCCACAGCCAAGTTACGGGTAATGCTATGTGCTGCAGAGCAGTTCTGTTTGTCAACTGGAGGGCTTTGTGAAAGCCCTATAAAACACAGGCACAGCATAGGCAGTTCAGCGTGGTTTGGTGTGCAGCAGTGATGTTGTCTGCACCTGGACACCTCTGGGACCTGTTACCATTACCAAGGGCAGAATAAAAAGTCCTTTGCTTCTTGACTGCATTTTTGAAAGCTGAGAGGACTGCTCAGGGATTTCTGAAGCTTGAGTTGATTAGCAGTTAATGATGTGCGTCCTGAAGAAAAATTAAGATTAAATATTGTGCTCATTTTGGAGCAGGGCATTTTCATATTGAGATTTACAGCTACTTTGTTGGTATTTGGGGAAGTGTTTTGGTCTGCCCAGTTCTTGGTTACACAGCCGCTCACTCATTTTATACAGATATAAATTAAACAATTGAAAACATATTAAAGCACAGAAGTGTGTCTGTTGTAACTGCATGCTAACTTTCAGGGAATGCTATTGGAAAACAGACATCAGTCACTTCTTCAGCAATCAGGTGATGCATGCTCAAGAGCTGCACACTTACCCAGGGCCATGTTGTCCCTGCACTGACTTCCCTGCAGTTTGCACATTGCCCCTTCCAGCCTGACTAAGGTGCTTCAACAAAGCTCACCTTGCTGGTTGCCTCAGCACTCACCATCCTCCATTGGCATCTCTCAGCTGTGTTTTGCCTTATACTCATTTTGAAGTTCTGTACAGCCCTGCCCTTTCCTTCATATAGTATTTCTGAACTGTGGTGCTCATTGGCGCCCTCCACCCTGGTGGCATGTCCAAACTCAGCTACAGGAGTGTCATCCCCTCATCATTTCTGCCCGCAGTCATAGAATAGAATCATAGAATCACAGAATCGCCTGGGTTGAAAAAAACTACAATGATCATCCAGTTTGCTATGTGCAGGGTCGCCAACCACCAGACCAGGCTGCCCAGAGCCACATCCAGCCTGGTCTTGAATGCCTCCAGGGATGGGGCATCCACAACCTCCTTGGGCAACCTGTTCCAGTGCGTCACCACCCTCTGAGTGTAAAACTTCCTCCTAATATCTAACCTTAACCTCCCTGTCTCAGTTTAAAATCATTCCCCCTAGTCCTTGGGATGCAGTGCATCTTTCCTGAGGGAAAAGGAAACTCTTAATATTTATGTATTTTTATGCCTTCCTTCCTGAAGATCTCCTCCTCTCCTGTTGTCTCCAGGAAATGCAGTTGGCACAAATATTGATTTAAAAGAAAAGAGAAGGAGGAGGTGGTGTTTCCTAATGTGTTAAGAGAGAAACAAATCATGCCTTCTCTCCCTTTCTAGGGGTTTGTCTGCATAACAAGATGAAAGCATGCTTATAAAGATGTACAAGAGCAGCAGAGATGTGGTGGAACAGGCTACAGGTGTCACTGACACCTCTCTCCAGAGGGCAACTGGGTTGCTGAGCTATTCTGCATCCCATATACCCTCCTTTCACTCCTCTTGTTACTCAGGGTAAGAAGGTTCAGTGAGGCATAGATACGCCCAGCCGTGCTACATTCATGACTTTATTTTGCTGCAGAGACATGGTAGAAGATCAGCACCTAACACTTCATGTGTAGCAAAGAGTGACAGTGCAGTGTGTAAAATGAGGACACTAATCACACAGAATCACAGAATCACAGAATCACCTGGGTTGGAAGGGACCTCAAGGATCATGTAGTTCCAACCCCCCTGCCTAGCAGGGCCACCAAACATCCACATTCAGATCAGGTTGCCCAGGACCCCGTCCAACCTGGCCTTGAACACGTCCAAGGACGGGGCATCCACAACCTCCCTGGGCAGCCCGTTCCAGGGCTAATGCTCTAATGCTCTTCTTCTTCAATGACTATTAGAATAGTTATACCATTTGTTCAAAGGAGTAACATAAGTGCAGCCAGATAGGCTAAGCTGGACAAAAGCTTCTGGTCCCGTGTGGCTATTAAGCGTTTCCAATTAATTAAACTCTCAGTTGATAAATACATACAGCCACAATGGGATAGGTATCTCTTTAAAAGCAACTCTACTACCCTAGGGAACCCCCAGGGAAATAATTTGTAGAGCAGGTCTGTGATTGGTACTTTGTGATATATGAAACATAGAAAAAAGGAAAAAAGAGGCTAAATCTAGAACAAGCTGAAGGAAACATACAAGATACCTCAAAAGTTCTGATTCAGTATGTTCAAAGTCTCTAGTCTTTAATACGTATGAATTGTTAAAATTTGAGCATCCAGTCTCATGACAGAAAAAGCAGAGTTACTGTAATTGCTCTGTAGATGTCCTGAATTATTACTATTACCACTGAGCTCGTATAAATTTTGTTACTAGCATGGCTGTGACGCCTTGTGCCTTTTTCTCTCTCCCTCTCTCACTTTTCAAACACTAAGCTGAATTTCTAGGTTGCAGGAGGCACTGTGGTTCACACTAGATTGGTTCTGCTTCCCAGCATGGCTGAGCCCACTATGTGTGGCCAGGAGGATTAGCAGGAGTCAGCTCAAGGCATGTTTTAGAGGAAGCAGGATGCATTGTAAGTGAGCCTGCCAAGGCAGTTTAGAGGAAGAACAGCAGCACTGCTGACAGAGATAATAGCCCTGCTAATAGATATGCCACATCTTCCAAACATGTTCAAAATACAGATGCATGCATCTCTCTTTCTTCAGTTGGTGAAAATAATAATAAAATATTTTATTTTCAATAACATCCTGTTAAAGGAAATGTGGCTTAGCCTAGAGTTATCTGCTAATTTCAGGGAGAAAGGTTGTTTTAATGCATTGTAAAGCAATCATTTGTATTATGTTTTAGTATTGGTTTTCTGTAAAAGCCTAAAGGTCGTGTTCCTACTTACTGTAGAATTATCTGGTGTATATCCAGAATAAAGGAAAGAAGAATAAAAATTCTTTCCTTGGCAGCTGGAACAAAACGTCTTAAGCAAAATCATGTGTTTGAATCTACATCCAGACACAGCTCTTACTACTACAGGTCTGAAAATTTCTCCCATAGTCAGACGTACGTTGCAAGTCCTGTGTTTTAAACACTGCTTTGGGCTTCATTTGGATTGCTCTGACCATGTAGGAAGATTTTTAGATACTCTTGAACATGACTCTTGGATCATTCTGACAATAAACTTTGCATTTTAAGAACAAACTCACAGGGTTAATTCAATTTGGCTTTCTTGGATCCCTGTTATTTCAGGGGAGCTTCCTACCTCTCGACCTGGGGATGGGACACCTCGTCAAACACCAAGCTCATACAGATCTGAACTTAGAAAGCATTTCAAAAGAAAAAGTGGAATCACTTGAAATGTTATCACTCTCTTCTTTTCTCTTCTTTTTGGATTTAAAACTGGTTTGTGACCTACTGGTTTCCTGTGAATATGTTAATTGGCTGAAAGTTTTACCCAGTATTTTGATGGAATATCAAAACTGTGAGTTCTTCTACCTGATGAATCTTTGCTTTGCACAGATTTAATGGGTCATATGGTAAGACGCATTTTTTTCTGATTGGATGGATAAAACATCTTAAATAAGAAAAAAACAAACACCACTAATGAAAGAGGTGCTTCTGGCACAAACACTTGGAGGACTACTCATTCATTCTTAAAATTCATGCCATTTTCCCACACAAGAGTTGTCACATACTTGGCAGCAATCCAGGTCCTCGTAAATAACATAGAACATAATCTAGGAATAAAAGCAACTGAACACAGGTCTTTTAGCTGCAAAACCTCTACAGATCAGATTCTGAAAATGTATGTATATGTTTTCAGCTATTTCTGTTAACAGCGCTTGCTGTAAAACAAAACCTACTTACACAGATGGCTGCATGTTAGTCTTTCTGGGATTTTTTTTTTTTACCCCTTAATTCCTGCGTTTTCTTCTCATTTGTGGATTTGAGTCAGACTGTCCATGTTATTTTCATAGAGCCATTTGTGTTCTAATTAAGGAATAAGGAGCAGAGCCCGTCCTGGGGATTAGGAGTGACTTGGAGTGTTGACGCAAAGCTGAGAGCCATTAGCAACACCTGGCCTTTAATTCCCCAGGAGATGCCAGTGCCAAACTCATCATGGCTGTTTCTAACAGTCCATGCTGGTTGTGGGTTTTGTTTTGTTTTGTTTTCCAGTGGGGAAAATATATATATTTTTTACTTTTGAAAAGTACCAAAGGGCAGGTAAAATTTCTGTGGCTCACCATCCAGGAGACAATAGGAATAAAAAGAATGTAGATGGCTACAACAGCATCTATAAGATATAATATTTTTTATTTACCAGCCCACTCATGTGTCTACATAGCAAGTAGCAAGGTGTGATGTATTTTCAGATATACCAGCTTCCGGAAAAACAGATTTCATTAGAAGAACCCAATTCCAAAAGAATTATAAAATGAACAAAACTTGCTATATATATTTTTTTTTAATAAATCCCATTAGTGTTTATTGTTAACCATACAGAATAATGACACGATAATGTTATCTAATTAACATATTTGTGCTTTAGTTGATTGAGAGGGAATGGGGTCTATACCTATCTAAGCAGCTCTGCATTCCTGCTGGAATACATTAGGTGTTCCTATCCTTCCCCATGTTACTACAGTATCTTTGTCCAGCACGGGCTTGCATCACTTCTGGGAGAACACCTTCACTAAGTTCTTACACAACATTAATGAACATTCATGCATAGTATAGCTATATGTATGTTTCAATGACCCAGATAAATGTGCTTAATTTCCTTTATGTGTAGTGGGCATGAGTGTTTAATTATAACGAGTTGTGACTTTTGTAGTTTATCTCAGCCCCCCAGGGAGCCCTTGAAAATGAAATTTCCTATTCTCTGGTATGCAAGCAGTACAATTTTACCATAACCCTACACTAGGATATCATAATCCATGCTTCTTCTCTGCTTTTCTTCCTCTTAATGTATACAGAGAAGCATGGACACTGAAGCTGGAGTTTGTGAGACAGTGAGTTTGTACAGAAAGCAGAAGGTTGCAAATTAAAAGAAAGATTTAATGAGAAATGGGCTGCATGACAGCAATCAGGACTTTTTTTTATAAGTCACTTAAATTACTGGCCACATATTAATTCAGAGGTTAATTCCTCTGGTTAAACTAATCACTATTAATCAATGAAGCTGTTAATCACATTGCTGAGAGCACAGGAGCGAGCAAATTGGACACTCAGATAATTTCTTGGTCTTACCAAAGCTGCAGAAAAGTTTGTGTTTCCCTCAGAAAAATGAGCAAAGGGTTAACTGACTTGCAAAAAAGGTCTGTTTGCAGCAGCATTAAACCCTTCTCTGTTGAAAGTGTTTTTGAGGTCTTTTCACTCACCCCCTGCATTTCTTCCAAATGTGTGCTTTAGCCCAACACTTGCACCCTCTCTCTTTACATAAATGCATGCAAGCAAGGATGGAAAAGGCTTGCAAGGGAGAAATTTCAAGTGGAAGATTGATGGCCAGCGATTGTGAAGCCAAATCACTCACTATACTTGCTTTGCACTACATGATTTCCTGCTGTTGTTTCTAGTTACAGTAGATAATAAAAATTGTTACAAAACCCTCTTAACAAGAAAACAAAACACAGATGGCATGTTGAATGTAAAGCATCTGGGGATGGCAATCAACTGCGGCCTCAAAAGCTATTTTGTTCCATCCCAATTTTCTTGAGAAGCGGGAAAGGGGCGGCCGGAAATGCTGCGCGAGCTGCTGGAGGAGTGAGCTCTGCCAGCGACCGAGAGACTCGGCCTGTGCTGGGAAGTGACTGGATCTTGGAGGGGACAGTGGCTTCCAGGATTGCTTAGGGCTAATGCACAGTGTTATTATCCTCTTATCTCTCGGGGCCCGGCTGGGAGAGCAGTCCCTAAGACATTTGTTCCTGGGATTGAGCACCAACTATTTACAAACCTGCCCGGATACTTGTAAAGAAAAGAAAATGTGGTTATTATTTGTGCTGTAAATTCTGAAAATGGAGGAATAGTCAAGGCTTAAAGAGCAGATGAAACCTTACCGAAAACTTTTAAAAACATCCCATTGAGAAATATTTATGCCTTGCATCATATTTTAAGTCTTTCTCCTCCTTTGTTCTTTGGTAATACAGATAGTGAACCAAATCTGGAAATCAATTACACAGCGTATGTTTGGCATAACTTCACTGACCCCTTTTGTGTTAGCTGGCCTGCCTTTACAGCCCAGTGCCACAGAGATCACCGAGTTCAGCTTCAATACAAAGGTTCCTGTAATGAATGCATTCATCTGCTCCCGTGGGCCAGGCTCAGAGAATGCTACCTGCTTGGGGAATATTACCCATTTGCTTGTGAGAACATGAAAACAGATAATGACAGATAACAAAGCTGCTATCCCCTCGTCCTTGTTGGCAAGTGAAAAGCAATGGAGCGTATCTGGGAGGAGATTTACACCAAGATGCTCTGGCCTTATTCCCTGGTGTAAGCTGTTAGGGCTGCACAGGCTGCTACAATTTATGCTGGCTGCTGAGGCCTCCTTTTTCTAGCAGACATGAATTTCACTGAGCAAGAGAGCAGTTCCTACGTTTGCTGTGTGTGGTGTCTCCAGGCCTTCAGTGTTTGGACAGAAACAATTTACAGATAATAGGTATCAGCATCTGCTTTTGGCTACGGATTTAGGTGGCTCTTTCTAGCATTGTTTCTCTCTGGAGGCTGCCTCTATGGACATCAGATGGTCGTGAGTCTAACCAGCAAAAGCAATATGAAGCAGAGCCGTCTGAAATCTGTGGGATGAACAACAGGCTTGATGTTGAGTATTTCTTTGTTCCTACTGACAGAGGTTACTCCCTGCTCACCAGACACATTCTGAATGCCCTGCCACATCTAGGAGTGGCTTGCCATGCTTCAGGGGACAACTTGATGACTGACAGGCTGTATGCAAATCACAAGGATGGCTTTGCATCTGGCATGGATTTTTCTTGACTAGTTTGCACATGAAGAATTCATGGCATGTGTATGGCAATGCTCTGGGCACAGCAGAAGGATGAGCGAGTTTCACGATTCGTTGAGGACAACTGAAACTTGCCTAGATTGTACATGTGCAATAGCATTGGCCTAGAGCTAACAAATATGTTGGCAGCACAGTTATTTTGCAGATGAGGTTAATCAGCCATTTTACTCACTGTGTGCCCATTCACATCAGCCATGCGTGGTTGAACAGGTGGTAAGATGTTTCTGATGTCAGACCTGCTGTATGCTGGTGCAAGGCCATTACAGCACAGAAGTCCAAGGAACTGGCCCTCTTGGCACAGCCCTTTTACACTTGATATCAAGAGTGTGTCAAGGCTTCCTCACTGGTGGGTAAGGCCAAGAAAACTACTAGGAGGTTAGCAAGAAAGACGGGGTAGCTCCCAGGCCCCGGGAGGATGCCTGCAGGTACGTCACCACAGCCATGCGAAGGACCATGATTGGACCTGAGACTCACATGTGCTATTGCCTAATCTCTGCGTTGGAGGTTTGTTTTCTTTCTCTCCTTCAGTCTGTAATTCTGGGCCTTTTCTCACCGTCAATGCCACCTTGTATCAAAAATGTTTCAGGTACAGCTCCAATGAAGCTGCGTATACGATTTGTGCCTCTTCAGAAACATCAGTTGGGTGTAAGAACATTTCACATTCATTCTTCATGAAGCCAGCCAGTGGCTGACAGTCATACTATCTCTCAGAAAGTAGGTATTACCTTTTTCTCCTCCTCACCTGTGTTTTCAGGTTTCTGAGCACCTGCTCTGCTCTAAGGAATTACTCGGTGCCATTAGATGCAATGCCAGTTCTATTCTTCTATGTACCCTTCTCACAGACCCAGATCATAAAACTGTAATACTTACATGAAAAACACAAAGGCTGACACGATGACAAAGCACTACATTTAGTATTACAGACTATGTATATGTAAACAGTAGCAGACCTCGTGCTTTGTGGTGTGTATTTTCAGCACTCTGCTCACAACAGCAGAGATGGCACATGGTTGGCCTCTCAGTAGAATAAGAAATTGGATTATTTGGGTGCCTTACCTGTTCACTGATGAGTACTGAGTTCAGTTTAATACTAATTTTGGTAACTTTTAAAACCTTCAATCTGACTACAGGGTTAAGTCTTGACTTTGACTTTAAAGGCTTCACCTGCACATGTGTGTGTTGATGTTTGATGAGGATAGCAGCATCGGCTGAGGAAGAAAACGATAGTGTGTGAACATGCCTTGCCCTCCTGGCAGGGATATGACTTGCCCTGGAGGGTTGCACTGGCCTTAGGCATTTGGAGAGTGAGATACCTGGAAATGTTGCCTTGGAGGCAGAAGGAGAAGCAAACAGATGGGGACTGGCATCACAGATCTGTCTGCTACATTGAGGGGAGCATGTGAGGGACCCCTCCTCCATCCTCAGGCTGTGACTGCAGCTGTAAGGAGTTATCAGCCTGAACACTCTGACTATTTCATTGGGGACTACATTTTACTTAATTGGGCGGAAAATAAAAATGGCATGCATGTGGAGGGTTAATACCAGTGCAGAGATGAGGGAACACATACTTTTTAAAAAATAAAAGCCAGCAGTCCCACTGCTACATCCAATACTCAGGGTGGAAAATACTGGCATATATTGCAATGGCAATGCAGCTAGACATAATTTGAAGGTCTGTTTGATTCTCTTATAAAGGACTTAAGCCAATTCTGGCTTGCAGCTAATTCCTTTTCCCTTAATAGCTGCTCAGATAATAGGAAGCAAAAAATAAAAGGCAAAGAACAGCACAGCAGACTGTGCAGTAAAGATGCAGAATCTTTACCCCAGAGATGTCTGGGCTCAGCATCTGAAATGCCTCCCTAACGTGGGCATTGTGGTGTTTGGACAGCAAAGTTGTAGGACCTATTTGGCAGCAAGACTGCATACAGCTTCACAGAATCACACAATAGTTGAGGTTGGATGACACCTCTGGGGATTGTCTAGACATACCCGCTTATTCAACTCTTATTTGATGCTAGTTGTGTATTTCTCACCTAGCAAGATTTCACACTCCAGCAATACATGAGCTGAGAGGGAGAAAAGAAAGATAACATCTCTGATTTGCAAAACACATTAATTTTTCTTTCTTTCTACCAGGAGGATGAGAAGTGGACACAGACCATTTATAATCTGAAAAACATATTATGTCTCAGAGATTCCTCTAAGGGTGAAAATCCAGCTATTCCTTAACATATTGTAAACTGCACATATTCCTAGCAAAATGTGTGCAGTGAATTGTGTTCTGTGAATGAAAGAGCAAAGCAAAGCAGTGCAGCACTGAAGACAGGAGGCAGAATGGGCTCTGTGCTCAAGAGCCTTTTGTGTAGACCCTGCCTCTTTCTTTCAGTTCTCCCCTGGATAATAATGTCCTACATAAGTGGCTCCTTAAGGTGCTGCTGCAATTACCCTCAAGCAATAACCACGCATTGTAGCATTGTACGTGGTCTGTCTGAGAGCCAGCATTAAGGAAGGCCATCCCGACCATGGGGGCTGTGGCTCTGCATGCAGGCTGAATTAGCATTGCTGGGGGGCTAACAGTGCTTGAATACTCTGATTGCTGTAGTATTAAACTAAAAGAGCCAGCATGTTGGAGCAGCGTTAATAAGGCTCTGGATTTTTTACATTTCATCCACCTTATCTGTTTGAACACAAAGTATGCCTTTCATCACATCCTTGTGCACTTGGGCTGTTGTGATCTGTTTTCCACTATGTGCACCTAGATGACTTTTGCAGGTGAAGTTTCTCCCACTCTTCTTTTTTCAATACAGAAATGTCACTGTTTATTTTAGGAACTAACAGTGCATAACTGGAATATTATTTTCTGCTGCAAGTTTTGCTTCCCTAACTATGTGCATGCCTTCCACACACATCCTTGGCTGTTGAATCATGGCTCAGCAGCTCAGTGGTTGCCTCAGTCTTTTTGAAATTTGCAGCCTGCTGTGGATGCTCCTGGAGAGTTCGTGGCCCTCAAGGATGTCAACGAGCCCAAACCTCTCCCTATCTGAATCAATGTGGCCATCAAATGATAGCCTCTCTTGGTGCTCAGCTCTGGCTCCTCTCTACGTAATTCTCTGTACCAAAGGATCTGACGACTGCTATCTCACATTCATGCATTGAAACATGAGGGGTTGGGGAGCATGGGAAGCACGGTTCTACGGCCCTGTAAGGCTGAAACTCAGAGGGGAGAGTGTCTGAGACAGACAGGGTATTTGCTCTAGTGGTGTCCTTGTGTTCCATTAAGTAGTTACTGAAATGCATGGTGCATTTAGCTTTTCTCGTATTGCACTCTATAAATGTATTAATAAAAGGTATTTACCCTTCATTATTCTCATTCTCCAGAGAATTACCGAAGACAGCATATAATTAATCCAGATGCTTATAGGAATCCAGTGAGGTTGTGCGCAACAACCACTGTCCTTACTAAAGGTAATTGCACACATTCACCACAGTTCAACCTCTGTGGCATTTTAAGAGAAGCATATCTAATTCATGAAAGGGAAGAACTGGTTATTATCTGTATTATCCTTAGCACTCTGGCTTAATTAAGAGTGTTAAAGAAAGATAAAAGGTAAGAGAGAAATGCAGGAAGATGAAATGATTTGCCCAAGGTCACAGAATGGAGATTAGCACCTGGGTCTTTATAGTCCCTATCTAGTGCCCACCCCATTAGATCAGATGGCTTCTCAAATCACCCTTTCCAAAGATCAAATGCCTTGAATGTCCACGGAAGCCTCTTAAGGAGAAAAACAAAAATGGCTCAGTGTAGTCTGATGACGCTACAGCGAGTCAGGAATCATTGAAATGCATTAAAAAGAATATTGATTGGGAAGCAATGTTAAAAAGGAAACATTTATGCTTTAAAGAGTCAAGGCAAAGAAAAACTACACCTTGCTTCAGTTTGGCTCTTATACTTTGTAAAACGAATCAATTAGATCTTGCTCTTAATTTAGAGTACTGATGCTTTCAGCTGCAGTTCTGAGCTAGGCACAGGCATACTAGGTGTCACAGCTTCAGAAATAAAAATAATTGGTTTCGGAGGAATCTAAAGTGCTAAGGAAGTAACCACTTGCTGACCTATTTATCTGGAAGCAGTTTAAGGAGCAATTTTACATCTGTGGGCATCTACAAGATAAAAGAAGATACAGTTTATTAGCAAACAACAAGATTACAGCTAAAGGAGAAAGCAGCTTCTTGAGTGTTTCAGCAAGAAAGGCAGGATGAGCATGACCCCTTTTACTCTTATTCAAACAAGACCCTCAGCTATGCCCTCTGACCAGCACAGCCCCAGTCCTTCAGGGCTGGAGCAGTTGGTAACTGTTTCTTCTTCCTACCACCCCCCTGGGGTGCTGAGGGGTTGTTGGAAAGATGAGACCCAGCTCTGCGACTGGCTCCTGTGTGACTCTGAAACAACATGAAGGGAACAGGTGAGGGATGGAGCACCAGTTCTGATGGTAATCTCAATATGGGCTAGTTAAAAAACAAGCCTATACCTCCCAAATTTAAAAAAAAAAAAAAAAAAAAAAAAAACCACCTCAAAAGGAAACAGCTAAATTAGTGCCTGCATTAAGAGAAAAGCTCTCTCACATGGTTCCAAGGAAATCCAGGTGGTTGTTTTCCAGTATAAAAGCTTTTTCCTAGAAAACTGTTGTGGTTTAAGCCAGCAGGTACGATGGAGAAGAGAACTGGAAAAAAAGCAGAACTCACGAGTTGAGATAAAACTACTTACTCAGAGAAAAGAAAAAGGACAATAATTATGAAAATATTTATATAAATATATATGAATATATATAACAAGTGATGCACAAGCAATTGCTCACCATGCCCTGACTGATGTCCAGCTAGTCCCCGAGCAGCAGAAGAGAGTGAGATGAACTCCCATCCCCATCAAAACTCCATCCGCATGATGTCACATCATATGGAAATCCCTTTGGCCAATTTAAGTCAACTGTCCTAATTCTGTTCCCTCCTAGCTCCTTGGGCTCTTTGCTGAGAGTGGCCTTGACTCTGTACAACACTGCAAAGCAGCACTTATAAGCATCAGTGTGTTATCAACATTTTTTTCTCCTAGAAGCAAAATGTAGCATCATACCAGATGCTATACAACTCCATCACAGCTGAAACTAAGAAAAAAATATCATTTCACTGGAACAAAAGTTCTTGAGGTGCAATCTGGCATTTCTGGGGTAGAATTACAGGCCAAAACCATAGAGGAGCTGGAGAATATTCAAAAGGTTCTTTAGGGCAATTGTCTGCAAGACTAATGTCACTGCTTGGTGGTATGATATAGCAAGCCACAGGGGTAGCTGTATAATTCAGATACGTGTAGATACAGTAGGTGTGTTTTGGTTAGAAATTGTTACATAAATCTTCATGAGATGGATGTTTAAGCTTGCATTTGTAATCAGTGGTTATCTATGGCCTTGTTCAGCTAAGCATGCAATCACGGAATAATTAAGATTGGAAAAGACCTATAAGATCATCCAGTCCAACTATTCAAAAATACTGCCCACTAACCATGTCCCTCAATGCCACATCTACACTTTCCTTGAACGCCACTAGAGGTGGTGACTCCACCACTTCCCTGAGCAGCCTTTTCCAAGGCCTCACCACTCCTGAGCAGTTTTTCTGAATATCCAACCTCAATGGCTATAGCCATCTGCAATATTGTAGGTTGTCTGAGACTTCCACGTGAGACTGGTTGTGTTGTGACATGTGTCCTTCTGGACCATCAGCCGAGGTTTTGCTGTCTCTGTGGCACCTCAGCTGATAATAAAGACATGTTTAGATAAAAGTGCGGAGCCTTTTGCTGACTTCTGGGTGATGACACTTAAGGTCAGACTATCTCGGTGGGAAAGACTAGACTGTCTGGGGCCTGCATCAAGCCTTTGGAGTCATTAAAATTCAACAGGCTGTGGAATTCCTTTGGGTTTTTAACTGACAGAAATCACGTATGATATCATATGATATGATTCACGTCACCTGATTTTAGTGGATATCTAGTGTAATGTGACTGCCATGGCATTTTATACCATGTGGGGAGGTAAGTGCCTCCAGGGGTTATATCATAATATTTCTCTCTTTCTTACAATATTTTTTTAATGCCTAAATGGCTATCTATTTCAGGAGAGGAGAAGAAGGCAGGTGATGGAAAAGTTCATTTGAAACAGACATCTCGTATCTAATGGGCTGGGTAAGCTAATTCCCTGCCCTGCTATAGCAGCAAGCCCATAGCTTTTCCATCTAATGCTTCACTGCTGCAGTGCAAGCAAAAACTACCCTTGAGACTGCCAAAGCCAAACAGCTCAGCTACAATGAAAAGCCTTCACTTCACGATCCTTATTTTTGTAACCTATATGCAATCCTCATCAAACTCACAGCTTTCTTGACTTTAACGGAAGTCAGATTTGGGTCCTAAAGGGTTGCCATACAAAACAGAACCTTTGAGCTTGCCTCTGCTTTTGACTGCTTGGTGGATGTCATCTTCCTAAAGGAGTGGATTTTAAAGTTCACAAGAAAGAAAGATCAATTTGAAATTAAATGGGTTGAGTGAAACTCTGGGGATTACTCTGGCCTTGAGAACGTGATAAAAGAATTACACTTTTCCTTTGGCATTTTCTTGCTCTGATGACTCATTTTGCTACTTCTGCTCTTCTTAGAAAACAAATTCCTGATGTTCATAGTGACTCCCATCTCACATCCACATGCACACAACTTTTGACACTGTCATAAAGAACTCTAGGATTTCTTAACTCTGCAGAAACTGGCCTAGTAAGCCAGTAGGATCTCCTCAAGAATCAATTTTTAATTTTTTTCTTAAAGAAAAATCCATCTGAGTCAAAAAATTCTGAATTATTAAAGTGGCAGTAGATACACAGTGCACAAACATGGATCTTGCCTAGGATTTTGCTCTTCTCCACATATACTTACGTGATTCTGTGACAAAGGGTTGTTGTATTCCCATGTCTCCAGATTGTTTGTCATGCTTCCGTTTCCAGTACCAATTTCCTTAAGATGTTTGAAAAGGGATTTGAAGTTGGTCTGACAAGACTGCCAAAGGATTGTTTGTGCTTTTCAGAGCCCTGTGGTATCATAAGGTGCCTATGGCATCTAGAGATCGGCCAGTAAGGCACTAATGGCATTCATCAGCCACAACCCCAGTATCAGACTTCCTGCAAGGCATATGAGGAGTAAAGGATTCTGAAAAGAAACCCTTCAGAGCTATTGAATGGACAGGAAGATATGCACCAATCCTAAAGAAAAAATTGAAGCTACATGTTTCTTCCAGCCACAACGTGTTTGTAGCTGACCAGGGAGACAATGGCTGATGTCTCTTCTGGTTCCTCAGCCGTAGCCTTTCTGCTTGCATGGAATTAGACGTACACAAACTAGATCAGACCTCCTGCTTCTGAAATGCCAGAATCTCACATCCAAAATAGCCAAGAGTCTCAGAGTGGGAGCATCTATCTTGCGCTTAGGAAAGTATTGTTGAGATCCTCAATTTTCCTGATCTGGAACAAGACATTAATGTACCCGGTTCTTTGTCATAATTCTTAAGCACCTATAAAGCCAGCACAGAGTTTTCCTCTGGAGCACATGACCTAGCTTAAGCCATATTCAGATTGGTGCTAAAATGGAGGAAAAGTAGGGAATGAAAGGCCTCAAAATGAAAAACTCACTCAGCAAACCTATTTGGCTGCATGATGGGCAGAGTGGGTGCAAAACAGCTATGATAGGCATGGATTTTATAGTTTTTCACATTTTTCTTCATGTTGCACTCATAAAAGTACTAGGGATGCTAGGGAGATACAGACTAATTGTGCCCTTGAAAATGGGATACAAACCTGCTTAGCAAAATTTAAATCTATAGATAGCATTGAAGCAAGACAATGAAAATACCACACCTACTGGAGAGATCTGCAGATTCTGCATGAGATGATAAAAACAAACAAAATTATTGGTAAGTGATCTGCTCAAAAATGTTGGGAAGGAAGGGAGGGAGGGAGGAAGAGAGGAAGGAAGAGTGGAAGAGATAACGGGAGGAAGGGAGGAAGGAAGAATGGATTGAGTTTGTTTGTTTCTCAGAAGGGAATTCTGAAAGGAAGATAGGGATCTCCAGAGCATCTTAAAATGTGTCTAAACTTGCTACAGGTAGGTTGTTTGTTATTTCTTCATCATGACTAAAGGCAAGACAAGAAATTATCAGCTTAAATAACACTGTGAGAGAATCAGGTTAAATGCAATAATTGTTAAGAATTGGCATGGGGTACTAAGGCTGGATGTGGAGGTTTTTAGGGCTATACTAGACAAACATCTACCTGTAAGTATGTGTACTCCTGCCTGAGGACAGGAGGATGGATTAAAATTAGCTGACCTCCTGAGGTATAAACTAATACTACATTTATGCTGAGTCTACAAAGCCAGAAGCAGGTGGTTTTCAAAAGAGATGTCATCTCAAACCAGCATCTCTGAGGATGCTTGTTATTACACTGCTGCTATTGGTTGGTAATACTTTAGGCTAGTTGCATCTGCAGTTGTTTACATAAGCTAAGCAGACACAGAAAGCAGCACATGACAGGGATTTTTTTTCAGGGCAGCCTTTGTTTTAATCCAATCAATTAATTTGGCATCTAATCTATGTTCTCCTTCTTTCCTGGAATTAGTTTAAATATTTGTAAATGTTAATAAAGAATCTGAAATAAAAGCTTGAACACACATTTCATTGTAAATCTTTTTGTTTTGCCGAAATGTACTTTGACATTCTGTCAGTTATTAAACAGCTTTTCCCAGGCACTTTATCTACTGCAATATTAAAGGTGAGGTCTCACTGAAATAAGACCCCTGAAATTTACACAGAAGTATCCACTGCCTTTCAGGAAAATTCCTGCCTCAGTATGGAATTTGGAATTTTATTTCAGGAAAATGTGCTGTTCTTCCTGGAACAATAAAACTTGATTCTTTTGTAGCTTTCAGAGTGTGCAGGGATTTTTGCAGAAGGGTTTATAGAAATGTTTTCAGAGAATACAATTTTTAACATAATTTTTAACATTTTGCTTTTGTTTAATTTTTGAAGGGGTGGATTTTTCAGGTTTAAAAGCTCTGCAGCTCAGACTATGAAAAGTAATGAAATCATAACCTGTGATTTGATAACCACAATGCCATAACCTCTAGGAAAAGCAAAAATGCATTTGATATGTGTTCTCACATGACTGTTCCTGCAGCGTTACTGATCCAAGATCAGCATTCTTGCTAAAGAAAAAAGAGTCATCTGCAACCCCTGTGAGATTCAGTGAGATATTGACATTAAATTCACTGGAAAATATAAGATAATAGAATGACTGAAAGCTTTCTACAGGAATTGCAGAGGCCATTTGCAAAACTAGCATCATTTTCAGTAACTGCTGTTTCCATTTCCTTGGTGCCTCTGACCCTGGGAACCACGTGTGCAAGTGTCAAACCATCACGACCATGAGCAAACAGGAACATTTGTGGTTCCGATGATCCTTGCCCTGTCCTGATGGTAGGGCCTTTCATCTGAAACCCTCTGAGCTCCTCCTGTCCCTCACTGCGTCAGCTCTGAGTGCAGCCAGAGCTCACAGCATCCAGGACTGGTGACTGCACCTTGTGGGGATGCAGCATCACCCAGCTTCCAGCTCCCACTCCATGTCTGTCAGCTCCATATGAACACTCCAGAAACCCCAAGGAGCCCCAAATGTCACAAGGTATCCCAGTTTGGACCTTAGCTTATAGTCTGTAGAGATATTCAGCTGAACTGTTCATCTGTGCCTACTTTGAAATGAGGCACATTAGAATCATAGAATCACTGAGGTTGGAAGAGACCACTGAGATGATCCAGTCCACCAACCCATCACTCCATGCCCACTAACCACGTCCCTCAGGGACACATCCACATGGTTCTTGAACATCTCCAGGGACAGTGACTGCACCACCTCCCTGGGCAGCCTGTGCCTCTGCATCACCACTCTTTCTGAGAAGAAATTTTTCTTAATATCCAATCTTAAATTGTCTTCGTTGACTGGCTCTCTATTGATGAAGACAGGAATCTAGCCACCCTGTATGGAGAGTTACTGTCAGAAATGTTAACCTAGACTGGAGTCCCAGCTGTGACCCTAACATTTGTCTGCTCCTGTGCAAATGCTCACAGATAGATTCTCTTGCTGTTGAGATCACTGTGACAACACCCTCGTGTGCCCGCAGCAGCACCCGTCAGCCCCTGCTGCTCCGTTGGCTCAGGGACATTGAAAAGATCTAAACATTCTTCAGCACTTTTTTTAAATAAAAGCAGAAATTGCTTTGCTGTTTGCCTTCCAGAGAAGCAGAAGCCTGGTTGTGCCCAGCACACAAGTAACAAAAGGAAGCCTTTGGAAATGAAAATAAAAAACAAAGCAGTTACAAATCCACAGCTTTCTTTCAACTTAATTCTAGCTAAGCTTCCAGGGTGTCTTTCCACACTCCTCCAGCCATTTGTTTTTGCTTCCTAAAAAGATCTGTGCTATTCCTCCTCATTATTCAGCAGCCGCTGTGTTCCAGCACAGAATGGTTGTACTTCAGCTTTTGGCAGGGAAGGGCCCTTTGCTACACTTCATGCTGTTTGTGAAACGCTTTGGGAAGCTTTCCACCGAGAAGCATTGTCAAAAGGCGAGCCTATTATTCTTGCAGTGGGGGATAACAGGTTCGGCCGTCGGCTCGCTGTGTGAGCAGGTGCCAAAATCCTGCTGGGAAATACTGATGGAGGCTGCTGGCTCGCTGCAGCAGCTGGGAGGTGCCGGGATCTGTGTCCGCAGGGCTGCTGCACAGTGCCTCCTCCGCTCCACAGCAGGGCCGACGTCTTGACCTGTGAGTAGAAGGTCAGCGAGACTGGGACTGACGTTACAGCAGTTTTAAAAGCCCAGCTCCCAAGAAAGTTGATGAGTTCTGGCCTTCTTCTGCACTTTGTATCCCAGCTTCGATGCAAGCTGAGCAAACCATCTGCTTGCTGACTGCCACAGAGCAGAGCAGAGCTTCTCTTGCCCACACCTGCCCATAATTGTTTACGGCATGCTGGGCTCATCCTGCTGCTCTGCAAGGACTTGAGGCTAGAGTGTAAAGCAAGGCCACTGGCTGCCCAGTGCCTGGCCATAGGGCTGGTGGCTCACCTTGTGGGGTGCACAGTATGTTATATGCTTAGCAGCACATCTAAAGTGAGAGCCTTGCACCAGGCCTTGGTGCAAGGCCATCTCTACAAAGGCAGGACTGCTACCACACAAGTAGCTGGTGGCCCCAGCTGCTAACTTGGAGGGCTTTTTTGTGCCGCCACCCCCTCCTGGGCTGGATGGAATATGGTCAGCAAGCTATGGAGATGTGAACAACAGACTAAGGCAACAGCAAGCAGCTATACCCTGTCCTTTGTACAGGCCAAACCAGCCATTTGCAGGAATGCGGTTGCTTTATAAACCCCCCACGCAGAGATGTCCTATTCATGAGCATGAGGAGAAAACAAGGCCCAGTGTAGTTACTCTATGCTTGGGCCCATGACCTGAGATAGCTGAGCCAGGGATACACAGAGTGGGGTTGACTGGGATGAAGACTCCTCTCTCTGTCCTGTGTGGGAAGGCTAAGGCTGCTTTTGCCTCTCCTTTTCTCCCGCTTTAAGATTTTCTGATCCTCCATTTCCTGTGAACAGCCCTCCAGCCTCACATGGGGAGACTGTAGGCCTTGCTTGTCTTGCTGACTGCCATGGCCATGCCATGCAGCTCTCTTTCTTTCACCAGGGTCTCCTGTCTAGGAACAAGCCGTGCTGCAGATATTCTGTACAGAGACAGCAGTGGTGCCAAACTTCCTGGTCCCTGTGGAAGTAACCCTGAGAGTTCAGGTGACTGCTGGGTAGCAGACCTGAGAATGTCAGTGTTGCCCCAGCCTCCTGTGAAGAGCTGCTAGTACTTCTCCTAAGGAGTGAGGAAGGCAGAAGCCAGGTCATGCTTTCTCCTCCTGCCTCATTTAATGGCTAGCAAAGCTGGTGAGTTCCTCCTAGGCTGTGTCATCCCTGCCTGTCCTCAGCAGGACATGTCATGGAGCCTGCAGGACAGGCAGGAGGCAGTGTGCGGCCAGCAGTATCAGTGAGGGACATGCTGCCATGAGCAGTCACATCCCAGTCTCTTAGGCAGCACTGCTGATATGCTTTAACAAGGAATGTGGAAAGAAGGAAAAAGATGCAGAAAGGAGTTTTAAGAGGTGGACTTCAGTGTGATAACGCTGGACTCAAGGCTCTCTTTCCAAGGTAGGCAGAAAGGTCATTAACTCCATCTCTCAATTCATTATTCAGAGAGAATCTGCATTACCAATGTTAATGCTCCAGCCAGAAGAAAACCTAGCAAAGGTAATAGATGTTCATTGGCCAGAAAGAGAAAATCCCACAAGATGCTTTTTTCTTGTATTAGCTGAGACATGCTGCTTTTTCAAAGGAAAAACTGTACTGCAGAATCACCTAGCAACCCCCACAGAATGACTTGACCATGCCCTCACTCCTTCGGTCTCCTTCACCTGGTGGTTTGCTTTCCTCTGACCCTCCCTCCCATTTGTTCATGCAGATGGAGGAGCAGCATCTCCACATCCTTGGCCATTTCATTTCAAGCAGCTATTTCCTCTATTTTCTTCATGAGGAAGCACTTTTCCTCATCTGTACTTCCATTAAGAAAATGTACAAGCCTAATAGTTACTAAAAAGAAAGTGACTAAAGCTACTGTAATGTTTTTTTATGGACTCATTAAAGGTCATATTAATTTTTCTCCGTATTGGAAAAAATCTAATTTTTTACTCGTGACATAATCAGGAGCGGTACCTGGGCTTTTAGGGTTGAAGCGTTATCCCGTTAACCTTTTGTTCCACTTGGAACAATTGCTCCCATGAACTTGCTGAACCACAAATCAACCCAGGGCTTTTAGAGGGGACCCATCTCCTTCCAGGAGCTGCTTTATTTCCCCTTGCACACCACCCTCTGTGCTCACAGTATGTGTCCACTTTGCAACTGAGCTTGAGTCAAGGAACTGTGTGGGAAACTGGACTGAGGATGCTCCTGTGAGGATGTCCTTCTGCTAAAATGGGTCATGGGCAGGTCCCCTCCCAGAGAAGAGCCCCAGGTACCCATGCATCCCCTACCTGAGGGCAACATGTGCTAAGTAAACTTCTAATTGATTCGGTTATGACAGCCAGCAGCTAAAGTAAAGCCATAAAACTGCAAAAGCATAAAAGCAAGAACACAGTGAGTGATTGATGGCATGCTGTATCTGCTCTGCACTTGTCAGTGATCCTGTGTGAGCAGGCGATGTTCAGTGACAAGGCAGTGGTATGAATGTTAAGTGTGGTTATTTCACAAAGGACCCAAGTTCTCCTGACAGCCAGGAGTGAGTTATTTCCAAAACGTGTGGCGTGTCTGTCTAATCCTGATGCATCTCTTAACAATACTTCATAAAACCTCAGTTTGTAAATTCACTACCAGTGGAGGAACGAAGTGTCAGTCTATAATCTGTTGTCATGGAAATAGTTGGGAAGTTCAATGTACAATGGAGGTTACTGGGATGTGAAAAGACAAGAGTGTGCTTCTTAATTCTGCCTCTTCTGATCTGGAAATAAAGGCAGAGGCTACACTGAAGGCTAAGGCAAGTGTGTTTACTTTCTAGACAGGTGCATTCCACTATCTGAGTAAACCACACCTAACCAAACAGCACTGTGTTTGCTCTTGGATGACATCTCTCAGCTGCTCATCTTTACAGCCCTGAGCTTGCTGCCCTGGGGATACAATGGAATTTCTACAGAAATCCACATAAGATGGAAAGTGAGACAAGGACCGGAAAAGATAAAATGAAGAATGAATGTTAGAGGAGGTGAGTGCAGAGAAGAACATTCCACTTACGGTATTATGGAGGTTTTTAATTTCCTGAAAACATTTTATTTGGGCCAGGCAGATACATGAGTAGAAGGCAATTCCATTACCAGGCCTATTACTAACCTTGATTTTCCTTGGTCTTATCTGAATGGATTATTTTGTCAACAGTTCAGTAATTAAATTTAAAAAAGGAAAAAGAGCATGCTTTGGTTCAGGATTATCTACACACAGCCCTTGAGCATATGGTTCGGAAGGTAGGAACTGGAGCAGCATTCCCTTCTTGCGGTAAGTGAAGATCAGGTTCAAGACTGCCTGAGGAACCTGAGCATCCATACGTCTATGGTCCATAGGTCCCAGTATGGTGCATTCCAGTGTCCTGAGGGAATTAACTTATGTAGTTGCTGAGTCTCTCTTGATTATATCTGAAAAGTCATGGCAGTAATGTGAAGTACTTGGTGAATGGAAAAAAGGCAACATCACACCTGTTTTTAAGAAGAGTAAAAAGGATGACTCTGGGGACTATTGACTTGTCAGCCTCACCTTTGCGCTAGGGAGGATCACGGAACAGATCCTCCTGGAAGCTATGCTACAGCATAAGGAAGATAGAGAAGTGATTTGGGAGAAACAGCACGGCTTTACCAAGGGCAGGTCCTGCCTGCCTGACCTTGTTGCCTTTTATGAGGCCATAACTGTCATTTGCAAAGAAAGAGTCAGTGATGTCATCTATCTGGACATTAGGAAGGCCTGTGTGACATGGTCACTCATAGCATCCTTATCTCTGAATTGGAAAGATATGGATTTGATAGTTGGATTGTTCAATGGATGAGGAACTGGTTATGTTTATGATGTGAAGAGAATATTACTGAGAAACAGATCTGTAATTGGTTTCAGGAATCATCAGGACAATAAAGCCTTTGGGACTTGGACTGCTTCTTTCCTCTTTCCTGCCCTCCCCTTCTTGTTTATATGGCACCAATCTGAAGCTCCTGTTCCAAAGCCTGCTGCTATTAACATTTGCTGGAACTGAAAAAACTGAATTACCATAACAAGGGGAAAAAAAAGGTAAATGTGAACCTTCTGATATGGGAAACACTACTTTTTTTTTTTTTTTTTTTTTTTTTTTTTAGATATGTGCTGCTATTTTTTCTTTTGGTATCCTCCAAAAATGCAATCTAATGGTATCTATTTTTAAAAAACTGCATACTTGGTGTAGCAGTGCACAGTATCTGTTTTCTACTAGTATGGGGAACACACATTTTAGGTAGAGACAATTCACTTGGATTAAGATAACGTGTTTTCTCTCAAGCAATTAGCAATCATAAAAGTTTTCTTAAGAAAGAACATACTCTATTAAAATCCCCATCTGCCACAACTAGTGCTTGGTGACTTGGCATCCTTACCAACCCATTGAGCTACATTTGTGTGACTTACAGATTTTCATCTTCATGGTTATTCATTGAGGAGTGGTTGTACTGATCCACATGCTCTCAGCTGGTCAGTGTCACAGCAGTGCAGAGGTGGTGCTGTTGCTTTCAAGGTGTTGTAGTTGGGTAGTAATGGGATAGAACAGTGAGACATGTTTACAGAGGTGGTAGATGCCCCATTCCTGGAGCCCCCTGGATGGGGCTCTGAGTACCTTGATGTAGCTGTAGGTGTCCCTGTTTACTGCAGGGGCATTGGACTGGGTGGCCTTTCAAGGTTCCTTCCAGCTCAAACCATTCTGTGATTGTATCCAGAGAGTTGTGGACAGTGGTTCAATGTCCAGATGGAGACTGACAACAAGTGATGTCTCCCAGGAGTCAGTACTGGGACCAGTGTTCTTTAATATCTTCATCAATTACATTGACAGCAGGATTGAGTGTATCCTCATCAAGTTTGCGGATGACACCACAGTGTGTGGTGCAGTCAACACACCCATAGGGATGGGATGTCATCCAGAGAGACCTAGACAGGCTCAAGCATTACGCTCAGGTGAACTTCATGAGGTTCAAAAATCCAAGTGCAGAATCTAGCACCAGCATCATGGCAACTCCCAGTATAAATACAAGCTCAGGAATGTAAGATGGAATACAGCTCTGCTAAAAAGGAACTGGAGGTACTGGTGGATGACAGATTGGACAAGCAATGTGTCCTTGTCCTCACAGCCAGAAATCCAACTGTATCATGGGCTGCATTCAAAGAAATGTGGCCAGCAGGTCAATGGAGGTGATCCTGCTCCTCTGCTCAGAGCTGGAGAAAGCTCTCTGAAAGTACTGCAATCAGATGTGGAGCCCTCAGTACTGGAGATATGTGGACCTATTTGAGTGTGACCAGAAAAACAACCCAAGAGATGGAACACTTCTACAAGGACAGGCTGAGAGAGCTGGGGCTGTTCAGCCTGGAGAGGAGAAGGCTCTGGGGAGGCCTTTCAGTATCTGAAGGGGAGGCTGTAAGAAAGAAGGGGACAGACTCTTTAGCAGAGTCTGCTGTGATAGGACTAAGAAAAATGGTTTCGAACTAAGAGGGGCAATTTAGATTGGACATAAGGAAGAAATTTTTTACAATAAGAGTGGTGAGGCACTGGCACAGGTTGCCCAGGGGGGTAATAGAAGCCCCATCCTTAAAGACACTTAAGGTCAGTCAGGCTGGACAGGGCTTTGAGCACCCTGATCGAGCTGTGGGTGTCCTTGTCCATTGCAGGGGAATTGGACTAGATGGCCTTTTAGAGTTATTTCCAACTAATAAGATTCTATGATAAAAGCAGATAGAAATCTGAGCTATATCTCCTGGAAGCCTCATCTCTTCCCTGGTGAGCTATGGGCACAAGTGTAAGAGGAAGAAAATTGCTCTCTGGCCTCTCTTTACAAGGTTTCCAGCCATTTTCCATCTGAGTGCCAAGATCACCAGACCCAGCACAACCTTCTGGATATGGCTGCTGGAGACATGCAGCGATACCCACATTCCCTCACCTCCATCCCCTCACTGAGGCTTAGTGCTGACACAACCTTGGGCAGCGTGGCTTTCCCTCCAGTTAAGTTTCTTTGAGCCCTTCAGCTTTATTACTAAAAGCTTTTTCCACTGAAATTCACCCCAATTTCTTTGCAGTCAAATCTTCTGTACAAGATTTAAATAATTCATAGACAGTTTTCATCAACACTTCTTTTTCACACGCTGCTTTTTTTCCTACTTGTTCTCTGTTGCACCATAATCAAATAACAGCCTAACTGATTGCACTCCCTCCCTTGGTGATTTATGTCGAGGAGCAAATAAGGAAAGAGAATCGCTCTTGAAAAGCTGTCCTTGAAGTCCTGTTCTACAATAGGTTTTTTTGTTGTTTTTTTTTGTTGTTTTTTTGGTTTTTTTTTTTAGCTGGGATCAGAAAAACATAAATGGAAGTATATCTTCAAAGTGCTCTGGGGGTTGTTTGCCACATGACTCATATTGACTTTAATGGGAGTCACATGCTAGACTCCCATGCAACACTTTGAAATTTTTAAAGTGCCACTACTCAGCAGAAGGGTCCCAAATAAATCGCTGCTCTTGGTGTGCTGCAGCAGAGCAGGGAGATGCAGGAGATGCAGGAGCAGGCTGGGACAGGTCTGGGTTGAGTTATGTGTGTCCTTTGCCACGACAAACCGCAGTGGCCTTCCCTCTGCTTTGTGGAGTTGCATGTGCCTTCAGAGTTGCACTCTGGTATTTCCCACCAGAGCTTCTTATTGTGGAGTCCTAAAATCATTGTCGTTATCTTGGCATCCTAAGATATTCCCAGGCTTGTCCATGGGAAAAAAAGTGAGCAATCACACTGAAAATTCACATGCAATAATAAATAAGTAAGCAAGTAAGTGTTACTCTCCCAAACGCAAGCAGGTTTTTCTTTTTTTCAAGAAGGAAACAGCAAAATCCCCTGCTCTTCCATATCCTCTACCCCCGAAACAGGTTGTGTGTCAGACTGCTGTCAGGTCAAATGGCTGAACATGATTTAGAAGGATAAAAACCATGTTAAAGCAAACTAAGAGCAGATTGTTCCCAGTGCACACATGGCTAATCCTTGCCTGGGACTAGGCAGCCTGGGCGCTGAAGATAGCAGAAGCTCTCTGCGTTTCTTTGTAGTATGGGCAAGTATATTAAAGTGGGAGGAAAGCACTGCCTGCTTCAGGTGGTGATTTGTGTTTACTGGCTGTGATTTTTATGAGTTGGGGAAAGAGGCAGAGACACCAGTGTATGGTAATTGAAACATACGGGGCTGCTGTAAGAGGCTGTTTCACCATCAAAGGATGGTGACAAAGCCCTTTCAGAGGAGTGTTTTTTGGCTTTTGCTAACACTGCTGAATAAAGGATCTTGGCACTAATGTTACATTTCACGGTGCAAGCGCGAAGCTGTGAATCATCTGCAGAAGGGTTACAAATAGCAATACTTCCTCAGCTGCTTGGAGCTGGGACCCTACGGTATTTGGACATGCTCACTCCAAAAAGCCTTCCTGTGCTAGGGGCAGGATGATGGAGCTGCACGGCAGGATGAAGAAGCAGAAGGGCTGGTTGCTGCTGTCCGTCAGGTCGGTACCCGGGGTTCTTGTCTCACCCCAATTAGGAAGGGAAGCAGAGGCCCTACTGAATAACAGCTGGCCAATGGCTGTTTCTTCCGTCTGCTGCTGTCAGGCCATGTTTGCAAATGAGTTATGCATGCCTTGAGAAAAAACACATGGGATGTAAATTATGCAGCCAGTGACTTCAGTTAGAGTCTTCGGTGGCTCCAGCAAGACATTTATGCAAGGAGAAGCTGCTGGACCTGCAGTACACTCTGAGCACAAAGGCAACTTTGGTGCTGCAGGGCTTTCCCTGGACATCGCTGTTTTTCCATTTCCAAATATGTCTATTTGGAATGGAGGCCTTTGGGCATTTTTCTGGCAGCCCAGCCAGCATTATGCCTCTGCCGGGCACCCTGAAAGACTGGACAAAGGGCCACCGCCTGCACATAAATCATCTTCACAGCACCTGAGCAGGGAACCCAGCTTGGCCAGGATGTTCACCACGGTCTCTGCCCTTCCCTGCAGATGGCCTGTGCAGAGGTGGTAAATCAGGCCCAGCTCTGCATGCCTGATGCAGCACCTCTGTGTGGTGCATGCAGGGAAGCCCAGCCCACAAATGCCCTCACTCCACACCCATGAAGACCTACAGTGCTGGTGTCCTCACCTGCCCCACTGTTCAGGGTACAGGGAAGCTAACATGAGGCTGGAAATCTCATCCTTTTTCTTGTTTTCTATGGATTGTAGAATCATAGAATTACTGAAGCTGAAAAATCCTGTGAGGTCATCTTGTTCAACCTCCAACTACCACCACTATTTTCCCATCTAAACACTTCTTGAACACTTCCAAGGATGGTGACTACACCTCTTCCCTGGGCAGCCCATTCCACTGCCTCATCACTCTTTCTGGAAAGAACTTTTTCCTAATATCCAACCTGAGCCTCTCCTGGCACAACCTGAAGCCATTCTCTTTAGTCCAGTACCTCAGGGCCACAGGATTCCTCACTGGATCCCTTCCTCCTAATGCCAAGGGACATCAGCACCTCTTCCCTGAAGATTCAGGGCTGGTAGAAGTATCTTATCACATGGACATCTCATGAATTTGGTGCTTCTGCAATTTGTGTCCTAAAGCAGAAAAAAAAAAAAGCAAGCTGTCTGAGTTAGAGTGAGAGTTGATTCCCAGCAGGGCAACCCTCAGCCAGCATTTGTAGCACTTGCTGGAGTGGGTTTCTGGTCTGAAAAAGGGCCCTTAGGGTGTTGATGCTCGCACATGACGTATTAAGTCCTTCACTTGGTCATGGCCAAACTGGGAGCAGTGTATGCTAAAAATACTGTGGAGAATGAAGGAGGTGTGAAGCAAGTAAGGCTGTGTTTCTTTCATGAGATAGTTCACAGAATCATCAAGTCATGGAATATCCCAAATTGGAAGGGCCCACAAGGATCATGGAGTCCAGCTCCTGGCTCCACACAGCACCACCCAAAATCAAACCCAATGTCTGAGAGCGCTGTCCAGATGCTCCTTGGACTTTGGCACTCGGGGCTGGCCATGGGCAGCCTATTCCATGCCCAGCGCCCTGTGGTGCAGCCCCTTTCCCTGACCCCCACCTGCCCCTCCCTTGATGCAGCTCCATGCCGTTCCCTCGGGCCCTGTCGCTGTCACACAGAGCAGAGCTCAGTGCCAGTATAAAAAACAGCTGGTTGGGGATAGGTCAAATTCAAGATGGAGGTGTGCACTACACTTTATGCACAACTGTGGTAAGATAAAAACAGAGGCAGGAGCAGTGATCTGGGCAACAAAAAGCCGAGGTAAGAAGGATGCCTGGTTCCCTCCAGACAAAGACCCATGTGGTGGTTAAGCAGAGCAGGTTACTAGCTGCTTTTCCTCCATACGATGGCACAAATTACAGTAGCTCTTGAATTTTTTCAGCATGTTCGAGTGGGCCAGTGAGCCCTTAGCTGCAGCAGAAGCTCAGACAGAGCATAAGGAGGTCTCTTCAGTCCTGTGACTCAGCCTCCTGAAGGTACAGACCAATATGGGCACCATTTGTTTGTACGCTTGTTTTTTAATTTCTTCCTCCACATAGTTTGCTGGGAAATAGTCTGCCTGACCTTGACA
Source organism: Tympanuchus pallidicinctus (assembly GCF_026119805.1). Lineage (NCBI taxonomy): Eukaryota > Metazoa > Chordata > Aves > Galliformes > Phasianidae > Tympanuchus > Tympanuchus pallidicinctus. Next base: position 1,431,343 of record NW_026294659.1, read on the forward strand.
GCTGGCTGAAAAATTGAATTGCATGGTTTCTTGGCACATCGTGCAGATTTTGTCTAAGGCAGAATGTTTCATAGGAAACATTGACTCTTTTCATTATTTTTTTTTCTTTTTTTTTTGTCAGAGAAATGTAAAGGCACAAAATTGTGAAAAATTGTAACCATGATCAGTGGTCAGTCCTTGAGCCCTGCTAAGCCCTCTAAATACACGGTGGTTATTTTTACTGCAACGTGATTTTTTTTAATACTAAAATATGCAAAGTACTTCAGTAGTCAAAACAGAATCATCAGTGTTCTCCAAGGAAAATGATTTGAATATTTTTTAAAACAATCTATAGGAAATTTCATAATTTAATCTGTTCATTATGCTTTGAAGTTAAAATGTTACCCTGTCATAATTTTGATTCAATGAAAAATTTCAGTATAGCAGCACAGTGAGGTCAAACAAAAATGCAGCATTGCCAGATGGTAGGGTGCCTTCCATTTGCCTGCTCACGTTCTTTCTAAAGCCTGAATTCAGAGCATCCAGTGTATCACTGCTGAAGTGTGAGAAGAATTTGGACATAGCTGGGGATGGAAGTTATCTCAGCAGACACAGACACATTTAGGAAATGCGTTTGTGAAAGGGACCTCAGCTCAGCAATGGGAAGCACATCATACTGCTCTTTTTTGTTGAATAATTGAAACAAGTAATCATATTGAGTAAGATGGGGAAAGTCAGTAATACTGCCATCAGTAGATAGATAATTATTAATGGAGGACCTGATTCCTAGCCAAAATACTGAGATATTTCCTTCTCAGAGGAGCGTAACCAATGAGTTACAAAGTTCTTGGCTTTCTGGATTAATGAATGTTTATGTCAACAATGAGAAATGACTGTAGCAGAAAAGGCTGAGCTCATCCTGGAGCACTCTGGAGCTCTGTGTTGGTTGTGGTTCTAGAGAATGGGTTGCATTCTCTCAAGCAGATGTTGGATTTCAAGCTACATTTATAACATATATTAGCAACTCCCTGAGTTGTACTGGGTGAAAGAAATTTTACATGCACACTGAATCCTACCTTTCACCTCCTTGGCTTTTGTGGCATGAGCCAAAATTGGAATAATGTATTTTAGGCTGCTTGGCCAAAATGGGAAATTGCCTTTCTTGATTTTCCTTTGGTGAATCAAAAGAAGTAAAAACTATTTAGGTTGATCTGACCCTGATTTCTTCAGGTCACCTCAGGAAACAAAAGGCAATTACTCATTTAGCACTACCATAATCCCAAAGTTTTAGCAACATCCTCCCCTTGGAAGATGCTACCTGCTTTCTGCTCCCACTCAAAATCTATCCTGGTGTTCAACTATGTGCAGGGAATCCATCATATCCAAGCCCATATTTGATGACCAGTTAGTTTGTTAACACTGAATAACTGGGAAAAGAAGTCATTACTCTTCTGTTGGTCATACCTAGTATCCTCCAAGGAGGTATTTACGTGTGAGACAAGAAGTTCATTGGCTTAGTTGGGATGTTTATTACTGTCCCTTGTATAATAAAGCCATCAGTCAGGAGGGAAAGGAGCGAGGGAGAAAGGAGAGGCAAATTTCTGTGAGAGAATTTATGTGTAGATAGCTGTGTATAGCTTTTCTTTTATTTTTTAATGTTGATTGGAGAATGATGTCCAATAAGATATACAACCCTGTAGCTGTACACATGTGCTGTTATAATACAGCCATTCATTCAAAAAGGCTGGCAATGGTTAGGGTGGCAGATTTATTGTGTGTACCACAGGTTAAGGATCATAGGTCATTTTGCAAATATCCTTTTCAGGTGTCTGTAAATTCCTGTAAAAACACACACAAAGTACAAGAACACTCAGAAGAGTTATTTTTTATTACCTTCCTGACTCAGCCTAAATGAAAACAAGATAACTGTGTCTTACTGGGAACACTGGGAGAGCTAAGCACTCAGGGCAGAAGCCCTCTGCTAGCCCAGCAGCCACGACACCTGGAGTTATCTCTTCCTGGCACTTAGACCTCTATTTCACTTCACAAAATGCCGCAGCAGATCATAAACTTCCTCGCGGTTGAGCAAAGTCTGCTTTTAGCTCCTGTTCAGAAGATGGATCTCCACAGAGGGATAAGCGTAACCAACCCAAGCACCTTTTAAAAGGCCGCCCTGACCCCACTTCCCATGCATACAGTACTTAATGAGAGGCTTAACTGTATCCTGCCTTAATTTCAAATGATTTGTTATCGCTTATGCAGATTATCAGACAGCGGCTGAAAGGAAGTGTTGTGTTTGATTTCACCAACTTTCCGATTCCATCAGTGCAGGACCAAAGCTGCTTCAAGAAACCACATGTCCTCTCCCCCCTCTTTCCCCCATTCCCTGAAAAGATAAAGACTCGCACCACACGGAATTTTACGGGCTCTCCAGAGGTTCCTGAAGAAGGATTAAACCATCCTATCCTCTCAACCCATTACCCAGACAAAATGCGATTCCTTTGCAGTCCCAGTTGCAATTCGCAGTTTAATTCTCAGCACAGTGCCCACTGTGGTTCCCACTGCAACCCCCACCAAGACCTCAGGGCTTGACTTGGTGGCTCCTCACACACAGGGGTTATCTCATCCTCATAGCAGCAACCAGTCCTGAGAAATGAAAGGGACCCAAATGACTTTTTCTTTTTTCTTTTTTTTCTTTTTTCCTTTCTTTTTTTTTTTTTTAACGTGAGATTTGGCAGACAGACTAGCCAGGGGCACTAGTAGCATAACATGAATAATAGTTTCTGACAGAAGGAGGTCACACAGCCCATTTCAGCCCGTCCACCTACGTGGAGGAAAGAAACATGACGAAGCAGGAACACTAAGTTCTTGTCTAAGTTTTCTGACTGTTCACTGTGCTACTGTAGATGCTTTGGCAGCCTTTTGAGCTTCATTGCATGTTAATTAGTGTAACTAGTACGACTTTTTTTTTAACTGGAAAAAAAAAGAGAATTTTTCTGACAAGATGCCTCAACTCCCTTCTAATATAGTTTTTGGCAGTAATTGTGGAAATTCTCCTTTTTCTGTGAAAACAATGTAATCTGAACATTTCAGTTGAACTCATTGGTGTGGCTCTGCATTCCCCAGAAAGAATGCTTTGGTTCAATTAGTTGCTCTGGCAATCAGTTTGATAAATTAATTCACACACACTGAAAAACAGTCAGGTCTCTCTTGAGAACTTTGGAACCAGGTGATGTATTTCGAAAATGAATGGGCTTTTGTTTCTTAGCCACTCCTTGTAATTAGTTTATATAACTTTTCTTTTTTCACCCTAGATGTTCATATCGTAAGTAAAGTTCATCAAACTCCGTGGAGAAACGTTGCCTAACCTGAGAAGGTACAAAGGCTGCTGTGGAAGTAATGCCTCCTGTTTTATAATGGCTTATGACATCAGAGGCAGATGTCGGTGGTTTGGCAGTAGAGGATGAAGCTTCCTGCCACGATCCCACTCCATGTTGCTGCTGTGTGACAGGCAGCAGCAGAGGTGCACGCTGACACAATGCTGTCTTGATATGGAAGTGTGAATGAAGCAAAGGGGGGTCACTGAGCTCCTCAATGTAGAAGAAATGGTACTCATTGACATTCATCATTGCTGAACGTTTGTGGAGACCAACCAGTGGATGTGAGCACGGTGATGGGTGGGTGGTGCATTTCTGCCAGGACAATAGCAACAGCATATCACCTGCACTGGTGTAGATATTTATAAGCGTGGCATGCAGGCTTTTGTTCACTGGTGGTGAAAATATGTAGCTCATGGTGCTGGCTATGTTGAAAAAGAGTTTCTGTAGCTGTGAATTTACTCTATCATATATTGCTATGGTGCTTTTTCTATTTCTTGTAGTTTCTATGGAAATAAATAGCAGGCATTACTTTTGGAGCAACATAAGTAATTATTTTATCCTGATGAAGTAGATCCCAAGGTGCTCTCAGGAGGTGTATTTATATTTGCACTCTGCAATGACATTGGAAAATAATATTTTGATTAGCAGAACGTATGACTTAAATTCATCCTTACTAAGTTGGACAGCTGCAAACACGATCTGTGGCTCCTTAGTCCAAGCATGTATCAGGAGAGGTGGGGGAGACACCTAGCCAGATGAAGGTGTTGCAGTCATTTTTCACATTACCTCAGCTACTTGTAAAGGGTTAAAATCTAATGGAAAAGCCCTCCCTCAGTTCTCCTGTTTGGGATGCTGGAAAGGCTATGTGCATCTCACCCTCCTTAATGCTCTCATCCCCAGCACCCCACGCTTGGGCAACAGGGGGAGGCTGCAAAGCAGCAGTTTCGTGCCACACACAAGAGCACGGGCATCTTCCCCACTGCCCTAAGACATAGCCTTTTTGCTATGCTAGACAGTAAGTTTGGAGCTTTTGTGGAAGTATTTTGTCTTTGTAATAATGGGCACACAATATGGAGAGGAGTGGAAAAACATGTTGGTGGAGAGACCCATTTCAATCTTCATCTTTTAGTACTGTATTTTTCAGTGTACTGGTAACACTAGTATTGGAATTATTACACATCATTCAAAATGAATCATTATTTTTAAAGGAAAATCCATTTTGAGGCCAAGTTTTGAGATGTCAGCCTTTGTAGCCATTCCCACTTCCACCACGGTTGAGGGAATGTGTTACAAGGAAGTTTTTGAACGAGCTGTGGTGAGGTTCCTGGAGTCTCACCGCAATTCAGAATCTCCTGGCTCTTCTGGAAATCACCCTTTATTCGCTGTCCCAGTTTTTTTTCAGTCAAACAAAAACGTGTTTCCTTCGTTTCTTTGCAAGTGCTCCGTGTTTAATTTGGCAACGAGGAAAGCACGAATCAGTCCCACTTGTTCACAAGTGATGCAGCAGTTTTTCAGCGCTGAGCTGCGTCCTTGAATTCACTTTGTCTGATCAGCAGCCATTTTTCAGCCCAACTGTATTTCTGGCGCAGCCAAGTCAGACTGCGAATGAGCAAAGCCAACAGAAGATCATGCCTCTGTCGAGAAGAATACCTGGTTCCTTAGCTACAAATAAGGATGTGCCAGAAAACCCAGCTTAAGTAAGAATTTTTTTGCTAAGCAGTGAGGTCACTGTGACCTTCAGAAAGATTACTTCATGCATTTTTGTTTCAATAGGTGTCAACAACCATGCTGAGATAGCTGGGGTTGTGCCGCAGCCCAAAAAGGGCAAGAGAAATTAGACACTTTGATCTGCTTGGAATTTTAAATGGAACAGCTCTGCTTGCTTTTTTATTTGCTCAGCCAAATACAAACCTGCTTCTGCTTTTATCTTTATGGTCCTGATATGAAATTCAAATTCAGAAGCACAGCACAGGAGCTCAGGAGGGCAGCATGAAAACCCCCATTTGCAGCCTAGCAAAACTGCTTCTCTGCTACTTCTCTTTTCTGTCCAGTGTGAACTGAGCCCAACCAGGAGCACGCTGCAGCACCACCAGACCTGGCTTTGGCCCTGCACTGGGCACTGCAGAACAGTGAGGCACTCCTGTCCCACCGGTGAGCATCTCCTTCCCACTGCCCCCCATGAGTTCCCCAGCACTCCTCTACCCCACAGGTCAGGAGCATTGCCACACAGCTGCAATGCAGTGCAACAGTGCACAAAAACAATCAAAGTATTTTAATAAGAAATGTAGTGCAAATTATTTCTAGGAATAGCACTATGAATGCTTCAAACAGAATCATACGAGTCATGGTTTCTTTTGTGTCTGTACTGTTGCATATTCATACAGCAGAATATTTCTGGCATGGACATTTTTATGAAGTAAGTTTCAAAAATGTGCCTGAATAGTAGCAAGAATGAAAGTCAAGTTTTCAGGCATGATCATTCACATTGGAATATTACAGTGGCTGTGATCAGGGTTTCAGAAGCAGTGTCACAAAATCACAGAATGGTTTAGGTTGGTGGGGACCTCAAAGCCCACGCAGTGCCAACCCCTGCCATGGACAGGGCTGCTCCCCCCAGCTCAGGCTGCCCGGAACCCCATCCAACCTGGCTTTGAGTGTCTACAGGGATGGGGCACTACAGCTTCTCTGGGCAGCTGTGCCAGCACCTCACTGCCCTCTGGGTAAAGAATTTCTCCCCAGCATCTAACTCAAATCTCCCTTCTTTTAGTTTGAAATCCTTCTCCCTTCCCTGTCACTATCAGATTGTACAAAAAGTCTGTCCCATTTGTGTTTGCACAATCCCCTCAAGTACTGGAAGGCTGCAGTGAACTCTCCCGAAAGCCTTCTCTTCCTATGATCTCTTCCTGACCATGATCAGCTTGCAAATATTGAACAGCTGCAGAACAGTGTTTGGAATCAACCAAGCTTCTGAACTGTAGATTTTCAATACAATTTGGGTAATCTCTATCCACAGATTAACAGGAGACTTAACCCATCAGACAAACACTTCATCGTCAAGCAGCCACACTTCTCAAATTCGAAGACTCTCTTTTGGCTGAAAATGTTCCCTCTGATTGCCTCCTCTCCTAATAGGCAGCTGCATTTACCTACTGCAGAACCATTTTCTTTAATACTAAACATGCATTAATTCCCCTGTATCTTCTGACTGACTTTTGGTACTGTAATCACACTGGGGGCATCGCGTGCAGGTGTTCACAAAGCAAAAAAAAATGTACTCCCAGGCTTTAAAATATAACAACAGCCTAAATTCAAGTAATTTAATACACAGCAGAGATATGCATCCAGGTATCAAAGCTAAAATGTAGGATTTTCCAGACCCTCTGTCACAAGCACAGATCCAACTTGCAGTTATTGAAAAGTGGCTGGTCTGTGAAATAGCTCCCTTGTATCAGCTCAGTTTTCCTAGGTTATTGACCTCAGTCCTAGTTCTAATAAGGTGCAATTTGATTTCTTTAGGAACAAGATTGTCTAGGTTGTCAGTTTTGGGAAGTTCCAAGGTTCTGTGTTTCTGACCAGGAAAATGTAACTAATTCATTATTTCCACTTGTTTGGTGAGAAATGAGAACTTTGGCTTGCACTATCTATGTATCAGCAATATTTCTAAGACAAAATATATGTAATGATTCTCTGTACTTACTCTCTTTATCATCCTTAAAAGAAAAAACAAAAATCTGGTTCTTTGCAAACCTCCATGCAGAGAAACACTTACAAGAATAGCATTCAACACAAGGAATCTGGAGTCATGGTGAAGACTAAGACAGACTTAGGACAGGTGTTGTGTCCTGAGGAGAAGATAATACTTTTCATTTCTCATTTCTCTTTTTCTTTTTTTGCAGAAGCTGTCTGCTGTGTTTCTGAAGTGCCTGTAACTCAACTGTGCCTATATTGCCCCTTGTGATACAGGTAGCGTAGATAATGTTCTTCCATTTCACCAGGCCAATTCAAATAGAAGGATATTGTTTCTCTAACCCCTCATCTTAGCTCTACACAATTGGTGCGCAGGACTGATGCATACTAGAAAAGAAAATATTCCTTTCCAAATATCCCCTGTTATCCTTTTGACTTCCTTACGCTGAGATAACCAAAATAAAATCAGATTCCTTTTCCTAAAATTAACCCCAGTGACTCTTCTTTCACATGGGCTTCTCAGTTGCTAATACCTGTCTCCCTTTCTCCCTATACATCTGTCCCACAGGTCTTTTAACCCTTGTGCTGGGCTTCCTCAAGACATGCGCCTGGGCAAAAGTTGAGGCTGTCTCCCTGTGTGGATCATGGTGATGCTACATAATAGTAAAATGAACCAAAGGCCTCTCTGCCTCCTAATGCTCCTGTGCAGAGCATATTGCCCTGGAGTGCTTTCCTTTGTTCTGTCTTAACTCAGAAAACTTCTGATTTTGTTGCTCTTCATGATTTCTTAACCATTTGGCCAGACTTTGTCATAGCAAAAAGTGCCAGTGTCATCCATGATATTGGTTCCTGTGGGAGGAAGGAGAAGAGAGGTGCTGTGCAGAAATGGATTGAATGGATTTGATGGATTTCATGGACTTTTTGCTGTCCTGTGCACTGTGGTGGTATGGGAAAGCCAACTCTTCTGCATGGCCAGAATAATACTGCATAGCCTGTGCCCTTCTACTTCTACACCTTCCTGAAGTTCTTTGCTTTGACAGTACTTGGCCTGTCGCCATGAAGTAGACAAAGAAAACAAGGAAACCTCAGAGCTGTCCTTCATGATCTTTTTTGTAACCATCAATGGCTGTGTTGTCTCTCACAGCCTGCCTGAGGGATCAGTGATGTTCCTCAGAGTACTCCCAGTGTGTTCCTCAGCTGGAAGGAACATGCCATGTCTTAGTGCTCCTTAGCAGTACATTTTAGGATCCCCAAGTTCCTGACTCCAGTCATTCTCCACCCATGACCTGCCCACCTGAAGCGCTGCTGATATGCTGGTAGGCTAATGGAATGGCACACATCTTCCAAATTGCCACCACAGGAACGGAGAAGGAAGGCTAGGAGATTCGATGCAGCTGTGGAGTAGAACAACCCAAGGAAGGTGAGGTGAAGGGGATAGGGTTGGGCCGCTGGACATGCTGCTGTTCACCCTTTGTGACTCCCTCTACCACAGGTCTATCTGCAGTGGAAAGATGTTTTTTCAGAGCCTTGGACCATTCTCCTGGTCTGTTAAGACCTGCAGGGTTTTCCTTGCCTTCCTTGCGCTTTAAGGGCTGGTTGGAAGAAAACTTTTATCTTCAGCAACCTACAGTACGTGTACTAGCGGGTGAACGTGCAAGAGATACTAGGAGAAAATGCCCAAAGTTCACAGCTTAAATCCCCAGGAAGAGCAGCAGGGAAACAAATGAACACAGACACACACAGCTTGCCAACAAAGCATGGGATGGTCCTTGTCACCTCCATCACCTCGTATGTTCCCCTTTGAAATTACATCCTTGCTCCCCGCACCCAACAGCAGTCTAATTTCTTTGACACTAGCACTGTATTGCTTTACATTTAGAACACCGAGGTCACAGAAAGTGCTTTATACCATGAAGAAGTTACTTCCACTTGAATGAAAGCTTTCTGTAACTGCATATTGCTTTCAGTGTTTGTGGCTGCTGATCCATTATTTGCAACGGGGACAAATCTCATGCTTTGCTTTTCAGCTGACTGAAGATTTAACCTCCCTTCACTAAAAGAAAATGTGATGGTATGAAAGATTTCCAACTATTCTCTCATTGTTGTTTTTTTTTTTTTAAATTGTTATTATTGTTGTTGTTTGTTGCTACCTATTTGCTATAGTTGTGACATGGAAAGCAGTGGAAGTGTTATTTTTTGTAGTAATGCTGTGGGAAGGAGAAGCATCTATTATATTCATTCTGCTTCATTAAAAGGCAGAGGATTTTATGGCTTCTCTGCTCTAGCCACAATGACATGGTGCCAGGTGCTGTAGCTTACATCCCTCTCTTCCCTTTGCCTGCAGAAGCAAAATAGTCCAGATCTGCAGAAGTCACATGTAAGACATTAATCAAAACTCCAGCAGGGATCCAAAAGAAGTTCCTGAAGCAGAAAACTGTTAGAACAGCACACACGACCATTATTTTACCTAGGAATTCAGCAAACCTACCTGTGGGTGAGAACTTAAGAAAGATGAGAAAAGCATTATGAAATCAAAACCCAATGTTAACAGCATTAGTCTATAAGAACATATGTTCATTTGTGTTCAGATCCTGACTGTTCCTGTGCAAAGGCTAGGTGTTAAGTGAATGAAAAACATCGCTAATGTAAATATGTTAATATGTGTGGACATGTTGCATTTAATTGTGCTCTGCATATGCACATTCACAAAGCAGAGACCTTTTATAAACATGTCTTTTCTATGACTACTAAATGCATTGGTGTGAGATGAAGTATTTCCTTTAGATGATCATAAAATACGTCCCTAAAATGTCACCACTTATTTTATTTTCCCAGCTTGCCCCACAGTTCACTTTCGACTGAAACTAATTTAAATTACTTTGTAGCTCCCAGCAATAAAGGGAATTTAGTAATTTGCAGTTCATTTGCCCTTACTATTCCTGGAAACGGTATCTGAGGTTGTCCAATTCTTTGCATCAGGAAACGCGCGGAGCCCAAGTAGCAGTCATGTCATGCCTGGCAGATTTTGCCAAGGAAACTATTGGTTTTTGCAGCTTTGAAATTCTGGGATAATTGACATGTGCTCCATTCCCACAGAATAGCTGCGATCCTCATCACTGCCTGGCTGTGGATGAGTTTAGCGAACATTGTATTTCCTGAGCGGCGGTGAAGCTAACTTAATTAGGGAAGTGCCTTTATCCACCCTGGACAAAGGCTGCCCTTGATGGAGTGCTGTTGAGAAAACAGCTCTGAGGCAAAGGGGCTATGAACTGGATGTGCAGAGGTGTCTCCTCCTTGGCCTGGAGCTTCTGGAATCGAATGGCAGGGATGACATCCTGCAGGGAAAAAAGGGGTGGGGGTTGGAAGATAAAAGATAAAAGAGAGGAGAAAGCTTTGGCTTACAAACCCAACTTCGGTGCTGATGGAAAGGAGGAGATAAAAGCGTCGTACAAATGAGATCTGAACACTGATGGCTGAACACAAACAACTAGCATTGTACATGGAGCAGTGACAGAAAGACGGCATTTATCTGGGTACATTAACTGCTTCTGTGTATGCCGTAGGGTTCTTCTTGTCATCTCCTGATTATTCAGTGCAAATACACAGGAGGAAAATCTGTACGTGTAAAGAAGCACTGTGATATAGGGATTTGTTTCTAAACCAAAGTTGTCTCACTCAAACTGTCAAGAGCTTTGTATTCCCTCAAGATTCCCTAATTTTGTCGGGAAATAAAAGGCTAATTCTGACAGCATCTACAAAACAAATAAACATGTTTTCCCTCCCTTTGCTTTAAACGTCTTTTGATATATTAGCTGTTTTATGTGCTAGTTCTCAGCAAAGTACTGAGTGTGCACATCTCTCATCTGTGCCAAATTCAGCAGAGAGGGATGGAGCCTGCTGACAGCAAAGGTGCAGGGCACTTTGGACATCTCATCCACACCATTACTCACAGTGACAAGCACCTCAGAGCCCTCTTTGATTTCTTATTATGAAGAGAGACAAGTTTATCCATGAATTTTTTGATCTGTGCTTTCAATTAGATCCCTAATCTGACAGCTTTCTGTCCCACTGTAATGATAATCTGCACATTAGGATTTCTGAGGGTAAGGCTTAGTCTTGTAAATTGAACATTACCATATCATGATGATAACCACACTGTTGGAGAAAGCATGAGGGAAGGAGTAAAAACATATGCAGAATGAAGTTATCTGCTGGCTTGAGGATGGTTTTTCTGGAGAAAGAGAAGGCCTACAGTAGTGAATTGTATTGAAATTTTTGCTTTTAAGTTGAATGTCGAAGCTAGCAAAATTTCTGTTCTTCCTGAACATTTCTGCCTTGTTCTGATTTCAGTCCTGAGAGCTTGCATGGGACTAGGAATTTCTGTACTGCCTGCAGGCAGCAATTCCTGAGTGTCAAGGATGTCCCTCAATTTAATGGAAACCATACACTTATAACTTCCCATGTTGTAATGGTAACTGGGGACCAAGATTTCAAATAAACAAGAAATGTCACAAAAACAACTGTTGTGGATTATTTTAATGTAATTTTTCCGCAAACAACCCAGCAGTAACATATGTCTCTCAGCGATACCATGCTATTACACAGCTTGGCAACGGGGTTCACCGACACACGAGAAGGTCGAGAGCTTTGTAAAGCATACAGCATGTCAGCATCTTGGTTTGGGGCAGAAAAGCCAAACCCTAGACACTGCACTCTTCCTGTATTGCTCTTGGCTCCCAGGGCTTAGCCCTTGGGATGGATCCCAGATAGAGAAACTACAGATATGATTTCGCTATGGATAGATGAAGGCTTCAGATGCCAAAGCTAGTGCATTTTATGAGCACTGCTATTTCCATAATAAGCAATAAATGTAGCAGCTCACAACATGCCTGTGATAAGGATTTTGTGGTATGCTTTCCAGTGTGGGACAAAAGGTTTGAAGGACTGAAGACTCTCTGTATGTTTACAGCTATTGCACTCCCAGAATTTACATCAAATTGGAAAAACCTGGTGAGGGCAAAGACAAGAAACAAAGGGCATCCTGTGCCAATGTACCTCAAGTCTCACAGCAATTCAAAAGGACAGCCTGGTGGCCATGCACCCCAAGTGAAGCTTGAAGATCCAGCAGCCTCAGGCAGTAGCTACAGATGCAGAGCTAGTTCTAGTGTCAGTCTACTCCTGTATCTCTTGTCTGATTCATCCTACACCCATGAAGGAGGTTCCTAGGCCTGCTGTACCTGGGCACAGCCACAGTTACCTCAGCCCAGTGATGTTTGGCAGAAATCCAAGAAGAAATAGCATTTTTGGGATATGCTTTGAAAATAAACAGAAGGGATCACAAATGACATGGGGCATTTCTGTACTATCTGACTCATGTGCCTTCACATGAGTGCAGCCAGTTAACAAGTACTAGCAGGGTCATCTACTTAGATCACTTCTCAGCTTAACCCAGTAATGTGCCTTGGCAGATAAATATGTGATCTTTATCTGGATGGTTTCTAGTTGCATCTTACTAAGTGTCCTTTATACAATCCTGACACATCCTTCACTAGTAAACTTAATTTGCAGTAACATTCCTCTTTGCTGCCCAGAGCACATCCAACTCTTTGATTCCCACTGCAAGTGAAACACTGGGTACGTGATGAAAAACTAGTGCTGAAAATTAGTGCAGGTATCAGAGATTAAAGGAAGCAGCTGGGCAGAAACAGTATCAGGGACCTTCAGAGCAGCATTCATCCCCTGTTGCTCTCTGTGCAGCCTCATGGAAATATAACTTAAAAACTGAATTTTCCTCTTCTGCAGATAGCGGACAGTGCACGTGTTTCAGTATCCTCAAGGAGCACTGGCAGAGCCTTCTCTACATTTGTGGTGATTTTTGCAGCTCTTCATGGAATCATACAATCACAGAACCACAGAACAGCTTAGGTTGGAAAGAACCTCAAAGCCTACCCAGCACCAACCCCTGCCATGGGCAGGGCTGCCCCCCACCATCTCAGGCTGCCCATCCAACCTGGCCTTGAGTGCCTCCAGGAATGGGGCACCACAGCTTCTCTGGGCAGCTTCTAAAATAGATATATTTATGCACAAGCCTCTGGAGTCCTTTATGGCCTGCTACTATATATAAGCATTTGGAGTAGTTGTATGTGCGGCAACATATCCCAACAAGTGGATGTGGGGGTATAGGCCTGTGGCATACCTTCCAGCAACATCTCTGACAGCCCTACAGGTTTTGGGGCAGCCACCACCCCATAGCCTGCATCCCAGCTGGTGTAGCTGGTATAGCTGGTGTCCACTCTGGGAATACAGTGACAGCCACAATGTTAGATTTCACAAGTCTAGCAAGCTACTGCCCACAGATTGCCACCCGATCTCCATAAAAGAATTCCTGTATCCATAATTTACTTGCAATGTGGATTTCTTCTAAATTGTCAACAAAGTGTGACCACTATTAGCTGCCTGTATAATGTCTGCATTTATCTCAGCTTGGGCAATGAGGATAAATGAGGGCTGCTTGTTTTTCCTGCCCCAAATAATTCCAGATGTTAATGAGATAGTGCTTGAGCTCAATCAGTGCAAGGTTATGAGGATTAAAAGACTTGGAATGTGGTCTCGATTGTTGGTGCTGACATTTTAAATCTTGTTTTGCCTTAGGAAAAGGCTACGCTTGCACTCTATTTTGGCTGAGAAGGGGTGGGGAAATGGTGCTGCCTCCAGTCAAATTCACGTACATTTTCTCTTTCTTGTGGTTTCCCTTGCACTGTGCTGAAATGCAGCATTTTGTTACCTATTAAAGTGTCACTCTCAGCGATATTGTGCAGCTATTAAATTCTGCCAGATCATCCTTTGTGTGCAAGAGGATGTTGACAGAGCCGCAGCCCCATCTTTCAGCTATTATATGGTATTCAATGTCCTCCAATTAGTATGCACAATAAATCTAGCCTGAGACCCCCCACTGCTTTATGTCATTTCTGTATTAACCTCACTGCTTCCCAATGTGTTCCTATTATTAAGCCATTTAAAGGCTTCCCTCTGTTCGGTTACCAGCGCACTGTCTCATTTTCCTCCTTTCATATATTTGCATACATTTCCAAGGTTCAATTGACATGACTTCAGTTGTTGTTATTTTTTTAATTAAAGATTATTGCCAATATACTTTCTTTACTCCATCCTTCTTATGTGCGTTATCCTCCTGATCTCCATGAGATTATATAATGACTCGGTTAAGAATAGACTGATTATCATTTCATGTGTTCAAGAAGCCAGCCATTTAAGGCTGCCTGTGTAATTTCCAGGCTAAAATTGAGTTTTGAGACACTTTCGGTCAATGAAAAATGTAAAATTGTTAATGCATTGCATTATGTGGTTCATCTGTGATTCTTAGTGCTGTGGCAGACTACAGAGCCAGGAGCGAGCTCCCCTTGCTGTGCAGCTACAAAGGCAGGCAAGGTTTTAGCTGAGTGGGAGAGTTGGAGGGGGAGGGTGCAGAGTTGGAGTACAGCATCTCAGGATGAAGAAGGCTGAAAATCACTTGTTTAACTATATCTGCAACTGGCATTTTAGAAAACTACCAATGGAGATGACAGAGGGTAATGGAGGGCAAGAAGGATAGAGCCAGTGGTGCGCTGCACAAGAGGCAGGGGCACAAAATGAACACAGGAGGTTCATTCTGAACAACAGGCAGCACTTCTGTGATGTGCAAGTGACAATGCACTGGCACAGGCTGCCCAGAGGTTGTGCAGTCTCCTCCTTGGAGGTCTCCAAGAGCCACCTGGCCATGGGCCTGGCACCCTGCTCTGCATGTGCTGCTGGGGCAGGGGTCGCACCTGATGGACACTGAGCTGCCTGCCAGCATCAGCCATCCCGTGGTTGTGTGATTCCGGGATTCTATAGTGCTTAGCGGTGGGCAAGAAGGATCTTCTTGTTCCCTCAGCCAAGTTTCCATCAGATTATGCACCCTTTCAAAGTAGTGCACTTTCTGTAAAAGCTGCGAATAACCACAAAAAGAGAGAAAATAATCAGAAAGTAAGCTCTGCAGCAAATGTCACCCCAACTTCTGAGCATACGAGTGCAAAAATCTCGAAAATATCAAGCTAAGAAACTCCAAGGAAAGGAATATAATGTGTAAGTTCTCTATCTGCTTCTTTTATGTACATACATAGTTTTTGACAGGGGATCCAGGAATATTTATAAAATCCTCCACATATTTGCAGAGTAGTTTGGGTACTACCCCACTGTTATATACCAAATGTGCCAAACCAGTGTGTCAGCCTGTCTGGAACTCAATAAGTACCTTTTGTTCCCCTTATCAGCAAAAATGCTGATTTTAATATCAAATAAAATATTCCTAGGGTAGGAAGCACAGTAAAAGTATATAGGAAAGCCTTTTATGTGGACTTCTACATCCTAATCTGAATGCTGACTTCAGAGGTCAGCTGAATTCCTGGATGGAAAGTGCAAAGGTCTGGCTCTGTATGTGCTCCCAGTTCTCAAGCACAACAAATGCTTTGTTTTCGATTTGAAGAGCCTGGCATTGGTTTCCCAAGGCTTTCCTGCAGACTGATGGTGCATGTGGCCACTTAATTGGCAGGGCTGGAGGTGCTTCATTTGCCACCCCAGCTCCTACACCTTGGTGGGGGCTCTTCCATATAATTGCTGAGAAAAATAAAGGGCAGTACTGAAATGTTCTGTTTTTCATCAGCCCCCTCCTTATGCATGGGGCCATGAAGACTCATAGCCTCTACAGTAACATCATGTTTGTCCAGCTGGCCAACTTGTACATCCACAAAAATGGAAATCAACTAAACCTCAGTTTTCTGGTGACTTTTCTGGCCTGGAAATTGGAGGAGCAACACAGCTCATACATAGCGTCTGTATTGCCAACTGGAACAAAAGTGATCTCAGCTTCTGGGAGACGAGGAGGTGTTCTGCATCAGCCAACTGTCAGTGGAAATAATCTGCGCTCAAGGCAGACACTATTGCTGGTTTCTCTCCATCTGCCTGCCTGCAGTGCGAACCGTGCTCTCGTCAGCTATTAGCCGGCAATTCAGGCGAGCACAGGTGAGCAATGTCTGATGTGATGGAGAAGAAAAAAAGGAGGAAACAGGCGATTGTAAGGGATTAAAATAACTCTCCACTGGAAAGTCTTGCTGCTCCCAAGTGGCTTCAACCACTCTGGCCTTTGGGGGAGCTGTGCCGCAGACTTTCTTCCAATGGATCAAATCCCTGTTCAAAAAAGCTGACTGCTGAGCCCTGCCCGGCCCTAGCTTTGGTGTATTTCACACTGAGCAGGGGAAAAGCGAGGTTCCACACCTCCCTTCTCCCCCCTCCCCCCCAGCATATCATGTTTCTTTTTTCTTTCTAGAAGATTAAAATAAAATAGCATTTCCACTGGCTGTGGTAATCTGTTTGAGAAGCAGATGTTTCTTAAAGGAGATGGAAGCAGCTTAACCACCTATGATGGGCTGATTCTTAATTCGTTGGCTGAGAGCTGAAATTATCTTCACGTAACTTTGAAGAGGACGTGGTATTTGTCTCCCCAGGCAGACAGCGCTCTGCAGTAAGCTTCTGAGTATGGCTGAGTCTTTGGGAGAATTTATATCCCCTGAGGGACTGTACCTCTGGTTTATCTACTTAAAAAAAAAAAAAAATCATTTCACAGAATAATTGATTATGGAAATTGTTCAAAATATCGCACACATTAGGTTTGGTGACCAATGGGATCTCAATGCAAATATTGCAAGTCAACTTCTGTGACCTGCTTCCCTTCATTTTGCCACTGGCTTCAAAGAGTGTTTGACCAGTGTGGACATGTAATTGTAAATAAAAGTGATGTGTTACAATCTCATTACAATAAATATACATTTCAAGCTTACACTTTAAAAATGAATAAATAAATTGCATAGGTGCATGGAAATTCTAGCAGTGTCAGAAGACCGTTTTTGTGATTTATATACTATTAATTTATTGTGCCTCTGCTGAGGAAGGGGGACTGCTCTTTGTTGATGGGATACCTACTCCAGTTCTGGGCATGCTTGGTGGCGCAGGGAGACGGGATAGGTCCCAGTCTCTTGCAGCAGCCTCAGTCTATGTCTCTGGACTCTGGGAGAGGTGGTGGGAAGACATTTTATTTCATATTTCTTTCACTGGATTTCTTATTTTGTTTTGCTTTTCTCTCTCTGGGGCTGTCCAGTTCATATTGATTCCAGCTTGACATAGAAATGTGTCACAAGAAGCCTTCACAACGGAGAGGGCATCAGCAAAGCATTGGCCCTGAAAGCAACATGTTGCAAGCCTAGCAAGCCCTCACCACTACCATGGGCAGGGCTGCCCCCCACCAGCTCAGGCTGCCCAGGGCCCCATACAACCTGGCATTGAGCGCCTCCAGGGATGGGGCACCACAGCTTCTCTGGGCAGCTGTGCTTACTACCCTCCCACTCATATCTCCAGGGCCATGGATTCATGTGGGCAAAGCACCACTGTGGTTGTGTGTTGCTGTCCAAAATTATGCACTCCCCAGAGCTGAGCAAGCTCTCTCTTCTGAAGTCTGCTGGGCTGAAGATGTTCCTCCACCCCTTTTTTTGTCTGAGATGGCAGTACCAAATCCCACAAGGGATGAAAAATCTTCCTTTCGTCATGCGCACACGATATTTCTGTGGCCTGAACTTTTCTCATTGAGACAGATAGTGGTGTGTACATGAAAAGGCAAAAAGAAGCCCAATGCAAAATATTCTCCTGCACAGAACACAGTGCATCCCCGGGGAACAGATGAGAGAAAGAGCAAACCAGATGTGACAGATGTTAGTCACATCACTGTGTGCACTACTGTCAGGCAGGGAGGAGTTATGCTAAAGGGGCAGTCAGGAGCCCACACAATAGTATGGCATTAATCGTTTCTGATTCCGGGCAAAGATGTAAATGCAAATTTTTAAAATATATGCAACTCATGATTGTTTTTCCTTTCGTTACTGGTGTCGGGGGAAATTGATTTTTACAGATTATTAAGATCCTATTTATTTGCAGAAAGCCTCTTTTTAAGTAGTAATTAGTCATTTTATTGAGCAATCTGTGGCCATTTACTTGTTTTGCTTGTACATTTTGCTTGTTTACGTTGTGCAACACAGGGCCAGCATTTTGCAGTTCTCCAACTTGCACATTATTCCTTGCGAGGGTGCATTTTGGTTTCTGCTGCTGTGTCAGGCGAGTGCCACCGTTGCTATGGCGATGGCGATGTTTTAGTCCGCTTTGTCACCTTTGTCCTGCTATTTTTTTATATGCACATTCCAGCTGCAGAGGCCTAAGAAGCAGGCGGTGGGTTCTCTGGGGGAGCTCAACCCCATCCCTTGTTTATTTATTCATAATATCTTATAAAGCAGAGTGGCAATTTCATAGATGAATAAAGTCAAAAGCCAGCAGAGCTCATCCGATCTTCTGAAGCCAACCTCCCATATAAATGTCACATAGTTACCCCTGCATGGCAGTCCATAAATCCCAGCTGCTACATCCTGAAAGGCATCCCATCTCAGTCAAAAGCCAGAAACTACCCATCGTCCTATGCAGATTGATCCCATGTTTCCAAAATTCTTTGTGGTTTAGGAAAAGTCTGCCAGATTTTTCTTTGAAATCAGAAATGTATTTAAAATTACCCCTGGCTAAAGGTCTTCTGGCTCCATCTCTTTGCCCTCAGCTTTTGCAGACAGAAGCCCTCTGCCTCCAGCCTATGCATCCCTCCCTGGCAGCTGCCCCAGCCACTAAGCTGAGGTCTCTCAAGGTCTGCAGTGCTTTTTCATGGTGACTGCATTTCCTGACACATTCCCTTGTCTCTAGGTGCTGCACTCAGGAGACTGTTTTTCCTTCTCTCTTGCCTGCAGTAAAACGCATTGAGCTTGTTTGGGTGCAGCTTCCTGTGTGACCCAGCAAGCCTTTCAGCTTTATTTACCCTTCTGCCTTTCTTTGGGTAAGTGGCATGCTTTAACCGTCGTGGTTTTGTGTTTGCTTCCACATCACTAATGAAAATGGTGGGCAGTGAGTGCACACGTGTGGATCTCCAGGAAACGCCAACAGCAGGGGATGGAAAATATATACTTTGCTTTCACTGCTTGAGCCTACCACTGGGAAATCAGGCCAGGCTCTTTGTATGGTATCTGTAGAAAAACAGGGAGAAATGCTCACTGTTTACAGGGTGGGTCATCTTCCCCAGCCAGTAGTGAAGGGAGCACACCAGAACACAGATCGTGCCGAAGGTCTACAGCACATCCGCTGCATGCCTGCCAAAAACCTCCTGAACTGACATGCTGGAAAGCAAACAAACAAAACAAAAAAAATAAGTACAGCAGCAATCAGTATCAGTGGCACTGCCCCTGAGCTAGGGCTACAGGTCATGAAGCTACAACTTGCTTTAAGCCATGTTTTCACTTGGAATTGCAAACATTTCCTGCTGAGCTGTGGGGACTCCTGACAAGGAGGCTTTCCCATTGCTGCTGTGAGCACAGCCTGATGCTCCCGGCTGGCTATGGGGCCTGGTCACTGTATCTTTGGTCCTGTGGCCTGCAGTTGGGTGTGTGGAGGCATTTAATAGACTTCCTGCTCCCTGTCACAGCATTATAGAGCCACAAGGGGCTGGAAGGGACCTATGAAGATCACTCAGCCCAAGCACCTGTTAAAGCACATTCCTACAGCAGGTCACACAGGAAAGTGTCTAGACAGGTCTTCGAGTATCTCCAGAGAAGGAGGCTCCACCACCTCTCTGTGCAGCCTGTTCCAGGCTCTGTGACCCTCTTGCAAACAGCAGAAGGGGAGACACATTTTGACAGGCTGTAAGGACACAGGGCCTCCCACCTGCACCCGTGGGCCTGTGGTACCGAACTGAATTTCAGAGACATTTGGACACATTTGTTTTAGGGAAAATGAACAAAATGGCAATTAGTGTCAAGATGTCTGGGGACCATCCTCTCCCTTGTGTGCACGTGGTGCAATGAAAAACTGTTTCTGAAAGCAAAAAAGCAGGTATTCCTATCTCTCGCTATCTGCAGGCAGTGCTTTGGAGCTCTTTGATGTTGACTATGCACACAGTGGAGGCCCTGCTGGCGCTAGGTTTTATAGCACCAATACAATATTAACTGCAGTAATTTAAGGTAGCCTGTAAAGAAATCTTGTGCAACTGTTTAAGTCTAGAGATATGGTTACAGCCGCCATCTGACACCTTCTCCTAATGGGATCAAGGCCATGGTCCACAGTTCTCCCTGCCGCTTTCTAAAATGTGGTTGGCAACTTGTAAGCAGTATTTGGAGATATAAAATCACTTTCGAAGATAGGGAAGAAGAGAAATCATCTTGGAGTTCTGTGTATTCTGCATTTTTAAAGCGTTCCGAAAATCCCAAGAATTGAAGGAAAGCTACGGTTCCAGAAAATAAAAAGCAAAGAGCGATGAAAAATAAAACCCGCCTCTCTAAACCATTACTGATATCACTGCACAAATGCCAAATACATCAACTATGTTTTGCCTTCACTGTCATTTCTGGATAAATGCCAGGATCATGAATATCTGAGCCATTAACACAGCCACAGTTTGGCTAGGCACAGGCATGCCTCCATCTGAAAGCGAACAGCAAAATACAAAAAATATCTCCTAAGACCCATCAAAAAACCTTTCTTCCACTCTGGCTACAGCTGCTGCAGGAGGACTGACTTCTCGGGGCATAGAGCTGGTGGGTGCTGCTGGGATCTCCTTTAGGCCACAACGCAACGTTCTGCTCTTCAGGCTGCCTTTGTGCTGATTTTTCATCTCCAGGAAGGAGAAAGTCACATGTTTGTTTTTTATTTCAGCCATTCCTCCTATACAAATCAAACGGAAAAGGTCAACAGTATTATTTCACCCCAGCCGCTTCCTTAATGGCGAAGTCATCCTAGCCGCAGCTCTTGGCCTGAAGCAGTTGGCTGTATGTAGAGCAGCAGCTACGAGGCTCTCCTAGAGGTTAGATGCGACACTGCCTCCCTCCCTCTGCTTTTAGTCAGTGGTATTTTATTTTATTCTTTTTCCAGGAGGGTGGAGACTATTTTGCTCTGTTCTCTTCTGCTCCAAAGATCAGCTGCAACTTGACCTCCTGAATGTTCATCCTCAATGCTCTCAGAAAGGTTCTGAGTGGTAAATGAGGTTCCAAATGCAGGAAGAGATTACTGTATTTTTCTTTTCCTTTTTAAAACCTTGAATAGATGAAAATAGATGGTAATCAACAAACCTGTGGCTAGAGGAAAAATCCCTTTAACTCACATTTTGCTTGAATTACATGCAGGACAAAGAAACACATTGCACCATGTGCATGAATAGACGCTTTATTATTCAAAACAAGCTTCAAAGAGCATTACGTCCCCTATAGAAAATATGCAATCAGTGTTTAATTCAATGGTAGGATGCAAATTTAAATTCCCATAAGGGGAAGACTGTTAATGCCATTTAAATTGGTTGTAAATTACAGATAATACGCTTGAGACCCGAATACAGATTAGCATAGTGTTGCCTTATGAATCCAGCCCTACTTTGAACTTATTGTGTATTTATCTATGGACAGTAAGACAATGAAGGCTTGCTTACACCTGTATTTTATCATTTGTCTCAACTCATATGCAGAAAAATATCTTGCTTTTAAAATGCAGATGTTAGCTCCAGTTTGATGGGGATTGGTTGTGTGGAGATGATCTTTGGTTGCAACCATGTCTGTTCTGCTCTTTGCCTGGTCTTGTTACATGTTTCCACAGCTTTCAAATCACACAGAAATTAGCCTGGAGGAGTCATCATTTTTCGATTTTATTGACAGCTAAGGGAAACCCCTGGCTGCTTGGATGAACTCACCAACTGGCATATGCTTGGGACACGCGTCTCTTGCAGAACCCAGGGCTGCCACTGACTTTGCTGTGTTTGGTACCCTAGATGTTTAGCTAAGGCAACCCTCTCGCCATGGCCACAGCTGCAGAGTGAGGAGTCCAGGCTCCCAGCGTGACATTTTTTCAGAGAAAACAGAGCTCTGTGGCTTCATCCTTCGTGTGTCAGAATAGTTAATGGAAATAACTAATGCACTTCAAGGCTAGGCTGTTCAAAATGAACTGCGAGCATCCCATGGCAGAACGTCTGTTTGCTGTTACTTTCTGTGGTGTTTTTCTACCCATTCTTCTATTGTATTTGTATGAAACAATAACTTGTAGAACCAAGATTTTTTGTTTTTTAAAAAGAAACTAACCAGTTACTGCAGAACAGTTCAATAAACCACCGATGGCTTGAATGAGCCTTACTGGTATGGATCCCATTAATGCCATGCTAGCAACATTTTCCTGGGCTGCATCATGAGAAATTTTGGAGCATGTTTCTGCACACTATGCAGGTCCAGAAAACATTTTGTACATCCCCAGATTACCAAGCATTACTTCAGTGTGTTACAAATGGAGAAACAATAGTTTGTGTGGCAAACGTATCAGTCTCGGTGGTGAATTTCTTTCAAGGCAGTACAGATTACCTAATGAATGTCAAGGAAATGTGGCCAATAATTTCAAACCCCATTTTATGGAACAACTGTTTACTGTGAATATACATGAGGATGAGCATGTGAGAGGCTGGAGGGTGAGGACTTTTTCAGAGCCTTTCAAATCCACTGTGGAAAATGTTTATGGCCACTGAACCAGGCCATCCGCTACAGGTTGCACCCAGTCAGTGTGGATTTTGGTCCCCATCCTGACCACTGTTTTGCCAGGAGCACAACTCGCCTCTATTGTAGATGTGTCCAGACTTGACTTCCAAGCACCAGACCTTGTTGCATTCTTCTGTTGTCTTGAGGAGCTAACTAGCTCACATTCTCACATTCCCAGCCTGTGCTGGGAGAGAGTATGGATCATCACCGCATCTTTCTGACTCCTCCTGACCTTTGCTGAGCTCTGGATGCCAGAGCTGGATGCAGTCTTTATGGTAATGCCCTCACTCAAAGATAATTTCACTGTATGCAGGGATGATTCCATTTCTCTATTTCTACTTGTTTAAATGCTGTTGAAACTTTTTCATTCCTCTGGCTGAATCATTACACTGGAAGCAACATATTCAGTAATGTGTCTCATATCATTTCCAGGCTCATTTTAGCATCACTGATTTCCAGAACATAGCCCCTCCATCTTACACTCCTGATCCATCTATTTCTAAATTCATAATTACGCCTATGCTATATAAAAATGCTTGTGGTTTATGTCAGCCCTCCTCACCAGAAATGAGGATTTTCTCTTCAGGGTATAAAGCTATAAGAAATAGCACAAACAGACTCCCACAGGACTCCACTGCAACCACTTTATATGGGTTCGCCCTTCCCTACTTTCAGTATTTTTCAATCAATTAGTTAACTAGTTTATCACTATTTGACTGGGAGCTGCTTCAAGTTTTGTTTATTGATACCCCCCCCCCCCAAACACAAAGATTTAGGTACTTTATGGCAATTATCCTCTGAATCCTATCAACTTGTCACCCCATGAAAGATATGCTGTCATCAAGCATATTTGACAAAACATGTTTTCTATAAAGCGTCGTTGATTGGCATTACTTTATGCTCTCATCTTTTTTGTTTTCACTGATTGTGTCCCCTATCAGCCTTTCCCATGACTATGCCTGGGATCAGTGCCAAGATAACTGGTTTAGAGTCTTCTGCATCATTCCATTTGCTTTCTAAAATATTGGCCAACATTTTCTTCGAGGCCCCGCCTGGCCTTCTTCTCAATTGTTTTTTGTTCCCCTCTCTTGCTCCCATCTTTTCAGGATTTTCCCAGAACTTAGAAGACTTCATTCATTGGACTCCTCTGCTGGTTCTTATGTTTCTCTTGAGTACAAGGTACTTAGGCCTACAGATTTAAAATAGTTAGAGTTTACATATAACCTCAGGCTAGGATTCCATCTGTAGACAAAAATCATTATCTTCCCGCTGAAGTTCAGACATGGATCTAGGTTTCATCTGGGATTTTGCAACATTTTTTGGTGTGATTAGCACAAAGCATTTACATTTATTGGGCCAGTCCAGACTTTACTTCATCCTTTTCCCAGCCACCAGCTCAACATGGGCATAAACACATTACCAAATCAGCATGACATTTATCACTGCTCTATCAGCACTGCCATTTCAAACCTGATTGTGCTACGACTGAAGTAATTTTGTTTTGAAATGGGCATCATTAGCACTATAAATGGGTGTTGGTTTTAGAACACAGGTTATGAAATGTACTGCTTTATCTCAACGACAGATTTCCTAGGCGCCTCTGAAGTGTAAGTTAAACTGAAATGCTTTCATTAATGAGGAATGACTGTGTGAGTTTTCATTTCAGTCCCCTCACGATGGTCACTGTCACTGCACAGTTAGATAGCAGTCACGTCCAGCATGTACCTGACCTTTACACACAGGGAGCATGATCCTGCTCTGAGAGTCATTGATTTCCATTGCAGGAGATATCCAGCACTTTACAGTCTTGCGGTCCCAGGAGCATCTTCCTCAAAAATTTGGCAACTTGAATACCATAATTACTTAACTGTCTTATTTAATTATAGCCACATGGAAGAGAGGCTGATAGACAGTACTTCAATAGAACAGAGCCACATGGGCCAGAGAAGGGTTAAATCACAGTTGAAAACCTCCCTGGATGCACCACGTGGTAGCCTGCTTGACTGTGCACAAGGCTGTCTAGTGTTTATGGCTTTGAACAGAAAGCCAAGTTTGCTCTTCGAGTTTCTGTATGAAATAGTGTGATAACATATCAGGCAGCTAATGTCAAGAGACTTTGGGCTATATTCATAAATGCTTCAGTGAATCAGTAAAGACACAATAAATTATTGCTTCAGAAGTTTCTTCATTCACCTGCTCCAGGCAAATGGGAAAAGGACAATCAATATTTCTTTTTGAAATGCCAGAAATCTGAAGCATATGAAATTTCTTGACAGTCCCTACATTTGCACTGGGATTTTATGAGGTTGCATCAGTTGACCTTCCCCCTCTCAGACTGTATGCAAGTTGAAAAATAAGGAATTGTAATAAATATAGCCACAGATGGATTTAAGCACACTACCACAAACCAAAGCATATTCAGTAATCCAGAAAATGGGCCATGTTGTAAAGGCAGTTCCTTCTGAATTTCCAGTAAATAAATTGATAACGTTTCCCTTTGAAATGGAAATGAAGTGCAGTTCCATGGGACAAAGTTTTGCTCAGTAAAAATCTCTGACTCTGAGCCAGCATTTCAACAAGGCTTTGTACATGAGAGAACAGGAAGCTCTTGTTTGTTTGTTTTCTAATGAGAGCAGGGATTGAATGAAGAAGGAGGCAAGGAGGTGGTGGTGGTGCTGCCCTAGCTACAAGGCCAGTCATCCCTCATTTGCAGCACAGCAGCCAGATGCAGCTCAGAGTGGGCAATATGGCCAACCCCCTTACAAAACATGGACTTCAATGGCTTTTACCTCTTGAAGCCATCAACCTTCTTCCTTTCTGCCTATGGTCTCCCTTTGTCCTGCTATTCCTATTTCCCCCCTAGCTGCTTCCACATATCCCTTCACAAGTAGGAAAAACATCCAGGTTTCCTAAAGCACCTGCCTTTCATTTTTGTTTGAATTTCTCTTTAAAACATTCTCAGCTATGATAACTACAGATCTCTCCCATCTCGAGATAGTTTCTAAGATGCACATTGCAACTTCTGCTCTTCTGCAAACACCCTCCCTCTTATTGTTCCCCCATTTTGCAGCCCAGCTCTGTGCCCATTTTGCCCCTCACACCCTGCTGACTCATGGATTTTGTGGAAGGTGCTCTCCATTTCATAGCTCACCTCAGCAAGCAAGAAGTTGAAAAGAGAACAGCTTTTTGCTAAGTTCAGTCCCTCTTACACTGCTCACAAACACTGCTTTGCCCTTTGAGCATTATTTGCACAATGCTGGGTGCTTCATGAAAAGCTTAAATTTGTGAAATAAAGCAAGCCCAATTTGTTTACTGGGCATTTCAAACATTCTGATGTAGGTATGACTTCTGCAGCCTACCCCTATTTTAAGGAAAATCTATGGGTCAGAACACTTTTAGGCATCTCTGACAGAAATACTGTGCATCAGTAAATAAATCCTGGTTTATGAAATGGACTGGTCTATACAAAGCACAGGAAAGTCATTTTCCACTTCTTCTCATCCCTGTCTGTAAATACTCAACACACCCCAAGTATGTGGAGGTGAGACCTCTGTGATAAATTGCAGAGCAATATGCTAAATTAATCTGTATTGCACCCCCATTAGTTTCTACACCATTTGATTTCTACACTTCTCTGGATTTGTTTTAACATTCCTCTGAACAATCACTGTTTAAAAACAGAAAACTAAGCCAGAAAGCCCACCATCACCAATGAAATCCCCAGCCACCTAGACAAGATGTATATTCACATTTGCTCATTTCTTACTATGATCTGTGCAGCATCACCATCATCTGGAGCATACACATTTTATTTACATTTATGTAGTATAATGCATGTAATTCACTTAGACAAAGTCAAATTTGGAGCTAATTCCTTTTACCTCACGCATTAAGATCCATTGCTCCCAGGATCGCAAAGGCCATGATGTACCATTTAGTGATGGCCATAAAGAATTCAGTAGTAGCAAGTTTGTAGCAATATATATAAATATCATAGTATTTAAGTATCAACCATTATTAGCTCAAAGAACCTGCAATGAGCTGTAATGTGAATCGTGTGCTCTCAAACTTGTTGCAGATGACATCATCCATTACTAGTGACCATTCACACATCAGCTGTTGCCAATTATTTCTATCCACATAACATATAAACCTAGTCCAGAAGAATTTCTGATTGTCACATCCAAAGTATGCTTTGTAATGTGACAGATAGGACTATTAGCTGCTCTGTCTCCTGCATGGAGTGGACTCAGATGTTGGTGACAATATGATGATGGCCATAACCTGGAGCTATGGAGGCTGGGCAGATGCAGAAGTGTGGCTGGTCTCTGCTGAGTTGTCCTCTCTGGTACAAACCAAGGAGGACTGGATCCATGTGATTGCCTTGATACTGGGGACTTTAATGTCCTTGGAAAATGAGTGAGATCTACTTTAACTATCTCTAATAAAAGAAAATGACAATAAACCATTCTCCAGGCAAGAGCTGTAAATACCACTGTGTATATTGGCTTTTACAATTGAGGCATTAGCCAGATTATCTCAGACTGTGTAATTTAGGGTCTTTCATCATTTCAATTTCCAGTTATGGTAGGAAAAAAAGCAACGTCTGGAAGATAAGTATCACATAAGGAAGAAAATCCCAGGCTTAAAATGTATTTAATAATTGAATGGTCTAATAAAAAAAAAAAGCTAGTCTTAATATTTTTCCAAAGTGGACTTAAAAACCCAGTACCTCCTTTTATGAAATTCAGAGCTTTCTCTTCTTCAACATCAGGGAAACTGAAATTATCACAGTCTAATAATTCCAGCAAATTTTCCATGACACAGTGGTGGACAGCAATAAGTTAAGTAGGAAGCTATTAAATATAAACTACAACAATGCCTAATTCCCAGTTGAAATGAGGATGCAGACACTGCAAGTTTCTGAACTTCAGTTGTAACAACAATTTTGACTGGTCTTCAAGTCCAATGCCTTGCACTGAAGCAGATGTTTGTACTTTACCTCCGCGTGTAATTTAGCTATTGAGCAAAATGGAATGGCAGAGCAGATGCACTTGCTATGTGATCTATGTGATTCAGTGACCTTACAGAATCAGAGAGGAAATCAGACTTCATAAATGTTCATAGTTTGCTTGCTGTTTGTGGAAGGTCCAGACAAGTAGGTGAAGAAGACTGGGAGGTTATGAAAGAAACTTGTCATCCCTGACATTCAATCTCGTATAATGAGTAACTATCAACATGGAAACCTGCTTTTCATAAGGCATGTGGGAAAACAGGCAGAACAGCAGTTTTGCACTCCTCTTTCACCTAAGTAAAACACATACCCTAGCAGAAAAGTGCATGGCAAATGTGCCATTTCTGAGAGACAGGAAGATTTGTCACAGGGGCTGCTGACCTCAGCCACTCCTGTCTGTCCTCAAGATGTCCTCAAGCCATCCATGAGGCTCAGTGGGCTGAAATAAGGCCAGCCAGCAGGACTCTGGTCATCCTGTGCTGGTGCGACCAGCAAAGGAGGTTGTTGAAGCACTGAAAACTCTTCACCTTATGAAATAACTTCATGACATGCAAGTGAGTAAATCATCATCCCATGAGCAATATGTCCCTCCGCTCTGCCACGCAAATCACAGCAAAGTGGCAGAAGCGTGGTGCTTATTTGGCTGCAGAGCATGAAGGGGACTCAGACCTCCAGGGCCCCAGCATGGCAGGCCAGGACCCTTTCCTTCCACCACTCACTGCTTAGGTGCCAAGGCTGAAGGCAGCAACTGCCTTTGCTCCCAAAGCCAGTCTCTATACTTTCAACAGGACCAGAGCAGTCCTGACCAGCCTTCTGCTGGCATCTGCCCTCCCTCTTTGCTTGGTCTTGACCTGCTTGGCCACATCTGTGCCATAGGGGATCTACGAGTATCTGAAGAGAGGTTATAAGATGGATGATGGGACAGCTGACTAAAACCCCATTCTATTCCCAGATAAGGTGAAATGCATGTTGTAGGTTTTAGCAGGGTTCATTTTCTTCCACGTCTTCCAAAATAACATTAACTGATAGATGACAGAGCACCTCTCCCTGTGTACTCGCATGTGTGGAGGCTGAGCTCCTTGCTCACAGAGACATTTCAAGGGTTTGTGTGTGAGAATGCCAGTGGTTTGGTCAGCCACCCTTAACAAATGTGTAAAAATCCTGATTGAAGCTTCATTATGGCAAAGTAATTATTTCTGAGTCATGATGGCAGGCGGTCCCAATTAGCACTAAATAGGATATAAGTAGCAGGAGCAGAAAACCTTCTGCTGGGAGGATCTAAATTAGATGAGGCTGAAGATACTCCAGACAACAGCAAAGTAAATAGGAGGCTAGGTAGTGTTATTGCTTTCCGGTTTCCAGGAACTGCCAATCCTGGGAAGAAGGCAGGCAAAGGCTGGATTTTCTCTGCCACGCCACAGAAGGGCTGTGCCATGGTTACTGCCTCCTCTTTATGGAGTAATTCTCACATATACAGTTCTACCTCTGTTACCAGCATCCCTGCCCTGGTGGCTGCACCCTCAGGGGCTGGAGTTGCACAGGGGAATCCGAGCAGGCCACCAGCCACCAACTTTCCTTCACAGGGCTGAAGGAGATCCTGCTCCATCACTGCATTGTTTACTTGGTCGACATTTTGCATTTTGGGGCTTCCTCCCCACTGACAGGCAGGGCTGCTGGGCAGCTGCATCTGCAAGGCTGAATGTAAAGATATGCAAGGAGATTTCAGATTCCTTATTAATGTTTTACAGTGTTATCTCAAAAAAATATTTACAGCTTTCCTTAAACATTACAACTAACTTTGTGATTTTAATATACATTTGTCCCTTGGGTTTTTCACCCATTAAGATAGATTAAGTGACTATTCTAATGTACAATAGCAGATTTTGCCCTGTGGTTTAGCGGCTGGCTGTGGTTGACTGATACCCAGCCCTCTGAATCCCCGCTGAGCATCTAAGCTCTATGAGCTGCAGTGAATGCATTTAATCTACATAAAAAGAACACAAATTGCATGTTAGCCTTTTTGAGCCTTGTAATCAGTTTTACAGTTTGCTCGGTACGTTTCTCTGCAGTCCTGGTGGCTCCAAGGAGGTTCCAAGGATTCTTCTTTTTTCTCCTGCCTCACATGAAAAAAAAAAGTGTTTGCATTTTGATTGTGCCTATTCCATGACCTCCATAATTTAACTGTTGTTCATATTTAGTGCCGACTAGAGTCCTGGGGGTGGCTGATAACAATAATTTGTAATAAAGCATATGCAAGCTTGATTATTTTTATTCTTGTTTTCCCTAATAATGCAAAATTAAATTTGTTAATTAAAACAGATGAAATTGAATAGGATTCTGGGGCTGCAAAAACACTTGGATTATCCTGGCCTCGCATTTAGGATGATTATATTGTTTGACACGTATACAGTGCTTCCAAGCAGTGTAGAGGTTAATCTTCACCCTCCCATCCCTCGGACATGTGCTGTTATTCCTCAATTTGCAGCTGAGGATGCCTAAGCAGAGAGGTTAATGCCAGAATTATCCAATTCCCACACAAGCACAAGCAGCCTTCTGCAGGCTCACGCAGGAGCGGGATTTTGGAAAGTCAGGAGATGCTGATGGAAGGCTGCGGGTGCCTGAGCGTATTTATGGCAGAAGATCTGGGAGAAGGATTTGGGGCAATGGGCACACCCTGTCGTGGTCCAAATTCAGTTGCACATCTTCCAGCTGCTGCCCTGCACAGCATGCAGATGAGAGGCTTCTCCCAAAATTATTGTAATCCCTGATGCATACGTGCTCTTTAGGACTCAAAAGAAACAAAGCCAAACTAAAGACTAGGGCAAAATCTACCCTTTAGACCAAAGAGTTCCCTGACAGAATGCGGCTTCAGCTGCATATTTTGTGGGGAAGTGTTAGTATTGGTGTTGGCAGATGAGGAACTATTTTAACCCTCTATCTCAACTCAATTCCAGCTCTGGTCTGTTGGATGCTTTTGTAATACCTCTCTCATACACAAATGTACTTTGGTGCACAAGTGAAAACATAAAGGAAATTAAGCACACTGAAATATGATGCCTTGGCAGCTTTAACATTTATTTTGGAGGAGAGTTTCATTTTCTGGGGCACTGCAGCACGCCAGGCTCCATGCTTTCACTTAGTGCCACTTCCCCACTGTGCCACAGAGCCTTGACCTGCACAGCCCCAGTTCCTGACCAGATCTGGTGGGGATAACTTCTTAACTTCTGTGATTACATTAGCTGCACAAGCTGCAGTTTATATTGAAATCTCCACCTTCTTCCAACTTGCTAGTGGATCGGCAGCAGTGACTGGGCCCGACTCCTCGACATGTGGCCCTGCATTGTGGCAGGGGCGTTGGAGATTCATGATCCAACCCTGGCCATTCTGTGATTCTGTGATATTGGCTGCAACCAGTTTTCTGGCATGGTTCACGCAGTGTGAACGTCCTCTTCTGCACCATGCCAGCGGAGATGCAGATCAGCTGCTGCTGTGGCCAGCAGGAAGCAGAGAACAGCAAGCAGGCTGCAAGCTGGGAGAGCTTGCATGTGGTGAGCAGCCAGCTCAGACAGTGAAACTTACTCTCAGAGAATCATAGAACTGTTTGAACTGGGAGGGACTCTAAAGGCCATCTAGACCACCTCCCCTGCAACAAACAGGGACATGCACAGCTAGATCAGGGTGCTCAGAGCCCCATCCAGCCCGACCTTGAGTGTTTCCAAATCAAGATCTACCACTTCTGTGGGCAATCTGTGCCAGTGTCTCACTGCCATTATCATTAAAAAAAACTTTCTCCTTGTTCCAATCTAAATCTCTCTCATTTTCCCTTTGTTCTATCACAACTGACCCCTTCTTTCCTACAGCCCCCCTTCAGATTCTGCAAGGCCACTATCAGGTCTCCCCAGAGCCTTCTCTTTTCCAGGCTGAACAGCCCCAGCTCTCTCAGCATGTCCTCAAAGGGGTGGTGTTCCATTTTTATGACCCCCCTCTGGACATGCTCCAACAGCCCCATGCCTCTCCTGTACTGAGGACTCTGCACCTGGATGCAGTACTCCAGGTGAGATCTCACCAGTGCAGAGTAGAGTGCAGGAGAAGAAT
The DNA here is from genome assembly GCF_026119805.1 of Tympanuchus pallidicinctus. NCBI lineage: Eukaryota > Metazoa > Chordata > Aves > Galliformes > Phasianidae > Tympanuchus > Tympanuchus pallidicinctus. The sequence goes on from NW_026294659.1 coordinate 1,463,172, forward strand.
CACCTTCCTCACCCTGCTGGCCATGCTTTTTTTTATGAAGCCCAGGATACAGTTGGCATTCTGGCCTGTGAGGGCACATTGCTGGCTCATGTCCATCTTTCCCTGCAACAGAACCCCCAGGTCCTTTTTGGCAGAACTGTGCTCCACCTTTGCATCCCCCAGCTTGTACTGATAGAGGGAGTTGTCACAACCCAGGTGCAAGACCCTGTAGTTGGTTTCATTGAACCTCATGAGGTTCACCTCACAGAATCACAGAATCACAGAATTGTAGGGGTTGGAAGGGACCTCCAGAGATCATTGACCCCCCTGCCAAAGCAGGTTCCCTACAGCAGGTCGCACAGGTAGGCATCCAGACCTCAGCCCACTGATTGAGCCTGTCCAGGTGTCTCTGAGGTATCTCATCCCTGTGGTGTGTCAACAGAACCCTGCACTTTGGTGACATCTACAAAAATGCTGAGGGTGCATTAGATACCACCTTCAATGTCATTGATGAAGATATTAAACATCAGTCCCAGTATTGACCCCTGAGGGACACCACTCATCACTGTCTCAGCCTTATAAGGGAATAAAAGCCCTGGAAAGTGGAGTTTTGACACCTCAGCTGGAGATACAGGATGGTGACATACAACGTTGCCTTCCCAAAGGGTCCAGGTTGACAGTTCCCTTTGCACCACTTCCTATCCATCAGGGCTGAGATGTGGGACATCCTCACTGAAGGGAAGGCAATTATCAGCCTGCAACATGAGTTGATGAGGAGCTCCATGAGGGGCTGGCTGCTGAGGACTGCTGGTAACAAACAGAGTCAGTGGGGCTGGACATATCTCAGGCATCCCCAGGAAGTGGCTTATAGCCTCTGCTGGCCATAAAAGAAAAGACTGCAGTTATCTACAAATTCTCCCTAAAAAGTAAAAAGACAGTAAATTCTGCCAGTTCCAAAGGGTGAATGTTGCAGAAAGCCATGAGGATGCTGAGAACAGATTACCTCCTTTTTCCTCAGAGAAACTCTTTGGGACATCTGGCAGACAGCTATAAAATTCTCCTATTTTATGTTTTAATTACATTTTGAGATGGTTAGGCTAAGCATCCGTGCTTTAAAAAGAGCAAACTCTGTGCTCTGAGTACATGGAAAATGAGAAGATCTACCAAGAAGTGTAGCTGTGTTTTGGTTAGTTGTCACTTGTAACTCAGTATGTTATAAATAATGGAAGAGGGAACACTGAAACACGAGCTCCAACAATTTTCACCAAGAGTCCAACAAAGGAAAAGACTATCAGTGTTGACAAGAATTGTTTGGTGGAGAATGATATTGCATATTGCCGAGCCTGTGAACATCAGATTTACATAAACTCCTTCCATATGAGATGTTAATCAGGAAGGAGAGCTGAAGAATCTGAAAACAATCATCATTTCTCTTTTCAAACCCCCCAATGCTTAGTATGGGGATTCTGTGGCACTCCTGCATGTGGAAACACAGGGAGAGTCCAGGGCAGGCAGGCATGGACTCATCAGAAGTGGAGGAAACTTCTGAGAAAAGAGAGGTCATAAACAGGCCCCGAGCTGAGAAATGTGCACTACTGGCACTGAACCAGCTGAAAGGGTTTGCTTTGGGAGGGTGGGGGGGAAGGGGAGGCAGAGAAATGAGTGCCTGAGCTGAGGCAAGTCTGATCAGAATGTTCCAGGGATAGGTTAGTTCAGTGATAGAGATTAATAAGAGGACAAAAAAGTGCCACTGCATTAAACCTTGAAGTTTTAAGAGCACAGATGCAAAAGAGGAAGATCTGTAGACATACACACGTAGCTGAGATTAATGGGGATAGTTATAGTTCCTACAGATTAACCTTTGTGATAACTGAAAATATTCACAAAGCTAATGTAGTAGAGAACCCAGAGAAGCCCCAGAGAAGCTGTGGTGCCCCATCCCTGGAGGCACTCAAGGCCAGGTTGGATGGGGCCCTGGGCAGCCTGAGCTGGTGGGGAGCAGCCCTGCCCACAGCAGGGGTTGGGGCTGGGTGGGCTTTGAGGTCCCCTCCAACCCAAGCCTCTCTGTGATTTCATGATTCTGCAATAATAGCTGCATGCAAAACATAGAGGCATATTCATATGAATATATTTCCTAGATAAACAAGTATATATGAAAATGCATAAGTATTGTTTACGTATTTTTGGACCAGATTTTGGAACAGAGGAGTCATTTTCCAAAAAGCAAGCAATCATATTTGACAGCTTTTAAGCAAGAATTCAGTTTTTATTTTGAAATGACACTTTTGCTTTCAAAAATGCAAAATTCATTTGGAAAAAAACAAAAACAAAGAGGGAGGTGGGTTGCTCTATTTACCTTTGTACAGCGATCCAGTGGTGGAATACAGTTTGATTGAAAAATATATACTGTTCCCAAGGGAACTGCCAACTGAAAGGACTCGCCAGCATTTACTGACTGATCATGGAGCAGATGATCACTTGCTCTCAGTTTATGCTGGTATAAAGACAGAGAAAATCTACTGGCTTGAAGGACCTGCTCTAGTCACCTAGCAAGCTCCTCTTCAAGGACCAAATGAAATAACTGTGACCAGAACATCATCCTCAGCTTTGAGCAGGAGGAGGTGAGCAAGCATTCTTCAGCGCAGCAGCCCAAAGATGACAGTAGCAGCGCCTGGTGCAAGGAAGCTACAGCTCAGCCATCCCCAATGACACTGGCCATAATCTCTCTGGCTGCCAGGGGCTTCCCCTGCTTGCCCTCCCCAGCTCTGCCTCCTGCTCACAGCCATGTAAGAGGGTCAGACCTCCAGGACACACAATTAGAGAATGCACCATTAAGAACGAGACTCCAGATTATCTATACATTTTTAATGTCCATTTTGTCCCCCCTCTAAATGCTCTCAGGGGATATTTGTGGCATTTCTTAAGCTGCATTTTTTTTTCCTGAGAAATGGATCTGAAAGATTAATGCAAAGCCAAGCAATCTTTTTCACTTAAACAAAGTCAGTGGCACATAAACCTTCACTCCCCACCTACTTCTGGGGAATAAATATCTATATATTGCAGGAATAATGTGACTCCAGTGTGCATACTGCTTGCCAGAAACGCCAGTGAGTGCTACATGTATTCTTTCAAATAATACGGTGTGTTTGCAGCTTTAAGATACCTGAAGCCAGAACAATCTCCAAAACTGGGTTATTTAATCCCACCAGTAACTACACACAGCCACTGCAGAGAGATGCAAGTGTCCATGCTCTGCTTGATGGGCTGAGAGCAGAAAGGGAAAAGCCCTGAGCAGTGTGCCCAGAGTCCCTCTCCCACACCCAGTGCTGTCAACAAATCTCTCCTATCTGAGACCTTTCAGATTAGGCATGGACACTGAGATCTGCTACATGTCTGTCCTGACTTCAGCTGGGATAGAGGGTTTTTAATTCCTAGTGTCTGGTATGATAATGTATTTTCACTTTAGGAGAAAAGCAATATTGATAGCACAACCAATTCTCTCCCCCATCTCACTGGGAGGTGGGTAGCAGCAACTGTGGTACTGAGCTGCCTGCTGGATTAGACCACAACAGTGCCTCCACTCTATGTACTATGTAATGCTATGTACCCAATATTTTCTCCTCCCAGAAATCTAAACTAAGTTTTCCTTTCCTTGACCCTTGGCCAACATGCACTGTCCTACCATAAATAATTCCCCACCTTTGTTTAAACTGTTAAACTGTATGTATTTATTGCCTGTCATTGCATTCCCCGGTACGGCTAAATACCCTGCTGGTCTGCAGTCCCTCTTCCCAAGTCTTCCTCTCCTGTCCGCACTCCCACCAGCCCCTCCTCCCTCCGGCACAGTGGACCTTCTCCTGGCAGAAATGAGGCACAGAGAAAAGGACTGAATGAATGAGGCCCTGGAGCATGTCCAAAGGGCTACAAAGCTGTGAGGGGTCTGGAGCACAAGTCTTATGGGGAGTGGCTGAGGGGACTGGGATTGTTCAGCCTGGAGAAGAGGAGGATCAGGGCAGACCTTATCACTCTCTACAATTCCTGAAAGAAGCTTGTGGTGAGGTGGGGTTTGTCCTCATCTCCCAGGTGACAGTGATAGGATGAGAAGGAATGGCCTCAAGTTACACCGGAGGAGGCTTAAATTGGATATTAGGAAAAATTTCTTCTCAGAAAGATTGGTGAGGCAGTGGCACAGGCTGCCCAGGGAGGTGGTGGAGTCATTGTACCTGGAGGTGTCCAAGAACTGTGTGGATGTGGCGCTGAGGGATGTGCTTAGTAGGCATGGTGTGATGGGTCAGTGGTTGGACTAGATGATCTTAGAGGACTTTTCCAGCCTTAATGATTCTATGATTCTATGAATTATCTTCTTGACAGCTTTTGCAAGTTCTTGTTTCAGAAGTTTTGTTGATTTTTGCTGGTCCTCTTACAGTGAATGGACCAACGAAATGGAGACCAAAATGAATGTCTGAAGAAGTATTGTGCCATCCAGCTGGTCTGCAGGGAAGACAACCTGATCTCTGGAAGGACGGAGGGGCACAGGCACTGAACAGTGCAGAGGGCACACTTGTTGTCCGCACTTCCAATTGACAAGTAGCAACTGATCCCAGGCAGCCATGCTCCAAAACAATGCCCAGGCTGCAGGACAGTCAAATTTCATTATCCCTTCTGCAAAACATATGGAGGAAACAAAATATTGGAGGATACTCCAGTGACAGCTAATGACATTACTGAAATTACTATAAATATCAGCTTTAATCTAATCAAAAACAGTATATCAAAGGCATTAAAGCTGCAGATGCTTACTGTGCCAGGGGGGAGCCAAATGAAACCTTACAGATGTGTCATACTGTGAAGTTATATTTGCATAATAGAAAATGAATGCTGGCTGCATCTCGGGTTTCTGCTGCTTTTGAAACCGGGGGGATGTGGACATTACATGTAGTGAAGATCTTTTTAGGTAGCCTAAGGTTCAGGCAGACAAAGACAAACAGAAATACAAACCATCTGCAGGTCCAACAAAAAAATCCCAATGAATGGACAGATAGGGCACTTCATCCCTTGCTAATTATTACATGGGCTGCTCTATCGTGTATTTAATTAGCATCATTTCTTTTGAAAGCACATTTTGCTGACCTGATGCTGACTGTGGGGTGAGAACCACCAAAGTAACATCAATCAGTTAATTAATTGATTAACACGTTTCCCTCTTTCTTAATTCCTGCTGATGATTTTCATTTAGCTGCTTTTAGGCTCTGAATTTTCAGAGGATTTGTTTCTGGGCAACCAGAAGAATGAATGGATCTGTGATATTATTTTGCTGCTGAAAAGAGAGGATGCTTTGGCATCCTTGCAGGGTCTCCAGCACCTGAATGAACACTGCTGGGAAGTAAGACAACAGGTGTACTTCTGTTAAACGCAGGAACGATCCTGCTTACCACTGGAAAAATGAAGAGGGGCTGCTCATTTCTCACTGCTGTGCTCATATCTCCCCTCCAGTGTGCATATGAACAGGAGATGTTCCTAGACTTAGGCACAGCACCACTTCTTGATTGTGAATATTTCCAAAATGGAAGAGCAACAGCAACTAGAGGCTTCCACAAACGTGTGCCCAGACACATGGCCCAGCCCAGCTGACTTTGCTAGAGGCTGCTGCCTGTTTCTGTCTGTCCACCCCGGTCAGCAGGAGCCCAGTCACAGACTTGCCCTTCTGCCTCTCATAGCTCTGAGTCCAGCTTCTCTGGCTTCGGTCTCGGTCTAAGCTTCTCTTTGATGCAATGAGAATTGCACTTGTTCCTGGTGAGACATCCTCAGCTGCGCTCAGTAAGGGCATAAAGGATCAGCCAGATGTCTCCCAGACACTCCATGTTGCTGGGATAGACGGAAGGTGTGGAAAGAAGTACAGGTCCAGCAACAGGGTAGCTCACTGTGGCACAGAGGGACATGGTTAGTGGGCATGGTGGTGATGGGCTGGCAGTTGGGCTAAATGATATTAGTAGTCTTTCCCAACCTTAATGGTTCTGTGATTCTGTGATCGCCCTCTAGTTCAGCTCTTTGGAAGATTTTGGAGGTGTCCCATGCTGGGAACACATTGTCAAAGTTAGGGCAAAGAAGTGTGCAATGCTGCCCCAGCACTGGGAAGGGCAGCAGAGCTCTGTCCTTTTGCAGCAGTTGAGGTTGAATCTCACCAGGCTGCACAGGGGTTTCACCTGGCTCAAGGCTCACATGAGGTCCCAGATGGAGAAAATGGATTTTGCCCTGCAAGATTATCTGCCTGGATTTATTAACGCCACAATTTGCATGAAGATATTCATTTAAAAACTATTCCGCCAAAAGCACCGGGAAAAGAAAGAGGTTGACTGGAAAAAGGATTTCTGTTTGGCCTTAATTGAAAGTAGAAAATAATGTTTGTACTGCTGCACGCCAAGTATTTTAGAAGGATTTGAGATTACAACACAGAGTAGGTTAATGGCAGTTTCATAACCTAATCTGCTATAGAACTCTGATTTTAGCAGCCATCTCTCCTGCCCTGGCTTAGCAGGACTCTCTCAAATCCCAGCAGGTTCAAGGAGCTGAAGGCTCAGCACTCTCAGTCACAGTGCTGCCAAGTGCTGAGGCTTAACCACAGGGACAAACGATAGCACACAGTCTGTTGTACCCCAAAAACCTTCTGTTTTTTCAAGGCAGCACCCAAACCCACCCCATGGCTCTGCATCCTCCCCATGGCTGCTACCCGTGGCAGGATGAAGGCAGCAGTTAGGCCCACACAAGGTTTGCTGCACACCCTGAGGGAACTCAGAGCATGCTGAGCTCCTTGTGCACTGATCTGATGTGTGCTGCGTTGGGATTTTCCTGCTGCGCGGAAGGACGCGAGCGGACTGTGCCTTTCAAATGACACTTCTAGCTCCGCTCAACCAAAAACACTGACAGACGTGTGGATTTATACTTTGAAACCTGCAGGGAAAGACTGGGGAAGGAGGACGGGGACGGAGATGTCCAGCTGTTGGAAGGGAAATATTTAGGGAAGACAGAGGAAGCAGCCAGCAACTGGTACGGCTAACCTACAAATGTCAGCGCTGCAGAGCAGGCAGTCTAAAAATAACCTCCAATTGTCTCCCAGTGATTGCAGCAGCAGCGCAGCTCGAGCGCAAGGGCCTGAGAAAAATCACCAGCGGGGGAAGGATTCCAAGTGCTGCTTTTTTAAAGGCCCATGCTTTTAGAGATCTCTGATTCAAACAGAAAAGCAAATGCCAGGTTCGCAGAAGTCTAAGGGCGAGTTAGGTTTGATTAATAGCATTCGCCGAATGAATGTTACCTCTGAAAAGCAGTATAGGCTGGATTGCAGCTATTGTCTGGAATGCTGGAAGTACAAAACATGGTTGAGAACTCCTCTTCAGGCCTTCCAGACCCAATACTTTAGATGAGAGAACTGAACACTTCTCCTTTAATTTATATGCTTTGTTTTTTATCAGTCTCCCTGTTCTTTTACACCCTACCAACTATTTCTTTCTCTTTTCACTGATTATTGAAACAAAGTCTATGGCAGCATTACATTAATTCATAACAATTCTTCAGAATTAAAGCATGATGCTGGATGCTTTCATTCTTCACCCCTGTCTGAATCCCTTGTTCTACAGCAGGTGCACGCAGGCTCCAGATGCAGACAGCCAGGGTAAGGACATCATCACTCCATCTCCATGCGCAAGAATTTGAGATGGCAGACCAGCTAAAAAGAGAGGACCTGGCACATAATGGTATTTTAAACAAATGAGTAAAAATGCTTTTGAAAGACAAGACAACTAAATACCTCTCCAACAGTATACAGGACTGCTGCTTACCTACAAATGTTATAACACACTGCTGAAGATTAGAGGGGCTGCTTTTCCTATTAACCGTACAGTTGTCTATGGTTTAAGGACTGGGAATAGAATCACTGAATCATTAAGGTTGGAAAAGACCTGTAAGATCATCTAGTCCAGCCACAAACACATCACACCATGCCCACTAATCTTGTTCCTATGTGTCACATCCACATGTTTCTTGAACACCTCCAGCAACAGTGACTCCACCTCTTCCCTGGGCAGCCTGTGCCAATGCCTCTCCATCTTTTCTGAGAAGAAATTTTTCCTAATATCCAACCCAAACCTTCTCTGGTGCAACTTGAAGCCATTCCCTCTCATCCTATCACTGTTATCTGGGGGAAGAGGCCAACCCTCACCTCACTACAACCTCCCTTGATCCTCCTCTTCTCCAGACTGAACAATATCAGTTCCTTCAGCCACTCCCCATAGGACTTATAAATAATGATGTCATGAGTTTCTTCCCCTCTAGAATGGGATATTTTCTGAAAGCTGAAGTTTAAACAGCTAAGTCTGGCAGTAACATTTTTGGATCTAAACATTCCTCATCTATTCTTTTATATTCTTTTTCTACTCTGTGAATGGAAAAAAAACAGTGTGGTTGCTGGCAAATGCTCCCAATATCTCCACAGACCCCAGTGGTATATGCACTGTCATACCAAACCAGAGCAAGAAACACCAAGTGTGCCTGAACCATGGGATCTGTTGCTGCTGCTCTGAAAAGGCGAGCAGCAGGGATGTGGGGGAGCATGCGATGGGCATGGAGCTGGCACCAAGGCAGTGCTGCATGGAAGGTGGGACAATGGCAAGGTCCCTCTAGGGCCAGTTTTTCAACTTATAAGCAGTTGTAATTGCTGTCTGTGCTTTGAGTTTGCAGCAATGGTGAGAGCATTCCCGATGCCATGTGGGTAGGTCAGGAAAGGTGAATCACAGAATTACAGAATCGTAGGGTTTGGAAGGGAAATTTAGATCATCTAGTCTAACCCTCCAAGGATAGAGTCAGGTGAGCGACTCTTCCTCAAAGGGAGGCAGTGGTAGGTACGTTCATAAATTTACCATTGCATGAGCACTACCACATTTCAGTGCCCCATCACAGCATGTTCAATCCACCCAGATCCAGCAACGTGAGCACAAGGCAGAACTGGTGGCAAAAAATCATGTCTGCATGTAATTGATAGAAACAGCACAAAGCACTATTAAGCTGTTAATTGGTTATTTGAACTTGCCCTGGATTCACTGGAATCATCCTGAGGTGGGCTTGCAAATGGAAGTACTGCAGATGTGGGCACACCATCAGCTTTGGACTTCAACCAGTCGGCACTTGTGCATCACAGAAGCTCTGTAGGTGGCTCCAGAGTGCCAGATGGCTTAAAGCACATTGCCCTATGTGCTCCAGCACCTCTGCCACCCCTCAAAGCCCCCAAACAACCAGCATATAGTGAACACGTGCTGAATGCCCTCAGACATGCGCTAGCAATGGCCACATTCTGCACTCTCAGTTTAAGAGAGTGGTTCTCCAGCTTGTGCGGTGAATCAATTTACTTTACTCACTCATGCCCACTTCCTCAGTTCATGGAAATGACACCGCCCTGGCTGGGAGCGCTGATGGCAGGAGGCTTGGGTGACCGAGAGCCAGAGCTGTTTGTGTTTACATCATTGGTCTGAATCCAACAGAGGCTGATAGTAAAAGAAAATATTAGCCATCTGCCCATCACTTGATAGCTTTTCCAGCTATAAAACCAAGAATGGATTAGATACAGGGGCTGACTGAATCTGCCTTGCCAGGGCTGGCCTTGCCATCATCACCCTCAGCACCCGCCATCAGGGAGCTCCAGCAGGGCCCCCGACAGCTTCCACTGACACCAACTTGTTAAAAATATTGAAGAAAAAATACTGAAGAGGGAAGATGGTTGTGTATAGCCCATTGCTCCCTTTCACCATGCATCATGCTGTTTATGAACTAGCAGATGCCACACAATGGCCAGTCCTCTTGGAAGTGCTTACAACAGCACAGTTGGAAGGTAGACTTTGCCTATTACTATATTATTGTAATGTTCTTCCTTGTCAAAACAGAGTCCTGTATGTTAATATTTCCCACCAGCAACTGCACTTTACCACATACTAAAATCCCTCAGCTGTAAAGATAATGCCTTGTGCAGTTTATAGCCTTGGAGGTATAGGTAGCTCTCACACTCCATTTGTCAACATTGCCAGCAGAGGCACAGGAGGTGGACGGCTGCTGCCTCTGTTCACAGGACATCGCTTCTCTCTGGGGACTTGGATATGGCATAGGGGCTGCCTCATGCTTCCACTGTGAGCCTCGGTCTGAAAGGGCCCTAGCACAAGTGGTGGGCTTGTGTTGCACCAACTACCCCTTATCATGCATGGCAGTAATAACTGCATGGAAAGAAACATGCCTTAGGACAATGTGGGTGCTGTGCAAAGGTCACTCTCTTCAGACCCTAATTGCTTAGCAGAAGTGACATTTAAATTGTATATCATTAAAATCATAACAAATTTATTTACCTCCTCCCTTATCTGGATCATTTTTGCATACATTACGCGTTTGATATATTGCATGCTATTGAGATCAGAGTGCATTTGCATCATAAAATGATGTCGTGTGGAATCACGATGACATGGGGTGCCAGGCGCCTACTGTTACTCATTTGCTGGCCCCTTGAGCTTTGCAGGAGAAGTATGGTGGCTGATTCAGCGAGAGCAGGTAATACTGCAAACAGAGGGGGAACGTGATATGGTGAACATTTCTGCACAGTGAAAAGAAAGTTGCAGCAAGAAGTAGATATAATAACATGCATGTGCATCTGGTTCAGTTCTGAATCATTTATTCAGTGCTAGCATTGACATACATGTATATATACACATGTATACATGTGTTTATATGCAAGAATCTATGGATTCTTCTTTCTAGTTCAAAAGAGAGCATTGCAGGCAAAATCTTCCATGCATTAAAAATCACATTATTTTTTAGAAACTGGATATACTGCTCGTCTAACATCTCTAATGGGCATTTTCTCTCTTGCCCATAATTAGACTTCAAACACTACATTTTAGCTGCAGCAGCCTTAAAACTACATTCAGCACGACACTGGTTATCTAGCTAAAAGCAAGTTTAAATAAGACAGAATTAGCTATCCCCTCTATTCCTGGTTTCACTCATGTGTGTTAATTTCTTTTGCTTGTGTAATTTTTTACTTACCTTTCTATTGTACTTCTGGATACTTGAAGCTGTGTACCATATAAGAGAAGAACAGCCCAATGGCCACACCAGAGGCTGAAGGAATCAGAGATTCACAGAGTATCATGAGTATCCTGAGTTGGAAGGGACCACAGGGATCACAGAGTCCAACCCCTGGCTCCACACAGCACCACCCAAAATCAAACCCAATGTCTGAGAGCGCTGTCCAGATGCTCCTTGAACTCTGGCATTCGGGGCTGTGCCCACAGCCCTGTGGTGCAGACCCTTTCCCTAATGCCCATCCTGAAGGAGCTTACCTTGCCCTCCTAAGAGATGGTGAAACAAATCCAACCACACATTTCTTCAAGTGTTCAGCTTCCTTCTTCTACAGACAGACTGTGGAGAACAAGGAACCATTTGCTTTCCTAAAGCATGTGGAAAATGTTTATTTGCTGCTTTACAAGGCCTGAACCAAAGCCTATTGGCCTCTTTCCAGTCCATTGAATTTTTATTTATTTATTTTCTATTAAAGCTGGGAGAATGTTTTTGGTGAATAACGCATTTGTCAAAAAATGCTGTCTTGAAGAAGCAACTTGTAGAATTGAGTCAAACATAAGTAGATTTAGTTGGGAAACAAACAGAAAACATTCATAAAAACCTAACTGAGGCACTCCATGTTTTTCTTTGGAAAATATATATTTGTTTCACATGTGACATTTTTTAAAGGCTACAAAAAGGGATGTAGGTTGCTTAGACTCTGTAGTCAAGTCTCTTTTTTTGTTGTTGTTTTTGGTTTTGTTTTCTTTTCTTTTCCAAACTGGCCACTATGCCAGACCCTAGAGATGAGTTTCTTACCCCTTTCTATTCCATCTTCTCTGCTCATATCACTTTTACTTGCTTCTTGCTGCCATCCCTCATAATTTGCAGCACTCCTCCCCAGCACTTACTCAGCTGAACAGACTGTAAATTGCTAATCTCCAAATTTATTGCAGAAGATGGCACCATTGGCTGGCAGTAAGCTCTTATGCTACGGCTTATGCAAGGTATAGCAAACACTGGCTGGCTGTTGTGCCCTTGTGTATCGATCTCAAAACACACTATAGAGAAGACTACAGGTAAAATCTGTAAGCTGTAGGAGATTTTTGCCATTGGGTCAAAGTAGTGTTTCCTCCTCCCTACACAGAGATAATTGTTAAGGATCACAAAGGACTACGTCATATCATCTGTAACAAACACTTCAAAGTGCACCCCCCCAAACCCTTCAGTGTTGCCGCCAGCTAAACCTCATGCACAGTGTCCCATGCCTCTGTGGTTAATTGGGATTTCCTCCAACAAAAGCAAGCCGGGTCAGCAAAGGGCCGTGCTTTGCACTGTGCTGCAGTGAGCGAGCCTGGGAGCTGGCTGCCCGGGTGGCTTCAACTGACCGTGCTGGCTTCTCTTGTGGGGCTTTGCTTTCTGCCAGGCTGCTTCTGGAAAGCTGTTGAGTCTGTTTGACCTATTTGCCTTCAGAGCTGCCTCATCTCTTCCCCGCAAGCGTCACACAGGCAGCCTGAGATCTATCTATTGTGCTTCCAAGGATTGCCCATCTATTTTACTGGTCATTAAAACTTAATGCAAAGATTTCCTTTCAGAAAAAGAAAAAAAAAAAAAAATAGGGACAGAGCACTCCTTTCTTTTAATAATGCTGTCTGAGTTTACCAGCTATGCCTAGACGCTTGGTTTCACAGCCACAAATCAAGAACTCAAATGCCCATAGCAAACATGCACATTTCCCTAGGACATTGCTCTTTCTTCCTTTTTTTTTCTTTTCCTTTTTCTGTTCTGCACAGCAGGAGTGGGTGGCATAATAGTGGATATTGGAAATAAACTCTTGAGCAGTGGAAGGGCCATCATTAGTGCTGACAAAAGCAGCTTTTGAGGCTGAGCCAAGATCAAATAAATGAGAACTGGTAGGAGAAGCTGTCGCGTTTATGAACAGTTTATGAATGTGAGGTTCAAGTTACCACTTTTTTGAATCAATTAACTTTTGTGATACGCTGTATAGATGGGCTCAAGCTCAGGATTTCCTTTTGATTTAAGCATGGATACTTTTGTTCTGAATTGTTAATTAATTCTCATTGGGTGGAGCAAGAGGCTTCCCCTAATTTACTTCCAAACTGTTTAATTCCAGTCATCATTGTCGTTTCCCTCCCCTCTTTCACAGCACTTCCACACCCTGCCTTCCCCACCGACAGCACCTGGCCTGCCATCCCACCCCAGGAAGACAGGGACACACTGATCATCCCCTAACACTAACTGCTCTTTTCCAAAGGGGAGCTGTCACAACATACCTGCCTCCAGAGCCAAAATGTGCACTGACCGCAAGGACCCTCCTTTCACCTTCATCCACGAAAAAATTTAATTAATCTTTCCATATTGGCAGCTGAACATCTCCTGAAGAGAAAAATAAACGTTAATTTCCAGAGGTAATTAACAGTCAGTGAATGAGACTAAAGGGCTTTCATCAAAATTACCAATCAGCTCAAATTTGAAGAGATTCTCTCCTCCTCATTGCTTCATCTCATTCAGCCAGTCCTGCTGAATTAGTGCCTAATAGAGTCTCAGACATATTCATATGCTGTCAAATTCCCATCCTCCCAAGGAACTGTCTCTTTCAAATGGTAATATGGAGGGCGTATGATGTGCTCTCGTTGCTATTTCGGATTTAACAGCTGGCTGCATTGCACCAGCAGTAGCTGTGGAAACTTAAATACGGGATGTGCGTGCCTGTGTGTGTGTATACGCGGATGTGTAAACACCTACTTTTTTGCAAATTATACCCTGTATCTTAAATAGCGTTCTCTTAATAGCTCCTTGCAAGCTACTTCACTTTTTAGACCACCACAGTTGTAGAAGGAGGAAGCACAACAGCTTTACAGCAACCAAGAGCAGGTTCTCTCCCCAGGCTCTGCTCTGCTCGAAAGCCAGCCCCTGCTCAGCACATGCCTAAGGCCAGTCCTGGGGTGCTGGTGGCCCTTACCAAGCTGTCCTAAGGATCTTTTCAGAGTACTCTCTCCTTAGCAGGCTGCAGGATGGCTTCTGGGAGTTGCCTTTGGATGTCCTCAGCACAGCCCATACACACCTAGTATTGTGTCCAGGCAGAGAGGTGGCTGGTCTCAGGATGGTAGAGAGAAAGCAGCAGTCTTCCTGTGTCAGTGCAATGTAAATTTTTGTTTTTTTTTCCCTCCTTCAGCTTTGTTAAATATTTTGAGCCTGAGCCAGTAAGCCATGGTGTTTGGAAGGAGGCTCCCACTGCTTTCGGTTGGATCTGGCCCTCCTTCCTCCTTCCAATCTGGAAATCTTAGGGGATCCTGTGGGGACAACCAACAAGGAGAATTCCTACTAAAGCCTTCCTGTGTGCTGTACCAGGGCACGTCTGCAGACCGCACTGGATGGGCACAGAGCGTGACCTCTTTAACAATACACATTACATGAAAGCTAATAATTCTGGCCAAAGCATATTCAAACTAGGATGCTTGAAGCAAAACTAATGCATTATTCACTGCTTGTTGGGAATACAAGAACACACAGATAGACATCTGAGCCTTGGGCCTTTTCTGAGATGTACTGTACACTGCCTTAATGTGCTTATGGCAGTACAGTTACAGATCTTTTGTTACTAATATTATTTAAAACCTTGTCCTGTGATAAAAAAACCAAAACAAAAAAACAAAAAACAAAACCAAAAACAACAAAACACAAACGTATGCACATTCAACTTTGATTTCTGCTGTATACAGTGATAAGAGATGTTTTTAATGCTATATTAATTTCCTTGCTGGAAAATATGCCCTTCCTCTACCTGTAAATTAAATTAAACAAGTATTTAGTGAAAGCCACAGGGTGAAAAAGTGCAGAAATTGCCTATTTCCCAGTTGGAAGCTGAAGACAGTTCTGAACAGAACACCAACATGACCAACTCAGACACAAAATGTAGACCCTGCTAAAGTAATGCTTCTCAAACATACAGACTGTAAAAGAAGGACAAAATATATGTTGCTTTGCATGCTCAAGATACACGAATAAAATTATTTGGAAAGCACTTCAATCATCCTTGTGCAGAAAACCATGTTGGGATTCACCTAACTGTACAGAGACAGTCTGTAATATTGATACCTGACTCTGAACGAATCACCCTCCAATCCCTCTGTGGTCAACAGAAAAATGCAGACAGTTGGGGGAGTGATTTATCTCTTCCTAAAGTAGATGTGTAAGAAAGGTCAAATGGATTGCATCCTAAAAGTGCCTATTCCTCTCCGCTGACCATAAAGGTTGAAAAGAGTGACTAGCACAGATGTAAATTATAATGCTGGAGACATGAAGCCTGTGGCTTGATGGGGGATGTTAAAGTGTACCCCAATGGCCCTGCTGGCCACAGTAAAAAGGTCTGCAGGACAAAGACAGTACTCCTCCTTCTCTCTCCAATGGCAGATTTCCAGGTTTTCATCGGATGGGAATTTCTGTTCAGAGGCATCATGCTGTATATCAGCTGAGATGGTGCCATACACTCAGATCCAGTTAACTGGATCCCAGTGGCAGTTTCGCAATGTATGGCTCATCAGAATAGACCAAAATCTAATCCTAGATGGTCCTGAAGTGAATGCACAAAGGCACATTGACAGACTGCACAACTTTTCCATGGCAAGTTCTCTCTACAATTTTACAAACATCTTGTGCAGGCTTGACATGGGACCCACCTGGAAAACTGACTGAGCTGTAGAAAGAAGCGTAATGTATTACTTCTATTCCAGATTCTCACTTTTCATTACCTTCTCTGTGTTTTATCTTTAAATAGCCACATATAGTGACGTACTAGACTTACTTGTGATACCACTGATCACCTCAATAATTGCTTTCAGGATAATCAAGCTACAGTATGATTTCTAATGAACACTCATAATTGGAAAAAAAAAAAAAAAAAAAAAAAAGTGAGAGGAGTGTTACCTGGAGCCACAGTGCTTGATTTCAATATTCCTGAGTTTATTCAGTGTTTGATTCCCAAAACAATATCTAAGAATCCAGTACCCCAGTTTCAGATGATCTCAGAAAAAGGCAAAGAATCAAAAATCACCAGGTATTATGGTCACATTATGAGCAACAATGCTGAGCGTGGTGATTTGTTATAATGTCACTAAAACCCCTTGATATATTTAGCAAGTGGTAATGGTAAAGGTTATAATTCCTCCGAGGGACGATAGGGATGAAATAAACCACAAGGGTCAAGTGGATTATGACCTCATGAAAACTCAAATAATGGAGATGGAGCTTTATAAACTTCCTTATAATAGATAATGGCTTGAACAATTTTAAAGCTGCTTAGTGCTCAATTTAGAGCAGTCACAGGCTTCCTATTGTCCATATATTATTAGAAAAACAAAAAACAAAAAACAGAAAATTACTTCTGCCACTAGAAATCCCATCTGCTCACAATTCCCATTTTGCATACAACGAGCACCTTGCTGTTCTCTGAAAGCCCACAGCAGCACAGGTGCACCCATCTATCAGCTCTCCCTACCCAGCACTTACAGTGTGAGTGCTTACATGGAATTTGTGGCTGTGATTTAAAGCTTGTAGCGTATCCTGGATTGGCATATTAATAACCACACCTGGCAGCATTTATTTTGCTGCCGCACAGCATTGTCACAGCATCAAAGAAAAGGAAGATGAATGGTGCTTCATGCTTTGCATCCTTCGCAAAGGGAAATGGCAAGAGCCCATCAGCACGGGCAATACATACAGCCCATGCAAATTCTTTCTCCATCATTCTCTCAGCCACCTGACCTCACAGTGAAGCTCACACAGGTTCAAAGTGCATCAAGTGTGGAGCCCCCCCATGCACCTGAGCAAGTTTTACTGCATGAACACTGTGACAAGAGCTCAGGCAAGCCAAAAGGCTGGACATGCATGCTGTAGAGTTTTGTGAGCAAATGCCTAATAAAAATCCCCTCTCAAAATCATGGAGCAGTGCTTGAGGCCACACAATGCCAACCTCCCCAGCATGGAGGTGACATGGCGTTTACCGCTGTGTGACAGCACTGGGGATGGCAGGGCTGCCACAGCATCGACCTGAGATGTGAGTGGGGCAATCAGCCATCACTGACAGAGGGATCTGTGATTGATTTTAAATTAAGGTCACTGTCCCCGGGCCACAGCTAGATTTGATTACTTCTGTCACATTTTAGAAGGGTGAGACAAACTTGTTTGCAACCATCCCTCCAGTGACTCAACACATGATGATGGTTTTCCAGTCGGGTTTGATGTGTATCCAAATTCCACAATGCACCATGGGCCATTGTGCTGCTGGCATGAGCAAGGCTCTTCTGTAATCTTCTGTAAGGTCTGGGTTATCAGTAACAGCTTCTTACCAGTCAGAGCTTCAGCACCAACACCACCACCTTACCTAAGGGTACAAGCCAACAGAACGGTGGTTCTGCATCTACACCTACAAGCGACGTCACACAGTCCGTAGTCAAATTCATGGTAGTGTTGGATAGCGCCAGATCATGTCAGACAAAACCCACCTCTGAGAGGTGTAAGCAGGCAAATGGAAGCTGCTGACGGACACAAGAAGGGATAGCCAGGGTCTTCCCATGCTGGTGAGCAAAGAATGTCCAGCTGCAACAAAGCAGCACTGTTGGGAAGATGCAGAGGAGCAGCAGATGTGGAATCCTGTGATGCTACAGAACTTAGTCCTGACTTAACCTAAATTCCTACAGCAATGAGGAAGCCACATATCTGGAGCATTTGAGATGACAGCAGGCTAATGGCCGTAACTTATACCATGGGGGACACTCCTACCCTCTTTGGGGAGATGGATGAGGCTGATGACCCATTAAGATTTTTTTTTTTCTTTTAGAAATTCCTGGGATGTCGCAAGTGCACGTGCTTTCTTATTTCTTAAGTCATTATCTGTTTGATCCAGAACCAAGGGTTTTGCAATGCACATTAAACCACAAGAGGAAATCTTGAGCAGTTTGTTAATATCAGCAGCAATCCAGATGGAATTACCATCATCTCCCGCACTCGGTCGAGGGCACATGATGTAATACCAGGCATGGATTTAGCTTAATGCAGCACACCTTCCAATAAGCTACTGCAAAGGGGAAAAAATGCATGACATCAAAGAAAGCAATTTAAAGAGGACAGATCCATCTTAAGGCCTGCGATATGATGGGGAAACAGAGATAAAATGAGGAACGGGGTGGAATGCAAACGGTAAAAGGGTAGAAAATAAAGGGAGCAGTTAAAAGAACCCAAAAAGCAAGCAGGAAATGCCGTCGACGGAACCTGGCACCGCACAAGCGCCCGCTCCGGCCCACCTGCCCCCTCTCCCGGGGCCGCCCCGAGGGCATGCGCGGCCCCGCCGCCCTACTCCTCCCTCCGCCGGCGGCGCGTGCGGTCGTGGGCGGAGTCTCCCCGCCCAGCCCCGCCCCTCCCCGCCCGGCCCGCCCGCCCGGCCCCGCCCCGCCTGCCCGCCCGGCCCGCTGGGGAGCGGCGCGGGACGCGGTGCCGGCGGCCGGGCAGGGCCGGGCAGGGCCGGGCAGGGCAGGGCACGGCGCGCGTCCCCGGCGCGGGGCGGCGGCCGGGGCTGGCGCGGGAGGTGGCGGCTGCGCCCTGGCCACGGCGGCAGAGGCGGCGGCGGGGCACGGAGCCCGGCGCGGGGCTCCCGCAGCCTCCACCGGCGGCCGGAGGTAGGTGCCGCGGGGCGGGGCGCGGGATGAGCTGCGGCGGTCCGCGGGCGGGCGGGCGGCCGGCGGGTGACAGGTTGGCCGGGGCGGCGGCCGGGCTCCCGCGGCCCTTTTGCCGCGCGTTGCGACGGCCCCGATGCCTCGGGCGGCGGCCCCGCTCCGGCCCGTGACCATTGTCTCCGGCGGCGCCGGGCGGGCGCTGCGGGGCGGGCGCCGCCGGGGTCGGGGCGATGCGGTGCGGGGCCGGCGTTCGTGGCTTTGTGCCCGCCGCGGGGCGGCCCGGTGGCGGTGACAGCGCGGCTCCGCGGGGCAGCGCCTGCTGTGCGGAGCGTCGCGCTGTCAGCGGCTGCGGGGCGGAGGGCCGCCCGGGTGCCCGTGGCTGCCCGTGGGCAGAGCGGCGCTGCCCTGCTTGGCCGCGGTCCGCCACCTGCGCTCTGCCCCGAGCCTCGCTCCGAGCCGCGCGGTGCCGCCTCGCGCTTCGGGGGCTGCTGCTGCTTCTGGGGATTTTTTGGCCGGTGTTCGCAGAGGGTGCTCTTCTCGCTGGAAATCTGTTTTTAAACAGCGCCCGCGATGCAGGGCTTAAAATATACGCGTCGTCTGTCGGGGATGCGTTGTTAATGCGCGGAGGGTGAGCGGTTACCCTGAATTCTTTAGGGATTTTCCATTTAAACTCGGCGAGCAAATCTCAGTGTTTTTTTTCCTAGCAACCTTGCGCGTCATTTATCGCTCGCGAAGTGACTGAACGTGTGAAGCTTCCCCCACAGATACGCCGCTGATTGGAGTGTTTCGGGCATGGCGTTAGTGTGGGATGGAAAATCAGCGCGCTTCCATCTCTTCCCGGTGCGTGTATGGGAATTAGGAGAAGCTTCCCCTGGTTGGAAACGGCTGCGGGTTGCCGCGGTTAATGGGGACCCGGCTGCCCCGCACCACTGTGCCCCGCACCGCTGCCCTGAGGGCGGCACTCTGCGGTGAGCCCCGGCGAGGCGCTGGGATCTCTTTCAGCCTGCAATAGGAAGCCCGACCTGAAGAGGGGATAAATGCCAGTATTAACTCGAGAGGGATATCGAGTGCCCGCCCGTAAGCTGGGGTCGCCGGGTGCTTGCAGCGTATGGATGGCATTATGGTGTGATAAAGGTGCAGTAGCTCCAAGCATGCCACTGCTCAGTGCAGTTGGCATTGGCTGCCAGCTGGCCAAGCAGAGCCTGCAGCAGCGTGTGTTACTGGGAAGAGATGCACTTGCATGTAACAAAGGCGCTTGGCTGATCTCCTGTTTGAGGAACTAATTCTTCAAAAAATCTGCTTTTTGGCTCTGCGGCACCCTGGGTTCCCCTGCCTTTGCACCCTTCCTCTTTCCCTGTGGTTGCCCGCACCAGGCTGGGCACTGTGTAGACACAGCAACCCGTCAGTGCTTCATTCCTCTCTAATCCTATCCTACCCAGCTAATCGCCTCACCAAAGCTTTGACGTGAGGTGGTAAGGACCAGGCGTAGTGTTCCAGCCCTGTGTCAGGTTTGGAACATCCCTGGCACACGTGGTTGGGAAATAAAAACTGTGGCTTGAGGGTAGATCCCGACAGTGGGAGGGAGAAGCAGCCAGAAAATGGCACCTGGGGCGTTGCTGCAGAGCCAGCTGTGCACGGGGAGCAGCGAGCGGAGGTGGGAGGGTGCAGCTCCCTTGGCGTAGCAGCAGGGTTCTTATTTTAGCGTGGAAGACGGCCAAAGATAAGGAGCGGTTGTCATCCGGCTGCTGGGAGGACTTGTGGAACAACAACAGAAAGCTTTGTGGAGGTGGAAATGTTTTCATGCGGGTGCTAAAAAAAAAAACGAAAAAAGCAGATAACCTTGTGAGTGATGGACTTGCCACATGAAGCTGGTGGTACAAGGTTCTTCCCATAAAAACCAGAGTGATCCTAATTAAGCCCAGATCCCGTTAAGTGACGCGTGGCTTTATTCATTTCAGATGTTTCTAGGTCCTAGAGATGGGGCCAAATGTGAATAGTTTGATGTGGCAGAGAGTTTAACCCCAATTATTTTGACATAAATCACGTGATTGTTACAGTA
Organism: Tympanuchus pallidicinctus; assembly: GCF_026119805.1. Classification (NCBI taxonomy): domain Eukaryota; kingdom Metazoa; phylum Chordata; class Aves; order Galliformes; family Phasianidae; genus Tympanuchus; species Tympanuchus pallidicinctus. The sequence continues at coordinate 1,483,989 of NW_026294659.1, forward strand.
GCCAAGTACATGTGATGGGTGCCCCCGAGCTGCTGAGTGAAAAACGTGTATATATTTTTAAAAGTTTCCATGAAAAAACCTATAAAGACCATTAGAGACAGTGCCTGCAGGTTTGCTTGTAGGACACACAGCTGAAATGGGGGCTTTCCAGAGCTGGCAGCTGTGGAGGAAGCAGATAAGTGGTCTCCTTGCAAAGCTGGGCTGGGAAAATGACCTGGGAAAGTGCTGGCTTTTCTAGTTGGGGTGGAAGGAGCACATTGAGGATGCATGGTACTGGCTATGGATGGCTTCACTTGGAGGTCAGGCTGCCCTGGGTCATGTTTCCAGAACTGGCATCTGTGGAGATATTTTTGGTAGCCTTTCATATACTGTCCTTTGAAAGAAGGTGGTTTCCTTTTTCGTTTTGTTTTGCTCAAGCCTTTCTGAATTATCTCAGAAGACACCAGATTTCAAAGAGGAGGTAACTAGCTTTGTGAAAAGTTCTAGACTTTGAACTATCACTGGCCTTCCTCTGTTCCCCCCTGGAATTTCCTTTCCAGTTTTTTCCAGTGCTGTCCATCTTTTCCAGGGCACTGAACAGCCCAGTAATTTGGCCACTCTGTGTAGGAGCCACTTTGTCAAGTTATGTAGCGTTGCTGGCCAGTTCTGGCTTCCTTCCACCTTCCAGCAGATCTGCCCACATGTACAGCAGTCACATAACAGTGCTGTAATATGGGTAAGAAGCAGGCTGACCTCTCCACCCTAGTGAGTTTCAGTGGGGTTGTTGGACATCTGAGGCTGTAATTCCCCATCCAGTTAGTGCAGGCTGGTTTTGAACAGCAGTTTGTCCTCCAACACCTTTGTTTGCTTCAACCTTTCAATTATGTTTCTGCTTTTATTGTGACATGGAAACAAAGAGGCCGCAGAAATACGGTGGCTACCAGGAGGGCCAGGGGAACAATGGCTCTCACGTGCTCTGGCAGACGGTGCATTTTTGGTGGCAAAGCCAGGTTATTTGGAGGAGTGCAGGTCTTGCATTCCAGTGAAAAATAATTCATTAGCAGCCATAGAATAATCACTTTGCTTCAAAAAGGCACTCCAGCTGCATTGCACCAACTGTTCTTTTTCAGCCTCTGAATCCTTAATGACAGTAGTAGCTAATTTCTTTTTCTGTGTTTTTCTAACTGCAGTGTCCTATTTTCTCCGAGTTTATTGAGAAAATAATAGAAGTCATTACATAGCTACTTGTCACCTTTCAGAGAAGAAAACTTCTCTCTGGTTGAATAGCCAAATTAGTTATTTGGTGACCGACTGGAACAATAGCAACTTTTTGTAGCTCATCAGTTATTCGTCTATGCTTGCTGAATAAACTAATTAGTTAGAGGAGTGTCACTTAACTTATGGTCCATGAGTATCAGAAGATGATGAATAAAATACTTGCAGACAGTATAGCAATTGCACATGTACATTGTGTTGCATTCCAGGAAAAAGAGTCATGAAGTGAGAAAGTGAGTAATGTGTATTCATTCTATATTTTTTTTGTTTTATTATCTTTGAAAACTTATGTGACTGCACTGCATGAAATTGTCCTTGGTTTAAAAAAATAGTTAGGTGATTCTTTTGGTTGAAGGAAAGATAATGAGGAGCGTTGAATTGAGTGATGTAGAAGGGCGATGAGAATAGAAATGTGAAAAACTGAATAAAATGTAGAATATTTTTGTGTTTATGATGCATGTCTTTCTGGTAGTTGGTGGTGGATGGCTTTATCTGGACTCACACGAGGCCGTCGCAAAGCAAAAAGGAAGGGCAACGTGTTGTTTTTTAGTTAGGGTTTTCCTAGCCAAGCAGCCAGGCATCGCCACAAGAATAGCAATCCTCTCCTCCAGCCTTGGTGATGGATGGGCTGGAGGCGGGAAGGTGGCTCGGTCAGGCAGTGAGGTGGGGCGGAGGCCTGCAACCCTGTGGTGCCTTGCTGAGAGCGCCAGGAGTCAATTAAAATGGATGTACAAATGGCTGCCGCTGTGCTTTTTTACAAATAAAATCTTATCTACTTCCCCGGGGGAAGAAAAAGAGAGCTATCGTGCTTTGTTTGAAAGAATCTGGTGTGTGGTACCGTATTGTGCGGTACGCTCTTTGGAGTCCCGGAAGAAAGTTGAGGCAGGGACTGAGCCCAGAAGCCTGGCCTCTGGGGAAAGTTATGCACAAGCTCCACTGGGAAGTGGTTGGATCACAGGACTCAGCTTGAAGGAACAACGGCTCTGTAGCCCTGGATAGTCTCCTAGTGGACAGCAAAGGCTGCTTGCTACCTAGGGGAGAGTGTGTGCTATGTAGGTGCGTGTGCTCAGGCCCGTGCTTATTAATTTAAGCCTGTCCTAGAAGAAGGAATGCAGAGAAGAGCCCTGCTGTTGTAGTCATGAGGTGCAGTTAGTTCATCCCTGGGGTCAGATGGAATTGTCTCTCTGTTTTGGGTATGGGAGGACCTCTGTATGGTGAGGGTGGATTCACAGGGCCTCTGTGATGGAGGGAACTGAGTTCTGTGTCACAGCTCTTCTGCGTTGGACAGGCAGGGTACGTCAAAGGAAGTTGTGCTCCGATGGGGTTCGTGGTGTCAACCTCGGTATCTCGTATCCCATCCAGCCATTATATTAACCAGCAGTTCAGCTTAACGAGGACTGCTTGGCCAAGCTCCAGTTGTGCTGGAGTTAAAGGGATGTTGGTGGGTGGAAGAAAGCAGTGGTAAGGAGTTATATCCCTGCTCACTGAGGGAATGCACTGCCCTCTCTGGTTTGGATTTGCTATCTGAGTCCTTAAGTGATTTATTTAGTTACTTATTTATTTTTAAGATGCTCAGGTAGCAGCCGTGGGCCATCCCTTCCGTGTTTTGTCGTGATACCATCACTTGTGTTTTAGGATATGTTCTGGCTGTCATGGTAACTTCCTGTCTTCCAGAGAGAATCGTGACACCGGTGGGACTAGCCCAAGTGCTGCTAGATGCCAAAGAAAAGAAAGTGAAAGCAGAGCATTGCGGTAGACCACAATCCTCACATCCACAGCATGTATTTGCAAAGCCGGCTATGGCGTGGAGGGACTTAACGCAGCCTCCCAGCCCCTATCCACACAGCATCTGATCCCGAAATCGTTAAGTTGGAAGATGAGGGGAACGCTGATCACGAAGGGGCTGTGGACAGCATGGCCAAGATGTTCAGAGCCCCTTCATGATCAACGTTCCCCTCATCTTCCCCTCATCTTGCTGGAGAGGCTTGTCAACACTCCTGCTTCCTGTTTGCTTTCTGGCGGGGCTGAAGAGCTCTTTGCTTTGAAGCACAGAGGCCCAAATACTTCAGGGCTCAGTGCTTCTGAAACTGCTTTTCTTGAGGAGAGGTGCCACTGAACTTCCAAGGAGCTGAGGTTCTCTTATGTTTAAAAAGGAAGGGGGTGTTTCTGTTAGAGTTTCCTGTTTTGAACTTAGTTACAGAAGGATTGTCTTTTTGCATTTTGTATTGTAGATGTAGTGCACTTATGTGGATTATTTTCATAGTTATCTTATTTTTATCTGTTTTGATTTGTGCAAATAAATCTTCCTGTTCTATTTGAGGCTGCTGCTTTAAGGAAGTCTAAGTAAGGTTTCCTGTCAGGAATGGTTTAGACGTGGTTGAATCTTGCCCTGGGGCAGGAGAATGGCTCAGACAACTTATCAAGGTCCTCTTCAGGACCTTTCCTATGGTTCTAGGCAGTTACCAGACAAAATACATTTGTAGTAAGTTGTTCTGGTTATGCTGATAGGATTTTGCTGAAGCATTTAACATGGGTACTTGTTTAAAAAGGAAATAATAGCTAATTGCACTATAGTTACTGTGCTGAATTTGACAAATATCTCTTAAAATTACAGAGGAAAACAACTGATGTTACATTTTCAGACTAACAGTATGATATGGCTGTGATTAATTTTTCCAGGAGCTGTGTGGTTTTTATATCTGCTTAAGTGTATTAACATTTTGAAAGGTCAAAGGTAAGCTTTAAAATGGATGCCAAATTAAGATGGATGGGAGGAAAATGACATTTAGTTCTTGTTACTGCATATTGTTTGAATTTGACCAAAGGCAAAAACAAAACAAAGAATCACCCTCCCCCCAGAGAGGCACAGATGCACATGAACACTCTGTCCACCTGACATCCCAGCATACCTGCTCCAGGAAAACCTTAGTGGTGCAGGCAGATCCTCACCCTAACGAAAAATTAGTGGTCTTTGCTTCCAGATGGTCTAAGTACTCTGCAAAGCCTCTCTTTTAACTAATGTGAGCGAACTCTCTAAATAAATCTAGCTAAAATATTTATATTAGGAAAATATGGCTCATGTGAACCATAGCCACGCTACCATTTCCTGCCCTTGCTGTGTTTGAGATGACGGCTTCACCACGGAGAAGGGACGGTGCTCACAATGCTCTCATCTGTCTCCACACAGCCCTTACCAGACAAAGTCCTTCTGAAATAAAAGAAAAGAAAAAAAAACAGGTTGCAGTGGGAACGGATCCTCTGCTTCAGTGGGAAAAGAGCATGATTAGAGCTGCTGTATGGAAGGAACCAACGCACAACAACTCTGATTTTGGAGAAAGCAGTATAGCTTGCCAAGAGGACCGAATCTGATTTATGCCCGTCGTTTCCAATCTTGCCCTGAAATTAGGTTTAGGACCTAGACTGCAGTGCACCATGGCTTGGGAATTTTGGCCACTCCATTATTTGAGGGATCTTTTAAATTCCCTCCCTGCTAATGATAAGTCATCCTAAGCATCCCTTTCGGGTGCTGAAGATGTTTGTCTGAGGATCTGACAAAAAAAAGAGAGGAAAAATGTGTTCAAGCTCTTGGTTCTGCTGTGAAAATGTATTTTTCATTTCAAGCTGAACCGATTCCTTCAAGGCCTTGCTGCCTTCCGAGTGGAACAAACAACACGCTTATTTTTTTTTTGTTTTACCAAGAAAAGGGGGAAAAAAAAAAAAATAGTCCTTCAGTTGCTCGACCTAAACATTTCTTTCTGTTTTATGGTTGGTTGTTTTTTCAGCTTGGCCACTGTAGCAAACAATTTCATTATTTGCATGGCTCTAATTGCAGTGATTAAACAAACACAGCAAATGCTGACCCTTCGCAGAGCCTCATCACAACCCCGCAGCCAACTTCGTCTGTGTTTTTTCCACAGGGAGGGAGGGAGGGTGGAGTGGCTTTGTGCTAGGCTGAAAAGAAATTACCGACATGTATTTATTTCTCTTCCCTCCGTACCGTTAACGCTGCCGACGTAGAGCAAGAATAATTTCACCCATCGTCTTGCTGGCAGTATCACTGTGGTGTGAACCTGATACAGCTGAAGAACAATCGGGTTTCAAATAGCTTGCTCATGTGTTACTTCCAGGCTGCAGCCTCCCGTGCCTTCATTAGAATACTGCGTAGGATTGATACTCTGCTAGCAATACTGAAACTAACTCTAAGGGCTCGGAAGCAAACATTTACACTTTCATTTTCCATTGTGCAGATGGCAGGCACCCTCATATGGGGTTAAGCAAAATCTTAGCTGGCTGCAGTTCCATCAAATTGGAGCAAACAATTTTTTTGGACATTTTTTAATGACATTTATTTATAGCAGGTAGAGCACAGGCGGCTGCTATTTCTCAGAGTGCTGGAAGAATGTTCTCCAGATGGTGCTTACTGTTTATGCTTTTATTGAGTTCACTTGAACACAGCAGCACTCTACACAAAACACGGAAAATTGGAAAATAAAAACAATTATGTTTTTACAAAGTGCCATGTTATTTGCTGAAATGTCTTATTTGACTGATGAGAGATGCTTCAGGGAGGCGTGGGGGATGATGCCACTCGCACAGGCGCTCACTGGAATGGGTGCAGGCATCTTCCCAGCTTGAGGGGAGCTGCCACTCTTCCCCACACGGTGGGTTTTACACTGCTGCTGGTGATACCTTCGTACGTGTGCCTCCCATTTCTCCAGGGCTATGGGTGAATTTAGGAAGGGGGTGATGATAGCATTGCTGTGATTGAGTTTTCCCAGTCTGGGGTGGGAGAGAGGTGAGGCAAAGCCGTCCCTGAGCCCTCCTTATGCCGCCATTCCCCTTGGCTTTCAATCTCCATGAAAAGAAAAGTGTTGAAGTCTTCTGCTGGTCCAAGGTGAAAGCAGTGGGCTGGTGCCCAAGAGGAGCAATGTGATCATGGCATCTTTAGCAGTGAAGTTGTAGATCCTCACACCGTCCAGTGGTGGGTGTGCTCTTGCTGTTGTAGAGAAGACTGGAAGCTTTAAATAAGAGAATGTGGAATTTTAAGAATATTTTCTCATTAGTAATACTTGGAACAGTTTTCAAAAATTGTTTGTTTTTTTTCTCCATTTCTTCTTAAGAAAGCAAACAGGCCGATCATCAAAGTAGATTTCAACAAGAGGGGGGAAAAAAAGCCTTTCAGTAAATATTTCTGGCTTCTGTTAGCAAACAGAACAAAAAGCCAGCAACAGTCCACAGCACTTCAGGACAATTATTCAACCAGCAAAAACTCTCTCCAGTTTAAACTTTCAAATTGGATGCAATTATTATTTCTTTGTGAATGCAAGCCTTCAGTTTCCTTTGAAATCCAGCTTCAAGCCATCAGTACGTTCAGTGAAATTGAATTTCAAGAAATGAACACATGAGCTGCCATTCAACCTGTTTTTGGGGGGATTTCTTAGCTAAATGGTGGTGCGGTGCTGCTCAGTGCTTCGATTTCTCTCCTCTTGTGACCCAAGAGACAGCCCTTTTCCAACCCGAATTCTTGCTACGTCAGCTACATGCTGTTTATCTTCAGCTGCTCCCTTGGCAGTTATTATTTCTTAATGTGTTAATTGTAGTTCCTGGACCCCAGTGTGTGAGCATGTGTAATGTTCGTTGTAATGACGCCGATGCGTTCTGTGGTTCCTGGAATTGCAGAGAGAAAATGTTGCATTTGTCCCAGGCACAGGGCATCCAGTAAGGGAAACCAATTACAAGAATTCAAATAGCATAAAAAGAACAGTGTGGGTAATTGGGAGGAGTACGCAGTGAGGCTTGGGTTTGATTTTTTTTTTTTATTCAATTATGGTTCCAACTAGTGGTCTTGCTTTGTGTGATATATATATATATATTTTAATTAAAACTTGAATTATGTCCATTGCTTTCCACCTTTTAACAGTATTTCACTGTGAATTCATTCCTAATAGTGAGTAGTCAGGGGTAAAGAATGGCTTTGCTGAGCGATGGGGACTGTTAATTATTAAAAAGAAACCTACGGATTTAAAACAAATTAGAACTCATTAAGACGAGGTCTGTTTCCATATAGACTGGCTGACATGGAGAAGCACATCTGTGAGCCTGGAAAATGGCACTTTTTAGCCAATGCATCCCTCAAAGAAGTGCACCTGTGCTGCAGGGTCGCTGCTGGGGCTCGTCAGAGATCCCAGCTTGGATTGGTTTTTGCTGTCCAAGTCTGGCTGTGACTCAAGCTGTTTTTTCTTAGGGGCTTTCTGGGGAACTTTGTGGAAAATCTCGGGGGTTGAATTGATTGTTGGACGCCGTATACATAACTATGTACTGTTGCAGCCTACTTTCCTGAAATTGTTCGGTGTCCACAGGAAACTCCTAATAAAGAGAGCAAAAGGTGACTTATGATAAGCATTTGAGAATTTAGTTTTATGTTTCCATATGGGCTTTGCACCCCAGGATTTGCTGTCAGGCTAAGATATCCCTCGCATTGTCAGCAGCATCACTGGTAGCGACACACTTGCATGGGGAGAAGCAGCACCACCATTCTGCTGGCTAGGAATCAGCAATAACATTTTGACATCTGTGCAACAGTTTAAAATGAATTATTCAGCACACAGATCGTGCTTTCAGAGCAGCCAGCGCATCTCTGCCCGTTTACTGCTGTCAGTCAGTGATGGAGATGCCACTGGTGCCAGTGGGAGCGGAGCACATGGGCTGGGGGTAGGTTTTGGCCTCTAGCCTGGAACAGCATTTGACAGCACCCCTGCAGAAAACGAAGGGAATAATCTGTGTCGCTATTGACAAAGACCTGAGATCATGATGGTGTGCTGTTGTCTTGGCGTATTTTAAATACATTCTGAAATAAAGGCCTTAAACAATTAGTTATAATTTGGGCTGTTCAGGTTAAGCTCCAGAGAGTGAAGGATGAGATCGGTGCATTGCGTGTGAGTCCCCAGATCCACCGAGCATCCTGTGCCCTCTGGGAGCACACCCAGGCACTGCCCTGCGGCAGGTCAGGGCAAGCCCCAGTTTCTGCCAGGCCAGGGACTGGCGTGAAGGAGTCACTGATGCCTATCAGCAGAGAAAATGTGTGAGAGCTGCAGCGAAAGCAGTATCGGATTGGGAAAAACACGGTGAACAGCAGTGAGAATGCGCTTTGGGGAACCGCAGATGGGGGAGGCTGGGAGGAAGGACAGAGTAGCTGAACAGGTCTGTTTGAGACAGGCTTGTGGGAGCAGAGCTAGGCATTTAGCTTCCTAATTCAGCACAGTCCTCTGAATTAAAGTTGCATATGTGTTGTGAGTCTGGCATCTGTTATTTCACAAGATGCCTGTTCTCTGTAGCTGCATTTTAAATATAAATGCAGAACACGGGATGATAAAGTTCAGTGCAGTAGGTTATTGGCATTTCCATGCCTTCCTTTAAGTACTGTGCTGTAGCTGTCCACTGGTGATTTATTTAGTGGGCAAAAATTTGGGAGCACACGAATAGCAGCATTGCAGTGTGCAGCAAAGTCAGCAGCCTGGCATTGTCTCTGTTCATGTTTGGGTGATGGAGCACACAGGCTGCCCAGAGGCTGTGCAGTCTCCTTCTTGGAGGTCTCCAAGAGCCACCTGGCCAGTGAGGCCTGGCAGCCTGCTCTGGGTGTGCTGCTGGGGCAGGGGCTGGGCCTGATGGATGCTGAGCTGCCTGCCAGCATCAGACATCCTGTGATCTTGTGATTCTTCGGGTGGCCAACTGAAAACCCAGCCTTCCCATTTTCTGGCCACACATGTGTAGCAAATAACACCCTGCCATGTAAGTAGCACAGTACTGCACTTGGAAAGGAAAGACATATTATCCAAGTAACTATAAAACAAATGGCTAGCATGCATTAAATTTCTCATGCAGGAAAACAGATCTATAGAGAAAAGACACTTAAGCACATAATGAAAGTTAAGGAGATCCTTATGTCCTATTGAAGTCAGTAGCATTTAAGCATGTACTAAAACCTTTCCTGAAACAGGAACTCGTACAGTATAGTAACACAATAGCTGTAAGGCTGATGCTGAAGGGCCCTGAACCCCTGAGTACGCATGTATTTGTAGCCTTACTATCATCATCCTCAAGAGCTCTGCCAAGAGAGAGAAATTATGATGAATACCCCACATCTCATGATGCCCAGGTGCGACTCTTTTGCAGGAGGTGTGCTCGCCTGGTTGCTTGGCACTAGCACTCCTGTGGCTGCCATTTCCAGCAGTGTGAACTGGTGCCTGGTTCTGTACCGTCATGCAGCCAGCACCAGATGCATGTGGGTATGTGCATGTCATGCTCCTGTAATGTCTGTGCTGGCTTTCTGTATGTCTGCCATCACCGAGCACCTGTACCTCTTTGCTATCTTTGATCTACTCGCCATCACTGTGCTTCTGGGAGGCAGATGAGTGTTCTCGCCCTTTCGCAGGGAGATAGAAGAGGCACAGGGGGATTTTAAAAGTTTTTGTCACATCCACGTGGAGGCACAATGGGGGACATTCTTCCAGGCCCTGTATCTGTGGGCACTGGGCTCTGTGAGGGTTGCTCAACCTCATGTGATAAGCTTGTAGCCGGGGACTTGGAATGTGCAAGGACCATGGAGGGAACCTGCTTTGCTGGTGTGTTATGAGCTGGTGAGAAACCGGGGACATGCAGAAGACCAAAAAGAAAGGGAAAGAGGGTAAACATCCAAAGTAATATATGTATGGGGGTGAAGAACACTACATGCTTTTATTGCCACTTGATTGGAAGGATGTGTGCAGCTTGTGAGTATCCATTAATTAGTGGTGCAGTTGCTCTGTGCTGGTATCACTAAAACCTTAATGGTACGTGGTACAGGGCTGTGATTTCTTCCTTTTTCCACATGCCCTTGTGAAGATGCTGTCTGTCAGTGCAGTGCCTTGTGAACAGGGTATGCCACTGTGCCTGATTATGTAGCAAGAGGACTGTAAAATCCTTTGGCAGTTACCTCCAGTGTTATTTTTCCTTATAAAAGGTCTTTGATATGCAGTACTTTCTTGCACACACACAGTCTTCAGCGTTTTTCTTTCTTTTGCTGAAACATGCTAATTCTTAAAATGGCTCCTGCGCAGGCATTGCCTGCTGCACTTAGTGCCTGCAGTGCGATGGGTTAGCAGCAACAACAGCAAAGGCTCTCCTTCATTTCCTTTATATGCACATCGTGCAGCTTTTCAAACAGTGCATCAAACAACACCGACTGGAAATTTCCAGGCCCGTTTCCTGTCTGGTGCATGCTCATAAAGCAGGATTGTCTGTACGGTGCGTAGCTGCAGTACTGCAGAAAGTCAATAAAGAGCTGACCATCTCACCTCTATCAAAAGCAGTTGAGAAGCCCTGCCTCATCTGCCTTATTAAAACCACACTTGACTCCTGCAGAGAGACATAGCTGGAAACCTCGAAGAGAAAGAATAAAAAGGAGGCAGAGCTTGCAGTGAGTATTCTCCTTATGGGTCTTGCAGTAAGGTTAAAGAGTATTTATTCTAAAATGGACTGAAAAAAAAGCAGATTCGTTAAGGTCTTTGTGTAAGTGTGGGCATACTGCTTGAACCTCCGACTCTCCCGTATTCAGTACGACACAGAGATGAGATGATTCGTTATTGCAGCAATGAGTAGATGGAAATAGCTCCCTGATGGATTTGTATTTTAAGTGTGAGGATGTGGATGCATATAGATGTGCATGTGTGTATGGACTTTATCTTAGCAAGAAAAGGCACGTTGTAGAAATAGATACAGGAGGTAGGATTTGTGCTGCAGAATGTGTTTCAGTATGCGCTTGAAAGGCCGCTTATTTTTTAATTTCTTATGTAAGAGTAATCGATTGAATGTTTGCCAGGCTTTCAGTAGGAGCCACCAGGAGTCCCTACCCCCACCTTCCCAGGGCCTGATAGCTTTTTCTCACCTTAAAATGGAAGAAGAAAGAACTTTAACAGGAAGATCATTGCTTTAGCTTAATATAGTAAGATTTCAGAGATCGAATTTTCTGATAGTAATGAAACGAACCATGAGTTGTGCCATGAATTTGATTGCAGTTAATTAGATTGGTGAGATGCTCAACAAATCTGGCCCATTATCTTTAGCCTCACCTACTTTGGGTTTGTATGAAGTAGTATTCTTTTTATATAAATATGAATGTATGTATAGTATGAAAACCTGTCTGGCAGCTCAGTTGTTTGGAACAATTACCGTCTGTGAGTAGTTACTAATAATAGCGTTGTTGGAAACGCTAGTGTGCTGCTGACCATTAATCCCACTGTGTTTATTGCTTTGGTGGCACAGGCTTGGTTTGCCTTTTCACAAGGAAGAATACAGCCGAACATTTCAGCAAAGAGACATACACAAGGTCTGTCCTGCTGCTTTTTCCAGTTCTCATTGATCTTAATGAGACTAGTCATATGAATAGGAGCGACTCGTGTCAAAAAGGATTTTTTGGCTGAAACTCACAATTTGTATTTGTTTGATGTGCCTCTGCAGGCTTCAGAGTGAAGAGCTCCTGTTGTTGCTTTTGGCAGTGGGGAATAGCTGCAGAGTGGGGTGTCCCACAAGATGGTCTCATTGTCTTGCCTTTGCTCTTTATGCAGTCTGCTCCTGTTCAGCAATTAATAAGATGGAGTATTTGGTGATGGAGAAAACTACTGGCATAAAGCTACAGCTAACCAGGAATAGCACTGAAGAGCTGATCGTGTTGGGGGAAAAACAGAAGGAGGACTCTGGCACTGGGGAGATTGGCTCTCCAGGGCAGTGGACATGGCCCCAAGTTCAGGGAGAGTCTGGACAAAGCTCTCAGTCAGAGTTTAATTTTGGGTGGGCCTGTGGTGAGCCAGGGGTTGGACTCTGTGATCTTTACAGGTCTCTTTCAACTTGGGATATTTGATGAATTTGTATGATTTGACATGCAGACTAGCAGTTGGTGGGAGGGAGAGCACCCATCAGAGGTAGGAGGTGTAGGTCCGGCGGTCCCAGCGTTCCCCTGAAGCTGCCAGGGGTTGTCTCCTTGTTTGGCTGCTTCTGCTGTGCCCAGTGGGCACCCACTAAGGAAACAGGGCAGGCTCTGCCCATTACCTGCCAAGCCCTCATTGTGAAGGGTGCTGCATCTCCCCCATTGCCACCACCTTGGGATAAGTCAGAGGCATCGTGTGTGATGTTTCTCAGGCAATGCTATCTAGAAAGGAAACAATTTTACACATCAGCAGTTTTTTATGATTAATAATATTATCCTGCCTTAATTGAAAAATGGGCTGGGGCCCTTAAGAAAAAATTAAGCTGCAGGAATTAGAATCTAACCTCTTTGTGATGAATGTGTATTTTTATGCGCCACATATTGCTGTCAGTGCTTTTAGGAATAATAGCGTGGTATATTGTAATAAAGAATTGTCCCGTGTTGTTTGTAGTTGCGTGGCACCATTCTGTCTGCCTGACTTGACTTTAAGAGCTCGGGTAGAATCCATGTGAGGGTGCTGAAATCCTTTTAGAGGGAATTTATGTACAAACAGGAGAGCAATGTGTAGTCTCCAGGCTTCGCTATCAGTTGTTATTGCTGAAAGATATTCACAGGGAGCTAATGCCAGACATAGCATTAGCTATCTTCAGCCTCGGTGTCTTTGTGGAAAGTTGGTAATAAAATGAGAGAGGGCTCCCGTCGGCATGATTCTTAAACATCAGTGAATCATCTTATGCAGCGAGGCAGTTGCTGCTGGGGTGAGTGTGTGCAGGGGTCTTTGTGAGCCACGTTCTCTACCTAAAGAGGTAGAGGGGGAGGGAGCAAACTTGCTGCTGTCTAACCTGGCATGGAGCCACGGCTGCCTTCCCCATGGAGAACCACAGCTTCAGCAGCAGCTGAGAAGATCTGAAAGCAGGTAAATGTGGGAGATGTGAGCGTAGCACCTTGAAATACAGACACCATATTCCCCCCACCCAGAGCTTTCAAATACTCCCGTCAGCTGAAATACTGCTAACCCAAACATTCGAACATGATGAGTCAAATCTCCCTGGAAACCAAGCAGAGAAGAACCCGCATGTGTGGAGTCGCTGGTGCTGGTGTTTGTCTCCGACAGACAGCATAGAAGCTCTCCTCCTCCACCTCCTTCTTCCTCGGGGACACAGCAGAGCAGTAAGGAAGAAAGGCCGGGCTGGCAGCGAGGCAGAGGATCGTCAACTGTGGGATGCTCACCCAAGGGCTCCGCCAGGATGAAAGGTCTGTGTGGCTACCCCTGTCCTTTGTGTTTGGGCCAGCATTGCTATTAAAACAGACCCCGGGGAAGTGTGTGTTAAGGTGCTTCCTTCCATCCCTCTGTCCTTTTCCCCCCTCCCACCCTCATCCTTTTCGTCCCTGGAGGAAACGCTTGTCTCTGCCAAGATCCTGCCTCGCGAAAGTAAACAACATGAAATTACAATAAAATGTTGTGATTTGCTGGGCTGACGCTCAGGAGCTGCACAGTTACGAAAAGAGTCTTCTATAGATAGCCCTGTGAGAAATAAACAATCTTCCATCTTGAGTGGGCTTCAGATCCGAGCACAAGGGCAGGGCGGATGAAGAGCGAGGGATTTCTTCCCCGAACCGCAAGGTCCTTAGGAAGTTTATATTGCAGCAGCTGTCGGCAGCTCTGACATGTTGGTGGTTGGCCATCACACAGTACCACTGATATTTGGAGCTCTGCACGTGTGCGTGCTGTTGTTGCTTGATGTTTTAAGACCGGGTCGTGCACTGAAATGCCCGAGAACAAATAATATGAGCTGCAACTTGTTTCCTCTGGGGTTCTTCCAAATAATTCAAACTACAGCAACCCTAAATGGAGGTGTAATCCCCGGGAGATGAGCTGCCTTGGATGCTTGCCAGTTTAGCAGGCTGGGTAATCTGCGCTGTCATCAAGATTTGAGGATTAGCTTTAGTGAAGCTAGTTGGCTTTGACATTTCATTAGGGAAGTTTTTAGTAGTTTTTCATCCTCTGTAAATATATAATGAATATTATGCTGTAAAATATAGATGATGCAGTTTTGTTACCCTTATACCTTTTAATATTCGTGCAAGTTGAGGCCGGAACTGCAGACATCTTTTATCTGCTGAGTATTTTTTAAGTCATTGCTTGTTTAGGAAAGACTAACTGAATCAAAGGCTGATTTTGTAAAGGATCTGCTTCCCCCAGTGCTAACCAATAAATTTTCATCCGGGTAATTTAAGTTACCGAAGTGTTATCTCCCAAAGAAAGGATAAAAGCAGACACTACTTATCCTATAATCTGAAAATATTTTGAAAAGTGAACTGGAATATCAATAAAATGGCTTATCATCAAGGTCTCACAAGAGCAGTAGAGGACATTTATTTAAAAATCAAAATGCTAAATTTAGAGGAATGGACGGGGCTCGTGAGAAGGGAGTGTGTACAAGTGACAGTGCTGTAAATTGTCTCGAGGGTTCAAGGGACTGGGGAAGGACACCGTGTCCTGAAGTCACTTGTTCCCAGCAGAGATGTCTCTGCTGATAAGAGCTGGTTGTTGTTTGTGATGACAGTGATCGAAGAGGACAAGGTAGAGGCTCACCCATAAGCTCCTGCAGCTTTTTTCAGAACAGGGCTGTCGCCTGCTTTATTTATCACAGCATGAAACGCTCCAAGTTTTTTGCCTGCTGCAGAGCACGGGTGCACATCCTCGGAGCTGCATTTGTCGTAATGCTCTTCCAAGTTCTTCTGCATGACTGTGCCCATGGGCACCGTGGTACTGCTGGGAAGGCCAAGAGGGGTTCGTGGGAGCCAGCAGGGACACCCGGCTCCGACTTGTAGCAGGGGCCTGGCAGATGAAGGAAGGGGAGGTCCCTGCCCCCTTTTGGCTGTCTTGCCTCCTTGTCTCTGCCTTGCTCTCCTTTATGCCAATAACATTCTGTCCTTCACTGTTGACAATTATTGAAGCGGTTCTGGCGACAGCATTTGTTATCTGACCTACAAAAGCTGCAGAAATGCCGTTCTTCAACTTTGCGACTTAATCACTGCCGCAGGAATCAATCCTTCCCAACCTTGTACATTAGTGAGGTCTGGGCCCCAGGTTGAGCAGACTGGATGTATTGATTGGCTCCTTTCCCACCGTGAAAAACTTTAATCCAAGGATACTCAGCAGTTGCGTTGTAAGGCTGACCAGGTCAGTCACACAGGATCCTACTACCACTATCTTGGCACTCATGGTGCTGGGGATGGAGCAGCTGTAGCGTCCATGCCAGGCCATGCTGTGGGCTCTCTGGTTCCTGAGGGCTGGTACAGGCTGGCATTCCTTGCTTTCCTGCCTGCTTCTTGTCTTGCTGTCAATAGCAGTGTATGAGCACTGACTCCTGAAGTCTGCAGTGTGCTGATTTGTACTTCTGTTGCAGAGCCTATGAAGTGAAGCTGTGAGTGAAAAGCGGAGCTAGTTGAACAATTTACTTCACTTTACTTAAAAAAATAGAGAAGTAAGTAATAAAAATAGAGTTAAGGTTGGGCTGAATTTTTCTAGGGCTTCAGCATTTCTCCATCATCTGTGTCATGGCAACCTGAAGTGGAACAATGAGTGGTTGAACTGAACCTCTGATGAATATTTCTGCAAGCATTTATTTTAGCGAGATGAGGAGGTGCCATTAGCAGAAATGCATCCAGCATAAGGAACTAAACATCTTGTGAGTGCAGAGGTCTTGATCTGGGATAAAGCAGCATCTCCCACAGGCTGTGTTCCTGTGATCCAAAAGGTGTGGAGAAAGGGGATGTGTGTGTTTGTGCACGTATGTTGTATTCCCATCGAAGGTGAATATCAATTTTGATTATCCGAATATTGATATAGCAGTTTAGAAATAGTTTGCCCAGAGGAGTTGTTTGCACTGTTATATTTACCTGACCAATGAAATGAAGACAGCCTTTCAGTCCATGAGTCGCAGTACAGTACAGTGTTTGCCATTCGGATTTCTATGGTTGCACCAAGCATGCAACAGTATCCAAAGAATTTTATTGAATTAAAGTAATAAAACTGAAAAGTAGTATTGACTTTTCTTTGGCTTTTTCAGCTTCATGCTAATTTTGGCCTTAGAATATATTTCAATGCTTTTTAGATTCCATTTTATTTAGTTACTTTATCTCTCAGATTGCAGGCTTTCTGTTAAATCATGGTAACTGTTTGTTGTAAAGAATGGGACATTCTTCCTAGTGCTTACTGGCCCCAGTGTAACATACATTTTCTAATGATTTTTGCTGTTTTGCTGATTTTGAGAATTTGAAGCGCAAAGTGGGTTTATGCAGGCCACATGAATTTCTGGCTTCAAGGCAACGATAAGAATTTTAATGGCTTCGTAAATGACACCATGCATTTAAAGTTGGTTTTCAGCCATCTCAAGATAGTTTGTTGTGCAAGAGTGGCTCCAGAGCAACATTCTTTCCTTCCAGAAGAGAAGGTGCCAAGGGGATTGGTATGTGGAAGTGACTACAGACTGAAAGGTCTACTTCAGGAGTCTTAAATATTGTCCTCGATGTATTTTCACTCAGCGCAGCCTCCTGTTGTTTCAGAGGGCAGCAGTTGTGCAGATCACACTGTGGAAGCGCCCTGGTGCTCTTTACAGACGCTTGCTTCCACTGGCTGGCCACTGCCTTCGGGCTGCTCAGGCCTTCACACCAGCCCTTGGGAAGCCTTTGGAGGGCTGCAGAAGAGAGCACGGCTCTGCCCAAGGAAGCCTGCTTGCATGACCTGGCTTTTTGTGGTGCAGCCAAGGCGCCACGATTTTTCTCCAACTTTCAAAGTTAGAGAAATGCATCACTTCCTCAGTTGCGGTTGGAGATATTTCCCATCCATCTTTGGCAGCTCTTTTAGAAAGACAGTAGACATCCCTCTCTGAGTCTTGTTTTCACAAGCTAAGGGGTTGCAACCATTCTTTCTCACACTGTTCCCTAACATGCACAGTTGTACCCTCTCTTGGTTTCACTTCCTCTCTGCAGTATCATTCATCTTCTGCCTTGCACTAGGCTTTTCCCTCAATTCCTCTCTTCATCTTCCCTACCACCATCATGCATTTTTTCCTGTTTTTTTTCCTGCCTGGATCTCTCTGCGCATTGTGCATCTCACTTTTTGCAGCAGGCACCACGCACCCCCAGAGCTAGGATTGCCACTCTCCCTTTTAGTGCCAGATCTCCGTGTTCTACCATTTCCTTCCATTTCAGCCATTCTGGGAGATAAATCATGAATGTCAGTGGAGTGGACTTTCTTGCATTGGTGTGCGAAGTATGAGATGAGTGGTGCTGTTCTGCCAAAAGGTGTTCAGTGACTGCTATCAAGTGGTCCTTTGATCTGGAGACAACCCAGAAGTCCTCACAGTTCTGCAATACAGATGTCAGGAGCTCTGCTTCTTCTACCCTTCCCTCTCCTTATGCCCCTTCTCTCACTTTTCTGGGTTGTGCTCCTCACCTCCATGGGCCTGGTGGCCCTGTCTGCCAGGCAGCTCCTGCAGCCCTTCTTACGTGTCTCTGAAGCTGTTCCACAAACATCCCTCCAAGTTGCAGGTGGAGTTTTACGACCTGTGGGCCTTAATAGTAGAGCTGAACGTGTATTTCCCTCAAGATCAGCAGCAGAGTTCTGAGGTTCTTGAGGAGAAAATGGTCTTATCTCTCTGGTACAGGCACAGATACAGGTGATTTCAGGTCATCTGAATAATAAAGGTGCTGAACAACAGTTGCGTGCAGACAGTTGTGCTGTGCTCAACGTGCCGGTCATCTCTGGCATTAAAATAGCTTTTTTTTTTTTCTGTATTTTAGTCCCCAGATTTACTCTGCAGTGGGAACTGTGCTTATCGCATGTTTAAAGCAGATTTCTTCACTGTGCGTATGGAGGAAGGTAAAGGAAGTGATAAATCTCTAAAGCCAGTAAGATAAAACAAATCCCCTCTAGCGAAGGGCCAGATACGGCATCTTCTCCTATCTCAGTGTCTCGGTCTGCAGCTGCCCTCACTGGTGGGAAGATGGCTGCTGCAGCAGCACAACAGAGGGTGCAGGAGGAAGGCCAGGGAGCAACTGCATCACTAAGTCCAGTGCAGGGCTGAGGTGCTGTCTGTCAGCAATGGAGAGATATATGGGGTACTAGAGGGAAAAAAGCCACCACTGTGGTTGAAAAGAAAATAAAGAATAGGATTGGGACACCGAGAATTTTTGGCTTCTTTTCCCCCCAATAATCTGAAGAAGGTCCGTTGTCCTCCCAGTTTTTGAGATGGGAAATGCTTTGTAGTTAGTTATTTCCTGCACTCCTTCTTAGCATCAAATCAATAACAGGATCAAACTCCTGACTCCATGCTGTTCCCTTTCTTCCCTGTGCTGCTGTTGGAAGCTGGGGAGCAGCAGGCTGCAGGTCCCAGTGGTGCGGCTTCTGCTGTCTTGTGTGTCTGTTGCACCAATGCCCTGTGAAATGTAGGGCAGGTGTAGAGCTTTCCTGGGAGCCATGGGGCCGCCTCTGGGCAGGCATTGAAAGGCTCCAGCAGAGGCCAGAGAATGCAGAGCGGACACTTTCTGTTTGCTGCCATCCCCCTGCCACTGCAGACCTCCGGCAAGTCTTTGAGGTGCACTCATCTTCTGAGTCACATCCGTGTCACCCGGCAAGCGGCGTGATGTTGGGAGATGTCATCTCACATCACATGGACATTTGCAGGCTTTCTTCTCAGTGACCTTTCAGCCTCCCACCTCACTTCCTGTGTGAATGGTTGCTTGTCTTTTCTGAAACAACATCTTAGTTTCTTCTGGTGATGATAAGCATGAAAGAAAAGCTACGTCAGCTAGAAATGTACAAACACTGTGTGCTTCTCCTGCTTTCAGAATATCCCCTGATTGCTCTTGTATCCTTTTGGAAAGGCTGGGGAGCAGTGCTACCACAACAGATTTTCTTCTCTACCACCTTCCCTCATGACCACTGCTTGGCAAAGAAGTACAGCTCCTCTAGGCAGAGGGGCACACATATGCAGCTGTGCTCCTGGTAGGTCAGCTGGGCACTGCTAGCTCCAGCACTCACATTCTTCGCTCATTAGTGAATTTAAATGATGTCATTGGAGGAAATTTCCTCCTAATGCCACAGTGCTTTCAGCTTTCTTTTTTTTACCTGAAATAGCCAGTTAAACAAAAAAAATTCTGACAGACAAAAAAAAAAATCAACACGAAACTCCAAGACTCACTTTAATTGCATCGTGAGGAGGTCTGCTCTCCTCTTGAGTCAAAAGATTTTTATTTGATTATGTTCAGATTTTTACTCACCAAACACTGTAAATCTTTTGGTTTTAATTAAAGATTTTTTTTTCTTTTGCATTAGACTGATGCTAAACTGGATTCACTAAATCTTCTTACGCTGTAAGTAGCAGTGACCCAGATAAACACATTTAAAAATTCAACTGCTGAAACTACAGTATGTTGCCTTTGTAAGACACAGTGAGAGGAAGTCTAAGCTAGTTCTATAAATTTACAAGGGTAACATGTAGCTTCGTATCATTAAAAGCAGATTCATAGACTAATTTAATTCTTTTAAATTAGATGCGCAAATCTGCATGAAAAGAGTGTTACTTGGTTTGGCATCCGATGCTTCAAAGTTAGGAGGAGGCCTGTGAAAAAATTACTTTTCCCTTCTGCGTCCGTTCTTTTGCAGTGCAACAACAGCGGCTTTGAGGAAAACGGAGGATAATTGCTTATTTATGGATGTGGCTGCAGAGAGTCTGCAGTGCTTTGCCTTTCAGTGCCTGAGCTCGTAGTGACAGTAGTGTTTCATGTAAGGGCTGGGGCCCAGACAGGCCCACTGCGTGCCCATAGGCACGGCCTGGATCAAGACGGGGACGTCAAGACTTCTCCATGGACTGGATTGAGATGCAGACATCAAGACTTGTCAGCGGACTGGATCAAGATGTGGACATCAAGACTTCTCCATGGTCTGGTTCAAGACATGGATGTTGCCAAAGTACCTTGTTGGCCTAGATTTGAGTCAACCTATTCCGTGACCCAAAAAACTGTGGTTTAGCATTGCCTGGTGGGATGCTACCCGTGGTTTCAGATGTGCATTTTGCATGCTTTCTGCCAGAGCAGGTGATAGAGACGGCATCAGAATGGCTGCTGGTGGCATGGCATGCTAGTTGGCCACACAGACCCCGCCAGTGCCCACATGCTGGCAGGGAGGCCTGCTGGGCATCTCTCACACCCTATAACTTACCCGAACGTGGATGTTACCACTTCTTCAGTCCTTGTGAATTTTCAGACAGCAGCGTCAGCTGTGTTTACACAAGGAAGAAATATATACTATTGGGGACAATCAGATAATAAACAGGCTTTAATTAGCGCAAAAGATGCAATGGGACCTAATCCCTCAGTGCCTGTTTAGACAGCCAGACCCAAACAGCTTGGGTCTGGTGCCCCATTACTGTTCCTCTGGGGGAACCAGGGAACGCTCCATTTTGTCACTGCCATCCCAGTGCCTACAGCTGGTTGCTGGTGTGGGGCTTGTCCTAGACCTAGGGAGATGCCACAGGCCATGTCTTGCTGAGCAGGAGCATGGACATTCTTATGTGTTTGTGGTTTGCTTGGTGTCCCCAAAGGAAGAGCCCATGAAGGTGTGTTGCTACAAGATCAAGAAGACAGGCAGCAAAAAAACCCCCAACATTTGCTCCAGTGTGCTTGCAGGTATTTTTTTCTTTTTTTTAAGATGTTTTGTTCATCGTTCTATTTTATTTCCTCTTATTTGTAGTTAAATGAATGACACTGCAGAGCCAGCTTTTGTCCTTTACTGTGTGTATGCACAGTGATTCATTTCTAGCTGAAAATGTGACAACATGAGAGCGAAGCTCTTCCCACTGGTGTTTTCGTGCAGGGATTTGCCCATTCTCCCACCTCCCTGGGAGAGCTGAGCCGTCAGTGCACAGCCACACATACCCCTGCAGGTCTCTGAGGCTGGGCAGCACAGCCGGACGCCAGACCTCCCCTCCAGGTTTGCTGGAGTGGCCCGGTGACGTGCCCCAGGGGACTTACAGTCAATGATGATGGATTACGCTGGTCCATTAATGCAGCAGTCTCATCTGGGAAAGATGTAATTGCCGTTCCGTGTCCCGCCGCTTCCGTAAGTTTTTCAGCACACGTAGTAGTGCACGTCGTGATGGAGATGGCTGGTGACAAATGTTGCAGTAAATATGTCAGGGGCTCCGCATCCCGTGGCAGCTCGCTTCTATTCTGGTACCAGGCAGCCATCGTTAAGATGGGGGAAGTGATGAGCACAAAATTTGCTGTACTGCGTTCGTGATGATGTACCGCTCTTCTAAGATTTGATGGAAGAACGTGGGCAGTGCTGATCTTGTTTCCTCCTGCAAGACGCGTCTGCAAAATAGGTTTGTGTTGCCTGGATCCTTGTGAGCAGGAAAGGCTCGGTGCAGCCGATGGGATGGAAAGCGGTGTGTAAACGGCTGTGAAACGGAGATTTAAAAAAAACACTGCATTTTTTCTCACATCGCAGGAACCCCGTGCTTTTCTGGCTCTTCTAAACAAAATGCCTGCAGCTGCTTACAGATTTGCAAAGATGAAAAGAAGGGGATATTTTTTCTTGGAAGCTTTTCCATCCACACAGCTTTGGATAGGGTGGCGTTTGAAACCTGGTGTGGGCGTGCTGTCTGCGTGAGGTTTAGTGCCGTCAAGTGGCTGACGAAATGTTGGGTTTGGTGTACTGACGTGATGACGTGTCAGAGAGGGAGAGTAAGTCCAGTAAATCTGGAGCTACAAGTATAAAAATTGATCTGGAACTGGCGAGCTGAGGGAGGATATTTGAGTTGGTGGGGAGGAATGCAATGTTAAATAATTGTCTTTTGCTCTCCAGACAGGTAAGGCGTCTGTCCCCTTCCTTCTTACAGTCTCCCTTTAGATACTGAAAGGCCGCTATCAGGTCCCACTGAAGCCGCCTCTTCTCCAAGCTGAACAGCCCCAGCTCTCTCAGCATGTCCTCACTATGGAAGTGTTCCATCCTAGAGCTCTCCAGCTCCAGGTCTCGTCATTGCTACTGCATTCATTGGGAACTTTCTGGTGCTCTCCTTCTGGCGTGCAGAGCCTGGAGGCTGTACCCTTTCCTGTCCAGCACAACAACATTTGTGCTGCTGGTAAGCCCATCAAAGCTGCACCTGGGAGCTGCCGTTTTGGCCCACCCATTTTGGCTGTTGGATGGCATCAATACCTGTAGTCGGTCATGGGCACATTCTTTCTTACCATCTTAGGAACATGTGTGCATCACTAGAAAGGGTTGGTGTGCAGGAAAGTTTGATTTTTTTAACATGGTGCTGCATTGCTGCTGATTCTTTACTTATGGAAGGCAGGATGTACGTTGGGACAGTCAGAGGTTGTGAAATCTGGGAGAATTAGTGATTCTGGCCATGACGATGTTGAATTGTGATCACAGCCTGCCTCCTGCTCGTTCTTCCTTGCTGCCATGGGAGGGTTTGGGAGGCAGCTGTAGGTGTTGAAGCCATCATGGTGCAACGGGGCAAAGTCAGGTGTTTCACCTGCAGAATGGTTGTAGCGGTTCACAGATGGATTTTAACTTGACCTGGCCAGCTGAGCAGGGTGACTGGTGTGATGGATCCCTGTCCCCTGCAAGCAGGAGCTGCATGGTCATGTCTGCAAGGAGGGACAGGCAATGAAGGGCAGCCTCCCATTCTCATCTTGATATTGGAAAGATCAAGGGAATGCAGGGAGAGTGTGTGAGCCTGGGGTCGGGGGAGTGGGTTGGGAGGAAAGAGCGAGCTGAGGGTTGCTGAGCTGGGAACAAACCTCTGCCGAGGAGCTGGCAAGGCTTTGAAGTCGTGTCACTGACATCAAACTCTGAGACCCTTTGTAGGAAACACAGTGCTTTAAGGACTGTTTAATAAAGCTCTCGACTGGGAAAGGAGCAAATATTTTATCAGGCTGACGCTGAGTGCTTTTTGTTGTGGGTTTTGGGGGAAGCGGGACTGGCAATTACATTTAATTGATATCCTTTTCCTCTTGTTATCATTGGGGTATCGATTGCTGGGAAAACAAAATGCGTGTTTTAAAAAATTTACTGTAAAGTCACAGCTCTCATTTGTTTTGTTTAGCTCTCTGCTCTCAAGCAGCTCATTTTTCTTTGCTTCGCTGGCAAATAGAATGTTTTGATTGAAAACAATACTAAATAATCAGTTAGATGGGATGTTTAATGACAGGAAAAATTGTTTAAAATATTTTTTCCCATAGGAAAATCATGCCGTTTGCTTTTCAAGCCTAAGAAGCCTTTTAATGCCATTGTAAGTCTGCATCCTTCCTACTGTCTCGCTCCAGAATCAAACACGTGGGCACAGTGCGTGTGTTGAAGCGTGTGGTTCAAGGAGTGGTGGATCCCAGGAGCTCTGGCACAAGAGACATCCATCCCCTGAGTACATCCAGTTTTTCCCTCCATCACTTTCATGGGGGATTTCTTAGGCCCCCACCTGCTGTCGTTTCTACATCCCTGTGGGTTACCCAAGGCAGTGCAGCAGCCTCCAGTGCCCCTGTCCCAAAGAAGTGATGCAGGTGAATGTTCCCTCGGTCGCAGGAGCAGGGCCTCGTGTTCCCTGGTCTGAACAGGAATTTGGAGCGTGAAAACTGCAGTGAGGTTGCAGGGATGTCGCCAAACTCTGCGGCACGTGACTCAGCAGTAATTATGGCTGGCAAATTTATATTTGTCCTTCGCATGTCAGGTTCAATACATCAGCTTTCCATATGCTGTCTGGGGCTCTGAGCGCGTGTCCAGCTCAGTGCAAGCTGAGCAACCTGCTGCTGCTGCGTGGGCATTGCCGTGCTGCTCTGAGGGGTAAAATAGAGCCCATCTGGGCAGGGTTTGTTCCCAGCAGCAAAGCTCTTCTGCTGCAACAGTTTTGAGACAGCCGGGATTGGGATGTGCTGTGGGTTCCATGCCTTGGATCATTTTTTGTGGCCCTCCTCTGGACACGCTCCATCTGTGGTTTATATGTACAGGAGAGCTACTGGCACGTTAATACCTCCATGTGAAAGCTCGCTTCCTCCAAATACTTCTTTTCTATTCCAGCAACACCCTTAGTAACGACATGGAAAGCCTTTATGTGCGTGCGGCTGTAACAACACAGCACAGTCGTCGCAGGATGCAAGGCGATTCACGGCTCACTGCTGGGTGTCAGTGCGTGCCCCGGTCGCCCTCTGCCTTATCTACTGCAGAAGGATGCAGAAAGATGGGGCGGGCTTTGGCTGCCTGCAATTGCATGCGTGGCATGGCTGGTCCCACAGCGAGCACCCACAGCCCTGGGAAAAGCTGACATGGGCAGGGGATCAGCAAGCAGGCCGGAGTTATCACCGCCTTCATAATGGCATTTCTGCACAGCTAACGTATCATTTCCTGTAGAGCTGCACACATCATTGCTTAGTGCCATGAACTTAACTCTTATCAGCGCCCCAGTGGGAAAACCCAAGTTATTTACAATAGCTTTCTTTTCAGTGTTGTAAGCTTATTTTCAATTAAAACAAACAGCAAATTAAATATTAAATAGATAAGTAGGGAAAGTGAAATTAATTGATTTTCTGGCACCAGGGTAAGGCAGAAAGAGGAACCTTAAGGCGGTTTTGCTGAGTTGCACTGCCTTCCTTCTTGCTTATCAGGTACATGGGACTGGCTTTAAAAGCCAGGCAGCTCTCACTATGTGTTGAGAAGCAGCAGTCCTCAAAGTAACAGCAGTGCATACTTCAGGTTATTCTTTATTAAAAGAGAAATGTAGTAAAGCTTTCACTGTTAGTAGCAATGTTGGAGAATGCAGTTTAGTGTAAGTCCTCTCCATGGAGACATAGATTCATAGAATGACTCAGGTTGGAAGGGACCTCAAAGCCCACCCAGCCCCAACCCCTGCTATGGGCAGGGCTCCCCCACATCAGCTCAGGCTGCCCGGCCCTCATCCAGCCTGGCCTTGAGAGTTGTGCCTTGCCACCCAGGTGCTGCTGGCATCGCTGGGTTCCTCCACCTCAGGGACACACGGAATGCAGCTTGGAACGGCATTTGACTGTGCCTTAAAATCCCCAAAGCAGAAGCAGGCATTTCTTCCAGGTGCCTGATGGTGATAGATGAGCTCTTTTTTCCCTTGTCTAGATACTTCCTCTGCCCTGTCGCTTTCTAAAGCAGCAGTGGGGGATTTTATGATGCTTCAGACTTTCCTCCTGCACAGTTATCTGTCTCTCTCTGTGGGTCTGTGCAGCATGCTAATCCCTCAAGGCATTTACGCAGCATAATTTTCATCTTAATTTTTCTATTTCTCAATGCTAAATGGCTTTAGCAGGGGAATAGAAGGTCATTTTTCCCATCCCCACCAGATTACTCGTTTGCTGTGGAAACGCAGAGATCATCTCACGCTTTGCAAACAAACGGCAGAGCAGAAGTCCTGGTCTGTCTGCAGTGCTCCTCAGTGCCGCCGAATGGAGGGCAGCAGGGGTGCGGGGCTGGGCTGCAGGCCTGAGGGAGTGTTGAATGGCTCTTTTATAAGGAGGGAGATGATGTGAGAAGTATAAAACCTCTTTTTAATTCCTCAACAAGATGAGCCTGCTTGTTTTGGTGCCGCTGCTCCTCGCTATCTGAATCATCAGCATTATTTCTCTCCTGCTTTCTCGTGCTCGGGGAATCTCTGCCTGCAGCCAGTGCTGAGTGAGGAAACAAACAGAACCCCTCAACCCCGCAGTCGTGTTTTCCTCTCAACGTTTCACGAGATGAGAAGAATCATGAATTATTCTCCCTCAGCCAGCAGCAGCGGGGGAGAAGGAATGACTCATCTGTTTACTTTTAAAAATCCTCTTTAAAAATCAGATGTGCCCGATGATACACGATCGGTATTTCTCTCGCCCGGCCCCAGCTATTAACTCCCGACATTGCTGTAGTCCTGCTCTGGCCGTGACACAGTGCTGCCAAACCCTGGGATTTACAGGCCTCGGGAGGGATGCTCTGGTTTCCCGTTTCCCTGCCTTGGCCGTGGTTTGCCCTTTGTTCGGGGTCGGTTTTTGCGTCTGTCTGCGCTGAGCTGGCAGGTGACGGTGCTGCTCCCGCAGCCGTCCATGCGAGCAGGGCAGCGCTGTGAGCAGCCGGGCCATCCGTACAACCATGGGAACATTGAAGTTGGAAAAGACCACTAAGATCATCAAGTCCAACATCAGCTCGCGTACCCAAAACAGGCTTAGGGTCTGCGTGTGGCTGCTGCGGGCCAAGGATGCGGAGCGGTGGTGATGGTGCGCGGTCTGCTCTTGGGTAACAGCGTGCAGCGGTGCGCAGGTGAGGAATGTAAATCTGGGGTGCTCCGGTGCTTCCCCATGGTAACAGAGTTAAAAATGGACAAGTTTCCATGGTGATTATTACCGCAGGATGCGCTGCTCACTTCAGGAGTGGCACGGGCAGCATGGCAAAATCTGCGGGCGGAAATTATTTACCCTTCTGAATAAATGAAGGCACAGCGCCATTAATACGCTGCTTTGCAGGGAGCATGGGGGGAGCAGAGTGTTAATCTTTGTAGGAAATAGGTTGCAGATTTCACTGTCACCATGAACAGAAACAATCTCTGTCCTTTTTTTGTTGACATTTGCTTGGTTTAGATAAAGACACAGGCTGCTAAAGTAAATTTGAATCAGAACCACGGAACGGGTTGGAGAGGACCCTAAAGCCCGTCCAGCCCCAACCCCTGCCATGGGCAGGGCTGCCCCCCACCGGCTCAGGGCCCCCTACAACCTGGCCTTGAGTGCCTTCAGGAATGGAGCACCACAGCTTCTCTGGCAGCTATGCCAGCACCTCACCGCCCTCTGAGTGAAGGATTTCTGTCCCTTGAGGTCTTCAAGAAACATGTACATGTGGCACTGAGGGATGTGATTTTTAGAGGCATAGTGGTGATGGGCTGACAGTTGGACTAGATGGTCTTAGTGGTGTTTTCTGACATTTATGATTCTATCATAAACGTCTAAGATATTTGCCCTTGTAAAAACTCAGTCTCCCTCCTGTTTATAAGCTCCCCTCAAGTTCTGGAAAGCCACAATGAGGTCTCCCCGCAGTCTTCTCCAGGATGAACAAGCCCAACTTCTTCAACCTTTCTTCGTAGGAGAGGTACTCCTGCACTCTGATCATCCTCATGGCTTCCTCTGGACCCCTGACAGGCTGTGTCAGAGGTGCTGCTGCACCAATGGCCTGACCCACTTAAGTAAAACCTCATGGGGGGAAAATATAACAGCTCTTGTAGGGGAACCGAGGACCCTGCCGCGGTGGAACATTTCTGAGCCGTGTATATTTAGAAACATTTGGTTTTGTGCTCCTGCTGAGTTAAAGCAGTGCACTGTCTCTGGGCCCTGCCATACACTGTCATTATGCAGAGCTTTGTTTTAAAGCAGCAGAAGGGGCTGCCCAAGCCCTTGGGTTGGCTGGCGTACGGGAGGGGTTTTTTTGACTGCAGGCAGCCTTCAGGTCCTTTAAATTATCTGTGTTTACGGCTAAATATAAGTTCCTCAAAACTGTTCGTACAGCACTCACGGACGTCTGTGTATACAGCATCACTGTGTACATTACCGCTATGAGTTGTGGAGCCGTTATCCTGAAACGTGGAAACGTTCAAGGGCTTGTTTTGGCGACAGGGTCTTTCAAGGCAGTCGCAAATGTTTTGTTAAGGAGGAGATTTATGCAGTGCCTAAACCACGTCTCTGCATTGCAGGCCAAGCGATGTCGGTGCCGGAGCCCCTGGCAGCCCCATCCTGCTGACGGCGATGTGAGCGTGGCGCTGCGGAGCCCCAAAGCCCTGCGAGATGGAGGAGCTCTACAAGGAGACTCCCAACCTGCCCATGGATGTCACCAGCCCACCGGCGGCCATGGCCAACAACAAGCTGGAGAACGGCGTGGCCCAGCTGATCACAGCGGAGGCCTGGAACATCAATTCAGCTGACCTGATGAAGAAGGCCCTGTCCCCGCTGGTGACCGTCCCTGCTCCCTCCATCCTGACACCGCCGGCTGAATCACAGAGCGGGGTGGCACTGAAGGTGGCGGCCACTGTGCTGCAGCCCATCTGCCTGGGGGACAGCCCCGTTGTCCTGCCTATCCACCTGCAGGTGGCCGGCAGTGCCGCCCCGCAGATGCCGGCCAGTGGTGCCACCCCGTACGTCATGACCACGCAGGGCCCCATCCCACTACCAGTCCTACTGGAGCAGCATGTTTTCCAGCACCTCAACTCGCCCTTGGTGCTGCCCCCCGGCACTGCCTGCCCTGCCAGCCCCCTGCATGGTGGTCTTTTCCCAGGCGCCTCTGCCCCTGTCAGCCAGCCCCAGCTCCTGGACCCCAAACCGTCGGGCCCAGGCCAGGAGCCCGTGCTGCCGCCTGTCTTTCAGACACCGGGTTTCGCCGCAGTCCTGCAGGACCTCTTCCCCTCAGGGCAGGGCGCCCTGGGCTCGGCCCCCTGCCAGCCCCCTCCTGACTATGCTGCCCTCCCACCCCAGGCCTTCAGCTCACCCCTCTCCCCGCTGGTGCCCCCTGCCACGCTGCTGGTGCCCTACCCTGTCATCGTGCCCCTGCCCGTCCCCGTGCCCATTCCCATCCCTGTCCCCATCCCCATGCCCCATGGTGCTGAAGCCAAGGTGACCCCCGACCCACCCAAGCCCCCACTCTTCACCCCGCAGCCCTGCAAGGGCACCCAGACCCCTCTGGAGAAGGAGGAGACGAAGCCCTTTGACCTCGTCCACCAGCGGGACTTCTCCCAGCTAAACCGCCACACTGTCATCAAGATGGGCAGCGAGAACGAGGCGCTGGACCTCTCCATGAAGAGCCCGCCCATGGCTCGGGCCTGCGAGGCTGCCCCGCCACCGCCATCTCCTGAGGACGGGGCACTGGACCTGTCGCTCTCCTCGTGCCGCAAGCCAGGGGGTCCCCATGGGGAGACGGCCGGCAGTGGGCCCAGTGCCGAGGGCAGCCCGCAGGACAAGCCGGCCACCCCCTTCGCCCCTTCCAAAGCGCCGGAGGCTGCAGGCAAGGCGGAGGGCAGGGTGGTGGGGCCGGGGCCAGGTGAGCTCCTGCGGCCGCCACAGAAGTGGTTGGTGGAACCAGCCGGGAGGGCGGCCTGCGAACCCAAGGCCGGTGGCAACAACATTGAGATCGTCAGCACCTCTCAGACAGCCAAAGTCATCGTCTCTGTCAAGGACGCCGTGCCCGCCATCTTCTGCGGCAAGATCAAGGGCCTGTCGGGGGTGTCCACCAAAAACTTCTCCTTCAAAAGGGACATGCCCCAGGACTCAGTGCTGCAGTGCTACGACATGAAGAGCCAGCCCGAGC
This sequence comes from Tympanuchus pallidicinctus, assembly GCF_026119805.1. Lineage (NCBI taxonomy): Eukaryota > Metazoa > Chordata > Aves > Galliformes > Phasianidae > Tympanuchus > Tympanuchus pallidicinctus. The sequence goes on from NW_026294659.1 coordinate 1,513,547, forward strand.
CGCGGGACAACACCGAGGCGCTTAGGAAACCCGTAAAGAACAGGAGCGTAAAGCTAAAGAAAATGAACTCGCCCGAAATACACATTCTTCCAATAAAGAAGCAACGGCTTGCTGCCTTTTTTCCAAGAAAGTAAATTATGGGTTTTTAGAATTTTAAGATTATTATGGAAAAAAAAAAATAATAAAAAAGATGCACTTGGTTTTAAACTCATTTAAAACTTTAAACTATCTTTGTAAGTTATTTTTGGGGAAGGGGGAGAGGAGCAGAAGTAGAGTCCCTATAAGCTGGGTTTCTTCTTTTTTTTTTGTTATTAAATTTTGACTTTTCGTGGGAAACTGAATAAAAGCAACCTATTTTTCAAGCAGATTGCACATTTTGCAGCTTTAATGGAGTAACGGATGAGTCAGAGGGGTAAGAGCTATTTTCACTGCCATAAAGTGCTTTGATGATGTAATTCTTCATAATGGTTAGAACGGAAATTTCAAAATAAATGTTTGTATGTGCTAATCGGTGGCGGTATCTCTGTCATTTCTGAAGGGCTTTGGCAGCATGGAGGAGGCCTGGCCGAAGGCTGCAACCGCCCTCACTTGTTCAGAGTGCTGCTAAGAATCCACCTGGGAGCAGATCGGGGCATGCTGTTGGGGGCACTGCGCCCCAGTGGGCTTCAGAGCGGCAAAAATGAGGGTAGCTGAGTGGTGCGGCCCTGTGCTGACGCTCACAACCCAGTTCTAAAGTGCTGAAAGCAATAGCAGCAGTTATTTAAACAAGAAAGTCTTAAAAACTGGGGGAATTCGGTTGCAGAGGGGTGATAAAGAAAAGTCGCCTAATTTTTTCCCACCTGGCTGTAGATATATGGAGGCATTGTTTATTGTTAGTTTTATAATTGTCTTTGATGGCTGAAGTCAATGCACATGAAAGAGCAGAACTATGTAACTTCATTACCTGACGGTGTACAAGCCGCACACGTCCATGGAGAAATGTGAATGTACCATTACAATAAACGTTCTGGTAAGTGATGGTTTTGCACTTGTGTATGACAGCTGGAGATGCGCTACTGCACGTTGGCTTTAAAGACCATCTAGTCCAACCCCCTGCAATGAACAGGGACAACTACAGCTCCATCAGGGTGTTCAGAGCCCCCTCCAGCCTGACCTCGAGTGTCTGCAGGGCCAGGCACCCACTGTGGCGTAGCTCTGAACCCGTCATGCAGGTAACGCAGTGCTCTGACTGCGCCACGCTTCCTCCCTCTGTAGCCAAACAACTCCCAGGTCTCCCCCATGGGCAGAGAGTGCAGCAGTAGTTCTTGCAGGAAACCGGCCAGAGAGGCAACTTCCAGGTTCAAAACGCCATCTCCAGCTATGGGCCTCAACATGAGCTCCACTGACACTCCCACTGCAGAGAGCAGGGCACTACTGAGTGCCCCCACCAACTGCCCAGGGAGTGGGAAGGGCGTTCTGCTACTCTTTTGGGCTGAAGGACTACTCAGTATATAGAATGAGTGGGTGTTGTGCACCCCTACCATCGTATCCTGCCAAATTCCTCTTTTTAAATGTTTTTATTTTTCCCAAAGCTGGCAGAACTGCAAATGCTCAGATAGCTCGTAGCACTGATGGATTCATTAATGTTTTGTCATCTGACAGGCTTTTGTCTTCTTAAAATAATCTTGTTCTTAGGTGAAAAGCGTTCTGCTGCTTTGTTTTGTTCCTCCCAAAAAGCTGCGCTGATGTTCCACTTCTCAGTAGCTGCAGCGCTGGGGCTGAGGAGGTCCCTCAGGACTCCAGTTCCCATTGTCACTTCCCCACAGCTGTGGCCAGGCCAGGCGCAGGGTGACATGACCTGCTGGTTTGCCCTGAGGGAACAAGACCCCGAGCCCAAAAGCCCTGATACCATGGCAGTCAGCTGCTCTTAGCAGCCTTTTTAAGCGCACACAAAGCTGTGAGAACACCCAACTGCTGTGGGTGGCTGACTCAGGTGTGAGGACAGACAGGCAGCAGCCAGCAGGCGCCCCAGAGTATTGCAGCCCTCCCTCTCTGAAATGGAGCTGAGGGCAAGGTGTGTGAGGAGCAGCCGAGGCCCCGAGGAGCTGAGGGGAGGCCTGATGGCAGCTGCAGCTCCTCACAGGGAGCGGAAGAGCAGCGCTGAGCTCTGCTCTCTGTGACAGCAACAGGGCCCGAGGCAGCTGGGGGCAGTGGGCACTGAACAGCCATGCCACAACACCTCCCCTTACGCAGCGCTGGGCAAAGGCCCCTACCTAAGTGCCATCTTCCTCCTACCACTGCTTGTGTGTGAAGCACATGGGCACAGAACAAGGCACTTAATTACACGAAGACTGAGCACTTCCACCTCCTCCTCGCTGCTAGCAGCAATTACAGATTTTGTACATTGGGCCATTAATTTTCTCCACGGCTACATTTTAACTGCTTCTGAAACTTCTGCAGGAGAAGGATGGGGAGCTGCTATGTGATATATGGAGCCTCCATTTCTGGTGGCTGTTAATGGAGACATTAATACCTCTTGAGAAGTTGAAGGGAAAGTCATTAAGCCATAATGGCAGGAGGAGGATGTTTTACAACAATGGGCACGTGCAAAGTAGAGACAGAAAGGAGCAGCACTGACCCTCAAGGGCAACCCGTGTTGGCTCCAAGCTCCCAGTGACTTGGGGGGTGGGTTTTATTAGGAGGTGAGGAAAGAGCAGAGTGGAATCCCTTCCCATCTGTTTGCTCTCAAGGAGAGGCTTTGCAGGAAGCCATGGACCCCAACTTCGAGCTCAGGGAAAGCAGCCCCAGGGGCAGAGCTGGCCCATTCCCTGGCACTGAGGCGAAAAGAGCAATGACATTTCTAAGCCTGATGAAAACAGGTGATATTTAGACTGACAGAAGAGACACACAGCCAGGAGAGAAGCAAGCAAGGCAAGTATGAGTTCTAGAAGGTGGTGGAACAGGGGAAGATGGAAACAGGTAGTGGAAGCCAAAAGCCACCTCCAGATCTGTCATAACATGACACCTATATTAAAGCTAGCAAGAATCCAGCCACAGAATGAAAGGAAGAAGCAATGCGGCAGCCCTTGGCCATGAACAGACAATGAGCAGAGCAGAGGAAGCTGTCAGCTTCACACAATGCACCCCAGGGAACTGCAGCATCGTGAGCAACAGGGCAACGAGTACAGGGTGCGCCTGCCTGGGATGAAGGCAGCAGAGACACAAACATCACACCACACTACGTCACAGCACAGGGAACACGTCCTTCCCCCTCTTGTTCTGCCTCTCCTATGACACAGCCAGTGGTGGGGAAGAGTGGGACTTAGCAGCGAACCCAATTAAACTGGAAAGAGAGGGGAAAGAGAGTAGCAAATGTATCAACTTCTATCACAGATGCACACACAGCACTGCCTTGTACGTCCCACAGAAGTGGCGGCTGAACACCAAAGGGAGCAGTGCCAGGAGTCCTCTCCTCCACTTGTGCAGAGGCACCTCAGGACAGGGATCCAGCAGCAATGCTCGGCCCAGCAGCAGCCCTGACCAAGGATCTCCGACAATGAGAATGTAGAATATTACGTAATATCCTAGTGCCAGACATTTGGGTTTCTTTTTGTGCTCAAGTTTATGAGAACACGCTGAAATGCTTGGGCAAAGGCCTCACTTTCATCTGGCTGGGACAGGCTCCTCCGTTCCTGCACGTCAGCCTGCCACTGCAACAGTAATGGTGCGTATCTGTGCCACTTGCTTCTGTACACACCTGCCTCTTCACTCATTTCCATTTGCTTCTATACTCACCTTCTCCCCCCTACTCTTTACAGTTTCATTTCTCTGAGACAACGTTACGTACTCATCAGTTCTGAAGTCTGCAATTCAGGACAGTTTCCACGCACAAGCAAATCCCCTAATTTCAGTGTGGAAAATGTGTTTTCCACAGTTGTTAAATTCCCAGTATTGCCTCCCTGCTAGGAAAATCCATCTTGTTGTTTAACCACCTGAATCATTTCTGCATGTTTGGGGAGAAAAATTACTAACCACTGAAGTATTTAGCACTGCTTTGTGCCCACATATCCCAAGCTCTCCTTCAGTAATAGTGTAAGATCCTGGTACCGAAATTATTAGGATACTTTCAAATGAAGTGGGGGAAATGAAAAGAGCATCAGGCAGGATGGCATCTAATAGAAGTGCCTGGAATGGAGTACTGTTCTCCAGGCAAAAAGTTTTCACTGTAATGAAGTTCAGGTTTGTATGGAAGTGCTGGGAACCCAACGCCGTGCCAACCCGTGCCAAGCCCCCCTTTGCTCCCGGGATTACTAATGTTCCTTAGCCCACAGCTGTCTCAAAATGGCCACATTTTCTGCATTGTTTTAATATCATCCTTCCCACAATCTCCTCATCAACAGCATTCCCATCCTTTTCTGCTTAAGAAACAGAGATGATAGGCAATGTTCTGTCCAAGTCTGGCATCTTGGCATCTCAACCAAACCACAAAAGAGTGCGTCACTGCAACACAAAACAAGGAGGTCCTTCTCCCCAGGACCTATGTACTATTAAAGAAACCAGCAACAACAAAAACAACAACCCATAAATCCCATCAGTAGGTATGGGAAAGTTATTAATTGCCGAGGATTCTGCTTCACCAGTCGTTTAGTTGCCTACTAAGACCTCAAGGGGAAAAGAATAACACCTCACCTGCATCCAAAGTTACAATGATTTCAGGTGAATTTGTCATGCTTTAATTGAAGTGTGTAACAGGAAAACGTGGCACGATGGCGTGCCCTTAGAGACCCTGCACAGCTCAGCCATGCAGGCACTGAGCTGCCCCACTGGTCCCAAAGCCTGAGGACCATACGCCTCACTGGCCAAGTATCCCAATACTCATGTACAGGGGGTCCCAGCAGGACTGAAAAAGGAAATATTTAAAATGCTGTCATCTACGTTTCGCCACTTCAAAAGAGAAACAACAGCGCTGAGAGTGTGCAACACACTGGGATCTGGGCTCAGAAATATTTTCAAGGGATAGACTTTTGAGATCACATACTATGGACATCTGGACTTTTGAGCAAGACACCTTATGTGGTAGACCATGGGACTTTGCCAGTGCTCTTTCATTTCGTAAAACCCAAGTCCTCCTAAATGCCAGGCAGGTCTTTCACCAGGGGTTCAGGTAAAGGGATTGTTCCATCCTTCTCACAACAAACAGCACTTTTGATGATGAATTAGTTAACATCCTGAAGTGAAGAGAGAGAGGGTCTGAGGCTCCCATGACAGATACTGGCAAACTAGACAACAAAAGCCAAGGAGTCCAGAAAGCTATTTCTCTGTGTAAAGCCAATGCTGCCTCTGGGTCAGTCAACTACGCTTACATGGTCTACAATGAGAAACGGCTATGGTACAAAGATGGGAAGCTATATGAAGTTAAACCCAATGCTGTATTCTTTGTCAGGTGAAACTTTAAAAGAAATCACATCAGGAGGGAATTGGTGGCATCAGCTCATTCAATTAGGAAGAAACAATTAAAGGACAGAGAGAGGATGCCCAAAGGATCAGGCAGGGAATGACTCAGCCCTTGTTCTCAGATGAAATCATATCAAGAAGTCTTTGGTATCTGAAGTTACGGACAGGCTCATTGGTTTACCTTCAATCAAACATGGCTCTACATTTAAAAGACAAGTTTTGATTTTTTACAACTGGTGACCAGCAAAACGAAGGGGGAAAACAGTCCATTTTCACACACGATAAACTATTTTACACCCCTGACATAAAACATTAATCTTTAAACTTTCCTCCTTAAAATCTCAGCTCAATACCAATGCCCAAAGTCATCAGTTATGACTCAGCAATCAGTGCATCTAAATCCAAAACGGTTTAACTTTGTATTCCACCTGGTTTCTCCTTTTCCTCAGTTTTCCATTACTTCATTCTTCATATATTTTCCTTCCCATGATTATTGCACAAAAGCCCTATCACTCATCCCTGCCTTCCATTTCTGTTTTCTTTCAAAACATTTAAACTTTCTCCAACCTGCTCATTTCCAGCTGCCAAACCCTGAGACAGTTTACAGTTCATTACGGTGAATGCACGGAAGCAATACTCTCCCTTTGACTGAGCTGAGAGCCCTGGCCCTTTGAAAACAGCTGGCAACATTCAACTGAAAACAAAACAAGCAAAAAAACCAACACACACCTAAAAAGCCACCACTGTCCATCAGCCTGATATGGAAAAGAAGTTGTGTTGGTAAACATCCCAAGTCTTGTTAGGATGACCTAGATTGTAGCTCACTCCTAGTGAACCAGCATAAACCAGGGCCAGGCTTGAACGGAACCTTGATTTATTAATTGTGCCCTCCCCACTACTTTGTTCATGCGAGCACAGGAACTTAAGGCAGACAGACAGACAAGAAAGAACTCTGTGGATTGCACCTTGGGTAATTCAGCCTCAGCCCTCTGTTCACAACACAGTACCACCAGCATTCCCAGGCAAGGAAAGAAATCAGTAGCAGTAACACATTATGCAGGGATCAGCAAGGAAACTGCTGAGTCCTTTTCTTACTTTTCAAAACACACAGAGTAACAAGTACATGTAAAGATCCTTCCCTCAAAAACAGAGGCTCTCCAGTTGGTAGGAAGACCTGCTTGGCAGCTCTGGTTTGAAGAGGTGGAAATTGAGGGAAGAAGTGTTCAGAGCTGTCTGAAATTCCCCTTAACATTAACACAAGTGCTTGAAAGAACAGAGTGCTTACATAACCATGAGGAAAAAAAAATGCAAACAACAAAAACCACCAAATACTCTCCACATGAGAAAAGGGGAAATCTAGGAAGATGCCATTCAAACACCAGACTTTCTGAGGTGCACCACCATTTGTTGAGGTTTTCCAACTGCCTCGCTGACTTGCCTCAGCTTCCACCTGGGAGGGGAGCCGAGTACTTGTCTTTCCCATTCCTGACCTCACTGCTGAGGCTGCCAGCACAGGGTAATGGCAATTACCATGGTGGTTTTGTGGTGCATTCATTTCCTTCCAGCTGTCATAACTAGAAAGGAGTCATTGGCAGGAGTGCGTTTCTGCCAGCATCGAGCTGTACATCTGTTCACATTTGTCTGTTCACACAATATGGGATGTGATCTCCCTTTCCTCTTGTGCTGGCATCTGTTTGCTCATACGATTTATCCTGGAAGGGCTTTGATTTCGGAGGCTAAAAAGTCAATCTCAGTAGATGAGAATGTCTTCATGTATTTTAACAAGAAAAGAAGTAGAGATGTGCAGCGTTCACTATCAGCACTAAGCAGCTCCACCACAGATGGGGAAAGCTGAAATAAAAGTAGCAGAGGTCTGAGGTACAGCTCAGAGTAGCAGCAGCTCAGGCAAGGCTCCTTGCTTGTACTGCAGAGCTGGGAGATTATGGAGCTGGTGGAAGCTAATTCTGATTCAGATGGGACAAATTACAGCTAATCAAAATGATCTGCTAGGACAGGGATGGATGATTCATGTAAGTGAGGGAGTTAAAAGCCTGCTGGACCGCTGTAACGGCATATTTTAAGGACATGCTGAACTCCCATCATCTACGCAGCCACGGTCAGAGGAGAAAGTTTTAAAATTTATGTGTTTGTTGTTTTCAAAGAAGAATTTCTGGGGTTGCCGCTGTAAAAAAATAAATAAATCACAATATAAAATGCCTTCTGCTTGCTGACTCAAAACACAGAGAGCTTACAACAGACTTCAGATTTTAAGATAAAGGCTCAAAATGGCTCTGCGTAGTCTTTTGAGCAGCAGGAGCACTGCCAGTTTGGGAACAAGATCCCAGGACTATGGACTGGTTACCGAGCTTTGCAGAGCGCAAGATTATAATCAAGGATTGAGCAAAAAGCAGCAACCATTTCACCAGAGGAATAGATGCGAATGTTTCTGCGTCACTTTTAGGCAATTCCAAGCAAGCACTTTCTACTCACTCCAATAGTTTTACAAGCAATAAAAAAAAGAGGGGAGGAATATATGACCTCCAAAATTGATCTCAAGGGGTGTTTTTGCCCTTTATTTTATTATTTTTTTTTTAAACCTAAGCCTATCTTTACGTAGCTTCAATTCAGCAGCAGAAGCTCACACATCTGATGTTGGAATTAAACATTCATGTAACTATTACATAACAGCTTGGCAATCAAAGAACAAAATATTGTTATCCACTTTCAAATCTGTTTAGCCACGTGACACTGCATTAGAACCAACTACAGTGCTCCACTCTTATTCAGAACAGGGCAGAGACAAAAGAAAACTAGAAGCACTTAAAGCTGTTAGTACAAATCCCACTGTACTTACACAAAAAACCTCAGGCCTATGCCGAGTGGTATTTCTGTTTTTCCCTATAGCACCACTTGCTCTACAGCTTTTATGAAGTTATTACTTCTAGTCACTATTTTAAGTCTATGGGAAAAAAAGCTTTTAGAAATCAAATAGGTTCAGAGCAAGCGGCATAAAAGTTACACGCAGTGGTGTAGACAAAAATCACTGAGCAGGCTTAAGATAATTTGTGATAATGAAGAACAGAAAGAAAACCAGCTCCAACTGGAAAAAGAATGGAAAAATAATATAACACAAATCATCCTAAAGCAGTGAGTATCTCTGCTTCAAGTTGGCTAGACACAGGCTGCTCCCCTACTTGTGGATGTTGGGCCATTTAAATTAAAAACCACTTATAGTACAGATTCATATATACAAATATATGAATAAACTTGCATTATTACCTCATTTTTAGTGGAAAACATGATCCCAAGCTCGCCCACTGGAAAGTTATGTGAACAGGAAAAAGTGACCCTCTGAGTTAAGCAGGAAGATAACCTATTAATTCCACAGTGTACCGTGCTTCAACTCTCTCCATTTTACCTCCAATTAAAGAAAAGACAGGCATGAATAACCATAGTGCTTCATTTGTCCAGGTTCAGGGTTCAGGACTGTAGCCATCCTTACTTGAGGGATCATCGTTACCCTAGATAAAGGAATATTTGAGCTATTCAAAAGTAGAGTTTTCTGCATCGCGTGCAGGACATGCATGATGACGTCTGCAGACTCCCATAAAACTGCCATTAGAATAACAGAGAAGGTTAGTGCAGCTTTTGGGCAAACTCTCCCTGGGCAACCGAAAAGGAAGCAGAGTTTCTACAAACACTATGAGCAGGCAGAAGAACATCTTCCCCTGTAACTACCAGCCGACATAAAAAATGATGTGCCTTTATTAAAGCAACAAAAATGGGGGAAACATTCCATCCTTTGAGCCAATACTTTCAACACAACATTCGTGTCTTTTACTGTTCTTCGTGAGTTGTGAGAGATGCTGCTCCTCCTGGAGAAGGAGCACTTTAATTTCAGATAGAAGAGACCTTACCGCACACTGACAAGTCATAGCACAGTCTCGCAAGAGTCTAAAAGTTGCAGATTCAGCTGGTAAACTGGTGAATCCCCACTGATAGAAAAGTACCTCAGAGAACGCACCACACATTGTTTTGTATTGAATAGGCACCAAAAAGATATTCGCTATCCCTTGAGCGAGATCAGTCGCAAAATGCCTCCAGACTGTCGTTGCTTCCATGTTCCACGATTCGCCTGCAAATTGTTTGTGTTACCATTAGCCCAATTCACATTACTTTTCAAATGCAGGCGGATCACTGCAAACGGGCATCAGAATAACAGACTTCTCTGTAACACAAACAATAAAACCTAAAGTACATGAAGTTCAAACCCACTGGCACTGACTGCTTTATTTTAAATCGCTCCATCTGAACGCAGCACAGTGTTTTAGTTTTTAGCCGTCTCCCCCCCTTGGTGATTTATATGGGAATTCTGTAAACTGTAAGCAGCGGCATGCTGTATTCAAAACTGAAGAGATGAATATATTCCTAAATCGTTATTTTGAAAGCACAGACCAACCAAAGTTCAAATATGAACTGCTTGGCATAAACAATGTTGGAACCATGTTATCCTTCGGAGTGAAACTTCCTCACGTCAGATGTTTACACGAGCTGTCCAGACCTGCCCAGTGCCAGATAAGGGAGCTACCCCTGCCTACGCAGGCACTGCTTACACAGTGTCAAAACGAAACGTGCAACAATGAACAAGCCATTTTATTTTTGATGATGGGAAAGAGCATCCCATTGAAAAGAAAGAATAAAAAATATATTCTGCTAGAGCACATGGAACGCTTGAATCTCATACTACAGCACGTGGTGAAATTCTGGTATTGTAACCCCCCCACCCCCCAAGCACACGGGTGCCCGCAAAGCCTTGAACAAATATTTATACCCATAATAGTGCCATGTATAAAAAGTTCATTCCATAGAGGCCAAACTGAAATTTTAAACATCTTTGTTTCTCCTCTGCCAATGGCAATGTGAAAAATGAAAACTGTTTAGTTAATTGTATGAGCAGTACTTCTTTTTACACTGAAGAACTCTGAACTTCAGCATAATAAATCATGGTGGAAGTAAGGTTTAAACAACATACTCAACATGCGGGGCATGATGTTTTTCTTAATATATAACTGGGACTTTCATATGGTTTTTATCAATGATCAAGTCAGTATTTTCCAAACACAAAGAGAAAATATTCTGCTTTTCCAATCAATGCTCTGACCTCTTCCTAATATTCAGAACATGCTTGTATTATTCATCTAAGCACACACGCACCACAAAAGATATGCAAAACAAATCAATATAGATAACCTTTTGTGTCCAATGTCTAGCAATGGAGTAATAAAAACAATCCTCAAAGCCCAAATTAAAATTGCATTGCAGTCACTTAAACTAACAAAGCTCTTGGACGCCGGTGAGCCACAAAACACGTTATTTTGCAGCAGTATCTCTGCTGAAACCTGAGCAGTATCAGAGTATTGGTACAGCAAGGCAGTTTCAGAAAAGGAATTTGTAAAAAATACATTTTTACTATATAGCTTCATATAAAAAGGCAATAAGAAATATAATAAAACCTACCGTTTAAGGACTACACCTTCCCTACCAAATAGTTTTCGTCACTTGCACTATTACATACAGTACATTCAGTTTCCTACACAGAAGTATATTTTCTTGTCCCTGATGTATATTACAATTGGCAGTGAAAACAAACTGGTTTATTATCACTGCTGGTTGTTGTAGCTTATATAAACAGCACCAATTTTACCCTAAACAGGCTTATCCATTACACAGTGGCACTTCCTTAAAGGAAACACAAGTCTTAAACATCAGAACCAACCACGTATTTCCAGAAATATACCAGAATACATGGCTCAGTTAAGTGATGAATAACCACGAGGATTGCATAGTACAGGGATTTTGCCTGTAGGAGTAAATCTACCCTTTGATTGTTTGTCACCTTCTGACTCCAAGAATGGACAACAAATTAAACAGGCGCTAATGGAAATGAAAGTAGCACGTGACTAAAATCACTGGTAAAAAAAGAAAACAAAACCCAGGAAATTGTACAGTTCTCTCTGGCACAGTGCAAAGTACACATTAAAAACTGAATACATATGTACAGGGTGTATGTGCATTTTCAAATACATGTAACGTGCATTTCCCCAACACGTACACGTGTATCTATAAAAAGCATGAGGACGTGTATCCATGACAAACTTAGCAAAAAGATGGAATGTTTTAAAATGTGGATGCGTTGTTACAGTGAAATCTGTCTGTTCCAGAACAGGCTGTTTATACAGCCAATGTGCTCTTCCATGAAACAGAACTATTATTGCCACCATAAATTGACAACATACCCTACATTTGTCCTCGTAACTCACGAAAGGACTGATAATCACACTTTATAAAAGCTTAGAATTGTTTGAAGCCCTCTCCTCCGTAACCCTTCCCTCCCTACACCTCCCTCCCCCCTGAACTGCTCATACAGCTATTCCCTTTATGGAAATCTATGAAGAATAATCTGAGTATTACTCTTCTGGAGAAACAGGCACTCACTGCTGAGATTAGATCTTCTATTTTCCTTGCAACGTAAAAGTTCACAGCCATCCCTGTAATAATTATTAACATCTGATGCTGTTTCTGTTTTTCCCTTTGGGATTCAGCTGTTTTGGTTCTGAATATGAACATGTTTGCTGAAGTCTGCAACAGAGAATGTGCCTTTTGGCACTGTTACCCAACCTGCCCGTTACCAACTGTCTCTCCCTGCAAACTGGCTGAAACAGTTCACTAAAACACTAGAATGGAATACATCTTTTCCCTCTACTTTCTCCTAAGGTGTCTTTTTTCACATTTTGACAGAACTTCCAAAAAATACAGATAACTTACACCAGCAAAAGACTTTTAAATAAAGGTGATGGCAGTTAACCTGAGAGCTCAGTGTGGTACACGCACACGCACACACACTGCAGTGTCCCCGTTCAGCTAGTACTTTCCTTGTTTAAGTCTTTCAATGTGGTAGCACAACTTCAGGGCAGGCCCCAGCTTCAGTCCCATGTATTTCATGATCATATCACTCCTCAGTAACAGTAGTGCCTTTCCATCGATTTCCTGCAGAAGGAAGAGAACAAACACAACACGACTATTTTAACAATCTGCAGGCTAACACTGAAAACTATATTTGTTGAGAATGCAGTAAAAAAAGCATTTACCATATACGAGGCAGTAACTTATTGCAATGTGATATTTACCCACAGCCCCGAAAGTGAATTTATTGTAGTATTTTTACTGTATGGTTAAGGTCTGTGAGATACTAAATGAAATTACAGTAAGTAAAGGAAACTGATCAAACAGCCCCCCAAAATAGGTACCAGCTGAGAAAAAAAGTGAATGGGTCAAGGAGAGAAAAAAGGCTGCAAAGGAAGGTCTGTGCAGTTAGAGATTAAATGATGCAAGCACGGAGGCCTTGCACTGAACCTTGAACACAGCTGTGGGAGGATTCTGGCATGCGCATGCAAACAGTCACTCAGAGGAAGGGGTTACAGACCATCTGAAGCTGTGAAATAAGACAGATCTACAGCCAGGTTAAAGCAGACAGATTGTTAGGATCAAGACTGAAGACAACTTAGTCAGATTTCAACTGCCTGGTTGAAAAGTTGCTGAAATGTGACAGTCCAAAGCTCTTAGTAGCGTTACATACTGCAGACAGGCAATTAGTTCCCTAAAACACCATAAAGAGAATTATTCTGTCTTAGTTTTTTTAAACATAAACCTGACAAAACAAGCGACATTTAGTCTTGTTACACAACTAAGAATAACACATAAGACAGGAAGTTTTGTTAAAAGTTACTTTGAAACTTGCTTCTAATCCAGCTTACTGTGAAAGAGTTTAACTGTTAGTAAGAGCTGGTGCAGAGTGGGGGCAAAATGCTACTAAAGAGAAAGTCAACCTCTTTTTGGAGAGCCAAATATAAAATGAAATAATGACACAGCTCTTTGCTTAACACCTTGCCATACAAAAGCGCAGTGAAAAGGGAGATCAAAAACAACGCGAGGAAGCCAACATTTACTCCCTGAGTACAATATCTAGTTAGATCCTACAAAACTCCATATTCTTTGTCAAAACAGACAAATATTTCAGCTCAACCTCTGAATTTTAGTATTGATGACCAAGTGCAAAGGTAACAAGGCACAGCAGCTTCTCTGCTTTGGGATAATCCATCTACAAAACAGACGGCCTTAGAGAAGTGTCACCAACAAAAGACAAGCACCCCATATTGCAGGTGAGAATGTCAGCTTCTCAAGACGTACCACAGCAACAGGGCGCCTTGGAAGCTGGCCACTACAATGTAAGAGTTCCAGTATCACACTACCTCGTACCAGCTGGAAAACAATGCATATTATCTTAAGTCTAATGAGGTTGGAACACAGAGAAAACATACTGCAGGAGGATTTTCAGGTGGAAAAATAATTTTTCAACCTCCCTGTATTACACAAGTGAGCAGTCTACCTTTAATTGGAAATACACTGACAGACATCGAAATTGTATTCTAGAAGATTAATGCAATACATGACATCTAGTAGAGCAGAATGGATATGCATCATACATGTCTCCTGAAGAGTTCAGCATGTGGAGCTAGTGCCTGTGGATCAGCTTCTTTCACAAAACACATTACTTCCTCTATTGACCAGGTGGACGGATCCTTATTCGATATTCTTGAAGGTTCCCTCTTAAGTGAATTCAGATCTGGTCCAGTTGTGGAACTTGCAGCTTTCAGCGTAAGAATATTGTGAAAAGAAGAAGTATCACTAGTCTGTACAGGACTAACACATTTCATTTGACATATGACATTCTTAACAATAGGCTTTTATTATTCATTCTTTGTCATGTATTAAAATAAAGGATGTTTTATTTTCCTTCATGTATCAAACCATAATACCAAACAGTTCCATTTGTCTTAAGTACTCTCTACAACTGCAGATAATTACAACAACATAAAAACCAACTCTATGACATACCTAGAGGGATTAGTTTGACTTGTGTTTGGTTCCCGGGTCCCAAGATGCCAGTATCCGGGAAAGTGGCAAATGGAAATTCAACTGTGCAGAGGAACAGGAAGAAACCCTATATCTGTATATCAGCAATACAGAAATAATTGATAAAATGCTCAGAAAGCAAGCTGTGTTTAACTAGCACTGCCCAATCCAGCCTGTTGCAGGGTCGTCCCTGACAGTAGTGAGAGGAAAGTGCAGCAGACAAGACTCCTCTGGTTTGCTCCATGGTATTAGTTCTAGCAGGCTTAAGTTCTGCATTTGAAGTTACATTAGCAAGCCTGACGTGCTTGGCAACAGCACAACATCTCACTCCATATGTAACGTATTTTCTGTGGCAAAGAACTTCTTTGTTCATAACTCACGGACTTTGCATGTTCATAAAAGCTGTTACATACTTTGGAAAGTTTAGGCATATAGCATACCTTCAATCCTCCTCTGTATTCGATTCCTACTGACTTCGTAGTAACTGCTGTTCCCAGCAGAGCTCAATGACAGCCGGCGCAGGACTGGGGCTGAATTTGAGGTAGCAGTCACTGGCTGAAAGGAATTCCTGTAATACGCTGCACTCCCTGAAGTACGATATTCGGTGGAATTTCGACGGGCCGGGCTTGACAGATTTACTGAATTAAGTGCAGAATCCATAGAGTCCTCAGAAAAGCGATGCTCTTTGGAAGTGCTGTTTTCTTCTATACGTAATGTTTCTGCTACAGAAAACAAAAGCATCGATCTGTTCAAAACGATGGACTTTGTAGCTTTGTTATTTAATTCCTTGCTATGTTTTCTTGAAGATAATAACGAGCTCCAAGCCTGTTAACAAATCTCCTGTGAGACAAGACTTACTGCAGAACAGTCATTCTCAAGTAATCACTGCTCCTTTACTACATTAAAAAATTTCCAGTAAAATGTCTCATAGACAAGTTTGAGACAGTCTTCCATAAATCATCTCAGCTGTACGTGTTAAATATCACGAGCAGGATGTGGACATAAGGTTTGTTTGATTTTTTTTCATTGTCTGATACTAGTATTAACACATGCGATCTCAGTCAAGCATTTTCATCATCTTTCTTAATGGTTACTTTCTGAGAATCTGTTTACGAATGCATTATGTTTATAATTTTTATAAATATAAAAAGAATTATAAAAAGAATTTTTTAACAAAAAAACCTCTCATGGTAACTAGCAATTGTTTAATTTGTTCTACACAGTAAAGGGAATCTCTAACTTCATAAGCAAGAGGACAATTATCATCTGTAGATCTCCATATGTTCGGAGACAATAGCCATCACAAAAAACTGAAGAGACTACATGCAGAGCTGCAGAAGGCTGTAAATCCTAGACTCACATGCACACTAACACAATACACTCTGATCACAGTGCTGCATCTACGCATAGTTAAACATCAATGGGAACACCACTCCATTCTCTCATCATTGTATGTTCTCAGCTCCACTTGCACTAGGCCAATATCTACCCTGAGGAAGAAGCTGGAAGCCTGATGCAAAAATCTGCATGAAACAAATGCTGCTTTGGCAAGAGAGTTAAGAGCTGGAAAATATAGCTAACAGGTTCACAGAAGTGTAAACTACACATTACCATCTTGAAAATTACTCTATGAAAGTAATAAAACATATGCTAGCGGAGCAGCATATTCTTTGGGGTAACTGGTACAATCTGTGAAACAAATTCCTAGAATATGCTCTTTATTACCCTTCTTATATGACAACTTCCAATAATTTCTTGGGAAACTTCCAGAATTAAATAAAGAGTATTTTCCTCAAACAAACAAACAACAACAACAACCCACAGAGAGCTTTTTAAGCACGTTTAACTTGTTCCATTAGCAATTAGGTTCTCTCTCCTGAAGTCTGTATAACACTGGAGTTTAGTGAAGAACTTGGAGTGTATTTCACAGTTACGATCTTCAGGCAACATTATCCCAAAGTGGAACAAAGACACCCAGAGAACCGGTTCCCTACTTAGTGAATTCAGTAAAGCGAGACATGCAAACCAGCCTAACATCTTCTATTAAACACGACACTCGTGGCAAAAAGAAGCTTTAGAGTCCACAAGCCCTTCCCTTTCGAGTACAACCCCCAAGACAATAGTGATAAACTTTCTAGTTTGATCTGTATCAAAAAAGCAAAGCAGTAGCTACTGAGGTTTTTGGAGAAAGCAAACTTTTATTTGTTGGCTTGAAGTAGCTGCAGCAACTTGCTAAAATGAAAGCAAAAGCCATCTTTCTATAGTATTTCAAATATACTAACTCATCATTGATAAGCACTGTAATATTAAAGGAAACAAATGAGAAAGTTGGATTCAGTAGAGAATGAGACCACCAAGTGAAGTCTTGATGCAAGACTGAAAGGCAGAAGTAATACTTCAAATGGCTACAGAAAAGCACTATGAAGGAGCCCAAAACTTGTAGATTAACACTTCATAAGTTTTTAAAGGCATGATGAAATACTGGAAGCAATATTCCACACCAGAAAGTTTCAACAGGAGTATTTCAGCAAATATCAGCCAACTCCATGCAATGTCTTATGAAGGAATCTTTTTATAGTAATCAAGCGGAGATCCCAAATATGCCTTTTAAATAATCATTTTATGCAATTCTTTCCATGATCTCGCAGGACATAAAGGGTTTTAAATTCACTATATTACAAAAGAATTTAATTGCATTTTCTCCAACTATGTCCTGGTTTCTTTCTAATGCTATTGATCCTAATTAAGCAACAGTAAATAGGGATGGCAAAGAGAAACTGTGCTTTGTATCCCAAGACGCTAGCATTTGAGCTTAGAATCAGAAAATCATAGAATGGCCAGTGTTGGAAGGGACCCTCAAGGATCATGAAGCTCCAACCCCCCACCACAGACAGGGCCGCCAACCTCCTCATTTAATGCTAGACCAGGCTGCCCAGGACCTCATCCAACTGGCCTTGAACACCTCCAGGGATGGGGCATCCACAACCTCTCTGGGCAGCCTGTTCCAGCACCTCACCACTCTCTCTGTAAAGAACTTCCCTTTGATATTCAACCTAAATCTTCCCTCCCTCAAGTTAAAGCCATTTCCCCTTGTCCTGCCATTATCTTAAACTTATCTTAACTCTTCAGGTCGCATATACAAGGTGGGAACCCTGGCATACTTCACAGGGTGATCATCTTTTAAAAAAGGTGTTTCTGCTCAGCAGCTCTACTGTCCCAGTCCACCCCCTTTCAATCCATCTAGCTTCTCTACAAACCAACCCCAACTGCAGTCTTGTAGAGGGCACGGTCAACAGGTATGAGAGCTGATTCAGAATTGGTGTGTGACAAATACAGCTTTGCAATCAGTGGAGCAATAAATGACTCTTTTCCTACCTCGACATTTGGAGCAGATGTGAGCAGTAGAGGGATGGAATGAGAACAAGTTTTTTTCTGTTACTCAGGAGGTTCCTCTGCAGAATACCTGAAATCTGGGTAGATGTATAAAAGGCCAGTAAAATGCCTTATGTTTCAAATGTAAGGGTAAAAACAGACTGCTAAAGACTGAAGGCCTTAGAAGGAATTGGACGTTTTGTTTTCTTGAAGCTCCTCTGGGAATAAGCTAGTTGTTTTGCTTCATACATAACTGCATGATGTAACTGGCTGCAGTAGTAAAGAACACTCTGTTTTCAAGGGGAAGGAGACAGAGTTGTTTCTCTTTTCCTTCTCTTATCTTTCAGAACTTTAAGAAGAAACTGTAATGGAACAGAAATGACAGCAAAATCTGCAAAACATATCTACGAGTAGATCAGAAGGAAAATGAACAGTTTGAAAGACCCTTTCCCACAATTATTCCATTTTGCGTTCAAATGGTATTTCAAAACAACTCTTTCAAGACAACTGTGTCTCAATGGAGCCAGAACATTTCAGGGGCAGATCTTTCTTGCTAACCAGCCCATGACTGACCGCTATGAAATTACCTCCAGATTTTCCTCAGAGGACATTGCTCTAATGGGAAACACACAACACTGGAGAATACTTTGTCTCTCAAAATACACATAGTACAAACTCAGACCTCCTTTTTTTTCAATCCAAGTAACGGCACTTTACAATAAACTATTGATAGTAAAATGAATTTGAAGAAATACATTGACTTCATCTATAAAAGGGTTCCGTTCCCGTATCAAAATGCTCATCAGGTTATTACACGCATGCCAACTTACTTACAGGGAGATTTCTTATAAGAGAATGCTGGTCTAAGACATCTGTTTATCTCCAATGTAAACAACTTAATTTCAGTAAAATTAAGTATTTTACAGTTATTCACACAGTTGCTTACTAGAAATATATGATTTAATTGCACAGATGTTCTAGACCTAAACCAGGGTCTATTTAAGACAGAGAAAGGTCTGCATTGACAATTTTTATATTTCTACTGTGGTTACATCACTGAAGTTAATACATTGTATTTATATTAAATTGTAAGAAGAAACATTTTTAATAAGCTTTAACATTTTAATTTGATATCCTCTTCTGATTTAAGTGTGGCCCCATGACGTTACATAGAAAAAGAGATTATTCTGCCCACACTGAAGCTAAATGACAAAACACCAGTAACTCAAAAAAGAAGAAAAAAAAAAAAAAAAGAGAAAAAAGAGAAACAAATGACTCATCTCAAAAGCCTTTGGAAACATTATGCAAATATACTGCAGCAATAGAAAGTATCTATCAGATGGGATGAGTCACATCAACAAGTTACCACGGTTTGACAAGTAGCAAAAGCAGAGTAAAACCACTCTTTCCTAAGTCTCTCTGTGAGGTTTAAGCTGACACGCTTCACTTACATTCTGAGGCTGACTACAAATCGGCACAACGAGCTACTGCACCTCTGCCACAGCACAGACAAAAGCTTTCCTTTTCCTGGAGTCAGCTGCACAGAGAGGCTCCTCTGCTCTGGTCCCTGCCGTGGCTGCATTTTATCCAACCCATTCCTGCGCTCATCTGAGTGCATGATGAGTCAGTGCAGAGAAGTAAGCTGCAAATATCTCCTAGCTTTGCCAAAATGTTTTCTGTGCTTCACTGGGTCAGTTCGTCACCCCATCAGCAGGGAGGCATGAGATGCACTACAGAGACAAGGAGGCAAGGAGAGCAGGAGCAGAGCAACTTGTAGGGGCAGCTAGTCATACATTCAGTTAAATTGTACCATCAAAACACATCCTTGCTCTTACAATCATTGGCCCAAGCCAAGAGTTATTAGAGTTGCTTCCAATTTATCTCCTAATCCATTTCAAGGGAATTATTTTTGTACTAAATAGCCATACATGAAGCAGGAAGCTTCAAATGTCACCTATCTTCCTGAGTGATTTCACAAAAAAGACTGACATGTTTAGGAGAAAGACTTCTTGAACTTGCAGTAGATCGTCCGTAAGCACAAAATCCATGCCACTGATCAATAAATATCTCCATTCTGAGCTGTCAAGGACTATAGGCAAACCAGAGACATACACTGTACTCACTCCTTTTGAGTAGAAATACCAAAATCATATGTAGTCCTCGTATGTAACACCAACACAATGTAATCACCTTCAGATGGATGAGCATCACTCCTCGGAAGCTTAGGGGAAAGGGGAGCGGTGTATGGTGGAGAGTCCTGAGAGTATCGTTTAACACTTCCGTTTTCATGTATTTCTTCTTTTGCTGTGAAGAGGAAAGTCATCACCTATTTATTATGGTATAAAAATGCTCACAGGGAAAGTCAAAGTACAAAAGCAAAAACATACATCAAGTCATTCACCAGGTAACAAACTCATTTCACACAGAATCCATCATTTCAATATGAACTTCAAAAGCTGAAGTAACAACTTAGTTTATACTGTCATCACCCAAATTTCCAAACTTAGTCTACTTTCCTGAAAAGTATTAAAGCAAATGACTTTTATCTCATGAAATGAAACAAGTACAACTTCTTTACTGGAAAAAAACCCAAAACAAAACAAATAAAAAACGAAATACCAAAACCACAATACTTTATTTTCTAAAGCAGCACCTGTAAGACTGAAACTGCACTGATGTCAAAGTTTTCTCAGCTATGGCTCCTGATAACTCTTGGACTGGGACTCGTAATACCAGCACTGCAAACCATTTGATGGGAGACCTTGAGCATGTTATTTTCCTCTCACTCTATATACCCCCAGAGTACCAAAACTCACATAAAATGTCACAAGCAGCCAGCTGCAAAACCCACCTTCTTTGCTAGACTGTATGCTGCAGATCTAAAATTTTGGAGCC
The DNA here is from genome assembly GCF_026119805.1 of Tympanuchus pallidicinctus. Taxonomy (NCBI): domain Eukaryota; kingdom Metazoa; phylum Chordata; class Aves; order Galliformes; family Phasianidae; genus Tympanuchus; species Tympanuchus pallidicinctus. Next base: position 1,534,220 of record NW_026294659.1, read on the forward strand.
ATCACTGAGCAAGATGAACAAAGGAAGAAAAGACTATTCAGTGTTGTAGGATAGGCTGAACTGAATCACCTCTCAGAGCAAGCCCCTCTTATAAGTTAGTAAGCATCTTTATCCAAGGTTATTTTATGATTCAAACATAAATTGAACAGGCAAAATGTGAAGTTTTGAGTCTGTTCTTTTAGTAACCCAGTGGTACAATACATATGTTTCCTAGTTGACCACAAGAAAGAGTTAGCAGAACAAAATGATTTCTGCACATGTGCTATGAGCCATCCCAACCTGCCACAGCACTTGTGCTCTGGAACGAATCTACTAAGAACTGAACCATTTCAGTCAATTTAAGTTACAGCAAAGCAGACCAAAACGTTAAATTTCATAAAGTAACCACACTTCTCAAAAATAACAGTACTTGTAAACAAGAGTTGTTTAATAGTACCTGGTTTGTTCCTATCGTACTCCGTGGGACTATGTGCACACCCCATGTAAGGGCTGAAAGGCTGGCTACTGAAAAGATTATCGCATTGAAGACTGTGGCAGAGTTTCTCCAAGAAACGTAGCACAAACGATGCACTGTTTACAGAAGGAAGATTGATGGCATGCTTCTCCCCATCAAAGGAAGCTGCGAATAAGAAGATGATGTCAAACAGCCCCTGAGCATCACGAAGTATAGCAAAACACTAACAAGTAAAGAACGTTCAGCTTTGATTTAAAACATGCAAGACGTGAGAGGAATAAACAATCTTTCTGGTGTTTCACACATTTATATTCAAAGAACTGGTTGTACCTTCCATTGGATCCATGCCACTTTAAATTTGCTCTATGAGAACTTATTTTAAGAAAATAACACTGGCTTTAAACGAGTGTAACAGATCTATTCTCTCAACATCAAAATCTTACGGGCAATTTCAGTTGTTTGCTTTTAAAACAGTACCTCTATACCACCTATTTGCAGGAGATAACCAAGAAAAGATCCATTACAGCACTTGCTAGAGAGAAAAAAAATAAACTTTTTTTTTTTTAGTTTGTAACTGAACTGAGCTTACAAGCAGTAGTGTGCAGGCATGCATCACCACTGAAATTCTGACTACCGAAACTCATTTTGTCATTTGATATTTTACCATTAGAGAAATCCATCCTGCTGTCAACGCTACAGTGATGAAGCTGCAACTTAATTCTAAAAAATCTAGGTGGCAGAGATACCACAAGAATGGACTTGAATGAGTGATTACAAAGAGACTGAACATGGGCCAACATCTTTTACTTGCTGACCTCTTTCCTTGCTCCCTAAATACTTAGAATGATGTAGTTAATGATAATTTCCCCTTTTTGTGATACTTATTGAGATTCTGAAAAAACTTCTATTGCAAACGCCACCAGTATGTAGGTAAATAATTACAATTATGTTAGCTGAATCTTTTGGTTATTTCTAATTAGAAAGACACTACAACAGAACAGGAACGAACTTGTAAATTATGCTTAGGGTTGGAAAGAATCAGTGTGAACATCAGGTTTATGCATCAATTTGTCTTCTCAGCAGCTTTCTGTTTTTGAGATTCCAAACGCTAAGCAGAGCTTTAAAGGATCACATTTGGTTAGTGGCAGATGCATTTTCAAACAACAACAACAAAAACAACAACAAAAAAAAACCCACAAAAATTACAAGAAAGCCTTTATTCACAAGTCTGAAATAAGGAGCATATCCATATTGTGTTACAGAAGAAGACAGATATTATATACAAAAACAAAGAAAACGCCCTAGCACTAGCATATTTTATGCTTCCTTAGGAAATCAAAGGCACGACTGACTTATACTGTTAAGTGAGCCTATGATTAGGGTTAATGCAAGTGCACGGGCTAGCATCAACAATAACACACTACCTCTCATTTGCTTTCATTGTGTAGTGACCCAATGCAGGTGCCTAAAGTTTAAGAGTCAGCACTACAGGGACAAATCCTGGACCCACGGGTTTCCACGGCCCATTCACCTTTTTTCCTGTCTCCAATGTTTAAATGAAAACCTAATGATTCACATGTGGCTCAGACACAAGGCTCTCTACCTCCTGTTTGGGGAAGAGGTCTTGGGAGGCATATTTCTGCTAGGAGCTCAACCAGTTCTGGAGAGCAAATGGGCTATGAGACCCAGCAGAGCCTGATCTCCTGATATTTACTGCAAGGTAGCACTATCAGCTGCAGCAAACATTCAAATAACTTCATAGTAGCCTCACAGGTAGTCTTACATGGCCCAAGGGAAATTACTTGTTCTCCACATCTTAATTTCTCATTCACATCTTAATTTTGAAAAGAAGCATTGAAAAGAATAATATTATCTTAGAGTTGTCAGGAGGATAAAGCAAGAAACATCTGAGGCTATCTGAATTCCCCAAGAAATACCATGAGAAAAATCCACAAAAAAAAAAAAAAAAAAAAAAAGATTCAGTGCAAACACAGCTCTCTTGTACTCCAAATGTCTGAGGGCAACCATAGGAACTCCAAGCAAAGGAGTGGGATCCAGATCTACAGGCTCAACAACTCTCTGCTCTGCCTGGGGACAACAAAAGCTTCTTACTTCCAAGATAAATGCTAGGGCTGAAAATAAAAAGGAGTACTTCTGAGGTGCAACAACCTCAACCTCTAATGACAAATAAACAGGGAATTGAGCTTGTTTGTGCAATCCCAGCCCTTGGGATGAAGAGACATTCTCATTTCTTTACTTTTCATTGTGTAGGTATGTTTCAAACAACAAGCTCGAGCCAGGAGAAAGGCTGAGAGCTAAACTATCAGACAAATGCGTCTGTCTGATAGTGAAGAAAATCACCCAAGAGACTGATTTAATTCTCTGCTTGAGAAGATTTATCTGAACCTCACTGTTTCATCCCACTAAATGACACAGACTCAGAGCTACAAGCAGAAAAGAGGGGCTGACACCACCACCATGAGTGGGCTTGCTAATCAAGCCTTTAATTTCCCTTTGGTTACATTTGCTTGAATTGAAACCTTATGCATCAAGCAAAATTAAAACGGTTTGTGCTTTTGTTTTGAGTAAGAAAAAAATCCTAAATTCAACTCCATTCAAAACAATTATTTTCTCTGGCAGCTGAACCAAAAGAACCCACTAATTATTCACACATATTGTAGCAAGATTATTTCATCCAAGTCCCAGCATGCAGTTTTCTACTATACCAAATACAATACTTGCCATGAAAGTTCATCACAAAAGATTTAGATTTCTTTCCTTAATCTCTGATGCAGACAATTGTTTTTCTTGCCAGTCTTAAAGAAAAACCAACTATACAAAAAAAAAAAAAAAAAAAAAACAAACACAAAACTTTCAAGCAAAAACTCTACGAGAAAATATTCTCACAATTTCATTCTGCAGTTTCTCATTTTATTCTACTGTATGTAGCCTACCTTCCTATCCAACTGCACAGTTGGTTTTCATAGAATCACAGAACGGCCAGGGTTGGAAGGGACCTCAAGGATCATGGATCTCCAACCCCCCACCACATGCAGGGCCACCAACCTCCCCATTTCATACCAGACCAGGCTGCCCAGGGCCCCAGCCAACCTGGCCTTGAACACCTCCAGGGACGGGGCATCCACAACCTCTCTGGGCAGCCTGTTCCAGCACCTCACCACTCCCTCTGTAAAGAAGTTTCCCCTGATATCCAGCCTAAATCTTCCCTTCCTCAACTTAAAACTATTTCCCCCTGTCCTGCTGTTATCTACCCGTTCAAAGAGTTTTAATGTATTACATTAACCTAAGCCACATTCTGTTCTTCTCAAAATATATCCGACAATTTTTTTTTTTAATAAAATGACTCAAGATTTGACTGATCACTCAGTGAGCCTCTAGCAACCTATCTAACAAGCTGATGAGCAGACAAGAACTAAAAAACAGAAAATGCACCTGAGAGTGCTCCAGCACTCTGCTTCATTAGCAGCCTACAGAGCCAGGCTTCTTGAGCTCAGGACCACTGAGCTGGCTACTTTGAATCTAGCAGTAATTACAATAGTAATTCCTGTTCCTACAGGATTTTTGAATGAAAATATATCAGAACTAGATTTTTTTTTTTTTTTTTTTCTGCTTTGTAAAATAATTACTTTCAACTATTCCATCATAGCCCAGATTCACCACTGGCCTACAGTTTAGTCCTTCTTCAAGAACAATAACAATCAGAATACTGGCAAAGCACATCTGAGTGTATTTTGTTCCATTAAAAAATGACTTTTTGGAATGAGGCACAATTATATTATTATATTAATAATATAATAAAATTTCATACGTTTTGCAAAAAATAAAGTAATACAAGTTTCACACCCAAGCTTACACAGTTCCAATAAACTTTTATTGCAAAGTAGAAAAGAAGCATCTATCGTACGAACAAACTCATGCAGACACATAAGCAAGGACTACTGAAATTCTGCTATATGCGAGTCAGGGTACTGGGTTGTAGATACTGTTAGATAGCAAAGTCTTTTACGAGGATTTAATTAAACCTGTATTCCACTAATCATCTTTCACACCTGGTGATAATGTAAGGAGATTAAAGTTACACCAAGTCTTTTTACTGCCAGTGATAGAATTATGAATTGATGTGCTAACTGCCATACAAAGTACTTTCTAGCCTAGAAGGAAAAAAAAATGTCAAGCAGCAGCTACTCAGTTTGAGATGTAAGGATAATTTATTTGTAGACATAGCATTAATATGTAGCAGAACCAAACCTATTCCTTAGTAGAGGACACAGGAGAATGAACACTGACCTAAGAGACCGGGGAACGGGGGAAAGGAGGAAGCAGCAAATTTAACATGTGGAATCACTTGCCTGGAAGCTAAACAGATTAGCTGGAAACTTTTCACTCACTTGGGTAAGGTATTAAGAACACAAACATTATGTAGGAAAAGATTATGAGAATGATTTGAATTAATAAAGCTGATACTCCACTCATACTGAGCTTACTTGACAAATGTATAGCTGCAGCTGTTGGTGCACAAGCTCTACTTATTACCAACCACCTAACTGTACAGTGTACACGTAATTCAACTTCGCTATTGCTAGATTCTGATTGAAGAACTGTTCAGAAAATCCTGGACTCTGACTGATACAAAGCATGCTCCCCCAGGACTCTCTTAATAAAGTAGTTCATAAACATACATTCTTGACTATGCTTAAGGAGTTACAAAAGTGATAGAATCTCATTGCAGTTAGTTCAGTTCTTTCTCCCTACTCTAGGTTCAGAAACAAGTGAAGAAACAAAAAAAATTAGAAACATCTTCACATACCAGTTATCATTTCCCCTCCATGATGGCCAGATTTCAGAAATCCAAAGACTGTTTTGGATTGATAGGCACAATCCACACAAGCTTGTACAGCCTGTTGAAGTACCACGTTGACAGGACCTGGTCCAAAGTGATCTGGAAGCTGCTGAACCTTCTTCTTATCCAGGTGAGGCCCAGAATTCCCATGCTTGTTGACATAAACACACACTGAAAAAGAACAAGCCAAAGTATTTCTACTTTCTTTGTACCCAGTGCACACAGAATAGAGACACATTTCACGTGCTACAATTGCATTGTTTCTGAAGTCCCAAATTCACTTCCATCTGACCTCTAAAGCCTTTCTGTACCCTGCTAACGTACAAAGCCATCACACTGCATTCTTCTTTCAACTCATCTCTACTCACATAGTTGTCCCAGGAAAGCAAGAACTACCAGTACATGCTCTAAACTACCAAAAAAATCTATTCTTAAAAGCTGTCCTTGCTGCCCTATTTTTTCTCATATTTGAGAAGATACAACAAACCAAACCCTATAGTATAGGCCTGCTATGGGTGCCCATTCTGAAGCACCCACACAGCATTAACAATGTCTATGCACAATGGTCAGTACCTGCTATCTTCAGCAACCACCCAAGTATGATTTCCACACCACAGCCTGGCTTTCGCTGCTAAACAAAAGAACAATACTTACCTGGAAACTGTGCAAAGTGGTTTAAAGCTTATCATGAAAGTAATCAAATAGGACTATTGAAAGCACTTTTTACAGAGACAATGAAAAATTGCCTTTCAAAAGGAACAACAAGGCAGAAAAATATGGAGAAAAGCTGTAATTGAAGGGTTTTTCTTTCTTCTTTTTGTTCTTGACTGTCACATGACCAGGAACGCAGGAAGACATTAGTATAGCTTAAATCTTTTGTGATTAAGCAGACAATCGAAGTGATATGTAATAGAAAAGACTGCTGCATTTTCTCAGCTGTAGTACCATTCTGGCTTAGTTAGAAACATAGATTTTAAAAATGAAACGTTTCTATGAAGTGCTTCAGTGATCTTGTATCTTCATGCCTATCTGCTTAGTCTCTGATGTCTGCAGATTGGAGGAAGCCACTTGTATGAATAAACAAAGATACACATCAGCAAAAAGAGCTTTCATGACATCTTCGTCTGACTTCAGTAACAGCTGACTCCTGAAAGGTTTATTTTCCTAGGAAACACATAGGTATTTTCCCCTCATCCATCATTGAATTTGGGATGGAGAAGAGCCTGACAACTTCTATTGTAAAAACAGTTTTTAAATGTCAAAAGTATCCCAAACAGCATTAACATAAGTTATGGGCTTTTTTAGAAAGATCTGAGATTTCAGTTGACAACCTACAAAGTGTCTCATTACAGAGTTACAAGCCCCTCAACAAGCTAGCTCGTTAAGTAGCTTATTTTTGTTTTGCCAACGCTTTTTAAGATACATTTCATTACATTTTCTCTTAACTTTGCTTGTTTAAAAGTAAGGGAGATATTTCCCTTGATTGCTTTTACTTGGTTTAAATGGACTTGCTTTTTTAATAGAACACTGAAGAGAGACAATCTCCATTTTGTGGTATTAAAGTCAAGTGTGCATGAAAGCAAAATATCATATGAGCTTTTAGCTACATCTAATCCCATTTCATACATCAGAGAATGAGACAGACAATTGTACAGTTTCCTCCTTCAGACAGAGCGAAACTGACAGGTTTAGCAGATATGTTCAAAGTCTCCGGGCTCCAGCACTTCTTGTTATAATGCAGGCATCAAAATACCAGTTCTACAAAGTAACACTGGCACCTACAAACATCTTTTTAAAGAAACGTAGTAGGTGAGTAATGATTTACAGGAGTAAGTTTGCAGCACATTTCCATAAGAAGACACGACTAGTTTTCTTGAAATTGAAGTCATTTCACACTAAAAATGTCATTATTTTTTTCTTTTACCTGTGGATATAACTGCTGCAGCTGCACCAGACAAACTAATTCCATCTTTCAGCATCTGTGTAGTGCCACTGTCCCCATCAGGAGAAGAAAGAGGAGAAGGTGGTGCAGGAGTCAGTTGCTCTGGTAAGACTTTTTTCTGTTTTGAGAAAAAAATACCAAAGTATTTAATGTTTTTTAAGTAGTATGCCAAACCTTTCCACTATCATTTATCATACTATTGAGTGCATGTAGTTCCTTATTACAGAAGTACTACATTGCAAAGATGATGAAGTCTGGGAAGGGATGATCAGGAACTGCCTGCGTTTACAGCTACTTCAGTAACGCAGGGGAAGACAAATGACTTGAAAAGGAGCCCACTTATGGTTGAAAAGGAACTCAATTATGGTTGAAAAGGAGCAGGAGAGCAATGAGCTATATATAATCAATTCACGGTCCTTCTAAATTTTAGGAATCACAGAAGATTTGGATTACTTTCCCACATACACTCTTTCCATCGCCTGGGTTTATCACAATTCCAATAAATTATTTGGGCTGTGCACACATTGTCATATATTGTCATTGTCATTTGAATTCTGATTCAAATTTAGCTGTCAACTTTACAGAGCATCTAGATTTTCTCCCAGCTTGTTTCAAAGAGGTTGAAATTCTTACATAACACTTTCAGAAACTGGTGCTCTATGCAAGGTATCAAATATACTAATATAGTTATAATTCAGTCACTTGAGTTTGCAAAACTTTCTTCTTTCCCAAACCAACCTTATTTGCAGCCTATTATATACCAGACAGACAGATTTTGTAGCACAAGGATGTAGAAATCAGTCAGTGTCTCCCAGCTGAGAAAAAAGAAAATGTTGCAATTTAGTTTGGGCTGGGGCTTAGAAAAGAGGCGTATGCTAGAAAGGCACTTCCGATGTGTTATAAAAATACATGGAAATAAAAGAAGCAATTAATTGGCAAAAAATTCTTCACCTCTTCCTTCGCCAGTTATTCTTGCACAAGAACATATTACATCCTCATTTTCTACCCTGAATAAAAAAAAATTAGGAATATAAGAGATTAGCCAAGGTGGTCAAGGTGGCAGAGACCCGGATACTCATGTGGAAAGAGTTTATATCTAACACTGATCTACAGCAAAGATAAAAATGTGCCAAGCTGTCAGGGAAAGCTTCAGTTTAGAAGTGCAATGTAATAGAAGTGTAATGGATGGATAAGGAGGATATTTACTAAATAGTACATTAACAAATCACATAGCAAGCAAATCACCTTCCAAAGAACAGTAGTGCCTAACTTCTCCACAACACCTACTAAGAATTGTAGTTCTTTTCTTCTAAAGTCTATGGCATGGTAGAGAAAATTTCTGTGCTCTTTATAGATCTGAGAAAATAGATTTGGAAAGAGAAATTATTTGACAACACAGTACTGGATGGAATCACCACAAACGTGAGAGAGACAGCCAAGGTTTGGCACTGCTGTGAATGAGACGAGGTGGAAAGGGTCAAACACTGAAGCAGTGATGTATTACTTGTCAGAGACTGACTATGCATCTTAACACTGGGAAACAGAAAGGTTTCCATCCTTAACACAGAGAAAAACAATGCAGTTAGGAAGTTAGAGCTTTTGATCTGAAGCCTGGCATTCCTGAAGCCTCTATGCAGAAGGGACTCCCCAGGGGACCAGTTGTCTGTTGTCATGCTGCAAAATGCCAGCAGTGGAGTTGAGAGGAAAAAGGAGGGAACAAGAGAAATGTAGCATGAAAACAAAATGTAAACACTAAGCTGTAAGCCAGAAGAATTGTCTACCCTCCACACGAATGCTTAAGTGTGGTGAGGCTAGCCAGCCATTTCTTACCATCTCCAGAATGAGGAAAGAGCATATTTTGGGAATACAGCCTGTTATGCTTGCTCAGCTGAGTAACCTGTAATCCCAAAATGATGAGCAGCACACCACAGTCCAACAGCCAGGCTGTGTCAGGAAGCAGGCCGTGCTTCCAGCTGGGCTCACCACATTTGCCCCTACTCACCCTTACCTACCTGCCAGCTAGGAGGGCACACCAGCACCGAGTGTCTGCATAGAGCTCAGCACACAGGCTGGCACCTCACCACCCTTCACTGACGCTGCTTTCGTGGGGTCACATCTAAGGCTGCAAACTACAGTCAGACCAAGGCCCTTTCTCAAGAGATGCATATAAACCAGTTGGTCTGGAAGGAATTCTTTGCATTGCTCTGCAAAGTGTACTTTCAAAGGTGACGGGAGAAATGTAAAGAGATTTTTTTCAATATGACAGTAAAAAGAAAAAAAAAGCAGCGCACACTGGGGGGTAGGAATGGGGAATAAGACTTGACATGCTTTTTATCCTCATGGAGAAGCTTAAGAAACGTTTAGGCGAGAAAATGACAACAGCTTAACATTCCTAGCTGTACAATAAAAATTAATACATGCACAATGATAAACATTGCAGAATAACAAGCTTAAAAAGGCAAGGAGTCCCAGCCTGCCTCTTCACTGTGAGATTTAAGAAGTCAAACAAATCTCTACTTCATCAAGCACCAGACTGATCTCCCGAAATACACAGGTTTTGAATTAGCACAGTCAGTTCACATCTGGAGAACAACTGCACAGGCTGAAAAGGTGGAGGGTTATTTTGGATTTGTCTTAAAACAAACAAACAAACAAACAACTGCATTCAAATATCTAAGCACATATCACTAATATTATATTTGTGTGCATACTGGGACTGAGCTGTCACTCTATATCACATATACCCCGTACATACAGAACTCCCATTTAGTAATTTCTCCTCTCTCCACTCTTACAGTATTAAGTAAAACACTGCAAAGAAGAGTGCAAATATGTGTAATGTCTTGGCAACCTTACCACATACTTACCACATACCGTAGCAATAAAAACTTTCCATGGCTTCTCTAAAGGAACCCAGTTGTTAAGTTCTCAGTGCAAAAGTTACAATAGTAACGTGCCATGTTAGATAGGTGCCTCAAATTCAAGATACTACAAAGTCTAATGCTTAGTTGACTGGTCCCACCAGAGGAAATCAGATGCACGTGAAGTTTTCTCAGATCCCTTTCTGATCGCAAGAACTGCTCAAAGTAACTTCCAATCCCAAGCAAAGCCCTATACTTCACACAGACCAGGTGCCAAGTGCAGGGCTCCAAGAAGACACTTCCCATTACCCAGCATTTGAAGCTCAGAAGCCTCTTTAAAGGTGAGATGCCTGCAACTATCTTCCAACTTTTTTTTTTTTTTTTTTTTTTTCCAAGAGACAGAGGAGCACAAAACCCCTACACAAAGTGCACATCCTGCCATACCCGAGTATCTCCTAAATATAAGATAATGTGTTCAGTTATCTCCTTTAAAGCCCTTTAGGCTTATGGCAAACAGCCAACCCACTAGCTCAGTCTGTGTGGGAGCAGCTTTCTCCTCTGCAACCTGCACCTCTGTGTGGAAACAAGAAGGAGATAAAGCTGGAGCCCAGGTGCCCCAGCAGCCTACTGGTCTGCATGCCTAAATGGGAGGGACAGGTGGCAGAAGACAGCAGGGTTTCTACTTTCAATCTGCAGAACTGTTCCTTGCCCTGCAGCCAACGTTGCAACCAAAGTAATCACCTCCAGTTTTATCCTAAAGCCTTTTAGGTGCGCTCTAATACCACACTTCACTAGTGCTTCACACTGAAGGGCAAAGTCATACTCATGCCATTACTTCATCCCTTCCCATGCACCACCAGCAATTTCTTACTAGCCCACAGTAACCCAGGCTGGAGGAAAGGAAAAAGCAAAACTTCAACTTTTGGAAATGAGAGTATGTGTGGGTGGCTGACCACTGCCCATGTCTTGGACTCAGCTCTGAAGGGAGCAAGGCATCATACCTTTCAGGCTCACACCTGAGGAAATGCATTGATGCACTGCCTGAAAGGAAGTGTCCTGGTTCATGCAGGATCTCCAGGATGATGGGATATTCAAGAGATTAACTTGGCAAATCCCGCTGCATGCTTAAAATGCCTAAACTTTTCACCAAAATCCTCACTGTTCCTAATCTTTTTTTCTTGTTCAACATGAGAGAAAAAAAATGAAAAACATGCGTATGCTACAGTAGTAAAATAACTCAGACTAAAAAGCCTCAAGACTTCCCCGTGGTTCTTGGGATGTTACTGGAAATGGCTATTCCAAAATAGTATTTTTCAATACCAACAACACATCCATGAATTAATCTAAATCAGTACTCCCATACTGGAATAAGAAAATCCCAGAAGTTTATCCTGAGATATTCTAGAATAGCTATTCTAGACGTTTTGTCTTAATCAACTTCCGAACACAGTAAAGCCCTGAAGGCTGAAGAGAAGCCAGAAAATTAATGAAAAAAAAAATAATAATCTCACTACAAAATTTTGCAATATAAAGTAAAATAGTAGATAAGGACTAACCTTTTTTCCAGGTTTTAAACTTTTTTTCCTTGTTTTAAGATTCTCAGTATGAGAGGTGCTTTTGGTCAGGGGAATATTTTTAGGAGACCTGCCCTTCTTGGGAACTGTAGACTGTCCAGGGGGTTTGCCCCGACCTGGTTTCCTGCCCCGCTGCGCTGGTACTGGAGCAGATTTCTGTGGAGACTGCATTGAACGCCGGGTCACTTTGGAAGGGGAAGATTGGATTTTTGCACTGCTCTTTGTAATGGAAACTGAGGAAAAACAAAAACAAAAGGGAAGGGGGGGAAAACCTCAAAATGAACGATGGAAAGCAACTTTTCTAATAAAGGCTTTAAAAAAAAAAAAAAAGTGTAGTGCACAATTTACATTGTAAAGTAAATATATTTGGATATTTTGAACCCCAGTGGTTGGCATGAAGCTACGTAATTTCATTAAAGCCAAAGAGAGAATTCTTTATACCCATTATTTTAAAGGGACCTTCCTAAGGAGGAAAAAAAAAAAAAAAAAAAAAGAAGAAAAGAAACCATTCAAATAAAAATAAAAAAGATTTAATTCACTCACCTTATATGTGCTTCCCATGATTTTCATCATCACAAGATAAAGTACCATTCATCAAGAAGGCCTTCATAATACTTCACAAGGTATACAGCCCATAATACTTCCACTCTCCTTTCAGAGCAGTTCCCACAATTACAAGATATGCCAACTACTTCTAGCAAGCTACAAACCAATCCTGAGCAGTGAAGAAGTCATCCAATTAAGAAAAGAAATTGATGACAGGCAAAGTATCGTTCATCAGTATTTGTCTGAGACGTCGGTTTAGAAAGTTCACATAACTACTCGGATTTTTATACTTGGAACAGATTTGATTTTTTTTGTTTTTATTATGTTTTAGTTATGGAAGCCAAAATAAAATGTCATTTTTATTTCATCTTAACATTCTCTGTTGATTCTTCCATCCCAATAGAAATCGGATCCACTACATACAAGATGCGTCTGCATTATAATCTGATGAGAAGCTGCAAATTGTAATCAGATTTCATGGAACAAAACTTCTTAGTCTGCTATCATTTCCACCCATCTCCCTTCTCTAAAGCACTAATGATGATTTTACTGTAATGATTCCCTAGCAACAGACTGATTAAAACAAGAGGAGGATGTCAAATGGAAGATATCCTCAGTGAGAAGACATCCCATACCACACTCCTTGTGGCCAACACAAAGCAATGACCAAGTCCACAAAGAACTACGTTCTGTTTCTTGGACTGTGTGATGATGGACAGGCAGATGCAGAAGCAGCTAAAGGAGAGGGAAGAAGAGGATGAAAATGGGAATTTTTGTGATGATAAACCACCCTTGTCATGAGAAGCATGGGAAAGGAAGAAGAGAAAATACAGCATCTATGAAATCATTTGAAGTCTTGGCATTAAACTTAGTCGGTTTTCCAGAATCATACTGTCTTTAACACTTGCTTTTTGCAGCTTGCTGATACAGGATACACTCCATGATCCACACTAACTATAAACTACCATGAGCTTAATGTGACATGATGCAGAAGGACTACAAGTTAGGGTTCAAGAGGGCTTTGTGTGAGTTACCAGTGCCAGATCCAAAGGACTTCTGCAGTCCAAAATTGGAACATATGGGGGTTCTAAAAGTTGATTTCTTGGGTTTTCATGAATTTATAGTAATTCTTCCTTTACAATATTAGTGTAATTGATACTGTCTGGTAAGCAAATATAATCAAAGATACATCTGAAATGAGATCTGGAGAATATACTTAGCAATTTAGCAACAGTTTTAACATGTAGCTATTTGACTGACAGTCACCTGAACATTTCACTATGTAGCTTTGCAACTGTTATTTTGGCTCTGAATTTTCATTCAAGTTAACTGTTACAAAGTATTTGCAGTAGCAAATATAACATTAAGAATGAATTACATACTATAAGCAGACTCTTATGAAACACAAGCTGTACTGACGTCCGTTTTTAAAGCTGTAGGACTGTTCACAAACATTGTGATTTGTCTGATTCGATTAGTAATCCAATACTCCTAAATGGCAGTTCAGAAGAATTTTTTTCACTATGATTGGTTGCAATCCTAATACATTAAATACAGACATTACATCCCTACGTACCTGAGAAGAACCACCTTCTCAACGTGGAATGTAATCACTTTCCTATACCAAAACTTATTTTCATAGGCAATGATAGTTTAAAATAAGCTGAAGAGAATTTTATTCAACTGCTGGCAAAGCACTACTCTCATGTCTCTGATTGCTGAGTGACAACTTGCATTAACCAGTACTTCTGGAAGAGCAGAGCAGTATCGACTACATGCTGTACCACACAGTGCTACATATTGCATGTGTTATGTTTACAGGAATGCAAAATACAGCTGTTTTTATTTATTCATGCTACACAACTAGGTGTTAAACCATTGTGAACTTGTAATTGTTGGTTCGCAAATTCTTTGTGCCTCTGCTGAAATCTAGCAAGTGTGTTTCTATTCCTTCATAGTAAATACAGCATACATTAAATACAGAACGAATTACAATGTCAACAGGTATGAGTTTTGATATCCTGAGTAATCCCTACTCCCCTCCTGAAGGATATTTACACACAAAGAGTAACAATGCAAACAGTTTAACCACTTCAGGCCGCCCTCCTGAAATACACATAGCAAGTATTCTTAGTACAGCATCTTCCTACCTGCATACGCCAAAGGACCAAATATTAGCAGCATTAACCACTGGGGGGGGGGTCAGGTCCCATTTGATATTTTTTCTTCTAACTAAAGCTGAAGCTGCTTTTTTCAGCACGCAGGACTACAACAAAGCCCATGCTGCCTGGGCAGCCTCCCTGAGATAGCAGCAAATGAGGAGGCAGCTATTTGCATTTGTTGATTTAAGAGAGGAGGGGGGCAGTGGGAGACTGCTAAAGTAATTCACATATTGTCTGCAGGCTGTATTGACAGTGATCATCAGTCACCTGCTCATGCTTCCTTCACCCCAGCCTTCAGAGGGAGACCAAAGGTTATGCTGGGTCAGAGGATCTAGAGGGAAATGAAAAGACATGTAAAAGCTAGTTGCCAACCTCACTGCATCTGCAGACCAAGTTATCCCCACTAGACCACATGTTCCAAAAACTAAGATGTTTTAATAGTCTCATGAGAACTTGTTAAAATATATCAATGAAAAGAATAGAGAGAAAAAGTGCCAAGCTCTGCTTGCAATTACTGCACTATTTAGCTGGGATATTTACAACAGAAAAAAAGCACATTTGCCTTTTCAGGATACTGTTTTGCATCACAATGGTCTTCTCATTTGCACAAACAAAATAAAGCATTTGTTTCATGCTGCTCTTCTACAAAAATATCAACTGCTCAAGTTTCCAGAGTTTGATGCATTGCATGGCATTCTTTCCCAAGTCTCTTATTTATATCCAGAAACCATTCTGGTGTCCTCAATAACCAAAGACCAGAGATCATAAACATCCTTTACCATAGCAATGTTAACAACTAAACACAGTTTTCAAAGGCCACAAGAGTTCTTGTTATTTTGTCAAGCTAGCAAAGGCTATAGTTGGCTACATTCATGCAGTATGCAAAGAACTTTCAAACCTTCAGAAACTGCTCTTTCAAAACATTACCAACCTATTGTCCAAAACAATTCCTGTGAGAATCTGGCACCTATAAACTTTGTATCCTATCTATTTAAGAGAAATGCAAACCCAAATACTTCCAAACCCACAACCTTAAGATGCATTACCGCCATTCAGTGCAAATTTGCACAAGTAGATCCACTGGAGTCAACCAAGTTTACTTCCATGAAATGGATATGAAAGATTAGATTTTACACCAGAGCCAATTCCTGCTTGTAGAAGTAAAAAAAAAACCTCACAAGGCACATGCAGGACTGCAAAATTGGACTCTATAATGTTAACCCCACATCCTCTTGCTGGAATAAGCCAGATATGTAAGACAAGTGTGAAATCTAAAGCTACTGAACAGCTCCAGCACTTGAGAAGGGATGGAACAGATGACAGCTCTCATGCAATTCTAATTATTAAAATTCCCTCAAATAATCCACAGCAACAGTTTCTTTCTACCTCTTTAACTAACACCAAGGAAAAAAAAAATCTTCCAATTTGTAATATTAACATTTCAAATCTACTGCTCAGTTAGTGTCACAGAGCAGCAATTAGAAGAAATGATATAAGAAATTTGAAGCAAAATTGCATGAAGGAAGGTAGGAATCCATTATTCCACACATGTGAAAACAGCATTCCTACCTCAGGTGAAGCTGCCTATTAGGACAGTAAAAACAGTAATTCAGGGTTTAGATCATCATTTCTTTCAAGAAAAGGAGTTATTTTGTTCATAATGCAGCGTAGTTCACATGCCTCCCTGAGAATGAAGCAGAACATTCTTCTGAAAATGTAAAAGCCTGGCCCACTCTCATCTGCAGATTAATAAAATTGAGGCAAAGAGATTTAGCAACTAACCGTAAATCCATGGGAGAATTCCACAGCAGAAGTAATGGAAACACTACTTGAATTCTAGCCCTGAATTTTAACTATAAAATTAGCATTCTTTAATACATTACATATTTATTGTGATAGTTTTGACAAACTGGGAAAGGAGGTGGAAAAGATTAGCAGGTTTTCAAAACAGCTTACTGCTAAGCATTACTAAAATGTACATGCTCACATCTCAGTTGAAGAAGCAGAGAGTCACACAAAAGTATCTGTAATACATGCTGTTTCTATCCATTATTTATATTTCTGCCAATATTTTAAAAAGGAAAAAAAAAAGTGTTATTTTGCTATCTTCTGTGAGCAGTCCTTGCCTTCTGCAGTCCTGAAAGGTGAGATGGAGGACACTAAGCAATATGAGATAGAATTGAGGCAAAGTTCCTTTCCTCGGACCTCCCTTAACAGCACTTCAGCACTCTTGCTCCACCACCTCCATGCTCAGGCACAGCCCTGGTCTCCCCTGTTTTCAACAACTACTGAAGCCAGCACCTATGGAACAAATCTGGGATCTATGTGGATACCTATGAAAGTACAAAGTAAGCTCCACCAAATCCCACTGCTCACCAAACAAAGATACACCACTTTCAAAAAAAAAACCAAAAAAACCAAACGTTTTTTATAACTCACATGGATGCTGGCAGAAATGAGGCAAACGGGAAAAAAAAAAAAGAAAAAAAAAAAAAAAGACTCCTAGAAAGATTGCTACAGCTAATTTCCACAAAGCAAGAACCATGAAAAGCCAGCTTCTAGGTCTCATCATTCAGCAAAGCAACAACAAATAGGCTTGTAAAAAAATAAACAACAAACAAAAACCCTGAGCTCTATTTTGTTGATAAACTCAGGTGGAAGAGACCAAGTTAACACTTGATTAACTTTCAAAGCAGTACAAATTTGAATTATCTGGAGACTGTTCAGATCCGCTGATATGTTAAGCCTGACAAAACCTATCTCTATACATCAAGTGTAAGCTTTCACATTCAGATTTTTGACCTTGCTGTTACTGATTCTGTACAGTTTCTGTCTTTATTGTTCCCCAAATAGTCTCAGCAGGATGCAAAGTAGGCCCAAAATGAGACTACAACATGCAATAAGCTTCAGGGGAAGCAAAACAAATGCAGAGCACAATTATTGCAAAGCTTGATTTGTTATGTTTCAGGGTGGGATCTGAATGAGAGCACTGATATTCATAATTCATCTAATATATACTAACACAGATACAGAAAAAATCCACCCAATCCCATCCACTAGCTGGACAACACAACCAACCACTGATGCCATTAGTATTCACAAGCTCTCAGTGTGAGGTCTTCATTTGTGCCGCAAGTCAAGTAAGCAGGGTGGAAGACTGGCCTGGATGAACAGGTATCCTGCAACCTGGGCAGAAAGAAAATATACAACCTCTGGAAGCAACATCTGACTTCACAGGGAGTTTGCTGCAGCTCACATCTGCAGTGAGAAAACAAGAAAAGCTAAGGCTCCACTTGATTTGATTGCAACCAGGGTGGTGTTTGACAACAAAGAAGTCCTTTTAAAGTATGTCAACAACAGGAGGAAAAGGAAAACACAGGACTGATATTTGAAGCAGGAGGTCACCTAATAAATAACTAGGGATAAGGAAAAGATAAGAGGCATTTAATGACTTCTTTTAATCTTAGTATTTAATAGTAATCACAGATCTTATGGTGCCTGGTCCACAGTGTTTGTGGGCCACGGCTTGGGGAGCAGTGACTTTCAGTCTGTGGTCACCAAAATGGTAAGGGAACAGCTGCTACCAGCTCTATGTTCCTAAGTCTGTGGAGTCTACTGAGATTCAGCCCAGAGCACTGAAGGACTCTGCAGACACTATAGCTTGACCTCTCCAACACTTTACCAAAAGCTGTGGGATGCTGAGGAGGTTCCTGCTGACTAGAAGCTAGCCAAAATTACCCCCACTACAAAAAAGGCACGAGCAAAGGCTCAGGAAACTAGAGACCTCTCATTCTAACCTCAGTACCTGAAAAAGTTATGGAGAACATTGTCCTGGGAGATACTGAAAGGCATTTAAAGAAAAAAGCCATTATTAGGCATAGTCAACACAGGTTAATCACAAGGAGATCAAAGGCTGAGAGGCATCTCAGTGCTTTCTGCAGTGCCCTGATGAAGGGAAGCAGAGGAAGGTGCCAGGTTCTGCTCCCAGGAGCTGACAGCAGCAGGGGAATGGCACAGAGCTGCCATGGAAGGGTGGGACTGGACATTAGGAAAGTTTTCTTTACCATGAGGGTGGTTAAACACTGGAAGAGGCTTCCTAGAGAAGCAGCTGATGCCCTGTGCCTGGCAGTGTTTATGGGGTATTCGTACAAAGCCCTCAGTAACATGCTCTAACTTCTGGTTAGCCCTGAGATGGTCAGGAGTTGGACATGGTAGTCTTTGAAGGTTCCTTCCAGCTTAAGTGTTCTATTCTAAGAGCAAATAAAAAAAATTCCACGTAACAGGAAAAAAATATATGTGCCTGGAGCACTTGCAGTTTGAAAGAGAATTACAGTTACCTCATAAGCGTGTTAAGATGGTGACAAAACCAGCCTTACAATAAGGTCACACCTTTGGGAGAGGTAAAACCTTTATTTTTAAGTAAGTGATTTCTGCCCTGTAGCAGCACCATCCAGGCCCTGTTGCATGATGCCAAGAAACATTAATACCAAATAAAAAAAAAGCTTAACAAGCGAGAGAATGTGGCAAATCAGATTTTAGCCTGAAGCACTGAGGAGTTCTTTATCCACAGTTCTGAAGACAGCATATATATGCTTACTGTATGCCTAACTACTGTGTCCTGCTCAGAGAAGGAAGTCGGCTGCACTGAGAGTAAAATGAAATCTCCAGCAATATGAGACTGTGCAAATTCAGCATGTTTCTATCTATAATGAAACTTAAGGATTATTGTGCTTATCTGATTTTTTTTTGCTACTTTAAACAACGCAGTCCTTTCAAAGATCTTACTGTAGCTCTCTTCGAAGTCATTTCAATGCTTTCTTTGTAGAGCAGTACTGAAGTTTACAATGATGTTGCACAATTGTGTACAACTCAGCTGAAAACCCAGCACAGTAATCTTGACGTCATTTCATTATCAGCAGAGAGATGTATTTCTGGCAGCTAGCTTGGAAAAAATCTGCACAAACTATTGAGATCACGTCTGAAATTTAAGTAAATCAAAAACCAAGAAATCATTACACAGACAAACAAGATATTCCTTTACTTTCACTTGGGCCTGTCCTTCTCTTATTGCTGTAGACAGCTATAGGAGATACTAATCATAGCCTGATTAGCGTAAGGAAAAAAGATTGCTCTCGCTGACAATAAAAGCACAAAACAGGGAGAAAAGAAATGAGGTGGCACACTGTGTGGAGGAGGAGAGACAGAGAGCAAGGATAAAAGCTTGGGTTTTTTTCCCCTGATTACAGCATCATCTTTCCTTGTTCACCTGAACTCTCTCCTGCAAGACGCAGTGAGCAGATCCTTGCAACATCTCGATCTGCCAGAGATCAAACTTCATAAGACTGGAAGAAGAGAGGAGGATCAGGAAACTATGGGAAATGATCTTTCTGCAGATGCATTTCACATCTAAATAATACACAGTTCTTTACTATGAAATCAATCTTCTCAGGTAAACCTGCTTATCTCTCACATGGTTTTGCCCACATACTCCTCTTCATTCTTTCATGGAAGTGTTTTTGCTTATAAGAAGACAAGTTAGCTAAGTAACTGGCATTTATATATAATGACTACATAACAAAATGAATTTATACAGAAACAGCAAACCAAAACTGCTCAGACAGTCTCCAGTCACCTGTCTTCTATGTCTATCATAAGCATTAGATAAAAACAGCTACTTCTTAGGCATAGTAACTCTATAGTTCTCTATTATCCAACTGAGTAGAATATAAATAACAATCTATAGCAGTTAAGTATACAAGCATAACATGCTTGGCCCAGAAAAACAGTAGGTAGAAAAACTTGCAAAAGATATTTTTTGCAAGTCTTTTCAAAGTATATAAAAAGGAGAAGTTACATGGATGATCAAATTTCAGAAAAAATGCAGAAGGTAACACTAGTGCAACAAGATCAGCTGTTCTTTTTGCTTTTGTGTTCACCCCAAGGAAGCTCACATCAGTTCCTTTACTAGAACCCTTCTTTACCAAGATTTCAAAGAAACTCATGACACGAAGTATCAGTAGCAGAGGTCAGGAATCAGAGACGAAACAAAGAGCAGAGCTGGCTGGGCAGGCAGCCCATTGAAGTTTAAGGATAAGAAGCAGTATGTCCAACCTACTGATAGTGCTGTGAAGTTTGTCTTCAAAATCGCCTCAGGTCCAGAGGCATAAAGGTACCTAACATGATGCCAATCCTCCTGATGTGTGTACTGGACAAGTTGTTAAAAACTACTGTACAGGAACAGAGGTAGTGAACACAAATATAAACACAATGTGTTAAAGGAGAAGCGAACACAGCTTTTGTAAAGTCACATCATTGTAAATCCATTAGAATATTATTATTATTAAGTAATCAGTAGGCAATCAGATGATTGAAAGTCAGTTGATGCAGTCTGTGGATTTGCATTTGACAAGATCTCACACCACAGTCTCTTAACTAACAAACTTAACTAACAATGGGTAGAAGAGAAGGCCCTCATGGCTCTTTCTAAAGAATTTAAAGGAAAATATTAAGCAGTGATCAGGAACAAAAGGACATATCCAAAGTCAAAAGGTTTCTAGAGAAATCCTGATGAGATCCCCACTTGGACTTGTGCATTTTATCCATATATGATCTACAGCAAGAGAAAAGCATGAAATGGCAACAAATGTAAAATAGTTCTTTGAGTAAAGATCTTGCAAAACTGAGCTGATGCCCAGCAGGTGTGGAAGTAAAAGATGAAATTCAGTTTCAAGCAATTAAAAATAATTCAGCTTCTGCAAATGCATTACAAAGCATTACAAAAGAAACATCTTGGAATTAAAACAATTATTTCTATGGCAGTATTAATTCATCGCTCAGTAGCGCTCCAGAATCCCAAATGCAACTTCATGAATAACCGTAAAAGGAACAGAAAACAAAACAGAAACAGTGCCTTTAAGTCTTAGACATCCTGTGCACTTCTGGTTCTAGAAGCTCAAAATGGCATAGCTGAAATGGAAACAGTACAGAACAAAGGTGACCAGAAGAATTAAATTCATCCTAGAGCAAGGTATAAGAAAACAGAACAGGATATTATAAGTTTGCAGTAGAAACACTTTGGGGGAACACAGGAAAAAAAAAAAAAAAACACACAAAAAAAACCCAATATGACGGCTATATAGAAGTTAGGGAATGAGTATTTACTGATTTTCCCTGTAAAAGAACTAAAAGTACAAGAAGCTGTTCCAGTACAAGAACTAAAAGACATAAAAGTGAAACTACCGGACTATCAGCAAGGCAAAGGTCATCTCCTCTTGCAGGAAACACCCTTCTACAGGATGCAGTAGATGCTAAAAGTTCAGATGGCTCCAAAACACACCTGAACAAAATGATCAAACTCTGCCTAGAGGTACGCAGCACAAAGGCATTATCTGGGGTATGGGTCCTAGTGAGTTCTAGACTGCCAGATACTAAGAACACATCTGAAAACCTCTCTCCTGCTTTTGTGCTTAAACTTTTCTTCAACTGCCTGCTTTGAGCCACCACTGAAAAAGCAGGAGAGCAGGAGATCCTTCACATTCATCCAGCAGACACTATCATGCCACAGTTCACACTCATGTTCCTGTGCAAAAGGTCATTGTAAAAACACTTATCTGACCAAGAAACATGGAGTAAAACAAGTTGCTGCATCCTTAAAATATTAACCTTGGGCCAGCAGGACAACTTGACATCAAGCAATGCTGTCAAACCACATATTAGATAAATTACTACTGATCTAGATAGCCAACTACAATACTAGCTATGTACAGCTTCTACTAGTAGAAATACTAAACAACTACATTTCATACCACTATGCACATACACTGACATCAAGCTACATCTCCTCCATCACATTTGATGAAAAGGACAAAGACAAAACATCAACAAGAAGATTACGGACTGAATGTCGCAAAGAGTTATCCAGAACAACTTCTTACTTATCTTCCCCATTTTACCTTCTATTAATTGTGTCTAGGCTCCTAAGATTATTTTTCTAATACCAATGAAAATTAGTAGAATAAAACGCTAAAAAGATTAAATACACCACATATCTAGTTTTAAATAAATTAATTCATACCTAAGAAGTCTGTGTTAAAACTGTTCCTAAAAACCACCCATGACAGAAGTCCTACATTCTCTCAGAGCATCCTAAGTGGCTAAGAGAGTTAACTGCATTAAAATGCTCCCTAATTTTCAGATCATCTCCATTATTGCACTTTCTCTCTCATACATTAAAAATATAAGACTCATGGCAGGAAGCTGTTGTCATACGTATGGACGAAACTTAAAGCTTAACTTATCACCTTCATACTCAGATTACAGAATGTTGCTTTTGCTTGATAATTAAAATTTGTTTTGTTTTCAGTTCTTTTTGTGATCTATCATGTTTACATGCCTCCTAGGAAAAAAAAAAAGAAAAAACAATTATAAAATAAACAAAAATACTTTCCATTATATCCATTCTGAAATCTAAGCCACATTCAGTCAATTATTTTCACTTTCTTTTGTGGTAATTGAACACAGAAACACTAAAACAATCAGCAGGAAAAAAGTCAGGGCCAGAACGATACTGTAACATTTCAAGTGAATTCCTACAATATGTTATCTGCCATGCTTTCTTCCTTAACAGAAGTAGTCAATGTTAATATGACTTAATGAAGAATCCTGACAACTTCATCATATTTCTGAATTGAAATGACCTGATTACAATCTCCTTGAAGCTACTATTTACATTTTAATAAAGGCCTATTATTACAGTTCTTTAATGGCTCAAAAGCAATCAAATAACTCTGAAAAACAACCAGAGAGCAAAAGATATTACACCTAGCGATGCAAATTCGACAAACGCAGACAACGTTCTCATGCAGCAAAATTTAAAATTTAAAGAACAAACTTCCTGCTCCAAACAGGGAAAAAAAGGAACACAACTGCAGCCTTGGACACACTTTTAAGACTGCAAAGAACCAAATTCCTAGCCTTCACCTCCCTGCCACACATTTCTACCATGTCTCCAAAATTCTACAGTTTTAACTAAACATCTGCAACAACCTCACCTTGGGTTTTATCAGTGCCTAAAGCATTACTGTTCTTCATAAAAAAAGCAACAGAATCCAGAGTTCCTTGGGTAGGTCCTTCACCTTTCACCAAAGTCCAGCATACTCAAGAATTGTGTTCACGTTAGTATCTGAACGATTGGAATATTTAATCAAACTTATTATTACACTATTCTTTGATGTCTATCAAACACTAATCAGGCAAGAGAAGTGCTGTACATATTGTCTCAAAACACTGTTCATTTTTCAGCACTGAAACTGGAGTAGACTAAACAATTTCATAATGCTTCTTTTCAGAAGATGCAATTGGAGTCAGCAATTTAAATGGTCACAAAAAAGTATCTTAAAAAAAAAAAAAAAAAAGAGAGTACATCACCTATTTACACAATCTCTTTTGTGCATCCCTTTTTGTATATATCCCTTTTATTTCTCTCAGTTGACACAAACTAACTTATCATAAAAACAGACTTTATTCATGACTCCTCAAGACAAAGCCTGCCTTCTGAAGAAGCTGAGGCATGCACTTTGCAGACTGGGAACAGAGATACATTGAGGCTGTAATCACTTTGGGACTCTGCACTATTTTGATCAAATGTATACTGTCTTCCTCCTCACTTCCCCCTCCCTCCTCACCACAGATCTGTACCTGCACATCTTTGATCTGCCAGCACTGCTACATACATCATTGCTCCCTGGCTGAAATCTGGAGCGTGGGCTAAACTAAATTACAGTTACTGTGACCTATTGGCCATGACTGCAGACAGCAATTATGGACAGGCAGGTGAGGGCAAAGTCTCAGAGGAAACAAGCAGCTAAGAAAGGAACTCTTTATCACCTAGATATTCCATACACTCTTGATCCATTGGCAAAGGATTGAGAAAAATAACAGAGGAAAAAGTAGGAGGAAATGACTGATTTCTTGTCTCGTTGCTTCTATTCCTTTTGTACTTCAGTGGGAGCTGGAACCAGTCTGCTTGGTCCTTACCTAACACCAGCTGTGAAAATGTTTGCCATTAGAACAACTTTTTCTGATGAACCCTATTGAAGCACTGAGCTAAAATATGGCCCTCTCTATAAAAATCTTAATTTCTGTCAAATGTGAAGAGAGAAAAGGTAGCAGAGCCCAAACAGTTTGACAGAAAAATCTTGCATTACAGAAAGACAAGAGTAGAAGAGGAATTACCTTCAGGATATTCCTCTTTGTTTAATCTCCCATTTTTCCAGGGTAGGTGGCTGAATGTTACAAAGCAAGGTTGCCACAATTTAAATGGTCTCTATTACCAAACATATTCATAACCATAAATTAAAAAATGAGGATGATACATTCAGAACAGGCAGCTTCAAGGCAGAATTCGAGAGTATGAAGCAAAAACCTTCTAAAACACAGTTTAAACCAACAGTCTTAGCAGTTAGCTTAATACAAAGTGCTGCTGAGAGGATATATTGTTGTCATTAAAAATGATCATTTAACTATTGTAAAACCAACAGCAAACCTAGCTTAAGTCCAACATTCTTCACAAGTGCACAAAAAAAACCCAAACAAGATTACCAGAAGCCCTTCTCACAGTAAAATACTAACTAAAATATTTCCAGAGTTGCTACAAACACAGAAACTTGCTTCCCAGAAACTATCCTATTTGCTTTAAACTACATAAAGAAAATTTAACAATATTTCGCCCTGCTCAGCTACTCACAAATCAAATCTCCGTTCTTATCTGCATACAGCCAGCTGGTTTTTAAAATTCTGCTGTAATTGAGGGAAAAACAATTAAGCAATATTATTAACCATCTTACCATTGTTCCCTGGTGGTTGTAATGCATCTCCTGTCAAGCTACACCATCCAACTGGGAAAATATCACGAGAATCACATCTGCACCAATAGTCAAATGCTCCTCTCCAGCCATCAAAAGTAACAAAAACTTCATCTCCTTTAACATCTCCAATGGTTGCTGGGCAAATCAAGTATGGGTTCTTTCTGTCTATGGCTTCAAGCTTCATTCCAACTTTAAAGCAGTTTGTGGCAGGTTTGGGTGGTTCCTACAAAAGTAAGATTGGTAGAATATTTGTGTTCGTATGATCCCTTAAAAACAGAAGTCAGAAAACCTCTATTTTTTCTTCAACATTCTTATTTCTGAGTACTATCAAAAAGTTACAGTGGATATTCAAAGAAACTCACTGGTGTGTCACATTTGCTTTTCCTCTCGTGCTTCATAAAAATCTAGATTCTGTTCCCACAAACACAGTTGGGATAATTAGCAAAATTCCTGATGACAGCAAGGCTGTGCAGAAAGTATTTACATAAGCAATAGGTTGCACCCAATACATTATGCCTGGGCAGCAGGACAGCAAAGGCACTAACGTGAAATTATCACATGCTAATAAAGAAGAGAAGATTTGCAGGGAATGGGTATTTCTGGGGCTGATAAATGTCTGGTAAAAGGCTTCATCTCTCAATTAGTCCATGAAAAATTCATTAGCATTGGACATTATTTATAGGCCTCTATTAACCAAGCCTGACTCAAACCAATTCCAAGTGGACAAAAGAGAAACAAAAATCAAGTCAACAAGAAAAATAACAAGCAAAAATGTACCTACAGTGCAGAGGTGGTGACATAAGGGAGCCTGCACTACCACCTCAACCTTAGGAACCTCAGCCTCCAAAAAACAATCATCTCAGTCATGCTGATAGGCTACCACAGGGAAGTTTGGTTCAACACACCTCAGAAAACTACATAAAGTTAATCACGTAAGTAACATGGCAGGTCAGGAAATGAACTCTCTCTTACTGACATACATTTATATGTCATTCCCAGTATCAGAAATGAAGCCATTCTCTTTGGCAGCACCGTAACAAAAAAAAATGAAGATGTCATTTTAATATTACTATTGTTCTATATGTACTTTTTCGTGTTTCAGTGCAGTTTACTTAATAGTTTAAAAAAAACAAAAACAGGCAGAACAGCTTTTTCTACTGTCAACAACTTTCTCATTAGATTTCAAATGATGAGTAATGCACCCAATTAAAACATTTAACAAAATGTTTCCAAGCACTATTTTATTCCAACGATTCCTTTTCTAAGAAAAAAAAATTTACTCTTGTGCATAATCACAACACGAGTATGATGCTTTTAAGAAATGTGAGACAAGGCATCATGTCTTCAATCCATGACACAAAAAGCATGCTAACATTTTTCTAAATAACACAGCAAACTTTAAAAGTCTCGACTCAGAAAAGGAGATACCCATCCAATGGACTGGAAGCAGACCACTTCTTCTCTAGTTTTGTACCTTGCCAATCCATTTCAAAGCAGTTTTAAATAACAGTTGCCTTCTTGTGCTGCAGCCAATAGGCAATATCTGGGCATTTTCACTAAAAAATGCAACCAGAGATCAATGGATATAAGCACGTATACTAGCAGACCTTTTCTCCTTACCTTCTTAAAGAACGCCGCAGGCGCCATTTCAGCTCCATTTAGAGTTCTTAAGAGAAACATTGGCCAAGAAGATGCATTCATCTGGAATCCTAAGTAACAAATAAATTACTTGTGTATAACATCCCTACATTCAGTTTGTAAAATACGGGAGGAAAAAGATGTAAAATTGGCTTTACTACTGCCTGACTCCCTCTATTTTGGACTTGGAGAGACAAAACAGAAGTAACCAAGAAGGCCCAAATAGAGCAGCTGTTGGTACAGAAATCTGCGCACTGCATGCCCACTTTGAGTGGTTTGCTTACAGAATCAGTCACTGTTAGTTTGTGATTTGATAGATAAACATTTAAGACTGTCCAACATATGATTTCTAGCACAGGAGATGACCAGGTCATCCCACAGTCCCTGCCTCACTGGAACTTCCCAAGCAGAATGAAACCAGAAATAACTCAGCTTACTTTACAAGGCCACTTCTCATTCTCAAATGACTTCCTCAGCTCCAGATTCCTTCATTTACTGAAGAGAGACTCTTATTTTCAAGGCTGTTTTAAATCTTTCATCAGATCAGAAAAGATGATGACCAATTGGTTTCTTCTCCCCCAACCATAAAAATAAATAAATATTCTTAACAAAGAACATATAATAGTGAAGCAGAAACATATAATGGCTGCAATAGATGTGTATATCATATTGAAAAACACAAACTAGATGTTTCTACTCTAGCATCCTTCATTAAACAAGTGAATAAAAAGTATAAACAGTAATCAGATTTGTTCAGCTGAACTACTTGATACAAGCAGAACAGATGTTTGGCTGAAAATATTCTCATTCCAGATAATCTTCCTTCAGAATCAACTACTTTCCAATTAAAAAAAAAAAAAAAGCATAAACCAAAACCAAAAATATCCCCTTTACACTGTTTTACTCCATCTTTTACAGGTACATGCTGGGCACAGTTTTACAGGCAAATAGACATAGAGAGAATTGGAAATCTCTCCATTAAGCAGTTACTACCAGAATCTGCCAGGAACTGATGAGCTCCCTCACAACTGAACCATGAAGAGCCTCTTGGAAGAATGCCACTAGAAAGGTGGAATGTATTCACAATTCTTGATCAGTTAAATCATTAAGTAATCTACAATTAAATTACGTGGATTATATTTTGTAATTGCTCTTCAAATTACAGCTTTCAGCTATCTTTAGCCGAATAAAAGTTTATGCACTGGAACTACCTACACAACACCTAAATTAATAAAAAGCTCACAACTGAGAAATGGTGTCATAATTTGAAGACTACTGAGCTGATAATCATTCTTGGTTTCATACCAGAGTCTTTACACAGTCTAAAGACATGTGATTACTGAAATACAATATTCCTAACCAGCTAGCACAGAAAAGACACGTACACAAAGAAAGAGGAATGAAAACTAAACAGTTTCAATCAACTTCACTTGGCCTATGAATTGTGCTGGTAAAAACACAGTAAATATTACCTTTATCAGAATTTGCTGAGAACATTAAGTTCTCAAAACCATAAAAGATCACCTATGTAAAACAGAAGACAAAACAGGAACCCTTTCCTACATTAATCATTTTCTAAAAAACCTTATGTAACATACATAATTAAAGCTATGCAAAGATGAGGTAGGAGGGAGTATTTTAACTTGTTATTATGAGAGAAATAGAACATTAGTATCCAGAAGGTTCTCTACCACTCAGGAAAAAAATAAAATAAAATCAGTTGCTTAAATGTCTAACAGGAGGTAATTATACACCCAATTAGCTCCCAGCTTTGCCCAGGAACAGGATGCTGTAAAGCTGCCAAGAAGGCTTTTTCAAAAATTTATCTAGGTATGCCAGAATGCTTCATCGCTGGAGTTCAGCCTATCTCCAGAAAAATCTAAGACAGGAGGGAAAAATAATGGCATTTGCATTCTTTTCTGAATAACTGCAATTGTTCTGAGGGCAGGTAAACTTACATTCCTGGATGTAGGGAAACATCTGCTTGTTTGGGGCTGCTCTAAAAGTAGCCTGCGCCAACAGAGTAAAAAACAGTATCCAAAGAAAAGGCATCAACCCTTCAACTACTGATCTCAGAAAGTTTCTCTTCTTAATGGCTCAACTTTCTTCATTACTCAGAATCCAGAGTTGCTTAATTCATCAGGGCCAGTTTAGAAACACATTTCTAAAAAAAAAAAAAAAAAAAAAAAAAAGCACTGCGATCTTCACAGAATCACCGAATCACCCGGGTTGGAAGGGACCTCAAGGATCACGTAGTTCCAACCCCCCTGCCTAGCAGGGCCACCAAACGTACACATTCAGATCAGGTTGCCCAGGACCCCGTCCAACCTGGCCTTGAACACGTCCAAGGACGGGGCATCCACAACCTCCCTGGGCAGCCCGTTCCAGGCCCTAACCACTCTCCTTGTAAAGAACTTCCCCCTAACATCCAACCTAAATCTTTCCTCCTTCAACTTGGATCCATTTCCCCTAGTCCTGCTGTTGTCAGCCCTTCTGAAGAGTTTACTCCCCTCCTGGGTGTAGGTTCCCTTCAGGTATTGATAGGCT
Organism: Tympanuchus pallidicinctus; assembly: GCF_026119805.1. Lineage (NCBI taxonomy): Eukaryota > Metazoa > Chordata > Aves > Galliformes > Phasianidae > Tympanuchus > Tympanuchus pallidicinctus. The sequence goes on from NW_026294659.1 coordinate 1,563,670, forward strand.
GCAATGAGGTCACCCCGCAGCCTTCTCTTCTCCAGGCTGAACAAGCCCAACTCCCTCAGCCTGTCCTCATAGGGGAGGTGTTCCAGCCCCCTGATCATCTTAGTCGCCCTCCTCTGGACCCTTTACAAGATCTCTATGTCTTTCTTGTACTGAGGGCTCCACACCTGGACACAGTACTCCAGATGGGGCCTCACAAGAGCCGAGTAGAGAGGGACAATCACCTCCCTGTCCCTGCTGACCACCCCTCTCCTGATGGAGCCCAGGATCCCATTTGCATTTCGAGCTGCCAGAGCGCACTGCTGGCTCATGTTCAGTCTCTCGTCCATCAGGACCCCCAGGTCCTTCTCTGCCGAGCTGCTCTCAAGGACAAGCTTTTCTTGAAGAAAAGCTATACGTCACACATACATACAGCTGAAAGAGTAGATACGCTCTTTTCTTTTACAGCCCTTGTTCATGTTGGTATGGCTGCATTCATTCTAGAAGGTTCTACGAAGAACCTTCAGAGAGGCTAAACAGTCATTTCTCAAAAACAAAATAAAAATAAATCAGAATCTTTTCCCTTCAGTGTCAAGAAATGCCAATGTTTTCATTCAAGCCCTCTACATTCACAAGAAAAAGCCTTTTTGAGCTGAGACTGTATCTATCTCAAATAATACCTTTGGTGGACTGGTATTCTAGCTGCATTATCTTACGTTTCTCTAAAGCAGCACAACAGCACAAAAATATCTACCCTCACAATCTACATGAAGCAACTTACTGCTTAAGTGAACTCCCGCTGTATCAGTTTGCCTGTCTCCAAGCTAATCAAGTTTTGCACTGCAATGAAATTACACTTTCCACTTTACTTTTCTAACAGAAGATCTGAAATCTATTAACAGAAGAGTTTCCTCAGGTCAGTAAGAGAAAGCACAACCACCTTCCCAACCTCAGTGATTCCATAATTCCATCAGAAGAAGTTGGAAAAATTTCTTCTCTGAAAGAGCGGTGAGGCAGTGGCACAGGCTGCCCAGGGCAGGTGGTGGAAAAAAAGGGTATCTGATACACTAAGTGACATGGTTTGGTGGTATGGTGGTTATAGGTTGATGACAGGACTAGGTGATCTTTGATTAATTAAGATGAAAGTTGGTCATTATTTTTCCCGTTTTTGAAAAGCAGAACTATTTTCAAACTAATAAGAAACATCATTTTATTTAAAGATTTCTGTACCCAGAAGTGTAAGCTCTACGAAACACAGTAGAAAAATGTAGATCTAAATATACAGATTAATCACAGCAGAGAAAAATGATGCCACAGTTATATTACTCACAGTAGTTGGTCAAAATTAATTTTGAGTATTCATTGTGTAGCAAGGAATTCCTTTGTATAGCTCCCTGTTTAATAAACTTCCTCAATTAGTTTTCACTAAGCTCAAGCACTACTTCTCAGTTTGGGGAGGCATACTGTTGTGGCTCATACTGCTCATGGAAGGCAAAAAAAAAATGAATCTGCAGACTATTTCTCAGCGTAGGACATCTGAATCCTTGCTCATGAGCATTTGTCGTGCTCGCAAACCACTCACAACAAATTGATCAAACATCCCCCTCTTGTGTCAGCTTGAAGAAATGAGAAACACACGCAGTTTGCTACAGCCCTGGAGCGCCCCTTTCCTGATGCAATATTGTTGTTCGCTTTCCCAGATTGCAGTTTGTTTGGAGCACTCAAGAAAATGGAGTGCTTGATTCAGGTTGTCCTGAACTGTACACACTTCATGCAGTCCAGCTGAGCACTGCACACTTGGCTTAATAGCAAGTGTCTTCTACTGGGCCACTCCACCTTACTGAAGAGGAAAAAAGGATATTTTGCCTTACCCAAAATTTAGTCCTTATTAAGTTCCACTAAAAGGGACATGGACAACAACAACAAGCAATAAAATATTGTATCCATACACACTCATAAGGTAGGGTGTGTATATCAGTGAACAGTTTCAGAATGGGCACATGACAGTATCTCAGTATTACAAAAACTGACAGGCACTACAATTTAATACTAAGAGACTTAATTAAGTAACTAAAGCCAAAAAGCAATTATTCTGCTCATTCTTATTTCAAAAGACTAACCTGATCAAAAAAGAAGGAAAAAGTCACAATCCACTTACCCGAAATTAGTTCACTTACCTCTCCTTTAGAGTCAAATAATTCTTTGGTGACATGTTAGTACCACTGAATTTGCCAAGACAAAAACACCAGCTCTGCTCCATAGACATTAGTTCAGAAGCTTTGTTTCTTACCAAGTGGAGGCTGCAGCATGCCCCCCTTCTTCTCACAGGTCCCGATGGGCTGTATGTCTGAGGAGTCCACCAGCCTCCAAAAATCATTTTTGTTGTCACTTCCATCGAGTCGCAACCTTAGCCTGGCCCCAGTGATTCCAATTATCGTAGCTATGCAAACCGAGGTAACGTTGCGAGGATCACGGGCTTCCAGTTTCATGCCAACTTTGAAATCATTTGTAGGTGGAATTCTGGACTACAGTAAGAGATAAAAGACTTTTTGTTGTTGTTTGCATTGCTAAATTGCCAGCCAGTTCAATATACAGCTTTCATTCATCCAGATATTTCATAGAAGTGGGTAAATATAAAGAAGCCTTTGAACTTCCAGCGTTTAGCAGTAAATCAGAAAAGGAGATTGGACAACCTCCCAGCAGTATAATTTCAAATATTTGATGCTTCTGCTGCATAAACACAACTGATTTTTTAAAACATAGGCAGAGCCAGGATGGGTAAGACGGAAATATTGCAAAAATATGAATACAAAGATGGAGGAGGAATGAATAATACTCGAAGCGAATGGGAAACAAAAACAAGAATATCAGGAAACATGACAACTCTTAAAAATAGATAAAGAAATAAATACCAGAGCAAACAATATTTATTAGTTTTTAACTCACAAGAAACACAATAATATTTTGCAAATTAAAACAAAACTTGGATGCTCTTGTGCTAGGCACAATGAAGGTTTCAGGCAAGAATGTTTCTTTACCAAAAAAAGCTTACAGTACAAAGAAAGAAACAGAAAAAGGAATTAATGTTAAATGCATTTTAAAGAAAGGAAACAGTCTACAGTCACATAAAACTGTGCAAAGACAGGAACTGCAGCTTGAGCTTATTCACAGCGAACTGAGTACATTCACACACACACACACACACACACACACACACACACACACGCTTGAAATGCCAATTTAATTAACAGGCATCAGATTCTTGGAAAAAAAGATGCCAGCACAAGGAAGAGATGATGAATGCAATTTGGTCTTTCAGCTGAATTTTTTTGTTACAAATTAAAAGTTAAAAAAGGAGAATATTCTTTAGTGAGCTATTATGAGGAACACAGAGAAGTTCACATAACAACAAACACAGGCAGAGATCAGCTGGATTACAGTCCAAATGCTTGCCTAATGGAACCCTGTAGGCAACAACATTACCTTACAACAATCACAATCTTGTATCAAGACTAACTGGTATTATATGACTCACCTTGGCTCTAGTGAGATTCTAGAACAATCTCAAGGGAAGTAGAAAGATATCTCCTCACTTTCAGCCCGAATTTATTTGTAGAAACTTTTACCAATACTGTACTTCCAGTTCTCTCTACATCTTTGAAAACACGAAAAAAATCTGCAGTGCATTTCCATGTAGCAACCTGATCCCTTCTGATCAATCCTTCCTCAAGTTAAACAAGCCAAACACTGAGGTTTCTCGTAGGAGAGGAAGACTTCTCCTGGAAGCCTGCCTCTATACCTCATCTAGGTCAAAGCTGCTCCCAAAAGCAGATGCCAAAAATGGCAGCCTTCCACTTGCCATTTTACCCCTGCAGCTAACACAACCTGAAACACAGGAGGCAGGCAGAGGGCTCACAAACATGGGCATTCACATTCACAAGATTCACACATCCCTTGCCACACCTGTCTGGTCAGGTCTGGTAGGGAACTATACTAAGTATGCAGGGTGCACCTGTATGCCTGGGTACACAGAAAAGGGCTGAGGAATTCTGCTACCTAAACAAGTATTGGTGATATTTTGCCTCCACAGCACTTAATAATTAAAAACGTATCTTGCTCTGTCTTTTCGATGGCGTGCAGGTGCAGTGTTCCAAGCAGATCCCAGATCAACAGCAGGAGCCCTGGAGGAGCCAGAACTCAAAAACCAAGGAGACAAGCAATACTCAGTGAGCACTGAGGGCAGCATCTGCCAGAGCTGCATTTAGACAGCAGGCTGTCTGAAAGGGGAGACTGAGCATATTAAATTTAAAGGGCAATTCAATTTCAGGACATTGCTTGTCCAGCTGTTATTTTCTACAACCATGAAAGACAACTGAAATTGAAAAATTAGGGAGTTTGGTTTTTTTTGAAGGAAAAGTGAGCCTGTTTAAATAACAACAACTCAAGGCACAGTTCTAAAAGGTAACTCCTCCATACCAGTTCTTATCATGTAGTAAAATAATAAAACCAGCTATTTAAGAGCTTTCTTTGAAGCTTCTATCCTAACCCAAAGGGGCTGAGCTGTTAATATTTAAAATTTTCAGCTGCTTGAAAAGAAAAGTTTAGGGGTAAGAGAATGAGATGTAGAATGCTTCAGAATTTCAGGGAGTCATTAAAAATAACGAAGAGTGACAAAAAAATTCTAAATTAAGATAAATACTTTAATCAATTCCTATTAGCAGTCTATGCCTGTACTTTAACTTATGGTAGAGACTTCAATCTATTGCTCCCCAGGTCATTTTTAATTACTATAACATGTAATATTCCCACAAGTGACAATTTCTGGATATAACAGTCAAATAAAGCTCTCTGCTTGTTTTTTGGCTGGCCACAGCAGTGTCTTCCTTTCATTACACAGAGTGACAACAACATGTACAATTCATGTGTAACCCAGCAGTAGTCAAATTAGTCCTACATGAAGCTCAAGCACTTTAGTTTCTAAAATCCTCAAACATTAATTAGCAAGAAGAGCTGGCTCTGCAATAATTAACACTGCATATTACTTCCTACTTAAAGGTCAAATCCTACAAGTGTAGTTTGAATATGCAAATTGTTTGGAAATTAGCTATGCACAGACGTGAAGGCTCTTCTTTCCAACCCACACACTCGTAAAGTAAATCCAAGTCACTCAGATACATCTATCTTAGCCCATGTTATTTAAACACCTTTATTTGGGATGTTGTTTTGTTGTACGGTTAAGGCTTCCCAAGCATCATTTGCAAAGAAGTCAACACACAAAAGAGACAAGGAAAGGCTTCCGAGCAGCTTTCTGCTACAGCTACATATCTCAAGAGTGTATGCTCTGGTCATCGTGGTCTACAAGGTATGAATACAGCACTAACTTAGAATGACCAAGAAATAGACCACTGCCCTATTCCTACCCAAGCAGGGCTTGGGGTCTCCGCCTTGAGCTGGTATCTACCACAAAAAACACATACTGAGAATGATAAATTATAGGTGAGTCATCCAAAAATAGCCATAGACTTTGCTATTCTTAGCCCTCTCTCATTGAAAGCAGCACAAGAGAGTATTTTGTCCTTTATCCTCACCTCCTGAAGCGAAAGTTGAAATTCAAGACATAATATGAAGAAATGCTACCATCTGCTTTCATTTTTCTCTGTTCTCCATTCCTGCAAATTACTTCAGGTAACCAGTATGATGAATCCTCTCCTCATATTATTAGTCCAGGTCTTCAGATTATTCCTTTGTTGCTTTTTGCTTGGTCTCCACTGGAAGCCACTATCACAGTACTACGAGACTGCCAACAAACCCTAGAAGTTATCTTTCTGGACACTCCAACCCAGTAAACCATGTATACACTGCTTCTCACATAAATTATAGTTCTACCAACCTGAACTACCCAATTCCTTCAGCACCTATCTACTCAATTCATGGAAGGTGCACCTACTGAAACTCATCCTACATAATTTTTCACAGCTAAGTCAGACAATCCAACTTCGGAGCATACTGGATCCCAGCTGCTCCTACAGAAAGAAAAACGCCTTCAGAGATTGATTCATTCTCCAAAGAGCTGAATAAATGAAGATCATTAGCTCATACAAGATGGTAGAATTAAACTGCATCAGTAAATACATATAAAACCATCACGCAGGGGGAAATGAAACTTGTAGAGCACAACGTAAAGCAGCACACTAAATACCCTTTGTACAAACTCCTTAATATCTCTCACTGAATGACAACTAATACTGAATTCTAGTAACTTGAGACTGTAGTTACACATGCATACTCTTCAGTGACCTCATCTTTTTAATTCTTACATTTGAAACGCTTAACTTTAGTCACCCTCCATCTTTTGACAGCAGAAGTACACTAAGTTCAGGGACAAATTGTTTTCCTTATTATAGATCCAATATTTCCTTTATATTCTACCACAGAATGATTTCAGTTGAAGAAACCTTAAAGATCACCCAGTTCCAGCTCTCCTGCCAAGGACACAGACACATGCCACTAAAATAGACTGCCGAAACCCCCATGCAGCATGACCCTCAACTCTTCCAGCAATGGGGCATCCACACCTCCTTTGGGCAGCCTATTCCAGTGTCTCACCACCCTCACAAGGAAGTGTTTCCTCCTTATATTCAGTTTAAATCCACTGTCTTTTAGTTTAAAACCATTGTCCCTCCTGCCACTACAAGTTCTGGTAAAAAGTCTGTCCTATAAATTTTTTAATGTATTCTTTAAACTCCAGTACCTGTTATCACTATCTATTTTTGAAGCCACCATGCTACCAGAAAACCATAATGCAGTTGCCATCACTGAAATCTGGTAGGCATGGCCATCAATGACTACTAGCTGTTCAGGAGTTTTTCTGGTTGATCCACATGTAGAAGCCATTTTGTTCTTTCTTGCACTCCTTTCCAATCTAGCTGAGCCTAGCTGGGCTCAAGCAGTGGGCCCTGGAGAACCTCATAAGGTTCAATAAATCCAAGTGCTAGGTCTTTCAACTGGATCACATCAACCCCCACTACCAATAAAAGCTGAAGGACAAAAGGATGGAGCATAGCCCTGCCAAAAAGGACCTGAGGATACTAAGGGATGGCAAGCTGGACATGAGCCTGCAATGTGCCCTTGTAGACCAGAAAGCCACCCATATCCTGGGCTGCATCAAAAGAGGTGTGGCCAGCAGGGTGAGGGAGGTGATTCTGGGCTGGCGAGACCTCACTTGGAGTACTGCATCCTGATGTAGAGCCCTCAGTACAGGAGAGAGGTGGACCTGTTTGAGTGTCCAGAGAGACACTGAGAGAGAGGGGGCCTGTTCGGTCTGGAGAAGAGAAGGCTCTGAGGTGACCTGATGGCAGCCTTTCAATATCTAACGGGGGACTGCAAGAAGGGGACAGACTTTTTAGCAAGGTTTGCTGTGACAAAACAAGGGGAAGCAGTTTCAAGCTGAAACAGGAGATTCAGATTGGGCATAAGGAAGAAAGTTTTGTTTTGTTATTTTTTTATGATAAAGGTATTGAAGCTCTGGAACAGGATGCCCAAACAGCAGGTAGATGCCCTGTCCCTGGAGACATTCAAAGTCAAGCTGGATGGGGCTCTGAGCACACTGATCTAGCTGTAGGTGTTCCTGTTCTCTGCAGGAGAGTTGGACCAGATGACCCTTAAGGAACCTTTCCAACTCAAACAATTCTATGATTACACCTTGGTAAGAATCATCCTGATCTGAAAGAGTTAAAACACAACATACTCCATGGAACCACAGAATGATTTTTCACTGAGAGGTGGTGAGGTGCTGGTACAGACTGCCCAGAGAGGTTGTGGGTACCCCACCCCTGGATGCATTCAAGGTCAGGTTGGATGGGGCCCTGGGCAACCTGATGATCTAGCACATGATCTACTGACTACCCACTCTGCCTTTGGGGGGGAGGGGTTGGGGGGGGGTTGGAACTTGATGATCCTTGGAATCCCTTCCAGTCCAATCCGTATGATTTGAGTATTTGGGAGATTCAAAAAATAAGTGGTAAATAACTTTTCCAGCATGCACAAAAGTATATATACATACATTTTGTACATCTAATACCTAGCCAGAATTGAAAGTACTCCTACAGTTACAGATTGGTGGAAGGCTCCTTTCATTATCAGCTAAATTTTAATTTCCACAGTAATCCTCTAATATTACTAAAAAAATAAAAAAAATAAAAAAAATAAAAAAAAAAACAACCAGAAATTTTTTTTAACTCCAATGAGACGGTTCTATTTTGTTCTCTTTTAAAGAAAAAGTGAGTCCAAAGATACAGCTTTAATGAAACCCTCAAAATCTGGCTTGAGGCAGAAACCAAAAACGGAAAATTTCAGTTGCTGGTATCTACCAAAAGTTTAAGATACTGATAAACAGAGATCAAAAGAAGTCAAAGTCTGCAAGCAGTCCAAATGTAAAACTTGACATGTAATCACCCCACAACGAGTAAACATACACACACAGACTTGCAAAATAGTATTTGGCATACCTGTTTGAAACAATGTAGAGGGGCAGCTATTGATTCAGTCTCCTTCAGATAATCATCCCAACTAAACTGTTCTGAAAGATATAAAGACCAAAAAAAAAGGACAGTTTTGAAAGGGAACATAAATTAAGAGGTGAGCTGGGAAAATGGAGAGCAAAAAACCCAGCCAAATATCTGTAGAATATTTTTGTTACCCCAAGAACAGCATTACAATAAAATGAAAACTTAATAAACTACACAGCTTTTGAAGTAGCTTTAAGAGTCAACAGGGGAATCACACAACAGGAAAATATGCATATCTACAAGTTCTTCTTTTTGTGCCCCACATTTACAGATACAAGTCAGGATACCTAGATTCAATTCTCAGCACATTCCTGTAAAAATCACTTCAGTGCTTTTGCATCTTAGCTCCCCATCACTTGAGCAGTGGGAGGAACAGCAGCACTGCTACAGTAACTTCAAAGGACTGGTTTAACAATACACAGTAAAAACCACAGACACTTAGCATCTACTGAAATATACGTTGAGAATCAGTATCCCCAGTCCACTATAATCAAAAGAATCAGCATTACGTTCCAACAGCACCTTTGTTTCTTTTCATGAGAAGTTTGATAAAGGTTCCTCTTTGTAAGGTGAATACTACAAGATAAAAACTACCATAGCACAGCTAATGTTTTTGTCCGTAAATCATCCAGATGACCTCCTTTGCTTATTTTCTGTTTGGGCAGCTGGAATCTATCTGATGTTCCTGTAAAGCAGATCATAAATGAACCCCAAAATAGTGCAACGCTGCCACCCAGTGGTTCAATCAGCGATAACTTCACAGAGCAAAATCTTCACAGCGGTGGAGAAACTGCATTGTGCCTGCCAGTAAAAGCACTACTGGACAAACACAGTGCCTCAAGCAGAAGAGAACCATCCTCTTGATCCACTAAGATCTTCAGTTTTTGGCACAGCAGCCTCAAAAGGTTATGAAGGATTGGTCCTTGACTCTGCAGAGGGCATGCAGTTGTTAACTAAGTAACAAGTAAAAAAATAATTCAAAACTTGATAATTCAGCAAACTGAACTGCAGTTAGGCTGGTAACAAAGATATTTTCATAGGGCACCTTGGAAGCCTGTATATTTTGTCATAAAAACCTTATTTACACATTTATACACTTGCACTGATTTTGTATTATTCACAAAAGGTATTAACTTTAAAAATGCATTAAGACACTTTTAGGAGGGTATGTTTAGGAGGGTATGTTCTGGAAATGGTCCTTCAGACTATTCCTAAGAAACCTGCCTCCAGATCCATTGCTCCTTTCTTTGAAAAGCCATGGAGGACACAAATACCAAAAGTAATAATTAACTGCTTTCTAAGCCTCACCTTATAAAAATAGCCTTTGAATCTAAAAATAAAATTGCCACTATCGATTGACTTGTGATTAAAAAATTATTTTTCAAAGTAAACTTTAATGTACTCGGTTCAATAAAATTAACCCAGAGGTTAATTTCACACAGGGGGTGGTGATGCACTGGAACAGGTTGCCCAAGGAGGCTGTGGATGCCCCATCCCTGGAGGCATTCAAGACCAGGCTGGATGTGGCTCTGGGCAGCCTGGTCTGGTGGTTGGTGACCCTGCACACAGCAGGGGGTTGAAACTGGATGATCGTTGTGGTCCTTTTCAACCCAGGCCATTCTGTGATTCTGTGAACCCTACCAAAATGTTAATTATGTTCCAGCTATTCCAGCTCTAACTTGATACAATATTGTAATTACGAACCACAGCGCTGTTGTGGTAGGACCAGGCAATGTAGATACTTCAGAGAGCACGTTCGAAGAGGAGGGACAGCATTTACATCCTCTGAAAATACTGTATCTCCATAGCTGCATTTCCCAAAATGATTTTAGTTGTTATAACAGGACTTTAAATTTGGTGGGATGTCCAGAAAGTACAGAGGAAAACAAATGGGTTTGCTTTTCAGGGAGTATTTGCTAGAAAGCCATACAAGGTAACACAACAGCCAGCTGCACCTAAAACCGTAAGGAAAACAATATTGCCTTGCTCCTTGCTTTAAGTGCAGGATATTAGAAACCCTTTCCTCAAGCATAAATGACCTAGTTTACATTAGGACCACTCCAACTGTGAAGATATGCTACAGAAAAGCAAGTGTCTCGGATACAGAGCTACTTATCATTTAATTGCTGCAGTCATAGAAAAGAGAAATGAAAGAATATCTCAACGTGTAAGATGGTTACTTAGGAAGACAGTAACATGGAAAAAAAAAAATCTCTATCCAAAAATCTCTACCTAAAAAGTAAAGAAAGAGTTGTTTTCTACATATTTCTAATTCTAAAGCCCCTGAAAACACACAACTTCTGAGAAATTGAAGAGAAAATTAGTTCACACTGAATGATTTAACATGCATTCTCCTTCCCACTCAACCTGTAGGCTGAATTAAACAGCTTAAGAAAAACTGTCATGCAACAACACAGACAACTCTTGCAACCCACGAGCAAAGTGAAAATGAGAGAGAAAAAGGAATTTTCATGCTGAAGAACAAATCAGCATATATTGGGAATGAGGAAAAGAAAAAAAAATAGAAAAAAACAAAAAACAAAACAAAAAAAAGCCTGAAGGTAATCAGGACATTTTGTAAAAAAAAATTAGGTAGTTTATAGCCAGCACAGGAGTGGGATTCTAAACAGTGATCCAAGACCATCAGCATGCCCAAACAGCCTCATTATTTAAACAAACAAACTAACAAACAACAAAAAAAAACAAAACAAAAGAAAATAAGTTTATGCCACAGTTGCCTACAATAGCACTGGTTTACAGTCAGTGCTCTGTGGGTTAACAGTACTTGCTGTCTTGCTATTTTTTCAATTCTGCGCCAAATCCCTACCACTTCTGGAGAGGCTTTGCCCATTACAAACTAACTTAAGCTACTAGAAGGGACCCTAGGATGCCTCCAGTTTGGCTCCTCAGAGCAGGTCCCATCACAGCAAGGCTTGCTGAGCTCTGAGTATCTCAGGGAAACCTCTCTGGGCTCCTCTTCTTGGGTTTGATCATCCTTCACGCAAAGGTTTCTTTCCTCACAGGAAGCAGGAATGTCTCACGTTCCCATGAGTGAAGACAAGATGACCTTCCATTGTGTCTCAGAATTGCATCTGGCCAGATTTTCTTCACAGTCAGCTGTCAGGCAGTTGAAATTAGCAAGGTGATCTCCTGTAAGCTTCCTCTTCTTTCAGCTGTGCAAATCATCAGTCTTCTGTTTACATCTTGTGCTTCAGCACTTTCATGCTGTTGGTGGCATCGAGCATGTCAACGTCTTCTTCACACTGGGGAGCTCAAAACTGAACAGGGTTCTCCAGACACAGTCTCACAGACACCCAAAAGGAGCCAACTTCTGTCAGCCTGCAGCCCACATCTCTGCTAACACGACCACGCATGCAGTTCATTTTACAACCACAAGAGCACACTGCTGGTTCATGCTCTGCCTGCAGGCTGGCAGCACCCCAGTGGCATCCCATCTGGTCCCATGAACGTGTGTGAATGCCGTTTTTTGGAGTGTACCCTAATTGTATCTTCTTCTACTGCACACACTACTTTAGTTTAGTTTGCATCAAAGTTTGACAAATTTTAAATTGAAGACTCAAGTGTAACTTGTAAATAAGTACAGTTCAAGCGTTATTTTTTTTTAGTTTAATATAGTATTATCACAGTCTAAATCCTGTTTAAACAGATGAAGCACCTTGTGCCTTCTCATTTCATCCCTATGTTCCCCTAGTATGTATCTGAGAATTCTGATCCGAATGTGCATATTTTCTATTCTTCTTCCCACCACCCCTCTTTGACAAAGATGAAGTTTCCTTTTAATTGTTTTATACACTACTGCAAACCTGGCAGGTAACTGTAAGGTACTTCATATCCTTCTTTGTACTTTGTATTCTTTTCTTATGTTGGGATCATTCAGCCAGTTTTTCTACTCTTGCCTTTCCCTACCAACTGCAGTCTTTTTTTTTTTTTTTTTCTTTTTTTTCTCTCTTCCCACACCAATGCATCCTTTTCACTGGCCAGAAGAGGTCTCTTCTTTCTGGCCACCAACAACAAATAACACAGGATAAAAACTATCATCTAATCTATAGCTAATCAGAGATCCTAAGCAAGGCACTCCTCTGTAGGTGTTTGTCAGAGTTGAGTCCAGATTTCATAAGCAAATTCACTGCTCAGATGAAAAGCATAGTCTCGAGTGGAAGAACTCAGAGAACAGAACAAGGCTTGCCTGCTTAGCACTATTCCTACCCAAAGTTTTTCAACATACTGTTCTCTAGTGCAGAAAAAGACAAGGAAGTTTTATAGTGACTCAGAAATACAGTTATCTTAGTCATACAAGAACAGCACTTTGCTGGTGGGGGCTGTCTCACGGGGCTCCATCTGTCATGTCAGACAACATTTTTTAAAATACAGACATGCCATTCGAGTCCTCCTGTGTAAACTCCTCTTACACAACTGGAGAGGGGAAGAGAGACACTTTAAGTCATGCAAAGAAGGGCATTCATAAGAGAGAAGAAACTACCACTGATATGCTCCCAAGAAATGGAAGAAAGAAGTCTGACAAATGTAACTGCAGAAAGCATTACTACGGCTTCCAGAACCAGGATATCACATCTTTATGCAAAAAGACATCGCCTCAACTACCCAGTTATGTTGTTAGTCTCTCACCATGTTCAAAGATATAGTTCCTGACATAGTCAATAACACAACTTCTCAGGTGGCATGAAGTAAAACCTCCGACCCAGACCATCCACTAGGAGTCAGATGGTATGGAAATGTAAGAAGAGCGAAAGTTTAAGTAACCCAGTGATATTTTCCTAACAACTAAGGATTCTTAAACAGATATTCTACTTCAGTCAACAGTACTCATGACATTTCTCACTGCCTCAAACTCAACCAAAGCACATGCATGAAGAGCATATAAGGATGCTGCTTCCTACTGCACTTCACAAAAGTGAAATTGCCAACATTTCCACATATTTCCCAACAGCCCGACGTATATGTCAGCCTATGGCACCTACTGAGGACAACAGAGATTGTACAAGTTTACAAGAAGTTGGCTTGTTTTTGACAACTGTGTAGCTTTCTTCAGTTCATCATCAATAAACTGTTGATTTGAAAACAGAATTTATTTAAAGTAAAATTAGAAACTCAGGCAATTTAATCCAGTTAGCAACATTAAGATCTCAAACTATTAAAACTGAAATTCAACTTTTTTGGTAAGAGCAAGCATTAATGAAAGAGAAGGTAACTGAGGCAAAAGAGGCATTCAACAGGAGCATACATCATCAGAAGAACAAGGAAATCAGTAAATGATCTTTAAAAAGTGTTTATATTTACACAGTTTTTGATTACATATATCATGAGTACTTGTCTGAGCTAATAAAATCGTCAGATTCAAGCCAAGCAGTTTCAACAGTCATTTGCTACACCAGAACATACTTTGCTAACAGTGAGACAAAAGCAATTGTATGTTTTTAACGAGTCATCAGTTACAGCCAAAGAGACTGAAGGAAAAAAACAGTCTCAAGAGACAGACGTTCCAAATATACTTTTCCTTTTAGGTACCTTAACTAATAACCTGACAGCTGCAATACCTACCACTTTTTAAAGACGGGTTGTTTGCCTGCTGATTCTTTCCATCTTTCTCTTTTTTAATTTCCTTTGAATCTAAAAGACAAGATTTCATTACTTCATAAACGTAATACTCTCATCATAATAACATCCATCATAACACAGAATACTTTCAAACAATAGAGAATCTGTCATTCCAAAGACTTTGTTTTATCTATTTCAGGGGATAATAAAAAGGTATTTGTAATACAAATTTAGTGACCACATTATTTTTCTTTCAAAATATACTGAAAAGTACAGCATGAAAAGATATAGATATAGGAGGAGTAGAATAAGAATAGTCTTCTTTCATCAGTCCACAAATCCTCCACCACAGCTCAGTGAGGAGACAAGTTAGGCCCTGGGCTCTATGCAGGACAGGACATGGCATTCTCCTGCCAGGTCACAGCACAGTCCATGGACTCCCAGGGAAGGAGTGGCAGTCAGGGCTTGTCGTAACCACCCCAGCACAGAGCAGGCACCAGGGCAGTCCCAGCAATGAAAACCTCCCTGGGGACAGAGTCAGGCTCAGTTGGGCCACGGGCCCAGCAGAGGGCCATTGACCATGGCACGGCAGAGCTGCAGGGCACCAGAGCCTGCTGCTGTGGCCTTGCTGGGGAAGGGGCTGGCAGTACCAGGGTGATGTCAGGGCGTGTGCTGGTGGGGAAGAGGACCTAGGTGAGGTTGGTCAGGGCCCTGAAGTGCACTCAGGGGTGAGACACTTCACAGATATAAAATGGATAAAAGTACCTGACAGGGTCCCAAAGAAAAATCCTTACGGAGGGCTGGACCAGCTGCAGTACCTGTGGATGGTGCCCACGGAGCTCTAACCTAGGTTCTTGTTCAGCAGTGGACACTCTATGTCCTGACAGCTACCAGTGAGAAAGCAAGAAGGGACTCACACCACTTACAAGAAGACATCATCACTGCCTTCTTCCTACAGTTCAATATATATTCTATCCAGTCTTTTTGAGACTGAACTGAATCCAGCCAGTTTTCTACTGGGTGGTAGTAATCACTAGAAAAGCTTTTTGCCATGTTTTACAACTTCTGGTACTCAGGCTTTCAAAAAATAAGAATACAAAAAATCATGGGACTGTCAGAGACATCAGGCTGACAGCTTACAGAAGAGAAAGCTTCCCGATGCACTTATTTCTGAAGGGGAAATTCAATGGAGTCCCACATGAGAGTACTGAAGAATAGAACCAATAACTGCATCCTGCAAAGACCAAAACTTGAAAGGACAGTCATGAAAGAACATCTCCCCTACAGCGCCAGATTTCAAACAAGATGACAGCCTTTCATGAAAAGAGAAATCAACAACAGGTGAAAGAATGTGAAAAACCATGGCCTGGACACCAGATGAGTTTTCACTGACAACTACCACACAAATTATTTATTTCCTGTATCAGTTTGAGTCACTGCCTATCTCAAATAGGAACACTGAAATGGAACTCTGTCAGTGACACATTCTTCTTAAAATCAGCCATTAAAAAAAAACTATAAGAACAAACCAAGATTAAGATGTTAACGAAAAGAAATGGATTCCTTAAATATCTCTTTAATCCAAGCTAGAAGCATCTTAATTTATAATAAACTCAAGGTACCATCGTTATCACTTGGTTTTGATGGGCAGAAAGCTGTTCTTTAAAACACTCAGGCAAAACATACCTAGTACATGCAGAAGCATCCAAAAAAAAAATCTGACTAAAACCAAAATTGTTTTTCTAGGCTCCCCTTGCTTTTATGCATCCCAGCTTTTAATGGTGAGAAGATCACTACAAAGTTGGAGCTATTTTATCTAAGCAGATGAAATACCATTAACTGAAGGAATTGCTAGCCTGTTTTTGCTTGAGATACCTGGAATCTGCTACCACCTCCCACTCAGAAAGGATTTCCTTAGACTATGCTTTACCGATGCTAAGATGCTGTGGTCTGGTGTGCCTCTTCCAATGTCATTAGCCAGAGCAGATAAGAATTTATGGCCTATTTTTATAAGGAATATTAAGGAATATAAGATCTATTAAAATCTAAATGTATAACTATGAAATAAATGCCTTTAAATGTGCCAATGTACATACATCATTTGGACACCCAAATTCTAGAAAATTCAATTTCAAAAGATCATTGAAAACAAAATTAAGACATGGAAGACTATTATGTCAAATACCTGGATTGAGGAATATGATTCCTTCAGCATTATGAGCCTCAGTTTGGGAAAACTTTCAGGTCAATCCTCAAAAATGAGGTTGCAAAGGTCCCTAATATTTCTATAGACACAAAGAGTATTTTCTTTTCATCTCCTTCAGCTAACTACATTCAGTGATTTATTCCCTTCAAGGCAGGAAAGTGTACTTGAAAATGGGAACTTTTTTTGTATGTTAGAGACAGCAGAGACTTATTAGTTCTACAGTCTTGAAGGTCACGGTGAACAAAGCAAGTTTAATTCATTATCTATCTTCTCTGTCCAGAAAGTCCATTTTCAAAGGACAAGCTTGTTTTTATCTTTTCCAGTTTATTTGAGTTTACTTTAGTCTTATAGCATATTTCAGATCATTTTGTCAAAAAATAAACAAAAATGAAATGCTGCTACTGTGGATTTAATTATATGCTATTCAGTTTTCCAAAAAAAAAAAAAAAAAAAAGAGAAAAGAAAAGAATGAAATACCACTTTCAACCAAAGTGTTAAACACCCCGTAGTATATTTTATATACTATTATATAAATAGTACATAATATATACAAATATAAATATATATTATATATATAAATATATAAATACAAATATAAATATACTATTTATATAATATAATAATAGTATATTTATATGCTATTATTTATATATATATAAACACAGAGAGTTGTTACATTCACTATGCAAACAGGTAGCATATAATACATCCGTATACATAATTCACAACGTATATATGGGTAGCCTATAATACATAAAGGCTAAACAGGAATTTTCAAAACCTTGCAAAAGAATGTTTTCATCTTGGTAGCATTTACTAAAATTAAAAAGAAGTACATTCTGTTATTCACTGAAATAAAAGCTTTTTGACAGCACACATCATAAACTACAGCAGTACATATGCAACAAGTTTGTAATAAATTATTTAAAATAGTGCTTTCTGCTTACTGATTCAAAACTCTGTGTTTACATTACTACACCCTATCAGTAACCACAGAATTCTTCTGCTGATAAGATTATTCAACAAAAGACAGGCAAGAGTAACCACATCTATCATGCAAAAAAATAGAGACAAAGAAGAAATCAGACAAAGTTATCTTTACTGGCTTGTAAATGTGGGCAAAAAAAAAACCCAAACAAATAACAATCAGAAAAGGTATCTGCAGAATATAAAGTCTGGGAAAGATGACTCTGGTGGCCAATTTACACTTCCTCTTACAAAATCCTGTGCTGAACACTAGCTTCCTCTTTGATATACTTAACAAATCCGAAACACTTATTTCTGGGAAGAGTTAACCTTTCAGCAAACAAGATGATTTTTCGTCTGTACACCAGCAAGCATCATCTTTTTTGCTAGCATTTATGTTTCACTGTTGCATGCTACACGAGGAAGCATGCGTTTGTCATCTAAGACCTCATATTTGCTTGCTGTCCAACGTGGTGAAAAAAGTTCACAGTCATGCTTTCAAGATACGCACGGCTATTTCTTAGCCATCTTAAAGTCTTCAACTCTAGCTTGTGTTCAAAACATACCAGGAGGCTACTTTTCTAAAAAACATAAAATCCTTCTTCTCTTTCAGATGGACATGAAACACCCCACAGTTACAGAAACATTTACTCTGCCTATGCCAAGCAGTTGCTCACCTTTATATGAAGTTCGCTAAAAAAAAAAAAAGCCCAGGATTTACCACAGATCAGCAAGTTGCTTTCAGTCCCCAACATATAGGGATGTGAGCATATTTTACCTACCCTTCACCAAACCTCAGTGCACACAGCTAAGGTTATCAAGAAAGAGTAAATCTAATATGCCTCCTTCCTTTTCCTTTTGTGCTTTCCCACTGGGATTCTTATCTGCCCAGAACAGAGTGTTTCTTTCAGTACATTTAGAAAACAGCCATGCAGAAAAGCTACAAGAGAAGGGGGCAGACTTCCTCCATAAACTCTTGGTGCAACAATTAAAGAGATGACTGCTGTCATTACAGAAAATCTATTTAGCAAAAGACAATTATTTACCAAGGGAGCACATGAGCACTGAAAGCAGCTTGGGCAGAAGGTGGACAGCTCAAGATAAGTTCATAAGTGTTGGGGATCTTTTATAACGGAAAGCTACCCATCTGAAAGGTTTGGAAAACAGCAGCAACATGGTTTCAAGTGGGCCTTCTTGCTTTACATTCTTTTTGCTTCACCAACCCAAACACACTTCTTAGCACTCGCACATTTTAGCACTCAACTCACAGTAACTTCTGCAGACACGATACAGCACAAATCACACCTTCATAATACAGTGCCCACATCATGGGCAGATTTATTTTAAAAGTGCCCATTTTATCTTCAAAAGCCTGCAGAAAACAGCAGCTAACACTGTTAACTGCAGTTAAAATTTATTCCTTGCACTACTCAGTTGTTCCTCTCCTAATTTTGTGCAGATACAGAATACAGCACTACATTTCACTTAATATCACATCTAGGCATGTTCTTCAATTTTAGAGCAGTATAGTGACTTCAAGACTGTCACAGGTCAAAATTCTCTCGGTTGAACAGTACAGAACTCCAGGATAACTTGAATTCAGCATACGTACTCTAAAAAAATGTAAAGTTTAAACCTACCTGTGTTCAGTATCTCTCCTTTTTAACTTCACAGTATATTAATTGACAAATAATAACTCGTCACCTTAGAAGTTCCCTGTTTCCTCTCGGATAAAAGTTATCAGGCCTCACCTTTAGTCGTGGTTCTCCCCATGGTAACACTTGTGTGATCTTCCCTCTCACAATAAAAAGGCTGAAGTTGAAAGACCAGTTAATTCTTCCTTTCAGTACAACAGTTTCCTGTGGAGTAATAATACAACAAGTTAGGGGGAGGTTGTTAGAGTTTGGGTCTTCTTGTTCTGGAAAGAAGGATTTTGTGTGTGTGTGTTGTTTTACAATTATCTTGCCGGTTTAAGGTTGCAAAAGTTTAACAAGCTATTTGTAGAAGAACAGCATGTAAACAATGGATGTGTCAAAGCAGCAAGGGTAGGTAAGAACCTAAACTTCTATTTCATTGGTTTAGGAGGTTTGTTGTATAATGATTTGCATTCGCAGCGAGTTTCTAATACAAAGAAAGACATAAAACATTCTTTTTTTTCCTGTTTTCCCCAACAAACATTACTGCAAACAGGAAGAAAGACTTTAATGCATCACCCACTTACGTGCAGAGAGTTTAACAACCACCACTTTAAAAAGCCCTGGATAAAAAAATGCTCTTTCTGAGCTACAGGGGAAGGAGGAACAAAACATAGATGTAAGAAATCTACACAAAGGCACAATTGCTCGCTGCATCTGCTTGCTGGTCGTAACCACTTACAGCAGAGCTGGGAGAAGCCATTAGAGGAAGCTAACTGCAGATTCACACACTCTTGCAGTTCTTGGAAACTACAAGGGACAACTCAGTGAAACCATTTTAACACAGCAAAAACATTTGTGTGTGTTACTTCTACTCCAGAATGTAGTTTTGGGAATTCTGACTGCATTCAATCCAAGACAAACTCATTTGAAGCTTTTTATCCCTAAAGCAACAAAATCAGCAAGTTCACTTGACATTATTCAAAATAACAGCGCATAAAAACATGTAGATCACTCTGAAAGTAATGCTTCCTATTTATCTCCATGACAACTACAACTGATACAAAGAGCACAACAACACTATTTGATAGAACAAATTCTCAGCTACAAAATACTCTTTTGCAATGGTTCCCCCCATTGTCACCAGTGATGAACAAGAGCCTGCGTGCTGCGCTCATAAAAATCTGCACCAGTGGAGGTGGCCTGCTGGAACACACCACCCACTGCCTCACTGTGCTCACATCCACTGGTCGGTCTCCATCAGCGTTCAGCAAGCGTCCACAAATGTGAATAGGTGCCATTTTTTCTGCATGGAGGAATTCAGTTACACACCTGTGCTCCATACGTACTTCCATGTCAGACGCCATTTTGTCTCTGCCGCCATCTGTCACACAGCAACAACATCCATCGGCGCATTGGCGGGAAGGTTTAAACTGCACTGCTGTACCACCAACATCCACCTCCGATGTCACAGGCCGACATCATAAAACATGAGGCATTCTTTCACAGCAGACCTTGTACATTCACATTTGTGAACTCCCTTCTTTGATCACTTCCTTTCAAGGAAATTCCATGAGCTCAGAGTTTATATCATCAACAGCTCATGATTATTATTTTTTTTTTTTAATTTAAGTAAGTCAGTACTTTTTCAAAGATGAATTTTGCCAGAAGTCACATTTTTAGAAACCATATCTTTCTAGTGTCATTAAAAACAACAACAACAATAGTTGAAAAGCAAGATATCTACTTACCGAAAAAAGAAAGACACCAATACTGCATACAGTAAGAGGCGTGTTATACAGACAATTATATTCCTGGAAACAGTGAAATTTCAGTGAAATTCTGAGGAACTTGTACACTATGGTGGTAGACTCTATGATGAAAACTTCACACAGGGCAGGTTGTGTTGCTAAAAATAAGTATGATTTCTGAAAGTCCAATGACTGAAGAACGTGTTTCATGTGTTGGCAGTACACAAACGTGCTGGATATTCATTACGAAAACTCAAGGAACTGAGACTTGAAAGCAGTTATAAATAAAACCGAGCACCGACATAAAGTAAGCTGGTTTTGCTACACAATGGCACTCACGGCATAAGCGATCATCAGGATTAAGAACAGAAATCCTTTTAAGACATCAAATAAATTTGAAATACTTGATGCTTTCATAGACTCCCCCAAAAATTCAAAGCTTTTCCGCCGTGAGTAATAAATTGCGAAAGGTGATACGGAGTCAAAGTAACTGTTTTTACAGATTACTTTAAAACAGCGCATGGTTTTTATCTTTTTGTTCCAAGCACCAGATTGCACTTGGTGCAGTAATAAAGATTCCAAGCCTGCAGTGATAGTCATCAAGTTTAGCACAACCGGAGTGTCTGTCAGGACATAAAAAGGATTCCAGCGTTTCATTAGCCCCTGCTCCAGCAGATAGGCGTTTTTACAGCATGCCCACCAGCCTGTTAAAAATACAAGGCTACAGAAAGCTTTGAGAGCGTGGGCTGAACTATGGGTATACGGGGTATTGCTGTGTGGAATAGGTGCTGCTTAAAGCCTGATCACACCTACAGCATTCAACTTGCAGTCTCTACTACAGTAACTGGTAGGCAGAGACAGTGGTCGCAGAAGACATTCGACCACGATGTTTCTGAGTCTCTGACAACTGCTGAACAGTAGCCAAAAGAAACCAGCTACCTCCAAAACAGTAGGGTCAGTCTGAAAAGAAGGATGAGCTTCTTCACCGGGGCAGTCTGAGGGGCATCCTGACACTACCTTGAGTGATAATGCAGCCAACAGCTAGCAGTCACCTCCTCTGCTGCCCAAGGTGGGCCTCAGCCCTCACCAGCACAGTGGGCATGGTGTGGTGGGCTGGTGGTTGGACTAGATGGTCTTAGAGGTCTTTTTCAAACTTAATGGAAAGCTGAGCTTAAGAAATTAATCAAGTAGCTTCAAGAAGAAAAAAAAAGAAAAAAAAGCATGAACACTAAATTCATCATAAAAATATAGAGAAGATCTCCATATTTATATTGATCAACTGTATCACTTACACCATTTACTTCTCAATTCATCCTGTAAGCTGAGTTTTATTCTTTCTCTGATTAAACTTCCCTAGCATCAGCTACTTTAAAAAAAAACAACCAAGCAAGCAAAAAATGGAAACCAAACCAACACGAACAGGTGGAAAGCATTCACCTCCCTTTAATTCCTTACTGCAGTGTTTATGCTAATAGCCGTGTCTCTCCCAGCAGCCAGTTCCCCTGCGCCAGCCCTTTGTCAGTGGGACGCACTGTCAGATGAATCTCAGCCTTCACCTCCGTACATTGCTGCTGCACAGCGCTAGGGGTCATCCTGTTTGCTGGGAAACATTTTTGTGTCTCACATTGCTCTTCTAATTTTGAAAGAATTACTCTAAGGACACACATTGCTGCATTTCTAAGAAGCCGGTATTTTATAGAAGACATCAAATTGTTCTGTTTTCTCCCGACCACATCTCCATTATCTTTCCAGGCATTCGAGCGAGCTGAATGTCCTGAAAAAAAAGAAGTCATGCATATTTAGGGCTTCCTAGCACAGGTTTATCTTGACAGCACGTCTGCTCATAAAAAGCACACAGTGTGGGATTACGGAGATAAAGGGAACATTTGAAAGCAGCCTGAGCGCCCAGTGGATAGCGAGCTTAGCATCACCAAACGAGTTACGGTGCTTGTGTCAGGGACCGCGCTGCTCGGCCTGGAGATAAGACAGAGACAGTGATCTCTGAGGCGTGCAGAGTCCAAGCAGCAGGACTATGCAAGGGCAAAGCAGGACTGCAGTTCTGGCTCCTCACAAGGAGCTAAACTCCTTCACAATTATTGTTTCTGAACAGGGAATATTTTATTTCACCTACTCCTCTATTCACCTGTCATCTCTTAAACACAAGCACTGCTTCACACCATGTGCACAAGTCCCAGAGGCCTGCAAACAGTCAAATATACAGAATAAGGCTACAAAGTATACTGCTGTAACATTCGATACTTCCAAATCTCCTGGAAGATCTCCTTCCAGGCAAGTTGCCCAGTGCACAGCCTCACGCACACCTCAAGACTCAACAGCGTACACCTCTGCATTTCTGCAACGGGAGCCATCCACAAACACTTCCAGGAACACACACTGTGGCACCATTATAGAAAAACAACATCTCATAAGACAAAAGAAAAAACAACCTTACAATGGCACAAATGAGCCACACGATTACAAAACACAAGCTCTGCAGCTGTAAATCAGTGAGACTTGGCATCACACATTTCAGAGTTCAACACAAAACCTAGAGCTGAGGTTTCCTTTCATTTATGCACACACATCTATAACCGGTTGGTGCTCTGACAAGAAACATGATCCAACTCAGAATCCCCTTTCTTTCACATTTTCTGCAATAATAAATAAATAAAAAGTGAGGATTTTTCCAGGAAAGGAAATTAAACTTCCACATTTTCCTATGGCAGAACTTCTAAAGAAATGGAGAGACCAGAAACCCTCTCTTAGCATAGCTCAGAGAACCCATCCTTTGGAAAAAATCACAGGCTTCCAAAAGAGCCAATGTTAGCCAGCCGCATATACAACTGAGTGAATATTTCTTAAGCTGGTGAAGGAAGGGAGTAAGTACTACTGCTTTACAAATATCATTTTGTAACAACATCAAGAAGAAATTTACTGCGATTCGAAAACTGCTTGGAAATTGACCGACAGCGTACCGCTCACTATTTATGAAGTGATCACATTACCAAACTTCTAAGCTGTCAGCAATAAAATATTGTTTGTAACCGTTCTGGCCTCCTTGCAGGTAAGTTTACGATCTGCTTTGGATGTGAGCAATTGTAATTATGCATTTCAAGACAACAAAATCATGAACTCTCAGTCTGTACGAGGTATATATTATTGCACACAGAATCAGGCATTGTACATCTTAAAAAGCGATGTTAACAAGGTTTAGACCACAAATTTGTCCCCAGAATTCCTGAAATGAGAAATATATACTTATCAGTGTGAACAGCAGAAAAGTTAAGTCTCAGGGGTAAATAACATAGTTAGCATCAAGCGAAAACAGAAACATCTCACATCACAGACATTCAACATTTACTAATTTGACATTGGTATTAAAGTTAAGAGCCACTCCATGGCTACTGATGGAAAATAAAAATACCTTCTCTCCGCTCGCCCCCGTCCTGCTTTAAAAGTCAGACGATGTGGGGCTGTAAAAACCTGAAAAAGGAAATGGTATGTGTGAAGTCAGCAGTTCAGCACAGCGGCTGACTGCCCATTAACAGCTTCAAATATTCTTAAAACGCCCGTCTTCCCACATGAAAGGCCATTCTAATGTTATATACAAATAAATCAAAAATACAGCTGCAGCGCTTACATTTCTATCTAAGTCAGACTGTCAGTTTTAGTGGTTTGCTGGTACATATTTGCAGTAGCACCAACATTTTGGTGGATTCAACTCACTAAAGCTTCTGTGCTGCTTCCGATTTCCTGGGGTACTGTTCCTGCAAACATTCATCTTCATTCTTTGACCTGGCTCTGTCTGAATTCCTAACTCGAATTGCTTTCATGGAGCAAACTCATTAAACGACGCATCAAAAAAACCTAAGCATCGCACATGACCAACAGTGGCAAAGAGCTCAGCAGCTGCATGAAATTCTCAGGACACCCAGATGCACCTCCTCTGCCTCCAGCTCAGCCTGCCCCTAGGCAGCACAGAGCTCTATTTGCTCTCTGAGGCACCGAGCAAACACAGCAGGTAAAAGGAGAAAAGAAATTGCTATTGCAAACACAGCAAAGATGCCTGATCAGGGGACAATGGGATGCCAGAGATCCCTGCATGGCTTTCTGCACTCCTCTCAACAGAAAGCAATAGCAGCGGTTTCAAAAGCAGCATTGGGAGAATGTGTGTACACAGGAAGACAGGAGGTGGAAAGACAAGCAGAGGGCTGCTAGAAAAGGGCCTTACAACCTCTTAGATAGCCCTGGCTTCCTCTCAGCGACATTGCTTGCAAATGCTACCTAGAGAGACCGTAGAAGCTCAGTGCAGATGGGACTGAAGAGCACCCCATATGTATCGTGGAGTTACAAAACGATCTCTGTGGTCCAGAATTGTGCTCATCCAGCAGAGTAACTAGAGAGCACAGTCACCTTTAGTTTGATGCAGAAATCTATGCAAGGTCACACTCGTCCCCCCCTCCCTCCTTGAGAACCCGAACAACACAATGCCCCACCAGGCAGGTGTGCCTGCACTGCCTACCTTTTCAGAGTGGGCACAGACAGGAGAGATATGGTCCTACAAACACCACCACAGACATCACAGTCCTTTTAATCTGAGCCCAGAAGGATGATAGCGACAGTAAAGAGCTCCACCAAATTCTCTGATACCCTTTCACATTCCTCCATGTACAAGACTCACTTTTATGAGCTGTTCTTTCCAAGAGGCCTTTTAAACATGCCCCAGGAATTGCACTCCTTGCACTGAACCTTCCTGCCTTAATCTCCGGTAGATTCCATACAGTACATAAATAATGGTGCGTGCTTCATTCCATGTATGCACCCCATTAAAATGGTGCTACTCTCTTCTATGTTCTATAAACTTCAGACACTCCCTGAACTAATGCATGCTACAGATGACCAAAGGCTCAACCTCAGCTTTGCCCTGTACAAAAAGGTATATCATATTACTTTGAGAAGACAACAAACTTGGATTGCCATCAAAGGAGTTCATCCCTTTCATGAAAGGACCAGATTTCCTCGGTATGTTAAAATAGAAATTGATCTGATTTGCAAAGCTCAAAGCATAGAATTAAATGATCTAAACCAGAATATCTACCTTCATTGTAACATCTTACTTGTTGTTAGATGACAACATACCAAACGTGGAGCTGAGTAGAAAATACACCGGAAAAATAAAGGGGGAAAAAAAATCAGTCCAAAAACACTGCTCATACCTGAGCTGCTCACAGCTTTATTCTAACAAATTCTAACAAAGAAAGTGTACTTGGAGATTAGTCTGGACATAAGATATCTAGGCACCTGTAGAGCAGAAAGACTATGGCTTACTAGAACACATGGAAGAGCACCAAAGTTACTTTAAAGGCTTTAGTTCTTTCATAAAGAATTTGATATTTGTGGCCCTGCAAATAATTCAGAAAGGCAGGAAAAGAGCAAACAGGAGAACTACAGTAAGCACACTTCCAGTGTGTGATTCACCAATTTGGATCAAAAACGATCAAATATTACCCATAAAACAGTCTTAAACACAGAGGGCTGATAAGAGACGCACACGCTACCACATCAAAGAACTGCATATTTCTTCATTCATATCTAAGCTAATACTGCGTTTGATATTCTATGATTCTAGGACATAGAAAGTAAAGGTATCACTTTCAGTGGCAGCAACCCTGCGATAGTACAGGAGGCAGCATATCCCCTCCACAACAACCAATACCATTGCATGTACCCATGCCCCATATCCACCACATACAAGAGAAAGGATCAGAGTAAGCCTATCCAAAAGAGATAAGAAGCCTTGTAAAGATATTTCCTGCTTGCTCCACGGTGTGAATGCAGCTCCTGACTTTCCTCCGAATTTATTTCATAGAATTAATGATTCTTAAAATGGCTTGGGTTGCAAGGGACATTAAAGCCCACCCAGTTCCAATCCCCTGTCATGGGCAGGGTTGCGAACCACTAAATTAGGCTGCCCAGGGCCCCATCCATCCATCCAGGCCATTTCCTCACTAACCAAGCAGAAAGACTAACAGGGAAGAGATACAAGCATCTCCAAGGTTCCTCACCAGTGCTCATGCCCTGGTTGCTGCTTGTAAATCTGCTGCAAATAACAGGGCAGCATGCCTGCTGCTGGCTGGGACACCCCAAGCAGATGCCACAGGACAAGACTGCAGCATCAGGCCCTAGTGGTAGCAGGCACAAGGCCCCTCGCTCATTCTGCAAAACAACCTGAAGAGACTGCAGATAGGACACAAGCATAGGGCAGTGCAAGGAACAAGCTGAGCCTGTCAGTCACCAACCTATCTCTTACTGCTCCACAGCAGTGGCCTACAAAGGGAGAGTCAAGCGGCAGCAGCGTGTGTACAAAAACAAACATTCATCAAATTGTATTGGAATATTAACAAACATTCTGGAACTTCAAATTACATAGAGCCAAATTAAAATTAAGATACTTGCAAAAAAAAAAAAACAAAATCATGACATGCAATGAAAGCACTTGTAATGTTCAAGTACTAACAACTTTACCTTTAACATTTCTGTTGCTCCACTATTGCAAATGGTTCTATTAAGCCTCAACAACTTTACAGAGGATTTCCTGGCACTTCCAACATGCCAGAAGTCTCAAGAGTCCTGGGACACTTACACGGCACGTCTTACATTTTGAAAAACAGTGACAGCATCATCCTTTACATTTAAGATTTTAATCTCTGGAAGAAGCAATCAGCACTAAGACCATGCGCCCAAGGCTACTTCTGTCAAATGGGAACAAACAGAATCTCACATTCCCAGCAGATGCAGAGGTCAATGAGTTGGTCAACAGCCTCACTTGTGCAGACTTGCTGAAGCACTATCCCCATCCCCACCTGCCATTTGTTTTAGTTACACTTGGAAAATATGACAGTACACTGAGTTACTGTCAGAGATTATGTGAACACGTGCAAGAAGAACCGTGCACTTTGCCCATCCCTGCTTGAGGCAGCCTGACAAGCCAGACAGCCAGCTGCAGTGTCCTGGACAGCTAATGACAATGGGCGCTTCCCATCAGTGATGCTGTTTAATATCAAGCAGTAACTACTGCAGACTCCATTTCTCCTCAGACTTCCACTCCATCACATACAGACTTCAACAATAAAGGAAGCAAACATGGCTCACTCACAGCTTACAATCCAATTTGAATATTAAGAAAGCAACAAGGCAAAATTGTGAGAAAAGGAAACCCACATGCAAAGGGCTGAAGTTGCTACCTACATTTGCTTCAGCCTATTCCATGCTCTCTCAAGTAAAGCAGAGTTGGCAATTCATATAGGCAAGTTTTAGGCAGATATTGGATACAAATGCATTCTCAGTACTGCAAATTTCACACTAGTGAAAAATAAATTACACTTGGTTGTATAATGGAAACCCTCTCTGATGCCTCCTCTGAACTCAGGCAGGCACTCCAGAAAGCAATACAGTATCTCTCTCTGCCTTACCAGAGCAGTATACTGCAGGCAGCAAGGGCAGCAGCAGTGACTCTGCCAGTGGAAAGAAAGCAGGCACCTGTGCATTCAAAGCAGCATCACACAGAGTTTGAGGAAATACCTTCTAGGATACTGTCGCTGCTTCTTGTTCAATCCTCTTTGCAATAAGATTGACACTTACAATAGTGCCCAACTTTAAGAATGGCCTCACTAGAGCTGCATTTATGTACCTAGGCCACTTCTAAGTAGTGTGAAAGGAGTGTATCACATGGAGTCATGTATTTCTTTGCAGAACCTGAACATTCCAATAAAATATTTAATACCAAGCAACCTGGCAGATACTGCACAAGCATTACTGCATTACTTACAGCAGTGAGAGAACTTGAGCCATCAACCTTTTCAGCTACGTCTCAAACACAGTCGGTGAGCATTACTTCAATACTCAGAACCAGACCTCGTTACACTTAACAGCCCTACAAATACTTCAACACCTAGATTTCAGCTTCAACTTTATACACTTTCTGATTGCATTACCATGAAATTTCCTGTAAACGAAGTACCAACCAAACTGGAACAGATTGCCCAAGGAGGTTGTGGATGCCCCATCCCTGGAGGCATTCAAGACCAGGCTGGATGTGGCTCTGGGCAGCCTGGTCTGGTGGTTGGTTACCCAGCACATAGCAGGGGGTTTGAATCTAGATGATCATAGTGGTCCTTTTCAACTCAGGCCATTCTATGATACTAGATCTTTAACTCAGTTCCTCTTTACACCAATCCAAGTGCCATCAGCCTGAAGCAGCACTTAGGTTTTATTATGCCCTAAGGGGACCTTAGGGCTCACCCTGCCCCAGGCAGGCAGCAGTTCCCCCACACACTGCCAGGCCCCTGAGCTGATAGCAATCTGCAGGGCGTTCACCTCCCGGTTATGTCCCAATGCTAACCTGCTGCCTTGCAATACAGCTGCCACTGGATGCCTTCCTGCTGTCACTCTGTCACCTGCCCGAGTGCTGCCGCTGGTCTAACACCCACTGTCCCATACACTGCTTTCCCTTGCTGCTTCCAAAGAGCAAGATGCAGCACAACAGCTTTAAACACCCAAAGATTTAAGGCAGTTCTTTGAATAACAATAACATTAATAATAACAATAATAAAAACATACCCTAGTTTGCACTGAAGAGTTCTTCACGAGTCAGACTCGTGCCGTATCTACACGGCACAGAACCATACGGCACTTTGAGTTGGAAAGAACCCTTGCAGACCACCTGGTCCAACTCCTCCGCAGTGACCAGGGACACGGACAGCCACATGGGGATGCTCACAGCCCCGTCCATCACTAAGCACTACTTAAAACACTTGCTAAAACACGTGAAGCGTCCTTACATCTCTCGAGGAGTACCTGCTTGTGTAAGATCTCGCTCGGACACCACTGTAACTCTTCAGTCCCGCAGCCGGCCCTCGTGGCCGGCCCCTCAGCGCTCCTCGCAGCTCAGCCCGCGCTCAGGTTCCCACCGCGCTGAGGACCGCTCCCCGGGAGCCGCTCCCTTCCTCCGCTCGCTCCCCGCTGTCAATGACCGCCCGCCCCGGAGGCCAGACACCGGGCACGGGCGTCATCCGACCCTTGCCGCCGCCGCCACCGTGACAGGGACGTGGCCGCTCCCGCTCGGCTCCACGCCCCGCCGCTCCCGCCCCGCGGCCCTGCCCGTCCCCACTCACCGGGCCGGGGGCAGAGGCACCCCCGCCTCCCTCGAGCGGCTCCCGCCGCCGGCCGCTTCACGCCGCCGCCATGTTGCGGGGGCAACGCGCATGCCCGGCCCGGCCCGGCCCCACCGCCCCTCCTCAGCCTGGCCTCGCCCCTACCTGCGGGGAGCCGGCTGCGGGAGGATGGTTGGGGGTTCGGGGTATGCTGATGGGGAAGGGAAGGGAAAAGAAAGGGAAGAAGGAAAGAAAAGAAATCCAAATGTATACCAAATAAAGCACCAACTTCTTCAGTGTGGAAGTCGAATTCAGCTAGCCAGTGCTAGTGTCCTGCATGCATTGCACATCGCTACTGCACTTAAAGTAACGCCCTCAGACCAGTCAGTTGGTTCTTCAGAAACAAGGAAGATGACTCTTCACCATTTTAATGCTTAGTGCTTAGACAGTGTGACAGAAATGAGCAATACTTAACTGAATCATTAAATCAGTTGTAGAGATCAATGAGGTCTCCCCTGAGCCTCCTCCAGACCGAACAATCCCAGTCCCCTCAGCTGCTCCCCATAAGACTTGTGCTCCAGACCCCTCATAGCTTTGTCACCCTTCTCTGGACACATTCCAGGGCCTCGATGTCTTTCTTGTAGTGAGGGGCTCAAAACTGAACTCAGCACTTGAGGTGCACTCATCAGAGCTGAGCACAGAGATCACCTCCCTGTTCCTGTTGGCTGCACTATTTCTGATATAAGCCAGGATGCCACTGGCTTTCTTGGCAATGTGGGCATATCAGTAGCTAATAAACAGACTTGAGAATGAATGTCTGGAAGATCACCCTCTGTCACCAGTAAAAACAGTGGAAAAAAACAAAACTTTGAAAGCTCTCTTGTAATTTGGCAGCTAAAGGGATCCATTGCACTTTCACCTAACTAGCGGCAATGGATGCAAAGCCAACAATTTCTGCACATGATTATTAGAAAAAGGAGTAAGGAGTCATGCCTGCTTCCATTTGCCAGCAATGTGATGAGCTTGTTTGCTGGTGGCGCACCCATCATCCTTTGTGTACTTCTATGGGTCTTAATCTGAATTAATTGGTCATTAAAGCCAGGAAATATTTAAATTCTCATTATTCTTTAGAAACAGAGAGTTAAGTATGTTATACTACAGTATGTATGTATATAGTACGTATGCATGCATGCATACATGTTTTTATATATACGCTATATTTATGCTTTCATACATACTTTATATGTATATAGATACATACATACAGTATGCATGACTTTGCATACATGCAGGGAAATTACATCATTTTCAAAAGAATCAATGATGTCAAAATAAAAATATCTCATGAAGATAGACTACAATGAACCCCTACAACTATTCAATATGATGTCCCAGAAGGCTGACACGGATGAAAAAAATGTTTGAAACCTGGCAGTTACTCAAAGAAACTGCTTTAAGATTGTGAATGAACTACCTGTCCACACAGAAAAGAGAAGGAGTGTAGTACAAGACTAGCCTAGCTATCACGAGCAATTCCAGGAGTGCAGGCAGGAGGGAAGCAAGCAGAATGGAGCAGTTAGGTTGAATAACTGCAAAACTACAACACTACAGACCAGTTGTGAAGGTAACCAGCAATAGGGTGAGAGGTGATGGCTTCAAGCTGCACAGGGAAGGTTCAGGTTGGATATTAGGTAACGTTTCTTCTCAGAAGGAGTGGTGAGGCAGTGGCACAGGCTGCCCAGGGAGGTGGTAGAGTCACCATCCCCGGAGGTGTTCAAGAAATGTTTGGATGTGGCATTGAGGAATGTGGTTAGTGGGCATGCTGTGATGGGGGATAGCAGGATTTCCACACTTTGGGGAAAAGGTATGAAAAAAGGAATGTGCCATTCGGTACTGCTGCACTGAGGTGGGTGGTAACACAGAGGCAGATAGGAACACATAGGAAACAGAGAAATGTGAGGTGCTCTGCAGGGAAAAAACAAAAACAAAAACAAAACAAACAAACAAAAAAAAACACAGATGTGCGATTATGTGCAAAAGAGAAGAAGAGAACAGTCTGTGGTTATATGAGTCACAGTCAGACTGTACACAAGGTGACAATATCAAAGTGCCACAGTGAGAATGTCATACCACTTAAAAGGATGTGAGAACAGAATAAGAGACTCCAAATGAAGTAGCTGTCTCTACTCAGCTGTGGAGAAGCTTGGTAGCAGTGGTCTGATGGTCTGCAGAAAGTATGCAGAGAAGAGAGAGAAAGGAGCAATTTGGATGAATGGATAACTATAGAGTATGCACTACGAGGAGATTCTTAAATCAACACTATGCAGTGGGGAGAAGAGGTAGATGGGAAAATAGCACAAACAGCTTTACAGATACAGATAAGAACATAAGACAAGTATTTAAGAGTGCTTCCCAAAGCAAAGATTTGAAGGCGAATTTTAGTGGTTGGCAACCCTGCCCACAGTAGGGGGCTGAGCACTGGATGTTGGTTGAGGTCCCGTCCAACCCAAGCCAAATCTGTGATTCTATCCATCGGAAACTGTCTTCATGCTTTCTGAGTCCTCCCTCCTCCAAGCTGGCACAGGGTGGTTGCCCTTTGTAAGGTGTATTACAGATATTTGAAAGGTTGCACAGTTTTCCTGCCTAAAGAAAGCCATCATTTAGACATAAACGGGTCTGGTTTCTTCTCTTGCTTATGTGAATTCAGCATAAATTATTGATAGCTTTTCTGAGGGGACGGTAACGTTTTGCTCTTTCCTGAGATTGAAGTTTACCTTTTTCTGAACTGCTTCAAAAGTCTTTCAAGTGTGACAATGACACATTCTTTTAATAACATCTTTTTTTGTTTTTGCTTTTCTGCTTGCGTGTAGGAAATGCCATCACCTCCTTCACAATATTTAAATGGGGTAGATTAAGAACAGGAATAATTACAGATGACAAGTGTAAAGAACACTCACTATGATTATAATAAGTAAAAAAAATTCAAGCCTTCTAAAGCAGTTTAGATGTTTAGCTTAGGTGTTTACATATGCATGTGGGAGCTGGTTACCTGAAAGAAAAGGAGCTGTGTTATTTTCATTTGTGTGGCTACAAACCTGAAAATAACTTTCCTGAGATGCAAAAAGCTTTCAGAAGTAAATGAGAACAAGACCTTGGCCATCATGCTTTTAGAAATCTTTTGTTATATTAATTAGAATTTGCTTTGTAGAGGGATAAGCAGTGAAGAACTGATTTCAGATAAGATAGACTTGAGCTTTTATCAGCAAAAGGATAGGGAGTAAATTTGCTCCAGCAAGGGAAAACAAATTTGCTTTCTTTGGTTATGTATTACATTAGGTGCTTGCTTAGCACACATAGACAAAGAGAAAGAAAAACAAACAAACAACAACAACATCAAAAAACAAAATAGCTCTACTCCAAAAATGATGGGGGCAAAAACCTGTAATAGGTTTGTAGTACTGAAAAAGATAAAATTTAAGGTGATGAAGGGCTCTTTTTTCTGATATCTCTCAGGTCCTCTGGAGCTTCAGGCTACCTCTCAGTGATATAAACACTATGTAGGGCAAGGCAGAAAATTGTTTTTCCTTCCCTAAGAGTTTTCTGTGTTTCAGGTTGTTCTTCAGTCCTGATTGACACTGAAAAACTGTAGTATAATGATTTCAGTACGTGGAAATGGTTTGGCTCACTGGTTCTAAGTATCCTTTTTGACTCTCTTTCTTTGATGTTTTTATAGAAATTATGTCGTGTTTGAATTGAAACTTTGTGAATCTTTTGAGAAATAATATATCCACTTATCACCATTTTTTCTGTTTGTTTTTTGTTTATTTGGATCTAGGAAAAGCAGCAATACCATCTCTTTACTAAAGACAATTTCACTGTACAAAGGCATATTTAATCAGTCTGAAACACATGAATAAAATGGGAGAAGCCATTTTACTGAGTGGATGTAAATATACGGTTTGAAACAAAGCAATGGCACAAGAAACACAACTTTTACATGTGGACCATAGTACTCGAGATTAGTGGTTTGTGTAAGGAAGCCAAATGCAAATGTTGCAGTTACCTAGCCCTAACGTAACAGTCCCTGTGCAGCAGCTCCAAAAGAGCAGTGAGGCAGTGGCACAGGCTGCCCAGGGAGGTGGTGCAGTCACTGTCCCTGGAGGTGTTCAAGAACCATGTGGATGTGGCACTGAGGGACGTGGTCAGTGGGCACGGTGTGATGGGTTTGGTGGTTGGACTGGGTGATCTTAGGGGTTTTTTCCAACCTTAATGATTCTGTGATTCTAAGAAATATTTTAGTAATGCACTTGACCCAAACTCAGATTTAAGAATGTTTTCTGTAGGAATACACCCCAAACTCTGCTTCTCTGGCAGGCGTTTGTGCTGAATTGCTGTATGTTTCAATTAGTACATCAAGACCCAAAGATTTAGCTGGTAGTAACACCTGCAGAGCTTGGTTTAAACCACATGCAGCTTGGTGTGATGCGCAAGACTGCATATGTTCTGAGAGGCTGCTGCAGGCACAGAGACTGAGACAAATGTTACGCTTTGTGTAAAATGCCATGCTTTGTGTGAACAGCACTTATTGCCATGTCAGCCCAATGAAACTTGAGATGCTAAAGTGGCCATCCTGTGTGGTGCTACCATCAAGTCAGAGATCTGTCAGTACTGTGTTTTGCAGTGATGACAGAGGCAAATTGCTAGTAGCTCAGAAAGGCAAGTGCCTTCTGCTTCTCGAAAAGGCTGTTCTTTGTAAACAGAATAGCTTGTGTTGAACTTGGAAGGTGATGTTTCATGTTTGCAGCATCTCAGTCATTTATTCATTCCCGTGATGCATTCGTCCAGCTTTCCCAGAAATAGACATGTGCCCAGAGTGGCAGCATGTGTGTCAGTGCCAGGCACAGCTCCCTGCCAACAGCCAGTTACTTTTCCCAAAGCAACTGCTAGCATATACAATAGACAACCTCAGACCAGTAATACCTAGAGGAAATGGGTCTTTCTTTTCATAGAACCACAGAATCATTAAGGTTAAAAAGAAATAATAAGATCATGTAGTCCAACCAGCAGCCTATCACACCGTGCCCACTAACGACATCCCTCAGTGCCACATCCACACAGTTCTTGAACACCTCCAGGGACAGCCACTCCACCACCTCCCTGGGCAGCCTGTGCCACTGCCTCACCACTCATTTTGAGAAGAAATTTTTCCTGATATCCAACCAGTGTCAAAACATTCCTGTTAGTTACTTTGACAAAATGTTTAGTTTGTTAGCTCATAAGAAATGAAACTACTGCAGTGCAAGTACTCTTACAAAAGCAACAGTAACAGCCTTTTTTATTCTTATACATATATCTCCTTACCTTCAATTTTCTTCAGTGGTTGGCTGAAGAAAATGCAGTACTGATTTCAACTACTTTAACCAGCTTTGAATTTTCACAAGATTTTTCCTGGTATCAAATAAAACGTTTTTATAAAACAGATAATGTAAATTTTCTTTGTTAAAAATAAGAGAATAACAGTGAAACTTAATTGTGAGGGAGGGTAGAAAGAGTAAGTAATGATTAGATCAACCCTACACAGCTTTTGTTCTTCCTCAAGTAGTGAAGAAGACTGAAGTGTTGAAAGAAGAGATGCTGAAAACAGCAGGATGAAGCAAAGGACAAATCCTTGGGGCTATACTTAGAGGGTTTTGAAAGAAATGGTGAAACTGCTGAAATAATGTCTATTTACTCTTAGACAATGCAAAGAGAGAATTCACAGAAACTTTTTAGCAAAAGTTTCTCTGCCTAAGGTTTTTTCTTAAAACATTTACCTACAAAGGATCAAATATGGTCCCTAGGTGGTCCCTAAGGCAAATTCTGTGACAGTTTGAAAATACCTGAGTAAAATGATCCTTACCAAATATGCATTAAAAAAAGCCACCAACGATACACAATCACTATATAAGTCAGAAGTATATTCTCCGTTCTGGTTAGTTTTATTCTCTCCATCTCAAAACAGTGCAAAGAAAATTATTTCAAAAACAGACAATGAAACATATAGAAATTCTCTACAGACTTCTGTGCAAGACAAGATCTTATACATGGGACTATTTAATATGAGTGAGAAGCAACATATAAATACAATAACAACAAGAAAGAAACACAGAGAATGCAAACATAAACCATGGATTGAACTTGAATAGCAGAAAATTTGAAGAGTTAAAATAGAATCATTCTTGAAACTCCTTACCACAACATAACATTGCTATCAAGAGTTAAGAGGATATCACAGAGGAATAGGCCTAAGCATCTTACACTGATAATAATAGAGATTATTTTAATTAGGGAGCATCCCTCAGGTTTTTCTTTTGAAGTTGAGAGCTGCTAAAGGGAGGAAGGAAAATTCTTTTTATTTGCCTACAACAATTGCTTGCACTTTTTTAACAATCATTTGGGTTAGCATTGTCAGAGAAAAGTTGTGGGACTGCAGCAGCCTCTGATCTTGTAAAGTACAAAAATTCCCTTGTTCCTTGAAGATGAAACACTGTCACGACCAAAATGCCATCTGAACAGGAGACAGTGATGAAGAGCCCTATTTCTAAAGGAAAAGCCCACGAAGTAAAGAAAATGAGTTGTATGAAAAATAAGAGATCAAATATCTGAATTATCCAAACATAACATTTTTCTTCCTAGTTGTTCTTTTTTTTTTGTGAGTACAAGTTCTTGACATGCTTGGCATTAACAGCCTCATCTTTATTCTTTTGCTGTCTATGTTTTTATTCTTATGTTACATCATGTACAGTTGCATGTGAAGTTATTCTGAAAATAACTTTGCAAATGAAGCTTTATTGGAGAAATTCTCCTGCTTTCCAAGTGAAAGAGACCATGAACACAGAGACTGAGCCAAACCCTTCTCAAATGAAACACACCTGGTTAATAACCAGGAGTTGGTGATCCTATCGCAAGCAGAGCATTTCTGTACATGCAGCAGGGATCCTGAGCACCTCTACTGAGTGATGTGTTTGAGGTGGGGAACTCCTTTCACCAAGAAACTGCTGCTGCCTGGGATTGAAACAGTAGCATGTAGACATGTATGTATTAGATATATGTATATACTGTATAATGTAAATAATGTGCTATATATGTAAAGTATACAGAGAATTGGGAGAGCTGGGAATGGCTGGAAAGTAAAATGTACTGTCTACTGGTCATCCCTCTGCAATCCCAAGCTCCAGCTGGGATTTGGGCCCACCTGTCCAGCATTTCTTTGTGTATGGGGGAGGATTTTTGCTTATTTGTTTAAAGGACCCCCACCTCTTGAAAGGAATGTGAAGTATTAGCCCCATGGCAGCAGGCTGGTCAGAAATGTGTCAATCTCATCAGTCTTGCCAGCCATCTGCTTGAAACCATCTTAGCCGGAGCTGAGCGTGTCTGAGCACAGCTTGGGCGTTTTTGTGCTAGGAATTGTCTAATCCCCCAAAGAGACAGCATAGTGAAGGGGTTCCTCCTAAAAGAAGTGGAAGGTGTGATCCTATACCTGATATGGGTCTTTTCCTACCTCTGTGGGACACATGGAGTTAATTCCTGAAAGTCGTCTTTCTCAGATTAGAGGTGCCACAAGCTAAGGAAAGAAAAATGATTTACCTTTAAATAGTTCAGCTGACCTTCCACATTTATCACTTTACAGGATTTCATTTTTCAACGGAGTCTATTGTTTCAACACCATTACCTCCACTTTTAGCAGACAATTACAGGGCATTTATTTATATACCAGAGACACATTGCTTAGATTCTTACATTCTTTTTACCTGCAATAGTTCTGTCACAAAGCAGTTGTTTGTCTCAAGCAAATATTTTTTTCTTTCAAAGCTGTACTTAGAGGTACTCAAATGTCTTTTTATTTGCACGAGACAAAGATCTTTTCTACTGACTGTGACAAGTGATGAACAAGTTGTGGTAACACACTGACAAGACACGGATGGCTTAGTGCAATACCATTGCACTGACAGACTTTATGTTTTTTGGCTCACTCTGTCAGGCTAAAAATTAGCTTTCTACAAGACTGCTCTTGTGAACAAACAGCAAATTACTAATGTCTTACTCACAACTACTTTGTCAAAATGAAAAATTTTGTTAATTTGGATTTTCAAAAGATACCACAAAACGCTCCACTCCCCCTCAATCCCTGCCATCAGCTCTGTGATAACAACTGAATGTGTACGGCCACCTAAATCATTTGGAGATAAATAGAAACCGTTTTGCATCCATCTAGAAACTGTCATATTTCCATGTGTTTCCTTCTCTGCCTCAGCTTGCGTTCACATTGAACATTGTGTGTCATGGCACCACTGCTATATTCATGTTGTTTGCTGCTCTTCTAGTCATGACCAGCTAATTTTGGCGATGCAGTGATAGCAGCAGCTGTTAGAGTAACCTCTTAATTCATAATGTCTAGCTGAAAGCTGCCTTTTAGATACGTATGTAAAGTCCAACATGCAAAGGGAGTGTACCAGGAGATAAACCCGTAGAAATCATGTAGACTGTAATGGATTTCTTTCTGTGTGGGCATGAACCCACATTGGAGGATGTTTTATGATTCCAGATTGAACTAGCCAACCACAGGACAGCAGATGGCTAGAATTTATCTGGTTGACTTCTCCTTTGATACAGTGGAGGTATCTTAAGGAGGTACCTTGAAGCACAGAGAGCTGCAGCACTGGGGATAGTGGTTTTGAGGTCATGAGATGGAAATAATCACATATTTGCATTATCCCCATCCAAATGTCACTACTCTGTCCTCTCCTGATCACAGGAAATTTCTTTTGAATAGAGATGAAATTTTCTAAGTTTTCACTGCCAAAGAGATTGTAAACTTAGTTTATTTTCATATACAAAGTCAGGAACCTTTATTTTCAATATCTGTTGATTTCAAGTCTGCAATAAAACATGCTTTGCAAAGTAGAGCCTTAGAATTCTTGGCTGAGCCATGTTTAATAAACCGATGTCCAAGGATGCTCAAGGCATTTGGAGAAATGAGAACTGCGTAGGGATAGCACAAAAAAAATGACAGTGTTTCTCTTCTTTTAGTTATATGAGTACTGGCATTTGTGTACTTCCCTTTAAAATAATCAAAAACCCTTTTGTGCATGTTTTCAGTGCTTCAGTAGCTTAAGGAAACGATCTAGAAATAATACAGCAGGAGCATATTAAATGCCTTTCTTTAAAAAGCTACAGTAGGTATAGAAGAAATGGGAATGTATGCACTTTGCATTAAGGCTAGGCTGCATGCTTTTGTGGGACGATGCAGTTCCAGAAAGAAGAAAACAGCACACTGAATGGAAGCAGAAGAAGCTTCCATGTTGTAGAAGTTTCTATGTTGTAGATTTGGGAAGCAACCATTCTAACCTTGCACATCTTAAATTTCTTTCTTTTTTTTTTTTATTTAAACTTAACCAAGCTTGCACTGAACATCAGCTCCTAAACTTCATAAAAAGATGCATATATTCCAGCAAAGATATAGGAATAAAATAGGATCCAAACCCAATTTTTTATCACTCTCAAGACCATGGTAACATGGCCTCCAATAACACTGCATTTGAATTACCTTCCCCTAAAGAACTTCCATGTAATATCAGCCTTGACATACAGACCATGATGACCCCACCTTTGGTTTAGCATCAGTCTTAGTATAAACAAATCCATTAAAAAAAACTGCTTATATTACAAAATAAAAATACTTCATGTTTTCACATGTCCTTGATTTGGCTACTTCAGTTCTCACAGGGGTTAAAAATCAGAAAAAAAAATTTAAAAATGATCTCAAACACTTTTATTTTGGACAAACTTTCTTTGAAGACTGGGACTATTTTTCCACATTATTGTAATATCTTTCTGGAGCACAAGAAACTAATGTGAAATGAGAGCCCCACTGAATTTGTAGCTATGATTATTAAAAATATGAAAGAGCCTCAGAAACATCTGTCAGTGGAAGACATCGAAGTACAACAGCACGATATCTTCCTGTTACAATGAACGAAATTAAAAAAAGGCAGGCATAAAATAAAAATTTCCCTGGCTGTGCTGAACAGAAAAAAAAAAAAAAAAAAAAAAAAGCTTTAGCACTGTAATAATAATTGCAGTAATAACAGAAACGTACAGTGCTAGAAACATTCCTACTTCATCCAAATTACCAAGAGCAAAGATTGTAATTCAAACCATAACACAACCTTGGCAGTAATTTTTAATTTTTTAGGCAAAGAACAGTAACTGTGAGAATAAAATAAGCTATATTTTAGGGAACCATTCTGCAAAAAGGGCAGAAATGTCAATAGCCACTGCCTCTTGGCACAGGTGCAAAAGTCCAAAATACAGTGCAGATACATGCGAGCAAGTGCTTGGGAAGGTTTCAGAATAGCTTGGCCCAAACATTCTTCATCTGTATGTAATAAGGCAGACTGAATGGGGATGCAGTGTAAGTAATGTGAATTGGGCTGTTAGTATGGAAGAAAACAAAACAAAGAGAAATTAGCCTTAGAAGTATAGCCTGATTCAACAAGACTTCTGTTTTCCTGCAGTCAAGGACAAGATGGCTCTGAAGCAATCTACAAGCATCACTCTGGCATTTCTCCCAGAACTTTTAGGGTCTTCTTGGCATAAAATACTTCGGTGAATATTTTTAGTATTCTCAAGATCTCTTATCCCATGCTTCACAGACACCTTCCCAGAAAGCTTCTCTGCTTAAGCTTAAGGTGTGTAACCTTCAGCAGCCTCCATATTTCATCTTCCTCAGTAAGAAGAAGGAATCGCTGACCACGTTACACTGCAGGCTAATCTAGCTGACAGAGCCAGAATCATTCGTGTGTGGATGCAAAGGGGAAGGAATATGTATGTTGGACCAGAGGCAACAGTCCTTATTACCTGGCATTGCTAATCAATTCTAAACACAGTTTCAATCAGTACAACCAGCTACTGTTCTACAGGCTTTTCTTGTACTTTAAAACTTGTTCAGTTACCTCAATATTCCAACACTCTTTATGTAGTATGGCTCTTTCTGCTGACTTCAACAAACTTTGGCAGAAGAATAGGCTGAATGTTTCTGACCCTTGAGTTAGATCTATGTGGCTCATGAGATATTAAATAGGAAATGTTCTTCCCTTTCACTCTCTTTTCCTTTGTTTTAAATATTTTAGTTCACTGAAATAGCATGGAAAATTTCAAGCTGGTGTGAGTTCTCCGAATATATCAAGAAGAGTGTTGGGGGCCGGACTGTAAGTTTTATGAAGAAAAACTCTTAAAATTCTATTACTGCTAATATGAGCAATAGAAAATGTACTTATGAGAATAGTTCCTTTAATATATCTCTACAGGTTTTATAACACAAGCCTTAAATCGTTTGTAGGTTTGCTCATAGTGACTGTAATTTGAAATTATCTCAAAAGAAAAGGGAGTCTATTTTCTCAGTCTATTTTCAATAAGACCTCTAAAAAGATGGACAAACAGAACAAGGGAAAACTGCCTTCACTTGGGTAACACTCCAATACCCCAAGGTTACTGTGGAACCACAGGCTTTGCCATAGGCTCTTGAATTACAGTTGTTGCTCACTCTTGCAGTGCAGCACGCTCTGCAATCCACTGGTAGGATCAAGCACCAACTCTAGCCCCACGCTTATCTGATGTAGGAATACATCATTTCCTCAGTTGTAGTACAGTAAAGAGGTGGTGCTGAGGGGCATCTTTCCATATAGCCTGCATAGGACATGAGTTAACAGATTCAGCTTAAAAAGTCTTCTTTCTAGGGATAAGTGTGGCAGGGAAAATCTTCATGACTCCTTGTCAGTCAATCACATCCAGATTAGCATCAGAACTTATTTATAAGAAAGTCAAGCCTTCCTTCTCTGACATCCACACACTAGTTCATGGGTGCTCAACCTTTTATCTTGCCTGGGCCACGTGAACTGAATAACAATAGTCTTGGGCCATATATAGAGAGGTTGTTCAAAAAGTAATGGCTACTATTTATTTCCACATAAATGACAACAGATCCAAAGAGCACAAGAACACCTTTTGGTAGAGCAAATTCTCAGTTACGAAACACTATTTTTCAACACAGTCGTTACCATGAACTCTGCATTTTTGCCAGTGGTGAACAAGAGGCTGCATGCTGTGCTCATAACAATCTGCATCATTGGAGGTGACCCATTGGTGCTGTCACCACTGCTGAAACACACCAGCTACTCCTCACTGTGATCGCATTCATGGGTTGGTCTCCAAAATCATTCACAAGTGCTGACGAGTGTCAGTGAGTGCCATTTTTTCAACATGGAGGAATTCAGTGATAAACCTTTGCTTCAGACATACTTTCATGTCATATGTCATTGTGTCAGACTGCCTCTCTGCTGCCATCTGTCACACAGCAACAAAATGTAATGGGATATTGATGGGAAGGTTCAACCTCTACTGCCATACTACCAACAACCACCTCTGACATTGTAGGCTGACAGCATAAAGTAGGAGGCATTACTTTCAGAGTAGCCTTCATAAAATATGTAATATAGTTAATGTACATAAGTGAGAAAACTATTTCTGTCGTTAAAAAAAAAAAAAAAGATAAAAATGTAGAGCAACAAAACCACAAAACTAGTAGGATACGCAACACTGTCTCTATGAAACTAATGCATCAACCTGGTTCAATGGCAGTGGCTGCCATTCTCAGTGAGCTCTCAAGGGGTTCCTCAGAGGCTTTTGATGAAATGTTTTTTCATCCTTGAAAACAGTTGTTCACAAATGTAGGAAGTGCCAAAAAGTGATGACTCGAATGTACAGATCATGCTTCAACAATTTCAAAGCCAAAAAACTTTGTATATTTCAAGATTCGATAAATAACGTGATAGTACTGCTCTGTCTTACGATAGTTTGAGAGTTCTGGCCACTAATAGAAGCTTCACTGCACTGTTTTATTGTTTAGCATACACACATTATTTGAAGAGTTTATGGATCATTATATAAATAAAAGAATCCATAGGAAACATTGCCGTCACGGCTATTTTATATGACGGGGTTTATTTCGACATTCTCCTGTTCTGTTCAGACTGTTGGAGCTAGTTCGCATGTTTTTACTTCTTTTCACCTCTTTCCACCTCCTCACTGCCAATTTAGGAGCTGTTAGTTCATAGCAATTGTGAGAAAATAAAAGTCCATCTGTTTCTGTCAGGAATAGGAATGATGGGAAAGGGGATGAGAGAATCAACAGAAAATTCCACTTGCTAGACATCCTTTGCTGATAGCTAGTACTTAGCTAAGAGATCCCTTGCTTGGTTGTATTGCACGAAGTACTCAGCACTTAGCATATGCACAGCATTTTAATTTATATTTGTCCACAAATTCAGCTCTTCCAAGAATATAGCACCAAGCACTGTTTTTCCACTGTTTAACTGAATCTATAAATGTGACTCCCATGTGCAGATAGTGCTATATAGAACTATTTAACTAATTAACAGCCCAAAGCCCGTTTTTCTCTCACTGGGTTTTCAGCTACAGGCATATTATTTTAATAGGAATGTGTAGAGACACCTGCCAGAATTGTTGAGCATAATAGCAAAATTCAGGCTTCTGTCTTTGCAATCTGTCTTTCCAATAGCTTTGGAATGGCTTAAAGGTGAACCGGTAATGAGAAGGAGAGACAGAGAGCTAGGGAGAGAGAAAGACGGCTCAGACAGAAGCAGAGATAGATTTAGGCTTAAAACCCATTAGGAGTTAAATGATCCACAAAGAGGAAAGCCTTGAAATTAAATTTCACTAGATATCAAATTGGAGATTTAAGAGTGGTACGTTAGAGAGGCTCCTTTCATGAAAATGCAA
The DNA here is from genome assembly GCF_026119805.1 of Tympanuchus pallidicinctus. Classification (NCBI taxonomy): domain Eukaryota; kingdom Metazoa; phylum Chordata; class Aves; order Galliformes; family Phasianidae; genus Tympanuchus; species Tympanuchus pallidicinctus. Next base: position 1,607,338 of record NW_026294659.1, read on the forward strand.
ATAGCAGCAAGCTGGTTTAATTATAGGTTGTAAGCGTGGCATTCTGGGAGGCAAGGAAAAAAAGAGCCAAAGAGAGCAGAATAATAAAACCCTTCTATCAGTATTTCAAGTCTTTTTCAAACAGTAACATTCTCAGATTAGTAACCACGATGCTTTTCCTAGCCCCCTGCTTGCTTGGGACATGTATGTGCTGGCAGGATTCTTTCTGTGAGGTGCTGCTCTTTGCATGTGGGCATCGCAGCTCCTGTCCTGATTCGAAGACCTGTCCCCGCTGCTGCTGGTAGCAGAAAGATTACAGCCCATAATAGAAAAATAATGGTTTGAACTGGAAGGGACCCTTAAAGGCCATCTAGGCCAACTCCCCTGCAGTGAACAGGGACACTACAGCTACATCACAGTGCTCAGAGCCCCATCCAGCCTGATCTTGCATGTCTCCACAGGGCATCCATCACTTCTCTGGGCAACCTGTGCCAGTGCTTCACCTCCTTTATTGTAAAAAGCTTCTTCCTTATATCCAGCCTAAATTTCCTCTCTTTTAGTTTGAAACAATTTCCCTTTGTCCTATTGCAACAGACCCTCCAAAAGTCTGTTCCCTTCCTTTTTGATATGATCTCCTGCAAGAAAGGATGAAAGCATCAAGATTGAGCAGGCCATAGACCGTCACCAGCAAATAAGACAGACATTCCTCTATGAACAGCTAAGTGCAAAACTAAGACATTGGCCAAAAAACTGTGCTCATTTCATTTCTGGTCTAGAACAGTGCTTGCTGGCATGAAGAGGACAAACTGGCCTACATAATACAAATACAAGCAGTTCATCTCAGTAAAAGAGAAGACAAGGCTGCTTGCCTTTCCCAACTCTTCCCATCCTGCCAAGGCCAAGCCAGCACCACCCAAACCCCTTGTGCAGTTACCAGTCTCTCTACTCCTTCAGTAAGGAAAATCCCTTTACTTCCATTTTCAAATAGAGAGCAAATTAAACCTAACCACAGTCTCTCAGGAATTAAATATCTGCATGCAAAACAAGCCTCAGAATGCATTAGTTGCATATGCATTTGCTTAATGTCCAGAAACATTTTAATGGAGGGTGTGGAGTAACAAACTTAGTAACAGCACTGAGGTATTGAAGGGGAAAAAGATGGAACCCCTTCGTATTTAAAAACACATTCAGGATTTGATGATTGCACTGCTCCGGTAAGGCCAGCACTTCCTTTCTGGAAGCGTTTTATGCTTTCCTTCAGCAGGTGTCACTGCAGCATAGGATAATACCCTGCTACACGCTAGCACAGTTGAGGAAAAGGATAATAACCAGCTTTGCTAGGGAGTGGTCTGCTATGGAGAACTGAGGCCTTACGCCTTCACATTTTCAGCAGCACTAAGTATCAGTTCTCATAAAATGAAATGAAATGAAATGAAATGAAATGAAATGAAATAAAATAAAATAAAATAAAATAAAATAAAATAAAATAAAATAAATCCATTGTTTCCTGACTGGGACCAAAGATGTGAAACTGTTTGCAGTTGAATTCATATCAGGAAAGACAACCTGGGACAATCATCATTCTAAATCAAAACCAATTCATATGCACCGCATTTGTCTTGCTTCGGTGGACCCAAATGATTGCCTTCTTTCTCTTGCAGTCTCCCATCAAGTCCTCAACTCTGTGCATGAAGCGTTCTCAGCAAGACTTGAACTCTTCTTTCTGCATTTTTGGCTCTAACATAAAAGGAAAATGTTTGCCACATTAGCTTTTAATTTTTGTGATGCAATCTCTTTTCTTTTAAGATGGCTTGTCCGCTCATATAGCAAAAGTAAATGCTGTTTTTAAGCAGGGTGTAGGGGTTTTGCGTAAAAGAAGGAATATTCAGATGTTAGCTAACAATGAAGAAATGTGAAAGTAAAATGTTTACTGAGTTGAAAATTACCATTTTAGACATATTCCTGGAAATGGCTGTACGTCAGACAAAGAAGGACTGAAGCCTAACAGTGAAAATAATAGAATGTGTAGGAGAAGCAATATGGGAAATCAAGGAGGGTTTTACAGGATGAAAAGCATGCCTTCAGCAAGAGGCATGGCTGCTAGCAGAGGCACCAGAGCACAGGTGGAGGCACAAAAGCCCTCCCCTCACTCATTCCTAGAAAACAAACCAGAACCATGGCCTTTCAGGACTCCTGTAGCCAAACAGCCAAACCCTTTCCCAAAAACAGGAAGGGGAAAGTTGATACTGGATGCAGGCTGCAAGGCCTCAGGCTCTGGTGTGGTGATAACGATGGAGATGATGCCTGCCAGAAGCACTGTGGCTGGGATCTATCTATGGGCTTTCCTCTGGCATAGAAGGTAGGAGAAGGCCCTCATCTGCGGTGCCTGGGTCGCAAACTAAACACAAGGAGCAAGAGATGCAGCCAAGAGAGACAGATCCCCTTTCAAAGCCTTGCCGTGAGAGTAGAAGCAAATGCCTTGAATTATGCAGAGACCAAGGCTGCCTGTCAGGAAGGCAGGAAGGGACCAGTGGGTGTTGGACTTGCACCTGGGGAAGCTTCTTTCTGAGCTCTGGGAACAGGTTTGTGCCATGTTCTCTACAGATACCCAAACCCCACGTTGGACAGAAGCGTTGGACACGGAGAAGTGGCAAGGCCAATATCCAGAAGGAAAAGGTATCCGACTCCAAGCAAAGCTCATGCTGAAACAAGTTATCACAGCTGCTACCTCTTTGCAGAAGAAGCTGAAGGAAATCCCTGGGACAGAAACCAACACTCTCATGGAATGTCAAAGCCTTTCTGTGCAAACTGCTGAAATAAACCTCACCTCAGCCATTCACGTTTCATTTGAGTTCAAATCCATGTTGAGCATTAGTAGATACACCAGCCAACCATATCTGCTTAGCATGATGAAACGGAGATTTAATTTTGCTCAGGAATGACATTGTTAACAGCTATGCCTTCCCTCAGCTAAATCAATCACCTACCTCTTTATTAAACATTATTTCTTTCAGCCTCTCTGACTGCCTAATGAGCACTCTGAAGCAGGAATCAGTTCATTTCCCCCACCCTCCACAGAGGAAAGCCCACACATCCAAGCAACTATTTGCAGATGACCTCTGGAAAGAAAAGAGAAAAAAAATGTTTTGAAGGACTGTTCTAAGAAGCCACATTCTACTGAGGTGGATAAACAGAATTTAGGACCATTATTTTTACCATCTAAGTTGGAAAAATGTTCATGCCTTATGTTACACATTCTCTTCTTGCTGTCTCTACCTGTGACTTGTTTCATAGCTTCAAGGTTCACACCCACACCCTTCTTTCCTCCCACTCTCTTTGTCTCTGTAAAACTACCCTGTCATCCATGACTTCTTCCTATGCCTTCTTCAGCCTCAGCAGGGCCTGGATCCTTTTGTCTCTCTTCTCTCTCTTTCAGAGGTTACTCTTTTCCACACACTTCTCTCCCCAACTTCATTTCACGGTGGTCACACATTTTCTCTCTCTCTGCTTGTGCTCCTGCCTAAATCCTCTACTTCCATTTTCAGCAACATTACATATGACCCTTTTCCATTTCTCCCTATAATTTTCATGCTTCATGCAGTACCCTCTTCAGCCTTGTTCTTTGATTTCAGCTCAGAACATTCTTTTGTTTTCACCATATTCCTCGTATCTCTTTGTAGATTCATCCAGTTCCTTTGTTGAATTGCTCCAAGTCTCCCATCTGTGTCCTGGCTGCTTTCTTCCTTCAGCTCACCCTATACCAAAGCTTACTGGCTTGCACTGATTTCACCAGCTATATTTTCAGATCTCTGTTTTCTGTATTCCTCCTTCTTAAAAACATTCCTATATCTTTCAGCTGCATACTTACGGCCTTTTTCTCCTTGCTCTTTGTCACTCAGTCTTTTGATAACTTCCATACCATGAGTATTTATTTGTCTCTCTTTGTTCCCTGCATTTCTTCTCTCCCGTCTCTTTCTATCTCAAGGATTGTTGCTCACTTTCAGCCTTCTTCATGCTTCACCCTATCCTTTTACCTCTCTTCTACTCCAAAACAGCTAGTTCTGAGATAAGATATCCCCCACCACACGTTTTTTATCCATCTTTGGTTATTTCAGTTTCTTAATTCCCATTCTCCAGTTTGAGAACATCTGTCATCTCAAGAAGGTTTTTTGCTACCCTGAATCATCCTCCCTCTTCTCCTGCTTCTGCAACTTCTTTGCTCTCCAGTTGGGATCTCAACTGATGTCTTGAACATGAAAATATCTGTTTTCCATCACTTCCCTTCCTGTATGTCCTTTCCTTCTATGTATTAAGACTTTCTCATTTCCAACTCTTCCATTTGCCTCAGTTCTTCAACCCTGAACACGCTGCCCTTCACTTCTCCTTCAGTTCTCATGCTCCCAGAAAAAGAGCCCCAAAATTATTTTTCTGATCCCCTTTTCTCACATACTGAGAAAGGAGGAGCTCTGCTCCTCATTTTCATATCCAAGTTCACTAAGTTTACTACATCTCCACTTTCAATCAACAACTATAAACTAGACATCTCCTCCTAGACACAACATAATTTGCTCTGACCTGTGTCTCTCATCAGTTTTGAACTGAACAAAAGTTCAAAAATAAAAATTCAGTTTTGAACATTCGTATTTATTAGGTTTCTGTGACTGTATTTTCTTTTCTTTGTTGTTGTTGTTGTTGTTTCTTTCCCTGTGCATCTGTCCATTACCGCTGCAGACTATTTGGAGGTCTTTCAAGTTCTGCCTCCAGCATTTGTGATGATTTACCACTGATGATTTAGTTATTATTTTGAATATTCATCTCCTCACCCCAGATCTGCCTGTTTTTATTCAAATGAAAGTCTCAAATAAATTGGCTCAGATTTGCTCTTCCAGGACATCACCCTAAGAAGAGCATATTTAAAACAACATCTTTGGTTGCATCTTCTTTGCAGTCACTGTGACAAATCATATCTGGCCTGCCACTTATCTGCACCTTCCACCTCCTTCTTTTTTCTCATAGCGAAACCACACTATAATCTTAACAAGATTAACATTTCTAGGAGAAGTGTTTTTTGAATTCATCTACATACTAAAATCCAAATTTTAATTAAGCCAAACACTGACTACTGCAACATCTGTTTCTTTACCCTTGCCATGCAATGCGTTAATAATAATGCATTATCATTCAGAGATATCCCAAGTTCTAAATCTCCCTCTAACAGCCCTTTCTTTTGTCTCCTCCTGTCATCATAGAATCAGTAGTACGCAAATGAAGATTTCTTTTTCAACTCCGTTTGTGACCTATCCCCATCACATCCTCTCTTGTCTGCTTATTAAATTTTCACGTAGACATACACAAGTTATCTATCTAAATGCTGCACTCAAGTGCTCTTGCTGAGTTTCTCTTAAACATCAAGAAAACCATTGCAGTATTTTCCTTAAAAATGTGGTATTTTCCTTAAAAATCTCTGTTTGAAATTCACCTCTGCCATCATGCCATAGATCTAGATAAGATTAGTAAGTGAATTACCTCGTCTTTTTCTGGTACTGTGCACCTCTTTAAGTACAAGGCCTGGGGGCTGCGACCATCTTATTTTGGCCTTACATGATACCTAATCTAGCAAAGAGTCTTTCAACAGTAGAGACACCAGAGCCCTGGGGAAGATAATGTGGTTTGTGAGGCTGCAATAATGTATGTGTGTGCCATTACTGGAAGATGAGCCAAGAGTTGCACCATCGATGGGTCTGGACTTCCAGAAATTGCCCTCGGAACTCAAAGCGCAGACTACTGCAAGGGAAAGCCACCCTGCAATCAGTCCATCTCTCCCCTTTCCTGTTTCAACCAAATGCTGATATAAAACTATGCATTATGCTCAGGCAGGAAGCACCTTAAAGGCAAAGCTACCTGCATGCATTCTGAAGGTGCCTATTACACACAGTAAGGCATAATAGGGTGAATGGAACCCATTAACTGTAACTGGTCATTACTATTGAAATAAATATGCATGGTTCTTTGAAATGTCACATTGTCTAAATTACAGTAGTCTGGAAAGAAATATTATTTAACTTCATTCTGTGTACTATTTTGCTGTCACTGAGAAGTTATAAAAATACACAGACTTCAGGATCAGAAAAGAACAACGGAAGTGTCTTCGTTAAAGGTCACCTTATTTCATCAGCAAATTCAGTGCAGACGATGGTTTGCAAACACAGGATTTCATCAGGTATCAGAATTTTCATAAACTCAATAAATCACAGTGAAAAAGTGGACTGAGTTCAGAATATCTAAACAAATTAAATGTCAACAACACATTTATTCCTCTTTGCTTCTGCAAGTCAAAACAGTCACATCCTGATCTTGTGGGTTATAGTTACGCTGAGCCCTGTCTCTGTAAAAGCAGAAGCTCGCTTCTGTATCTACCCACATATACTTAGGAGAAAGGGCAGTGGTAATGCATAGGAGGAGTGTACAGCAGGTGGCTGAGCAGCACTGTAAACCTATTTATAAACGATAAGGCAGATTAGGTAAGTTCCAGATCACTGATACTTTTCATTAGCCTAAACAAGTCTTGTTAAATAAGACACTAGAACTATTTCTTATAGATAAGCACCATTGCTTGTGTTACTTTATGCCTTCTGGAAGGGCTCTGCTTGGCTGGGAAGTTCTGGGCAGCATCCCTGCTGAATCCCAAAGCAAATCCCAGGCAGTGTACCACCTGCCACACTGATGGAGGATGGCTGCAGCACCCACTAAATGGAGGAGTAAACAGTTAGTGTGCAGCACTTGGATGGCAATGGCTGTGCGGAGAGGAATAAAGCTGTTGCTCTTTGTTCATGAGCCCAACGTTAAAAAATGAATGCTATCCCATTCAAGGGCAGCACTTGCAAATTACACAGTTTAAAATATATATTTTAAGGAAATCTTTGTGAAAGGATGTCAGTGCAGTTATACCAAACTCTGCCACCTGAGAATTGTGGCTGTCAGCCTATTATTGCACATATTAAATATGCAATGCCATATAGAAAATGTGTGGTAAAATTCTTTTTAAGTTACTGCTTGCTCAGCTGAGAGCATGGGAAAGCAACAGCTGGTTTGTAGAGAGTAATAACAAAGGCAGCAGCATTCCCTTTTGTTGCATTTTTTTCTCTTAAGACCCTAGGAATGAAAAAAATATCTATTCCCTTCTTCATGGTTTTTGTTTCTTCTGCATGTAATGAAATGTCACTGCAAGCAAGAATAATGTAATATCTGCTCCTATCTGTGTGCTAATTTTTGCACCTTTCAGCCAGGAGAAACTCCCATTGATGGTTGTCTGTTTAAAGGCTTTTCTAAAGTGCTGTGCTAGGATCTTGCTCCGTGTATTTATACTTATACCCATTTAAGCTGTGCTGAGAATGGTGCATGTTCAGTATTCTTGTGCTGCTCCCTCCACATCCACTGATGCTTACACCACATTTTTTCCAACCTGGTTGTAGTGGCACTACAGGGATGCAGTGGTTGAGCAACTCGTTATTCCCAAGACTGCGTTACGTTGGTCAGCCATCAGCCCTGTAGCTGCTGCTATGCCTGTATTGGGACTGACTCATGCGGCTCCTAGAGGAGGCACATGTCAGACTTGGCACTTCATGCCGTTTCCAGCAGAACAGATCAGACTTCTCCCATCTGCACGGGAGGGCCAACCTGACACAGAGCCAGCTAGTGCCTGGGGTACCAAAAAAGGAAGCCAAGACAATCTGGCTGCCTTCTTCACGTGTTTCTCTCTGGCCTGGATCACTTCACAACCCCATTCAGATTCCCTGAAAAAATAACACTTAGATGGCCCCAAACTGGGAATTTGCTATTCCTTTTTATGGGAAAAAGGCCTGAAATGGTATCTTGTTTTGAATGAGATTGAATTCTTACTTGTATTCAGACTCACATATGCTCATCTTATCTGATAAAACATACTTTTTCCTAATTTATTTACTCAGAATCATAGAATCAGAGAACGGCTTGGACTGGGAGGGACCTCAAAGCCTATCCAGCCCCAACCCCTGCCGTGGGCAGGCTTCCCCCCCATCAGCTCAGCTGCCCAGGGCCCCATCCAACCTGGCCTTGAGGCCTCCAGAGATGGGGCACCACAGCTTCTCTGGGCAGCTGTGCCAGCGCCTCACCAACCTCTGAATGAAAATTTTCCCCCAACATCTAATCTAAAGACCAGACCAATATAAATAGCAAATCTAAAGATTTAGACTTGGTGGAGCCTAGCCTATTTTCCCAGAACAAAATCTCTGTTTTAGACATGATGCCTGTGTTGGCGAAGAGGGCGTTGGCTTCCACAACCATGCCTGTTTTCCAAGGGTTAATCTTGGAAAATTCCATCTTTTTAGCTGAATGGTATTTGCCTTAAACTTTTGAAGACAATAAACAAAGATCTGTTGTACTTTGACATTTCTGTTATAACCACAAGATAAGGAGAACAGTATTACTGTGAATATTGAAGAAACCCAGAAGATAAGTGGGCTATGATATTTGATATCAGATAGGTAAGATTCTGCACTGCTGTCCTTATTAAACCAAGCCTCAAGATTAAATTTTATTATAAAATGTTCTCTTTTCTCTGTCACATTGTGTATTATGAGAAACGTCCAAAACAAGGCAGATCTCGGTAAAAATAGTAACTGCATCATGTTAGTGTGTGAAACTGTGGTTACTTGTGAGAAACACTGTAGGAAAAGAACATTTTTTGTGAAATTATAACAAAAATCCCCAGTGCTCTGCTCAGATTTTGTCACAGTAATGTTTCTATCTATGTGTTCTCACAGGAATTCAAGTGATGTACTACATCATTTACAATCTGGCCTCATATTAAAATGACAAGAGATGCTGATAGGAAAAAAATCATTTTAATTGCAAGCATATGTTACCGGATATTCATTTTGTTATTTTTAAGCATTTAAGCATTATCCAGTCATTTATATTAATTTTTAACTGATCATGCCACTCCACCAGGGAGAGTTCATGTTGGATATCAGAAAATATTTCTTCTCAGAAAGAGTGATGAGGCAGTGGCACAGGCTGCCCAGGGAGGTGGTGGAGTCACTGTCCTTGGAGGTGCTCAAGGAATGTGTGGATGTGGTACTGAGGGACGTGGTCAGTGGTGTGATGGGTTGGTGCTTTGACGAGGTGATCTTAGAGGGCTTTTCCAATCTTAATGATTCTGATTCTGTGATTCTATTGTCTTTGAATCAGTACAGGCAGAAGGGACCAACTGAGGACTGCAAAAGCCATTGACGGTATGTGGAGTACAAACACTGGTGGCACATTTACCACTCTTCGGACTACAGCATCACGTCTCTACTTAAATTCCCTTCAAGTTATTCTTCCAGCTAAGGATGACGTGATACACTCCTGACACAGTACCGTGGGAAGATCTAACCATAAACTGGGAATTTTGGCAGACTTGTGAGCATGTGTTTCAGACGATCGGTTTGACTGCCTGCCATGAACCACGAATCATCTCTTTAGGAGGCTACAGCAGGGCTTCTCCTGAATAACAAATCTCTGAGGCTTTGACAAGGAGGCCTGTTGGGAGATTTGGAAAACCCACTAGATGGTCCATGGGTCTGATGTCCCAGTTGATCACATCTCAGGGATTCCTGTCACTGGACTTGTCCTCGTTGGGTTCCACTGAGCACCCATCTGGCTGGCAGGCATCAGGTGCACTCCTGAACACTTCTGCTCATGGAGCTGCACCTGAAGGGGATGCCATAGAACCATAGAATCATTAAGGTTTGAAAAGACCTCTAAAATCATCTCATCCAACCATCAGTCCATCACCACCATGCCCACGTCCTTCATGCCCTCCAGCACTCCATGCTGTGGGTTGATGCTCTGAGAGCAGAGGTGATGGCATTCACCTCACCACTCAATTCTGGGGATGAGCTCTGTGTGAGGTGGCAGATGAAGAACCTGCTCTTTAAGGACCACAGTGCCCTAAACTTGGTGGCCAAGCCAGTGTGGATGTTTTTGAGGTTTGTATCCTCCTAGAGATGCTATGCGAAGTGCTGGGCTGGCCATTTGCAACCAATGGCACACTGCATCCAGCAGACTTCACAGGGTTTTCTCATTTAAACAACCGTTGTAGCATCCCCGGAAAATGGGAGCATCCATTATGGTAGAGCTGCACCGTGCTGCGATGCATTTGACACTCAGTGCATCCGAAAGCAGCTTTATTTTTTACCCACATTTTTAATTCCCGTGAGCAGAGCAGGAAGCACAGCCCCGCAGGCTCCAGCAGCACAATCTGCAAGTCGAGATTACCGCTTTGTGAGTGCGGGAGACATTTCCATCCTCCCGATGGCTGAGCCGAGAGGGAAAAAGGGGAGGGGAACAAAAACCGCCCATCTGTGAGGTGAAAAATCCCGAACGAGGAGCCCCGGGCACAATCCCGCAGCACTAAACCCGGCCCGCAGCGCGGCCTCTCCCGGCCACCGCCCTCAGCGGCCCCACCCGCAGCCCCGCGCCCGTTGCTCGGCAGCTGCGAGCCAACCGAGCCTGCCGGGAAGGCGGAGGGGCAGCACCACGGATAGCTCCTATTGGTGGAAGAGGGTAAGGGCGGAGCTCGAGGATTGCTGTCTTCTTCGCTATTGGAGGAGAGAGCCGTCAGTGCGGGGTGGGGGGCGAGGCCTCACGGCTAGCGGGGCCGCGTAGAGCGCCGCGTTAGGGCGGGGGAACGGAGCAAGGGGGCGGCGGCGGTCGAGGGTAAGCGCGCCACCAGCTGTGAGGAGAGCGGCGCGAGGTAGGGAGCGGCGCGGGGGCCGTCCTCACCTGTCGCCGGGCGCTCACTTCTCACTCTTCGTGGCCGTCGGGCTCCGGCCGTGGGCGCGGTCCCTCGCGGTAGCGGCCGGGCTGGGGCTGCGCTTTCGTCTGAGGAGGTCCTGCGGGGATCCTCGTCCGAGGGAGGGCGGCAGGCAGGCTGCGCGCGGTGCCCCCGGCTGCGCGCCGCCGCGCGGACGGATGCCGACTGCCCTCAGGTAGGTGGGCGGGGAGCGGAGAGGGCAGACCCCGGGAAGGCCGCCTCTGGGCGCGAGGGCTCCCCGCCGCCGTCGCTGCGGCAGGCGGCACCCCGGAGTGGCGCCGCGTGAGGGGGGGGCGGCGGGGCTGCGGCTGGGGGCTGCGGCTGGGGGCCGCCTCCGTGCGCTGCCTCTGTGCATGGGGCGGGGGGAGGCGCGCGGGCAGAGCCGCACGACTTGTCGCTTCGGCTGTGGGAGGACGCGAAGCCGAGGAGGGTTGGGAAACCCATTGGTGTGCGGAGAGGTTATCGCGAGCGGTCTTGAGGTGCTGCGGTGCTGCGGGAGGGAAGTTGTGAGCGGTGCCCTGTTGGTCGCCGCGCCGCGCTGCCGAGGGATGCTGAGCGCCCTCGGCTCCCGCTGTCACCGGCTGCACGCCGCCCCGCCTGACGGCGCTGCTTTGGCGAGCGCGATTCCCGCTCCCCACAGCGTTTTGCCCTCCGCGAGGGTGTGGAACTATCATTTTTCCCTCATCGCGTTTCAGCCTAAGGGCGTCGAATTTATCCTTTCGCGTAGTTTTCTGTGTTTGCCTAAAACAACGACAGTGTTCTTGGTGCGTGCGTTTTCTTGCTGAGCTGCAGTTTGAAGGAAAAAAAAAAAAAAAAAAAAAAAAGAAAAAGAAAAAGACAAGCGTTTAATAAGATCTACCTGCCTGGAGTAGGAGCACAAAGCGCCATTTTAACAGGTGGGCTGGGTGATAGGAGTATGAGCTTTTTTCATTGTATGGACTTAAGCGCTACCTCGAGTTGTGTGGGTGTTCAGGATTTCTCTCATTTTGCTCATTTGGCGATCTCCTCTTTGTGCTTGCGGTGAGATTCTGCTGTTCTATGCTTTTGCATGGAGTGGCTCAGCCTTATTTGTCAGCATTTACCTGAAGCTGCAGCATTTGGGGGGGGTTAAATCACAACTGCATGGGAGAGCTCATTGCCATATTTAGCCCTTGAGATCTTTCTGATATGCAGCAAAGCAGTGTTATGTGTGACAGTGGCTGGAAAGAGCAGCGAGGAAGAGAGAATGTAAAGCAGTGGCCATCGAGTGCTGCAGGGCACAAGTGCTACACCAGTGAGTTGGACCTGGAGCTTCCGATTAATGTCAGCTAGTGCTGAGACCTGCAGCTAGCAGCATAAAAATACACATAAAAAAAAAACCCCAACATCCAAAAACACAGTGTTACATCTATTTTCAGATATTATTGAATGTTGACAGCCTCAGTGACTCTGAGATATGATCCAGATTTTTTTTTTCAGTTGTTTCAGTGTCCAAGTGATTTGGTTTGATTCATTTTGCCTGACTTCATGCCAAGAGTTGTAACAAACCTGTTGTTAACCCTGTTGTCAACCATGTTGTCAGTGACTTGGTTTTCAAACCTTGAAGTGTTTAAACAAAGAAATCACAGTTCCATTTTAACGACCTCGTAGGTCTTTCCAGTTTAGTTTAAGAACATTGGAGAGAAAATGCACTTTGAGATTCGAATGTAGAAATGTTTACTGTAGCTCTATTCCTAACAAAGCCCTGGAGTATTTCATAAGTCTTTTTTATTAGTGAAATAGCTGCAGGAAAGCATTTGAAATTGCACGGCTGCTGAGGACCGTGCAATCTTTTGCATATTTATACAAAATGTGAGCTTGTCTGTTGCAAACCTATTGGAGCTCAGTTGTAGTTCATTGGTAGCATTAGCGAGATCTGACACCAGCAGTGTCTGTTCCTGTGATGTGGGGCAGGATGGGCGAGTAGGGGATGAGTGAAGGCTGTAAGTGCAGGGTAGAACAAAGGAATAATTTCTATATGTAGAAAACACTTTTTCTCCGAATACATAATAAAAAGCCAGTTCACTTCCACGATAAAAGCAGCTATTTATAATGCTGACTATATATGGACACGCTCGCAGGCTGTTGGTGTGTAAAAATTAACGTTCTTTCTGGAACCACAGCACTCTTCCGTGGAAGAAAGATGGAAAAAACCTACAGTCTTCCTAGATATTGAACTGGACATGCTGCAAGTTCTTCTGGATGAGCATTTGTTTGAGCATCGCGCTTACTCTGAGCAGAGCACAAACGTGGGTCTGCTCTTGCAGTGTGTTGACATGGAAGATGAGCAAAGATGTTGTGAGCTGCGTGCTCTCCATGTGAGCAGCACTGGGATGGCGTGCATTTCTCAGAGCTGCTATTTGAGAATTGAAAAGAATCTTAGCGCTGCCCATGAGCTAAACCTAGCGACTCAAATATTTAACTTATTATTCACATCAAGAAATCAACGCATGAGAACGATCAGTGATTTGCTATCACTAAGGAATGTAGGCGATGTGAAGAGGAAAGGAGTTTAATCCCCATTTCCAAATTCTGTATTCTAACTAGAAGGCCACTTCTTTTTTCCACACTTAGTTGTTTGTTTTATCAGGCAGTTGAGGAGTTGTTCCTCAGTGTCGAGGTGGAAAGAGGTTTCCTTGTGAGTAGTTGGATCAGCCTTCTGCATCAGAAGCAGTAAGAATTTCCTGATACAAATGAAGGAGGAAATCATTGTTGGAACATCAGCCTTCATGCCAAATCTGTCCAGTTTCATAATATTAAATCTTGATGGAACTCATGAATGTTCAGTGCTGGTATGTCCATCTTGTAAAGCTAAAATCGCTTGTTTAGAATGCAATATTAATACATCTCTTTGTCACTGTATTAAATAAAATATTTTAGCATAGCAGAAATGATTGTTAAATATCTTGATGTTACTGTGAAAGATGGAAAAAATGAAAAGGTTGAATGTTTAGTGTTACAGGAACATCACATACACATTTAGTGTATGTATGTGAATACACATACGCACACACACACAGTGTACATTTAGCACATAGATGTTTTTTGTGCATTTTCTGACACAACCACGAGGGTCCTGTAGGAATAAGCCTGTGGAGAACTTCCTTGCCTGTTGCCTTTGGGCAAAGTAACTCTGAAAAAACAACTTATCCATCAGGGCTTTCAAGTTAGAGCTGTGCTCCTGTGCTTTCTGTGTTCGTGCAGGGACTGATGCTTAAGTTGTGTTGTTGCTGTGGAGTTAAAATAGCCTGTTGCTTCAGTCTTTCATTTCTTCTTAAAACAAAGAAACTGTGTATGGAATGTGATTTTCTGCAGTGCTTATTTGTGGCCCTGAAGACTTTAGGTTTTCAGAAGATTTCTTTCTAGAATTATTGCAATTAGATTTATTTTTCTAACATTCCCTCAGAAGAGATGTTGGTGTGTTCTAGCTTGGCTTCAGACTTGGACTTCAAGCATGAGCTACCTGAGCCTTCTTGAAATGTAACCCTTCAGCCAGTGTGTTTTCAACTGTAGCATAGCTTTATGCTAATGTTCATTTCAGGGAAAAAAAGGATGGCATTCATAAAAAATAGTTGCTTGGCAACATTTAAAATAAACGAATGAAAACCCCACCAAACTTACCCTCTGAAAAAACAGAATGTGAATCAGTTCTGAGCTGAACGTGGTTGTGCCAGCCACACAAAGCTCCATTATTCTGGTGAGTTGTATTGCTGTCTCTGTTAATCTTCTCTCACAGATGACTACAGCAATACAGATGTGAATGGTAACACCCTGCTTCAAGCAGCTGAAGGAAAGGGGAGGATGTGGCCGTAAGGTTCATTGGAACCAAATATCAGTTCAGATAGCCAAAATACAAAAAAACTTCTTGGAGCTTGAATATGAACAATTTTTTTTCCACTTCTCTTCTTCATAAGTGGATGTCAGTGTTTGGATGCCCTGCGGCATTGTAGGCACTCTGCATTCCTAGAGAATTCAGATAAGCTGATGGCAATGTGTTTTTTTTTATAGTAGAGAATTCTTATTCAGCTTGGTTCATTTGAACTGTTTTCTTTCATTTCCCCATCCAACAGCCCTTATTTTTGAGTGAGAATGTTTGGCTTTCAAACTCACGGAAGTTTCTGTGATCTTGAAATTGATTTATTATTTTTTTCCCCCCCTAAGTTGCTAGCAGACTGGTAATTACCTTGGATAACCATTTGGCACAGGATCACCTGCACTTCTGCGGAGCACTTGGTTCACTTGGAGTGAGCTTATGAGGACAGCAGCTACTCAGCTGTGGGGTTCCTTATGTGTGGAGTAGGAAATCATTGCTGGAGTGCACCTTGCTGCACTGCTTCGTGGCCTCACCCTTCAATGACCTCAGGAGGGCTGGTTGGTTCTGTTTGGCCTGGCTGTGGTAGGCTGGGCAACACTTCACCTTCTTAGAGGCAACCCAGTTAAAAGCCGCAAAGGTAGCTGCTAACCAGGAGCTTTGTAAGCCTGGTATTTGCAAGTGGAACTTTATACTCCAATACTTTATCTTTGGAACAAAATTTTGAGTTAAACATGAGATGCTCCTGCTTGTAAGTTCCCTGTTTATTGCTGCATTTCCTAACCTCAAAAAGAGCTTTATTCTCCATGAGAATGACAACTCACAAACTCGCTGCATTTGCCCATGTGCACCTCAGCCCTATGCTGGTGTCAGTGCAGCAGAATGCCTGCTAGGCCCTGAACGTTGCAGACTCCCAGCATGTGCGTTCTTTTTTTTTCTCCTCTCCCTTTTCTTGTGGATTTTTCCAAGATGTTGGTAAAAAAGAAGCAGTGTGCTGGTGTGAGTCCTGGAGTGGGTAAGTTTCAGCAGCTTGGTGAAGGAATTTGAATACTGCTCTGTGCCAGCTCTTACAACCAACGTGTCTGGTGAGAATATTTAGAGTAGTGTAGCATGTCACGTTAATTGCAAGTTCATCACAGCGATCTTCCCCGAGTAAATGTAATGTAGTGTGTTCAGCATCTTCCAAAGTCTGATTGTTCTATAGAGACTGTGGGATTTTTTATACGCTATGTTCTTGGCTGTTATCTGAAAATGTAATAGCAAAGTCAGACTGCCTGGAAGATGAGGATTTGACGAAGTTGACTCTTCTTTGAAGCCCTTGTCAGAACTATTACGCTCATCTTAAATTCCTGCTAGCCTGCTGCACTCAGTAGAAACTAGATGGTAGCTGAAATTCCAAGGCAAGTTTCCTCTTCTGTTTTTTGTTGTTAATACTTGGCAGCATTTTGTTGATTCCTGTCAGTTACTTGAGCCCTTTCTCTGAATATTTGTGCACGTGTCATAGGTTAAGCATATGGTCAGCTTCACTGATATTGCTTATGTGGAAGTGCACGCAGGGTTGGGGCAGCTGTGTGACTCCAGTTAGAGGTGAAGAGATCTTGGGCCTGTCAAAATGCACAACATCTCATATAGCAGGTAGATGTTTTTAATCTTGCATATTAATTGATATTTCAAATTCATGTTTTTCATACCAATTGGCAGATGTGTTTGGCAACTCTCAAGTATGTTGTGTATTGTTAGAATATACTCTGTGAATATAGGGGATGGTACACATTTGCTTTTTATGTTAGTTATCAACTGCAATAATAGTAAGTTTAATTTATGTATAATACTCCTCATTCCAAAGTTAAAATGTTTATTAATCGAGAAGTAAGCAATTGTCATAGCAGTCAGAGTAGGCAGTAACAGTGAGATGTGAATCTGAGAATGTAGACTTGTTTTTAGTGTTATCCTTCTTGATTGCAGGATGGGTGTTGACTGAAGTGATAGTGCATCCTCTAGCAAATATTCATAGAATCACAGAATGGCCTGGGTTGAAAAGGACCACAATGATCATCCAGTTTCAACCCTCTGCTATGTGCAGGGTCGCCAACCACCAGACCAGGCTGCCAGAGCCACATCCAGCCTGGCCTTGAATGCCTCCAGGGATGGGGCATCCACAGCCTCCTTGGGCAACCTGTTCCAGTGCATCACCACCCTCTGAGTGTAAAACTTCCTCCTAATATCTGACCTAAACCTCTCCTGTCTCAGTTTAAAACTATTCCTCCTTGTCCTATCACTATCCACCCATGTAAACAGCCATTCCCCCTCCTGTTTATAAGCTCCCTTCAAGTATTGAAAGGCCACAATGAGGTCTCCCCAGAGCCTTCTCTTCTCTAAGAGAAAAACTGAATAAAACAAAAAAAAAATCAACAACAAAAATTGAATTAAACCTCTCCCCAACCATTTGCAACCATTTTAAATCTGATTGCTTTGTGTGTTTTGAGGTGAGAATTGACATCAAGTTGTAAGAAGCCAATTTCATGCTTTTTCAGCTGTTGTTGGTTAAGAGAATGGCAGTCCTGGTGGCTTACTCTGTTCTTTGGCAATACCTTCTGTGCTGCAAGATGCTTCTCCTTCAAGATGTCTCTAACTGTGCCTGCACAAAGAGTTCCCTTTGGAAGGGAACTCGGAGAGCTGTCCAGTTAGGCCTGCTCAAAGAGGTGTTTTCTCTTTAAAAAAAATAATGAATAAAAATGTGTGTATGTATATGTATCTATATATATTCCTGAGATATCACTAGGATGAAGTGGTGTAAAATTTGGATTTTCTTTTCTCTTTATGACACTTTTTCTTTCACCCCACTCTCCTTGCTTTAATGGCACTGCTGCACTGTCTTGTTTAGAG
The DNA here is from genome assembly GCF_026119805.1 of Tympanuchus pallidicinctus. Classification (NCBI taxonomy): domain Eukaryota; kingdom Metazoa; phylum Chordata; class Aves; order Galliformes; family Phasianidae; genus Tympanuchus; species Tympanuchus pallidicinctus. The sequence continues at coordinate 1,624,869 of NW_026294659.1, forward strand.
GGAGGGAGGGAGGCAGGCAGGCTTTAGAGGCTTGGAGGGAGAATTTCAGCCCAAAATAAGCCAATGGCATTGGGTGCGAGCATTTTATCTTTCTTTCTTGGCGAGTTGGATTCCAGTCTCCTATTGTTTTCTCCCATGCTGTTAATCTGTAGCATTCACAAGATTGTCACTGCTTGTTTACTTAACCTCTGCAAACGTATTTCTGGCCTTCTTGGAAGATGAGCCTGGAACTGACAGTTGCTTTAGCAGAGCCCCTTGCGATAGAACAAGGAGAAATAGTTCCAAACTAAAAGGGGGGGAAATGTAGACTTGATGTAAGGAAGAAGGTTTTTTTGTGATAAAGGTGGTGAAGCACTGGCACAGGTTGCCCAGAGAGGTGGTGGTGGGTGCCCCGTCCCTGGGAACATGCAAGGTCCGGCGGGATGGGGCTGTGAGCACCTGATATGACTGTAGGTGTCCCTGTTCATTGCGGGGGAGTTGGACCAGATGGTCTTTAAGGGTCCCTTCTAGCTCAAACCATTCCATGCTGTATTCCCTGTTCCAGAATGCTGTTATCTACCTACATCTTTAAGCTTTAAAAAAAAGAGAAAAGCTGCAAAAGAAAAAAGCACCACTGAACAAGCCTGTCACCAGAACTAATCCTAGTATGAAAACACCTACTCTGAGTCTATGCTCACTTGAGAAGTTTCATACGTTAAAAACTTGAGCCTACCTTATGGACCTTTTCACACGTTCCTGATCCATCTGCTTATCTAGCATAGCTTCTCCTCCATCTCTTCACACAGTCCTGTGCTGCTGAAATGCAAACCGCCTTTGCAGTTCCTTTAATGGGTAGTAGTCTTTCTACTGTACGTTTTCTGTATTTTATACAACACAGGATTTGAGGTTTTTTCCTTTCTCTTTTACTGCTGGCATTATTAGTACAAAGGATGTTTTAAATTACATGCCACTATAATGTTTTTAAGCAGACATTATTTTTCTACTTAACTGTGAAATCTTGTTTGGGTACAGCTTGTGTTCCAAGGCAGTTATTTATGGAGCACGATAACTGTACATCGTGATGTACACTCAGTGCAGCATTGATCTGGCAAGCCTATAGACTGAAGCTACTAATTTATGGGATATTGCCTTTTATAAAATGGAAAACCCTGAAGAGGGAAGCGGCCAGTGTTGATGGAGAGCTCGGTGGAACAGGTAGGACTTGGAAGTTTTAATTTGGTTTGAGAGGAGCATCTTATACAATCTCTCCATCTGTCCATCCATCTGTCCACCAGCTCATCCTCCCACCCTGCCCGTAGCTTCTGAACTGCTTGGTCAGTTTTTGGGAGAGGGGCAGTGTTCTCCATCTCTGCTGAGCTATGCAGCTCTGATGGGAAGAGGCAGGTGGTTAGAGATGGGACAAGAAGTGGGGATCACTGCTGGGCAAGGTGAAGGTAGTAAGGAAAGCGAAAACGATGTGAAGCTGATAATAGTTTGGGGATGTTATTGTGGGAAGCAAGAGTATACTCATGGGTGGATGTGGGACTAAAAGCTGTGGAAGATCTGTTTGACATCGCTGATGTAGCTTATGCAGGAGTGTAATGTAAGTCTGTAAAGAATTTCTAATGTTTAAAGGAACTGTAGGAAGGGTGCTTAGTTCAAATCTACCATGAAGGAGTAAGGAGAGAACTGTAGGTGGAACGTCATGTGATGTACGTGGGTAAGAGGTTATATTTCTGTCCCTGGTTTTGTAGGGTATGAACTTGATGCAAGTAGAAGAGTGGCAGCCAAGCACGAGGAACTTCAAACTTAGAACCTCATATGTAGAACAGGGGTGAGTAAGAGAGGTCCTACAGCACAGCAACGTAAGTTGGAATCACTGAACTATTCCTTGAAAAACCTGGAGGGCTGACGTGGTACAGACACCAAATTGGTTGCTCGACTTTCTTTAGAAAATATTTTTTAACACAGTTATAAATAAAAATAAATTTCAGTGTGAAGATGCCAGCATGGAATGCACACAGTAATAATAACAAAGCAGTATTTTCAGAAGGCGAACCTTGGCTTTACTTTTCCTAACCAAATAGCTGTTCCTATTGTTGGGAGCTCATTAAATGTTTCACTAATTCTGTACGTATTGATGTTTTAATTGCCTGAAGCTCTGTGAATGAAAAGCATGTTTGAGAAACATGACCTTACTTCCTTTACTTCTGTCAACATAGTTGGTTTTTAGTTGCTTCTGCTGGCTCAAATTGTGACTCGCAGGGGGGGAAAAAAAACCCTGCATGTATACTTGTAATTAATGTATTTGAAATTCAGGATTGCTTTATCTATAAGTTCAGAGACTGAGAGATGTTTGGTATCGTTGTTGTTTTTCTTGTGGAGTAAATAAAATTCAGTTATACAACTCATTCTAAAATAACAGTGACTAAAATTGTGTCGCAAACATGTCTGGGTGAGGGGAGATAGGAAAGTATTTGTATTAAGGCCAAAGTCTACTCGACTCTGATTGTACAAAGAACTGAACAACCCTGGGAGACTGGGAAGGCTATCCTGTATTTTTCCACACCAGTAAAATGGGTGACCTTTTGTGTGACTGTTCCAGTTATATTCACTTAAAATAACGTTTGAGCTATTGTTGGATGTTTTCAATGAAAATGAAATGGCAGACCAGGCTCCTTAACTTGCTCTTCAAAGAAATTAGCAAAAAGGAACCACGCTGTCCTTTTAAATAATTGGACTACATGGAGCTCCAAAGCTAGTGGAAAAAGATGGTTCAACTCCAAAAAAATATGAATAAATGATTTCTCTGAACATATTTTCCAACTTTAACATCAACAACTGTGTAATTTTTAAAATGGCAGTTCTTACAAAGACTTTGAAATGTTCCAATTTTTTGCAGAACTATGAGAACAGTTTTCACTTAGTGACTATCAGCCTGTTTTTTTTAAGAGTTTGTCTGATGGCGCTTGAGATTTAATAGCACTTTTTGCTTGCTTCCTGGTTCTGATCATTTGATTGATTGGTGAACTCTCCCTGCCTTGTGAAGGACAGCATAGTTTCAGAAGAAGCCCCCTCTAAAAAGCACAGTTTTGTTGTGCCCTGTACACCGTTATCACCCACTCTACAACTACAGAGATCACCAGATGTGGAGAATGACTTGCATGATAAAGGTGGATGGTGTAGGGCGTGTAATGCTTGCAAATAATGAATGTAGGTTTGTACTGTAAAACCATCAGGGTAGAGGTAGTGTAATGGGACTCGCATCCTAATTGGTGCCTGTGGAGGTAGCTGTACAAATTTGTGTTCATGCTGTATGTGTAAATTACCAAATATAAGCAATAGAAGATTTATGAGTGTAACCAGTAAAAGAAAAAATGGTATTTTTCCTGACTTTAAAGTTCAAAATTTGCTGCTGAGCCTTGGATAGTGGGGGCTGTATTGCAGGGGTGGAATGGAAGCAGGGACAAAAATGGCCTCTTCTTGCTGGCTGTGCTTACAGGTGTCTCGTCAGCTCTGGAGTCCTGATGTGTGAGCACTGTGCACTGGATTCTATGGAAGAGCCCATGCCTCGTGCTCAGGGCTCCTCAGCCACATAGTCCAGCACACAGCTGTGGTTGCCGCTGAGCACGGGTCTCTTCTTGCTGGACGTGAAGCTGCCTCAGCTTGCTGCAAGGCCCACGTATTGGATTCTGTGGTGCTCAGCAGTACCTGTGCCACTCTGCCAGTGCGTGAGAGGATGCGTCATGATAAAGGTTTTAACTAGGGAGCTGCAGATTGGATTTAGTGTTCAACGTGTGGGACTTGACGGCTCTGTATGTAGCGCATATATTTGGGCGGTGTTAATTTATGGGCTCTCTTTATCCTTTCCAGTCCACCTGTGAAGCTGAAGTAATTGGATTTTATTTAAGGCAAAATGATAGATGAACATGAAAATGGACCTCTGGAGTCAATTATTCGTCTGAGATGGATAGTGAATTTTTTCTAACTTGCTTTTCCTTGTCTGATAGACTGTACTGTTTTACTGGGGAATGGCAGGACAGATTAAAAGAAACTGAAGGCTTTCATATTATTGTATGGCAGATCAACGGTAAAGATTCTTTGCCAAAAAAAACCCCAAACCAAAAACAAACAAAAAAACAACATTTGAATGTGATGTGAATTGCTTAATGTCTGCCAGTGCCTTGTAGTTGTGTGGAACAGATTTTCATTGTGATGCTACAGCAGAAGAGGCATCGTAATATGCTTTAACATAGAAGCTAAATCCAGAAGAAAAATGTCAAAAGCTAAAATTTATTTTAATCTATAACATCAGTTGCATGCAAATGCTTTCGCCTAGGTGTACTTTGCAAATGAAAGCAGAAATAATCTCACTGTTAGTGCAGAATGTGATAATGTTTACATTCTGTGATGCTAACGGCAGAACTGCAAACAGTGCTGGGCAAATAAGAGTTCTGGGCTTGAGAATTTCCTCTAATGCCTGCTTTAACATGGAATATCAGAGTTGAAAATATACTGTAGTCTTAACATGAATTAAAATGGCCTTTAGTTAAAAAGGAATATAGAGGTAGTCTCATTGAATTACAATGCTTAATCCAGTTAGGCAATTTTAGGATTGTTTTGCTACTGTCTCCAGAATTAATGCTGGAAAATGCTGGGTAATTTTAATACAAGAATAAATCTTTTCTGCCTTCCATATGGAATGTTTAAGAAACGGAAATGAAGGTATCATGGAAACAGCTCATTTTCTTTCAGTTGTTTTCTGGGGAAGTGAAAGCGCTTTTCAACAGAAGCGTTATCTTATGGATGTTTTTGCTCTTTAAACAAAATGCATGAAGTGGGGAAAAAAGATCTAAATGGTGCGTGGAATGTTACAGCATGAAAGGAGACTTTTAAAATCACTTTGGGGAATGCTTTCTGCTGCAGTAAGATCAATACCATATAGAAAGGTGAAGAAGTTAGTTAGAAGTAAGTCTTTTGTAAGTCATCTTCCTCTATATGAAATTAAATGAAGTGAATATTCTTTTTCAAACATTCTTCCTTAACAGTATGGAGCAAAATGATCCATGTTGGGCTTGTCAGCTTTGCAGTTGTTACAAAGCATCTTAATGAGTTAATAATAATTCCACCTGAGAAAAATAGCTGCTGTTTCATTAACAGCTAAAACAAATCACTGGGGGGAAGAAAAGACTGAAGTTGGTGTGGTGTGATTACATGACAGCAGCTGAAAGAAATGTCATTCTCCAGAAGGGGAAACACAAAATAAATTTGCAAATTGATTTCAAGATAGGCTGTGAGCAGTGAGCTGAGAGTGAGCTGTGCCTGCACCGGTGCTGGTGTGATGGAGGGTACAGCTGTGAGTGCAGTGTTAGGAGAGTGGAATATGAGCCCAGGTAACAACTGGACGAATCTCCAGCAGAGTAAGACACTGTGCAGCCATTGACTAAGCCTTATGCTGAGCTTATGAAATACTGTCAACATGTTATACTTGAAGTAAAATCAGAGCGTTGTTCCATACATCCTTCTGGCCCAGAAAGTCGCCTTAGAGCTGAAGGATTAGAGTCAAGAACTTGGTCCTTGAATAGCATGAACCAGGTTGGTTAAATCGCCAAGAAAGTAAGGAAATGGTTCACTGCATTTGCCATCTGATGAAAGTTCTTATATCAGCACTGTTGAGAGCCTATTTTTACAAACAAGAAGTTTGAGCTTTTTGTTTAAAACTAGTTCTACCAAAATTATATGCAGAATGATTATAGTATGTATTTGTAAATTGCCCTCGTGCTTTTGTGGTGCTTCTGTTCTACCACAGCCAGAGTGCTGCCTTTGTTCTTTCATGCACACTATTCTTATGCTGCTGTTTATACGGTTTAAGGTGGAAGAATGGTCAAGGTGTTCTTTGACATTTCCTTGTAATGATTATTTTAGGTGATAGAGTGGTTCCTCTGCAAATTAAACAGCTGTGATTCACATACCTCTTATTATATGGTAATGCTATAAGCTGTCCCTGCACTGTGTTCCTTGGAGTTGAGGTACAACATAATGTCTCAGTCAGAGCTGGAAGATGCTACCAGCAGAAGTCTTTCCCATTCTACTTAAGAAACCTGAAAGTAAAGCTCAAGTAAAATTTAAGTTTTGCTGGTGGATGATACTGGGAAGGCATTTTAGGTAAATTTTGCAGCTTTGTCATTGGCCTGAGGTTGGGTATTCTGAGGAGACCCAGGAGAGTCTTTGTTGCCATCTCTGTGTGTGGGAAGTTGTTTGGAACTACCTTCTAATTTTTAAATGAAATTACAGAGATTGTCAAGTCCTTGACTCAGAGCATTTGAGATGACTGAATAGAAACCAGAAGGCAAGAAGGGCTCCTTGCATTGTACATTGCTTTTAAGATGAGCTTCTGAAGTTTGCTGGGATCACTTTTCAGTGATAGTTGTCATTTCTCCTTACAAGTTTCCATAATTTCCCTTCAGTGTGTTTTGTCTGCTTGTATCTAAGGTTAGGAAGGTTAGGATGGTGCTTCAGAGTTTTTGTCTGTGAGTAGTGTACTTCTGAAGCTGTTCTGTATTTTTGCTCACTCTTGCAATTTTGTGGGATCTTGCAGGGTCTCATTTCTTGTTGGAAAATGTTGCTCAAATGAATGGCAAGTTGCTTACTGATGGGTTTTAATGAAGATTGCTGCTTTATGCTGAGACTTACTTGGAGCAACTGTACGTACTTGTAGGACCTTGGTGGGCCTTATGGTGAACCACCAGGAGTGTGATGGAAATCAGTGGTAGAACTGGCCCTTTTCTGTGTCATTCTAGTTTAGGATTCCTTCATTGCAGGGAAATTGTTGAACTGTATAAATCTAGGAAGTGTTGATTGTCCCTCTCTACTCTGCTCTTGTGGGGCCCCATCTGCAGTACTGCATCCAGGCCTGGGGCTCCCAGCAGAAGAAAGATGTGGAGCTCTTTTAGTGGGTCCAGAGGAGGGCCACTAAGATGATCAGAGGGCTGGAGCACCTCTCCTATGAGGAAAGGTTGAGGGAATTGGGATTGTTTAGCTTGGAGAAGAGAAGGCTCCAGGGAGACCTCATTGTGGTCTTTCAATACTTGAAAGGAACATAGCAACAGGAGAGGGAACGGGTGATTACAAGGTTGGATAGCGATACAACAAGGGGGAATGGTTTTAAACTGAGACAGGGGAGGTTTAAGTTAGGTGTGAGGAGGAAGTTTTTCACACAGAGGGTGGTGATGCACTGGAACAGGTTGCCCAAGGAGGTTGTGGGTGCCCCGGCCCTGGAGGCATTCAAGGCCAGGCTGGATGTGGCTCTGGGCAGCCTGCTCTGGTGGTTGGTGACCCTGCACATAGCAGGGGGGTTGAAACTGGATGATCATTGTGGTCCTTTTCAACCTAGGCCATTCTGTGATTCTGCTAAGTGTATGGGGGGTTGATTTATCTTTCAACAACAATTTTAATGTGAGATTTTTGTTGTTGTTGTTAAGACTTTACCCTTGACATTATGACGTGTATTGATGAATATTTAACTTTGAAAGCTCACTGTATGCAGAGAGGATTAGGTGACTTATCACCTGGATTCTCCTGGTTTGCAAAAGAGTAGCCCCAACAGCACCCTGAATTACAGTTGGTATCCTGAGTCCATGCAGTGGTCAGGAGCTTTTATGTTCATCCAGACGTTAGGTTACAACAGTGCAATGTTGTGAGAATGCTGAGCGTGTCTTTTGTCAGCGTGCAGATGTGTAGCAGTTGCTCACCATCTCTTCCTGTGAGAAGCAAGGTGTTGCTTTGGACTGTTGTAAGCACCTCAGAGTCTGAGCTGTCCTTCCCATGGTGTGTACAAGTAGAAGGAAAGTCAGTTATCTTGTAGGAGTTGTTCTGCTTCCCGATGCGTTTGTTTGTCATACATTTAATAGTGCTGTTCTAATTAGGACACAGAAAAACCTCCTATGTTCTTGATGATGTACTTCTCCTGAAGGCTAAGGGCCTGATATTAATTAAGTCATAGTTGCATAAATTTTATCTTTCTGGCTTTATAGTTTAGTTGCATTCTTGTGTATGGGGAAAGTAAAACAAAGTCTCCATTATAACATATGCAGGTAGTGTATGTTTGAGTTTAAGCAATAATTAACTAATGAGGTAATTCAGTGTGGAAGCAGCAAGAGGGAAACATTGCTTATGAGAATGGGGGTGAGAGGAGGGAGTTCTTGTGCTGTAATACATCTATGAAAAGCCCTACAAATACTGTAATTGGGAACGGCAAGCTAATTTGCTTTTTCATCAGTGGAAAATAGATCTGTAGTGAGATCTGCCTTTATACCGTTATGCAGACAGCTTTACTTTAGGTCTCGAATTTTCCAGTATGGGTTATTCTGTTCCTTGAAACCATAGAAGCTTACAGTCGTCTGTGACTTCTGCAAAAGTTATGGTCAGTTAAGCAGGAGGAAAATGTTTTAGTTGGAAGAATCCAGCTGAAATTTCATACTCAACACTTCTGTGTTTGTTATAGCAATAAAATGTAAGAACTTCATTCTTAGGTGCCAGGTGGGCGCTCTGTGCTGTACGTACATTCTTTGTCAGGAGGGCAAACAATTACATGAGTAAAACTGATCTAATCTGTCTGTTTTCATGTGAGGTTGAATGGCTGCCTTTAATAAATAGAATTGCACTGAATTTTTGTAATAGTCAGTATTGAGTTAGAGGCTCACTTTCTGACAGAATCTGCTTACAAAGATACTGTGTGTTTTATAAAGGCAAGCCAACGTTCTTAAAAGAAGAAATCTTTTACAATGTGCAAGTTCTTTAAGATATGGTATGTGTGAACTCCTGGTGTCTGTCACTGACCTGAGAATAAAACTTCAGTTATTACTTATAGGGTCTGCCTTACAGCGTAAGATCACATGGCAGTGCCTTCTGCCTTCAGTATTTTACTCTTATCAGTGCTGTGGTACAACTGGGTCTGTCTAATACCTGTTCAGATACAAGGCAGAGCAAGGAAAATGTGTGCATTATTTCAGATCAGTCCTTTTTACAAGGTGTGGATAGGTTACTTGGTGGTGAATGTTGAGTTCTATTGCAGATGTGATGCCCCTGCAATAACTGATGGAAATACATTAAAGAATCAGCATAACAATTTATTTCACAGGGCAAAGGTCAAGAGAGTGCTGAGTCCATATTATAAATCTAACAAAACTGAAGTGGCTGAAGGGTTCTCTGAAGGCTTACATGGATGAGGAATGTTCAGTTTTCTGTTACAAAACCTAAATCAGAGAGCTTCGCAGCATTGAAATCTGTTGAATTTTGGAATAATTGAGAGTAAGAACGTGAGTTCTGTTCATAAATTGTGATAAATATGCTGTTTTCCCTTTCCACCCTTCTTGCTCAGCTTCATTTTTGGAGCAAAAGTTCTAATTCATCAGTGTGGCTGAATTGCTGCACTTAACAGCGCTGACTGTGGTAATATGAGAATAATCAGTCACGACTCCATGCAGCCAGGAGAACACAGATTAACTACGACTATAGCTGTAATTTAATAACTTGTGAAATTTCTAGGTCCCTGTGTTCTTGCAGACAGTGCTTGAAAGAATTTTCAGTGTTCAGTGGAAGCAATCTGAAACTGGGTTGCTCCAGAGTGCTCCAGTAGTTCTGTGCTTCACACAAGCTGCTGCAGGTGAGGGATCCTGCAGCTCTTTGCTGCCTTCTTAGGAGTCCTGGCCTTTTCTCTTGACATCAGAGTGAAATTCTCTGTGGGTTCTTGAAACAGCCAATGTGTTTTGTGGCATCTGGACAATGAATTCAATATTTTAAGAAAGAGGTATTTTGAGCATGTAATTGTTATTCAATCGTTTTGAGTTAGCTGTTGTGACTACTGGTTAGCTAAGGCAGTGTGGCTTTTAGCTTACATTCCATGAAGTTATACTTTTTTTTTTAACCACAGGCTTAGGCTAATAGCTCTTAAATCCTGCAGTAGCTTCTATAATCGACAGCCTTAATCTCATAGTTTTTAAAGTATCACCCAGCAACTTCTGTGCAAGGGCAACAAACTCAAAATTGAGCAAAAGTCATCTTTATTCTCTAACCTGTACTGCATCTGCCTTCAAAAAAGAGCAATTCTAGATAAGGATTCACAACTGAAATTGCTTAGCTCATGGGAGGTTTCTCACATGCTGCATTGTGAGAATACTGCATACTACATTGACCTTCAGTACTAACGTGGTTTGGACAACTAATAAACTATGGGCAGGTGATCTTGTGTGGATACTCTTACTGGTGGAACAGCATCTGCCTTAGCATGGTTTTTCTATTGGCAGAGGACTGTAGAACCTGTGCACTTCTTCACTTCTTTAAGAATCCTTTCATCAGCGCTCAGTTGATGCCATAAGTAGATTGTATTCTATTGTGAGCAAGATGGAAAAGGTTGAGGCTACTTAAACTTGAGGAACTCTGAGATAAAGAGGTCTTGCTTTAATCTGTTCTAATGGGTTACATCTGCGGTGATGATGGTACAGTGTTCTCTGACTTCTCCATATTGTTTTCTCATGGCTTTTTCCATAGAATCATAGAATGGCTTGGGTTGAAAAGGATGGTTTGTATAAGAAATAGCGTTGCCAGCAGGAGCACGGAGGTGCTCGTCCCTTTGTTCTCAGCTCTGATGGGGCTGCACCTCAAGTGCTGCATTCAGTTTTGGGCCCCTCACTGCAAGAAAAACATCTAGGCCCTGAAGTGTGTCCAGATAAGGGCAACAAAGCTGTGAGGGGCTTGGGACACAGGCCTTATGGGGAGCAGCTGAGGGAACTGGAATTGTTGAGTCTGCAGAAGGGGAGGCTCAGGGGTGACCTTATTGCTCTCTACAGTTCCTGAAAGGAGGTTGTGGTGAGGTGGGGGGCTGGCTTCTTCTCCCAGTGATTGGTAACAGTGATAGGATGATAGGAGAGGGAATGACTTCAGGTTGCACCAAGGGAGGTTGAGATTGGATATTATGAAGAACAACTTCTTGGAAAGGGTGGTTGTGGCAGTGGCACAGGCTGCCCAGGGAGGCGGAGGAGTCACTGTCCCTGGAGGTGTTTAAGAAGCACGGAAATGTGGCACTGAGGGACGTGGTCAGTGGGGGAATAGTAGAATAGTAGGGGGAGGTGGATGGTTGTGCAAGATGATCTTGGAGATTCCCCCCCCCCCCCCCCCCCCCCCCAGTTGTTCTAAGTTCATCTTGTATCTCTCTTTTTTTTTTTTTTTTTTTTTAACAGTCCTAAAAGAAGATGGTGTAGCTCCTGTTTCTTCTACCAGTGCAGAAAGTTAGCCCAGTCAAATGATTCCATTCCTTTAATAATGATCAGTAAATGAGTAATCTGTTAAGTTTTGTTGTCTTAGCATTTTGGTTGTGGAATTTTGATGGAACAAGACAAAAACTGTCATTGCTGTTCCAGCCCTGAAATTCCCAGCCATTTGTGAAGGTTGTGAAAAGAACTTTTTGCTGTAGCATGCACAGCAGTAACAACTGCTCTGTGTTGCACAACATAAATTGTTTTCTTTAATATAGGAGAAGTGAGGAGTAAAGAAGGAAAGTTGTGTGGTGGTGGTGGTTTATTTTTACCTTTGAAAACATCACATGATAATTCTGGAGAATGTTTACATTGAAAAACAGCTAATTCACCTTTGGCTGTCTGAGATGAGACAAGCAGTGCTGTGTTTAAGAACCCTCTTGACTGAGACAAGACAGGAGGGGCAGTGGCCAACTGTAGGGAGCTGCCAGCTGTCTCAAACAAGTGCGGACAGGAGTGAAGGAGAAGGAAGTATGGAGAAGCTAAAATGTAGGAGTTAACCATGGACTGAGACACTATAGAAAGGGCTAACATGAACTTATGTGACCAGGTTTGCTGGTACCCTGATGTAGGATATATGGGGGGTAGCAAGGCCTGTTGGTGTGTGAAACCTGTATGAAAGCTGGCATTCCTCAAGTACCAATACAGTGATACAGCACTGCAGTTTCTACTGCTTCTCTGGGTTTTGATTCAGTTTTGGCTTCTTGGAACAATTTTGTGTTTTTTAAAAAACTTCATGAATGTTTATGGGTATTTACGAAGAAGAGCTTTTCAAAAGTGGATGTTCAAGATTCATTTAATCGTATCTGTGAAAATAGCATGCTAATATTTCATAAATTCTCATAGCTCTCATCAAATAACCTTGAAATTATCTGCATCTAGATGTCACTGAACTGGTTGTCACATTTCTTTTGGCTTTCGGATTTATAAGAGACAAATTCTGATCTCAGTCTTGAGAGGTGAGCCCTATTTGTTGTGCTTGTGAAAGCGCTATGAATGACTGAGGAGGATGTCTGAGCATTCTTTTTGTCAACCATCAGTGGGTTATTGGGATCCCTGGTTGGTGTGGGTTTTTTGTTTGTGGTTCTTAATTTTGCTTTATGGGGCAAAGCAGTATATGGAAATATATGATTGCTGCAGTCTTCTGCTAACAAATAACTGGGTGGAAGGCAGGCTCAGCGTGCTCTGTCTCATGATTTGCCTACCAAACTGTAGGGACCCAAGGAGATGAGAACTGATAGATATGCACTGCAGTACCATTTGTGATATGGATGAAACTCGAGATTTTATGTGAAATTTGTATGAAAAATGGTTTTGCTGCTAATTAATCTGTGTATATCATCAAATATCTTTTCCTTTTCTCCAAGGCTTCCATTTGTTCCTGCAGTTCTATAGCACAACAGAACAGGTTCCATGATCTATAAATAAACTGCTGAGGTTGCTAGTCTCAAATACTATTCTTTAATTGGTTGTGTAACGTTTCCCTAATCACAAGAACACAAAAGTAGTTCCAAAATTGAATTTGATAATTTCAAATTTTGAAAACACAAGTTAGAAATGTTATTAAGAAATCATTTGTACAACAATGTGTTTTTTTTCTTGTAATACATTTATTTACTACCTTACTATATTATAATATATTGTTTACTATAATATTATTGGATGATCCATACTGTTGATGTAGAAACAGTGACTGATGTTAAGCCTTATTAGAAATAAATCTGGTAAATGGACAGTGAACCAGATTTTTGTTGGCAGATATATAAATCAGATTATCAGTATTCATAGAATGATAAGACAGCTTGGCCCGCCCAGCCCAACCCCTGCCGTGGGCAGGGCTGCCCCCCGCCAGCTCAGCTGCCCAGGGCCCCATCCAACCTTTTAAACTAAAATAATTCCTCCTTGTTCTGTCTCTGTGTAAAAAAGTCAGCCTCCTTCCTGTTTATAAGCTCCCTTAGAGTAGTGAGAGGCTGAGAGGCTACAGCAAGGTGTCCCTGAGCAGAACAAGCACAGCTCTCTCAGCCTTTCTTCACAAGCGAGGTGCACCAGCCCTCGGAGCATCTTTGTGGCCCTCCTCTGGACCCACCACATCAACTCTGTGTTCTTCCTATACCAGGCGCCCCAGGCCTAGACATAGTACTTCAGATGGGACCTCATGAGGGCAGAGCAGAGAGGAGCTGTCACCTCTCTCCCTGCTGGCTGCTTTTCTCCTGATGCAGCCTAGGATGCAGTTGGCCTTCTGGGCTGCAAGTGCACACTGCTGGCTCATGTCAAGCTTTTATTAATCTTGAGTTGATTAATTCAAGAAGCAAAATTTGTTAATGCTGTCCGTGGTATTGAGATGACAGCTTAGCGTCACCCAGAAATGAGTTTTGATGGCTCTGGTAAGATTGTGCTGAGTGTCCAATTAATAAAAACAGTATTGGAACCTTATACAACTCTTCAGACCGAGGAGAAAGTTTTCTTCTTCCTGTAGTGGAAAAAGGCATTCATGTGAACCTTGTCAGAGAGCTCAGTTAATAAGAAACTGTGATAAAAACTGATGCAAAAGGCAAGGGTTGGGGGGCTTTCTCTGCTGGGTACTAATGTAGAAAATGCTGCTTTCACTAATGAAACTTGTAGTCACCCTATGTAGTCCTGAGAATGTACTACTGTGTGCATGTAAGTAACTGGCAGCGTTTAACTTAAATTACATCTGCATCTATTAGAAGTCTGTATCAGTTTGCCAATCTAAGTTTTGTGGTTGTCTTAAAAAAATAAATTATACCCATGCAGTAATAAATTGCGGCACTTCAGAAGGGAGTGGTTCCTCCACCCTGTAAGTGTGATCTGAAATGCTTCCCTTGGATAATTTAATTGCATTTACTTCAGTAGCCAGAGTATGCGTGTATGGAAGATTTGTTATCCTCTTCCCTGCTTTTTTTTTTTTTGTGTTGAGCTCTTGTTTTGTTCCCATTCTCCTTGATTTTAGTCTCTTCTGGTGCACCAGCAGCAACTCATCTGCTTCTGACTGCAGGTCTTTTTCCTTCATGAGATTTGGCAGAAGCTGATGTAGCCATGATGCTGTACCAACTGTTCTCTTGATTTGACCTCTTTTGATGCATCTCTCTAACAATCTTCTTCAGAAGCATTGTTATGCAGGAAGGAAATGCAGTGGGTAACTCATACTCCCTGATGTCGTTTTAAGGCAGTATAGAAGACAGTTTCAGGAATTTAAAAAGCAACCCCCCTGAAACAAACACATTCTATTTCAACCTGTGTGCAGAGATGTGTGTTTTTTTAAAGTCCACTTGCTACTATGTTTGTGATTTGCAGGCCTCGTGATCATGCTGAAGGCACTTTTATTTTAAAGATCAAAGCATATCTAGAGGAGAGCCACAAAGATGATCAGGGGCCGGAGCACACCCCTGTGAACACAGGCTGAGGGAGCTGGGCTTGTTCAGCCTGGACAAAAGAAGGCTGCAGGGTGACCTCATTGCAGCCTTTCAGTACCTAAAGGAAGCCTACAAAGAGGAGAGGAATCAACTCTTTGAAAGGGTAGATAACAGCAGGATGAGGGGAAATGGTTTTAACTTGGGGGAGGGAAGATTTAGGTTGGATGTCAGGGGGAAGTTCTTTACAGAGGGAGTGGAGAGGTGCTGGAACAGGCTGCCCAGAGAGGTTGTGGATGCCCCGTCCCTGGAGGTGTTCAAGGCCAGATTGGATGGGCCCTGGGCAGCCTGGTCTAGCATTAAATGTGGAGGTTGGTGGCCCTGCATGTGGCAGGGGGGTTGGAGATTCATGATCCTTGAGGTCCATTCCAATCCTGGCCATTCTGTAACTCTGTAAAGCATTCTCTTTGTATCTTAGTGACAAATAAAACTCATGCTGTAGGAGGAAGGGAGCCACCGGTTCCAAACTGCACATTTTGCAGAGTCTGTTCATTTTCCTTTGTCTCAGATCTCTGCTGTTAATGGAACAAAGCCTTCATGGGTATTATGCTTGTCAATGTAAGATTTGTGGATGTGGTGAATGGATATGGTAACACTACTGATAGCCTGTGACATGTTGTATACTGCTCTGCAGATGAAATAAAAGCTTCATTACTTTAGAATACGTGTTAAGATGTATGGAAGTTTCTAACAGTGTTTATAAAAAAAAAAAAAAAGATATTTCTTTGCCAAAAACATGAAAGAAGGCACTGAAAGTTGTAGTCTTACCAGTTCTGTGCATTTGTTTTTGAAGTAAGTGGAATGGTCTGTAGCTACTGTCTGTAATCAAGGTTTGATATGCTTTCCCCTCAAGACTCAGTTTTTAAATTGTTAAATTCTGCCAAATGTGTTTGGCTGACTTCTTTGGTTTTCCCTTCCACCCCCCTGGATGACTGCCCCAGCCTGATTATTTTATGACATTGAATGTGGTTTAGTTCTGGCTCCTTTATTTTATTCAAGCCAAAGCAGTGAGCTGAGAAAGAAGCTGCTTCATGAGAAAAAAATTAACAAGTTTCTTTTAAATACTTTTAGTGCTTTTACAGTATTTACTGTGGAATGGAAGGATCACCTCGTGATTCTGCACTTATTCATTTTCACAAATATAGTTAAAAATCTGACCAAGTTTCATATATTCTTCGTAAGAAAAAAAAATAATATAAAACACCTGTCAGTTTGGATGTGCTTATTGCTGCTGGGAATTCAGCAGTTGTCTGAATCCAGGGAAGAAAAAAGCCAGAGGAGAGTAGAATACTGCTGTAACGTGATTTGGAGATGGCTCAAGGTGTAGGATGACTGTGTGAGGATGGTAGGAGAAGAAATTTGATGACAAAAAAGTAGACAGATTGTTGGGAACAGTATAGAAGAGAAGAAAGTTGGGAGAAAAGGGTAGTCATTGGAGTCTGGAATGACAGATTTAGAAGGGAAGCTGTTCAGACTCCCCCAGCTATGAAGTTCAGCCAGCGCCAAAGTCTGTTTTCTCCTTTTTTAGTGCCTTTTCTTTGCAGGACTTCTGGATGGCTGAGGCTGCCAGGCACCTCTGTGTCCATTAGGTCAGCACACCCAGAGAGTACGGTGCCGGGCCACATCCAAGCAGCTATTGGACATCTCCAGAGAGGAGACTCCGCAGCCTCTGGACAACCTGGGCCAATGTTCTGTCATCCTCACAAAGTGCTGCCTGGTGTTCAGAGGGAGTCTCCTTCTGTTCCAGTTCGCACAGTTGGCTTTTGTCCTGGTACAGAGCACCACTGACAAGCTTCTTGTTAGAGCTCGCTTTTCAGTGGGAGCAATAGTTACATGAATGGTGAGGATGTCTGGTGCAATCTGAGATTTTGACTTGCCTTTGAACTGTATATGCAGGCATGATGCAAAATGGTTAGATCTGCTGTTCGAGTTTGTGCCACAATCTGTGGAACCTATGTGGAAGTATGCGTATAGTTTGTATAAGAATTGGTGTTGCCAGCAGGAGCACGGAGGTGCTTGTCCCTTTGTACTCAGCTCTGATGGGGCTGCACCTCAAGTGCTGTGTTCAGTATTGGGCTCCTCACTGCAAGAAAGATGTTGAGACGCTGGAACGTGTCCAGAGAAGGGCACTGAAGCTGTGAGGGATCTGAAGCACAAGTCCTATGGGGTACAGATGAGGGAACTGGGATTGTTTGTCTGGAGAAAAGGAGGCTCAGGGGAGACCTTACTGCTCTCTACAACTGCCTGAAGGGAGGTTGTGGTGAGGTGGAGGTTGGCCTTTTCTCCCAAGTAACAGCATAGGATGAGAGGGAATGACTTCAGATTGCACTGAGGGAGAATCTATCTGAGTATTGGGAAAAACAACTTCTTGGAAAGAGTGGTGATGCAGTGGCACTGGAACAGGCTGCCCATTGGGGTGGTGGAGTCCCTGGAGGTGTTCAAGAAGTGTTTAGATGTACTGAGGGACATGATCTAGTGGGGAAGTAGAGGGAGGTGGATGTTTGGACAAGATTCTCTTGGAGGTCTTTTCCAACCTTGGGGGTTCTATGATATGGATAGATAAACTGCTTATATACTTACAAGAGTAGGAAAATGGAGTATTTATTTGAGGGGGAAAAACTAAAAAGGTGTTTGTAGTCTTTTTTTTATCTGCAGTTGTCTTTATTTGCTTTTCAGTAATGGTATTGTCATAGACCTGACCTCAACAGTAATTAATAAAAATGAAATATTGAATAACTACTTGTTGTGCAGAGTGAAGAAAATAGTAAAGACAGGGTATTGATGGTATATTCAAACACTGTCTGGAAATTGAAGTTCTTCACTTTCTTATGGACTCAATGTCTGGATGGCTGTGTACTGTCAGCACTTGGTGCAGTTCCAGAAACTTTCTAGCTGTGGAACTGGCTTATTTGTGATGTTTGTTCACTAGAGAAGATGGATAACTAATGGGCGGTGAATACAATCCAGTTTTTCTTAGCTGATTTTCAGGAAATTTGGCTCCCCTTTAATAGCTTGTTTGTATTATTATTAGTGTTATTTTTAATTGTGCATTGGTGGGAGTCACAATGCAGCTTCTTGAGTGACTCACCATGGATGCTGAAAAGATAAGCTTCCACTTTTTGACTTCTGTAGGCTTTTTAAGAAAACAAAGTGTACCTATTTCCTCTGGGTGAATCACAGTGCTTCAGTGTATTTATATCCTCAAGCAAGCTTTTAATGTTGAACTTAAGAATATTCTGCCTCCTGTACAAGAGAAGTGTCCTCCCTTATGTGAGGAAGGGAAGAGTGGATACAGACTCTTCACAATAGATCCATTTTAGACATCTATTCTTGTATAGATTTTCTGGCGTGCTGATTAATTGTTAGGCTTCTTGTTGCTTGCTCCAGTTACCTTATCACTGTACCTGAATGATCTATGTTTGGTATCTGTAGGCGTTCAATTAAACAGTGTGATTCACCCAGCTTTAAGTATGTGCCATGGCCAGCACATGCGTTGTAGCTCAGCTACTGCTTTTCAGAAGTACTTATGACTTTCTTGGTCTTTGTTCAAGCTAATCGATATTGTATGGTCACACAAACATTCAGTTCTTAATTATTTTCTTTTTAATGGCAAAGTAGTATTGTTCTTACTGTTTCAGTTGTCATGGTACTGCTCCATATAGCCTTGTAAAACCTTGGAGTTACTTCCATTAGTTGCAGAGTTAGAAAAGTTGAGTAAAAATTGGTGGTGTTGAAATACTAAATGCTAATGCAGCTCAGATTAAGGGAATGTGTGAGAATACCCTTGTGTTCTGGGTATCTTGATCTGTGAGTTGTCATTGGTGACGTGAGGGTGAGACTGTCGTCTGTCACTAGAAAGTGGTGGCAGAGTTCCCTGAGTCTTTGGTCTGTCTGAATGAGAGTCACTGTGGGAAAGAGCATTATTAATCTGGCACTGTGGGATCCAGATGGCGAAGCTATTCCTGAATATTTCCTTGACCTTCTGTGGCGGTAGCCTAAAGGGGAGGAATACTTCATTAGGGGAGAGGGAGAGCCTGTTGTTTGACTTCACTGTGTAAGATCACATGGATTACAAAAATAAAAATACAGGAACTTGGAGCCCCTATAGTAGCTTTATTGCAAAACCAATCAAATCTTGCTGGCGGTGTTCACTCCTCATAGTCATCGCTTCAGCTGCTGAGGAAGTTAGTTGGGAGCACATTTCTTAGTTTTCTTTTTAAGTAGACCAAATGTTTTTACCTTAAATGGTTTTCCTGGTGTGAACGATGTGAAAATAGTAATAGCAGTTATTTCTCTTGGACCTGGAGAAACCACGGGCTTTAAAAACTTGACTGCAGAATTGCCAGTAGTCCTTCCCTGTTGTGGCTTATTCAGACAGATCGAGCTGAGCCATCTGTGGAAAGCTTGCTAGCAATGTGAGGGACTTCCTCAGGTATTCTCATCAGTCTCATTTGGTCAGCTATGATTACTCAACTTGTCTAGGTGCTAGCATCTCCTTCTGTTTAGGTATGGAACTCACTTAAACAGGAGAAACCGAGTAAGCATAGAGTTTTTAAAACAATGCTTTGGAGGATTGTCAAGGGCCTTTCCTTCCTGCATTCTGGTTTGCAGGCTTGGAAGGTTTCCTGCTCTATCAGTGAATTCTTACCCAAGAGCAAAAAGGAAGCTGAGCAGCCAGTAGGACACCGGAGGAAATAAATGGGATTCCATTTGACTCCTCTGCAGAGAAAGAAACCTTTATTTGCCACTAGAGATATTTGGAGAGTAATTGGATGCCCTTTGAGAATCCTTTAAAAGGAGGAGATGGAATGAAACTTAGCAGTAGTTTGTTAGACTTCAGTTTACTTACCGTAGGCATTCTGTAATAAGCCTGTGTTATACTGGGAGACCGCTCCAGTGATTAAAAAAGAGGCACGCAAAACCCAAACTAGCAAAAACCCACAAACTTTGGTGTGTGCATTACGGTCTCCCTTGAGACTTAAATAATTTGCCTGTTTCTGCTTGCCCTCTTAAATTTGTTGATGCATTTTGGGTTTTTTGTGTGGATTTTTTTTGTTGTTGCTTTTGTTACGCATTTAGCACTAAAAGGTGCCACAGGGTTGTTGTTCTGCTTGAGACAGTGCAGTCACAGCACCTTGTGATTGGGTTGTTCCAGCTTGTCTTGCTTGACAGAAGTACTCTGCAGTCCTGATCGTGAGCAAAGCTCTGAGCAGCCTGGTTAAATGTCTTTGTCGTACTTGGAGCAAAAGGGAACCAAGTATCTCCTTAGGCCCCTTGCAACCTGGGTCATTCAGTGAGCCCAGTCTTCATAGCTCTGTGGCTCGTTTCTAGAAACTGGTTTGTTTTCCCAGTTGTTAGTATGTTGGTTGTTAGTATGTCATTCACATGCTCTCAAAGACAAATGGTTCTGTACTTTTTCTTTGGTTATTATTCCAATAACAGTGTATGCTATACCACGGGTATGTATGTAAACACATGATGTATATGTGAGACAAGTGGTGTTTCTATGTAGAGCTCCTTGCTTTTTTGCTTCTACTGTCTGACAGTAGACTCTTGGTGGTGTCAAGAGTTCATTTCGTGGAAGTTGATACTTGCAGCTTCAGTTATAGGCGGTGAGGAAATTGGTGAGTGCTTCTACCATGAATTAAATTATATGCTATAAACAGGATAATTTTGAATTAAGGTTGTATGTTTGGGTGTAGCTGGCTTACAATCCAAGGCCAAAAAAATTGAGTGTTGAGAAGTACTCTGTTCCAAGTTACTCATTGAAAGAAAAGCTCTGCGTAGGTGTAGCTCTGCTAAAGGTTTGGCTTCCAGAAAACTTTGATTCCTTCCTTCCAGATGTAAAAATTCATAGCTGTCCCATTTTCAGGTCAGGCTCCCTGTTGGAGCTCTGCTGTGTGTCTCTCTGGTGTGATCTCACTGTTGGTTTACCTTGTCTTGTGTCTACATACACACAGAACCAGAAAGGCGTTCCTGGTTCACTGTTGGGGAGAATGCTTGTTGTAGTGCTACTGCAATGCTGATTGCTATCATGTGATGACATGATTAGATTGTGCAGTGTCTTGAAAGCTCAGGCTCTTGCTGGAATTTTGCCTGCTGTCATCTGTGCCAAGGCTGGATGCAGATATTCTCCACGCTGCATCTGTGCAGGGCAGTGGTGTGGTGCTTATACCTGTGAGCTGAAAAGGGCTATGTTAATATTCATGTGAAGGAAAAAAGATGGCCTTTTCTGAGCAGTGCCTAGGTACTGTCTAGCTTTGCAAAACACACACACACACAAAAAAGTTGCAATTGTATGGTACCCTTGAGCAAGGCTTCTGAAGCTGTTTCTCCACATGGTAACAGATCTTTTTGATAAGGAGGTTAGATCTCCAGTAGGAGCTTGGCACTGAAACCCTGGGGAAAGGCAGTGGAGAGGACTGGAGCCTTGTGCCTTTATTTCCTGTTGCTTTGAGTTTTCTCTCAAAGTTAATTGGTTGTTTTAATTGAGGCTTGTCAAGGCTCTGCCTTCATTTCTGTGGGGTGTTTGGTAGTTGCTCAAGTCTCCAGTGACACGGCTGTGCTTGTTCTTCCCTTCTCAGCAGTCTGGTGACTTATGCAGCTTGTATTGCACGCTTCACAGGAAGGTACTTTCTGAGAATGAAATGCATTTATTATGCCTCCAAATGATGGGTTAAATCCAAAAGAAAAACAGGTCATGTTGAGAGCTTTTATTGTGAGTGAGGAGTAAAGGTGCCTGGAGATGAGCATGACCTGGGGTGTGTGGCTGGGGGGTCCTGTTCATGGCAGCGAGGAGCCCACTGTAGAGTGTAGGAAATGCTGGAGCTGTGTGCCTGGAAGTGAAAGGGCTCACCACTGGCTGCTGCTGTGCCTGTGGTGCCTTTGGTTTATGGGCTTCTCCTACATAGTTTACATAATCTTCCTGGAAAGTGTTTTCAGTACTGGGCAGAATTGACTTTTAGTAGGAGATTGTCCTTCTTCAGACCAAATATTATATAAATGTTTTTGGGGGAAGATCTTCATTTTAGTTTAGTGTAAATGAAAATGATCAGCGTTTATATGTGAGAAGCATGTTTTCCTTTCCAAATTCAAACTGACGTGCTCTGTTTTCAAAACTATCAAATAGTTTACATAACTAGGCTGGATACATTTAAATCGGGCAAAGAGCTGCCAAAAGGGCATCAATTAAATTAGCTCAGGGATTTTGTAGGAATTACATTGGCTTAATGGGCACTTGACAGTATCTTTTCTAATAACTAAAATAGTCTTTCTATTATATTTAAAATTTGTCTCAAATTCTGGAAGTTTGCAAGTTTGCTGCTGTAATTGAATGCCTGAGACAGAATCATGTACTACTGCTCTTTTAAAAATGTTCTTAGTAGATATTATTTCAGTATGTTTGAGGAAGGAAAGAAAAATTTCTGAACAATTGCCTGCATGTAATGTGTTTGGGGAGGGGATTTCCTTTGTCTTCTACAGAAGGAAAAGATGCAAACTGTTTTTGATGGCACAGCACGTGTAGAAAGTGATGAGTGAAGCAGAGAAATACTTCCCAAATGCTTCTGGAATTGAGCATTTCAAGGTCCCATTGCTTTGGGATTTGGGTACAAATACTTGTCTTCCTCATAATGATATTTCATATTTCGCATTACTAATGAAACTGCTTACTGAATGTGACTTAACATATCCTTACGTAAAAGGATGCTTCTTTCCATAGACTTGCAATACTTGCTTTAGTCTGCAGTGTACTGTGAATCTTGGATTAAATGCTTTGCTAACCTTTTTCTTGTGTGATGTATGTGTTAATGTATGCTATGGGAATCTTTCAGAGTGCTGAAACAAACCATGGCTCGTGCTCTGTTTCTAGCAGTACTTATCTGCTGCTCGCTTTTGGGCTGAGTTAGAAATAAGCTCCTTGCATTTTACCTCCACTGGAGCTAAGGGTACAAAGTTATTTTATTTACGTTCTTACTTGGCAAAGAAACAAGCCTCTAATAGTTGGAAAGTGTGCTGACGGATTTCTGACCTCTGCCTTCCTTCTCATTAATAGAGTTTCAAGAACTAGATTATATTTCTGGAATGAATTAAGATCTTATTATTGGAGTAGATTCAAGTACTATAAGGAGAAGTTCTTGTAAGGGAAGAACAAGACAGGAGAAGGCTTGCTTTTACATAAGGAAAGAAAAAATGCCGATACCTCCTCCTCACACCCCCAAGCAAGATGAGAGCAGTATTAGATTTTGCATCTGAAAAGTCAGTTTTTAATTGCAAATTAATTAAAATGGCAAGGTAGTCTGCTTTCACATCTCAAGGCAATAATGACAGACTTCGTATTTTGAGAAATTGCCTCTTACAGCTCTAGAGATGCATGACTTTTCTTTAGTCTTCATTAAAGTGAATATTGTTCTCAGATAAGTTGTACGCATCTTCTACCTGCTACTCCGGTTCTAGCAGACAGTGGTATGACCACATACCTCTCCTGCCCTCATGCGGGTGTATTTCCTTTGTTGCTTTGTTGGCTGAAGGTATAGGTTTTAAACACTTGAGTTCCTTCAGTCTGAGCACTGCTTTGTTTTACCAGGGCTTGTATGTACAGCTCTCAAGAGTAGTTGTATCAGTCCTCCAGTTGTCTCTGCGCTTTTGCTTTGATGTGTTTTCTGCAATGAACATGTAACATGTACTCTGACCTTTTATATCAGGTGCTCTAGCCATGGAGAAGTTCGTCAGATCCTTTCTCCTTTCAGCTTCGTATGAACTGAATGTTGGAACAACTTGGGATCTGACTAAAACCATTAAAAATAGAACAAGGTTTTGTTATTTGAGGAGGCTTAGGTGTTCATTCCCAGAAGGTGGAGGGAATAAAGGAGTCCAATTTATTCACACTAATTTCCAAGAAGAAAATAAAGATGACCGTTTAGCTGAAGGCCTGACGTTCTAACATACACGTATCACTGTGTGTGTCTGTACATGCAAAAATTAGAGGGAAAGAAAAAAAACAACCATTAACTTTGTATGTCTTTGTAGCTTCTGATGACTGTCTGCGTAAGAACTTTTGGGCATGGTTTGCATGCGGACCAGTTATGAAACCTGCTGGTTGTGTGTTTCTAGGAACAAACTGGCCAACACGTTGTTCTGTCAGGCTGAGCTAAGTGTAACCATGTTTTCAGTCAGGAAGGTTCCTTAATACAAATGTAATTCCCTGTTCTTGAGTGGTAGGGACTTGGTGTTTTTAATGATGGGTTAAAGGAAATGAAACAACGGTGTATTTGGAATGGCCGGTTGTTTGGACTGTAGGACTCGTGACGGCAAGAACTGTTACATCATAACATTTTATGGCATTCAAGGCCAGGCTGGATGTGGCTCTGGGCAGCCTGGTCTGGTGGTTGGCAACCCTGCACATAGGAGGGGCGTTGAAATTAGGTGATCCTAGTGGTCTTTTTCAACCCAGGGCATTCTGTGATGAGGATTTTCTTGCTGAATGTCTTGAGAAAGACAACGCAGTTACATACTCCTCCAATGAGAGCAGTGATGGTCTCTTCAAAAGTTAATCTATAAATTAGCTGGTCATTTTTACTCCTTTTTTTCTTCTCCTTGAATTAATGTGTTCAACCATTTCACCCTTTGTGTAGTTAAGTGTTAATTAACTGTAATTCTGTTGTGAAAGGGATGAGGGAGAAGGGTAGCACCCATCAGGTAACAGCTAACAATTTTGAGATTTTATGAAGTATAAAAAATGAATTTATATTTTACTGCATCCTGTCTTTCTGAAGGAAAAAAAAACAGATTAATATGTATCTATAAGGTGGCAATAACAAATTTTATATACAACCTGCATCACAGGCAGCTAGTTAGATTTATTCTTGTAAAACAATAAGAAAGCATGCAGGGAATATAGCCTATTTTTTACTATTATTCAGCACTAACAATGGAGAAGAGAGGGTGGCTTCTAAAGTTGGGTACTTAATGCAAATTCATTCTCTTGCATAAGCTGCAAAGCAGCAGAACATAACACTGTCATTAAAACTGACTCATAGCGTTCAACAGAAGGTGTGTTTGAAGCTTTAAAAGTGCTAAGAGAGTTGCTGTGGTCTAGTAAATATCTAGCAGTGAAAAAAATGCTTCAGCTACAGTGTGTTGCAAAACACTTGTGCAAATGCTTGAGTGTGTTTTGCCTTTTAACAAATCTGAGCATATGAGCAGGGAGATGGAGTTGTTCTAAACTGCTTACTTTGATCAGTTGGAAAATGGAGGTGAGTATAAAATGCTCAATGTTGAAATATCAGCGTTTGAAATTCTGGCTGAAGTGGAGATTCTTATATTACTTCATTGTCTTTCAGTTCTGTTCACTGGTGTGTATGTGTGGGAAAAATCTCCGGTGCATTAGAGAAGTATCTATTGAGCAGAAGGTGCTGAGCTCCATAAACTGGCGTTTGGTGGGGTCTGTGTGTTTGTTAGAGGTGCAAGTGGATGGGAATAGGAAATGAGTGTCCAACACCACAAGAGCCATAGACGTTGAACATGCATTTTGATAGGGTTGGTATGCAGTTTCAGCCACCAGGTGATACAATTCAAACAACATCACAAGACTTATTTCTGATTCTTTTGTCCAAGTAGATATCACGTCCCACAGTCTGTTTGGGCGACAGGGGAAACCAGAGGTTGCTCTTGCAATGTTAGAAAGGCACAAAGAGAATGACAGTTCTAACTGTGCCATATTACTTCTTTCCACTGTGGTGCTGTGTTTTCTCACTTGGCGGGGAGTGGTTTTTTGGTTCTGTGCATTATGTATGGGTCAGCATTCTGGCACACTGTGATTATTGCCGATAACAATTAATGAGGTACACTGATACACTACCAGTCAGTTTTAGTTTCCTGATGACCAATTTTTCAACGTATGTTATGGTGACTATAGTCCTTGGCTCTGACAGCCTGCTGCTTGCTGTACACAAGTAATAGCCGTTGTGTTGTCTTGCACCACAAAAGCTCAGCTGCAACACTCTGCATTGAGTCATATTGGGCTTTGGGAAGGTCCTCCTAATCCTCTGAGACAAACAGCATGCCTTGCACTATTTTCAACTTTGGTTTTCTTACCTTTTTTTATTTGCCCTTCCTTTCACTGAAAATAAATAACAGTGACTTTCAGAGAGTAGATTGTTGTGTCCAGATCTCTGAGATTATTTGTCTATTTCCCTTAATGTTGCAAAACTGTACAAAAGCTAGATACACAAGAAACAGAAAAGTCAGTTATGCAAATAGTGACTTTGGGTGCTGAAAGTCTACTTTTTCTTATAGGATGATCATGCAAATCTCATTATGAACTCTCTGGTCACACCTGAAGCATCTTTTCCTTAGATTGATTTGTTTGTTTGTTTGTTTTTTTTCTTTCATCCAGGAACTTCCTGGTATGGCAGCCTTTTGCTGTTGCCTTCCATGACTCTCTGGAGTAGTTTCCCTTCCCTCCTTCCTTCACCCACCATTCCTGCTCTTTGCTGCAGGCATCACGTTCCCTCTTTTTTTTTTTTTTTTTTTTCCTTCCATCCTTCATCTGTAATTAAACTTGGAAGACTCAAAGACAGATGCATCAAGGATGAAAATAAGGACTATGAGCTTTTATTTTATTTTTTCTCCTTTGGTAGGCCTGCCAACTTACCGTTTAGATGCAGCTGCTCTTTTGGGTCAGCAGCATATCCACACATGTTTTTGCTGTCATGGAGATCCCCAACACGAGAAGCCATCGGCATACCAGGGAGAAGTTCCGTTGCATTGTGTGAAGCAGCCTGCTTGGGAGACAGGCCATGCACCTGCGGTTTCCTGATAATGTTTAAATTTTGTCTTCCATCAATGCTTAACCTTCTGATCTAGATGATTCTTCACTTGAAAAAGCTATTGTAACTAATCTGTAAATAGTAATCTTCCATTTTTTTTGTGGTGAAGTAGCTCAAGAGCTCATCCAGGCTGGATGTGGCTCTGGGCAGCCTGGTCTGGTGGTTGGAGACCCTGTACGTAGGAGCAGGGTTGAAACTGGATGATCATTGTGGTCCTTTTCAACCCAGGCCGTTCTGTGATTCTGTGACTTTCAGTGGAAAAATCCTGCATGTAGTTTAGAGACATTTCAGCCAGAACAGCTAGGGCTGTGCCATTCTTACATGAGGTCTGTATTATAAATACCTGACTTTTTCACAAAAACATTAGTCAAGCACAGCTTTTGAGTAATGTATTTTGCCAGTATTTTGATGCTGCTGGTTGGGTATGGAGAGTAAGTGCAAGCTACACTTGTGTTAAGGAAGTTTCTGTGAACATTCTTACCTTTTATTACGAGAGCAGTTAAAAGAATGAAAAGTTATTTCAAGTCTCAGATTACATGATAACTATTAAATGGCAGCCAATATGCTGAACTTGAAAGTTACAGAAAGGCTACTACTTGATATTATTTTTTAAGTGATTATGTAGGCTGATGTCAAAATAGTGTTGTTTATTACTTAAGAGAAGAAAAATGACCACATCCTATTTCTAGAGATGAATCAAATTGCTTCCTAATGTTTTAGAAGTTTTCCTGAGTCATCTGGTGAGAATTGCATTTACCACAAGGCTCCTATTTTCCCACAGTAGCTCTCTACATGCAAGGAACTGATATTGCAGTGTGGTTTCAAAGATGGTGTTCTTATAACTTATTTTATAACAATACCCAGGGGCCTTCAATGTAGCCAAAAAAAAATTACATATCTGAGCTTAACATCTAATTAAAGACAAGATCCAAGAATTCATCTAAGAGCTGAAAAGAACAGGAGAGGAAAGGTGAACTTTCTAATGCAAAAGCTTGTAATCGCATTTTCATAATAGGGGTTTTGGAGTGCTTTAAGTTTGAGAAATAAAATAATAATCAAAATCTTTCTTGTGCTGGTGTAGGATTAGAGGTATTGAGATTAGAAAGGGCAAGCAATTTTTCTCCTGTAGCTCAAATACCCAGGAGGCATATGCATGAAGTATTCTGTGAATTTGTATGATTTTCTTAAGGGAGCCAGTCCCTCCAGCACTCCAAGCTTGGTTGCTGGGTTTGCATTCAGCTTTGATGAGGTCCATCTCAAACTCTAAGTCACCCAGGACAGCAGTCAGTCAGCCTTTGTAATTGTACTGAGTGCTGAGGTCCTAGTTCCTCAGTTGCCTTTCATCTTTACTCAATGCAGTTCTTCTGCTCGCTTCCTCTTAGGAGGACTAACTTGTGTGTGTACATTGTCATGTGTGTACATGTGTCTTCATTACTCTCCATTAACTAATGGATAGTTATAGCAGGTAAGAGCAGTGGAGATCTTTGAATTTGATTTTTGTCTGCAAGTTAATTACAGAACCAGTAATGTGGGACTAGATGATCTCAGAGATCTTTTCTAACCACCAGCCCATCACTCCGTGCCCACTGACCACATCCCTCAGTGCCACATCCATGCATTTTTTGGACACCTCCAAGGACAGTGACTCCACCACCTCTGTTGGCAGCCCATGGCAATATTACAGTTTTCAATGCTTTTGTCTACCCTATTTCCAAGCTGCTTTTTGCTGCTTTTTAGATGAGATCACATAATTTAGCTTGGTTTTGGATCTGTATTTCTGTTCCACTGGAAAGCCGTTTGTACTTTTTTGCAAACTGACTTGGTCACCATCTGTTTTCTGGGCAGCTGTCAGTAATATTGTGGAGCAGAACAAAATCCCCTGACCCTGAGTGTGTTTGGTGTGGCTCAGCATGAAGGCATCTCTCAGAATGGCCCTCTGGGCTGTTTGGCACTGTACATTTTCTGCAGTAGATGTGTGCTGGATGCTTATTTGAGTTTTCAGTTTGATGAAACTCGATGTCCTAGCTAGAACTGCCCTTTGTATCTGGTGCATTTCTGCTTCTTTGACATCCTTCAGAAGCTGTATTCCAGAAGAGCCGAAGTTTTTATCTTCCTGAAAGAAGCTTATGAGAGGAATTTGGAGCGTTCTACTTTGTCTGGAGTACAGAGGTTTTTTTTTTTCTTCTTCATTTTCTGCAGTTACTCTGGTCATAAGGTCTTAATGCAGTCTGAACCACTTTGTAAAGCTTTCTTGACTTGGGTTTCACTTAATTGATTTATTCAGCTGCGTATACTTAACAGGCACTTATTTTCCAACTCAGAGTGGCACATGACTCATTCTTCTTTTGGAAGTGTGGTCTATGCTGTGAGAACAGACATCGTAATAGAAATTCTCTCATGTTAAAACTAACAATAAAATCTTGCCCATATTGTACTCTTCTCTCTGAAATCTGCAGATTTGGAGCAAATGTATTGTAATGGCCTTTCAAATGTACTGAATTAGCAGCAATATCTTTAAATTCAGTGCAGTTTCTGACAAACGTTTCTGTTGTTGGTTGAGATTTTTCCGCTTTGAAACAAATCATTTCAGGTTGATACAGTCAGAAATTTCTTCTTGGAGGAGTGAGGAAAAAAAAAAACAGCAACAAAAAACCAACCAATGATACAAACCACCACCAGCAAACACTTTATAGTTTCCCCACTGCTAGCTTAACCCATTACAATGACTTTTCTAAAAAAGAATTCATAGTGAAAAGCCTTTGAGTTGTTTCATGCATGTGTGCCTAGGTGCTAATGTGACTTTATTAACAGTGTGACCTGAATGTAGGTGCTAGACACTTAATCATTGTGTGGCTTCCTTTTGTTCCCTCTTGAAAACTTCTGATGGCATTCTTTGCATGGTTAGTATTGTAAAAGTTGGATCAGTATTATTTAAATAAAATGCCTCCGACTTGCCTGGAAAACACATTAAGAAGAAATGATGAATGATTTTGCAGTAGTTACAGGGTAATTCAGTTCTTTAGCCTATATGGTTTTTTCTTATTAATTCAAAATGGAAATTCTGGGGGGCTTCCCCCCTCATTCCTTTCTTTGTTCCATATGCTTGGCATCCCTTTTTCAATGAAAAAATGACTTCTTAAGGTTTTTCTTCTTACTTTAGATAGTGAACCAGTAATTTGTGTTTAATGATATATTTTGAAACTTACAAGGAGGTATAGTCATGGTGGTTATTTTGATCTGCATCAGAAAACCCACAGAATTTAGTTTCAGCACCCATTTGGTATTTGTAAGTGTTTTTACATCTACCTTTACTTTTCTGTTCTCTTAGGAAAAAAATCCATCGCAGCCCAAACCATTACAGAGGGAAACATCTCATTTTTGAGTGTGAGCAGGAGTTATTTGGAGAACAATGAAGACAAAACTTCAGGCTATTAGGAGCTGTTAGGAGGAGGAATTTGGTAAGGTTGAAAGAATTTCAGTTTTGTCATGTTAGGAGGCTGCCACTTTAAATCACTGGCATGCTCTGCGTGTGCATGTAGGAGATCTGGTGGCTGATTCAGTCAGCAGTAAGTTGGGGGGATGTAATTGGAGTGGCCTGGTCTTTTACATCTGGTGTTTCTGTCTAATGACAGCATGGTGCTGTAGTACTGCTGGTGCAGGATTGGTGATTGCTGCCATCAGAGAGAGGAACCTGTAGGGCACTGCACTTCTTACCAGTAGGCTATCAGGGAATCGAGGGACCAGGCAGTGTGGTGGAAGAGCTCAGGGCCCTTTCCTC
Source organism: Tympanuchus pallidicinctus (assembly GCF_026119805.1). Classification (NCBI taxonomy): domain Eukaryota; kingdom Metazoa; phylum Chordata; class Aves; order Galliformes; family Phasianidae; genus Tympanuchus; species Tympanuchus pallidicinctus. The sequence continues at coordinate 1,655,197 of NW_026294659.1, forward strand.
CCACAGATATGCTGCTGAACTCAAACTTTAGATCAGTTCTTCAGTGGAATGGCTGCTCAGTGCTTCTAACATGTTTCCTTAAAGGTAATATATTGTACTTGGGGAGGAGCTCACTTTGCTCAAGATTTTGTCTGAAGGTGCTCAATTTTTTTTATGCTTGTAAAGGAGTGAGGCTTTTACACTCAGTACTTGTTTCTTTTTTTTTTTTTCCTAAACGTGAGCTTCAAATGCAAATATAGGAATAGAGTCAGAAAGTGAGTCCTAAGAAGTAGCGCTTCAAAAATAGTAGCTTTTCTGGGTAATTATAAAAGATGGAAAAAGTGATGCCAGTAATATTGTTTTATAGCCTGGGGATTTGAAGTCCATGGCAGATCATCAAAGATATTACAGAGCTGAGTAGTGAGGAACGTGATGAATGAGTGTAGAATATTACTGGAGACTGGAGTGCTGAGAGGAGGAAAGATGAAAATATAAGACCCAGCTTTGAATGAGACCACTTACAAATACTGTGCTAGATTAAGAAGCTTTAACTTCTTCCAAAGAAGCATATTCTGAGATCTTTGTTAAATACGTTTATTGTCCCTACCTCCCCATGCTCCCTGCCTAAATGTTGCATGTTTCTGTTTGAAGTGAATGCTTACATGTTGGACATCTTGTGCCAAATGGAACAGCGAAGACTTCAGCTGCAGCAGCTTCTGTTGAGCATTACCACCTGAACACAGGTCTTTCCTATTCAGAGATGGTACAGATAGAGTGAAAAGTGCCCAGTATGTGTAAGGACAGGTAACAAAACATGTAAAAAGTTGTCACACCCGCAGCATACGTCTTTGTTAGACTTCTTCCCCACTCGTAAGAGTCCTAAAGTGGAAGCAAATCCTTTCCTATGCTTCTGTTACAATTCTTGGGATCTGCTGTTCAGATCAATACTCTTACAATTGCTCTGTTTGTCACTGTAGTCCTAGAAGCATTCTGTGAAGAACCCACTGTTTTCAAGTTAGCCATAGAAGTGTGTAAATCTTGCATTTTTAACTCAGAATTGAATTCTACTCGTACTCAGGATGAGCTGAGCTAGTATTTGGATCTGTACTTGCATACAGAAGGAAGAACAAGATGAAACAGTTGTCAGAATTGGTATTCTATGGTCTCTAACCCATTTTCTTTTAGGAAGTTAACCAACTCTTCAATAGCCTGGAGCAGATTCAACCTCTTTTCCAGTTTAGCGCTTTCTATAGGATGGTAACTGTGACCAGGTTCCCACTATTTATCTTCACCAAATTTCTGCCTTAGAATCATAGAATGGTTTGAGTTGGAAGGCCATCTAGTCCAAACCCCCTACAATGAACAGGGACATCTACATGGGTGCTCAGAGCCCCATACTGCTCGAACTTGAGTGTCTCCAGGGATGGGGCACCCACAGCCTCTCTGGGCAATCTGTGCCAGTGCTTCACCACTGTTACTATTTAACAATAACAACAACAACAAAAAAAAAACAACACCAAGAAACTTCTTCCTTATCTCCAATCTAAATCTCTTCTCCTGTAAGTGGAACTGTTTCTCCTTGTCTTGTCACAACAGATCCTCCTGAATAGTCTGTCTCCTTTCTTAGAGACCCCTTTTAGACACTGAAAAGGCTCCCTGGAGCCTTCACTTCTCCAGGCTGAGCAGCCCCAGCTCTCTCAGCCTGTTCTTATAAGGAAGGTATTCCATCCTTTGGATCATTTTTGTGGCCCTCCCCTGGACACATTCCAACAGGTCTTTGTCTGTCCTATACTGAGGACCCTACATCTGGATGCACTACACCAGGTGAGGTCTCAGCAGTGTAGAGTAGAGGGATCACTTCCCTCGCCCTGCTGGGGTGGCCACACTTCTTTTGATTCACTCTAGAATACAGTTGGCTTTCTGGGCTGTGAGGGCACACTGCCAACTTGTATCCAGATTGCCCTCCTCCAGTTTCCCCCAGGTCTGTTTAGACAGTGCTGTGCTCAATCCTATTGTCCTGCAGCTTGCATTGATAGTTGGGGTTGCTGCAACCCAGGTGCAAGACCTTTCACTTGGCTGTGTTTAACCTCATGAGGTTCACCTGGGCCCACTGCTTCAGCCTGTCTAGGTATATCTGGATGACATCCCATCCCTCAGGTGTGTTGACTGCACCCCACAGCTTGGTGCCCTCAGCAAACTTGCTGAGGGTACACTCAACCCCACTGGCAGTGTTACTGGTGAGGATGTTAAAGAGCAGTGGTCCCAGTACTGATCCCTGAGGGACATCACTTATCACTAATCTCCTGAACATAAAGCCATTGACCATCACGCTCTGGATACAATCTCACGAGCAGTTCCTCATCCATTGAACAGTCCACCCTTCAAATCCTTATCTTTCCAACTTGGAAAGAAGGATCTTATGGGGGACTGAGTCAAAGGCCACAGAGGTCAAGAGTTTGCCTTTCTGGCCAGTTATGTGAGGATGATTTCCATTGATGTGTTGGTAGTTTTCAGTATATCAACAACCATTTAAAACCACCACCAGTGAAGTCAAGTTCTTACAGTGGTAGCAGTGTCAATAAAAGCTTGCTTGGAGGTGAACTTTGAAACTTCTAAGCTGGTGCAAGCAACTTCTGGCATTTTGCTTTTACATAATTTGTTCTGTCTTTGACAGTCTTCTTAATTTTGCATTTATTTTTACCAGCTGTTCTTTTCCATGCAGAGGAGGATAGGTTGAAACTTAAAGCATTAAGAATATCTCACTTGCTTAATTACAGGATCTTGTTGCTTTTAATCTCTTCTTCAGTTTTTTTTTCTTTTAAGCTGAATTTATTCTTTATAATCTGTGGTGGATATATTATAGCACTCCTGACGCATTATTCTATATTAATAACTCCAGAAAAGTTTCTCTTTGCTGAGTTTTCTATAGTGCATACCTTGTATATTCTGCTGTACCACTTGTTACGATGCTTATAACTTTAATTTTCCTGAAAATCCTAAGATAGACTTACACCTATAATGGGGAGGAGAGGGAAGAGCTGGTGTGGCAGCGATGCAGTGTGACTGACAGAGGCAGGTAGTGCTTCCTTTCGTGTGCGCACGCAGTCTGACAGAAGACGTGCCAGGGTGTGGATGAATGCATGACTGTCAGAGGCAGATACTTCCCTGCTCTGGGTTGTTCTGCCCTTGTTTTGCTGGTGAATCTTGTTGTATCTTCGTAGTGGGTAAAAATAGCAAATACTAAGATGAAGTTTACTTTTTGTTTTAAGAGAGCAAGAGAGGCATTTGCATGTTGGCAAGAAGCTTGTGAAAAGCTCATGGATGGCCTTGATGTCTGTTAGAGGTATCTGATGTTAGAGGTATCTGACTCAACTAAGTGAAAATTCTGCTTTTTGGTCTAGGTACAGGATATTAAGAATACTTGAGAATCTAACCATGTATTTCTTGAAGAGATTTTATTTCTCGCAAAGTTTATAAGGATCAAGCTGTTTGAAATGCATTTTTTCCTTCTAGTTATTGATGATTATGAAATGAGTAGCATTTCTTAGAATTGAGGCCCTGAGATGAGTGGTTAAACTGAATACTTTGCCGTGATTCTTCAGTAGTCATGAAGAGAAAAGATACTGAAGAGCTCGTTTTGTTTTTTTTTTTTTCTAATGCTTTAATTTAGTTCTGCATTACATAAAACTGGTTTGTGCTCATTCATTTCAAAGTGTTTGGCTTTGCTGACTTGGCTCTGGGTTTTGCAGAATGCTGTGGTAGCACTGAGACCACCTCTCCCTAAGATGCTCTTTTAATTCAGTGTGGGTGATGCAGTTATTTTTTCAGTGTTTGAAGAGCTTTTGGTGACAAAGATCTCCAGCAAGTCAGTGTGTGTAAGCCTTGTCTCGAAGCAGCTGGAGTTCTTTCTGTGAGAGAAAATGGGCCGAGTATGGCGGGTGGGCTCTGGCCTTTGGTCTGTAGAACAAACTTGGGACCAGGTGGGCCCAGCCAGTCTGGATCTACTGCTGCCATGAGGGAGAAAGGTAGGAGAAATGGTGCTCAGGTGAGGTGGGACAAAGCTGTGGCATCAGGTGTTAGGGTGTGAATTTGCACTGCTGCTGGGTCTCATGTTTTCATTGGCTGTCCTGGTCACTCAGGATGAGGCTTTGGTCAGGCACTCCCAGCAGAGGTGTGCACAGGGCTGCCTCTGGAGCTGCACGGTTTTCTTTTGGGAGTTACCCTCCATGTACATTTTTGTCATCTTTGCTGTCTGTCATGACGTGTGATTTGAGAAACCAGATTGTGTGTTTATCTGGGACAGTCCAAGTGCATCATTAATGGCATGTGAGCATTGATAAGCAAATTGGCAAGCTCTCACCTTTAGGGGCCTGCATGACAGTGCCCCAGGTGACCTGAAGCCAGGAGCACTTGTAAGAAGCAGCCTAATTCCAGGGGGCCGTGCTTCTCCCTGAGGGGAAACTGACTGGGAGGAAATCAGTGGGGAAAGAGGGTTATGCATTGCTGAGCTTGGGAATGAAAGGCTGGCTGGTGCTGGTGCATCTAACCTCTATTCCCAAGAAACAAAACCTAGCATCCCTACTGAAGCATTTTCAAAAAGAAAGTAATCATGTGGCTCGCAAGTTATAGGCTTCTGTAGCTTTATGTGGTTGATGAACATTTTTGAAATCATGAGTGAGGAAGGAGAAAACTTGCATCTAAAGAGGAAAGGATCTTTTATAGAATATGCAAGAGAAGAAAAATTGAAGTGGTAAATCAAACACTGAAATAATCCATTAAGGACTGGGTAACTTCTTTTAAAAACAAACAGCTGTCCCTTTTGCTCTAAGAAGTCACTGCTTTACTTTCAGAGTTTGTTCCCAAAGTACTAGGGCTTGGCTAACTCTGGGGATCTTAATTATTTCAAAAGCAACTTCAAAACCATCTCCCTGTGACTTGCTGAGGTTAGCAGTGCTGATTTCCCTCCGCTCTCGAGTTGTCCTTCCTTTATTATAATTGACTTAGTGCAGGGCTTCTAGCCAGCACCCTTAGCTTATGCTAACATAACAATGAGACATCCTGTTTGGGTGAGCCAAACCCAGTGTCATTAGTTCATGCTTGCCCATTACACGTAAGTTAATTAGATGAATTTGCCTCTATTGTGCCGTCACATGAGTACTCCTGTTCTCAGATCACTGGACTGCGGAAATCTCATTTTCTCTTTTCACGGTGAAACTATTTTAGCTTTTTTTCCCTAATTTAGAGCATAGGATGCATGCCTTAACTATAAAGGAGAGGGAAAGCAGTCTGAATTATTAAAACCAAACCTAGAAGTTGTGTTAGTGTTCTGGGGTTATACAGGAAAAGGGGTTGGAGTCTAACATGGAGGCAGCAAAAACTTTCTTTTTCCAGTATATATTTTGCTTGGTTTAACAGATTACTTCTACCATGTTTAAAAGTGTGGGCAAAGAAACCTTTGAAAAAGTTTTTCATTTATTACATCTCTATTAAATAAGCTGATAAAAGTAACAGTTTTCTAAGGCTGATCACTAGTCAGTCTAACAATTTTCCTTTTTTATTTTTTAAATGCTTGTAGGAAGTAATTGCAGAATGCTTACTGTGTGGGGTCCTTTGTGCATTATCCTTTTGCTTTTGCAGAGAACAAATAATAAAGTGGCTAAATACAACTTGTTTTTATACAGAGCTGTCAACATAAACTGAAGCGAGAATATCTGTAATTAAAGGTGTATTGTTGCTCACTGAAGTAGTTCCTATCAATGTTTTGTTTGCTTCTGTCTTGTAGAAATGCGTGCAATGTGCATTAGTTATTAATAGACACAGTATGGGATTACAAGGGCAGCTGTACTCAGGTGTACATTCAATCCATATACATGGCCCTGGGTTGTATTGAGTGAGAAAAGTAGAAGCACATTGACTGCTATCATTATGTTGTACAATACTGGCGTGGTGTGTATATCAACTGCTGTGCTTTTTTATTTTCACCAAAATAAAACAAGTTGCTAATTATGCTATTTCCTCCTTTTTCTCCTCAGGAAGCCACTGACTGCCTAGGAATTAGGAAGGGCGTGAGAAGTCCAGTTGATCAAGGCAGAAACTTTTTTCTGAGAGCCTTTCCACATCTGCCTTTTGCAGGCTCTCCGGACGCTCCCCGTTGTGCCATGTTTTGTGGCTTTCTCTGTAGGAAGAATTTGTCTTGATGAAGATTCCTAACATTGGTAATGTGATGAATAAATTTGAGATCCTTGGGGTTGTAGGTGAAGGTAAGTAGTATACTTTATATAATCTGTTTATTTATTTATTAGATTTTACTTAGTCTTCTTGATGGTAAAAAGTTTTCATTTACAGAATGCTGCTTGTATCACATCTTGCAGAGAATAAATTGCTGTTCCTTAATTCCTTCCAATCACAATCTTTGATGAAAGGAAACATTCAGGAAATGGCAGGGGTAGGAGGGGAGGTAAGAAAAGGAGGGACCAGTTTTGCTGAAATTGGCTGTATTAATTTCTTAAATGATACAGGATAGATGCCAACTGTCAAACTTCTGTTTGTATATTTAAAAACAACTTCAGTGTTTTAAAACCCGTTTACTTTGAAGTCTTTTTAGTTTTCACTGCACAGAAATTCAGTAAGGTGCTGTATGTGCAAGTGGAGGATGATACAGGGAACAATATTCTGCAACCTGGAGATAACGGAGTACTCTTATCTTGATGCTTTCTTTCTGATTTGTTTCAGGAGCCTATGGTGTTGTACTTAAATGCAGACACAAGGTGAGTAAATTGCTTTAAATTAGAGAGAAGTGTTGGTATTTGGGTAATACAATGACTTATCTTGACAACTGAGCTGTTATGTTTTAGATATGTTGTAATTGAGCAGGGCTTTTCCTTGCAATCAGTTATTCGGGCTTAATTGCAGTACTGTCAAAGGAAGCAGCTACATCTAGTGCAAAAACACAAGGGTTTTTTGTAGTGTTTGATATCTGTCTGAAATATGAAGTATTAACAACTCTTCACTAATTTCCACTAAGAAAGCCTTTTTTGAAAATAAATAAGCTAATTTGGAGTGCAGTTTACTCTCCATCAGTCTCAATTTGTATATCAAATGAATTGCCCAATACCTCTATATAAGTATTTATCTTTCTTGGGGAAGAAGAGGTATGCTTGTGGAATTCCCACCACTTGTGGTGGTGGACAAATAAAATACAGTAAGAAAGCACTAACTTTATGCTTATTGTTTTCCATCTTGAAGAGAAGAAGTAACACCCCTTGCCCTGAAAACCCTCTGAAAACCAAACAAACTTCCCTTTTTCTTTTTTTTTTTTTTTTTTAATGGACATGATGGTGTTATGAAGGGTGGTTATGTCTGTACTTTCTACTCATCAGCACAGATCTAACGTGCTGTTTTCAGAGCTGTAATAGAGTCTCAAGAAAGTATCTTTTATTTCAGGAAAGTAAGGCATTTCAGAATCATAGAATGTAGTGACTGGAGAATACGTAAAAGTTATTTTTATGTAGTTCATACCTTGTTCTAGCAAATAGCAATGCTCTGAAGAAGACCTTATGCTCCTGTTGTGGCTTTTAGCAAATACACAGAAGTCCTTTTGCACAGGACACATAGCTGTATTTGGAATGACTTACACTGTTGTACTGAGAATTTGGAGCTTGCACTTTGTAGGTAAGCCTTGTTATTTAGCACTGTTGGAACAGTTTTTTGGAGGTAATTGTAGCTTTGGTTTTTTAACACAAATATCTGAAATTTTCAGAATACCACATAAGATAGTCATCTCTCACCCTCTAGTAAGACCAGAGTAGATCTCTTGTTACTTTCTTTCCTGGCTATATGTTAAATGTAGTTATCAAAAATAATACGAACACATGATAAAACTGAATGGTAAATGTTGCCCTCACTTTTGGATGTGATACAGGTGACTTGAAAATAAGTATGAAAAACGGCTGTATGATACTTCAAATAATTTCAACAGAAAAACCTCTGGTTTACTTTCTTGCATATATTCTAACTTGTCACATGATCTGTGCAGGTAAATATGCATTGTTTTGACAAATGAAAGGGTGGTGAAAATGAGGACTAGTGAGGCAAATAAGACTGATAAAAACATTAAATAGTGTATTTTATTTTTGCAAACCTTAGCTCTGGATGCATTGTTTCAAGATACAAATGAGTCTGTAGCGCACATCCTCTTGGAGATATTGTGCACATGCATTATAACAAAGCTAGTTAGTAGTTCCCTACATTATTATTTTCTCTCCTGGATTTCGTGTTACTTGTTATCTCTTACTCTTGCAGTATGTTAAACACTGGTCAGACACATGTAGATTCCCCTTAAAAAAGGAAAAGCATAGAATCTGGGGAGATTCTATGCTAGGATGAAGCACTGTCTGCCTTGGGGGAGACTTGATCCCTTTCAAGAATGGCTTTGTTAAACTTTATATTTTGAGATAATTAGAGTAATAACACTGGATGTGTATTGTAAAAGATCTGGGTGGTGACGATGCAGTCTATGCTGGGCAGGCCCCTTCTTTATGGAAAGTGGACACAGGAAGATTCTAGGATCTGCTGCACTGGTGAGTGAATTTCCAGCTCTTTGTGCCATTGGCAGTGTCCTAATCTGAAAGAGCTTGGTACTCTAAGATTGTAATGCAACGGCAGGCTTATCCGAGTTGTCTGAGTTCCTGTAAGAATACCTTGCAGTGTAACAAATGACAGGAGAGGGATGGCTTTCCTTCAGCAGTGGAAGGTGCTTTTTCCTACAGCTGGTGAAAGGACACTGAATTTCTTTGACTTTCATGCAGCCTTAGCAGAACTATCTGCAAATGCAAGGCTGTGGTTTTTGTGTCCACTGTCTGATGGCTGACTGGCTGTACCTAGAAATATTGAGTTTTAGTAAATGATTCTTCCATGTTAGATGTCTGCATGTAGTGCAGTTGAACTTTGAGTGCATTGTGCAGTGTTTTTTTGTGCTCCACAGGGGAGGTCCAGAAATGGTGTAAAAACTAGAGGGTGCTGCAGTAAACAAGCCACCTTCGGTCATGTTCCCTCAGCATGCACTGCTTTTCTTTTTGCACAAAGCTAACAATTCTGTGTAACGATTCAAAATTGTTTATATTCATCTTTACAAACAGTGATAAAGTGCAAGAACCAAATTCTCAGTGATTTTTAAGTCAACTGATTTCCACTGTATTAGAGAGAAAGTAAAATTTGCATCAAAAGAGGAGTGGGTCCTTAATTGAAACATTTTGTGATGTATAATCCAGTAGTGCTTCAATAAATAGGTAGCTTTTTGTACCAGTGCATTTCAGTGGTGTTTGTATATGGATTTAAATTGGAGGGAATGTGCTAAGGGGTAAATACCTTGTCATTATTTCATGATATTTTTTTTCTTTGCTAGCAGAATGTTGTCAGGAAAACAAGAGTACCTCCTCTAGAATGACTACATTTATGTTATTATATAGCATATTTCTGTTGCAAATTCTTTACTGCTGCTTCTTTGTGAAGTTAACTTGTTTTTCTGCTGGTTTTTTTTCAATGTGAAACTAATATAAATGTTAAGAATAAAGCAGAGATCTGAAGTTCTGAGAAGCTTTTTTTCATTAGAGGCTATTTCATAAAGAAGTACACTGGTGTTGCTTTTGAAAACACTGGAAATACATTTTATTTTCACAAGACATAATAAAGTGGGCTGTCTTGGCTAATTTGCTAGATCTTGTCTTTCCTGAGAAGAAAAGCAATTTTAGCAGTTCAGCTATGTTAGAGATCAAAGCTAAAAGAAAGAGACTTGGTTCATGTTTAAGATGGTTTCATTTAATGGGCAAATAATGGAACAAATATTTACTTCACAACTTAGTCTTGCAGCGATGGGGTGTCCAAAGATGAGCATGCTGAGAAATGGAGAGCAAGGGGAAAAAAACAATTGAGATGTTGGTGTGAAAAGTGAATGTGTAGATGCACTGCAAGATGCACTGTGTAGGGAGAAAAGTTGAAAACTGGAGCTGCAAGTGAGGAGGAATCTGTAGAAATGAGGTTAATGCATCACTGTACAGCTGGAAAGAATAGAAACAAGTCTAGATAGACAGGATGGGAACACTGGTCTTCATTAATGAGGCAGCTTGCCACGGGATCAGACTGGAGAAGAAGGATTCAAAATTGTAGGTAGTAGGTAGTCAAATCATAGATGTTTTATTAATATGGTGTGTCTGGTTTGAAGGTATTGATTCTCATCTCTGCTTTACATCCCATCTGCAGAACATACCTACTGTTTTGTTTTATCTAACCAAGGTTTTATTAATATGCACTTGAATATTTGATGACTGAGATACCTAAAACTGATCATTATATAAATAAGAAATTATGGTTGCTGATGGTCTTCTACTTTGGAGCTTGCAGAAATGGGGGAAAAAAATTGCTGGAAGAATGTGAAGGGGAAGTTGCATTCCCCTGTGCATTTGGATGTAGCTTTTAGATGATGTGACTTCTCTGAAAGCATAATAGTGAGATTTCATCAAGTCTCCCAGGTTTGTTCATGCTCTTCCCCCGTGCTGTGTTACCAGAGTCTATGGAGCCGGAGGGGATGTAGTTTAATGATTTAGCAATGTTATGCCAGTTCTTGTATGCACAACATCTCCTGTCTGATAAGATGTTTTCCTGGTCCTTCGTTACACCTGGTTTTGGTGTTCTTTAGTGTACTTGAGATATTTTTAGACATTTTTTTCTTAAAGATAACCATCACTGAATTTCTGTATTTAAAAACAAAAGAAACCTTAGTTTATAGAATAATGTGGCTACTTCAATGTGATGAAGCTGGCTTCAGTGCAATGAAGAACAATGAATAACCTTCTCAGTAGGTTGAATACTTGAAGGCATTTTCCTCTTAACCTGATATTTAATTTTGTCCTTTTTGAGCCCTCACTGATACTCTTTCATTGTCTTAAGATAAATTTCGTGTCTGAGTACCTGAAAGAAATATTCACAGATCTTTTCAAGAAAAGTGCAGTATTCTCATTATGTCATATAAACATGGCTGTTGGTTTTTTTTCTTTAACCACTACATTTCACTTGAGCACCTCAACCTTTTCCACATCTTTTACCACTGCTGAACAGCAGAGCCACGGTTTCCTTGGTTTTCCCTTTTGCTGTTGTGTAACTATAAAGCCCTTTACTTTGCCATTTACATTTACAGTTTTTCAAGTGATGTGAGCTTTGGCTTTTGAAATATAACTCCTGCATGGTGAAGCAGTTTCTTTGTTTTTCGTCAGGTAGCCACTTTCTACTTCCATGCTATGTGTGCTGCTGCTTTGTGTTTGAGCTCCATCAGGAATTAATTTCCTGCTTACCAGTGCTGCCTGCCGAGTTAAACCACACCACCAACTCAGACCATTTTCCCAGCATTTTGCATGGAAATGGGCTGGTCCAGTACTACAAGAAAGCCTTCCTTGAAGAACAGCCAGCTCTCGTAGGTTCCTTTGCTCCTTAATGCTGGCTTTAAGCAGAGGGTAAATGTGTTCTTTTGGAGGATCAGGATTGTAATTCTACTGTTTGTTTTGTTTAGTTCTTCATCATCTCAGATCATGGGGTTTTGTATCAAGAGATGCTGATCCATTATAATCTCAGTGAGAAAGGCAAACTGTATAAATGCAGCAACATCCAATGAGCCTCTGATCGGGGTGCAGCACGCTGTGCCCACAGAAGGGGTTATGCCATTGTCACAACTTGAGCTACTATAGGATTTTCTTAGAAGAAAACAACTCTGTTAATTTCTACTGTCAAACAGAACTGATATCTGTGTGACAACTTCTTGCTGTGCTTTTACGTAAAGGCAAAGCCATACAAATTTTGTAGTCAGTAATACTGAGTTGGAGCTGCAGGTTTCTTTGGTACAGAGATCTGGCTGAGTTTATCCTTCAACCATGGAATTTATGCAAATAAACAGATCTTAAGATTGGGCTGCACCTGTTATACACAGCTCAGCACAGACATGGACCCACTCAGGTTAACTGTGACACAGATCCCCAGTTCCCTCAGTGTGTGGTGGTCTTTGAGCCGAATGACTGCATGTTGTCGCTGTTTCTCAAGCTGTCATCAGCCTTCACATTTGTATTGGCTCATTGAGCAGATGTCAGGAAATTGTTTTCTGCATCTTCCAGCAATCTCCTGGTTGTCAGGATATTTTGCCCTTTCAGCAGATGCTGCAGTACTCTGCCTTCTGTGAAAACTGGAGTTTTTTTTTTTTTTGTAAGGTTTCCTTTAAAAAGTTTTGTCTGTTCTGCTTTGAGTGAGTGTTTTGAAGCAGATGTCCACCCTAATGGCACTGGTGCTCTGTCCTCCAGCCCTCAGGCAAAAACTTTAGGCTTCCTTGTTATCCATTTCAAAGCAAATGTCTGTGCTTTCAAGCCTCTCCTTTCCAAGAACCTCCTTGCTTTTTAAGGTTGTCCTTCATGAAGTTGTCTGTGTACCTGTTCATGGCACCATTTCAGTTATGCAGGCTGTTCTGCCACAATGTGAAATCTTAATGAGTGATGTCAGTAGGGTAATGGTACTGGGCTAGCAGTTCAGATAGGGCGCAGTTGGTAGAAACTGGAGTTGACAGGAGTTCCTCCTGTTTGTTTCCCTTGACATTTGTGTGCAGGTATGAGATCTGATGATTTTCACAGAGAGAAAGAGAGTGCTTCCTGCTCATAGGAAAGTTGGGGTCAATCTGATGTTTATAATAAACCGTCACATTCTGAACTAGGTACTAGAATCCCTTTTCTAATTCATGTGTCTGCTGATGTTTTTAACTTTCTTTCTTCTTACTGGAAGTCAGCTGACTGTTCTTGTGTTGATGAGTTTCCCTTTTTGTGTCAGAATTAAAAGATAAGCGTTCATGAAGGAAAGCTGCATTTATCTTGAGTATGTTGATGTTACTGACTGTCTTGCTTTAGATCTATCTTTCAAGGCTCAGGTTTCGGCTACTCAGCTAGAGAAGGTTCTACTGCTGTCTGGTATTCTAACTCCAGCATATTAACTGTGCTGATTTAAAAAGCTTCTGGTCCTTGGTGTTCTTATTTCACCATAATTTTGTAATACTGTGATAATTCTAAGAGGCTGTACCCATGTTCAGAAAGTATATCTAGACAGCAGATACCAAGTTCATACCACTCCAGTGCTTAGCTGTGGAAAAGTTGCTTACAAGTTGAGAACAAAAAGCCATATGTATAATGGTGGGAAATGGGTCTTGTCAGACGAACCAGATTTCTTCCTTCAAAATACTGAATTGAAGTAGAGTTGGGGGGAATTGTGTAGTGACAGTCTGCTTATGTGAGTGAGAACTGTACCAGACTCTAATCAAAGTTTCTGGGTGAATTCTGGTTTCTTAAGTTGCGTGGATTTGAGATCTGACCGATCAACAGACTTCAAAGCAACTGTAAGTGAGCTAAGGAGAGGTATTTATATCTGGTTTTGATATAGAAAAATACCAGGGAAAAAATGGCTATTCAGTGTTTTTATGAATGATTTGAAGGTAAATGTGAAATTACCACTGTTAAAAAATTATGAAAAACACACTGAAGTAGTAAGTAACAAAAGCTAACCTTGTAGGGCATTTAGCATTATGTGTTAATAATTATGAATCAATTCAAAGCACATTTTAAATATTTCTTCGTATATAATTGACTTTCAAAATTAAAATGTTTTCAGCAAAGTCTGAATTAAGTCAGGAGCATTTTTGAACATGTTTTACTCTTTCAGAGTAAAGCTGGAAGCAGACTAATGCATAGCATTTTCTTACCCGTTACCCTTATCTGCACACGAATTTTCATTTTGAATTGGATGTGTTCGCTGGCTCAGCTTCTTTAAAAGTGACTTTGTTACAGGTAAACAACAGATACTGAGGGGAAGAATATAAGAACAGGACAGGTGTACTGTGATAACTCCCACAGTATGCACAGCCTTAATTTGTACCGTGCTATTGGGAAGTCATTATTGGAATACTCTAGCACAGCTTATGCCAGCAGTGTTATTTTCTCATTGCCTTATCCCTTGCCTAAATCCTACTTGTTGTTTAAGTCCTCTATTTGACCATGCGTATTGTTTAAAATATCAACTGTTATTTTGGAATGCTGTATAAAGCATTTTGTCCTTACACTTTTTTTACATGCCATCAATTTACAAACAGCTGTCCTTCACCTACCAACAAGTGAAAAGAGCAGTGCCAAATCCTACTGATTTAGGTCTGAGGTAGCAGCAGTAACACTGGGAGAATGTGATATTTTGTTCTGCCTCTGTAAAATCCTCAAAAATTACACTGATCTTTGTCTTTGATTTTTTTTGTGTCTTTAAAAGGAACGCTGCTAATTTTCACTGCTAATCGAATGTGTTTTGGTTCTGTAGCAAGCTGATTGGTTTCAGTTGTGGTAAAGCAGAAATCTCTGTACACTGTATCGTTTCTTTCAGTAATGGCAGTGTGCATGAGGAGGATTATTGCACTTAATATTGTTCCTTAGGCTAGAGCATAATCAGATGTTCTTTGTGGGAATTGCTTGCAACACACATAGCAAATGTGAAAACATCAGCCTTCTGAAGTAAATGGTGTGTGCCTGTTGTAATTGTTGCTAGTAGCCAGAGTTGAAATCTGTTGTTTCAAGTTCTATGTGAGGAAAATAGAACTATTAGACAAGCTGTACTGCTGCAAATCATATCATCTCTTTGCTTCAGCTTCAATATTAGGTAAGAAAAACCTTCTGAATTCCTATAGAATATAGAGAATTCCTATAGAAACCTTCCTAATTCCTATATAGAATTCTGTCTTGAAATATTAATCATGTAGTATTTCTTTTGAGGACTTCCATTCTCAGCTTCCAAGGCATTCACGTGAATGCAGCGAAAGGCAAGCTTGATAAGCACTAATTCATTTCAGTTATTAATTTCCTGTACTGGTAGATGAATGTTATACAGCACACTTTTTTAACTGCTTGCTGTGCTAATTGGATGTAAATGTGGTAATGAAAATTGATGCATTGTGGCATTATCTATACGTGAACCTCAGCTTTTTGCATAGTCCTGTCAGTTTTCTGTGGCAGGGGAGAACAAACAAATAACAGCATATGGTAGACTTTAAATGTTGATGCTATGAACTGGTACTTTTTTTTTTTTTTTTTTTAACTAAGTGAAAGATTTGTGTAGATACTGTCACTACAGATATCAGCTGTTCAGAACGGAGAGTAGAAATTGCTGAGATTCCCTGGTTTGAAAAGGCAGCTGTCAGGCATGGAAAAGAATGCAGAAGTGGCACCCGTGGGTGATAAGTATGTTAGCAGAGTATGTTAGCAGTGCAGCACACTGCTTGTTGGTCAGCCTGGAGAAGGGCTGTAGACTTTCCTATGAGAAGGTGCTGCCTTCAGACAGAATCATAGAATGGTTTGGGTTGGAAGGGACCTTTAAGATCATCTAGTTCCAACCCCCCTACTATAGGCAGGGACACCTCCATCTAGACCAGGTTGCTTGAAGTGCCATCCAGCCTGGCCTTGAATGCTTCCAGAGAGGGGGCATCCACAACCTCACCAGGCAACCTGTTCCAGTGTCTCACCACCCTCACAGTAAAGAATTTCTTCCTCTGTGTCTGTAAGTCAGCCCAGGCTGCCATATGAAAGGTCCCTTGTACGATACTCTATTCCTTTACTGCCACCTTTGTACTTGTCGTGTTCTGAGCCCTGCTCAGATGTTGGGCAGTAGGCAGTATTCACAATTGGCATTCCCTCTCTTTTTTTTTTTTTTTATTTTTATTTTTTTTTCCTCCCCAAAGCCTAATTTAGACATGGGGAGGTGTGGGGGAAAGATGAGAGCTTTTGGAGAAGAGATACTAACATGGTGTAGGAGGAGATATTAGGATTCTTTTTTTTTTTTTTCCCTCTTTTTTTTATTTTTTATTCAGGAGTGTTGAATTGAAAGCAATACAGTGAGAGAGTGTTGCCATCAGTGCCACAAGTTGGGATGGCTTCAGTGGGCTTGGACATGATAACACTGGGTAGTGGCATTCATAAAGTGCAAATCTGAGTGCAGAGGAATTGGATGCTACTGAAGACTATCAAAACAAGAAGGAAGAGGAGGAAGCGAATGTGATCATCCTCTAATTATGCAGAGAACTGAAGGGCGAGTGGCATATAAACGAGAGTTAAAAATAGGATGAACAGTACATCGTACCTTGGGAAGGGTACATGGAATGTGTTACTGGTAACTCTTAAGTCAAAGAAAAATGATTTGTTACAATGAAAAAGAGAAGTTTTATTTATTTATTTCAGTTCCAGCTTTTTTGTCATCTTAGTGGTTATTAATTAACCTGACATCTCTGAATTTTCTTCTGTTTTTCTTTTAACGAAGCCGCACACCTTTCTGGTGGACTTGTGTATAATGGGCTGCATGAATTCCTCCTATGGGTGCTGTTTTTTAAGTGAAAAATTACCACTGATGCCACAGGTGACAATTTTCCTTGGAAAATTGCCAATAAATAGACCAGCTTCTGGTAGAGCGTACTCACATTTGCAAATGGTTGATATAGTTACACTTCCATTAGTACAGGAATTGTATTCAGACCTGCAGCAGTGCATTCTGTGGCTTTCCCTTGTAGTTTTCATTGCAAACAGCTTGTAGCATTATATCTAGTTTTAAAGCACTTGTAAGTAAAAACTTGATTTTAAGTACATGTGATGAAATGCACAAAGCAAAATTATCAAGGCAAGTTATTCTTTTTTGCAAAAAACTGAAGATGTTGCACTGAAAACTAAAGAATCTGATAAATATTTCTTCAAAGCTACATATGAAATTGAAACTGGTGTGGATTTCAGACTTGATTTAGGGTCTTGGATTATTAGGAAGCAAGTGCTGTAGGCTAGGTAATTTATTGATAATGAAAATTAATATGTAGGAGAAGGAATAACATGGCTAATTCTAGAGCTACATCTGTAGTACTGTGAAATTGCCTGAATATGAGATTACATTTTATTCTTGTCATCAAATTGCAAAGTACTGCATACCTCAACTCTTGGAAAGAAAATGGAATGTTTAAATTTTAGGTCAATTGTTTTGTTTATGAAGGACTCTTACAGACTTACAAATAAAATCCTGTGGTGCGTATGAGCAGCTGTACGAATGCTAGGTTAATCACTGGTCTCTGTACTTTAAAGTCTGATAAGAGCACAGTTCAGTTTTTGAGATGATCATTATTAAATGTACCATGGTGAAAGTGAATGGATTTGGATCATCTAGCTGGCTTTCAAAATCACTTGTGGAAACCAAGTTGACCTAAAATGTCACAGTACTAAATGAGTGTCTTGAATATTCCAATTATGTTAACTTGTTTTCTTAATTGTTCCTGTGAATCTAAAGCTTCCTTTTTAGACTAGGAGTCCGGGAAAAGGGACACCTGGTAGTGAAGGTAAAACATTAACAGAAACAGAAGCTTGCCTAGTATTTCACTTTATCTTGCTACAGGCTTTTCTTGGCACATCTATTTTTCATCAGAAAGGATTACAGTATATTTTTAAATAGTAAGCTGTCCTTTTGCATGTCCTGGTTAAAGTAGTTCTACATAATTACTCAGTTTTGTGTAACTCCTAATTGGTGGAACACCCTTCTGAAATCTACAGAAAATTTTCATTTCTTTTTGGCTAAAAATTATTTTCTTTGGCTAGAAATGCTTTTAAGGTACAGCACTGTTAATTTCTCATTCAAAAAGTGAATTGTGTTTAGCTGTATGTGGATGATAAAGCTCAGTGCCTCTGCTTCTTGCATACAGTTGGACTATTCTTTATCGAAAGCCAGCTTCCTCTGTTTTAAAGGGTGAATATTGAAGCTTCTTTTTAGTATAAGAGAAGAAAACAAAAAAAAAAACTACGTTTTGATTTATAGACTTTGTATTTTCATTATATTAGTCCTGAATTACTTGTAGCTTGCACTGCTAAGTGAAACTCATCTTCATACAAAGGTATTTTAATAACTCAGAACGTGGTGGCTTAACTTCGCACTTGATGAAATGTCTTTTATATTTTGGAGTTCTGTTTTAATTGTGTCAAGATGTATAGCAAAGTGAATAATTGTTTCCAAATAGCACAGGTTACTTTTGCTTGGAAACAGATAGCAACACTGCTCTTGTTTTATGGTTGCCTGTACCTTAAAAATTCTGATAAAGCAGCTTCCATTTCTTCTTCCATGTGAATATTAGTTTGTGTCATTGTCTTAGGTGTCTCATTTTCAAAGCACGAACTTGTGCTGCCTTTATTGAAGAACTAAGTTGTTCATAAAATCAGTTGACCATAAAATGCGTTGAGAGAGAAAACTTCATTTGCATGTTTCTGTACCTACTGGTCTTCCAGACAACAAATACTCTTTATAAGACACATTAAGGATATTGTTGTATACGTTTCCAATAACAGATTACCGTGAATACCAGTGTACTGAAAATTGTGAAGCAGTTTCTTTGTACTTAACTTTGACTGAACAATGTTAACTGGCATTATCAACTTAGTTTTTGGATGTAAAAAGACTTTTTTTTTTTAAATTGTAAAGCTTTCCAATATAACTGAGGATTTGTAAATGTGGTCATGAGCAGAGATAGAGAAAGGCGAAATTCTAGGATCAAAGAAAAACTTGGTTGTTTGCTTATACACCCACCTCCTTTTCTGACAGTATACTTCTTGATCCAGAGGCAAGCTATCTTATTGAAATCAATTAACATTTCCAACAGAGATGGAGCAGTGCCATGATTGTGCTCAGGAATATGTTACAGGCAGTGCCATCTGCAGAGCACAACTGACTGGCTTCTACAGGATCAAATTTCCTGTGACTGTGTGAAGGATTCAGCTGAATGATGCGTACTTTTTTTTTTCCTCAAGGCATCAGCTAGTGGAGAATGGTGTTAAGGAATGTACACAAGATAGTATCTAGTGGAACTGCAACCTGGGTTCTGAACCTGCTCTAACTTTCTAAGTCTGTCATGTTTCTGGTGTTACAAATGTTGCCGTTGTAAGGAAGAATCAGCGGAAGCTTTGCTAGTTATGAAGGCTCAAGGGATGCCAAACAAAATCTATTCCATGGACTCTAGTAGGCTTAAAATAACTACATAAAAATCCATATTTCTATTTGGAAATTCTGGGATGTAGCATCCCTTAACATCCTTCATCCCGGTCCCTCAGATCACCAAGTGTCCCAGGTGAATCCAGTATCACAGAATCAATGAGGGGAGACCGGACTGCCTATATTTCTTACTTTGCGTTGTCGTGGATGTTAGTGAAATTGACGTGTTCATGTTGGCAGAGTTTCTTCTATGTTGACAAAGATTCTTTTGTTGCTGAACCAACATCCCTTCAGTTTCACATGTACATGTACAGAGCCATATGCAAGTGCACGTACACACACATGCACATTTCAGTTCAGTTAATGAGCTACAGCAAGCAGTTTCTTCTGGTCAGTTTTAGAAACCATTGCCAACCCATTCTTTCTGTTGCTCCCTGAATAGATTTTTATATGCACTAGTTAGTTATGCTGATCCTTTTTATTCTCACAGCTATAAGCACCTGTGTCTCAGAATGAGATACGAATGGCAGTGATTCTGTTGGTTGATAATGTTCTGTTATATTATTTACTATGCCTGGAGCTTTGGAAATTTTTACAATTTTTTGTTGTAGTGTCGTTTTAACTTCATAAAAATCTCACATCTGGAATTGTAGTATAATGAAGTCAAATCAGAGTTAGTATTGGCATGAATGGCAGTCAGCAAACTGCTGCTGGGATTGTTGCCTGTGCTCTGTACCAGCAGAATGCTTGCTACTATATCAGCGTACAAAGGACAGAAGGCAACATTTATGTGAAGAAGCTTTGTTTTACGTGTCCAGGTTAGACCCAGTACTGCAATGAAGCTCCAAACTTTTTTGTTTCTTACAGCTCATGTTTGGTTTTTTTCAATATTTGTTTCTCCATATTCAAACTAAAGCATCAGCATTGCTTTTAAATATTAACAGATAATTTCGTTAAGTAATAGATTGGAAAATTTTATTCCATGAAGAATCTAAAAGCTTTTCAATTATGCTTTATTCTTTCTTGTCCATTTAGAATAATTCAAGTGCTTTGGTATTCAGAGAAATATAGATCTAGGCCATCAATATATAATATACATTCTCAATCCTTATTTATTTTTTAGACAACGTTTCACATAAATCTTAAAGGTTTTATTCAAGTATCTTATCTGAAACATCCTCCTGGCAGCTTAACATAAGAAAAGCAGCTGCTTCTAACAGAGCCTTTTCTGAATGTTATTTAAGGCTTTATTGATCTCAGGTACCTTCAATTATGGTGGGAAAAGGAAATGCAAAGCTTCTGCTGGAGGTATTTATAGCTTTATGCATACACTCATTGGAGAACATGTACTTTGTTGTCAAATGTGCAAGTTAAAGAAGATGGGTGAGCTTCAGAAATCCCAGTCTTGCTGCTAGCTGTGCCAGATTGTTTTGTGGGAAGTGAGAATTGATGCTGCACAGTTACATTGGCAATGGAGTTGTTCTTACTTCAGTAGCACAGTTGGGAATACTTGTATCTTGCTTGTGTGTTGCTAATGCAGTCCAGTTGGACTATGATGCTACCAACATAGTGGTGAAACTCAAAGAATGCTGACACGGAGGTGGTAATATATCTGAGGTTCCTAATGTTGGTCACTGTTTCTTTATTTCTAAAATATATCTTTGAAAAACTGGTTTGTATGCCGGTTTGTGCGTGTGTGGGAAAATAAAGCATCCAAAGACAAAGTGACAAAGACATCCAAATTCTACTTGAGTGGAATTAATCCTACCCATTGTTTCAGCGTGTGAGTCTTGCATAACTCAACTCTTCAGTTTGTACAAATGAACCTCCAAAAAGCACCACATACTGTATGAAAATGGGTTAAGTTGGTATCTTTCTGGCTCTCCCTCTTTTAGTAGCTCTGGGGAAAGCTTTGACAATGCATATTGGATATATAACTCTTATCTGCCTGAAGCTAAACAAGACCAGCTCTACCTTAGGAATTGTTTGAGGTTTGCTCTAGATGTATTTAGTCTCTTTAAATACAGAACACACATGTTCTCAGTTTAAATTTAGTTTTGGAGATTGCACCTTCTATTTTGGACCTGAAGAAAGGCTTCAGGTTTTTGGCTGTTCTTTTTCTTTATTTTTTTTTTCTTAAACCGGTAGTTCTAATAAAAGAACATTACCTTTCCCCTCAGATTCTTCCTTGCTTACTGTGATAAGGCTTTTTTTGCACGTAATTTTTTAGATTTCTCAAATACAAAATTCATCATCTAACACCATATGGGTACCCACGCAATTGTCACACAGCTGTCAGCTTTTAGTATTTGATATGGTGTAGCTGGTAGCCTGTTGCCTTCATTTGCTGTGCATATCAGGGCTCTGTGGAATGAGACTCAATAGATAGTTTCAGTGAGTTTGCAGCTATTCTTAAGTTCTCATCATTCCTTTGCTTTCAGTAGCGTTGGGTTCCACTAAAGCTGTAGGTATTCACAGATTCATTTTCTTATTTGTTACGCTGTTCTTAACGCTAATTTCTGAATCCTGTTTCCTTTTCCCAGTGCTGTCTTTTAATGTTTTAAATTTTTTCTTCCTTCTCTTCCTAGTCTCTTAAGTTGCTATATTCTCTGATTCTCAGTACTTAATTCTTTACTTTTCTCCTCCCTTTTTTCTCCACCTGTTGTTTCCAGTCTTTGGGGCAATAAAGAGACCAAGATGCTTTCCCTTATGCCAACAGTATTTCTTTCCCTTTTTACAAGTCTTATGAGGAGCGGCTGAGGGAGCTGGGATTGTTCAGAGAAGAGGAGGCTCAGGGGAGACCTCATTGCACTCTACAACCTCCTGAAGGGAGGTTGTGGTGAAGAGGGATTTGGCCTCTTCTCGCAGGCAATGAGCAGGACACGGGGCAATGGCCGCAAGTTGTATCAGAGGAGGTTCAGGTTGGACATAAAGAAGAACTTCTTCTCTCAGAGAGTGGTCAGGCACTGGAATGGCTGCCCAGGGAGGTGGTGGAGTCGCCACCTCTAGCAGTATTCAAGAGGCATCTCTGGATGAGGAGCTGCGTGATATGGTTTAGAGCTAGTGGTCGCAATGGTGATGAGGAGATGGTTGGACTGGATGATCTTATAGGTCGTTTCCAACCTTGTGATCCTGTGATTCTAAGAGTTATTTCGTTGAATTTGGGCAAACTTTCATGGTGAACATTAAGTCTACATTATACTTTTTTTTCCCTGACTCAGAAGTAAATGTGTGTTTGTGTGAGACCTAAAGGAGGGATGTATGAGATACTCTTATCAGTATGAGTAACTTTTCTAAGAACAGCTGTTTTTGTTGAATGTTCTTGGAGCACATGTGATGGATAAACTTTTTTTTCCCCTTTTTGAGAAAACACACGTGCTGATCTAGTTGTGAGTCCTCAGATGTTTGTGGACTTATTTCAGGTAATTTCTGCAACGTTTTCTCAATTTAGGTCCAAAGCTGAAATTTCAGATATGTAACACAGAGGTAGAAATGCATTTTACCCACGCATCTTCACAAAAATAGCACTTTCTTCTTCATTTCTTTGGTAGTAACAGAAGTCTTCATTGGGTGCAGTTTCCTTTATTTCCTCATGTACATTTAAATGGGTGGTCAGGCACTGGAATGGACTGCCCAGGGAGGTGGTGGAGTCACCAACCCTGGGGGTGTTCAAGGAAAGGCTGGATGTTGTGTTGAGGGACATGGTTTAGTGGGAGCTATTGGGAATAGGTGAACGGTTGGACTGGATCATCTTTTAGGTCCTTTCCAACCTTGGTGATTCTGTGATTCTATGAAATGACCATACAACTTGTTTAGAGGCAGTTCTGCTGTTCCTCCAACTTTTGCAACAGTGAACAGAACAGCGTATATTTGAGGTTTGAATCTCACCAGAAGAAGTTTGAACTGGATTTTAATCCTTGATACTGTTCTGTAACGAAGAGACGGTCTCTAAAAGGAATGCAGTTTTAAATGCTTGGCAGAGCAAAATGTCAGTATTGTTAAGAAACAAGAATTTGTTGGCTAAAGGACGTGCTGTCTGTCTGATCCTGAAGAAGAAAAGTCTGCCTTTCTTTACAAACCTGAATGCAGAAAATTTGAGAAGAAGTAAAGGTGCCCAGTAAAACCTATTTCAATATGTAGACTGAAACAAACATTAAGATAAGAAAAAATCAACTAAATCAAAAGGGAAGAAGGAAAGAGTGTTGATTTATGTAGAACATCCATCAGTTTGGTAGCGTCAGCAGTGAGAAGTGGTTGGTGGCAAGTTGGGAAAATAATTCTTCTCTATTAGATGCTAAATTAGATGCTAAAACTAATTAAAAATTGATGACAAAAAAAGAGAAGCAACTGGCACCTATAGAGAACTTCCCTGTTATAATGTTAGCCTAGAACGTGGCTTTGTGAGCACAGGGTTGTCAGCAAAAATGTGTCTGAGGGAAGGAAGGAAAACGTGAAAGAGCAAAAATGTTACAGCATTAACAAAAATACATTGTTGGGGGGGAATTATTGCCCCCCTTCCCCCCCTCCCCCCTCTTCCATATTATAGTTATCTTAATTAAAAAAGTAACCAAGCAACTGAGGCTATGAAATGCAAGTGTTGTGCTGTTTCCTGTTCAATCATCCCTTCCCTTGGGAACAGTCTAAATACTGTTACTAGAATTCTGAAAAATGAAAATCGTATTTCTGAGCCTCATTGCTACTTGGGGGAAAAAAGAGAAGGACTTGGAATGGGAAACTCAAAGTTACTATAGGCAAGTTGTTGCATAGCCAAAAATACAGTGAATTGTGGCCAGCTTACCAAGCAAAACGTTTACTTTTTACATATTAAATTGCATGAACAAGACAGTGTTACACTACTTTGCGTGCCCAGAATGGGAAGAAGCAGATTTCAATTTGAAACTTGAATAACAGTAATAAATGGAGACAATTGTGAATTAGTTTTTTTTAATTAGTTTAAAAACAAAAACAACAGCACAAAAATGTTTCTAAAAATCTGTTTTTGCTCATGACTGGAAAATCAAGATGTGATATCCATGCATCTTATGGGCTGAGATAAAGACAATTTAAAAGGAAAGAAAGGAAGAAAAAAAGAAGGGACGCTCTGATGCTGATGTTTAATATTCATGTGGGGGGTGAAAGGTGCACTTGAGTTGCCTAAACGTGAGCTTCTACTGCTACTGGTGATACCTGGGGTAGTGTGCCGTAGCTCTGCTTTCTGTATGCATCTCTATAAATCCTCTGCCATTTCTGCAGACACCATGGGAGCGCTGCAGATATCTAGGGGATCTTAAATGTTGTTGTTAGGGGAACACAGTAATTCCTGGAGCTAATGGTAGCTCAGGAATCTCCAGCTCTGTTGACTGTAATAGTAGCTGGAATTCCTAACTCACGTGCAGATATCTGAATTTAGATGTATTAATCTGAAACCAAGTTCCAACTGAAGAGTTTCGGTCGAAGAAACCTGCTTGACAAGTCTGTCCAGGTTTAAAGTGGGGCTTATTTTTTAGAGGTCAACACATAGGAGGAGGAGCTGAGGTTCGCTCAGCGCAGAGCAGAGGAGCTGAGGGGAGGCCTGACGGCGGCTGCAGCTCCTCACAGGGAGCGGAGGGGCAGCGCTGAGCTCTGCTCTGTGTGACAGCGACAGGGCCCGAGGGAACGGCGTGGAGCTGCGTCAGGGGAGGGCGGCTGGGGGTCAGGGAAAGGGGCTGCACCACAGCGCGGTGGGCGGGGAACCCCATGAGGGGCAACCCAGAAGGCTGCCAGGGCAGTGGGCACTGCCCCAAGTGCCAGAGTTCAACACTCTCAGACACTGGGTTTGGTTTTGGGTGGTGCTGTGTGGAGCCAGGGGTTGGACTCCATGATCCTTGTGCATCCCGTCCAACTTGGGAAGGGACTTTATGATTAATTCTTCTTTTTTTCTTACACGATAGAAAAAAAGCACCTGTCTGTTGATAAGAATAGTCACAACAAGGTCTAGCCAAAAACAAATTGTCAAAGTGCCAGATTAGGGGGGAAAAAAAAAGTGCTAAAGGTTTCTGGGAGAAGAAAATAGATTGTATCAGCTGCGAAAGTTGAGATTTCTGAGTTCAAGTTTGGATTGTGCTTTCTGAAGTTTAGCAAATCATGCTGTTTTGATGCTCAGAATTGAAATTAAAAAATGGAAGAGTCAGATAAGGCTGTAATATTGATGCGTGTTTAAAACACAGAAGTACTTCCCAATAAGCTTTAGCTATCTTGGGTACCCAGGGAAGGAGCATTACATTATTAATACAAACAATTAGGAAAATAGTTGAGCTGCGTGCATCTTGTTAGTCTCTGCATCTATGGCAGCAGCAATCTCATAAAAAAGGACCATCAGTATCATAATGCACAAGTTGTCTTCCTGTTTTTTTCTACTTCATTGTCACTTGTATTTCAGGCATCCAAATTAAGTTGTAAAAAGTAACTAAGCATGCTGGTAGCTGTCCAATGCACTATTGTACCATTTATTAAATAGCTTTATTTTTCTTTCCTAATTTTCAGGTTTAAATGAAAGTAAGGAAAATAAGTGATATAGAATTGGAAGAGGATTGTGATCTGAAACTGAAAAGAGTACTGATTTTTCAGTATCAGAAAATATTATAGCTACTTCATGATGTTTTTAGTTCCATTTTATATCTGTGGTTTAAATTAAACTTTGGTGTCAAATTCTAAAATAATAGGGATTGATTTTACTGTGTTACTATAATGTTACTATAGTAGTACAATAGGATGAAATGAAGCCCAGATTATTTAAAACAAAAACACAGGCGGTAATGCTGGTTTTCCATGAAAAGCCAAAATAGCTTTATTTACAATATTTAAATATTGTATTTACAATATTTAAAGGCTGTTCTGTCTTTCACATCCGTTTCATTACATTCTTGTACAATTTTTTGGGGGGGGGAGGGGGGATGAATATGTACTTTCTTGTTTGGAAAAACCATACCAAAACCATTTGGAAGAATGAAAGTTTCAGTGCTAACCATTATCATCAGTTTAGTAGTCAGCAGAAAACACTTCCTTCAAGTGTTATTTTCAAAGCAGTATTTTAGGGCTGTGGGACTCTTAACATTCTAACATGATAACCTTGGGTTAAAGAAACTGCTAATTCCTAATGTTTATGAAATCCTAGTATTCAGCAGAATGCGGGGAGAATTTGCACAGGGCTGGCATCAGTTGATAGAGCTCCACTCCCCAGGCTTCCTTCATTTGTGCCTGCATCTTTAATCTGAATGGCTTCATGCACCTCTGCTGAGCCTGCAAGGCTGAGATTAGTCCTGGCTTTTGTGGGAAGTAAAGGGAAAAAGCATAAATCAGAAGATTTCAACATTTTAAAAAATATAAAAACGCAACCTAGTGCAAAATATAAAATCTGTCAGCATTCCTCAGAGGTATGAGACAGGTCAAGGGGATCCACAAGCCTATGGGTTATATATGGGCTGCTCGTTCAGTTTACACATTTGTCTTATTCTTGGGTAAGAAATAGTTGCTGTTTATTATTTCCTTAAATGCAACACAAGCGTTTACTCATAATATCCAATCTGAGAACACTGTTCTTGTAACTGCTTATGAAAAACATAGATACAGAAATCAAAAGAAACTGTTTCAATATGCTTGCATTTAAGGAAATAGGAAGTCTCTTTCCACCCTTGTGCATATTTAAGACTGTTTTCTGACAAACTGCTAGCTAAAGGCTTCAGTCTTTCTTTCTATGCTTGCTCCCTTAATGGAATAGCTGAGCTTTTGTAACTGTCTCTACTTTGAAGTTTTCTAGTGGATCCAGGCTGGTTTAAGTATCCTCTATTCCTCACTTTCCTCTTTTCTACTTTGGAGTCATTGTGGCCGTTTTCTTCAAAAGGGGCATGTTAATATAAATTCTTGTTCTGTTAAGAGTCTTCTTCTGCACTAAGTTGGTTAGTAAATAATACTTTGCTTTCAGAAGATATGAAATGGATTTGTGGTCATTCTAGGTGTTTCTTATCAAGTAAACTCTCATGTATCTGTTGGAGAAATTCTAATCAATTTTTCAGTAAAGGTATTATGAAAGCTCAGACAGACTGTTCTGTCATTATTTACCAAGAGTTCTGTCTCTTCCTAAAAATACTTTTGGATTAGGATGTAATTTCCTTTTAAACTGAAAAATTGGAGAAAGACATTTTCTCAAGGAGGAGCCCCAGTGGTTGGAAAGAATCTCTGAAAGTCATTGAGTCTAATAATGTTGGTTCCCTACAGTAAGTTACAGGAAAACATCCAGGTGGGTTTTGGATGTCACCAGACAAGGAGACTCCACCACCTCTCTGGGCACTGTCACCCTCACAGTAAAGAAGTTCTTCCTTGTGTTCAAATGGAATGTCATTTATTCCAGTTTGTGTCCACTGCTCCTTGTTCTGTCATTGGGCTCCACAGGCAAGAGCCTGGCCCTGTCTGCTTGGCTCCCACCCTTTCAGTATTTATAAGCATTGATAATATCTTTCAACCTTCTCATCCTCAGACTGAACAGCCCCAGGTCTCTCAGCCTTTCCTCATACAGGAGATGCTCCAGGCCCCTCATCATCTCTGTGGCCCTCTACTGCGCTGTCTCCAGAAGTTCTGTCTTGAACTGAGGAGCCCAGAACTGGACACAGCACTACACATGTCACTTCATGGCAGCAGAGTACAGCAGGAGGATCACCTCCCTCAACCTCTGCTGGCCGCATTCTTTTTAATGTGCCCCAGGATACCATTGGCCTTCTTGACCACAAGGCCACACTGCTGGTTCATGGTCACCCTGCTGTCTACAGGGACACCCAGGTCTTTCTCTGCAGTGCTTCTTTCCAGCAGCTCAGCCCTTAAGCTGTACTGATACGTGCAGTTATTCCTCTCCAGATGTAGGACTCTGCACTTGCCCTTGTTGAACCTCATAAGGTTTTTTCTCTCTGCCTAGCTTTCCACCCTGT
Source organism: Tympanuchus pallidicinctus (assembly GCF_026119805.1). Lineage (NCBI taxonomy): Eukaryota > Metazoa > Chordata > Aves > Galliformes > Phasianidae > Tympanuchus > Tympanuchus pallidicinctus. The sequence continues at coordinate 1,683,189 of NW_026294659.1, forward strand.
CCAGGTCTTGTTGAATGGCAGAAAGATAAAAACTGATCAGTGCTTCTTGAGGGAAATTCCCAATGTATTTTAGGTGTATACAAGATTATGTAACACTGAATGTTGTCATGACTGGGTGACAGTTCACCAATCAGTTCACAGGGTTTTTTGCTTCTCAATTGTTTTTACAAAATGTAAACAGTATTCATGAGAAGAGAATGTGATTGACTTCACTTCTTCTAGCAAAACTTTAGCCTTGGAGCCTCATATCTGTGCAGACTGAAACCATAAGTCAATCACAGAACACGCCGCATCACCATTTGCTTTGGTATGTCAGCATAAAGCCCTGATACGATGCACTTGCAGCACTGGTTGAGGAATAGCAGTAACTTACTGCTACTCCAGAGCATGCAGTCAGTTTATCACTGTCTATTCTCACGTTCATTGATTCTAATTGATACTTTCAGTGAAGGGTGAGGTTATAGAATTATAGCTGAGTGGTGTCACTTTCTGAAGGACGTTACCTTATCTGTTTTTCAGTGGTCTTTTTTTGTAACTGTGCTTTGTGTCAGAATTTTCCTTGATATACAAAAGAAAAAAAAAATCAGTCACAAAAACCTTTGAGATAAATTAGACACAAACACTTTTCTTGTTAGGAGACTCTTTTCTGTCATATTTCAAGAATAGCATGTAGTTAGGTAGGATGTTTCTTTTTCCAGAGAAGCCTGTTTTTCGTTCTGATGTCCAGTTATGTTGAGCAGCATCTTTTGGCTTGAATACTCCCACTGTTAACATCAGTGATTTTCTAGAAGATAGTAAAGATGCATCACTTTACTGTTTTGGAAAAGCAATGTCATGTCTTCTTTATTTTGTAGACACCATGGAAAAATAGGAATGTGTATCCTATAAATAAAGTAAAACAAAATGCTTCTAAATCAGGGAATTCTTCTAGCTTGTTTCTGGTAGCAGGAAATATCAGGCAGTACAACACTGTGTGGAAACCCAGATCTCTGGGTGCAGAACAGAAGAGCTCTGAGATCTGATCACCTCCTATCAGTGTACTTTTCATTTGAGGCTAAGAGAGGGGTAAATCCCATTTTTTTCCCCAAGATGTTTAAATGTGGATTAGTATTAATTTTCATCTAGATGCTCTGGTAATTACAATAGTTTTTCCAGGTGTTATTTTAAATGAGATCTGGTATTTTACAGGTTCATATGTTGTGACAACTTGAAATTAGAAATGAAATAGATGTTTATTTTGTTCACCATGTGTGTCATCAGACATTCTGAAAGGGCTTAACTTTTTCACTGCTTGTCTTCAGTACAGCCTCTGTATGCTGTTAATAGTGGGATATAAGTTGGAAAAGATGTGTAATGTAGATCTGACTTATCAAATAGCTGAAGCAGTCTACTGCCTCTCTTTTCACATTCGCATACTCTGTGACCTTAAAGCTTCTCCATCATATTACTAAAATTCAGGTGCTGCATGATCATTTGAACAGACAATCATTTTGGCCCACTGATAGATGCACTCAGTTCACAGGGATGGGCACTCACATTCGTACTTTGAACAGATAAAAATTGTTCAGCTTTCAGAATAACTAAGTGACAAAAGTCACAGGAGCACCTCTTGAAAATGTAATTCATACCTGCTACAAGGTATTTGAAGATGAATTTCTAACATCTAACTTCTTTTTTTTCTTTTTTGTACTGGAATTCCTAAGTGTAGCATGTCTGCTGCATGGAATTTTGCATTGCATTTGGCTTGATCACTGAGATATTTACCAAATCAACGAAGGTTTCCATTGTCACGTTTCCCAGGATGCTTTTTTTTTCTTCTTTTTTTTTTTTTTTCTTTTTTCCCTCTTATGCTTGGGGAGCAGAGGGAAACCAGAAGGAAAAAAAGATTAACCAGATCTTGCTAATTTCACTTTCTTCTCTTTTGTTTTACAGGAGACACATGAAATTGTGGCTATCAAGAAATTCAAAGACAGTGAAGGTAACCTTTTCTGCTCACAGCCTTTCATGTCAACAACTGCTATGCTAATATCTTTCCAGTTAAAATAAGAAGGCTCATATATTAATACATGGTTTTAAAATGGTTATGATTTATTAGCTCTCTAAATGTTCAAGGTACTACGTACCTGCTTAGGAACTGCATTATGCATTCAAACTGAAGACCTATCTTTTCTCCTTGGTTCTTCCCACTTGATATTGCTTGAATTGTGGTGCCGTTCATGGTGGTATGACCTTTCACTTGGAGACTAGATGTGATCAGATGACAGCAAAAACTTCTCTTGCAGCACTAGCTGTGGAGTTCTTGAGCTTTATCACTCCTGATTTAGGTGAAAGGAAATGTTAGTGGTCTTGAAGGGGTAAATGAAGGAGACAGAGAGAGGTCACTTAAAAGCTCTGTGTTGCGTGGAGGAGCTGGGGAGCTGTTGGGGACCAACTCAGCCAACTGGCTAAGTGAGGAGGCAGCAGTTCTGCTCTCCCTTCAGTAGGCTTCACTTTCTACAAGGGAACTTGCTTCTTTTCCACTTTCACAGCAGCCTGTGTGTACTCTCTGCCTTGCACACAACAGCCTGAATTCCTTGCAGGCGCGTGAGAGACAAACAGCAGGAGAGGCCAAGTATGAACTAATAGAAGAGTAATCCAGGTCTGAGGTGATGATGTAGCTGTGATCTGCCGTATACTGAGGCTGTAGCTGAAAGCTGAGCAGTCTAATTATGTTTATGTTTAAAGAAGTAGCAGCAACTTCATTTTAGCGAACTACACTTTTTTTGGTATTATTATAGAATTGGGGAAGGCCCTGGTGCTGTTGTTGGTTACAAAATTATAATGTAATTTTTGGAGTCAGACACAGCAAATTCAGATTTTCAGATTATCTGTATTTTACAGATTTCTCTGTATTTTAGTTTTTCATTGCAGTCATTTTGCTAGATGCTTGGAGGATATAGCTGATCTTTTAGCCTTGCTGTTCAGAAATCTGTTTTAAATCCCTATTAAAAGATGTTGATAAGTATTTAGTTGTTGTGGTCTTGATCAGATCATGAAGGTACTTCGGAATCACATGCTGGACCTCAGTATGTCTACTCAATACATATCAAAGGCAACGAGTCTCCAGCATTAAGCCCCAAACAGGATAAGACAGTATACAAATGAAAACAAAAAATGCAACATTGCCATTAGCTTTTGCTTTCTATTGGTTTGTGTGATTGATGACTGCTTTTCAGAGTTGTAGATGTTTACGAGTTTCTGGAAATGTGACAGAACTTCCTTTGATGGATTAAATTCAGCCCATTTCGCATCTGTCTTGCTAATATGGTAGTTCATTACAAATCTGAATATACAGTAATTATTTCTATTGCCTTTTTTTTTTTTTCCACTGAATTACTGCTGTTTGACATATGCATGCTAAATGCTCTAGAAAGTGCATGGTTATAGAAGAAATAATACAATCAGGCTGATGCCAGCCAGCACTGAACACTCAGTTTTAAAATGAAATGATTCAGATGACTCTAAATTATACATATTTTTACTAAAAACATTTGTGGTGATAGTGTTTTACTTCCTTCTCTCCACTTGCTACAATTCATGATTTTTTCTGTTTTCTGATTATGATTGTATGCATTGAAATGACCTGTGTTATATTATCCTTTGCAAAACCGTTTTTGCCTTTTGCTTTTTGGAAGAGCAATTTCTCTTCCTTGTTTCTTACTTCTCTGTCTTTAAAGTATGTGACATGCAGGTGGGATTTAGTTCTGAATTTATGCAATCATATCCCATTTAATATTCTTCTGTTGTGGATAACAGCACAGAGATTAAAAACTTGGCTTCTAAGTGTGCATGGGCAATTGCATTAATGGATGTCACTTGACTAAATGAAGAACAAAAGCTAATACATTCTATTATATTTCACGTTTTGTTGGTGCTATCCTCAATGATAAACATGATAAGCACTCCACAAAGCTTTAGTAAAACACTTTTTAGCAGCTAAATTATCAGAGTAATAGTTCAGTTTCTTGACTCCGAATCAAAGATGCATAGATTAATTGTATCTGTGTTTTCTCTACTGCCTGCCCTCTGTGGTTACCAAAGTGGTCTGCATTACTGAATTTCCATTAAAAGCTTTGTTCAGACATTTAAAATTATTATTCTGTCTTAATTTCTCATCGATTTTAGAGAATAAAATCACTTAGGAATCAAACAGATCTAGTCAAGGCTGTTCAGAAATGATCATTCCAGTGTTTCTGCTGAAAGCATAACCTTGCCAGGGCTTCATGCACGTGATAGGTATACATGAGGTGGAAGATACGCCTGTACTTATACATGCATGTTTTTGAGTGTACATTGTGCTCTTTGAAAAGAGAGAAATGCAAATTATTGCTTCTTATTAAAAAGCTTTTTCTTCCATTTGAAACCACAGTGGTTATGAAGCAGTTACTATGAAGGTTATATAATGACTGAACAGTTATCAGGTACCTCTCTTCTGGGGTGCAGAAACATTCAGGCAACACAAAGAGCCTGCAGTGTTTAGGGGGGAAAAAAAGTCTTCATACTACCCAGATACAGAGATTTTAATCAGAAGAAATATAACGTTTTATTACTCTTTTTTTTTTTTTAAATAAATTTTCTCACTTTTGCACTCTAGAAAATGAAGAAGTCAAAGAAACCACTTTACGAGAGCTTAAAATGCTTCGCACTTTAAAACAGGAGAACATAGTGGAGCTGAAGGAAGCCTTCAGAAGAAGAGGAAAATTATACTTAGTTTTTGAATATGTGGAAAAAGTGAGTTGAGTTTGTACTGTCTTTACCACAATTAAATCATCAGCTTAATGGAAAAGTCTTTAAAACAGCTATAGTTTTAAATATGAAACTGTTGTCATCTGTAGAGTGGAACAGCAGAAAAACTGATCCAATCTGAATTGTTGTAATTAGGCATTCACAGTGACAATACAGTACTGATAACTTTATTATTGTTTTTACATCATTTGTTAGTCTTCAGAACAAAAAGTTATTCCACGTATGAACAGAAACATGAACAAATTGTGTAAGCTGGAATACCAAATTTTAGTTATTTATGTGAAGAAAATGTTTCATCCAAATACTTCATTTTAATTGTTAAGTTGATTCACTGTCATGTGTTATGTTGGGTAATGAATTCAGACATCGTCTTTCAAAACAAGATCATAGGATTTTGACCTTGGAATCTGTGGCAACTTTCTCCATCTCTGCCTGTTAAAAATACAATTTCTGTTTGTATATTTCTGTAACGAGTCCACTATCAATAGTTGCTTAGAGGGATTTGGCAAAGATCGTTGTAATTATTTCCAATCCTGACCTCATTTGAAATGATCCCAAAATGTTCTTGGGTTGGCCTACTATTGCCAAGCATCCTGGTCTGTTTCTAGGGAGAAACAACCTAGAACAGATTGGTCTTACATTAGTTTTGCAAGCTTTGCAATGGTGATAGACCTTACCCTTCTATCTTAACTATCAAGGAAATAATTTGATGGTATATTTAGATACACAAAGTAAAAGTAAACACAGGCTTAAATGTAAGTATTTATGTAGCTTTCAGGAGGTATCATTCCCTTGATCCAGATTTTCATTTAATATCCTGCCAGTGTGATTCTGTAGTATAGCTGAGTGCTATTCCTTTTCAATCAGTTCATTTCAGTCTTGTGTAAATGGTTCCTTCCTGTAAATACTTTACAATTTACTATGTGGTATAACTTCATCGTGTAATGTGAGATGACTTGTTTTAGGCCACAGCCAGGCAGAAGACAGTTTTGTGTTTCACCAGATTAGCAACTCATGACATGGTAAATCTTATTTAGCCATGACATCCAAAGTGTGATTTGTTTCATCCATATTCCTTGTGATCCAGATACGTGGCATGTGTTTGATCACTCACCAACTAGGATATATATTTAATTTGGTGCTGTAGTTGAATTAACTAGGCTCACACTACTAGTGGATTGAAAGAACACAACAATAAAAGACACCTAAATGCATAATAAGAGCATATTTCAAAAAATGTTAATAGAGGTAGATACACCAGGCTGCAATATCTGACATTATCAAATTGGAGTAAAGGAATATAATGATAAAGACGGACATCATGTGCCTAACGTCATTTCTGTTATACTGCCTTTTCCACATTATAAAGGTGATCTTTCATATCAACTTTGAGGTCCATGAATGTTTTGCATTTTCAGATGTGTCAGGTAATTTCCACAGGCACTCCTAAATGTATGTTGTTCAAATCTAAGGACCAGGATGATTTCTGTATTTTCAAATGAGCAAGAGTAGATAAATTAAATAAAATCTGGTACAATAGGCCTATTTTTGTTTTAACTGGTGATAAAAAATGTATTATTTACAGAACCTTAGCCCTGCAATGCTCAGTTCCAGATTACTGAAATTCACATTTAGTCTAATCTTCTTTATCTATTTCCCTTAGTGTTTTCATGTAGGGTCTCACTGTGGTGATGCTACTGTTTTCGTTCATATTTATAACACTGACTTCTTGATTGATTTATCCAGAACTACAGGCCACTGTGTAGATGAGAATATAACTAAAATCAGTACAGTTCCTTAACAGAAAATTTCTTTTCTGAGATCTGAGCTGCATTTCTAAGGAAACTTGCTTGGAAGCACATCAGTTCCAGTATTTATTCATAGATTGCAAAACTCAGAAATACTTCCAAATATTTTCAAAGTCTCCTCTTGTTTTGTCTTATACTTATGTTCATTAAAATATCTTCCAAGAAAAATCTCAAATGTTATTACACGGCTGAAGAAAACATTTGTCAGAGATAAATTTATTTTAGATGAAAAAATCTGTTCAAATGCTTAAATTCTTAATACAATGAGTTGTGGAAGATGATATAGCCAAAATACTTATTTCCATTTCAGTATTCAGTAAATAAGATTCCTTTTGTTTTCAAGTTGGCTGCTGCTGCCCATTATTCATTCAATTAAGAGTACAAACTCCATTCTACTTGCAAGTGTGAAAAAATCAGAGATAATGGAAATCTAAATATCCTTTCAGTTTTTCCTGTTCATCACCAGTTAAAACAATCCATTTAATTTTTAGCTAAGTACATCCATAAAAAGTTAATGTGGACATAGAACTACAGTAACTAAGATAATCTAAGGTTTATACAGCAGATGTGTATCTGTAGGATATTCCATAGATTACTATTTATGTCCCCATGAGGCATTTTTACCTGTTACCTCATTAGCACTAATGTGTTGCTTTAGGTATACCCATTCATGTATAGACATGGGCTGTGATTAGTCACAGCCCAGTATGTGAAAGACATAGAACTAGCTTAACCATTAAGAAAACAGTATGTTAAGGTGTAGTAGGACATTTACAAAATGTTGTATTTAATTAGTTTTTCACACAACCCCAGTAAACTGCTGGAGCAACTTTCTGGACCAACTTTTTGTATGGAAATGACTGTTTAGAATTTTTAAGTGGAAATGATGACAGCCTTTTAAGGAATTGTGGTAATTGTTTTCACAAATGTTTTTTTAGAATGAAATTAGCTAGTACTATGTTTATGATTAAAATACACTCCCTAAATGTTAAGCTTTTTTTTTTTTTCATAGCCAGACTTGGTGGTGTAACTCTGTTGCTTCAGAAGGCTGAAAATGGGTTATGTTCAAGCTACTAAAATATAACTTTTAAATAATGTCTTTTGAACATTTAGAATATGCTTGAATTGCTAGAAGAAATGCCAAATGGAGTTCCACCAGAAAAAGTGAAAAGTTATATCTACCAGCTAATTAAAGCAATTCATTGGTGTCATAAGAATGATATCGTTCATAGAGGTGAGTGCGTAGTTCTGCACATGGGGATAAGCTCTGGAAAGAGTTTACTTTCTACAGGGAAAGATGTTACAGCTAGAAGGAATTTGCATTTAACATAAATATAAGCAATTACTCTTTGTCAACAACTAAACAATCTGTAAATTTAGCTGAGTATTAAGCCTGCAACATGACTTCAAATTTCTGTAGAACTAGATTCATCTACGTATAAACTTGCTGCCCACTGTCTTTGGCGTACAAGTAAAGATTGTGTTAAAAGCACAGTGAAGTAAAACTGGAGTACAAACATTGCCAAAGGAAAAGGAATTCTTAAACATTTCTGAGAACTCAATTATTTCACTTCTGAATCTGATAAAATATTAGCAGAAAAATAACCCAGAACAAACTTGTTTTTTTGTTTTACTTCTGCTGAAGGCATATCTTCCCAACTTCTGTGAGTTCAGCTCCCTCTAAATTTTAAGCAATTACAGTACTTGCTTTGTTTGATTTTTATCTGGTTTTATGTATTTTATCCTTATTTAATAAAATTGTGTTTTGCTTTATGGCTTTGCAGAAGTAACATTTCTAATGTTCCCAATAAATTAGAATTCTCCTACAATATGCTATGTTAGTAGAGACCGATCAAAACATAGGCAAGAGTCTGACGTATTTTGTAAAGCAGTTTGAAAAAGTATTCCATACACAGATACCACAGTATCCATATAGGAATAAGAAACAGGCTTAGAACTAGAAAACACACTCTTTATGTAGAAACGACAAGAAAGCACAACGCATTTTACCAGTTAACTGGGTAATTAAATGACAGGTTATTGTATGATCATGCAGCATGCACTATTCTGTGTTTTCTTTTGCTCTTTAGGTATGTCTCTAAATACCTTTTATCTTTTCATGTTTTGTTGAGAAACACTTCATATGGCAGGAAATAAATTCTGCATATCCACAAGTAGAACTGCTGGAAGCCTATTGAGCAATTGGTCCTGTAGTGCTTTACTTATGGTTGTATGAATGTATCTAAAGGTATTGCTATGAAATAATATTGTTGACAGAGCTCAAAATTAAATAGAGAAGTTAACAGCTGTCTTTTCTTTCTTTGTTATTTGATACTTTAGATATCAAACCAGAGAATCTCTTAATAAGCCACAATGATGTTCTCAAGTTGTGTGACTTTGGTAAGTTCAGTAGATAGACTTCTTGCCTTTTTAAAGAAAATCTCTTGGAATGGAGCATTACCTCATTCTCATGAAACTTCTACGTTGCGTGCTGTTGAAGACTCTTTCTCATGGTCAGAACTGATTACTTATTTAGGCTTATGGCTAGCACTTTAATTTGAAATATCTATGCTCTTAATGTGTGTACTTTGTGAAATACCATCTTACTAAATTAAGAGAAATTCTGCATTTGTTGTCTTGTGTTGTGTGAGGATTTACTAGTACTGTTATTGGCTCTCACGTGAGCACAGCACAGGTGATGAGCTGGTTAGAAAGCTGGCAGAACTGCGTATTTATCTAGCTTACGTATTTAAGAAAAGATTCCAGTTTCATTAAGGCATTTACCATTCTTATATGTTAACATACTTCTTACATTGTTAGGTGTATAGTTATAGATCATCCTCTGTTGTACTAATCAAAGATTGTGTCAACATACGATTAGTGACTGAATAGTTGAAGGGGTAGAGTCAGAGCTGTACGTGTGCTGTTAACTTTGGTATTTCATGCCTTATCAAATAGTGTTTAATGTCGGCTTTAAGACTTCGAACAAGCAGCACCCAAGAACAAGACAAAATTGCCTATGTGAGTAATCCCCAGAAGACAGCAGGGTGGCATATATACTGTTCCAACAATCTCTATTTTTCTTCTATATGCTACATAGAAACAGAATAAAACACTCTAAGTAGCTTACAGTTTGGATTCCAGTTCCACACACAGCTGCCCAAGGTCACTTTGAAAGCTGTCATTTCATACCCCTGCAATTTTGAACGAAAAGAGGAACCATTCAAAAAACAAATAAATAAATTGCAGTAGGTTTTTGGAAAAACAGAACAAACATTTGTTCTGAAAGTGCTGCTTTCAATCCTCTGAAGGCATTTTTGTTTAAACGTTCAGAACCAGCAAGCATTCCAGGAAAAGCCTTGGAATATCCAGTCCATGTGAGTTCTTTGAATCAAGGGCGATTTATTTTGCAGCCCCAGGAAGTGCATAGATCTGACAGTGCATAACGGTGCTGGTGTCCAGAGCCTGTGGCTCCTTGGCCCTATCTCCCGCCAGGAGCCTACAGCTAGCCCTGCTGTGGCTGCCCTCCCCTGACTACTCTCTCCTCTCAGCATTCCCCATAGTCCCAGGCTCTGGCTGGCAGCGTGTGCATTGGGCATCTCTGCCTCTCAGAAATCTTAACAAACAGTCAGCAAACAGCACTGCCCCATGACCAACATGTGCTCTGGTCAGGACTAACAGTGCCATGAATAGGAACGCCTTATAGGCATGCTCCCTTCCTCCTTTGTCCTCCTGAGGGTAAGGCTCACCAGCAGAGTTGACATTTGTGAGCAACCCTTTGTGCTCCTGAACTCCTGTCAGCAGGAATTCTAAAGAAAAATTGAAAGCCATACAATCATGTTTGTTCTTGCCAAAGATAGAGTTCTGCCAGTAGAGATGATGTGCATAGTCCATAGGCTTGCTCACGTCGCATCTTCAAGCCAGATTGTATTTCTGCTGTTGGAAAAGAAATACAACTGCACAGGCATCCTGGTTTTGCTGTTCATGTGGTTTTGTTTGAATTTTGCTTATAGTTTCAGACTTAGCTGAATTTAAAATGCAAAGCAACCCTTAATACTTGGGATCCATTTTACCTTTTAGCCTTACTGCTAACTGACATTATTAGTAGTTAGTAGCTTAAGTCATTACTGTAAAAATATGTTTGCCACAGGAGTTTCTTGCACGTGTATAGATGAGGATGGAAAAATTTGTCTTTTAATATGACATAACATGCTACCTGCCTACCTAGCTTGCTTCATTTTTTGGAGCACAAATACTAATTGCTTACAGTGCCACGTTCCTCATGATAACAACAACAACAAATAAAAAATACATACATCCATCCCAATGCAGATTTGAAGTAATTGTGTGTTTTGGAATATCCCAGTGGACAAAACATTTTGAACAGAAAAATTTGGTAAGTTTTTAACAAGATAGTTCTTCATAATCCTTGTGCCATGTTCTGTACATATCGTACTAGAAAAAATGAGGTTGTGTGGTGCTTGCCTGGACACATGTTGTGTGGGCGTGATTTCTACCAATAGAAATGGGAAAAGAGAACAGCACAAAAGGCCAGTTATAACAGATGCATCTGAATTGTTGGAAATTGTTAAGCGTTCTGACTAGTGTGCTTGCTTTTTCAAAACCAGGACTTCAAAATTACTTCTTTTAAAAATTTCTTTATCTCTCTATGATGCATAAGCATAAAAATCATGAAATGCGACTGGAAAAGACCTCAAGAAATTCTCTAGTTCTTCCACCCACTCAGAGAAATGATTAAGTATGTCTGTGTCATTCTTGACAGGCATTTGCTTAACTTACTCTTACGATCTCAGTAATCTCAGTCTTTAGACACCTAGTTCAGACCTTGCATGTCATTGGCTAGTTGGACTAAATGATCTTTGAAGGTCCCTTTTAACTGAACCATTCTGTTAATGTTAGAATGCTTTACGTTGTCTGATTAAGTTTATCTTCTCTATAAGAAACAGGCAATCTTATGAACTGCTTTTTCCCCTCACACCTTCAGACTTGTAATCTGTCCTCCCCTTCTGAGTTGTTTGAAGTCCTTTTGTGAAATGTCATCTTTTGCTTATTTGTCCTTCTTGTGTTGAAATAATTTTGCAAGTTCTGTTGCTTTCATTGTTGCTCTCACTCAAGTTACTTTCCATCTTCACGTTCTACTCTGTTCCTTCTCTCTGATAAGTTTGGTCAAGTCTTCTCCCTAATTACTTTCTCTTATTTTTGTGTCAAAAATTGTTCCAATTAGCACAATTTGGGGGTTGGATCAATGTACTAGCTAGGCCACAGGATGAGCAATTCTGCTGTTAGAAAGCATTATGCTTTCTTGAATTACCAATTCCACCTACCGTCTCTCAACATGATAACAGAATCAGAGCAGTAGTGTATGTATAAAATGGTTTCCTACATCACATGACAGTATGTAGGTGCAACTGAAGCCTGTGGTTTTTCCTTTTATGTCTTGACATAACTCCATTCTACGCTTAATCTATCAAAGTTGAGGCCTACTGATTCTTTTTTTCAGATTACGTTAGCTGCTGTTGATTCCCTGTACACAGCAGCTGCTGACTGTGGCCAGGTTCCAATGGAGTGGGCTGGAGGAAAGCTCTATCCTTGACTTGGTTCCTTTAGTGTACCTGGGCTGGTGGACTTGTGCTGTACATTAGCAAATGAACTGTGTGATGTGATCATTTGTATCATGTGGCTTTTGTATCTTTCTCCTCTCTTTCAGGATGGGCTTTCCCATTGTTTGTTCTAGCTGTCCCATTTCTTCACGATGGCTCCTGATTTTCTTCTCGTGTTTAAAATCACGAATGAGAGAATTTCCACTGACAAGATTAATGAAATAATGTCATAATTTCAAACAGAAACAGGGCTGCCTAAGCAGTTCTAAATATAGTAATATTTAGAAATGTATCCAATCCCAATGTCCTCTTTAAGTAAATTAAAAAATAATAATTTCAAGTTTTTTAGTGGCATTCGTAACTTTTGGCAAAACTATGGGAACAGATGAAAAATGTTTTGGGATAAATTTGAAATATCTCTTCTTCACTGTATATGCCTTTCTGTTTTACTAACTTTTAAAAGGGAGAGGTGTATTAAAAGAAGTAACAGCTGTAACCTGTATCAGTAACAGCTTTATCATTACACTGGTAGGTTGAAAAAGCGGTCTCTGCACCCAGACATTTATTGCAAGTTTTTGTTAATTAGTGTAACCACAGAGCTCTAGGATCTTTCATACCAATGCTGCCAAGTGAGACACTTTAGGAATACTGCAAATAAATCAATAAATAAATGACAGTTTTACAAGCATAGCTGTGTGAGAAAATAATTTTTTGGCAGCTTCTGCATGAGAGCTCAAAAATAAAGAAGAAATAATATAGCATTTATGTAGCACTTATTTTGGAAGTGAAATCATCCCTTGTATCTGTGAAAGATCTTGAGCTTTTTATTCTTTCTTCATTGCTCATGCAATAGTGGAAAGATTCCTGGTGATTTCACCGAAGTGAATTTTCTATTGATTTTTAGTGGCACATTCCAATTAAAGAAGCATTTTGAAAAATGTTGCTTCTGCTTTTCAGTCCCATAAATTTGTCTTAGTTTGAGCTCTAGGTCTATAGCAGAGTCTTGCTGCTGAAAGCTGTCGGACCTCAGTCTCTATGTATTTGATAGTTAGGTGCTTGATACTTTGCTGAAACGGTGTTAGCAGCTGCCCTAGTGTACTAGAAGAACTAGATGAAGAATCTAGTAGTATCGTTACTTTGGTGTTAGCTTTTGATAAATGGAGAAAAATGAAATCAAAATACAGTGCATTCCTACTTCTGTGTTTTCTAGTATATGCATTCTTCTCTCTGTTGGTCTTACTAATTGTCCTTCCTTAAGACAGAAGTTTTGGTGTAACTGCAAATAACTCAGCAGTTTTTTGATTCTTAAGAAAATTATGTGGAGGAGGTTAATTTGGACTTGTTTTCTGATCCTAATTCACTGGGAGTTTGTTATGAATATGATGCTAAAACAGGTGGGAAGCTGATACTTGTGGAGTGACTTAAATCATAGAATCATTAAAGCTGGAAAAGGTCTCTTAAGGTCATCTAGTCCAGCTATCAGCCCATCAGCACCATGCCTGCTAAACTATCCCTACGTGTCACATCTACACGTTTCTTGAACATCTCCAGGGATGGTGACTGTACCACCTCCCTGAGCAGCCTATGCCTCACTGCTCTTTCTGGGAAGAAATTTTTCCTAATATCCAACCTGAAGCTCCCTTAGCGCAGTTTGAGGCAATAAACTCCTATCTGGTTGCTTGTTACTTGGAAGAAGAGACTGACCCCACCTCACTACAACTTCCTTTCAGACAGTTGTAGATAGTGGTAAGGTCTCCCCTGAATCTCCTGTTCTCCAGACTAAATAATCCCAGTTCCCTCAGCTGCTCCTCGTAAGACTTGCGCTCTGGATGCTTTACCAGCTTTGTTGCCCCTCACTGAAGATACTCCCACACTTCAATGTCTTTCTTGTAGTGAGGGGCCCAGAACTGAACACAGTACTTGAGGTGCGGCCTCACCAGGTCTGAGTACAGGAAGATGATCACTTTCCTAGTCCTGCTGAATACGCTATTCCTGATACAAGCCAGGATGCCATTGACCTTCTTGGTCACCTGGGTGCTCATGTTCAGACAGCTATCAACTAACACCTCCAGATTCTTTTGTTCCTCACAGCTTTCCAGCCATTCTGCCCTGAGGCTGTAGCTTGCATGGGATTGTTGTGGCTGAAGTGCAGGAGCTAGCAATAGGTCTTGTTGAATGTCATACAACTAGCCTCGGTCCATCAATTCAACCTATCTATATCCCTGTATAAAGCCTTCCTACCTTCAAGCAGGTTGACACTTCCTCCTAGCTTGGTATCATCTACAAACTTAATGGGGGTGCACTCAATTGACTTGTCCAGTTAATAAAGATATTAAACAGGACTGGCCCCAGTAATGACCACTGGGGAACATAACTTGTGAACAGCTTCTCTAAGAGAATGCTGTGGTAGGCAGTGTCAAAGGCTTTAATAAAGTCTTAGTAGACTATATCCACAAATGCATATATATAACAATTTTGCTGGTCTTTGGTGGAGTGCTGCCTTTTATAAGTTTAGAGAGATGGCCCCATTCCTTGTTGAGTCAGGGAGGGAGTGTCCTTCCATGAGAATAATACCAACTGGAAAAAATGGAATTCAGTGAGACTGTAGTAGTTAAGATCAGTGACTAAAGTGTCTACTCTCCATGCGTGTGTTAAGTTTCTGTTGTTATGAATCCTCTTCTGCAAATAGCTTTTCATAGTGAAATTTAGTGGCAGTTGTTCAATAGCTTGTATGGCATACTGGCAAGTACTTTCTTTAGTCTGTTCTATTATGGTGAAGTAGCAAGGATAATGGTAAAACACCATAGATTTCTGAGGACAGTATACAAGTGAAGTAGTCATTACTGCAGACGTTCTGACTTTCACTGTTGTATCTATGAAAGGTTACATTTCAGTAAATGAGCAGTCCTTGCAGACATTCTGCACTGGGGTTTGTAAACAATTTACTTCTGTTTAAGTAGGTATGACTTCTTACCGCCAAAATCAGTGATGATATGCACATTTTATTTAAAATGGAATATAATCTTTCCCACTGTTCCTTTGACAGGCTTTGCCCGTAATCTTTCTGAAGGAAGCAATGCTAATTATACAGAATATGTGGCAACCAGGTGGTACCGCTCACCTGAACTCTTGCTTGGGTAAGTATAGTTTGTGAAACAGCCATGAGAAATCTTGATTCTACGCATTTTCTCAAGCACTTTTTGTAAAATTTGTCAATGGAGAACTGTAGTTGATTTAAAGGGAAGATTTCAAGAGAATTCTAGATCTTCATTTATACTTGCTCATTCGTTCCTATTAAGTCAGCATAAATCAGTAATATGTATTCATCTATCTTCAGCTGAACAGTATTTAATTGACTAAGAGAAAACTGAATTATCACAAATGCCGACGGAACAGCATGGAGCTGCATCAGGGGAGGGGCGGCTGGGGGTCAGGGAAAGGGTCTGCACCACAGGGCGGTGGGCACGGCCCCGAGTGCTGGAGTTCAGCACTCTCAGACATTGAGTTTGATTTTGGGTAGTGCTGAGTGGAGTCAGGGGTTGGACTCCATGATCCCTATTGGGTAGATTCCACCTCGTGATATTCTGTGTTTCTGTAACTGGTCAGGAAGAATTTGTTGAAGGAGGCTCTTTGAGCAATTTTAATAAAGTACTCAGAAGTTAGTGTGACATTGCCTACTGGAGAAGTAGTTGCATGAGGAGCAATTTAATTTCACTCTTTTATTAATCTGTAAAATTAGCGTTTTACTACTTCACACGGTTGAACTGCATGAACAAATTCACAGGGTGCAGAAGTGTAGAAGAGGAGACGAAAGTACCTGGAATGTAGGGTTTGCGATCTTTCCATTACTGTCAAGTTTTACAGCGTCTTTTTCTAAATACGTGAGCGTTCCAGTAAAATACAATTCTTGTATGTATAGCATATATGTATTTATATACGCGTATCCTATAAGTAAGGAATTGGCAGCCACAGGAGGAATCAGAAAAGGATTGCTAGGAGTCACTAAGAGTCTTCAAGCAAAATGTTTGGTGCTGCTGCGAAACAAGTCTTTGTTTGAACCCTAGATTAACTCTGAACCAGGGAATAGACATTTATTGAATAGGTAAGGCACTGAATAATAACTATTCTGTCAAGGAAGTCCTACAACTATTCCCAGAGCTGTGTTAATCTTAATCAAATTGAGATGTAGTTTTGTTATATGCAGAATGGTATGTTAAAGTTGCCAATAAAAGAAAATGCAAGGCTCAGTTTTCTATATTTTGCAGAAAACTGAATGATTAAATTTACAGCAAAACGTGTGTCTAACATATGTGTACACACACACTTACTAGTTGGAAAGGAAACATCAGTCATGGCCTTTACGTTGTTGCAGCATTTTACACTTTGTCTGTATTAGAAATTAGTGTTTTAGAGGAAAGACATGAAGAGCTTGGCAGACATGGCATTTGTCTGGCCTGCAGTTTTCAGAGCTGTTTCATTAACAGAGGAAATGTAGCAGGAATCATTTCTGTGTGTAACGGACTAGATTTGATTAGTTTACAGAGGAAGGGGAGGGGTACGTGTATTTCATGAGTATGACTTTAACTTTGCTTGTGTGTGTTTTTAATGCCAAGTTTTTCTGGCACAACTTGATGTCTGTTTCTTGGCAATTCTGCTCTTATTTCACAGTCATCTTAGGGAAAGAGGGAAATCTCCTTCCCCTACTTTTTACCAAATCTTTATAACTGTATGTAATACTTCAGAGTCCCCAAGATTATTAAGCATTTATCTGTTATCAAACATACTTCTAATTTTTTAAGTTTTAAAATGTATCACAGGGATGCTTTTGGTTTTTTAATAAACCTCAAGTTTCAAAGTGGAAAGAAATAGGTGACTATTCACAGAATATCCTAAATTGACTCACTTTGAGGAGCCTCAGGTTCTGTTTCTTCAGCATCCATGCCTTTGATTGAAAATTGCAGTAGTTCACTACCCTCTACTCCTCACACAAACATCTATTCTCTGTATTATGATTTTCTACCCTGTATGTGTGTGTATGTATATCTTACAAACCATCTGCAAGCCCATCATTTCTTCTGATCCCACCACACAACACTGGCTGCATGCAAAGAGACCACCTGCCTGAATTTTTTTCTCCAGATCCATGTAGCTTTGCTTCAGAACAGGAAATCCTTGCTTTGTGATGTTTTCGTTGTCTTCACCTGTGTTTCTTAACTCATGAATAGTTTCAGGAATAGCTTCAGGGGCTTCTGTTTTCTCTCTAATCAAAACTTCACTGTAGGAAGGGTGAAACAAAGATTGCTTGTATTTCTATCCCCTCATAGGCCAGATCCAGTGTGTCTATCAATCTAATAAAAACAATGGAATAAAGCAATGTAGTGCAGAAATACAACACAGTCATTAACCTCTGGAGATTAAAAGAAGTTAGTACTAGTTTAACTTTCATAACTACATCTTTATTAAAAAGGTTATTCTTGTATGTATGCTGTTGTTGTTGTTGTTGTTTTAAAAAAAGGTAACTGAATCCTTGGGGATACCTAAGAATTCTTGTCCTGCCTTTTCAAGCAGCAATATGTCAACCAATCCAGTGCAGAAACAGAGAACTTGGTATTTGAGATTGCTTCTTTAATGTCAGGTTTTATTTTTTCTGAGCTGTAAGGAAGCAGGCCGTGGAAAACAGCCAGTAAATTAAAACAGCTTGGTAAGAAGATGGTATCAGTGAGTGAAAAACAATTTATGTTCACTTTTTAGAGCCCCATATGGGAAGGCTGTGGATATGTGGTCTGTGGGCTGCATTCTGGGTGAGCTGAGTGATGGACAGCCCTTGTTCCCAGGGGAGAGCGAGATTGACCAGCTCTTTACCATTCAGAAGGTGCTAGGCCCACTGCCAGCTGAGCAGATGAAGCTCTTCTACAGCAACCCACGCTTCCATGGACTGAGGGTAAGAGATAGCTTTGTTCTTTTCTTTTTATTAATTTACTCACACGATATTTACACTGTTGTTGTCATAAAGGTTATTTTCATTTAGAGTGTGTGCCATGTTTTCTGTTGCATGTATTTTTGTGCAACCACAGGATATTTAGATCATGGAGTGTTCATAATTCAAAGTTAAATTCTAATTATACCAGTACTGGGAGGCATAAGTAAGTTCATTTTGCTGTTAAAAGCTGATTTTAAACAGATCTATTTCTTTAACTTTTCTTGTCTTGAATGTTAGCGAATGTGTCAAGCCTGAAGTTACTGTGCACTGTGAAGTTTAGTGGCACATTTGTATGTTTGAAGTGTGGAAAATTTGTGCCAGCTCTCTTAAGTCTGCTGTGATGGCAAAACCTGAGCCTCGGATGCTGTTATGATGATAGGGGAGCTTTTTGCCTTTTTACTTGAATTCCTGAAGAATTAATGTAAGCCATATAAGTAAGAAAGTTGCTTGTTCCCATTTCAGGAGTTTGACAATGCCATGAATTAAACAGAAGCTCGCTAGTGTGGAGAAGTTGTTTAAAGTGGCAAAATGCCAGACAGAATATGTATACTTAAAAATAACAAAATAAACAAAAAAACTCAGTTGTCTTTAACAATGCCTGGTCAATGATTGTATTTGTGTTGTCTTGTTCCATTTTGGTTATCTCTTCTTTGTCTTTTTTTTTTTTTCCTTTAACAAATGCTGCTTACAGAATGTTATGATCTTGATGAATTATATGAAATTGTTAATATAAAATCCAATAAAGAGACATAACAATGTCTTAGGAGACCTGATCTGTGGTAAAGATTGGAGATTGAAGTTTTACTCCATAAAAGAAAAAACAGAGAACGACAAAGAGGTGCACCTAGCTATCTTATAATGCATTAAAGTTTGCCATAAATTATGATTAATATGATTAGCTGGTGATAATAGCAAAACAAATAGTTGGATTAAGGTTTTTGGTGAGTTATTTTAGCTAAAACAATAGTTAATTCCTAAGATTCTTTGATGAAGCCTGCACACTCTTCATCACAGGATTTTATAAAACAGTAACACAACTGTTGCCAAGGTAATGTATGTTTTTGATCCTGCTTAGAAAAGGGCTGTAAAGGATTTTGTTTTTAAAAAATTATATCTTCTAAAGCAGTGCTTCACAAGCTGCAAGCTAAATAAAATATTCTCTTTTCAGCATTATTTTATAAGAATTCTAGTTGTACAGTGTAATCTTACTTGCCTAAACGCTGTGCAATGTCTTAGGATGAAAATGAAGTATCTTTGTTATGTAGCTTTATAGTAAGGTAATTCAAGAAGACAGCATGGACCTAATGTGATTAGCTCAGGGTTGAGTGTCATGAGTGTCTGTTCATATCCTGGATTAATGTTTTATTACTTGGCCTCAGACATATCGCTGCCTTTTCATTCCCATCTCCAAAGTCAGGGTAACCTAATGATAACAACAGTGAAGCGACGGTACGCCTTCTAAAAGAGTACTTTTGGAATACTGAAGTCTGAATAATGACTTCAATATGAAAAATACTACAAAAAAGTTGATTCAGAATATGATTTTTGTTACTTAATTGAAAAAAATATTCCATGTTTTAAGGCAACATTTCAAGTACAGACGAGTTTTTTTTTTAATAATAGCACTTAATAGTGGAAGATACTCAGTTGTAGCGAATAGAAGCAATGCTGTGATCATGCAGATTATTATTTACAAGCTGGCACTGGGTGTTTGCATGATGAAAACTAGTCCTTCAATGGAAATGTTTGTCCACGTGATTATCTATCAGCTTTATGAATCTCTCTCATAACTGTAAGTACTGCCATATTGTAGCACATGATTTAAAAAATTCTTACTCAAATACTCCAGCTCTGCATGCACAGGTGTAAAGATGCCACATTTGCATACTTCATCTTCCTGCTTATTTCCTCCAGTCGTGCATATACACACTGTTTTCATCACTTCTGAGGATTAGGTAGTAGTTAGTTATATCTCTTCAGTCCGTTTGAGGAAGCAAACATCCATGCTATGTTGAAGACCCAAGAAAATAATCTTGTACTGGAAAGAATTTACAGGCTCATATGTTTATGGAAATGTGAGTGGTAATGTGGAGCTGTAGTATTATTCTACGAGTTAGTTACAAATATGATGGAGGACATGAACAAACCCAGTGAATGGCAATCACACATTGCATGTCTTTGGCACATTTTCACGTTTCTCTGTTCATTCCAGAAGTAAAATCTGATTTATAACATTCATTCTATGCGAGTACAGAAATATTTTGCCCATATGGATAGACTGAAGAACAGGGTTTGTTTTACTTAGAAGAATACTGCACTTAAAATAAAATAGTGCCTTAAAACAAGTTAGTGCCTCCTGAAAATCTATTTTCTTTATGTAAACTAGGGGAGGAAGAATGGAAGGCTTGGTTCACCTAGGCTGCTATCTAAGATCAACAAGGCAGACTTGAACTTAAAAGTAAATAATTAAAATAAACTTTTCTGTAATTAAGAAACCACTTTAAAAGAAAGTAAAGTAAAAAGAAAAATACAGAGCCTGTTTAGGAACAAGCACATTCAAACTAATGTTCTTTCATTTTCCTTCAAAGCTCACATAGTATAATTTATGAAAAGTAATGCCAGTACAAACAAAGGATTGCACTTCATAGTGGTCTAACATTTACATACTTGCAGTGCGTGTACAATGCATTCTGCTTCCAAACAAAATACATTTTTGGAAGTGGATACATGTAATGCTGGATTACTCTTCAAAGAAGGGATTTGAAGTCATACTCTGAGGAAGGTGTACCTGTAAATATATGCACCTGGCTGTAAGGATCCTTTAAACATGCAGAAATGGGTGTAAAGGAATAAAAATGTTTAAGACTTCTTGCTCGTTGATAGTTCAGACCAAATGTATAGCTGCTGTATGTTTTTGTACTGTGGCAAATTTCTGTATAGAACATTTTTTCAGTCTTCATATTTGTTGGGGTTTTTCTGTTGTTGTTTCTGTTGTCTTAATCACTGACCCAGATTTTGTGGTTATCTTACATTTTCAGCGATTGTAGATATACCTCAATATTTTATGTGGGTATGTTTTATGTATGACTTGAGTCCATTTGGACATTAAGCAATGGCTTTTTATGTATCGGGTATAGGATTGCCAGTGCATATTCCCTGTTGTCAGTACTCTAGCTTTGATGTGTAAACTGAAGAGGGCTTTTTAGAAAACTCATAGTTAAGATGTGGATGGGATCAAGCCAGGCTGCAACTGAAGCACTTGAATACTATTGGGCAAATACCACAACTGCAGGAACTGCAAATGAAGTATCTGGATCTCAGCTGCATTGTTTTGGATGAACTGTAATTAATACCAATCAGCTGCCTCGCTGTTGTTTGGCTTAGTTTTTCCTGAAGTTTCCCTGGCATTCAAATGTGCAGTTTTCTCTAAAAACAGCAAAAGTTGCAAAAATGAAGGTTTTTGGTTTTTTTTTTTTGGTGCTCATCTTGGAAATCCTGCCTTAATTTCTAATTCTGAAAATACTGGAATATTTGTGTTTAGCTGTTAAATTTGAAGTTACCTCACCGAAATCAGTTTACCTGTTTGTTTGATGTCAGTTCCATGCATGTCATAATCTGGAATTGGATCTCTGATGCCTGTTTATTCTAGCTCATCGTATTTGATGTTATTTTACAATGTAGATATACTGAGTAGATTTTCTTTCATTTGATTAAAAAAAGAAAGGCTGTTTTCGTTTCATTTGACCTTGTTTACAAAGCAAACAGCACAAAACAAAAAAAAAATCCTGTGCATTGTATTTTTTTTTTTTTTTTTTTTTTTTTTTCTTCCTTGAATCTTTTCTTCCTGCTTTTCTTTCTAGACGTTTAGGACTGGCTTCAAGTACTGCCTGGTTTTGTCAAGTCTGTAGTTGACCAAAACTGTCCCTGAGCAGAGCACACTTCATGACGTTGCCAATTCATTCCTACTGCAACGTGATCGCAGGAGTAATCCCAAACCTTTCTGCATAGTTGTTATTCCATTTTTGTGAGGTTTTTTCACTTACAAAGATTTTGGAATTGTCACTCAATCTTTGGTATTTAATTATTACTACATTCACGCAAAAGCAAAATTATCTAATAACCATTTCTAAATTCTTTTCTTGGGTAGATGTTACCTATGTTATTTCTGAATCTATCTTAAAGCACCCACCTCATGTCAATCATAGTCCCACAAATACATTTATAGATCTAAGTTAATGACTTGTCAATTGAGAGAGGTTCCTTGGCTGCTCTACTAATCAAAAATACTTTCTTTGGTTGTCTAGATTCGTGTCATACACCAGCAGTTATTTCTTTCATCATGTTTTGTAATGTTTCAGAAATTATGAACTGTTTTCAATTAGGTTACATGCCTTTATTCACTGTATAGTTTATATTTTATTAATGTATTAATCTATACCTCATTTGCATTCTCAATATATTTTTATGGTGTATTACTTTGACAGTTTCCTGCAGTCAATCATCCACAATCTTTAGAGAGAAGATACTTGGGAATTTTAAGTGGTGTTTTGCTTGATCTTATGAAGGTAAACAAATATATTTATTTTATCTCTGTAATATAAAGGGAAAGATGTCACTTCCTTAACAGAGTGCATTTTAGAAGTACTTGTGAATTTCCTTTTGAGATGTTTTGATATCACCACCATCTATAGTCAGGCTTGATACTTCTTAGGAAAATATCCCCTGCAAATGCCAGGAGAATCTGTCCAAACTTGTCTGGTTTGAAAAGCAATGTATATTCCAGAGAAAAGAACTGCCGTCGTTTGTGTCAGCATGCATACCGACAACCATTCAGATGCACAGGTCACCTTACTAATGCAGGAGGATGAACTCTCAACCTGTGATAAATCTAGATAAATCCACAGTGAATGAAGATTAGATTAACCTGAGTTATTATTGTTCATTACTGGATAAGCATGAGGATATGGACAGTAGATGCACAGTAAACTTTTTGCCTGTCTGAGGTCTTAATGTAGTTGTTACCACTCACCTCTACAAAGCACATTATTTAAGTTGTTCTTCAGTCCTGTTTTGAAACATACCAGCTAGTTCCCCGTGGCCAGGCTAGGATATAGTTCTGAGTTTCTTGCAGTGGTCCAGGAAAAGCCTGCTTTCCTCAGAATGGCTGAACAATGTCAAAATTTCACTATGGTGAGCTGTAGTACAATCCTTCTGTTTTTTCAGCCACAGGAAACTGAAGGAGATTCACAGTGACAAAAATTATGTTTAGAATAAATGTATTATATTTTCTAGTTCACATAAACTTTTTTTTTCCCCTCAGCACTATAATTAACTGTAACTCAAGCTGTAGTAGCACATATTGCTCAACTGCCATTTCAAGATGGTTTCTCATAACATAACACATGCTGGGGATTGCTTTTTTTTTTTTTTTTTTTCATTTTACACTAATTTTATATGTTATATAGCAATGTCTTTTGGGTTCTTCTGATGTGATATAAAAGTTGAAATTGCAAAATGAAGCATCAAATGTTAAGGAAACAGATTTCTAAATAATCCCTTTTTTTTTTTTTTTTTTTTTTTTTTAAATTCATGAAATTCTTTTAAACTTTTTTGTCCGAATTACTCTGTATAAGGTGAGAAAAGGTCAGGGATCCTGTAGAGGGGCTATTTTGTTTGATCTACATTACACAGTTGAGAAGTTGAAACATTGTTAAAGAATGAGCAGAAGACTTAGAATAAAAGCACAGAAAGCACCTGTGGTTAAGTTGCATGCTGCAGATGCTCTACATTTTTTGCTGTGTGCTTTTCTCTTCCCCAGACACTGGACAGTCTGGCAATTATTCACAGTTGCTATGTTCCTTGTTATCTGCATTCCCAAGGAGCTCAGTTCTGACTACTAGATTACTGAATAATCCATGCCCCAATTTATGTCAGCTAGCACTGACATATGTATCTCTAGATCTGTATATATCAACATTTAGAGAGCATTTCTGGACTAGATTAATGAAGAGTCATTCATTTGCTGCTGTTGCTTTGCTGCTCCTCTCTTCACAAATCATGTTCTCTTGCAAGCATGCACTTGGAAATTTGAATATGATGACTTGGGAGAAAAAGAAGTTGAATATTTTATGCTTATTCATATAATCTGTCATTCAGTTATCTCCTTTGTTCATCAGCAGACCTTTTTTTTTTTCTCTCTGGGCTTCCATTTTCTGCTAGAATACCTGAATAATGCATATATGTTTCACGCTTGCTTTAACTGTAGTTGGTCTTCAGCCTTCCTTATGTCATCCATTATACCGACGCAGTGTGTTTATGCTCTTTCTGTGTTGTCCTTGGCTTAATTTCTTACACATCGCCTATTTTGAGTTTTTCTTCATTAAAAAACTCCCTATTTTGTCAAGCTGAGCATGCTTGACATTTTGCAATGAGATGCTTTGTTCCTGCACTCAGGAAGTTTTCTTGGACAGCTGTCTTCAGATGGCACTTTTTCAGGAGATTGTCTTGGAATCCCCCTACAGAAGTCAAAGTCTGCAATCTTGAAAGTTGTGGGTTCTATCACTGATGCTTAACTGTCTCACCCTTCATTTGAATCCTAATGATAAACCCCTCAGGGTTGTTACATCTCAGACTGTCTTCTGTGATCAGATTAGCCTCCAGTACTTTACTGTCAGTGAACAGCAAGTCAAGTACAGTGAAGGCCAACTAACTCTTGTTTGGTTTGCCTCTCCAGCAGTTAAATTAGAAAATGCTGCCAACGTAGTCTGGAAGTCTCCTGAGTAGTTGAAGTCTGCTGTGAGGATGAGGAGCTATATTCTGCTTCTTGTTGTAGGAGGAGTGATCCTCTTTATCTTAGATGTGTAGGTGATAGCAAATCCCTGCTGTAACACCACAAATATTGGTTTTCACTTCTAACACTGACCCAGATTCTGAGTGGGTATACCTTTAGTCTCGTGCTGTCACTCGGTACAAATTAGGAACCAGTTTAGTTGCAGTGCCACTCCTCTTCTTCACTACCTCCTAGCTTCTGATGCCAGCCACACCCATAAGTGACCATGACCCAGCCATCAGCCTTGTTCGCCACCACTTCTCTGTGATTCCAGTCAGTTTCTGAGCCCTATGACTGCCTATGGGCTTTAGTTTTCCTTGCTTGTGCTCCAGCTTCTGCAAGTTAGTTTACAAGGCACTTGAAGTAAGCCTATGATCATCCATAAATGGGCCACTTGTATCGCAGTAGGGATGAGTGCCACAAAGAAGTAAGGAAAGAAAAAATGAATCGTTCAGTACACAGCTTGTCACTTGAGAAAGGCAGATACTGCATACTGTATGACTGAACTGCACAGGAATGCCAAACACTTTGGTGTGCAGGATCCTGTGCAGGGAAAACTAGCTTGTGGTCAAGTGGATGAATATTATATTAGTGCATATACTAGAT
This sequence comes from Tympanuchus pallidicinctus, assembly GCF_026119805.1. NCBI lineage: Eukaryota > Metazoa > Chordata > Aves > Galliformes > Phasianidae > Tympanuchus > Tympanuchus pallidicinctus. The sequence goes on from NW_026294659.1 coordinate 1,708,818, forward strand.
AGCATTTAGATAGCCATTGCGCGTGTGTGCACACAGAGTTATTCTCTATTCAAGCAATACAGCCCTTAAAAAAGAGCTGTTCTTTTTATTCAATGGCCATTCAAACTTTCATCCTTGCTGACGGTCACGCATCCAAGATGTGTTACATGTGGTCCCATTTCTGCAAGGAAACATTAAAAGTTATCAAAATCAGCAAATTGTTTTTTGATTTTGTGATTAGGTGTTCTCTGTGTGTCAGAAAAGTCAGTATGTTCAGAATCACAGCTGATCTAATGGAATCATAAGGCACATGTTATTCTGAGTACATTGTAAACAGTTTAGATGTTTAGTTTCATGTTTAAAAACATGAATGAACTTGAACCTTTACTGAAATAAAAACCAACTCACATTTGTATATGTTTTTAAAAAATTATAAACTGTGAAGGAATTTTTGAACATTTAATACTGCTTGTATATGCATGTTCTTTTTGTTAAGCCTGTTTCGTTGGCAGTAATATAGTAATGGTAATTCAATACTCTTTGTTTTAATAATGTTTTACAGCATGTCCTGAAAAGTATCTTTAAAATCACATATTTTTAACATCTATATATATATAGGTACATGTATAGTTTTCCATTTACATCTTTTTTTGTTTTAAACATGTTAAACGCAAATCTATAACCGTGTATGTTCCCGTATGTTCCTTAGAATATAATACTTCTGAAAGTCTTCATTTTGTATCATGTGTATTTAAATGCAGTATGAAATTATTCTGGTACCTGCATGTAATCACAGACGATCTGGAGATTAAAAAGCTATTCCATTAACGTTCTTTATTTTACTTTATTGTTGTTGACACAAATATGGATAGTAACATTTAAACTTTCGGATTTATTTTCCAAAGAACTTACTGAAGTTAGATCCAGCAGACAGATACTTGACAGAACAATGTTTGAACCATCCTTCATTTCAAACACAAAGACTCTTGGATCGCTGTGGAAGCTCACCTTCACGGTCAGCTAAAAGAAAGCCTTACCACGTCGACAGCAACACATTATCTAACAGGTAAACGTAGTCGTTTGACCCTTAAACACTGATATTTTCTGTGTTAATGAGTAAGTTGCAACAGTGCTTACACAGAATATTATCTTCAAGAAAATTAGTTATTTTGTAGTTTAAGTACATTGCAATGTATATGCTGTTTCGTGCTGCTTCACTGAACAATGAAGGCAGACGTAGTTTTATTATTACAGTTATTGAAGCTGAAATTTTTTGTTAGCTATATTCATCAGGCTGAATGCATCTTGGGATTTAAAAAAAGAAAAAAAAGTAAAAGCTTTTTCTCACATGACGATAAGAAAATAATTTGGGTTACTCATCTTAAAAAAGTTAGCTTCTTTTCTGAACAATAGCAAGAATTCTGTGGTTTGGAGGTGTTGCTACAGAAAACAAAAATGCATTGATCATGCTCCACAGTAAGGATAGACAGAATTTTGTCTGCATTTGTGGTTATGAGCTGAGTCTAGTCTGCTTGAACTTAAAACAGGATGTATTTGCTCACTAACTCCTTTGTTGGACCCACATAGCTTGAGAGAAGCCACCTGATCTCAGTACATCAACAAACCAGGTTTTCTGGTGGATAAAATACTTTAGTAGAAAGAGACTCATTGCATTCCTTTGACAAAAGCTTTCCTAAAGGCCATCCTCTGAAGTATGCAGAACTACAGTGTCTTTTAATCCTAGCCAGGTTTTTCTTTAGTTCTTCCAGTGAGATTTAAAAAACAGCATTCCTCACTTCAAAATTTGGGAACGTGACGTCTGTATCCTGCATGTTTTCTGAAATGTTTTGGCTGCTGCTATACATACTTACTGGTGCTGGTATTTCTTAATTTCTTGAAATTGTAATTGAGCGTATCATTAGATCACTGGAAGTAGGTAGTACAGAAATCCTTAATATGGAAATAACTAGCATTATCCGGTAATAGTTTCTAATAAGATCCACAAATGTACAAATTCATCAGTCCTGTCAGCTCTTAGTTTATACCTCAGTAATATATCTGAGTTAGATGATGATAGAACTGATTTAAAAATAAGTACATTTACTCAGCTTTAAGCCAGCTTATGTCCATCAAAGCTAATAAGCATAGCCACAGCACTGCTCAGTTGCAGCTGCACTGTTTCAGGGCCAAGATAGGCCCATGAGCAGATCTGCTTTTATGCTGTAGAATCTGAGTTCTGCAGAAGTCGGTGTTCCTGTGGTATTCCTGACTTGGTGTTACAGAGCTCACCAGGCTGCAAAGACCTTGGAATCAGTCCATCCAAATGGCTTTGACCAGCACAATAGCTTCTGTTCTCTCTCTTCTGCCTCCACTCGCCTCAGACATACATTATGTAGCTTGCAGCATTGATTGTACGGGGCTTTTTGGCAGCATTGACATATTTGATTGTTCCACTTTAACTTTGATATGCTGGATGTGTTTAACAATTCCTTCAGTGGATCTACAGCTAATTTTCATAATAGTGCTTAGAGCAGTGATTACAAATGTAGTACAAATTGGTAAATATTTAAATACATATATTGGAAAGTTGGAATTTTTATGATTGGATTCTATATATTTCTTTTTTTTCCACTAGCAGGATCCTTTAACTAAAATGGAGTTGGTCCCTTAGGATATGACCAATGAAAAACAATATACTGACACTTGAAAATCTGTTATTGTAGTGGAGCTTCTGGTTCCTAGTTCACAGTTTCTGCAATGAGCAGAAGTTTTTGATCTTACTACTAATTTTGTGTTATAAAGTGGCAACTCCCATTTAAAGTGAGTGCACTTTTGTTGAAGTTACTAATACATGAATATGTAATCTGGTATATTAATGCTTCTTTATGCATTTTAATGTAGAAATCAAGCCAGCAAAAGTTCTGCTTTGCAGTCACACCACAGATCAAACAGCAAGGACATACAGACACTAGGGGTTGGCGGGCCAAGAGAAGAAGGTCTTCCAGCAAATGAAAGCTTTTTAAATGGAAACCTTTCTGCAGCTGCACATAGCCCAATGCACGCGAAGAAATCAAGCAACCAGCCTGGATCTGGCAATAAAGATCTAGCCAACAATAACATGCCACATCTTCTTAGTCCAAAGGAGACAAAGGCAAAAACAGAATTTGATTTTAACGTGGACCCAAAAAGTTCTGAAGGTCCAGGCACAAAGTACCTGAAGTCTAACACCAGATCTCAGCAGAACCGGCACTCATTTATGGAAACGTCTCAGAGCAAAACTGGGACGCTGCAGCCCGGCGATAAGCATAGTCGCCACAGCTACATTGATACCATTCCACAGTCTTCTAAGAGTCCTTCGTATCGGACAAAGTCAAAGAGCCATGGGGTTCTGACAGACTCGAAATCCGTGGGCAACCTATCTGAGGCTAGGGCTCAAGCTGCAGAACCAAACAGCAGTCGCTATTTTCCATCCAGCTGCATGGACTTGAACTCTCCTACCAGTCCGACCGCTCCCCGCCATAGCGATAACAGAACTTTGCTCAGCCCTTCTGGGAGGAATAACCGCAGCGAGGGCACTCTGGACACCCGAAGACCTTCAACCAGGCACTCCAAAACAATGGAGGAGTTGAAACTGCCAGATCACATGGATGGAAGCCATTCCCACTCGCTCTCTGCTCCGCACGAATCTTTTTCCTATGGCCTAGGTTATACCAGTCCTTTCTCTTCACAACAGCGCCCTCATAGACACTCTATGTATGTGAGCCGGGACAGAGTGAGGTCAAAGGGCTCAGAGGGTGGCTTAAGCGTAGGGCAAGGGATGGCAGCCAGAGCAAACAGCCTGCAACTGTTATCTCCACAGGTGCAGCATAAGTCACTCACAAGGTCTGTTGGCTCTTCACGAGAAGACTGTACAGAAGATACTAATAGGGTTAGTTCAAAATATCACCTGTTACGGAAGACTTACCTTCCTCTCCTTATTTCATGTGGGGACAGTGTCCTGCTTTCTCTCTTCTGTTTCTTTGTTTGCTTAGTTATTCTTCTATGGTGCTGTAAGGCAAGGAATGTGAGACCAAAAAACAAAAAGATGCTAAGTAGTTGGAGTGCAAAATGAGACCACGTTAAAGCTAATAATGATTGAACTATGACAGCTATTTTTATAATGTACTGAAATGTGAGAACAGAAAAAATGTCTGTGAAGTTAACATTTAATTTGTAGTTCCTAGTCTGTTATGTTTTCTAATGTCATTTTTATTGTATTGGTTTTCCTTAATTAACCTTCTCATTTGTGTTTTATTTAACTTCACTAGTATGCCTTTCTGTTTTGAATAGCAATCTTAAATTTTGAAGTGAGCTTTTTCACTTGTTCATAGCATGACATTATTGATGAAATGTCGTGATTTGCTAGAGGGATATAAAAACTGCACTATTCCTCTTGATTAGTATGATAAATAACTGGAACAGGGTAGAGATTTTTTCTGGGAGAAGCCACCAGTGAACTGAAGCCTTAGCAGTGCTATAGTGACTGTCATTACTTATCTTACGATATTTTGTTATGAGTATTACTTCATCAGTGTGGAGAAAGGGCCAGTTTCAGTGTTGATTTACTTTCATAATACCATAGTTGTGAATTTTTTAAGGTTTTGCATAAGATGAATGTCCCCATATCCTTAGATTGCTGTGCCATTGATCCAAAACATAAATGTAAATAAAATTAGCATTTGGTTTTTTTAATACACGTTTATGTCATAAAGTGACTTCAAAATTCTTGTTCAGTTTTGTTGACAAACTGCAGAAGGTCAGATCTACATATATTATTGAATGTCTATAAAAGGATAGTGAAAAAGACTAAAAACCTCAGCCTCTTCAGTTTACATAATAAATACACATAGTAGACTTGTATGCAATCATAAAAAAAGAGTTTTCACATACTGGATGGCTCTTCAACAGAAGAAAGCATAGATAAGGCATTTTTATATATTTAAAAGCACGTTTTTACTAATACATTATTTTTGTATTTAGTATGTCTCTTCCGTTCAGAATTATGTGAATTATTTGTTATAAGAAGAAAAAAATCTCATAAAAGAAGAGAATTTAAAGAAAAATGGCTACTTAGAAGGAATTACAGAAGCTCTACTTTAAAATAAGATTTTATTTCTTGTGCTTAGTCATTTTTTTCTCTCTCTCATTTCAGTCGAATTAAATGTTACTTTTCTTCACAGTATTACTGTAGAAAGGCAGTAATAGCAACATTTGACATTTTGATAATAAAAGCTGACGCTGCCTTGTATTCTTTAATATTTGGATCTTTTTCTAAATTATTTAGCAGATATTAAATTGATAATTAATTCTAATTTTAATTCCTATTATCAGATCATTCTTTGTCTTTTGACAGCTACTTGAAAAACTTTATTTCAATCAGAAAAATTGTTATACATCCTAATGCTTATAGTTTTGTTCATTGTGGTTTGCTTTGGAATGTCTAATCATTTGTAAAGAATTCACCTTTATCTTTTTTGGTCAGTGGTTTTTAAACTTAAGTCTTCAATTCATTGTTTTGAGGCCATATTTCAACCAGCAGAAGCCTGAAGGGAAAAATACTCTTTTGAAATATATGGCAAGTCTGTACGTTCGCAAAGCGTTTTTGTCTGTTTTCCTTCTTTTTCACTATTTTCGATCACAAATCGGAATTAAAATTACAATATTTGTATGACTCTGATAGGAATTTCAGATAGGAATCCTTTCCTATCCCTTTTTCTTGCCACATGCTGTATTACAAATGAGAAAACTTCACTTTCTTCAGCCATAGTGAACTCAAAACTTCAGGAAAAATATAAAGGTTGTCAAAGAATCTGTATTATTTTCCTAGTAAATTTTTCCATTCAGTTCTACTGGTTTTCTCTGCTACTGTTGTCTCTCTGGGCTCATATTTTGTGAAATGTCCTTAGTTCCCTGTTTGTAGATTCCATTAAGCCACTAACAATTCATTTTAAAGAAAATCATTCTTTGTTCGCTAGGTTTAAATCTTACTTGCATTCGGTGCATTAAACTTTCCAAGTCTCAGTTTCAACAGTGTTTTCTTAAGGGCTCTTTTTAAGTTAAACGTACACAAAGGGGTAGGCAGAATAAATTCAAGTACAAGTTGCTACTATTGTCTCGTATTTATGACTTAAATGCTAACCAACAAAAAGTGCCTTAAGTCATAATTTAATCAAATTTATCAAACTCAAATTTTGCTGAAGCAATCTGTGATTTAAACCATTGTTTTAGTTGCATTTATCATCTGGGCACAGTTTTAGGAGTTATATTATTGATGGTAGTGAGTTCAGATCTTTATTAATGAAAGACAAAACAAATTTTGGAAATGTTTCCGGGTTTCCTGGGAGGTCTTAGAGTATTGAATTTTATCTGGTCCTTACTGCAGAAAGAGTCACAGCTTCTGGTTCATTTAAGAAAGGAATTAAGTCATATTTGGTGGCCAATTCCACGCATATATGGTCGTTTCTGAGGGAGTACTTAAGTTTTTATTTGACGTACCTTCCAGGAAGTTTTTATTCAGAAACATAGATTAATTAGAGATGGTGATGTACTTTTGCTATCCTGGTGATGTGCTTTTGCTATCCTGTCTGACCTACCTATTCAGCTTATATATTTCTTAGTTTCGGGATACCTCTTAGTTTGTGAATAGTAGATTTTGTGACTGCTGGCTCCTGTAGGTACTACTTTGTAACAGCTGTTAAGAGATAGTGCTTTGGTGTTGCAATAATCACAAATTACATGCATTTCTTGTTTATTTTTTTAAAATTTGCCATTAGCAGAGTGACCAGATTCCATCAGAAACAAATTTAACAAGACCTCCAGTAAAAGATTCCTCCAGAGATGTTACAGCTGCATTTCATTCACGGCGAAAATCTGAGGTCTGAATCATGCTAAAGTCCTTAAAATTACAATTAAGAGGCAAAATTTTGTTAATGCCATTTTGGAAAAAGTGAATGGAACAACAAAACCAAATAATTATTGATTATGGGGTATGTGGTTTGAGACTGGCAGTTTTTCATAGCATGAAATGAAAACTGTCTGTAGTAAAATTCAGAGTTTATTCCTTGTTATGTTAGTTAAAAACACAGCATTTCATTTTAAATAGCTGACTGTTCTTTTCTATAGGGTGGAGCATATCATGATCCACACACAGAAGATGGAGCATCTACTAAGGAAAATAGAATTCTGTATAATGAAGCTGTTCCCAGAAGAGTTGGCAGTTTTTACAGAGGTAATTTTATGGTGCATCTTTAAAAATTAAACAAGAATTTTAACATGGAATATAAATGAAGTAGTGGAAGTTGGTGCAGAGAACTAAGGTGAACAATTTAAAAAAAAACAATTGGAGAAAGAATTGTTACCACGCTTTCAGATACTAGACTGACCTACTCAGTTGTATGTAGTCATTGTATTAGTATTCAATTTGTGCATGAAGTATTTTTGCATATTTAAAAGCATATTCAATGTAGTTCTTTGTAAACCAGAAGATAATTTATTAGGGAAAGTTGAACAAAATAAATGAAAATTGCTAGAGTGAACTCCTTATTTTTTTAAATATCAATTCGTACTTTTAATTCTTACTAATATTAAATCTGAACACCTTTCTACTTGTGACACACTGACATGCTGATTTGTCTTAGGTAATATGGTATATGGATCTTCCAGTGCTATTCATTCATTCGTTGAAACTTACATTTGTATCTTTTGTGCAGGTTTACTAAAATTCAGTGTTTCAACAAGTAAAAGCGTGGTTATGTAAGCCCAATTGAGAATAAACAATAAAACAGGAGCATGTTAATGTACATAAGTACCTGTATATATACATGTGGGTGCATGTGCATGTATGTGCATACATGAATAGATACTGTTCTGGTATGGTACAATAAGAACAGTGATTTGTGAGCAGCTGTCTCATAGCTAAACCTGGGTAATCCCTTTGAGAAGAACAAGGATGACAAGCTAATTACTGTCCTATGAATATTAGGAGGCTTGTGGGGCTCCCCTGAACCTTAAGTAGGCACGATCAGCTAAAATTCGATTATGAGTCACCTAATAACCTTAAGTAGAGTTACCAGTCTCTCTCTGATCCTCTTCAGGTTGATCAATTGGCAGATGACCTGCTTTAGCCATGTTCAGTTCTGCCAATCCTTGTCAGTGTCCCATTGCAATTATTTAACTACATATAGCAAACAACCTTATTTTAATGCACAGACTTAACTGCTTCACTGGAGAAGTGGTATTATATTCAAAGTATACATGTATTCAAAGTATATGTAAAAGTTACTGAAAGAAAAACTTACTGTGGAACACCATGACTTCCTATTGACTCAATGATTAAGTATTGACTTCAAATAGAGGTTACTGGCATGTGTCTTTGTACTAGAAATTAATCAAAAATTAACAATTCAGCTTTGATAGTACAGTAGTGCTGCAACTGGTGTCTGATCAGTTTTAATCCACTGCATATATTTCTGATGTTATTTGTAATTCTGATATCAAATTTGTACTTTAGGTATGTATAGAATGTTTTCGAAAGTACAGAATTTTTGTTTAAAAAACATATTTGATTTTATCCCTTCATTTTTTATAAGTAATCTCTTACTCCTAGTTATGTTAAATCTGATGTTTTTTTAAGACTAATGTTTTGTTTTGTACCTTAGGCTTGTGTTAAAACAAAGGGTGAGCTGTAGTGTTTTGTGTCTTTAATACCAGTAATCCAGCCTTTTATTCTATTTCCTGTTTTTAACTATCAGTCACACTTGCAGATGATGTTTAGAATATCTTACCAAGTTCTAGTGATGCCATCATTTTACAATATTACCTTGCAATTATTATAAAACAATGGCTTTCCAAACTGTAAAAGTTAAGAAGTACTTTTCTGTGCTTCATTTGTTTTTTGTAGAAGAGGTAGAAAGAAATCATACAACTCAAAGATGTGATTTTTGGCAGAGCTCAGTATACAGTTTTTGCTCTTTCTCTGTTCAGTTCCATCTCCACGTCCGGACAGCACGTACATAGAAAACAATGTGTCAAACAGAGCTTCTGTACTACCAGCAGACAGCAGCACGGTGGCAAACCACTCAAAGAGACAAACCACCTTTGATACCTGGTGAGTTGTTATTTACGCAGATGTGTAGAGAATGGCAGGGGGAAAGAAAAGGATTTTTAAGAGGAGAAAAAAAAAAAGCCTACAAGATTTCTTTTCAAAATTTGCTATTGTATATTCATGCTTTCTTTAGTGCTCCCTCTGACTGTACTGACATGACATTGCATGTTTGCTGTGCCCTTTTGAGCAACAAGAAATACTTCATCGCATTGAATGCATGAGAAAGGGTGCTCTTTTGTCTGCTCTTTCTTGTTTTTTTCCATTATCAGCCTTTGGTTAACAATAATACAAAGTGCTTGATATAGCAAACCCATTGCTTCATCTGTGGATTCTAAAAGCATGAATTGTCAAATTTACAAATGTAAAAACCATATATATAAAAATGCATGTTTCCATATATAGAATAGGACTTCGTTAATGAAGAATACAGTGTTCACCCTGCAGTGGGGACTGCTGCTTTCTTTGCTTATGCATCACAGAAGGAATTGAGCACATTCTATGAGAAATTGGCTAAAGCAACATCTGAGTGGTGTATATTGGTTTTAAAAGATTTGGAAGTATCACATGATGCTATTGTATAACATAGAGCAGTTAACTCTAATTATTCTAATAGAATGGCGGCATATGTGTAGCTTTGCAGGGCTTAAAGGGAAACATCTTAATTTTCTTACTGTGAGAGCTATATAGTTCTAAAATAGTCTCCATGTTCTACTTCGTTCAATCACAATCAAGCACAGTGAATGAAAATAAGCAAACGGTTTCAAAGGATTGTTGGGAGGGACCGTATGCATTCTCATGTCTAAAGTGTACTTTGTACCATTCTCTGAAACTCTGCTCTCTGAAAGTGTGATAAAATTATGCTAGCTAAAAAACTGTTTCAGTGGTTTGTTAACATACTGTATTTTCATGTGAACAATCCGTGAATTATCTGCTTAAAAAAGAAAGGAGGAGGGACACGAACAAATGGTATCTCAGCTTTTGTTCGGGTTCTGTACCCATGTCAGCAATGGAAGACGTTTACTCCAGAACACTTGTCACCTGCTCTGATTCTCTAGAATCTGCTTCCTGTCCTTCAGTAGCTCCACCTACATCAGTTTTGTTTGAAAGTAAATTTGGGGATCTGGTCGTTTATGTAAGAAGGTGGTACCATTGTTGTAATTTATGTTGCTAAATAAGGTCTTTGTTTTCACTGTTGAAGCTTTTTACATCTTTTCTTGTCCTTCATATTTGAATCTTCTTACCTTGCATGCAACAAGACAACTGGAATCTTGTTTTCCTTTCTGTGTCATTCAGTAATATATTACCTTTTATTATGTGGTTATTGCAAAGGAACATGTAATGTTATTCCAACTCTGAACTGAAATAATAAGGTATGTTATTAGAGCTGGTTGGGAATTTTTTGACCAAGTATTTATTTTCCTTACAATTACAAATTACCAAAATGAAAACTTTTCAAAGGAACAGACTAATACCAACTAAAAATTTTTGGAAAGAGCCTTCAGTTCCAGGATTTAATTTCCAGTCAAAACCAGAGAAATACTAAAAATAATGAGTACTGTAAGGTCAGCGTTATTTTTTGGCATGTGAAGAACTCAAGTGCAAGGTCTTTGTTCTTTGTTATTTAAACCAGAGACTTGAACCGAGATCTTGGATCTAACGAGTGAATGCCCCGAAACAGAAGTTAAAGCACATTCTCTTTTTATCCTGAATATGTTCTCCTTTGGAAATTTCATCTTGTTGAAATAACAAAAGGGCCACAGAGATGCAGAGTATAGCCTAGTGAAAAAGACCCTGAGTTAACTTTGAGAGAGTTAGATTTAAGTCCCTGCTTTGTTTAATATACTCAAATATTTCCACAAAGTGGAACAGCTCCTTTGAGAGAAAAACCCACAGAATAATCATTTAGTCTTGTGAAATGGAAAGAATGCAATGCCCTCAACAGTCAGTTAACTTTGGGATGCATTCCTCTCTCTCTTTCCTTTCCCTACTCCCAATTTTCCTGAAATGTTTCCTGCCCAGCTCTACCTGTTGCTCTGTGCAAGCTGTCCTGGCAATGGTCTAATGTTGTTGCAGAATTGTTTTGTGCCGTAAATGCAGATTCCTGAGTGATGTAGAGTCTGTGTTCCTCTACTTAATTTTCTGTATAGAAGTTGTGCAGATGCTTATGAAAATGTTGAAAGCTCTAATGGATTGTGATTTTTGCTTACATCAATTTTATGATGAAGTAAACATTTGATGTCTGAAAGACATGCATAACTGGTACGTGACGATTCATCTCAGATTACGAGTGACATGTATTCCACTCAGACTTGCCACTGCTGTAAAATATTGCTCCTCTCCTACTATTGCTCTGTGTTACCTTTCTTCTGTCAAGGATTTTGTGAATGTTTGCTAGACTGAATTGTCACAAATGTTCCCTTGTCTTTGTGTGCATTTCTTCACTCTGTCCCCGCTATCCTGCCTCTTTAAAATAAAGATGTTATAAACTCTACTTCTGTGATCAGGTTTTACTATTAAATTACTATTTCACTATTATATTACTATTTTGCAACTTTTGAGAATCTGATTTGGGGGAAAAAGGTGTATTTTACATCTTTCTAGAAAATCTTTTTTGCTTGAGTTTAGTTTCCCCTGAATGACCTTAAGCTTGCTTAGTATTCCATCTTTAGAAACAAGCTTAGATGTCTAATTCCCTTTTGTGGTACATAGTTGTGCAAGTTTCATCTTGAGCTGAGCAAAACTAGTAGGTAGTAGGCAAGATACTTAACCTTGTTCTGCTAGTGTACCAAAATGCTGACGTGTGTTACCCTTAGCTTTGCATTATTATCATTCTAAATATCTCTTTGGAATAAACTCTATGTGCAGTATCACACATCATACTGGAAATGCTTGATTGCTTGCAAGATATTTGGAAACTTTTGGAAAGCTTTCTTGCATAGATCTTTTTTGTCCATTAAAGCTTATTTGTTCTGTGACAGCTAGAATATGTCGTATCTGCCTGCAGAAAATAAAAATGAGGAATGCATATAATTATTTTCTAGATGTGTACAAACAAATAAGCACACAAACACTCTGTGACTCAAGAACAAAGAGAAGAACATCCTATTCTTAGGAGTGTCAGCGGCTTACTCTTACCTGTCGTTAGTTGTCAGGACTCCAAAACAATATATATGTTACAGATGTGACCCAGCTGGCTTTAGTATTGCTGTTTCAGTGTCAATGTGAAAATACAGTCACACTGAGTTCCCTGAAACTAGAAGGTTACCAACACCTGAACAAGGCAGCTGAGTTTGACTGTCTGCAGTATGAATATTCATGCATTGCAAATTCACTCCAGTTCGTTTAAAGATCCTTAGAATTCATCTAAAAATAGAGAAAAAAATTCTGAATTTGTAGTTTGCAAGTTTAAAAATCAGTAGTGTGTTACACTGGTGTGGGTGGAGGCTTTAGGAATCTGCCCAGCATAGCCTGAAGATGTTCACCTTCCAAACAGTGTCACTTTCCTTCTGACATTTCCTTTCCAAGATTATGGCACGTGCGTTGTCATCTGCTATGTTTGCTTTTTTCAGCCGTTTGGCTGCACCTCAGCCTCCCTGCCAGTGCATGTAGGCTTTCTTCTACTGAACAGTGCCTCTTCCCTGTCCTTTCCCTGGTCATCAGTGGGTTTTGTTTTGTACTAAAACTGGGTAATGAAATGTAATGTTATTTGCAAGGAAGCCTTCCACAATTTGTAGTCATCGATATTCTGTCTGAGAAATAAGCCTGATGAACTACAAGTTTATGAAACCAAGTATTTCCACATTTTTTTCTTACTGATGTTGAGGGGTTGCTATGGGAGGAGTATAAGATGTCTATGTGTATAAATACATGTAAAGGATGTATATATACATACAAAGTATGTATGATTTTTTTGTAAAGCCATAACATGGGGATCCTAGTAGTGGCTTCTGCTTTGAATTCTGTATATAAGATGGTAGATCAGGGTTTTATTCTAACTAATAAACCCTACTTTTTCATGAAAAAAAAAAAAAGACTCTTATCAGAGATCAAATCTGAACGTTGCTTTTCAAGCTTTCAGTGCCAGGCTTTTAGACCAATAAGTCTAAAAGCTACTATGGGCTTCAAGTTGCGGGATTGATATCTTTGTAAACTATGTATCCAAGGTGCTTCTGAGGTCTCTGACATTATCTTGCTTTTGTTTATGGTTACTGTATAACTACCAGCAGTTTTTTATTTTGTTCATTCATTTTGACAAAAACTTCAGACATTTCAATAACTCCTCCATTAGACCCAAATCTTACTCATGTAATTGTGTGCAGTTCTCTCCAGAGAACAGTACTGTGACACTATTCTGACCCAGCTCCCTGCTGAGATTAAGGTTAATGAGGAATAACTTAAGCTGAAGCATGATGGATTGCTTTCAGAAAAGAGCTGTGTGCGGTATGGGTGTATCTGTGGCAGCATGAATGCAGCACGCTTCTTTTCTTGTTTTTTTTTTTCTTTTCTTTTTGAAGTTTATATTAAAGCACAGCAGCTTGCCTGCCCCTTACATGTTTGCTGCTACACCTTGATGTACCTGCACAAGGTTGGATGCCATTCCTGCCCAAAGGGTGATAAACACTAGTAATAGTCATAGAATTTCTCTTGTTTCTATGTCTTTTTCCAAGTATCTTTGACCAGAAGAACCACTGTGATCTATGCTATATGTCCTAAGCATGCAAAAGATGCATACAAAAAAAAGAGTAAATAATAGAGAAGAGCCCATTTTGCTTTTAATTTCTGATTGAGGGCAAGTTGTGTCAGTGAGGACTTTTCTCTAGGGCTGGTCTTACTGGCTAGTAAAAGAGGCACTGTGTGACAGGCTGTGGTAAAACCGCTTGCTCTCCAGACCTGAAGCTTTATGCAGAATACCAAGACTTGGCAGTTACACTGTAAGATCTGCGGTGTGATTATACCAGAGATTTTTTTTCTGATAGCCTTTTTCTTTTTTTTCCTGTACTGTCCATTGTCTGAAAACCATCTTTTGGGATGCCTAAAATACCCCAGTGTTTTATCCCATCGATCCAGACGTTCTGCTCTATTTTTACTCCTTACAGAATCCTGGTGTTGAAACTTCCTGCTGTAATGCTATATATGTTCGCTCTCTTGATATAATGAGCATGTGTTTTGAAGCAGTTGCTTTTCAAGGTCAGTGCTTTTTCAGACGACTGTACTGCAATATGAGTCATAGGAGTTAATGACATAAACCCGTTGGTGTAAACCCACTGCCTTTTGGGTAAGCAGCAATTGAAAATGAGCAGAGTTCTCAGCCCCTTACTTTTCTCCAGCCTGGTCACTGGAGTCATAATGAGGGAATTATGGCACAGAGTTTCACTTCTATCTATTCATCTACTGTTGGGAGCACTTTTCATGTCCAGGACCATTGGACCAAATAGAAGAATTACATTTGACTGAATCTGTCTGAAATCATGGCAAAAGTTGTCCCAAGTTTTATTCTGAAGACTAAATTCACCTTTAAAAATACAGTGTTTCCACTGAAGGTTGGATGTTGGAGCAGAATAGCCATAGCAAGGCACTGACATTTTAAAGAACAATGCTGAGTAACCACACTGGGGCTTAAAATCTGATATTGGTCCTTCAATAGGCAGCATAGTCTCTAGGTTGGTAATTTTCACTGGGGCCATGGTATGGGCTGTCTGCACACATCAGTGTGCAATAGCTCCTTCAGGGAAAGGTGTGAGCAATTCTCAGCCCCATTCACATGACTTTCAGAGTATAAGCAAGATATCTGGGGCATTTGGTTTCCTCTAGGTTTCCTAATAGATTAAAGAAGATGAAACTCCCCAAAATAAATATCATTTAGTAAATAATTCAGTAGTTATTTTCCCTGTGCAACGTCATTCTTGAGAGCTGACAGATTCTGTGAAGCTTTCAGTAGTGTTTACTTTTGGGCTTTCTCCTTGATGCTTTAGATGAATAATACAAAACTTAGTGCTGTTATGCAATGATACCAAATCCAGGAACATGACATAAAAGAACACGACATAAACAAGAATCTTGAGCAATGCAGGATCTTTATAACATGTCATAGAAACCTAATAATTATATACTGAAGTAGAGACTTTTCCCACATCAACTTTCACAGTTCAGATTTTCACATCTTGTCTATCACATTGAATGCTTGAATGTTTTTTGGATCTAGATTTAAGTCACAAAAATCTAAATTAGGAAAATTCCCATAATTTCCTCTGCCTATAAATCTTTCCCCTACGCACATTTATCTTACTCAATAATTGCACTTTATTACAGTGTTTAAACACTGTGTGCATTCCCATAGAACCAGGTTACATTTTGACTGTTTTGGGAAGAATTCGAGGAACTGATCAAACACTGTTTGAGAGTGAAGATACTCTTATCAATTAGAGAGGCTTCTCTAGTCATTCCCACTCCAATTATGTGTTTCCCATTTGCTTGGAAAATAATGTCAGCTTGGCACGTAGTAGCAGCTGAATCACCAGCTTGCAGCGTAGTGCTTTAAGCCAGATTTAGAATCCAAGGATAACTATAGCAGACAGCAAAGTATTGCTACGTTACAGTTGCTTCAAGAAAAGCTGCTTTTTCTTGTCATCCAGAGCCCTGAGAACCTGTGGTTGTCCATCAGGTTTTGCAGCAAGACAGCAGAATCATTTCATTTTTGTTTCCATACACCTCAAGGCTAAAAAGGGCTATTAGGGCACCAAGTATGGCCTCCATTGCGTTAGTTGCCATTAAATGGCATCGTTTCTCTGGGGTTGAAGCCCAGTAGTGTACCCAGCAGGAGTTTATGCAGTCCTGATTGGAAATGTCAGATTTCAAAAACTATCAAAAAGATGCCAATCTACTTCACTAAAGAGTTACTTCTGGTAGTTAATTATTAAAATCAGTGCCTTATTTACAGTATGGTTTCTGTGGCCTCATCGTGTATCTACTTGTTATGTCTTTGCCCTCTGCTTTAAAGATCCATCGAGTACCCTGTAATTTCTTCCTGGATAAGTACCTGCACACCGCAACCAAGGAAACTAGAAATGCTGGGGTTTGTGTTTTTTAACATACTAAAGACTTGGAAATCTCTGGCTCTTTTAATGCAGGCTGTTCTTTCTACCTCTGTGAAACTTCCCTTCGCCATTTCCAGTTTTCATAATACCTTAAAGGGCACTAGAACTGCATTCAGCTCTGACTCACCACTGTCCTACATAAGCCATCTTTCTACTCTATATCAGGACTTGACATACATAGTTTGCTGCATATGCTTTAAGTAAGTAGCATGCCATTTATCAGCTGTGGATAATTCAGCTGTAAGCAAGATCTAAGGTGGAAATAAATAAAATTCCAACTTCAGGCAAGTTCCACTCCGGGGTCATCTTTTTTTGCCAGCGCTGTCTCACCTGTGCGTAACAAAATAACTGAAGCATTTAAGTTGAGATGGACCGCAATAGATCCCCAGACTTCCTTGATGATAAGTTTGGAACCATGTCAGCAAAGGTCAGGAATTTTGGTTGAAATTGGTTCTGTGTGGCAAACTTTGCAACTCCTGGCTCTCCACCAAGCAGTGGATAAACTGGACCGGTGCTTTTATACTTCCTCATCATTTGTATGTTCTCCAAGTTATGATTTTAATTTTTCTAAAAGGCCTTTGGTGTAAATACTTTGGTTGGAATATTAAATTCTGGCTTAAAAGAAAATAAAATAGAAATGCATGCTTGTCTTTCCCCTAAATAACTATTCAGTGGTTTGAGCTAATCATTTTACCCTAACACTGTGTTCTTCCTACTCCATTTAATAAGGTAATTTATCCGTTATTTGTATAGTAACCTTTGAACCAATGAATGCTAAAATACTAAGAATCTTAGTGCTTTAATCATTAATTTTCATTCTTTGGCATAGGGCCTCATTATTTTGCAGAATGTGCATAGTGTCAAAATAAAATCTATCTTACAATACCTTATCTCATGTTTAGGAAAAGTCCTGAAAATCTTAACAGTCACTCTGAACAGCTTAAGGAGAAAGAAAAGCAAGGTTTTTTCAGGGCAATAAAAAAGAAAAAGAAGAAATCTCAAACCGTAAGTATACAATTATTTGTAAAAGAAAATGTAGTTGTCAATTTTAAATGGCACTATTTTAGTATGCTAGACTAGTACAGTATGTTTCTATTATTTGTGGTCATACCTGCCTGTATCTATTTGTTGTTATTTTATTTTCTGTCAGATACAGTCAGATCCACGTGCTGTATATGTCTCTGTATTCATTCAGATACTTCATCATCCAATTTAGATGCAAGTTTTAAGCAGGTATCGCAGCAAATTCTTTCGCAGCATATGGTGACTCCATTCGAAGAGTAGAAATGCATTATTGTCCTCTGAGCTTGAAAAATGTCAGACTCCCATTAGGTGATCAAACTGCTTTAAAAGAGATTTCTTTAAGATCTTTTTCATGGCACTCTCTTGATGACAGCTTCTGTGTTGCTGTACCCTGTGACTGGAATAAGGGAGATGCATCTTAACTATTGCGAATGCTTTATGGTTTTTGGTGACTGTGGCTTTTGTCACTGCTGTAAGTCTCTTATCTTTTCCGTATTTACATCTAGGTTTTGGAAGGGAAGAAGAACTTTATCAGAGCGAGTTAGCATTTCACAAAATTTTATAATGAAAACCCCTATGAAATAAACCTAAACATCGTCTTACCTCATTCTTGGATGACTGTTCTGGAAACAATGAAACACTTAAAATTACCTTTGCATTAAGTCCAAAAAAAAAAAAAAAAAAAAGTAAATTAAACTGCAGGTACTTTATCTAGAAACTGCGGCCTTGTAATTCTCAACCAGGCCACCAGAAGGATAACTGACTTTTATTAGTGTAGCAGTATGTTGCTAAATTTCATGTACAAAATAGTGTCATAAAAAAAACCTTGGTCTCTTTGTTGCCTATTCTTTTTGGTGTACTTCACACTTTCATTTCCCTGCGCAACGAGTTCTGGGTAGGAAAATGAAGAATTCTGCTATTTTTTTTAAGATAAAATGGGATAAAATGTTTTTTAAGATAAAATGACTCAATTTGTTAATGACAAAGCTTTCTGATATTGGTGTTCTCAGTGTAAAAATAGAGGATAAATTTCAGACTTTACTTGTATTCTGAAAATCAAATCATTTTACCTAGTATTGAGATCATCATCACCAGCAGTAAGATATGCTGTGATTTTCAGAGAAGCTTACTTGAATTCCCCACATTTCAGCTTTCGGTTTGCTTAAGATCTCAGTGACACTGAAAATTAAGTTGCAGTATTTCTGTAAGTGAAATTGCAGTTACAGTTTTGAAGGTTCTTGAAATGAAGTAAGTCATGCTTACTCACTCTAGTTAAAATAGGCTCTGGAAGATGTTAATGGTACTGCAGGGTGAAGGGCAGTGACTGTATTTAAGTATCTTCTGTCAGACTGAGGTGGTGTGATCTGGGTTTTGGTGGAGGGCAGATCTGTTGAAAGTTGGGGGAGTGGAGTGTTCATCTACTTTTGTTTGTTTAATTTTCTTTGAACTGCATGAAACGTGTGCATGCGTGTATTAATTGGCACACGAGATGCACCTTGTCTTCCTGCTGGCCAGGCTTTTCCTCCTTCTGAACTTGTTCTCCTTGAGATTTGTACTCAGTTCAGATACAACCATTTACATTACACAATGGAACAAAATATTTAGATTAAGACTCTGGGATTATGTGATATCAGAATGCCCAGGAAAGGCTAGCACACCTGAAACCACTTGTTCCAGTGATGTTAAATTTGATCTTTTTTGGATTTCAGCCATTCAGACTTGGTGGTAGGGAGCGCTTTAAAAGCCTAGCTTTTAAATATGTTAAGTAGCAAATACTGCAAGATTAAGCTATGTGAATGAAGGAGAGACCAAGTTGAGTTGTTTTGCAACTCAAAATACAGCACTTTCCAAAACCCTGATCTGCAGCTACTGAAAACATCCCTGGTTACAAGCCAAGGCTGATTTATACATATCCTTACTCCTACTTCTTCTCATCCTTAAGGATGAGGAAAGAAAGAGACAGGGAGAGATAGAAGATTTATGTCATGAGGGGAAATTGCAGTGTCTAGTTAGAACTAGTATGTCACAGGAAGATAGATAAAATTCCTGAATTGAGAGAGTGATAAACTCCTGCATCTCATCTACAAACTTGCTGACATCAACTTGATCCAAAAAACTTATTCTCATTTCTACTCACAGTTGATTACAAGACAGATTCTAGGGGCAGACTGTGCGTGCCACCATATGCACAAGTGTCTGCCTCAGACACTGTTAGTTGAGGAAGTCTATCTAACAAACATTGCGATATTCATTAGGATCTTCCAGTGCAAATGAAAATTAATACCTTCAGTTCAACACCAAGTTTGACTTCATTAGAAGAACCTTCTACACCTGTAGTAATAGCTCTTGGCAACCATGTGAATGCTTTCTATGAATTTGTGTTAACAAATCTAACATAGAACTGGTGACTATGCAAGTTTTTGGGGTTTTGATTCTGAAGTTTATCATTCTTACAGATTCCTAGAAGTATGTAATTCTACCTATGTACTCCGATAAAAATTTTCTGCAGCAAATAACGAACTAGACAGAGTATAGACATAATGAGAAGCATGCTATAGAGTCTAAGAGGGTGCTAATATCACATTCACTAGTATTATTTACTTCTAATATTCTTTGGAAAGTCTCATTTTGCTGGTGATTAGCATAAGAGTCACAAAGATGACTGAAATTGAATTGAAGATATCTTCTTAATAATGCCATTCTCAAAATTCCTGATAGCTCAGAACTGATAGGATTTTCTGACACTTCCTGGTGCAGAGTTGTTCCCATTAATCATTCTCCCTAGAGTTCTCCAGGTGCAGTTCTTCATGGGATAATAATCATTATTGTCTGCCATGGGAATTCTTTGCAATGTTATTTCTGCAGACCTGCTCTTAATCATTCTCCTTTTATCTTGCTGAGAGTCATTCAGTAACGTAGCAAAAAGTTCTGAAGATTGCTACAATCTCAGGGTTTTTTTTACCAAGCATTTTAATGAATGTTCTCAATGTTGTCAACATGCCCTATCTTTAGGCAAAATCAGACTTTGTCACATGCTGCAAGCAATGGAACTGAAGAAATTACATCCTTTGGAAACAAACAGATGCAAATGAACATTTCTTCTACTGATGCTTTGATTCTTTTCTAATTAACTGTACTGCAAACAGGAAATTCTTCTGACCATAGAGTTTCTAAAGAAGCTATGCCATTTAGTGTCTTTGTCTTTTGTTAACTTGCATAGAACCTAGAAGATGGGAAGGTTGTTTGAAACCCTTCTCTTCTGGTGATGCACCCATTGTTCTATTTAGTCATAAGATCATTAGTCTGCCTTGTAGAGCAAGCAAAATAATGCTTGTTTGTACCTCAGCTGGGGACAAATCTTGTTCATAATTTTAATTCTTGATCGTTTATTTTATTATTATTATTATTATTAATTTCATCCACTGCTATGCTCTTTGACTGTATTAGGGAAGTAAAAATTAAACAGTGCTCTTGCAGTTGTACATCAAGTTGTTGAAGTGGTATTTTGGTCAGAACTGAAATAATTCATCTTGGAGCTCTAGCTTTTTTTAAAAGCTAAAAGTAGAACACTTGTATTTCTTCCAGAGGTAATTATAAACTCATAAAAACTCATATAAACTGCTCATGCTAAAACGGATTGCTAATATTATTAGTATATCTTTGATATTTCACCTATATAACAATAAGAAATGTCATATAATTGTAGATCCTTATCTTAGGTAACAGAAGAATTGTTCCAAAACTCAGTAATGTCAACAAGACATACCTACAGTTTTCAAAAGGCTTTGAAATGCACTCTGCATTCCTAATGGGAAATGGGTATAAGAATGGGCGTACTGATCTCTTTTTCCGTGCTTTGTATGCACTGAGCTCCTTGAATTTATTCCACGCACTTTTCTTTATTCAATCATTATATTTTCCTGCAGCAGATTATACGTAGGACTGATACTATGTACTGTTGGAACTACAAAAATAAAGTAATGAATTAATGTGGTAAGGACAGATCTCTTGAGTTGAAATGCTATGCATTTAGATTTTGTATCTTATATTACAGACAGACTCAACCAACGGGGAGAATCCAAGCATCAAGAAATCCCTCTTTCCTCTTTTTAATTCAAAGAATAATTTAAAGCATAGTTCTTCTTTGAAAAAGCTTCCTGTAGTCACTCTACCCATGGTATTAATTTTTAAGTACAGTAGCTCTGTAAAACGCTCCAGTAAACTTGTTTTACTGACTACAGCAGCATGTGTTTTATTTTCCTGGGGTCACTTTCTTTCTCTTCATGCCAGTTAAGTATCTTGGGCCAGTTCGATAAATTGAAGTAAAATTGGCAGTTCTGTTGAAGTAGACTGTGTCTGAAGACAAATGGTTTTTGACTATCTGATATACTGAAAATGCAGTGTATATATGTAGTTCCAGAGAAAATGAAAATGCCTGTGTCTAAAACTAAAAATATTCTGTCCATTTCAATCAGGAAAAAAATTAACTGGGTTTGGTTTATAGCTATATTGGTAGTGCATTTTCTGTGTCAACTGCTCCTTTCTACATGAATTTAATTAAATATTAACATCAATAGTAACAGATTATCTGAAACACCAATTTTAGCTCATGTTTTTACTGTATTTTTGTTTGTCCTGATTGTTCATGTTAAAAAGACAGCTTCCATTCCAAAATATGTCCAATTGAATTGTTCTTTTTGTCCTTTTTTTGCTTAAAACTCTTGAAGTCTCTGTGTAAGCCATAAATTCTCTTGAGTTTGCATTTTGTTTTTTAGGGTTGTTGAGTTTTTCAATTTGTACTTTGGCTTGGGATATCTGTGGAGCAGCAGAAAGATGGGGAAAGGAAAAGCTCTTGTTTTGTGATGGCAAAATCAGACAGACATCACTTCAGACACAATTTTGATCTGCCTCAATCAGGAACAAATTTATAGAACTGATCCATGGTCTTAACTGCAGTATGGAATGCTTTTAAATGAAGATGAGGCTCCACAATTTTTTTTGGTTGATTTTTTTGGAAGCCTTATTTAACTGCTCTCTCTTACAACAAATAACACTAACAGCATGTGAATGCTTTATGGGCTAAGGGTATAGCAAATCTGCATGACCTGTGCAGCCTCTTATTCTTCCTACGGGGAAAATATTGAAAGGACATTGCAATTCTGCTGTAGTAATCAGCTTTACTTGCATAATGTAATTAACTGGGGAAAAAGGATTTGCAGATATTCTGAGGAGTATATTGAGAGACAACACTATCTAACGTTTTGTTGCAGATGCCTGGCACTGATGGTCAGGATCTCCTGGCGTTACAGAAAGCCATTCATTCTTCTAATCACCAGAGCAACAGGCAGAAGGATTGGCATCCTGAGAAGATGACAGAAATCCAGCCCCATGTAAGTGGCATTATCACTTCCCCGTATTCGAACATCTGAGGTACCTGGAGAACTTTTTCTCTGGTGAATAGAAAAATTGCATTTGACATTATTTCCCATCCCCCCCAGTCCCTGTTCTCTAAATGTAAAACATGTACCTGTAGTCTTACGTATTTCTTTGAAAATCTGGACGTAGATGACAGGGAAAAGAAGAGAGACTAAGTGTCCCCACGTCAGTCTTTGGGCCTTTAGAGATATTGGTTAAGTGTTAGATGCAGACAGCCTTTCAGTGCACATCCACAGCAGACACTGCAGTGCTTTGGAGAGGCCCGTATGTGATCTCTGCAAGGTGTGGTGCACCCCAGCAGTGCCTGTGAGCACACCTCTGTGCCTAAGCTGGCACGGGCTGCTGGCTGCGCCGGCCGGATCGCTGGAGCGTCGCTGCACAAATGCCACTTTATTTTCTCCATCTCTAAAACCAGCTTGAGGGGCAGAGGTTGGGAGGCAGCTTCTGTGCCATTATGACACTGAAAACTGAAAAAGAGGATTCATTGCAGCCGCTGTGTTTGAAGAAGCACAGTTTTCTGAGAGCTGAGGAATTTAATGGAGTCGTTATCCTGCCATTTTGTGTACTCAGGCTTACCCTGGCACTTGTTACCCATTTCAGTAGCCCCACGTGTCCCTTTTCCTTCCACCTGCTCATCAGCTAAAGAAGCTATGAGGGTTAAGAGCTGCTGGCTAACAAAATATCAGACTGCTGATTTCTGCCAGTCTTTCAGTGCAGATAGTTACTCGGGTTTGAACCACAATGAGAAAATATTTTTGAGTGTATTTTCTCAGCTTGGAAGGAAATATTCCATGTGAATGCAATTAGAAGTGAGGAAGTCCTGTGAAGTTCCAGATGCTTTATTTAAGGAGATGACGGCTTTGTTATGGGAAGTCTGATAGATACCATAACAAGAAAGCAGAAGGTCAAGCGCTTTCCCCGTGTCTTTCAGAGCCAGCCATTAAAATCCCTGCGAAAGCTGTTACACCTCTCTTCAAATCATTCTGTCCCTGCTGAGCCTCGCTTCCAGCCCTTACCGAGTCAGCCGGCCAAACCTGCTTTTTCTGAAGTGCGAATTCACCCCATGAGTCAAAGCTCCAGCAGTGGCAGCAGCAACGCACGGCAAGAGCCGCAGCCAAAGAGCCGGCCGACGCTGCAGATCCCGAGCCAGCTGGAGCCCACCTGGCACGTCTCCCCCGTCAACAGGAGCGCCAGCGATGGGCCCCCCTACTCTGAGCAGCCTTCCAAGAGTGGACAGAACGGGCACACGTATAACCGAACAAACCGGTCACGAATGCCAAATCTGAATGATCTGAAAGAGACGGCCTTGTAATTGCTCCAGGAAATCGGCCAGTTCACGTGGAGGTCAACGTGGGGGAGCGGTGGTAGTTCTGGTGATGGTAAGACTGTACTTTCAGCTTTATAAAGGTGTGCAATATGTACATGTGGAGCTATGCTGTTTGGCACCACATTGAGAGTCAGGGATTCTACAGTAAAATGAGTCGAATTGGGAATCACTCGTCATCAGAAATGTCACTGGACGAGAGGCAGAGTGTGCCATTCGGGGAGAAAAATGCATTGCCATTTTCTCTCAGTTACATTCCAGCTTAGAGCACATCTCTGTTGGAAAGCTGGGAGATTTCTGGTATGTGTTGGCACTTGCAAGGGTGAAAACATTCATGTGCAGACCTGTGCCCTTACCACATTTTTTGCTGCCTAGTTAAAACAGTGGGTTTTATGTGATAAAAGTGTATCCCCGTTAAGGGTTTAAAGTTAAATTGTGTGTCTTAAATTTGTTTTTTAAACTTCCATATTTGATAGGATTTGTAATATTTATTTATGATGACCTAATATCGTACTGTTACAATCATATCTTTTATGTTATAATGTAAAGTTATTTTGAGCTGTTTGAAACATTGTGAAGCAGTGCAACAGCTACAGTAGTTTCTATAAAAAAAACTAACAGTAACATTTATATATTGCATCGGGAGTATTTTATTCTATATATAAATATATATATATAAATGGGAAATAACTGTCTGTTTTTTAAATATACTCATTTAAAAGAAAAAGTATTGTTATGACACTATCTGCCATATTTTTATACATTTGTGATATAAAGTGCAGTATTATACTTCTAATAAAAGGAAGTTGAATGTCGATATAAATGTGACTGTAACAGTATGAATCTTGCTCAGCTACGAGAGCCCAGTATCATAGGAATTACTGGTAACAAACAAAAGACATCATTCAATTCCAGGCATTATTACGGGCTGTTTTGTTGGAAGTATTGGCTAAATGTAAGAGACTGCAGAACTGTACAATAATCTAAATGTGGTATGTTCTCCCCTGTATCCCTAGCTTTCCTAATAATACTAATGAGATTTCTGCATCTGCATCAAGAGACCAGAGCCCCAGAACGACTTGTGTTGGTAGTTGCTTTTTTTTTTTCTCTCTAAAGAGATAAAGTGCCCCAGGATCACAAGCTAAAGCAGGTGCTTCTCCACTTAATAGTAGGGGTGAAAACCAAAGAAACATAGCATGAATTGCAAGTGAAATGCCACACTTTCACATTTAATGCATAGCATGGCACTGCGGATCATGGTATGAGCTTTTATGCATATGTGTATTTTACATCTTGTTAGCAATCTATTAACTACTAAGATAAACACTGTATTTAAATTAAAAGTACTCTTGCACTTTTTATTATATTTCAGGATGTATTTAAAGCTACACATCTGATATTTGGATGTTGAGGGAGAAGGTTGCCGTGCAGCTTAATTTCTCCTTAGATCTTACTGTCCCGATATTCCCATACTCAGTTCAGTGACCAGTCTCAGCAAAATACTAGATCTTGGGTTCCAGTTTCCTATACAGCTTTGTCAAAACTGCCTTTACGTTGGTGAACATCAAGTGTAGCAAATATATAACCTGATTCCTCTGTTGCTACTGGCAAAATAAACCAGAGTTGAGTCATTAGGAGTTAAAAGAATTATGCTGGTCTAAACTTTTGTGCAATAAGAGGAGAGTCAGGCCTGTAGTGTCAGAACAATACAATCTTTCCTTTTTAAACTCATTCATTCAACTCCCTCGTTACTCTGCAGCATAGTTCCTTATCTATATTGTGTCCTCATAAGACACGTGTACCTGCAGATATGTTGTCTGTTCCAAAAAGAGATTAACCTGAATGTAAACTTGATGATTTAGCCATAAATGTTAACAGAAGTAGCTAGACAGTAAGAGCTGAACTTCCTACTTTGATGCAATGCAAATTGGACGTGACGTTCGGTACCTTTTGAATCATACCAAAGCTCTAACAGTAACTAATTTGGCACCACCACTTTAAAATCTTTTGTACAGAGTACAGTATGAGCGGATGGTACATCAGGTTTGTCCAGGGCAAGAAGCAAGTCTAGCAAGTTAGAAAGACTACAAAATAATAAGAATTCTTTGTCAATTGCCTGCAAGAAATGTGTGTGTGATTTTGTATAGATATTTATGGTATATACTATATTTATATATGCTGTAGTATATAAATAATATATTTATGTATCATATATAAATACAGTAGATATGAAAGGATACTCAGATTCTGATAAGTTCAGTGGGCATCCAGGAAAGACATTGTGGTATTTACTAGTCTTTATAATCAAGGGAATAGCATTGTGTTTTAGAAGTCTCTTGGATTCCCTGGTTCATTACAAGCAGTTTGCTCCTGTTGCCTGCTTTGAAATGAGCTGATGCCACTGAAATCCTTCATGAGAGCGTTGCCTAAGAGTGGGGCTCTAAGCAGTACAATGTGAATGCCTCCGAGTGAGCATTCATACCAAGCTCTTCTGTACCTTATGGATACATTTCCTTTTGCCTCTACAAGAATTTTATATTGATAGTAAGAGCTTTGTGCCAGAGATAATTGTACTGGGCTGTACATGGCTATTCTGATTTCTGTCAAGGAAAAATATTTCCCAAGGGTTGGTTGGTTCTTTTTTTCTTTTTCCCCTTAGTTCCCATTGAGTTGAATCAGGATAATCTCTTGACTGTACATAGAGCTGTTTAAAGTAGTTAGCAAAGCTTCAAGAGTGACCTAAAGAATGTTCAAGTGTTTGGTGGCCCATATTTACAAAATCCTGTGTCTACTTTCGTACTGCTTTTTCTTCTCAACAAACCACAACAGATTTAATACCAAATTGTGTTGGATGTACGTAGTATTTTCTCTGTTCTGTTAGAAAGACCTTACAGCAGATGAATGAACCAGCTGGCGCTGAGGTAAACTGTATTTGTAATCTGGTCTCACTTCCAAATATTCAGAATATCACTAATTCTGCTGTAATTCTGCTGAAGCTTCCAAGGGAGTCTTATTATATGGCTAAGATTTGCTGCCTCAATAAAGGAGAAGAGAATTACAGAGCAAACAGTTTTATAAGCGTGAGCTTTCCTCTTCACTGGTCTTGTGTTACATGTTCTATAGATTCACTGACTATAGATAATATTAGTTAAACCGCGTTTTATTCCTTGGCAAACTGCTTTGCCTTATTATGGCATCATTAATGATGTGAACAGTAAAGAAACTAAGTTTCAGAAAGGAATTACAGTCATTTTGCAGAACTCAAGCTGCCTAAACTTGTCCATAATGTTTTACTATAGCTCTTGTTAACTGACATGAAGCACCTTAAGCTCATCTTAATTGAAACTGTGCGGAACGATGTGAATAAGCCGTCCCTTTAAACTGCCATGAAAATGCATTAACCTAAAGCAACACGTGTTGTTAACAGACCTGGCCACAGAGAGCAGTCCCGTAGGGCTGTCGAATGCTTTTTGCTCTGTTAGCACAGTCCAAGATCCATTGCTCCTCTGAGAGGCCTCCAGCAGCAGGCACCAGGCCAAGTTCATGTCAGGATGTCAGTAGTTCCAGATCTGGTCCAGTCTTTCTGAAACGTTCTCCATCCCACAGGGCTTGGGACTGACACCAAGCCTTCACTTCTGATACCAAGCCAGACCCACTTAAATGGGTGGATCCTGATGCCACTCTGTGTACAGGTAATGGTTCTCTTAGACCAGTCTTAAAGCAGGCCACAAACTTCCAAACTTAGAATACACTTTCACATCATCTCCAGGCTTGTTGCCTTTTTGCTATACTAGCTCGTGTCTGGGAGCCAAGCTGAGAGCTCTGTCAACAGTAGGGTCCTGCGATAGGCCTTCAGCCAGTGCTTGGTACTGCAGTCAGGTCTCCTAAAAGATGAATCTTAACAGTGTAAAAAGCCACATACCAACCTCTGTTCACCCAGAACAAGCTGTATGTTCTTCACAGTTCAGTGCTGTGATTCCCTGTAATAAAGGGAACTCTGAAAGCAGTGCTAACATCTACTTAGCTAAGACAAAAAACAGGCACTTTTGAGGGGAGCTTTGTGTTAGAAGCACTGAAGGTTTTTTGTTCGTGTTTTGGGGTTTTTTTGTTGTTGTTGTCTTAAAGCATTTTGGTAGTGCAACATGCCTCAAGAATATCTGCATGCAATTACTTTTGTACGTGCTGAAAACTGTCAGAGTAGAACTGGGAGAATATTTGAATCTCAGTCACACAAAAGGTATTACAAGGATAGCCATATATAATATACTGCAAATTGTGGGGTGGCAATGAATGCTTCTTTTATCCATTCCAGCTGTCATGCGCAATATGGTTATTAATGGGATTATATCACAAACCACACGTTTGGGCTGTTGTTCACGTACGTAGGCCCACCATTTGAAATAGGATTAGGAGTGTCACAGAAGATGCTTGGAAAGGTGATGTGCCCTATTAAACTGTTTTTAAACGACCTTTAGATCAGGACACTATTTAAGAACAGGTGCCTTTCCCCACACCGCTTTCCCCAATGGTGTCATGATATTAACCATTCATTAATGGGGTTTGTAGTAAATCAGGAGAAAAGCCATTTAACTTTCTGGCCTTTGTTAAAAAGGGAACAATTTGAGTAAACCCTTTTACTACAACACAGCTTGGTAGTTCTAGCTGTTGGCTCATTTCTGAGCCAGACAGCACCATCGTTGCTTCAGGCTCCCTTGGCTGGTGAAGGCTTGTACACACCACTGGGTTCAGATGTTGTACTGAAACAGTTGTTCTCTCACTCTGCAATCATGAAGCAAAGTTAACGGTAGTTAAGCAAAGCAGATTTTATAGGAGATCCTCTTTTAATTTGAAGGTAAATCCTGTCATAGATCATCCGTTGTCTCAGCAGTCTTTCGTTACAGCTACTGCATGAGACAGGATAGGTTACATGTCAAGTTAATTTTGCTCCAAGTTATGCTGGGATGCTCACTTGCTAGCAGGAGTATCGTATGCAGCCAACTGCTTGGAGCAGACATTGGCTTTCTTGCCAGCCTAAGCGGAAGATGCACAGAAGTGTGAGAGAAAGAGCCCTCTGTACATCGATGCTGTTGTTCCAGCAAGTCAAATCATTTCTCAGGCTCTTTTTAGAATGTAACCTGTGAATGTGACTCTTAAAACGTGGCTCAAGAATCTGAACTTGGAATGTGGACTAAGGCTAAGAGTGACTCTACGCATCTCTTGTCTTCTCTACAAGTCAATCTACCTCTTCTCTCTTGCAGAATGTGGTTGAGGTTTTGTTTGTTTATTCTGAGTTTATTACTGACTCTAAATTTCGAATAAATGTATGAAAAGATTCTTCCTCTAGGTACTGTTAGCAACCAAGTAATAAAATTTTGATGGGCCTTCATCCAATACACTTCTAAAACCTCCAAGCCATCTCAGCTCTCCTGGAATCCTGACACCATCCTTTGCACTGCTTTGCAGTCTTCCCTTGCTCTTCCCCATGTGGTTCTCAAATATTGCAGTTGCCTTGTTCTTTGTTGTTTCTCTAGTGCAGTTTATCAGGGAGTTAGAGGCCTTATCTACTACTCCACCCTGTTTGCTGTTTTATTCGAACAGCTATCCTTAGACTTGCTCAGGAGTTTCTTCACTTTTATTTTCCATTCCATCTGGGTGAGATACCTTACCTCATTGTGCCCCACCAAAACAGACTGCCTTCCAGGCTTTCTGTTCCACCAGGTCTCTGTTTTCACAGAGCACTGTTTCTCTGGGTCCATTCTGAGAAATGCAAGGTGGCATCTTAATTGTATAGGCGTATAAATGCTTTGTGAAGTAACTGCTTTCGTAGAGCTTTCCATTAGCAAACTTACAGCATGTTCATAGCGCAAGATGGAAGACGTTATTCAAGTTTCCTGTAGCTTATGAACCTCTTGGTGTAAATTCTTGACTTGTAAATCCAATGGCAGAGCTTTTAACTGTTTAGTAAGGCAAAACTTTAGGTGTGTGAACTGTCTTGGCTTCCCTTTTCTGACTTTTTTTTTCTCCAGCTAGTGCACATCTTAGACTACTGAAGAATATGTCTAATCAAAAAGAGTAACATCCATATGTATGTGGTCTACAAGGAACAATGAGTGAAATCTTCCACAAAAACGTAATTTGTTGGAAATTCTATGCAGGTGTTTTTAAATCTGGTGAACCTGATAAGGACTTCCAGGACTGCTTAGATCTCCACTGTGAAATACTGAATTCTGAATTCGTTTCATTTGGCAGAAAGAAGGAAAAACTAAGTTAGGAAGAATGGGGTCTTTTTTCACAATCACTGTTCCAGAAATATCCGACTGGGGAGGTGGCTTTCAAAACTTCCTACATTTATGGTTATGATTCCCCAATACTTTTAACAGCTATTAGAAATCCGAAGCGCACAGATTTTTAGATCTGCCATGCTTTCTGTTGTGGAAGGAATGTGCTGTGGTGTTAATCTTTTTAATCCTGGAAATACAAATCGATTTTAAATTGTGCTGAATATTTAAGGATGACTTCATGCAAGTTAATAAACCATTTGTAAAATGTTTGTATACAACGCTTTGTATCATGTTGTTGGTACACCTTACCAAATTTTTTTTTGGGCATGTATTCCATTCTTAACTTCTGTAATATTTATATTGTTGCTGTAAATATTCTAAAAGAGAAAAAAAAAAATCCTGTGGTAACCTTAATTATCAGCATGGAAATGGTTAATTTTTACTGAGCACAATGTATTTTTGAATGGGCCTTCCAAAATATGTCTTTAATAAAAATGCAGATTTTGCACTAGAAAATTGGCACTGCTTGATGGCTGCTCTTATTTGTGCCACGCTGCTTACAGAGCCCTCCTGGTGCCCCTGGATGGGGCAGAGCTGTGACAGAGCTGCTCTGCCCAGGTCCTGATGCACTCCCTGTTTGAGAAGCCAGCATGTGTCTGTTTGCAAGGCAGATGTTTTCACAGCATCACAAAATCATAGAACTGTAGGGTCTGGAAGGGACCTCTGGAGATCATTTAGTCCAACCCCCTGCTAAAGCAGGTACCCTACAGCAGGTTGCGGATCACAGACAAGATAGCTCTGAAGCACTCCATTTCCAACCATTCCTTTCACTGCAAACACTGGAACTTTTTCTTCCTTCTCCCCCTATCCCCCTCTCTCCTTCCTGCCTTCCTGCCTTCCTTCCTGCCTTCCTGCCTTCCTCCCTCCCTCCCTCCCTCTCTCTTCCTCCCTTCCTCCCTCTGCTTTTTATCTTTTGAACAGCATCACCCCCCTCATGCACTCATCAATCATTAACCAGAAATTAATGGGCCCTACAACTTTCCAGCCCGTGATTTGTGTCTGAGTAACCTGTTGGGACTTTGTCATTCCCACACAAACTGACACTCTTCTGGACAGATGTTTAGGGTGTCAGTGATATTGTTGGGTTCACCTTTAATGTGTCCTGGTTATGACTTAGTTTATTACTGTGTGCAGCTTCAAAAAACTTCAAATATTTGGCTGCCAGTCCCTCACTCCTTGGGGTGACTGGAAACAAACTGAGGAGCAGGGAGCTCCATGCCCTACTTGCCGAAGTCCTTCTGAAATGGCCACCACGTGGCTTATGCTGCAGCCACGGCTGCTGTGAGACCATGCTGCTGCTGCTGCTGCCTTCACTGAGCATTGAATCGCAAACAAGGAAAACTGGTCTGGCCCAAGCTAATGCCTTTAACTTCCACCCATCAATGGTTCAGCATTTCAGAGTGCCCTGGTAGACAAAAAGGCCAACTGTAACCTGGGCTGCACCAGGCCCAGCACTGCCAGTGGGACAGGGCTGGGGTTGTCCTGCTGTGCTCTGCACTGTGCGGCTTACCTCCAGCACTGGGTGTGGATTTGGGCACCACAATGTCAGAAGGACATCAAGCAATTGGAGTGTGTCCAAAGGAGGGCTACGAAGATACTGGAGTTGAAGGTGTGTGAGGAATGAGAGTTCCTCACACAGGGAACGGGATGCACAGGGCTGTGGGCACGGCTCACCTCGCTGTGGTAGCCACAGTGTGGTCAGCACTGGTCGTCCTTGGGAGAGAGAGCAGAGTTTGTGTGGGTATCTCACTCTGACAGCTGCTCAGGGGTTATTTCTGTGGGAAATAATTAAGGGAATGGGGCTGCAGACTTAGAAATGATGGATCAGGACTGGAGGGCCTGAGGCAGTCTCTTGTCACACCGCTTGGATTAGGCAAAGCTCAGCACTCTGTAAGCACTGCATTCATTCATGTCATGAGGCTGAATGCGGCTCTCAGTCCTGCTTCCCAATTCGAAACTGTTGCATTTTACAAGTTGCAGGGCTGTGCACATACTTCCACAGGTAAAATATCTGTAGGATTTTTCCCTCCTAGAACATACTGCCTTTTTAGCACTGTTTTGTACCATTTCCTGATGACTCAGGCACTGCTTCTCATTTGGATAATGGTAATTGGAGTTATCTGTGCCCAAAAAGGAAAAGTTTGACTTCATGAGGAAAAGCTTTGCAGTTTTGTAATTGTGTTTCGACGGCTTTCATAATGCCCTCAATTGCACCCTTCTTCAATATGCTGTGTTTATGCAGAAGTGGAAGTCAAGCGCACTTCTAAAAGCATTTTAGGACCACTTAATTAATTAAGCCTCTCAGCACCCCGCTTTTTAGATAAGAGGCAGAGGTTAAGTGAATTTCCAAAGGTCGATTAGCAGGCGAGCGGCACAGCTTGGATGTGAGCAGAAATGTCTGCTTTAGAGCATTAAAAATAAAAGGGAAAAGCTGGCAGCAGGGCTCTTCCCCATCCGGGCTGAGAGGTGAGGTGCAGGCAAAGGACAGGGTGAGGCAGGACACAAACGAACCGTGAAATTTAGTGTCTGCCAATTAGTTCCACCTATTTATCACTGTACACTTCAGCCTGGAAAAGGAATCTAGCATCCTGTTCAAAGCTGTGAGCAGGGAGAGTGATGGCACAAACCCTTGCTGCCTGGGCAGTCTTTCCTTCCTCTGAGTCTATCTAAATATAGTATCAGTCATGAGATGCTAAATAAATTATCTTGGTATATAAGGGCATGTGGTCCATCCACTTAGGCTGTGGATGAAGCTTGAAAGCTCAAACAAATTATTCAGGAGCACTCTTATTAAGAAAATGTGCCCCTCAACTCATTTATGGATAGACAAAACTCATTTTGTGGATGAAAGCATGAGTGCAACAGTGACATAATAATTTCAGTAGATAGGGTCTCACAGACCTCCTAGTTAGGACAGTGTAGCACAAGTTTTCAGAATGCCACATGCCCCAAATTCCTTGCGAGATGTTGGTTACTCTCAAAATCTACCTGAGCAATATGTCAAAAGAGTGAAGCGATGGATGGCCAGAAAGCCCAACCTTGCACTGCTGGTGTGGATTTGCTTTGCCTCTGTTGCAGGAAAGGAAAATCCTAGAGAACTGGGAAAAACTCCAGCCAGGGCAAAGGCAGAACTTCTGTTCACCCCAAAAACACCGTGGCTCCTGCCCCAGCCCTCGGGCCCCCTCTGCTGAAGATTGAGCCCACACCGGCACCTACAGAGCACCCACTGGGGACTAGGCCATGGAGGGTGAGGCAGTCATGGAAACTGGAGCACAACTCTACCTCCCATGCACACAGCGTGCCATGATGATATCTAGCACCCAGGATCAGGACTGCGTCCCATGTCTAGTTCCCACAATCAGAAACACTGTATCTCACGGGACTGAAGCCATGGTAACAAACCACCCCAGCTTTGCTGGCGTGTGCCCCCTGAAAAACAGTGAGCTGTTGGAATAGGGTTCAGCCGTATCACCAGGTGTCATGTAAAGCAGTGTTTTATTCAAGAAAGCCCTTCTGTTTGCAGGGTCGGCAGGATCGTGGCCGCAGCACACATCAGCAGTGAGATGGGACGGCCATACAGGCACACACCTGCACACCTCTACCCAGTGGGCACTCAGCCACATTTGCCCAGGCACTCGAGGAGCTCCATGCGGATGGCAATGCGCACGTGCCAGCCCAGCGGGATGAGGCGGATGTAGCGGGCCACGATGGGCGGCCGCAGCAGGTTCTGCACTGAGGATGACCGGTCCGAGTTGCCATAGAAAACCTGCCAAGAGAGGCAGAGGCAGACACAGTTCAGGGGCTGATCAGCGTTGCACTCGCTGTCACCATGGCAGCGTGATGGCCATGGGGCTGGACCCCTGTGTGCCATGGGTAAGCACCAGGCGCCATCCACCTGCTTTTCATACAGGCCCCCCTCCCTTAGGCTGCCTCCCCCAAGACTTCAACGTCATCAAATGCACCCCTGCAACCACCGCTGTAAGACAAAGCACAAGGTCCACCCACCCGGTTGTTTCCGGTCTGGTCCTTGTAGTAAACCCAGTTGAGGTTGTCATCGGTGCGGTACTGCACGCTGTATTTGGTCATCCACTCATCAGCATCACAGCGCCCTTGTGTGAGGATCCCCGAGATCACCTTCACCTCCTTCAGGTCGATCTGCAGCCACTGCCCGTTGTCCTGGTACTTGGAGAGCCAGGCACACCTAGGGGTACACCGTCGGCCCCGCTGCGGCCTAAACTGCCGCCCAGGCCACCCTGCTGCCCCACACTGCCAGGGGGCTTGGCCTCCATAGAATTACAGAATTCTAGAATCGTTAAGGTTGGAAAATACATTTAAGATCATCTAGTCCAACCACCAACCATCAGCACTGTGCTCATTAATCCACGCCCCTCGTATCTACCTCATGCCTTCCCACAGGGTCTTCCGACTCACCCAAAACCTTGGCCGTTGAGGCGGGCCTTATTGGCTGTCCATGAGGAGTACCAGCCTGTGTACTGCTCGGGGTTGGAGCAGCTGATCTGGTCAGGGGTGACAGCGCCAGACTCAAAGCCGAGGGGTTTGTGGTAGGGGCACTCTGCAGGGCAAGATAAAAACATGGCACCATTAGTGACACGAGCTGCTCTGCCTTCTGGTTGCCTTTGTCCTAATCTTTTGTCAACAACCTCTGTGGTTTCCTTGTGCCCTATCCTCTCTGTGCAGGATGGTGGGGATGCTCTTAAGCCCTGACCACAACCCCTGCAGTTATTTGCTGTCCAGGGAACGTGGCATCTAAATTTCTTATTCTTACATACAGTTATTCCTAAATCATTGCTGCTCATGATGTTTTGGGGGAAAAGGTTTTATTTGTGCATGTTGTAGTCTCCCAGTCTCCCCTTTCTAGCAAGCAGA
The DNA here is from genome assembly GCF_026119805.1 of Tympanuchus pallidicinctus. Taxonomy (NCBI): domain Eukaryota; kingdom Metazoa; phylum Chordata; class Aves; order Galliformes; family Phasianidae; genus Tympanuchus; species Tympanuchus pallidicinctus. The sequence continues at coordinate 1,744,044 of NW_026294659.1, forward strand.
AGCAAATAGATCCAAGCTGGATCCATGGTCCTGGATCCTGCCTCCAGGCTGTCCTTGGGAAATGTCTGGCACCACTTTTTTTGCCTCATCTCCTTCAGCTCCTCCTCATGTACTATCACGATTTACAGCTGTGCCTACACAGCAGAATTGCTGAGCCTCTCCAACCAGATCTGTGTGTTCTGCTCTGGGAGTTGTAAATGTGCTTGCAGATAGTCTTCCCTTATGGAAAAATGTGCAGGTACTTATGCACGAGCGAGGTGCAATTACCTGGCCTTCCTGAAGGCTTAGAGATATTTGAGTTTTGCCTTCCAATCTCCAGGTTACCAAACCTGATTGCACAACAGCTTTCTGCAACACTGAGAGGCTCACCAAGACTCCCAGTGGCTGCCAACATGCAGAGTAGCTGAACACTCCTTGGACCAAGCATTTTTTGTTACGATAATCTTTTACACAAGCAGCTTATCGCTAGGTATTTAGATGCAGATAAAGAAGATGCTCACAAGCTTCATGTGGGAGCTGCTTGGGCAAATACTTGCCTACAGCATTTTGTGATTTTGCAGCCTATGGAGAGGGATATTCCCATTGCATGTGCGTGCCCCAAAGAGGAACTCTACCAAGTTTTACATCTTAGCATGCTTTGTTTCATGGGCAATAAACAAGTGAGTGAAGTGGTATATATCTTTCATTTCCGGGCCTTAAATATGTCTGATAGACCACTACAATGCATTGTGATTACAAATAAGCTCTATGTGCAGGGAGCCAGAGTGCACCCAGAGCACGGTGTGGCCTCTGCCTTCTCCAGCCGTTGCCCTTTGGTTTGTGCCATGCCTGAGCACACCAGTGGGATGGTCAATGTCTCACCAGCAAATTCCACCAAGTCAGTATCTTACACGTCAATATCTCATTAAGATATCTTGTTCAGGCAGTGCTACGTTAATGCATTTTCCCCCAAAAAACACGCGGCTGTTGCCCTGCCTTCCTCCAGGCATGGAAACATCAAGTCCAATAACAACAACCAATAGCAGCTGCTTGAAACCCCTGCACCCACAGCACACACTTTATATGCATTTATACGACACTAAAGAAAAGATCAGAAGGAAACAGAGATTAGCTTTCACAAGGGCTGAATGGGATGCGGTAGCAGGGGTAAAACCATCTGGTGTTTATAGCTATCTGCCTTCTTAGTGCAGGTTCAGCACACCACCAACAGCATTTTCTCCACAGTAAACCTAAACCAAACCCTCTTCCAGTTTAAAGCCATCACCCTTGTCCTGTCACTGCACTCCCTGATGAAGAATCCCTCTCTGGATCTCCTATGGGCTACTTTAAGAGCTGAAAGGCAATGGGGTCTCCCTGCAGCTTTCCCTTCTCCAGCTGGAACAGTCCACACTCCCTCAGCCCCTCTCCATAGGAGAGCTGCTCCTCTGGACCCACTCCATGTCCTTCTTGTGGCTGGGGCCCTGACCTGCCTAAGTGTCTCCCTTTGCATAAGAAACCGCTTCTGCAGAGCAGCTGAGGTGGCCCCACACGTTCACTACTCGGCAGGCTTATCTCAAAGGCAGCGTAGTTTTATTTTAGTATCACTAATCCATAGATCACACGAGTATAATGAAATTACCAGGTCACCTTCTGGTACGCAGGGCCACTCCCCGCCCACCGCGCTGTGGTGCAGCCCCTTTCCCTGACCCCCAGCCGCCCTCCCCTGACGCAGCTCCACGCCGTTCCCTCGGGCCCTGTCGCTGTCACACAGAGCAGAGCTCAGCGCTGCCCCTCCGCTCCCTGGGAGGAGCTGCAGCCGCCGTCAGGCCTCCCCTCAGCTCCTCTGCTCTGCGCTGAGCAAACACAGGGGCTCAGCTGCTCCTCATACGTCTTGCTTTGCAGAGCCTTCAATATCTTTTAGCCCTCCTTTGGATGCATTCAAATGGTTTTATTGGAGAGCTCAGGGGAAGCAAAGGGCCAGGTGTGGATGGCTGAGAAGCCTCTGTTCTTACCTGCTGAGTCATCCTCAGGCAGGAGTCCTTCACATCCAACACTACTGTGGAACAGAACTTCTGTTTTCTGCCCCTCTCATTTGTACATGCTCTGCTAACCATGTCATCTCTTGCAACAACATATGCATATGTTTTTGTTTGCTTTCTATTGAGCTGGAAAGAGGCATCAGCCAGCCTGAACCGCCCTCACCAGGCCAGGGGTGCTGTTATCTTTCACCCTGAACCTCCCATGGGCACAGCTCCACCAGCCCAGTGTTTGGGGCAGGCACCACTGCAACACCTCGCTGCAGTGCAGGGTGCAATGAGGGGAGATGCTGAGGACCATAGCACAGACACTGCTAGAAGAGAGCAACCCATTACCTGGCATGCACTCCAAGCTGTTAGTTCCACTGGACCACACCGAATTAGGTCCTCCCTGGCAATTGCATTTGCAAGCTTTGCTGTGCCACAGCTCCAATCTCTCATCCTAAAGGGAAAATTAAAAATGAAAAAAATCAACTTAGTAATCGATGATAGTGACACAAAGCTAAGTGCCAGTCCAGAAGCCTAAACACAAGTGCGATCTAATAGAGTGACATCCACAGAGAAATGAAAGGTGTCTGCATCTAAATCTTGCAGCCCTCTTGGCTGCTCTTGAACCATGGTGTCACTGCAGAGCCCACAGCCCTGAGGCCATGCCACGCCAGCGAGTATCAGGGGTCACCTCCTGGCTCAGCCACGCTGGATGCAGCCTGGTCCTCCTGCACACAGGGCTGAAGGCTGCACCGTGCAGCCTATTTCTTTTGCACAAGACATGGCTGTCCTACAGCCCTGCTGGGACTGCTGAAATGCCACAGGGTGTTATGTTCTCATGCTCCTGTGTCAGGAGGAGTTGCCATACCAGGATCCCCCCAGAAGGATATCATGTGATGAGTGCTGAATGAAAGCTGTTGTTGGAGTGAGGCAGAGTCCCCAGTGCAAAGGCTGCTCCTAAGTGCTCTGCCTGTGACACTCAGATGACTTTCATGGATACACATGCAGATTCACTCTTTTGGTGCATGAGGAAGGCATAGGGGGAATTTCAAAATACAAAGACTTAAAAGTTGCTTCTGCTAAGGAGACCAGCTCTCTGAAACTGGTAACAAACTCATGGCAGGAATGGTCTCCCATCCATACCACATTCCTCCACCCACTCCCAGAGGTGTTAGGCACTTTGTGTTTCTCCTCCTGTCTGCAGGATCCCAGCCAGCTGTATGGACTCACCTCACCAGGGGACAGGGCCAGCACAGCTGCAGGTAGCGGGCATGGAGGGAAGAAGAAGAGAGAGATTTCAGACATGATAATATCAGGAAATGCAATGGGTATTTACTCCTGAGCCTGATTCAAATAAAGGGAGAAAGGTAGCATCTCCCCTGATTGCCAGGGGGAAAGCAAGAGGACATGGGCATCAGCTGTGGGCCGGAGCAGGATGCTGATATGCCCATATCATTGCTACTCTGCCACTGGGCTTTCTTTGTGATGGCTTTGATGTTTGCTTTTTCCAATCAGAGATGCCTGAAACATCCTGAGGAGAAGCTCATGTCAGTTTCAGTCTCTGCTTTCCAACTGACGTTGCCTCCATTCATTTTTGCCATCTTCCTGCCCTACAGTTTTCCTTTCCCATTTTGCTTGTAAAAATAAGAGCTGATGACAGGTGAAATTGCAGCCTACAGCCATTGCAGATCACTGGTGGCTTCAGAGGAGATACAGCACCCCTCGAGGTGGCTCTCGTGAGAATCTTCCTCTGAGAGACATGGAGGATAAACAAAATGTAAATGGATCTTCCCAATCAATCTTATATGCAAAACACCCTTTCCTTCTTCTTTTTTTTTTTTTTTTAAGAAAAAGTACTGTGGCTGAAGAGGAAGCACTGCTATTTTTGTAACACCTGACCTGGTTTATCTTCTGCCTGTCCCTGAGTAATGATATTTTACAAGCCCTACCCTTACTGAAAGAGCTCTCCTAACTCCCTGCAAAGCCCAGAGCAGGCTGTTTTAATAGCACTTAAGACAAGTAGAATAGTGCCCAGACAACTATGAAAATAAAATACTTTCAAAAGTTCCCATGACTGTTGATAAATCATCAATACAAGCCAAACGTCAGCCCTCACGTTTCCAACAGATACAACGAACGTGGCCAATTAAGGGCTGAGGTATGGAGCAAGTAAAATCTTGCACACAGAAACCACAAGAAAACAGCAATCTGCAAACAGTGATGTTGTTAACAGGAAAAGAGGATTTTTTTTTATTATTTTTTATTTTCTATCAAATGAATTAGGCTCTGAATTATTCACTGAAATCTAGTTATGATTTATTCATTCACACACTAACTTTGCTGAGCCTAGGAAGGTCCAACTAATGCTGGCAATTTACATCTTGCATTTACACAGCAAGTTTCATCTCAAAAGATTCACAAATGCTGTGCAATTATAATCAGCTGAAATATAAACTGTACACAAAGATCTGGTTATTACTGAAATGCAGCTTCTCCTAAGCTTTGACAGTGAGCCTGAATGTATCAAGAATCCAAAAGAAAGACCACAGCAAGGAATGAAACGGTAAAGAAATAAAAACGTTTTGCGAACACAGAGATGGTCTCCCTCACTTCAGGTTCCCAAACAAGCATTTCTGGTTTCTGGGATATTCCATGCTAACCCAAGGCATCTGCCCTGGCTGAAAAAGCTAACATCAGTGTCTGATGAAAAGTTGTAGCAGTTAATGTTCCTCATCATCAGATTGATATGGTAGAGGCTAGGACCATTCCTGTAACAGCAATGAAGCACATTTCCTGCCTGCTTGGTGCTCTGTTTAATGGCACTGGCTGCTGCAGGGCTGTTGCTTCTGGTAGGCAACGAGCCCTTAAGAAGACCCTTCAGAGTCCCTGATTTGAGAGCCAAGACCAAACTCTGTCCCCTCATTGATGGTTACAGCTGGAAACCCAGCAGCTGTGAGTGAAACAACAAAAGGAGTCATTTTCAGGGTGAATGCTGGGAGCTATTCAACCAATCCAGAGTATGGCACAAACTTTGCAATTCTGAGCCAAAGTGGGTTAAAGTGGCTGCGAAAGGCAGCACTCTGCAAGTAGCTTGGCCATTGGGGTGCTGGGCTTTGGGCAGTGGTGGCTATGAACAGACCAAGCATCCCATAGCATCCTCCTGATGTCCCCTGATGTTGGGAAAGAAAGGAGAGAAAGCAATGCCCTTGTCTGCAGTTGGCTGGAAAAAGCAGCAATTGATATATTGGTGTGTTTACAGCCGTGATGGGCCCTGTCCTACAAAGGAAATGAAGAGGAAAGCTAGCTGCCAATAGTTTCAAAATGTGATGGCCGGCATGCTTTTATAGTGAGCATGTTTGCCTTCAAGGAAGGTTACAAAGATAATTGGTAATTGTAGGTCAGACAGAACGAATTGCTGCAGTTCATGGAAGAGTCGTGAGTCTGCACCACTGCCGCAGGCTGTTTTAAAAGTACAGGACTGAAAAAAAAAACAACATTAAAACAGAAAGAGTCTTATTTACAGCTCCTGCAGTGCCCCAGGACATTGAGCAAGCCATCAGTTCACTGAAGTAAAGCATTACTTGTGTGTATTTGTGAGGGACAGGGTGTTTTGTCTTGCCTCTTCCCTGTCCCCCAATTCACCAGGCCGTGAGAGACCTCCAACACGTGGCTGGGCACGAATGCTTTTTCTCAGCACTGGATGTGGGGATGGTGACAGTGGAATGGGGAGGAGGTAGCAGCCCTGGGCTGCAGGTGGGGCAAAACAGCAACTACATGAGGTTCTGGTGGGTGAAGAATGGAGGAGGGGACAAGCAACAGCAAGGAAGTTCAGCTGGGGGGCAATGGGCACTGCAAAGGGTGGGCAAGGTTTCTTTGGCTCTCCTTCATCCCATGGATTTTTGGAATCAAGCTTTTCTCTGAGCTGAGCTGAGGCTGGAAACAATAAACATGAAGCATCAGAAAGGGCAGGCAGGAGCACAACGAGGCACCATGCAATGGAATACTGGTATTTAGCAACAGGAGCAGATAACTGCAGGTGTCAGAAAATCTCTGCTTATGGAGAATGTGCCTGAACACGAGAAAGAAAGGAGGAAGGGAAGTGCAGCCAGAAGGAACAATGACAAAGCTGAGGGATTTCAGGTCACCTCTGAGACATCGTGTTGGACATCCTGACCACTGAGCCACAATGGCAAGCCATCGTGTTTAGAGTGGCTAGAATTAACAGTGTGTGTGTGAGCATGAGAAGGCACGCTGTAAGGCAAAATGGAGAATTAAAGTACAGAATAAACATCAGTCACTTGATTTACCAGAGTAAGCTGGTAAGTTTCCTGGTCATGGAAAACGTTATTGACTGTTCATTGACTTTACAATTCAGGTGGCCTAGATCTTCAGCTGGAAAAAAACATCAGCTCTTGTTTGTGCAAGCGGCCTCTGCATTTAACAGGGCTCAGAGAGAGGAGCAGTATTGCTTTCCCTTTGCTTCTCCTAGTGCAGAGCACTGCCTGCATGTCCCCAGCGTGGCTGCTTCCATGCAACGAGTGTGGCATTGCACAAGAGGAAAGAAAACATTTTAAAACAGGGAGAGATTTGACTGTAGCCCTGGAAGAACCATCTCAGGAAGGAGAAAGGAGAAGGCAATGAATGGCTTTATCACATTTTTTTGAAAGGCTGTGCATTTCAGCTCCCTGTTTGCCATGGGCACCCCAGCACAGAGGAGCAGTTAGGTGGGAGGTATGTAAGAAACATGGGGCCAAGACATGTAACCGTCCAGTGCAATGAGCACCTTGATTTCCAGAGAGTGGGAAGCCTCCTTCTAGGATGACAAACGAAGCCCGGAAAGGGGCATGACGAGTCCTTGGTGGGGGCACTTTTCTTTTGTATTGCACCTTTATTTCAATGATGTTTAATCTGGCTTCTCTTTTTGTTCATCTGTTTTGTGTTCCACTTACTACGTGCCAGTATTTACCTGGAATTGATGAAAGCCGTATTGAAATAATGACAATTATACCTATTTAATCCAAATTCCTTTCTCTTTTATGCCTGTTGCCTCCTCAGTGCTTCTACAAATCTTTTATGTTTTGAAAATACTTGGAAAAAAAAAAAAAGAAAAATGAAGAAAAATCAACCTTTGCCTCTCTTCTTTTCTTGAGAACAACAATTATATTTTTTTCTAAAGTGTTCCCTTGAGAATTTTTGGCCTTTTCTGATCTTACTGACACATTTGTTCCTTCCCACTCGGAGCTCTGCAGTACATTGCCTGCACAGTAATTTTAGTGATTTTGTTAGATGTACCTCTTGTGCCAAAGAGTGGCACTAAAGATGTTATTTACTGTGATCTGAAGGCGGGGTTGGGCCTTTAGTTGTTGGGTGTTGGGTTTTTTTTTTCTCCAAAGCTGCAAAAAATAGAGAGGGAAAAAAACTCCCCTCCTTCTAACTGTTGAGACGTGCTTCTTATCTGATGCATGACAAGCAGGGATGGAGCGATGTGGTGCTGGGACGTCACATCCATGTGCTGTGTGTTTGTGACAGCCCCCAGATCTGTGGGCTGGTGCAGGATTGAGATGCACATCTGCTGCTGCTGTTGCTGCTGCTCTGTGGGGTTCCCAGCAAGCAAAATCCCAGCAGAGCCCAGGGGCAGGGTGCTCCCCTAAGCTGTGGCTCTGCAGGAGAGAATCACTAAGGAGCTTACGCTGTCATCAGAGCAGCCGGCTCAAGGCTGACCCACCAGTGCTTCCCCATGGTGGAAGAGGAGGGGGCCCGAGCGGACCTGGGCAAAGGGCTGCTGCACACTGAGCAGGCAGAAGAGGATGCTTGGGCCATGGAAAACACAAGTAGGTTTTAAAAAAAAGCAGTAAAAGAAGAAATAAATAAATAAACACCAAAATAGCGATGCCTGGAAAGTGATCCTGCAAGTGATTTTTTTACTGCAGGCTCTCTGAAAATATCCTGGTGTGTGGGTGTCTATTAACAGCAAGCTGTGCCACGGCTTCAGAGCAAGGTGTGAGCTTGTTCCAAGGGCTAATTGCAGTTATACCACCCATCGGGAAAAATGGGCAGTTTGGGTAAAAACAGCCTTCCAAGAAGCTCAGGGGCCAAATGAAGGGCAGCACAGAGCTCAGGTACGAAGGCAGTGCACAGGTATTTGCTGGCGGATCAAAAGGAAGACCTATGAATTAGTGCAGAGTACAGCTGAGCATACCAAGATGAAACAGAGGCATGGCCACTTGAGGAACACCTTCCTACCCATGACATTCAGCAGGCCTTGGGCGTCCAGCCTTTTGGCTTGCCTGTACCACACTGCCTGGAGAGGAATTGTCTTGGGCCACATGCACAAAGCTTGCTCCTAAAGTAACACCCCCAATTTATTTCCATGGAAACTACAGTGATACAAAGAGCACAATAACACTGGTAGAGCAAAATCTCAACTACAAAATACTCTTTTTCAACACAGCCACTGCCATTAGCTCTGCATTTTTACCAGTGGTGAACGAGAGCCTGCGTGCTGCACTCACAGCAATCTGCTCCAGTGGAGATGATCCACTGTGGCTGTCACCACCACTGAAACGCACCACCCACTGCCTCACTGTGCTCACATCCACCGGTTTTCTCCACAAACATTCAGCAAGTATTAATAAATGTCAATGGGTGCCATTTGTTTCTGCATGGAGAAATTCAATTAGACTTCTGCTTCATCCGCACTCCTATGTCAGAGTGCCCCTCTGCTGCCATCTGTCACACAGCAGCAAAATGTAATGGGATGTTGGTGGGAAGGTTCAACCTCTACTGCCATACCACCACCATCCGCCCCGATGTTATGGGCTGACATCATAAAATGGAAGGAATTACTTTTGGAGCAGCCCTCATAAAATAGATAATGTAGTTAATGTATACGAGTAACAAAACTTATTTTAATCTACAATATTTTTAATTAAAACAAGAAAAGAACACAACAAAACCACAAAACTAGTGGGATATACAGCCCTGTCTCTATGAAACTAATGCATCAGCCTGGTTCAATGGCAGTGGCTGCCATTCTAGGTGACTTCTCATGGGGTTCCTCAGAGGCTTTTGATGAAATGTTATTCCTCCTGTACTTCATCCTTGAAAACAGCTGCTCACAAATGGAGGCAGTGCCAAAAAGCGATGACATGAATAAGGCGTGACTGTGAAGCAAGGAATGTTTTTCTCTGGTAAGAGAAGTCTCATAAAAATAAAGAGACACGGTTAGATTTTTGAGTCTGATTGCAACTCTGCACACTCCATTTGAAAATATGCAGTCATTTATTTATGTCAACTGAAAACGGAGTTGCAGGCTGTGAGTTGGATATGCGTGAGGAAGCAAAGTAACTGACAGACACAGAGGAGGACTTTTAAGTCCTAGACTTAAGAACATAGAAAAAAAGTAAAAATGGAGAATTCAACACCTGCGGGGGAAAAGCTGATCTGCCCAATACTTTTGTCCCAAATGGACACACCATACTGCAGCCACATGCTAATGGTGGTAGATACTGCACAGCACCCAGCAAGAACAACCCCAGCCTTGAGACATTCAGAGCTTTCCTGTCAGCTGTGAAAAAGTCAGAAGTTCAAACACAACCTGAAAGCAATCTCTTTCTGCCACAGTGAGGTTAATTAAAATGGAATTGATAAACACTCCCACACTCCCTCCTCCCCTTTTTTTTTTTTTTTTTTACTTATGATTTTTATTCTTAGAGTGCCTTTGAAATTCTTCCCCAGGACAAAATATCTGAAAGAGCCTTTAAGAAAAGCAGATCTCTACCAGCAATGTCTTGCTGCTAAAGAAAATTAGTGGCTTTTGATTAACCAAGAGTTTTGATTAATGAAGAACCGGTCTCTCATATTCTACTGTACCTCATTTTTCAAATCAGCATTATTATTTACTCACTGGCTCAGCTGCATTACAATTTTCTGTGTAAATTCATATTTTGACAAATTACATGCCAATCTTTTTTCACTGCAATTACTTTGCAAAACAGAGTTGCACTATTGAATATTCATAGAGCTGTAAGAACGCTGCTCCCTCACATGCGTAAATTACACATCTCCTGCACAATTTTTCCCTGATTGTTTTGCTTCCATAAAGAGCTCCCTCAGTACCCCACAGCCCAAAGGAGTTTGTATGAAACAAGAATGTATACAAAGGGGGACATCTGAAAGCACATCTCTAGAGGCAAAGTGCATACCTTTGTACCAGAAAAGAAGAGACAGCAGGACGTTCCCCATCTTGAACCGCATCTTTTCCTTCCCCTTTCAGAAATAACTCCTTAGCCTGCTGGTCAGCTTTGTGGGAAGGCATGAGATTAGCTTAAGCTTCACCTAAGCACATTATGCTCCACCATTCTTGGGATTTTATCAAGGAGCTTCTGCAAGGAGTAACTGCACAGTTACTACTGTCAAACTCCATGTGGCGTAGCTAAAAGGTAGGAAGCACTGTGGCACTGTGCGGCACTATGACTGTATTCAGACATTTATGGATGTGGTATTTAGGGTTAGTGGGCAGTACTGGCAGTAGGTGGATGGTTGTTCTAGATAATCTTGGAGGTCTCTTCCAGTCTTAATGATTCTGTGATTCTGTGAACCAACAAGGACACGCCTAACTAGAAACCACATTTAGCCATCATACAAAGGCAGAGGATGTGCCTAATGCTTACAAATCATAGACCGTTTTATGCAGTGCATATTGCCTATTGTATGTAATATGCATTAATTATCTTCCACCTCAGTTATTTACCTCTGCATCACTGATGCCTGTCCTAATAATTGCTGTGTGTAGGAATCTTCCCTGGCCTTACTGCTCTTCAGTCACCTAATTGCAAGGGGCTGAAAACTGCAATTACTAGATCAAACTGAAATAGAGCATTTTTGTTTTTTACTTGCAGAAATATAAAAGTTTGAAACAAACAAACAAAAAAATAAACTTCCCTTTGCTAACAGTTCTACCTATCATGTCCTATCTTTACATGGTGCTGTCAACCCAGCATGAAAGACAGCTATAAATTAGGTTTAAAAGTGACTGAAAGACTCAAGATTACAGCAGATTGCTGGTGATTCCAGCGAATATTGCTCCTGTTTCTCCAACCTCTGTTAATTATGTGCAATTAGCAATGAATTTTTAATGGGGGCTTTTGACAGCTATTGCTTCAGAAGCAGCTTCCTTTGTTTCAGAAGATCTCTGATTGCATGTGCAGGGAGTAGATTAAATCACAGCACAACTCACGTGGGCTGTGGGTGCATGAAGATCCTGGTCTGTATCCATTCAGAAAAATCTGTACAAAGAAGGATGCTGATATTTTGGTGGGATCTGCCTTGCCTACCTTTGGAAACCTAAAGACTGTGGATGCCCCACCATGGGATGCCAGATCCAGCATCTCTGTATTGTAATTTCCTGGAGACATTCAAGGTCAGACTGGACGTGGCTGTGAGCACCCTGATTGAGCTGTAGGTGTCCCTGTCCATTGCAGGGGAATGTGACCAGGTGACCTTTAATGGACTCTTCCAACTCAAATGATTCTGTTTGTATGATGCATCCTGGCCACATCAGGACATGTGACATGGACAGTCTGAGCATCGTGCTATGAGGGTTATCATAGCCCCAAGACACTGGGAAGCATCAGTGAATCCATAGGTGCATGGCAGAGATGAGCTGAGGCCTGCAGTTGTCTACACCCAGACTTGAGCACGCCATTTTTTTTAGGTCATTTATCCAAAGGAAAGCCAATCCTCTAGCTATCAGTCTCACCTTGGTGCCAGGGAAGGTTATGGAATGGGTAATCTTGGGAGCCATCATGGACCAGTTAAAGGTCAACCAGGGGATCAGGCCTAGTCAGCATGGGTTTACGAATGGTAGACCCTGTTTGACAAACCTGATTTCATTCTCTGACAAGGTGACCGGCTTAGTGGATGAAGGTAAGGCTGTTAAGTGGTCTACCTGGACTTCAGCAAAGCCTTTGACACTGTCCCCCACAACATTCTCATGGCTACCCACAGATTGGATGGGCGTACGCTCCGCTGGGTGAAACACTGTCAGGATGACTGGGCCCAAAGTGTTGTAGTCAGTGGACTTAAATCTAGTTGGCAGCCGGTCGCGAGCTGTGCCCCCCAGGGCTCGGTGCTGGGGCAGCTTCTATTTAACATCTTTATTAATGATCTTGACGAGGGGATTGCGTGCACCCTCAGTAAGTTCGCAGATGACACCAAGTTGGGAGGGAGTGCTGATCTGCCTGAGGGGAAAAAGGCACTACAGAGGAACCTGGATAGACTGGATCGATGGGCCAAGTTAACTGCATGAGTTTCAATAGGGCCAAGTGTCGGGTCTTGCACTTTGGTCACAACAACCCTACGCAACCCCAGGCTTGGGGAGGAGTGGCTGGAAAGCTGCCTGATGGAAAGGGACCTTGGTGTACTGATGGGCAGTCGGCTGAATATGAGCCAGCAGTGTGCCCAGGTGGCCAAGAAGGCCAATGGCATCCTGGCTTGTATCAGGAGTGGTGTGGTGAGCAGCACTAGGGAAGTCATCCTGGCCCTGTACTCGGCACTGGTGAGGCCTCACCTCAAGCACTGTGTTTGGTTTTGGGCACCTCAGTACAGAAAGGAGATGGAGGTGCTGGAGCAGGTCCAACAAGGAGGGCAACAAGGCTTGTGAAGGGCTTGGAGAATATGCCCTATGAGGAGAGACTGAAGGAATTGGGGCTGTTTAGTCAGAAGAAAAGGAGGCTGAGGGGAGACCTTATTGCTCTCTTCCAATACCTGAAAGGTGCTTACAGCAAGAGCGGGGTTGGTCTTTTCTCACTGGTGACAGGTAACAGGACGAGGGGAAATGGCCTCAAGTTCTCCAGGATAAGTTTAGGTTGGATATCAGGAAACACTTTTTTACAGAAAGGGTTGTTAAGCAGTGGAATAGGCTCCCAACGAGGGAGGTGGTTGAGTCACCATCCCTGGATGTGTTCAAAAACCGTTTGGATGTGGTGCTCAGGGACATGATTTAGTGGAGGGATGTTAGTTAGGGTAGGATGGTTAGGGTGTGGTTGGACTTGATGATCTTTAAGGTCTTTTCCAACCTGAGCAATTCTATGATTCTATTATTCTAGTAGACATCTTACCATGGCCCCCTCCAGTGATCACAGAGATGGACTTGGTCCTACCTTGATAGGCTGACACAAGGCTGACTCAATCTCTCTTGTATTCCCTCCACATGCTCTTATAATGAAATCTCACCTAAACAAGCCTCATTCAACAGGTTGGCCCTGAAGCATCACACTCCCTGCTGCCACCCCACATTGTACGGCACCCCCTTCCCAGTGCCATGAGGCACAGCAGTAATTTAAGAGTCTTATCCTAGGCAGATAGAGCTGCTGCTCTCTGGGGGTATTTTCCAAAGGTTGGGGCAGCTCTGATTTTCAGTTCAGAGGTCTTATGCTCATTTTCAGCACTCCTCTCAGTGCAGCAGGAGTCAGCAGACTGTCCTGCCATTGGTCTTGGTTTCATGCAATAGCTCAGGAGTGATATTCAGAAATAGCATTCAAAGGGATAGCCTCAAAGCTAGCAACTCCCCAGTTATAAAATTCCCTCCCTACAGAACACCAGGGCAGCCTTTGTGCAAAACTGTGTCGAAAAACCAAGAAACAAAATCAACGGGTAACACAATTAGTCTCCCTGTCCTTTGGTACTCTCTCTAGTTACACGTTGTTGACTCTAGCCCATCTCTGATCAGCGGTGAATGACTGAGCAGCTGTACCCTTGTCAAAGCGTGCACCTTTTGAGCTAATTGTTAAAATGCAACGAGCTTGTGAAAACAAAGGCACTGGAAATTATTCAAATCAAGACAAGCTCAGTCAGAACAAAAATCATTGAAAAGAAAGTCAAACTCGTTCACAAGATGAGTCAGAGAGCTTTAAAACTGAAGCCTCTGTATAAACATCATGCACTCCAGACCCTCCGGGTCTAAGGCTGTCGATAATGCTTCTTTTTAATAACCTTAAATGGCAACACCTCCACTACAGATAGCTTTACTAAATGAATCATGTAGTTCTTTCCTAGCAGTCAGACAAATACTTCCAGGTATAGAACACAGAAAATATTTTAAAGTCAGTACACAACACAGCACCAGAAAGAACAACATTTGCTTTTTTTTTTTTTTTTTTTTTAATGTGTGAAATTTAGCCTGGCATTGGTTTTGATAATAGAATGAAAGTGTGCCTGGTGCAATAAGACCAAAGTAGGATAATCTGACTACACCATGCTGCTATGTAAATCAAAAGCAGGGATAGCCTGAGCATGTCTTCAGGCTACACATTCTATTTCAGGTCCCGCTCATTTCCCATTGACCCTAAAACATTTCTGTGCATATCTGTGGCCCTCTGATATTTTGCTACACTTTCTTCTTTGATTTTGTCTGAAATAACACAAAGGCCAACCTGCAGCATCAAAATGCTTTTGCTTGCACTTCCAGGGGTGCATAAGGACATAAGTGATGGTAGCAGGGGGAATGAAGCAGAGTAGAGGTTGTTCACCAACAACTGGGAATGACATGCATCCTTCCCAGCTGCATGGAGCTGGCCTACACCCCACTCTCACCAGAAATTTACTAGGAATTAAGCAGCGTAGATGGCTGGAGGCCAGTGCTCCAGTCTGTTCTTTGCTTTGCTTGGTTGACAGGTATAATCACAACTGTACCATCTGAAGATCAACATGCCAACTTCTTACACAGGCTTGCACTTTCTGCTCGTAGCTTTCTTTTGTCAGAGCTCATGGGCAATGAATCTGCTTCTGAGTACATCAGAGCAGTGTCTCCAGGAGCTCCCAGAAGGCACCAAGCACACACAGAGACCTCCTGGAGCTGGACAAGCCTGGCCCAGCAGTGGTGTGTACACACATCCTTGAAGGGCAGGCCGGAATGGAAGGTGCCTATGTGTGAGGGAAGCACAGCTTCACATGGTGATTTTGTGTTTCTCCCAGAGTCAGAGTGACAGACAGGTAAATGAGAGCAACACACACAAATTTAGATGTCTGGGATCTAAGCACATGCACCAAGCAATTTCTCAGCGCTAGTGTGTGACTGGCACACATTGGTCTTAGCATAGCTAGGGAATGTACAAAATGCACATTTATATGTGTACGTGTGAATTGTAGGCATCTTTCAGATGTAAGATACTGACATGCTGAAAGAGGAAAACTGCCAGTGCTTTTGGAGCATGAGTCAAACCTTCAAGAGCTGGATTCCATTGAGGTGGATGGAGTGATGATGATCTGCCCATGCTGAAGATCTGGTTCTTAGAATAAAATATTATTTCAAGGAGTCTGAGTGTGGGCTTATGTCCTCTTCTGAAAAAAAAAAGCACCTCAGTGCAAAAAACACCACATGACTAGTTACCTGCCCACCAGGAGCAGGCCCAGTCCCCTGCCACACCTCAGGGACTTGTGGCTGTCATCAGCACGCTGGGCACCATGGAGTCATCGTGGAGGGACGATGGGAAGTACCTTCCCTGACGGCTTTCATATACTACAGTGGAAAATTCTAAATGTAGTGGACAGCTTTGGACCTGTAACCTGAAAGCAACCCTGCTATGACAGGCATTTTATCCTAGAAACAGGGCTTAGAGTGGAGATCTCAGTCTTAGTTGGGCCTGTTCAGCCCTGGTGTGCCTCTTCCTCCTGCAGAGACTTCTTCACCCCAGGCCCTGCTGGGGCTCCCATGCACAGACAGGTGCTGTGGCAGCATCCATACCCAATGATCACCTAAAGGCTTGCACGTGCAGAACGAGATGATGGGCTGTATGCAACAGTGGAATTGCTCTGAGGTGAACAAGTTATGGGGTGTGGCTGAGGGAATTGGGATTGTTCAGTCTGGAGAAAGGAGGCTCAGCGGAGACCGTATTGCTCTCTACAGCTGCCTGCAAGGAGGTTGAAGCAAGATGGGGTTTGTTCTCTTTTCTCAGACACCAAGTGATAGGACACAAAGAAATGGCCTCAAGTTACAGCAGAGGAGGCTTAGTTGGATATGAGGAAGAATTTCTTCACAGAAAAAGTGGAGTTGGTGGAGTCCTCATTCCTGGAGGTTTTTCAGGAGGTGTGAGGACAAGGCATTAAACGCCACGGTTTGTGGCAGACTTGGCAGTGATATGTGATGGGTGTCCTTGATGATCTTAAGGGACTTATTCTATGGTCCTGATGTGTTTCTTAGGGTGAAAAATCAAGTCCTGCAGTAACACTGTCTAAATTATGTTTGGACTGTTAGAAAAGGTGCTGTTGCACAAGGCTTATGGCGGGCTCAGGGCTGCCTCTCAGCAAGTTGTGTCGCTTGTGCACTGAGATGAGAGCATACGAGTAACACAGGGATTCCAGTTAGCAGGGCTCTCCTGACTGGTGGGCCCTTCTGCTCCCCGCTCCACACATCGTTCTTCCTCCACTTCACGGAGGGCCTGCACTTTTTAATAAAGTTGCCCATTTTGGAAGAAAAAGAGGAGGCCTAAACTAAACGTAACTAACCTGAAAGGAACAAAAAGTACAGCCGCTGGTTCCACTGGGGCTCGAACCCAGGACCTTCTGCGTGTAAAGCAGACGTGATAACCACTACACTATGGAACCGCTACGGAAACAGGCCGTTATGGCGCTCCACCTATTGATGAAATGCTCGCGCTCTTCGCTCCCCCCCGCCTTTGGTCCCGCCCACACGGAGGGAACAGACCATTGGAGGAGCGCGCGGAGGGGCGGTTCCCTCCCCTGGCGGTTTGGCCGGGAGGGGCAGTTTGTGAGGGGGGGGGGGCGGGGTGGTGAGGAGGGAGGAAGGCAGGCTGAGCAGTATGCCTGAGCTGGTCAAGTTTTTTCCTGTCAAAACTGTGGGTTTTACCTCAGTCGGTGCAGCTTGTGCTGCAGCACGCTAACAAAACGCAAACCCTGCTTTCCTTAGGCAGTTCTCGTGCCCGTCTCTTTCCCTGCGTTGTTCACAAAGAGGTGGCGAAATCTGAGTGCTGTAGTTGGCTGTCGTCTCCATAGGCTGCAAGTATGGGCTGAGACTGCAAATTATGCCATTAGGCACTGCTTTCCAGAACATTCCGCTGATTTTTTTCTGCTGATCTCTTTGTGGATTTTTGGTGGCTTTTTCTTTAATTTTTTACATTATTCTCATTTTTACAGGGAGATATGTGATTCTATGGTGTTCCTGTGTAGTTTCTCGCCCTTTCTTGGCTCATGTTTCTGGTTTTGTGTTCTTTTTGCCAGAGATGCCAAGTTTGATGTCTTTTGTCCGTTGTCTTTGCGTCCCAGAAATGTCCGCTGAGGGAAATGTCTTTTCCCATTTACCCACGCTAACCTTGCAAGGCTCATTTACCAACAGGCTTCAGTCATCACACTGATTTTGATAGGAAAAAGCCAGATAACGTGACTGTGTGGTTTTTTTCTCCTTTATCTCTTCTTTTTATTCCTTCTGTTACTGACAGATCGCTCAGCTGAGGACTTGTCCCCTGGCCAGTGCTTTAAAATACATGGCTGGATCACATAAAAATACTTTCCTAAGCTTGATAGGGTAAGAGGGGGGGAACCACGGTGCAGAAGGAGCACATTCACTCCCACTGTGATCATCTTCAGCCTTTTTGAAAAATGTTGGTTGCATCACTTTGTAGTGGGTGCTTCCGAGACATGAGCCTGAAGCAGATTTTGAATTATGCATGTGGAACGCCTGCATGAAGGCTGGCTCAGGAGGTTGGTGTTTCCAAAGCGTTTGGGGAACATAACACATGCTGTTACTTCAAGGGCTGCCTGTAAAGGAGTCTCCTGATTTTTGCACTGGTAGCATAACTTTTTTTTTTTTTTTTAATTCTGTTCGGCTGCTCAAAAACGTATTAGAGAATTTTGTTGCCTGCTGCCTGTTGATGCTTGCTAAAATGCTTTTCACCTCCTTAGTGTGTGATGTGTAGCTGCTGAGCAAAAAAGCTCAGCATGTGTGTGACTTGGTGGTGGGACTGGTATGTTCCCTTTGCCTCATGTGGAAACGAAGATGGCTTAATTAGGTCCAGCTGATGTCCTTGGGCTTAAATGGGAAAGGCTATTTGGAAAGCTACATGTTACTATGATCCCTGTATGTAGCTGGAGAGGTGGCTCATTCCAACACATCTGACTGTCAGGTTGTCAGGTTGTCAGGTCACTTCAGAGCACTGAGAAGGGATGAGCAGCTTCCATGAATAACAAGAGAAAACATGCTGGGGAGACATTGTCCTATGGAAGATAACAACTAAGGATTTGTTTCTGTTCCCACTGATCTTGGATGAAAGATTTCTGATGGATTTGTTGGCTATTGGAGCCTTATGGCCTCTCATTATGCAGAAATCTTGCTAAAAGCCAATATGGGTGATTTTATCAGATGCAGTAAATATTTTATAAATGACATGTATCCCCAGAGTGCAGTGGAAAGAGGTTATGATGTATTTTTACTTGTATGCTTTTTGGCAGGACAGTGTGATCATACATAAATGATTAGCTACTGTAACTCGGATAAGGGAAAGTGCATCCTGCCAGAAAAGCAAACATCAAAACTCTCCTGGGCTATGCAGAATTAGGGCGCCTCGTGTGGATTTTATTTGCTGTCTCATTCCACGGAAAAGGAGTGGCTTTGAATATGGAAGCTTGTGTCCAGGACTCCAGAAACTCAAAGAACTGGCTCACTCAATCAAAAAGCATATTCACATTTTTTGCATTCACACAGTGCCTTCTGCTTGCTGGCTTTGCACTTCACGTGTCTTTTACATGTTAAAAAATGTGCCCATTCTATCACAGTGAGGGAACTCCTTTGTCTGTCCCAAACGATGATCTGATCACTGTGTCCAAGTGCCTTCACAGTGGCAGTTGACATCTTTAGAACTGTCACCAAACTGATGGCAAAAATTTATTGAAAATACCATGCTGTAGTATTACTAAAGCTTTGGAGCAAGGGCATTAAGATCTTCATCTGATGGTCTCTGTTCTGTCCCATCTATTTCCAGGACCTGGCCTTAGTGAATGCCATCATGAGGAGAGGCTGCAGAAGAAGGAGTACTGTGATCCCCATCCACACAGTGCTTCCTGTCACCATATGCATCCTAACCCCGACCTTAGCCCATGCATTGTAACCTGTGGCCTTCTTTGGGCCCACAGCCCTAACAGTGACCCCACAAAATGGCTGCTGTGCTCTGCTCCATCACTGCACAGGGAGACCATGAGAGCAGCTCCTCTCTGGCTTTCAGAAGAGGGCAGAAGGACAGAGTGGGGGTATGAGTGGTTAGTGGTGTGATGGATGCTGAGGGCTGTACCTGAGAGTATAGTGGCAATATTACAGTACCAAACTTATTCTGGTACCTAATATTTATGAGTTGTTTAGTAGTATATGTGCTCAAAATTGCAGTGTATGGGGCTTGTTGTGTCAACACTGAGCAAGAAGAAATGGCCTTGGGCTTGATGGCGCTGCCCTTCCTGGCACCTGTGAGGTGGCTGAGTGCCCACAGACAGCAAGGCAAGGAGGTGGGTAGGATGTGCAGGCTCTGCAGTCAGGGTTTGACTTCAGAGTATATGGCAGCATGGTTATCTGACCACACAGGTCAGCCACAGTGGCAAACTGACCCCTTTCCAGGAGTTACACTGGGGAGGCACAAACTAAGCCATGAGCTCAGTTCCCTGAACTCATTACACTCTTATGGGGAGAATGTGTGCGCAGATAGCGTCTGTATACCAGTGTATGCATACAGTGCCTCTTGGCAAATGAATCTGGCAGTATTTCTTTCCTTAGGGGCTTTCATTACCATACCAGTCACATCAGGGAACCAAATACCTGGGCGGTCTGTATGTGTGTTTATCCCCCGTGTGCTAGGTAGGTCTGCTAAATTGCAAATCACTGCCTCATCCCAGCAGAAAGGCCTTTCCTCTGGAGAGAGACCATGTGACTTCAGATGTGCAGACGATAACTTCAGCCCATCCCTTTCTCTGCCTGAGATACAGGAGGCACGGTGACTAGGCAGATCTCCAATAGCATGCCTGCAGCACAGCTGGAGGGCTGCAGCCAAGAACTTCTGCATCATGATGAATATGGCATTTACCCTTGACTGCGTCTGAGGAGTGAGGCTCAAGAAATTTCCTCTCGGGAGGCTGTATCAGTAGGTGGAGAGTAAGTGCTTTGTGAGCTCCAGAGCCCCAGGGAGGATTGGAGTGCTGGTTCTGCAGAGCTGCGCCCCTCATTATGCAGTTCTGGTTCCAGAAAGGGACTGCCTCTGCTTCGGGAGGAAGCTTCTGAAGGTAACTCTTGTGGAAAAAAAGCAGGTAATTTCTTCAAGTCAGATATGTATCTTTTTTTTCTTAGCTCACTTTTAAAGAGCAACTTGCCTGTATCCTAGGTCTTCAAAGTGAATGAGAGAAGGGCAGTGAGAAAATGCCCTGAGAAAAATCAGTGTGCTTCAAGCTGTCAAGTTTGACCTGGACTGGATCAGTTATCCAGAGCTTCTGAATACGGGTAAGATCAAATAACTTTGAGACTTCTGTATTTCTTGTACTTTTTGCTTTAAGAAAAAGACTTTATGTGATGATAGTCTTTGTTCTGATGCTTAACTTAACTCTCATTAAAACCAATATAAATTTCATCTGAAGCATGAATTTAATTTGTAAGTTGGCTCAAATTTCCATACATTTGTTCTCGAGTTTTACGTTTTGGTCAGTATTCCCCTTCAAGTAAGGAGAAGGAATATCATTGGATGTCATTAAGATTCTGCTCATTATCTGCAGGACAATTTATAATTTATAAATCTGAAATTTATAATTTCAGATTTCCCTTTTTCTCTGTGATAAGAAACTGCAACTGTTGCTGATTTTTACACTCCTGTTACCCTCTTACTAGAACTGATTTGGCCACAGGATTTTGAGCTTTTTGCTGGCTTCCTAATGGCTTCTCCTTTTGAGGCTCTTAGAGTTTCTGAAAAGTGATATGATATCATCTTCATAATCCAGGGTGATCTGCACCTAATTGTGTGCTTGTATTTTCCACCTTCCTTTATTACAACACTCTCTCCACAACCTTTCTGTGCAAAAACTGAGGCTGTTTGCTTTGTTTATTTTTTACACAAGAAGTGCAAATACTTTGTGTAAATGTATGCTTTATTGACTGCAGATGGAATGAACTAACTTTCACACATCATTTTCCTACAGATTCTTTTTGGATTTACATGCAGTTCTTGAACTGAGTGTTTGAACAATTGCCATGTTCACACCTTTTCGGATCTTCTGTTTCCTTACTTTTGCAGTACGTTTTTGGGCTCAGGAATATTAGTCTACCTTAATAAGCTGGAATGTCTTCATCCTATTCTCTTTCACTTTGGCTTTGCTGGTTTCCCATTATTAGTACATCCATTCCATATTGATTCCTGGCCCAAGCATTGATGTCTATCAGCAGCCATTGCCAGAAGTGACTCCAGCAGTTCTGTACAGGCCTTAGCCTTGCATCTCTGAGCAGGCTGAAGATTTTTGTCTGCTGTGTATTTGAAACAAATTTATTAAAACAGAAAGGCTTTCTCATTTCTTTCTTTCACTTAATAGAAATATCAGTTTGTCCTGTGGATGTAAGATAACACAGATTTAAGCATGCACTGCTTTGTCTATATTTGATCTTCTGATGTCATTTGGCAGACCAAATTCAAGTGTTGATTTACAGAATTATTGCTCTGGTAGTCCACAGCCAAGTTCTCTTTCACTGCATTGGTTGTCTGCGGCAGCTTCATCCCACTTTTTGCAGAGTGAGTCTTTTAGCTAATGAAATCTCTAAGTCGTCTCTAGATCCTTATCCTTGACAACCCCAGCTCTGGCAATAAGACAGTTTTGAAGAGCTGTCCCTCTACAGGTACCAACCTGGAAGTTATGATTTAATGCACAAGGTTCTCTTTTCTCGGGTATCTTCTCCTTCCTCCTTCATTTCCTCAGCACTACGTAGAAGAGAATCCATCATAAACCAATGTTTCATGATTCTCAGTACTCTGAAGTCCTTGTTTCCAAAGGAAAGCAATTCTGAATGAAGCTTGCGAGTTGAAGAAAGTTGAAATGTTAGTGGCGAGAAGACATCAAAGTAAAGTCTCTGGTGTGGGAAGTACCCATCCACCCATCTGATCTTCATGGAGAAAACTGTCTGTGTCTCACTACATCTCCAACCACACATACATTCTAACATTTTATGGGTGTAGATGGTAACTGTGTGTTAGTAAGTATGGTTGAAAAAGAGAGGGAGGGGAGGCAGGAGGCACATTGTTGGAGAAAGATACTGAAACAATTACAGAGGAAGTAGCATACCTATGGAATTTCATCCAAACCAAAACAAAAGGGGCACTTTTTCAATCTTTGTTTATCAAAGATAAGAAACAAGTGAAGCTGAGAAGTTAAAGCTTAGCAGCTGTCATTCGTATGGCTTTCATATCCACAAGTTTGGTCTAGCTTACACTTGTCTACAATAGCATGGCTTACCTAAATTTTAAAGATGAGCGAGGCTTGAAAGAATGGCTTGCTGCCCAAAGGACCTGCAGCCTGATGTCATTAAAGTTCAGCTATAAATCTTCACAAGATTTTCATTATTTTCATTATTTTGTCTTTCTGTGACTGATGAACTGAAGGTTTAATTATTTGGGGCAGCACCTATTACATTCGGATCAAATGCTGCTGGTTCATCATCTCTGTAAATCAGGCTCTTGACAGTGCTGGTTCTGAAACCCAAACTTCTGAATGCTGCAGTTCAGCTTTCAGAGCAGGGTGTGCCACTTCTGCTTTGCTTAGTGCATCTCTGTTGGCATGGTTGGAGCAATGTTTTCTTTTGCTTCACTGGATTGGCTATGTATTCGGTGCCTGTCTATCACAAAATTGCCTTTCTGCTGAACTGAGGGAAATGTAACAATTTCTTAGATTTGTATCTGAGCTATTGTCTGACTTTTAGTGAATGTGACAGACTCTCTCTCTTATCTCTTAAAGGTAAATCAGTGGTACAATATCCAGAATGCTAGCATAGCACTATGTCCCAAATTCTTATCTAGGAATATATATCTAGGAAACCTTTTTCCATATCTTGAGACAAGGCCAACTTTGCATTTCATCTGTGAACACTTGGGGATCTTTTGTAATGGCAAATGATGGTTTACCAGGAACTTTGCATTGCATTGCATTGCATTGCAAATGCAGCATTCACAGAAAGCTTCAGATTCCTGTTTTTCAGCCTTCTTAGCTGTGGAAGGCCCTTGTTGTCGTTGCTTGGTATTTTTCTATGAGTTTGGCAGGGAGCAGAGCTGGTTTGAACTGATGCACCTTGAGAAAGGGTGCGGCTCAATTAGAAACAAAGAAGAGCACTTGCTTGTAGGAGATGCTGGCTATTTTCACAGTGGGTTGTTCCCTTGGTCGTGGTCTTTTGATTGGTCCAAAACAGCAGAAAGTGAATTCACTATGCCTGGATGGAATTTGTGCTTGCTCAAGTCTCCAATTGATGTGGTTGTACTGGAGCCTGGAGATGTGGGTTGTGAGAAACTGCTGGGAAACAAGGTAGTAATTTGAATGTTTGCTGTGCCCATTGTAGAATAGAGGCATTGGGGATTGATCATGGTGATTCCCCTGGATTAGTTCACTGATGGCCAGCTGAGGAATTTTTAAGGGGCTTATTGATATTGTATAAGATTTCCTCCAAGCTTTGAGTATGTGTTTAAGGCTTCATTTACTGCTGTTAGCATAAAATTCTATTCTAGCCTCTCTCTTTATTTCTTTGCTCAAAGTGGGGATATAAATTGAAGAACTTAGAGGTAGGGGAAGGGTGCAGTCATCCTCCAGGTGCCCCTGGCTTGGGACAACCCACTGATTGCCATGGAGTGTGTGGAACCCTGAGAAGCACTGATAGTTCTATTTGGGGCTCTCATTGCCTAGTTGCTGGAGTCATGCTGCCCTGCCCATCAATGTAGGTGGTCATGCTGGAAGAAGGCTTAGACTGTGAGCTCTAAGTGTTTTGTACTTGGTCTTAGTCTTCAGATCTCCAGCTGGCTGGTTTGAGATGAGCTAGTGAAGACTCATGATTTTCTTAAACGGGGCACATGAGGAGACAGTATTCAGAATGATAACAATTGTCTGTTAAGCTTTTAGCAGTCTCAGTGCTGTATTTGATGCTATTAAAACCATTGATTGGCTCAAACTTACTGTAACAGGACTTTTTTTGGATTTCAGTTTCACTTCAGAGGGAAGAAAAGCATAATCCATCATGAGGAAGAAAACCCCTCAAGTCCTTTACTGAAATAAATACTGACTTGGATGATGATAGACCTAGCTCAAGTGTGGGATACCCATGTGTTGTGGGATGCTGAAAATAGGGTATAAATGTAATATGATTGATTAATAAATACATACAAGCTGGAAACAGTCTCACAACAATAAAGGCATTCTGACTATTGAAGCAGAAAACAAAGCAGTTATACATTTGTATTTTCCTGTCTCTTATCCTCCTTTTGCTAATTAAGAAAAAGCAAAAGCAGTTAAGCATTCATTTTATGCTAAGGGATTTCTTCTTTGTTTTAAAACCCAGATAAAAGAAGAATGAGTATCAGTGAAACAAAAAGAACAAATGCAGAAATTGGGATGTGTTAGAATTACTAGAGGGAAACATACCCCAGGAGACAGGAGAGTGATCACTGTGATCACATAAGAAATCCTCAGCTAAAACAAAATTCAGTCTCTCTCAGAGCACTGATGATGTTTTGTTACCTAGAAATTAACCTATTTTGTATTTCAGGGGGATGTTAGTCTTTTGAACTTGTTGATTTGGAAGTATATGGCATTCATGTTTGATCCCATCGAGTGAGGGGATGAGTATTGAAGGAGGTGATCCTCCCCCTCTACTCTGCCCTGGTAAGACCTCATCTGCAGTACTGCATCCAGTTCTGGGCTCCCCAGTACAAAAAAGACAAGGATCTCTTGGAGAGAGTCCAGCGGAGGGCCACGAAGATGGTGAAGGGCCTGGAGCATCTCTCCTATGAGGAAAGGTTGAGTGAACTGGGTCTGTTCAGCCTTGAGAAAAGGAGACTGAGAGGGGACCTGATCCAGGTCTATAAATATCTGAGGTGTGGGGGCAGAGTGGCGAGGCCAGACTGTTTTCAGCGGTGAGTGGAGACAGGACAAGGGGAAATGGCTGGAAACTGCAGCATAGGAAGTTCTGCACAAATGTGTGCAAGAACTTCTTTACAGTGAGGTGACGGAGCACTGGAACAGGCTGCCCAGGGAGGTGGTGGAGTCTCCTTCTCTGGAGATGTTCAAGACCTGCCTGGATGCCTACCTGTGCGACCTGCTGTAGGGAACCTGCTTTGGCAGGGGGGTTGGACTCGATGATCTCTGGAGGTCCCTTCCAACCCCTACAATTCTGTGATTCTGTGAGTAAGTGCCAGGATATAAACCCAGAAAGCCACACTACAAAATGCCCTGTACATTTTTTTTTTTTATGAAACCAGATTTTTTTGGTTAGAATGTTTCTGTAAAAATGCAACAGAAAGCGTGGTGCTTTATTTCAGTGAAATCTGTTTAGGAAGCAATTTGTCATGGCACCATTATATATATGGTCCCTGTGCAGTTGGTGGTGGTTTTTATTGTGTTGTGTATCAGTCAATGGTGGGAATTTCCATTCATCCAGCATCTGCAAGGGTCTGTAAGCAGAGCGTTTATCAGCATTGGAACAGAGAGGTGTAAGGTGGTAAATGGGATGGTAGGGCACCTTTTCAGTCAAAAAGGGTGTTAAGAGGGCTGGTTATTTTGGGGGGGGAGTACAAAATAGGTATGGTTTATTTGGTATTGTTTTTGCAGGATGTGCTTCACAGTCATTATGGGTGGCTATAGGTACTTTATATTCTGTATTGCCAAGCGTGTGTATTTTCCTCTCTTCCTCTTAGTGGTGGTGTGAGGATCACAGGAGCCTTCCTTGTGGCTGGAGGAAGAGCACAGCAGACACGTTTAACACCAACGGCTGAGAGAGACATGCCTCCTTCCAGCAGTGATTAAAACCAGAAATGGAGTGCACCATTAGCACCATGGGGTGCAACTCTTCTGCAGATTACAGTAAACACAAATATAATGAAACAGGTGAGCACTGCCATCATCTCCACGTCCGAAGTTGTTCTCTCCATAGCACTGCAAGAGGATTGCAAGATATTATTTCCCACCAGTCCTGTTGTCAAACGCTTGTTGAGATAAAATTACTTCACAAATATTGTCTCTAATTAAAGGAGTGCATAACTTTCAGATGCCAGTTGAGGTCAGGGCAACTGCAGAGCACCTCTAGCATCTTACACATGAGGTTGGAAAAAATTCATACAGAAGTCATATTTCAGATGTGCTCATGTGTGCTCTCACTGGCGAAGTATATAGGATGAAGGATTGAGGAGGCCTTTTGTGGCCTTCCACAACATGAGGTTCCTAAGAAGACTGCCCCAGTTTCCCTGCTGCTGGGTGATCCTGGTATTGAAATGGATGCAACTAAACAGAGCTATTATAACTCTTTTACTCTACAACTATGCCTTTCCAAATTGATCTTCTGCCATACAAGGTGTGTGGCCTGAAATTCTCCCTGCAAGCCTTTGGGACTGTTGATGGAAAATCCTCACAGCACTTGCACAAAGATTCAATTAAAAACTTGATGTATTGGCCCCCTGCTTTTCAACATAGCACATCCCAGTTTTGAGCACATGGGGGTTTTGCACAGAATCATGGAATCATAGAATGGCTTAGGTTGGAAGGGACCCCAATGATTATCAAGTTCCAACCCTCCTGCCACATGCAGGGTCACCAACCTAGCATTTAATACTAGACCAGGCTGCCCAGGGCCCCGTCCAACCTGGCCTTGAACACCTCCAGGGACGGGGCATCCACAACCTCTCTGGGCAGGCTGTTCCAGCACCTCACCACTCTCGTAGTAAAGAACTTCCCCCTGACATCCAACCTAAATCTACCTTCCTTCAACTTAAAATCATTTCCCCTTGTCCTGCTCTTATCTACCCTTTCAAAGAGTTGATTCCCCTCCTGTTTGTAGGCTCCCTTTAGGTACTGAAAGGCTGCCATGAGGTCACCCTGCAGCCTTCTTTTCTCCAGGCTGAACAAGCCCAGCTCTCTCAGCCTGTCTCCATAGGGGAGGTGCTCCAGCACCTGATCATCTGTGTGGTTCTCCTCTGGACCCTCTCCAACAGCTCTCTGTCTTTCTTATACTTGCCCTCTCCAGTTGCTGGATGGCAGTCTTTCTGCTCTTCAGCAGTAGTAAAGTTATGCAGGACTGTCATTATATCTGCAGTCTGAATCCCTCTAATGCATTAATATTGTGATTTTAACAGGTACTTGCTGGTGGAGTCACCTTTCACAAATGATATTTTATTTTACAGATACATTGTAGCCTAGTGTGAAAATTATGTTCTGTTTTAATCCTGACAATAACAACATAGTAATAAGTACAATTAAAAATAATAATAATAATATATATAAAAGAGAGGAAATATTTAGGTAGATTTGCAACATTAAGCACAGTTATCAACATATTCCTGCCTGATACCTGTGGGGTTGTGCCATGTTAAGTGCACAGGGCCAGACACTGAGCAGCCCAGATGAGCATTATTGGGATTGTAATGGCTCTGATGCTAGAAACTAGTTTCTGTGCTGGTGGCTCTGCTCTGCCCCATAGGAACTCTTCTAACCAGAAAAGCTGATGACAGGCTTGCTGTCAGGTCTGGTGAGGGGAAGCGATTTAGACCCTAGAGGTTATGTATGGTAGGGAGTGTGCTCCCACTCGTGCCAGAGCTGTACCTTTTTCATTTAGGAGGGGTGAGATTTCTGCGGTCTTTACTGGTTTTGGCTTTGTCTGGACTTGAGAACTTTAGCACTTTCATTGTATTACATAGTACTAATTTTACCACATTAATGGTAAAACGAGGAAACAGCATGCTATTATGGCATCTAAAAGTGCTTTTATATATGAAAAAGCTTCCGTACTGTTATGCATATTATGAGAATTGTGCTTCTGCAGAGGTCTTTATTTTCTTAATCTGACAGTTATATGAGTAAGAAATCGTTCCCATGCAGAGGGTGCCACTCATCCTAGTCTCATAATCCTAAAAAAAAGTGAGGTTTGTGGTCAGCTGAAATGATTGATGACTGCAAACCAGTGTTTCTCCAGTGCAGAGCTTTTCTTTGCAGGAAAAAGCATAAGCATCTATGCGAAGTGTTGGCTGTCATTTGTTTCTTTGGTTTGGTTTTAGCATCAGCTGTTTATATTGGCAGCTGCAGCCAAATACCAGCACAGTTAGGATGTCAGTGTTGTTCTCACTTTTCTCTTTTTTTCTCTTCCACAAAGTTGCAGTGATGATTGTATCAAACCCTGGAGTTCTGGAGAGCATTTTGTGTATTGTTTTGGGGTTTTTTTCCTGATTTTTTTTTTTCTCCTGATTATCTGTTTTTTCCTGCTCAGAAACAGGCAGTGGTTCTTGGAGTGTCAGGAGTTCACATCACTGTATTCCTTTGGGCCTTGTTGCTTAAGTAACATTGCCCTGCAGCTGCTTTGACTCATTCTCCCAAGATCAAAAGCATACAGACCTTTTTGTGTGTTAGGCTGAGCTACTCAGGGCTGGGTAGCCAGGGAAACTCCCTGAAGTGAGGTGTTAGCTGAGGGCTGGAGGCAGAGGTTTGACACTTCTGGCTCTGTCTACTCATTTACTGGCATCCTGTTGAATGTATGGGAAAAGAGGGAAGGACAAGAGATAAGGAACAAGTCAAGAAAGAATTATGTGTGATCCATTGCTCTCTCTTTTCACAGCCATAAAAGCTACTGTGTTAATCCAGAGGTGGTACCGCTGTAAAAAAGCCCAGCTAGAGATCCGCCGCCGCTATTCTCTCACTATCTTTGAGTCAATCGAATATGCTGATGAGCAAGAGCAAACACAGGTGGGTCATCTTCCGTTCTTCCTGTACAGGCAGTTATGTTAAGCCCCTTACATTAAGTCATTGCATGGGTGATCTTAAAAGAATGAGCAAGGCAAGCTCTCTGCAATAGAGAAATAGAGTTTTCAGTATCTCAGCATATCAGCCTGGCTTTCTTGAGAGTCAGTACCAGGAATTAGGAACTTACTGGGCTTTGTGTTAAGTCTAGCATCAGTATAAAGTGAGTTAGGTGAATTATATCTGTTTCTTTCTCTTGACTATAAAGGAAGCTTAGACAAATAGTCTGAATGATGGGCAAGATGAATGACACCCAAATGTCAGCGGCATGATGTAGCTTTGGAATTTTGTATGTGATCATATGCTGTCAACCTGCTCATTTAGAGGTAATGCTCTGGGAACATACAATAGTGTCCGAGCTCCCTCTAAATGGGAAATTGATGGTACCTGACTAAGGAAAAAGAATGTTAATGCTTGCTGAATCCTCTAAACTGATCAGTGCTTGTTTGTTTTTTTCCTTATCCAGCTGTCCAATTTTTTCACATTCATGCTGGAGCACTGTGTTCATCGTGGTGAAGGTAAGGAGAAAAATCAAAGTAACACAGAGATTGTTTGAAAACCTTATATGGGAAAAGGTAATGTGAGATAATGTCAGTGTGATGTTTAGAACTTGTGGCACATGCTGGGACTGAGGTTTGCTTTTCCAAATACCGCAGTAAGAATTTGGTCCTGTTAAGTGTTGACTCCATCCTATTGAATTCCGAGACAATATGCCTTCTCCTTCATCTGGTTCAGCCACCAAAACGGTGTGCGGTTCAGCGTTCTAATGACAGCTGTTAGAAACTGTAGTTCTTCTCTCTTCAGTAATTTAGAGTGCCTCTGCGTGTTCTGCACAAAAAGAAATGACATTTGAGCCTTGCTGCAAAGCTAAGACTGATGATACAGTTATCCTTCCTTTGATTATTTTTTTTCCATTACCACCTGTTGGTGCAAAAAAGTATTTAACTTCTTGGGGAGGAAATGGCAAACTTGAAGTGAGCAGCATCTGATTTTCTTTATGGAAACTGCTTCTGGATGCTAATGACACACCTCCTTTTACCTTTTTCACCTGAGTGAGTCAGAAAGTTGTAGTGCTAGTCTTAGATTTGGTACAATTGTGTTCATCTCTATTTTGTTATCATATTAAAACAAATTTTACAGCTGATTTATCTACTTTTTTAACTGTGCTTGTTGATAGAAGGAACTAATAGGACCTTAGTGCTCCAGTGACTTTCTGGGGCTTGGGCAGTCTGTTGCCACCACTGCATGAGTGACCTGGTCCTTCATCTGGCAGGTATTAGCAGTCATGCAGGTGGTTAAAGCTGGTGCATGTGATAAAGCATGTTTTATTGGAAAACATTTATCATCTGTCTGTTTTGTTTGTGCAGAAGTTTCATCTGTTTGGATTGAAGTTGCTCCATTATTTTCATCTTAGTGTGGTTGTGGTGGTGGTTTGTTGTTTTTTTTTCTTTCTCTCTTTCTAATAAATGCCCTTCGTTAGAAATAAAACCCCAACTAAAACCCCAAAAGGTGCAGAAAGATTCTGTAAGATACATATTAATAGAGGGACAGCCTGGGGCCTCCTTTGTACTGGATTTTTTGGACATGTTAAATGAGAAATTGCAGGTTGAACTTCAGTTGTGTGGTTTGCAGTTACATTTGTCCAACTGCTGGCTGTGTGCATCTCTTACTTCAGACTCTTTCTAGCCCACTCCTCTGAGTGACCTTTGCAGTTCCTGTGCCAGCTCCAGAAATTTGAGCAAAACTTGTGCCTGAAAGATTACTTAATGAACTGCTTCTGTTTCTGCTGTATCACAGTCTTAGTATAAGAGCCCCTGTGAGTGTAAACCTGGCAAGCAGAGAGGCTTCAAATTAGCTTTGCTATTCCCAAGTATTTTCTAAAGCCCACCACGCTTTAATCTGTTTCTTTTTTTTTTCTTAATCTGTGTTTGGTCACTTAAATTAAAGTGATGGCATCTTGTTCAAGAGCCTTCTCCAAGAATTTAGTATATAATATTCTTACCTGAGTACAGGTTGCCTGTTCCAAGCAGTAGTTGCAATGATGAGAAAGCTACCTGAGGATTTTGTGATACCTGTCATCTCTGTTCATCTTGCCACTTTTCTCTTTTTAATCATCTTGTTCCAAATGCCTTTTATTCAAAGGAGGAAACCAGTCACCATCTCATTAACACAGTGGTGCTTTTGATGTGGTTGTTTATGTTATATTCTGAAACTTTTATCATCCTCTCATCCTCTTTAAGATGTCAGTGCAATTAGAGTTGTGTTTGGGATGCTGCATAGCTATGTGTGCATTGTCCTTGCTCTGCTCGTGATTTAAAGCCATTTACCAAGGTTTTACAGAACGTATGTCCAGTGTCTGAGCACTCCTCAGGAGCCAGAGGTCCTTCCTGGGCTTTTGTGTTTGTGTAACAAGGAGCATGGTCACTGTCCTGCACTGAGCCTGGAGCCCTATGGCGGCTGCTAGCAGCCAGGGCTGGGCTCGCTGTCCTCAGGCAAGGCCTCCAGCATCAGAGCATAGCAAAAGGTGTCCCTGTGCTCCCTCTGGTTGGTAAAGAGATGCAGAGGGTGCTTCATCTGGTCTTAGGATAGGTGTCTGAACGCAGTGTGCCTAAGGCTGTTGTCCTTGTCGTTCAGTATGGTCTGAAAGAGCCAGGACAGCTCTGGCTGGAAGATAACTAAATGAGTGCTGAGTCCTTCAGAATGAGCCCTGCATGGGTCTTATGGCAAGGTGGGTTGCTCACAGGCCAGAGCACACTAATCACCAGGCTGCAGCGGGACATCCATTACAGGAAGAAGTACTCCTTGCCCCCAAATGAGACATCCTGTGCAGGAAGAACCCTTAAAATCTAGCTGAAAGACTGGCTGAGGAAATGTAAGAATGCTCCCAGGTTTGTGATCACGACTGATTTTTTGATTTCTCATCCTGAAAATGGGGTATACTTTGCAGAGTAATGCCCTCTGGGGAAGGAGATTGGCTTTCCCAGCCTGAGCACCTGCCAGCAGGGAGCAGAGGCAGTGAGGAAGGCAGGTCTGTTCTCAAAGGGGATGGGAAGGGTCGCCTGCTGTGGGCAGGAGGGACGGAGCAGAATGGGCAGGTGTCTGCATGACTGGGGACACGGGGAGGGCTGCTGGCTCTGGAGGAGAAAGCTGGAGGGAACCTTTGGCCAGAACTGGCGAGTGGAAATTAGGATGGTCTGAGAAATGGCAAAAAGTGTTTCCAACAAGAGTCTCATGCAAGCAGCTCTGCAACAGCAGCCTCCAGAACACTGTCCTTTAGGGCTCAGGCTCTCTCTGTTAGAATAAGAGATGACAAAGACTGTCTGCAAGGAGACTGTCCTTGCACTGCGCTGAAATCAGTTTTCACTATTATGTATCCAGGGTACGCTAAAAAAATATTGGATTGAAGCAGTGAGCAAAGCTCCTGCTTTCTCCATGTTCAGGAAAATCAGGAGAAGCTGTTTTTGTTTACTTTATGTCTTCCAGCGGTTTTATGGCAGCTGTTGTTGTCTCTCTGTTGTATCAGAAAAGAGTGCTTTGCAGTCTGCTGTGAAGGAACACTGCTTAGCTGCTGGCTTTTAAAATATTCAGTGTGCTGCTGGTAGTTAGCCTATTTTTATGTAGAAGATAAAAGCGACTCTTTAAAACCCGTATTAACAGCATAATCTGGAACTATAAACAGATGGTCACTGGTTGGTCAGTGAAGGCTTCTGAATCTCCTTGCTCTGCGGGAGGATAAAGTCTATGGCAGGTTGTATTCTCATTTCCTAACAGAACAGACTGCTCCACAACTCCAGTACAAAGTATTTTGCATCCTGACCACAGCTGCTGCCTGTTAGGACAGTGTTTTTGCCAGTTTTGTTTGTGTTTATTTCTGTTTTTGTTTAGAGCTGTGGATCAATGTAGGGAGACCTGGAGCCGCTCTGATGTACAAGGCAGGAGCTGGCTCCTCCAGCACTGCAATGAAGAGAGCATCTACTATATTCTCCTGTTGCCCTCATGTTGCTAAGCTTTATAGGACTGCTAGAGCGTCTACGTTCCCATTTCTCTTCCCTCTCATTGCAGTTGCTCACGCTTCCACCAGCTCCCATGTTTCTCCTGGTGCAGACTCATATGTAATTGAGTATGAAAAGATTGATGTTCCAGACTCCTATCGTGGACCAAGACTCTCATTTCCCCTCAATATTGCACATGCTAAGGCTCTTCTTAACGCGCTCAAGGATCGACAGGTACACTGCAACTACTTTTTGTTTGTTTGCTTTTCTTGTCTCACATCTCTATCCACTTGGAGCCCCCCCGTCACTTGAGTGCAATAAAGGACTGAGCTGATGCCCAGGGAGATGTTTCCACCTTCCTTTCCACCCCATTGCACTTTCCTGCAAACCCTCATTGATCACACAGGTACACGGTGAGCTGCTGTAGGAATCTAATCTGGCCAGGAGGTAACCTTGACAAAACCCAAAGAACTTCTCAGTCCCTGGGTTTGAATCACTGTGTAGCTGCAGCACTGCCAGTGCTGGGAGGGGCAGGGGTTGGTGAGCATCTCTTCCTGAACAAAGATTATAGTGAATGTGCAGTGGGAACCCTCAGCAGCTGCCAGTCAGGTTGTCAGTAAGGATGCTGACAGGACTGTGAAAGGTGCTGAGGTCCTTTTATTTTTCCCTTCAATGTTTTAAAGACAAATTGAGTTGCAGGGATTAATAATCTGATTCTAATGTACAGGACCCTGGAGAGAGTGAATATAAAGTATGGCTAATGTGCTAGCATAGATTTCATAAGCTCTGCCCGCCACTGCTTTACATGGCACAGTTTTGTTTGAACTCGTGGTCATTTGTGCTCAACAGTGTGCTATTTAACAGTCACTCTTTGCTTACAATTTACTGAATAATATTTTATTTTTCCCCTAATTTTCAGTGAAGGCTGATCTTACAAGTAGCACAATGTAAAGCACATGAGAAATGTGCCCACTCAAGGCTTCACTTTGCTGTGGCTGGCATTTAATAAGGAAATGATTACACATAATTGCCCTCTTTTGTTTATTTCAAGAAAATTCATCTTGACAAGTCAGTCTGTAGGCCATCCATCAGTGTTTGAATTAAATGTTGTAAAAACCACAGACTGACCAAGCTTTGGCAGAGAACAGAAGAACACAGGAGCCAGAAGCTACATGCCCTCTGAAAAGAGTAATCTTTGGAGCTTGAATGTTTCATTCATACAATGTCTTCACAGTGAGCTGGAAGATAACTCTAAACAAGTCAACCTTCACTGGAGTTTCCTTCTCTTTATTATTTGTGTAATTTGCTGAAATATCATTTATGGTCTTTGGATGGGGTTTTTGTAGGTTTATTTTTGTAATTAATTTGTCTGTTTTTCATTTTATTTAGAATTAGATCCCTTTTTTTTGTTAAGCTATGTTCAGGGGATGAACTTATGCCATACTTCTGAGTGCTCCATTGCCCATTCTCTTACTGTTTTTGTACATGAGAAGAGTAGAAACACGATGTAGAAATAAAATGGGAAAATATGAACAGCAAGTTTACCAAGGGCCCCTTTTCCGTTCATTGGGAAGCGAATGCAGAGCTACTCCTGATTCCCAGCACTAAACCAAGCAGCCTATATCCATGTTTAGAGAGGTCTGTAGTATCAGTGATGTGATACACCTTCCTTCACAATATGTGTGTAGTGCTAATAAAGCAGATTTCGAGCTTCTCCTAAAATATCTTCCTCTTCTCCCTGTGGTTTTCCTCATAGCTGCTTCATCCCCGCTATGTACTGCAGCTGTTAGATGAGACCAGAAGACTTCTCAAGGAGAAGCCAAATATCACCCATGTTTCAGTTTCCTACTTCAAGGAGATAACCATCTGTGGTAAGAATAGAACTGGCAATATAGCTGCTTTGGGCCAAACGTTGATATTCTAACTAGTTGAAGAGTGAGGTGGGAATTTCTCCTTTTTTTTTCTTCTTTAACAAATGCATACATGGAAACAAAAAACAAACAAAAAAGCACCATTTAAAAAAGGGCTCTGCATCACACCAGGTATATTTAGGGAAGTCCCTGCCCTCCTCTTTTCTCTTGTTAAAAGTTTCTGAATGAGTCAGTATCAATTCAGCTAACACTGCCGTGCAGCTTAAATATTCCTGAAGTTCCATTTCTAAAATGCCACTCTGAGTACTGTGATTCTCACCACTGAAAAAAAGACTTTATCATGAGAGTTTACTCAGCAATGATTTTAATGAAAGTGTAGTAGAAAAAGCAGATAAGGCCCTTTGTTAATAGTATGACCATCAAAAACAAATTGAAATGTATAATAAACCTTGTTATTAAAGGGACCCAAAAGGATACAGTGGTCGTCATATAACCAAAAAAATTAGTCTCACAGAATGATGTGACGTGTCACAAGGTGAAAAATTAAGAGCTCATTGCCATCTGTTTTATTATGTTTTCATAGATTATGAATGAATGGATGTGGTATCCAAGTGTGCCACAGGTAGCAGTAGCTGCAGAACAGAATAGGAGTGGTGACATCCGTTCTGACAGCTGTGTCTGTGCTGCATTGTAGGGGAGACAACTGTGACACATGTAAAACAGCAATTGATGGTTCTAAGATGTGGTCGTGCACCAACTTTGCTTACCAGGAAAGGGCTCGTTTAAATAATATTTTCTTACAAACAATAATTTGTTAACCAAACCAACCAAAATCTCTCTCTGAATGCAGGAAACAGACTCACATTCGCTTGCTATGCAGGGTGTGGATTACTAATCAGTAAGAAAGCACCCCTCTGTTGTTTGCGTATCTCATTTGTGCTGTGCAAGTAGCATCTGAAGTGTTCCCCTTCCTGCCATTGGAGCTAACAGCTTTTGCAACCAGATAGCTCCTCTGCAGAATATGGAAGACCCATTTTTAAAGCTAATTGGTCCAAAATTATCATTTTCCTCAAAGCAAGGTGCCTCCCCCAATTTCCTTCTAATTTCAAACAAATAATGCCAATTAAATATGCTTCTGAAGTGTTTGTGGCCACACCTTTTAAAATCTGTCATCACCCAAAGGAATCCATAGAGTACCTTCAGCAGGCTTGC
Source organism: Tympanuchus pallidicinctus (assembly GCF_026119805.1). NCBI lineage: Eukaryota > Metazoa > Chordata > Aves > Galliformes > Phasianidae > Tympanuchus > Tympanuchus pallidicinctus. The sequence goes on from NW_026294659.1 coordinate 1,780,125, forward strand.
CATCAACAAAAATTTGCATGGAAGACATAGAAGTATTAATCTGTGTTACAGGCTGATAATGTGTTGGCCCATCTTCCATTTCCCTGAGTGACCTCTTACCTAGGTTGCAGATCTGATCTTTGGATCTAGCTTGGAGAGCTTGTCTGCCCTTTTAAATATTTAATTGCTAGACTTTATTAAGCCACTTCTTCATGTACCTTAAAATGAAGCTGATATAATGCTAATGTAGGGCAAGTTATTAAGGAAAATTCAAATTAATAATGAAAACACGAGGAAAACCTTCTTAGGACTAACATAATTCTAGTCCTATAAAATTCCAGTTTTTCCCTCTTCCATGATTAAATATATGTATATGTTTTTATTTCCTGTAGGAGACTTACATGGAAATCTGGATGATCTTTTACTGGTATTCCACAAGGTAAGCAGGCAGTCTGTGGCGTAGCATTTTGGTTTACAGAATATGTATTAGCATCTAGTAGTTGTTATCACTTAAAACTGTCCATGTGTGCCACACACACGCATACAAACCATGGAACAACTTGGATGGTGTCTTTGTCATAGCTTTTCATTCTCTTTATCCTCCTGCTCACTGCAGGAGAGGAGATTCAGGAAATATGCTTGCTTCCAACTGTAGAGCTAGAGTATGAACCTAGGGAGGTTCCTTTCCATGTCTCAAATGTTTGGCTCATGTTTTCTATTCCTTGCTGACTAAGGTCTGAACTCTGGAGCTAACAGTTCCTGAACTGACACTACACTATGGATAATTCTGGTCCTCAAGACTGAAATGCAGAGGCTTTTTTGTACCCTTCCATTGATAAGGTGTTTTTCATTATTATTTGTTTACAGAAAACAGAAGGATGCTATCTGTTTAAAAACATTTGTAATCTTGAAAATAACTACATAGTCTGCACAAAAAGGAAATACCTTGGGTAGCTTGTCCATATCCTTGAACTGCCACTCACTTTTCAAGTTAAAAAGCATAGATTTGTTTTACTGATGTGAAAAAAAGTTAAGCCCCAGGCTTTCTTTTCCACAATTGTGTATTCAACTGAAGATGCAGTTTTCCTGTATTTAGTTTCCCCTTTACCTTTAGTTTGATTCACCATCTTTCATTTGGCAGATCTGAGTTTTCTGAAGGAAAAGGTTTTTGTCTGATCCTTGCACTGGGTGGAGACAGACACAAACTAAACCAGATATTTAAATGATGTAATTTCCCTCTGCTTCCAAGGTCTTCACACGTAATATCTGATACTGGCTGGCTGGCTGGCTGGAAGCTTGGTGGTTTTGTCCAGCGACATACCTGGAGCCTGCTGAAACAAAATCAGGCCTCTTCTGGCCTCTGCTTTTCTTATTAACCAATTACACATTGCCAGTCCTTGGCCTGTAGTCTTTTAGCTGTTATTTTAATTAGGCAACCTTCTCTTTTGGAACTGCATATTGAAACAGAACCAGAGTATGATTCACATCAGTTTCATAAACCAGACCTGGGAAGTTAAGCAGAGCTATCCTGGAGGTAACTGCTCTGTTATCTCTAAATTTGTTCAAGCACTTGGATTTTAAGGCCTGTATTGCTAAGCTAGATTGGTAAATGGCTGCTAATGATAGAAATAGCCTGAAGATGTAGAGAATGTGAGCAAAAAACAGAAGTTAGTTAATCACTAATCCAGCAGGTACAGTAATGATACCCAGCAGCAAGTTACTAATCTTAGAGAGCCTTGTTCACCTTTTTGACATGTCAGAGGCTGCACCACAAGCAGTGCTGGGGCAGCAGCCATATTTGTGAAGTAGGATGCTTTGCAATGCTGTCTGACCTTGTAAGAGACCTCTGTTGTCACAACATTTTGTAGATGTTCTGTCGGTTATTCTTGTCCATGCCAGTTGTGAAAACAGAGGTTTCCTTTACCTGGCAAGTCAAAAATGAAGAATATTTCCAGTACTCATGACTGGAAATGATGAAGCTACGTGTAGTCACTGCTATGCCTTTTGTAGGCTGGTGGCACCTATTGACATGTGGATAACTAGTCTTACAACACGTACCATCGATTCACAGTAGTAGCTTTTGGTAAGTTGCTATTCACAATAAAACATTGCTCTGAATCTCCAGAAAAAAAATAAGGTAATAAGTATGTGTATGTGCAGTCTCCCCAGGAAGGGGAGTTTTCAGGATTAAAGCAACTGGAAAAAAAAGTTTCTTCAGCGTCTTGTATTAAGGTCTGGGCTCTAGTACTTCTTAGGAGTTCTGGAAGCAGAGATTGCAAACAATGTAAATATCTGAAATCTAATTTCTTATTGGATAAGGAAACATAAGGACCTTCAGATTTGTATCAGAAGGTAATTTTTCATGTCATACACTCAAAATGAATAAGTCCCTTCTATTTGCAAGAGCATAACTTCCTGGCAACAGTTGCATTAACAGAAAAGAATATTTTATTACAATAGTAATGTTCTTACTCGTCCCTTTCAATTTAATTTAATAGGTATAGGAAAGGATTAGAGGCAGCATCATAAGAACAATTAGAGAGGTCATCTGTTCCCTAATAGCTCTGTATTATGCAAGATGTATTTTTTAATTCATTTGTTTATTACAGGGTTTCTAGCAAGGTGATCTCATTTGAAATGATATTTCCTTTACTACAGTAAAGGAATACAGTAAAGTACTACAGCAGCACTGCAGTCTCTGAAAATCTTGTTTTTGTTTCCTTCTGCAGAATGGTCTGCCTTCAGAAAACAACCCTTATGTCTTTAATGGTGATTTTGTTGACAGAGGAAAAAACTCTATGGAAATACTTATAATCCTATTTGTGTTTCTTCTTATCTACCCAAATGATTTTCACTTGAACAGAGGAAACCATGAAGACTACATCTTAAACATGAAGTAGGTTTAAAGGGATGAGAGGGAAGCATATCTAGTCGTTCACTGTGCCAACATCTGATCTCTAAACCAGTAGTGTTTTACTGGGTATTCTGGTGGAGCTTTGTATCTTCAGGATGCTTAAGCAAAGAACATCCTCGTTATGTTTAGACACTTGAATAGGCATTTCTAATCATAGTCCATCGAATTCGGTGTGTCACTGAGACTTTCAGAGCACCCTGGGGGGAGGGGATGGATGGAAGGACTGTATTTTAGTTAAATGATGAAAATTAGGGTGTTGTGGAAACGCCCCCTGCAGCAAGGGTGCTTTGGTGTTAAAAGAATGAGGTATTAGACTCTTTGTCCCTTGTGGAGGAAAAGAGATGTGATAGATGGCGCTGTCTGTGGAGGTTTTGTGGGAAACATCCAGCACCAGTTGGGTTCCTTGAAAATTCTCCTGGTATCTCAAAGGCAAGCTGTTAAGCTATTTATTTTAAGTGGGAAATAAGGCTGCTTAAAAATTATTGGTCTGGACTTTGTTCTCGATCCCAAGAATTGGTTTAACTTCATTCTTGAGACAAAATAGAAGAAAGCTCTTTTATACTAAAGAGAGACAGAAAGCAGAAAAAGAGGGATGGAAAATTCTTGGCAATCACCATAGTGCAAAAAAAAAAACCCGTACACACCCAGTTCATGATGCTGTCCTGTTTTCAGATATGGCTTCACTAAAGAAGTTTTGAAGAAGTATAAGGTAAGACTCTTCCCATTTTCCCTGTATTGTCTTTTAGTATTGCAGACGTAAAATGTAACCTGTCTGAAGAAGGAGACTTCCAACCAGTTTAGGTGTAGTACAGAATGACTTTAATGATGTAGTTACAATTATTTTGGATTTTCAGTGGGATAACTGACAAAATAACTTTTAACTGTTAACCTTTTGTGCTCAGCGATCCACAGGATGAAATAAATAACATTGGTGAGGCCACTCAGAAGCACAAGAAGAGGTAAAAGTGAAAGGAAAATGAAATGCTGCAGGGACAGCTGAGTGGCTCTTGGCATGAATTTCAGATCCTATTGGCTGGTGTTGCAGTGCAGTGTGTCCCCTTGGGTGGAACTGTTCATACAGGTGTTTGCAGGCACCTCAACAAAATGTAGAGCTAAAAAGTAACAGAATGTTCCCCCAGTAGCATCTAATCTAAGAGTACATTTTGCAGGTCCATGGCATGACAATTCTGTATCATCTGCGAGACGTTTTCAGCTGGCTTCCCCTTGCCACTTTAGTTAATAACAAAGTGCTTATTGTACATGGAGGAATTTCAGACACCACAGATTTGGATTCCCTGAATTTACTTGAGAGAAATAAGGTAAGTGAGCATTTTCGTGTGATGGTACTTTTATTTTCTTTAAATACCATAGCAGTAAGAACGCTAAAATCAAGTTGATTGCAGGAAGAAAGAAATGGCTACTTTCTAAAGCGAGTAAGGAACAAAGAGTCTTGTTTTTCTTCAGAATCAATATTTAGAAAGGGAGGTTTCAGTAGGTGTTGGGAGCTAATTGGCTGCTGTAAAACGATGTGGATCTTCTGACTTTAAAATAGTTGAACACACGTCAGATACCTCCATCCTGCAGTGATGACACACGAGCCAGAAAGTATGCAAAGTTCTTAATTCACAGGCATTTCTAAACACTTCAGAAACCAATGTAGCTGCATCTTTTTAGCACCGCCTGTTGTCCCGGGGCTGTGTGGTTGCCATCTGCTCTGTGTAGGAAGCTCTGCACCCTGCAGTGCTCCCATGGCAGCACATGTGGGAGAGCCCTTCCAGCAGGAGCAGGCCTCGAAAGCTGGCCTTGAGGAAGCAGGAACGACTGCTGTTCCTAAATTTAGAAGATGGAGTCATGTGGTTTTTATTCCTAAATGATGAGCAAATACAGCTTTTCAAATCGTTGGAAAATGGTGTAGGTTTTGATCTGGAAGATTTATACAACTAAATGAAGGTGAATGCTTGTAAGCTGGGTGCTTAGGCTCCTTGTGATTGATGTAGACCCAGGAGATGAGTTGAAGCTTTACCATTGATCAGATACAGGTCTCCAGTGCAGGTCTCTATGGAAGATCTCCCAAAGCCACAGGGGATTTCCATTGCCTCTGGAGAAAGTTGTCCTCACAGATCTCTTCCATGGATCTCCATTAGGCTTGGTTCACAGGCATGCAGAGCATCCCAGATGGCACAAGATATAGGTATTTCAGCAATTCATAGATCCATGGAATGTCCCAAGTTGAAAGAGGCCCATAAGGATTATCGTGTCCAACCCCTGGCTCCACACAGCTGCACTGTGTTCCTAGTGCCTGTGGAATCTCACCCTCACAATTTCTAGCACAGAAATAGCAATTTTACTGGTCATTCAAGTGTAGCTCAGTTTGTTTCGTAAAGGTGTGAAGAAGGGCAATGAAACTGAGCCTAGCACACTGAATTTGGGTGCCTAGCTATAGATGCAGGTGTCTCAGCTTTGGGACAAGCTGTTGTCGTACTTTCAGCTAGGCTGGGCTGGTTGTATTGGATGCACTGCAGAATTAACAGGTTGACAGTGCTGCCAAGGGAGAGTATTGCTAATGAGACATGCACAGGCCACAGCTCAGGGCAGTATCACTCTGGACTGACCGATGTTTTTTAATTGGTACAAGTGGCAGCTGAGAGGTCTTCAAATCCCGGTCAGTGCACCAGGAAATAATTTTTTGCATCAGTTGTTGTTTGTTGTTAAATTGTTGAATGTTTTTGGTGGTATTCTAAAAGGAGATAGCATGAGGAAATATCAAAAAAGAACAGATATTCCCTGGAGAAACCTGCATGAAAAGGCCTTGTCGGAACCACAGCACGCAGCTCCAAAAAAGCAGATGCCCATACGTCTCAATTAAACATATTTAACAGTGAAAGGACTGATGTACTACTTCATGAATTTTGTAGCTATATTCCTGGTACTCCACTGATTCCAGCTGAATTAACCTAGCAGCATGCTACTGTATCAGAGCAGCGGTGGGTGCATTTCCATCCTCTATACTATATGTGCATTTTCAGTTTCCAGCAAAGCTGGGCACTTTGGATCTGCCCTGAGCCCAAGTGCTCTCCTTGCTGTGCAGTGAGATCTTGTGACTGAGTGTGGCTTGCAATGAGTGATGTTCCATGACAGGGATGTGCCAGCACATCCAAGGAGGTTGGTGCCTGACAGATGCAATTTGCTGGTGCCAAACACCTGCAGCTACCACCAGACCTGAGAGTTCAGAGCATTATGAGGATTAAAGATTTGGTAGGGGAAAAGGGAATGGATCATCTTTATTTTCTGGTAACTTTTCCAATGTTCTGTATTTATTTTTTTAAGCTGAAAACATTGATGAAGCTACCAAAGTTAGACAGAAAAAAACAAGTGAAAATACAAGGCATCTCACTGAGCTACTCTGAGCTTTTCCGATGGAGTTCACATCCAGAACTCACCGAGGAGGAGCGGAAACAAGTAAGTGAAACCAAAGACAGCCTGATGTTGAGACCCAGTCATGACAGTGGCAGGGGCTACGTTAAGAGGGCACCTCTGAGTCTGGGAGGTCTGTCTCTATATAGGAAACCCATTGCTCTGGGGAGTATAGTAGCCAGCTAGTATGTTATTTAGCTGCTTTTTGTACACCTGGTAATATGCACTTGTGATTTTATGCCTCGAAAATACAATTTACTCCGTGGTTTTGGTTCTCAGCTGTTAGGAGGAAGAAACTGTATGAGATGTGTTTGCATGCCCCCGTGTGGTAGGTCTCTTGGTACGTACACAGTTGTCAGTTAAAATAGGTCAGACTTGGCCACCAATTGTGATAGTATGCACCTTTCTTTGGCCGTGGTTTTCGCAGCTGGATGCCAATAGTTTCCAAAAAGCCCCATTCCAGAGACCTACAGGCTGATTTCTCAGAGCAGGAAAATTTTGTCCTCTGGCTGTTAGTTTCCTCTTGAATATCAGAGGCAATATGCTGCTTGTCATGCTGTAATTTAATAAATCGTGACAATTCGGAAAGCTTAATTTGCATATTAATTTAGAAGCTCAAAATTGAGTTGTGTATATTTATTTTTCTGAACTTCAGACAGCTGCTGTACAGAGCAGACAGCTTCATTTTGCCTCTAGAGAAGCAAATCTCTGAAAATGTGATTTCCCAAGATATGCATCTGACCTCAAAACTAACATAATGGGCAGGAACAACCCCCTTAATCTGACACTCTCCAGCAAATGGGAAATAGAATGCATCTCCATAAACCCTTTCCAAGGAGATACGAACAGAAACATTTTGCCCAGTGTTTGCTACAGGCTGGAATTAATACATTTGAACCTTGAGAATTCATCCTCATGTCTCTGACTCTGTTAAAATGCCAACATGTAAAATGTTGTTGTGGAACACAAGCTAAACAAAGACACTACAGCTGCTGTGAGGGCAGCTCTTACCGTGTTTAGAACAGGTATGCCCAAGCTTAGTTTAGATAAAACCACTGACATGGGTGACCTCTGTGCTGGGAAATAAGAATTGCCTCCCACATGTGTAGGTGGCTTTTGCTCTCCTTGCCCATGCACTGTACCTGATGCATCTACCTGTCTGGAAACTTCATTCGTAACAGGAGATATACATCTCTGAGAAGATATTGCATCTGAAAAGGTCAACACATACTCTAAATATGTTTTGTAATTTAGAAGAACAAAAGTTTCAGCCCAAAGGAATGCACAGCTGAAAGGAAGGAAGAAAAGCTTGTTCTTCGGGTGTTTTCCCTCAGTAGCCTGGTGTTTTTGGTATGGCCACTAGTTCAGGCATCTGTAGCCTGCCAGCCCTCACCTACTATCAGTCCTTCTTGAGTTTGCTCTTCCTAGGTCCTGGACATTCTCTGGAGCGATCCAAAAAAACAGCACGGCTGTACTCTGAACCAGCGTCGAGGAGGAGGTTGTTGCTTTGGCCCTGACACTACTGACCAGCTGCTTAAAAAGTATAATCTGAAGATGCTAATCAGGTCTCATGAATTTAAGCCGGACGGCTACGACCTCACTCATAATGGGAAGGTAAGGGGCTGCCGTGGAAAGCACGTGATTTGCACAGGCACATCCACAGTAGACTTGTCAGCAGAGTTAATTAAGAATATGAGTGACTTCTTCAAATGGGACTTTTTCAAATGGGAATTGTGCACTAAATTAATAGATGTTAGAACGGATTATGGAATTCTGACAAACACAGAAGTCTTCTGGAACTTTAGGGAGTGGGGACTGGCTCATTACTCATCAACATCAACAAAATCCACGGGGACAATTATGTGTATATATATAGCACAGAGATGCTCCTAGGCTCTAGAAGCTTTTTAACTTAATTTCTCTTCTGGCCTTGCTTGCTAACATGCTCTATTGAGAGGCCGTGAAAAAATCCTGAAAATGAACTGTGTCTCAGATGTATCCACTACAGCATGCTATCATGCTGCCCTCTGAGCTGTGGCAGGCCAAAAGCACTGGTGTGGAGTTCTGATTGGAAATGTACAAGCAGTTTGGTGAATGACATCAGTATTGATTTCTGGCTTTACACACTGACACTTCATTTTGTAACCTGCAGGTTTTTCTAAGATCATTTTTAGCAATCAATCTCAAGAAATATTATTCTAGCCAATCCAAATTCTCTTTTTGCTACAGGTTATCACTATATTTTCTGCTTCTAACTATTATGAAGAGGGGAGCAACCGGGGAGCATACATCCGAATGAATCCTGACCTGGTTCCCCACTTTATACAGTACCAAGTCTGCACGAGCACTGACAAGCGGAAAAACTGGGAGAGGTAAAGATGCATTGTGTGTATGGTGAGCATGACCACCACAGATCTGTAGCTTCATTGCAATTGGACAGAGTCACAAAATGTCCCGAGTTGAAAGGGACCACAGGGATCATGGAGTCCAACCCCTGGCTGCACACAGCACCACCCAAAAACAAACCCAACGTCTGAGAGCACTGTCCAGACACTCCGTGAACTGCAGCACTGGGGCCGTGCCCACCGCCCTGTGGTGCAGCCCCTTTCCCTGACCCCCACCCTGATGCAGCCCTGTGCTATTCCTTCAGCACGTTCACAGTAATGTTCACATCACAGTTCACATCAATCTCACAATTTATCTTCTGTTTCTGTTTTCCTTTTTAAAAATCAACGCTTAAAAATGCATTTTAAGTACCTCCAGGTTTTGTGAGAAATTTCCAAAGGCAATTAGAAGTGTTAAATGCTAAGAATGGACTATTGTCAGGGACCCTGAAGAGCCTGCACCTGTCCGTCAGGTCTGCTTTAAGGCTACAGCGTTAATCCAGAGAAATCCTGCTATGAGTGGAGTACAAAAAGTTCATCATTGCAGCTTTGCTATGCCCTAGCACTGTGGACGGATTTACTGGAGCAAAGCAGCTTAGAATTACCTGCATAAACTTGATTATCTCTTAAGTTCAGATTATTCTTCTAGGGCTTTGTTTTATTTTTCCTGCATGTTGTCTTTTAGGATAACCCTAACAACACTGCCTGTTAAAGAACAGAATTTGATAATGAATGTTGAAATGCATAAGTTGCTGGAGGATTAATATCCTTTAAGGATCTGCTTTTGATTTCTTTTTTGTTCCAGGGTGAAAACAATTGAACAGTCTGCTTTACAAACCTTACAAGAGAGGATTTTTGTTCACAAGCAAAAACTCATGGCCACCTTTGCAAAGTATGACCGCAACAGCACAGGTAACACCATCTGTCTGTCCGCTCACCACCACAGGGAAAACAGCTTCTGAATGTTCATGGTGGCAGAAGGGTCCTGCCTGCTTTTTTGTAAGGCTGGAGGAAGGCAGAGCCTGGTCGGTCGTGTGTTCTCTCTGACCAGTACAGGATGTCTGTTAGTGGACACTTAGCCTTAGAGAACAACCTGGGGAGCTTTAAGTAGGAGGAACAATAGAACTGAAACGTGAGCAAATAAAGAATCAGTGTTTGCCACCAGGCAAAGTTTGAGTTGACAAAGTTTGAGTTGAGTATGGCTCCAGAAGCTCACTGGGGCATCTTCAGGTATCAGCCAGGGAACTGGGGCCTCTGAGAGAACTAGTCTTCTAAGCCTGGGAGTTATTTCAGTGAAGCTAAGCAGCTAGTCCACTAGAAGGGAATGCTCACCCATCAGCTGAAGAAAGCTGTGATAAATTGCTACATGAACCTTTTATATAGGAAGAGGTCATGGCTGGCTTGTAACAAAAATACAACATCTAGCAAAAATACTTTTCCTCCTGACGGCTTCTCATCTGACTAGTTTGTCATCTGTGCCCCTAGGGTGGTGGTACTGTTTCTCTGCCTGCTGAACAACTGAAGAAGATATTTCTGGCTTGTTGGCTTTTCAGTCACATATGTCTGTCTGTCTTGCTGCAACTCGACTCACATCTGAAGTACTCTTCATATATATACACATAGCATAATTTGTTTTTCTCCAAAGGCATTAAAGCATGCTGATAGTCATAATAGAATCACAAAATTGTTGCAGTGGGAAGGGACCTCTGGAAATGCCTCGTCTGACCTCACTGTTTTTATTACCTTGCTTAGGAAAAAACATTTATGTTTTGTGAGTGTTGTAAAACAATGTCAGAAGGCATGCTGGGGTTGCTGGGTCTCATCTGTGCTGTGTCACGCACTGCTTGTAACCATGAGCTGACCCCTCCCAGCAGGCAGGATTTCTGTCAGTGACTGGGCAGCAGTGATGGAGTCAGTCTTACAACTCAAACTGCCCTGGAGGACACTGAAGTCTCAGTTAGTGAAGACAGATCCAGATGGAAACGTTGACTACATGTCATGTTTTTACTATATGGACACAGCTCGTCCTATGCATCAGGTAAGAAGGAAAACACATCCTTCCAAATCTTGGAGAAACAGCTTTCAGTGCAGCTTGATGCACAAGGCAGTGGTTTGGCCACTCCAGTAGAGATCTGCCTCTGAACTAGTTACCTAGCTTCCTTTTATAGTTACTGGAGAGAAATAAGCATTTCTAAAGGCACAAATCATCATTCCCTGCTAAGGTAGACTTAAAATAGGCCGGATGAATCACATGCTAGGACTGCTTTGTACATTCCATTGACTCTCAAGGGCATTTTGATAAGGTAGCTGAGGAGCTATGCGACAAATCCTACTGTGAGCACTCTTTTGAGATGAGCTTTTTCAGATGCGCTCAGAGCTGCTCTGGCACCTGTAAGATGAAGTCACAGTTGGAGGTGAGCTTTTAGGTGTTTCATGATAGATGAGGTCTCTTCTACAGAGTCCAGTTGCTACTGCATGAATGCACAGTGCTTTGGTACTTAGCTCTCAACACCATTTTTTCTATGCAGCAGGACCCATTCCTATATGTCAAATGAAAGTTTCATGAGTAAATGATATACAGCATTTTCCCCAGATTATCATTTTTTCCACAAATAGTTACTGAAAGCAGGAGGCTTGAAGGGCTCCTTCACCTGCCCCCACCCCACCATATGTAGCAGGTTTTAGCTGATTTGGGGCAAGACACAAAACACCATTCCTTTGAACTTTTGCATAAGGATTTTTTCCCCAACATTTGGCAAGTTAAACTAGTAAAATAGATTAGGATAATTGTACATGTTCTGTCAGTTAAGCTAACCTAAACCCAAAGTCTAAATGGTTTCCTGTACATGATTTCAAAACCAGGTTCAGCCAACTTTGGTGGAAACGCTGTGCAAATACAGAAGAGATCTGCAGGTGATCTTCAACATCATGGATGAAGATCGGTCAGGTAAGGCTCAGTAACTAACAGTCGTGACCCTTAGAAGCCTGTACTGGTTATTTTTCCCCACTGTGTTTCCTCCTTTTAAGGCTTCTATATAGAGAGGAACCAGAGGTGATGTCATTTTTCTGAATTAGTGAAGGCTAATTTAAGCAGTCATGCTGTACCCATATAAGGGACGGTATCTAACTCGAGAAGTCTTCACGCAGTTTCCAGTACTGTTGTCACTTTGATGGTTTTCTCCCTTCTGCACTCGAACTGTAGTTGAGTTGTGAAATAACAAAAAAATCCCACAGAAGCCCTGCTAAGCAGGTGACTTCCTGGAAGTGGAGGAGTGTTCATGTGAGTGTGGATGGAGGAAGGGGAAAAGTACTGGAAAAAGCAAACTGTCTTCTGTTTCCTGTAGGTCTAATTTCACCTGATGAGTTCCGCAAAACCTGGAAAATCTTCAGTTCTTACCTGGGTATTTATTCACATGATGAAGCCATTGACAAGTTAGCCCAGAGCATAGACTACAACAAAGATGGCTATATTGACTTCAATGAATTTTTAGAGGCCTTTCATGTGGTTCGCAAACTAGAGAACAAGGCAGCCTAGGGAAAGGGCAGAACTTCTTGGGGGGGGTCACAGGAGCTCACCTTCCTGCTGTAGTCACAGCAGCCTAGAAAAACAATTTCCAGACTGACAAACAATAAATGGTAAGCGCTGCGGTCACTGCGTAAACCTGTGTTTAATCCCTTTGGGATGATGCATACCTTCTCGTGAGGAAAGCAGAAGGGATGACCACTACCACGTACAGCATTGCTGTGTCACTGCCACATTAGTGTCTTATCCTCACCCTTGGTGTCATCTCCTCCAGCACCCTAATCTGTGAATGCTACCAAGGTAGCAGCTACAGTGCCATGGCAAGAGATGCTCTGGTAAATTTCTCCCAGCAGCCCTTAGAGCTAAGAAATAGCATCGATGATCACAGAGAACATACCAGTCTCTCCTTGGGGATGTGTAACAGGAAAAACAGGCTTGCTGTGGACTCCAGGTGAGGAAAACAGGGAAGAACCTTCTCATTAAAATAAGCAGTTCTGCATATTTAATCTTGTTCTTTGCACGATGTAATTATAGCATTCCACATTACTAGTTTTCCTCTTTGAGGTTTGCGGACCCAACTTAAAAGGAAAGGTGTCTATACCTGCCGCAGATTTGTACTTAGCACTGGTTACTTTTGCTGCAGTTGTTAGGTTTGGGGGTTAATAAGTGATCCTAACTTCTCACCTTAATCAGGGCTTAAGCCAAAGCATGTTCACATACAGTAGATCACAAAAATAAAGCTTGAGCTTTCACATAATGTGTAAGTTTGTGGTCTGTTTCTTGCCTGTATTTTGACAACCTACGTGGAACAGAGCACAACAGGTTGAAGAGTGGAGGATTCAGATGAAGGATGCTCACCTTGAGAGAGGAGGGAAGGTCGCAATGCAGCACTTAGCATACACTGCTTTTAGGGCTGCAGAGCTGCAGCACAAGAGGAACTGAGTCATCCAACCAAAAGCAACACCCAGCAGCTGCTGCAGGTAGCCTGGGGCACCCTCACCCCCAGCAGAAGGAGAGAGTAGAGGAGGGGAGATAACTGCAAAGCACGCCATGCCAAGAAGAAAAGCCACCGAAGTGCAAAACGGGGAGCCACTCATGGCCCAGTTACATGTGCTTAAATCCAAACAGATCCAGATAAGGCTCTTTCATCACTCTCATCCCAAATTTTTTATGTCTCACCGTGTTCTGCAGGGGCTAATAAATAACACGCTGCAGTGACATTCCTCTGCACAAGCCACAGCCTGGCCCTACAGGTCCTAGCAGCTGTCACACAGCCAAGCACAAAGTACTTGTGGCAGCTGCACATGGCAGGCCGAAAAAGCAGGGCCCAGGGGACCACCTCAGCTGCTGGAAGCCCTTCTTTCTGAGACAGGACATGTCAACCTACCTTCACCTTCCTTCTGTAAACAAGACCTGGAATTTGGCCATGTCATCCTCCTCTCAGTCCCCTGGGAAGCCCGACAGCCAAACCCATCACTGCCAATTAGTGGTAGAGCTGTGACAGCTTTCACCTGGGGAGCATAGCCTCACCTCCAGCAGCACTCCTTTTGTTTTGTAACAGCTTAGTAGCACACAGGTGCATCCTCTGCCAGGTGTGGGAGTGTTTGGTGCAAAAGCTTGTTTGCTTAATTGGGTCTGCACTAAATGGGACTCCAAGTGACACCACACTGCCACCATAGCTCAGCAGCAGGACCTGACCTGCAAGTTAAATGAGATCTCCCTCTACTCATGCTGTGTTTCAGCATCCCACTGTTTACCAGCAGCTATCCGAATTCTTCAAAGCACCTTCTAAGTCCTCTGCCAGTGCCTGGGTTCCATGTGATAACTAATCATGATTATCAAACATAAATCCTAAGTTAGATCATAGCAGAAATTTTAAATCAAAGACACTCACTGTTACTCCCATTAAAAAAAAAAAAGGGGGGGGGAGAGAATTTAATGTTCTGTAGATTCCAAACCCTTGTTTCAGTCTAAACCACCTCTTTATCCTAACCTATCCACATCTAGCACAGACCTTGCTTGCCTCTTCCAGAGCATCCTCGGAGAAGCTTCAGGGTCCGCAGACTGCCAAGTTCTCCTGTTACTTCTGCATCACCTCCTCAGGCTTCCCACCCCCACCTGCCTTCTCTCTCCCAAGCAAGAGCACAGATGTGGCAGCAGCACCTCTGGTGTGGCTCTGCCACCTCAAGCTCATCTTCCCCGGCACCACCGTGCCAGTAACTGGCAGGTGAGACAGAGGCTTTGCTGCCCTCTTTTCATCCAACCTCTCTCTGCTGCCAGGTTAAGTGACTGTGGAGCCATTTCCCAGCAGGAGTCGCAGCAGCTCAAAGCAGCCACACAGCTGCTTGCAGTAGACCTACTCATGGTGATAACAGGCACAAAACTGGGAGATGGCTGGAGGGAGACTTCCAGAGAGCCCATCCCTAGCCATGAGTGACAAGTGTGCCTTCAAAGAAAAAAATAATAATAATAAAAAAAAAAAGGGGGGTGGAGGGGGAAACAAAGACAGAGAGGAAAAATCAAAGCTTTCTATAAACTCTCCCTGCACTGGAAGGGCGGCTATTACGCCATTCTCAGCACCGAGGCTATTTGCAAGGGAAACGATCAGGAGAGATGGAAGGGTGCTTAAGTGGCTGAGATCTATCTTTCTCTGTTCAGAGAAAAAGAATACAGCATAAAATTCCCTGTCACCTCGGAGCAGTTGGAGTCTTGAGACTGTGCCTGTGGAGGGAAGGAAGCAGCTTTGTTCAGATTAAAGCGAAAGGCATCTCCCTGAGAGCTGCTATCATCTCAAATTAGTGGCTATTGTAAGACATTTGTCTCTACCGGCGCTAGCCCTGCACTAACGAGGTGCAAACGAGATGAGAATCAGGGTGAATGTGTATTAAAAATACCACCTGGTTGTTTCCAGTTCTCCCAATTCCTTTCATTTACATTACCCCTGGATGTTTCACACTGCACATTAGTGATTCACAGCAATGTAGATTTACAGATTGGCAGGAGAAAAACTAATGAGTTCCATTATTTCCCTTATTTGGGAAACTCTGTGCCTGAGATTCAGCTCCCTCGTTTTATTATGCCTTTTGATCTCCACAGAGTAATCTGTTTCCCCCTTGGCAGAACTAATTCTTGCTAATTTAATACGAATTACATTTATGCAGTTTAGGCAGAATAAGCCTCGTTATTTGCTCTTTCTCACACCCTCCCTTAAAATGAGGCCACATTCCACCCACCTGTCCCCCTCAGGCAGGTGTGCAGGTAACATAACACTGTGACTGGTTTATCTGCTGACACGCAGCGAACAGGCAGCTCATGGCAGCAAAACAGGGAGAAGCTTCCTAGCCTCTTTTCCCTAGTGAGACATTGCTTACTGCATCACACAGCCTGTGCTAGGCAGGAAATCCTGCAAATAAATAATTATGGCTTTTGTCAGGTACGTCATGGTCCCGTAGGCCCCACTTGGGGCACTGTCATAAAAGAAGTGACAAATTCCTGTGGCCACATCCTTCTCCAAGATACCACCCGTAGCTCCGTACGATTTCTGAAAAGATACAGAGAAAAGATATAGGGAAAGTTAGGCAGTTATGCTTATTTATTGGAATTAAAAGACCCCATGATGATTTTGCATTTGTGCTGAATACAGAAAGCAATCCTCCCTTCCCTCATTGAAGCCTTCATTACAGTATACACACACAGAATCACAGAATGGTTTGAGATGGAAGGGGCTTTTGAAGACTATCTGGTCCAACTGCCCTGCAATGAAAAGGGACACTTACAGCTCAATCAGAGTGCTCACGGCCCCGTCCAGCCTGACCTTGAATATCTCTACAGACAGGCCACTGACCATCTCCCTGGGCAACCTGTACCAGTGCCTCAACACCCTTGCCTATTTATTTGGATAAACTCACGTATATAAGGAACATCTAGCTTCACAAATTTTGTCTTTTTTTCTTTTTGATTACTCAAATACTGATAATTTGAACACTCTGTGCTTAGCTTTCTCAATGTTCTTCTATAATTAGGTGGAGCTGCATGCAGCTGACTGGGGCATGAATTTGGTCAAATTCATCACACACACAAAAATGAATAGGGGACAAATTTCAGATGTGAAGGATTTCCTCCTTTGCACTCTGGACTCACCAGTTCCTGCAGGAAGAGGTCGTTGGCCATGTGCACTATTTGGTCTACATGGATGATCCCCCCAATGCTGTTCACCTCGATGTCAGACAGGAATGTGAGGACAAGAATGGCTTCCACTAGGAGCTGCCGGTACTCAGGCTGGGGGACGTGGTTCAGCACAGACTCCACATGTACAGCAAACTTGATTTCACATGGGGTCATCTGGCAAGTCAGAGAAAGAAAGAAAAACTGACAAACCCAAAAGAGCAGTTCCCCCACACACCACCAAGCTCTGAACCATAAGCTCCTCTCCTCATGTGGGGGCACTGATTGAAGTTAACAAAACATTTGTACAGCTTCAGCACTTACAGAAACTTTCTGTCATTGGGCCCTGATCCTGCAAGCAGCTGTGTAGCTTCCAGAAACTGCTCCAGCCCTGTGACCCATCACAAATACATATTTTGTTTGTATATGGGACTGCTGATGCTTAGTTAGCAAATTATCATAGAATCCTTAGAGCTGGAAGGGACTGTTACAGGCCATCTAGTCCAACTTTTCTGCAGTGAACAATGTCCCACCACAGCCAGATCAGGTTGCCCAGGACCTGATCCAGACTTGCCTTGAAAGGCTCCAGAGATGTGTCTCCACCACATCTCTGGGCAACCTGTTCCAGTGCCTCGTCACCTTCACTATAAAAGTCTTTTTCCTTATATCTAACCTAAATTTACTCTCTTCAAGCTTGAAACCATTTCTCCTTGTCCTGTCACCACTGACCCTGCTGAAGAGTCTGTCCTCTTCTTTCCTATAGCTCCCCTTCAGATACTGAAAGGCCACTATCAGGTCAACTCGCCATCAAAGTCATCTCTTTGCTCTTAATGTGACAGCCTCATGCATTCTGCTTTCCAAGCACTACTCTGGTATCTCACATTAACTGCAAAACTGAACTTAATATAGAGATCGGATGTGCTTTAACACCAACACACAGCTCTGCTGCTTGCAGAACAGCCTAACTCTCACTGTACAGCTGTATGGATGTTGTGTGAAACGCTGTCTGTGCTTATTTAGTTTGATTCCTTTAAATGGCAAAATTAGATACTGTCTAAGTCTGACATACCAAAAACATAAGCCTATTTATTTATACAATAGCAATAAATAAAGCCTTCTATTCTGTAAAATAAGGTTTAAATTTGGCAGAAAATTCCAGCCCTTCTCTTCAGCTGTTACCACCACCCTCAGAAACAAAGGAAGCAAACTGCTGTTGGTGAAGGCACACAGACAGCAGACACAGCAAAGGGGCAAACCCTCCCAAACCCACTGCCAGGCATGGGTGGAGGAAAAATTCTTTTTACAGCCTCCAGTGAAGCCAGGGAGATGCTGGAGGAAAGATCACCACCTCAGCCCCTTCTCACAGTGACTGTTCTTACAATGACCCTGCAGCATCAATCCTGCTCTGCATCTTACACTGCCAAATCAAACATTCAGCCATATGACAGAAACACCCTTGGCATTTTACTGTACCTCTCTGGTGGTTGAAGAAGGAAGGACATACCCATCAATGGACAGACCATGGCACTGAAACAAAAGCAGTTTGACCGTGAACAGAAATTATAGTTCTTGCAAGCAAATCTGAATGATCCAAGCCAACATGTAATAAATTTCAGTACAACAACAAAACTTGTTAAAACTACTACCTCACCTTTGCTCGAGAGTTTATTATGTAGCCTGGCAACTGTCAGAAATAACCTTACACAACACTTGCACAGTGCTCTATACTCCCTTCTAGCTACTGAATGGGAGGAAATTCCTTGGGAGAGCCACCAGAGCAAGGAGCAGACAGAAGACAAGAACAAAAAACCTTCTATGGGTCACATAATGCAAAAGCATAACAAGAAACCATGGAACTGAGAACCTTTATTTCTCATTTTTCACTGAAACAACACTTAGTTAAGTGCTTGAGATGCAGGATACCACAATTGAAGGACTTCAATATGTTGTGGTTGCTGGAAATGGGCCACCAGCAGTCATGGAGATGGTGTCAGCAACACTGAGTGTGACACACAAGAAAAGGATATGACCTAAGGGGTGGCAGGCTAAAGAATGGCACAGCTGGGTACCTCAGGCACAAAAAAATCACTAAGAAGAGGACAATACTTTGTGTACACAAGTGACGTTCACTGCATCGAAAGATCTCATCTAAATCTAGTGGTCACATATGATTCGTCTTGGCTGACATCAACACTAACAGCTTCAGTACAACTGATTTTACGATAACCAAAGCAGGTGCTCAGTATCTCCGCAATGGTGTAGGCTTGAATAGTTCAGTTTTGCAGGCTGCCAAATATTGACACTCAGCAAAGCAGAAGAACAGGTGCATTGCCTTGAAATAAACAGAAATTCTTAATTCCCCTTTTCTCCCTCCTGGAGATCTGCTTCAACACATTTCCATACCTCAGATCTTCAAGGTGCTCCCACGGATTACTTTTCATATAACAAGAAGCAAGTAACACTAGAAGAGTTACACAGCTCAGAAAAGCCAGGAAGTTTTCATCATTTTGGAAGAGTCAGTGAAACTTCCAAGCCAATTCCTTGCAGCCTTTTCCAGCAGGAGCATGGGAATTGCACTGCTTTACAGTGCCCCTCAGCGGCAGAGAGCACAGCCTGCATTAGGCCAGGAGAGATGCTGAATAGTGGTAAAACACAACTGATCAGCAAAAAACTGTGCACCGGTGTTTTCAGAGAAAAAAAAAAACACTTTCAAGCAAATATGTGAAGTTGCATTAATGAAGCCCTTATATCTCCTACAGATACGTTGCTACCAATAATTCCAGTTTCCACTAGTCGTACAGTTGAAGACAAATTTTAGCCAGCAACACCATCTTCCCATAAGCTGCTTTGTTTTCTTACTGCTATAATTGTCAACCTACCTTCTGAAGAATCTTCCATACTTTCTCATAAAAGCCAACAGGAACTCTGTTAATGGCACCATCAAGCCTTCTTCTGCGCAGCCACTGCCCTTTGCGGTCACCCCAACTAATGTCTCCGCTGGAACTGGTGGGAGAAGTACTGGAAGGAGATGGTGGAGTACTGCTCCTCTGTAAGAAACATTAAAGCCTCAGTTAGTTGCTTTATACCCCCATAGGTGGTACTGCTTGTGAAGATGTCGTACTGCTACAGTGCTAGCTCAGGGCCAGGAGAAAAACCACAGGCCACGGCATCATACAAGGTGATGGAGCAGTCTCATTCCACTCTTCCCCTTTCATGACAAACTTCACTTCTCCCATGCTTCAATCATTTCTCAACGAAATGAGCCAGCAGTGCCACAAGGCATAACTGCTCGGTTCAACTCAAAGCACGGCCGTTTCAAGTATGAGCTGGCTGACATGGCAGCTTTACTGCTGCATTCAGTGGTGGGATTTACTGATAGGTCTGATTCAGACTTCAGGCTCAAAAGAGTAAGTGGGTAAGAGTAAAAGAGTCAGTGGGTCTGTAGTGAGGTCCTCCATAGAAACCAATCCATTAACGTATGCTGATTAAAGACCAAGTTTATGTGGTCATACAGTTACCACACCCAACTCTCTGTAAACATCAACCTTGTTTTCCTTTGTTGTCATGATTCATGGTTGGACAAGATGATCTTAGTGGTCTCTTCCAATCTTAATGATTTTATGATTGGTTTTCTATTTTAACTCTACCAGACTTGAAGACTAAGCTAAGCAGCAAATCATCTTCAAAGATGTGACAATGCCACCACATCCTCACTGTTACTGTCACACCAGGATATGTGCAGGCTGCCCATCTTCACTCTCCCAGGCCTTCTGCTATTCTGTTGCCTCCCTTGTACTTCTTTGCACATCCATTATTTTCAGCTCAGGAAGGACTTCACTGATGGTCCCTTCTGAAATCCCGTCCTCTCTAAGCACAGAACTGCCCGAGCAGGGTACTGAGGAAAGTGGGAAATAAGACCAAAAAGTGCATGTTTGCAAGGGGTATGCTCAGTGACTCCACAGAGCCAAGCTCCACAGAAACATCAGTAAATGAAAACAAAGTCCATTTTTCACTTCTGCTGGTGTCAGTGAGATGTAGGTGGTGCTCCCTTGATGCCCCCTATTCCTTACTATGACACCCTGACTGAGATAATCAGGATCTCCTCCATTTCATTTTGCAGCACCAGAGGACACAGGAGGGTCAATGGCAAAGCAGAAATCCATCCACAAACAGTAATTAATTTGACTACTCAGGCAGAGATCTCATTCAAAAACTTCTGTGCACTTTTATCAAATGCAGCTGAATCTTCTCTTTCTGCACTGCTATGTTGGAAGAGAGAGGCTGCAGCAACGTGCTTAGGGGTGCTCTGTAATTGTATTTAGAGCACCTGAGGGCTGTGCCACTGAGGACAGTGCAGAGGTGCACTCATCACAATCACCAGTTCAGAGTGCACACACAGCTGCAAACCTTCCATCTCCTGGTGACAGATCTGGAGTCTCAGAATTTAAATCGCTAAGGCTTCTACTGGTAAAATATTCAAACAATTATATTCCTTCTTAACAGCAAAAGCTTAAGTGCTACAATTTTCTGCCTTGAAAGAAAATGACTGCCTGAGGAGATGCCTGAGCCTATAAAATCCCTGCCTCTGAAACTGCCAGCACTCTGAAACTGTGCTGGTCATCATCAGCCAGAGATTGCCAGCATAAATGCTACGTTACTTTTAAATACTGATGACACCTGCAATATATAATCAGGTAGCTAAATCTGTGACAGTGCTTTATCTGCTTCAGCTGTTTACTATTAGGAAGAGCTAAGTGGATCTAAATGTGCGACTGAGCTATTAAAAGATTACTAATGAGAACAGGCTCCCAGTGAAGATGAACTACACAAAGAGGGTTTGAAAGAAGCTTTCACAGAGCAGAAGCAGCAGGAGGAGTTTAGAGCTAAGGTCCTTGCACACGTGTATGCAGACATATACAGACACACGTAGGGTGAAGAGCAGGAACAGAACTGCAGATATCATTTTACCCTGGAAGCGAACATGCTGCTGGACATGGAGTGGCCCTCATGAAAGAACTACAAAACAAAAACAGACACAAACAAATCAGACAGACTGTCACGACACAAACAAGGTTATGTAACCCATCTGCACAAAGGCAAGGAGCACGGAATAAACTCAGGTACTCAAAAGAAAGCCATGACAGCCTCAGATACAGGCAAAGGCTGAGTTTACACATTCCAGAAGCATCTGCAGCAAATAGGAGAGCTGTAGATGTTCAACACAAGAGCTCTGTCTCGTGATAGTGCTCAAAATGTTTTTCCTGACACAAAGTTGGTTGTCCCTCCAACCACAAAGACATTAAGATGGTATTTCACAAATACATTGAGATGTGGTGTGAAGCAATAAGTATGGACTGGTGAAGGGAAATAAAAGCAAAACAGCCAACTCTTCTGCTGGTTTTTTTTTCCTGAAAAAAAAAAAAAAAAAAAAACCAAAAAAAAAACCAACAACAAACCACATCTATCTAATGCAAAAGCAATGCAAGGAGGTACCTTTCCAGCCTTGACAAACTTCACAGGGTTTCAACTCATGTGCACACCTATATTTAAGATTTAATGCTGCTGCATAGCACCCAGTCCATGTTCATTCTGGGAAAGGCACTGAGGTTGAACATCCCCAGTAGGCTGCTGGACTAACAGCCATGCCCAAACGGAGCTACCAAGGTCACCCAGAGTCTGCAGTTAGCACCCTGCAGCAGCTTCACAGACCCTGCTGCACCACAGGAGGGGACAAGGCAGGCTTGGCCGCAGTAACACTAAGGCACCAGAGTGGCTCAAACACAGTGACCTGATCTCACAAGGTACAAAACACAAATTTCACCCACACCTTGCCTTCCCAGATTAATTGTATCACAAAAAAGAACTGTGAACTCATCTTTACATCAACATAAAACGCTCTGTGTCAAGGATTATACAGAAATGCTCCTCCTCTCCAAAAGCTCATTCAGCATTTTTGTTTCATATAAAGCAGAACACCCCATACTTCCCTAAAAACTTACACAAATGGCCTCAGAGTAAATGCTCTTGCTTGTTAAGCTCTTAGCAGAAAGTGTGTTTTTTAAATATGCCTTCAATATAATACACTTAATTCCCATCAATGTCTTTCACTTCACCTCCTTCCTATTTATCCAGAGCAAAAGAAAATTACTAGTAGAAACACACGTACACAAAAAAATGAAAACCAGCTGCAATAAAACCATCAGTCACACTCATCCAGAACACTTCGTGTCTTCTATCATTTCTCTCATTAAGCTCAGTTGCTGTGTCACTAAGAATACTGAACTTGGATTACTGCTAGAACATGAAGTATGTTTCTCCTGTCCATAAAAAACAAAACTGGAAAACAAAAAGCAAAACCACCAAGCTTTCTCTTCCAAATGTACCTTTCTAGAAGGCAGATAGACCACATTAAAAACTTGTGCAGAGTACAGGAATGAAAACCACCTATGTGAAAATCTATGTGAAATGTGCAGCTGATTTCTCTATAGCTAAAGACAATAAAAAATTGTTTTAAAGTTGATGCCATGAATGCAGTAGACTTTTATATTTGCTAAGTTGCAATATTCAGTACATGAAACAAGAACAAAGAAGAGGCTTCATTTTTGGAAGAAGCATCTCCCTCCTGCCTTCTATTAGCTTTAAACCAAAGGGTGACTGGCAATTTCTGTGATTTATGAAGAATGTATTTATTTGGCATTGGAACAACTTCCTGAAAGGAACACAAAACTCTGATAAAACGCCATTCCAGAGCAGCTACATTTTCTGATATGCACTGACAGAAAACCCTCACCTGCTTCATCTCACTCTTCAATTTAGTAATACCACTTCTTTCTGTTTTCGTTGCTCCAGAAGGCCCCATTTCATGAATAGAAATTGCAGGGCTGGATGAAGAAGAATCCATAGGTCGCACTAAAAGAAGCAAATGAACATTTTAGAAATTATACTGGTAGGAAAAGAGACAAAATTGTGTCTAGAAGTTACAGATAAAAGCATATCCTTTCATAAGTGTTCAATGCTTTTTTTGACAGCGTGCTTTCAAATTACATCAATAATTCAAACCCGATTACGTCAATTCAGAGATAGAGAGCCACAGCTGGATGTTAGGATTTGACCTTCAAAGACAAGGAACAATCATAGCTTCAAAAGACACTGGAGTTGCACTAAGTGTGTGAGGATTTAAGACACAGTTAAGTGTCAGCTGGAAATACTGGGGATCACAGATACACTCCTGGGAGGCAGAATGGACACATCCTTTTCACAATCTTCCTTCTGGTCACGTTAAACTTTTTCATTTTAAAAGTTTGCCTGGATACAACATTACTCCTGTGTAGGACAGTTACCATCATATGTGCTTTTTTTATCCTGCAGCAGATATATGCAATAGATCTGTTTCGTACATTACCTGTACTCCTATTTTACATGCAGAGATTGTAGGTTCCTACTTACTACACAATCTATATATTTACAGTTCCCATTTAACATATACCCAAATGGATAACTTACAGCTTCTTTCCACACCAAACTCTTTTCCACTGAGAATATGGTGTAGGAGATTTTTCATATCAAAAGGGCTTAGATTCATCAAACTCTCTGAAGCTTCTTCACCTGGTTTAAATAACAAAAACAAGCAAATAAAAATCCACAAAAACAAAACAAAGCCACACACACAAAAACAAAAATCAAACGCAACTATAGGATGCTTTATGGATGGCTTTCCTAACTAAATTGCTGACTGAATGAAATTCCATCACTTACTTTTGCAGATAATGCTTCCCTAGAAAAAAAATTAATATGTAGAGTCATTTCAAAGAAAACACATTTCAAGACTAAGCAACACTGAACGGAGATGATGGCGGTTACGTTACTGAGCAGCCTATCACAGCTGTGTGAAATCTCACCAAAGGTTATGATGAAGCAGGTGCTCCTTCACAGAGCACATCAACTGAAAAGGCACTGCAGCCACCTCCCACAAGAAGATCTTACTCAGATCTAAATTACAGAGCCAGAGTTATTCCATAAAGAAATGCATGCAAATGGCAGGCTTGTGGTGTTTTCTCTAATTAAAGGATGATGCTTCGAAGTGTGAGAAAAAGCTCATACATACACATGGGCACAGGAGTGCACAGAGAAATTTCCCATAGGAGAACATGGAAAAAGCAGCAGTGAAGCTGAGAGTGGCTTACAAAGAAATAACAGAAGGGACTATGGGAAAAAGAGGCTTTGAACTGTGAATGTAGCAGCTTCTGGTACTCAGCTTCAGCTCTGGGGGAAACAGGGCTGTCTGAATGCTCCTCGTGGAGAAACAGAATTATCTCAGAAAATTACTTGGCTCCATTTACCAACTTCTCCTAATGGACAAACATCTCCCTAGAGGTAGGCATTGAGTTTGGTCGAAGACATCAATGGTGCCCAAGCGAGGCCTTTCTAAAATAAACTTCCATTGATCCCCCTTGGGGTGTGCTAATACATTAGGAACAACAATGAGCTGAGCCACAAGGATCATGCTCCTAAGCATCTGCATTTGAGACTATCCATTCACCACATTAACTTCATCACTTCTTACAACTATTTTGTCTTGACCTCTGACCAATTTGAATTCCTTTGATGTGGAAAATTCGTCAGTGGTTTTTCAGATATCACTTCAGTCATGATTTCTCCTCTCTACTTTTTTAAGTAGAGAGTCGTATTTTCATCCTGTACAACTTGTTATTTTCTTCATTTTGTTTTTTTGCAGTGCATATGCAGCAGCTGGGGTTTGTATGAGGTACGTGTTTTTACTGACCTCCTGGCGTAAGTATCACTAGCTGAAATCCAAATAGCAAATATTTTTCAACCACGTACATTCCAAGCGAGAAGGACTACAGGACAGAACTTATGCTGAATAAAACTCACAAGAATGCTGAATAATCAAGGTTCAAATATTCTGAAGATACCTACTGTCCTAATTCTCATTGAAATTAGCCCCTAAATACACACACTTGCAATTTCAGTATCGGCACCTCAAGCACTGAAAGTCAGGATGTTTAAGTATTTAACATCTACTTCAGACTGACAGAGGGCAGGAAGGCAGGAATCTTTCATTAAGCCAAACAGAAATTATTTTCAATTTTTAACTGTATATGTAAATTCTTTACAACAGAATTTAACACAAATTTAAAATTAGTAACTGAGGTGAAGCAAAAATAAAGCCAGAAGTATCTCCCACAGTAGAACTATTCTTACCTGAGCATTTCAGACTCCGAGCCAGCTCAGTGGCCATCACCTGAATTATCAGACCAATGCGGAGCCTGAGCATCTCCATGAAAAGACTAGGCTGCGATCGGACATACATTGCCAGGTACATAATTATTTCCTGTAAGGACAAATTCAGAAGAGCTCCCATTCAGAATGGGTCATCCCAGCTTTCCCAGTCTCAGAAGAACACTGGCATTACACTGGGCACAGCTTAAAGAACCATTTTTTTCCCATGCTCTGTACCTGTGTCAGGACAGCAATACTGATGTCTTGGCCACTGGCTTCATAAATAAGATCTGTGAGCTCCTCAGGTGGCAGAGGGCTGTAAGAGAGCAAACTACAGTCAGCAATAAGTCCAGCACTTGTTGTCAACCTCTTGAACATGCACTAGAACCACGTCACCTAGAAACATCTTTGCACCGCAGACTTTTCTGCCTTGGTGGCTGCAATTCTTTCTGAAGTTGAAAAATAAAACCAGCAGGAAGCTGAAAGGCAGTCTGCTTCTACAACTGAAACGAAGCTCTGACTTACGTGGTAATGATTTTCTCACGGGGTTCTGGTGGCAGCCCCACTGTAAGCTGCTTGTGGTGTGACAGGAGGTCTGTGCATGCCTATTGCAATACAACAGAAAGCAAGAGATCTTTCTCTGAGACATGCAAAAGTGACACAGCTTTTAACTCCAGAAAAGGAAGCATTTATTTATCAATTTCTAAGTGCATTTCAATTAACTACTAGATATGCAGATCCAGCAGAATGCTGTTAACCAGTTGGCAAATATCCCCCAAGGTTAACAGGACCTCAGGAGTCTACCCAGGCTGAAAGCCTGCTTCCTCACACTGAAATCAGCAGCAGATAAATATTTCATTTTTATTGAAGACAAAAAAATTATTAATGGAAAGTTTGGCAGTATTAGCAAAGAAAAACATAACCCTGTATACCAGAATTCCTCTAGTACCAGCATTTTACTCTTCTATACTTCCTACAAAAGCGATTACCCAATTCATTATTCTGAATCAAAGACCTCACTGAGTAGTGTTCTTTATATTTTTCTGATTCTGTTTTCCTTCCTTTAACGTATAACAAAGCTACATATACCTCTACTCTCACCCTCTACAGTTCTTAGTCAATATCTGCAATTTAATGTACACAGGTTTTTGTAAGCATGTACTGCCTTGGGGATGGAAAAGGTACTTAACGAGGAATCACGCAGAGTGACTGTTGCAAATTGCTCCCTGCAAATACAACTGTCAGTAAAACAGGCCATTCTAAGTACGATTATTGAAGCTTTGAAAATGGCCAGAAGTTAGAGAAAGAGTTCTTTGGAAATATGCAGGATTAAGTATTTTTAAAAAAAACCCTTAAAACAGCAGAGTGAACAGTTTTGTAATGTTCCAAAGGAAATCTGTACCCTTATAACGGATCTTTCTTGTTAATGTTAAGCAGGGCCAGATATCATAATGCCTCTGCACTGCCACTCACACTACAGACTGCATGCCTAATGGCAGAAATACAGAAATCACTGCAGCATGTTTTTGCATCATTTCTAGCACTAAGATATACTGGAGCTCCAAGTGTTCATGTTACCACAATAGCAATAAAGCAATTACCAGCGACCACTACAGCTTTCAACGCACATAATTAAGCTGCTCGGATTAACAGAGATTAAATGAGGCCTTCGCAATCACAGACTGACATTCTCATTACACTCTAGCCTTAGCACACTTTTCAGTATAGATGAGAGAGGTTGTAACAAGATTTTAGATCAGGAAAGCAAACAGTGTTTACTGACAAATGCTGCACTAGGTTTGTTGTGAAGCAAGACCAGAAAAGGGCAAGCACAACCCTCACTGGCACTTGTGCCTCACATTGGTAGTCCTGTTTTCAGGCAGGAATCTGAACCAGCACTATTCCTATCTCATACCTCTGCCAGGACTTCCAGTCTCTTTTTAAGTATACCAGAAATATAACGGATTAAGCCCCACTCTTGATTGAGGCCTGCCTTTCTGTAGAGCTCATTGAGCAGACAGTGAACAGTGACTCCACATTGTCCATTCAGCAGTGTATCCCAATCAGGGCCTCTGCAGGAAAATAGAAGATTATTTCCATTAGATCAAACAAGTAAAGGGTCCGTGAGGAAGACATAGAAAGAGAAAGCAGAAAACACTTAGTTGCTTAGTCTTAACACACAACAAGCAACCAGACTTTGACTGAATTCTCATTTGTGTGACAGCCGTTTGGGTGACGTGAATGGGACACGGCAGTCCTTCATCAGAGATCAGCTACACATGGGCAGAAACCTCTTGGTAACAGCAACTCTCATATTATCTCACTTGGCCATAAGCCTGTGACTACAAAGCAACCAGCCAGGGGATTTCCCATTTGGCTTTAAGTTCAGCACAAGGAAGATTGAAAGAATGGAAGAACACTCCATATGTTGCTCCTTAGGAGTGAAATTCAGCACTTTTTTTTAGTACTAATAAAGATGATAGCCATTTTTTCAGATACTACAGGGCCTCTGTGAGTATTTCTCCCTGCCTTATTCTTAGCTACTAACTAGACTTCCACACTGCTTCTGTCAATATTGATGAATCAGTGAAGTTTTCCATTCCTTTTCCAGTTTTGAAATTTGCTGTATTATGAACAAAAGGTGCCTCTAGTTGACAGTGGCTCCATGCACCACATGATGATCTTTCAGCTCCAGTTAGAGGGACGCATTTCACCAAAGCCCAACAGGGACACCAGTGGTAAAACAGTTCCAGAAAGTAAACTAAGGGTGTTACATACAGTCAAACAAACAAAAAGTAATTTTTCAGGATCTCCTTTTTAAGAGAGCTACTATTTTGCTTAGGAAAATAAAAAAACCAAAGAAAAGGCCCACACAGGAGAAAGACTAAGATAAACATTAACACAATCTCTGCAGCATTAAGGAAGACCATCTGTGATCAATAAATGCACGTCTCTGCAACCTAAACCAACTTTTTACCAGATTCCAACAGTATAAGGAAAAAATGCCAGTTAGCACACTTTAGTAGATAATTCTGTTGATCTGTATTTGAATTTTGCTCAAACCCATTTAATGAGCAATTTTTTTTGTTTGTTTCTAGAAACATTTTGAAGAACACCAAGTTTTAGTCAACTATGCACTTAAGCATGGAAGGATTAGAAGAAAAAAAAAACTGCATCTGTGCTTTAGTTAGAAAATGAGAAAATTAAGTATCCCTCCACTCCCATTTTGGCAAAATTGTGTGTCAATCAACTTTGAAATTTGCACAGATGTATTCTGAATGCAAATTATTTATGTAGTCAAGCTGACTGAAAATGTTTCTGTTAAAGCGCAAAACATTTTAACCTCTCCCCTGAAAACACAGTCCTGAAAAGTGACAACCTTTTGCACAACAATAATCAAATAGCTGTAGCCAAACTTAAGGGGCTGAAGCCTATACTCAGATAACTCACTTTAGTATATGCAAGATATATAAGATATCTGCTTGATCATGGAGCGTTGGGCATTCCTTCAGCTGCTCAACAAGCTTCCTGCAATCCAAATCACCATGAGCATCTTTAGCTAAGTTCAAAACCTTTTCATGGTCCTGATAACAAAGAGGGATGAAAATCAATAACAGACCTTGACAAAAGCAGCAGATAAAATTTGTAGCTCGCCATTAAAGAACACAGACATGCAACACAACTCTGCGCTTGAAATACAGGCATATCATGCAGGTTTTTTTTTCAGACTACTGGCAGACATGAAAAGAAGTATGATCCCCAGAAACACAGCACCCAGAATGGACTGTCTCTAGATTTGGTTCAATTGACCAGGAAAGCTATTTTTGGGACAAAAAAAAAAAAATTCTCATAGAAGTAAACAAAATTATTTGCACACTTTTCCTGTCATACACTGCTACTTGCAATGAAATAAAGCAGAAAGATACCACTTTTTTGCTGAAAACATTTAGAGGTGGGTTTTTTTGTTCTTTTAGTCTTGTCTCCAATCTGAATAATTGCAGTGCTTTACTTATGCAGATGTTGCCATCACAAATTTTCCAATGCTTTGGAACTAGCACGTTAACTAGTCAGGTGTTGCAACACTGCAGTGAATTCTTAGATGAGAACAAGTTTTATTTAACAAGCTATTCAGTCATTTGTATGGTCCTGAAATACTGCCTCCACAGACAAAGCCTATATAACAGAATCTTCTAGCAGGTTGGATACAACCTCATGTCACCACCCTCAGCAGCCAGTCACACACACTAGGACAGAATACCCAGCCCAGCCTTAGCCCTTTGTGCTTAGTAGTGGGATTCAGCTGGTGCTGTATGACAGCTGTCCTTTCATATGCTACTCTCCTGGCTAGAAATCAATACAAGTACTGTTTATTAGACAATATATATATATATATATATATCAATGTGATAATATCTATTTAACAAAAAAAAACTTCCCAGCAAAAAATAACAACCACCCCCTACCCATTGCCCCAGGCAGACAGCTTTGCTGTCAAGGTAACAAAATGAGAACTAGTGTACGGTTAGGCTGGAAACCAGATGGATTCAAAATATTGAGTCCTAAAAACATAAACAGCATAAAAAATCCCACGGTTTACCTTTTTCTCAAGGGAAAGGGGAATATCAACAAGATTCAAGGACTTCCGGTGCGTGTTCAGAACTTTAGTTGGAAGAGACATGGAAACAGCTGGAAATCAAAGCCAATGACAACACTTAAAAGACTTTTGTTGCTGTTGTGCAGAAAAGCAAAACCACAAATATGAAGCAACTGTACTACAAAAAACAACAGAAATACCTCTGAGAGTCAAGTTAACTTAGGCAACATTTGCAAGATGCTGTGTGTGGAACTCAAGAGACAAGCTCACACTTGAAATTTTTCCTTCCTGCAGACCTGGTCCAAGAGCTTCTGAAAGTAGCACATCAAAGTCTGAGGCACAACATGGTGAACTGACACCTCTTATGGCAGTCTGTGCTTCGGATGTTCTACAAATGAATGACCTGATCCTGACAAGTATTTCAAATGTTTTTGCAGTAAACATGCTAAAATACGTTTAACATATGGACAAAATGGTCTAATTGAAAAAATGCTGCAATTGAAGTGACAAATGTGAATGCAGGCTCATGCTCTGCTATCTTTATATGACAAATTTAACAGAGGATCACATGATTCTGCAGCATATGAAAGATAGGAGAAAATACTAAATTTTTAAGATTTATTAATGTCCAGTGAAGTTGAGAGAAGCCCTCTCTTAACCAGGATACTGGATACTACATATCTACATGAAAAACACTGTAGATGTCGGAATCTACTTAGAAATTCAGTCAAAGCATTATTTGGGTGGAAGTCCTCCAATCAGTTTAATGCAGCATTATTAGGAATACTGCCTTCCATTGGTACTCCATTTATTCTTATAGATTTAGAGTATACATGTGCATACTGATGTTTCATGTCATTGAAACACTTAATTTCACCACAACTTCATTGGATTAAGAAAGTATATTATTTGTCTGTCTTTGTACAAATAATAATAATAATAATAATAATAATAATGAACTAACTCATGTTCTAAAATTCTATCTGATCAGTTAGTTTCCATAACAGTAACTTTGATGCACTGCAGATTATTTATATCAAGATATGGGATGCTGTGGGAACTACAGCAACAACTTCAGACTCTCTTCTTAACAGCTACAACACATTTGTGTTACTAACTTCCTTCAAATAATAGAATTTGAAAATAATTGAACTTATCCATCTTAGCACCCATGGCAAATAATAGAGAGAAGTACCTGGAATCTCCAAACCCTTTGCCTTGGCCATTATTGACAGTATCTCTTGTGTGGAATGGTTTGCACTGAACACAAGTGGCTGATGAGCAGTCTTTGAAGTTGGAGGCAGATATGACTTCAGTGCTGTACTCTGCAGGATATCATTTATATACTGATCCAGCTCATCCTGGCTTTCTAGTGAGACATACATAAAAGGAGTATTAAATGTAAGAAAACTGTTAAAATAACAGTACTTTCTTTTTTCACACATATCACTCTATTCTTGTTTATACAGAAGAGGACATGAAAACGTAAGAATAAGCAAGAGACTTCTAAGCTGAACAAATTGGAAAGAAAAATGTAAATAATTTTTGATAGTTTTTAAACAGTAAAGTTTAGAAACTGTTTTTCCCTTAGAAAGAGATCAAAAGAATTTTTCTTTTTGGTAGACCAAAGATCAGCTCTTGTGCATGAATTTGTCTGTGACTCCTCACACTCTCTACTCCCTCTAGCATCTTCTACACACCTCCCACCTGCTGACTCTCAGACTCAGCTTTACCACAGCAGTTACTGGTCAATGCCACATTGAGGATGTAGGATGAATTCACAAAATCTCCTTCAAACTAAGTCATGCACATACCATCCTTGAACTGACGTATGAGAGATCTGAATAACTATCAACTGTGCATACATCAGATTTTGTTCTGTAGGTAACCCCAGACTCTATGCTTGGATAGACTCTATGTCTACTCTACAGAATGTGACAGAGAAAAAAAAAATAAAGTGAAAAAACTATTACCTTTTTCACAGAAATCTGCTGGATAGCCTCCATATTCACTGTCAGGGCTACAACAGCCTCCATGAGAGTCATCAAATAGTTTTATATCACAGTCTGGATCCAGGAAGCTCAGATGCGTATGAAAAGATGTGGTAAGAAATTCTGACAGCTTGCCTATCTTCACCCTGCAAACAGGAAAGTACGCCAGAGGGAGTATGGCATATAAGTATGCCAGAGCCAACATACACCATTTTGATACTATTGGCTATGCTCACTGAGCTTTCAACAGCTCCAAAACCTATGAGATCCAGCAGTCAAATCTACCTTTAGTAACTATGAAGAAGTAAATAACCAATGTGGAGAAAATAAATGCAAAAAAAAATAGTTGCAGATCCTGCTGAGTACTGCTCTATCTAGTAACTGCACTTAACTGTGTTATGGTAACACTCACAACACCCTCTGATTCCTCTCCACAGGAATGCTCTCCCAACACTCAGCTCCCAGTCTGGAACTATCTGGCATTACTCTGTCTCAACAGTAGAATCATTTTCTTCACATTAAATTTCAAACTGCTGTTGATCACCCAATGCTCTAATCTATCTAAACCTCTCAGAGAGAGTCTAGATAGATCAGAGCATCGAATAGAGCATTTAGATGCCCCCAGAGAGTCAAAAGAATCTCCCAGATATGTATTATCAGCAAATCTGCTATGGGTACATCCAACTCCTGCATCCATATCTCCAGTAAAAATGTTGTCAGGACTGTCCATACACTAGAGCCGTGAGGAACAGTATTAGAGGCTGGCCACCATCCAGATGCAGCCTTATTCACTACAGCCCTTTGAGCTCTGCCACTCAGCCAGTGTATCACCCAGCACAGTGTGAACCTGTTCATCTTATAGTTAAAGGATACTGAGAGGAACAGTATTAGACATCGTGCTAAAATCCATAAAAACAATACCCACTGTCTTCCCTTCATCCACTAGCATGGATAGCACTTCATCTTACCATAGAAGGATATCAAATTAGCGAGACAGGACTTTCCTCCTCAATCAATGATAGCAGGTCTGATGGCTGTTGCTATCCTTTAACTGCTTTTCATTGGCACCTAGGCTAATCTTCTCCGTAATTTTTTCCAGGTACTGAAGTTAAACTAACAGGTCTATCATTTCCATGGTCTTCTGTCTTCTTACAAATGTACACAATCTTGGTCAGTTTCCAGTCACCAGGGACCTCCCCAGATTCCCATGAACTTTGATAGAGAATTGAGAGGGGTCCTGCTATAATATCTACGAATTCCCTCAGTACTGAGACATGAGTCCCACCGGGCCCTATAGACTTGTAAACATTCAACTCATACAATTAGTTCCTTAAACTTTGATGTCAACAAATGGAAAATCTCTGCTCCCCAAATGATGGTCCTCCAACTTGCAGGGCAGGACAACTTAAGGCCTTCAATTAATACTGAAAACTGAGGCAAAAAAAAAAAAAAAAAAAAAAAAAAAGACATTAACTGCCTTTGCGTTTTCACCATCTATTAATGGCAGTCAAAGGTGTTAACTCTCCCCATCTTCCCATTGCACCTAAGGTCTGGCTATCATCTGATTGCCACATAACAATTTAAGCTGAATCTGCTCTCTCTGTAGAGCTCCAGCACAAGATCTATCACTATCACAAGTTAAAATGTAGTTGTGACTTTGTGTATGATTTAATTATAAAAAATCACAGAACCATTTAAGGGTTACAGCATTACCTTGCACCACCGAAATAACCATCCTCTAATTTTCGTATGGTGGCAAGAACTGCTGGATGAATGTCAGTACCATCATCAACTGAAAAAGAACAATGGAAGAGTTTGAATCTTACCAACACATAGATATATAATAAATAATAATCTCTTCAAACACCAAATTTAAAACAGACCCTGCAAATGTTATCAATACTAGTTTATTCCAAAAACCTTGGAACAAAATCAAATCAACTCCAAGCCCTTCCACTCATGACAAGTTCCAAAAGGACTACTACCAAATTTATTTGGACAGAATCAGTATGCAGATGATGAAAAGATGCAGGGATATTAAGGAGGAGTAAGACAAAATGAAGGATTCCCTGTCATCAAAGTTCAGTAGACTTGAAAAAGTTAAATTGCACTTTTGATGTTAAAACTCAGATGTTAAAACAGTCACACCATCTGTCTCCTCTCAAACCTACCCACATCCTACTCCTCCACAACAATTTACTGCACTTGAAATAGAGAAAATCAACTTTACCAAGCATCGTGTGGGTGATGGGAAACGTCAGAGTTGGTCTCCCTGTCATCCTCCAACAAGAAGTGAGGTAAGCCAGTTCTATCTTGAGCATCTCCACAATCATCTGATTGTCTAGAGCCAGATAGAAGTGATGCTGGTCAGTAAACTAGAGAATAGAGAAATACAGCATATAAGTGGTTGTCAGTACTCTCTATAATTTTTTCCATGTCCTCTGTTAAGTCATTCACAAAAGCCACATGAACTATTCTAGACACAGATTATGTGAGTTAACCTAACCAGGCATATCACTAGGAAAAAAAGAGATTCATGTGTCTGCAGAGAGTGTATTTTCTTACATTTATAGGCTTACAGTGAAAAAAAAAAATCAAGCTGTACAAACAGAACGTAGATGATAATTCCCATGAGGGAGAATTTTCTCAGTGATGAATTACAGCAGTCTATTATCTGAAAGACTAAAGTAGCCTAAATGTGGAAAGAAAAACCAACAGCAACAATACAAACAATAAACAGGCTTAAGTGCATGCTAAGGACCAGGAATTAACAAGTGGATGTCTCTTAGAAACACTCTGAAAGACAAGCAGAAAAGGAACATCTGACAGATGGTAGGGGAAAAAAAAGATGCATTCTATGTACAGTGGTAAATGGTGGCATTCTCACTACAAAGGAAGGCCAAAAACCACAACAAGAGACTATTATGGCTATATCATCAGAAATGGAAATTTTAAAAAGCTGGAAAAACAATGAAAAGTATGACAAATCAGCCACAATGAATGTTAAAAGCACAGAAGCATTAGTGAGGGGTGGAAGAGTGAAAAGGCTGGAATGTAAAATAAACATCGATTGGTAAGACAAGGAGAAAACACCCTGTCAACACATCAGAAGTAACTGGAAAACACAAAACCTGTAGATCTTTCAACGAAGAGAGGAAGAGGATAGGAAGAGAGGACACAGATAAGCTGAATCAGTGTCCCACTTTAATGAGATGGAAAGTAGTAAATTATGATCTGTAATACTGCTTTTAAAACAGTGACAGGAGTTCAGCCTGGGTTGGGAGGAAAATGTTAAATACCATGTAAATTCAAGCTGGTGAAGTATAAAGAAACTAATTAGAACAACTTAAGGAAGCAGCCAAAATGATTCCTGAACCACTGGTAGTTAGGTTTAAGAACTCAGAAAGAACCAGTCTAGACAACCAAAGAGAAGTAAATATACTGTCTGTGTTTAGAAAGGAAGGCCACAGTAACGTAGACCCGACAAGCCCATTACCAAGAGAATTGCAAATGATAAAGCAAGTTGACCAGATAGTCAGATCAAAACCAAACTCAGCAAACCAGTCTAACTTCACTCTTTAAGAGCAACAAGACAGCACGCAGAAGGAATTGGCAGACATATCCTGACTTCTGCAAAGCTTGTCACACTAGTAGGATGAAGAATGAAGAAAAGCATCCAAAAAGGCTGAACTGCTTCCAAAGCTGCTCTCCACTGGTAGTTATTAACCATTTTCTCAGGCTCAGAGGGGCCTCTGCCCCGTTCCTAACTCATATTTTCATTACAGAATTGGATGAAGTACAAATTACAAAACCAGAGAATCTGTGGACATTACTCAACTTCAACAAAGATGAGTTAATTACTAACCTAAGGAAAGTGAAATTAAACATCAACTCCATTCCATCAAAAAGAGAAAACGGGGGAGGATGTAATGTCTGACTGAAAAGGACAACAGAAGACTTTATGGAGGTTTTAGTCTAGTATGGAATAAGCATGTCCCTGATTTGAAGATAAATGCCATTTTTGAATATATTTATAACAAGATCTAGATAAAGATATGTTTTATTTTGGTTTTGTTTTTAAATAACATCTCTGAGAAACTTTTCCCTAATTTGTAAAAATGGATACTGGTGTGGTGGAACAACACAACACAACAGGCAATCCTCCTGCATACAAAATATCTTACAAAGCCAATATCCAGTCAATTGACTGGAGGAAGAACAAGAAGGAACATTACTTGCAGAAAAAATATGATTAAATCTGGACATTATGCAGCACTGCAGAAGCCATGTCAGTTGAGCCCACTGAATCTCTTTCGCTGGAATTTGAAGACTATATTAATCAAACATGAGGTCAGCAGGCTGTGAGCATTCTTTATCCTGTTCCAGTTGCACATGGATGGAGTAGATGACCCACTGGCCTTCTAGTAACAACTACTACAATAAGGCTACAAGAAGTGTGTAGTACTTCATTATATGTATGAAAAGAGCCACTAATTCTGGGAGGATCCAAACTTCCAGCTACAATAAAAAGCACACTAAGCAGAAAACAAAGAATGTCCTTTACTCAACATCAGTGACCCTTTCAACAAGGGAAAGATTATGTCTTAGTGTCTTGGGGATTATAGTACTTGTGTGATTATAGTACTTGTGCATACTTAAGTGAATGTACACGTTCCATCTAAGAAATCAGTAGAAAGAAAATGTTAAGTGACCTATTTTGGAATTATTTCATTAGAATGTTGGTTCCAGCAGGGATCAGTAACAAATCTAAGCCAAAAGCCAAAGAACCTAGATGCTGTATGATGGAAGAAAGATTTATCAGTACTCTTAATACTCTGATCATCCAAAGCTCTTAAAAAAATAAAAACACAAAGCAAAGTACATCTGCTTGATCAGCCCTGCTCTATCTAAAATGGAATGATAGCACATGAAAGCAAAGTACTTCCCTAATGATTAGCCATTAAATATACAGGGATTTCCCTGCCAGATTTAGATGCTCACCTGAGGGGTAAAAGCAAATATTTGGTTTCTTATCACGTACAGCTTGGAGGTACCCAGCACTCCAATGTGTCGGTGTGGCCGTCCACTTAATTTCATGTTCTCATTCCGACCTGACAAGAGGAAAAAAATATCATCTAACACTTCCTCTCTGGTTTTCTGCAACAGCCATCTTAGACATGGAGACCTATTTCATTTGTTGCAGCAAGGCAATAGACAGATAAGAGTGAGATGCTACAGAGTGGTATGTTTTGTAGCAACCATCAATACAGTAGTCAGGGTACTTCAAAAGCTTGATTAAAAGTTTGGCTTCACTGACCATGGAATTAAGTATTCTGATCACAATCATTGCTCAGCACCCAAAGCTTTACCACCAAAAACTACAAGTATGTCTTCAAAAAGCAGACCATCAACAAGTAACAAACTGCAGTGCTTTCATTACAGAACCTTAAAATTCTTAACTGTAAAAGGCTGAAGAACAAATTTTGATTCCTTTCCTGGAGCTAATAAGCCCCACTCTTCTCACTGTGGCTTATAAGCTAGTGCTCTGCATTGCAGCTTTTGCTCCAACATCCAGGAGCTGACCTGAATCCATCTGACAAGGAACACAAGCCTGGCAACTACATGCCTGAAAAGAAATCCTTGTGAACATTACTAAAGAAGTCACTGTTGAAAACAGTACATCTCTGTGTCAAGTTATCCTACTCACCCCCCACTAGTGAAAGAAAGCTATTTCAAACTTCTACAGAATAACTGCAAACATCAGCAAAGCCCTGTAAATGTTAAACTTGTTAGAAGTTCCTTGTAATAAGAAAACAAATTACTTTCGTAAAACAGTATATGCAAGCTCCCTTCTTCACATAAAGGCTCAATGTCTAACACTTACTTGAAGGCCCTCTTACTTTCTGTTAAAAAAACAAAAACCACATAATATTGAGAAACAAACAAAAGCGTAAGCTATCTTCTTCCATGTTATCCATAAACTACATGACCACAGAAACATGCTCAAGACTGACAGAGAAGCACGATACAGCCAGCTTTCCTTGTCCATACTGCAAAGGAATCTACCAATGCTGATCCACTCCATCCCAGTTTTACTTTCCAGTAACAGCAACAGATTTGAGTCATGACTTTTTGGCCTGCTTGAAGTTGTAAAAGTAAGTTCAATTAGGAATACAGGCAACAAATTTTCACCAAGACCCCTTTCATTCCAACAAGTATTACCAGAAGAGCCAGTGGTGGCTGAAGGTTTATCAGATTTTCAACTTAACTAGAACAAGTTTGAGGTTTTGTGCATTTAGTTAATCAAATTGGCAGGCTCAGAGGGACCACAGGCCTCTAGGGTCACTGCTGAGAAACTGGAACTTTATATAAAGTCCTGGGGCTATAAAAGCCTTAAAGGTTTCTGGATTTGCAGACAGAGAGCTTCTGTGAGCTCCATTTGGCTCAGGGTTGGAAGAAACAACAGCAAGAACCTGATAGCCTAATGATTTTTCTTTTTGGAAGAATAAGATCTCAGTTTTTAAGACCGTTGTTCTAATTTTGTTAACCTTCTTCACACAAATGCGGGGTTTTATTTCGTCTTGGTTTGTTTGTTTTTAAATCAAAGAAATTGCGGCAGCGTGCAAGAAATATAAAAATACCCAGCATGGCAATAGATATTTAAATACCTACCTAGCATGGTGTAGAGATTACTTAGGATGCGAGCTGGCTGCACTCTGAGTGGATGGATATCAGCAATGCTCTGAACATTGATTCCATGGTCTTGCAAAAGATTCTTAATTTGATTAGTTTCTGCCAGAACAGTTACTGCATAACAGAAATCAGAAACACTTGTAAGAGCCAAGGTTATTCTTTGTAATTGCCTGCCTTTACTGTCACCTCCCAGCTATCGTGTAGTTGTCTAAAAATGCACAAGGGTTTTACTTCTTTCTTAATTTATGTCTTCATGAGATCTAACAGGACCTCAGAGAGCTTTTGGCTCTCTACTTCCCCATACATATTGTCATTCTGTTCCATTCCGGATTGTATGGTAGCTCAAGTTGGAAGGGATCTCACAGGGTCTCTAATCCAACCTCCTGCTCAAAGCAGTGCTAGTTCAGAGGTTAGATATCATTTCTCTTCAATTTCACAGTTTGGATTGTGCAGTCACTTTCAGGAGATGGGTCTTGCTACTTGAAATCCTACTTGAAAATCTTTGTTTTAATACAGCACATCAATGGTTACAGCTAGGTCAATGGTGAACAAGTATGTTAGGATTATGACAATAAATGTTCCAAAGGCCGTACAATGAAAGAGGTAGGAAAAAAAAAAGTCCCCAGATTGCCAGATTGGAGGAATTTACAATCCAAGGCCTGATTTTACACTTTTTTTGCCCTTGTGAGATGGCTTATTGGTTTGGGACTGACAATTCATACTCTCTGCATTATAAATAGCAGTCAAAGAATGCTAAAAATAAGCATGCATTTATGCATCTAAGGGAAATTACGCATTTTAGAGTAGCAAAATGTCACCACTATGACAACAACAAAAGATAAACAAGCTTTTGCTCAGCTTGCAATACCACTGAAGGATCCTCCTGCTAAATGAGCTGATTACTTTTCCAGAATGACACAGGCGCTAGGAAAGCTTTTATGCCCAATTAGTTGGTGTTTGCCCTCAACTTAAGTATGTAGTTTTGGCTGCTCCTGCATTGACGAAAGCAGCAGATGCACCCTGACGCAGACAAAAACAGGTGTAAGTCTGGCTGCCCTCTGCTCTTTAGCTCACTCCTCACCTCTGTGAACACAGAGATCTGCCCCACCCCTTGCTTTCTTGGGTCCTCTGAAAAGAGGCTGCACAACATCCTAACTGAACTGAATGGTTTCCTGTCAGCCCTCCTCTTTCTGCTATTACCCATCACAACCTTCCTTTTCAGTAAGTCCTTTCCAGTCTCTGACCAGTCTTAAAATCATAATGAGTGTTTTTTTAAAACATTTGTTAAAGCTGATCTTTCCTCCTAGAAGAAAAGCAGCTTGACAAACAACCACTTTCTCACAGTATCAACAAAGCATCCATGTGCCATGCAAAGATCAGTATCATTTTAAAACACATCCTTCTTAATTCTCTTGAATAGGAACTTCACCTTCACATAATCTAGTTTATTCACAATGTTAAAACTCCCTAACCTTGTACCACCACATCAGGTTTAAATCCAGTGGAAAATCTTCTGTTTAAGGGATCAATTTCACCTGCAGCCAGAAATCCCTAAAGAGAGAGAGAGAGAAAGGAGACAAACAAAAATGAAGTAAAAGGCTTTTGATGAAGATTTCTAGAAGATTTCTTAACCGCTTTTCACATTTTATCAGGAAATCCAGATTAAAGTCTGGTTTCCCCATCCCATCCACTAAGTACATTCAATGAAAACTACGTTGTAGTGGCTGTAATATTTTTTGGAACAACAAGAAAATGATTATGACTGATGCAATCTGCATATCCATATTTTCCACTGTAGAGTTGTAGCAAGAATTGCAATGCTACCATGCCAGTGATTTTTCTGCAGTTCCTCAGGGATACTCAGTTATTCACTTCCAAGTCCATAGCTCACACTGGACAATTCTGTAGGCATCTTACGCTGCAGAAAAATGTGCAATCAAGTGCAGCTGAAATTGCAGAATCCTAGCTCTGGAACTGTCAAGTCAGTATGGACTTTTGTATTTCTTGAGCATATCTGGCAACTTACTGACCTTGATGAGAAACACACAATTTAGCATAATATACAGATGGTATGTTATCCATAATAACACAAATAAGCTCCTGAAAGCTCAGAGTCACCCCTCCACAGTTTTCATTGGAAAACACACTGACCCCTACCTGACAATCAAATTGTGCTTAAAGGCTAAGCCTACTCAAAACAAAATGAAACACAAACTCATCTGCTATACAAGAAATAATTACCTCTGCTAATAAGCAGCTAAGGATGTACAATGACTGACCCCAAAGATGAGGCAGCTTTCCCACTGGGATACGATCCACTGAGTGAGGATTTTCATACTCCTCATCAACCTGACAACAAAAACACAAAAAACAAGAAACTTATCTCAAAGTTCTGAAGAACAACCAATAACACAGAAGTATTTGTAAAAATACAGTCTATCATCTACCATTTCTAACCCGCTATTATTGACCTCCCTTTCTACTGATTTCACTTCTGAGGCTGCACGCTACCTGGGACAAGAACCATGCTTCCTTTTCATACACCACTCAAACTATTGAAGCTGGAGGTTGAATGAGGATTCTGCACACAAGTATAGCTTTGGTGTCAGGAGCTCCCCTTTCTTCTCGTCATTCCTTTGCTGCCTTCCCTTTGGGAAGCTTGTAGGGAATTGTGTCAGCTTTCCAGCTCCTTGCAAGATGATTCTTGAACTTCACTGCTGCCTATCTAGCTTTCTGAAGACGCTCATGGAAGTGCTTTCCAAAAACAAAGCCTATTCTACTGTTCTTACTTTAGCAAGAATGGTCTGTGGAAAAATAAGGAGTAGAATCTCTTAATTTTGCCAAACAGAAAACCAAAACCCCTGACTTGATCTTGCAGTATACAGATCTATTGAGGGAGGAGCATACAACCCTCTAGATAACATCTTTATCACAGCCATTTTAGAATTTACAAATGAAAGGCAAAATTTACACTATTTATTTGGCATATTCTTCCAATCATAAATGTATCAGAATTAACAAAAAGGCTCTGTACTGTTACACACTTGCTCCCAACAGAAAGGTAACTCAGAGCTTCAGTCTCAGACCTGTGAGAAAGACATCAGCTTTTGATACTCCCCCCCTAAACTCAGATCAGTCCAGAAGGCTCCACACCCCCATTGGTTGCTGAGAAATCTGGAGTGGGAGAAGTCAGCAGGGAGAGATATAAAAGCAGGTAGCATGGAAGGAGATATAATGTTATCTGAATTTCTCTGTCACGATGAGAGAAATGGGTTAAACAGTGACAGAAAAAATGGGAAAAACAAACAAAACAAACAAA
This sequence comes from Tympanuchus pallidicinctus, assembly GCF_026119805.1. Lineage (NCBI taxonomy): Eukaryota > Metazoa > Chordata > Aves > Galliformes > Phasianidae > Tympanuchus > Tympanuchus pallidicinctus. The sequence continues at coordinate 1,822,340 of NW_026294659.1, forward strand.
AAACAACAGAAAAAAAACACGCGTAAGATCTAACATAAATCCCCATTCATTTGAAACCTGTTCCATCTTAAATACAAGCTCTGAAAAAGAGCGAGCACAAACCACTGGTAGAATAAACAGGCAGAACAGCCTATGTTTTACTTCTTCTCTGAAATTCAATTTCTAAATTTCAGCAAAACTTCTTAAATATACCTTATTATAAAGTCTTAGTAATTTTAAACCTGCTCCAGAACTTCCATAGACTCTTGGATTTCTATCTCCAGGATTTGATCATTTAGAAGCCTAAAGTTACCAATTTTCGTGAGTGGTTTATCAGTAATTAATAATGTGCTGTGAATTGCTTTTTTTTTTGTATAACTGACTTAGATTTATGAGCTATAGGAAAGTGGTACACTGATCTTCATATCTATACTTCACATACTGAAGGGGATGCTGCATTTTCACAATACCTTTTCTGAAGGGACTGCATATAGTTCAGGCATTAGAACTATTCCATTCTTTTCTCTGATGAGTATTCCTTCCAAAGCCTCTCTGTACTCTTCTACCTGGAGATATTTATAAAAGAAAATTGACAATACACTCAGCAAAACAGAAACAATAAAGTTATAATTTTACTACTTCTGTGTTGAAAATTCATAAAAAGTAAACAATAAGGGGGAGGGGGGAAAGTGGATCACAGCTTGCTGATGGAAGAAGAGGCTTCAAATTGTCAAACACTGTTCCAAGATCTCAGTATTATCATTCTCCAAAGCATAAGCACACATCTTTAATCAGAAACAAACCAAAGCATAAAAAAATATTGCAATCAAGAAGTCACTAGAAATCCTGCATAAAATTTGATCATGAAAATGAAGTGACACAGAATATGTCAGCACTAACAATATCCATTAGAAGTGTATGATTTAAGAATTGTTAGTTTTCTACCAAGCACATTCGTGTATGATATTCTGAATCCAACTTTGCAGAACTGGGAATTCAGTTTCTCTTAAAAATTTGCCCTAAGGAAAGCTTTAAAAAGATGTAAAGCAAATAAAATACCTAAGTTAAACGAACATAAAATCCTCTTGTTCTCGTATCGCTAGACAACATATTATTCTAGAACTGTAGAATGATTAAGGTTGTAAAAGACCAAGGTTGTAGGTAAGGTTGTAAAACCACCAACCCATCCCCTCCGCACCCACTGTGTCTCTCAGTGCCACATGTACACAGTTTTTGAACACCTCCAAAGACAGTGACTCCACCACCTCTCTGGGCAGACAACTCCTATACCTGAGCAATTCTGTCCTGGTAGGACTCTGAGAAAAGCAGAGTAAGACAACCATTGTAGAGTTAGCTACAGTAATCACTAGGACATGTAAATGGTCTAAAATTCAACAATTTCCGTTTCTTTTTCTTTAAATCAGATTTCTTATTTTGCCCATTTCTTCACACTCCCATTCTAAATTTAAACTCACAGGGAAGCTGTTTCCTAGCACTACTAGCACTTGGCTCTGAAATTCTATTCCTGCCTATACCTTTCCGAGGAATAATCTCTAGCCTAATGCACGAGCTAAAGTACCCACACATTCATGTCATGGTACACTAGTATTGTCAGTATCCTATCCTTATCCACTCTTGTTGAGTGATCAGGGTGCTTGTTTTCCAAACCGTTGCTGCTACTGCAATTAGGCTTATGAAGCAGTAACTGTGGAAAACTAGAGACCACCACCAGAGTGTCACGAGCAACTATGTGTAAAGTGTGGGAACTGGGGCCAATTGTCCCTTCTGAGCACATCCTACCATGGGCCATATGTACACCGTAAAAGGAATCAGGTACATATTGTCCCAGACCACCCAACTAAATTCTAGAGACTGCTTTTGAAAAAATAGTTTTATCAATATGACTGAAGTTTCAGTAAACTCTGATTTTTCTCCTTATGAAACGTTACTTTTCTCTCCACCAGACTATTTCTACTGTGTTCAGCAAAGCAACCCATATTTTTTACATTAATAAATACTTCACTGTATTTTCATCTGTTATAGAAAGGTATTTTTGGTCTGAAATTCCTTGTTTTGTTTCTGATGGCATTTTATTTTTAAGAGGTTTTATTTAGTAACCATAGTCCCTCTGCATACTGGGCAACTTTAAATCACATGTATTTGTTACTTCCTTCAAGCTGTAGAGCTCTTGATCTGAATACATTTAGTCCTCATTACTTGTTGCTCTTTTAATTTACCACTGTTCTCCAGGAACCACTACAACCTTTGAAAGGTTACAGTCAATCTAGCTCCCCTGATCATTCAATGCTCGACACAGCAAAGGCATGAATTACATAAAGGAATCATCATTTAACCTACAAAATCAGTTAAAATGAAATGGCTCCTGATAAGGGTCTAACCCATCCCAAATCTCCCTAAATGTACCAAAAGACTGAAAGAACTATTAACGTTGTTCTCAGCAGCCAAGCCACAGAGATCAGGGAAGACAGAAGCTAGACTCACCTCACAATAATTTGGTGAGACATTATGGTTGGTGATAAAACAGAACCAGACAAATACGCCATGTCCAGATCAGCTCAAACCCTCCAGCCAACAGAGCCACTCAATCTGACAGAGAAAGGGAACCCTTCCCTGTACCAGCGTGGACAACACTGCAGCTTTTCTCATGACATGAACCTCCCAGTAAGGCCGGAGTGGTTGGAGACTGCTTCCAACCTGTTGTGTGAAACTCCACTGAGTTTCACAGGAACTCAGTGATTTCCAGTACTGTCTGATGCCAAAAGAGCATCAACATTGCAAGACATTCAAATAATAATACCTGTTACACTCCAGCCTGAACTTGCATGTGGAAACAAATGCTCCATCCACATTCTCACCCAGCTGCTGTTATCTGTCAAACGTAATTAATCCACACAAATACACAATTTATATGTATGCAAATAGCAAAGGGTTCTGCCAATAAAAAAAAAGGGTCATGTGGACTTTTAAAGGTGGTAACTGATAACTAAAATAAACAGAGAAAAGCTATAATGGGGTGTTAACAGCTTTGCACTTCCATTCTAAGCAGTTTCTTCTCTCCTCACCTGAATTTTGTCCTCATTAAATACTCCATCAATTAAGAAGTATGTCCAGAACACCGGCCACTCACATTCAATATTCTCAAACAGCTTAAGCTCAGCAGGATCATAGTGCAATCTGCTTGGATCCTGGAAATTCAATCATGTTCTTTTAGTCACAGTGCTAAATTAGTCACTCAAACTCCATATGCAATGAAAGCCTATTTTATACAAATAATTAAAACCAAGCAAGCAATAAAAATACAGCAGAAAGTTTCCACATAGCCTCTTGATTTCTTTTTTTGCATTCATTCCCAAACTTTTTTAATTGGTCTCCAGACAAACCAGCCCTTCTCAGACTCAGAATCTAGGTGTCACCCAAATAATCATGCTTCTGCCCTACTTCATAATACCCTGGAGCATCTCAAAGGCAATTCTTTTCCTTAGGTGCCGTAAGCACGTCTAAGGGTTAATACCTTGCAGAATCATGAATTAATTTATCTCATTAATAACTGATGGTCTTTAAACCACTAGCCACCTTCAGACATGAGTCATTCCCAAGATTTACTTGGTTTACTACCAAATATCTTAATAGCGATACTGAATTTTGCCCTTGATGCAAACAAGCCAAAGTAATGCCCAAAAGAGAGAGCATTCTTCCTAAGATCTACTGAAAATATACATCAGAAGTACCTCTCTGGGTGTCTTGTAGCCATCTCGGAGAAAGCGACAGCAGCCGTAGCGGCCCTATAAAAACAGACAAAATTACAGAAATCTTAACATACTGTTTTTCCTGACAGACTGATACCAACATCTAAGTTGTGAGTTTCCAGTGCTACTTTGGGATTTTCCTCCCTCTGTTCCATGCATGGACCCACCAAGTCTGTCAATCCTAGATTAATTAGGATTTTCAATTAAGAAAAAAGGTTCTGCTTCTCCTTCCTTCTGAAAAATAAAACAAAATAAAATAAAGGAAATCCTTACTTGCAATTTGGATATGATTTCACTCTTGGTTATGTTAACAAGGTTTATATCCTCCACTGCAAAAGCTGGGTATGAAATTATGGAGAGAAGGCCAGCATCTATTTCCTTTGACGTGGATGCCCTTGGCAACATGGAGTATAGTATAGACTGAGCAAAACACAGAAGAGAGGGATATGAAATAATTTACTTTGTTCAAAAGGCTATGTAACGTGCAAAACAGAATGCACAATTTGCAAATGGAGAGAATTCACTGCATAACTGTTTTAACTGAGTTAACATAGGAATGTTTCAAACCAGCTCCATGTGATTTACTATAAACAGGATGAACAGCACAGTCTGAAGTCACCCTTATTAAGTTTACCATTCAGTTAATCAGCATTTCAATTAAGAACAGAATGGAAAAGGAGATGGATTTTCTTCAAGCACTAGAAACAGAAGACTGCTTTTACCTGACAATGTTCTACTTCATCGGGAAGAACATGAATCACTGATTTATGCCCTCCATGAGCTCCAAAAAGATCTAATTCGTCAATTGCTTCCAAAGCAGCCTTCAAAACAAACAACACCCACACACAAAAATACCATTAGATATCTTTTAAGCCAAGTACAACCCAGCCATCTGACATTTCCTCTGAAGGTTATTAGGCAAGACAGAAGTTTGCTCCCCAAATATTGTTTCCAACCTCAATGGGAAGCATGTCAATACTTCTGAAAAAATAAACAATATTTTTGCATTTCCATTTGTAGGATCCAGGACTGATGTGCTGATGATCGTTCTTACAAATAAAACCTAACGCAAAGCAACAGGAAACAGTGCTTCTGCTGAATAACACCTAAATAATATTTATCCATAAATGCTTCTCCTGTTCCACGTTCCAATATAACCCCCCTCCACTTCAGTGGCAATTTGTGGCTCCTAGTTGCAGGGCTATTCAAAGAGGAAGGCTTGCTCAACATGCTCTGGGAACCAGCCTCTGCTAGTGCAGGGAAGAGCATGTTGCCATCTACCTCTCTTTCTGATATTATCGCTTCCCTACGGAAAGAGAGATGAGATGTCTGCTCTCTGCATGCCTAATGGCCAACCAGCCATTAGGTTGTAGAGACACATCATGCCTGTCTTAACAGGTGAATCAGTACATCTCCTATATCTCAGCTATAATGCATATGTATATACCTTAGGAAGATATTAACAACCCACCCATTCATCTCTGTGCACCCCTACGTCAACCTGGAAGTGTCCTGGCTTTGCTGATGTGGGGTTTGCTGTGCCACATAGGGTATGGATCCAGAAAGAGCAAGGAGCTTTCCTTTTAAAATCCTGTTCACTGTATCTACCACGTTCGTGCCTCAATGATTCTGCTGCACATTTTGCAGTCCCAGAACAACTGTACTAAGGTCCTTCAAAGTAAACCATTATCACAAGGATTTTATGTTGAATACTCAAAAATTCTTAATACAATTAGTTAACTGTTGCCAAGAAGGCTTTGCAAAGGAAGCTGCTGGGTTCACCAGAGCTATTCAAAGTGAGGGAACAGCCACAAAAGAGGAGTCAGAAAGACATGCTCACTTTGGCCATCCCTACGGAGCTTGCGTTCAGTTCTGGGATGCCTTGGTTTGTCTTATCACCACGTTCCCAAATTCCATAATCCTGCAAGAATAACAACATTAAGAAAAAAACTGGTATGGTTACATATACATTTCCCTACCTCGCCTCCACACGCACAGGCTACCACAAAACCAGAACCTCATAGGAAACTTGTTTATCAGCCTTAAAAATAAAATAACAAGTGACTTCCAAAGAGCTCCTCTGCACGTTTAAAAAGCAGAACATAAAAATACATCCCAGCAGGATCACATCTGCAGTCATAAATCACTTTCTCCATAAAACACACAAAGACCTCCAAACTGCATGCTTCTCCCTGTGCCTCTGCAACTCATTACTTTCCAAAAAAGAGTTTGATAACACTCTGCTCATTTCAGAAAGGCTCATGAGACATGAGGAATTGTTATTAATTACTACTGTGATGATAGAACAACTATACTTCATCCAAAAAACAGCAAATTCCCCCACAGCTGTCCCACCACCTCCAGAAATGTTGCTCACAATGTAATGACAAATTCTGACATTCTCTGATGGAAAAACAGGATTGTATTTTCAGTCACCATCAAGAAATAATTTTCAACCCACATCTAAGCTGGGTTCAGATGTCTTACACATAAATAACTACTTACAGCAACTTTGTAGGCAGCTTCTATGTAAAAAACAAGATTCTGAATAAAGGTAACTTCATCAAGGGTGAAAATGATACGTAACCCTAAAAACAAGAGAAGAAAGAAAATACGCTGTATTAGAACTATTTCCTCTTCAAAAAATGTCAAGCTTTTGTATATTTGTTACCAACTACCAACTACTACCCACAGAAATCAGTGAAAGACTCAAGTTGATTTCAAAGGGAGTGGCAACAAGCCTCAACATTTGCTGCCCATGAACTACTTCAAATGCCACCAATACACATCATCTGTTTCAAAAATACACCCTCAGTGGAAACATGGCATTCATACACCATGGCTACAGAACAGGGAGAGCTGAACCACATCCAGCTCCTGAGAACCAGGTGGCACAGCTCCCACAGCAGCTGCACCATCTGCTTCATGCTCTGCCAGGAGACCACCAGGAGAAGAGACTTATCCTCACAGAGGAAGAGCATGGTTGCTATGAGCAGAAAGCCAAGCAGTGCCCTCAAGAAGAGGAACACAGACAGGCATCCAGCTTGGTGTAGTCACTCTGAATAAACCCGCTGGTCCATCAGACACACTCTCTTCTTTGACATGGTTTTGAATAGCTCTGAATAGAATTTGTACACCAACAAACTCTAAGAGAATGGACTTCCTAGGCAGTTACTGTGTGAAATCCTAACTAACAAACATCTCTTTCCACTAGTGACATTTTTTTTCCTCCTTTTCAATTGAAAGTCGTAAAACATGAAGACTGTAACAACAAGACAGTCAAGGCTAAAATATCTTCTGCTTACCTGATGCAGTCATCTGTGCCAAGAAGAGCAAGTAAAGAGAAGTGGCATCGACTTGCAGATGTCCCCACTGATCATCTCCAACCACTGTGGCACAAGTAGCAGAGTTGTACTTGGCGTGCAGGCAGTCCCTGGTACTCTGTGTGCGTTTGAACTTCTCCACCTTATCTACCTGAAAAGCACCACAGATTTCAAATGTGAAACACTTCAGAAGAAACTCTCCAAACAATTTCACAACACATTGTCTTAGATAGGGAGAAACTTGAGGTCCTAAATTTTGTTACCTCAGATCAGCGTGTTTTGACTGATCATAGTGCATGAACTTTAGACTCTGCCTAAATCCACATCTCTCTGGGAAAGAGTAAGCTTAAATTACCTTGCTGAGTTCAGATCTTAGTAACAGCTATGCACCTTTGAGCAAATCAGTTCGCAAAGGCAACACTGTGATTTGCTGCAAACCTGATTTTAAAAAGGTACAAGCATGATCAGAGTTCGGCTTAGGCTAACAGCAGTGTATGTGCTGAGCTGTACCATGCATACATACCTGTCTCATCATGCACTGTAAGAGACCTCGCATCAGCTTCACAACGTTCTGCAGGAATAAAGCAGACCAGTGACACTCCTGTACTACCAGCCCTATCAGCTATTAAAAACAACATGCAAAAGTCACAGGTTCAAATCCCATGTTAATGTCCTCCCAAAGGCAAAAAAAATGTATTAATCTAAAATGTTTTAAATGCCCTTTAAAAAAAAAAATAAAGTGATTTTTGTTCTCATGCTTCTATTTGGGAGAACTGATCTTTTCCCAGAGGCCCTCTCCAGCATGCAGAGTAACCTGTGTTCTTTCTATCTGGCTAAGGAAGTAAGAGGAATGTTACCCACTGTAAGAATAATGATTGTTAGACTGACAGATCCAGGCAACACTGGTAAGTAACTACAAGACACAGACACAGCCGGAAAACCTGTGGAGTCTCTTCATCTCTTTATACAGCAAGCGGATGACTAATGTAAAGAGACCTCCGTGTGTATTAAGAGAAGCACAGAATAAGCATTTAGACTAGATTTCGTCTTAAATTCCTGAAAATTATTAAGGCTTAAAAATACAATCATGCTTTGCCTTTTTTGGTTCTGACCAAACATGTCTATACACCTCATATGATTTCCGTGAGACTACACATGTTCACATTTCAAAGACAGCTGCTTTAAAGGGCATGTTTCTCCTTAAGGGGAAAAATGATAAATTGCCATCCTACGATACAAGCAACCTAGGTTTGAATTTCTGCCCACAGCACACCTCATGAAGGATCTCACAGTTTAATCAGGGAGGCTTCTAAACGAGGCCATAAAATCTGTTAGAAGCGCAGTTTACAATAATGTGCTGAACAATGGGAGTTTTACTCCTACCAGTTTACTTTCAGTATATATATATGGAGATGTTAGCCTCTCTGTTGCTCAGCTCTCCAAATCTCACCTCCTGGGGGGCTGCTAGGAACACAGACCATTCTGTTACATAAACACTGCTGTCACAAGAACAAAACATGTATTCCATGCTGGGAAAACAGTGCCACATCCTCGACATAACAGCAATGCAAGCACACCAAAACCATGACCGTATGAAAAAAAGGCAAAACATAGCATAGTTGCTTTGCACTGAACTTTAGCATACCTGCTCAAGCTCATAGGCTTTGGCCTTGTCCTCATCCCGGTCTGCGTTCTTTCTGTAGGCCATGCCAAGCCCCCACACTGCCAGGATGCTATAGACATTGTCCCGTACCCATGCATCCTTATGGTCCGTACCAGCTGAAAGCAGCCCTGTAACTGGGTTCTGAACATGGTAGAAAAGGTAAAGAACAAACATTATTACCTGAAGTCCCATCTATTACGATAAACCACTTCTTTCCATATCAAAAGATGTTGGAGGAGGGAGAAAGAAAGGATTTGGGGTTTTCATACTGGCTGCAGAATACAGCTTCTCACAGTTTTGCAACAGAGATGCCCAGTCCTTTCCTGAACTCACACATGCGAAGTGCAAAATTTAGTTATTTGAGCACTTCAGGACACAAAGCTTATAGAATCCATCAGGGCACCCTCACCCACCCAGGTTGATGAGCTACGCCACTCGGAGACAGCCGAAGCACAATGAAGAAATACAAATCTAAATTGTGTGTATTTAGAAGGAAAACAGAGTAACGATTTAACATTTGAAACTGAGCTGGGATCTGCCCTTGTCTGTGTGACCATGCTGTGGTATGGTCTTGAAGAAATAAAAAAGAATTGCTTCTCTTCTAGGAAGTGGGCAAAGTGTTTCTGTCTATTTCCTCACTTGGTTTATGGAAGCTAAAGCATGAATGCATGCAAAGCCTTTCTATGTTCCAGTGCAGAGAACGGCAAATTCTGGTAGCATTCAGTAGCAACACCGTTTGAGAACCAGAGTACTGCATAGTCTCCTGCATCTCAAACACTTCACAACATTTTTCACTTAATCATTAATTCCCTTTGCCTCGCTGCCATTAACTTTTACGCTTGTTTCTCAGCTGTGTGTTCAAACAGAGCAACTGTTACGAATGCCAGATCAATTGCTGTGGCAGGGACACCTGACCCCTGCCCTGTCAGACACACCTTTATCAAAACGCAATGTTCCCAAACACACTTCACGTTCTCCAAGCCACGTCTCAGAGAACATGAGCTCTGTCAGAGCACAGCAGCTTAATCTGCATGCTGCTGGATGCCGGGCACAAGGTCACCTCCGCACACCAGAGCTGTACAGCCCTGTCTCGGCAGCACCTCTGCCGCCTGCTGCTCTTCTGTCTGGCTGCTCACAGGACGTGAGTGGCTCAGTTCAGGCCCAGCTCCCCAGCAGCTGCTGAAGGAGCCCAAGGTCATCCCGCAGGGCCAGGAGAGCAGTACAGGGCAGCTCCCACAGCCCACCATGGTGAGAGCCCAGCAGTGCTGTCTCATACTGCTCACACCAGATCCTTGCTTTTTGTTGCTGGTAGGTTTTCAGGAGTTCACCTAATGATAACAGTTCTCAGGTGCCTGGAGCTTGTGCCCACAGAAACAGCTGATAGCATAAATCTTACTGAGTTGATGGTATAAATCTTATTGACCTGTTGGGCTCTGGGTGCTCACCTCTTTAGTTAAGAGTCATAGAATCACAGAATCCTTAGAGTTGGAAGAGACCTTTAAAGGCCATCTAGTCCAACTCCCCTGCAATGCACAGGGACACCACAGCTACATCAGGTTGCCCAGGGCCTGATCCAGCCTCGCCTTGAAAGCCTCCAGAGACAGGGCATCAACCACATCTATGGGCAACCAGAGATGCCTCACCCCCTCACTGTTAAAGATTTTTTCCTTACATCTAAAGACGTTTCACTTATGATTGCTTTGCAATTTCTTCTAAGTCACTGCAGTGAAGTGCATTTGGGACTAGATTCACACAAGAAGCCCCACTGCCCTTCTCTCTGCGCAGGGAACCACTTTAAAAGAAACACAACACCGTGCATGCCCCCCATCCTCAGCACACACACCTGAAGCAGGAGCACCCAGCAGAACGAACGGAGCTGCGCAGGCTGCACGAGCCAAGGCACGGGGAGCCGGTGACAGCTTCTCCCCAGCAGCGCCGACACCTGCACTCAGCGCTCAGAACGCGGGCAGCCCTTAGTGCTGCAGGTGCGGGCCCGGCTGCCGCAGCCCGGGAAGGGCGGACAGCCGCCTCCACCCGCTCTCCCCGACCCAGGCGCCGAACCCCAGCCGCTACACCGGCGACGCTGCCCTCACCTGGTGGCAGAGGATGGTCCGCTGTACCAGGCGGGCGTAGCCGTCCAGGCGCACTCCCGAATTACTGCGGCTCCTCATCGCCTCGTCTCACCGCCCGGCCGCCATAGGCGCGCCGGCAGCGGGAGATGGCGGCGGCCGTTTCTCTGCGTGCGCGGCGGGCGGCGCGCCAGCCCTCCCAGCCCGCGGCCCTTCCCCCTGCCGGCGGCCGGGCGGGGCCCTACGCCGCTTCCCCTCAGCGCCCGCGGCCCTACGCCGATACCCGGCGGAGCCCAGCGGTCCCGGCGGCGCTGCGGGGCGGGGCGGGGCGGGGCAGGGAGCGGTGCCACTTTTCTCCCAGATAAAGGGTTGCTATGGCTACGCTGCTGGCAGGGCACAAAAGTCCGAGTACCGAAGGGATACGTATTCTGTAGAGCATAACACAGCTTAGAGTTGCAAAGCTTTCTATGAAGTACCAGGAACTGGAAGCGGAACAACCACAGAGTTGTATAAAGCACAATATGACTACTTATTAATGACCTTTTTTTGTGTGTGTGTTTGTATTTATGACCTAAGAAGGCGGTTGAGCTAACCCAAATTTGCCTAGGCAGCTGCTCGGTCCCCACGCCCCCTGGTGTGCAAATGGTTTTTCAACGCCTTTATTGATGGTTTTCACTGGGCTGCACCAACAGGCTGCCGGGAGTGTGAAACTTTACTACAGTATGTGTATGGCCAAGTAAGGTGAAATTCCCATGCCTAGGAATAAATCAAATAAGAATGTTTAAAATAAATCCCAGCATAAGTTGAGATGCAAAAATAGAAACAAATGAAAAGTCCAAGCTGTAACTGTAGAATATACTTTTTAGTACAGAATTGCTGAAGCCAAATTCAGCCATGCCCCGGAGGAGGCTCAGGGGAGACCTTATCACTCTCTACAAATGCCTGAAAGGAGGTTGTGGTGAGGTGGGGGTTGGCCTCTTCTCCCAGGTAACAGCAACAGGACTCAAATTGTGCCACGGGCAGTTCAGGTTGGATATTAATACAGATTTCTTCTCAGAAGGGGTGGTGAGGCAGTGGCACAGGCTGCCCAGGGAGGTGGTAGAGTCACCATCCCTGGAGGTGTTCAAGAACTGTGTCGATGTGGCACTGAGGGATGTGGTCAATGGGTATAATGGGGACAGGTTGATGGTTGGACCTGATCTTAGAGGTCTTTTCCCACCTTAATGATTCTATGTTTCTTTTACTCATGGCATTCTTATGGAAGAGTTTCAGCAGACTGGAGGAACAAGCACTGACCGGGCAGACTTACATCCGACTGCTTATATCAGACTTATATCTCTGCGAAAGACAGATCTGCTTGAGCCATGAAAGGTGAAATATGATATGGACACAAAAAAGCAAGGGCCATGCCAGCACTTTCTTCATGAGGTGACATACTCCAGCTCACATCATTTCAAGAACTGTAACACAATCCACTAAAAGGACACATTTAGCTAAAAGACAAAATTTATGTATTTTGTGTTTACTTGCTGTAAATTTATTGTTGTTTTTTTTTTTACAGTTGAAAATATAAATACACAAACATTAAATAAATTTACAAGAAACAGTGCAAAGGCAATTCACCAACAGTTAAAGCATTCACATAAAAGCACTCTACCTACTAGCATTCCAGTACTTTCTTTTATTAACATGCAGTTAAAACCTTGTGGATAAACACAACAAATGCTTTGAATTCTCACTTTAAAGGCATACTCTGCATAGTCTCAGGCATAGGTGACCAAAAGAATCCAGGCACTGCATTTAGAACCTCATGAGTGTTTAGTAAATAACAACCGCACCAGAGCCCCAGAAACATGTTCCACCGATGTACTTTGTTGAGAAGTGTTTCCAGAGATCCTTACTGAATCCTCTGGGAAAGCAGAACTCTTTCTCCCACCCAGTGTGCACCTGCCTCAGAAAGCCCCTTTCCATGGGTTGGCACTCTGCAGTGCGGCACTGGCTTTTGCTCTGGCACTATCCAACCTTTCCACAAGAAGCCACGGAGCAAAAGAAAGTCACAACTGCACACTTGTCTAAGAAGTAGGCACAATCTGTGCTCACACTGCTCAGAAATCTTCACAGTGTTGTATGGGCTCTATTTTCTTCTGACCGTTGCGTATGAGGAGCCAAAAATCCACCTTTTTCAAAGAAATATCACAGAGGAAATTAGATGATGATTCAGGAAGTAACTGAGGTGGGGCCTCAGAATTTGGTTTGCCAAAGAAGGACCAAAATGCAAGCAGAAATAGATTGTAACTGCTCAAGAGCTGCCCATTCAAAACAGCCACACAACAAAACAAACAATTTACTACGCTACTAAATATAACGGCATTATTTTCTGTATTCTTTTTATTCAAAAAAAGTAACACTTTTTTTTTTTCTTTTTAAAATCACTGTAGATGAGAAATGGCAGTGTGTTTAATACTTGGAACTCAAGATAAAATATTGAACCTGGTGAAATCAATGGCAAAAGCTCCCACCAACTTAGTCCAGCTACTAAGATAACTTAGCTACATTTAATAACTTACAGGTGACTTTATTCATCACTCCCTCATTCTTAGTGCTCTACTTTGATGACACCCAGTTTCTCTACCTCTCTGTGTTGCAGTGAAAGAGGACACTAAGGATTAAAAAATAATGGTGTTCACATATACAGTTCTGTCTCTGGCAAACCACAGTAAGTGGTTTCACTAACTGAACACATTAACTTCTGTATCATTCTGTTAATTATTTCAATTAAAGACAAATGCGAAGTACAATAAAAGTTAAAACAAAATGTCAATTATTTTTCTATACAAAAGAATATTTAAATTTATATTACAAGAAATAAATATAAAACTACCACTAAGATATTTAAAGGCTGGCATTCTCCTCCTTATGTACAGCACTAACCTGCAACTCTAACATACAAAAAGTTGAAGACAGTATAGCTAACATTTTTAAAGTTAACACACAAGTTGTAATTTCCTACATTTATACAATACTACTATGCATTATATCCAGATACTTAATTGTACTTTAAAAAAAAACTAAACAAAACTTTAAGCGTAAAAATCCTCAAAGATCTCTAATGAAGAATCAAAATAGAAACGTGCCAGCTGTAATTCGACATCCGAAATACCTTGTCGGAACAGGAGCTTCCTCCCCATTTTTTTTTCCAATTAATAATTGTCGTTGTCAAGCCATTACATGGCTGCCTGGAAGTTTCAAGACAATATATTAAATAAAATCAGTCTTTGGTCTTCTCACATTATGTAAAACTGTTGAAGTAAATCTCTACTTCATACTGTAAAAACAGTGTTCCGTTCAAAAGGAAATCACATTTTCTCAGCAGAAGGAAAGCTTCCCCTGTTTGAAGTCCTTCTAAGTGAGATACGGCTATTTTGGCTGCCAGTGTCATCTTTTTCTTGAAATACAAGTTGTTTGCCTGAAAAGTCCTGAAGACACACATCACCATTCTGCACGCTGAAAGAAACACCATTCTTGTCACCGGAAAGATGGCCTGTAGAAACAAAAAGTTGTCCCTTCTCAGAGAAGGTCACAATCAGAAGATACAGTACTTTTCCAGTGAGTATAGGGAGCTCATGGTATCTCATTTTATCTCTGCAATAATTTCAAGATGAGGATTTCTCTGTACGCATTCTGTATGTATTTACTCTATGCGAGACAAGTAAAAGATCTGAGAGACCTTAATATATTGTACACACAAAAAGATTTCACATTTTCAACCAGGAAGGTCACAATTCTAAGAATGTAGACTAGGATTTGGAATAAGTGTCACTAGGTAAGATGCAAAATACTTCTAACTCCAGTTTTGCATTAACTATAGTTAAGTTCAAGTTTCTCAGTTTTGCCATGGATATGAAATAAACTTGGAATAAACATGGCAGGTTCTGTGGGTTTTTTTCTCTTTAAAATGCATTTAACTTGCAGTATTTATTTCTGGAGAATGATCAGAATGTGGCCTTGGTACAAATACTTTTGCAAGCCATATTTAGATTGAAAAATCTTAAACATTTCTGTGTCCCTACAGTGAACATATGTAATACCACTCCCAAATGAAGCCTCTTAATGGACTGGAACACCAGCTCCACAAATGCTCAATTCACTGGATAGAATTTCCTATATCTATACACCATACTCTAGATATTTTTTCTTAGAAGTAGGATTCTTTATTATAAATATTTGCACAAATGCTTTCAGTTGGTCTTTCTTTTTTTTCTTTTTCCTTTTTCTGTTCTTTTTCCTTCTCAGAGAGTAGGTAAGTTTAAGAGATGTGCCACCATCCTGATATCACATCTATCATGAGATGCAATAAAATATCAAGATGGGAAAACCCAAACTGGAACTAGTATTTCTTCTGGGAAAGAAACATGAAAATTGAGTTCACAAACACAAATGCAATACATTTAAATTAATCTGTTTTAAATAACAGAATTAATCAAAACACACATTTAATAGTGTTATTGTTGTTACTGTTTGTGTCACTTCACAAGCCAACATGGCCATGACTGGCTACTGTTAAATTTACTGAGAAGACAACAGTCAGTGCAGAATCTAATTTCCATTTATGGTTTTGGGAAGAGAAAAACACTGGTGAGAAACATCAAGGCAGTGAAAGATGAGTTGACTACAGGAACCAAAAATCTGATCTTCCCTGGTACATCTGACAAGAAAGGCGCTTACAGCAGCTTTTGGTAAATAACAGGCTTACTAATGAATATTACCTACTATCTGATATGTAAATCAACAGACCCCACTAAGTATAATATGGATATTTTAAACCTTTGTGTACCATCTCCTAAACCAGATGTGATATTATTTGTGAGGAAATCTGAAATATTTTGACCTTATATTATTATTGAACCTATATTATATTATTGTTATTAATATGAATAATCATTCCTAGAATCATGGGATAGCTTGTGTTGGAACGGGCCCAGCGATCAAGTTCCAATCCCCCTGCCACACACAGAGCCACCAATCTCCAGATCTGATGGTACTAGAGCAGGTTGCCCAGGGCTGCATCCAACAAGGTCTTGAACACCTCCAGGAACGGGGCATCGACAGCCTCTCTGGGCAGCCTATTCCAGCACCTCACCACTCTCTCTGTAAAGAACTTGCCCCTGACATCCAAAAATTGGTCAGCAATTTACTATGTTAGCAGGAAAGAGCATAGCATTGCAATGATACATACCATTCCCATTTGCATGCACTGAATAATCATTATTCATTAGCACTGTTGTAGAATTAGTGGAGTTACTGTTTGACTGCAAGGAATTGGAAGAACTGGATACCCCTTGGTTTACAGTCTGCTTCTTTAAACCATTAGTAGCAGTTCTGCTCCAGTCTACAACAGATAGTAGAGAAAATTGTGCAACTCATAGAAGCGTTAATGTAGTTTTCTAAACAGAACAATATTCTGCAAAGAATATCATAACTCTTGATGTTTACAATTATTTGCATCTAGTTTGTTTTTTTTTTCTGTTTAATCCCTTCTTAAAGCAACAGGCTGTCTTAGTGTTATGACTGTGTACCAGATTAGAATTTTCCAGCAACTAAAGAAATGATTGAAAAGCATACAGCTTTCTGAGAAGTCAAGTACTGAATAACAAAATAATCAAACCTATTTCTACTTCTTTTTTTCTTTTTGTTTAAAGTTTTCTTTATCTTGTGTTTTTTCTGAAGTTGCTGGCAAAACTACAATTGACTCAAACTGGAGCAAATCTTAAAACTTCTGATCGTGATTAGAAGAACTTCTAATCTAATCACAATCAGAAGTCTTCTTCAAAGACATGCCCATAAACTGCACCAGAAGAAACCAGCTGCAGTTAACAACTTAATGCAATAACTGCATTAACTGCTGTCTTTAAAGAGTATAATTTCAGAGGTTTATTGTACTTTGAGAAATAAATCATGTCTGCAACTAGAACAAAATAGTTTATTGAATTTAAGAAAAAAGTGTATTATTAAATGCTAGGAATTCTTTGGAAGAAGGAAGAAAAGAACAACAAAAACATTTTCATGCTTACCAGAGTTTTCAGCTAGCCTGAATTTTCCACAACACAGATATCTTCTCCACTGCTTACGGACATTCTCCTTTGTTACACAATAGAAGATGAAAATGAAGAACCCTGCAAAACAATGACATCTGTGATAAACAACATTTTGTTGTCTTTCATTTCTTTTTAGTTTCTAACCAAAAGTTTTCTTTAGTAAAAAAGTTAACAATTCTGAACACTGAGAAGTACTATTCTACTGAACAAAGATGGAAGGAATCATGTATACACAAATGCAAGAAGAACAAACCAAGTCCACAAAGTGAAAAAAGTTTCTCCTTTCAAATATGAAGGGAAAAGTTCTGTGCATCCTGAAGATTACTTTGCAACTTTGGAAAACAATTCAAAGCAATGTCAAACAGAAAGTGTGATGTGACACTGGGAGGATATGCAGTTGCCATTACCTGGTATGACACTGTTCCATCTGTTAACCACAATCAAACCAGTAATGCTTATAGATTTATTACTTGGAATGCCAACTCCTGGAGCATTATTACTGACCTTTCCAAAAGTTAAAGGAGCTATTAATAGGTCACAAAATCATTCAGATGTCATTTAGAGTATTTGTACAAAGAAAACATCGCATACCTAAAATATTAGATAAATGGTTTCCACTTCACAACGACTTTAAAACCTAATATTTTCTATAAGGGATGTGCTCATCCCTGTCTCTTGTCAGCATCACGACAGACTTTACCACTTTACATTCACTTCTAATGACACACTGTGGAACAACAAATCTACCTGCTTATAAGAACCCCTCCCCTGTTTTAAGAAAGGAACTTGGTCTTTGCATGATTTTTCAGCTGCAGCGTGTCCCTAAGAACATAAGTGTTAAGCTTATAATGAATGAAAAAGAACATGAAAGAGAATTAACTACTGAGAGTAGCACAGAGTTTCATGTATGTTATGTTCATGCTGTTTCTAAAGACAGTTAAGCATGTAAAATCTCACTAGGAGAAATTACTCACATCTTTGGTAGCTTAAATATCTTATCTTTGGCTTTCAGAATGAATATTTGAATATAAAGACACGATTCTATATTGAGATGGTTCTATACCACTTCTGAATACAGTTCTGAAACACTGGTATATATTTACCAAATTGTGATACTCAAAAATGAACATACTGATGAGAGCAGCTAGAAACGCAATCTGGCTATAATGGAAAAAATAGCGATAAAAAATGATTGCTAAAATACTGACAGAAGGAGATTTCTGCTAGCTTGAGAACTACTGAATCAGGCATGTGAACCAGCAGCACCTCTGAGAACTGCAGCCAGTCTCTCTGAAGTGCAGTTGGCAACCTAAGAACCAGAGACATCTTGACGATACTAAAAATAAGGGCAAAACCAAGGAACTAGAATTGCAACTTATCCGCAAAGGTGAAAAATACTCTGAAACAAAGGGGAAACCCTCTGAAAAGATTGAAATCAGTAACTGCTGTTGTCTGCATTAGCCACATGTACATATAAGTGGTCTGGGAAAAGAAAAATTGTGCCTGAAAAAATAGGAAACATCATGGTCTATTGGTTACTCACATGAAAAACAGAAATTACAAGTATCTATTAGCTGCTCCAAGTGTCGAGTTCTACATCCTCTTATGTCTTGACTAAAGATCTATGTGATTAAAAATGACTTGTTCTCCATCCGAAACTGAACTTCTCTGGGTGTATGTATGTGCGTATATATATGCATGCATACATAAACATACACACATTTGCTATTTTGCTAGTGACAGTTTTGCAGTAACCTATAGTGGAAATCTTTCTCAATACACTTGCTGGTGCTATCAAAAATACATATATTGTAGCAGCCCTTACACATGGTGGAGTGAACATTCGAGTGCTGCTCTGAATGTAATATTTCCTATTTTATCATGTTGGCCCATAACATCAGAGGCAGATATGGGTGCTACGGCAGTAGAAGTTGAACTTTCCTGCCAATATCCCATTATATTTTGTTGCTGTGTGACAGATGGCAGCAGAGGGGCACTCTGACACAATGGTGTATGGAAGCGTTGATGAAGCAGAGGTGTGTCACTGAATTCCTCCGTGCAGAAAAAATGACTGACTGACATTCATCGTTATTTACTGAATGTTTATAGAGACCAAACAATGGCTGTCAGCACAGTGAAGTGGTGGGTGGTGCCTTTCAGCAGCAGTAACAGCAACATGAAAGACAAGCCACATTCCATTACTCTTGTTCATCACTGACAAAAGTGCATAGTGGTGACTACATAGATACATGACATTGTTATGTATACATGACTACGTTGCAGTGTTTTGCAGGTGAGAATTTTCTCTACTGAATTCTCTGTTCTATTTATTGTGCTCTTTGTTTCCATGGAAATGAGAGGAGAGGCATTACTTTTGGACTGACCTACTTGTATATACACATACACACACCTTTCTGGTAATACTTCTGTAATAGCTTGATATATATTTGTTTTATTAATCATAAATAAGTACACTTGCTAGTACCTTGTATTAAAGTAAACAACCGTTTGAAATAATGCCTTACGTACTACGGAATCTTGCAAACCTACTGTCATGATTTCTATTCTATGGCCAGAAAACCATTTAGGTTGTGACACACCAAGTAGAAGAGTAGTATTCACAGAGCTACAAATTGAATTTCTTTAGTCTCCCTGGGGAATTATTCCACCAGTAATCTAAAATACATTGAAAGAGAAATTTGGATTACTCAAAATACTATAGGGAAATTTAGGTACACTCAGATAACAGCATGCAGCTACAGTACCTCATATTTATACAAAAGTTTTTGAAGCCTCTGAAATCTGCTTTTGGATATGTCCAGTAGTATCCTAGCATCTGCAGAGCTGCATACCTTCATATCTATTAAAGGCTATGCTTATGAGGAGATATTTTAGATACCACAGCCTTGCCTGTCTTAATGGCCCTTTGATGAATGTTACACTTCACCTTCATGATTTAGTTGTAAGTTGGGAAATGATACCATTTTCACTACATTAATTGTAGTATTTTTTTTTTAACACTTACAATAACTGAGTATTTACAGTTAATCTCTTGACATCCTGTCACTTTCCATGGTATCTGGTTTGCATATATTTAAATTATAATATGGATATAAATATACTATACATGTAATTAGTTGACAGCCTTTCTATATCTTACTGTAACACAAAATTACAGTAAAGCAGCATAATATCTAATTTAATTGTTAAAGAACTTACCAAATTACAATTTTGTTTCTGAATTATGAAAGTGCCATTTTGAAATCTTTCAAATGTTTTATTCATTGTAGTGGTGGCAGTAAGATGACACATAAAAGCATAAACTTACCTTGCAAAGTGTTAAAGATGGTAAAGAGGTAAGTAAAAACCTCATTTACTGTGAAGAAAGCAAATCCCCAAGTAATTCCCAACAAAAATGTGAGGCCAGCAACACTCCGAAGGTCTTGAATACTTGTTTTTCTCTGAGCACCAAGTTGTTTTTTCTTTTTTATGCGACACAGCTGGATCAGCACAACAATGAACATGCTGATATTGATCAGGAATATCACACAGAAGTATCCCACAGCAGTAATATAGAAGACAATTCTATTTTTAATCCAGCAGCTAAAACACAAAGATAAAGTCTGTCAACCATCAACAGAAAAAAAAACTTAAATAAATACAAGTTTATCTTGTTTTAATTACAAGTCATTTTTGCTTCATTAGTAAAAAGTTGTGAGGTTTTTTTTTGTTTGTTTGTTTGTTTGTTTTACCAAAAGCTAAGTGCATTCATGTAGGCAGATACGACAAAGCACGCAACATACTATGGAGCTATACTATTGCAAAGCTCTCTCCCTGCTTCCTTCCCTCCCCAACCTTTAAAGAAAAGCAGTTTAGTAGGACCCACCCCCTCCCCTTCCCCTAAAAAAAGAAAGCAAGCATCTCCTTTTATTTAACTTACAATTCATCAGGTCTGGTTTTTGAAACTCTCCCAGTGGATATAAGTCCATAATTATCTGGTGATACTGCCAACACAATAGCCACAACTACTGCTGGTAACCCTAAAAGATTAGACCAAATACATAAGTGAAAATCTTGACAAATACAATATTATAACTTGAAACTAAACGGGGCATTCAAGCTGTGCTCAAGAACACAACTTGGAATGAAACCAGAGATCCTCTCTGCAGCTGGCTCTAGATTTTCTCACTTAGGCAGCAAATACTGTCAAACATCAAACTGATTTAAAGCACTTAATAAAGCATACTCAAATTTTATTTCTCATATCAATTTGAAGAAAACAATTCTGTTGATTTTAGTACCTTTACAAATGTTTAACTCAAGTGGCCAAAGATGATAACAAGGGCCCAAATCTCTTCATCCTTGAACCAATTAAATTTGCCTTGCCATTTTTTGCTAGTAACAGTGCTACCCCAGAAATGTAATGTATATATTCAATTCCATTTATTTTGAAAACAGAACTGATGCCATCTGTCTAGCTAATGGAAATAAGCCATTTTGAAGGGGCAGACTCTTTACCAAGATCTATTGCGACAGGACAAGGGGAAATCGTTTCAAAATATAAGGGGGAAAATTTAAACTGGATATAAAGTTTTTTTGTTTTCTGTTTTTAATGATAAGGGTGGATGGTAGTTGTCCTATCCCTGGAAACATTCAGGATCAGGCTGGAAGGTGGCTCTGAGCGCCCTGATCACGTTGTAGGCGCCCCCATTCATTGCAGGTGAGTTGAAAGACATGACCTTTAAAGATCCCTTCTAACTCAAACCATTCTATGATTCAAATTTGGCTCTGTTATATTTGCAAAAGGAAAATCCATTATTCACTTACATTGCAACAGCCACAGTTTTCCACATTGCAAGCTGAGAATGCCTGCACTTAGGAAGGAATTCACTACCTCAAAGTTGGAATTTATACAGTTAGATTTACTGATAATGAATACTTTGTAGTTGACAGTAGTAATACATAGCAACTGTTTCTCTTTTATTTCCAAACTGTATCACCTTTGCAGAAATATTTGGTAAGTTGATACACACGTCTAGAATCCAAAAAGTAAAACCAATACGTACCCCAACCAACAATGCAAAACTTAAGAATGTATTTCCGTACGTAGGTATTAAAGACTTTCACAAGTGCAAGATACATGTGGAAAGCTTCTAGGCCCATCCAGGTAAAGGAAACCAACAGAAAATAGTGAAGAAATACAGCAACTGCAATGCATAGGCCTTGTGTGTTATACAATGCAATCCATGAGTCAAGGAGGAAAACCAGGTTGAGTAGAAGTAGTGCAGCACACAGCTGGATTAATATTTTGGACGGATAGTCTCTCCGGATTTTCCTAAAAAGCAAATTAGTGAGATGACAATTGTCAATTGTTCTTGTATCCATGACTTATTTTCTCTCTGGTATTCTTTAGTTCATACATGTCAAGAAAAAAAAAGTGTTTATATATTTTGATTTATATGTAATGATTCTTACATTGAATTTACACATGGGACAGAATGTTTTAACTCGTATGTTAGGTGGCTTCTTGCTATATTACTTTCAAAATGCAAAATGAGTGTTCCTTAGTGCTAACCTAGACTATGCTTTTGACTAGGCTTCTAAAACCTTGATAGAGCCAAGTATTTATTATTGATGGGATAATAAGAGAGTAAACGGGTGCCAAATAAATTCTAGGAGGATTTCCAAAACACACTGTGGAGGACTTCATAGTTAAACCTCAAACATCTTCACAAAATGTTCCAACAACAACGAATTTGTGCATTATTAACAGAAAGAGCACCCATTAACTACTGAAAGAGACTTTGCTGTGAAGACTACAGACAATTGTAATTGAAGAATAATGGGAGCTGAGTTGAATAGATACTTACTCAAAAGCTATGTAAGTCACAAGAGTAATAGAAAGAAAAATTGCAGACAGGCCACAGCCTATATAGGATATAAAAGTCAGTACCAATTCTTGAGTAGGACTTAGAGGAGTATTTCCATACAAATTCTAAAAGGAAAAGAGAAGTTGATTTCAGAGAACAAACTTATGAAATGGAAAAACATATACAAAACAAAAACAAAAACACCTTAAAATGCACAAAGCAAACAAAAAAAGCAAACCATTTTCTTCACAGATCTTGCAAAAGGTTTGCTGGAAAACAGAAATGTCAATACAACTGTGGAAGTCTAATTAAAATAATTTTAAATTGGATTTATCCTAACTTCTCTTTTTTTTGTACAGAATATACAATGGCCTAAATGTATGAGCTGCAGTTTAATAAGCACTTAAGCAATTTTTACTTTAATGGAACTCATGGCCTCCATTCAACAAGCAGCTTAAGGACATCACTGATGTTATGGCTCTTTGCACCAAGCAAGAAGTGAACAGAACTGAATTAGTATTTAATAAGTTGTATGCATTTTCTAAATCCTCATTTGCTGAATATGAGGCATGTTTTAACATTTTCTTGAATCAAGATATATAATTTTTGAAATACCTACCATCAAAACTGCAAAGCTTGTGAGGTGGTTGCATGAACAAACTGTTTCATTTACTCTACTTTCTTTAACAATGCAACCTTCGTATGACCAGCCACCATGTCCACCTGTTAAAGAAAACAGCCTTGTAATTGATTAAAGCATACCTTTCTACTATTAATATCAGTTAGCATAACTTGAAGCAACATGATATCTTGGGTGATATCAAGTACTTACCATTTTTATTAAAGTCCCAAAAAACACATCTAACTGTTGAATTATCCTGTTTTGGGAGGTAAAAATAAAAATTATAATTAAAACAAAAGATGTTTTACTTAACTGTAATTAATGATCAAGAAATTTGAATTATGTACAAAATACAGGGAAGAATAAATACTGCATACATTAAGTATACCTGTATTACATGAATACTACATAAACTTAAAAGCATAGAAGAGATTAATATCACAGTATGCAGGCCCAAGTGCAAAACCTTGCACTTTGCCGTTTTGAACCTCATCAGGTTCACCCAGGCCCACCTTTCAAGCCTGCTGAGGTCCCTCTGAATGGCATCCCTTTCTTCCACTGTGTCAACTGCACCACTCAGCTTGGTGTCATCAGCAAACGTGCTGAGGGTGCACTCAGTGCCATCATCGATGTCATCGATAAAGATGTTAAAGAGCACCGGTCCCAAGACAGACCCCTAGGGGACACCGCTTGTTACCGGCCTCCACCTGGGCATAGAGCCATTGATGACCAACCTCTGTCTGCAGCCTTTCAAACAATTTCTTATCCAACAAGTGGTCCACCCATCTCCAAATTGGAGGGATGTGAATTTAATAAGGATGTGGTGGGGGGAGCATGTCAAAGACCTTGCTCAAGTCCAGGTAAATGACATCGGTCGCCTTTCCCTTGTCCACCGATGCCGTCGCTTCATCATAGAAGGCTATCAGATTGGTTAAGCATGGCCTTCCCCAGCCAGCTGTGCTGGCTGTCTCGGATCACATGCTCATTCCTCATGTGATCAAGCATGTCATCCAGGAGGATCTGTTCCATGATCTTCCAAGGCACACAGGTGAGACTCACCAGCTGTAGTTCCCCAGGTCCTCCTTGCTCCCTTTCTTGTAAATGGGAATGACATGACCCTTCCTCCAGTCATCCAGGACTTCACCTGACAGCCACAACTTTTCAAGTAGGATGGAGAGTGGCTTGGGAACCCTCAACCAGCTCTTTCAGAACCCCAGGATGCACACCATCTGGTCCCATACACTTTCAGTACACATTCAGTCTCATGAGGCCGTCTTGGACCTGCTCTGTCCTCACAGTGGGGGTGAGTTTACCGCCTGGTCCTCACCTACTGGTTTAGGGATGCAGGGCTCAGGGATGTAAGAAATACTGGAATCCTAGCTGCCAATGAAGACCAAGGCAAAGAACTCATTCAGTACCTCAGCCTTTTCTTCATCTGCTGAAGCAAGTTCTTCTTTTACATTTACCAAAGGAGGTACAGAGGTACACTCGCTTTGGCCTATCTCTTCTGGCCAACGTACCAGTAGAATGTTTTCCTATTGTTTTTCACATCCCTTGCCAAGTTCAGTTCCACCTGTGCACTGACTTTCCTGATCCCACGTCTGCAAGTCCAGACAGCATCCCTGTATTCTTCCCAGGTGACATGCCCTTGTCTCCAGACCTTGTCCGCACCTTTCTTCTCCCTCAGCATGCCCAGCAGGTCCTTGCCGGGCCATGCCGGTTTCCTATTTCCTCTGCCTACTTTCTTATTCAGAGGGACGGAGAGCTCTTGTGCTCTCAGGAGGGCATCCTTGAAGAGCAGCCAGCTCTTCTCAACATCTTTGTTTTTAAAGACAGCATCCCAGGAGATCTCTACCAACAGTCCACTGAACAGCTTCAAGTTCGCTCTTCCAAAGTTCAGGGTCCTTACGCCACTCTTTGCCAGGACCACATCTCTCAAGATCACGAACTCAACCAGAGCGTGATCATTGCAACCCAGGCTGCCTCCAACCTTAACGCTCTTAATGATCTCCTCTGCATTGGTGAGCAGCAGGTCTAACAACATTTCACTTCTGGTCGGTCTGTCCAATACCTGGACCAGAAAGTTATCATCAATGCATTCCAGGAGCCTCCTGGACCTCTTGCAGGTTTGTAAAATAAAACAGAAGGGCAGGTAGAAAGGATCAAAACTTCAGAGCTGACTGGCAGAACAAAATTACATCACTTGAGAACAAAAATTAATATAAACAATAAATAAACAAAGAACAGAGATTTTGAAAGTCTAGCTGGAAATGAAATGTCCATGCCAGTAAAGCAGAACCAACTGATCTGTATTCCTAGTACACTACTTCTTCTACAACAACTCTAATGAGGCAACAAAAGCGAATTCTGTCAGACAAAACAAATCATACCTGATTAGGTCTGATGTTCTGTAAAGTAACAGTCACATTTGCCTTCAGGTTGCTAATTGTGAGGTTAGCAACACTTGATGATATAACACTGCTGATTAAAGATGCATTCTTCAAGGACAGATCCTAGAACAATAAAAAATAATCAGATTTTAAAATCAAAGAAAACAACGGTGGAGTACAGTTTACACAAGTTCAGGTATTATGTGAAGTGAGTATTGGACAAAAATAATTTCTTTTCAAATAAGGAAATTTAAAGAAATATTTTATGGCCAAAAAACAAGTCAGTTCAGATTTTATTTTTGCTCTAGCATTGAATTTAAACTCTTATGAACAGAGGATCAAAAAGGTACCTGGAACACACTAGTCTTTTTAAAGAAATTGAAAATAATTCTAGAAGCCAAGTCCAGCTCTTCAGGAGGTAAGTTGGTGAGCAGTGATGAAGGAAGTGTAATTGATCCAAGATTATTTAAGTCATGGACTGCATTAGGGCCAAGAGAGATCTGAAAAATAAATGCAAGAATTATGCCTCATTTCTGTCACTAAAGCAAAATTAAATTATGCCTTATATCCAGTTTAGAACTCTGAAATAAGCATCTCTCAAACCACTGCCAGGAATACACTGCTATTCTCTCCCTTCTCTTCTGCTCAAAGGAATAAAAAGCATCTGCAGGCCTGAAAGTAGTGCAACTTCAGTACCAAAGAACAGTTTCAGTACTACTAATGGCTTATGCTAACTTAAGCTATTTCATTCTCTGAGAGGACACAGTGTACCAGTATTTGTCCACAACTTTCCATCCTTCATCACTTAAGCCTCCATGGGTTGTACTGTCCAAATCAGAACTTCCTTAACCTGAACAGAAGCTTTTGAGTGAGAGAAAGCATATCCAAACTTTCTAAGCACTTTTTTTCTTGGCAAGACCAACTACTCATGAGTGACAACTGTATGAATGTCATTACTCAAGCAGTGTAGTAAGTTGTTTCCTGGCACTGACAATTTCCTGCAATTAATCTTCTCACATATGTGACAACACCCCTTGACAAGTACAGACAGGGTAGGTGATTAAATGACTCATGATTCTGGGTTCTTGTGACACATTCCAAGCACTTTGGTATTCTCATTGTGCCCTCTAACAGCTCATTAGCCAAATGCCAGTTTCTGCTAACTCAGTTGCTTATTTAGCCCATAACAGAACATTAAAAAAAAATTCTGAAAGATTTCAAAAAGCGAAGTCTTTTTTTCTCTGAAAATAACCTGAATAAAAGATCCTGAACTTGTGACATAAATGCAAAATAAAAGTCATGTTATAAATATAAAGAAGATAAATATTATAACACAAACACTTTAAACATGAACTTAGGAAATTTCATGAAGTTTAGAATTATCATTGTCCTACCTGGAGATCAGATGAATCCTGGACAGCAAAAGACATTTGGTTGGAACGGATGCTATCGGTTTTGACAACTGCCAGAGCCAAGGATGGGGAGGAAAAATCAGCAGACATTGTTGAAAAGTTCAGTTTTAAGCCAATATAATCCACTACTTTTATAATTCTGTTAAGAAAAAGAGATGCTTAGTATTACCAAGCACAAAGTTGTGATTATGGAGCAGCAATCCAAAAACAATGTAAAATGCAACTTACTCTTCTCACTTATTGTGGTTTGAACACAAAAATGTTTTTTCATAGCATTATATTACAATACAGCAAGTAAGAATATAATAATAGTCCTTTTCTGTCTAAGTAAGTTAAAGAACAAGAAACATTCTCTTTGATTAAGATTATTAAAAAATGAAACATGCTGAGGGTAACTTATGAAGCAGTCAATACAACACACCTTTAATCTACTGCCAGATGGACCTACCTGTTAGAAATTTGGGGTGGTAGTTGTTGAGAAGCTGTGAGAACACTGCTAACCTCATTCACCATCCGTTCTACATCTTTTGACTCTACTTTTCCAGCTGCTAAATCTTTTTCTATTTTGGATACAATTTGCTCAGCTGTGGTAACATTAATGGTGGTATATATGGAAGTTGTGTATGTGGTAGCTGACAGTATCTTTCCTGTGACAACAGAAAAGTTGTTCATTTTTGTAAGTATTGTACTTAACAAATGAAGTAAGCAGAAAAATTACAACAGTTTTCTTGAATAAAAAAGCTTACCACAGATACAAGCATGTTACATGAAACACAGCCTTTTTTTTTCCCTAACAGCTAGTTTGCAGATAGCAATACTTAAGAGCCTTAGGAAAATATACAGCAAGGTTTCAAATAGTCACCATTGACCATACTTTATACTGATTATAAAATCACCGTAAGTGATGCTAAACAATCTATTATTTAGAATTTTTAGCTACTGGGTGCCTGCAAGAAGAAGGAAATCAGGAGAAAACCAGAAAACCTAACTACTATAGTTAACAAAATATTGTAGCGTGAGGTACCACTCATCATAGCCAGAGGCATCAGAACATGTTCTAAAATGAGTACAGAGATTTTGAAAGTTGTGTCAGGCTTGTCATGGTAATTAGAAGATGATAGCTAAGACACAACCAAAATCTTGTTTAAAAAAACTGAAAGCAAATTCAGTATATGGATTTCAAATTAAAAGATATTTTTTATTTGTCATGTTTACCTGTGCTTCCGTTAGGCAGGCTACCATGGCCACCAGCAGTAGAATGAGGATGAGATGCTGAGACAGAATGTTTGACAGGACTAACAGTAGGGGTTATTGAAAAAGGAGTAAGGGGAAGAACAGGTGCTGTAGTAATGTTTCTGTTATCAGAAATAGGTTGGGTTGAATCTGTAGAAAGAGGAATCTGTGCAAAAGAGCTGGTGGTAGTTTCAAAAGGTGGAATTGCTATTGGAGGTTTGGGAGGAAGCAAAGAAGGGGAAACTGCAGAAGATTTAGTGAAATTTACAGCAGGAGAAATTATTGTGATAGGCTTGCTAATATATGTAGCATCAGATTTAATTGAGAGAGCAACATTAGAAATAGATTTTGTTGCAGGTATGGAAGAGAGAACTGTAGTGACAGATTTATTAAAAGCTATGGAGGGAAAAGTAGCCACGATTTGCTGAGCAAAAGACTCAGTAGAGGAATATGTAGTGGTATCAGTAGTGGCAGACAAAGAAGTTGTAGTGGTAAAAGTTTCAGAGAGAGGATTTGCAGTGGAAGATGTGGAGAGGGTTTCAGAAAATGAATTTTCTGTGAATGGGGGGATCAGTGGTCTAATTGGGGGTGTTCGTTTTGCAGAAACCACAGTGGGGGAAAGAAAAGCACTAGATTTGAGGGAAGAGAAAGCACTCTTTTTATGAGGAGGAGAATGAGAAGACGGAATCCATATGGGATGAGGCGGCAATTCTATAGTACTGTTAAAAAAAAAAAGCACATAAATACATGTTAAATTTAAAATTATTTATATTTTAAAGAAAATTAGCTATAATAGAAGAATATATATGAATCATGTGGGCATATTAGTAATATGCATATTTTGAAATTCATCAGGTCATTTCTCATGCCCTAGTGACAAATAGTACTTATGTAACATTTTGCGGCTTCATGCATTCTATTTTGCTATAGCTGTTAACTATGAAGTCCACATGATACCCTTTCATTTTGTCTTCTTTGGAGGTGACATAACTCTGAACTCAAAAGCTTCTGGCACCACAGGGAAAAGAAAAAAGAAAAAAGAAAGAGAGGAGAAAGAGGGACAGGAAGGAAAGAGAATGGAACTATACAGGAAGATGTCTGTCAGCTTGTGCTCGTGGAATCCTTTCCTAGCTATTATATTGCAACATGAAAGTTCATTCTATTTATCCATTACAAAGATAAGGGAATCAGCATGCCAATCTGTTTGTATTTATACTTACTACATTTTTAATTCTTCAGCAGTCAAGGAACAATACCTCAGTGATGAACAGCAGCACTGTTCTGAAATGACAAGGAAGCATTAACATAGTTTGCCATGAAGCATAAAAACTGCTTATACCATTAAACAGGTTATTCAAACAAGAGTACATTTTACAGCTTTTTTTTTTTTTTTTTTTTTTTTTTTAAACAATAGTGCATTTTGAATAATCAGTTTTGAGGTTTTTGCTCAATGCTTCAGAAGTTCAGACTTCTCTTTTTAGAGAAACCAGTATGCAAAGCTGTATGCTTTGAAAC
Source organism: Tympanuchus pallidicinctus (assembly GCF_026119805.1). Taxonomy (NCBI): domain Eukaryota; kingdom Metazoa; phylum Chordata; class Aves; order Galliformes; family Phasianidae; genus Tympanuchus; species Tympanuchus pallidicinctus. The sequence goes on from NW_026294659.1 coordinate 1,852,278, forward strand.
AGAGAGAAAAAAGCATGAGCCACTCCATACTATCAAAATACAACTAAGAAAACTGAGCTACATTATAAACTTTGAGAAATGCATTTGTGTTTTCCAGTAATGTTACAGACAATACTTTCAAAATCCAAAATGCTTTAACGTAGTCAGCAACTTTATATGTAAAAAAAAAAAAACCCAAAGCTTTCATATACATATTTCCCACTCCTTCCCCCCAAAAATCAGAAAGTCTGCATTTTTTTATGCATTTACATTATTTAAAAAATTATTTTTATGTAAAATTAAGAGGTTTTTTTTTTTTTTTTTAGGTACTTAGTAGTCAACTAAAAACAGGACAGTTAATCTGTGAGACTGTTTTAAAGCATAACTCACGAATTTTGTCTATTTCTTCTTTCTCTTCTAAACTGCTTATATTCCCTTTCTTATCCAGCTTTATTATGAAATTGCAGTGTGTACTATAATGAGAAGAAAAAGCCTTAGATTCAAGAAATAATTATGTCATTGCAATACATGAATCTAATGACAAATAACAAATCAGAAAAAGCATTTTTTTCCTAAGCTTTTTCAAATCTGGGGATGTTTCCAAAGCATGTAGAACACTATGTCAGGTTAAAACAAAGAGCAACACATTCATTTGCAGCAGCTTATTTCCTTATTCCTCTACAGACTCTGTCGATTCTTAAATGTGATCCTTCCTAGTCAATGTTAGCCATTAAAGAGTTAGTATATAATAACAATCTCCTTTCTTACTGTAGAGAAACTCCAGAGAGGAATCAGAACACATCTAAGATGACTGTTAGTGTATCCTTGCCTATGGAAACCTAGTGTTCTCTCTTAAGATTTAAAAAAAGTGAGCTTAAATGACTCAAACAGAAAACTACATTTCATCCCTATCTAAACGAGCAAACATACAATCAGAATTCTTCCTGAGCAGCTGAAACACATTGGTGAACAAAAAGGGAACACAAAAATGAAGCAAAGTTTCTTTCCAGCTAACAAATGGAATGAATACCAAGCTACTGTCAGTGTATGACACAAAAGTGTGATTTGACTTTCTATCCACTTTTAGTAGGGGATTTCAATTTTTGTTTGATCCAAAAGCATTAAGATAAATCCTCAAATTCAAGTATATTGGAAGTTCCAGATTTTGTTTCAGAATATACTGTTTTCAAGCCAATCTGTTTAAAGAATCATCTGTTTAGCTGTGAGTAGCAACAAAGTTGACAGAGATTATCTAATTTTAAGGTTTCCAGGATCATCTGTCTAGAGCAGCTTTGCCATTCTGATACTTCAAGCCTTCCAGACTCTGAAAATTCTTCTCAGGCTTGTCCAGTCCTGAGCATGACTGGCTTCCCAAACCGAAGAACAGCTTGGGATAAGAACTACTACCTGAAAGGAGGCTGAGACAAAGTAGGGATCAGCCTCTTCTCCCAGGCTCCAGCCTCATCTGGAGTACTGCATCCAGTCCTGGGCTCCCCAGTACAAAAAAGACAAGGATCTCTTGGAAAGAGTCCAGCGGAGGGCCACGAAGATGGTGAAGGGCCTGGAGCATCTCTCCTATGAGGAAAGGCTGAGTGAACTGGGTCTGTTCAGCCTTGAGAAAAGAAGACTGAGAGGGGACCTGATCCAGGTCTATAAATATCTGAGGTGGGGGGGGCAGAATGGCGAGGCCAGACTGTTTTCAGTGGTGAGTGGAGACAGGACAAGGGGAAACGGCTGGAAACTGCAGCATAGGAAGTTCTGCACAAATGTTCACAAGAACTTCTTTACAGTGAGGTGACGGAGCACTGGAACAGGCTGCCCAGGGAGGTGGTGGAGTCTCCTTCTCTGGAGATGTTCAAGACCTGCCTGGATGCCTACCTGTGCGACCTGCTGTAGGGAACCTGCTTTGGCAGGGGGGTTGGACTCGATGATTCTGGAGGTCCCTTCCAACCCCTACAATTCTGTGATTCTGTGATTGGACAAGAGGTGACGGCCTCAAGTTGTGCCAGGGGAAGATCAGGATGGGAATTAGAAAAATTTCTTCACAGAAAGAGAGGTGAGGCAGTGGCACAGGATGCCCAAAGAGGTGGTAGAGTCACTGTGCTTGGAGGTGTTCAAGAAACAGATATATGTGGTACTGAGGGACATGGTCATGGTTTAGCAGATAGTGCTGGTGTTAAGTGGACAGTTCAACCAGATGATTATAGAGATCTTTTCCAAACAACGATTCCATGATGTTTGAAGTAATTTCCTCAAAAAGACTTAGTGACTAAGAAGCTGTGTGACCCAGCTAATTTAAAGATGAAGGAGAAATATGGCAGGTAAGTCTGTGTTTCAAAAGAAGATTAATGAAAAGCAAAGCAGTTTGGTAAACAAATAAAGTAGATCATTAATAAGATTAATGGGATCAGAATTTCTTTCCTCATTAGCCTGCTTATATTTGTTCAGCCTGTTTCTCAGACTTGACTTCCTAGACAATTTTTCTCTTGTTACACAGCCATTCATGCTTGATACATCACAGGCTCTTAAATATGTAGTAGCTACTAAATATATGAAATTAAAAAAAAAACAAACAACAACAAACCTCTGGTTTTCTGAACTGCATTCCAAAACGGACGACTATAACAACAAGGAAAAATAGAATAAAATTGTTTTGTCAGGAGAAAATAGGACTTATGACACTATCATAAATAAATTGAAAAAAAGTATTCCAAACAGTAAAAACAATTAGTAATCTTACCTCACTCATTTCTTGCAAGGTTTTGTTGAGCTCTGATATTCTGTAACATAAAAAGTTACAATTATGGAGGATTTCTAATTATGTTTTAAAGACAATTATAGCAGTATTATGAAATAAACAAGCAATTACCAAGAAAAAAACCTTTTTTAAAAATGACAACAGTTCTAATATTGTACAAACACTTTAAAAGGATTGAACAAGTAAAGAATTGCCTTTTATTAGACACTTTGCAAACTACATTTAAAACTGGCACCACAGATTTTAACATCAATCCACATCCTTACAACCTATTTAAAAGACCAAAAGATAGATCTTGATGTCTAAATGCTAACTTGCCCTTTGGAACAAAATTGCCCATTTAGAACAAAATTTTGAACTTACACTGAAAGCAAATCAGTAGGAGTTATGGCTTTCTAAAAAACCAAACCAAAACAAAAACAAAAACAAAAAACAAAACAAAACAAAAAAAAAAGCCCACAACATGGTCTTGATTTACAAAGGGAGTTTTTGGAATAGCAGTAAAGACATTCTCTGGAAAGCAGTATGAATATTAAGCATGCAAAAAGGTAAGCAGAATCACAGCTATGGGACACAACCTAGATAAAGACTTAGATTCCTCTGGAAAGAGGAAAGTGCATATTTTAGAAAGACTGTGAAAGAAAAAGTTATAGTGAAATAAATATTGATTTAACTCCATAAATCAGAAAAACTTAGAACCCTAAAAGTTCTCTTAGTAAAATTTCTTAAAGAGACAGACTAAATCTCTGAAATTAAACAACAATTTATTCATGAAGAGCAACAGTCAAATTGACCTACTCAATAATCCACAGTTCACATTCTCAGGTACCGCTACTATTATTATCGTCTTAATCATTATCGTTATTATTATTACTGAGATCACCAGCTTATAAACAAGGCATTCAGGCCTTGTTAAAGCCCAGTGAACCTGAAGGACCTGAAATGTAATCAATAAACGTAGTATTTCTTTAAACAAACTCCAGGGGTACATAAAACAACATGAAGACTGTTCTAATCAATACAAACTTCGTGTTAAAGAAAAATAGTTCACATTTCCTGACATTTCTAAATTATCAAGTACAGGAATAATGCAAAGTGAAGAGTCTGCTAATTACATGAAAAGTCTTAATGTTTTTGAAATATGGCAAAGATTTCAAGTTTACCTCAGTTCTTGTAAGGTTGAGGCTGGAATTGGAATAAAGCCTGAAACTTGATTGTCAACGGTTTTGTTATTAATCTGTTAGAAAGAAAGATACCAATGCTAAATAAAATAAGTGAACTTTAGCATTAGAATAAACTCACATTCACCTCACTCATTTAAACAGAAACACATTTGGAAAGCCCAAAGAAAATCAGCACCCTTTCCCATAAATACACTGCAGTTTATATTTATTATGCCTGTGTTGTCACAACTTAAGGAATTGCTTCATCTAGAATACACCTAATTTAAGGGCTTAACTTGTGAATGATAAAGGAAAGAGGATAGCGACTTCACCACACATCACCCTGGAGAAACAGGAAGTTGGCTCAATCTGCAATAGCAATCTTAGACCAGAAACTGAACAAACTTTCAACTAAAGTGATAGTGCAGCAATTGGACAAGCTACATAAATGCTGTAACAAAAATAGTCTCCCAGTAGAATCCTGGGAGTTAGAGCCAAGAACTGAGGTGAAACACATATGTCTGCTCTTGCCTCTAGGCTGGAGAGAGTACAAAGGTTGATCTAAAAGTCCTTTATAGACCTGCATTCTTATACTTTGTTTTCCACCATTACCTGTTATTTCTACATTTAAAGCAGTGAGCATCTTAATGAAAACATCATCTAACAGTTACGGTATTCACATTACCACAGAAATATTCTGCTAAAAAGTAAAACAGCTTCCAGAGACAGAAATCTACTTCTTCTAATAGCTGTAGACATAATGTTCAATACAGCAGGATGGTTTCAGGAGATGTTATCACTACGGAAACAGAATACAAAACAGATGTGGCTCTTGCTTTTGAGATACTGGGGCCTACCCCTGCCCAAACTCACTGCTCAGTTGAGTTGCAGTGGCTCTCTGTGGTGACTGCTGACAACTATCAGGCTTGCAAAGATTGACACGTAAAATCATAGACTGAGTGTAGACACAGATGTATAAAAGAAAGGTACAAGGAACCATTAACAAGCTCATGGCCCCTTTGTTTCCCATCCACAACAACCGAATAGTCTTAACTGCCACCAGAAAGATGCCCTATTTCAGAGTGTCTCAACATGGATTAGTTTCAGGGTGCAATCTAACCTAATTTACGCTCAAACTGTCAATATCTAATGATGCTAGCTTTCTTAATTACCTCAGTTCATCTCCAAGGAATTTAGTTGTAGCTAGGCTGTTTAGACTGCTCTGCATACTTCCCAGGTTTACCTCCCTCTTTTCAGTGATTAAATAGAGAATAACGACCCTTGCTATAGTAAGTTTACTTTCTTACACTTATAAACAAGCGTTGTGTGTCTAAATTTTAAGAGAGAGTATTACTGTACGTAAATTAACCCATAAATACTATAATAAGAATCATGTTATGATACTAAGCATCTTATGCAATTTAGGCACAGACAAAGAAACTGATTTCAACCTTCCTTTTAAAAAAGTTTTACAAGAGAAAACACTTACTACTTCTATATTTAATGATGTGTTACTTTCTTCTTTTGGATGAAGCTCTACCTTGCCCACATAGAACACTAAAACCAAAACAAAAAAAGGTATAAGAAAATAAAAACTTAACATGATGTAACTTCGTGATGTAAAATAACTTGAGAATTAAAAAAACAACAACACACTCTTCTGTTAGAATGCAAGGGAAATAAGAACACTTAAAATAGCTTTTTGGAACATTCAGTGTTTTTGCAATAGTTCTATCTCTTCTCTCACTGTTTCCGTAAATAAACTAGACTTATACCAGTCTCAGAACTTCACTGTTCTCTGTATTTTTTGAGTTTCTTGAGTTTTTACAGTAATAACTCTAAACAGTATTTCAACATCTGTTCCTGATACAGAATTACATTTCATAAGGCACACACTAATAGCATACTACTTTATTGTTTTCTCAGTTCCGTAATTCTTATAATCTGTTGCACATACTTTGATAAGGATCAAAAATCTACATATTGAATAGTATTTTTAAATTAAAGAGCACATTTTAATTTTTTTTTTTTTTTTTTCAAGCTGCACAGAGTTAGCTTGTATATGGCAATTAAAGGTTGCCTTATTACACAGAAAACTGTTTGGCATGATTTTTATAAAAAGAAAGGAAAATCACTGACCTGAATAATTACAGACAGATGATACATTGCATAAAATGGTTTCTCCAGCTATATTTTGGAGGGAAAAAAATCTAATGAGTAAAAGAGCTGCACTTAAATCCAAAACTGACAAACACATTTTGCAATCATTTCCCCGCTTCTTGTTTTAAATGTAAACTTCTTTACATTACACACACTACCTTGGCTACACTTCTCTTGGGCACTCACCATGACATTATCTGAGACCCAGTATTCATAGTGAGACACGCTGGCTTTCATTAATTAATTCTGAGTAATTTTTTGCAACTGTTTCTCCAGATCTATGTACAAGTAGTCTCTGGTTGTTGGGTTTTTGTTTTTTGTTTGTTTGTTTGTTTGTTTTTGCTGTTGTTTCGTTGTTTGTCTTTTTAAGTCAGTTTGGTGACCATACACAGTTGTACACATGACAATATGCAACATAATTAAGTTACTAATATATAGGTAAGACTGTATTCTAGTAGGAATGCACGTCTGCTTTTTAATAATTTTCTATTGTGTGGTTATTTTCCAAAATTAATTTTAGCAATTCTTTCTAATGAATACAACCAAAATAGTCAAGTTCTAAACTCTCATTGCAACTTTCCAGATGTAAGTACAGTATTTTAGATTAAGAATATAGACTGGCTTCATAAGCAAAAAACAAATGCTGTTTTCTCTGCTGTTATCATTATCTAGTTGCAAATGAGATGAAAAAATTTTCTTTCCCTTTTCCTTTTACCATTCTTGTGGCCCAAATACTTGCTTATTTTAACTTAATTTTCATCATTTTTATCACCATCAACAATCAGCAATCAGAAAGTATGGATTGCGAGCAGCATGTAATATTCAAAACATTTGAAAAAAAATTATTAACAATATAAATTTGCCTTCCATTTTGTGCTGGGAGCTGCCAGAGAAGCAGTAATGAAAAATGTATCAACACTTTTATTAAAAAATGCACAAAGAAATAAAATATTCACAAATCACTAAATTTGACAAAATTCATTACATGAAGGACAGTAACATTTATAAAAACCCAACACATAAAACAAGCACCACAAAAAACAAGCAGCAAGGTCAACTCGATTTTGTTTACAACCACTTGTGTTGCTGAGGATCTTGCTTAGGATCTCTACAAGCCACCAAAATGCACAAAATAATTAAGGTACTTGGAGGTAAAAGAGCAATCAAAAATTGCTACTGCTTCCAGACTCCAAAGATCATCAGATAACATAGCTGCAAACCTCTTGCAGGCCATCTTCATACAGTCAAATTATGCTAGTTGGTATGGATGCACGTCAACTATTCTATCATTTACACTGTCTCAGTGTAAATACACTCCAGCTTAACTCAGCACACCCCTACAACTGGATTTGCCCTGAGAACATCATGTCTGGGTTCAGATTGCTCCAATCTGCTTAAAAGCACGATGACGTTTTTTTTTAATAGAACACATAGGTCCTGAAAATTTCTTATATCTTTGTGACTCTTCACATCACTGTTCTGATACAATAACCAAACTTTCCCATGTGTGGGTGTCTAGGCAAGCACAAGTAATTCTAAGAAACACAGAAGAGTGTCAGTGGTGATGTATGAATCTTACCTGGTGCTACAGTGGAGTAATAGACAGCGAGGTCAGGAATTTCTGTTTAAAAGAAAAATAAAATTAAGCTTTCTCATTTTTATTTAAAAAGATCATGAAATATGAGTGATAAAAGCGATTTCCAGATTCCACTTGGTCTGTCTTCCCAGAAGTGTAAATACATGACTATTTATAAGGGGATTCATGGGACATGAAAAAACAGCACTGAGATACACCCAATCAGATATTTATGTCCCCATCTGAGCCAGTTACTCTAGCCTCCATATTATTTTCAGTTGAGTGCTGCTTTTTAGGCATGATTTCCATTTGGCCTGTTCTATGTGGGTACTTCAAGTGTTCATGTTCTAAAAATGTATTTCTCTCCATCAAATATGACAAATAGCAGGTTATCTTGCTCAGATACAGACATGCAGACCCCTGTGCTGATAAAGGATGAATCGACTTGTCTTCAAATGGACAGATCAGGAAACAAGGTGCAGCGAATTCTCCCAATGGAAGCTTACTGATGCTATTTGGCAACTCATTGCAAGAACATACATTTAACATAACTTAACATAAATTTATATTATATGCAATAAATTGTGTTAATTATGTAAAATATATTATATACAAGAAATTATTTAATTATAAATTACGTATATTAGATTATATACATAATTTAAGTGTTTTTAAAGAATCCTATAGAGGTTTGAGTTTTGTAAAATTCTTTAAATACTATCATGAAGTATACAAAACATTCCATCTACAGATGTACCAAAAACTTCTATACCTGCCCAGTTTGGGCTTCTGTATACACTGCAACATTCTGCGTAAAAAAGTATAACAGCTTTCAGCTAATACAATGCATTTTGAAACCCTACCACTCATGGAGACTTAAAATACAGACTGGAGACAATTGCATTTTAAGACAGTTTAAGAAAAGAATTTGGACTAAACAAGTCTCAATTTAAAAAAATATTAAAAAAGCAAACTTTCATGAACGCAACACATTTCCCTTCAGATGTGACTGCACTTGCGCTAACTCTCACCTGTGCTTTCTGCAGCATCATCTGAAATCATCTCTGAAGAAGAAAAGTCAGTGGCATTAAAAACCATAAAATAAAAATCTAAACAACTAAAAATCTAAAAAAAAATCTAAATCTAACTAAATCTAAGTAAGAGAAACATTAATAAAATCTTGCCTGAGGGACTAATAGGATAGGTGACAAAAGTAACAATAGAGGATTCTGGAAGAAAAGAAAAGAAAAAAGATATTAATGTAGTATTTTATTTCTGTGTATTTTGGAGAAAGAAGCAGAATGCAACACTTCCACCAGGAACTGAATTTTAAAGATCTAAATTGCCTTTTAGGAATAACTTTTGCGCCCAGTACGAACAGCTGACATTAATTTGACCATCTCAGTAAGCATATGAATGCAAAAAGCTAATAACAGAGTTCCTTGAGATAACTTCCTTTTATTGGCTTCTTCTTTTGGAAGAGGCAGATCAGTTTCACGTAACTAATTCCTCAGCCCAAAGGCTGAGTTCCTGCATGAACTTGTAACACTCAGAAGCAGGGATGATATGCTGGGAAAACTGTCTCCAAGGAAGCTATTTTTGCAGAAACCATGTATAAATACACTACCGTGAAGTGATAAATGCTTTTAAGTGAATGGGAAAAGGGAAAGTAGGGAGAAAGAAAGAAATTAGGAGAACAGAAGAAAATTTAATGATTGCTCAGGATATGCTTAGAAAGCAGATTTTAAGTGTCAGTGCAGGAATATTAAGTGGTTCAAGGATCACTTTGATCACTCCCGTAAGACAACTAAGTGACTTTTTAAAAACAGTTGTTTCATAACATCTGAAAATTATGCTTTCTGAACTTCTCTGCTAAAAGCATCACTGCCATTGCTAGAATCAAAATCTTAAGTATGAAAAAAAAAAATTCTACTGGATTAGCCATTCCAAGACTTTTCAGATGTGCTCTGTTAATTCCATACCAGAATAAAAGCTAAGTATATTTAGCTCTTAAGTGACAGTCCCGAAGATAACAGCAAGTAAAAAAGCAGCCAAAACATAAGGAAACAAAATGAAAACTAAATATTGACTTCATCTGCATTATTCAGATTGATACTATAAATACTGAATTGGCTGTAGTTGTTAAAGATGAATCATTCCTACAGAATGATTGTATCTGTAAAAGTAAAAAAAGTGTTGTGTGTTTGTGTCTATTGTTCCTTTTCTTTAGAGCACAATATGTCAGCATACTTCAAGGAAAAATGTAGTGGACTCTTCCCATTTATATACAGTCTTTGTTATATTCCACAATATTTTCCTTTTAAAAATGTTGTCATGATGATGTTCACCACCTCCTGAAAGTTAAATGATGTACACACATCTTGTAGAGTGGGAAGAGACATATGGGAGCTTTAGTCATTACAGTGTTCCCCCTCTGCCATCTCTGCAACTGTTCACTGGACAAAAGGCTTTTCATCAAGCAACTCACATCTACCCCAACCTCAATCATCACTGACAAAAATCATGAGTAATCCAATGAGGGCTGCTATTTCAATACAAAGTAGAATGAAGCAAATAAAGACAAAAAGTAATAATAAAAAAGAAAACACTACATGTTGGACTTCATCTGCACTGCAACTTTTCTGCATTACCCCAGGTAAAAGCAGAGACTGATCTAATAGGAAATAATAGACACTATAGTAGTAATCAGTAAAATCTTGATGTTCTTACCAGAAGTGGATGTTGCAGTTGATGATTCTGAATGCACAGTTTTTGTTTAAGACAGAAAAAAGAGAAAAAAACACCAGGAACACAGATTAGCAAACAGATATAGTAGATCAGATACATACATCACCATTCTCAGCAGCTTTTCCTTATATTCCCCAAAAGTTAACTGTGTTCACCAGAAGAGGGCAACACCTGCTTGTCAGAACAAATCCAGGTTGGAAAAAGGATAGATGTAAAAATCTCTGACAAAACAAACTCATACACATTTGAAGTTTAAATACAATTCAACTAAAGATTATTTCTTTTCAATAAATACTGGACAGTTTGCACTGTGTAATGTTAAGAAAACAAAGATTGTTGTCTCAAAAAAAATACAGCTAGCCCAAAAGCCACATGCCTACCCTGAGTGTGTTGCTAATTCTGGGAATGGGAATCAAACGTATAATGCCGCACATGGGTTATTAAGAACCCTTCTGAGACATCACACAGCAACACTGAGAATTGCTGTTTGGAATTCATCCCATACACAATCATTCTCCTTTCAATTCTGAAAAAAGCAGCATCACAAAACATCAATTTGTTCCAAGTTTGAACATCTGATCTTGATAGGAGTCAAACAATTATTTATATAGCAAACTACAGCAAACTAGCTACTAAATGTTTGATGTTGTCAGAGCGAACATTTGGATCAAAAAGAAATTAAGTGATTTGTTATCTGGTGCACGACTTTGCAAAAACTGAAGCAGGCCTACTAGATAGGTTGGTATTTCACCTTCCTTCAGTCAGCCTAACTAACTCCTCTGATTTTCTTCTTATAAAACAATGCTCACCTGCAGGTCTGGTGGTTTCCTCTGTAACTGACAAAAAATAGAAACAATTAGGTGACACAGCTAAGAGTAGAGACTTTTGCAACAGAAAGCAAAACCAAACTAAAAAGAATATGTCTCTCCTAAAAAAAACCAACCAACCAAACAAAACCCCCCCCCCAAAAAAAACAAGGACAAAAAAAAAGAATAAAAGGTAACTTAAGAAACCCAACACTGCCAAATCGAAGCAGAAGGCATTTAGCATATTCATTCTCCCTAAGGATTCCACAGCCAGACTTTCAAATTACAGTTTGGTCCTAAGAGTAAACAGTTAACTCATTAGAGAATATTTTTTTACTTAGTTAAGCAGGTCTTCAAGTTGCAGAAGAAGAATTAAAATCCCTCAGCTGTCTCCTATCATTCTATTTGGAAGATAAAATTTTCCTGCTCAGAATAGAGAAAGCACAGAGAAAAATATCACATGACAGATCGTGTTCAACCTGCCCTCATTAGGCTTAGCCCCTTCTGAGAGGAGTCTCTAAAAAGGAAACTTCTAAATGTCAGAGAAAGATAAGAAAGTGGAAATACCACATTCTTCTGTGACACTACTCATCTACTTCCTAGTTCATTCTTACCTTAAGGATGCACTTTTTGCACATTTGGGAACCTGCTAGCTTCCCGTCATTAACAAAATCTCTCACTTAAATTCAAGCTGGCTCACAGAACTCCTTTGTACCCATTTCTTTTTTTTTTTCTTTTCTTTTTTTTTTCTTTTTTCACTTGGCTTATCGCTTGTGTATTTATGGGAGTCACAGATTAGTCTGTGTTTTCCCACTGCCTCTCCACTTCCAGTGTAAAAACAAAGTAGAGCAAATAGCAGCAACCAAAAACGCCATGCACAACCATGCTTTGGTAAAGCTGGATTTTTTTGTAGAATGTGGGGAAATAAAATGCTGGTGAATTATTCACAAAATGAGTTTTTACTAACACAGTAAGAAGCAAAGAAAGAAAGCAGGGAGTGGGAGAAGTGGGTAAGACAGAAATGCTACATTACAAACTCATTCATAAAGTGCACAGAATATACTGTGAGAGTACATCTACATTACGTAGATGCTCACGCTCCCTACAGCCACACTACCAAAGAGCATCTAAACAAGAAGTAGGCAAACACTGCTAGAGCTGACATGGCTCTGATAGACCTGTCTCACACAATATCAGAGTCTCTAAATTGGAGAGACACAGATTTGATGGACAGCCCACTCTGTGAATAAGGAACTAGTTGGATGGTTGCAATCAGAGTGCTGTAGACAACAGCACATTGTCCAGGTGGAGAACAGTGACAAATGGCAACCCTCGTGAGTCTGTACTGGCACAGGTACTATTTTAGATCTTCATCAGCAACACGGGCAGAAAGAACGCCTGCACTCTCAGCAAGTTTACAGATGATGCCAAGCTGGTGACATCAATATAATGGAGGAAGCAATACCATCCAAAAGGACCATGACATGCTTGAGAAATGAGCCTGTGCAAACCTCATGAAGTTCAACAAGGCCAGGTGCAAGATCCTCCATCTGGGTTGTGGCAATCACAAACACGAATACAGACTGGATGATGAGTGGACTGAGAACAGCTCTGCCTATGGCCAACCAGTACCTAAAAGAGCCTACTTGAAAGATGGAGACAAACTCTTCATCAAGGAGCAAACTGATTGGACAAATGCTGATGGCTTAAACTACAAGAGCACAGATTTATATATAGATGTTAGGAAGGAGTTATTTGCTCAGAGGGTGTTGAGGCACTGGAATAGGAAGAGATCGTATCTCTTGCTATTTTACAGATGGGCTCAGTGACTGAGGTGTGGATATGACAATTGAAGCCACCAGCCTTGTCTTAATTAATGGTTAGCATTTCATGCAAAAGCCCTTCCTTCCAACCAAAAAAGCCCTGGAGAAAATAAAATTTTCAAAAGGAACCCACCTCTTGAAGTATGTATTATCTCATAGCAAAGGCCAGCACACAGTTTCTGCCCACTAAAAAAAAAAACTCTACCTGGAGAATCTGATCTTAAGGTCATTCTCAGATACTCTTGAAGAGTCAGTTTAGACATAGTCACTACAGACAAACTGCTTCTCCCATCCTCTATGTGCCTTCAACTTGCTTTGCAGATTTTGAGAGTACAAGTAATACCTTGAGGTGGATAAGAAAAGCTGTCCAATAACACGTTTAGTACTGTAGGATAATCAGTAAGACAGCAAATTCTAAAACCGTCAAAAGCTTTTAGTTACAAATTCAGTGGTATGGGAAGCAAAATAAGCTAAACGCAAGCCATGAGCCTGGAGCTGGCAAATGCATCAAGTGATGGTGGCATGCATAGTCTGAGGGACTTCTCTTGGTCACATATCTAACCACAACTTCTCTTACAGCACTGTATTCACATGCCTATTGTAGCTATAGATTATCTGTAAGGAAGACTTGTTATAGAAAAAGGTGCAATACTAAGTTCACTAGCCAAGTATTTCATCAGAATCCCTTTGAATGCTGAAAGTTAGAGGAGAAGTAGCTGTGATATATTATTCAATTTCACATACATTTGACCACTGTTCCTATATAGTCTTTAAGTGTTAGAAAAGAATGTGCATATAGCATATTTGGAGAAGAACTGAAGTCCAATCCAAAGTATCCCTAAAGATGACATGAAAAAAGGAAAATAAAATCACCAGAATGTGTGCTAGTCACAAAACCAAACAGAACATTAATTTCCCTTGGATTGATCTCTAAAGATGAGAACAAGAAAATCCTGAGACGCATGGAATTTGATTTCACTTTCTTAATGCATTTTTATCTGCAACACTGTTGATCTAGGATCATCAAACCAACACACTAAATACTGTATCCCAAACAAGACATTCTATACTGTAGGGATACTTTTCTACATTTTCTGTAATAGGGAACCAAAGGAAGGTCATGCCTAACTAATCTTGTGGCCTTCTATGATGGAGTGACGGCATTGGTGGACGAAGGGAAGGCGACCGATGTCATTTACCTGGACCTGAGCAAGGCCTTTGACATGGTCCCCCACCACATCCTCATCTCCAAATTGGAGGGAAGTGGATTTGATGGGTGGACGACCCGATGGATAAGCAATTGGTTGAAAGGCCGCAGACAGAGGGTGGTGGTCAATGGCTCTATGTCCAGGTGGAGGCCGGTAACAAGTGGTGTCCCCCAGGGGTCTGTCTTGGGACCGGTGCTCTTTAACATCTTTATTAATGACATCGATGAGGGAATTGAGTGCACCCTCAGCAAGTTTGCTGACGACACCAAGCTGAGTGGTGCGGTTGATACGGTGGAAGGAAGGGATGCCATTCAGAGGGACCTCGACAGGCTGGAGGGCTGGGCTCGGGTGAACCTAATGAGGTTCAACACGGCAAAGTGCAAGGTTTTGCATTTGGGCCGGAAGAACCCCAGGCACCCGTACAGGCTGGGAGGAGTGGGCCTTGAGAGCAGCTCGGCAGAGAAGGACCTGGGGGGTCCTGATGGACGAGAGATTGAACATGAGCCAGCAGTGCGCTCTGGCAGCTCGAAAGCCAAATGGGATCCTGGGCTCCATCAGGAGAGGGGTGGTCAGCAGGGAGAGGGAGGTAATTGTCCCTCTCTACTGGGCTCTTGTGAGGCCCCATCTGGAGTACTGTGTCCAGGTGTGGAGCCCTCAGTACAAGAAAGACATAGAGATCTTGGAAAGGGTCCAGAGGAGGGCGACTAAGATGATCAGGGGGCTGGAGCACCTCCCCTATGAGGACAGGCTGAGGGAGTTGGGCTTGTTCAGCCTGGAGAAGAGAAGGCTGCGGGGTGACCTCATTGCAGCCTATCAATACCTGAAGGGAACCTACACCCAGGAGGGAAGTAAACTCTTCAAAAGGGCTGACAACAGCAGGACTAGGGGAAATGGATCCAAGTTGAAGGAGGGAAGATTTAGGTTGGATGTTAGGGAGAAGTTCTTCACAAGGAGAGTGGTTAGGCCCTGGAACGGGCTGCCCAGGGAGGTTATGGATGCCCCGTCCTTGGACGTGTTCAAGGCCAGGTTGGACGGGGTCCTGGGCAACCTGATCTGAATGTGTACGTTTGGTGGCCCTGCTAGGCAGGGGGGTTGGAACTACATGATCCTTGAGGTCCCTTCCAACCCGGGTGATTCTGTGATTCTGTGATTTGCTGAGGATGCAAAAAATTAGAACACAAATAATGTTAAAAATAACAAAAATTTAAAAACACATACAAAATAACATTATTCAGCATTATTCTTTGCTTCTGCTGCAAGAAAGACAGAAGGTCTTGCCCCTTGCACAAGAATCAGGTGTTTCTACAAGAAAAAGCATCTCCATTAAGTGAGCACCAGATTCTGTTACAAACACAGATCTCTAAAATCAAAAGCAGCAAGTCACTTGCTGTCTTCATATAACTTTGCATTGCTCTAACACAAACAGATAGCTGAGTAAAGACTGGGAGTCATACATGTACAGGCAGAGGAAACTGCTCTGGTGGTATGACCTTTTATCAACTCATACCATATCAATGAGGTTATCAACTCATACTATTGCTCTATTAGACAGCTACAGAAATTTTACCTGAGAACCAACATTATTTGTGTTGTAACAAGCGTTATTTCCCATAATGACCTTTTTGGTAATGGGAATCAGCATAACTTTAGCATCTCTGGTCTGCTAGGAGACGAAATTCATTAGTAACAGTACTCAAGGTGATGTTCACAAACTAATGTAGCTCCAACAGCACTGAACCTGTAAGCATTAGGACCTGTGAGCTGAGTCTGTAAGTCAGACATTGTAGACGATTCCTGGAAAGACGCAGTTCAGGGCCCTGTTCACAACAGCCAATAGCCCCTAGTCCTTTTTGGAAATAAGTATTTACCCTTGGATTACAGGCCCCAGCTCTAATTGCCATGTAACAGATGACCTCTGTTTTTTGAATTCTAACACCAGGGTTGCTTCTTTTCAAAACTAAAGAGGAAATTCACCTCTTAATGGAAAGTTTAGACAGAAAAAAGACTAATGTTTTGTGTTGTCTAGAAAGTAGCCTTGTGCTTACAGCATTCTTTAGCATTAGAGATATCAACCTACATGGAACAGTCCCTACATGTCTCATTCAAGCTGTCCCAACAAAGTAGAATTCAAAAATCAACTCAGCCAAAGGGAGGGAAAGGAGAAAGCAGCTTTGTACCACAGTGGTCAAGATAGGAAGGGCAAGATTTGGGATCTGGTTCTCACACCATGGGCACAGTCATTCAAGACATGCTTTTTGTTCATTATTAGAAACAAGAGAAAGCCCTTAAAAGATGCACAATGTACAATTATTCACCTACAATAGGAATAATGAAAATATCCTTTTCTTCTCCCTAACTCCAATCTAACTTACAGTCAGTACACCCTAAATTTTTGGAAAGGCAACACCCTCTCTGATTCACCTGCCTTCAGGCAGCCCCTCCACCAGAAGTAAATCACTTTTTCCAGGGTGGAGGACTTAGAAGCAGCTAGAACCTGGCTGTAGATAACAACATTTTGTAAGAACTAAGCTACTGGCAGCTGTTTCTTGCTCCCCTATCTCAGGGGAACAGTGTTATAGATGACTAATACTGTTTTACCTAATATTCCATGATCTCCTTTAAATTTTTGCAGAAACCATCCTTGAGCACACCCAAGACAGCAACTAGAGTGTTTTCTTGGGATAAGCAGAAAAAAATTTGAACTGCCAAGAAATGGATCTTCCACATAGACACCCATTCTGCCCTGTCTGCTGCACAGAGGAGCAGGGATGGAACAGCACAAAGGGTCACATCTGCTGCCCTATGTCTCTCGGACTCTCATCTCTTGATGAGAGAATGCAAGAGACAGTTTGTTGCAGTCAGATCCAGACACAAAACAGGCAGGAAATACTAAACCTAGTCACCAGTAAAAGTACAGACTACACAGGACTACAGGATGAGGAGAAATGGCTTTAAACTGGAAGAAGGTAGATTTAGACTAGGTCTTAGCAAGAAATTCTTTACTGTGAGAGTGGTGAGACACTGGAACAGGTTGCCCAGTGGAGGTTGTGGAGGCCCCCACCCTGGAGGCATTCAAGGCCAGGCTGGATGGGGCTCATCTAGACCATCTCCTGGTCTAGATGGAGGTGTCTATAGCCTATAGCAGTGGGATTGGAACTAGATGATCCAACCCAAACTATTCTATAATTTTATATAAAATAGGCAGAAAAATGTACACTTACGTGTTCTAGGGCACAATGGTAGAATTTTGAAATAATATGAAATAAAGTGCCTCAAGTTACACTTGTTTTAAATTTCAAGTATGCCAAAAATGAGAATAGTTTATGTTTTCATACAGAGGCAGCCTTAACCACATCACATCTCCCAAAGAGATCAAGAGCAGAATGCAAATGAAAGAATCCCAAGGGGCACTGTGGTGGCTAGATAATAATGTCTCTGCAGGTGGCAGGACTTGGCCGATATCACAGAATGACCTTAGATAACCAAGACCACCTATTTCTGAGAAGATCAGTTCTGACTTACAAATACACACAAACATATCACGAAAGTAGTACAAACCAGATTTTTTAAGTAAGATGTGGTAGCAAACTTTGTGCTGAAAGTTTTTCCATTAAAGAAATTCAATTGATTCAGGCAGATTCGCAGAAGTGATTCGCACGGCAGATTTCAATCAGAAATGGGAAAGACAAAACGTATGTTCCAAATGGATACACAGTATCATCTTCCAGCTTAAAAATTAAAACATTTCACACTCAAGTGTCAATTCCACTTGAGTGTTATTAATTCCCTATAAATCCTCTTCTAAACGTTATCAGAGGCTACAGTGCTCATGTATTCTGTTAGTCACCAGTACTGGGTAGCAATGACCCTTCATTTATATTCAGTGTTACTAAGATAACAGCTGCATGAAAACACTTCTCATGAACCTACTCCTGAACAAAACCAAGTGTAGTAGCTTCAACAACAAAATATCAACTGCTAATATCCTACAGTCTTCTATTTACAGAAGCAGACACCTAGAAACAGTGAATGTGTTTCTTCACATCAGGCTCTGTCACTTTGGCCAGTTCACTCCTGTAACGTTAAGAGAAAAATCATGTGCACTGTTTTTAACTCAGCTTCGATGTTACAAAGGTTTTTACGGAAATGTGCTTACAATACAAGTTTTGTCAAGCTCTGTTTGTACAAAGATGTGTATCAGAGGCTGAGATGAACCAGAATCTCTTCCCTTGTAGGCTGATTTCCAAAACGCTCCTTCTATTCATACAGAAGAAGACTGAGGCAATGAAATCAAAGAAATGGGAGGTCAAACACACATTCTGTTAATATGTACAAAGTAGAGCAATATGTGACTCATCAAACAGGCACTCCATAGTTATGTATTCCACATCTTGCCCCACCCCCTTCAGATCTATTTATTTAAGAGCTTCCTTTAAGAGCTTCTAAAGGTTTCTATAGCATTGTACCCTCACAGTTCTTTAAAAATATATGCACTGGTGAAAGTAACATCTTTTTACTGGTGAAAGTAACATATTTTTACATCTTTAGCTTTCATTACTTGCTCGGTGAACATAATAACACAGACCAAAGTTTGGTACTCAATAGACTAGGATGTAGACTGGACGAGTGGCAGCTACATTTCAATCTTCTTCCTGAAGAGGTAAAGCCTTAGAACTCCACCTTTCCTTCTAGGAAAGCTGATTTTGCCATCAGTAGAGTACACAACTCAAGAAATCTTTAAAAGAGATTGCATGAGTCTAAATCACACCTCTGCTTATTCATATCTCCAAATTAGAACAGTCCACATTGAAGTTTTCCACAACCTTGAGTGTGCACACAGGGCACTGATGACTTCCCAACAATATTAAATGACTTTGTTCCCTCAAGTCTGAAAACCTCCTACAGCAACATCGCAGCAGGTTCATCCATACAGGGAGTGTAAGGATTCAAGGAAAAGAAGGGACAACACCTTAATCTTGAAGACTGGACAAGACAGTCTAGAAAAATTAAGATGTCACCATCTAACACTGTATTGTATTCATGCAAAAAAATTCAACTTAAAGTAATAGGCTCTGGATTTCTGCTAAAAGTTAGGGCATCAAAATTTAAGGCATTGATGTCACATCACAAATGAAGTGACAGAACTTTAATTCCAGTGACACTATTTCTAATTATTCTGTAAATCATGTATTCGACTTATTCTTTGAAACTTGTAAAAGGTCATCTCTGTCATCTTTGTGCTCCTTGCATAAATGCACAGTGTAACAGTTTGGATATTTATATTTTAATAAAGAATGCTACTGTTTAATATGTAACTGAAATGATTAATGTTTAAACAGCAAATTTCTTCTGTTGTCAAGTTACCACTAAAGGTCTCGCAAATGTCCCATGCAAAAAATGACAACAGAAGAGCTTCTGCCCTTGTATTCTCTGATGTCAGAGAATATGACTTACTTTTTCTTGGATTATGTGGAAAACAATAACATCCACAATAAGTGTCCACGTTAAAATCTGTAGTTAAATAGGAATAATTAATCAAGTAGTAAGACAAATTACTCTTTGAATTTGGCACATGGAAGAGTGAACACCTCCATCTCACCTGTTTGGCCTATGTGAAATACTTACATCTGTTCAGCTTGCAAAAGATACACCGAGCAGATGGGACCCAAAAGTCTTGTTACTGAAAGAAGCAAGAGCTGCATCTTTCACTCAGACCTGAAAGTTATATATTGCTATGTTCCCTGACTCCAAGAAATGTAATTGGCATCACATCACAAACTGGGAAGCAGTCAGGTCCTTTCTTGCAAATCTTCAGATGCACATGATGCTTAGCTATAGCAAAAGTAATGCCCATTCACTTCTGGGAAGTAATTTACTTTAAGTTCTGCACGTCTTTAAGTGTTAATCACAAAAGTAAATCTTAACACAATCAGGACTCTGGTCCTTATTAGATCTAACATAGTTAAGAAGCAACTAAACAAAATTTTGGTAATCTAAGAAATTAGTATAAAACTAAAATCAAAAGAAAATGAATATAGTTAAGAAAAGGAAAGCCTGAAGGAGGGGGTAAAGAAACAGAAGCTAATGATGTGACACTACGTCAATCTAAACTTACTAATGGAACGAGTCATTGCCTATGAGACACCAATTAGATAATGGCCTACACTGCACAAAGATCTTGAGAAATCACAGAAATCTTGGTAATCTTTGACTGAGCATTTTACAAACAGCTGCTTCACAGGGGTACAAAACGCCAACCAGGTTATAACAAACTTCTTGTTACAAACTTGTCCTCCGGCACAGTTACAACTTCAATGAAACACTTCCTTTTCACTCATTGTGAGTATGCAGGCAGTGTGGCTCTTTGCCAGTTACATTCTATGCAGATATAAAATCAGATCTTTCCAAAGACTCACTGCTATAACACAGCTATTTTAACAGAGCAGAGAACCCTACTAACTGGGTAATTTTTACATAGGAAGAACAAAGGAGGACAAAGGAACTTCTAGAAAAAAATCCACTTGTGATACTACCACCAGCAATTAAAGCTGCCTGGTGTTGTCAGTGCTTTTTCTTTCTTTGTCTCAATAGCACATGCTAAATATTCACCTTCCACAGGCTGGTTGTTTCTTTCTCAGAAAAAAATAAAATCTTCTCATTCTATTTTAACGCCCTTACTACAACATTTGAAACGTACACAGCCAGTGAATGATTTTAAAACTACATAGCTAAATTATATTTTTCAGTCTTCACAAAATGAGTAGGTAGAGTTTGAAAGGATAGAGATGATGAAGACCAGGGCTGTCACCATCTGTCATCTAACATAATCACTTCCATTCTAGTTTAAGAAATCAAGTGAACTAATCACCTTAATAACTCTCGGCTATGGGCTTAATGCCGTTTACTACAGTTGACAAAATGGATCCTACTCAAACTTCATTTCTCTTTTACCTCAGCAGAGAGGACAGCAAAAGCTAGAAAGAACATTTTCTCAATTTAATTCCACCTTACCTATACTAAAATTCAAGTTCTCTGACAGTATAATTTTATTTTGTTCTGTTTTAAAGCTTTTTATGGTTCTTTTTCAGGTCAGAGAAGAACTTTAAGAAAGGTGTTAGAAACCATCTGGCCATTTTAATAAAGGAAGATATTATTGCTACAGAAACAAGAGTAAATTAGAGACTCCAGTTATCTTTACAGATGTAGACCATACAAGCTAAAAATGGTATAGTGTGCCAGCAATGATGTGAAAATTCACATGCATTCAAGCCCAAGCCCAACAAACGTGCAAAACGAGGATCCCCAATGATTTCCTCTGCATTTATTCACATAATTTAAGGTATGTGAATTAATTAAGATGACATTAACAAAAAAGCCCTAATACTCCAAGGCGTTGGTTGGATGCATCCCACTCTAACTGCCATTACACGAGCAGCAGACAGACACAAAAGTTGGAGCAAGCGGGAAGTCTACAAAAAGCACACTAGTAAACTTCTAAATCTGCATGAAAGCTAGCGAGAGCTGCAGATTCTCACCATCCCCATAAACAGACAAAAATGACCAATAGAGAAAGACTTTCTAAAATACAGAAGACAAAATGTTAGACATGTTACATCGATTTTTTGCAATGATGCTACTCTAAAAACAGGGAAGCAGTGATACTTACCACATGGCAAAGAGTTGTC
Source organism: Tympanuchus pallidicinctus (assembly GCF_026119805.1). Lineage (NCBI taxonomy): Eukaryota > Metazoa > Chordata > Aves > Galliformes > Phasianidae > Tympanuchus > Tympanuchus pallidicinctus. Next base: position 1,874,184 of record NW_026294659.1, read on the forward strand.
CTTTTCTACTGTCTTATTAAACATCCAATCCTCCTTTCTCCAGCGTACAATACTACCATCTCTGCAGTGCTTGGCAAGATTTATATTTGCTTTATCCCACATTCTGAACATGTACAGCTCCCCAGTCATACCCTGATTAGGTGATGTAGCTGTACCTGGCAGTTTTGAGCAGCCAAGTAAGAACTGCCCTTTTCCAGGGAGAGACATATTTCTAATTAGTTTTTCATTTAGTCTTTTTTTTCCGTTTATGAATAGCTTCACTTCCTTATCTTCACTTTTCCACTGGGTACATATTTGGTGCCAGATGTTTTCCTGAAGCATCACCACTGTCGTATTTATCTGATTTCCAAACAACCAGATCCTCAAGTTACCACGATCTCCGCTAAGTCCAAGGTCATGCTTATTTGCAGAGGGATTGCTGTTAGTTGTCTCTTGGTTGTATACATACGCTGTCCAGGGACTATTGGAAGAATTGAGCTTGAGGTGCACACAGACAGTGAATTCTTTCAAAGAAAGCAGAGAAATTCTTGGTGACATAATCCAAGGATCTTCACATTCAGTCTTAAAGACCGCTTTATATAGTCCTAGGAAATCCTCCTGATCTAAATAAAGAAAAGGTGATTTGAAAAATTACTTCTTTAAAACAATCATCTACATCAATGTTATACTTCCATATATTACTATACGAATTTACTCCTATGAATTTACCCAGGAGTTTTCAAACCAACACATTACCAAAAAACTTTGATTCTTCCTATTTTGTTTGTTTGGGTGGGAGGGAGGAAGGACCAGCATATTTGGAGGCAGGTAATCAATCCTAGCTAATCAAGAAGGCTTTGACACAAAACTCATGTGCAACATAAAGAATGAACACATAGCTCCCCAACATAACGCTCAACCTACAAGTAGGAGAAAAAAAGAGAATCAGGTTCTGGTCCCTATTCCGAAGACCACACAGGTATTTTGCAATTACATTAGTGGATAAAATATAGGCAGAGTTAGAAGAGACTGTAATCCTTACTGCCATACGTACGTTCTGCATCTCTGAACAGTGTTAGGCTTCTTCATTTTATTTTTTTCAAACAAACAAAAACTCTAATATTCTTAAATCTTTCACTGTATATTGGTTCAGCTTTATGAGGAAAGGTAGAAAACAGCCATACTCCAGAAGACAATGAGTTTGGGTAACTTTCAGGAAACATGGTTTGGAGTTACTGACTAAATTTAAACCCATCTAGCCCCTATACAATGTTGTCTACCAGGACATTTACTTGCAAAGATAACTTATCTACGAATCTTACATTTACTTAGGCACAGAAATGGCAGCCTGGAGTTTAACTGGGATGTAAACATAATTTTAGATGCAAACAATAAATTTACTGGTAAAAGCAAGATTTTAGACTACGTCAACACAAGTAAAACAAGCAGGGTCATAGAATGCCTCAAACAGTAGAACTTGACCATAATTATTAAGTTCTTGCAGACGTCTCAATTCTTCCTCTGTCCCACCGGTACAGGCTTTTGTGGCTGTAGATGTAGGCACTCCAAAGTGGAGACTGCATCTTAAAAAAGCACATTCCAATTGTGCGATCATTATCAAGATTGCCAGCTCTATGATGCACCCACTCAACATCAACAAAAATAAACCCAAACAAAAATAACTCTCCTGGGCCAAGTAATGGAGCCGTGGAAAAAGGAAATAGCCTAGTAAATGCTCAGAAAGTGCAAGAGGATGCTAGAATGATAGATTTTGGAAGGCATTACTTTGTCAATATACACAGAGCTTTTATGTACCCTATAGAAAAAGTGATTAACCATGATTGATCAGGGTTGGACAGCAGAAAAAAATTGGTCAATATACAAATCATGTTTTTTCATTAGTTTCCCTATCAAAAGACAAATTTTGAGGTAACTTGATTCCACCTTTTCTTTTCAAGGTACATCACAGTCATTGTCCTAGCTAGCTGTCAGGACCACAGCCAACTCTTTGATCATCAGGGATGACACAGGGATTTGCTCAAATATTGTGCCTCTTGGCCACAGAGATGTCAGACTGCTTTTTCAATAGGAACAAATAAAACACAGGAAGAACTTCCTACTGTGGCAACTGTGGTACACATAATCACAGAATGGCCAGGGTTGGAAGGGACCTCAAGGATCATGATTCTCCAACCCCCCATCACATGCAGGGCCACCAACCTCCCCATTTAATTCTAGACCAGGCTGCCCAGGGCCCCATCCAACCTGGCCTTGAACACCCCCAGGGATGGGGCATCCACAACCTCTCTGGGCAGCCTGTTCCAGCACCTCACCACTCTCTCTGTAAAGAATTTCCCCCTGACACCCAACCTAAATCTCCCCTCCCTCAACTTAAAACCATCTCCCCTCGTGCTACACATATCAACCCTTTCAAAGAGTTGATTCCCCTCCTGTTTGTAGGCTCCCTTTAGGTACTGAAAGGCTGCAATGATGTCACCCCACTGCCTTCTTTTCTCCAGGCTGAACAAGCCCAGCTCCCTCAGCCTGTCTTCATAGGGGAAGTGCTCCAGTCCCCTGATCATCTTTGTGGCTCTCCTCTGGACCCTCTCCAACAGCTCTCTGTCTTTCTTGGACTGGGGGCTCCAGATCTAGACACAGTACTCCAGAGTAGAGGGGGAAAATTTAGTATAGGCTACCAGAAAATGTTTAAAACACATTTATTAATCAGTTTTCACGTAAACTCACTGATAACTGTTCTTGTTGGTTACTACAGCTTTGAAACTCCCCTTGTAATAGTACTAATTAGCAGAATCCAACCTCGAATCATTCCTGAAGTTCAGCATCTATCACAAAGGTACTAAACAAGGCTACCAAGCAAAGAAACCTGAATAGACTCAGGGTTCAGGCCAAATTGCATGAAATTCCTAATTAGCAGCCAATGGATTGAATGAATCTTAGCTAGGCCTGTTATATATGTAGGTGGATGCAATATAAGCAGATGCTGACATTACTTCAAAGCCCTGGAAATTCAGTCAATCATCATTTATTTTCTCTAGAAAATAGTGTGCTGCAGCCCACTCTTGTTCAGAGAACCGAGAAGCTGGAACTGGCTGTTCTCTGACTGGGTCATTCTAAGCTTACAGTTAGTTCCTTCGAATACAGATAATACAAACTACATTTGGAAACCTGGCCATTGAATATATTTTTTATTACCACAGCACAGAAAACACAGCATAGGAGAAAGAATGCTCCAAACATATGCAGTGTAAGAAAACTAAGCAAAAATCACAAGTTGGAGTCAAGAAAACTCCATCCAGTAGAAACTGGGGACTAACTTCTGAGTGGCATTTGCTATATTCAAGCACTTCACCTCTTTCAGAAATGCAAGTTGTTCCTTTTTAACATATTCACATCACTAGATGAAAGTGTTGAAACTAGATGTAGTGCTAAAACAAAAAACATTCATGTAAATGTGTTCTATCAAGCACTGGAAGAAGTCCTGAAATGTATGTATGAAATGTTCTGCGATTCTGTGATTTTAAATCTCCACGTATTCCATCTAGAGCTAATAGCTAATCTTTATAAAAAGTTTAAAATAAACTTTCTACATGTAGACTGCTTGATTCTTCTGAATGTCCTGAAATTCTGAAGCTAAGAACTGCTTTCTCCTTTTCAGTCACAGTTATATTTAGATAGATGGGGATAAACTCTGCCACATCATGCAGCATCCTACATGTTGAAAAGAACACAGGTAATTCTTTTCCATTCATATTTCCTGGAAAGCATCTTAACTGAAGAAAGAACTGAGCAGAGATGATGCTGACAATGCCAAAAAAAACAAAAAAAAAAAAACAAAAAAACCCACTACCAACAAAATACTGTAGAACCAGAAATCGACTCTTGCAACAGTTTATGTCATCTTGAAGGATTACTGACACTTGCAAGTTGTATATAGGTGAAAGAAAAAAATCCTTCTTTGCTTGCATTCTCAAAACTCTAATTACAGCTGAATTGTCCCTGGCAAAATATTTGTAGGACATCTGTCCATATTTTGGGCTGTTCCTTTTGCTTTTCAATGTACCTAAGGTTAAAACTTGATCATTTTAGCAACAGTTTTGTAACTTGAACTTCAAATTCTGTCTCAATAAAAGGTTCATTTTACAAAAATCACTACATTTGGAAAATTGGAATTAGTCTATTCTATCAACAAACAAAACCACCTTGCTAGTACAATGTCATTAAAAAGGCGTATTTATTGTGTTTGGTCTGCAAAAAACTCTCACCTTCTGGAGTACAACAACATGCTACAGCACATGCAGGAGCTTCTAAAAACAACCATTTTGTACATGGCAAAAAAAATTGATTTTTTTTTTTTTAAACTATTTAATGCACAACACTAGCATGATTTATTATCAATACAAGAAGCTGTACAAATGACAAGCATTGTTATTTGTATCCGTCGAGGACCAGCATAACAAGACTTGCACCTGTGAGCTTCAAGAACAGTAATGAATGGAACACAAACTTGCTGATCCTACTTTATCTCATATACAAACATCACCAACATTAGTTACTCCGTTTCTACTAGAAATGACAAGAACTTGCTTGATTCTTTTTCATTTACTGCTACAGAAAGAGCATAGACTGTCAAATTCAAATACATAATTTCTGTTAACATATTTTGGATCTTATCTAGTTTTCCCTAGCCGTGCTCAGACCCACAGCCAAAATCAGCTGTTTTGTGTTTATAGGTGTACTAGGTAAAATTAAAAGGATCTTGAAGTGTTTATGTAAGAGCAGTATAAAACATTTAAAGGGAGGTTCTGACAATAGTTACATCTCCAGTTAAAAAAAATAGCAGGATAGCAATGTTTTGTTATTATGTACTTACATTTTCTCCTCATTCACAGCCCAAAAGAAATTACTACTGATGACTTTTTGTGAAAATAAATACTGTGAACTTAGAGCCCATTTAGTATCCAAAATGATTATCAAATGTTTTAGTTCTTGGTAATGAACATTATTCCCTTTGATTTCCAGATGGCAGAAAGTTGCTTGTGAATACAATCAAGAGTCCTATTCATAAAGACTAGTGCTGATCACTGGAATATCAATACTAGACAAATTGGGAAAAACATGTCTTACCTTTGCCTGCTGTAGCCAAGAACAAATGAAGTAGAAGGACTGGGAAAGCAATCCTGAATCTCAATAAAATGTGCTGTATTCTGCCAACACAGCAGTGCTGTCTTCCCCAGGCAACCATTCTAGGACAAAATAAATAAATACATAAATAAGTCAATGTAACTAGAAGAAAAACAAGTCTGCAGATAACTGTGACAAATGATGCTTCCAACCCAGATGCGTGAATTTTTCAGCCCTGTTACACTACTGGCCATGTGCTGTACACAAATGCACTGTGGAGTATTGCCAAGTCACCGATAAATAAATAGCTGTTTGCGGGTGGGAAAAAGCAAATAAGCAAACGTTCATGTTCTCTAATTCTCTAATTGTGAGTCTAAAGACTCACAAATACATCAGATCATCACTACAAGTCCTTGCACAAGTAAAGCTTTAGAAGTTCATAAGGCAAACAAACATGAAAGGCCTCGTAAACAAAACAAAACACACAGGAGTGACAGCCTGGTGAGCTTTTCAAAAAGCTTTGTTAAGCTCAGGCAGTAAATGGGAAGCACTTGTTTGGTCCCCCTATCCATAGGCTCTATTAGCTGACATCTAATAGCAGCATTGAGAACCTCTCAAGAATAAACAAGACTTTGATTCCCAATCCTCATCTCATTCTCAAGACAAAAAAGTTACTGCAAACTTCAAAACACAAAATGCAACAAGCCAATGTGCAGAAAGTTCCTAGAGAATGTAATAGAAAACTGATTTCTCCACATCTCTTCCTAGTGATGGTTGCCTCGGGTGAACAGTAGAACATGGTGATGAAAAACAAACATGCTTTCTACTGTAAGATTTAACACCCCCAAGAATTATACACTTTTATAATGAGATCCTTGGGAGGAAAATATATATATATATTCTGGATATTTTGCATGCTGAAATAATTGTTAAGCAAAACATTCACGTGCTTTTTGCATGCATTATCTCTTTAATAAAGAACTTTACAGACACATATTTGTTAGCAATTCTGTAACTGACACTTGAAAAAAATGCAAAGCAGTAAACTTTACATATTTATTATATGTGTCTCCTAGTGTCTGCCTTATGGCAGACCAGAGCATCCTGCACAACCATAGAAGTTTAACACGGCCATCACAGATTTGGTATATTTGTACCTGGTTAGCACTGAGAGAAGTTTAGAGTCATGACACCTGCAAACTTTCCTATATTTTTGTACATGCTGCAGTAGGTTTTTTTCTTTACAGGAACTGTAAAATGTACACTCCTGAGGGTTATAAATTCTTGCTAAGGTGAGGGCTAACATAAATTTTTGCCAGCACTCACATTAATATAAATATTTATTAGAATAAAATGGTTACTATGGGGTGAACCCTCCAAGTAAGTGCTAAGGGAATATACTGGCATACACATAAATCAATGAAGTTGCTAAGTAATCAACACTTTGAAAATTGATTAAACATGCATGCAAATAAATTATGAACATATAACAGTGTAATACAGAAAACAAAGGAAAGGCTTTCTAAAAATTATAACAGCACCATGTTACTGCCAGCCATCATTTCCAACAGTTACACAGTATATGGTGTGTATATTTCTAGCCGAAATATGGCCATACTGATTGGATTGAAGAAGACTGATCTTGATAATGACACACACAGTTTCCACTTTGCAGATGCTGGATGCATGCTTGAAACCAGAATGCTCTGAGGAAATAACAATCAAACTGTGGCAAGATCATGAATGACAGCTGCATGTAATAAGAAAGATTTTCAGTCAGTAAATTAAGTAATTACACTAATTATCCCAAGAACTTGATAACAAAAATTGCTGTGCAAAACGCTGGTAGGTTTGAAGTGTTTTTGACTGACAATTTCAAGGATGGCCCACCTACAGTATAACTTCATGGCATTAAAAGAAATGCCCATCCAAAACCTCTGTTTCCTTTGCTTACTCACACTTCCCATTCTCATCTCAAATTAGGTCACTCCTAAGCAAAGCTAAGCTGCACATCTATTCCTTCAATTTATGGGGAAATCTCCTTTTGGTGTGGGAAACCATATATTCACAGGAATGCAGCAGACAACAAACTAAACTCAAATTCCAGCATTCCTTGCCATTACTACCTAGAAATGAAGAGCTGAAATATGAATGGGACAGAGCCCAAAAATACTTCACAGAACCCACAAGCTTAGCCATTGGTGCTGGTAAGTGTTGAAGCAAACTGCTTGCTCTGCGTCACATAAAAACCTGATTTGGAATGCCTCCAAATTCTCTGCATTTGGTTTCAGGAGAGAGGCAAAGTTTCTTGTTGACAGAATCCAGTCATAACAAGAACTCCACAGCTATTCAGTTACGAATGCAGATTAATGTTCTCAGGGGATGCACTAAAAAACAGAGCAGGAAAGTGAATAAACATACAAAGGGAAATCCCAATACGATCAGAACTCAGTTAACTTTTTGCAAGACTTTCGAGATATAGGCTAGCTCAGCATTTGTTCCAGCATCTAGTGAAAACTGCAATTAAAAAAAAACATTAGGTATGCAATATTACTGCTTCTTTCATTTCACAACAATTCTGTTTACATTCTATTAAGGAAAAAGATTCTACTTTCTATATTATCATTATTTCTTAGATAATGACAAATCCGCATTCTTATCATTAATATTAACTAAATTATTTCATGCTATTTTACTAGTTGATGGACAATTCTGATGGAATTGTCTCCTTCCACACAGTGGGACTTTCACTTGCCTAAGTAGCACAGAGTTTTCACAGGAGATGATACCAAAATGTAATAGGTTCATCCAAATAAACACTGTGACAGGGAATCCACTGCAGAAGGGCAGGCAAAAGAGTCTAGTCTTAACCAGCTAAGAGCAGGCAAACAAAATAGTTAAAAGCAAGGTCCATAAGTCTTTCACTTTGTTTACTCTACTGTACCCAGCTTTTCACCTCTGAAAGACAAATAGCATTACTTGTAGTTGATGTTTTCCAAGCACTTCAGTAGACTTAGAAGAGCCACAGGAAATTGGGCTTGTGTTGCAAATGCACTTGGAATGCAGAAGAGACAGGATCTGTGCCTCTGCAACCAGCCCCAAGAGTGTCTGCTTGCTGCAGCCCCACGCAACGTGCAGTGGGAGAAGACTGGACTGCGTTCCAAGTGTACACCCACATCAAGATACCTCGCCTATCTTAAGCCACTCCTTGCCTTGTATCACAGAAGATAAATTTTCAATAGACTGAAAGCCATAAAAAAATAAATAAATCTTAAATACAGCAGCCTTTGCTGCACTATACTTTGTTACATCCCCTTTTGAAAATTACATTCAAGTTTCATAGTGCTCGTTGAAAACGTCTGTTTACTGGCAGTCATTTTCTTCATCCTTAATTTTAGCCAGAGCTGATTCTCACAGCCAGTGCATGAGCTGTTGGTAACAGAGTTTGCTGGAAATTGTAACTGTAAGCAATCAGTCATTTACTTCTGACCATGCCATCTACTGCTGTGCTTCACACTGTTTTGTTCAATTCACATTTACTCCATCTGTAGACCTTGAGCCTTTCAGAGTCAGATCTTGGATTTTAAGATATATATTTCCAGATTTATGGAACTTGCTGTTGAGGAGGACAGCAGTGATGGATGGTAAGATTCTGGCTGTTGTTTCTGACAGTCTTCATTATTCAAATCTTTACCAAATGAAAAATGACAGTAAAGAGCCAAAGAAACATCATATTGTTCAGGTATGAAAGCCTCTTAGATCTGCCTTGGATTACTTTCAGAAACAGAAAACTGCGGACTTCTTCCATCAACCCCTTCCCAGACTGGAACGAAACTGTAGTAAAGCTTCTATGTTATTTTTAAATTTTGGCTAAAGCAAGTTAGATGTAATAGGGAGGACGCTATGGTGGAAAGTCTTATGTCACTGTGAATTTTGGCACATATAGCACCTACCAACATAAGAGTAGAAGCATACCACTGAATTTTAAATGGTCTTCTATGTTTCTTTTTAATGTATTTTTCCAGAAGACAGTAATAGGATTATCACTGTCTGATAATAGCTTGGTTTTCATTAATTCTTTTCCCTATTTATCAAAGGCTGTAGAATCAAGCACACAGCGCTCTAAGAAATCCAATCACTTTAAGCAGAACATCTCTTTTTCTAAAAACTATGATGGTAACATCAACTAAAGGATCCATCAAATAAGTTCTCCTGACATAAACCTTTACCACTTTCAAAGGTATTTGATCTTTTTCATATTGGCTTACAGAGTGCAGCAAGCCACTTGGCTGGGTATCAGTCCTGCAGAAAAACTTGTAACTCATCAGTTCAGTTCTCAACACAAATAAATGGGAAGAAAAATTCTTGGAGGAACTCATTCTCTTATTTAGTCTATGCCTAAGACTAATTTTAGTTTGCACAACACTGGCATTCAAGAGATTTTTCAATTTCATTTTACAATAAATATATGTATAAGGCTGCTTAAGTCAAGGACTGCCCTCAGTTATATTTACAGATCACCCTTAGATTTGTGTAAAAGTATAAGCTGATTCACTAACACAATGGCTGAGTGGTTATGGGTTTGAAATCCAATGGGGTCTCCCCACACAGGTTCATAATCTGCTTGTCCTCTTCTTATTCCTTCCCCTTCTCAGGGGTAGGAGTTTCCTCCCTTACTAAACAAGAAGACATTCGTATCATTTCCTTTTGCGACAGATACTGGCATGGGTCCAGTTCAGATGCAGGGCCTGTTCCTGGGACTGGAGCAACATAGAGTGTGGTTCAACAGGCCTAGCCTCTGTGCTTTGCAGTGATTTGGGCCTAAAAGGAATTACCAGGATGATGGCATACCTTTTTCAAACATTTTACCAGTTGTTTGAGATCCTGAACTTGTTCGGGGGCAAAGTTCCCAAGCACTGGATGTTCTAGGTGCATGCCAATATCTTCCCACACTCCCTGACATCCACAGCTATCCAGCCTCCAGGCAGATCTCTGGGTGGTATTCTTAAATAGCTGTTTAACCTTCAACAAAACCTGAAACAGGTTTGGAAGGTGCAGCAATAGGAACATGATGGTTTCAACATCCCAAGGATATTCAAAATTCTCAAGGGGTATTTTTACTAGCCTAGAGGAAAAGAAGAGGGTGAAGAAATGAGGAAAAGGGTCCTCCCTTTTCTCCCCTAACAGATGGGCACGCTGAGAAGAAAAGGTAAAGACTGTAATTATAAGACATAGTTCCTAAAGTACGAAGGTGACAGCAATGCTGACTACAAATAGAAGATTAGTCTAATGACTGGCAATTTTATCATATCATAAACTAGTGTTTCACAGCACAGCAAAATGATAACCTTAATCCAGCCTCCAGAGATGGTAAAAAGCACAACAGGACCATACAGAGCATATAAGGGGTTCTATAACACAACTCTGAAAACAAGTACAAGAGCTCTGAGCACAGAAAAAAAATCCACACAGTGATCAGCAGATACTGTAGTAATGGAATGAATCATGGAATTGAGTTGGAAAGAATCGTTAAAGGCCATCTAGTCCAACTCCCCTGCAACGAAGGGGAATACCTACAGCTCCATCAGGGTGCTCAGAGCCCCATCCAGCCTGACCTTGAGTGTTTCCAGGGATGGGGCATCCATCACCTCTCTGGGCAGTCTGTTCCAGTGCCTCACTACCAATAATGGAAAAAACTTTTTCATATATCCAATTGAAATCTCCCCTCTTCTAGTTTGAATCCACTTTCCCTTGTCCAGTCACAACAGACCATGTTAAAGAGTCTGTCCCCTTTTTTCCTTTAGATACTGAAAGGTTGTATCACATCTCCTCAGAGCCTTCTCTTCTCCATGCTGAACAAACTAGGCTCTCTCAGTTTGTCCTTTGAGCACTAACAGGACTGTTATGGCTTAACCCATGAGGCAGCTCAGCATCAAACAGTCATTTGCTCCTTTCACTCCCCAATGGGATGAGGGAGAAAACATCGATTTCATCCTAAGCTTTACATATCAGGTCTCTTGGAAGTTTCCACTGGAGCTGCTGAAACTCCCTTGGAAGCTATGGAGCACAATATTTGCTAAAGGCAGGTTGGCTTTGTTTTGGTTTTTTTGTTTGGTCAGTTTGGGATTTTTTTTCCTTTTAAACAAGCACAGACTGTTTTTAATCGACAGCTCAATGGCCAAACATGCAGTTTGTATCAAAGAAATAAAGCTCATCACTTTTGACAGACGGATACACTGAAGCAACCCATCTTCCAGAGCCCTACTACAGCTCTGGTAGTGAATATGGCATCAGTACTCTGCACAGTACAAGGAACTACAGTCACTTTGGCACCTCTGTCTTTATATGGGGTTAATATTTTGGGCTCCCCCGTTAAATCATTCTAGTAAATGAGGTTATGCCAGGGCGATGTTTCTGGCCTCTTTTAGCAGTGCACCTCCAGAGGGTACAATGCCTATGGAATGTATGGAGCATGGTAGAAAAGAGAAGACACCATTCCAAAGACAAGCTCCCTGAACTTATTCTAGCACTATTCCTGCTTTCAGCCCTCACATATCAGATCAGAAAATTTGCTTTGCACAAATACACTCCACATGGCCTATTTTGCTGTTGCCATTTCTACAATGAAGTGATTAGCCTTTCTTAGAAATAAACCACTCTAACCACAATGCTAACTTACTGAGACAGATAAGAAAAAAAAGTGCACTTTTAAATTCAAGTTATATGAGTACTTAGACTGTGCTGTGCGTAAGTAATGAAGGAACAAAGTCCCCTAGACTTCAAAACCTGATGTATTATAGTGTATTATCAAAAAGCCATTCAGTCAACTTACAACCATAATTAATTTGGTGCAAGAGAAACAAAGATATTCAAAGTCTGGTTGCGAAGTCAGAAAATAAATGTGGAATTTGGCAACAATCACTATCAGGCATTCCCAGAAGTCTAATAAGTCCAGGAAAAGAGATATAGTAATTTATTCTCTACAGAATATCAAAGAGATCTCCAAGAGAATGTTTAAAACATTAACATGTCACTAAAATGAGCGTGGTTTTGGTAATACGTGCACAGTAACGCTTCCAACAGCAGCACACCCTCGTAGCTCATTTTCCTGCCAGCTTTACTGTTTCTAAATGTCTCACAACTTGTCAAATGTGATAGTTTCTGGCAAACCTGCTGATGTATCTTTTAGGCCTTAAGTTTTCAATGACTTCTTTAAAGAATATCACAAATGAGAACAAACGTAATGCTTAAGTTGTGAGTGCCTTTTCCTTTTTTGCATCTAAGGCATCAAGTGAGGTACTCATGCAAGTTTCTCTAAATTTAATGGAGTTTAAAAGTACTTTAAGTAGCCTGGAGAACTCCATAAACTATTTCTTTTCTGCACATTGCCTCATCTAGTATAACTGAGTTCCTATAGTTTTCCTTTAAAACAAACAGAAGTGAGTACATTGTGTTACAAACTACAGTTCTTCTCTGCAATATAGTGAGTATGCAGTATTTCAGTAGCCAGCAGAACAGAACCTAGAATGGAAGAACAAAATGCACTGATTTAATAAGGTATTAGCTGAAAAACAGCTGGTATATCAAACAATAATGTGATTTCAGGGCTACAATGCTCATACATAAAACAGAAAAGACTGAGGCTGAGGCCTTCAGGTGCCAAATAAATTTCTAAAATCTTGTGTTAGTTCTACTACATACTACCTGCAATGAAACTGCCCTGAAGGTGATGAAAGCAACACAGCATGTGCACCTGTGGTATACAAGGTGCTCAACTCACAGCTGGAGACAAATCCATGTGACTCATGCAGGGAGGAGGCTAAGATGCCTTTTTTTTTTTTTTGTCATTGACTTAATGGCAGCTACAAAGGATTCTTTATCCATCCGGAACAGCAATAAATTTAAAAGATATTTCGGCACACAGAAAAACTCAAAGTCTCCCGGTCAATTGAGTCCTACTAACTACTGTTTAATTTACATAACACTATCTTTTCACATAGCAAGTATAGATCCTTTCCATGCTATGGTTCCACCAGGAAGGTGGCACTGGAAAGAATAATATCCTCGTAAACACAAGCAGCTATCTGATAGACATGAAATGATTCACTTGGCTGTTTTTGTGCTCACAAGAAGAGAAGCACCTACCAGTGCTCTACAACAAACTGTTCTTTTCTAAATCAACAGAAGCCAGCAGCGCATCCTGGCACCCAAGGGGCACGCACAGCACAGCCAGCTGGTCAAAGGAGGTGATGTTCCTGCTTTATTAGTGTTGGTGTGGCTTCACATCAAGTATCATGTGCAGTTCTGGGCTCCATAACACAAAAAGGACGTTAAGATCCTTTTCAAAGGAGGCACCAAAGCTGGTAACAGGGCTGAAGGCATGTGAGGAGAGGCTGAGAGCATTGGGAAGAGGAGGCCGAGAGGTACCTCAGTGCTCCCTGCAGTGCCCTGATGAAGGGAAGCAGAGGGAGGTGCTGGGTTCTGCTCCCAGGAGCTGACAGCAGCAGGGGAATGGCACAGAGCTGCCATGGAAGGGTGGGACTGGACATTAGGAAAGTTTTCTTTACCATGAGGGTGGTTAAACACTGGAAGAGGCTTCCTAGAGAGGCAGCTGATGCCCTGTGCCTGGCAGTGTTTATGGGGTATTCGTACAAAGCCCTCAGTAACATGCTCTAACTTCTGGTTAGCCCTGAGATGGTCAGGAGTTGGATGTGCTAGTCTCTGAAGGTTCCTTCCAGCTGAATTGTTCTAAAAAATCATAATAGTCTAAAAATTCCACTTATCTGAGAGAACAGCAAAGCTTTTAACTGCACCTACATACAGCAAAACTACTAAACTTGCCGTTTATCAGAGAGCTCACATCTCAAGACAAACACAGCACACCTTATCCTTGTCAGCTCCTCACTTGAAGTCAATGAGACTGTGAGCTGTCTTGATTGTGGCCTAACCTTAGCATTCCACTGAAAATACAAAATTCCAAATTCATGCACTGAGCAGCTCTAACACCACATTATTTGCCAAGGCCACTGATCATGTTATATATTAAGAACTAAAAGCTGTCAAAATTTAACAACTGTTATTCCCTTATCACGTCCAAATCTTTCCTGAATCCGCCAATATATAGCATTATTAGTGGATTACCTGCCTAAAAGCATTCACTGCACTCACTATAATTTGAGTGATTAACTCGAGAATGGGAATTCAGTCCTTGATTTCTCTCCAGCTGGCTACAACTGCAGCCAATTTCTGCTGATGTGTTTAGAAACACAAGTTTAATGTGAAATTTTGAACGACTTGAAGAGGAAGAAAAAACCAACATGCTCACAAATGCTATCTGATCTACATAATTACCTTAAGATAGTAGAGTAATATTATTAATATATTAGCTTATTTGATTTCCAACTGCCGCAACAGAAATAAAATAATGTTACTAACTTGTAGCGTACATTAAAAATTGTACCGGCCCCAATTCATACCTGAACAAACTCTGCTTACACTTAGCTTCTGTTCTCCATCTTCTTTCAAAGCATTTCATTTTGTTTTTATCAGCAAGTTATATGTGCATCCCCAGTAAGACTAAGTCAGTAAGCACTGGAGACAGGCGAACTCTCCCAGGCAGAGACTGTTCTTTGGTTTAATCCAACAAACACACTTGCAGACAGCCAAGAGAGGACAAAAAGCCCTGCTTGTTTCACCCATGTGAAGAATGTGAAGAACATACAGAAGGATGCTTTCCATCTTTAGGAAGGGATGGACAAAGGCGTAAGGTGAAAACTAAGAACAGGAAAGGTTGATCAAGTCTCCTAATGACAATGCGTAGCGTTAGCCTATGCAAGCAAAAGGATGAGATGCATTCTGAGCAAAGGCAAGCAGTACAAGTACAGAACTCAGGAACCAAGCACCTTGCTGTAGGACTAATGCTTAAATCTGCATGCTAATTGGTTTGGCCTTCACTGAAGCTGTTTCCACCATGCCTCCAGTGCGACTCCCACTCATCCCACTCCCACTACATCCTGAAGTTAAAGCCAGCCCAGCTTGCACAGCCACACTGGATGGCAGCCCTGACTGAGTTTACAAACACATTTTCAGCATTTTCACATAAATCAATGCAGGGCAATCAGACAGTAAAAGCAACAGAAGTTGGCACTATCACAAATACCAACAGTGACTAACAAAACCAAAGCAAAAATCAATGCAGACGGCACTCAAGGTCACTTCCAGCACCCGGATCGCTCCTCACTCAGCACAAATGACCAAAAAGCCCCAACCAGCTCACAACACCAGCCGTACCCCACAGACGCTTCCGAACCCCTCACGTAGCCCCAGCAGCACTATCCCAGCCGGCCACCCTCGGTTCTACCACATACAGCATTCAAACCCTGCTGACGCGTCAATCAGAATTACCCACTTATCTCCAACCGAAAAGCGCTACTGACCTCTATCCCTACGGACCAACACGGACCGCAGCCGCACCCCGCCGGTACCGCGGGACGGGCACCTGTGCAGGACGGCTCCGCTCCGGGCCGGGCCACGCCACCACCCTCGGGGCAACGGGTGGGCGCAGCGCCCCGCGCCCCAACGGCCCCTCGCCGGCGGATGGGCTCTGTCCTCGGCCGGGCTGGGCTGCAGAGGAAGGCGGAGGGGACAGCGCTCACCCCTCCAGCCGGACTGGCAGCGCTCCGCGGCACCCTTCAACCCGCAGGGGAAGGAGCGCAAGGAAAAAGCTCGGCGGGACAGCCACTCCCCGGAAAGCCGCCGCTCTGCCGCTCCCTCCTCGCCCCGCGCAGTCCTCCGCCCGGAGCCGAGCGCCGCTCACCTGGCCCCGGGGGACCGACCGCCTGTCCCGCGCGACGCCACTGCCCGCTCGAATCTCCGTTTAGGAGGCGCGGCCACCGCCCCCGGCTGCTGGAGCAGCCCCGGGCCGGGACCGGGGGGGGGGGCGGAGGCAGACGAGGGAGGTGCTGCGAGAGAGAGGGAGGGAGCCGGGAGCCCCTCGGTAAGGCGGGCCCGGCTACAGTGGCCCTGCGGGTGCGGGCGTTGGCTCTGACCGAGTCCCGCGTGCGGCTGTGAAGCGCGCGGCTCGCAGTGTGAGGGGGCAGCGGGCAGCGAGCAGCGAGCGGAACAGCGCGGCTCGAGGGAAATCCCGGGGCACTTCGCAGCTCCACACAGCGAATTGAAGGCGGGACGGGGGGGGAGCAAGGTGTGGCTTTCCTCGCGTTAACTTGTCTGGGATGAAGCACGTTGAGAAAAGGCAGCATTTCCAATGATTTCTCTTTTTTCTTTCTTTTTTTTTTTTCAGTTGCTTAACACAGCGAAGTTTTAGGAACTGCTTCTGAGGTTGGAAGGGGCCTCTCAAGACTGACCCCTCTGCCTCCCTGTTGGAATAGGGCAACTCCAGCACGTTGCCCCGGACTGTGCCCTCATAGTTTTGTGTCTAAGGATGCTGACTCCACACCACCTCTGGACACCCTGTTCCAGTGTCCAACCACTCATCATAAAACTCCGTTTTCAAAGAATCAGAATGGTTTGAATTGGAAGGGATCCTTAAAGGCCATTTAGTTCAGCTTCCCTGCAAAGAACAGGGACACCTACAGCCATATCTGGATGCTCAGAGCCCAGTCCAGCCTGACCTCGAGTGTCTCCAAGAAAGGGTCATCCACCACCTCTCTGGGCAACCTGTGCCAGTGCCTCATCATCCTTATTGTAAAAAACTTATTTTTCCTTGTATGCAATTGAAATCTCCCCTCGTAGTTTGAAACGGTGTCCCCTTGTCTCATCACAACATACTCTCCCACAGAGTCTGTCCCCTTCTTTCTTATAGCCCCCCTTTAGATACTGTTTTTTTATGTTAAGATGAAATTTCTTGTTTTTCAATTTCTGCCCATTGCCTCTAGCCCCGTCAGCACTAATATAAACCTGTCTCTCACTACATATTTTTAAGGAAATTTTGGAGTTTTAGGCAACAAGAAATCTTCTTTGGTATCATTTAGGATAGGAAAAGGACAGAATCTACAAACTCTACAGATAGCAGATCCTCCTAAGGATGCAGTGTGCGATGAGTCCATGTGAGGAGCAGGATTTCATAGAGAAATACTTAGAAAGAACTGCTGAGGTTAGATAAAAAGGCTTGTTTCATTTTGCTCGGATCTAGGGTGGTGGATGTAGGGATCTTTGGATGCTTTGGAGCCAGTACCTAATGGAACACAATGGGAGGGCTTTGGCAGATCTTCACAAAGGATAAAACAAGAGGCACGTATCTTTCTCTGCCTTGGATAGTGCGATATCTTCCTTGAACATTGAAGTACCATAGATTGTGCTCCCCTTACACTTCTGCGTGGACATGATGGTGATAGGCTGACAATTTGACTTGCTAATGTTAGAGGTCTTTTCCATCCTTAGTGATTCTGTGATTGTATGATTTTCTTCCTAGCTTATACCACTTTATGAAGTGACAGAGGATTATGTCTCCCTCATTTCTGAAGTGGACTTCCAAAGTCAATAAAAAAGAGGAGAAAATTGTCCTGAAGTTACTGCTAGGGGTGTGATGTGTGAAAATACTGTTTATCTGCAAAAAGCACAACCTAGTGGTTCTACATCAGTGCTCTTTTGACACATCCACAAACAGTCTGCTCTACACAGATTAGTGATGTTTCAACAGAAAGGCTGAATGCTTGAATGAGCACAGAAACTGAAGCCCAACTCACCCTCAAGGCACGTTACGCATTGGCAGGGCAGGTTTAGTAAGCTCACTGTATTGCCTGTTCTGTGAATAATTACCTGTGTACAGATAAATGGAAGCCTGCCTCTGTCCTACTGCCTTGACAAATGACACGTTCTTTAAATAAAAATCAAGCAGTTGATGAATTTTTAAGCACTGCAGACAGAGGAATTTCCTCAAAATTTATTTTTCTCTCAGATCAAGTTCATTTAGCAGGAGAAAATAAATACTGTGTGACTTATAAAAGCCCTACTTAATTGATATCTGAAATTTCTTATTTAAACTACATCTTACGTTAAAGTGGGTGGTGTCCAGTAACATGCTTGCAGAGAAACCAAACAGAAGTAGTTGGTAATGACCTAGGAACCAAGAACAAGTAATGAAGTTCATTCCCAAAGTGCATTTTTATAACTGCACTTAACTGGAAAAAGTCTCTGAAATCTATATACATTCACACAGGTACCAGTTTTCCATCTCTACAGTTTTGGGACTGTGCTGGATCTAACCAGTGTTACACACAAGCCACAAGCAGATTCCTGTGCGCTTCCTAAGAAAGTGTAGACTGTGGCAGGTCTGAGACACAGGCACAGATAACTAAACGATGAAGAACTTTTTGCTCCCGTTAGTTTGTCATGACTGTGCCAAAACCAACCAACCAAAAAAAAAAAACAACCACCAAACCAAACAACAACCCTCTCTGCATTCAGATTACTTAATGCCTCCTTTATAATAGGCTTGTGCAACAGTGTACATTGGCTTAGTAGGAACAGCAAGTGACATGTACAGGTTTGAGAGAATGATAGTCCCTTGAAAGGAAGCAAGCAAATATTTTGTCTTCAAGAAAATGATCACATTAATTATGTCTTGAACAGTACTGAATAAAGCTCCTGGAGCTGAGAGACTCTCTAGAAGTTTTCTGATCAAAAGGTAACTAACTTGAAAATGGAGATAAGGATACAATAAACTGGTATTTATATGCATTTGTCTACGTATCCTTGTTTGGACATGTAATGAAATGCTGGATTTCAAGCTTCTGACAGTTCAAGCATTTTATTTATTTATTTATTTATTGTATTTCTTCTAGTTAAGAGGATTGAATGTAGGAACCTCAACAGTAACCCCAACAAAGTGGGTAAATTCCCATTATATTCAGCTTGACCAGAGTCTCATATCATGCTTTCTAGTTGCTTTGGGATGCTTTGTTTTGCTTACTAAATCCCTCTGTCTCTATTTATGTGTGCGTATATACGTTTCCTAGTAACATCAGCCGTCACTGTAACACATCGTATTGCAGCATTCACTTCGTGATTATGATTTGTGTAACCAAATGGGAACTTGTTCTAGTGATGTAATTTGTGTCTCAGACGGTAGAAAAAAAAGCAAATAGTTGTCAGTTTGAAAGAGAGGGGAGAGATGGTGGGAGAGGTGATCTCTGTTTCCCTTTTCAATTTTGCTGTGAATGTAGGATTTTTGAAGAGTAAATCCTTGAATGTCGGTGCTTGAAGGAACAGAGTTGTCTTGCTTGCTTCTCCCTGCTTCTCCCCTCTTCCTAGTGTTTGGGATTGTTTTGCCCAGTCAACATCAGGGAATTAAAGTAGAATTTTTTTTAAAAAAGAACTTAGTGTAAAATTGGAGGAATGACTGCTTCAATTAATCACATTGAGGTAACGTTGTTTATGTCAAATCTACTCAATTTAAAAACCAAACAAAAAGACTTCCTGATAATTTCATGGCTCTGGATTTTTTCTTTCTGCATTTTTTTCTTCTTTGACACATTAAATGTTTATATGAACACCATGGATTGATCAGATGTACAAAGAAGTGGCTGAAGTTCTGGACTTCTCTGTTTAAAATATATAAGTAGGAAAAAAAATCACTCATTTTTTTTTCTATAGTCTCACATGTTTTAGTGGTAATGAGGATTACAGAATATTTGGTTAAAGAAAATAGGTATTTTTTTAAACTAATGGTAACCCTGAAGATTAAACACAGTCATCTACCAGTCTTTCAGTCCATTTTCTGCTTTCTGCATTGCAGAGATAGAAAAAAGTTCTAGGATAAGGAAGTGATATGAATTAACTGTGATGCTAAGAGGAACCATACGTATCAAGGGGGAGGATCTTAAGTCTAATCTTAAAACTACACATATTTAGCACCAAGTTGAGAACTCGGTTTGTGAAAAAGAGGCTGCCTCTGTTCAAAATTTGTGCCTCAACAACAAATGCCTATCTTACAAAAGAGTCTTTAGACTAGATAAACCTATCTAATGTTCTAATAGAATAGCTACTTATTAATATTCTTTTGTCAGAAAGTAGCATATAGGCGTGGGAACCATGAGTACAGTGTTTACTGAATGTTAACTGAACCAATATGTAGAAGAAATCTCTTAGATATGTAATCATTAAATAAGGAGGTGTAGTGTATCCAGCTGTGTGATTTTACACATGTTGTCAAATATGAAGTACAACACCCATAGTAAGGCTTTCTGTTGACTGCTGCAGTTTCTTAATAAAAAAAAGCAATATGTAATATCTTTTCCTCTGAAGGTCAAGGATAGAAAGAAAGAATAATTATAGCTCTGTAGTTAAAGTCTAAACTTAATTCAACAAAGAAATATGCTTTTCACTAGTTTTTAGAAGAAAATACCTTTATAGAGCTGTATCTTGTAAAGTTACTTAAAATAAATAAGGTTTATATTCATTATGATGTTTTGTCTGATTAAATTCTATGTTTCAGGTCCTATTGCTTACAAACACATGGCCTTCATGTTTGTATCTGACTGCATTCCAGCTCAGTGTCCCTATTACATTCAGATTCGAAATGGACAAAAGATGGGAGGCAGTTCACTAGGTCAAAATACAAGAGAAAATTTGAATGCTGCTTTGTTCAGCAAAATTTTTTGTTGCGCGTACAAAGAGGGAGTGGATGTATGTACGTAGCAGCAGTATGACCATCCTGCTCTGCTGAGGGATTGGTCCTTCCATACTTCACTCTGCATAAGTTCTCCTGCAACACTTCCCATTCTGTGAGCTGACAGCCTTCATCACTACCTTCTAGAGTTAAAAGTGAATGGAGCACAAACTGAAATGCAAGAAACTCCTTTAAAACACTAGAAACAAAAGTCAGTGGTGAGGTTGATCAAACTGGAGTAGATTATCCAGAGAGGCTGTGGAGTCTCCATCCTTGGAGATACTCAAAATCCATTGGGATATAGTCTTGGGCTCCAACGCTCCAGATGCTTCCAGCCTATGGCTCTGCAAAAAGAAGTGCTGATAACACTGCTTTCCCTCAGTGTAAAAATATACTCTTGGCCAAGCAAAGGATAACAATCCTCAAATTGTAAGAAACATGAAGGCAACGAAAGGTTCACGTACCCAAAAGCCCAGACCAAGGTGCTAATTAACATTATGGGAAAGTGCAAACAGTTGTTGCCAAGGAAAGCAATTCTGAAGGGAACACCTGGAAAGTACTATAAAACCTTTCAATTCTCTACAGCATTCACTCTCTTTAAATTTTGCCAACATTTTTATTTCCATTAAGCAAACAATTTAAAAGGAATTGTAACTTGACCAGGAAAAAAAAAAATTGATCTACATAGATCTTGGCAGGCAAGATCTCATTCTGGGAACGTTTCACATTTTTATCTTTATTTTTTTTAAACGTAATGTACAAAAAAAAGTTGTATTAAGCCCTGAAAGTTTACACTGGCTCTAATGATTCCAAATTAACTGCTCTTATGGAGCAAGACTTTCATCATAGTGTGAGCTGTTAAAATAAAGCCAAAGAGGTAACTATATCCCTGTTGATTCCCAGGTCTGTGTAAGTTATAAAGCAACAGAGAAAGATCTTTTTCATTAGGGGACACTTTTGGATGGACTGCAATGCATATCTTTCAGGATTTTAGTTTTCATGCCAAATCCATTCCTCCCTGACACACTTCTTTCTTTTTCTGAGAGCAAAACTTGTGTTCATAGTTGTCTTGTCCAAATTCCAGTCTTGGCTTTTCTGTTTCCTTTAAACAAAGTATGTGCATTTTAGCTGTAAAATCAAAGAGGCAAAAGGTGTCTGCCATCATGTTGTGAGGAATGCCAGGGAAGGGAACTGTCCTTTGATGTGTCAAAGGACAGGACTCCCCCACCGCCAGCTCGGTGCTATAATTTATTCCTCTGGTTTGCAGCGCTGACTCTGTCCATGCTCTGCACCAAGTAATCAGTCTGGGAAGTGGAGGGAACCTTGGCAATCTGCTGCAGTACTTCTGGAAAACATTTCTGCTATAGCATTGATTCCTATTGTTTATTGCCAGTGATCATATTCCACTTCAGCCTTGTTCGCTCTTCAATCTTTTTGTAGGTTGGGAGTGAGGAAAGTCATTCCTAAAAGATCAGCTAATCCATGCTGCCTTTGATTTTACACCGGCATAAATCTGTTTCACAACATTTATTATTAATCGTGCTAGAACTTTCGGGAGGAAAACCAGAGTATAAAAAATGTTCAGCTCGATACATGGGAAACCTTTCCTTTGTGGACCTGTCTGGGGGTGCAAGAGCATATACAAGCAGAAGACACAAACCCTGCTGGTAATATGATATTCTGTGGGAAGATCAAGGAGAAATCTAGCTCCCTTAAGATTTTAATGTATGTAGTCTTCACAAGAAATAATTTCTGAGATGAAGGCTGAAATTTCAGGTGCTATTCAAGTGACAGCCTCTGGGACAGGCTGTGCATAGCTAGATGATCACTGACAGGTCAGTTCCATTCCAGCAGTGCTTACAGCTGGGTAGAAGCAGACACCATGGCAAGAGCCATCATATGGAGGTAAGGTATAACTAGTGATCCTCCACTGGGATGCACTGAAATCTTCATTGGCATGTCTGATGTGTGATGGAAAAGGTCAATTTTTTTACTGTTCCTGTCTAGGAGTATTTTGACCTTTCTCTGTATACATCAGTTGCTTTATTCTAAATACCTTTGAAATTTAATCTTCGAAAATGTTAACAGTAATGACAATATGTCATTCCTGGTGGAGCCAGAAAGCTCTTTGGCTAAGTAAACCACAGGAGTTTTAACAAACCTCAGCACTGCCATTAGTTGTAATTTGACTGTCATTCTGAATGCCCTATGCAGAAAATCCACTTCTTGTTTCTACCTAGGTCAAATACTTTGTAACATTAAATATTAAAAAACC
Source organism: Tympanuchus pallidicinctus (assembly GCF_026119805.1). Classification (NCBI taxonomy): domain Eukaryota; kingdom Metazoa; phylum Chordata; class Aves; order Galliformes; family Phasianidae; genus Tympanuchus; species Tympanuchus pallidicinctus. Next base: position 1,897,208 of record NW_026294659.1, read on the forward strand.
TATAATTACGTTGGACTGAGATAAAAAAAGATGCATATAAAGCCTCAAGTGACAGGAAATTAATGTTTTGTTTTTCCTTTATGTGCCTCCCTCCTCAAATAGTTTGAGAAGTTTTCTTTAAAGTTCTAGATATTAATTTAAAAAAATAGTTTTTCCAGCTGAAATGAGTCAATTGAATAACGTGGTTTTTATAATAGAAGCTACTACTTCTCCTTTTCTGCATTGAACCCCTTAACCATTATTTTTGGGCTTACCTATTCTTCCAGAGTTGTTTGCTATTTGCCCCGTTTTTTGGATATTATAAGTATTTCTAAGGATCAGAACCTCTATTGGGATAAGCAGAGTGAAACTCCACAGAGCACAAGGGAATAAAACCCTTCAAAAAAACTTTGATTCTAGACTCCAGTATCTTTTCTATAAATGTTTTTCTACTCTCGAAGCCTTATTTGCTCCTATTGCTTGATCACATTACTTATTATGTTATCTTTAACCATTTTTAATGTCTCTGGTTCACTATTATGTTGCCTCTTCCTCCCCATCCTTTTTGCTGTTCAGCTAACTGCAGTAATTTGCCAGGTGTGGAAAACAGATTATAGTCACCTAAATCCAGCTCCAAGTTCAGTATTGAACAGTGAGCTCCATGGAGTTCAGTTAGCTCAGCTTTCAAACAGATCCGCATGAGGGCTGACACCCGAACCTCTCCTAGTGATACACAGGTACCTGGGGTGCCGAGTATCACCACAACATGTTTCCAAAACTACAGATTTATCATGCTTCACGTATCACTTGTATGCTGTTACGACAATAACAGACTAATGAGTTATTTTCGTAAATTAATTAAGTTGGAAAGCATGATTTGCACATTCTAAGTCCATCATTTTTCCAAAAAAACATTTCCAAATACAATAATTGCATTATGCATGGGAAAAAAAAGGCCCTTTCCTTCTTTTGTGAAGCCTGAAAAAAATGTCTGTTTCTCTGGAAAGCTGATAAAAAATGTGTTTCTCTCAATTTAGTTTGCTGTTTCCAATTCAATTCTATTTAAGTTTATGGACAATTCAGGTTCTTTTTTGCATACTGGCTCTCCAGTATTACGTTAAAAATATGTAACTAATAGATCTGTCTATTGAAATATAAAGACTTCATCAGATAAAGGATAACGTAGATGGTAACTCATCTAATCCTCCTCTAATCCTGGAAGCAGGTGTTTTAGCTCTGTCTTCAAGCCGTTGTTGTTGTGTGACCGAAGGGACAAAAAGAGTCTTTGTAGTTTAATCATTCCTGCATAATTAGGATTTAGTTTCACAGTCAACAAATAGAAACCAAAAATCTTGAAAGTGCTTGTCTTAAGGTGCAATAAGCCTAGCAACAGAGAAGAGATTTAGTGGAGAAAAAAAAAACAGAACCAGCTTCCAGGATTCCTCTTCTGACTTGCTTTCTGGTATCATGGAACTTCACTCTCCACATGACTGTATGATTTATATAACCTAATACATAATATGTGATTAATACATAATCATGTAATAATGCGTGTCCATCACACATTCAGCCTGCAGTATATGTTCTTAATGCATCATTTTCTTTTCAGATTGTTAATTTAGCCTGAGTTATAACCAAGAAACCTACACTACTCCTTATGAAAGGTGTAAACAATTTTTAGTATCTGTGTCAGTTTATGCTTATCTTCTAGGTATATATTTATTTGAACAATAAAGCATAATCTGCAACATGATGAGAAGATCTGATTTGGCTTTAAATATATGGCATGGTTAAAGAAATTCAATTTTTTCTGAAATGTAAAAACAAAGTATTTACCAGCCATGAATTGAGAAATCCCCCTGAGCGAGTGTTCTCAGCAAGTAGTTTATCACTTCCTTTGGTCTGTAAAATGCTATTCTAATTTGCTTTTGAGTTAAAAAAACAAAAAACTGTACCTCAGTTAGGAGCCATGATTTTTGACTGACTTCTGCTAACTGAGAGGATGAGGAGGCATTTCCTGGAGGCACATCAGTATCTTCTTGTTGCACATAATTTACCAATTCTGTGGGAGACTGAAGAAAATCTAATTGCAAACAAATGGGTGGAGCTGAAACAGGAATAAAGATGACCCAGTTTCCTTCAGCTAAGAGTAGATGAGCATAACTTGATGTAATTCCAAGAACAGGAGAGAAAATCACTTTCTGTTCTGTCAGGTTGCGACAAGATCTTGTAACAGAGACAAGAGAGAGCAAAGGGTAAATGAGAAGTTACCTGAGCTACTTGCTGAATGTGCTCTCAAGAGATCTGAGCAACACAGGTTAGTTTAGTAATAAGTTTAGTGTTTAGCTTCAAAAATCTTAAAGAGTAGTGTGAGATATCCCATTGGAGCAACTTAGAAACCCCTGTTTCACACGGAAGCAATCGCTAAGTATGAAAAAGAGGAAATCCTCACGAAGTTTTTCACAGGGAAAAGAAAGAAATGAAAGGTCATTACAACTATGGACTGTACAGAAAACCTCTGTGGATAAATTCAATAAGAAAGATAAATGTTAATTGCCCAGGTGTTCCCAATCCCTATCCCTGGATTTTCAGGCTGACTGTATTTGCTGCAGAGTGCAGGAGCAAGAGACCTGCTGATACTTCTTGAATCATAATTCCTTTTGAAAGGATGCTTTTGTCGTGTGCCCTCCTGATGAACCAGGGTGGCTCAGAAGGACAGCGCTAACCAAGATCTGTGGTAAGGAGCCACACAGGATGCTTTGCACTTGGAGAGCTCGGGGCCTGAGTGAGAGCAGCAGGGCTAGGGATGAGGCAGGGCCACTCCTTCCAGTGGCAGTTTGGACTTGAAGCACTCTTGTGACTGCTGTGTCAGTTACTGTGCTCATTTCCTGTTCCAAATTTAGTTAAAAGTGGTAATGCCAGATACTGCTGCGTGGTAACTGCTAGCAAATTCCTCCTTTTTGACACAGTGAGCACCAAATGTGCAGCTAGTTAGTCACTTGTTGCTAAATATTCAAATTGCATTGAAGGTCAGTCACAGAAGCAGATATGTTCTTAATAAGCCCAAGGCAATTATTTTCATTTCATTTTTGGCGAATGAGACTGTGTTACGTTACCCAGCACATGGTGCTTCTGTCCACTGTTTAGTACTCAGTACAGGCAATTCACTTTAGAAGGAACATGATGTCACCTTGAAAAAGACAGGAAAATAAAGCCCTGTGCTCAGTTAATATGTGTGTGAATGACTGGAGCGTGACTAAATTCCCAGTTTCATCTGTACGTTGTGAATGTACAGCTCAAAGACACAATGTGCCTGATGTGCAAACCCCATGCAGCACTTTGGGGTGCTGAGGAACCTTGCAATCAGCATGGGAAGAGGACTCTGATACTCAAATAGACTAACTTCATTAATTTCTGGACATCCAAAATAATACAACAACAATTTGTTGTTGTTGTAGGAGATAATATAGTTCAAAGGTGATGGAAAAAACAGAAGTGGAAGGAGAAAATGCGTTTTGTCCATGCATCCAGCTTTTAAAATATTTGTATCTTTGCTATGATAGGTTAAGTCAGTGGTTGAGATTACAAATAACTGAAGGTTTACCAAGCCACAGTAGAAGGTTGGAAAAATAACGTATAGTTAGGTTAACAGGTGTGCTGTATAAATTATTCAATTAAAATATTTGTGATAGAGAGTAATGGTAATTTCATAGAATCGCAGAATCATAGAATGGCTTGGATTGAAAAGGACCACAATGCTCATCAAGTTTCAACCCCCTGCTATATTCAGAGTTGCCAACCACCAGACCAGGCTGCCCAGAGCCACATCCAGCCTGGCCTTGAATGCCTCCAGGGATGGGGCATCCACAACCTCCTTGGGCAACCTGTTCCAGTGCATCACCACCCTCTGTGTGAAAAACTTTCTCCTAATAGCTAACCTAAATCTCCCTTGTTTTAGTCCAAAATCGTTCTCCCTTGTCCTATCACTATCAACCCATATAAACGGTCTTTAATTTGAGCCTGTCTTCCAATCTGTGGACACAGATATAAGAAAATGCTCATAGGAGGCAATGGTTTCTCAGGGACCTACTACAATTTTTTCAAGTAATTCACAGTATCTAAACTCTGTGACTAAATTGTATGGCATTTGCTTCAAGGATGTTTTTCAATTTTTCTTCTTTAAGCATCAGAACAACTGAAACCCTTCAGATCCTTTAGCAGATAGAGACTTCAAGAGCTCATCATGTGTGGGTATGACCCAAGTCCTGACAATGCTTGTCTGTACCAAAGAACTCTGCTCTACTATGTTTGGGCAAATTGAAATTCTACCTGGGTCTCTTTATTGTTAAACTAAAAAGTGGTTGACAGGGAAACTTTTTAAAACCTATTTTTATCTAATTGAATCATCACATATTCCCGGAAGGGTAAAAAGCAATCTTAGTAATGTTTTTCTCATGGCTCTAGCCACACAGAATGTACACAAAAAGGCAGAAGGGATTAAAGACAAGAAGAAATCAGGGTAAAGAAAACAGGTTAGAGCAGATCAGAAGCTTGGAGGTACTTGAGATAAGCAAGCTCCAGAGAAAACTTCCCGTTCTCTCCCATGTTCACCATCCACAATGCACTGAATCTTGGTGTGGGGAGAGAAGATACTGCTGCTTTTACTGCAGGTGTCTACTGGCTGTTCAAGCAGAAACACGGGACTGGGAGGCTAGTCAGTCCCCTCTGGGAAAGGGTTGTGCTTCCAGCTGAGGCAGTCACCATGTAGATTGATGCCAGATGCCGAAAGACAGTTAAATCCTACTGAAATTAAATGAAAAAGGTGTGTGCTGTTAAGACCCTTGACATCATAGTTCAACAGGTACCCAGTTAGGGAGACTGTTCTGTAGGATTGGGATAGACTTCAGTTACCAAAGTCTAAAAAGACATATGAAACTTCAGCATGAAGGTTGCAAATAGATGGAATTCCTACACAAAAGATCAACGGTCACTATAAACTGTCCTAGTTTTTCTCTTGAATAATGAGATCTTTATGTTTTGATGACCTTCCTTGTCTCCCAAATTAGAGTCTTTAACAAATGACTTATGCAAGCTTTCTTCTCAATAACGGATAATTCCAATGAGTATTGTGAAACTAACTTGGGATCTACATAAAATACAAAATTATTTCCAGTGTATTCCAATTATGACATCTTCTTGGCTCAGTGATACCTAATATTGCCAAGATAACCTCGAACATTTTTCAAATAACTGGAAGGTTTCACAATAATATCTAAACTCATTTGATTTTTTCTTGGACAACTGCCCATGATTTTTCAAGTGACAGAATAATGACCTAACTGCAGATGTGGCATATGTTGCCAGGTTAGAAATTGTAATGAAAACTCCGTTGAAATTCACCCTCTTGGATTAGTTTTGATTCTTAGAGACTGGGGAAATTGTGTTACATACAGGATAGTCTTCCTCCCTCAGTAGAGTTCATTCCACCCACAGGTATATTCCTTCTCAGATATTTCTATGGCTACTTGTGCACACTGAATATTAAGCAGAACTGATTTTCAGTCTAAGAGACACACTAAGATTAGACAAGTCACGTTCTTTCAGCATTTTCGCTTGGTAAACAATTAATTCTAGATTCTTAAATGAGATATGCCAGGTAACTGCCATCATAATTTCTATAGAAGCAATTACTGTACTCTGCTGCATAACAATCTGAGCTTTCAGCTCTATAAACGCCTAATGTTAAGCATATAAACAAAGATGGCCCATGACATGCCAGATGTCTGCCCAGCACTGACCTTCTCACGTGCAAAAAAGAGGCTATTTGTCTTAGATATTCAAATCCAGAAGACCTGGCACTTGGACTCACTGAACTTCATGAGGTTCACCTGGGCCCAATGTTCAAGCCTGCCTAGGTCCCTCTGGATGGCATCCCATCCCTCTGATGGGTTGACCACACACCACAGCTTGGTGTCATCAGCAAACTTGAGGAGGATGCACTCTACCCCACTGTGAGTGTTACTGATGAAGATATTGAAGAGTATCAGCCCCAGCACGCACCCCTGGGGGATGCCACCCATCAGTAATCTCCATCCAGACACTGAGTCATTGACCACCAGGATTTTAGAACTGCAAGGGTTTAAACTATGCAGGCCAGAGGAGTACCTTTCTGTTCCACTAACTCATCAAATGCTCTTTAAAGGAAGATAACAAAGCATGTGAAACAGCTGAACACTGTTTAAAGCAGTAGTGCAACCACTAGGTATTTTCAAAGCATGTAATTAACACAGACAATGTAAAGAAAAATTTGAAGCATATGCTTCATAATCCTACTCTTAATTTGGTTTGCTGTTTCAGAGAATTTACCGAATGATCAAAGCATTTAAAAGTCTTTTTAGTTAATTGTATTTCACTTTTTATCCAAATGCACCTTAACGTAACAATAAAAGACCAACCAGCCAGCAGAGAAGAAAAGGACCATACAAGAATCACAGTAGTTCCTCTTCTGCATAGCATCAACAGTTCTGGATGTGGAGGGGGGTGCTGGGGGCAGCATGGAACAAAACATTTAGGAAGAGGGGATGATTTTACAGAGTTTTAAACAGCATCTTTGTTACATCTAGTCCAGAAATGAGCATAACCTGTTTCTGCTGTTCACATTTTAGTCAACTGAGAGCATTACATAATTCTTTTAGAAACATCATGTGCAGCTTCTTTTCTGATTGTTGCCAAAGTTCCCAGGAAAATGCAAGGAAGAAAATCACTTTGTGACTTTTTATCATCACATCAGTGAAGTATTATGGAGACTGTCTGATCTGGAATTTTGAAAATTCTTTTCATTTAAGATAGGGCTTGGAAAGCTGCAGCTTCCTCCTAAATAAAACAGTAGTTGATAAAATGCTCTGTATTTTCAGCAATGCCTTTCTATCCATTCATTTCCTAGCGAATTACCAACAATGTACATTATATACAGTAAAACATTTGAAAAAAGAACATTCCATTCCTAAAACTAAGCACATTAATTCTGAAATGTAATTAGGTTACAGAAATAAAGCATTCAATAATTACTCAGTGAAAATATTTTCAGAAACTGCGGTGTTTTCTGGGTACTGCGGGATATGTAAATAAAAGCGGTGAGCCAATATCAGAACGTCGAAACAAAAATATGGCAATATGAAGGAAAAACTGTTACATGAGATCACGGACACTGTAATTACCAAATCATATTTACAGGCTGAGTGTGCCAATTTTAGTTCTTGTTTCACTCAAGCTACCAGACTTCCTGCGTCACACACACAGCTGCACAACTCCAGCCCCTCACCAGTGTCAGCAGAGGGAGGTCTCTGCTAAACTGGATGTTTTACAGAAAAAAACTTTGGAAATGAATGCATAGGCAAAGTTCAGCTTCAGTAGTCTTGCCACATCCATTTCTTTTGGAAAGATGTGTGCAAGAGGAATAGTGTGAAAGCCTGTTCTCTGGCATTTTTAGTGCTGATGTGTCAGCCTTTCCATTCTACTACTTTGGTTTGAGGTGTTTTTAGTACTTGGAAGATGTATTTGTTTCTGAATAAACAAATACAGAACTAGCACCACTGTTCTGATTTAGAAGATACAGGAAACGAAATGAAGTCTCTTACCGCCCTTGAGATGATCTACTTAAAAAGAGCCCCACTTTTAAAATGTTACAAATCTCTCTTGTATGAGCTGAGATATTTTGGAGTTGGAGAAAATGGAAGAGTCTAAACAACAAGACTGAAAGTGAATTGCTTTCGTAATAAGAAGTGACTCCACGCATTTGCAGTGGATTAATTTATGGTGATAATATAAATTAATTGATTTGTCCAACATGCACTCACTGTTCAGAGTAACTAGTCCTTGGCAAGGAGCCACAGCCCTTGTTTGTGCCAGTCCCGGGAGCCCTGCAGCCCATGGGATGCATTAGGGAGTGGTGCAGCGGCCCCACAGCTGTATCCCATCCTGCTTCCCTTGGCCTGCACCACGGCCTTCACAAGGGTGGGGTGTCCTGGGCGCGCCAAACTCTGGCCTCCTACGATCCCCCAGCCAAAGCAGGCCTTTTCAGCACCTACTTAATCTCAGCATGAGCTCTCCCAGCAGGCCAGTGGTAAGGATGCTGTGAGCTTGCCTCTGGCTCTGTGCTTGGCTTCAGCTGTGGGCAGCCCACGATGATGCTCCAGAGAGCACCCACTCACCCAAGTTTCTGCCAGCTGTGTTACGCTAGAAATTCATGGCTGGGATGAAGTGGGATGGAGGAACACCCCCCTCAGCTGCAGCATGACCCCTAGCAGCCCCATAAGTGAGCAGGCCCGGCCCAGGATTTTCTCATCCCAGTTTTTCTAGCCTCCTAGCCTCAGAGAAGAAATACACTGCAGCTTGGTCAAGATTTGGGTCCAAAATCCACTTTTGAAAGTCCAGTGTAACATATAAAAAAGCACCAATGGTGGTTGTCTGGCTGAAGAAATATAAAGACTAGGTTTTGTTTTTCAGGTGCTCTTAGCCACTGTGCCTAGCTGAATCCCAGCAATTACATGAACTATAATGATTTGCAGCTTGGCATAAGCACATAAATAATGAGGTAAACTGCGGTTAAGCAGACACCAGCAATAAATTACAATAAAATATTTCACAGAAAATCTGATTTTTGTTGTAGTAAATCAACGTTAAGGCCCAAGCTCACCATGGTCAAAGGAGTCTCGGGGAAACTCAAAGGAGTTCCAGGAAAAATATTGTAAAGTAAGCCACTTGTTGGGCCACAGTGGCAGAGAGGAAGTCCTTTTCATAGAGCTGCATTCTCTATCTGCTCAGCCAAATTTGCAGCACTGTGGTCCAGAAAGTGTTGTACAAACAAGTTTTTCCAATGTTTATTCAAGAGCGTACCTAAAGATGAGGATTCAGGAAGACATAGTGTAGGGAACTCAACACTCTGTCCTAAAAACAATCCTAGCCTATGACGCATTTATTTCATTAAACCATATACTTAGCTAGCAACATGGAAGAAAATGATCATCTCATCTCCATGTTTTTGGACCAACACAAGGAAATGAAAATAGAATGCTATGTGATGGAGTTGGGGATACATGAAATTAAGTGTCAGTTGGATACTGAGACCATCCAGGCTTCTACATGCTTTAGGACTGGGAAATTTATTTTCCAAACGTCTCTAGAAATGGGAGGGGGGAATAATTTCACCTTGGGTAGGCCGCCTGGTAATATATACATATAGCTTTGTGCTATCATTGGTATTATCATACAACCTTACTTTACATCTGTTCTCTCTCCAGGTCTTTCTTCACCACATTTGCTTACATTTAATGCTTTCTTATCAGACATTATAGCTCAAGTGCTCCCCTGGGGCACTGCTTGTTCATAGATAATCTCATTAACTCCCATTAAGTACTATTTAAAGTCATGGTAGGTGCTGATCAGCTGATACTTGACTTGATGCTTGAAGTAGGGATGTTGCTTAGCCCAGCATGTTTTGGGTGTATCACCTGCACTACTGGTTGGATCAAGCTGCAGCTTTCTTCCTGCCAAGCTTCTTACACTCCCGCTAAGCTAATTCAAGTGAGTTGAGATAACTGCTGGACATTAACAATACTCCTGTTATTGTCAGTTCCATGAGGCTATCATGCTTTTGAGGCCTGGTTTGTTGCAAAGTGATCTTCCTTCCTGTGAGTAATTCACAAGTTCATTGTGATCACTGTAAATACATTTTGCTGTTTTCAGATGGCTTTGTTTGACTATTGGCTTTCAGTATTAGTGGGATGTGGTTAGTTACATATGTCTATCAACTTTTCTAGCTGACTGCCTAGATGTCTGAGAGCTTTATTACTCTAGAACAGCAATAATAGAAGGACTGGTGGTTGTCAAATACTGAATAATCAAAACTAGTGTTCTTGAAAGACGTTATTATTACTCTACAAAGCAAGAAACCTGCTTGTGCACCAGAATGTAACTATAATTACATACCACTGATTAAGAAGTTATGTTACAACTGAATTCACTTACATTAATATTTTTATTATTTTACTTCAAGTTAAAAAATAGATTTTGTATGTTTTATAATGCCTCAGTACTGGTGCTCTTTGTCTTTCCATCAGAATGTGCACAGCCAACTTGGGTGTTCCCAATTTTGACTCAATGGTTTGCTCATGTTGATTACATAATGACACATATTTCCAAGGCTGTGGTTGGGTGCAGGTGCTACGATCAAGTTCTTCGTGTTTTGATTCTCAGGAGGATCCTCAAAAAATGGAGCATCTGTAGTTACATTTATAATTATAAATCATGCAATGAGATCATCAAGTCTCTTTTCATGATAACAGGATGCAATATTTTAAAGCGCATGCGTTGTATGTTGGAAAATGCATTTGACAGGAAATACTCCAACATAAAGTACCCTGAATGTTTTTTAAGCACTGATTTTTGCATACTTGAAGGTTGTTTTACAGTCATCTCTCCTCTTTTTTCATAGGCAACTCCCTAACAGATTATTTTCAACACTTTTCAAAGAAAGTACACAAACCGTACAGCAAACACAGGCAGTACCTAAGCTATGCACTAATGGAAGAATCTTTGTTTAATAAGTGAAGCTAAAGTACAAAAAAATCTATGGCCACGTTACTATTCTGTAAAAGAAATCATCTCTTATTGGCTTTACTACCTTATTTTCTTATTAAGGAAATGGGAGTTTGTACACCATGCTGTTTGCTCTACATCATACAACTGGAAATAAAAATCAAGTGACTAAATATTGACTTATTACATTCTTCCCCTATATGCTACTCGCCAAGTCACGTGACTTGCAGTTTTACTTTGGAAGATGATCAATGATTAACTATGGGCTGCACCAATTCCCTGGACAACCGTGTGCAGGTTTCTGCAAAAGCGTATATGTTTAATAGAGGGCACACACACAGTGATTATTTCTTCTTTTTTAGATGAATTCTTTTTCACTCCATGCTACTTTTTTCCATATCTTTTTTTTTCTTTTCTACAGCATTTAGTAAATAATTTGCAGTCTGTGTGACAGAACGTTAAAAAAAGTCTTTTTTAAAGTAGAAATACTTCCTCTCAAATTCCAGTTGTTCTCAGTCAACATAATTAATTGTTTAGGCTTTGAGTATCCTGAACATTTTCTAATTTCTTTACAAAGATGGCAGATGCCTTCCACAAGTTGCTTTGTTCATTTGCACTATTTTCTACGAAGAAAAAAAAAAGAACAAACCAACCAAACAAAAGCTGTAATGAACGTTTCAGGCCCAGGAGGGTAAGAATAGCTGATAAAGGGAAAGGTGTGCCTCCCTGCCGTGACTCACCTCCAGCAGGCAGGGACTCCGTTGTGCTCAGCAATGGCCACCTTCATCATGATTCTGCATTCAAGAATTGCTCTGCACCCAGCTGCCCCTGTGCTGCTGGGAAGCTTGCTGGTGGCAAGAGCAAAGGGAAGCAACAGAGGAGGAACTTGGTAAATTCTTCCTTGATTACTTCCTCCTGAGAAGTTCATTAGCCATTAAGGACGTGCACGCCCTAAGGTTGTCACTGTGCATCTGTTAGTTATCTAGGCACTGTCAGGTACTTCATGATCTGTCGACTGATTTCTTCCTTTTTTTCTTTTTTTTTTTTCTTTTTATGTAATGGTCTGTAGGAAAGTCAAAACTTACATGTGCTTCATCTCTCAGTACGGGTGCATGATTAACTCGCTGATATGGTTTTAACTCTTCACACTACTGTACCATACCACGTGCTTCATAGAATATTTCTTTGGAAATCCAATTAAATGGCTCAGGCAACTAGGATTGTTCAGTCTGGAGAAGAGGAGGCTCAGGGGAGACATTATTGCTCTCTTCAACTGCCTGAAAGGAGGTTGTGGTGAAGTGGGAGTTGGCCTCTTCTCTCAGGAAACAGCAATAGGATGAGAGGGAATGGCCTCAAGTTGTGCCAGGGGCAGTTCAGCTTGGATATTAGGAAAAATTTCTTCTCAGAAAGAGTGGTGAGGCAGTGGCACAGGCTGCCCAGGGCGGGAGTGGTGTCACTGTCCCAGGAGGTGTTCAAGTAACATGGATGCAGCACTGAAGGATGTGGTTAGTGAGCATGGTGGTGTGTTGGCAGTTGGACTAGGTGATCTTAGTCATATTTTCCAATCCTAATGATTCTATGAAAATAAAACACTTTTCAGGGATTATTATAGATGAACACACATTTTAACATATCATGGTAAGCCATCTCTAATCTAATTCCTAAAAAATTCACTCTACATCTACTGTCATAGCAGCAGTCTCGGCTATGACTGCAAACAACTTGGAGGTGACAAAGGTGAGGCTGAAGCAAGTATGGCCTCTCTCTTTGTTTTCTATATTACTTATTCTGTTATCTCATTCATAGGAATGAAAGGACGCTGAAAATACCTGGAGTTAAAAATGATAAGTGATAAATATAAACTCAGATCATTTTAAACGCTACAGGAAGAAAGCAGGAAGTCACAAAATATCACACAGAACTCTAGATTTTTACAGAGTTAATTGACTTAAAAGATAGTTCAGTGCTTCCACACCACTGCTAGTGAGAGATTATTTCTCATACGACATTCTCCTACATTAATATTTTCTATTTATCCTTATTTATATGTATTTTCCTTAAGTGTATTACATTGATTTTGCATTTCAACACTCCACAAAGATGCCTGTCATAATTAGGATGTAAACTAAGCATGCAAAGAAACAAAAAGAAAACCAGAGAAATCCTGGTTCTGAGCTAGGAAGTTACATTAACAGCGTGTGCAGTTTGGGGCACCACAGTATATAAAGGACACAAAACTGTTAGAGAGCTTCCAAAGGAAGGCTACAAAGATGGTGAAGGGTCTGGAAGGTAAGACATATGAGGAGCAGCTGAGGCCCCTGTGTTTGCTCAGCGCAGAGCAGAGGAGCTGAGGGGAGTGAGTCTGTTGTACAAGCCACCAGGAAAGACTTGTAGGTGTGCATTTCTGTTGAAAACCTTAAAGCTGTCTGAGGATGGACCAGTTAAAAAGGTAAGCTCAAAGTCCTCTCTCCATTTATCCCTTGTTCCTGCAATTCCACTGTTATGGACAATGAAGGGATATCCCGTTTCTTGGGCAAACCTTCCTTCTCCTATGGCTTGTGTTCCTGGAGAATGCTCCAGAGTTCAACAAAGCTATGGGTATTCGCAGCTCACAGGTGCACATCCTTTTGCAGCAAGGTTATATTTATGCACTGATGCCTTTTCTTGGAAACTGGAGTATAAAAAAGTGTCTATAATTTGCTGTCCTAAACATCAAAACATACTGTGTGTAATGACTTGTGAAAAGGCCAGAATGTTTTTCTTTTGTTTTATTAAATATTTAAAAATTTGATTAAAAAAGCAACGCCAACCAAAACAGAGTAAGTAATATTTACAAGACATCTGGGAACACCTGATAAATACTTATAGATTGATGCACACAGTTTCAGAAATACACAGTGTGTCATTTGGTCAATAGCCACTGCTACTTGGTTTTAGAGACAGTACCTTTAAATCAATAGCTCCTTTTTAATATTTAATGTCCTCCTACCATTAGCCTGCTCTTGTGCCCTCTTTTTTATTGCTAATCAAAGCTATTGGCAATGACCTTGACATTTTTCCAGGGTTTTAGTGGCTCAGGTTTCACTTAAGTTGGCTGATATGAGAAAAGCTTTTTGTTGATATAAAATTCACCTACATTTTAAGAGCTTTGGTTGCACTTTACTGTTTCACCAGAAAGTAATTCTGTGGTTTCTTATATGAAAGTCTAAATTAAAATGCTGTGGACTGTCCTGATCTCATTTTGTGTAGTAGCCAGATACAGGAAGGGTGACTACTTATGTGTCAAATTATGTCATGACTGCAGGACAACAACAACAACAACAAAAAAAAAAAAAAAAAAAAAGAATTTCAGTTTTTCATTTTCTATTTCCATTAGCCAGAGAAGTCACTGGCAATTTAGGTTCCCAATCTGGCTTTGAACCTTATTTGAAAGTGCATTTGGGATTTTTTCTTATTTCAGGATTATTATGCAAATGTGGTAGAAGGTATCCAAATTCACTGATGAACTTTTTTGGTGATTTATTAATTGTGGAAGACATGTTTATCTTTAAAAGCTCTTATTTTCAGTGACTGAGTTGGTGCACAGTTATCTGCATCTTGAGCAATTATCTGTGTATCGAGAACAGCATGCGATAATGTTCTCTATGACAAATAAAAGCACACAGCATCTCATCATTGAAATTACACAACAATAAGGAGCAAGGATGTGGGAGTGAAAGCACACAGCAGTTAAATAAGCATCAATCCAATGCTGCTTTTGCACACAGAGTGCTTTCCCGTTAATGGTGTTTTAGTAATTATCTTATCAGTTTCTTCTAGCTGAATGATAATTTACATAATCCTGCTTGTGTATTTAGGCCAGTGTTAGAGTGAGCCCATTGAAATGAACATAGCAGTTGTATTAAATAGTTCATTTACTTTTCAATGAGTCACAGGAAATACTTGAAACAATTTACTTTGTATCAGTACAACATTGTACTAAAAGTTAATAAGTAGGAGCCTATCCAAAGCTTGTTGGTGTCATTTCAGTCTTTCCATCAACTGCCATCAGCCTCTTATATAAATGTATGCAAGTGTATATAATGTTTAAAAATCAGCATTGGTCTATCCTCCTGTAACTTGTCCTGTTGAAAGTAGCTTCTGGAAGCTTCTCTGAGTGTGCCTCTCACTGAAGTAAACCAGGTTCCTACAGAGCAGGACTTAGAGTTGATGTGTGTTGCTGACCTTCTGCTGGGCTGCATCTGTGCCAGTGAAGTCCAGAGGGTTATTTCACTGCAGGCCTATCTGGATGTGAAGTTGGCAGATTTCTGAGTGCTGAGCAGGTCAGAAGGAAATGTAGGTGCTATTTGCTTATGGCAGAGTTGCACATATTCTGTGGGAAGGCCTCTGAAGGTCATGACTTTGACCTACAAACCACTGCTTATATGAGCCAGCCCTGCATACATGATATCTGCTTATCTGCTGATAGAGGCACAGTAATTGCCCAGCAACACGCCAAGCACTGTTAGCAATGCACCTTACAAAACAGAACCAAGGGTAGACACCCACAAAAGTTAATGGTAGGGGTGTACCATGACAGTGTTCCCCTCACATCCCCTGCTGTGGTGTGCATAAGGAGCTGGAGCAGAGCACAGTACTAAACTAAGCCAGGCAGCAGTGCAAGTCATCCACATAAGTAGCAGAAAAAGCAGCTTCTGCCAAGGACAGATCAGACTAAATCATGGGAACAACCAAGGTAACACATCCAAACAACAACTCAGTTTCACAGTGTTTTGCTGAAGAGCGTAGGTCAATAGGCTGAAACTATGCAAATGCAACTGCATTTCTGAGAAAAGAACTATTGAGGAGCAGAAAGGACATGCTATTGCTATTACTGAATTGCCTCATGCTCATGGGACGCTTCACTCAAAATAGGAATCAGTCATAAGCAAGAGGCCAAATGCAGAAAAGTTAATGCTTTTAATTAAAGATGTCAGGAAAATTGGATCTATACTCTTAGCTCTTCTGTTTAGTTTCAGCACTAGCACACATCCCTCTGATACCTTCACTGCACTTTCATTTTTATTCCTGAAGTTGTCTTTTACTTTGGATATGGTGATAAAAAGGAGCACAATACATCTAACAGTTCTTATTAAGAATTACTACATCTGAGCTACCTCAGATTTCAGCTACATTGGATCCAGACCAGTATTCAATAACTTGGAATCATCTCTGTTGCTAATTAAATACTCAGAGGAATACTGAAAGAACAAGTATAAAGATCTTAAGATTGCACAACAGATGATGGTACTCTGTACAGCCTTCACCCAACTTTCCTGCAGGAAAGCACTGCGATGATGTGTTTAACCACATGCTCTCAGACTTCCAAAAATAGGTAAAATTGTACTGCTTTCATCACTTTGAGTGCTTCACAGATGTGAACCTTTGTTAAAGCATCCCTTTGTATTAAATAGGCACTACTGTTGTCGCTTTAAGTTTATATAGTTGAGTACTCAGAAAGATTTCCTGTGTGTCAGACTGAGAAGATAATGAAGGAAAGGAAAAACCTTCTGGATTTTTGGCAGCTAGAATATAGAAGTGCAGTACCTTGCTTGTATGTCTGTAATCACACCATTGGCAGGACTGAGATGAGAGTGGTCAAAATGCCAAACTAACACACTCCTCACCAGGGGTGCTGAGGTGTGAGCTGCTAGACTAGTTCAGCCATCTTGTACTTCAAATAGATGAAATGAATTCTTTATTTCCTTCCTTTGTCTTTCATAAACATTTTAAGCCACACCGCCTGCTTGGATTCTGTGAATGAACACTTTTGTTTGCATCTTTGGTTGACTTGGCTTGAATTAAGAGTGATTTCAAGATGACCGCGTAACAACAAAGCATTCCCCACCCAAATATGCAGTGAAAATATAAACCACAGTGCCTAAACAGCGCTATGATATACACCTTCTGTGTATCAAAGAATTACAGCATGTTGTTCGTAGAGGCCAGCACAGGAAGAAATGCCTGGTGATCATTAGATAACAAGGAAGGCTTTCTGCCAGGAGGCAAGATAGTGGGAACCATGACTGAGTCCAGAGAGCAATCAAGTGATTTCTCCTGAGACAGGATTTGTTCCTGTTCCTAAGTTAGCTGAAACGATTTATCTGTGGCACTCTCAATAAAGGTTACAGTGTTAGAAAGATGCCTTGTTTTATGGGGTGTGAAGAGTGGTGGGGTTTTTTTGTTTGGTTGGGTAATTGGTTTGTTTTTAGTTTAGTTTTTACTTGGATATTACAAATTAGGGAATAAGGGAACATTAAATTTCAAGTAGAAGGAGTTATGGTGGCTTGGCTGCAATTTCAAAGCCATAGAAAAAGATCAGTGTAGAAGCCTCTGATTGTAGAAAATAATAAGCCTTTCTCTGGAGCAAGGTTATTTTGACTGTTTCTATTTGCATTTGAAGTTCAGTGTAGACACTGGTGTCTTAATTTTCCAGGGAAAACTTGAAGAAATGCAAAATTATATTAATTCAGCATTAGGATCATAGAATCGTTGACTGGTTTGGGTCGAAAGGAATCCCAAGGATCATCAACTTCCAACCCCACCTGCCACAGGCAGGGCCACAAACCTCCAGATCTGGTCCTAGACCAGGTTGTCCAGGGCCCCATCCAACCTGGCCTTGAACACCTCCAGGGACGGGGGCATCCACAACCTGTCTGGGCAGCCTGTTCCAGCACCTCACCACTCTTTCTATGAAGAACTTCCCCCTGACATCCAATCTAAACCTTTGCTCCTTGAGTTTAAAACCATTCCCCCTTGTCCTATCACTATTTACTCAAGTAAAAAGTTAATTCCACTCCTGTTTATATTGCCCTTTTAAATACTGGAAGGCTGCAATGGTGTTACCCCATAGCCTTTTCTTCTCCAGTCTGAACAAGCCCAGCTCCCTCAGCCTGTCTTTGTAGGGGAAGTGCTCCATCTCTCTGATATCTTCACGACCCTCCTCTGGACCCCCTCTGACAGCTCCACATCTTTCCTGTACAGGGGGGCCCCAGACCTGGATGCAGTTCTCCAGATGGGGCCTCATAAGGGCAGAACAGAGAGGAACAATCACCTCCAATTCTTAGAATCAGGCAGGAGTGGCAAGCTTATTCCCTGAATTTCAGCCCTAATCTGGAAAAATCAGGAATCCTGTTGAAGCCTAAATACAATGACCCTTTGCTAAGGCAACTGGCGAAAAACACTGGAGACAAGGAAGCTAAAAGGAATGGGAAAGCAGAATAAAGGGCTGCAAAAAACTGGAGGAGAGACTTCATGCTTGTGGTGTGCAAGTTTGGTGACCCAGGGACCAAGGAGGTAATTTGACTTTAAAAGACTTGCCCTTCCTTCTATAAGGAAGGTTTGTGTGAAGGAGTATCTTGCAGCCTGTGAAAGTTTATTGAAGAGCATAAAGTAAACAAAAGATTATAGGCGTCTGCTTTATTACTCAAGCCGCAGTGTGACGTGCTATTTTCAACGCCATCATCAAGGGTGAGCTCCAGAGTACAGCCAGCCCAGAGAAGCCTTGATCCTTAAATGTGGGTTTTCAAGGAAAAGACAAGTGATTGCTCAAGCCCAGAGAGGACAGACTTTTGAACAATAGCTGATGCTCAGTAAACAGATGGGTTCTGGCTTATCCTTTCCCTTGGTTCACGGTCCCCTTAACTAGCCAGTTTCAATCTTCTCAATCTTATTCTCAGCAACAATCAAGAATTTCTTAACAAAGGCTAAGCACTGTGCTTCTTTTAAATTTATTCACAGATATCACTGAACTTCTGGAAAACCTCCATTAGATTAACCAGTTTTTATAAATTTTATTCCAGTTGGTTTACTTTTGGCAGCATCAATTATGTGACCGTAAATAGGTCTCATGAAGCTGTCTTTACAAGGATAGCTGACTTCAGCTCTGCCTAGAATATTCTCAGGTTTTTTGTACTATTTTTGATTTACCTTGCAGCCACAGACCTGCAGTAAGAGATTTCACAGCGCTATGTCCCAGTGTTCTCACTCAGGAAAAGCAACAGAATAGCACTTGGATGCTTCATGTGAATTCTGAGGTGGTGAAGTTGAGTGGTGAAGTTGAGCAGTCTGAGACCCTTAAAAGAAGAATGTCATAAAAGCTCCAGTGTGCTAAAAATATTATTGTTGATGTTGAAAGTTTGCTTGGATACTATATCAATGGACTCTACAGAATGTGCTCCAGAAAATGAAATAAACTAAATATTTGCACATGCTTGAAAGAGAGTGAGTCAGCAATAGAGTGCTAGTTAAACAGAACTCAACAATGAGCAACATTGTGATGGGTTTTGCTTTGACCATGGGATTCACCACAATTTTCTCCTGAAGTTAAGAAATGGGCTTAACTAGAAATTCTTTTGCATAGAAGAAGTACAAAAAGAGATTGTTTAACATGATTACTATTTTAAACTGAGGTACATTCAAAGAACTAGCTGGAAACAACTTCACATTTGCTCCTGAGACCTCACTTGGCTGCATATAGGTTTTGGAGAGAGACTGATTGGCTAAAAAGCTTCTTGGGCTATGTATTAACTCCTGCCTAGAAAGATGGTGCTGCCCAGACAAAAGGAAAGAAGGCAGTGAATGGAATCAGAGAGCGACAAGCCAGAAGAAATATTTTTTAAACCATTCCCAGAGTTTAGAACAGTCGAACAACTCAGTTTTCCCATTTGTCTCAGTTATCCAGATAGTCATTTTGATATCCTGCCACATTACGCATACAAGCTAGTAAAATGAATACATCCTGTCCATAAAATAGAACAATCAGCCAGAGTTGAGTCTCTAAGAACAGATAAAAAGCACCGTTCAGAAGTAAGCCAGCATCAAACATTATACAGCCATCCGCATCAATAGCATTCTGGGAGAAGTCCAGATCTGTCAACACATGTAGTACACACATAATATGCAGTATAATTTAACAACTAGACCAAAAAGGTTTGGATTCAACCCATTCTTGATGAAGACAGAAAATTGTTGGTTTTCCCATGCAGAATATAGAATGCTCAGTTTGCAAGTGACCTTATCCTGGAAATATGAATTGTTATTGTGAAATCTGTTAGCAAATGTTTGCTAAAGAGGGAGAACTTTCACTAAGAGCTTCTGGACCATGATTTCAAAGCAGATGTGCCATACCTGAAATACTTCGCAAAAGTAGCAAATCTGAATTAAGAAATACTTTTTATAGGCTACACAGCTATTTAACCAACAACTTAAGGTAGATTTGAATGCTAAATCATTGGATCTTTCTTGAATGAATCTTCACATATTCATAGAATCACAGAATGGCCTGGGTTGAAAAGGACCACAATGATCATCCAGTTTCAACCCCCTGCTATGTGCAGGGTCACCAACCACCAGACCAGGCTGCTCAGAGCCACATCCAGCCTGGCCTTGAATGCCTCCAGGGATGGGGCATCCACAGCCTCCTTGGGCAACCTGTTCCAGTGTGGCACCACCCTCTGTGTGAAAACCCAAACCTCCACTGTCTCAGTCCTATCACTATCCCTCCATGCAAAAAGTTGTATCCCTTCCTGAGAAGAAGCAGCGTTCAAAGAGGTTTTTTAGAAAGTTGAATAAGATCCCCATTCACAGCTGAAATGCGCTGAGCATCATGGGCTGACTTGAATTGCTCTGGCTTGTTTTAGAAATGAGGACTGCAAGCCAGCTCCAATACCTGAAACATGCCAAAGGAAAGGTCTAGCATCCATACAGCTCAGCCCTTGCTTTACTTACTCAGACTGAATTGCCTTGAAGCTATTAATTTTGCAATTTCACAGATTTCAAATCTTTAGTTTTGGTTTTAGAAGGGAGTTCATTAATTACAACATCTGTCTGCCTGTTTGAGATGCCATCCTTAGTTTCACAATTTTAGTGCACAAATGCACTAGAAATTTACACTCTACCACATTTCCAATATACTGGGAAGCATTTATGTGTTTGGGTACCTAACTCACAGAACAGATAAAGCAAAATAAAAGCACAGACACACACACACACAAAAGAAAAAACAAAAACAAAACAACATCAAAAGCTCAAGTTTGCACAATAAAGAACAACAAGTATAAATAATTTTATCTCAAGTATTCTTAGTAGCTTTTCAGAATTCTTACATACCTCTGTGTAACAAGATTTTGTGGCTAATATTAATTTTCCATAAATCTTCTTAATGGAAACCTATAGCTCTGCTGTGCATTTTGACACTGTGGTTCTTCTAAACATCGAATACTAACAGTTTTCATGGAAGTTTAAATAAATAAAATGTTTTTTTTTTCCCCTTAAAGTTCAACAAAGGAAGTCAGTGGGCATAGAAGAGCATACAAAGGAGACTCACACCTCTATAAGATGAGATCAGTCTTTAACTAGCAAGCTAGAACACTGAACCATAACTGATTATAGTTCAAGCAGCCAACAAGGACAGTAACAGAAGGAAAATAAGTCATGTTAGAATATTTGTGATGAAATTTGTTTTAATATGTTGTTTGGCTAAAAGTGAAATCTTTCACACAGGCCTATGTGGTTCTGCCATTATCTTTGGAATCATAGGAAGTCTGCTCCAAAGCAAGCAGAACATTTCCTTACAAGTAGGATTCCTATCAGGCCCCTCTGTGAAAATCTCCCTGCTCCATGCTGATTTCAAAACAGATATTTTGATGCTGTTAGATTTTAGAACTTTTTCATTTTATTTTAAATTAACATACATGCCCTCAATCACAGTGGACATTTTGGAATATCCCCATGATTTCTTCTTCCAAATAGCATCAGTGATTACTGTAGAATAGAGCACCTGCTCAATTCAGTCCTTATATGAAATCCTCATTACAGGAATTAGAGTGAGATCTCCTGCTGTACAATTGCTCTGCAGAGAAAGGTGGTGACCAAGTTGTTTAATTATGGCAATACAAAACTTCATTGTAACATTCAGAAGTTGATGATCTTTGTGAGTCCTTTCCAACTCAGGATATTCTGTGATTCTGTGATTTATGTAAAAGGCGATCGAAGTAAAGCAGAAGAGGAATCGTTTGGTCTGGGAGTGTCTGGAATGCCTGAAGATCTATTTCACATGTTGTTTTAAATGCATAAGGTTATTCGTTAACAGCATAAATTTGAAAAACATTGAAACTGGAAGACTTGTTATCACATAGAGCCTTGAAGACACCTAAACTGCATCACTGATAAAGTTTGTACCTTCAGAACTACAGCAGAGGCTGAGAGTTCCAGAACAAACAAAAGAGTACGCAAAAGTACCAGGCCCTTCCTTCCCCGTGGGGCCATTACTGGCAAGAGATGATAGATTAACAGCACATGCTGCCAGCAGGTTGCACAGTGGAGGTATGCAGACAGTTTGACCTAATTCATGTCTTTGGCCCCATCCTGCTGATTTCACTCGCCCTCCTGCAATGACCTTGTTGCTTTTAATTCCAGAGCATCACTTCTCTGGCTAAAGATGTGGAAGATGCTCTGCCCCAAGAGACTGTCAAGGCCAGGCTGAACCAGGCTCTGAGCAACCTGATCTAGTTGTGGATGTCTCTGTCCATTGCAGGGGAGTTGGATTAGATGGCCGTTAAAGGTCCCTTCCAACTCCAAGGAGTCTATGATTCTAATCATGCTCTACGTGCTTGAATAAACAGTTTCTTCTTATAGAATAGGTAACTGTTTTTATAGCTTGTGAATGAACATAGTATCTTCCACAAAACCTAGTCTAAAGGGACTCAACAGACACCATGGGAGTTATGCAAGGCATTCTTTGTGGTGTTGTACTACCGACACCAATGTTGGACCTACAAGTACCAATTTATTTGGGAAGACCACTGTCTTTCCTGTTAATAATTAATTGACTCAAATCCATGATATGTGTTTTATCCTAATTTTATCTAAACTGATATCTTATTTTGATTAAATGTTAGGGCTGAAGGCATCTGATTAGCAATAACCAGAAGGCATTTGGTTAACAATAAATGGGCTTACATTCAAAATTAGCTGTGGGAAATATTTTCTGCTTAGGAAATAATAAGCTGGAAAAGAATTCCTATTTCCAATATTCATTTAGCATCCCTTGGAAGCAGTAGATAATGTGGTAATGATATGAATTGAATACAGATCCACCCTATGTTACTGGAAACTTTGATCATTATATAAAACTTGGAGAAATATTTTGTCAGTCATCATTATACTAAGACAATTTTTTCTGTGGTTCCTTTCTTTCACACACTTCTAAATATAAGGAACAGGTATAAGACTGTATATAAAGAAGAAATTTTTATAATGAGGATGGTGAGACATGAGAACAGCTTGCTGCGTTGCTGTGGATGCCTGATCCCTGGTAGTGCTAAAGGGCAGGTTGGACAGGGCTTTGGGCAACCTGGTCTAGCAGGTGGTGCCCCTCCAACCCAAACCATTCTGTGATAATTTTATATCTAAATATATAAAGATATGGGAGGGTTAATTACGGTAAAAGTAAGGAGAACTGTAATTATAAAATGAGTATGCAACTTCAGAACATTTACTGTCCAGCAGAGTTTTGACTTTAAATTTCCAGGCCTTCCATCTCAGTCTGTTTTGTACATCTCTCTGCGTCAATCCTTTATTCTTGTTTCATCTTTTCAGCTTTCACCTCTTCTTTCAGATTACAAAGAAGACTGCAGACTGTTGTTAATATTGAGTTTTGTTTTCTTTGTTGACAATTTGGCTGTTGCTTGCCAATCAGAAAATTTTGCACTCCCTTCTACTAATTTCTTCAGCTAAAGACTCCTAACTTGCAATAGCATCTCTCCAAATCTTTTCCAGACCACACCATGTGTGATAACATGGAGAGGAATCCCATCAGTCTCTGCTAGAAATCTTAGCACATGCCCTTGCAGCAATCCTGGAAATGATTAATTCTCAGTCTCTCATAATTTGTGCTTCTACTATTACTTAAATGTTATTAAGGGTTGTTTTTTTCACCCTGAAGCCAAGTGATGCACACCCTTCTCCATGAATAGCACATGTCTGCCAACTTTTAGAATTATACAACTTCAGCCTTAGCCCAGTTCTGATTTGATTTGATTTACAGTGTGTTGAAGCATGGATTGTTTTTGCATTTTGTTTTAAATGGTATGGTTAAGTGTTTGTTATGCAAATCCACAGCAGCCAAAGCCATGTGCTCCCACTTTTAAATTAGAAAGTCTACTACAGACAACTTTTGGTGTTAAGCCCCTCTTATCACTTCACCTTTTAAAGCAGAAATCAGAAGCTCATTGCTGTATAAATTGAGCCTGATCAACCTGTTGCAAACAGCTCGACTGCAGCCCATGGATTAAACCTGCATCACCATACTGCGTTACCACATTATCCAATCCCATCTCCAGGAGAAAGCCATCAGATGCTGCAGAGGCAATAGAGGGAGACACAAGTCCCCCAGCAATGGTTCACTGCCATTCTCCCAGGTTTGCTGGGTTTGTCCTAGGCTGGTATGCTGTCATTCCCAGAAGCCATGGGCATATTCAGCTTGTGACTCATATTCAGCTTCCATTGAGTGCCTGCAGGCAGTTCCTGGCCCTGTGAGGAGTTCTGGTGTATCACTAAGAAAGGTCAGCTGCCTCTGATGAGTTTCAGCTCTTTCATCACCTGCTCTCCTCCACAACAGCAGGGGGGCACTCTTACCTGATCATCTCCAGAGGACTACTTCACATATCTTCCTACTGAATTTGATGCAATCGGATTTCTTACTGTAAAAGTAAAAGTAAAAAAAAAAAAAGCCACAAAAGGACAAGTGAGAACTTTACATTCCATGAGAATCCCAGTCAAATTTGTTGCTATTGATAGGCTCTAAGCTGGAATATGAACAGCCAAATTATTTTGCACAGTGCAGCTTGAAAGAGACTTTAGTATTGCAATTATGTTTGTGGGTATAGGGAAGAAACATAGGATATGGAAAATAAGAGTGATGCTGTTCCAAGTGGTTTGTGCCACCAAGAAGCTCTCCAAATATCTCTCAGCTGTAAAAGCAGCTGCTGAGTAAATACAGGGTTGCAGGGAACATACATGGCATAGCAGCAAATGGACAGCATTCTGGGGGGTGGTTACACTCAATTTTTGAAGTTCATCACTATGGAAATTATGCTTGTTGGTATCTGGTAAAGAGTGACAGCTCTGAGGAGGGAGTATTTTGTATTCAGCTATTTGTGGTATGCTTTCCAGTGAGAGAACACAGGGAACCAAGAGGAGAGCAATAAAGTAAGAAAACTTAAAAATACAGGGGGGAAAAAAGCCAACAAAACAACAGCTCTCCTCCACCCCTACCAAATAAACAAATACAAAAAAAAAAAAAAAAAAAAAAAAGAAAAGCTTGTTCTCAGTATAACAGTTACCACAGTATTGTTGGCTTTCACAAAAAAATGTGATACAAACTTTAAAAAGCAGCAGCACACACAGCCTTCA
This sequence comes from Tympanuchus pallidicinctus, assembly GCF_026119805.1. Classification (NCBI taxonomy): domain Eukaryota; kingdom Metazoa; phylum Chordata; class Aves; order Galliformes; family Phasianidae; genus Tympanuchus; species Tympanuchus pallidicinctus. The sequence continues at coordinate 1,922,237 of NW_026294659.1, forward strand.
GCAATGGCAAAATCAGTTTTGTCATCCAAAGACATAGCTGATTTTCCATCTCCACTGTAAGCAGTGTTACATTTCCATTTGAATCTTCTGAGAATACAGTTGAATGAGAGGAGCAATGGAGGCATATCTGATACTGATTCTCTTTAAACCATTTCAGGCATTTCACATGTAGATGTGAAACTCAGATAATCTAAAGCTGCATTCAGGGTTTATGGTGCAGAAGTAACTGAGAGGATAAGAGGACATTTCCTTCTGGTAACCCAGATATTAAGACGGAATGTTTTAGATCATTTGTATCTGGAATGCCACAAGCCAATATTCAATAACACATTCAAAAAACACTGGCAAATGCTTTTGCTGGTGGTGCAATGAAGAAAATTTGTGAAATATCTGGAAAGTATACATTTAAACAGACACAGAACTGGCAAGGTAATGACAGTTCATTTTTGCTGGCATCTCCGTTCCTCTGCTAAGCATGTCCTTGTCTGCTCTCTCTTCAAGGAAAGAAAAGTACACGTCCCAGGAGCTTTTGGATCTCCCAGCCAGGACTGCTGCAGAATTCTCAGTGTCTCTGTGAATTAACCTTTCCGTAACTCCCATCTTGTGGGTGCTTTGGGTTACAAGGCCAACATGACAACTGAAACATTTTGTAATGGCTCCAAAATGATGATTTCTGTCTTTTTTTATGTACTATGACAAAGGCACAAGCTTAACAATGCTATGTATAAGTATATGAATGTCTTTTCTACAGTTATCTCAGGAGCACTTTTGTCAGTAACCTCAGAATTTTTCTCTCTATACATGGGCTTTCTTGTGATTCACAAGTCCATAAATAGCAGGGCTGAAAGGGATGTAAAAAAAAAAAAAAAAAGCACCAGGTGTATTTTGGCAATACCATATGTACCTAAATCATTCTAAATGTACATTGTCTCACATTCACTGAAGAGCTTCATAGTACCTATGCAGAATATTCCAGCTAATATTCTAATATTTCAATTCATGAGTATTTCCACCATTAGATTTTTCCCACTTCTAGCTTACAATTATCTTTCTGCCAGTCTGTTTCTTTTATGGGGAAGAAATGTGCAGAAGACACTGTATCACTCTTTTATCTCATATCTCACCTCTCATCCCCTCTTTTAACTGGATCTTTTCCTTTTCTCTCCTTCAAGGCTCTCAGAGTTCATCTAGTTCATTCCCTGACCCAAGGAAGGCTTTGTTGTATTTAAGCCACTTCTGTTTCTTAGTGTTCATCTGCACTATTAATAGTATAGATTTTATGATTAATGTAATAGTTGTGGTAGCAGGTTCTCCTCTGACTTGCCCAGTGTACAATAAACACTTTCTGAAACTATAGTGGAGTATTTCTGCCCAAGAGCTTCTCAGTATGGAGAAGGACAGCAGGTGTGAAATCCCCTTATTGCCAAGTAAGACAGAACAACAAGTGCCAGTGACTGTTAATGCTTTTTATAAACACTTCTAAAGATCCCGTGTGTATTTTACCTGGACTCCAAGCTGGAAGTAATGGAAAATGTATTTCTCTCTCTGTCTCACAGAGCTCAGTGATGTTGCACTGTGGTAATTAGGACAAAATTGGCTTTGTGCTTCATGGTACAGGAACAATTGCAATGACTTTGAAAACACTGCACAAAGAATTTTGCTATAAGAGATGATACAAAAAGCATGAGAGATACATGTGACATATTATCATACTTTTTTAGGATGATCTGCAGAGTTGGCCAGTGGCTTCGCCATTCCTCTAGTTTGCCCTCCTAAAAACAGAGACACTTGCACAATACAGTATTTCAGACATAAACACTACCTAGTGGCCTCCAGTGCCTTTCTGGTGATGGGGGATGCAGCACACAGTCCTGTCCATGGGACTGGGAGCAGCCTTACTCTCCTTGGCACCCATTACAGTCACATCCATGTGGATGCTGCCTTCAGCCCTGAGCTACCGCACCTGCAAAATGAGCATTCCTCCAATGAAATGAGGTTATGTCTCACAAGCCCATCATTGCTCTCCAGAGGCTGCACTCTACAAGCAGGTGCTTAGCCAGTAGATTCAGCATTCAGAGCTTTGGTGCTCTTGTTTTGAGGCAACACAAACATAGCTAAAGTGCCAGTTCATGTTCCTTCTTGTAGGGCAGTCTCAGCAACTTTACTGTAGAAGTTCTAAATTCATCTGGCTCATTGCACTGCCTTTTGTGGTAGCGGTGTCTACTTTGATATGATGTTTATAGATAATCCACAGCTTCCCTAACTGCTTTTAAAACAACTTTTCTATGAGAAAACTTACTTCAGATTTCATACGTGTCTTTGTGAGGAAAAGTACAGAATGTAATATATTAATGTATTAGGCAAGAATCCTCTAGAAAGTTAACACTTCTTTTAACAAGTAAACGTGCGGGAAGCCCGAGGGAATTTTCACTTTCTGTGAAGATAATTAATATGGCATTATGACAGGGACATACACTGTCCTACAGTAAGCAATTGTAATAAAATAAACCAAGCATTGTTAACATTGAGTCATCTACAGCAATAAACCATAAAATAATAAAGTCTGGAGAGGGAAAAGACCTATTATGTCATCCACTCCATCTCCTGCCAAGCCAGCCTTTCTTTCTGCCATATATTATTGTTTTGTCCAGTCTAGTTTTAAATTATTCAAGCAATTTGACTTCTACTATTTCCTTTGGGAGACTACTAATTCAGAATTATGTTTATTTATTCTTCACTCTCGAAATAAAATATTCTTTGCTTACCTTCACTACTTTAAGAACGACTTTTCAAATTTTCTTTTTTCTATTTCAATTATGCTTGGAGCTAGGATGTTAAGTGGGGGATGGAAGGCACCTCAGGTCAGCCAAGGAATTTAGGCCAGCTAAAAGAAGTCAGAAGCGTTTCAGAATATCACTGGGCCCCACGATAGTGTGGGCTATCACAAGAGGAAAAAATAAGTATTAAATGTTCAGGACAGTTGGAAACACAGGTAAATGATTACAAGGACTGATTAAAAGGCATGTTTGTGGCAGAACAGCATAAATAGAAAGGAATCCCTAGTGCCAGTCACTAAGCTGTGCCTTGTCAATTGTATTGGCAAGCTCAGCCCCAGCCATACGCTCCAGTGCACTTCACAAGAAGATTTTAAATGATGAGAGTTTAAAAATTAACTGCTGCAGTCCATGCTGCATGTTCATGATCCAGAGCCCTTTGAAGCAGGCAGAAAAATCCCATCAGTTTCAGAGAGCTTTGAAGATAATCCTGAGCGCACAGAGTCACTGGTTAATCTTCCACTTGCAAGAAGACACCTCACATGCAGGCAGCCTGGTGGCAAGGCCAGTGAGGGGCTTGGTCACTGACATCCCAGCAGGAATGGCTGCCAGGAAGCTCAGGGCCTGTGCACAGCCAGGTCACACAGTACGGCAGCATGGCATCCAGTCTGTAGCCCTGCCTTGGACTGGTTCCTGGTTTTGTGAGCTAGACTAATGCAATGTAGAAGGACATGGAAAAAATAACCTATCCCTCCTTCAAGTGTCTTGGGAAGAGCAACAATTGCAAAGCTATCCTCTGAGTAACCTCTTCTGCTCATCAGTGAAAATGGAGACTGAGGTAAACAGAGTATGGGAACACCTGAAAGCACTATGAATCCTCAGAAACACAGGAAATGATAACATGGCCATGGCTTTGGAGTAAATCCATGCGTGGCAGGAGACTGCTCTTTTCTCTACAGCCATAAAGAAAATGAAGTAAATCCTTTGAGCAATCACATACAAAAGATTCCAGGATTAGCAGGCAGTTGACAGAAGCCGAGCTTTTATACAGCACTCCCTTCCCTACTGTCTCACAGAGTTGAAGGTATAGCCCTGTGCTCCTCTGACTCTACAGAGATGAAGGTTTCCTGCCAGCACTGAGGTGCAGGTACAGCAAGCCATCACCCCAACATGGCCTCCAAACCAGGGCTGCTCTTGCTTTGCAGCTCCTGCTGCAGACAAGCTAGGGGGCGCAGCCCGATTGCTGCCAATCTCTGCCCCCTGCCTCTATGCCAGTAGGGCAGCAAAGGCACCTTCCACCCCAGTCTGTCTGTGGCTTCTTCCCTATGCTGCCATGGCTCATCCCTGTCCCCTTACTCCAACTTGGCATCCAAACAAGACACACACAGTGCCACCTCCAATGCACATTTGGGAGGCATAAAGGCCATGGAGTAATAGCTGAGTATCACCCTACAGATACCAGATTGATACCCCATCTTTGGAACTCCAGAAAGGATTCCTCGTGAATGAATCCCATTGCCTTTGCACAGTAATATGTCTGTGTCAGCCTGAGCAAGCACAGAGTTTTGTAACTTGTTTCCCTTCACTATTAGTTGCTGCTTTAAGGTCATTTGCATTACATCCGCTCTAATGTCCAGTTGTACAATTCAGGATAGTTTTAGAAGAAAAAGCATAAAAAATAACAGCATATGAACATAAAAAGTCATATTATAAGATATAAAGACATGAGGAATTTCACTAGATATCTTCAAGATATTGGTATGTGCTACAAGTTGATAACACTGAGCTGTGTGGTGCAGTTGACACACCAAAGGGTTGGGGTACCATCTAGGTGCAAGGTCTTGCACCTGGCTTGAGGCAACATCCACTACCAATACAAGCTGGGGATTGAAAAGATTGAGTGCAGCCCTACTGAGAAGGACCTGGGGAAAGTGGTGGATCGCAAGCTGGATGTTAGCAAGCACGTGCCCTCGAAACTCAGAAAGCCAACTGTATCTCGTGCTGAATCAAAAAGAAGGGTGGCCAGCAGGGCGAGAGAGGTGATCCTGACACAAGTCACAGAATCACAGAAACACCAAGGTTGGAGAAGACCTACAAGATCATCCAGTCCAACCATCCACTTATCACCAACAGTTCTCACTAAGTTCTCCCCTTCTACTCTGTGCTGGTGAGGCCTCACCTGGAGTACTGTATCCAAATGTGGAGTTCTCAGTACAGAAGAGACATGAACCTGTTGGAGCACATCCAGAAAACAGACACAAATATGACTCAAGGGATGAAACATCTCTCCTACAAGGACAGGCTAAGAGAGCTTGGGCTGTTCAGCCTGAAGAAGAGAAACCTCTGGGGAGTTCTGATTGTGACCTTTCAGCGTCTAAGGGAGACAAACAGGGAAGAAGGCAACAGAATTTGTAGCCTGATCTGTTGTGGTAGGACATGCATAATCAATGGATATTAAGATGCTATAATCACAAAACAGAAAGAGAGTTAGGCAAAGTAGACTAAGATAACAAGAGAGAATAAATGGAGGACTTACCTGTATGCTAGGCTCACCCACCAAAAAAACACCAGAAGTGAGAATCTCCAGACAAGATCCTTCCCCCCTGGTAGCCAGCTCTTAAATAGGTCTAGGAGAGGTGCAGCCAGGCTCCATCCCTTCCAGCAGCACAGGTGAATTGCCTTCACCTGTGCTCCTGTGGCTGACTCCTGGCTCGCCTCAGGTGGTCAATCAGAGGTTCAGGCCATGACTCAGTAGTTCCCATACAAGAACAAGGGGAAATGGTTTCAAGCTTAAAGAGGGTAGATTTATGTTAGTTTAAAAAAAAAGTCTTTTACAGTGAGAATGTTGAGGCACTGGCACAGGCTGCCCACAGGTGTGGTTGATGTCCTGCCCCCAGAGACTTTCAAGGCAATGCTGGATCAGGCTGTGGGCAACCTGATCTAGCTGTGGATGTCCAAGGTTCGTTTCAGGAGAATTGAACTAGATGACCTTTGGAGGTCCCTTTCAACTGTAAAGATTCTACAATTCTATCACTTCATGATTCTAACTTTCCATTTTGGAGAAAACCCCTGAGAGTTACCATATAATGCAGAGTGGTTGATGAGTGTTTGCAAAAAGTAGTAGAATATGTTGCAAAAACTCATTAGATCCATTTGATAATTAAACTTCTCTACTTAAATGAGAAATATGTTTCACCATTTCATTATGAGAATTATGTAACGTATATTTCTGAACTGGTCAGGGACTCTATACTGCTGATGGGCTATCAATAACTTGATTTCTTTGTTTCAAAAATGAAAGGTATAAAATGCATACCACAGAGTCAGATACCTCCATCTCATGCAACTTTCTCCTCCAACAAATATGCATACTGTCTTCTCATCATTACAGATTATGTTTTTCAATTGCAGATGTCTGGTTCATAAACAGAGCACTGCATTATGTTAGAAAACTGAAATTTACAGACACACCTTTCACAGCATTGATAAACAGGGCACAAAGCATAATTGGAGTTTGACTACATGACACCTGGCCGTCAGTTTTTTAAAAGCCAGCAATGAAACACCTGTCTGAGTTCAGAGAACTTCTGATGAGGATGAGATCCAAAATAAAGTAATTTAGCACATAGTATAACAAAGGGCCAGTACAGTATCTTCAGAGGCCGCTATCTGACAGATGAGAAACAGTCAGTGATAGCTAGAATTTCATTTATGAGTATTGTGGTCATAATTACTCATGACTGCAATATTAAAGCATCCACAACTGTGTTTTAAGGGGGAGGGGGGGGGAATCACTGTGTACATTCATATTTGTATCTGTGAATGTGTATACTTGGTTTCATATTAACGAGACATTGTGAACAACTTAGGGTATGTTTAAAAAAAAAAAAAAAAGTGGTTTCAGGCAAAGAAGCTCAGGATACTGATGCTTATTCAGCACTAAATTACTGAGTGGTACCAAGAAAGCATATACTAGCAGCTGTGGAAAACTAGAAATGAGAATGAAAATGATGAATGGCTCTGACAGAGTGTACCTCACATACATATGTCAAATGTGCCATAAAACACCAATTTTACATTCATTTAGAGTTCAATTTACAGTCCAGACTTTGTAATTGATAAAAGAATCCCTAAAGCCACGGGTTGCAGAGACAGTCCTGTACAATGTTTGATGGGAAGGAGGATAAGGCTTGAGATCTTTGCTGAGTTCTTTATCATATAACATTGTAGGAGAATGGATACAGGATGCCACCTACCCAGTATTTATCAAGACACTGGATCAGTCAGTAAAAAATCAGCACTTGTAACACTCTCTGTGTTTCAGATTTTAGAGCAGATTTTCCAGAATAACCCTGGAAACAGATAGTGAGCTTGTTTCTATCAGAGTAAGCTGGATTGTCAAGAACAATCATCTTTCAGGCATCCTCACTATTATAACAGGAAGTTGCCTTGAGAACTTAAACTCAAAAGTAGAAAGAAAAGATTTTAAAACGTTACTTAAGACCTGCTGGAAATGTTAACAGAGCTCTAGCTGACTTCACTACATATTCAAACACAAAGTTATTTGTCCCTTAGTGGTACTAAATCTTTTAATAGAACTTTTTTGGGCTTAGGCAGTCCAGGAAAATTCCAGACTTCTCTGGAAAGCCAAGAAGAAAAACAATCTGTTAAAGCAGAAGTATGTTAGTAGGCAAAGCCTGAAGCATTCAGGTGTGAGGGAAGGTTGGGCTGATTTTCTTAGTTCTATGCAGATGCCTCGGGCCAGCATTTATCTGGAGATTATACTGGCTGTTCTCAGTTTTGAGGTTTGCCTAAAATTCATTTGAGCACTATCCAGGAAGAATGCAAAAGCCGCACTACTTTTCTAGAGCACATACAGGAAAAGGAAAATATTGAAAAGAATACATTATTTTGTTCTAGCTGTGAATTATGTGAAGTATTACACATCTGTATTTTTGGTTTAAATGTTTACCTTTTTGTAGAGTAGAGGCACAGATCTAATACTATTCAAATAATAAAAAGATTTACACAAAATTTGATTCTTAAGAATCAAAACTTTTCTTTCAATTCTCCATGAGAGTCTTCACTTCCATAATTGATTCCACATGAAAAGTCCTCCTTGGAAGTAGAACCACAGAACCATAGAATAACCTGAGATGGAAGGGACCCACAAGGATCATGGAGTCCAACCCCTGGCTCCACACAGCACCACCCAAAATCAAACCCAATGTCTAAGAGTGTTGAACTCCAGCACTGAGGGCCGTGCCCACCGCGCTGTGGTGCAGCCCCTTTCCCTGACCCCCAGCCGCCCTCCCCTGACGCAGCTCCACGCCGTTCCCTCGGGCCCTGTCGCTGTCACACAGAGCAGAGCTCAGCGCTGCCCCTCCGCTCCCTGTGAGGAGCTGCAGCCGCCGTCAGGCCTCCCCTCAGCTCCTCTGCTCTGCGCTGAGCAAACACGTGGCCTTCAGCTGCTCCTCATGCATCTTGTCTGCTGGACGCTACACCACCTTTATAGCCCTCCTTTGGATGCTCTCTGGTAGTTTTATTTCCTTATATTGTGGTGCCCCAAAGTGCACACAGAGCTCAAGTTGCTCTTGTAATCATTCAAGTAAATGTTTACAAAGAGATGTGTGTTTACTGGTTGCTGCCATGAAAATAGTATCTCCAGTCCACTACATTATATTTTGCCTTCATGAATCTGCAGACTCTGAAAAATGTACCTACATTACAAAGATGGCCACAAGGGAAATAGCTAATGGAAGCTTTTATCGTGTTACTATCTCAAACCCTCAACGTTTACTACATCATTGCCATTACGTCAGTTTTCATCATTGGAGTGCATTAAAAAGAGTGTGGCCTGCAGGTTGAGGGAGGTGATCCTCCTGCTGTACTCTGCCATCATGAAGCGACACGTGCACTGGGCTCCTCATTTCAAGAAAGACAGAACTTCTGGAGAGAGCCCTGCGGAGGGCCACAGAGATGATGAGGGGCCTGGAGCATTCCTGTATGAGGAAAGGCTGAGAGAACTGGGGCTGTTCAACCTGAGGAAGAGAAGGCTGAGAGAGGATCTTATGCCTATGTATGTATCTGAAGGGTAGAAGACAAGAGGATGAGGCCGGGCTCTTTTCAGTGGTATGCAGCAACAGGACAAGGGGCAGTGGACAAAAACTGCAACACAGGAAATGCCATACAAATGCGAGGAAGAACAACTTTACTGTGAATAGGACAGAGCCATGGAAATGTCTGCACAGAGAAGTAGAGTCTCCTCTGGAGATACTAAAGACCCATCTGAACACTTTCCTATGCAACCCGCAGTAGGGAACCTGCTTTAGCTGAGGGTTGGCTGGGTGAGCTCCAGAGGTCCCTTCCAGCCCCTACAGTTCTGAAATTCTGTGAATCAGGCAGAAAATGTGATTAATGACTTTAGATTAATTGTCTACAAAGCATTCAGACCTTTCTTTTTCTTTTGCATTCTTTTCCTCATTTCAAGTGTTTAAAAAGTATGCATGGCATATATATATTTAGCCATGCATGTATATTGAGAATTTAGATGGAAAGTTGGAGAATTCAGTGTCTTTGATAAAGACTTTGGGTACAATTTGCCCCATCCATAGTATCCATAGACATTATGAACAATCTTGTGTTCAGTTGTGACGGCAGATTTGTTAATGGCTTTGTTTTGGATTACATGCATTCGGTGGTTTGCTTACATACAATGTAGCTTCTAACTTCATGATGAAGTCCTGAGAAAGCAGATTATTTTAACCCTCTTGCTGCAGGCTTTCAGACAGCCTCCAAAACACTACTGAGTGTCTTTGCTAGTAAGGCCAGTGGAAAACATTTTCAAAATCCAGGTCACAATGGCGTTTTTATCTTTTTCACTCTTTTGTTATAATTTTGTTTTCATTAGTTGTATATCGTTATACAGGAGCTGCTCTGAAAGTAATCCTCCTATTTTTTCATGTTGGCCCATGAAGCTAGAGGCAGGTAGTGGTGGTATGGCAGTAGAGGTTGAACTTTCCCTCCAATATCCTTTGCATTTTGTTGCCACATGACAGATGGCAGCAGAGGGGCAGTCTGACACAATAGTGTCTAACATGGAACTGTGTATGAAGTACAGGTGTGTAAATGAATTCCTCCATGTGGAAAAAATGGCACCCACTGATATTCATCAGCGCTTGCTGAACGTTTAATGTGAACAAACAGTGGATGTGAGCACAGTGAGGTGGTGCGTTTCAGCAGTGATAACAGCAACAGTAGGTCACCACTGCTGGGGCAGATTGTTATGAGTGTGGCGTAAAGGCTTTTGCTCATTGCTAGTGAAAATGTACAGCTCATGGGGGTGACTGCATGGACAAATAGGGCTTTGTAGATAAGAATTTGCTCTATCAAATTGTGTTATTTGTATCTGTTGCAGTTCCCATGGAAAGCATTACTTTTGGAGCAACCTACATATTATCTTATATATAAGATTTTTTAGCCTATGTTTTCCTGCATCAAAAGATCTTGGACTCTGCTATTCAGTTGCCTGAATTCCTCTTCTTTCTGGTTCTGACTACCTTCTTTTGTCTGCTGGAAAAATACAGAAATAAGTAGATCTTCATCTGCAGGTGACATTTATTTTTTCTTCCATGTCCTCAAATTTTAAGATATGTAATCAATCACTGGAGGGAGGTGTAGCAGTTACAATAGCAATAGATGTAGCAAAGTGAGACCTACCTGGCCATAGTGAAAGCAGAGAAAAGGGTGGGGTAAAAGCAGCAGCATGTTACAAAAAAAACCAACAACTCTATCAGCTTGTAGGCACAGAGCCCGGCAGTGACATAGAAGAGGCTGGAGCCTCCCACACAGTAATGTAGGATCTTCCAGGCTGGGATGGACTGTGAAAGGAAAGAGGTAGAGCAGGTCACTTCACTCAAAAGAAGGGAAGGGGTGGCAATAACATTTTGTTTGTGCTCTTTTGCCTTCAGTTTTAATTAAGCTGTTCTACTAAAACAACTACTGCACACACTCAGGGAGGACAGTCTGGTTAGTCTGAACGAAGAGTGGATGTGTTGACAAAGTTATTAACTGGATACTCAGACCAGTTTCACTCAATTCAATCTTAGTAAGTATGGAAACTTTTCAAAATCTGTTACATCTTCTGCATGTCCCTTTTCCATCTCACATTCTGCTGGGCTTCTTTGCTCTGTCAGATCCCTTTCCTCTGAGGTGGCTTTTATCTTCTTTTCCTCATTTCTTCTGACTTCTTCACATGGCAATCTTCCTACTTCTCTGGCTCTCATTCATAGATCTCAGATCCTTATTTTGAAGGCCCAGTAACATAAATAACTTGGAAGACACGAGAGAAATCAAGACATGAGCTTTAGAAGAAGCTGTCAGAGCCTCCTCCCATTAATTCTTTTGACACAGCAGGATGTTTTGTGTGGTGGTTTGGTAGGAACTCAAGATTTTTACCATGCTGGTCCTTTCTGACCCTACAATCTGTACTTCCCTAAATATTGCTTGGATTAGGTTTCCCACAAAGAGTTGTTTTTTTTTTTCTTTTTTGTTTATCCCTTTCCTTCTTTTGCTGAGAGAGAGAACTTACCTTACCAAATTAGTACAGGAATTCCATAGCACCAGTCAAACTGTTGTGGTGATTTCTTTTTTTCTATTTGGAGTGACAGTCCTAAAGAATTAATATTCATGATTTAATTTCAAACCCACAGCATTAAATTAACTTTGATATTATGCAGGGAGAGCCTGCCCGACTGTAAATACATGTGAAATACTAACAGTTATTCCATTACAGCACACACTGGTTATTACATTAAATGCTTAATAAAGCTGCATTAAAAGGCTAGTGAGAGTGAGATAGAAACTTCCCACAGAAAAGAAATATTGAGTAATTATTTCTGTAGTGTCTTTAATTCCTTTTGTCTAGACATCAGAACAGCCGTTGTGCTTTTCCTGCCAACATTAATAAAGTCTCTTGAGAGCACATAGTAAATTAACTAATATAGCAATAGCAGTAATGGGATGAGGATTACAGAACTTTAATAATAATAACACAGCTATAATTAATGAAATATGCCTACATATGCAAACCTATACCTACATACAACTGTATGTTTGTGTAATTTCTGTGCCAAGCTCTCCAATCACATAATACCATAGCAAGTCTAGTTTTTTGCAAGTACATTTGTATCTAGATCCATCTCAGATGGACCTGATTATTAGATCATCAATAACCTGTATGTATGAGTGTACCTTGTGCATGGATGCACAGCGCCACATCTCTGTGTATATGCAGGCATGCCTGCATGCTCCACCACAGCCGTGCTTCTCTGAGGCAAGTATGACACCTCTGACCTCAGTTGCAGCCCCTACAAATCATGAAGTGACTGAATATTTAAGGGCTGCTCCAAAAGTAATGCCTCCTATTTTGTTCTGACATCTGACTCATGATGTCAGCGGCAGATGTTGGTGGTATGGCAAAGAGGTTGAACCTTTCTGCCCACGTTCCATTTCATGTTGTTGCCATGTGCCAGATGTCAGCAGAGGGGTAATTTGACATGATGGCACGTAACATGGAAGTGTAAATGAAGCAAAGAAGTGGAATTGAATTCCTCCATGCAGAAAAATGGCACCTATTGATATTTATCAATGCTTGCTGAACATTTATGGTGACCACCCAGTGGATGTAAGCATAGTGAGGGCTGAGTGGTGCATTCTAGCAGTTGTAAGAGCAATAGTGGGTCACCTCTGCTGGTACAGATTGTTACAAGTGTGGCATGCAGGCTTTTGTTTGTTGCTGGTGAAAATGCACAGCTCATGGTGGTGACTGTGTTGAAAAATAGTGCTGTGTAGATAAAAATTTTCTCTATCAAAACGTATTATTGAGCTCTCTGTTGTAGTTTCTATGAAAATAAATAGGAGGCATTACTTTTGGAGCAAAGTCTGTGCCTCTCTTAAAACAATGCAATATTACATTTCTCATACCTTATTTTCCAAATACTCCCACTGGCTGTTATAGTTGATTTCAGGTTTATACTGCTGTCAACACTGGATGAGCATTACCCACACCAACAAGCTTAGGCTCTGCCCCTCTCTTCTCCAACAGCCAGTCAGTGGAACGTCACCAAGATTAACCACAGTTCAATTTGTTATTAGGGAACAGTTGAGCCCACTCTTAGAAGACAACGGAACAGGAAAGTTTTACAATTTTAAGTGTGCATGCAGTCGTTAAACTGCTTTGACCAGTCCTGAAGGAGTTGGTGATTTTTTCTGTTTGTTGGCCACTGTCTCCAGAGCAACTAACTGGTTCTACATGCAGCTGCAGCAAGCCAGCAAGGAGGTAATGGAATACATTCCTTAGTGTGAGTCAATGCCTCTGCTGAGGAGGAAGCATGCTGTTCTGGAAATAGACTCTGAAGTGGTGTGTTCTGCTCAGAGACTGGAAATAAGGAATTGTCTGGAATCAAATTCCCCCCTCCTCTGTAAAGAGTTCTTCAGTCATGCTGTGCTGGCAATGGATTGGTGGTTCTGCTGTTCTGCCTTGTGCCGAGATCTATCTCCTCAGCCCCAGCATGGGCTGGCAGTCCTTCCTTCTAGAGCAGCCTTCAGGACGGTGGCTTTCACACCATGTCCCACAGACCCCTGGGGATTTGCTGAGTGCTCCCAAAAGGGCTTCAGAATGGGATGATAAAAACCAAGCAGTATAATTTAAATGTAGTATCCAGGAATCTGAATTTCCCTTGGAAAACTGATGACCATCAACAACTCGAAAAAAGTTGAAGTTGATTTATAAACACAATGGAGTGACACAGTGTGAAGTGAGACTCGTCCTGCCCTCATAAGACCAGCATTGGCCTGGAGAAACTGACAGCACCGGGAACGTCCCCTGGGCAGATGTTGAAGGCAGAAACCCTGTCCAAAATGATCTGGCTTGTGTTGTTTGATAAGCTTTAGGCATTGATGAGTAAAGGATAGAATATATTTTGTCATGTGGGTGCTGGTGGTGGGGAATTAGGACACATTCTTGAGTCAGTATAAAGGCATTTGAGCAAAAGTCAAATAAAGTTGTGTTCCAAACAGCAATTTGCAGTAATGTTTTTAATGAAGTAAATCATTAACACAGTGCTTTTATTAAGATACAGTTGATGCTACCAGTCTGTGGAATAAGCTGCATAAATTTTAGATTTATATTTTAAAGCAGCATTGCAATGCCTGAATTAATAATTCAGAAACCAGAGGTAACTGTAGGGCAAATTATTTTTGCACCAGTGTAATTGTCCATGCAGTCAGAGCTGCTGTGGATGAATGTGCTGCAAACAGAATGAGAGCTCGCTTTGCATTGCAGATATTATGTCATCTACTTCAAAAATAAATCTACAGCTCCAGCCACAGATTGGTAACCTCAAATGTAACATTTCAAATTTGTCTTAATAAATCCAATGCATTAATAATATTCAAAATTTTAATAAAGACGTTGTCTTCAAATTGCTGTTTGGAAAGTGATTTAATGTTACTTTCCCTCTGAATCTCCTCTAAGACATTTATAATGAATTTCTTAAAACTGAGCCACAGTTTCCTCAAAATAAAACCAGATGACAAAGTACATTTGCTTCCTTAGTAGTCAGACTTAGAGAAGGCTTACTGAAAGGCTTATGAAAGATATCAGAGTTAGAAACAGATTGGTCGATAAACATATTAATTTCATTCTCAGCTTAAAGTAACTCGTTGATCTCATTTTCTGATAAAAAATAATCATTCTCACATGTGAGTTTATAAATCTTGACAGCTGGGCAGTTTATTTTTATCCAACCCCTAATGGGCAAATTGCAACCACAGTCATCTCATGAGCGTTTCCAAATGGACTTGAAGGGACCACCCTAACTAACTGTGATTCATTGACTCTCTTGAGTAAAACACTTTTTTCAGAAAGGAAATGAAATAATGTCTTTGTCTTTTCTGTTGCAACATATGGAAACCACGTATAAGGGTAAAGATGAGAAGAAAATAACTTGCAGTTTATCTCTCATTTTAATAAATGTTAATAATGTTATTGAAATCTGCAAGGATGTCCACATCAACAGCAGAATTTGGCCAGTAAGATCTTGTAAAGTTGTTATGCTTTCAACACTATATCCTGCATAATGTCATTCAAGGGCTGTCATAGAGGAACTCATATACTACAGCTAATAACTTGTGTTTGTCTCTGGAAAGCAGCCTGGGCAGTTCCACTTTGAGGATGGAGAACCATGCTTCTCTCGGTGTACTTATTTGGACATCATTTGTATTCGGGTGCAATTATTGACTCTGTTAAAGACACGCTTTTTCTTCATTGTAAAAATTTAGCCCAAATTTTCTGACCATTGGTTCTTGTTATGTTTTTCTCTATTGGATTGCCCGTGATAGAAGTATCAAGCATGACACTTTAATCAAAATAAGCATATCAAATGCTTATTTTGTGTGTATAAATAGGACATGCCCCTAATAACTGTAAAGCATTATAACCATTATAATTTGTTTTTCACTTTCCTTTCTATCTCCATAGGAATTTCAGAACAGTACACAGTTCTCTTGTATCACTACTGTGAACAAAGATAAAAATCATTTTCCTGATTCTTCATGCTAGTTCCCATTTTATGGAAGCATGGATGATAGTAAGTATTCCTGGCACTAATTGCATCCACATGCTCACAGCAATGAATAAAACATTTTCCAAACTTTTAAGGTTATTGCTCCAAAGAGCAGAATGTGCAGGAGAAACAATTTTTCTCTCATAAAAACAAAGCAATAACAACAACAGAACCCAAATGCCCTACATTTCCAGAAAGCTTGAGCACAGGCAGCAAGACTGCTACCCAGCCAGATGCTTCCTGCTCTGGTACATGGAATTATTCTGCCCAAAGTGTGGGTATTTGCACTGAAGTTTCTGCTATTCCAATCCTCAACTTTCTTGAGGTCCTTCTGGACACTTCTATCAGACACTTACCCCAGTTTGGTATCAACTGCAATTTCTTGAGAATTGCAACTGATGGAAATTTTGAACATGGACCCCCATACTGACCTCCTGCAATACTCTTCTTCCTGGTGAAATATACCCACCAGCCAAGGACTGAACTGCCGCTCTGAGCCTGATAGTTCAGTCCATGCTTCCAAATCATTCAGTCTTTCATCACTGTGGTTTTCTGTCCCATTCATCAATTGGCACGTTTTCCTCTGCTTCCAAAAGGGAGGGCTGAGGGAGGTAGCGTCAAAAGCCATAATGAGGTCAAGTCATGTTACAAATGACACTCCCCACTATCCCACAGAGGCAATTAATTCTCTGCAGAAGTCAAGAACTTTGAGTATGCATGATTTCTCCTTCTGAATGCACTGACTGTTCCTGATACCTGTCTGTGCTTGGGAGAACCTGATACCTTCACGTGTTCCTGATACCTTCCCGTGCTTGGGAGAGCCAAGAGGTCATGTTCCATCTGACAGAGCTGAGGCTGACAGCCCTGTAGTTCAACGAGTGACTACTTGCC
Organism: Tympanuchus pallidicinctus; assembly: GCF_026119805.1. Taxonomy (NCBI): domain Eukaryota; kingdom Metazoa; phylum Chordata; class Aves; order Galliformes; family Phasianidae; genus Tympanuchus; species Tympanuchus pallidicinctus. Next base: position 1,938,528 of record NW_026294659.1, read on the forward strand.
TCTTTAAATTACAGATGTAATGTCAGTCTTTTCCCTAGGAGCATTCCTAGTTGTCAATATCTCACAAACGATAAACAGCAGTCTCACACATCCATCAGCTCCTCCAGCACCTTCAGATGAATCCCATCTGGTTCTTTGGATTTAAATCCAAATTTAAAGGTGAAGAGCATCCAGCTTCTCTTAACATCTCACTTTTTACTTCTGGTTCCTCCTCTTCCCAAAAGGATGAAAGTCTGGGTGGAGGCTTCGCTTGTGAAAACTGAAGCAAAAAAAGGAATTGAGTACTCGAGCCTTTTTCATTCTGTCCATCAGGAGGCTGTGTCCCCCATGCATTAAAGGATGCACGTTCCTCCTGAACCTCCTCTTACAACTGCTGTTCCTGTAACTCTTAATATGTCACACTGCTTTAGCTCCAGCTGGGCTTTGGCTCCCCTGATACATTTGATCTTTCTTATTTCTTGTGGTCATGGAGAGCTTAGATAATGTGTGGGTATTAATATCACCACCATAGATCAGTTATGTCCTTCAGGGCCAAGTAAGCAGTTCTTTACAAACAGCAAACAATAACATTAAAAAATGTCTTAAAACTGTAATTAAGATCACTTTAGACTGCTGAAATAATTTTAGTATTTATGGGCCAAAATAGTTCCCGCTAATATTTACATATGCAGATATATTGAAATAACATACATAAAACTAAATGGGGTCCATGAAGGTAGTTGCTGGATCTTCAAAAGAATGAAGACATTAGCCTCCATTTTCACATATCTTTTGCATCTAAGCCACAGGACTGAAGAGTATTCCTTCCTTCTTGGCCATATAAATATTTACTGATACAGTGAATGTGTGACACCTTCTACACTGTAAAGTTGTGCTTTAAACGTGATATCTTAGCAGTTACAACACTGTCCTTGAAGATGGAAGACTTGTGTCAAACCTCTATTCCAAGTCTTGTAACTAGAGTATGAACCAAGGTCTGCACATCTTGGATATATGCTCAGTCATTCTCTGGTGCAGTCTGAGGGTAGTATCACCATAACATCAACAGTATTTCTGATTCTTGAACTTATTTTTCAAATTTATTTGAATTAAGAAGTGGCTAAAAGACTCAAAACTTAAGAACTTCCAAATATGGATATTCACTAAGTTCTGCTCAATATAGCCTGGGGTGATGGTCCATTCTGTACCAGTATCTTGATTAGACCATATGGCACATGAAAGCTCCCTATAATGCAATTTGTAAATTACACAATGGAGGAAATTTAACCAATTTAGGATTTCCTTTCATCCTGCCTCTCTCTTCCCCATGCAATCAAAAGACACATGCTTGAATCTACTAAAATGAGCAGAATCATAATGGATCTGTTCCTCGTTGTAAAGATAAGATTCTGTAAAAGAATTTGCAGGACTGGGGCTAATTTGGCTGTCAAGCTACAGAACTTCACTCTGATTTCCATTACGGGCTGGAAATGCAAAGATTTTTACAAACAGTGTAATCTTCAGGTAAAAAAGGCTGTTGGATTGGGAAATTGTTAATAAGACATATCCCCCTCTCTCATTTATTATACCTCCATGACTGGAATGACTTTATTTTGCAAAGCACCAGCCTAAGAAACCAAGTCCAGATTCCAAAAAGCTACTAAAGTTACTGTAATCACAGCAATCTCACTTATTTCAGAGATGGAAGACCTGCATGTTGGAGAGCATGCTCCAAGAATCTCTACTGCAGTGTGCAAAATGAGAGCAATAGCTGGAAGGCAAGTGTAAACTCTTGCCCTTGACTGCTTGGAGAAGAGACTGTTTGGGAAGCAATAGACACAAGTCCAGGGAACTAAGGATAGCACAGCAAAGTCTTTCCAGAGATCTCTTTTACACTGGTGGCTGGAGATGGAGGATAGTTGCAATAATATCTTTGATCATAATAAAAAAGAACAAGGTTTCCGTATGTCTAGCAGCTATGCCAAACTCCTCTGTAAACTCCTCCTATGTAGCGTTTGGCAGTCACAGAGTGACAGGAAAGCAAATTTCCTTTCTTTTTTAGTATACTTTTTAAAAATCTACTCAAGGTATCTGATTTATTTCAGTACTATTCAGAATAAACTAAAAAAAAAACAACTCTGAAATCCACTGGGATTGTGTTTAAAAGACTGCTGTGGTTTTTCCTTGTTTAACAGGAGCTGTGAACAAGGAAATGAAAGTGCTATTTCAGGAATAGCTGGAGGAGGCAAAAGATGGCATCACAGAATTCCTAGATTCTTTTTGTGGTTCTATTTCTCCCTAAATAAAACGAAGAAAAAAAGACAGTAAAAAATATGTAACATCTCATACTTCAGTGAATACAAATGTACCAAGGAAACCTTCATACTTTGCTCCAAACTTGCCTCTAAGATGCAGAGCAAGCATGCACTGCTGTGAAGTGGTAACACTGATGCTATTTGTTTTCATGGTTGAGAGCCCTTTAACGTTTTCTGTTTTATTCTACTTAGTACAAACTAATGTTTAACTCATATCTTTCTTTTCTATCATGACCAAGTTACATGTGGTTCCTCTCACCTACGCACATCTGTTTCTACTTATGTATGTATTCTAAGATGTTCTCTTCCAGAGTATCATTTATATTTCTATCCTATTTTAGGGTAAAGTGAGCTATTATGTAGGTTTGTTTAGCTCTCTTCAAGGACTATAAGGACTAAATAATGAGCGCAGACAATATGCCTCAATTCCAGATAAATGAAACAATGTAAGATAATAGAATCACAGAATCCTTAGAGTTGGAAAGGACCTTTTAAAGGCCATCTAGTCCAACTCCCCTGCAATGAAAAGGGACACCACAGCTACATCAGGTTGCCCAGGGCCTGATCCTTGCCTTGAAAATCTCCAGGGACAGGGCATCAACCACATCACTAGGTAAACTGTTTCAGTGCCTCACCACCTTCACTATAAAAGACTTTTTCTTATATCTAACCTAAATCTACTCTCTGTATGCATGAAGCCATTTCCCCTTATTCTATCACTACAGACAGTGCAAAAGAGTCTTTCTCCTTCTTTCCTGTAGCTCCCCTTTAGGTACTTAAAGGCTGCTTCAGGTCACCCCTGAGCCTTCTCTTTGTTTGCCATAACAGATGCATATCACAAACCTGCTCTCTCTGTGCCTTTGCTGTGACTTTATGTTCTGTGTGGTCCCATCCCTGTTCTCATCCCTGATTTTGTGTGTTCTGGAGATTTTTCTAGATCCCATGAGAATAAGAAGATTCACTGCTTTTCTTATATATATACGAGTATCTCACTGAAGACATGAACTAACAGAATTCAGTCCTTTGTTTTCAGAATTAAGGTCCTTGTAACAACAGCTTGAGAAGAAGTCAGAAACTCTAATTTTGATGCCAGATTCCTTGTGTTTGTAAGATGCAGAATATATTCCTAGACTTGTCATCTGGAATTACAAATTGTGGCAATTAACTGTGACGTTCTTGATGCTCAGTGATAGTCATAGTATCCTAGAATCACAAAATCATAGAATGGTCTGGGTTGAAAAGGACCACAATGATCATCCAGTTTCAACCCCCTGCTATGTGCAGGGTCGCCAACCACCAGACCAGGCTGCCCAGAGCCACATCCAGCCTGGCCTTGAATGCCTCAGGGATGGGGCATCCACAGCCTCCTTGGGCAACCTGTTCCAGTGTGTCACCACCCTCTATGTGAAAAACTTCCTCCTAATAGCTAACCTAAATTTCCTTCGTCTTAGTTTAAATCCATTCCCTCTTGTTCTTTCACTATCCACGCATGTTAAGTCTTGTTGACGAAAATAATTCCTTTAAAGAAAAGTGTTCATCCACCCAGTTACAGTAGTTTTTCAGCTATAGAGGATATTGGCCTTTAGAAACAGAGACCTGGTAGGAAATCATAGCAGAGTAACTATCTAGACCACAGAAGGCAGCTGGCACCTTGGGGGATCACTTTGCTTGACCTCTAATGGGTCAGACATCCTATTGTGACTGCAGATGCTTGGAACCTTTCTTTGATGAGCATAATCTCATCTAAGTGACTTCAGAGAGCAGCACAAATGGACAGCAGATGTGCCCCAAACAGGCATATGTCCCACTAAACTTCAGTAGCCCTGATCTAAGCAATAATGAATCTCTCAGGGGCGAGAGGGACAGTGTCTCACCCTGGTTTTCGTTACACTCTATTTAAAAATAAAAAATCAAGCCTTTAGTAGAAAATGCTATAGTAACAGCCTCAAACACTCTTTCGTGTCACTGTGGGGCTCACACTAATTCTAACAAATTAACAAGAAAATTAACAACACTTAGGAGGACAGGACTGCAGCTTTGGTGCCCAGCCTTCAGGCTGATCCAAGGCATCCTGTGCTCTGCAAAATGTTTTGTCTTCCTAATGTTATGTCTTTTGCAGCCATGGTCAGTTTGCAACAGAGGCATGGCTGAATCAAAACCACAAGCGGTGGGAGAACTGAAGAAGTTATTCCTATCCACTGTCCAGGGAAAGTCAATTTGAGGCAAATTGTTGTGCATTTTATTCCGCTCCCTTCCTGAAGTAACTGAATATCCTTTGATGTACAGCTAATAAGCATCCTTCAGACTTCTTGAGTCATCATAAATATGTCAGTTCTATGTAGGCCAAGACAAACACCAGATTAAGGCAAAACAGAATGAAAATCAGCTAAATAGAATACTGAAGCACCACCACTTTTTATTTCCACTTCTGGCCTTTCTTCTGCTATGGAAATAACTGTGCTGGACAAATGAGGGAGCTCTTCAGCTGACCAAACTTATGTGTACAAAAAGCTTGGAAAGATAACAGGAAAACTCACACTGGCTCGGATTTCCTTTGCTTCTGTTTTCTGATCTGTTCTTTTGGCTAAACTTTTCCTAGATGAGCCATAAAAAATCCTCACTGGAAATCTACAGCATTTACATTGGTTGGAGTAAGCCAGCTGGATCACTTGTCAGATACTTCTCCAGCCACTCAGAAGTGTTCTGTCACAACCTCCACTTGTCCATCTTCTCTCATTAGCTTCTCAAATGGTTGATGTTCATGCAGTCATGACAGCAGGTACCCAAATTTGTACATTAGCCATTTCATTCTCCATTTCAGCAGTGCTCCCAAGGGGAAAAAAAAAGGCTAAAAATAATATTCATAAATTATGTATCTTCTGTTTTCATGGCTCTTTCTGACAGATAACCGTGATTACTGTCAATGAACTTTCTCTATTAGAACTCTCTCAGGATGATTCTTAGTGCTGGAAAGTGATGTGTGGTCTTCATGTGTGCTGAAATGGGCTTACCCAACCATTTTGTTTGAACATTATCACAAGATTCTGTCAAAGCATTGATTGTGCTCTGTATCTGAAAAGCAGACTATATGTTGCGATTAGAATAGCTTAAGATGCTTTCAGAAGTTAAATTCTGTGGGGAAAAAAACAACCATAAAATGTACATGAAAAACGAGCAAGATACATCCATCAACCCTTACGATCTTAAAAATGCGTATCTCGGTTTTGCAGAGTCTTTGTGAAATTTACTTAACCAGGTGCTCTGTCTGCTCTAACTAAAAAAATGATGAAAAATTAATGGAAGAGATAAGGAACCCATTTCACAGGAGAACAAGAAAAATTGCTCTTGGCCCTGCTGAAAATTACTGTTAGCTTGCTGTAGAAAATACAACACAAGAACTCTCCTTGCCTGTGCTCACTCTGCCCCGCTCAGCCAGTCCCTTCTCTCATCAAAATGCACTTGCTTCAGGTAAATGAGCTAGCAAAATTGTACAAGTTTGTTTTATTTGGCTAACATGTAAATCAAGTGGACACACTGCAGTCTAGCTACTGAAGGACCTGGGGGAACAATTCTTGTCCTTTGAATAGGAAGCAGATGCTGGGGAAAAGAAGAGCAAATAGACATGGCATCACGTGATAGAAAGATCTAAGGAATAGTTGTTGTATAAAGTACCTGGGACTGTAAAGCAGCTAAAGTCATTCAGACTAGAATAAATAAATACTGTCTTCTTTGCCACTAAGATTAGCAAACAAAAAGTTTGTCCATATTCAAGCATGAATACTCCCTCATGTTTGCTTGTTTAGGAACAGCTAATGTTAATTATGCCTTCTAGAGTTTTAGCATAGGACTTTCACAGGTTTTTACAACCTTTTAATGATTTGTCTGCACTGCATCAGTGTTACAAGCTTGTATGTGTGGCTGCAAATACATGTATATGCACTTGAAAGCTGACACGCAGCTGACAGCAATTAATGGGAAGCTTTTCATTGATTTTGGCTGAGTTTGGAGAAGACCTGTAATGTGAGAACCAATATGACAAATTTTGTCCTCATCAAGATGGCAGATGCCCACATAATCCTCCCTAGATCCCACCAGCTGCTTTCCAAAGAGGTATTCCACTCTTTCTCCCTCTCCTGTAGCTTTACAGTGAAAATTATGGCAAACAAATTGATTTTTGCAGCACCCTGTGTCTGTTCAAGCAAAGACTCCTATGGCTTGTAAACACAAGTGAAACACACTGAGGAGGGAAACAGCTGGAATAAAAAGCTGCCTTTGTGCAGGACCAACCAGAAGCATAAGCAAAGCTGGGATTTGCCCAGGACAGCTGACTACCAAAGGCAACATAATTCTTATGCCCTACCACTTACTTCCCCTGTGCAGGACCCTGGAAGGCCATGCTGGGTGCTGCTGCTGGCAGCAGAGCCCACAGGACAGCAGTGCTCCTCAGGCAAGACATGATGTCTACACTCCTACCTCCAGCCAGGCCTCATTAGCCACAAGCCCAGCTTCACTCAGCGCTCTGCCCCTTCCTGCTCCTAGCCCAGACACTTCTCTAAATTGTGTTGAGACAACTCAGTCTTGTTAAAACTGCCGAGAAGCCTCAAGCTAGCTCTGTGTTTGGCCACTTGTTCAGGGCTGCACTGGCTGCACCATCATGCCACATGGCAGCTCGAACAAAATCTAAATTCCAAATGCAAGGACAAAATATTTTTAGCTTTCAGGCCTGCACTGTATGGAAGAACCCATTTAATGCTACCAAGAAATAACAAGATTGGTGACACTTAATTCAGCCTAAAGCTGTACTTAATTTTAACATGTAGCAACAAAGTAATAATTCAGAATTTGGTCTGCTTATGCAGAAAATCACATGCAGATTACCAGAATAAATTCAGCAGCTTGGTGAAAGACAAAGTTCCCTTAACAAATTACTGTATTCAAATGCTTTCCAACCACCCTTGAGAAAATCTGTACTTTTACTTCATTCACTCCCCATTTCCCTTTCCATTTCTACATCCTTGGAGCAGTCTTAATTGCATAACAGAGGATAATTTTGAATGCCTTTAGTCATGATGAATTAAAAAAAAAAAAAAAAAGAATTTCTGAACATGTGGGATTAGAGAGAATGGGCTTTATTCCTGAGTCTTTCCCAAAAGGTGTATGTTATTATCAAAGCTCAGGAAACCAAATTAAAGAACATCCTTAATTCTCTTTCTTCTTTGATCTGATTTCCTAAGTGAAGCATTTTCTCATATGATTATATGCATGTCCAGGTTTTCTGTAGATGGATCCCAATGCATGCATGCTAAAACAAGTGGCACTGTATTGTTACTCAGCCAGAGTAAGAGAAGGATGAATCAGAATTAACTGGGTGTTGCCAGATCCAACAGGCTTCGTGCAAACTGTCTTCAGATCGTACCAGTGTGATAACAAACGTTTTTATGGTAGCTGACCCTTACTGTATACTACAGAAGCAGCTTGGATTTTGAAGGCATTTAGAAAACTTTGCAACCAGTACAGCCGTGTTTCTTTGTTGTGGGGAGGGTTGTATAAATTTAGCTCCGTTCCAGTTTAGGAACTTCATTAAAACTGAACAAACTCCAGAATTTTAAACCAGGGAGTCCTTCCCCTGAAGAAGACTAGGCAGTGGAAAGAGACTCAGGGTATTAAAACACCACTTCTTGTGCTCTGGGAGAGGAAGCAAACAGCCCGGATGCAACTGGGGAGAAGTACCAAAACGGTCACATCCTTTCTAATGAAAGAAGCTTATTTTCAGTTTGTTCCCTTAATATTAGCCTAATATTACTTCCTCAGGTAACTAGGCAACCTCCGGTGCCTTACTGCTGAAATGGTTGGAGTCACTGTTGCGATGCTCTGTATGTTTTTGTTAGCTACTGCTTGTAGGAAATAGGAAGCCAGGTTGTCCTGTACCCTATACTGCAGTGCCACCTTATGGCACTTGTTCTATGAATGCCTTCATTTTTTCCCTTATGTTCATCCATCATGTTTTAATCAAATTAGAAGGCTACAGTGCAGATAGGTCAGTGAGGCAGAAAGTAGCCAGGGTGTGGGGAGCTGCAGCTTGATTAACAAAGTCACTTCTTTATGCCATGTCACAGACAACAAACCTGGCAAAAATATTATCTAATTAATGTCTTAAAAATTAACGGTAGGTAGACCATTCCTGACAGATGCTTATTTCCCAGAAATGTACAGTGGCAAGAAGGCCAAGCCCAGCTCCTCACTAGCCCTTCGGTTAGCTTGCATATTCCAGCCACCTTGTTGTTAGATTTGGACGTCAATTCTCATCCTCTTCACAGTGTTTTCCTTCTGTATGACAATTGAAGAACCAATTCTTCTCAAAATTTAGTTCAGATGATGCAGTATCCATTCTTTAATGATGCGTGTCATCATTGATGTGATCTTCTTTTTCAGAAAACCATTTCATTTTCATTCTCCTCATCCAGGTTTTCTCCAGTGAGCTCATATCCTTATTCAAAGCGTCTATTTTATTCCAAACTGGGTATGATGCTTCAGCAGAAGTTTTAGCCAAGAATAAAGAGAGAAGAATAATGAACTTTTAATGTGTTTACAGATACTCTTGTTTGTGCCTTCAGATATTAGTTTTAGGTTAGAAACATATAAAAAAAAAAATTGTATTGAAAGAGTAATCATCCACAATTTTGCTGGTAAAAGATTCTGACAACACCTTTCCTTATGCCAGAACTTTTCAATTTTCTTGCTGTTAGCAGAGATAAGGAAATAACAATGCTCCCATTTAATCCTGGGGAGGAATAACATCGAGAGAGGTTTGAACTTTGCAGCAAGTCCTAGATTCACATCCCTGAAGGTACTCCAGGCAAGGTTGGATGGGGCCCTGGTCAGCCTGAGCTGGTGGGGGGCAACCCTGCCCACAGCAGGGGCTGGGATGGGTGGGCTTTGAGGTCCCTTCCTCACTCTATGATTCTGTAATATATTTACCTTAGACATGTATGATTTTAAAACACAGAATTGAATTGCATCATGGACATCATATTTTGAGAGTTTTCAAATTGACCAAGGTTATGTTCAAATAATTCTATAGAAGTTGGGCATACCCACTGGCATAAAATACCATCTTTTCTCCCAGGAGTTTACTGTACAAATGATGACAGCCTTTTCTACAGCAGTGCTTCTCAGTGTATTTTAAGAGTGATTAATTTGGGGATTCAAAAGAATACATAAAACAGTAGGAAGCATGGAGAGGAATGGCATGAAAGGATAAATAACTCATAGAAGAGAAATAAAATAATATCTTTAATGATGATGCAGTGAATAATGATGCAGTGAAGCAATTAGAACAGCAAACAGAAATCATAGTTTCTTAATCCATTTTTCTGTCATCACCAGAAGCAAAACATCTGGAAGATCCATGAAAACTACTGTTCTTCCAAACTCCAGCAACTCCAAATAAAACAAATCATCTGAAGGATTTTGACAATGTAATTAATTTCTTTTTTCCCCATCAGATTGCACGTCTCAGTATTAAAAGTTGGGAGCAGTGTTGCTGCCTAATGCTGGAATTACTAGAAAGCATAGAGCAGAAAGGAAATTAATCAAGAGGGGTGGGAGTCAAAACAGCAAAAAAGAGAGGGTTTTTTTGTTAAGGCATGCAGAGAAGCAGTGTGGCCCTGAGAAGAGAAAGAGAGGAACAGCAACAAAAGAAATGCTGGGCAGAAGCATCAAATGAGATGGAGGAGGGTATGAAGAAAAGTGGAACAATAAAAAAAAATAATAAAAAAAAAACAACCAACAAACAGAAATGAAAACTTAGAAGAAGGAATAGTAACTGAAGAAGGATGGTTCCTGCTAAGCAATTTTAAACAATTATAATTAAACTAGAGGATGCAAATGGAGTGAAAGCTGCCCATTCAGATTCTGAAGAGAGAAAATGAACAAAGACTACATCTGTTCTGTTTGATGGCTTCATTCTTCAGTTTGTTCACAGGTGTTGGTCCTCTGTTGCTCACATTTCAATATGTTCCTCCATTTGTGTGCTCTTTTGGAGCTACCTGGCCACTTTCCCCTGGGAAGACGCCAGGGCACAGCTCTGGTGCCTGCTCCCCATGAGCAGCATGGATAAGGCTGTGCTGCCTTCTTTCCCAGTTTGTGCTGGAAGGGACCCTTGAAGGACATCTAGTCCAACTCCCCTTCAGTGAACAGGGCTTTCTACAGCTAGAAAATAAATAAACACAAAGAATCGTTGCTATAAAAACCACTATATGGCGGTGCCGTACTGGAGGTCTGGGCAAGCATTGCAGCGCAGATGTCCGCCCAGATGACAGTAGCCTTAAGTAGTGTCAGTGCAGTAGCCATGCTGGCAGCCACGGGTCACTCCCCTGTTCTGCTTTCTTCCATGAGCTGGATCTCTGGTGGCACATAAAGAATAAAAACCAGGCAGCGAACCTCAGACTCATTAAATGAAGCAGAGATTACTGCTGGATTTAGTCACATGGTGAGCTGGGATAAGGCCCAAGTGCTGGATGTTCCCGCAGATCTCTAACACGACAGCAGACATTTGTAACAGCAGCTGCAATCCAGAAGAATGATAACATTTCAGGATCACACCCAGGATGACAGAAAAGACTGAGTTTTGGCCTCCTGTCACACAACACGCCCTCAGTGTGGTAACAATAGAGTCACACATGGCAAGGTGCTCCATTATGAAATACTACATAATCATCTTTATCAAATAAATTTTCTGTTGGCATTCTCTGCTTATGATTTTATTATGTTTTCCTTTTCATTGTTTACCTCATTCATGAATTCGTTTTATCTGTTGCTTTTTGGGGAGGGGAGGATTTAATTATTTCAGGATGCTGTAATAGCTTTTAATGAAGAAAACACGCAAACATTGATGAAATAGCATGAAAAGTAAAAATGTCACAAGAACATAATAAAGGGGAGACAAAAATGGATCCTTTCCCATCAAAAATAACCACTTTTTATGATCATTAGAGATGTTGATAACACACCAGTCTGTAAGTGTGTAAGAATAAAAACTGCTACACTTTTTATTTCATGTGAATAGGTGGATAACACTGGACTTGGAATAAGCTTGACAGCATTGTTTTTAATAATAACAATGTGGGATTTTTTTTTTGTTGATCAGGACCATGCTTATAGTTAACAACTGTTCACAGGTCTCCTAAAACCTTTACTTCATAGGGTTGCCTTTTGAAGTTGTAACATGTGAGATAACTGCATGCTTTAAATCTTGCAGACAGAGACCGATACGCTTGGCTCTTTTTAGCAGAAATAGATGAGCCTCATCTAAGGAACAATAAAACCACAGACAGAAGTTGTGAGTTCTCGTTTGATCACGTATGGCAGGGATGTGGCACATCCCTCCAGCTGTGAGCAGGGGCCAGTTTTCCAAATGAGGCGCTGAAGAAATATGCATCAGTAGGGGTGCAAGGTGGGCGTGAAGGGGATGGCTTACACAGAGGTATTGCTGCCTAGAATCATAGAATGGCCTAGATTGAAGACGACCTCAAAGATCATGGAGTTTCAACCCCCTGCTATGTGCAGGGTCGCCAACCACCAGACCAGGCTGCCCAGAGCCCTCTTACTGCTACCAGAAGAAACGCACGGCTCCCGCTGCCGGGGAGCTGGGCCATCTCTAACATCACACCCCAGACCCGCCTACCTCCCCAACGGCAGCGCTCACAGCTTCTAAGCAGGAAGACACTGCCTCCAGCCCGACGGCACCGCCCGCGAGCCCCCGAGCATGCGCATGGCGGAGGCGGAACGCAGAGCGAGGCGTCGGTCGGCCCGGCGCTGGGACTGTGCGTCATCTGGTTCCGTCACTTTGGTTGGCCGTAGGGCGGACGGTGCGGTTGGCAGCCGGGGCGGGTTCGGCGGGCGATTGAAGGAGACTCGAGGACGGGACCCCCTCCAGAGTCGTCGCCCCTCCCCGCTCCATGCGCAAGATGCTGCTGGCCGCTCTCTCCCGCGTGCTGCAGGGTCCGGCCGCCGCCGCCGGCAGGACGGTGAGAGGGGCCGGCAGCTGCCGGGGTTGGGAGGGGGTTGGGGACGACGGGCGCGGAGGGCGGGGGGGGTGCGCGCCGCCTCAGTGGGACGGCGGGGGCGGCCGTTAGCAGCGCGGCCTTTGGGCCGCACGGGGCACGCGCGGTGCTGCAGTGCTTCAGTGGCAGCCCAGGTGTAGGGGTTAACGGCATCACGGAGCCGGAAGGTGGGAGGGACCCGTGGAGGTGACCCAGCCCAAGCCCTGAAGCCCCCCCTGAAGGGGGGCTTTCCTGCCTTTCCCGAGCCGGGCGGGAATATCTCCAGAGGAGACTCCACGGCCTCTCTGGGAAGCCTGCACCAGGGCTCCGTCACTCGCACAGCCGAGAACGTCGCGTGGTGCCGGTGGCAAAAATCGTACTTGAAGAGTTATCTCTGTTTGTTTTTCTTCCCGTGCTATTTTAACTGCTGTGTTTAAAAAAAAAAAAGCGCTGCGTGCGAGAGCACGCTGTAAATACCCAGCCCCCTTGGTGTGGTGCCTGCTGCTGGAGTGCGGGAAGTGCACAACCAGCGCTGCAGCCCACGCCTGGCTGGGCCTCCTCCATGGCCTTCGATGTGGAAACAATGTGCGGATATCCATATTTATCGTGTTTAAAACGCATCGTTCCATTTCTGAAACCCTTTTTCCAGGCTTTTTGCCTTACATTTATTTTTATATTGGTATATTCTGAGTGTCAACACAATCAGGGTAAACTTGGTCGTCTTATTTCCCTCTACATTCATGTGACTTTTTTTGAAGTGAATCACAGAATCATTAAGGCTGGAAAAGACTTCTAAAATCACCCAGTCCAACCCCCAACCCGTCACACCGTGCCCACTGCCCACGTCCCTCAGTGCCACATCCACACGGTCCTTGAACACCTCCAGGGATGGTGACTCCACCATCTCCCTGGGCAGCCTGTGCCACTGCCTCACTGCTCTTTCAAAGAAGTCTTTCCTAATATCTAACCCAGACCTCCCCTGCCACAAGTGTTTTGCCTTTGCTCACTCAAATAATAGTCATTTAATCTTTTCCTGAGTATTCTTTCAAGTTGTGGGGTTTTAAAAATTACCTCCACGTTTAATATGTTGTGTTTTCTCTCCCATATGAAACATCTTTAGAATTTTCCCTTTTCATTCTCCTTATTCCATTGTAATGACTCCCTGCAAGGAAAAAAACATGCCAGCTGGAAAATATATAAACACTGGAGAAGAATGGGAGTTTTCTGACAGCGTTAAAGCGTATCTTTTGTCAGCTGAAGGCCAGTTGTCTTTCTGTCCTTGAGAGCAAACCTGTTGCCCTGCTTCAGTGCTGGGGTAGCTCTCTTGCCTAGCAGTCAGAGCAGGGTCACCAGGAGGCCTTGCTGTGTGTATTGGGACTACATGGAACATAGATCTAAAAGCATTTTCTAATTTACAAGTAAAATGTCTGTATTAAAATTTTCAGGTTTGGGTGCCAAAAATGTGTTCCTTTCTCCATGTACTTGGCCTGCTCCTGACATACAGTGTTTTCCAGAAGTTCAAACCAGCTCCATTTTGGATATCTTAGTATGGCTTTTGGGATCCTATTGACTGCCAATTATTAACTATTTGTAAATGCGTAGGCATTTACAAATCACCAAATAAACTGAAGCAGTTTTAACCAATAAGGCATTATTACTACTCTGATCATTTTGTAAAGCGTAAAGATGGGTTTCCATGACTCAAAGCTTGCCTAAAGGGAAACTACTTTTCTCAGTGTTCCAGTTAGCTAATAATTTGCTGATTCTCCTCCCCAAGTTGTTTGTTGCAGTTACTCACACTTCTTTTTTTTTCCTTTGTTTTTTTTTTTTCCTCCTTCCAAATGCTGCTAACCTAGGGAGCTGTTAGTGAGGTAAGAGCTGAACCAGTTTTGTCAAGGGTTTTCATATTTGTTTCTTCTGTTGTGTACTGGCCATGTATTTAAGAATTTCTGTAGAGATTCTCCAGCAGTGCTTCTGTTCAGGTCTGGAGCTTGGACCAGGCTGACCTGCAGAAGTCCTTTCCAACTTCAGCAATTTGCTGGTTCTGTGAATCCCAGACTCATGACTGACTTCCAGCTCTAGAACTAAAATAGCTTTTTATCACTGGTAATACTGTTGCATCGTGGTAAACAGTGTAGAAACCTGGTTTAAATTAAGAACTCCAAATATTTAATCTGATAACGTGGGGGCTTGTGAGGTCATGACAGCCAAATTAAATGGCCAACAGGAGACAACCAACAAGCATTGAGAAATTTCTCCTTGCATTTGTCGCAGTGTCACATGCATCAATCACAGCTTTGTTGGAGACAGCACTGGGTAGTCTCAAAGTTTAAAAACTTTGAGCGTATGCAAGTTCCATGGTTGAATGATCTTCTGAAATGTATGTGTGACAATTAGCAATACAACTTTGCTGCTGAAAATCAAGTGGATTCCTCACACTGTGGCCACTGTTGCATGGACAGGCAACTACCACATACTGAAGTTATTTAAGAGTACCAGCTGTTAGTTAATAGACTGTGCACATTGTTTTAGACAGAACAGTAACGTATCTTCAAACATCTTGTCTCTCTCCTACTGTGTCAGCTTTGTAGCTCTGTATTTCATGCACCCTTGGGTAGCTGTGCTGCTACCTGCTTAAATAATACTCTCTGTCTTTATTATTATTACTTGCATCCTTCCATCTTCTCTTCCCTTAAAAGGAAAGATATAGTTGACGTTCCAGAAGTCTGTTGTGTTGGGTTGTGTTTTTTCTCCCAGGGAAGTTTTTTGTCAAGGTGAAATTGCAGTCAGTGTGAAGAGCCATCTTAATTGGCTGTGTCATTCCTCGTGTAAGAGATCTATCAGGTGAAGGAAAAAATTTTTTTACAATGTTAGTCCTTTTTATAGTCTTCTCAAGTTACTTGTTTTATTTAGTTCATCAAGGGTATTAAAAAATTAAAATTCTGTTTTCTTTTTCTAATCTTAAATACTGGGTTTTGAAGGAGTTCTAGTGGATGCGTTCAAAATCCAAGTTCTCTGATATTATAAGGATCTGCCACTGGAAAGTTTCAGTCACGGAGTATTTCAGTGTCTGCGTACTGTTAGAAATGATTTGAGACTTTATCTATTACTGCCTGGTAATTATATGTCAGTATTGCTCACATTTTATTTTTCTTTCTAAGGCCTCTCGAGTGATGGTAGCATCACGTAACTATGCTGACTTTGCAAACGAAGCTACGTTTGAAATTAAGGTAAAGAAGCTGAATGCTTAATACTCGTATTCTGCGGAAGCAGCGCTGTAGATCCTGACGTGATGGAGCTCACCCCTTACCATGTCAGTTACAAAAGTGCTACATGGATTTTCAGAACCAAACCCCTTGCTATCTGCTCTGATTTCTACATGGAGTTGGAAATAGAGTGCTTGGATGCATGTAGTCATGTTACTGTGTTAATTCAAACTGAAGTCATGTGCAGGTGTGTTGTATCAAATTCCTTAGGGCATCAGTAGATTTGCTGTGGAGAGACTTGCTCTAATAGAAGATGCCATGTAGGCTATGAAGCAGAATTGTGGTGCACTAGTGCACTGGCAGAGCAATGTGTTTGGTTCGCTGCACTGAATGTGTAAGACTTATTTTTTTGGTAGGGGTACTTAAAATCAGCCCTTCTTGCAACTTGGCGTAGCTCACGGTTTGAGAGAGAAGCTGTGTTGTCTGTGTTGGGGTTTGCTTTTTTCAAATGGCACTAGTACTTGAGTTTGAAACTGACGTGTCATTTTAAAAAAGTGCTGTTGATAAACAGGATTGATGAGTGTCAAGAAGTAACTGCTTGTTCAACTTCACAGCCGTGTGACCTCCATCGCCTGGAAGAAGGCCCTCCTACCACTGCACTGCTGACACGAGAGGAGGGGCTTCATTACTACAAGACAATGCAGATCATACGGCGCATGGAGCTGAAGTCTGACCAGCTTTACAAGCAGAAGATTATTCGTGGCTTCTGTCACTTATATGATGGTCAGGTGAGACTCTTCTCCCAAGACATCTGTATACTGTCTTGCCCTATTTAATTTAGGCTTCTGAAATAGATGAGGTAGTAAATCTAGAACTCAGGATCTATGCATGATGTCTGAAGTCATAGCAGGTCTGCGATTTGGGTCATTATTTCCTTACGAGCAATGTCAGAGCACACAAAGGGATCCCTGATTTCTTGGGACAGCAATAGGGAGGGAGAGAAGGCAAGGTGCAGCTGCAGTTCAGCTGAATGTGGGAATAAGCTATTGTAGCATACTCAATTAAGTGCATTTGGAAGCTCACATCCTCATTATCAAGCCCCACTGATAAGTTTTCTTCCAGCGTCTCACAGATCCTACATCCACTAAAAAGCAACAGTCAGGAGAAGGAACTTAATGAAGTTGGTGAATTGAACTGTAGTTACTTAGATACTTCATCTGGGAGATGAGCATAGAAGAAATCTGCAGGTCTTTTTACCTTCTCATTTTTTCTTCTTCCCTAATTTTCTTACTTGCACACAAGACAGGTTGGAATATAGAGCCCAAGGCTACTGTAGCTCCAGATTCTACAGACAGGCCTATTCCTCCTTGGGATGTAAGGCACTCTGCTGTTGTCTGTGCTTTTCCTCTTTCCTGCTTTATTTCTTGTATGGGGGACCACAAACAGACCGTGCCACGCTGCAGCCTGTGGAAATGGTGTGCTTCCTCTTCATTGCTGAACTTGCTTTCCATTGGTGACAGGAGGCTTGCTGCGTAGGGCTTGAAGCTGCCATAAAGCCTACAGACCACGTGATAACAGCATACAGAGCTCACGGATTTACTTATGCCCGAGGCGTCCCCGTTCGAGAAATTCTCGCTGAACTTACAGGTTTGTGCTAAATGAAATGCAGGTTCCTGTGCTAGGTACTGGCCTCAGGATTGTTTTTACTAAACTTCAAAGTGTTGTTGATGCACAAAAAGCATACCAGGGATCCAGAAGCAATGTAGCAACACGGCAGAATAAACATTGCTTATGGTTTGTGTTCTGTAATAAAAAGTAGCTGCCTCATTAAAGTAACAAGGTTTAAGTGCTGCTACTTCTTGTAGCTCAAAATGTGATTTAGGTAGAATGTATGTAATTAAAATTACTGTTGGATCTGAAAGTATTGTATTTACATTTATATTTTAAGAAAGGCAGTGGAGAGAAGATACGGGGAGAAATAAACCTGTTGGTTGTAGTTTGGTTGGAGTGGTGGAAAGACAAACTATGCTGAGAATGCCTTTAGTACCTAAAAGATGAAACGTAGGAACCGAGATAATTTGCCAGAGTACATTATGTTAGTCCTGTCCAATTTTCGGAGAGGTGTCAGGGCTAAGGTTGGATGTGGCTCTGGGCAGCGTGGTCTGGTGGTGACCCTGCAAATATGCAGGGGGGTTGAACAATCATTGTGGTCCTTTTCAACCCAGGCCATTCTGTGATAATAGGCAGAGGAAAAAAACATGTAGATATCAGTTCAATTACTTGTTATTAAATCTTTTGATGCTATTAGCTGTGACCTTGTATAAGAAATAACTAAATCGCAATTTAACTGAAATGTAACTAGAAAACCATAATTGATGTAATTGCCAAAATTGTTGCCAAACAAAAGGATGTATTCTGCAAAAAGTTAAAGAGGCTTTCTGCTGTCAGCATAGTTCCATTCATAATTAGGGGAATGGCGTGGAGGAATTGTGTATGTTGGACTGGAAGACAGCATAGTATGTGTTGGGGGTGAGCTGTGTGCTCTTAGATAAGTGATTCTGAAAAATGAGAGAAATGGCCTGAGAAACAGGGAGCAAGCTGGGTGAAATACCAATTGGCTGAGCATTACTTGAGCAGAAAAAGAGCTAGGGGCTTGAGAGATTGTTTTTTTGACATCTCAACGTAGTTGAAATGTATTATAATTGTATGAGCACAATCCCAGTGCCTAGCATCTGCATGATCTCTGCTATAGCAGAGAACAGTATTCTTATGGTTTTTGGTAACTGGTTAGGCAGCTAACAAATGCAAATGCCCAAATACAGATTCATGCAGCACTGGAGGAGGGGATGGCTAGATGGGCATTTCTCAAACTTTCTAGTTGGGAGGTTTAACTTGGGGGACTGGAGTGGATGGAGAGGATCGAAGAATAGCTTGACTGTGTGGATGGGAGGAGGTACTTGTGTTAGGAAGGAAAAGGGCAAACGACAGCTTGAACAATGCTGGGCTAGGTATTCAAGGTTGATCTGGAGGCAGGGAGGGAGTTGTGGGTTTTTGTTGAGGTATTGTGTTTGATTCTTTGTCCTGTCTGTAACTTCTGCTTCTGGCTGTTGTTACGGGGAGGACAAGTGTAGATTACTGCAATTAACTTGGAACAGTGTTCATATTTTTCTTGCAGAAGCTAAAGTAAAAGGACTGTAGATACTTCTTGCAGTTCTTGTTAAAGTGCCATGGATTAGATATATGAGAAATGTAGACCATACTGGCTATTTTAAATAGACAGCCACCTGAGATGAGTGTTCTGAAAAATACGAAAGCACTCTATAGTAAAGTAGGGAATAAAATTAATGAATACATCTTATTCTGTATTTCTCAAGTGATGTTTTCATTAGCATTCTTCCCCCTGGCTTCTTTTATTTGTTTGGTGATACATTAACTATAAGTTCTGTGAGGAGAGGTCTTTATGTCTGATGAGAATCAGCATCTCAACTCTCTTGAGATCCATCTCATGACAACAGTAACATTGCCTCAGTATTATTACCTTTAGGAGTTGAATTAACTGTTACCACTTATATAGCATTTTTCTTCTGAAAAAAGAAATCACTTGTTCATGTTTCAGGTCGTAAAGGAGGATGTGTGAAGGGAAAAGGAGGATCAATGCATATGTATACCAAAAACTTCTATGGTGGTAATGGTATTGTCGGTGCTCAGGTATATACATGACTTCTGCTTTAAAAGTTCAATTTGGCTGGTGTCCTGTTCTAGCGTTTCTTCTCAATTTTCATGATGTGAACTTGTATGCAGCTACTATTACTTTGTGGCTGCTAAATCTGTTGTTATTCTGGCCTGCTGACAGCTTTGCAATCTGCATCCAGCCAAGAATATAGCTACAAACTATTCTGGCTGCTAGACAGATTGTTACCAACCCATTTCCATTTGTTACTACTCTTGTATCTGTTGAGCACGTCCCTGATATCGGAAGTGTCTTCACATTTCACAAGCAACTTGTCTCCAACATTCTCTAAGTGTTCTCTGATTGTTCTAAAATTGTGGTATGTCCTGTACTGTGACAGGTTCCTCTTGGAGCTGGGATTGCGCTGGCCTGCAAATACTTTGGCAAAAATGAGGTCTGCCTGACTTTATATGGGGATGGTGCAGCCAACCAGGTAAACAAGCTGTCTAAGGTAGCTCTGTGAGTGTGGGCAGTTGGTTTTCCTTCTGTGAACTGAGAGCTCTGCCTTTCTGCTGGGTAGAGGAGCACCTTCCCCTGTCTGTCTAGTGTCTGCAACCCAGACAGCATCTGGCTTTGAATCTGTTGTAATGATGGTTTGAAAAAATGAGTCTGGTGATACCAGTGCATCTTGCTGAACCTCTTATATTGAGACAATTATCTTTGTTTTACTGGCAGAGAAATAAAGCCAGATGGAAAAAAGTGATGTAGAGTGCACTGTTGATTTTTACCTTCCCACCTTCAAAACACATGGCATTCAAGGGTCCCTTCCAACTCAGATCATTCTGCGTTTTGTGCTGCTCTAACACAGAGACTGAAATGGGTTAAAACTTAAGAAATTCTATGAATTATGAGTGGAGATAAAAGTTACTTTTATAATATAACTTCTCTTTTATTGCTGCTGAGCTGCAGCAAGGGGCTAGTTTCAGATCACTTCTGGTATCAAAAGTTTTGCTAGCTGTAGCTGAATGATTTTTCAGTAGAGCCTACTGCTTGAAATGTGAGCTCCCCATCCAGACAGAACTTGCTCCTTTTCTTTCAGGGCCAGATATTTGAAACATACAATATGGCAGCCTTGTGGAAGCTGCCTTGTATTTTCATCTGTGAGAACAATCGGTATGGAATGGGAACCTCAGTTGAAAGAGCTGCAGCCAGTACTGACTACTACAAAAGAGGAGACTTCATCCCAGGGCTTAGAGTGAGTACAGCTCCAGCGTGCTTTGAGGCATGTGTGTGCAATACATACATGCCTGTGTATTTCTACCTATAAATACATTTATAAATATTTTTAAAAATAGGAAATTTAAGATTGAGTTCCTATTGCATCTGTGATATGAAGGTACTGAATTTGAAAGTTTGTTTTCCGGTCTCTTTTTGACTTGTGCTGTGCATCAGGTGGATGGCATGGACGTTCTCTGTGTTCGAGAAGCAGCCAAGTTTGCAGCTGAGTACTGCAGAGCTGGAAAAGTAAGTCGGTAGCCATTCCTTTACCATAGGTGAAACTTTCAGCAATAATTGATGCATAAAACATTCCCCAAGTTAGCCTAGCTTTCTGCAGTTACTGTAGAATTGTTTGTTTGACCTTATTTCCTCTGTTTCTCCAGAGTAAGGAATCTACTAGTAATTAAGTCGTTCTTTAATTTTGTTAGAGTTGTTAACACGCAGTTGGTATTCAGTCAAGCTTTAAGAAAAAAAAGAATCTTGAGACCTTGTGAACTTCTTTCTCCTTCCTAGAAACCCTTCTTAAACTCTGTTGTGTGTTTTGACTGTTAGGCAGCTTTGTTCTTTATGAAGAAATTTATTATTGGAAGGGGCACAAAAAGTAATTCTACACTTACAACAAAAGGAAAGTGATTTTTTGTGAGACTAGATGTATGGCAATGAGAGAGATTTTTATGTACCTGCCTAGAAATACGTACAAAACTGTATGGAACCTTAATGGTTTTTCAGCATCAGTGCCTGTCACCCAAGAATAAAACTGTTCTGACTTATCTGATGTTATGTGAAATGATGTTTGTGCTTGGAATGCACAGAAGGAAGTTTGCGCAGAAGAACAAGCTGCTGGGAGTTGCAGTCTTGAAGTGAAATTATGAGCAATTTGAAATACTCTGGGTAATGGTGGAAAGGCATTGGAAGGGACCAGATTGCTTAACAATGCTCAATAAGGACGTGAAAGTAAATGCTAGTAGTTATCAACATACTTCTTCATTTAAGAGGAGTTTTCTTTTGCTGCTTGTGATAATGATAGGTGAACTGATTAAACTAAGAGAGAAAGTTGAATTAAAAACATTTGTCAGTTGTACAATTCAAACAATTCACCTGTAGCAAATAGTGCTATAACACAAATGGATTGCTCAAGGTGCTACTGCTCTCTGTATGTTCTTTCTTTTTAAGGGTCCTATTGTGATGGAGTTGCAGACATATCGTTATCATGGCCACAGTATGAGTGATCCTGGCATAAGGTAACATGGAAACCCTGTGTTAGCATTCACTGAAAACAATGAAGTATTGATGGTCAAAATCCCGACACTGCATGAAATGCATGAAGGTTATGATAAAATCACTGTGACAAGTCTGACCACTCAGCCCTTATTTTATTTTCAGTATTAAGAAATGGAGTTTTCAGAACAAGCAATATCTGCTCAATTTCTGTACCTTTTATTAATGAATTCTGCATTCTGTATGACTTTGTGGCATATTCCAAGACAGCTTTGACTGAAAAGCAGTGCACTTTTCCAGGGTTTTTGGAGTATATAAAAATCCTATAAGCTAAAAGTAAAGGAACAGCTGCAGTGTCCAGTCAAATGGAACACTTTGCTTCTTAAGCAGCACAAGCATACAGGTGCCAAAAAGCCTAGGGCCTTGAACCATGCAACAAATTCAGACCGATTACATGAAGTAGTCATATACCTTAACACTTCATTGGAAACCTGTAGTGAATTGGAAGTTTTGATTGAGTTCGTTAAACGTATCCCTCTGTAAGTTCTGTGACCCAGTCTAATAGCACAGAGCAAGTCATAGAGCCCCCAGTGCTCTTTCCGTTAGTAGAGATAGGGAGGGAGAAATACAGCTTCATAGTAGCCATCTCAGCTACAGCAGCTTTCCTTCTCCTGCCCATATCATATTTAAGTCTGGATCTATTTCAGTTTCCACTTTCAAATCTAAGAAGTCTTCTGAATGTAGCCATGCTGTACTTTGGATAATGAATACTGCTGTATTTTCATTGCATTCCTGACACCTTTTCTCTAAAAATGAGCTGCATCATCACTTTGATTCAAGAGAATTATTGAAGTTCATGTTTGCTTGTGTTCCTCCTAGCTATCGCACTAGAGAAGAAATTCAAGAAGTGAGAAGCAAAAGCGATCCCATTACTTTGCTGAAGGACAGAATGATCAACAATAACCTTGCTAGCGTTGAAGAATTAAAGGTATGGCTTTTAGTAAATGTTTAAGTAAGCTCTTTACATTCATGTACTATTTATCTCCTACTTATTCGCTTGTTCTTTGAGCCTTTTTATTAGGATGTAACTTTTTGGTGATTGATAATAAAATTTTGTTGCACACTAGCTAATGCAGTTGTGCTGTGCAGGAACTGCTTTTTGCTTTTGGGTGCTGAGTGTAACTCAGTGCAAGGTTTGTGAGCATTAGCGTTTCAAATACATCTCTTTTCACGCTGGCATCTAAGAAAACAAAATTGTCCACATGAGCTAGAAAGCAGGTAAGCCTCTGAACTTTGAGTCTGACATCGGCACTGGTCAGTGGTAGTAAAGAATCTTAGTGAAGGAGCCAGAAGCTCCCTAAGCAAGTGGTGTAAATATCCTGATTATTCTGCTATTGAGATCTCCTTGGAGCTTGTAAAGGTCCGTGCATCAGAAGTTGGGCGGGTTTATGCCTGACCTGCAGGGTTTCAGTCACATTTCTCTGTATACTTGCATTGCTTTGCAGAAAGAGAATGCAAAAACTAAGATGCTCATTGTGGTCTTGTTCCTCTGGGATAATTAACGGTACTGTTCTTCGCTTTAGAAGGGAGGAAACTTACAGTTCTCTAATTTTTTATAGGCAGCTTTAATACTAGGTCTGATCAATGTTTCATCATCACTTTTAAATTCAGTATATTGATGCTTTTTCTGAGATGTCTTCTAATTAGCGTTTCTTTGTTTAGGAAATCGATGTGGCAGTGAGAAAAGAGATAGAGGAAGCTGCTCAGTTTGCTACCACTGACCCAGAGCCCCCACTGGAAGAACTCGGTAACCACATTTACTTCAATGAGCCGCCCTTTGAAGTGCGTGGTCCCAACCAGTGGATAAAGTATAAGTCTCTCAGCCATTCGTAAGAGTGAGTGCATTTACAAGAACTGTAATGACTCAGAAACCTTAATCTTTATTTAACACCTCCTCTTTCAAAAGAAGAGGTGTTGAGTGAGGCAGTCCCCTCACAGTACAGATTGTTTTAAACATGCCTGAATGTTGTTGCAGAAGGAGCTGAACAATGAGAAAGCAGCAGTTTATTTAAATTGCTATATATTTGCTTCACAGGTTTTCTTTGGATTGCTGTATTTGTCATGTACAGTGTAAAAATAAAAAGAAATAAAATTAAACTTTAACAACATTTAATCTGGTTTCCTGCTTTTTTTTTTTTTTTTTTTGAAGCAGTTGATAAAGAAAATAAATAAGTTTGCCACGTTTTTACTGGAGCCAAATTACAAATCAAAACCATCATGCAGGCTTTGCTTAGTTGCTCACTGAGAGTAGCTTTCATACACAAAGCTTTGTACAGTTGTAGAGGAAGAAGTGACATACACTACAGCTTAACCCCTTCCTGCTTAAACCATCAGCCAGCACACCTGTCACCCATTCTAAGTTCAGTGTGCACAATGCTAAAGCCAATTCAGGTGCCTGGTACAGTCTTCATTCTACCCCTCCCAGCTCCCTCTATTCCCCTCAGCCACTTCTCTATTAGGACAGTACAAGAAGCTAAAAAACCAAAATGTCCTCAGATCGAGGCAGCACTGCTCAGATACAACTAAAACATTGGTCTGTTATCAACATTGTTTTTCTCCTAGAGCCAAACCTTAGCATCGTACCAGACACTATGAAGAAAATCAACTCTGTCTCAGCTAAGGCTTTATATTTACAGTGATAGGGCATTTGTCTTCTGTGCTACTCTTCCATAAGCTGTTACTACTTACTGTGTATTATGCTGATGGTCAAAGAGCTACGTAATTGTGCAAAACCTGCAAAGCAGGGAGACTACGTACATATATACATCCAATAATTTAGGAATGTATCTATCTTTCATTTGCTTACTCCCATTACACATCTGTTTCCAGAGAGCTATCCTTCTGCCTCCATGGACTTAGCAGGCGTTTGTCGGTGGGTTAATATTGCATTCCAAATTCTGCAGAGAAGTCCGCCACTGTCTCAAGAAGAATAGAGAACAATTAGGGACAGCAGTAACTGGTTAGGGAAAAACCATCCTCTCCATTACTTGAAAGTGTGCAAGAAGTAAACTCTGAAGTGGCTGGAAAGCTGCCTGATGGAAAGGGACCTTGGTGTACTGATGGGCAGTCGGCTGAATATGAGCCAGCAGTGTGCCCAGGTGGCCAAGAAGGCCAATGGCATCCTGGCTTGTATCAGGAGTGGTGTGGTGAGCAGGACTAGGGAAGTCATCCTGGCCCTGTACTCGGCACTGGTGAGGCCTCGCCTCGAGCACTGTGTTTGGTTTTGGGCACCTCAGTACAGAAGGGACATAGAGGTGCTGGAGCAGGACCAAAGAAGGGCAACAAGGCTTGTGAAGGGCTTGGAGAATACACCCTATGAGGAGAGACTGAAGGAACTGGGGCTGTTCAAGCTTATGGCCAAACAATTTCTTCCACATCAGCCAGAGATTAAGAATGACAATGAAACAGGGAGAAAAGATAAGTAAATTCCTCGTGCCTGTATGACCATTTGGTGCTGAATGGCAGAGAAACAGTCCTCAGTTGTGGTAAATACAAAAAGTTTGAGGGCATGTTATAACTTACTGTATAGTTTATGTTATGTTGTTATAGTGTGGCAGTCAGTGTTCATACGTTAACAGAAGACCAGAGTGAATTAATAGGCCTATAAGAATATCATAACATCTACCCCTCCCCCCCTTTCTTATTAATTAAGCTCTCAGCAGTGACCTAAGATGTAGTTCCTTACCGCAGTTGAAGGCATCGCAAATCATCCTTAGTGATGTCATTAAGGACAGTACTCAGTGTATAATCCTCTTCAGCAAACTGAAAGGGAAATTTGTTCTTAAGTAAATAAGTATTCCTCCTTTGAAACCCAACTGCTAATAAGGGCTGACTTTTTTTTTTTTTTTTTTTTTTTTTTTAAAGGTATGTACATATATTTACCCTTCTAATGGTATCCGGATCTGCACCTTGTTGTTTCAGCCAGTTTGTGAGCTCTGGGTCTGCATTCTCTTTTAAAGCTGATGCAGGCCACTGCCAGTCTTTAACAGAAAAAATAATAAGAAGTCATTACACCTCAAAACTAGGAAAAAAGTGGTCGTTTTGAAACTAAGCTTCAAATACAAGCTCCAAATCACGCTTTAACCAAACCCATGAACTTGGACATACATACTGTCAAAGCACTCACTCAGTATCTTCTCATACCTCCGGGTTTAAGTCTTAATTGAAGCAAGTGCAGTTCCTGCGTTTTTTGCTCCAAAGATCGTTGTAAGAGTGTCTGATACTCCTTCTCCTTTTGAACGAGTTTTTCCAAAAGCCTGTTAGCATACAAGAGAGATAAACAGCCACCATACTGAGAATAAATCTAACTGAAAAAAAACCCCACATTTTTTAACAACTGCCACGGGACTTGACACAAGGGATACTTGATGCTCTTAAGTAACATATCTTTATGGCCTAAAAATCTTAAGATTCCTTTTTTGTTGCCTGACTCTCAGCTTGGTGGTAGCTCTTTAAGGCCCTCATCTTTACAGCAGAATTTAGTAAATATGATGTAAATTCTTTTCCTGGTGTTCAGCAGTTTCTCTGGGCAGAGTTTCTATCTTTCTTTATAATTTACTGCAAGGCAGTGTAACGCTGTGGTGATTTACTTCGCATCCATACAGAAGATGTATCAGCAGCAACATACAAATATAACTCATATAGTAGGAAAGGGGCTTTGATGAGCTCTGCGTACACTCATTAATGAGCCTGCCACATCTCATGAGCTATTCTGGCCATCCCCTGCAGGAGAAAGAAGGAACATTGTCCCTCTGGTATCTACTGCCCCATTTTCATAAAACTTGCAAGAACATCTCTGATGGTGTTACTAGGTGAGGTGACATCTAAGGCAATAGGGAAGAAACAAACAATGTTACACAGGCATCATTACTTAACAGTAGAAATCCACCAGGACACACTGCAACACAAAAACTGAATTGACAGAAATGAAAGCTGTACTGAAAGCTGTTGAGTTGTCATAGTGGTGCTGCCAGAACCCTCTGAATCCATTTGTGTTGCTGTCAGGTGTGCTTTGTCACCAGGTAGGTACATGTCAGTGCAGGAAGCATGTCTGAGAGCTTTTTAAAGGCCCTAGAAATAAACACATAGTGTTTGTGTATGGTTGTGTACGGGTTACCTTATGGTCTCTTGTTTTAGTCTGCCCAATTCCAGGCTAAGCTGCTGCTGAGCCTCGTGTGACACCGCGGAACTGAGGGTGCTAACTCCTGATGTGACAGCAGCATCCTCTATCCCATTTTGTTCAGAGGGCCGGAAACTCTCTTCCACTTCATCGCAATCTTTGTCGCCACCCTCAGTTTCTGATGCTGGCTCAAAGTGAGCACGAAGTTCTGATAAAACAAAACATCGTAAGATTTTATTTGGACTGGTTTATCTCCATGGGGTAGTGCAGTTTGCTCTTTGCTACTGCAGGTGAAGGAGCCTCAGCTCAGGCTGAGGCCTTGTTTCATGATGCACAAAGGACTAGGGAAAGCCTTATTAGCTGGACCATGGATGTTACAACATCAGTGCTAAAAGGAGTGCCACAGCACATTTGGACTGAAAGGGCTCACTATCAGTAAGTTCAGAACATTCTCATACTGGAAATGGTGTTTGGCACTTCAGAGTTACAAAACTGCTCGGAGTTCCAGATAAGCCTTACTCCTGGACAGGCCACCATCTTTTAACCTCCTCCCTTTTGGTGATGGTGGCGCTTGTTCCCACTACCTACCCATCTATAGACCAAGACTATTTCTCCTCATGTAAATGCACTGCCACTGCACCAGTTCCAGAGCTGAGCAGTCATTTGCCAGAACACATAACCAGACCAGACAAGCAACACTGACCATTTGGATATTATCTAAATGTCTATTCAAATGTATAAAGTCATTTTCTTTCCGACTACAAATGGTCCAGCTTGGACTAAGCTTCATCTTTGGACCAGACTGGTGATGTAGAACCACTGGTACCCATTGTGTGCTTTGGTACTGCAACTGTGGCATTAATCCTCACAATCGATGCTTCTTTCTGATCCCATACCTTTGATGTAGTAGCACAGGGGATGTGGGTAATGACATGCTGGTGGAGTACACTGAAGCCTGTTCTATTTGCTACACAAATGCACAATCAGCTTTTCCTGTTAGTTTGTTAACAACTGGATTGTTTTACCTGGAATAAGAATGGTGACTGCTGCTTGGACTGCACGGCGAATTATATTATCCATTGCAAACATCCAGTGGGGCCTTATTAAATGATTTCTTAACACTTTGTTAACCTGCAGATATATGAGCAAGTAAAAGTAAGTTGCAACAAACAATATTTACTTGCATCTTAGGAAACAAAATCTTGTTTTTCAATAATAAGTTGAAGTTTTCAGTGTAAGAATCACCAAAGCCCTCCCAACTTTTGAAAGGCTAAACAACTAATTTGACAGTTTTAGTCTAGAGCTCTCAAACCAGACCGTGACATTCATGTCCCTGTACCATACAATGGGAGGTGAATAGAAAGCAAATGCAGGATGCAGAGCAAACTTTAGAGCTTGCTGGTAGCCCATAGGCAGCCCTTCAGCCCTGCTCAGCTTCATGGCCAGGATGGGAGCACCCATGTCACTGAAGCTGAGGCTACAACCCATTAGGGCTTCAGCTCCATGTGCCCCTCTGCAGCTTTTCTGATGGCTGTTCAGCAAGAACAGGAACAGGGGGTGAGGTGAGGAAGAGTGGGAGGCAACAAGCCCTTGCACTGAAAGGTCTGTCCAAGAAGAATTCCTCTCCTTCTGAGCCAGGCAAGGAACTCACCGCATCCTGAAATCCAAACAGCACCAGATGAATCTGATTGATGGAAGTGCTGTCAAAATCCAGATCCATTTTCAATTTGGATATGGTAGAAGCCATCACTCTGTGCTCAGGAGAGTGTATGAAGTCCCTTAAAATCCCAATAATTTGCTTGATGTGGGCCATTGAAAGCTGCAGTTCTTCAGAGCTCTGGGGAAAAGATAACGAAAGCCTATCAAGTAAATCCCAATGTCGTATCTAATTAGTAGTATTTGTGTCTAGGTTACAATTTTTTTGTAGCATCTAGGTTTGCACCTGTATGTTTCACACCTAAGCAGACACCACAGAACTTTTGATTCTGCAAAGTCTTGATTTTCTCCCTTTGTCTATGTTTTTTTTAATCAGTAATTCCTGATGAATCACACCTGCTGCTATCGTGGCTGTCACAAAGAGAGGTTCAAGATAATATTTACACATTTGTCCAACATACTGTAGAGGGCAGCTTTCCTCCATAAAAGCAGCAGAGTGAGCTGGTAAGAGACCCAAGTGTTCGTAGATGTGTCCCTACAATAAGCTAACTCTGGACTTCCAAGCAATTGCGTAGACATTGTATAATCCTGATGTTTATGCACCCACCTATTGTAAGTCAGAAAAAGCTCTACAATTACACAGCAACAGCTCACAAATGTTCATTCTCTGATTTGCAGACCATACCCCCTACAGTTAAAGCCATTTCAGTACATGTAAGAACAGCCACCTGTGTAATTACAAGGAAAAGGGCAAGTATTATAGAAATAATTGAAAGATGATTAAAGTAATGCTACAGAACAGCTGGGGACTGAGGTAGGATGTGCTTTACTAAATAATCCTTCTTTATCCTGGAAAATATTTTTTGAGATGAGATGTCACATACGCATTTTAGACTCTGTTAAGGCTGTGAACTATTTCATAATTTTGTCCTTAAAAAAAAAAAAAACCACCAAAAAAGAAAAGAAAATCACCAAAATCACATCTCACCAATCTCAGTTCTCTAACAACCAACAGCTGCCCGAAGAGCAGGAGCCCAGAAGCACACAAAAGGTGATGTCTGGTACCCACTCAGACTACAGCAAAAGTTAAACACAAAGGTATTCAGTAGGAACAGCTCAACCCCCTGAAGTTCACACACCATCAAATGCAAGTGTCACTGTGAATCTGGGCTACAGAAACGTAAAGTCCTATCAATTTACCGCTGTTGGCATCTTCATTTATTAGTTTTTTGGAAAGGAGTGATGCTGGCTACTTGGCTTGTCATTCTCCTTTTGAAGCAGGAACAGAAGAGCTGAAATGAAATTACCTGTGCAATACAGTCCTGCAAATTTGAAGCAACTTTATTCTGTTCTTCCTTGAGAATTTTATATAGAATTGCCCGGCGTTCGCTGTCCTTCCGTAGCAGGAACAGACCACAATCCTTATCCTCACTGGAAGGAGAGAAACTTCTGTCCTCCAGGGCCAGGCCCTCATCAGGCACACTGCATCAGCAACATGGCCACAAAAAAGAGACTTCAGAATTGCCCACATGGCAGCTCTGTCAGCAGGGAGCAGGGGAAATTGGTAGGTGCAAAAGTGAGTTAAACTATAGCAGGACATTGATCACACTGCTAAACACCGATTGAGAGAGAGGAGGACTCGTATCCTCAGCTGATGAAAACCTCAGTGGTGGCACAACACTGATGTCACTCTACTGAGAAATGACACCATCATCAGCCAGCACTGGCTCAGTTTTGGGGAGGAAAGCTGAGAATTTTGGGCTGAGATTGCTGTTTATGTTTTCTGGTCCCGTACTATAGAACACTCATTTGAAAGCATTGGTTTGTGCTCTCTGATCAGCAAAGCTGTCTGCTATCCTTTTCTCATGTTCTCTTGAGAGTACTTGGAAGGGGGCTCATCTACTGCTGAATCACTCAATGGGAGACCAACATTTATTCACTGGGGAAAAAAGGTACATAAATACACGGAATCTTTAAAGAGAAAGAATAACTGTTCATTAGTTAAATAATGCTTAAATTAACTGGTATCTTGCCTGCAAACTGCCTCACTATTTAACACACCTGCTTCACTAGTTATCACATGAAATAAATGCCCCCAAATAGAATAAACCATGAATTAAATCCACACAGCCCTCACAAGTGTCAAATGAAAAGCAACCATTTTACCTCAATAAATGGGCAATGGGATGCCTTGTCTGAATCTCTGAAATGGATCTCTTCGGCCTCTCAAAAAACACATCATGCTGTACATCAGAGTCTGGAGAAACAGAGCCGTGCTCGCTGCTGCTGCTGCCAGCCTGTTCTCCGTGGATTGGCAGTGGGAGGGATGCGTTCCGATTGTAATCTGTGAGCAAGACAACACAGAACATGAAGCAGACAGAAGCAGGAAGAGCTTCTTAGTGCTTAAAAGAAGAAAAAGGAATGCCATTTTGGTACTCTTGTATGCAGATGCGCACTCCCCTGTGTTGCTGTTCTCACAAAGGGCTACCAGTGGCATACAGCTGTTTGAGGAGCCTGTCTTGGATGCACAGGGCCAATCACCAACATAGCTGGATCCCAGCAGGGAGCACCCCCCAGCCCAGCCCCTCCTGCCTCACTGGGAAACTTCTGTGGCACTGAGGGACGTGGTGGGCATCATGGTGATGGGTTTGTGGTTGGACTACATGATCTTAGAGGTCTTTTTCAACCTTAATGATTCTGTGACTCCATTTCTCTGCTCCCACTCCAACATCCGTGGCATCATCCTCATCTGCATCTCCCTCTGCCCTCAATAAGGATTCCCTCTCTAAGGTTCAGCCTAAAGGAAAGCTCTTGTCCATTCCAATTAATCTTGAAAGAAGAAAAAAAGTAACCTACAAAGAGCTTGCTGTAATCCTGATTGCCACTGTGCATCTGTGTGATAGGAAAGCCAAAGAAGTCCTGCCTCTCAGAGTCTGCACATGCACAAAGCTAAAATATCACAAAAGTTTTTATGTTTGTCACTACAGATGGTGAAGGAAAGCAATGAAGTAGAGGGGGAGGAAGGAAGCTGGAAGTTCTTCAGACAGCTCTGATGTCCTCCATAGTGCATGAAAGATGTTCAAATGGCTGAGGTTAAACAGTCACAGAGATGAAACAAGGCATGTCAAACTGTGAGAATGAGCTCAAGGCTTCTCAGCAGCACAGAAAATTGAAAGTTGCTGTCCCAGGGGTACAAGGCTGAGATCTGATGTGAGCTACTTCTATTATCAGAAAGAAAAGGAAAAAAAAAAAAAAGACAGATAGGATGGAAAGACGTGGGAAAAGACAGGAAATGGGTACTGAGGAAAAAGGTGAGAAGATGAAATGAACTGTTGCAGCTGCAGGGCCATGGCCTGCTTCATGCCCACAGCTCCCCATAGAGATGGCTGTTGCAGCCAACACAGCTCTCTCTGGCTCCAGGGCAGCCATGCACACATTCAGTTGCAGCTGCTGCCTTTCCTCCTCTCAAACAGGATGCAGTGTTTGTATCATTTGTCTGCTATGCTCATTGCCATGGCCAACACTGAGCTTGCTTCCTGCTGCTCCCAGTGCTCTCCTGCAGCAGCAGCTCCTTGGGTTATCCCAAAGAGCCCCACCATCAGAGCCCAGCTCTCCCCGCTAACCCAGTCTGGCTTCAGGGACTGCAATTCTCTTCTCCCACTGCCTCTCAGGACAGAGACGCCCACTTCCTTTCTGAAAACAGCTCAGCCAGATGTAATAAATTAATTTCTAGCTCTCCCTCATGCCCCTTTTAGAATTCCATTCCTCTTCTTTCAAAAGTTCTCTGCCATGGGGAAAAATGATCAAAAAGAGAAGCAATTCAGTTTGCACCGGAAACCTGAGCATGTCTATGTGCAGACACAAGAAGTAAGATCACTGGATTTTCTTATTTTTTAAATGGACAGATCCCTCAAACACTAATTTATTTGATAAGTCTATACTTACAGTTGTTTCTCTTCTCACTGAGAACGTGGCTGATACACTGGGGAAGAAGGAGGAAGCACACTAGGTGGATAAATCTAAACAACCCCCTTCAGCAAACAGAGCCAAATTTTCAAGTTCTGTATCAGGTTGGACAATGCTGACCAAATGTCAACAGAAAGACCTGACAGACCCATTTCCAGGTGCCAAGGACCAGCTCTATGAAGCCCAGACCTCTGAGCTGTACAGAACTATGAATCTAAAATGCAGAACAGCTTTGGAGTCTTTACAGAATATCATTTTTTTAATTTAAACATCTTATAAATTGGTAATTTATTTGTGGGAGAAGGTAGAATGTGGTTGGGAGGTAATTACGCAGTACACAAAATAAGCAAGACATCATATTTTGAGGAAATTGTTAAATTTAAACATGTCTAATTACAAATAAGACATACTTTCAGCTGTTGAGTTCCTGCTGATTTCTTGGCACAAATAAAAGGAAGTGCTTAATGACCACAACCTTTTACATAACCCTTACTAATGATGTTGACCTGCATTTGGCTGATACCTGAAGGCTTGAATGCGATTCTGCTTTTCTTGCCCTTGTTGACTTGTTTCAGGAAAGAATCTCTGAGCAAATCAGACGCTGTAGCACGCTTACAGGGATCAGGTTCAAAACAAAGCAAAATAAAGGCTTTTGCTTCAGCAGATAACGATTCTGGAATTTCAGGATGAATCTTAAACATCCCAACCTGCAAGTAAAATACAAACACAAATTATTTTAACCAGGTGGCAAGGAGAGCATGGGCCAAAGTTTTCTTTGCTTGAGCCGGCACACTCTCACAGATGATATCTTCGAAGTGGAAAAGCAGCAAGCCAGATGCCAACGCAAAGCAGTGAAGCGACAGTGAGGTTCTGATCCTGTTTTACTGCTCTGCAAATGTGGCTTGAATATCCACTGTGCTACACAGACATCAAGGTAAAGATGTGTCTAAACACCTACCTTCAGACAGTCTCAAGATCTGGACATCATCCCAAGGGCTTCAAATGCTGTTTCTCATACTACCACAAATCCCTCCTGGAGTAGTGCACCCCATCTCTCTCAGCAGCTGACATCCTGCAGCACATCAGTGCTCAGGATCGGGAATGACTTCCTCCTCCAACACGACTGCCTCACTGCCTGGGGCCTGCACCTGTTCTGTTCCTACTGCTGCCAAATTTCCTTGCACCAATGCTCACGACCTTGACTTTCTCACCACTCCCAGCACTCGGGTCAGATGTCTTCCATAGCCTTTCAGTGTCAGGGAACTGAAAATCTGACGGCCAAAGGTTTGCAGAGATAGTCCCCCCAAAATTTAAGTAATGACAAATGCACTACTTCAAGTTGCTCCCTTGTGATTGTTCCATCTAATTCACTGCCCTCTTACTCTTCAATGCTGATCTGGCATTAAACATCTTGACATCAGAGCTGTGTAATGTGTGTCTGTCTTGCAGACTCAGCACCATTATACACAACTCGCTCTGGTGACCAAGCAGAAAGACAGTGACACAAGGGATGATAGTAGCCCAGCAGCTAAGCAGGTGCCAGCAGCTTGATAAAATGAATAGTTATTTAAATAATCTCATTATAGAGCTGCATTAACATACTTTGGCACCATTACGCACTTAACAGCAGCAATAAGTCTTCAAAAAAGCTGAAGCTAGAAGTGCTGAGCAGCGGTGCCTGTGTTTGAATGACAGTGCAGAAGATAAAATGCTAATAATGCATTATGCCTTCCAAATCAGTATGCTAAACACGTTCAAACCTCAGCATTGAGCAAAATCGAAGGCAACTTTATTTCAGTGTATGCAACTTGCTAACCTCTGCAATTACATTAACGTATTTAATAAATAAATCAAAATGTAATCACAATGTATTTATGTTGTCTGCCATTGGGGAGATACAATATCAGAACAGCAACCTATTCTGTTGAAGCATATTTATCTGATTTGTAACCCTGGACAGTTCTTTATAAATACCAATATGGCAATGCCATATCACCAATCACTTCTGCTTTAGGCAGAGAGACGACAGCCAACAGCTCACTGGGCTGTGACCACTCCTCTCAGAATGCCCAACTCATGGTCAGCCCACTCCTTGGAGTGCTCTTGGAGACAGGCTCACCCAGCTGGCTTAACTGGGACAGCGTCACAAGCTGATGGCACCATAGTGCAGGGTTATACCCCTCAACACTAAACAAAAGCCAGGACAGTCCATTGTACAGTTGAAACAATATCAAAAACCATAGCCTCCTTTTTCTTTGCCTTTTAGCTGTGGGGCATGGGACAACTCACAAGCCTAGTACAAAGCACGGTGAATTGCAGCCCAGTTCACTACATGTACTGACAATTATTTTTTATTTTGACATGGCTGCAGTAAGAATTACACCAATGCTCACATTGTGACTTTCAACAACATACCAGAAGAAGCCATTTAACAGTATTCATTTTAGAGTTTTTCAAGCACATTTATTATCAAAACTTTCTGGAGCATTTTCAAGTGTTTATTCACATAGGTGTCAAATCACAGAATCACTAAGTTTGGAAAAAACCTCAAGTCCAACCATCAACCCACCACTAACATACAGATACGCTTTAAAAAAAAAATAAAAAAAAAATGAAGTAGTAGAGACAACAATTCACCAAGGAGGTAGCTTTGATTGAGAGGATTTAGGATGCAGGGGTTCCTCAGTACATACCAGAAGCTCTGGACTCCCTCCTCTACAATACCTTCTTATTATCTTGCAAAGACTGAGCCTTTGAAAGAGAAAGCAAACATCCTCTTGGAGGAAGGCTTAAAAAAAATAAGACTTATAGGAGCACTAAGAAATTTGCTGTCATCATGGAGACTCTGGTTGCCAATAGGGAAATCAAGAGCAGAAGAATACAGAAGGCAGAGAATATTAGTTTTCATATATTTTTACTCATTTCTGAGGTTGCTGCTCTGAGTCATGATCTATTACCAGCACAAAAATAAATTACTGCTCACTAGAGCAGTATAACTTCGAGCAGAAGAGAGTACTTCAGTCAGAATTAAGAATACAGATGGGACTGTGGCTTTGCACAAAATAATCCATATAACAAGAGGTTACTACCAACTGAATTCGTATTTTAAAAATTAAATTAGAATTCGAAAATTCATCAAGTAGATAGTAAAAATCCATGTACTTACTTTAAACATTGCTGCTTGAGGCTCTCCTAGCTCATGAAATGGAGGCTTTCCTGTTGCCATTTCAATCATGGTACAGCCTAGCGACCAGATATCAGCTGGTGCACCATATCCTCGTGGTCCCTTGTCAATGATTTCTGGAGCCATGTACTGCAACGTGCCTGGTCAGGACAAAAGGTTTTGTCAAGTTTTGTGCATATTCTTCATTTTTACTAAATTGAATAAACACACTACTAAACGATCCAACAAAAATTGACAAATGCAGCCCATACAGCCAAAAGATTTGATTTCCAGTACTGGCAGTGAAAAGTAGACAGAAAGTTACATTTCAGGATCTTTCCTATAAACTCTTTCCTCTTTCTTATACAAGGCTTTAAACTGCTAAAAATATACTCAACAATCAAAATGCTTCCCTAGAACATGAAATCACATGAAATATTTTTTGCAGGCACTAAATTGTAAAGATTATGCAGACAGGAGGTCATGAAAAACATCAGTAACAAATATTGTTATGAGAATGATTTTTCATGTTTACTTGAATAATGAGAACATGGGTGAAGGACAGCACCTGTAACAAAGAAATGAGCAGTTCAAGGAGAGGCCAAAATGCCTCTGCTGATAAAGACAGAAGATCTGAAGATGAGATTCTAAAGGGTAAGATGTCTACTGGTAGTGAGAAGAAAGCTAGAAGAAGCTCATGGGGAAAAAATACAGTTCTAGACCGCAAAGTAGAAGAGGAGTGCTGAGAGTGCAAAGCAAAATGGTTTGGTGGGTACAGGTGTTACAAGTAGGGAAGTGAAGGAACCGAGCAAGCAGAAGGGACAAGCATACTTCTTTGTCACAACATATTTTCGTCAGTCCTTCACCATTAGCAGACTAAGATTCACTGTAATACACAAACTAAATGATAGATATGTTTAGGATAATAACTATTAGAAATTTTTTCTTTAATAGTTCTTTTCATACTGACAGTTCTCAAATCTCTATTTCAATGTAGGAGCAATCTGTTTTTCCTTTCAGATTGTTTGTTCCTGGGAACACTTCTCCATTTCAAAGCAGGAGTCCAAATCAAAGCAAGATTTAACAAGATTAAACCATCAAGAATCAGCCAACAAGGACTTAACAGTAGCTTAAAAAGAAATCCAACATCTGCAAGAAACACCTGTAATGGTGATGAGAAGGCGTGAAAATTACACAGGGTAAATAACGTAACATCCCAAATAAAAAAAAACCTCTATGAACAGTTGTCAAAGCCATTATCCTGCTCAGGTATTTTGTTGCCTTTTTTATTTTTATTTATTTATTTATTTATTTTAAACAGAATAACCTAGCAAGCAGGTGAAAGTGGTCTTTGTTTTTTTTCTTTTTGTTTTGTTTTGTTTTAAACAAAGAATAAAGTCCTGTAAAAATAATGGAATTGTAACAGTACCACCAAGGAATAACCAAAAAGAAGTATTGGTTCTGCACACTATAGTGACTGGGAATTTCAAAAAGTTAGGTTATACAAGTGGTTTGGTAAATGTAAGTTGATAAAGAATTTTCTTTTTCTTTTTCATCTGAAGTTTTACATAAAGGCAATTGAGACTGCAATCAAGATAAAATTATTACACTGTGACTACAAAAATCAAGGAGCTCATCATACATTGCAATTCAATGAAGTCTTTTTGATGCGTTTGAAATTTCTGACAACCAGGGTTACCAAAAATATGAAAAGAAAAACCTACTAAAACTTCTCAAGTTAGAACATCGACAAAATAAGACCCTGCAGTTGGCTGTTAACAGATAAAACTGGATGCCCCTGAAGTTTGCTTGCAGACAGTCTGAGTGTAATAACTAGCTATAAAACTGAGAAAAAAATACAGTACAAAAATGGAATAATGATGGTCAACCTGGAATCACTGGTCTCCAATCATATGCTGTCAGACAACTGACAAGAGGGCTTTACAGGAAGTCAGTCCACGTCAGCAAAGGAAATCTATAAACATTCTCTGTGTTTCAACCACTACAGTACCTTTCTCCACACAGATTTCTACCAGGTCTTTTACAGTATCTTTAAATCATTTTTCTGATTAAGAATGTAACGAACCTACACTGTGGTAAAGCTATGAAAAACAAAATAGAGGATATCTGGTGAAGATAAAGGCATTGGATATTAGTACATTCATTAAACTATTGTGGAACTACAGTTCAAGCCACAGCTTTGCCCTCAGGCTGAGAGTCTTGAATGGATGGATATAATGTTTAAGCCACTAGAAGCCTGACCTTTGAATCACCTGATTGTATTGCATAACGCCTAAAATCTGCAGTTTATGTACTGAGTTAAGAAGCAAAACAAATAGCAAGAGAATTGTT
Organism: Tympanuchus pallidicinctus; assembly: GCF_026119805.1. NCBI lineage: Eukaryota > Metazoa > Chordata > Aves > Galliformes > Phasianidae > Tympanuchus > Tympanuchus pallidicinctus. The sequence goes on from NW_026294659.1 coordinate 1,976,553, forward strand.
AAGCCCTTCCAGGCAATCGCTCCCTTCCTACTGATTTTAAATCCAAACTGAGAACTTAAGTAAAACATTTCTAGTCATGGTAAATTATACCTCTAAGGCACGAGCAGGACAGCAAACACACAAGAGAACAAAGAAGAGGAGCACAAGGAAAAATTTACCTTTTTTATTACTGTATGGGGACATTTCTTCAGATACTATTTCTCCATTAAACCATCTCTAATAACAACTCATCGAACAACAATGACAAGGACAGATGCTGATGGCAAAAACTGAAAATACTCTTTTCTGGATATCTGTATGCATTTGAAGGGCATTCCTCCAGCTACTTCAGGAAGATAATTAATTAAAATTTATTTGTTGAATACTTTAAAAAACACAGTGAAACTCATTAAGGGAATGCTTCAGAAGGCAGGATGCAACCAGCTCTGTTCAGCCATACCTTCATTTACAAGCTTATCTGCTGCAACCAAAGAGATTTTTTCTTGCAGCACTTCATTATAAGCATTCAAATGTTGCACTTATGATTCCAAGTTGTACAAAAAACGACATATTTTGTTCTCTTAAAAAGACTCCTAATATAACTGGATTCTAATTAAAATCATAAACAATTTGCAGAAAACAGATTCATTTCAAATGCCTACACCTGCTGGGATGCTGATCTCAGGAGTCAAACAACAAATGCTCTGTTCAGATTTGGTTGGTAATTTGAGGTCAAATTTCCAATTCACAACCTCTCCTAACAACTTACTCTTCTAAAATTTTTTTTTGTTGTTTTTTACTTATCTCTTCAGAATCTTCATGATTTTGTGGTCACTGCCTCCTTTCTAAGAGAGGAGGAAATGTAAAGTCATCACCAGGTCATGGGAAACCTTTAAAAATAGGTTATGTCTTCCGTGTTCCACATGACTGATGACTATGGACCCTTTTCCATACTTAAATTGCAGGCCAATGTGAGACTTGCAATCTGTGCTATCAGTCTATGCACATGGTCAAACAACAAAGGAAAACATACCTATTTTTTCCATTGATAAAATAATTAAGTAATTATGCCACCATATTGCCATTTTACAGTCTGAAGTTTCAGCTGTTGTTCATTAAATGCTTTCCCCAAATGCTGCAAGTTTTTACTACTTTGTGCTAGAAAGGAACTTATAAGAGTTTTGCAGAGAATAAAAGAAACCTAATCCTGTTTTCCCCATCAATGTAAAGAACCTCTTGGCTCTACGTCTAAACCTATCATGGGTCTAGCCTAGATGACAACGAAAAATCTATATTAACAATACCCTTAAAAATGTCTGTTCATTTGGTCTTACCCGTAAACGTTTCAGTGCACGGATTGATTCCTGCCAGCCGTTTGGAAGTACCAAAATCAGATATCTTTACCACGCCACTATAGGTGTTCACCAACACGTTATCCCCCTGTAGTTTTGATGAGAGAAGGCATGGGATGAAAGGAGAAAACAGGTAAGTGCAGATGCTAAATCCCAGCCTCAATACAAGTTGTATTGTACACATTTGTGGTTATCTTTGTAACAAACGTACAAACGTTTTTGTACAAACTGTACAAACGAATTCTCCAGAAGCATCAAGGGATTGTTGTATTCCTTCCTTTATTTTTAAGTTTCCATGAAATTCCATTAAAAATTCAGGTTAGAGTAAAACTAACTGAAGTAAATAAAATGAAAAGCAAAAGACACAAGAACACTAGAGGAAAAATTTACCTTTATATCTCTGTGTACAATCTGGTTCTCATGGAGATACTTAAGGCCTTCCAGAATCTGCTTGGTGTAAAATTTAATTGTGGGTTCTTTCATTGGCCCCCACTTAGACCTCAGAAGAGCCGAGAGGCTGCCTATGTGATTTAAGAAGAAAGCACATCAAGATAACAAAATCCCAAGATTAATATTAAATATTTAAGGCCATATTAACCTTTTGCACAATATCCTAACACAGGAGAAATGCAGCACTTATAATCAAACCAAATTATTCCTAGTTCAGTCAAAGCAACTCATTTCTCACTGTTCCTGACGGGTCATTTCTTTTTTGCCAGCTCTGCTTCCATCTCCACAACAAGAACAAATATTATAATAGGGCTATATGTATCTCCCTCACTACGGTCTAACAAGTTAAGATAAAGACTAGCAACATTTAGCCCTTCGTGACATAAAGACCACAACAGATGACACTGTATTATGTAATATACTATACTTTGCAAACCAGATGCACAGGCAAATAAGCTGATTTACTTCAGAGAAAAAAGGAAAAAGAAAAAAAACAGGAAACAAAAAAACTATTTCCTTGCAAATGTAGGATTTAGTCCTGGAAATTCCAAAGGAAAAGATGGAAAAAATCTTAAAGAAACGAACTAGTGGATGTTCAGAGAAAGAGGTTAGTCATCTACAATTTCCCTGCCTTCAATATGTCTGATCTCTTTTTTTTTAAATTATACAAATTCTCTAATCACAAGCCAAAATAAAGACAGTCTTTTTCAGTTCATAATAAACAAGGTGCAGTCATTCTGTTTAATGCCAGACAAATTCAGTTAAAGGGATTTGTAGCCTACATCAACAGCCTTCTAAAACGAAGTTTGGTCAAAGAATCTTGCATAATCTGAACAGCTGGTCTCTTTTTAACACTGGTTGCAGAGTTAAAAAATAACAGAATTGGTTCAATAACACCCTGGCATTAGCAACTAATCATAGCACACTCCACTGTGCAAATACAAATAGGGGAAAAAAAGGCAGGTAAGCAGCAGCAGCTGATGCTTTTAACAAGTGTACGAAAACAAGTGGAAGTGTTGATTTAAATTCATTATATGAGCATGTCACACGTATCATTGTCTCAGCTAAACACAGAACAACAGAAAAAAGTAAAAATTAAGGCTCTTTGATCAGAAGGTCACCAGAATTCAAAATAAAAATCTTCCCAAACTTTAACGCCCCAGATACATTTATTTAATCTGTGAACGTTTGTGTCTGGATCTTCCATAGAAAACCCGATTTTTCTTCTTCCTGTTTTAGTTTTGCAAGTTACAAAACTGACAACGCTCATCCTGACTTCTATTGCCATATACAAAAGGGAGATGGGAGTGTAACCTAGAGTAGGAGAAGAGAGAGACTTAAATATGGAAAAGGTTAGAGGAACAAAACTGTAATTTATGAGCAATAGAAGCAGACCCATTCTGTCTTTGATTCGTCAAGGAAAAGCACTGTTTGAAAGCAGCAGGTTTTTCATATTCAGTTTGCTCAAACTGTATCACCACTCAACAGAAGCTATCTTAAAAGCTCCAGTTATTTAGCTGCTCAGGCTAAAAGGAGATCAGAGCTTTATCTCTACTGATTTATAACGTGTGAGAACTTGACACCAAATACTACATAGTTTTTCCCTGATTTTCTCTACATTTATAATTATTACAGGAAGGAAAGAGCAGACTGGGAGCTGTATACTTCAAATCATTCTTCATATGCAAAGAATGCCACGGGTAATGAATGTCTCAACAGAAAAGCCAAATATGGTGCACAAACACATCAAGTGCACGTCCATTGGCTTTCACTAAGTTCAGGGTCCCAACTGCTTTTAGTTTCTTTGAGAGATTAAGCTCAGAATATTACAAACCTCCTGGCACCTGCTCCATAAAAATCTTAATGTATCCATCCTCTGAAATGGATCCAAGATATTGGACAACATTCCGATGCTTTAAATATTTATGCAGTGCTATCTCTTCATGAAGAGGTTGAGAATATCTATGAAAAACAAACACACAAAAAACCAAGGAGTAGCGCACGATGGGGGAAAAGGCTTTAGGCTATGTTTAAATGATATTTTGCAAACAGAATGGATTATAGTGATATTGATCCAACTCTCAGTAAACATCTTGCCCGTGACCTTCAAAATGGAAAGTGACTGGCTGCCTGCTGAGAAAAAGCAGAGGTAGATTTCAGAAGAGCTGAGGAGGAGAAACATGCCCTCCGATAACGTATTTACACATTTATGCATCTGCTTTGTTCTGCGTAGTACTTTCACTTCGAAAACTCTTTTTATCCTTTCTCTCCTCCTTCAAAGGAATATAGATGGGGTACAACTGCAACTTTAAAAACAAAGTACTTTTTCTAGGATTTAAGATAGATACATTGTCAAATGGTAGCGTTTTTATAAAGTTTATACATACACACACATATATGCATACACACATACACAGAAATACATAGGCACATAAATTCCCGAATAATTAAAAGTCCTCATTCTCCAAAGGCTGCTGAGGAATACTAGGAGAAAACAGTAATTGAAAGTGAGTATACTGGGACATTATAAGCCAATCACATAGAAATACTTGCTGAGAAGAGTCAAGTTTTCATCAAACAACTGCAGTTCTGTCAGTAATGCATACATACAACAATAAGCTTGCTCTTACCTGCTGTCTCTCTCAGGTATTTCTTTGATGGCTATTCGCACCTGGTTGCTAAGGTCTCTTCCAGCATATACTATCCCATAAGTACCTTTTCCTAGAACTACTCTTTCACCCTTCTCATCATAATCATATTCGTACTGCAAACAAATAAGACAAACAAAGCAATACATGAATTGTGATTAATAGCATTTGAAATTAAAGAGAGGTTTAACAGCAGTTCTGCACCACTGTACCAAATTAGTACAGTGCAGAGTAACTACTGCAGAGCAGATGGTATCTACTCACCAGCCTCATGCACTACGCAACTTCCAAAAGGTCCACATTATTTGCTTTACAAAACATCTTCCCTAACCAACTTACAAATGCATTCATACAAAAAAGGAACACAATGATAAATTAAGCTCAGCGAAACAGTGCTATCAAAAGACAGTTCAGATAGCGTGATTGAGATTTGCTGACAGAGCCTTCATATTGTAAACATATGGTCCATACGTATGAAACCGAAGATTTCATAAATAAAATTGGCAGTCTCATTATATCAGTTCAGATGAACAATTTTCTAATACCTTATTTGAGCTTAGCCACAGCAAAGTTCACTTCTGACACTCCTCATTATTAGTTCAGCCTCCACAAGGATTATTAAGTATATATAAAATGGCTGTATTCACTGTTATTGAAACACGGTTACCACCTATGTAAAACACTGCTGGTTCAAATTTCACCAAAGCTATGCTAATTTACACTATTCTGTGGCCTTGTCCCTTGTGGTGGTTTAATGAGAGAACTCCTACAGAAAGGCCAGTGGAAAAATCTATTGATGAGTGACACTTAATCAAAAAACACCTCAGATACTAAATTAACCCAAGTTAACTGGGTTAAACAGAGCACTGTTGATTCCAATTTCAAATGAAGTTGATAAAGAGTATTAAAAAAGCATTTTTGCAAGTACATAAGAAAGGAACTGGTAAATTTTATAGCTCCAGATATAATCGGGATTTGCACAGACCTCTCTATGTGTCTTCTCAAATCCACACAGATTTCCTATATAGGAAAACTGCATAATGTCCTCTGCTGCCTCATGTGAGTTCCTTTTTTGTTTTTTTAAAGCCACAACTACTGGTGTTTCTATTCATAACTACTACTTCTGCTACATCTATTACCTTATACAGAATATAGACTTGAGATCTATTACCTTGAAATGAAGGAAGTACCCTTTTTACTGTGCAGGTGACATAGCACTGACACAAGCAGCCCAGAGGCTGTGCAGTCTCCTCGTTGGAGATCTCCAAGAGCCACCTGGCCATGGGCCTTGCACCTGCTCTGAGTGTGCTGCTGGGGCAGGGGATGCACCTGATAAACACAGAGGTGTGTGCCAGCATCAGACATCCTGTGAAGTGTCTTCTGACTTTTCTTTGTAGTTCTAGTATTGCACTATCCATGTGTTGTGGAAACTCCCTCTCTCGTCTCAGAAAAGATGAGATGTTTCCTGTCACTATATGGAAGGTGCTAAAGAATAACTGTCTGTAATTTATCTTAACAGCATATTCTTTTCAGTGGAGCTAAACTTGAGTTAGCTTGGCTCAAGCAGAATTTCATTTTCCATGTTTCAGCACTTTACAATTACAACATAATCTTGTTAAATGATAGGCACAACTGACCCAAAATGCCATATGTAAAACTTGTCAAGTTCTTCACTAGTAACGCATCCAGCTTTCACAGCTATCATATGACATCAAACTGAAGGAATACAGCAGTCACATTTAAGATTGACAAGATTAAGATTGATCCCATCTGCAACTGTCTAGTCCGAAGGCAGCTCAAGAATCACTGCATTTCTCCAGTCTGCGTGCCATGAAACATGAGAATTGATGAGATTTATAGTTCACTACTAGTTGGTAGACGTTCTAAGAGACCATATATGTTTAACGCTACTTTCCAACGGGCACAAAGTAAGATTGAATCAATCACTGCTCATTGCCAAAGATCTGAATATGTGATCCTCTGCATGTGCCATGATGTAGGAGTAAACAAGTGCTTACAGCTGACCTTCTATACAAATGTGGGTTAGGGATGTCTGACATCCAATGTAGCCCATGTGGAGTGCAGTAGGAACTTCAAAAATGATAGAAACTTCTTCAATATCAATATCCAGAAACAAATATTCTAAGGCAGAAAGAACTGCCAAACACACTCTCCTTTCAAGTCTGTCAGTTGCAGATATCTAAACTGTAGCTGCTTTCAAGCAACACTGCAATTCAAAATATACATCATCTCAGAATAACATTATCACAGGAATTCTAACTCAAATGCCCATTTTTCCCCCAAATTATGCCAAGGTTATTTTTCCCCTTTCCCAAGTATTAATATTTGCTTTATTGATTGTAAGAATTTCTGATTTCTCTGTGCTTGTCAAGCACATATAAAGGTGCTTTTTCCAAGTGGTTCCATTTAAAAAGATCTCAGATTGCAGGAAGGCATTAAGCCTCCTACTTAATCTAAGCAAATTTATCTTTCCCTTAGTATCACAAATTCTTTTTTAATTTCCTCACCTAGGATAGTAAGTACAAGGTGATGATTCTGAAAACATCAGGATATATACTCGTAGAATGATGTAGCTTAAAAATCTAACAGTAATTTGGTCATTTCTTCATACTTAATTGACTGATGCAGGATTGTTTCCCATCGTCCATTCTCAAGGACTTTTACTAATTCCTTTTTTAAAAGACATAAACTATGGTGAACTCACTTCCTACAAGGGATTATTACACATCTGAATAGACTGGGACGTTTTGAGATTTTCATGCCATGAGCTAAGTTCATAAATATGCAATGTAAAAGCTGCAGCTATAGATTATACACTTTCTTAGCCAAAGCAGACCCTGATTCTATAATAAATGCCAAGACTACATATGCATGTATTAAGCTGGGCTTAACAGGCGTTCTTATCACGTCCTTTTCACTTGAGGAAAAAAAATCTGTCATCAATACGTGCAAATTGTAGTGCAAAAATTCTTCCTCCCCACAGCATGAAATTACTTGCAACAGTACAGTAAAGGTTCATCTATTCTTGTTCTGACGCCTCAGTTACTACAAAGGCTCACTGTTGTTGCCTTTAATTTTAAGTATAATGGAATTGGTAGAATGGGACAGAAGCAGAAAGACATCCAAATCAAACAGACCACAATTGGGTTTTCACACTCATCAGTTACATCAACCGTATCTTTTCTTTACCCTCTTGAGCCACCTGGTATCAAATGATTCTTATCTGTAGATTGTTTGCAGTGCAAATATAAAATCAGCAATGTAATTCTTTAGGGATTTATACAGTTTACAGTACTAGCAGGATCATTTCATTTAAAAATAGTTGTTTTTTTTCAAATGAATGTAGCTCTGGTCACAAATAAGAGTTGAAACTTCATATATAATTAAGTAATTAAAATCTTTATTTATTGTCTTTCCAGTGTACTGATAGGAAAGTGCAAGGAAAATGCAGAAAATCATTCAGAGTTCTTTGATCTTTTAACACTGACATACCTCCAATGTTTCTCCATCTATTTCTCCTTCTAGTTCCAAAGTACTGCCAACTGCATCAGACAAGATTTCTTTCACCAACCCACAGAATCTAAGAGAGCAATAAATAGCAGAAGATCAAAGAAAAATAGCCTTTCAGCAAGAGATTAGATACATTCTTCCCAGGATGGACTTTGCTTCCAAGCAAACAAAAGGAATAGCACATTCAGACATAGGTTTCTTTCATTATTTACTTGCTTATCCTATTTGAAGGAGGAATAACATAAATACACTTTGAAAATACTAACAATTTATATAATTGTTTTATTTGTTCCTATGAAATTAAATACTTGTCTGTAATTGTATGTTGAAACATTGGTAGATCCAACATAAATATTTTTGCTGCATAGTTTGATATGAGGTGCTTACTAAGTCCTTATATTTACAAGTGTAATTAGAGAAAAAGGTAAGATATTCAAAAATTATGTATTGATATTCAGAGGTTCAGTCCTGTGGCACAAATTTGTAACATTATGTTTGGTGGTTCTCTTGCTGTGCAGTGATAAGAATTCTATTATTTTCAGTTTAAGTTAAATGTTCCCACAGATTTTGGTTGCAAACATCATTCCTCACTATTTCTGAAAATCCAAAGTTGTCATTTCTAACTGGGCATCCAGAAAGACAACAAAATAGAAAAAGTAACATTCTTGAAAAAAAGGATTTTAACTGATTTCATCTAGTCCTCTGAGATGGAGAACATTAAGCACAAGACCAAGCTTTCCTGTAGGCTTCTGTGTGAGCCACATTTTTTTTTCCTCCTCAAAATTCCATAGTAAAAGGTTACAATTTATTAAAAATGATTATAAAATGTTTACCACATATCTTTCATTGACTAACAGGGATTTTCTTTTGGAACACACTCTGGTTGTGCATTAAAAAAAAAATCATTTTTAAAGAAAAGCTATCTATCTTTATTACATAAACTGCAACGCCAAATTAATGCTTCACAGGTAACCATTTTAATGCTTCCTTTCTTCTAAGCTTTGCACTCCACAGAGCTAATAATTTTCTTTAGCATGAGTTTACTCTATGTAACACATAAATTAATAATTACTGCAAGAAAATATGCAGTTCATCCTGAAATAGTGTATATTAACAAATTACTCCTACTTCATTCAGAAGACCTATATGTCAGTATCTGTCCCCAGAAAGAATCTGGTCTATATTTAGGTCTGAAACTTAGTCAGTAGGTTTACTGTTAAGAGACAACATAATTGTTATCACAAAATATTTGAATACAATTGTCCTTGCACATTGCAAGGGAGTTGGACTAGATGGCCTTTAAGAGTCCCTTCTCAAACCATTCTACAATTCTACGGCAAACCATATCGGGTATCTGTGACACAATCCAAGTCAGAATTTTCAGTGCGTCCAGTTGCTCTTACATAAATTAAACTGTACAGGTATGTAAGGGAATCTAAATCATTATTTTACCATGCATGACAAGGCCAAGAGACAGAAAAAAATAATAGCTATACATTAGAATAAGCTACTTAAACTGACCAGAATCAGTCAACATGTGTGATGAGACTTTGCTCTCATCTCATTAAATACCACTGAATTTAGCTCATTGCTTTTCAATCAAGTAAAAAGAAGTGAAGAAGGTAAGAGAAAAAATTCTCAGGCAGAATTGTTAGCTTTCAATTTTTACTAAATTAATTACATTTGGGACATAATTTGCATGTAATACCCACAGAAAACAAACTTACCTACTGCACTGGTTTTCTGTAGAAAAGTAGATTTGAAAATCATCAGAGTTATCATGCACGTAAAGAAAACAACATCGTTCATCAAACTTGGAAATACTGTAATAAGAAACATTGAGAAAAGATTATTTTGGACATCACCATTAGAAGAAGCAGAAAAAAGTGGAGGCAATTTTAAATTGAATTGAAATCTCTAACAAATATGTTCTTCTTAGAAGCTATAGGCAATTGGGCAATTGTATTAATCTTTACTACATCTAGAAACTTTGAGTTTATTTATATCCTTGAGACTAAAAACCCACCCCCAGTTTGACGAATGTCTAAGCTATTGCTTATTTTGGTAAGACGCTGACTTCTATCAAGTGCTTTAAGGTTTGTTGCTCTTCTTCCCTTCCATCTTCACGTAGTTCTATCAGATTTCAGGGTATTTCTTGGTACCACTATGGAAGTGAATTGGTTTGACAACAGTCTAGATATCGTGAAAGTCTTTCTTTTAAGCTTGACCAGTATTTCATATTTTTATACTTTCATTATAGTCACAATAAAACTGAGCAGGGAGATACAGTGAGCAGATCCTTCACAGTATATATTTTTATGGCTTTAATATTAATAAACAAGTTTTAGAATGACCAATATTTACTCCAAACTGCAGCAATAATTCTGAAAAAGTGATCATTTATTGCATATTGTGTTTTTCTAGTGTTACAAATAGCTCATCTAAATGCATTGAAGCTAGAAGTGAAGAGGCCATTAAACACAATTGAAATATGAAAGTAAACCCAGGAATGAACCTCTTATCATTCCAAACACTTCAGTAGCAATCTGCATAAGTGCTAAGCTGTAATTGTTAAGGAACAGACATTATTTTTATTCATTAAATGAATAAAACGCATTTTAGTTCTTGTCTGGTTGCTCTAGTCAAAATCTTTCAGATCATACTTGGCCTCCACTGAGCCCGTTAGTTAAAATACATGACAGTAGATTATAGTAACGGTGCAGAACATCATAAAACCAACTTTCTGCAGCATCATTTAGGGTTGTAGTGACAGATGTTCCAAAATACTAAAATTCTGCCATAAGATTTTTTTCAGAAATATCTGAAAATATGCTTTGCCATTCTATACCTTGGCTCTGATACAACAACTCCCAGTCTAGCAAAACAGGCAAATGTATACCTGGCACAAGAACTAAATGGCAAAGCAAGATGATCATTCCCCAAGCAAATGTGAGACAGACAATTTTAAACTGTGTTATACTTGTGGCATAAAAGCCATTTCAAAAGTATTACAATTTGAAGCTGTCATATACCTAGAAAACCTAGTTCCTCTAAATATAAATGGTCTGTTCCCTTGAGCTTTGCAATCCCCAGCATGATTAAGAATCATAGCAAATGAATATCTTGTCTCCATTTAATCAGAAGTTATCTTTCTCAGTCACGACTGATTTGTGTGATGTGTTGACCAGAGGTGATTAATGTGTTTTAGAAATTGTTTGCTTAGTTATGCTCAGTCAGCGGTAATGATAATTTCACATCCACTTATACTGCATTGGAGTAACAGAAAAAAAAAACATCACATTGGATTAATTACAATCAAAAATTGCTCTTGAAAACAAATTCCAAAGATACGAGAGGATCCAAGTCCATACTTACAATTACAGGCTTTCATAGCAATTACAATTCACCTTATTCAGAATTTTGTTTCTATTTCACTGAGCTTATTTACTTAGAAAAATAATCATTCACGTTCATAGATGACAAAATTGGGACATAACATTCAAAGGCGTATAGTGATAACTGTGGTCCTGAAAACCTCTGCATTGAGAACTGCAGAACAACTTAGGAAAGTAAAGTTTGACAAGCACTTAAATTTATGCATTTGTCTAAGTGGTCCCAGGAAAGAGCCACTTACATCTCTAAAAGGCCCAATCTACCAGTGCAGTAATTCACAAACTGGGGTAAAAAGGAAAGACTCAGCTGATGTTGCCTGCACTTATGTTTGCTCCAGTTCTAAATTACAGTCTGAAAAACACAGGCAGAGAGCAAGACCGCCATAGACACCACCCAGGATGTAAACGTAGGCTTCATTTTGCCTTCTCTCCTGGCTACCCATCGCTTGCCTTTCTAGCAGCAAAATATCCCAACTTTGAAAATACACAGAAGTTTAGCACAAGTTTAGAAAAGCATCTACACAATTGAAAACAAGATAATCTACAAGAGAATACATAAACAAATCTTAGATGTGTATTTCTGTGTGAAATATACAGCTCTGCCCATGCATGGAAAGGAAAATTTTTCCCTTTCAGTGTTTCAAGAGAAGTTGGACAGAAGCAGCTTTTATGAGAGGCAATGCACTGGAGAGATTTAAGGCAGAATCCAGACTTACCACTCAAGGGAAATATGAAGCATGCATTAAAAAAAAAAACCACAACACTTTTTCAGACATACCAACCTTATTCCCCTTATGGAAGAAGCTGCAAAGTTCCATTCATGAATCTGTTTCTGTGAAAAACAGAAGTATATCAGATTAATATAGACACTGTTTAAGTTCACTATCAGAAACAAATTTACAGCATGGCAAGCAAAATGAAGTTTTTCTAATATCTCTCTTCCATTACTTCCTCCTTCCTTCCTTTCCCCTTCCCCTTCCCCACCCCCCTTATCCTCCAACTTTCCTTATAGAATTGTTGCTGTTTTACTCCCTTGAGGAAAAATGAATGCAAACATTGCAGGATGGAAGAAAAGGGAATATTTCCTCAAATAAAATTAAATTTTAAAAAAACTAATTACAATTTACCAAACACTATATTTTGGCCCAAATGATCAATTCTTCATATAAAACAAAGAAAACTATGCCCTAGTTTTAGCCAGACTAGAAGAGAAAGAAAACTTCATGTTTCTTCCTAAAGAAGTATTGGGCCAACAAGGTTAGCTCAGGGAGCACACTGGAGGCAAAACAAAAGAAGGGCAACCTGTGCATTGGAATGCACAGACCCCCTCCCTTCAGTAGCTGAGTGGTATTTCACATCACTAAATATGCACCAAGAATTTGTTCCGTAAATGAGTGGTGCGTCAGGCACATTCACTCCAAGTAGTGAAGTAGCACACATACTGGAAAAAAACTCCACAGATCCAGGTGACTACGTAGTCTTGCTCTAACATACATCTTTTCCATACTTCACCTCTCTACAGTTTTAGCCTCCACCTACTCCATCCCAACAGGAAACTTTGGTCCAACACATCCCGGTGAAATTAAAGTTATTTCTTTCTCAAAAGATTATACTGTCTATATGCCTTTGCTAATCTCTTGAACTTTATCCATCCATATTTCTTTTCTAATCTCCAGTACTTTATGTAATAGTTTTCATTGTAAAAAGACAATCTTTGCATCTTCATAAGAGAGGCGTCAAGATTTGTGCTTTGCATAAATGTAGTAAACTTTAAATGATAGCAAAGCACTCCAAATCCACACGTGAAAAAGTGAATTTAAGCATGATGACCAGAATACATGGGATGCATCTGCTGGCAGTTTTACCATTTCAGTGGGAGAGACATGCCACAAGGAAAGAGATCTCTCATCTTCTTCACTGTTGATAGAAACATATGCAGGCTGGTAGACTTTAGTTGGTTCTATCACCAAAACCTAAGAGAGAGAATATTTTTCCTTAATAAAACAGCAAGTAGCACATGACAATATCTTCAGTAAACACTAATGCTCTGGAATAGGCAATAGACAACCACAGAGTAAGGCCTAAGAAGTTTCCAGGGGAGAAAGAAGGGCAAGACAAGGCAGGAAGATGCTGCATTCCTGTTGCCAACCAAATGATACGATAATGGTTTCTATTACGAGACTTAGAAGCATTTCGTTACAATGATTTTAGGGCAGTGGGTCAAATGTTTTTTAAAAAGTATAGGTTTGCAGAATACAGGGGTTTGGTTCATGCAATAAAATAACAGGCACTTAAACATGTAAGTATTGTGCTTAGAAGTCTTCCAATTCTGGTGATAGCTAATCCAGAAACATAAGAAAAAACAAAACTTGTTTGGACATCACATCTTACTGGAAATCTCAGTCCATTAGTTGTTTCTTTCGTTGCCTCAAAAATTATATCTAGCCAGAAAGTCAATCTTTCTTGTTTAGGAGAATGTTCTATGGCGAATTTCTTGAAACGCTGAATTAACATCAGATTCTGAACTAATGATTTCAAGTACCTACAATGTATAGAATTAGTGAGTTAACAGAGAGAAAACAGAATTTAACCAGATCCTAAAAGCACTTAACTGACTTAAACATCCAAAAAAGTAACTGCAAATATAATGTGAAGCAAAATCAAATTCACATTAAAAGCTACCATGATTGAAATGATCAATTTTTGTGCATTTTTGAAAGAATAGCTTACTTAGTGTAAACCTTAAGTCACAAACTCACTTGGACGTTCATAAACATTGCAAAAGGGTGTAGTCACACATATAGTTAAGTGACAGTTGGACAGGATATTATGAGGTAGAAAATGGCAGTTGGACAGAGCAGCAGCTATCTAAACTCTGAAAAGAATTGTTTCATAGGAATTATCACTGTTTTCTAAGTTCTTATAAACCTTTCTGCAATTAGACTTACAGCCAACAATAATGGTAAGTTACTTCCTTACCATTTCCTTTCCTCGCCCTTTCTTTCCCAGAATGAAAGAACAGAGTATAACATTAGCATTGCAAACAATTTATGATGGAAAAATCCAGTTAAATTAATCAAGAGTCTACAAGATTGTTTTACTTTGTGTGTTTCCCAGAATTGGGTACTTGTGCTACAGACTTCTACTACATACCATACTGGAGGTTTCAGCTTAAATAGTTTCTCTGCTGCTTGAACTGCTTTACTAACATCATTAGCCAACATGCTCACACTGAAGAACTGTCCCACGTCCCAGTAACTGTTCATTTTTTCTAGGCTCCCTTTTCTTCCCAATAAACTGTTTAACCGTACACCTGTAAAATTTCAATTGAAACATTTTTCTATCAGTAAAACACAAATTAATAAGTCTATCAATAAAAGTCCAATAAGATATGATTTGGCATTAGTGAAAAATAAACAAGAGCGAGTGTTCTTCAGAAAAATACAAAGAGTGCTTAATACAGAGGCTAGGGCAGAAAACATCCCCAACATGGTTGAAACAGACAGAACTCCTATCACATATGATGCTGAAAAAAAGAAATCTTGTGATATTTGCCTCCTGATTCGTAGTGTAAGCTGTGTACCTGTTTCCTTGAGATCTTCACTGACTGAAAGAAATGGGCCTACATGGAAGTTGTGTACAGAATTAGTTACTGTCCTGATAGATCTTTCCATGTGATCTCTCAGTTCAGGACAACATAAATCCTGTAGATTCTTCCCTGACATCCCCAAGGAAAGATGAACTACACAGCGTGACTTAGCTAGCTATACAATGGGATAAACTCTGTGGTGTGGGAGAGGCAGTTCATGGATAGTGCTTAAGTCAGTCCTTGTTCCCCTCCTTCACCTGGAGCCCTTTAGGTAGACCTACTTACTAGAAAGTTGCACCAAGGCAACAAAATAAAAATTGGTACTTCAAGATCCCCGTGTTTTAGACTGCCACTGGGGACATGTCTCTAAAAAGTTTGAACCATGTTTCTATCCACACAGCCCACCTCAATAAGCATTTTGTTTTCTTCACAGGGAGAGGGGCAAAAAAAACACGTCCATGGCTCTATGAGTGGATGCTTACCTATTTTTCTCAGTTCCATTGAGCTTTCAAACTGCTGTCCTTCAACAAGTAGTAAAACTGCAAGGTTAATTCCTGAATACAGTGTTGACTGGAGTTCAAACCCTTTGCGGTACCTGCAGAGGAGAGTCAGGAGCTCACGTCTCACTGAATAACAAATACTGCATAGTTTTGGTAGCCATTTTCAGCTGTTAATTTACTGGAAGGACTAAATGGCTAGTTAGTGGCCCTGATGCATTGCAAAGAACTCTTGGAAAGAAGGAACTCGTCTTATGTTGAGAAACAAAAACTTGTTTAGTTGTACGTTAGTTGCTACTTTCTGCAGTTTTGTGAAAATAAAACTTAAACTGGTTACTGCTAAACTCATACATATAATAGAACATGATTTTATTGTATTATTCACATGAGAAAAGCAATGAAAGTATTAGTCTTCAGTGCAAGTTTTACAAATTATCTCCAAAGTGCTTTGTTTTAAAGCTTCACTCTCATTAGAGTTTACTGAGATACTGAGATAATGCAGTTATCAATACTGTTCCTTAAATACAGTAGACCTTTCTATGTCATAGCTCCAAGGTGGGCACCATCCTTGCACAAAGGATCAACATATGTCCCATGAGCTCACTTGCTTTTTATTTTGACCCTAAAGCAGATTTTCTCTGAAAAGTTAAGTGAATCATCCTATACTCATTGTATTCACTCTGCACAGAAGTAAGAAAACATATCCAAATACCTGGTGCTCAGTAAATCACTTACTCAAATTAAACCATTAAAAAAGTAGAAAAGAGGAACTTCTGAACTTCTATATTATACAGCTCTGCTTTTCATAACTGTAAAAGCCTGAAGAAGTTTTTAAAGAAAGATTTTGGGCTTTCTTCAGTTACCATTCAATGGCATGATCTCGACTGCTGATATCTTTACAGTCAGAGTCAAGAAACATATCCTTATATATCCTTCCACATAAGCAAAACATATCTGGAGCAGGATGATCACACGTCTGCAGGACCTGAAGCATGACTTGTAGTGCCTTCTCCCTGTCACCTGCATTATTCCTTCTGAAATCAAAAACAAAGAATAAAATTAATGACTTCAGATCTCAAACAGTAACTGCAAGATAGTAGAATAGTGTTTTTCACTGCTTACCCTGTAACTCATCCATCATTACTATGTACAGACTTCATTTACAATTACGTTTGCATATTGGTTGGTTGATAAAGAACAAATTCTCCATATCTGTATTCTTATATCATGGATAAGATATATGTCTTAGATAGCTCACCTAACTACTGACTTAAGCCCCGAATTCCTCAATGAAGGAAAATCTGTCATCCCACACAATTCCTCCTCGTGTAAGCAGACAGATTCTGCGGATACTCCAGTGAGAAACAAATGCCTGCTTAGTGATCATTCCTGAAAATACTCATATAAAGCTGACCATCTGCAACAGTCTGTCTGACAGCTCATTCAGCTGTTGTCATGATTTTTATTCTTGAATCCAGAGGCTCCAGAGCCAGTACTTGACAATAATGACTGAGTACAGGAGAAGTCAGGTCAATACTACTTCAGCCAAAAGAGTGATTGAGCTCAATGCGGTGACTGAACTATAAGAAAAATAGAAGTTTAAAAATGACCTGTACTTCTTTCTTTATGTTCTTCATACTGAAGGAAAATTTAGAAAACAACTGTTGTCATAAACCTTTTTTGTCAAATATGTATCAATTGTATTAGTGAGAAAAAAAAAGATCAGTGATCAAATATAATTTCAGTTCTTTATTGTCATTAAACTGAACATTCCATTCTTTGTCTCTCTTTGATTTATATTTTCCAGTTTAGAACTCACTATTTACTTAGAACAAACAAAACTATTTATCAGCAAGGATAAAGCAAACAGCCTTTTTTCTCCCCTCTTTTTAATCATTCAGAAGACTTAAAACATTTACCAGTTTCTTTTCAGAACTGTTTCCAACTTTCTGCTCCTTACTCAGGTATCCAAGAACAGGCTTAAAAGTACCATGACTACTTTGTCAGAAATACCACCAATAACAATTTCCAGTAAACTTAGTATTTGTGTGCCCTGGAAGGATTAATATTTTTTGTAAACTGGCTCAGCTCCTTAGGTAACTAGCTAATGCATTAATCATAGAATCATAGAATCACTAAGGTTGGAAAAGACCTAAAAGATGATCCAGTCCAACCGTTCACCTATTACCAATTGCTCCCACTAAACCATGTCCCTCAACACAACATCCAGTCTTTCCTTGAACACCCCCAGGCTCGGTGACTCCACCACCTCCCTGGGCAGTCCATTCCAGTGCCTGACCACCCTTTCTGAAAAGTAATACTTCCTCATGTCCAGCCTGAATCTCCCCTGCCGTAGCTTGAAGCCATTCCCCCTGGTCCTATCACTGATGACACGAGAGAAGAGGCCGACCCCCAGCTCACTACAGCCTCCCTTCAGGAAGTTATAGAGAGCAATGAGGTCTCCCCTGAGCCTCCTCTTCTCCAGGCTGAACATTCCCAGCTCCTTCAGCCTCTCCTCACATGGCCTGTGTTCCAGACCCCTCACCAGCTTTGTTGCCCTCCTTTGAACACATTCCAGGGCCTCAATATCTTTCTTGCAGTGAAGGGCCCAAAACTGGACACAGTACTCGAGGTGCGGCCTCACCAGTGCTGAATACAGGGGAACAATCACCTCTCTGCTCCTGCTTGCAACACTGTTTCTGATGCAAGCCAGGATGCCATTGGCCTTCTTGGCCACCTGGGCACACTGTCGGCTCATGTTCAGCCGAGCATCAATCAATACCCCCAGGTCCATTTCCTCTATGCACTCCTCCAGCCACACCGCCCCAAGCCTGTAGCGTCGCCTGGGGTTGTTGTGGCCGAAGTGCAGGACCAGCATTTGGCCTTGTTGAAACTCATCCCATTGGCTTCAGCCCAGCTCTCCAGCCTGTCCAGGTCCCTCTGTAGGGCCTCGCTACCCCCAGGCAGATCCACACTTCCAGCCAATTTGGTGTCATCTGCGAATTTACTGAGGGTGCACTCGATGCCCTCATCGAGGTCATCAATAAAGATATTGAAGAGGACAGGCCCCAGCACCGACCCCTGGGGAACACCGCTCATGACCGGTCGCCAGCTGGATTTGACTCCATTCACCACCACTCTCTGTGCCCGGCCCTCCAACCAGCTCCTCACCCAGCCAAGAGTGCACCCATCCAAGCCTCAGGCTGCCAGCTTCTGCAGGAGAATGCTGTGGGAGATAGTGTCAAAGGCTTTGCTGAAGTCTAGGTAGACCACATCAACAGCCTTTCCCTCATCCGCCAGATGGGTCACTAGATCATAGAAGGAGATCAGGTTGGTCAAGCAGGACCTGCCCTTCACGAACCCATGCTGGCTAGGCCTGATCCCCCGGTCACCCTGCACATGCCGCATGATCTCCCTCAAGACAATCTGCTCCATAACCTTCCCTGGCACCGAGGTCAGGCTAACAGGCCTGTAGTTCCCCGGATCCTCCTTACGACCTTTCTTGTAAATGGGAGTCACGTTGGCAAGCCTCCAGTCTTCTGGGACCTCACCAGTCAACAAGGAGCGCTGACAGATGATGGAAAGCGGCTCGGCTCTCACCTCCGCCAGTTCCCTCAGCACTCTTGGATGGATAAAAAAACAATAAAAACACACTGCAGCAAACAGAACAACCAAACAAAAAATCCCTCAGGCTTCATACACATTAGGCGATGAAGAATATCTAATAACAGATTTGTAGCTGTCTGTGCAGCAGTTATCTAGCTCTAATGCCAGTGGCATTGTATAATCAATGAATATACAGATGTTGTAATCAAGAAATAGACAAGAAAGTTAAGCTAAACAAGTTATCACGCTAAAGAACAATGGATGGAAAGCTTACCCTTGTCCTGGGCTCACTGAGAAGACTCCAAGAGGAGTGATCTCCAAAAGAGAACCATAGCAGTAGTCAGCTCTTAAATGGGGTCTCTAGGAGAGGTGCAGCCAGGCTCCCCCCTTCCTGCATCGTAGGTGAATTGCCTTCACCTGTGCTCCCAGGGCTGACTCATTGCTCGCCTCAGGTGGTCAGTCAGAGGTTCAGGCCATGATTCAGCAGTTCCCATACAGGCATACAGTAAACTTTCAAAGCAAGTACTTGTATATTTTTAAAACATTTTTACTTCAAATTGACTGTTGCTCTGAAAGTAACACTGGTCATCTCTAATGAGCACTCAAGGACAAAATTTATATCTTTATTCAGTTTCATGGGAAATAAAAAGAAATTTAAAAGTGGGGGGTAAATCTATGGTACTGGTCAACATGCTTTAACCAAACCTGTTCTGAACTAACCAGAGTCTCTGAGACAAGTTTCACTGTTGTTAATGTGAACAAAGAGAATCACAGAATCATTAAGATTGGAAAAAACCTTTAACACTACCTAGTCCAACCACCAACCCATCACCACCACATCCACTAACCACGCCCCTCAGTGCTGCATTCACACAGTTCTTGAACACTTTCAGGAATGGTGACTCCTGGGTAGCCTGTGTCAATGACCCACCATTCTATTGGAGAAGAAATTTTCCCTAATATCCAATCTGAAGCTCCCCTGGTGCGACTTGAGGCCATTCCCTCTCATCCTATCACTGTTAACTGGGAGAAGAGGCCACCTTGCCACAACCTCCTCTGAAGAGTTGTAGAGGTTTTAAATTATGTTAAAAATTTTCTGGAGAACAGGTACTGAAAGACCACATACAGTGACGGCATAAGTCTTGTTTCCTCAGATATACCCAAACTAACTCCTTAAGTGGAGGCTACGTAAAGTGACTGTACTCATTTATTTAATAACAGTTCTATCAAACTATATTTTGTAGGGATCTTAAACTTGGCTATTTTAGAAGTAACATAGAGGACAAAGAGAAAGAGACAACATCTTGTACGTATGAAAAAAGAATAACAAAAATAGACAAAAAACAGAGATGAAAGAAGAAAGTTGGGTAAACAGAACTAAATTAGGCCCTAAGGTATAAGTCCAGTAGCTCCCAGTAAACAAGTGAGTAACACAGTCGTACAATTCAGCATGTATTCAATCTTATGGTGAAATGGCAAGAAAAAATTGACTGCTTCCAAGACAAACAGACTCACCTCTGTCTTGTGTAAAAACAGGTTAAATGTTAATGATAACATTACCGTGTGTTACATATTGATTGAAACAGACTCACTTTAAAAAAAAAAATACAATGCATAAAGCAAGATTAGTTAAAATAGAAAAGTGCAAAAGTTAACTCTTCTGGATATCATAGGATAAACCTGTGCTCATGAAAGAAAATATGCAGAGCATTTCAAAACAACAAGAACTAAAGAAACAGTGTACTAAAGCACTGAACACAAAAGTAAAGGTTTCTGTCTCCGAACAGGAAATGTGTGATTTATTCAGTTCATAAAAGGTAAGAAACAATTCTCCATTAAAAATATATTGTTCAGTGCTAAAATTTTCTTAAACTATATATTAACCTAACAAGTTATTATTAAAATCAGCTTAGATAGCTTTGTATAAATTGTATTTTTAGCATTATTAACATAATTTGATGATTCTGCATTATAAACCATTATATCAATTACAATAATATGCAAATTTAGGAAAAGTTATCACCTTCTAAAGCAATCCCAAAAAGAGAAGACTAACTGAGAGGGGAAACAAACAAACAGAATTGGAAAAAACTCATACTTCAAGCTACACGCAAATTTCTCTTGTCAACATGAAGATACACTGTTTGCTTACGTACAGTACCCGTTGCACTGGACCATGATGTATTTTCACTTGTTCCATATCCCACAGTTCGGGATCTGCATGTCTGAAAACAGACCTGTGACGCTTTGAAGGCCTGTTTGGCCTTGCAGTACAACGCTAGAAAAGAGATTACCATATACACTCAAGGCACTGACTTCTATTTTTCTTACCCACTAGCAATGACATGAGGTTCCCCGTGCTCCCCACAGCCTCTCCAAGTAGGGAAAGCTGAAGCTCTGAATGTTATAATGGGCAGTCATGGATAGAAAGCAGAAAACGTTATCTTTATTGCAGTAAATCGGTGCATTAAGTGAGACTGATTCTGTAAAGCAAATCTCCTGAATATGAATTACAGATAGGACCATTCACTGAATTTTACCTGCTCCATGGTTACAGGTCAGCTTGCACTGAAATATGTACATTCCTTAATGGTATGACACACTCTAATCATTTTAGAGAAGAAATACTAATTTGAAATAGGTACTTTTCATTGGCAGTCTTCAACGTAGAATTTGTTAGCCTTTTCATGGCTGGGATACGATGCGACTTAAACAACTCTGCATGTACATACAGTGAAAACATGAGTTGGTCTTCTTGATTGCTTTGGTTGGTTTGGGGTTGAGCAATTCCTAAAATTACTTATTCTGAGAATTCTTTCAAAATAAAGTTTGCCCTTCCAAAACTTAGTTTAATGATAAATGAGTTTGAATAAATTGTAGTATTAATCAATTTTCTGACACTACCTTAAAACAGAACACACACTATGGGAGAGCTGTTAACAATACTATTTTTTTTTTCTTTATTAGCACCATCTTAGTTTTCTCAGTAAAACTTTGCCTTGCTAAAACTAGCAGAGAAAATAAATAAAGCACAATCAGGCTAAATTATAGAATCATAGAATATTCCAAGATGGAAAGGACCCACAAGGATCCTTTTAACTCCTGGAAACATGATAAATGCAAGAGTCACTGCCAGTTGGGAAATAACTTGGAGTTACTTCAAAATACTTACAAATCCCAGTATGAAAAAGTCCCTGTATTCAATAAAACACTACCATAATACCACCAGACACACATAAATAAAAGTGAGGAATTAAGAGGACTTGAGCATTTAAAAAAGAAAATAAAGTTGTAGGATTAGAAAGAAACACAAAGTAGGGAAAGAATAATTATCAATGGTATGGAAGAGTTTCTACCTGCAATGGGACAACCCCCTGCTCTCTCCTTGCCTCTTCTTAGCTGTTGGTATTTAAGGGATCTAAGATACAAAGTTTCAGATTAAAAATTCACAAACAGCTAAGGGCACCAGAAATATTCCCTCTGGAGATCAGTCCTGCCCCATTGCTCGTCTCCAAAATTCTCTAGGCCTCTTCCTTATGAAGCTCAAAAATAATTTGTTAGGGTTTACTTTGGTTTGTTCAAGTTTTCTCTGAGTCTCTGCTAAGGAAGAAAGGTTACAAAAGTAGCAATAGACCAGCGTTTACAGAAAAGAGAATCTCTTTGCAAATCTATCCTCCTTTTCCATTCTCAAATTTATTTGATAAACACAAAATTTACTGCTCTGTCTCAGGAAGTCCCTGAACCATAAGCTGGCAGATGCATCCTCTTGCATAAGAATAAGACGCTGAGTGGCTTAAGAATGTCTCAGTGACTTCACAGCAGATGAGCTGAATTGCTCCTAACTGCGCAGAAATCTACACAGTGATTTCAAAAAAGTCATAATTTTTGAGAATTGAAATAATCAATTTGATTAGAATTATTTCTACATAAACTCTCACCTGAAAAAAAAAAACACTAATTAATTAATTAGAGAGTAAAGACTCACTTCATTGAGAATGCAGTTCAACTGAAGAACCTTCAATATTCACGATAGTGGATGAGGAAACAATCCCAAATTGGTTACTGTGACTAGAACTAAATTTGCAGGCCTCTAGATAGCCATGACAATGGAAAAAAACTAGCTTCTTTTTTCCTTGTGCATGCTGTGGATGTTTTGTGCAAAGTGCTTATACAAAATGAGGAACCTCATGATGTGATTTTTCTATATAAAGGTAATCAGAAAACAGAACATTTCAAACAACCCAGTGCTTTTCAGTGGGAATAATTTACTTTGGCTACCATTATTCACAATTACTAACAATTTTCTACTTGCACCCTGTTACTCTCTTCCCTTGCTAATTGCTTTTTATGTGTGTATTACATATGTTGCTTGTTAAAATAGGCATGCTGAGTTTAATAACAGTGACTGCAATGTCCTCATCTTTAACAATTAACGATGTAATTGCCTGGGAAAGAAACTGAAGTCTTCACATCTCTGACTTTATGCCTGGTCTGAGTTTTGTCTTACAGTAGCCAGAATCTACTCTGTTTGAAAAAAAATACTGGCATAACCTTTGGCCTCTTTGCAAGCTTCCAGAATTTGAAATTGACTCAATGTCTGGTAGGTCCAGTTTTGCTAAGTAAGGCCAAAGTATTTATTCAAATGTAAGTAAGGCAGTCCAGAGGAGGGTGACAGAGATGAAGGGGGGCCTGGAGCACCTCTGTCATGAGGAAAGCTGAGAGATTTGGGGCTGTTCGGCTTGGACAAGACTGAGAGGGGATCTTGTCAGTGCTTAATGAGGGAGTCAAGTACATGGGGCCAGGCACTCTTCCATGGTGCCCAGTGACAGAACAAGGGACAATAGGCACAAACTGTAACACAGGAAGTTCCATCTGAACATGAGGAAGAACTTCTCTACTTTGAGAGTGACAGAACACTGGAACAGGCTGCCCATGAGAGGCTGTGGAGTCTCCTTGGAGATATTAAAAATCCAGCTTTGACACTTTCCTGCATAATCTGCTGTAGGAATATTGCTTAAGCAGGGAGTTAGACTAGATGATCTCCATAGGTCCCTTCCAGACCCTATGATTCTGTAATGTACTTTGTTCCTGCTAGGCTCAGTTAGTGATACTGTGCAACATTTACCATTCTATTGATTTTAGCATTCCAAACAGTTCAAGTAAAAACACAGTTCTGTATTTTTATGAATAGACTCTGATAAACCTTCATTAAAATAATTGTTAAAACTGACAGAAAGAAAAAAGGTGGTTCAAAAGTCCCATGGAAGATGCTAAAAGCAACACTCTAGGTGTCATTTTTTACTTAACTGAACTTGTTCTGAGTGTTCCAGTTCTAAACTCTGGACTTTGGTCCAGCATTTTGTTCCAAGGCACAACACCCTCTGTAAAGGTTGAATTCCACATTCTTTTTGATGAAAACTTGGTCATTCATTTCTTTAAAAAATTCCATAGCAACGTTTAGATTGTTCCCAGAACAGAGGTGAAGTCATGTTGGTTAAGGCTAATGCTGAATTTCATGAAATCAGCCAATGGGGAAAGCAGGTGCATGAGCAAATCCATTTAGTCTTTGACAAGGGGTCTATTGCTACTTTCAAAACAACACTGAAGATTTAATGGCACGAAGACCATGTACTACTCAATATACAAAGTTTTTAAGATAAAGAGGGTAAAGAACTGTACTAGTTTTATTATGCGCAGGTAAATGGCAAAGTTTTAAAAACTTGTCCAATCCAATCAGGTTTTCCTAAGGACAAGACATGATCCAATGACGACTGCAATGTCTCGAGTCAAAATATGCCAAATTCTCTTTGTTGAAACAACTTCTCAAGAGATCATAAGAATAACTTAAGGAGATTTGAATTTTAGAAGCTTTCTAAGATCAAGTCTGCAATTTTTAGGGGTTGGGGGAAAAAAAAAGGTGGAAAACCATACCATACCACTGTACAGTCAGGAAACAAACTACAACATGGTTTAAAATGCATATAATCACCAAGAAGCATTAAACCACTACTTTAAAATGCAAGCTTATATTGTACATAAAAATTTTACACTAACAACTCATTTTCCCTTATTTTTAAGAAACACAATGTGATAAGCATATTTCAACAGATGGGATAAATACCAGACCAAACAGCAAAATTCTCTGCCTTCATGTGTTCAGAACTAAATTTTCTGAGAGATATACCTTAGCAGAACAAGTTACAAGACTAAATAAAAGGTTCATCAGCTGAGACTTAGTAATTCATTCTATGAAGAGCTGAGGAGAATCAGGACACACTGCGTTCATTTCCATTCTTAGAAAACAAAACCACACCACAACAACGTAAGCCAAATTATGCATCAAAATTAATTATTTATTCTTCTCTTTCCTAAAAAGATTTTGTCGTCATTCAAGTTCATGTTATAGTTCCAAATATAGTTTAAAAAAATAGTTAACTTTTTCCTTGAGGAGTTTGGAAATTGGGAATAATTTGGGGATTAATTTCTTCACATAAAGGCACTTACCATTGCAATTAATTCATGTTTCAGAACTGTTTTTTTTTTTTCTTTTTAAATTGAAAACATGTATTTTATACTGGGTTTATGCCTTCAAAAAAAATCTCTAATGGCAAGTTATCATAAAAGCACAGACATCAGAATTATGTGTATTGTCAATCATGCTGCGTACTCTGAGAATACTATTCAGTAATAATCAATACTTTACTCTTCCTGATATCTCTTCAGGCTACTTGCTACTGCATCACATTTAGATGATCACTAAGCTTATTAACAAACCACCAGATCTTTTTCAAAAATCAGTGTCTTCTATGAACTTTCCAACTGACATGTACTGCATTCTTTGTTCCTATGCATACAGCCTGTATATGGCTGCATGAGAATGAACTTCATCTGTAAGGAACACATTATATAAAACAGTAAGAAACTGCTTCTTGACAATGAGGAAGTGATACCTGATTCTTTTTTCTGAGCAGCAATTTTATATTTACTCCTAAGTTTGTCAAAACTGTCAAATAGTGGTAATAACTCCATTTGAAACCATCTATAAAACGTCACACATGCAGACAGAAAACCCCCTTTTTCTGGTAAGATTTTCCCATCAATGACTGCTTTTCTAAATCTGTTACTAAGTTCTTAAGACCCTTCATATGCCAT
The DNA here is from genome assembly GCF_026119805.1 of Tympanuchus pallidicinctus. Lineage (NCBI taxonomy): Eukaryota > Metazoa > Chordata > Aves > Galliformes > Phasianidae > Tympanuchus > Tympanuchus pallidicinctus. Next base: position 2,002,749 of record NW_026294659.1, read on the forward strand.
CCTGATGCTGTGCAGTACCAATTTTTAGTTTAATGGCAGGTCTCAACTATAAATAATGTGGATTTCATCTAAGCAGTTACTTCCATTAATGCATTTAATTTTGCATGTATAAAATCTACTTTCTGATACAATCTTAATATACCTTCTTTAGAAACAGAGCGAATATTATACATATGAACTGTAGAAATGTGTAGCTATCTAGAAGAATTCAACACGTATTTCTGTGCTTCCTAATCTAGAAAAGCTGAATCAGGAAATAGCCTGTATGTGCAGATTGCCTTTCAACCTTTCAAGGAAGCTGCTTCATGAATATGTACTCATAGATCAAGTAACACTTGTTATGCATCACTTCCAAATCTATTATGCTAAACCTTGTGAGATGTTCAGAATCAGACTCAGAACAGTTTCAGCCTGACCAAAACATCACTGGTATCAATGAAATCTTTCATCAGTGGCCTTTGTAACTGATCCTTATCTTCTGCACTACAGATTTAAATATAACTCCATTTGAAACAACAGCAATATAATGAAACGTGCTCAAACAGCAATCCTTACCTGTTCAAAGCAAATGCATAATGAAACTTAATGTTGTGTTGATCAGCCAGGTCACATGTAGGAAGCATTTCTAGTGTTTCTACCAGCTTCACCATAGCATCATAGTCCTGGTAGGAATACAACAAAATTTAAAATTAAAAAAAAAAAAAAGAAATACAGAAGCTTGAGATCACCTCCAGCAGAGGAAAGTATCAGTAACCTAAAATTTATCATGACAGCTAGACAGGCCGTGACAATGCTGCACCTTTTCCCCACCAACACGAGAGAACTGATTGGTGACATCAGGATTGCAGGCTGCCTAGGCTGTAGTGACCATGCAACAGCACAGTTCAAAGTCTTTAGCGATATTAAACAGGCAAAGAGTGAATTCAGGAAGCTTAGTTTTACGAAAACCTACTTCCAGCTCTTTGAAGAGTTCATCAATAAAACTCCCTGGGAATCTGTCCTCAAGGACAAGAGAGCAGAGCAGAGCTGGCAGATCTTAAAGGAAGATCTTAGGACACACGTGCTCTCCATCCACAGGTGTATGAAGTCAGGAAAGGAAGGAAAGAGATGGATATGGCAGAAGTGGGACCAGCTGGTTAAACTGGAGAGTAAGAAGAAAATGCACTGGCAGTGGAAGCAGGGACTGTAAAATTGGGAGGAACATAGGGATACTGCTAGGCTATTTAAGGTCAGGGAAACCAAGGCCCAACTGGAACTGGGCTTGGCAAGGGGCAAAAAGAAGGATAAGAAAGGCTTCTCTAGGTACCAGAAACTGAAAGTCAAGTAGGGTGTACCCTCCCCACTAAGCAATACAAGAAGGTTCGTAACAACAAACAAGGAGAAGGCTAAGATACTCAACAACATTTTTCTCTCAGTCTTCACAAGCAACTCCCTTACAGACAGCCCTTGAGTGGACAGTTCATAAGGTGGGAACTAGGGGAGCATTGCCCCTCCTGATGTAAGCAAAGATCAAGTACATGACTCCAGAGGAACCTGAACAGCTGTAAGTCTATGGATCCCAAAGAAACACATCCCAGAGTCCTGAGGAAATTAGCTGATACAGCTGCCAAGCCATTGTCAATATTTGAAAAAAAGTCGTGACAGTCACATGAAGTCCCTGGTGACTGGAAAAAAGACAATGCCACACTTATTTTTAAGAAGGGTAGAAATGATGATCCAGGAAAGTACCAACCAGTCAACCTCGCCCCTGTGACTGGAAGATCATGGAGTTTCACAGAAGCTATGATAAAGACATGAAAGACAGAGGAGAATGGGAGATCTAGCATGGCCTCATCAAGGGAATCTGCTGCTTGAAAAGCCTTGCCACTGTTTATGATGGCATAACTGTATCAGTGGCAAGAGAAGAGCCACTGATATCATCTATCTGGACACCAGTAAGGCTTTTGACACTGTATACCCCACAACATCCTTTTCTCCAAATTGGAAGGACACGGATTTGATGGGTGGATTGTTCAATCCACAAGGAACTGGTTGTGAAATTGTGTCCAGAGAGTGGTGGCCAATAGCTCAAAGTCCAGTTAGAGAACAGTGACAAATGATGCCCCTTAAAGGTAGTACTGGGACCGGTTCTCTTTAACATCTTCATCAAAGACATTGATAGTGGGATTGAGTGTAATTTCAGTAAGTTTGCAGATGACAACAAGCTGTGTGATGCAGTTGGCACACCTGAGTACAGGATGTTATTCGGAGAGATCTAGACAGGATGAAACACTGGGCCCACGGGAACCTCATGAAGTTCCATAAAGCCAAGAGCAGGGTGTTGCACCCAGGCCATGGAAACCTCTGCTATCAGTACAAAGTGGGGGATGAAAGGATGGAGCACATTCTTGCAGAAAAGGACCTGAGGGTACTGGTGGATGGCAAGCTTGATTAGAAAGCAATTTGCCCTCATATCCCAGAAAGCCAACTATATCTTGGGCTGCATCCAAAGAAGTGGGGTGAGAAGGTCAAAAGAAATGATTCTGCCCCTCTACTTTGCAATGGTGACACTTCACCTGGAGTACTGCATCCAGTTGTGGAGTCCTCAGTACAGACCTGAAAGCGGCCTTTCAGTATATAAAGGAGGGCTATAAGAAAGGAGACAGACTCTGTAACAGGATCTGTTGTAAAAGGACAAGGGCACATGGTTTCAAACTAAAAGAGGGGTGGTTTAGATTGGATATAAGGAAGAATTTTTTTACAATGAGAGTGGGAGAGGCACCAGCACAGATTGCCCAGAGAGGTGGTGGATGCCTGGGGACAGTCCAGGTCAGGCTGGATGTGGCTCTGAGCACCATGATGTAGCTGTAGGTGTCTTGTTCACTGCAGGGGAATTGGACTAGATGGCCTTTAAAGGTCACTTCCAACTCAAAAGATTCTGTGATTGCATGACAGTGTCTCAGGCGACTTTCCTTAGAAGTGGGTCAATACTTATCTTTTCCTCCATTCAGTGCCAATTCCTCCATGCAATCCAGAATACCCTTAGCCATTTACCAGCACTATGAATCAGAAGTGTTGAGTCTGGCTGTTTCAAGCCTTACTGAGTGCTTCTGATGAATTACACTTCATCAGGTCACTGCAAAATTCTATTTTGCATAGCTTGTTTTACAGAACTTCAGCTGGCTGTGAATTCGTTTTACTTTTTCAGGAGGTTACCAACATGTACACTGCTGAATTGGCCAGCTCACTGAGATCACGGATGGTCTCACACTACTTAATCTGTGCGTTCAATATATATTTAAGTGTGATTACATTTCTCCAGGAAGACATTTCAAAGGAGTGCAAATGCTCACCAGAGGTGACAAAAAATGATATGGATAAGCAGCAGCAGGGGAATATAAATCTCAGAATGAAAAGTTGGGTGATGCAGAGTGATACAATCACCCACTGCTCTCATGTCTCATTTGTACTTGCCAAATAACCAACTTAGCCCCTGAAGGAAAAAAAAAAAAAAAAAAAAACCACAATTGTTGAATGGTTGGAAGTACATTTTAAAAGTGGTATCAAACACAGAGCCTGGAAGCTCAGTGTGTAAACTGCATTTAAATAAAATCAAGAAAAAAAAAAGGTGTGCCTACTTTTTAAAAAGAAATTAGTGTTTCATTCAGTTACAGTTAACAACTTGGACACTTCTGGTCAATACATTGGTCAAAAGAAATCAATTTTATTAGTTTCCAAACTGGAAGAGAGCAAGAAGGGGCAGGGAAGAAAAGAGCAAAAATCCATTTTGCTTGGATCAGCTTTCATTATTTATATATTTTAAGGAGGTTAAAAATGACAGAAAATAAGCAAGAAAGTCTCCTAATTAGTGTCTCTTGTTCACAAGTAAAATAAATAAGAGTCTACAGCCCCTTATAGCTTAGTGGTCAAGTCAAACTGTTAGTGCAGAAATTTAGAGTCAGCTTTGAATCACTCTTTAACAAACAAAGTCTCGAGAACAAGCAAGTTGCAAAATCCCACAGTAAAATCACCTTCTTTAGTCTTTAGAAACATACCTGTATGTCTCGGTAAGAAAGAAGCAGGTTTATGACAATGTCAGAAGTCAGCACTTCAGTATTATCCATACGAAGCTTAATTCTAGCCAGCTCCTTAGCCAGTTCATCTCCTTGGTACTTCTCTCTAGCCTTCCTAATATCATTTAGCAGTGTTTCTTTATAATAGGCACTGAAGAAGTAGAAGACAGACATGGAAAGAAGACTTTAGATATTTCTTATGAAACAGAATCATTTAGCTTAGAAAACACCTTCAAGATCACCAAGTCCAACCACCAATGTGACCTACTAAATCCTATCACTAAACCATGCCCCTTTGTGCCACACGTCTCTTAAATACAGTGATGGGGTCTCCACCATCACACTGAGCAGGGGAGGGCAACTATGAAACATAGCTGTATTTCTAATAAAAAGTACCATTTCCTCAGAGAGAAAACTACATCAAATGTTTCATCTAAACCTAAATTTTTCACCAGTTCATACATCCACCTTGCTTCACCTCAATCTATTGGGCTATGTATCAATACCAGGATTTTGAGATTACTTTTTTTTGCCACAGTAGAACTGGTGCTTTTTTTGGTCCATTACTGACAACTACAGATACAGAACTTTGTATTTCTCTCCTTAAGAAGACAGTACTTGGAGTGACATAGAGACAAAAGATCATTGTGACATAAAGAGGAGATACAGGATTTTATAACCAAAAGAGGAAAGAAACTTTCAAACAAAAACCAAAACAAGCCACCAAAAGCTAACCTACTTGTAGTTTGTTTGATGAACACAGTGCATCATGTGTATTAAAATAAATATAATACATAACATAAAATCCAACAATAGGAGTTGCACAACTTATTTTAGTGCACATTGCAACGCCAGAGATTTGGAAGACTACAAAACTGTATCCTGTTATCAATATCACAGTTATAAACCACCTGAACAGACTACCTAGAGTAAAGGTGATCTGGAGCAATTTATGAAGCTAACAGCTGGGAAGTTAGCAGATACCTGACAGATACTCAAGACAGCAAAGCCACGTATTCACTACTGAAAAATTTTCAAAATACTGTCAAATAGAAGTCAGGCCTAATTCATCATGCAGTACCAATGTCAAGTTTGTATCTTCTTCCAGGTTAATGAAAATTAGCCCCTCTTGTGTTAACCAAACCTAAGACAGATATTGTGGTGATCTTATTTGAAATATTTTTTAAAAGTATCCACACAACTTAGGAATGGAAGCACCACTTAAGAATGATTTTACACATGAGCTTTTCAAACATTCAAGCTTTTGGCAAAAATGTGGGGTCATCAAACTACATCTTCCTCCTCACTGAGATCTACCACAATAGCATTTAATTCTGTATCAGTCCAAAAGCTCTATACACCCTGAAAACTGAAGAGAGAAAATCGGCTTGACTGCGGTGCTTTAATAAAATATTACCCTTATGCTGACAAGCTGTACTGACATTCCACTCCTCTTCTTGTCCCTTTCCTTAAAGTGGGCCTGTGTTGCCTATCTGTAGCTTCCACTCCAGCACTCCTTTGGAGAAGCAGGAGGCAGCTTGTGTTTTTTCAGGCCAGCACTTTCCCAGACACTGACCAGCAAGGTGCCAAAGAATGGCAGATCTGCTGTGAATGGTGGTGAAAGTGGTGAGGGTGTGTACGGGCAGGTATGGGTCTATGGGTCCCAGCAGTGGAATGGGCAATGACGCAAGAGAAAACAAAACAATAACTGCTACCTCATGCTTAAGACACAGGGGAAAAGATAACCTAGAAAGTCAGTCCTCTCCCAGGAAAAAAAAAAAAAAGAAAAAAAAGACCAACTGCAAAGTACAGGAGGGACCATCCAGAGGGAGACACTTCTGTCTCCAGCTCAAGTCCTCAAAACTCCAACAGTCCCCTGTACATGCAGCTGAACAGTATCACGTTTACCAGATGATATCAGAAGGCTAATATTATAAAGTAAACAACAACCGAAAAAAAAAGGAAGAGTTACTTTCTATTGCTGCCATAGATATATATACACATCTTTGTAGTGACACGAAAAGACGATCTGTGGCTTTGAGTTCTATGAAAAGGCAGCGACTTTATCTCCTGTTAGAACCTCATACACTGTAAGTCAAACTTAAGCACTCTACTTACTGGTGGACTCACTGTGCTTACTGATATTTTAGAAAGTAACTATAAATCACTTCCTAGCATAACACGGTTAGTTAATTGCAACAGCTAGGGGACAGTGATCTGGAAAGCAGTAAAGATAGCCTCTTTTATTACTACATTAAGTGCAGTGAAAAAAATAAATTAAAAACAAACAAACAAAAAAAATCAATGCTACTAGGAACTCTGTATCTTTTCCCACAACATTAAAAAGAGAATATCAGAGGTTCTGGAAGTGAATGAATTACAAAATTACCATGATGTAACATGAACATCCTTGAGAAGGTTGATAAACCTGTCCACCAGGGGGACACAGAGTGGCCCCAAGATATTGTCCCAGTTGGGATGCATATACTCAGAAGCTCTTCTCTGGGCATCACTTTCACAGCAGAAGTAGTCAGCACAAGGGCTAACAACGTATGGAATGAAATAATAATTTCCACTGGAAGCCTAAAAGAAAAACAAATGTAGTTTAGAAAACAATTTAAAGTGGAAATACATTTGTGTAAACACAGGAATTATTTACAGTCAGAAAAAAACAGCTTTGGGTTGGCACCTAAAAAAACAAACAGATTTAGGTTGGCACCTAAGGAAGTTTTAGTGCAGTATTTAACACAATATTTGCAAGCATTAAAATCAATGAATTTTGTGTGGAAGAGTTACAAATATTAGTAAGTAATAAAAAAGAGTTTGGATCTGTTTAGAAACAGTGCAATAAAACTGTTCACCCCAGGGATGGGGGAACCACAGCTTCTCTGGGCATCTGTGCCAGGGCCTCACTGCCCTCTAAAGAATTTTCTCCACACCATAAATATTTTTACACATAGAAATCAGGAAAACTACACATATTTAAGAGTGTGACCTTGTTTGAAGAGCAACCACCACAGCTGTAGCTCCAACGATTTGTTTGTCATGTTTGGGAGTTCAGTCAGGTGGCAAAGGATGTCTTTGGTACTACATGCAAAGGAAAAGATATCCTGCCTCCTGGCAGAAATATCACTGAATAAAGCACCAAGGAAACAAAATACTGTATGCCCCTTAGAACTACTTTCCAATTTGTAGCCATTCCACCTACAAATACATATAATCTAATTGCGATAAGTTTATATCTTTGTGGTTTATATAGATCACACATTGGGTTGGTTTATTTCAGAACTATTAGCCATTTTTATCATCTTATTCAGAGAAATTTTTAGGTTTAAGAAATGTAGAAGTATAAAATAAAAGAAAGACGGACTGAAAAAAAAAAAAAAAAGAAGAAGAAAAAGGAAAAACTCTCAGCAAATAATGTATGAGCTAGCAGTGACACTTTTGTATTCAATCACAACAGTTCCAGCCACCAGAAAAAGAGCCCAAAGTAGGAACATTTTAAAAAATTACAGAAAATAGCTACAAGTAAGTTGAGAAAGGAACCTGCTTTTTAAAGGAAAAGGGTGGAAGGAACTAAGGGCAGAGTCACGTCTTTACTGAAGTAGTGAGGCCTGCAGAAGTCATTTTAAGATGCTGGCATGATGGGCTAAATGTAGTGCTTTTTTCTTAAAATACTCCTCTAAGTATTTTAAGGCTGTTAAAAGTGAAGGTTTGACCTTGATAACAGAAACAGTTGGGTTGTTGATTTTTAATCATCTTGCTACAGTTATTCTGGCCAAACTGCCACTTTGTGACAGAGACACCAAACTAGAATTTAAGGGCTATTATTCTGAATGTGGAGTAAAATCTCTGCATCTTCAGAGAGGGAATTTTGCCTTCGCAGCTAACAGCTCAGCTATTCCACTCCAGCCATGTCGTCCTTTTTGTCAATCACTCAAGGAGCATTAAGAGTGCTCACCCTCACTTACCAAGCAGTTGGAAAAGCAACATGCCAGATGACAGAAAATGACTCAAAGAAGTCACATGCTTTGAGTATTCAGGGAGACTAATGGACTTTTATCTTAAGAATTCATCATAAGAATCCATTCGTACCTTAAGAATTTAAGTTTCCACAGTAGTAGATTTCTGTGCCATCACATTCCTATCTATTTTACAATATAGGTGACTCTAAAATATCAACTTTTTAGAACACCTCCTGTTCACAAGTTGAACATAAGTGGTGTCTTTATAAAAATATTGCAAGAAAGATTACTGTAAAACAAACAATCCACACACAAGATCTAGGTTGCAAGTAACATGTACTCTGAGATTACCATTGGTGCGAAAGAAAGCATAACTTTTATAGCACCCTTACACAAAAATGCTATAAACACAGTAAGAAGATGGCATGTTTATTAAGAGAAAACAGACGTAAAATGATGCATACTTTGCCTATCAGGCTACCATTGTGGTATTCAGGAGGTACTTCAACCCAAAGAAAAGTTTTGTGGTTGGCAACCTACTCCAAATTGAAATAAAGCAACAAAGAGGAAAATACCACCATAAAACAGCATGAGAATCAAAACAACAGACATGAATAGAGAAACGATTAAAGAAACAATGGAGAAGGAATACAACTATTTATAGTAAATCCGTTTTTACAAAAACAAGAAAAATAGTAGAGCACATTGCCAGCAAGAAAGTAGAATGTAAGGTTTCTTTATTTTTCTACACATCTCCTTGTATCACCATTAACTTGCTTTAAAAGTCTGACTTCTTAACAGTGGCAGATTCATTACCTGATTAGTTATCTGTAAGCCAATTGCTACAAATGTACCTCCCTTGAGACAGTAACATTTCCATAATTACTGTCATAAATTAATTTTAAAAGCCTTAGTTTTCACTATGCAAATAATAACTGTGTTATATGTAATGATCAGAAGCATTGAAAATATTTTTTACTATTTCTTCTCAAAAAGGAATAACAATCAACTCTAAGCTACTCTTCTCTCTTTCATTCTGTGCCCTTTTGAAACTCTTACCACTTCTGCTGCCTCCAACTTTTTAGTAATAAATTAATAGACAAACACCATACAATCTTTTATAAACTGCAAAAATAATTCATATATATAAAGCCATTCTATAATACTACTTCTTCACATTATCAAATTCACACAGGGTAGTTATACTTAATTCAATCCATGGGACTACTAAAGTGGAGAATGTATCCAAGTGTCAAAATCTTTTTATTTAGATTTCTTATGTGTTCACTGACTTGAAGAATTAGATATGTACTTTATACAGCTATTGAAGCTCTGAAGAGACTTGGGGCCAATCTCAATAAAAACTGATTTTTCAACATAAAAATTTCTTTGGCAAGGATAAATTTCAATCTTGTTTCCTTTGGATCAAGGAGAAATTTGCTAACAGCTCCTCCATAGCCAAGGCATCACTATCCTCTATAATTAAAGAAAAAAGAAAAAAACCCAAACATTTAAATCTCAAAATATTTCTTCAGGTACACAGACCTAAGTAATAATAAACTTTTTGGTTTAATAGCTATCCAACTTCCCTTTAAATACCTTCTCTCTCCCTACCACCCTTCAAATTAACAGTTTTTCAAACCCCTTCAGATCTACTATCAACTTATCAACTAATGAAAAATTTTCTTTATATTCTGAACTTGCTCTAATAATTTTTCCACAAGGGAAGTTCTAGCTTGCATTCTCAGTGTCACATTCAAATAAACTAAACGGATCAAAACATTCAGTGCTAGAACTATTGTAAGAAGGTCTGAACATTCTGCTTCATGACTCCAGCAGTTTTTAAAACACTTCTTGTGCGCCTTTTCTTCTCTCCATCTTGGACACCTTTACACACTATTGCTTAAAATTCTGTAGAGGGAGACAAAATTTCCCTTCTGAGAACAAAAATAAACAAATCAAGGATATCAACAACATTTTGTACCAAAATATAATAATATTCTCATGGATTTTGTGTAATGCTAAATTGGGGGAAGATTTTCTAAGCAATTCAGGCTTTGGAAAATCCTTGGAATTTTATTTCTTCCAGTAAACCTGTAGTAACATCAACATCTAAAAAGCCCCAATGCGCAAGCCAGTTTTCCAGAAAGAAATGCATTTTTCTGTACCCTACAACCTGGTAGTGCTCTCAGACCTTAACCTGTCCATAACAATGCAGGAAACACATTGTTCTGTCCAAACAGACATCTGCTATCTGTGTTATCACTGATAATTTCGACAGAAGAAAGGGAGCTGTGCCCAAACTGTAAGCGAAATTAGCAGAAGGTTGTCCTCAAACCTCCAAGGAGCTCTACGGAAGGAGAACTCATGGGGCACAGGCAATATTGACCTTGCATGTCATACAAGTGCAGTTCTGTTTTGGGAACTGAACTCCCACAGCCCACAATTCTTTTATAAATCTAAAATCTAAATAAACAATAAATTATTGATTCAGAACTTTTACTAATTGTTTGTGGGAGTCAAGTAGATCTGAATCACATCCTTCAGCTTTTTTTTATCCTGGAAATCTTTGTTCCTGGACAGTGGAAGGAAGCTATAATCCTAGTTTTCCTACTCCTACACTTTTTTTTTCAGATATGAAGCAGTTAAATATCTCAGGCACACACCACCACAGCTTGCCACTGTATAATTTCCACTGTTAGATCAGCTGTGCACAAGTCAACTTTCAAATCAATGCTGTAACTTTTTCTATGCATTGTTTTCAGCTTTATGTCCAGTTTCCTCACTTTTGCATCTTTCCTGATGCAGAGTTAGCGTAACATTTTCCTTGCAAGGAAATTATCAAGACCTAACTGCTAAAAAAAAAAAAAATCTCCACTAAGGACACACAACACATTCACCTTTTCTGCATCTTTAGTGTGGTTCCACATCCATTCTATGCTGTTATCTTTTGCAATTTTGTACATGATTTGAGATTTGCAGGATAAATAGCAAAGGTGAGGGCAAGAAAACCTGAGAGAAAGATCCTAACTACAGAACTGCATGCAGAAAGTTTCACTCTTGCTGCTGGAAAATGGTGCAGTGTGTCTGGTAGCAATCTCAATTACCATCTTTCCTTACATGAGCACAGACACAGAGTACTGAAGCAGCAAGAGGACTTCTCTTCATAAAACCAGTAACGGTATACCTGTGGCTACCTTTGGACTGGAGGAAGGCTTAGCAGATGAAGTATCTATCCTTCTTCCAACATATCTCCACACTCCAGTGAAGAGTGCACGTAAGCTCTTTCTGCTACATCACAGCTGTGACGGAGGCACGCCAATAGAAAGATCAGTTCAACCAGGAAATGTGAAAGGAAAGTACAGACTCGTAGCAGAGTATATTAAGTGCTATATGTAATAGTTAGAAATGAAACTGCAGTGGTTACATGATTATTTACCTCACCCGATGTAGTAAATTCATGTCAATTCTGTAACTACCTATCTAGCACAGTAACCCTAATTAGCAATGGCCCTCCAAAAAAACTGATACAGAACTTTCGTTTGTTTGCAGGAGTCAATCTAAATGGCATTCCCCATCTTTTCCTATCCCAGAAATCCTAATTCCTGGACAGTGGAAGGAAACTATCTTCCCAGTTCTCCTATTCTTATGTGATATATTTTATCAAGCACTAAACCAGTAGCACAATTCTGGACTGCAGCAAACTACATGCCTCTCCAGACACATCTTGTGGCTTGCAAGGAGAGCAACTGTCTATTTGAAGCCAGTTCCAACTTAGAAAAGGATTAAGTTTGAACTTATTAATTATTTAGCTTGCTAATCAGTTTACTGCTATTTCAGATTAAAAAACTGATTAAAAAATGCAACATGGGAGCACATTACAATAAATTTACTATCTAAGAGAATACAAATAACTTCGAGTAATATGAAAAGTCAAGAATCCATACTTGATATTTTAAGTCAATTATTTTTTCTTCTGTATTTCACTCACAATGGTCTTTGCAATCTAAGCACTTGAAGGAAGTAGGTTACACAACTCTTCCCCTCCCACCTTTTTAGAGGAGTGATCAGGATGCCAGTTTCAAGATCCCTCCTTGCCCTTTTTGCTAACCTGGTGTTTCCAGGTCTGATGCAGGAAACTTTACCAAATCCACTTCTTCTTCTCTTCCACATGAAGCTGAAGGAGGTCCTAACTCCCTTGTGGGGAGAGAATCAGACAAAAAAAAAAAGGCTGCAGGCTGCTATTCCATGGCACTAGGTTGAACTCCACTTTTGCACCACCTAAATGGCTCTTGTCACAATTCTCCCTCTGGCTCTGGAGGGGAAAGCATACTCTTGTGACATCCACCAATTATAGCCTGAAGATGGAAGTAGCATTACTCACAAGGAAACCTCAAGCTGTTCTGAGGCCTCTTTTCACAGAGCTGTAGACTAGGAAATGCAGTTCCCACTGCACAGTGAAACCAGATCAAAGATATCAAAGATTACCACAACAGACAGGAAAAGGACTTGGACTTACTCAACCTGATCTATCTTTAGCCTATATACTTGCTGCAGCCAAGTATAAACTGTAACTCAAAATAAGCAGCTGTAACTAATAAGTTATCTCTTTTAGTTCTCTTCTAAAAGATCAGTTTAACAAAATCAAAAGCCATTTTATTGTTTTCATCCTGTTTAGGATTACCTCAGAAAAGAATGAAAGTATATGGGAAACGTATAAAGGTTCAAGATTTTTATGAATTCAATAGCCCTCACTATAACAGTGTTTAATGAAAATAACCACTAGTGGAAAATATCAAAAAATACGTAAGTGTGCAAGACATTGTGGTATATTACAGTAAGCCTAAAATAACTACTGAATTGTATCTTTCTTGAGGTTTACTTACTTATTCGGTTTTTCTTGCATTAAAGTTAAAAATGTTTTTAATTGAGGAAGGTTTTGCATTCCTCAACAAAACCTGTGAATTTGTGAAGAAGAGGATGGGTACAGAGTGGTCAAATCTGCTTGATGTACAGCCTTAAGGTATCACACACACATACATATTCATACAAATGAGTGAAAGTGGTAGAGGTAGAAACGGACTTTGAAATTCCAAGTCTACATTTTTATCAATGAAAGTACATATATAACATATCTGCTGGAACTTCTCTAGAAATTGAAAAGGAACTCCTAAAGAAAAGTAATTTTTTTTAATCTATCTTTTCTTTTGAAAGGAAATCAGTAAGACTCATTAGTCAGTACTGTGTGTAAGGAAAACAGACTTCTTAGTACCATGAAGAGCATATATAAACCTGGTAACTTTGTTGCTGGAGTTGCTTCAACTGTAGTATTCATTTTGTGTTTTAAAATGAATGTAGATTTAATACTTACTGTATTTTTCTGAGATACCATATCCTGGAAAAAAAAAAGAGAATGAAAACGGTCATTTTTACTGAGAATTATTATGTCCAATAAAACTAAATGGTAGGCACCAACTAAATGTGCACACATACAAATGTGTTCTTAACTCATAACCTCCTTTTACTGCCATATCAACTTCCAAGTAAAGGGCAATGTCAAAAAAAATCTCCATAGTTCAGTTTCAGAAAGAATTAATGATTCAGAGAAAAAACCTATTTAAATTAGTGCTCAGAAGATAAAGAAAACTTGTACTTGCCAGTAACTGGAGTTTCTCAAGTGGGGCACTCCATAAGCCTACTGGACATTTGTGAATCAAAAGCATTTAAAGCTGGACACTTTTTCTCTCAAAGAATATCCTGAAGAAACCTAGGCTCCTTTCCTACCTGGATGGGCGCAGCCCAAAACACTCCTGCACCCTACTTTTTCTGACCCTGAAATCTAAAGAGAGAGATTGAAACCATGAGGAGGATGACAATTTAATGTAAACCAAACCTCAAAGATCTCCAGCTGTTGCTAAGTAACCTTCTCCTTCTTGTGGTGGCATCATGTCCAGTAAACACTGCTTGGTGAAATAAAGAGATCTCCAGATAAGCTACTTCACAAATGTTAGAGGCAGACTTGTTTCTAAGCAAGGTTAATTACTGAAGTAATTTAACTGTATGTGCTCTGGCAATTTAAGATGATTCTTACTCAGCAACTTCACACATCTGACAGCCTCAAAACCACTTGCACAGAAATGACAGTGCTCATGTATATACCATCAGACTGAGCATTACTAGCGGTCTAAAAGGTTTAGTTCCACAATGATGAACCTCCTGAAATCCAGCCTTTTTATTATGTGCTTAGAAATAGGTTGTTTTGGAAAGAACACTGAAGAAATTGAAGATACAACTCTTGGGAGAATTTCAAGGATGTGTTCTATGAAGTAAACTAAACAGTCAGGCTGCCTGAACTTCACAGCTACTCCAGTAGGAGTAACAGTAAGAATAGTGCCTTCATAACAGCTAGGCTAGACACTCTTATTGGGCATGTAAAGCAACCCAAATCCAAGTAGAGTAATATATTCCTAAAAGCAAAGGAAAAAAAACTGGCTAAATTAGTCAGAAATAACAGATAGTCAACTATTCACATCAAGGTATCTATACCTAACGGAATTACTGATTAATGCAAACTCTTTAGGGCAATAAAATACTTTAAAAAAAAAAAAAGATTGAAGGCTTAGTCTTCTGAAATAAACACCTGAAAGAAAAACTAAAAGTAAACAGGTCCACTTACCTAAACAAATATCTCTAATAAAATTTTATCTTCTGTTGATAAAAACTTCTCTCTAAGAAAAAAAAAAAAAATGAACTCTTCTGAAAACTATCTAGCATCTAAACCATGAAATGTGTCAAGAGATCACGAAATGTCCTTCCCTGAAGGATCCCAAGAATAATCCCTATCTACCTTCTGAAGTATTCCTAAAACAAAAAGTATATTTATATATTTGAATGGTATTCAACAGCAAACTGGAGCTCGATTGCAAAAGAAGTATCAAGAACATCAGAACAGGACAGAACCATCTCCCCAGTATCCTGCTAAAACTACCCTGGTGCTCAACCAGATGATCTCTTCAACTTGTTTCCAACAACTCAAATCAATTAATCAAGTAATTTTGATCACTCAGTAAGGTATGCCAGGGGACTGTTGACCAACGTGATTATACAAATGACTATGAGATAAGAGATACAGCAGGGCTCAGTGTCATTAGCAGAGCTCCCACGAGTAGAGAAATTAAGAGAAAGTTTTTCCAGCCCTATGTGATGCAGTCATATTCTAGTGTTGTGAGGTCCCCAGGCTCGTACTTGAGCTTCACACTCTTCAACAAAAAGACCCAGAACTGACACTTCCAAGGTCTGCAAGCTCTGGCAGCGAACTGTTTGAAGACCTGGCCCACAGACAGATGCGAGTCTGGAGGTCATTCATCCCTTCTGTTACGGAGCACATGCTTGCATCCGCGCTTGGCACAAAGTGCAGAAATCAAAGCCATTCACCTCATTAGGTGGAGATATGTAAAAGATGACTAGCTTGGGCTCCCCAGACTTAGGCACCTGCTGAGGAGAACCAAGATGATCACAACTCCTGAGATATAACGTAAGACAAGGATTTAAAAACATGAGTTAATAAAAAATAAAAACTGCTGTCAGATATGTCGTCTCTGCAAGAGGAAAAGTTGTATGCCTGCCTTTAAGAAATTATTAGAGCAACAAAGGGGATGCAAGTATGCCTTGACACATATTTGTTGTATCTCCTTGAGCAAAGGGTGTGAGAGGTCTCGTGACTTCAGATTACACAAAATGTGAATGTATATGTGGAACACAATTGCAGAAAGGAGTAGATTCAGAGTAAAACTGAAGACACTGAAAGAAAAAGAAGCTGTGACAGGACCCAGTTTTTAAAACAGTTAACATTCAACTAAATATTCTTATTTCACTGGGAAAGGTTGGAGAATTCCAAGATAGATTCTTGGACATCAGTGGCATGAAAAAAATGTTAAAACCATAAAAGGCAATAAATCAAAAGAAGAGAAAAACCTCACACAGCATGAACAACACTGTTCTCAGTGAAGGTAGCAAGAAAAAGGATGATATTATAAGAATCAGTAATGGTAGTACAAAAGAGTAATCTAAATGTGAGCGAAACCAAAGAGAACCTATGCTGTGAAAGAAATATCCCATTATAGGATTTGCAGCCAGAACAGTCTTAAAAGACTTCAGCGTACAGCATGTTTCCCTACTGCAATAGTGAACAACAGGCCTGTAAAATGATTTGATTAGGATCTCTTCCTTATTCCTTCCTTCTTCATCAGAGAGAAATAAAAAGATTCCTGTAATCTTAGCTTCTCAGAAACTAGGACTTCAGCTGAGAGAAATACTTGAATGTTCAGAGTAGGTTGCAATACATTACTTCTTTGAGCATCATTACAAGAAGTGAAAGTGCAGGTTTTGTACAAGTCAAACCATCTGAAGCAAACCCAGTACTGCAGTATGGATCTTTTCTTATAAACAAGCTTTTACTTTACTCTAACCACTGCTATTCTTGGTAGTAGCTGTTATTCTTAACAAGATTTTGCTAAATAGCCATTAGGAAATCACACTCAATGAAAATTTCTGCCACAAATGTTTGCAGAATCTGGTAGTTAAAGTTATTTCTGAAACGAAGCAAGATTTTGAAGAGAAAACCTTACTTTGAGAGACTGGGCAGTGTCATCATCAGTGCCATGGTAGAGTATAACATTATTTGCCATGTCAAAGCTTTCACGCACACCAAGGTGGTAGAACAGTGATGGTTGCTTGGAAATATCACTCATATCCACAACTGCAACATCTGAAATGAGAGAGGAAGGGGGGAAAGTGCTAAAAAAAAAAAAAAAAAAAAAAAAAAAAAAGAAGTCTTAAACCCCAATTTATTACTACAAAGAATTTAAAATGAATTCTGAAATCACACGCACATTTGTAAGTACAAAATCAACATACTCAATTAAGGATCATTTTCTCATAGTACAAGTATTACCATGCACTTGAGAGATACTATATCCAGAAAATGATCACAGTATTACCATAACTGTGAGGCACGGTCTGTGAATTCACAGTTTTGAAATCACTGCATCAGGTGTACTGCAGGTGAAGAAGGAGTTCTACTTTTGCTCCCCAAGCCAGGCCTGACAGTCTGAATACCCACTAAGATGGGAAATGTGGAATCTCCAGGTGAAACCTCTGAGGAGAATAAGGCAGATGAAAATTAGGGAAAACCACAAGACCATGTTTATTTTCACTGAATCTTGCAACAGAGGAAATTCCTAAACAGTGGAAAAACAAATAATTTGTGAAATTGACTTTTAAAAGCTATACACATTTTGAGGTGCAGGGCAGAGTGAAATACAGAACTCAACTACAAGCAGCTTGAGCAAGACTTCATAGTGCTCCTGGGTAGCACTCAAGTCAGAAATGAAAGTAAGAAACTTTGCATCAGTGAAGATGACCAATACAGAGAGGTAAATAGAAATACCCTGTACTATGTAGAACAGCTGAGATACAGACTAAAGATTTGGAACTCACTGTCTGTTTTTTATGTGAGCCTAAAGACCAGCACAGACAGAAGAAGTAACTGGAATAAAGACACTGGTTTTTTTTAAGCTGTTTTTCCCTTGATCCTTGTACATTCTGTATCACGTAAGAGAGTTGTGGTCTAAAGCTTTTTGAAGGTCTGTGTCTGCATGACTGTCTGCTTTCACTGCTGGGGGACAGACAGCTAAATGTACATCCAAAGTATTCATAAGACTAAAGCTTGAGCCTTCAAACCACAGGACAGTCTGAAGTACAAAATAGATTCCAAAGTCCCAGTTCAGCAGGGCAGTAAATCCTGCACCTCTAAAGCTGCTAACAGACAGCTCCTGTATCTACAGGGAATGATGGAGAAGAATGAAGCTACTAATAAATGAAAAACCCAGGAGCAGGCCAGGCCTGTTGTGTGAAGTCCAAACAAAGCAGTCAGTTCACCTGGGTTTCACTGAGGTTACCTACCAGAAGAATCAATGCCTCATACTCAGTATGCAAGTTCTTGGTAAATCCAGCAGTGAATATACATTCCTGTACAATTCCACCTGGGTATTTTAAAAACTTCTCATTAACCTGTTAAAGCACAAGGACGGGCTTTTGAGTCCACAGAAATGACCTGCCTAAAAACCTAAATGTCTCTACTTAAAACATGATAATTTGAAAAATAATTAATAAAATAAAATCATGGTAAAGAGAGAAAATTCTCCTTATCCCTGAGCAGCTTCAAATTCTGCACTACCTACTGATCACCTTTCCATTCCTGCTCAACGAGCTTCCTACAGCAGAGCTAATCCTAGCATATCTCATGCTACAGGGTCATACAAACCGAGCAGGCTGGAAGCAGTAAATCCCAGCTTCACCCACACATCCTCATCCAGATTATCCTCACCTCCAAAATTACCTCCAAAATCAACTGAGAAAACGTAAGTGATCTATAAAATAAACATTTAGACAATAACAAGCAGACCTAGAATCACATTAACTCAAAGAAAAAGATGAAGTCAAAGAGTTCTGGACTGCTTTTAGGGCCTGTATAAACTCATTTTGTGGAATTGTGCTGTGGAGTCAAAATCTCCTTCCTGGTGAGAAGATTTAGACAATGTGTTCACACAGCACACAGATACTGCATTTTCCAATATCACGTGAGCAATGACCCATAACAGTTTACTGCAACAAGGCTACCCGCAGCCCATAGCTGTGCAAGCCTACATCTGAAATTTGCCTTCTCTTGTCTGCTGCTCGGTTACAGTGTAAGTTGCGTCAGAACCACATTAAATGGGCATAACCACAGAAATGTCCACATTAAAAAGGAGTATCATTCAGCAGTTAACACTGATAAAGGATAAAAGAGGATGAGTTTTTCTTGTTTATTCACATCTCATGAACACAAGTGTGAATAAGGTAAAATAAACAGAAGACTAGCAGGGAAGATGAAGGTGGCATCACAAAAATATACATGCACATGGAAAAAACAGCCCCAGGAAGATGACCAAATAGATCCAGTCTGACTGTGGGAACCAAGGGATGAAACAGACGCAAACACCATCTGACTAAAGCAGAGCATCAGAAGTGCTGGTGGGAGCAGAGCAGAGCAGTGAGAAGATCCTGTGTTCCCAGAGTGGCCTCCACAACCCCTCCAGCAGGAAAAGAAGTGTGCTGGAAGCAGGAAGGAGAGAGTATGCACCTATTTACATAGCAGCTTTACTCGGGTGCTAGGGAAGCATATCTTGAGTCTGGTGAGGTCAGGAAATGATCACGAGTGGAGAACAAATGATGAATAATCAATGCTAATTAAAGAAGCAGCTCCCTGAGACACATTCAGTGCAGTGGGCACTGCAAGTACAGCACTCAGTGATAGTGACCATTCCCCAGAACTACTGTTTTCAGGGCTACATCTCTTTTGTTAGTGTAGCAAGTGTTGACGTAGTGTATCAACTAATGATTCACAAATACTTTTCTTTCAGCGTCTTACGCTTTGCTTGCAATTGATGCTAAAATCTTCCATCTACAGTTCTTGAAACACAAATAAAGGATCCTGAAGTACAACAACATATATAGGATGGTTACAAAGAGAGAAGAATTTCCATACTTATAAGATCTGTGAGATACATAAAATTAATATTGCAGCACAAGCACCTGCTTAGCAAAGCACGATTTATGAACAGAAACAAGTTGATCGCTCTTCATCCTCTACTCCCATCTCCGTGTCAGAAAAGCCAATTCAACAAAACGCCTTCCAGGCTTCTCTTTCCAAATTTAGGTTCAGCTTCCTTCCTCACAGATAAGTGTCAATCAAGAATTAGTGCCGACTTTTTGGATAGCCAGACTGTAGGTGGTAATAGCTGAAGTTCAGAGTAGAAGTCAGCAGAAGCAGTCGGCTTGGAAGAAACAGTGGCACATGTAGTTGGAGGGAAACTGGTAATGAAATCAACCAGCACGGCACGCTCACAATGCCTGAAAGCATTTTAACATAAGCAGAAAACACAAAAACTGTATTTGTTTTAAATATCTTGTTTAGTCACAACCAGAAATTTCTTCTTCTTGAGTTCAGTTCTCACCTGCAACCTTTTATGCTTTGGAATTCAAATAGCCTCAGCACCACTAATTCTCATTCAGCAAAACCATCCCTTGGGATACAGTGAACACCAGACAACCACCCAAAATGCAGCATGGACAGATTGAGAGGCCAACATTCATCTCGAGCTTTCTGCACAAGCACCCTTTTCATCCAGACTGATCCAGAACAGGGTTACATTCAGACCCAAACATTACAGCCATTAATCCTGTCAGCACTGTGGTGCTACTTTACAGCAGTACTCAGATACTGCCTCTTTCATCTGTACCAGAGGACACACATTAAAAACAGAAACAGAGCGTATTTTTAGTGATCCAGTGGTGTTTACTGCAATTCAGGAGAAACGAGTATTTTAAACTCGTTTAAAGTTTTAAACTATTAATTTTTCTAAACCATGATGAAGTATTCATATTTATAACTGATATGTACTCCTTATTGTCAAAAGAACCCGCTCACCACAAAAATTAAATCACACACAAGAAACTACAATTCATTTAAAAGCAGCAGAACAAATTACAGCAGGTAAGTAATACTGCCAGTTTTAAGGATTGATATAGAATATAAATTCATTTTCTCATTTACTTTTATGTCCTGCGGCTTCCTTATTAATTAGATACATCACCTCAATCTTGCAATCCCTCAATAGCATATTAAAGATTTTGTGTGTTGTTAAATGGAAGGAAAGGTTCTCCCAAAGTCCTTGGAAATGAAAAGCAAAAGCTTTATGAAACATTATTAGATGTTTCCTAAATATAACTAAATTCACTGTAAAACCATACGTTTCAAAGAAGGCAAAGCATTATTCTAAAATAGGAAAGCAGTTCTACTGATCCAGAAAAGCAAAACTTGTGCCCAATGTCTGTGCTTATATTTAACTGATCTTCCAAGAGTGTTTCTCAAACTCTGCCAGACAGAATACAACTGTGCAACTTCAAGAACTGGTGCACGAAGAAAATTAATATAGTTAATAGAACACATGGCTAATCCAAAAGTAGAATGCACTTTAAAAGCCCTGCACAAGCATGAATATGAAAACATTGCCTTACTAGAAAATATTGGAATAGCAAAACACCTGAAAAGAACCCGTCACCAGAAGGGGTAGAAAAATTTATTTTTCTTCTTTTCCTAAAATGTTAACAGCATGAAAAGAACTAATCCTAGACAACCTTTTCTTGCATTATTGAACTGCAGAAGGTAGAAAATATGTAATTTACTCTAAACTGTGTATGTCTAAGCTTAGAAATTGCTCACTGTTTTCACAACAAACCTTTGTTCTCAGTCTTATTTTTTTTCCCAACTTTGCCAATTTGCTTGAGGTTGTGTGCTTGTGTTTCTGTTTGTTTGTTTTTTTTTCTTACAAACAATTTAATTAAAAACAATCCAGTCATTTCTGAAACCATGTTGGGGAACTTGTTCTTTTGGCAGTATTAAGCATCCTCCCATGCCAAATTAAGAAGGCTTAGTGCTCCCGTGTACCAAAACAGAGTCTGAATAGTCAGACTCCCTGGACGTACTCATGCTAGTCTCAATTAATGTTATTTATTCCAAAACTAAGATTCAGCAGCCATTTGGTCAGTCACAAGACAGGTGTTTGGTCTCATGAGATCATCTTCACTCCCCTCATTGTCAGTGCAGAGAGATAAAGCACTTTTAAAATACCATTTGTCTGATCCATCAGAAGTCTACTTTAGCCTGTCCCCTTCCCTCCTGTGGCTCCTCTTTAGGTGATCTGACAGCAGCCTTTCAGTATCTAAACAGGAGCTACAGGTAAGAAGGGAACAGACTCTTTAGCAGAGTCTGTGGCGATAGAAAAAGGGAAATGGTTTCAAGCTCAAAGAGGGTAGATTTGGGTTAGATATAAAGAAAAGTCCTTTACATTAATGGTAGTGAGGCACTGAAACCAGTGCCCAGAGATGTGGTTGATGCCCTGTACCTGGAGGCTTTCAAGGCCAGGCTAGATAAGACCCTGGGCAACCTGATGTAGCTGTGGTGTTCCTGTTCATTGCAGGGGAGCTGGACTAGATCGCCTTCGGAGGTCTCTTCCAAATCTAAGGATTTCATGATTATATGAAAAGAACTGTAGCTCAGAAGTGCACATTCCTCTCCACCAGCTGTGAAGGGAGTCAGAAATAATGGCATGTAAGGTGCTTTGTGCTATGAGGTGTTCTATAGAGCCTAGCAGTCCTTCTCTGAAGTACCACATTCAACTTCTAATGCATTTCAGTCAAGAATTATAAAATCTCATCAGGTACTTCCCTGCAGATGTTCCCACCAGCTAATCAGTGAACTGGCCACTAGAGAAAAACTACAGTTCTTCATCATCAACACCAGACCTGCAGTTACTCTGCCTCTGAAGGAGGAACAGAAGGACTGTCACAAATTAGACTCACCACTAAGATTTCTCTGAACACCAAACTCTTGCTTGAATTTCCCAGAAATTGCATATTCCTGGCCTATGGATGAAGTTTACATTCATTGAATTCTCACTAAACATTACCTTTCAAGACAAATCTAAGCATTACATTTCCTTGAAAGCCAACGGCATTCATACTAAAACTAGTTTAACTCAGAGAGATTGTGGATGCTCCGTCCCTGGAGGCGTCCAAGACCAGGTTGGATGGCGCCCTGGACAACCCGGTCGAGTACCAGATCTGGTGGTTGGTGGCCCTGCCTGTGGCAGGGGGGTTGAAACTTTATGATCCTTGGGGTCCTTTCCAACCCAAGCCATTCTATGAATTTCATACTGTAGTTTTTGGTGTTTTAAGAACAACATGACCTCAAGTTTGAGGCAGGTAACACAGTGGTGTGAGAAATCACAGTTAAAATAAAGTGTGTACACACATTCACTGGAAAATTTACAGCATACAGCCCTTCAATGGTCATCCTTCCTGCAAAAGTTCACCCACTCTGAGCCACCATCTTTAGTTACCAACCATAATCAAATCAAGTGAGTACTGACAAGGTCTTCATGCTGCCAATAAATGAACGTTGTGACGTGCACAAGAGATCACTATTTACACAATTTCCTTCAGGCTCGTGGATTCAAAACTGAGGGAGAGATCTCATCATTTGGATCTTAGTGTTTGAGCAATTTAACAGCCCAAGCAGATTGAAAGAGACAGCTATTTACACTTCCCACATGCTTGTTCAACCTTGATATCCAAATGTACACTAACAAAGCATCATTCAAAGATTGTCAAAGTGTATTTGAAGAACAAGTATCAGTTTCTCTTCTTGTTATTCACAGACATTAAGCAAATGAAATTTCCAGAAGTCACTTATTTCTCACTTTTCCCAAAGCCTTGAGCAGTGGCTGATGAAGGATTTCAAATTGACATATCCAGAACATTACAAAAATATTTATCCACCACAGATTACCTGAGAAAGAAACCTGCTCAGTTTTTCCCTGCTTACATACCCTTAGTGTATTAGAAGCTTTGATATAGGTGCTAGACAGCCATAAGGAGCAGATCTCATATTGTACATGCTTTTCACAGACCCACAGAATGCCTCAAGTTGGAAGGGACTCGCAAGGATCACGGAGTCCAACCCCAGGCTCCACACAGCACGACCCAAAACCAAACCCAGTGTCTAAGAGTGTTGAACTCTGGCACTTGGGGCAGTGCCCACTGCCCTGGCAGCCTTCTGGGTTGCCCCTCATGGGGTTCCCCGCCCACCGCGCTGTGGTGCAGCCCCTTTCCCTGACCCCCAG
This sequence comes from Tympanuchus pallidicinctus, assembly GCF_026119805.1. Taxonomy (NCBI): domain Eukaryota; kingdom Metazoa; phylum Chordata; class Aves; order Galliformes; family Phasianidae; genus Tympanuchus; species Tympanuchus pallidicinctus. The sequence goes on from NW_026294659.1 coordinate 2,026,551, forward strand.
CCGCCCTCCCCTGACGCAGCTCCACGCCGTTCCCTCGGGCCCTGTCGCTGTCACACAGAGCAGAGCTCAGCGCTGCCCCTCCGCTCCCTGGGAGGAGCTGCAGCCGCCGTCAGGCCTCCCCTCAGCTCCTCTGCTCTGCGCTGAGCAAACACAGGGCCTCAGCTGCTGACGTGTCACATTCTGAACCCTTCACCATCTCTGTAGCCCTTCTTTGGATGCTTGCTATATTCTTCTTACATTGTGGTGCCCTAACCTCAGTGCCTGAGATGAGGATAACATTATTTCCCAAATTTCCCTAGCATGTCAAGGAGCCCACTACTTCTGCACAGTCAGCCATTTTGCCACCTTGTTTAGCTGAGAGAAGCAGTGGAATAAATTAAAAGCAGGCATTTCATGCTAGCACTAGCTGTGTGCCAAGCGTCACATGAGATTGTTTCCACTGCAATGTTTACTAGAGCTGAGCTTGCCAGTTAAGAGAGCATACAGAAAAAGGCACCCAGCCCTGAACCTGATTTGAACTTTGCCTGTAGTTTAGGGGGGGGGAAATAAGAAAGTTTAACTTGATGTAACTTCTCATTCACCTTGGCACTTCCTACACTGAGTCATGAGAGGCAACAGAGTCATAAGAGCCAATGAAAGGGATTGAAGTACAATTAAAAAAAAAAAAAATTCTTTATGGGATTGCCTGACCTAAGTACAATTAAGAAGAGTATGAAATTCAACAAGAATGGCTTTCCCTTCCTTCTTAACTGCAAGGCCAATGAGGTTCGAATAAGCTCCAAACCTCTGAGCGCTTATCCAACCTAAATGACTTCAGTCACTCATCATGTAAGGTTGAATATCTTAGATGGGAAGCAGCACACACTTGCTCAATCTGCACATCCCGAGCACATCACACATTGGCCAACGACATATATCAAAAACATTTGAAAAAACAAAATTATGCTGCATTTTATCTTCTGTCCAAAGAAACGTTAGGGATAAGACTGATCAAAGTACAAGGCTCTACCATGGAAAGAAACAGAAATATTTTGGTACGCCAAAGTTTATAGGTCTGTGTAAAGCTATTTAAGAGCTTTTTTTTTTTTTTAAAAAAAAAAAAAAAAATGAAAAATGTAACATAAAAAGACAAATGAGACTTACCTGCTCTAAATCCCTTATTTTCTTTCATTTATTTAAAAACAAAGATCAAGAAACATCTCCATCACTAGAGATCTGTACTTGTTCATACCAAACTGTGGCATCGGTCTCAGAACTATATCCCAGACTTCCTCTGTATAGAGCCTCAGACTTCCATTTAGGGCCCACATGGAAGTGCAACATTAATGGATAAATTGTTAATTGAAGACAGGCAGCATTGTTAAAGTAGAAATGCAAATAAAGTTTACATAAAACCACAACATTCTCTGTGAGCCAAAAAGCTTCCACTCATGTACAGACAGAGTTCTTGAATTAGTATTCTGGATGTTGGGCAGATGTGGATCCAATCTGGTATTTTTACCTTGCCTGTACCTACACAGCACAAGCTTTATGTGCCCGCCTAAATGCTGCATGCATTACTGTAAAAATCCTTATCCACCACTGAATATTGTAATTTCAGAAATGTGCAACGCCCATTAAAAAATTAGGAAGCATTATTTCCAGGTACTGATCAATAAAATCTAGGATTTCAGTAGAGGACCTCATTTCCAAAGCGAATTACCAACATTATGTACTTTAACTATCCTATAAATACAATATGAGTTATTACTTCCAACTTGCAAATGGGGAACATTAGCATGAACACTGCCTGTTAATTAACACAGCGCACCCATACAAAATTTCCCTGTTTCAAAATAGAGCATAACTAAAAGTAAATAAATAATATAACTCCAAGCTAGTTATCACAGGATCTCTATCAGAGGAATATTAGTACTTCCGTGGTGCAGTTCAGACACAGTTACATAAAACAGTGATCTTATAACAAGCCTTTAAATGTGTTCTCCATCTTTTATTAGACTGTAGGATGGCTCATCTCAAAATATACATAAATTGTCATAAAATGAAGCCTAGCATGTATGTTGACAACATCTCTGCTTAACAGAAGAAGAAAAGCACCAAGTATTTGATAAAAACCCCAAACAATGGCTTTTTCATTGTAAATTCAATTGTTCAACTGTTGTTAACTGCATTTTGATGACGATTTGTTGGACTGTTCTGTTTATCACACATCTGAATCTGCTGTCAAATTTCTTAATTGAAATCAGCCAAGTAGATTTCATGAAGTCTCTGGCACTTCTTGCAGAAGCACGTTTTTCTTTGTATGTTGTGGAAGGACATTAGTTTCTACAGATGTGGGGATGATGAGTAAATAAAAATAAAAATTATTAATTTAAAAAAATGGCTGCATATACTATGAAGGTCATCATTATCACACGCAAATTTTTCTACTAAGTAAATTTCTCCTTTTAAAGATCTTTTAAAGATTTCTGAACTATGTATTGCCCCTTTCTGTAGACTGGATGAGAGTTTAGTTGCAGTGCTAAGGCAAACTGCTTTACCCCAAGTTCATGCCAGCTCTCCCTAGGATTGCTCTGTCACACTTATCATGGTGTAGCAGAGTAGAGATCACAGATCAAAACTCAGCAGAAAAAAAGCCGAAGCCAAACAAACAAAAAATAAACCCTCACTAATATTTATATTACTCACTCTGAAAATTAGTTTAAAACTTCAAACTGGCAGAAAAAGTCAACAGCAAGTGACTGTAAGAATCTGCAGTCTTGTGGCTTGAGCCATGGAGCAGGGAGAGCTCTGGGTTTTCTACCAATGAAAAGTTTCAGCATTAACACTACAGCAGAGCAATTGACTTCTGTGAGGCCTATTATGAAGGGTAGAAAAGCAAGCATAGTTTATTATGGTACAGTGATCCATAACTTTTAAGAGTCAGAATTCATGCTGCTTCCTCACAGAACACAGCAAGGCAGCTTTTGCTCCTGGCACACCTCCATAGCCACCCCACTTCCAAGGAAAAAGTGAAGCTAGTTGCAGCATCTCTGAAAGATAACAGGCTAGGTAAAATTGTACATATTTGGCCCACCAGCAGCTGCCAGCTGAACCACACTGACCTCAGCAGAGACTGGAGCTATGCTGTTTACAGCAAGCCTGTGCCTGGAAGCAGGATAAAACAACAGCTGTGCTCCCTCTTGGCTTGGTCTCAAGCACACACGCTGCAGTTCAAAGGTTGCATGAGGCTAAAGCAACTCACATACACACTGAAGCATGAGGGAAAGAGCCTACCATGTTCACAAGTTTCACCAGCAAGCTGTACACCAACTTGAAGTTCTCCTAAAAAAGTGACCCTATACACCTGACTGCCTAATTCCAGCCATGTAATATCACTGGAGCATGAAAGGCAGCAGCCCAAGCAGGCAGTGCTAGGGGCTGCTCCTTTGCCTGTGCCATAGCAGCAGCATGCCCCACAGGTTTGCTAGATGTGGATTCGCAGCCAGCACAGAACAGCCAGTGAGTTAGAACTAGGGGCCACCACCGGAGCAGAGTGCAGAAGAACCCCCAAAATCTGGAGTTCTTCCCCCAGTTCTGCACCAACTCCTTATTAGAAGAGCCTTACCTCAAACTTCTACATCTGCAAAACAGGAATATCAATTTCTTTTTAACTAGGGATACATAAACACCTGTGATTCGCTTAATAACCATGTGTAATTCCATTATACAACAGAAGTGAGATATAGTTATAAATAAAACAAAAGCAGGTAATAAAAGCATTACATGACAGAACACACAAAGCATAGGTGAGGTTGGAGTAGATTGCTGAAGATCATCACAGAAAGCCCACAGTTGGAAGGGACCTCAAAGATCATGAATCTCCAACCCCCCATCACATGCAGGGCCACCAACCTCCACATTTAATACTAGACCAGGCTGCCCAGGGCCCCATCCAACCTGGCCTTGAACACCTCCAGGGACAGGGCATCCACAACCTCTCTGGGCAGCCTGTTCCAGCACCTCACCACTCTCTCTGTAAAGAACTTCCCCCTGACATCCAACCTAAATCTCCCCTCACTCAACTTAAAACCATTTCCCCTTGTCCTGCTGTCATCTACCCTTTCAAAGAGTTGATTACCCTCCTGTTTATAGGCTCCCTTTAGGTACTGAAAGGCTGCAATGAGGTCACCCCACAGCCTTCTTTTCTCCAGGCTGCACAAGCCCACCTTCCTCAGCCAGTCTCTGTAGGGGAGGTGCTCCAGTCCCCTGATCATCTTTGTGGCTCTCCTCTGGACCCTCTCCAACAGCTCTCTGTCTTTCTTGTACTGGAGGCTCCAGACCTGGACACAGTACTCCCAATGGGGCCTCACAAGGGAGAGCAGAGAAGGACAATCACCTTCCTGTCCCTCCCCCTCTTCTGATGGAGCCCAGGATACCATTTGCTTTCCAAGCTGCAAGAGCACACTGCTACTCGTGTTCAGTTTTTCATCCACCAGGACCCCCAGGTCCTTCTCTGCAGGGCTGCTCTAAAGGACTGCTCCTTTCAGTCTGGGATACACCTGGGATTCCTCTGGCCCAAGAGCAAAACCTTGCACTTTGCCGTGTTGAACCTCATTAGGTTCATCCGGGCCCACCTTTCAAGTCTGCTGAGGTCCCTCTGAATGGCATCCCTTCCTTTCACTGTGTCAACTGCACCACTCAGCTTGGTGTCACCAGCAAACTTGCTGATGGTACACTCGATGCCATCATTGATAAAAATATTAAAAGCACCAGTCCCAAGCAAGTTCAACCCTCCAAGGAAGTCCAATCGAGTCCAACCCTCTGCTGAAGCAGATTCCCTACAGCAGCTCACACAGGAAAGCATCCAGACAGTATTTGAATATCTCCAGAGAAGGAGATTCTATTGTTTCTCCGGATAGTCTGCTCAAGGCTCTGTTGCCTTCACATGACTTATGCTCATATGGAACTTCCTATGTTCCAGTTTGTACCCACAGCCCCTTGCTCTGTCACTGAGCATTGCTGAACAGAGCCTGGCCCCCATCCACCTGACATCCACCCTGCAGATATTTACAGCACAGGAACATGAATGAACTCAACACAACCTACTTATGGTTACTTGCTTATGTGTTTCTAATATTGTCCAGCTGACATCAAGAGAGCTATTTCATAATCCTATAGGCAAGCTGAACCAAAGTGAAGCCCTTCAAGCTACATGTTAAAAGAGCAATAAGGCTGATATACAGCTATGTTTCACTGTTGACAGTGAAAATAATGTTGAGTGAAGCATACAAATCTCTGAATTCAAGTAAGCATTCCTGTAAGATGACTTCATACTGGAAGTTGAACCCAATATCATTAAAGAAAAATACACATTTAGAATGTAAAGGTTACATCACGGCACTTGGATGTATCAGAATGCAATAACATAAACACTTGATGGACTGCATCAAGCTTGCTACTGTCATTTAAAATTTACCTCACGTCCTTGGATATAAAAGGGCTGTACTGCTACTACATTACAGTCTTGTTAGCAAAATATTTTACTTTGGCAGCACAATGAAGTGCTTCGCTGAAGTCTCCCAGAGTTGTTCTGCATATGCAGTATCACACAGAGATAAAGGGTCAGGTCCTGACAGCTCTGCTATTATATTAAAGCAGCATAACACCTAACCTAGTCAGCCTCAGCCTCTTGGCTACCACCTTCCCGCTCTGAAGATGGTTTTACTGCTTCTCTTCATGTTTCCATATCACCCTGTGCACATATCTCCTCAGATTTAAAAAGAAAATACACCCTCAGCCACATGGCCAGTTGCAGAAGAAATGAAAAGAGAAATACTAAGTATTCCTCAATAAAACTGCTACCTCTGCCTGCTGAAGTAAGCATCAGACACTCAGCCAACCTTTAACCCCTTCCCACCACTCACTGTCACACCTAAGAGCAAAGATAAACTGCAGCAGCAAGGTTTGTTGACGTTTATTTAAGGTTATTGCCCTCACCTGTCGTCCTCACCTTCCTGTTGGAGATCACAATTCCTGCAGCAGTCAGCAAGGCAAACATGTGCCTCCAGCTCAGCTATACCAGTTACCACACTGTGTATTAGCTTGAAGATAAATGTTTACTTTATCCTGACATCCTTGCCTCTGACTGTGTGAAGCACTCCTGCCAATTCTGCAGTGAGGATGCCAGCCTTCAGAGGGAAGAGGGCTTCAGGGCAGCAGCTGGCTATGGGTAACAACGTGGCTTCAGTCAGTGCCAGTCAGAAAATCAGGACCCAGAACAGACAAGCTGCCTTTCCCTTTCATGGCTTGAAGAAAAATAGTTTCAGGGACATGAAATCAGGGTAACGTTACAACTATGACAGAGTGTAAGGAGGACCCCCCTTTCAGGCTCTGTCTGGAAGCCCTCTCCAGTCTAACATTGGCTCTGAGTGAAGAGAGGGCTGCTGGACAGGTGTCAGGATATCCAACAGTGCATCTGGGGCTGCCTTACCAGGCAGGATGCTGCTAAGAAAAGTTCATATGTAGCAGAACAACAATGAACTTCAAAATATTCCATTACACACATAAACAATCTGACATACTGTTTCCTGGATTGTTGCAGGAGTAACCTTTTTCTCAGGCAAATCCTAGCTTTATTCATCAGTAGTTCAGTCTCTGCCTGGTCTGTCTTCCTTTCAGACAACTTTAATGCTGCTGACTTCAATAACTGCCATCATCTCAAAACATCGTGGCCAAACAACCCAAGAAATATACCAAGCCTCCCCCTGATTGCTTCTTTGTTCTATAGACACCACCACTCACTTCTGTATGACATAAATTACTTTGTTGATTGCTTGTTTCTAGAACAACCTGACCAAAGAGAGCTCATCATCTTGTTAACAAGCCCTAATTTTACCATTTATCATGAATTTGCTCTCACAGGAGCTGTAGAACTTACCAGTTCCCTTTTATCAAAGCACCGTAGAAAGTTTAGTGATTTCTGAAGATGAGAGTCATTTTGCATTACCTGCTGGTCTGCATTAACATACCTAAGACATAAATCACACTTCATGATAAGATTTCAAATGGTGGGAAGTCAGTAATGAGTAAGCTCAAGAAGAAAAGAAGGACATGCTACTCTCATTACAGCATATAAGTGCTTTTGAGCACTCTTCTCAATGGCCTACTGAGAAATAATCTACCAGAAATTCTGCCTGCAGACAGGAAAAAGAGTTTCCTGTTGTTCTTTCTCTTTGCACTCCATCCTTAAAGATTTCTGGTTTTATCCTCAAAAAGGCACCAACTCCAATAATCACACTATCAGAGATTCATACTAAATAAAATACATCATCTTGCTTCAGGAGGGTGTCTTCTGACTAAAGTAAATGGCCACAACTTCAGGCAGAGTGGGAAAAGCAGGGTAGCAGATAGAGCTTCAACCAAAGACCCCACTGATATCATTCAGAACGTGAAGACATCACTGCTCAGTCATTAAGTGTTAGTAGATACGTGCTGGTCAGGATTCCAGCCAGCAAAGCAAAAGGCAAGCAAGCAACAATTAAAAAAGCACAACTATCATAACAGAGCAATAGGAACTGCTTCTTCAAGTTCAGCCCATGATGTACAGAAAGTAAACATGCACTGCACTACATCCCATCAGTATCACAATGGCTAACATCTCTCTGGACTTTGTTTTTAATGAAGACAGTTTCTGAACACAAAGTTAACCATGCGACATTTATAATGGTCTTTGTTAAGAACTGAATAGATGCCAACAGCAGCAATCCAACACACATTCTGCAAAAAGAATATGACAGCAATAAATCGTATATATGAAAATAGAGGAACTAAAAGTGGCTGATTTTTCAGAGGCTAAGGAAATGGTGGGATAGCTGAACGAGAATGTTATGAGTAAAAAACAATTATCAGCTTCCGCATTTTTGGATAACAGCTGATACATACTCAAAAATGTATTCATTTTTATTTAAGGATGCCTGCATTTTCAGGGTTACATTGTAGTTGATGGCAGTTAATCTGGAATTCTCGACAGGGCATAAATGCTAACATAGCAGTAACATTCTGCATGGTTTTCCAAAAAAGTACATAGGGGCAAATAAACCCCTCTGCTTTTGGACAGCTTGCAGGGCTGGCTGAGAACAGTGACTCATTCTCTTAACACAGGCAACAATATGACAAGATGCCTTGACCTAAAAGTTTGCTAAATTAGGGCATCGATTACAAAGTTGTTCCCCTGACTGGTCTTAAAACACTGCTACTGAAAAGGTATGAATGCAGGGCCTGTTTTGAACAGACTCCTTTGGAACAGTTCTCAGTTTATAACTATTTAATTGATTTTTAATGGATGAAAAAATTAGATTAGAAAAGTGATGTAAAACATTTGCCAACTAAGTGCAGAGATAACAATGTCACAGTGGTATCCAGTGGTAAGGTAGTTCAGTATTACATTAATCACGCATAAAGTGATCTCAGTTCTCCAAGATGCCCTGAATACCAAAGAAGTTGGCAAAGTTAGGCACAATCCCAGGCAAGAGACACCTATTAAATAATGCAGAAACTTAAGAAAATGAATAACTGTCTCAAAGTAAGTTCTCAGTGCAGTGCAGAGGAAGTATGTGCCTATAAATAAGTAGGACTGTCAGAAAAAATTTAGCATTGATGAGGCCAGCAGTATGGTATCATACTTCCCTCCGGGAGGATAACACAAACACAGGGGAGATGCACAGAAGATGCTGCTTGTGGTTGTGTCCTAAGAGACATAGAGAGTGCATATGTTATGATTAGAGAATACTTTCCAACCCTGCTAAGAGAGTCATAATGGAATCCCACCTGAGAAGTTAGTAAACAGCCAAAAAGATGTGTTGTTTCTCAATGTGGATGACTTAGTGAAGGATGAAATGGACTCATCACATGAGCATTTAAAATGAGAACAAAGTCTTAAAAAGTCTTCCTTAACTTGTCCCAAGAGTGTATTTTTGAGCAAGATGACATAAATGTGGACTTCAAGGAACTTCCCTCTTCAGAGGATTCCCCCGGTTTCCTGAAGTCTGCCCATAAGGTTACGAGAAAAATCAGTCTGGAAGTTGTGCACACACTAATTTTAATTACTTTAAATAAGATCTACTGACTTAGGGACTTCCTCTCCCTGCTTGCTCAGAAGGATATGACTCCTTCTCATGCTGCCCAACCATTCAAGTGGTCTGGCTGGAGAAGAGAGAGCAGGATCCTTTTGAACCAAAAGAGACCTGTAATCAGCTGGAGCCTGGACACCAAGCAACACCAACAGGTTGACTTCTTCTACACCTCCTTAGAATCACAGAATCATTGAGGTTGGAACAAAACACTGAGATCACCTCGTCCAATCACCAACCCATCACACCATGTCCACTGACCACGTCCCTCAATGCCACATTCACACGGTTCTCAAATACCTCCAAGGGTGGTGACTGCAACACCTCCCTGGGCAGCCTGTGCCACTGCCTCATCACTCCTTCTGAGAAAGTGATGTTTCCTAATACCCAACCTGAACCCCCACGGCACAACTTGAGTCCATTCCCTCTCATTCTATCGCTGTTACCTGGGAGGCTGACTCCCACCTCACCACAACCTCCCTTCAGGTAGCTATAGAGAGCAATAAGGTCTCCCCTGAGCCTCCTCTTCTCCAAACTAAACAATCCCAGCTCGCTCAGCCGTTCCCCATAGGACTTGTGCTCCAGACCCCTCACAGCTTCGTTGCCCTTCTCTGGACACACTCCAAGGCCTCGATGTCTTTCTTGTATTGAGGGGTGCAAAACCGAACACAGCACTCATCAGAGCGAAGTACAGATCGCTCTGTCCTGCTGGCTGCATTGCTGCTATTCAGAGCAACAAGTGGGAGCAGGAGGCACCTGGAGGACCAGCAGAGTGGCAGCTTCCAGCTCTGAGCTCCCAGCCGGTTCGAGAACCGGGCAACGCTTGTCAACAAGTTACACCAGCCAGAGTGCCGCCGTCCCGAGGCTCGGTGCGCGCTGCAGATGAGCCACAGCCCCCGCCCCGCAGCCCCCCGCCCCGCCGGCTCACCCGCGTCGTAGAAGGCGTCCAGCACCGCCGTCTCCCCGAAGTCCAACTCCCCGAAGTTGACCGTGCCGAGCTGCGCACCCTCCGCCTCGCACGCCCGCAGCAGGCATTGCCTCGCCCCGGCTTCGGGGCTGCGCGCCCCGGCCCCCGCCTTGGGCAGGTCGTTCAGCACGTACACGGCCCGCAGACAGCGGGACCGCGGGGCCGCCGGGCCGCCCTCCGCCGTCTCCCCGCCGCCCTCGGCCGGGCCGGGGGTCGGCGGCTCTGGCTCCGCGCCAGGGGGCGAGGGCTCCGCCGCCGCGCCGCCCGCTGGGCTCTCCATGGCGGCTGCCGGCAGGTGCTCAGGCGGGGCCGCGCCCCATCGCCAGCCCGAGGGCGAACTCCAGCCGCGCCCGACCGGGCGCCGAGGCGAAGGCCGAACTCTACGCCGCCCTCCCGGACGGGGCAGCCCTGTGGGCCGGCAGAAGCACAGCCCCGGGCGCACCGCGTCCCGCCGCCACTAGAGCGGGACTGAGGGGAGGCGGCACCGTCGGGGCGACCGCGCCTCGCGCCTCGCCTTCCTTCCCCGCCCCTCGCGGGGCAATCCGCCTCCGCGCACCGCCCGCTCCCCGCGGTCATTGCTGTTACTTGAAGAGGCGGCCCAGCTCGGCTGCGTTCGGAGGGGTCGAGCAGCGCCCTATGCCCGTGCAAAGCCGGAGTCCGTCTGCTGCTGTCAGCCCAAATCTCCGGGCTGTTCCCGAAGCGGCAAAGACCACTGGTTGCTGCTTGTTCTTCCCTCAGCCCAGTGTATTACGCCCTTTCCCTAATATCTTATCTTTCCACTTATCGTTTAAATGGTCTTGACCCCAGATAGACCACCTATCTGCCAAAAGCAGTGCCAAAAGCTTGAGAAACAAAGCATCCTTCAATTCCTCCTATTTCTTTACAATCTCCCATGACTGTGGCTCCATGATCCAGCTTCATGGCACCAGTGAAAAGAACCCGGCCCCATCCACTTGACAACTTCCCTGTAAGTATTTGTAAGCATGGATGAGACCCCCTCTCAGCCTTCTCCAGGCTGAACAGCCCCAGTTCTCTCAGCCTTTCCTCATACAGAAGATAATCCAGGCCCCCCATCATCTCTTCGGCCCTCCTCCTGGCTTGCTCCAGAAGTTCTGTCTTTCTTGAACCGAGGAGCCCAGAACTGGACACAACACTGCAGATGTGGCCTCACCAGGGCAGAGCAGAGGGATCATCTCCCTCAACCTGCTGGCCACGCTTTTTTAATGCATTCCAGGATCCCAGGATACCATTGGCCTTCTTGGCTATGAGGGCACACTGCCTGCTCATGATCACCCTACTGTCCACTGGGACAGCCAAGTCCTTCTCTCAGCTTTGTATCTTGGCTATCAGAAGGGCACCATGGCATGCACTGAAATCAGGGCAGCCAGGAACCAAAGGAACTGTGGAAACCTTGAGGCCTTGAATCAATTTGGATTGGAAGTAGCAAGCCCGGCTGGAAAGCCTGTTCACCTCACTTTTCACTTAGGGCTATAAACAAGTTTTAAGAAGACAGCATCTTTACCTTCTGATGCAGCCTTTCTCCCTACTGCTATCTGAAATTTATATTTTTACCATACACCATAATACAATAAAAGCAACTTATTGCACACTATTTTCTTCTGTAGGTGTCTGGCACCATTGTGACCAAAAGAGGGGTTCCAGTAGCCAGTTGTTCCGAGAGACACTCCAAGATGGGGATAGCACTGTGCAATGTGGCTCAACATGGATGAAGAAACAACACATAAGAGGCAAATCTGTCCCTCATTTTGGAGAGTTTGGAGCAAGTAAGCTGTTATATTTGCTGCAGAGGTTGAGATTCCTGTGTTTTTTGTTTTTTTGTTTTTGTTTTTGTTTTTTTTTTACAAAAGCACGAGTATGGAGAATTAGAGAAATTATCTACTTTGGCTGCCAGAGCTCCAATCCCTTCCTGGAAGTTTTCCTCTCTAGGTATGAGTAAGCCTTTCTATTTGACACCTCTAGCTCTATTAGCCTTGAACCAGCAAGGCAACAGTTTTCTGATATAACAGAAGGAAAATGTAAATCCATGAGTGGAAGTACCTCAGTGTGCATATGGCAGCCCTCAGCTGACAAATATTGCAAGTACACACTTCTATGGTCCTCCCCAGCACAAACCCTACTTTGTATTTTTTGCAATATGAGAAAGCTTAGCTGAAGAGCTGGTACTGGAATAAAAAATAAAATAAAATTGTAAAATTTAAGGGATTATTTATACAGGAAATCTTACTTAATTGTGTTCTTAGGCTCTCAGCAGCTAACATGCAAAAACAAATTGCAGTTGAATGGGTTCAGAACAATGGAGGCGTGCTGTGGTGCTCCCTGTAATCTTGAAAGTTGTTGAAGTGTTAATTTGGAACAAATATGTGGGCTGGAATTACTTAAGGGGATGCTGCTGAAACATAATAAGAAAGCCTTTTCTGCCTTCTAGAGATTATCACAATCCTATTTCCTTGTAGAAAGAAGATGTGTCTTTGGCTTTCATTCTGCAGACATTAACATTCGGCATCATTTTGCATTCCATGCTGAGAGGTCTGTCTCTTCATCTTGGAACAGAGCGACAGTCTCTCTACATAGATATTTAATGTACAACGAGACTTTTCCTATTTTCTTGATTATATTCACTCTTCTTCCATGCAATATCCTTACTGTTCCTCTGGCATTTTCTCTAACAAGCTGCTATATTCTGAAGATTCATTTTCAGTAGTTTAACATGGTGCCATTTGTTGAGCTTGTAGACTTTCTTTGTAGCTGGGAACAAGGAGTATTTTTAAAGGAAGAAGCTTCATTTTGTATACTGCAACTGAGCCTTTGATGTAGGACTGATATTTCAACTGAATACCAGTATCTTCAGGTCTTGCAAGTTACCTGAGTGAGAACAAGTAGGAAATTCACTTTGGAGGGGATGCGGAGGGGTTGTAGTGTTTCTTTGCAAGTAAAAAGTTGAATCATTACCTAAGAGCCTTCTCTTCTCCAGGCTTAACAAGCCTAACTTGCTCAATCTTTCTTGTGAAGAGAGGTGCTCCAGCCTTCTGAGCATCTCTGTGGCCTCCTCTGGACCTGTTTCAACAGCTCCACATCCTTCTTCTGCTGGGGGAGGGGGAGAAGGTTCCAGACTGGGACTCAGTACTGCAGAAGATGGGTCCTCATGAGAGCAGAGCAGGGGGGACAATCTCTTCCCTGTCCCTGCTGCCACCCCTCTTTTGATGCCACCCAGGATGCAGGTGGCTTTCTGGGCTGCAAGCTCACACTGGTCCTGTTGAGCTCACACAGGCTCCTGATGGGCTTCTCATTAACCAACACTCCCAAATCCTTTTCCACAGAGCTACTCTCAATATGTTCTCTGCCCAGTCTATGTCTGTGCTTGGGATTGCCCATACCCAGATGCAGAACCTTGCACTTGGACTTCTTGAATTTCCTAAGGTTTGCACAGGCCCACCTCTCAAGCCTGTCAATGCCCTTTGGATGGCATCCCTTCCCCTCAAGTGGCTGGGAGGGTGGTTGGAATAGATGATCTTGCAGGTCGTTTCCAACCTTGCGATTCTGTGATTCTGTGACTGCACCATTCAGCTTGGTGTTGTCCACAAGCTTCCCAAGGGTGCACTCAATCCCACTCTCCATGTTATTGACAAAGATGTTAAACAGTGGTAATGGTAAACACTTTGTTAATTAACTTGTCCGTAGTACTGTTTCTACTGTGCTGTCCACTTACTTTCATTTACAGTGAGCAGGTATCCAAGTAACCATATAGATACTGCTCTTACATGAATGAGAAGGAAATTGTTATTGTATTTATTGAACAAGAAAATAAGACTTACTTATTGTTAAGTATGCATTCATATAAAAGCTGTTCTCTTTTATAAGGTCATCAAATAAAAGCTTTACCAGAGGCTAAATAAAACCCTGTGAATTCCCTTGAAGAAGTCCAGCAAAGCTGCTTGGTTTTGTTCAAAATATCAGATTCAAAATATTGTAGATATGCAATGGCAGCTAAACAGCATGAATGAGCCTTGAAAGGGAACCTCACAAGGAGGCCTACAAATGCCACAAGCTTAAAGCATTTGCATGCAGGCAGTTTTGCTTTGCAAGGATGCCCCAAATTGGCATGAACTCTAACCACCATACAATCACTGAATCAGCATTAGTTTTTTTCACTGGAAAGCGCAAGACCTCATGTGCTCATCTGACCTGCTGACAGAGAATGAGGGCAAACAGCTGCTGGTGCAAGGACACAGTCTCTTAGTGCAGCTTTCTGCTCAGATCTCCTCTTGTGTGCAGGGCTAATTCAGCTTCTCCAGACCACAGCCCATCATCAGTCCAACTGAAAACCACTCATCACCTCTTTTCAACACATTTCACACGACTTCCCATAACCTTTCTGAAGTTTATACTTCTGATGGGAAGAAAAGCAAGCCATGCCTGCATGCAGTACTCAGCTGGTAGACATTAATACTTTGAAGACGTAAGCACTACATTTCTTCATTCATATGGCCCTCTCGCATGATTAATGTTTTCTATTTTGCAGTCCTAAACCTGACAGATCTTTTCTCATGTTGGGTCTCTCTCCAACTGAGCAGATCAGAGGGGTCAGAAATATGCATTTCCTGTAGGAACAAAAGGGAACTTCAAGTGGCTTGGTATAACATTTGTGAACTCACTGAAAATCACATGTTCATCCTGAGTCTGACTATTTTTCCTGTCTTCAACCTGATCAAAGTATCCTCAGCTTCTTTATCTGTCATGGCTCAGTGCTTTCTGTGTGGTTGTTCTTTTGGACTGTTCTAAGACAAGGTTCCTACCTTCATCCTCTCCCAAGTTACTTGTCACTAAAAGAATACCCATGACTTGGTCACCTGGGCCAATGGGCTCATTCCATCTGCTGATTAATGAAATCCCAGCAAAATGTGACTATAGCAGGGAATTCACTTAAACACATTATGGAGACATCTAGACTCCATGATTTGACTAATCTTACATTTCTCTACATGCCAGGTACAAAAGGCTGTATGAGACTTACAAACTTAGGAAAAGACAAGACATTCATGCTGCTTAAAAACATTTTAAACATCCATAATCAGAATGGTTATGTTGTTATCAGTTGGTACTGCGAGAAGAAAAGCGATCTTGAAGAGGCAAAAATCACTCTGAAGTGACAAATCAAAAACCTCATCTGTTGGTACTCACTTTTACAGTAGGTACCACTGAAAACTTTGTACATTTAGACTGATAAGCAGTAGGCTTTTATGATGGTGTCACAGCATCAGTGGACATGGGAAGAGCTACTGATGTCATCTATCTAAGGACTTCAGTAAGGCCTTTGACACAGTAACCTGCAACATCCTTTCCTCCAAACTAGAAAGATATGGATTTGATGGCTGGGCTGTTCAATAGATAAAGAATTGGATGTGGAATTGTTCAGAGAGTAGTGGTCAATGGCTCAGTGTCTCTGACCCAGAGGTCAGTGCTGGGATCAATGCTCTTATCAGTGACACTGACAGTGGGGTTGAATGCACTCTCAGCAAGTTTGCTGGTGACACCAATCTGTGGGGTGCAGTCAACACACCAGAGAGATGGGATGTTGTCCAGAGGAACCTAGACAGGCTTGAGCAGTGAGCCCAGGTGAACCTCATGAGGTTCAGCACATCCAAATGCAAGAGCTTGCAGCTGGGTTGAGGCAACATCCACTGCCAATACAAACTAAGGTTGAAAGGACTGAGCGCAGCCCTGACAAAAAAGACCTGGGGATACTGGTGGATGACAAACTGGACGAGAGCCAGCAATGTGCCCTCACAGCCCAGAAAGTCAATCAAATCCTAGGCTGCATCAAAAGAAGTGTGGCCAGCACGGTGAGGAGGGTGATCTGGCCCCTCTACTCTGTGCTGGTGAGGCCTCACCTGGAGTACTGCTCTCAGATGTGGAGTCCTCAGTACAAGAGAGACATGGACCTGTTGGGGACCATCCAGAGGAGACCACAAAAATGATCCAAGGGGTGGAACACCTCTTCTATGAGGACAGGCAGAGAGGGGCTGTTCAGCCTGGAGAAGGCTCAGATGTGGCCTGATAACAGCCTTTCAGTATCTAAAGAGAAGTTACAGGAAAGAAGGGCACAGACTCTTTAGCAGAGTCTGTGGTGATAGAATAAGGGGAAATGACTTCAAGCTTAAAAGGGATAAATTTAGGTTGGATATAAGCAAAAAGTCTTTTACAGTGATGGTGGTGAGGCTCTAGAACAGCTTTCCCGGAGATGATCAGGGAACTGGACTGCGCCCCCTGCAAAGACAGGCTGAGGGAGCTGGGCTTGTTCAGCCTGGAGAAAAGAAGGCTGCGGGGTGACCTCATTTCAGCCTTTCAGTACCTAAAGGGAGCTTATAGAGGGGAAGGGAATCAACTCTTTGAAAGGGTTGATAACTGCAGGACAAGGGGAAATGGTTTTAAGTTGAAGGAGGGGAGATTTAGGTTGGATGTCAGGGGGGAAGTTCTTTACAGAGAGAGTGAAGAGGTGCTGGAACAGGCTGCCCAGAGAGGTTGTGGATGCCCCGTCCCTGGAGGTGTTCAAGGCCAGATTGGATGGGGCCCTGGGCAGCCTGGTCTAGAATTAAATGTGGAGGTTGGTGGCCCTGCATGTGATGAGGGGTTGGAGATTCATGATCCTTGAAGTCCCTTCCAACCCTGGCCATTCTGTGATTCTATGAATAAAATCTCCATCCTTGGAGAGTTTAAAGGAGAGGCTGGATCAGGCCCTGGGCAACCTGATGTAGCTGTGGTGTCCCTGTTCATTGCAGGGGAGCTGGGCTAGATGGCCTTTAAAGATCCTTTCCAACTCTTAAGGATTTTATGATTCTAAGTAAACATACTACAACTTCAACTGGAACATTCAAATGGTATTTGCATTTTCTCTTGTTAAGGCAGCCAAGAGATGGCAATGTTTCTTAAATGCTGTCTTGGCATATGAAAGAGTCTGCCATTGTCCACTTCAGGTGCTTTTTTCAGTCTAAGAGTAATTTGTATCCATGAAGGAGCAGTGTGGGATGAGCAGAAAAGTGGACAAAAACCATTGAGAGCACAGCTGAGGCCCCTAATGAGGAAGAGAGCAACAGTGGTCCTCTTGAAAACCCCTGGCAGCTCTTTTCTCTGTCTACATGGTGATTTTGTTTCCTAGGTGTGAACTTGTTAGCATGGGGCTGCTGTTAATGCTGGAGCTTGGCTCTGGGCACTTCTCTCTGCTGTTAATGATGAGACCTGAACACATTTACAGCACATCAGCCTACAGTTGTTCCTGGAGCTCTCTTGGTTTTGCAGCAAGACAAAATATGAGGCCAAACACTTTGTGTTCTCTGCTTTGTCAACTTGTATTACGTATGTTCTTTGCTGGGAGAGTGTCATGTGCTCAGGGCTATTACAGCAACCGCCAAACCACCCATCAGCCTTGTACAATTAGAAAGTGTTATGGCCAGATACACTGTCACTCAAGCACAGCCCTTTTTCAGACCTCTACCTCCTGGCATGATAGGAATCATTCCAGCAAAGTTTTAAAATGCTGTACAAGTGAGACCTGCAGCCCATCACTGTGTCAAATCACATTCCTGTCAAAGTATCAAAGAGTTTCCTCCCGCACTTTGCAATAGGAAGGGTCACAGCACCCAGTTAAACAGTAACTCGCTTTCTGGTCAGCTCCAAGACTCTGAAGAAGCACAAAACATTCCTGACCTTTTCACAAGAACAGATCCAGGATTTATGAATCATTTTGTAAGAGAGATGCCTACTCTTTTTCGTTTGGTAAATTCCAAATTGTGGCTGATATTCTGAAGAAATGAGTGCTGAGGCTGTGCTAACAGTAGGACTACCCAAAGCAGGGGTAAAATCCTTTGTGCTGCCTGATAGCACTGTTTTATCTCAAAGTTCAAATCCAATTGGAAAACTGAATGATTTTGCTATTGCTCTGTACTCAGTTATCCACACAGCAACAACGAAGCAAAATATGGGGTTATTGCTCTGGCATGCATACACATGTAGGACAAATGTCACATACCTTTACTTCCCACAGGATTCCATTATGGCATGCACTCACCTCTGTACATGAAACCAACCTGAACTCAGCCTGCAAAGCACCCCATTTGCCTTCTGTCCCAGACAGATGCAGTGACAGCCCAGTCCTGCCTGAAAGGAGACAGCAACCAGAGCCTGCCAAAGGCAGCTATCTTACCAGAGCTGCAGCTTCAGCAGCTTCAGGTGGGCAAAGGCAGTAGGATGCATTGCTTAGGGGGCAGATTCCCTCCTGCGCATCACAGGAGTACTGGGACATACACTCCTACAGGAGGAAACCACCAGGTTCAAGGTAGCAGAAGGTTTGCTGCCTGAGGTTGCTGCCTTTTATAATTAGGTGGGAGAAGGCTGAGAAAACATGAGGGCCTGGGAGGAGAGTGAAAACATGAATGGGAGAACGTGGGCTTGTCTCAGACTGCGCCCAGCTGGACAGGCTCATGCTGATGCATTCCTGCCATGTCCTGCTGCCCTGCTCTCTTGGGAACTCTGGGTCGGCATGAGACCGAATCAACCTTGTTGACTTCAGTATAACCAGATTAACCCAAGTCCAACACTGAAGCTTCTAGCACTGGCAGCAGTGTGATATCCTTTTGGTGGGAGAACTCCCCACCCACAGGTTACTGAGCTGTGCTTCTGACGTAAACAGGTGCTTCAGGTCAGGGCATAGGAAATTTTCCATTCCCTGAGCACAGTGACACATGCCAAGCCAGCTGCACAATCACAAACATCCTGAGCCCCTGGCGAGAGATTTGACATCCATTAATGAACCAGCTTCCTCCAGCCAATGCTGTTTTTGCTGGGTCTCAAAATGTATGCCATGTTTCTTGTGCCTTGTGCTATTATTTGCTAAATGGCTGCATCTGTGCTTCCAGCAGAGCTCAACTAATTTGGCTCTTTCAGTCTGGAGTAGCCAAATTATGCAACAGCAGCAATTTCTATGCAGGTGCTCTGTTGTACTTATCCTTTCTTATCTGATGGTAGGAGAAAGAACCTGGCACAGAGGCTGTTGCACTGCTCCATCTCCTGCAGTTCACTGGTGTTATGCCCTTCAGAAAGAACAGCAACCCCTGCAGAGGTAAACCCCAGTGAGGGATCATCCTGCAGCAGGGATGGCTTCCTGGCCTCTTTCACATCCTCTAAGAAAAGCCCCCAGAGTGATCTCACAAAATACCAGACTTCATCCTGAGGAGCTGAAGAGCAGCTTGATGGGTCCCTCCACGTGAGCATGTTCACCTTTCTCTGAGTGGGATGAAGCAGGAGAAAAAAAACTTGTATTGAGGAACACAACAAGAAACAAAGTCTTGTTTGCCCAGCTGATCTGTTCCAGGCTGGAAGTACTGGCATCCCCATGCTTTCAGGCTTGCTATCTAAGGAAGTTGGTTATTTTCCAAAACAGAGGGGCTGTGGCTGGAGGGTAGAGGTGGAAGCAACTGCAGGAGGCAGGAATGAACGTGCTGGGACACGAGCAATTGATTGCTCATTCCTGGGCCAGGTTTGAGAGTCAGCTGAGGCCAAAGGTGCCAAATGACATCTATTTCTGACTGAGTGGTATTAATAACCATGGAGACAAAGTAGCTGGTATTTGGTAGGGAATTCAGATCCACCCCAACTGCTCTGAATAGGAGTCGGCACTGAGAAGACCCTCTGCCAAAGGAGAACCACGGCCACCCCTAAACAGAAGTCACAGAGCAGTTGCTTCCACTTTTAAACAGCCCTCCCCTTTGCTCTTGAACCACAGCTCGCCTGCCTAACCAGGGCTTCACCCTTATCCCTATCCACCCTACCCACAAAGGGCAACACTGCCCTCCTCCATGTGCCTCTCCCCTTTCCCAGCCCCAGGCCTTTCTCCAGACACTGGACTTCACACTCCCTTCCAGGTCCCAAGTGTGGGCAGGGGGCCCACACCCACCTGCAGCCTTTGCCTGTGCTCCGTTCTGAAGATCTGAATGGATCTTTAATAACAAAAATGTAGCCGGAAGATGAAATTTAACTAGTAAAACTTAAGGAACACCTTGAATATTTACATTTCCAAGTAAAACTGAGCACTGTGGTCCCATGTTAAGAATATCAGTTCCTTTTACAGTTGAAAAAAAAAAAATTAGAAAAACAACACAACTGTTTTCTGATCGATCTGACACGTTTCCAAATCGAGATGAGTAACATTATCATCCAAAGGCGTGATCCCAGTGTTTCATACCAGCACATATTTCTGCTTGGGAACAGAAGTCTCCTTCAAGACCACTGTGTGCATATTAACAAAAAATCATTTCCCACAACACTTTAAATACAGCAGTATTTAATCACTGTCACATCAAAAGCACTTTGCAGCTCACCAGCATTTTCTGTTTTTCTTTAAATAGAAACCCAGCCATTTTTTAAAGCAGCAGCTTACATCCATGGCTTTCACTCATAAGCGATCACCTTTGAAAAGGGAAAAATCCACGTACTGTGTAAAATACTTCCTGTTATAATGAAATGCAGCAAGCAGAAAAACTTGTGTTGCTTTGAACTCTCTTATCCCATCATAATAAACTTGCAAAGCAAAGCATTTTCACCAAATCTTCTTCAATCTTCTTTTACAGATATGCTGGACTTTTCACTTGGATTT
The DNA here is from genome assembly GCF_026119805.1 of Tympanuchus pallidicinctus. Lineage (NCBI taxonomy): Eukaryota > Metazoa > Chordata > Aves > Galliformes > Phasianidae > Tympanuchus > Tympanuchus pallidicinctus. The sequence goes on from NW_026294659.1 coordinate 2,047,294, forward strand.
ATCAAGTGACAAGTTATCATCTCAAGGTACCATCGACAGGGGAGAAAAATCAATGTGATTTGCTATCAGAAAACTCCTCGCCAACGTCATACTTGCATTTACAAAAAATGGAATGCTTCTGAGAAGTCCCTTCCATGTCTGAGATACAACTCAGGAATTAGAACTTTATTTACCATGGATACAATAGTTTATTTTCTTCCTGCAATGCAACTAGGAAGCTAGAACTGTTGCATGGATACTTGTTGCAAATATAACACTACAAACCCAAACAGAATTCTTTATTTCCTCCTCTTCTATTCACTGCTATCGACCTCACAAACCTTTACTGCTGGAAAGTTATGTTGGGATTATCACTCTTTGTATAAAAAAGTGATGTAATTATTTAGAAATGTTAAATAAGAGCATTTGAGTGATATTTTATTAGTGCTTCTATTTAAGAACACTGAGCAATAGTATGGGGACTTTTTGAAATATTCTCAAATTTCATCATCAGATCTTTTAATCTCAGATACCACAGATACAAAACAAGCGCATGCCACAGTAGAAGAAATGATGCCAATAGTGAGGTTCAGTATTGCCAGCTGAGTTCCATAAGGTAAGATCTGAATATGGTAATGTGTGTATTTTATACAGCTGTGCATACAAGAAGATTATGGGAGCTCTGCCAGCCATGTGAGAACACGACTGGCCAACAGAGAGCTACTTCTCACCCAATTCCCAGCAGGCAGGTTGGTCAGTTGTGATACAGGACATCCTGGATAGAGCCAACGCCAGCATTTGGTGAGATGACAAACAGAGCCTTTAAGTATTTTGCTGTGTTTTTGTCACTCCGCAGTGTCAACATCACCACTCACCCACTCACTCCATGCTGTGTAAAAATATCCATGACCTTAAGTGCTTTGTAAAAACTCACCAGGGATTGCTGACAAGGTATGAGATGCTCCACTGCTAGCAAAGAACACACAAAACCACTAACAGGAAACCAGAAGAAGTTATTGTGAATGAATGGAAACAGAAACTGGAAGAAACAAAGCAAGCACCAGGCTCCACAAAATTAGGAAGACAAAGGCTCACTGCAAAGCAGGGCTTGAAGTATCTCACTCTACATAACTCAATGGCAGAAAGCTTACATTATGCAGCAAACAGCACTTCATAAATTGCAAATGAAACAATGGCACACAGTGGAGAACCTTGTGCAGGAAATAATACAACTTTTTATTCACGTTTTATAGTTTACTTTTCTTTATTTTTGCTTTAATAATGCATATTCTGTTCACTCTGTGCAAAATTGGGGACGGAGGCTGGCGCTGAAATCATCTACTGAAAACCAAGCGGAGATAAACATTCAAAACCAAAGGAGAGGCTACTGAAAACGGGAAAGCTAAAAAGCCACAGCTGATGAAGACAGAGATGCTCTCAACTGTGCCACTCACTGTCCCACCGCTTGGCAGGGACCTGGTTGTGTGGAGCAGCTAGCTGTACACGAGTGTGACCTCTACCGGACACCGGTGACGGGAGACGGGGGTAGCTACGTGATGGAGACCTGACCTGCAACCAGCTCCCGTTGGTGTGTGGCAAAGAAAGGCACAAATCATTGCAAAGACCGGATTCTTATTCTGATGGTTTTCTTCTCCTAAATACATTACTGTACACAACGTTAAGTTTCATTGTAGGGGGTTGGGGACATGAAATTGCATATTTAACAACTTAAAACTGTAACAAGAAGTAGGCTGTTCTATCTCGAAGCAAAAATAATCCCTCCAGCCCCAGCGTTAACATTCATTCCTGGCTATATGCAGTACAAACATTTTAAAATCTGTGACAAAAGACAATTAAAAAACAAAAACAAGAACAAAAAATAATCAAAATCATAAAGCTTGTAAACAGATAATCTGAAATACACTTTATTTATGGAAAAATATCATCAAAATAGTACCACTATGGACTAAACTGCCTGAGTTTTCATTTCACCTATGATCTTGAAGTAGAGAGCCTTTAGCACAAGAAGATCGATTTCAGTCACAACCAGTGCCACACTGCACCGCTTCGTGTGGAAGATTTTTCCTCACTGTTGGTACTTCTGTTGTGCTATCAAAAACAGTTGTGCTAATCCTTTGAGAAAGGGATGTTGAGGCAATTCTTTAATCATTTGGCACAAAGTTATTTTGGCTGGGGCATAAATTTGAGTCTCAGTCATGTAGAATAATGCAACATTCCATCTATCAAGTATTCACTTTGATTGAAGAGCTTTCTTTATGTCATTAACTTCCATCTGAAAGGAAAAAAACAAAAAAGTAAATTTGTTGAAATCAGATGTTTTAACAAACTAAGGCACAGTCGGTGCAGTTTGAAAAGCACATATTTCATTCTGTCCACAGGTGTCAGTACAGGCTTTATATCACCCTTATTTCCAAAGATTTCACAAACTGAGGTGACCTTCTCAGCTGCACAAGGTGACTGGTCATGGCTTCCTCCCTTCAGAGCTAGATAAGCACAGTCATTGACCATGCCCCAACACCTCTTGAACTCTCTCAATTCTCAGTGATGACTGCCACAGCCTGTGCAACTTGCTGCCAGGAAATAACTCACTGAACTGTGCCCATGCTCAGGCACTTACACTCAGCACAACTGAACTGCCACTGACTGCAAACACCCATAGCTGATCAGGAAAACCTGGGGAGGCCTGACGGCGGCTGCAGCTCCTCACAGAGAACGGAGGGGCAGCGCTGAGCTCTGCTCTGTGTGACAGCGACAGGGCCCGAGGGAACGGCGTGGAGCTGCGTCAGGGGAGGGCGGCTGGGGGTCAGGGAAAGGGGCTGCACCACAGCGCGGTGGGCGGGGAACAGGTTGGGCTCAATGATCCTTTTAGGTCCCTTCCACCTTGAGACAAACTCTGATCCTACTTCAATTTGAGCTGAACGTGAATTGTGTGCTACTACAAGCGTATGTGTTTGCATGCATGAAGTTCTTTACACAGCCCTGGAGCACAGACATTGATGATCCCCTGTTCTGCCACTCTTTGTCATGTTCCCAAGTCCTCTTCTAAGCAGCCCAGTGAAATTACAGTTCGATTTTCTATCCCTAGTACAAAGATAAAGTACAGTTGACCTATTCCATAGAAATATAAAACATAATCAATACTAAAGCTCTTATCAAGTACATTACACTTCAAAATCTGGAAAAGCAGATTCAAAGTCATTCCACGATGAAGCTGCACTGTCTGTGACCCTTCCAAAGGTGCAGCTCCGTTACCCTTATGCAGGAAGGGCAGAACACTGCTTGGAAACACTAAATCAATTTGCCAACTTAGGTACTATACAAACTATGATAGCAGTAACTGGCTCTTAATCCTAACGCCATCTTTTATATTATTTATGATGCTTTAGTGAAGGCAACCTGAATTCAGCCTATAAAACAGACATAAAAATCTTGCAACGTGAAATATAAAATACAAAACATAAAGCTTTGGGAGAGAGTAAATCATTTAAAAATGCACTATTCCACTTGTGACAAAATCAGACCATTAAAATTGAGACTAAAGAAATATGCTTGGAAGCCTTTATTGTGTTCTTTTGCTTGGTATTCGTCTACTTGGGCTGGTGACTTTCTAGATAATTATCTTTTTTTTTTTTCTGTAAGAAACCAAAACTGCAATACATATGACACAGACTGGCAAGGTGATGAAGGGAATTGGTACCTCCTTTCAGAAATGGTAAAAGCTTTTGATTTGCTGGAACCTAAGCATCTTATCAGAGCTTTATGTCCTGTACCTGAGGCTAAATCAAACCTGCCAATATTTCCATGGCACTATAAATGATTTAAGTACCTGCAATCGTAGACGGATCTTTTTTTCTTCATCCAATTCAGACAGCAACTGCTTAATCTCTTTTCTGTTAAAAGAATGCAGTAACAAACTTGGAATGCAAATATTGAAACTAGAAAAACACAAAGGATCGCCTCCTGGAAACATATTTTCCCTCCTTCACTACTTATTTCTATTTTATCCCCAAAGAACTAATTAAAGTAAGTATACTCTTGTGTATTACATACCATAGAGAAGTAACGCTATCTATAAAAGGGCAGTCTCTCCTCCTGCTAATTAATAATATGAGTAATATATTTCCTTCTAACAGTCTTGCATCCACAGCTTTTGCTCTTGGCTAGCTGTATCAATATTTTATCAGTACCCAGTTGTCTTTTTTTCAAATAAAATGTAGATAGACTGGCTGTTGGTAGGTTATAAGGACTGGTAACACAAAACCTCCCCATCCTGTAACATATTCAAGTTAAAAGCTTCTTGTGCCAACAATACAATGTAACCTTCCCACATTCCCATTGAAATGAGCTCACCTTGTGACGGATGCCACTGGGTGGGAGCAGCCCATATAAGAAGGGCTGGGAAAACTAGAGGACCAGGAGCCAAGCTACAGGGTGAAGACATGGGTCTTGGTGTCTACTTCCAGTTTGAGATGTGCCCTCTTGCAATGGCTCTTCTCAAAACCCATCCACACCCGTGTTCTGCTACAATCTCTGCAGTCTGCTTTCCCTTTTCTTTTTCCCCTTTTCTTTTTCCTACTTGGGCTACAGTTTCCAAAACATCAACGTTCTCCCCCAGGAATAGCAAAAAACTATGTGACAGAGCACGTTTCTCCTACTGAAGTAAGAAGCTTAAAGAAAGTTGTCCAGCCCTAAGATAACATGCAGAGTCATAATTCCAAAGGTCTTCAAATGTCCTAATTACAAATTAGTTATGCCTTTTGAAATACAAGCTTCCTCTGAACGTGCACTAAGAATGAAACAACGCACTGATCTAACTTTTTAGGAACCTGTATGAAGTTTGTACTACTACCAGTACAAATGCCCTCTCGTTAAGATCAGTGCATGGTGAGTTCCAAATAGTTACTAGCACATTAAACAATAAAAAAATTATTCAGTGCTAATTCCTTCTAACTTAACTTATTCAACAGTCCACAAACATCTGCAATCAGTGCAGAGTGATGTATATGAAGACAAGCTCCAGAAGACACTGATGCCACACTTACTGGATGACTTACAGTACTTACTTTTGCTGGTCTTTCATCGTTTCAATGATAGTTCTTAGCTCCTTAACTTGTGTTCTCAGCTCCTCCAGGGCAGTCTGACCCTGGCTCAAGTGTTCAGTCTTTGGCTTTCCTTCTGCACCAAGTAGGGATGGGGAATTTGACCTGTGGCCTGTTGTTCCCATAGCAATTGAATGAAATCCAGGTGATGGTGAAGGGGATAGAGATGGTTGTACATTACTGCCACTAGCCAAACCTCCTGGCTTTGGAGGCAATGGAGTTTTATTATCAAATACCTGTCAAAAAAAAAAAAAAAAAAGTGCCAGGAGAAACCTTCATGAAAATCAGACCTATAACAAACATTAAGTACTGACTTTGCTGCTCTGTAGTAATGCTGAAAGTCCAGAGTCAAAGCATGAGAGATGCAACAAGTAGGTAAATTATCTTTGTACTTCTACATCAGAGGGGGTCTAGCTGGGACCTGTTATTTCAGACAGCTTCAGTGGAAGTTTCCACAGTTGCTAAAACTAACCAGCAAAAACCATTTCCAAGATCTTAGACCCCGCGGTATAACGAAACAAGGGCAGATACCCACTGTTTCTCACAGAAGATTGTAGGAATGTGCCTGCATTTACTGATGTCTCCTGCAAAGCACAACATTAAGGCCAAAAATCCAAATTGCATTTTTTGCAGATTACATTTATGGTTTTCAATTAAGCACCTTGGATATGGATTCTTCCATATCTGTCATTGTCTTAAAATTAAAAAAAACAAAAAACAACAGGCAACATTTTGTGGCTGCCTTGAAAATTTCTGGCTTAGCTCAAAAGCATCCCGTGCTTCTTGAATTGCAATCCAGTGCTCCACTTAGTAGACAAGGTATAGACAACACCTACCGTATAGGATCCGTTACTTCATTGCACACACAGAACAGTGTAAAAGTACAGATGTCACACTGGCAAGTAAGGTAAGTCTTAATTGTTCATCATATTATTACTTGGTAATGCTAATGTGGGCATTATATGATGTGTACCAGAACTAACTAAATTCTGATTTTTGGGCCAGAGTAAGAGAAAGTGCTAGACAGCCCCTTGAATTCTCTCATTGGAAAAGAGATACTGAAACTGAATAGCAAATAAGATACTGAGAACAAATAGTATGCAAACACAGATACATGATGAGCGAAAACTTGAGGACTAGAGCAATGGCACTAACTCAGCAAAGTAACTCAGAGAAAAATTAGCAATCAGATGACAACTAGAGAAAAAGTGGTGAGGAGAGAAAAGCAGGATCTACCAAGTTCTGTAGAAAACTGTTTTCTCTACTACATGGGAGTGATTGAGTGCAGAACCTGCCCCAGACAAACACTGCATAGAAGAAAGTCTTCTGTGAAACAAACAGTGCGACCAGATATAGAAAAATGGCATTATAAATCACAAGAGAGATGAATAATCCTGGTGGCTTGAATGCTTGACTGTTGTGATCTTAATTATGCCCCTTTAACGTTTTACGTACGTGTATGTATGTCTGAGAAGCAATGTATGCACCTGCAACCAGATTCTTCATGGATAATAATCCTTCAACAACCTGATGCAAGTTTCCTTTGAACTGAATGGGGATGTCAGGCAGCAAGTGAGCAAGGCACAACTGGTGCCATCCACACTGAACATGTTACGCCACATCTCATCTATCCATCTGGATCAAAGCCTCAGCCAGACACTTTCTTATAGCAGTCTTGGTGTTTTAGAGGAGCAAGATCTACATTGTTGCCATGCCAGCATATCATTTACGAATGTTGGCCCAAGAATATTCATTAATTCAAACGCACCCAGAAGAGGGAGCTATATAGCAAAACATTATAATTTGATCACAGAAGTGACTGCATCTTTCAAATAAGTCTTGAAATAAAAATAGTGTTAAAAATATAAATATTATAATGAAGTATTTTTATTAGCCAAGGTATCCTTATGTACTATAGCACCAAACTCTAAGGCCTGATCTATTTATTCCTTCCATAGTATTTGATAATTTCAGTTTTCTACCAAGACAAAGTAAGAATAGCACAAGCCTATATGATAAATACAGTTATACCAGTATAAAAAGTGACTATACTTGCAAATTTTAATTCACATACTGTTAGAATGGCCCAAAGAGTTGTACTTATTTGCTCTGCTCAAAGACTGATCTCATGTAAACTCAATTTACAGCTGCAAAAAAAGGCCTCTGTTTCTAACATCTATTTCCCTAGCTTCTTTGAATCTGTGAAGTGCAATTACACTAGAAAGATTTTTTTTCATACTATGTTTATGGAGGCATTTAACTCTGCAATTCTCTTTAGACTTTTCAAACACAGAACGGCCTTACGACTTCTACGTTACTTTAAAGGACCGGTTACAAAAGTGGTTGTTGTGTTAATATTAAAAGAGTTACTATTGAAAGTAACTATTTGAATAATGTTTTCAAAAATTAAAATACCCACACAGTAAGGATGAACAATTAATTCCAATTAATTTACCTGTGATATTGTAACAGTTCTTGATTTCTTCGACACTTCAATAGTTTTGTGTGTAATGGAAACATGCTCTTCCTTCTCTTCCTCAGGACTTGGTGAGTCAAAGAAATCTGGGCTTGAAAGGGACGACTGGGTAGAGAGAAGAAAAAAAGCAGATATTTTCACTGTATAAGGATTTAACACAGGAATAAGAAAAGCATCAATGTGGTTTTGGTTTGGTGGTGGTTTTTTTTGGTCACAATTTCCAAAGTAACAACCTGAAATTCAGCACTCTCCCTCCTTCCATTTTTTGTTTTGCTTGCAGGGCTAGATGAAATGAGAAATTCTTAGAGATCTGGATTCAATGTGAATTTCCACCTTTGCCTTGCATTATACTCTAAGACTAAAGCACCTTCCTGTCTACCTTACTTGGCCAGGATATTCTGCATGCTGTGGGGTGTCAGCCCTGCCACTGCTTTGCCTATAGTGCAGGTCTTGCTTTGCTGCTCTTTCGAGGAGTCTCACTACTGCCTATGCACACTGATGGCACAGTACAGGTCTGCCATAGGCCTCTCTGCAAAGGTGCAAACAAGGAAGGTTTTTCTCTGTCCCTTGTCCATTTACCCATGGAATTGCCAGGGGAAGAAAAGTCTCTGAACTTCTTCTAGGTTTCTGTATATTTGTGCTCACAGACAAATTTGAAAGACTTTTTGTTTGTTCTTTATTAGTTTCACAACACCCCTTTACACTTCCCCCACTTCATTTTCCTTGAGCCACGTGAACATGGGTATCATCAGCAGTTGTTCTCATTCTCATATTCCAGAATGCAGGAAGTGTGGAAAAAACAATCCCCAATCCCCACAGAAAAAAGACTGAAAAACTGAGCTGCAGATTCCAAAGCAAGGTTTCTGAGACCAACTGGTCTAAAAATACTAGAAATTCAAGTCACCCCTTTATTTACAGGTGTCAGCTTAAGGAGAAGAAATGATTGATGCATGAGGAGAGTTGCTGAAGACCCATCAACGGTCTGCTGTCCTCAAACTCTGCTAACTGGCCCAAAGGGAAATCCTTCCTTTGGGAAATGCTTTTAAAATCCTTGATATTTTGCACAAACTAATTTATTCCAAAGGTTTTTTATAGAGCTTTATTTTGGCCTCAGCCATGGTTGGCAAGGAATACCTGGCAGCACCCAAAGGGGGGAGGGCAGGGTACAAATCTCACAAGGGAGGGAATGTTTTAAACATTAGCATTCAAAACATTGGCAGCCTTTAGACATAAATTTTCCTGCATCTCTCTGCCTCACTGTACATGTGAAGGAATGGCTGTGTAAATGGATTAAAAGCATCAGGGAACAGAAAGACAGAGAAGAAAAAGTTCAGGAAAAATCTTTTAAAAATCAAATTACACTTACAGATGTGAAAGACTGGGAGGGTGGTCGCCTGCCAGTAGCTTTTGGTCTGGTTGTAGTTGGATGATTAAGCTTCTCAGCAATTGGTACTACAGAGTCAAAACCTTCCAAGTCTTAAAAATAAAACAGAATTGATTTGATTTTCTGGCAACTATTCTGAAAGGGAAAAAAATCACTTTTTTCTTTTAATTTTGAAGAAACCAAATGCCATTTTTTCCATTGTATTACAGCATTCTGAGCACATTTAGACAACATGATGTCACTAAAAGAACCTGGAAGTCAGAGGCAGCTGCAGTCCAGTTGCTCTTGCTATGCACAAGGGCCATTTCACCTCAAACACAACAAAGGGGAAATGAGCAGAGGAGCCTCTGGTTTTGTTTACGTTCAGCACAGTGAGAGCGAAATGACAACACAGATCCTATGGCAATGAACAGTTTCAAAATTTCCATCTTGCTATTAGAAGGATTAGTAATTTTTTTTCCAAACAGCTGGAGACCGAATACAGCACACACGTTGTCTCACATGCTGTATAGCCAGCGCTGCTAGCAGCACCACAGACAATTGCTCCCTGAATCAGAGAATGTGCGTGCTGGAGCTGGATGGAGCTGCGGGTTTCTGGATGGCTGCAGCTGGAGGCAGAAGAGTTTCCAGAAGCTGAAGATGAGGAGATTATCTCCAGCAGTTCAGAGGTTAAGCAAAAACTCCTGCAGGCTCCGGAAGAGGTAAAAAGCCCACGACCGTCTTTGTGGTTAATAAAATGCACTGGGAAGGTGCTTGCTGAATCCAGCCACGTGTTTATGTGAAAGAACGATGCGAAGGCTGACGGAATACTGCAGCTCATGATTACGTGCCCGAACCAAATGGCTTAACACCTTTCATCTATTTTTATGGGTGATATCAGTTTCAGTCACCTCAATTTCAGAACGCCCTATCGCGTATGTTAAACAGAAATGATTGAGAAAACATACAAGAGTCCAGGCACGATAAATCCAAATTCTGAAGAATTACTTTCAGGCATGAATCAAATGCTAGAATTTTATTACTCAGAGACCATTTTTCACCACATACGTGCGGGAAATACACCTTGTAATTTAACAGTGCTCTTAATTTTCCAATCTGCTGCAGAACAATGAGTCTCTAAAGTTCAAGCGTTACTGCTGTGTTACAAAGATGGTACAAAATCACATAACAGAAAAACAAACCTGTGTTTGTGCAATAAACAATGCACACTGAAGGACACTTAAATGAATTCAAGTACTTGTGAATTGGCAGCTAGGAAACAAATGGGATTAGACGTTCTTGATTCAGGAACATTTTTCCATCCCAGGGAGATTTAGAAAAGGGTTTAAAAAAAAAAAAGAGATACCTCTTTCAATAGCCCTGAAATAGTCAGAGGTTATTCATCTCTAAACTTTATTTAGAGCAACTTTTCCTATATATAACCAGTGACACCACTGTCGTTTGCCAGGTATTTCTCTCACTGCTTCCTTATTGACTGTTGCAGCCTTTGCCATGAGGTATCAACACAGTCAGTCAATAGCAATTTGGTAATCCAAAGCTTTGAATGAATGCAAGTATTAGGTGAAGCTACAACGCTTTGAAAAGAAAAATGAGCTAACCCAAACAGATTACACAAAACTACAAGAAAGCACACAGACCTCCAGGGTTACAGAAGAGGAGAAGAGGAAGTAAAATAATTATTTTCTGGAACAAACATCAGCCTAAATATAGGGTTTGGCTTCCAGAATTGCCAGCTTGAAGCTGATATGTGAGATAGCTAAATGCCTTCTTAAGATCACATGGCAAATCAGCAATGTATTTTTATGCATTGTCTTTGTATTTGCTACTGTGTGTCAGTTAGGTTGAAAGCAAGAAAATATTGCCATCAATAACAGACTTCCCATAAACATGTGAAATTCACATACACAAGTACAAATGGTGACTTGAAGCAGCTGCTCTTCCCCACCTAACCATCTTCACTGTTTTTTTCCTGACCTAGTTTTAATTCAGCTTATCTTCCAAAAATGTGTGCCAAGCCACACAAATACCTGTGCTGAAGAAAGGATCAGTAGCTGCTAAAGCTGAGAGGAGAAGGAGGCTATTGCTATGACGCAGTAAACTGACTGCAGTTATCTCCATGAGAATACATGTGAGTGCTCTAGTGCACAATTTCTCTTTTTCCACTTCCTTTGTAAGTGCCACTCTCTCTTTCTCTGTTCTTATATAGGATGAATATCTATCCTAAAAATGGAAAACATCAATGAAAAAAAAAAACAGTGACAGTATTAACACAGTGTGTTTCTTTGGCCTAAGTAAGCTGTTACCTAGGCTTCTATGTCTGATTAAAAAAATAAATTAAAAAAAAATCATGTTTCAATTGCAAAATGTATTGATAACAGCAGACGAGGGTACATATTTTTGTTCAGAAGACGCATGGGCACTCACAGATGAAATGTACTCCGCACATTTTATGAATACCAAGAAACACAAACATTCCTGTGCAAAGCTTCTGCTAAGAAGAAATAATGGGAAGAAAGATGATAACTCTCCATTTCTTCTACTTTTGAATGCATTCCTGATGGCCAGAAAAATAAACTAAAGCAGCCCATTCCTACGCTGAATTTTAGAAAAGGAGTGGAGCAGAGCAGATGTTGGAAAGGTTCCTCTGGTAAAACCTACAGCCGAACTGGTAAAATCACAGCCATTCAGCTGACACTGCAAATGAGACTGTATGTAAGTGTAAGGGACAGCACTTGGTACAACGCTAAAACAGTAAACCCATCTCCCAAAACTTCACATGCTCTTTTATCATCTCCTCCCAATTTGTTCTCCTTATTTAGATGTGGTACTCACTCCCAAATCCCTTCTGCACTGAAGATAATCACCACCTTCCCTGAGCACTCAGAGAGATTCCCACGTGCTATACTAGTGAAGAAAATGAGGAACAAAACCACAAAAAAGACCTCTGCCTTACTATCATCTATACTGCAGCTTCAGTAATTAACTCACTTACAGAGGTTATTTGATTTTTCTATTGTTAGCAGAAAGCCAGGCTATATAGGTGTGACTAGACCACACTTACCAAAGTTATTAAATGCACCCATCTATTTTGGAGAGTATTTCTCCAGTCATCAGGTACTGCAAGCTTAAATTTACAGACTAATCAAACTGTAAAACTTTCCTGAGAAGGGCCAAATGAGAGGCCATTAAAATGTGATCTACCCTATTCAAAGCATGTTAATTGCCAGTAAGGCAGCATCAGCATCCAACAGAATTGAAAGGTGCCTTGGTCCAGCTTTCTGTGTCTGTTAATAGTAACCAGTAAAGAAGGTTCTCTTAAACACACAGAAGACAGGAGAAAGCCTTCAATTAACAGTGATAATCTGTAATTTAAAAAAAAAATCCTAATTAAAAAAAATAGGTGATAGTTGTTCTACAAATAAATAGATGCACTGAGCTTTCTTACTGCTTTGGTGGTCAAGCTGGCAATTTATGCGTACTGGTGTAGTACACCCAAAAAAACACCCAGCTTACTGAGCAAACACAGCTATAGGAACAAATTGGAGAAATACTGACTGTGCAAAAATTATTCCCTGGTATCTTTCCATACCCTTAAGAATAGGATTTCCTGCCCCCTTAAGAATAGGATTTTTTTCACCACTCTTGTGTTTGCTAGAAGACATGGCCACCGTGTTTTCAAACAGTATCCAGATCCAGAAAAACAACTTTGAGGAAAAGTTCTGAGCTTTTTAGATTTGCACCTTCCCAGAAAACAACTTCCAATCCCTCCGGAAGAATTCCCAGGAAGGAATTAAATGGCTACACTTCCTTCCTTGTTCCCCTCCTCCAGGCATTCATTTACTATTCTAGCAGAAATTGTGCCTAGGCCCCACTCTGGCTTTTTTTTTCAGTCTTTGGGCAAAGTCATTTCTACATAATGAAGATAGAAAGCTTTCTGAATTAGCAGAGAAATTTCACCTTGGGAAAAACGAAGTGGAAAGTGATGGATAATCTCAGAATCAACATATTCAGAATGCTAATGGCAAGATTTCGGAGAAGAGAAATACAGCAGGGCTGGAATAAATGAGGCCAAGGTGGCATTCAATTCATTTGAAGAGGACAACGTCACAAAAAATCACAGAGGTAGATTTCATTTCATTATCATATTCAATACATTTAAAGGATTGACAACAGGCTAGTTAAATGATGTACTGTCTTTAAACACATTAATCCTGAAAGCTATCCTGCATCAAATGAGACAGATATGGCAAGTGAGATCTTCTGCATTAAAGTCAGTTCAATACACAGTGATAATTAAAAAGCAACTCAACAGAGAATACGAATATTACTGGGAATTTTCACAAGCCCAGAATTGTTCTAACTACTTCAAGTACTCAGGTTCTGCTCATCTCTCCCTGTTGAGCAACATTCCACCCTTCAAGGAACACTGCTGCACTTTCAGTCAGGTTCATGGTAGCAGGATCACACCCAGGATAATCTGCTGACTCTTTTCTAATTCACTTCTAGCAGGAGGGTTCCATGGCCACAGAGTTGCTCTGCGTAAGACTGCCTTGTCAGTCTGCCCACGACTCTTTGCTCTGGGTGGAAAAACCTATGCTGGCCTGGCTTCCTTGGACAGCCACTGGACAGCCACCTCTCCTAAAACATGTGATTCGATTTTCACATTTCAGCCCCAAGTTTTATTGGCTTAATAGCAGAATGTAGAAAGCTGCCATAATGATCTTAGCAAAGCACTTGCCAGTGTCCTCATCAGGATTTTATTTTTAACAATTCAGAAGATGCCAAGAAAGAGCTAAAAGGTCAAGGAAATTGAGCTAGAAGAAATGGATATGCTGTTTTCAGGCGCCTCCATTTGACACACATAGAGAATGATTCAAGTTTCTGTGTGACTGCTTTTTCTTCAGCACCCTCCAGGGCAAAAGACTTAATTAATTTACGTAATGGACTATTAGCATATCACTGATCACAATGTTTATAATTCACACCTAGGTTTATGGGTAATTTGGATTCAGTGACTTTTGAGTTCTGCTTCTTTGCTTTGCTATATTCAAATGAACATGAACAGTAGCACAGAAAGAATTGTTCTAGGCAGATTACTGTCTTCACTATAGAAACCAGATTTTGTCCTCCAACCTTTATATTCAGCAGTATTTTCCTTTTTCCAACTTTTACTCTGTGTCTTCAGGCAACGTAATTTTGTCTTACAATATAGTGACCTGTGATTTAAGCACAAAAATCACAGAATCGTAGAATGGCTTGGGCTGCTCCATTCTCTAACTTTTTACTGGAAAAATTCTTTGTTTTTTTCCCTGGTGTGGGCCAAGCCTTATTAGATCACTTTATTCCAGTAGAGGCACAGTGATCATCTCTCTTAGCAAATACGAGCACTCATTTGTTAGAACATGTTGAGTTCTGCAGCATTTGCAAATACAGCTCAAAGAAACTTTGAAGAAGTTGTGTTTGTTAGATAATTTCAAGTAGGGTATTTTTAAGTACCTTTCCAGGCATGTTGGCACCTGGCTTAGGGAAGGGACAGGAAAAGAGAACAGCTGATAACAGGGCTTCAGTTGGTGCTCCATGATCCTTCAGCAAATGCTCTGAGCAATAAAGTCTGAGGAAATGCTGAAAAATGCACTCATGTCAACCAGGCTTGAGGAAAACTCTTTAAATTCATACCGACACCGAATGTTTTGGCAGGAATCAATGGGTACATATGATTCTGCTGTTAGCATTGCTGAAGATTATTAACTGCTTTCACAAATACTATCCAAAACATGTAAAGAGCCAGGAAAAATACTGGAAGGATTGTGTCCACTTGGCTCTACGTGGTAGGTATCTGTGCAGATCAGTCTTTTGCAAAGTGCAGAAACTGCTTCATGTGTGGATTACCTGAACATTCCCACAATACATACACTGTTAGATACACAATAGATACACTGTTTTTATTTCTTTGTGGCTTATTCTTTTAACCACTTTGTTTAAATCTCTGTTGCTATAAATGTGAGGTGGTACCAAAGCTACCATATTTTGTTCAGTAATCATTAGTGCTTGAGACAGCAAACTAGTGCATGTGTTAGCTGTTTCTTTTTGTCATTGCAATGGTTCTCAGAAGTAACAATTCTTTGTGTACATAAGAAGAAATAATCTAAATATTCAATGCATAATCTATTATATTAATTGATTAAATAATCAATTGCATAATCTAAAATTCAAGTTATGCAATAGGACATGAATTTAAACCAACTAAATCAACACAATTCTTCAGAGACTGCTCTTGTGTCAGTAGAAAAGGATTTACTTTCAATGTGGCTTTTGTTGCTTTAGAAGCACTTCAAAGTTCCAAAAGCCTCTGTAATTCTGGAACAGTAGTCTGGACATGAGACTTACAACAGATCTAACTGCTGTGATTTAACCACAGGAATACCACAGGCAAGTTTTGGGTGACACGTCTGTGCAAGATCCACTGAAAGTCACTGAATGCTTCTCCAATTTCTATGATTTTTTTTTCCCATTTCAGACTAATGACTAATTAATGAAATCACAGCATTGACAAACAGTGTATGCATACCGTACACTTCACTTACATCACTCAATTTTCTTACTCTAAAATAAAAGGAACTATAATGATTTCTCATTTCACTGCTATGGTGCAAGACTTCCTGTCACAGTACATTCCATTTCTACTTTGAATTAAAAAAATATGTAACTGCTAAGTACACATCAGCCGTTCAACAAAGTATTTATGTTTGTTACACAGTGTCAACTAAAGCAAACACAGGACAGGAAGGAAGGAAATGGAAAATAAAAGGCCTTACCCTCCTGAAATGAAGAAGAATTACCTATGGCAAAGACATGTGAATAGGAAAAGCTGGATGAAATACGTGTGGAAAGTAAAGTAAATGTATCACTGAAAACAGGGAGAAAGAAAACAAAAGAAGTGAGGAGGAATAGGGAATGGCTCCTCTTAAATATTATATTCTGAGGGCTAGTTTTCCAGTGGCTTTTGGTAAGGAATGCAGAAAGAAGCAAAGGCGTGAACAACAGTAGTAATAGCTGCAATTATGTTTACAATCAGCAGCGACACTGCTAACCAGGTCTTGCCTTTGTCAATACAGTTTGCAAAATTATAATCAAGGCTGCATTATCACCCAAAAAATTCAAATGTCAAGTCAGAATTGAGCAAAACATGCCAGTGAAATCAAGCCATGCACTAGCATCTGCATAAAAACAACCTCTCATAAATGCATCTGACAGAATGTTATGTGCAGTATTACACATCACGTTAGCCTTGCTCAAGCAACTGTGGCCTTCTCAAGTAAAGTTGAGTGAGAATGTATCTAAATGTGATTTAGATCACTGACAGCAGAAGTTCTAGGGATTTGACATTTCTTAGAAAACAGTAAGGTAACTTTCCCAAAGCAGGCAGTGTTTGCCACTGATCTGGAACGGGGGACGTAGGCAAGTTTTGAACCTACATTCTTCAGTTCCCCTCTAAATATTGTTTCTCAGCTGCTGGTTATATTATCATCTTCGTTGTTGCTCTTCACTTACTGGATTTTGAGAGATGACATATGGCAGGACACCACATGTTCTCACCCTTCCTCCTTTAGGAGGGCTTTTAAGCAGCTGTAGGACGTAAGTGTTGAGAAAGTGACAGCCAATGCCCAACAACCTCACTGTGACAAAGAAGCCAGGAAAGCTGTATTTATCTGCAGACCATGACTCACCCTTAATATCAAGCATAAGCATGATACAGGATGAGGCAACTTGCAGCTAAACACTGCTTTCATTTTCTCTACAAGAGCTGAAGGCATCCTGGAACTGCATCTGTGTTCATGAAGATATAGGCAGCATCCTTGTCACCAGAATGGGCATATATCTGAGTTACCGTGAAGGCCATTTAACTTCAGTCTTCTGCAAAGGCTGCAGCTAAGTCTGACCAGGTCTGTCACGTAGGTCCCCTCTAATTAATTGTGTGAAACTGGATTAATGAAAAGACATACAACCATTAGATTTAACTAGATCCAATTTGACTGTAAAGATGAACCTGAGAGAAACAGGCTGCCTTTCCCACAAAGTGAGTGTGTGGGGACTGGGCAACCAGTAACACAGACAACAGCCAGCTATAACCTGGACTCACAATGCCCTATCCACTGCTGCTTAGGAAAATATTGGACACCATATACAGTCATCTGTTGTTTTTACTCATTACTCGTTTAGCCAAAAGACTGCACCAACCCTCTGTTTTCTTGTAAATAAATTAAAAATCTAGCGTATTTATCATAAATCTTTGCAATTACAGTGGCCTGCAGACTGTCCTTTCCTCAAAGTAAAAGACGTTAACACACTGTAAATTGTTTTGGCTTATCGAGTTTTAATTTATCGTTCCATCCTCCCTTAAAAGGTTATTTCTTCAGCAATATTTTAACAGGAGCCATCAAAAACCTGCTGAAAATTCATATGAGCTATGACCTTCAGGTCAACTTCTATTCCAGAATCATCACTTTTTTTCTTTTTCTCTTTAATAAGTTGTCTAACAGGTTAGGATGACATGACTTGCCCTTGCAAATGCCACTCGGGTTTGACCCCTATCAAGTTATACCTATCTAAGTATTCACACTATTCTATCCGTGGGCTCAATAGGTTTCCCCTGTAAGTGGTAACAGGAGGTCACAAGCTAAGCCCTTTGCAAAATGTTGTATATGTGGTTTGGTTTATGGACTCCTATTGGCTCCTACTCTCCACTGAATAAACAAACAACAGCTTAGTTCCTGAAATGAACAAAAACCATAACAAATGACATTTTCCACCTACTCTTTTATAGGTTGTTCAAAACCATACAGTAAAACAAAACACTCCATGCTTTTATCCTGATATCAATTTCAAAGAAACTCGCACAAGAATTATAAGAGTTTATTTTCATCACACAGTTATTTGCTATTTGCAATCAATCAGCTCTCTCTTTCAAGAACGCAAAGGCTTGCTGGCTTTGAAGCAAATATATAAACAGAGCTAGTTTACAAATGGCAGAACGTGGCTGCATTTCCACACTGTTCTTTCATATTTATAATTAAAAATATTAATGCAATTTATCTCAAGCTTCTATCTTTCCATGATTATTACAAAGAAAAATCCAACAGTACACACTACTTGGTTCTATGGAATAATGTTACTATCATAAACCAGGGAGCAACAGCAGAAGGTTAAGTAAAAGCAGACATATGGATGTTGGAATGCTCATAAATATGAAATTAATTTAGCATTTTATTTTTACATTTCAAGTAAAAGTCACAACTTTGAGCTACGCTTGCAAGTATGAAGAGAAGGCAGGTTTGGCAGTTAAAAAGTTTCTATTTTATGAAATGGTCACTAATAAAGCAGTTTGTGCATAAACCTCCACACCGAAAGAACATTTAGTGCTGCCAGTGAAAGGTAGCAATGCCTACGCATTCAAGGTACCCTGCTTCTGCCTTTTACAGGATGGGTTCTCTCACAGCACAGCTGTGACTGCGCAGAGCGACAGCAGCAGCTGTCACTGTTGGATTTCTCAGTGGAGGTGAAGATGGCTGTCATGGGCTTTGCTTACAGCCCTGGGACAGGAGGAGAGCACCTTGCTTTGGAGTGCCACTTACTGCAGCACTCTCCTCTGCAAACATCTCCTGCACAGAAACTTCAGAAAGAAGGAGGGCGAGAGAAGATGGAAAAATAGCCTATCTTCACTCCTTTCAAGGTGACTTCTTGATTAAACTGTTTGTGTGGTAACTGTTTTAAACAGAAATTTAGACTTCTCTTTATCAGCGTTTTCAGTAGAATTGATTCACATCGGCATGAATTTGATCTCTATTCCTTTGTACTAGAAAATGCAAAGATTACATTAAAAGCACCATTTTGCAGCATTAAAATTATGGCAAAACTAACATTACATCTGTTAAACAAATATGATATCGTTGGCCTTTTCACTTGTTTCACTTTTGAACAAAAACAACAGTTCTACTCAAAACAGCTCACTGTTTCATGTTTCTATTTGTGTTCTTCAACAGAAAAAATACCCAAACAAAACCTTTTAAAGTACATCAGAAATGATTCCACAATTCTGCAACTAAAAATTGACATAAATCGCTCACATTCATTGCCAAATTCTCAGTCTGCTTTTTGGATCATAACAAAGTCTCTAAAAAGCAGACCTGCACCATAAATTTCTTAGGCAAACTATAAAAAGCTCTATAACTTACCGATGTCATTGCTTCTTTCAGAGGAGTCTTTCTCCAGTGCACTGGACACCGAACTCCCCACTAATTCCACTTTTGGACTATCACTCCTACATTTGGATCAAGAAGAGGACAGATTTTATTGGAGTTTGTGCATAGGTTACAGTAAATTGATAGCTAACCCGCAATTACTACCGAGAGAGGGAAATATTCTTCCCTTGTAGCAGCAGAGTAGCAGCAATGTGTCACAGAGAGCAATCTCCAGTAAGCAAACATACCGTATGGATTAACCTTATCTCATTTCTCCTTAACACCTGTCAAAAAAGCCTATTTTAGACATTGCAGTGTCTAAATAATTCTCCAAATGTTCACAGCATCTCAACGTGAAGGAAATCTAAGGGCAAAGGGACAGCCTTCAATATCTTATTTGTAACTGTTTGTAATTAATTAGCTGGAGTAAATGACAGCGATGGGCTATCCAGAGCACTGCAGACAGGGAGAACCTTCGCAGAAGCGTTATGTGTCCTGACAGCTCTTATTCATAAATGCAGCTTCTCCAACAAAAGGAGACTGTCATTTATTTTTGCACATTACTTATGAGACTAGACTATGAAAATGGTTTTTCACAGATCCACTGAAACAAGATCACCTACTGTGCCTGAAAACGTCTTTGGAATAGACAAGCGTTGAGAGTTGTGATACCTTATGGATATGAACCTTATAGAAATTCTGAAATCAAATGGGAGATCAAACATAACCAACAAGGTTATTCTTTCTACTCCCCTCACAGCTACTAAGTCTACAAAAATAATCTGACTATTGAAACAATTAAGAAAAAAAGGGCCAGTAGTAGGTGAGCAGCACAGCATTGCACAGGTCTCACAGACAAGTCCCTGAGGCATCTTCCCTGATAACAGTGGTTCTGTTTATGCAGTAAATTGTATTTAACATTATTATAATGTCACAAATACCTTATTTTTTCTCCACAAAACTATTCCCAGCATAGCAGTGAAACGATTAAGATGAATGTAATGTACCAGAATTATGGGTAAAAATACTGACCATCCCTGGAACAACCCAGGCAGACATGCATTCATATAAACACCAATTGAAAGTAAAATACAGGTGAACTCCTAATAGTCTGATGGCCTAATAGTCAGATGGCCTGAACCTCCACTTGTGACAGCAGCACACGGGTGAAACTGAAGGCATCTAGAAACCTTATTTCAGAATCCAGGAAGGCAGTGGTAGATAAAGAGTCTAAACATTTGTCACAGATTAAGTGAATCTAATTAAACAAAATAGATGGTACAGACAGTTTATGACCTGAAAAAAACCCCACCCTTGTTTGACACAACTATCAATTTGGCAGGTTGTCTGCAACAGGGAGGAAGCAATACACTCCTGGAATCACAAATTAATTGCTGAGATGATAAATAAGATGATCCACCTGCTCAATTATTTTTCCTATCTTTTGGTTTTTCACCTATCAAAAAATGCATATGTATATATAAATATATAAGAAATAACATAGTTTCTTGGCTCACACAACAATGAGCATCTGACTGCCTGTTCTGTTTTGCACACATGTATTTCCCAGCCAATTGAGAGCAACATGTGAGTCAGAAGCACTTTAGGAAATGGACGACCACTCTTTTGGAGTAGATTCTTAATATGTTGTGACTCAGGGCTGAAAATCACAGCATTTACCATTTGAATACTGATGATGGCAAGATACATGACATCACCAAAAAAAACCCAACCCAAATCCACTCCACTGACACAAAAAATCAACAGGTTTATTATGCTAATCTGCACCCATATGAATACAAAAGCCATTTCTTTTGGGACACAGCATCTCCCTCTCTCTGCTCCTGCCCATGCAGACAGGCTGTCAGCTTGATGGGACAGCTGATGAGCCTTGAAAGAAAGCCCACGCTAATAGAAGCCCCCTTGCAAAGTGATTAATTGCCATCTGGAGCAACTTCCTGACCCATATGGCTGAATGTCTGCACAAACGCTGGTGCTAACATAAGGGAGGTACAAGAATGCGCTGCCAGGAAAAGGAACCTGCCCCTTTCAGCAGCAGAGACTCAAGATTGGTTTAGACTAGCAGTGAAAATGCACTTGGTGTAGGTCTTTAGGGCTTGCCTTCTCAGGAGAACTGACTGATTCATCACTAAACGGTGTAATCGCATGTACATCTAAATAAGCCTTTGCAGCAAATTGACAGCTATGCTCTGTCTCACATGGTTTTTGTCTCTCTATTGCCCTTGAAGTCCTAATCTGCCTTGAAGGAAGGAAAACAACGTTTAAAAGGAAAAACAATTATTACCACAAAAACCCAGTGAGATGCATGAGACTGAAGGCACTTGGAACAGAAAAAACACTCTTCTGCTAACCTGCAGCAATGGTAATCTCATGGGAATCATTTTATAAATCTACAGCACCTCTCCACACTATGTTCAGCAAAAATTCTGCTGGTTCTATTTTTATTCTAATCACCTTAGGTCTCTCAGATTCTAGAAACAGATACCAGAGTGCCATAAAACATTTACTGTCGTCTTAAACTGAATTGACTTAACACGCCTTTATTAAAGTGCCTTTCATCTGGAGTTTCGCATTTCTTTTTTGTTCTGTCAACTTTCTGTCCTCATTCTGCAAGACACCCTTGTCAGTTAAAGATTACTAGGCAGAACAGCTGTCTGAGATACATTCATTAATTTGAATTAGCTGATAAAGCAATTCATAGTGAAAACACTAGCACTATGACCATCGGAATAGCATCATCATCACTTTAAAAATCATTTTTCTTCTACTGTTTTAATCTAACTACTTTAAAAAGCAGAACTCTTTCAAATATAAAACTTTAAACATTTTTTAAATAAAGAGAATGAAGTATTTTTCTCTATGCTAGAATTAGCAGTGTTTGGATTAATTAACAAAACTGGATTGCAGTTCAGATCTGCTGTTTCACTTAGTTAACCAGAAATCTGAGATATCTTTAAAAGTACACAGTTTGTTTACTAACAATTTTGTAGTTAGAAAATGGGAAAACAGAAGAGAAATAAATCACCCACCCACAACTCTACGTAAAATAATGCTTAAAATCTTCCATGAAAAAGACAGAACAAAATAATAACTACCCTGTTAATTATCTAGCCAATGACAAGTATGGTAGGATATGTACTGGTACTGGTCTTGCAGTAACATATCACAGCTAAATGTAAAGGCCATAGCAAGCACTTGCTTTTTCAAGCATGGTCAAGAAGCCAGCAGGTCTGGGCCACACTGTGGAAAACCTGGGCAAGCATGTCCAGAGCCAAGGAGTCCAACAGAAGCTGTGGTAGCAGTACATGGCTAGTAGTCTATGTTCTCAGAGACACACAGCAAGGCACTTCAATGAGATGAAACCAGCAGCACAAGGCAGGCATCAACTCTTTATTTTATGTGTCTCAGATTTCATGTTGAGAGCACATGTTTAATGAAGCCTATGTGGAAGAATGAAGGGAATTGATGCATAGGATTTTTATTTTATTCCACTCTACCCTCCACTCCATTTTGGTAATGTCAATGTTCCACT
Source organism: Tympanuchus pallidicinctus (assembly GCF_026119805.1). Taxonomy (NCBI): domain Eukaryota; kingdom Metazoa; phylum Chordata; class Aves; order Galliformes; family Phasianidae; genus Tympanuchus; species Tympanuchus pallidicinctus. Next base: position 2,070,044 of record NW_026294659.1, read on the forward strand.
AATTCCACTAGTTCCATGGCAGCAAATTATTCTAACAGTTCAATAGTAAAATTATTTCTGTGTCTACAGTACTATTTCTGCAAGGCATGCAGTTAGCCAAATTTATAAAACTGCTTTTTTTCTGGTCTTCACCTATTTCTAACTACTTTGCATAAAGAAAGTCTGCAGTGCACAGTCAAGAATGTAACAACTATCAAGTAGCCATCTAGACACAATTAGGATTATAGGTGGGGCCTTTAAGTTCTACCTCAGCTTCTCCCAGTGTGAGCAGAGATGTGTTTCACAAGCCTAGATTTCCAGTGCTCCTTACAGGCTGTAACCACCTCTGATAAGGAGCATCATGTAACTACAGAATAACAACCAACATCAGAGATTAAATCACTTGACAGCAGAATTCTGCAGTAGCATCAACTTAAAGGACATTCTGAGAAGACACATGTAGCATGCAAAAAATTGATCTACAATGATCAAGGGAAACACACTAAAACCAAGCTGGCGGTGCTTGACAAGTACACTGTCTAACACTGTTCCTCACTCAGTACAATCCAAGCTTTGGCAATGATTTAATGCTCTGGCTAAGATGGAATAATTTAGGCAGACTAAGTGAATCAACAGCAGCACAACACACTGATGTAGATGTTTCTCACATATTCTGCAGAGGAAACCATGACATTTCTCTTTCACTACATTCATCGGTGGAGATGAACTAGTAATGACCGGGCTAAAACTGCTGTTCTTGAGGAGATGGCTATGATGCAGCCAGATAATGAGAAAGATTATTTATTAGCATTATTTTTCTTTGCAAACTGTGGCATTAGCTGCAAAATCTAAATTCTATACAGGTGATTTTTCCTTTAATTCCAAAAGCACTGGACAGAGGAAGAACAATACCTTGCATGAGTCGCAGGCACAACTGGTCTTTCTGGCCTTCTTGGAGGCAAGGTACCAGGTCTGTTCACAGGGTTTGCTTTGGGTGGCCGTGGTTTCTTCGGAGGTATAGCAGGAACTGAAGGCTTCTGCAAGTCTAACTGTTTTTGCTCTCTCTCTGATCTTTCTTTAAATCAATTATTTCCAGAGAAAAAAAAAACACAGGCTATTAAGTGGAATTTATTTGCACTAACACATCCATAATTGAACGGTAACAATTCAAGTGTAGATACATCATATACAAGGAATAATCCTATTTCCTTTCCATTTCTGTCCTAAATCATTCTTTACTTAAAATGTTTGCCACAAAACAGTCTGCAGTGCGTGAATGTTCTGAACATAATTCCTCATGGCTGAAATGTGTACGCAGTATCTGAATGTGAATGGCATTTTTTATTTTAGTAACTCATTGGTTTCAGAGCGTATGTGAAAAATAAGAGCAACAAGAAATTATATATCACATGCAACAATTTCCCCTGAGTGCAACTCATATTAAATGCTTATAAAACCAATATTAAGTTAGAAGGTTAGAAAGATAATAATTTTGGATTTTCTATTGAACAAAGAAGAGAAATAGGATTTCTGAGAGGGAAAAAAAATAATGTTCCATTTAACCACAGTTAAATAAAAAAAAAAGCATTAAAATTCAGACATGATGGGCAGGATGTAAAACCCCTCTGAAAAATCAGATGTTTTATTTAGACTTTTAAGCAGACATATTCTGACTTTTTCAGCTTCCCAGTTCAAACGTAAATCACATGCAGCACAGATTATCAGGAGGTGCCACAGCACTAAGACTCAATGCCAAACATACAAAGTATGTCAAACATATTACACACTAATAACTGTTCAAAATAATATGCTCTAAGTTCACAATGCAAAACAAACACAGAAGAAACTGAACGTATTTGCAGCATAGGAAATCTGGTTCTTCTTGAGGACTAGGCAAAACTTTCACTCCCAGTATCCTACTGTGTCAACACCCTATTTCCCTTGACAACAATGTCAATAATGTGCTGTAAATATTAAGTCTTTGTATACACCTGAGAGGTATTAAGAATATAAAAGTGTGTTTCTTGGTGGGCTCTGTGTGTCAGTCTGAGGGGATCATAAATCAACAGAAACTTCTCTTTTCTGGAAATGCTAGTAGAAATACTGAAATAAAGTCTTAGCATAATGCAATTGTGTGTGTTTATCTGATAAACAAACAGCATTTGGACACACAAGGATCAATTTATTGCTGTGCTTTTTAAGTTATCCAAACACCATCCACCATAGGAATGCATGGTGCAGAGATATACAGTGGACTACTATGTAATCTTATGGAGACATAAAAGTATGTGATATCTCCAGTGTCCAATACGGATTCAGATTTGATTTGGAACAGTTCAGTATGTGATTGTTATTCACAGCCACAAATCCCTTTTTCAGCACACTTTTTGTTGACACAGTTATTGGTCCTCTGTAACAGCGAAGCTTTATGATTATACTGTGTAATTTTTACACATTTATTCCTATGACTATTTATATTGTGTAGGTGTCTAAGGCTCTAAACTATGTATTAGAGATGGGCTAAGCAGTGCACCAGTGTTCAGTGCAAAGGAAGTTTCCCATGCTCACTCATATTGTCAAAATAAACAATTCCCATCACTCCCCGGCATTTCAGAAATGTAGGTATGATTCCCATTGCCTCTTCAACACTTAGAAAAGTTACAGATATTTATGCCCTGGGACAGCAACATATTCAAACCTCCACCATTTTTTTGACATTTGGCTTTGTTAATCCAAAATGGAAAACAAAGGGATTTTCTTCTAAGATAACCACAAGAAATAATGCATATAGACAGAAGTAAAGCTATGCAGACAGAAGTGCTAGAATATCTGTCAGACTGCTAAGAATATTTGTACAGAAACAGCTCTTGGTGCAAAGTCTGAATGTTCTGGCACTAAATTATAACTGCATGTTATATAGTTAGTCATGCTCATACATGTGCCTGACTGCAAATTCAAACACTTTGAAGAAACCCATAATTAAACCAGTCTGTACAATCTAACAGTCCACTTAAACATAGGAAATGAGATCATCTTCAATTAGACGATCAATATGACTATTTTCCCAAACTACTCAGAACGCACCATGAACTTACGCTGAAACTATAAAAGGTTTTGTTCACTTGTCACTGCTCTGTGTGGTACTATACCTCATTTCTTGCAGAGTTCTAAACCTGGCTTTGAAGGCTTTTATTTTACTTCTTCATAGGCTTGCCTATGACATCTGTGGCTCTGATAATGGAATGATTCATAAGCGTTAATGAGAATATCTTTGCAAGTCCTCTCTGGGATGCATAAAAGCAGGGTTGATAGTTTTCAACTAGAGAAATACAAAAGTTAAGAAAAAATACGCACTGATATGAGGTATCATGCTTGATTGAGGACCTGGGTTTTACTGAGCATGTAACTTTAGAAAGTATTTTTTGTATTGAGAGCATATCTCCCTTGGACTTCAGCTGAGGTTGCAATCACTTAACACCTTGGGATTGGTGCAACTGAAAACTCTGAATTTAGCTCAGAAATACCAGTGTGATCCTTTCCAAAATGCATATTATCAGAGATCTATCAGGGTGGAAATAATCAAATTAACAATATAGTTAATGAAAACTATGTATTGTGGGGCTAGGAAACGAAGGTGTGCATCAGCCTCGTTAGCCCTGTCTCTCTGAGGAGGGTAAGCAGCAGAGCACATTTCATACCTTTTTCTTCTGTTCGATTAGGAAGACATTCTGGTCTTTCAGGAGGCACCTTTTTGACTTCTTGTTTTCGATCTGTGGTACCTGTCAAAGAATGGAGAATTCAGAATTCTGACCAAGCCAACAAGCCACCACATAAGGCCACACAAGATACAATTTTGCAATTTCTAAGGCTTTTTACAATCTCCTACTTCAGACATTTCTTGCTAAAACTGAACATAAATCTAATTTCATATATTTGCTTACACATACAGGACACAATTACAGATTTTTAAATGTGGACAAATATTTTAACAGTCTTTTAACTTTGTAAATATACTGAAGCAAAGAGCAATTCAACAGTGAGGAAAATCACTAAGAGTAAACCAATTCACTGGGCATTTCTGCCAAGAAAATGCTTAATACGCATATAAAGCTTTATTTTACATTAAGTTAAAAAAAAGCCTGTTCTACTGCACCTCCAACACTAGTTGTTCACTTCCACACATTAGAAGAATGGGAATACAGTACCAACAGTATTCTGCATAACTATTTTATGTGACAGCTTTTGGCCTAGAGGTGTAAGCCTCTGCCTTTTTCTGCCTCTGTGTTAGAGACCCTGACACACTGCCTTCTGTTGCTATAAGGAGCATGAGAACTAGTGGCAGCAACAACGGGAAGACTTTGCAAAAATTTCCTGGCACACGCAAGATGCAATCTTCCAGTCCCCATATTATAAGAAATATTTTATTGGATATTGGCTCCACTGTGTTGGCTAACCACTAGGTGCTAATACCATTTCAACTTAGCGGTGTTGAAAACCGCTTTAGGTAACACTCTTAGTATTTCAATAAAAATAGCAGTAACGACATCCAAGAAAAGTAGAGGAGGCAGGGCAGGGAACACAAGGCATGTTTTTTTTTTGCCTCAGTCTGTTCAGTTCTACGTAGTTCTCAAGTAAATTGACATTTTCTGAATGTACGGTCACAATTCTCTGCTGCAGCTGGTTCCTAGAAACCAGTACTCATCAGTGCAAATTGCAATCAGTGGTGATTATAGGCCATTGTTTCTTTATGTAACTGCACTATTGGATGAGCAATACTTGTACAACCTATCACATCAAGAAACCAAAATAACACTGATGTGCCATAAAACTACATTGCTCCTGAGAGGAAGAACTCTTGACAGAAACCAACTCAAGCATTTCTAAACCAAGTGCTAAGCACTGTTACGAGCTAAGCACGAGTCAACTTCTTGATAAGCTTGTACACAGTAGTGGGTTCAAGGAAAAAAATGTCAGAAGCCCAAAGATATTAATTACAGTAAGATTAATGTTCATCATTAATGCACAGAAGGACATTCTCTGGTAGTATCTAAAATAATGGCTATACAAGCACTTATGGGCTCTCAGGCTCAGGTGTGCTCCCTGCTTGGGTTGTGACCCTGCTTTAATCAGCTCCCAGGCTCCATGACCCTGACTAAGCTGCCAAGAGATGGTGATGTAGAGGAAATTCTAGAAAGCTCCACACAAGTTCCCAGGGACACCCTTCAGTTTAGGTACAAGTTCCTTTACACTTGTACTAGAAAGACCAATTCTATTTCTCTGCAATAGTTTTATCCTCTGCATCAGAATATATTTGTATTTACTTATTTAGATTGCAACTGACAGTTCAGTCAAATATTATGACTGGTTACCATGCAGAAACCTTAGTGGAAATTATCAACAGGAAAGCCTGATGTGAGGATGTGGTAAAACACTATCATCTTGGTAAAGTGATTATCTGATAAAGTGATAGCAGAGGATGATTTCCACTTCTCAATACATGTCAGAAGAACGCCATGTGCATAATCTGTCAGGACTAGCCAAAGGTGGGCTATGGGAACAAACAACAGCAGCAGCCTTGGTTACTCCCTCCATTCTTACTTCTGAAAAGAGGCACATTATGGTAGCGTGGCTAATGTGTCACGTGTCAGCATGTAAAAGTAGGTTTAGATAAGTATTTAAATACTCAAATCAATATCAAACTTTGTATTAAGTAAAATATTTAATTTTAAGTTAAATATTTAAATAAATTTGTATGTGTACAATAAATTTAAAGGAATACCCCCTAATTTTACATCAGAAACATGAGACAAGAGTAAAAATTGAAATAAATATAACTATTTACAGAGCTTTTCAGAAACAGGCATCAGGCTGTAACTTTTGTTTCTCGCACATCTTCAGTATGCAGCCACCACTAGATGGCAAAGTTACACTGCTCTCCCTCGACACAATCAGATCAATGATCTTGAAACCAAATCTGTTTTTCGGTGTCTCCAGACCGTGTTTGCAACAAACCATCACTGCCAATACGCAAACCAAATATTTATTGTTGTGATTCTCTAGTCAAAGAACCGCTTGACAAAATTAAATCATTTCAATTATAACCTATAGGTTCTCAGCAAATTACACTCTGGTGTAACTTGTTTATTCTATTAATGGATCAAAGCTGGAGGAGAAGGAACTTTAAAGCACTGAGAGTGGGAACAGACCACCGTGACAGCAAAAAAGATCCATTGTGTTTGCTTTGTTTTTTCTAACATGCACCAACAGTGAGGAAAGTGGCGGAGCCACTGCAGAACTCTAAGGCACTGGGGTTAAGGGATTAGGGAATTCCGGCCATAGTTGCACTTCCACCACAACTGCAACACCAATGAAAACTCAGAGAGCACCTCATGCCTCGTGATTTGAGATTTAACATGAAGGGAATAGGAATGCAGTTTCTGAGGCCAGAGTTGTCGAATGTGTAGATATTTCAACTGTTTCTGAGCTCCACAGAAAAAAAAATCATGCAGAGTTAAGAAATCGTGCAGATTTTTGTATTGAGAGGTTATTTTTAAACCACAAATAAAAGTGGTTTCAACTCTCAATATTTAGATACAATTCAGCCTATCATATCTCAAAAACAGCTTTACTAACACTCATACGTGTGGAAAACATAATCAGCAACTTCATACATTTGCAACACTATTATCTACATGGACAGATTCAAGATAATTCCTTTCACTTTTCTGTTTATCAAGTATTATAAAACAAGAATCTAACTATAGCACAGAACCTGGAGATAGACAGCTGGCTCCAGTATTGATGCAGATCTGCAATACCTAGACTGCAACTTTAATGGGATCACTGAATTACAGCCAGGTTCTCTAACACTGTCTTACGTATGGAAAAGATCTCCTTAGAATAGACCAGGTCTATAGGTAAAAGGGAAGATGGTTTCCTACTGCATGCAGTATTAGGCTCCAACACTTTTTGTCCCTACTGCAGAGACAAGCACACTATCAACTCCAGTCAAAATAGAACAGCACTTCTAATAACTAAAGAATCATGCTTGCTAACAATTAACAAGGGACAAAATACATTATTTTTAAATGGTGCAGATGGCTGCCTGCAACACATTTAAAAAGCATATCACAGTCTTTTGAGGTTACCTCATCCTTTTGCAATCTGATTCTGATTATTAGTTGTCTGTACACTTCCCGCATATCAATTTGGATACAGATGAATTCTTTCTAAATTTGAATACATTTACTCAGATTGAGATGTCCTCACTGGCATGAGCTGCACATCAGCTATAACTTACCTAATCCTTGTTTGACGACAGGAGCTGATGGAGGTGGTGGTTTCTTCGGTCTCTAAAATTTAGTAACAGAAGAAGTCACTTCAAAATGCCCGTGAATCTCATTCACTCAAAGGCTGGATATAATCATACACTGCTTAGCATTAATATTCACAAATACAGAGAATACAGATTTTCCCTGAAATGACTTCATAAAATGAACTTTAAGACAGAAAATATGCATACAAATGAAATAGCATCTTTCTACTTTGGCAGCTGAAATGTCCTGCTGAAGGGAAAAAACAGTTGTTTAGGTTCCAGATCAGATAAAAGCATGGCCTTTGGTTTACTGAAGAAACCTATTCCCGAGCTCACTACCTGAACCACCATCTGCATTCACTTTTTCTCTACGCTCAGTTTCTTTACCCAGTTGATTTATTCTCTCCCCTCTCACTCTGTGCTCCTGCTCTGTTGCTTTGTTTTCTTCTTGTCCAACCAGTCCCAGTTTCCTCTCTGGGGTTTCAATTGTAGTCTGTTTCCACCACCTTCTCGGTTATCTTATCTAGCCACAGAGTCTTGCAATTCCTCCTTGCTTCTCCATGTTTCCTGAGCAGTTTCAGTGCTCCTTCCCACTATCTCCTTCTCTGATGTTAGCCTGCTTTTTCAAAGCAATACACTTCCCTCATTGGCTTCCAGTTGAAGCAACTTTGTTTAATGAGCCATTTGTTCTGCTCTGCGGTGTATCAAAATGATTGTTTTAGTTTCAATTGGGAGTGAACTTTGCAGTGAAACTCTCTCTTGCCCATCTCTGACTGTACTTTGGTTCTCCTCAGAGAAAAGTTTCAGTGAACATGATGTAGAGTCTTTTCAGTAAGAACTACCCAAAAGAAATGCTAAAGGTGATCAACTCATGTATTCCAACCATTGATGTTTGGACGGTCAATGGGACCGGACCTGAACTAGTCCGGAATCAAACAGCAAAGTTGTGTTGAATCCTCAGCACCAGCCACTTCTCCTCACCATCATTATGAGCTGGCCCTCCCATCGGTGGAGGCTGGGGCTGGGCAGCGAGCACTGGGAGAAATGGCCACGTGGGGAAAGCAATGGAAGGGTGAACTGGGAATGTGGAGATGGTGAAAGATCCCAGGCTTTTGTTCAACAAGCAGAACTACTGCAACTCATATTGTTTCAGACTGTGGGATGGAATCCAAGGTTTCTGGATCATATCAGAAAATACCTGGCAAAACCACTGGAAAAGCATCCGTTTCCTTCCATTTTAACACTGATTCAAGCAAAGAAAGGTAGTCTATAGTTCTAACAGACACACAGACTGATCTGAGCCATTTCTAAAATCAACAAAATTTAATTCCCCACTTTTAAAGAAAATCTAGCTGCAATTTCTAAGTGCCTGAATATTTAATTTATTCCATAAATTACAGTTACCATAATCTAAAGATTAAAAATACTTAAAGATATACAATGTATTGGTTTAGAAAGACTGAATAAATTTAACAACCAAAAAGAATGGATAAGAATGAAGAGTTTCTTCTTCTAGAACACAATTTGAATGCTCGCTATGTCTTAAGGTTTATAATTTCTGCCTCTTTTGGAAATCGCTTTTTTATTACTAGGCCTGGAGCCAGGATATACACTCTGATATTGCATATTAAACTCCAGCAGTTTTTGCTACTCTTCTACTTTCATTTTCAATAATTATCGTGTTAGCTTCTGTGAGTTGTTTAATAGTGCTTTATTAAGCTTTCCAAGCTATTTAATTACTGCCTCTGGCATCCAATTTTATTGCCAAAGTTTGAAGCTGAGTGTCAGTAAGTCTTAGTTTTATCACAGAAGGCTTATATTGTCACTGTGAAATACTCATCAAAAGTGTAAGTGCAAGCTCATAATATCACACTGGTGACTGAAAGATTCCTAAAAATGGAATGGACTTTTGAGGGAAGTAATCCATGACTTTATTCCAGGGAGCTGCAAGATTTCTAATTACTGTTTGGCAAATAACAGCCATCTCCTTCAAATAACTAGAAGCTGAAAAAGCTTTTCTGCAGATTTCATACTTCTTTTTAATAATTCTGAGAGAGTAATGTAACATGTCTTGGAGATACCAAAAGCTCATTACAATCTTTCAAACCTCACAGCTAAAGTTTCAACCTCTTCATACTTGAAGAGTGCATGACTGCTGGCAAAACAGGATGCTCTGCCTCATAAACAAAAGAGAAAAGTTAATAATTCTGATCATCACTGCATCACTTGACTTGGCAAATCACACTGAGATCACCAGTTTCTCTCAAACTCAGGACGTAGGGCAGAGTGTTGTCAGGACAACGTAGTGGAGACTGACAGACTGGACAGGTCAATCATACACATGCTCTTCACTGATGTTTTGTAACTCAGAGATTTGTTTCCTTCCTTATTTTTTTCTTTTATTTCTTACTAACTGACAAGTAAAACTGCCTAAATCATCTATCTAAAACAAAATTTCAGCTCTAGTTTCATTCTGCATTCTACAGTGAAACTGAAAGAACATAATGCTTACCTCTTTTTCAAAATCGGAAGGAAGAAGCTTGACAAAGTTATCTGGAAACACTCCCCGTTTGCCATTCAGTTCTCCTTCCCACCAACCCACATCAATACAGTCCTACAAAACAGTAAAATAACGTGAAAATCACAATGAATGTGCTTCTATGCTAAACAGATTCTTGTGCTGAAGTGCTCTTTTGCATAATGCCCTGCCTTTTTGCTGGAACATAACAATTCACTGGAGTGCCAGGTTAGCAGGGTAATCTACCAGATAAAAACTTCCGTAATTGCCCTGCATAATATGATCATATGGAACAGCTAGGAAAGAAAATAAACATGCTGTAAGAGCTCAAGAGCTTGTCTGTGTCTAAAGTAAAACACTATTTCAGCACTTGATGTGTTAAACCAGTAAGCATTTCGAACACGTATGATATTACTTCTGACTTCATTTTAAAGAAAGGCAATAACTTAATTAAGCATCAAACGTCCCTAGAGGTAATAAAGCTCATCCATTTGCCACACTTTCGCGGAAACCTTGACACACTAGAATTACTTCTGAAATTATTAAATTTGATCACAGTCCAATTAAGAAGGCATTAAACACCTGATCACTGTAGAGGGTCACCTTTTACCACAGCATTTTTCAGCAACAATGCAGAGGGGGTAGCAAAACAATTTACAGCTAAACATTCACGATTAAAAAAACAACAACAACAACAAAAACCTACTGCACCAGTAATTTTAAGTGATGAAAAACAAAATGAAGTAAAACTATCTTGGTAAAGAACAATAAGAGTGCAAGCTATAACTACCGTAGAGAAGGCTAAAATTGCTCCTTGAGTGCTGGATGCTAAGCTGCATTTGCTAAAGAGAGTACTTTTGGTTCAGTCTTTCCACACTCTTCTTTGAAAGCTTCAGCTGAACCTAGTCAGCTGTTTTCCAAAACACAGTTACAGGAAACTCACCCATCTTCTTAGTCTTGAAAATATTTCAGCCAGTTGCTGAAATTAGTTAGCAATTAGCAATCGACTCATTACCAGGCTGGCCATCCTTTCCAGCCTCTTGAGCAGTAAATTTACATCTTACTGTGGCTCAGAGTCATGCAGTAAATACTGCATATCTGAAAATGGGAGAGAAAGGGAAATCTTGCAAACAGAGCACAGACTGGTCATAAGTCACCAGGGATCCTCCCATTCTACGAAAGCTGAAGTAAATAGGGCTGGATTTGCAGCTGGGATGCCACATCTGGCAACATCAAGCTTAAGCAACCACTGTGGTCACTTCCACAACTTCAGATTTGGACATCTGCACCAGCCAGGTATATCCAGCTGCCCTGGTAGCAGAGCCACACAGAGTTGCTCAGGGTCCAATATGTTGGATGCCCCTTTGCTAACATTTCTAATGAAGCTTGGTGGAAATGCTCTTAGATTTAATAAAGAGTTCTTCCTTTTCAGAAATTCACCACTGTTTATAAGAAATCAGTAGAAATGTAGCAGCTCTGTTCTCTGAATACTCAGGGGTACTGATGTAGGTCTATCAGTCCTCTCTTGGAGCATGGTCACTGTTCTAGGTAAGCCTGTGGTGAGGACTTTGCATCACTTACTGCTGCAGAAATGGAGTGGGCCTTTCCCTGTTAAGACATAATGTGGGCTGTGGAAAAAAGTATGATGAGGTGCAAATCTGGCTCATTACAAAACAATCACACTCTTGCTTTTCCAAAAAGTGAGAAAGAAGAAAAAAGCAGTGATTCTGGAACACTGGAACAAAACAATAAACAGAAACAGGAGTGTGGATATAAGAAAAGAAGGCAAGAAAAGGCAAGTAGTTAAGGAAAAGAGAGACGCAACAACATGCAGTGAGGAATTAGCTTTATAGAGTGAAAAAAGCTAGAAAAAATGGACAGAAGCAGAAGAAATAGGCCAAATTCTAGAAGCTTCATGTATGCTATGAGGCTATATCACTCCAGAAACAGCATCGACTCAAGATGTCCAGAATCTTTTGTGCTCTTGTGGTGTAAGAACAGAACTGCAGAAACACAAGTAGAAGTCATGGCTTCACATTTTACCCACACAATTTGTTTGTGAAACCATATCTGTTGTGCAGTGCATATAAAAACTCTGGAGCTTAAAATGTCATTTGCTCAGATCAGTCATGGTCGTAGCCACATATAAAGGGTAACTGCATAATAAATATTAATTAAAAGACAGATATGAACTTTTTCAAATTGAGTAATGAAATTAACACATACTTTTAAAAAAGTCTTTCTGATGTTCATTTCATCATCTGCCTAGGAAAAAATCATAGCGGTCCTCTGCAATGTAGGAAATTTTTGATGGTAAATGCTAAAAAGCATGTCCACACTACAAGAGTGGAGAAGGAAAAACTAAGAGGAAATGATTAACTCTTTGTGTAGCGAGAACAAACAGCAGTTTTAATAGATTAACTTCAAAAAATAAAAAATGAATGGTAAACAAAAGATCACATCCCTGTATTTCCATTTGGTAAAGCTACTGCAGGGATGTCAAAAGAACACAACTTAATCAGGTTTTCTCTAAGTTATAATCCCAGGATCATAGAAAATCTGTAGTTGGAACTTGGGATCATGTACTGAATACATAATGCTTGATGACATTTGGCAAACAAGAACATCAGCAGTAAAGAAGTGTAAAGCTTTTGTTTTTTCAAATTATTTTTCTGTCTGTGTTTTTTATTTAGATTAATTAAATCACCTAATTCCCTGAGAATATGTGCTGGCTAAACATGCAAGTTAAGTAGCATCATTTTTTGTATCACATTTGCTTAAGATAGGTATCTTTTTTTTTCCATAACTCCCTTTTTCACTCTGATGTAATACATTCCTGGTTTACAAATGCAGGCACTGAATAAACTTTCCATTCTGTTTGTGGTAGTTTTCCCTCATGCTTAATCTGTTCTTTTCTCCTGTATCCCCTCTGTTCTTTAGCAGGGTGTCTGTCACCAAGGACAGACCTTTTCCCTTTTCCCGACCTCCCTGTGTGTTCTTTAGGAGATATTTATCAGTTTGCTTATGTCTTTGTTGTGAATAAGGCTGATCCTCGACCTGCTCATGTTTTCACAGTATTTGCTGCATGAATGCAGCACTCCACAAGGCTGGAGATAATCAGCTAATCATGCACGGTACAGGCAGGCTCTGTGCAGGATCCTGCCCTGTCCTCAGACAGCACCCCTTGTTCCTGATGAGCAGGAGTCCTCCTGCTTGGCTCTACCACTTGGAACATCTGAGCACACCATTTGCTTGGCTGTGCATCACATGGTATGTTTTATAATGCCCTCCACCAACTGTCACACCATCCCGAAATTGCCAAAACATTACTGACCCAATTTAGATTTTAAAAAATCTAATAATTCAAGCTTCCAGAGATGAAAAGCTTGAGCTTCTACTGTCAGCACAGCTTAGTGCCAGCTGATTACTCAGCTGAATAATGCACATCATGTACATTCTTTTTAGGTCGGATGTCTCTTTATGCTCTTAGGAAACACAAACCTTACTTCCACGTCTTTGTTTTACTAGTACATATGCATTTTGTCTTTAAAGCTTAGTTGTTTTCATGAAGACAGGGCTTGCATTTCATGTTTGTTAATCCAGAACAGCTGCACATTTGCTTGTCTCTCCTCCCCTGCTTGTCACTCAGAGTTACACAGCCAATCACCACACACCATTTTTGTACAGAGTAAATTGCTCAACAGTTTCTCTTTAATTTTCTCATTTACTGTATTTGCCAGAGGAGGCTGCTGTGTCACTGAGCAAATAGGACAGAAAAGAGATCTCAATGATTAAAAGCTGCAGTTGAGATCAGGTGAATTATCTTGGCAGTGGCACCTTCCTCCTGCCATAGCCACAGGTCTGCTATGCCACAGAAAACTCTGTAAGTCCACTTATGATGCTTACTGCAGGGACATCTTCATCACAGACAGACTCCCATATAAGGCCAGCTGAGCTGGAGCTGCACAACCTACCTCAGAAAGTAACAACTGACGCTACAGCTCTGCAGTGCAGCCAAGGAGGTGTGACCAGAACCACACGGCTGGTTGTCAAGATCGAGTAGAAGTGACTCCATTAGTTCTACATCCCTGTCACATGCACAATCCTACTCATGCTCATGCTTCTCATGCTTTTCTTTTTTTTTTTTTTTTCTTTTCTTTTTAAATATGGCTTTATGTGTCCAATGTTGGCAAAATGGCTGTAATCTCAAAACTCAGACTTTATGTAAAAGTTGTCAAGCTGTTAGTATCAATATTCCAAAATTTATTAACAAAGTGGATCTCTCCTTCACTTCCATGTTATTCTACTGGGTTTGTAACAACGCAGATAGACAAAAATCAGATGCTGTTATGTCCCAGAAGTTGTATGAAATAAAGATTGTATTTGATGGATACTAGAGTTCATGCAAGGTAGGTGGTAGCTGGGCTGGGTAGATGGTCCAGCATTTAGCTACAGTAAAAACCAGCTCACATCGAAGTGTAACAGAGAGATTATATTTGTATCCAAGGCAGTGATGGCACAACCATACAGTAATAAAATGTCAATTAGCACTGGAATTCTTAAGGAAATGAGGTGGGGGAAAGGTAAAAGAAGAAGTAACAGGAAAGGGCAAACAGGAGAAATGGCAACTACCAGAAAAGCAGAATGCAACCAGCTTTTGTCAGCATGCTGCCAACCATTCTAAGAGCATACACAGAGGAGCTAAAAACCACTAGTCATCTTCTTGACAACAAGAACAACAGGAGAAAATAGTCTTCATGCCATTAGAAGATGTGCAAGCTGTGAATAAAATTGTAATAGAAATTCACCTGGGGCTATCAACATTTTATTCCAGAAGGGAATACTAAAATAACTACCAAAAAAAAACAAAACAAAACACAATCCCCAAATAAACAATTAGATAAGAATGCAGCTGCATTCTGAAATTTGTCTGTGGTGTCTGAAAGTGTATGTGTAAAGGGAGAGAGGAGATCAGATAAAAGCAGTGCAAAGAAGTTTGGAATACCTTTTTTTTTATTATTTTTTTACTATTAGTGAATATAAGTGAATTATGTAAGTAGGGCTGACAGCATAAGATCATGGCTCAGTATCCCTTTAGGAACTACAACAGTCCTGTGGAAACTCCCACACTGGCTAATAAAACCAAGAAAAATCGTGCTTTTTCCTCTTTTGAATGAAAGGATCCTGGCATTGCTTGATCCCTTACCCATATGCTATCCTGTTTTAACAGGTTTGTTTAACAGCAGAAAGGCTGCTGTTGAACCAGAACAAACCTTGCGCTGTTCCTTCCCCCAGTGGTCACTGTTAAGCCAGCGGAGGCTGAACAAAAGCCACAGTGTAAAGGCTCCTTAATACTGCATAATCTTACAAATACTTTATTGCTACACAGGAGCAGCTGTATCTGGATACACACAACCAACAAGAGGCTGTCCCTGATCACCTGCTCTTTTGAAGAGTATCAGTGGTAGCAGAACAAGGTTGCAAATTTTCTTTCAGTCAATTACTATCACCATTTCTCTTTGGTGTTCAAAAAGATGACAAACAGGGTTTGCAAAAATAAATGAGAAGTCTTCCTTGTTCCCCAAGGTCCCAAAACAAAGTAACAATTCATGTATTTCTTTTCTCCCCATATGTACACCTATAGCTGTAGCTGTGTAAACACATAAGGAAATAAATCTAAAAAAGGATATCTTCAACCCTTACCAGGACATTCTTTTTTTTTTTTTTTTTTTCTGAGGGAGCAAAGCATTGCACAGGTGGCCTGCTGAACAAGCTGCTGCTTTGTAGTGCTGCTAAAACATGAAGCTATCATTTAAACATCAATTCACAACTGCTCAATATTTCAGCTTATCTGATCAAAAGGTTTTGATACAGAAACTTGTGATTTCATCAATCTTGTCAAGATAGAAAATATTTCCAAGTACAAACAAAGCGGGTCCTCAGAAAGGATGGCTGCAAAGCTCCAAGGTATGGGCACTCCAGGACAGCAAGTTTTCTGCTCATGCAACTACATGTACCTGCACTCATAGTCATAAGCTACAGACATCCAAAAAAATGACCCAATAATTACTTTTTCATAGATTCTTAAGCTTAAAATATATAATTGGCAAGCTAAGATTAAAAAACAAAAAGTAAAGGCTATCCAGAAAATTGAGTGAGAGACAACACAAAGTGCATAGTTTAAAAAGCAAAATTTTCATGGTAGGATACGAGAGCTTTACAGACATCTTCACCAGAATACACAGTTCCTTGCATTAAAAAAAAAAGAAAGAAAAAAAAAAGGAAAAGAAAAAAATATCCCACTAGTTGAGAATTGTATTCGTCAATGCCTGTTTTCCCTCTGCCTTTATATAGTTGGATCTCATCAAGAAGAATGTTGAGCTTGTAAAATCCCATTATTCAGAAAGCCATGAATACATCTTAAACTTGTACTGAGGGCTCTCATGTGTCAGCTCTGCTGTCCTGGCAGCCACACATTATGCTATTACAAGCCTTGCTGTAAGCATCTCTCCAGCAGCCTTTCCCACAATTGATAGCCAAATTCGTAACGTAAAGAAAAACAATACACCTTTGAGTTTAAGGTGATCAAGTACGTCTACAACACTTACAAGATGCTACGTATGTACAAAAACACATATATTATGTACAAAAGCTTCTGAATTTGAGGACTGAAGGCCTCACAGAAAGTCAAATCTCAGAGCCAAGCTGGCTGCCATTCCCCGCGCCCACGCAGAGCACCAGCAGCACAGCGCTGCTGCCTGCCCCTGGGGACCAAAAGGTCCCAGCTCTCACAGGCCTGCAGAAGGCCACAGAAAGGGCTCTGTCAGCTTTAAAGCTGACGTTTGACATCACTGGGCAAAAACAATAATGTGCAGGGCAATTTCCTGTCGTTTTTTTTTTAACCCTTTAATGAGTAACTTCCTAGAATTAAGTATATTGAAAGTTTTCACTGAAAACAAGTGTGAAAAATCAGCAGCTTTGAAACCAGCAAAACAGAAGTTGACCTAACACTGCATCAGATTCTTGTTAACATAATTTGTCACCAGGAGAAGGAAACAAAGTCATGTTGAAACTATGGGAAAAAAGCAGTGTAATTACATTTAAGAATGGTTCTTTAAAATTTTTTAGATTTCACTGTACAGTTATGACGCTGAAATGAAGCTGTGCTACTCTCAAAATCCAACTTTATTCTGAAAAGTCAGAAAATAACTGATTTTAGAGTCTTCATAAAACTTGGTAAAATATCTGTGAGTGAAGGAAAGATTTATCCAGAGTCTTAACTTACATCCACCTTGTGCTGTAACCTAAGATGGTATTCTCCATGATCCAACTCTGTTACTAGGCTCAGTTACTGGGAATGAGTCCTTATGGTCCTGCATAACAATTTGTTAAATAGTTTTGAAGACCATGACTGTGATTTAAAGCATCTGGTTAGTAACTAAGTACTCCTAAACAGAAATATTGTTTTAAAATTTTGCTATATGGCAGAATGAATTTCTCAACAACTACCTAATCCAAGATCATTAGATGAATAAGACAGCAAATTAATCTTCCGAGGCAGTCCTGGAGAGGACTCGTTTCCCTTTTACGTGCTCTCTCACTCAAATACCCATAAATTAGGAAATATCAGAAGAAAAGTATGAGAAGAAATATCCCAGTCTGACCCTTTTTGGTCCATAACCCAGAGCAATTTATTCTGTTCAGGTCCAAAGCCTGTGCCCTGGAAGACTCAAATCCTACGCTAATCTTTCCTAGCTCATGCCAGCTCTAATGCCCAAGCAGTAGGGAAATGTGTGAAACATTCAATTGTATCTTTTAATGCTTAAGAACTCAAATAGGCTTTTTTTTTTCCTCCTGTATCTATAAGCTCTAAGGCACTACTGAAATGTATGGTGTCAACATTGTATGGAAGGAAAAGAGAGACTGTCAGAAGTTAGACATTATTTCAGCCATGGTTACACTGTCTTTCCAGTTAGTGGTTTTTACTGGAAAGCATAACAAGAAAACAGTTCTTCAGGAGAGATATCCTGTCCAAGAACTGGCCCAAGTTCTTGGGTCCTGCAAAAAAGAAATCGGCTGAATGACCTAACATACACAGGGCCTCAGAGCAGAGGGTGTAACTGACCAGACACATTTTGGCTGTGAAGTTAATTTTAAGCCATATCTAATCTTTCGACTTTAAACTCCACAAGTAAATAGTTTAATCAGTAATGAAGCTGAACTGCTTTGACGAAATATTTGCGCAAACAGAAAAAATGACGCTGCTTATTGAACAAAACAATCTCTTCTAGGGATTCACTTCACTTGTTCAGTCAGCAGAATATCATGGAGAAATAAATAAGAGCCAAGTCATAAAACTCTAGCACTCCAGTAGACAAAATAAAACTATATTAGCCAAAACAAACACGAAAGGTGGTGCTGGTAACAGACACAATGTATGCCTCCGATGAGCCAAAATATGTTGTGTGATTTTTTTTTGCATTTAGAAGGATTACAGAAACAAAGAACAAATCATTTGAATAATTAGTTTAACGCCATTATTACTTACATAACTGACATCTTAGGGCAGGGGTCCTTATTACAATAATCATCACTTGGCATTATATGTGCATATTTCCCTTTAAATGGCTTTCTTTGCCCTTAAGGGACTTAAGGACTTGGACTTAAGATAAAAGTCAGCAGGCAAACTCAATTCTCAACAGAATGAAAGGATGAATCTAAGCAGTGAGTTTAACGTCTGCATTGTAAGCAATAATCACAGTTTTCCAGATGCCTTGGCATTTCAGTAATATCTTTTATATGCACAGAGCAGAAAAAAAATCTCACTCTTTTTATCTTAAAATATGTTACCTTTTAATACAACCAAGCTAATACAAAAGTGCTTACAAAAGTACCCTAACTCTTTTTAGACTATGTAAATCTTGAAGCACTGCATGCACAGGGGAACCTGTCACTTCACCTACACAGCTTGGCATGAACTTGTTCCTAGGAATAATACAACCCCTTCCTTTGAAAACACTACTGTACCACTGCAATTGGTGATAATGAAGACAGGAAGAACAAACTTCAGTGCATATTTAAAGAAAAAAATATAAACAAGAACTTTTAAGTGCTGGCTGCTCCTCTCCCTAGAAAAAAATCACTGGCTTGATAGTTTACTTACATATTCCTCTCAAAAAACAGTGTTTTAATTATGTTTCTAAATCATAGAACCATAGAATCACCAAGGTTGGAAAAGACCTCCAAGATCACCCAGTCCAACCATCCACCCATCACCAATAATTCTCACAAAACCACATCCCTCAGTACAACATCTAAACATTCCTTGAACTCCAGGGTCAGTGACTCCACCACCTTCCTGGGCAATCTGTGCCACTGCCTCAATGCTCTCTCAGAGAAGTATTTCCTAACATCCAACTTCAATCATCCCCTGGTGCAATTTGAGGCCATTCTCTCTCATTCTATCGCTGTTATATGAGAGAAGAGGCCAACCCCCATCTCACCACAACCTCTCTTCAGGCAGTTGAAGACTGCAATAATGTCTCCCCTGAGCCTCCTCTTCTGCAGACTGAAAAATCCCAGTTCCCACAGCCGCCTCCCGTAAGACATGTGCTCCAGACCCCTCACAGCTTCACTGCCCTTTCTGGACACACTTCCAGGGCCTCCATCTCTTTCTTTTAGTGAGTGGTGCAAAACTCAACAAAGTATTTGAGGTGCAGCCTCACAAAGGCTGAATACAGAGGGATAATCACTTCCCTGCTCCTGCTGACAACACTATTTCTGACATAAGCCAGGATGCCATTGGCTTTCTTGGCCACTCGGGCACACTGCTGGCTCATGTTCAGCTTTTTCTACACTGACCTCAATCAATGCTACATTTTTAAGCACTGCAACAAAAACAAGCTGCTAGATATAAAAAAAGAGTTAAAAATTTACTTACAAGCATTTGAAAGTCTTGGTCAAGGACATGGTTCTTGCAAGGCAAGAAAAGAACAATTACTCACAGTCTGTTTTCCCTATAACTCACAAAGTGTATCAAATTATTATAGCAATGAACATATTTATTCAATCATCATCATCCCTACAAATTTTATATAACTCACACGAGGAAAAATTCATATTCTCACATGATGACACAAGTACCACCCCCAACACTTAGCACACACATAAGCAGTGTGTCAGAATGGTCTTATTCTGCGGGACCTAGTCCAGCTACCATCTTTCATGACATCATAATGTGAAGCCTAGCAAAAATTCCAGACCTTCTTATTCACATTAAACTAAAATCTTCAGGCAAAAGTTTCAGGTATGAGAAAAAAGTTTCATGCAAGTGTGAAGCCTGTCTCAAAAGGCGGCAATCCCACTTACCATAAAACTGATGCCAACTCATACACTTCTGTGTGTCTGGTAACCAGCCAGATGCAAAACGAGAGGGATGGAACAGACCCACCCCTCCCAGCAGCAGCCTGCCATTCATCATGCTAAGTCGCACCCTCAACATGCACACTTTACAAAATAGTTTCTTATGAGAAATCAGCAGCTTTGGTACAAGTAGATTTCTCAATCAGCTGAGTGGCTGGGATGTCTAGTGGGGAAAGCAGTGCTGAGCACAGCATAGAGGGCAAGGGACAGAAAGCACATTAAGTATGGCTATTAAGTCTGATGGAAGACATTTTGAATAACTGTTATCTCAAGAGAGAGAAAAAGGGCATCTTGTTCTCTCTGAGGGAAATACTTATTTCTGAAGGCAAGTAGTAAGTGGTTTTATATACTTTTATTGCTCACATGCTATCCTTCAAAGACATATAATCATAAAAGCTTTCTTAAAGCTGGACTTCATTTGATGTTCATTTACCTTATTCCTTTTGGTTTCTGTATGCAGGATTGTTGCAAAAGTTAGAAAAGCTCAAAATACCTTGTACTAAAGCCTGAACTGGGGGTATCTGTGTGACCAGATATTTAGTGCCAACAAAAATTCACTGTGCTGCTTTGATAGAAAGCCATTTTTATGAGTTTTATTAAACCAGTTCATATATTTTTCCATGTGTAACCTGAGACCTTTTGTATTGCTATATCAGAAAACTGATTTCTGAAAATGAGATAGAAGATTTTATCAAGGACAAATAAGATTATCTAAGTGACAATTCTGAGGTAGAACTGACTCCTTCCTTCCTTCAGAAAGGTACAACTGTAAGCAACTGCATGTTTTCAGCTTTGATATTTTCTGTCTTTTCGGATAAATCTTTAAATCTTATCACTTTTTATTTTAAATGGAAAATACTGAAAATTTCATTTTAAAATGGAAAAATAATTGTTGCTATCTATTTGCTCACATCAAAAAAAAAAAACAAACCCAAAACTACAAGTCTTCTAATTTGGACATATATTTCTATAATTAAACATCGTCAACTATGTGTGCTGTTTGCAATTAAAAGCATAGAGAAAATTTTGGCAATGAAGAAAAACAAAAAATAAATCAACACATACCCAGGAAACAGGCAGGTTTCTACCCCAGAGACATCATAATATAGCAAAATGTTGAATTAAGTATCAACTATCACTCTCCTCTAGCACACTGTCCGGTTCCTGCTCCTTCCCCTGCTTATGGCCTCACTGAACTGGCAGGACTCTTGTAAATAGCACTTACTAATTTCATCCCTCCAGGAGCCTGCTGCATCCGTCAGAGCAGCTGTTTTCCCTCACAGCCTTACCCAGCCGAGTTATCCTTGGCAATCTCTCAGCTGAAGAAAGTGCTGTGGACAATTACCTCCTGGACGAGGATGAACATTTAAAGATGTTGTAAGAGACAAAACTGGGAGAATTTTTTTGGCAAAAGAGACATGCTTGGGAAACTGTCCATAAATACAGTGAGGGTGAAATTAATGCCTGAAGACTAACTGCAGTAAGAATTGGAAAATGTTAAGTTCTCTGCTTAAGAGGAGACTCCGTGCTCTAACATGGACAAACGCACAAAGCAGCCACTGTAACAGTGAAAATGTGACGTTACAAATGAGACTGGAAGGAATGAACTTAATTTCATTGTCTCCTAATACCTTTCTACTTGCCTGTATGTACCTGTTTGTTTTAACACTTGATTGTATCTGGCTAGGGTCTGGGACTCACCAAATGTGCAGCATTTTGAACCATCACACTTGCAGGTCTCTCAATGAAGCAAAATATAACCATCTCCAAATGCAAATGCTATCTTCGCAAAAAACTGGCTGCCATTACTCTCCTTTTCAGAAACTAGGTTTCTGACTCGTTTTTCCTCAACACAACACTAAGCACTACAAATTGGATTGGCATTAAATATGTAGATCAGAAGATTTGCCATGTAAGTCCCTGATGACGGGCATTACTCCAATCAGTCTTTCACAATCCCAATACACTGACTTTCTCAGTAGTATTTGAAAATAATCAGAAAGATTTTGGAAGGCTGTAAGTCATTGTTGCTCTCTTTCACCTCATCAATCCTCCAGACCATTTTGATGATCCACGGAAGCCTGGACCCCCATGAAACTCGCCTCCTCACAGAAATCATTTTGCAAAATGAGAAAGGCCTCAACGTCATCCATCACTCAAGAGCAACATGCACCTACCACAAATGCCCAGTATTCAGCTGTCAGTCTGCAGTGGGAGAAGAAAAGCTTTGTAGTCCAAGTAGGTGAAGAGGAAGAGACAGCCAGGTTGGCTATGCAGAGCAAGGCACAAGATTATTATTCCTGTTGATACACTGACATTACTGATTTCAACATCAGATAAATTCAGAATTAGCAAAACTGCCATTCCTATGGTCCTCCACTTACTCCAGTGCTGATAATAATGATTCAGGTGAGGATACCCTTCTATTGTTGTTAGCTTTCAATCTCGCAATGATCTTTGAAATAGTTTATTTTATTTATCCAGACTATTTTCATTCCTGGGAACAAAGTAGTCTTTACTGCCTAGAGCTCAGGTAAATTGACTAAGTGGAATGCAAACTTTCACAGTCTTGCAAATAAAACTGTCTTCAAAAGAATGCTGAGCTGCCAGTGTGTACTTAATGTTTTTGCTTCAAAATTATTTAGCTATTACTACCAATTTCTCACATAGGTCATTTTCTATATGCCATTCAGATAACATTTATTTTTTTCAGAATTTATTAGAGCTTCTAAGAAATCTACAGTCCATAAAAAGTCTCTGTTCGGACTGGAAAACAGCCTACAGGGGCTACATCTAGAATGTGTTAGAATGAAAAATCCTAAAAGACTTATAAGATGACCGTAGAAAAAGTCATGAAAAACTTCTGTTGCTTAAAAGTAACTGTTTATTACAAATACAACCTCAAAAATCAATACTTGAGTATCACAGAACACCCATTTGCCACCATCTTTCAATTGCACAGCACAGTCACTATCTGTGTTCTCATACCTATCCAAATGCTGCCTAAACATTACAAACATTTGAGATTACAAAGAATATTCTATAGTGTCAATCTCATGCCCACTTACCATTCATGCCTCATCAGCTTATGAAAGCTGTGCAACATCAAACTGTGCAACAATCACCTTAAATTACTGGATTTTGCTTTTTGCTTTCCTTCTTCAAAAGGTACATTCTTCTTAGACTCCCTTGCTGCAAAGCAAAGGTTCCAAGTCTATACCATTCTCTTGCCATCAAGATAAAGTTTCTGCCTTCCTCTAGAATTCTGAACAATATTTTCTGACCTCCACTTTTTAAATACTTTGCACTAAGGAACTAAAGATTATTGCTTGTCTACCCTCACTTCTAATAATTAATCAACAAACATATCTTAAACACATACAAAGGCAATCAATGTCAAAAAGGAACACAAAAAACCCTTTTCTGTATATACTTCAGATACATTTATGTGAAGACATTAGTTTCTCCTTTTGCTCTTCTGATCTCTAGGCAAATTTTCACATATGAGGAAATAACAATTACTACCATATGTTTGTACTCTATCCCATCAGATTTTTTTGTATTATTTAGTCCTATTCAATTCATTGAAAAATGACTCAATATGTTGATTGATTTGTAATTGCTTCTGGCTATCAGTCAGGCGTAATGACATTCTTGCCTCTGTGCATCCCAAAATGTACTACCTTTTGACCAGTAAATGATCAGAGTTCTGACTCACTTACAGTTTTAAATAAAACTTATCAGCACATTCTTCAAGTGACAAGGGAAGTCACTTGAGATTCAGTAAATCGGTTCAAAATATTTACTGGCTATTTCACAAAATAATTAAAATTTTCCTATTGCAGAGACCTTTACAGATCTTATCAGTTTTTAATTCAACTTCTCAACATCCACCAAAACAGTGAGATCTTAATATAGATCCTGCAAACACCTGGATCAAAAAAAAAATCAGTCTCTTCTTTATATTGCAGATCTAGAAAAGTGATTTTTATAATTAATTAGCTGAAATTTCATCCACAGGGTGGGCTCTTAAAATAACAATATTCAATTCTGCATTTACTGGTACCATTCTTCTGTAATTCTCTGTATAAAATATTTTTTTAAGATGAACTATGCACTAACACAGCTTCCTTACATACAGATGCTCATGTGTGTATGCACAAGCACACAGGCTCTCCTCGTACTGTACCACTTAGCTCAATTAAATCACTGCTCTTACTCTTCATACATATTCAGTGCTATCTGATCTTCCTGCTTTTATGAGGCTTGCAATGCATTTTGTGAATTTTCACAGGATTTCCCATTCTGTTGCAGTTCATTTCCTATTACTTCTGCTACTTTCACAAGTTCTCACCAATGTTTTCATTTTCACGTAAATGTAAATTCAATGCAAGTTAAAATTGTGAGCCTTCAACACTCCTCTCTATCTGACATAGTAGCTTTGTGAAGTACTTTTTATACTAAGAAGGATTTACCACTTTCTGGTTTTAGTGATCTCACCAAAATGAAAATGCACCTGGGGTTCTAGGAAGTACTGCTCCCATCGATTTCTTTAAAATTAACAATCTTCTCTCTGTGAGTCTAAGTAATTGGAAAGAATAAACTTTGTCTAATGTTGTCTATCATACGAAGCAAACAGTGCAAATTTCTTTCTTGCAATTAGATCAAGAGAAACTCTGTCATCTGATGGCAATGTAAAACCATGGGAATAGCTTCTGAAGTGCTCCATACACTTCTATTTAGTTCCTCTTGATCAGTGTGGATCTCTAACTCTGGTCATGGAAAAGATGCTCTAGGCACGAGGCTCTGAGCTCTGGGTAAGAGGCAGCTCTGGCAGAAGCCACTTCTGGACAGAAAGGTGAGGTTGTCTTTATTGCTGATGACTGAAATAAAAATGTTGTGACACCTGCTTGAGAAGCTCTGGACTAAAATAAAATTACTGCTTTCAAGTAAGAGTAAGAGCACAGAGGAGACCCCATTGTTTTCACAACTGCATGGCAAAGGCCTCAATTCCAAATCCTGTTTGCTTTTTTGGGGTTTTTTTTTTTTGTTTGTTTGTTTGTTTGTTTTTTTAAATTATGTATTAAAAATAGATGGGGAAAACAAAAACAAAAACAAAAAAACCCAACAAGGTCTGCAAACCACAAAAGAGTCTGCAAAGTGTCTGCTTGTTAAACACTGCATCCTTGATATCTCAGATTAGTTCAGACAAAGCATAAAAAAGTACCCAAGGAGAAACACAAGCCTTCTTGCATTGAGATCCCCCCACTCTCTAGAGGCATGATTTTATGTAACTGTTCATGGACATGTGACATACCACAGAAAAGAGGGAAGAAAAATAACTGCAGTGGCTTGAAACAATCAGATTTATAGAGTAAAAGAACAGGAGGATACACTAAAAAATGTACTCATCAACTCAGTCAAATGATCAGCTCGGTTACTATAAAAGATTAACCAGTTTCCACTAATGGGACAGAGGTGGTGAGAAGAGAAAGGGAAAAAGTAAGTGAACGAAATCTTCCATTGAAAATGCAGTAAAGCAACTGTCGCTTTATCTGCGTGCAGTGAAGAACACTGCTCCACCTGGAGACCAGCCATCCCCGGGAATTAAATCAGCCAGATCAATAAAGTGTAAAGTGGACAGGAACAACTTTATAAAAGCCATTGCTGAGCTCAGAGACACTGTTAAATTATTACATCAGAACATTTTAAATCATGCAAAGCCAAACAACTTTCAAGATAAGCTTAAAACTCACTGAGGGCAAGGGCTACACTGATTGGAAGCATGACAAGAAGTAAAAAGAAAAGGAAATAACAAAACATCAGGCATTAGAAACAACAGCTTTACACACAAAACTGACTCATTTTAATTACCTTTAATCTATGTGAAACAAGAAAGGTGACATTTTTATAACTAGAAAATATCAAATCAGTTTGCACATGGAACGAATCCTGGTATTCAATATTCAGACTGACCACAGCATTTCTAGCCGCATTATTAAGAAACAAAATCTCCCGTAGAATGCTGGAATTTAAGGACAGCTAGACCAGAGTCATTTGGCAGCTGTACATTTTTTGTCATCCTAATAAACATTTGAGTGAAAAAAATGGCAATGGGGAAAAAGCAGATGAGAAATGCAAGCACATACACATACATCCACACTGCAGACACACGAGAGTTTCTCAGTGTGAAGGCCTACCCTTTCCATCTAAGTGAATGTCACTGCAATGATGTTGGTAAGAAAGATGTTGATGCTTTTAGGCTTAAGTAGCCACTAACAGATATTTCATGCAGGCAAGTTCTTTTAAATTCTCAATTTATTTTCCTACAAATGTCTTGCTATTTTTGCTTAGTTACACGTATATTCTTCAGGACAAATATGATCTCCTCTGAGTTTGTAAACAGCATAGTATAGAGTGAACACTGTTGCAGATGTATTTCTCAAGGCTTTTTTTTTCCCCAGGTGCAAAATTGCTAACAATTTCTTATGAAACCCACCATTTATAGAATTGAGATCTTAAATTATTTAGTTTCAGTTATCACTACTGCATGTTTTCTGCTTCATTGTGGTGCTAAGGGTGACTATATTTTAAATAAGTGTTCATTAAACTAATTTAGGCATACTATCTCCACCAAACCCAAAAACTCTAATTCACAATTCCTACAATACAGACAACAGACAAACTTAACAGTGACATTCAATTTTGCTGCTTTCGTGAGTCTTCTGTTTTATTCTCTAGCATTTTATGTTAGTTATAAGAACCAATTTAGAATTGATGTAGACCTGTTACTGTATTCAAGGTAAAATTATATAAACTAGTAAACTCAATAGTTTTCTGTTTGCTGTTCTTAACCTTATCAAAATAAGGCTATAAAGCACAAGAAGGGCAATGTGCAGATCTTTCTGAAGTCTATTTAATGTTTCATTGCTAAAATAGCATTATTTTAAGATGGTACAAGTATGGATTTTATAGTTATCAAATTATGTCTATTTTAAAAACTGGATTCCTGTTTATAGGAGAAAAATATTGCTTTTACCTTACTGATAAGTGTGACGACATCACCTTCTCGGATTGTGAGTTCATCATCATTCTGTGCTTCGTATGGAAATATCACTTTGCAATACTCCTTGGCTGAAAGAAGAACATTCAATGTGATAAATCATCTTATAAGAACTGCTTATCCAAGGGTGAAAATCTTCATAAAATGATCCCAAACTGTGTCTGCACGGTGTTTCATTTTCTTGCCATTTTTCTTTTTGCAGTACAGAACTTCATAAATGCTATGAAATATTTAAAGAACTCCACACTGATGAGAATTCACATACACGTCAACCGTGGAGTCAGTTCTACAACCCCTAGAACCATTATTTTCCATTATATTCCTCCCTGTTGATCTTTGAAAGTCATCTGGCTGGTCCTGGGCACCCTGCTCTGGGCATCTCTGCTTGATAAGTGGTTGGATCCATCATTAACTCAAATAGAATTGCTCCTGACTGTGACCTGCCACAAACAATTTTCCTTGGAGGTGTCAGACCTATGTCTGACACTTGCTGCAGTACTGCCACGGGTGTAGCCCTCAAACAGCTAATGTAAATTGGAAGCAAAAAGGACCTAGAAGGCTAACATAGCTTATCTATCTCTGGTGTGCAAGAAAGAAAACATTTCTGATTCAATACCAATGATAAAAAAAAGAAGTAATACATTAATAATTGTAAAGACATTCATAACTAAATCCTCTGTATACTCAGCACAAAGGAAGATTTGAATATTAGTTCAACATTTCCTCTTCCCTTTCCATTCTATAAATAAAGGCACCAACTTTCATCTAGAAAATACAGGAGCCAGCACTCCCATTCAGAAATCTTAAAAAGCAGTTGTCACGAAAAGAGGTTACAATATGTTGCTGTGCAACAAATACTCCTACGTCAGCGTGTCTAACAAATAGAAAGTGAATGTGCATTCCAGCTATTAAATAATGTATATAGTGTGATATTCTAAAACAGCAGGCTTAAAAATACCAAAGAAATGCTCACAGGAATTACTGGATCCTTTGTAAAAAGCGCATGTTACTTTCTAGAAGAGTTAAGCTCACACTCAGTTAAGAGTTAAGCTCAAATGTCTCAGTTTTGATGGCCTCTAACCACTACATCACAACTCATTTCAAAAAATGGAAGGGATGTCTAATTGCTAGATCACTGTGATATGAATAAAGGCTTTGGATCTTTCTTTGTGGACGCAGTTGGGATGTTTAATCTGCACACTGCCCTGTCTTCCGGACACTACAGTAACACTGCGTCTACAATACAATGTTCCTTCATGGACTAACTATAAACTCCACATTTGGAGGGAAGTCTAGCAGAATGAATCACCAAACAACAGAGAGCAGCCAGAAACGCACAGAAATAATACTATCCTGAAAGTGGTCAACTCTCAGCCAAGGTGTGAATGAATTCCATGCATCTGAAGTTAAAGAACATTTTCATCAGCAACAGTCCGGTATTCATGTCTCTTGAATCCTGTAGTGTGCAAATTTTCATCAGTTCCTCCTTCTGTCTAAGGGCCGTACATTTGAATAAGGATGAAGACATTGATCAACAGAGTTGACAGAAGGCTGTGGTTTTAGTGTTGAAAAATGTCTGTTGATAATCAGGTAATTAATTGCTCTCTTTCTTCTGTTTTTAAAATACTTCCTCTGAAAGTATGTGCCAGTGTGGCTGCCACAGTCAGTAGCTGGTCAGAACCAGCTAGACTAACTGAAAAACTCCTAGTCTTTCATATACAGGAAACTGCTATGAATCTTCACCTTGTAGATCTGGTATCAATAACTCTGTTATCGCATGACCTCTCTGCCCTCCACATCAAACTCTTGACTTTTTTTTTTTTTTTTTAAATATTCAGATAGCAGAGAAATAAGGAATTAAGCTAGAAAAAAATGACCCATCACAAAAAAGCAAATCAAAAGAAAACAAAAAAAACCATTGTGAGCACAGGCAAACGTTGATGCACTGCACACAGAGCCAGGAGACATTTCTGGATAAGCATGAGAGAGAACTGAGAGTGGGACAAGAACACAGGATGAAGGCACTGACATGGAAAAAATATCTTGGTTTTGTACATTATGGGGTTGGATTCCTTCAGTGTGATTCACATTGACATACACTAAATCAGTATGTTCCTCTGCCCAGTGAGGACCCTCTGAATCACACTGCAACAGAGCCAGGTCTCAAAAACACTGTTGGATTTGGGTGATTGGATAAAGTCAGCTTGCAAGCTTCTCTTATAAAAAAGCTGGTCTAGCATGACTTAAGTAAGCAAAACCAAAGTCAAACAGGACTCAAAGTAGTATGAACCTCCAAATTCAGATTAATAAAAGAAGAAAAACATCTAATAAAACATGTAACTTATGTACAAGAATTGTCCTTACTCAGCAGAGCACAATATATCAAAAGGATGTAATAGTACATAATTTCCACAGTTATGTTTAAATAGGAAGGAAAAAAAAAAGATAAAAGGCAATACTAATTTCAAATACAGCACAGAGGAGAGCACACAGTAACTTGCTGAATTTGGGCTTTTTGTAAGTAGGAAAAAAAAAAGGTCAAAGTAACATATCCAATTACAAGCATGGTAAATAGTTTTAAGCCAAATTAAAGCTTCAAACTAAGATACCAATATTAACCATTTTACATTTGATACCCAAGGCTGGGTTTATAAATCACAGATGGTTCTTCCAGAAGCCTCCCTTTCTTTCCTCTGACCTGAAGATATGTTTTAAAAATATACCTCTCCATAAGCCCCCAGCAGTAGACATCTTGGAAACACTAAGGAAGGAGAAAAACATGATATTCACGAGCTTTTCAGTCCTCATTTAGTAATTCAACAACAATTTACTCTTTTAGACCACAGTCTCTGCTTATGTACTTGCAGCTGCTCCCAAGCAAAGGAAAACAACCTGTCATATACAATGGACATTTCTCAGGGGATTGAGTGAGCAGATGAACCTTGCCATATGTCTTGAAACTCAAACAAGTTGGATCTAATGCAAGATGTTCAGTTTCTTGCCTTATATATTCTAAGCTGAGAGAGCACGGGCTAGGTACAATACCATTAAAAATATGCATCCCTGAGTACCTTCCATGATTTTTGAACCACAGTGTTTCAGCTAGACTAGAAACAATGATGACACAACAACAAGCACTTTATTTTCTCTGCCCACAACCCCTGCAATCCAATCCTTCGAAATGAAGAACAAAGTCATTGCTAGATTCTTTGACAGAGCCCCCAGAGTTTCCCAGAATCATCCTCATCAGTCAAAAGCTGCAAGAATAAACAGCAAGCAAGGAACTTCTGGAGGTCCCTTCCAACCCCTACAATTCTATGATTCTATGATTCTGTAAATATTTATAACAAGTTGCTTGCCACTGCCCATGCTACACTGAGGAAATAGTCTCAGGACTACCCCAAACAATAAATAAGGCTATCCTCTAATAAGAACTGGATGATTTAGGGGGATAGTTAACATGCATCTTCTTTTAACACCTATGACCCACAGTCTGTCCTGTATTCAAAATATGGGCTATTTGATACAGCCTTAAGCTTCAGAAAAATATTTCCTCAAAGAGGGAAAAAGGCAGCAACAGATGGTCTTCCTACAGAATACAGCTGCTGCATTATCTAGGCTGTCACAAGCACTGTACTTCACCCACAGAACGCAGTGGCTTGATGTACATTTATTTTGAGAGACTGGTTAAATATTGTACCGTCCAAACCAGAACTGGGCAAACTGAATTTACTGCATCAGCAGAACCTGCACATTTTAAAAGGATGCCTCTTCTATTTGTTCTTCTGCCAGACTCATAGAACGAGTTGAGACATTCAAGACCACTGTCCTCAGACATACATACCCTTTCACGTAAGTTCACAGGGGATACTCACTCTGGAATTTGCTTTTCTTAGGCTACGATGATCTAGGTTCCTCTGCTTACTTCTGCTGCTCTTTCCTTAGTGTTAGGCAACATCTGTTCTGCCTCAAGGGAAAATCTGCTCCATCTCACATAATCTTACTACTGGGCATTGAATTTACCTGTCTGGCTTTTCAGAAATTGATAGTTTTTAGTAAAGCAAACAACCATCAGATATAGTTGATTTTTGAGGCTTAAATATTTCTCCTTCGATGAAGTCTAAATCAGACAGAAATATTAAGTGAGAAAACCAGCAGCATTAATTTAGTTATCTTTGGGCTTAAGCTTCCTCTTTTTAACTACTGCTCAAATAAAGGCTTTCTGAAATTGAACAAAATCTACAGTGTCTAGGGAAAAATTACATAATTGTTACCAAAAACATAAAACAGATGGGAAAAAAAAAACCCAACAACTCAGCAGAATTTGGCTTTATCATTAATCACTGCCTTCAAGATTCATAAATGGATAGCACTAAAAAAATTTCATGGAACTGCAACAGACTCAAAGGATCAAAACACCACCTCATTAAACAAAACAAAACAAAAATATCCGGAACTAATTAGGGCCTCATTAACCCAGACTCAGCAGCTCCTCATACTCTATCGTCATGCAAGAAGCTTAGCACTTGCTAGGATTTTGGTATTCCTATTATGTAATTGGTTAACACGAACTGTAAATAATCAGTGAGTGGAGTAATCAAATTAAGTATCACGGTCAGTGCGCTTTCTGACTCAGTCGTTGCTTTTTTGCTGTCTGTGCACTTACACTCCATTTTTGCAGTCTCAGTAAGCTGTAATGGTTCTGTCAGTCACTGTGAATGCTTTGCTGAATTCCAAAATCCAGCAGAGCTACTTGAAAATTGATATGTATTATCTACAAAACAGCCTTTCCACTGCAAGACACTTAAAGTAAAGGCAAGCTATTTCATTGCAAAATAAATAATAAGATAAATAATCTCACCCCAGAGGTTTTATCCTGTATAAGTATAAATACACGTAAGTCTGAGCCACACATAAAACAGTTGAAAATTCAACAGCAGATTTATTCCCCTAGAAGACTATGCAGGCACAAACCTAAAACAAACAGTTCTTCCCTCTTCTATTCAAAGATGCATTCTTTTATTCCTAAAAAGTTACTGACATTTCCTTTCCCTTTCTGTTTTCCAAGGGACTACTAGAGCTCTCTAAGTCTTTGTGCTTTTGCTGTACTGTGTATTTGAGCAGAAGACATTCTGTCTTCTCTTTGATTTTGATAACGATCAGCTATTTATTTCACAGAATCAGAATCACAGAATGGCCCAGGTTGGAAAGAACCTCAAGGATCATGAATCTCCAACCCCCTGCCACAGGCAGGGCTACCAACCTCCACATTTAATACTAGACCAGGCTGCCCAGGGCCCCATCCAACCCAGCCTTGAACACCTCCAGGGACGGGGCATCCACAACCTCTCTGGGCAGCCTGCTCCAGCACCTCATCACTCTCATAGTAAAGAACTTAAGAATTTAACAAATTCTGAAGGTCATTTCTTAAGGAAATTCACATAGCAGACTGCTGGGAGATGCATCTATGGAACATACAGTTATCTTTGCTCTGACCAGCTTATCCTACTGCAAAACTTGGGCCATCTTGTGCATACCAGGGAGCAAATGGCATCCATGTTCAAGTGCCAACCACTCCCTCATCTCAATGGGACAGGTACAGGAAAAAAAGCAGACTCATTTATCAAGATGTGAGAGCAGCAACCAGCAGTCCTCAACGTAGCCCCCTGTGCACAAAAGGAAGGTGGTGCTGCTCTCTTTTTCTGGCTCAGTAGGCTAGTCCACAGTGCAAGAGCTTTTTTTATCCAGTACAGAATAAGGAACAACAGCATCAGTCATGAAAAGAAACAGGAGGAAAATGAAAAAACATATTACTACTCCTCTACCAATGCAATTTCTCTTGCTTCAAGCATACATCTCTGGCAGCAATCACAAGGGAATCCAAATCACATACCCATGAGCTCCCTCTCCATCCTAAGCTTGCATTTCAAACTACACCTTTGGAGAACGGCACACTACCTTGCTCAGTTTAGCAATTAAAGGCTCCAAGGACATCTGGTACTTCGCCATTCCAGGCCAAAGTGAAAAAAGCTCAAGTCTAAGAGGGAGGGGTACAGAGTGTCACTGTGGAAGGCAGAGTTCTCCAGCCCTTGCTGGAGGCTTTCACGTTTGTTTATACGTGGTGCAAACATGAAGCTTCAGTACCATGGGGTGTGATTTTGTAATCAGTTTGAGCTGCCAAAAAAACCCATGAGTTAACATGGAGAAAGGTATTGAGCATTTCTTTGTCTGGCTCAACGTGCAAGCATTGCTGCCACAGGTGGGAAAGCTATGGGAGCACCCTTTCAGATGACACCTACCTGTAGGCCAGCTTAACCTTATCAAGCTGCAGATTGGGAAAGGTAATTCCAAAGCACATTCATTCTGAAGTCCTGCTCTACAGTACCAGTTTGCACGCTTTTCAATATTTAAAACTCATTTCCTCCAGGCAAATGAGTTATTGCAGCACTTCACATTAACAGCCTTACTTCACAAAGAGAACAAGATAAGAGGATGCAGAAAGTCAATTACCATGGTCCAGTTAATGAACAGTAACAGTAACTCACTAAGCTGTTTCAAGCTGCTTTTGAAATTCTGAGCTGATAGCATGTGGTCGTTCCTGCATACTTCTGCCAGATAGCTTCTACTTTCCTGCTACTCCTTGTCCTTCCTCAGTTGGTATTTCAGTTCTGAGACAAAACACTATCTGTTAACTATCTAAAAAGGCAAACATGTCACGGAAGGACTTAAAAACTCAATACCTTATATTATAATCCATTTCTTTTCTAATATATGGCCATGTTCTCTTCCCTCTTATTGTTTCCTACAAGTATCTATAACGTTTAGCCATAATTTCGTATGAATTAAAACAAAGGACTTGGCATTCTCTTACAACTGCTCTGAGACCTTTCTAGAAGATTTAATTATTCCTTTTTGCTCTACTAAACATCTAAATAACCAAATAAAACCAAAGTTCGTTGACTCTGTACCACCCACACAAATATGTCTGCTACAGAAACAAAGAAAAAAGAGGAAAAAGTAAGAATGCTCAGAACCACAGATATTTTTCTATGACCTTCCTACAAGTTACGACAACTGAAGTTGGATCTTAACTAAACTCTGACATGTTCCAAAGTATCCTGCAGGCCAAAAGCTGATCATGTAATTTAACTTGATTTCAATGTCAGGAAACTCAAGGTAGGACTATCAAAGCAGAAACAATTCAGAGGATTCTGTGAAACAAAATATTCTGTGTGTACCACCTACTCAAAGTCTGTCCTAAATATATCCATCTGCATCCTTGCTTTTCATACGTACAAGATACTACTCTTCTAGCCAAAACCAGGAAAAGTGCACAGTTATCTTTTAAGAGGCTCAATAGCACAAAGTGCAAAGAAGCAGAAGCTATGAAACCTACTTTTTGTTCTGCTGTCCGCTTCTGTTTTTGTTGGCTCCTGAGTTGCTGTGGCTGGAGGTACTTTCTTCCCAACACTCTGAAAAAAAAACAACCAGTTATTCTCCTTTAAGATCTGCAGGTTCATTTAAAAGTCAGATAATAAAAAAAACTTAATGGAAATGCAAAATATAGGAATAGAGACAGAAAAGAAACAGAGGCAAACCGAACTGTACAGAGATTTGTTTGCAGGATATTTGTTAGTTTTTTGTTTTTTTTTTAAACAACAACAATATAAGACCCATAATAATCCTCAAATCCTCCCTTGAAATTTTGTTTACTAATATTTTTAACCATCAACTCCTTAACACAGCATTAGGGTAAAGTCACAGAAGTTTCATTTGTGGATTCGGTGCCAACAGTAAAATTGAAAGAGCTGAAAAAAAATCCCTTGATTTCTTTCTATACCGGGAGCATTCATTTCAGTCATTTCACGCTGAATGCGACTTTTAAGTTGACATCTCTTTATATGTTCCATATTTTTGCTTGCTTTAAGCAAAAATAACTACTTTACAGAGGATTATTATGATAATTATCAATTATCAACCTCAGCTACTCTGAAAGAACAGTAGAAAACATTGTTTGCCCACAGTGCAATAGAATTGTTGATAATCATCTTCAGGCATCTTAACCAACTTACATGCATGCCACCTCCTCTTTTCCTATCAGGAAAGCCGTCAAGCTTGAAAATCCAGATCACATGTAGTTGACAATATAAGTAAAATTATTATTTCTTTATATGAGTACTTATAAGCCCTAGCTGTAGTTCAGCGTACGAGAAATATATAAACACAAGAAAAAGTACTCCATACTGCAGTGACTTTCAAAGTAAGAGGCAAGACAGCTAATACTTAGTCTTGAAAACACTGGTGAATAAAACACTGGCCAATATGATAAGCAATAGGAATATAGCAGTTTAAATAGCTCAAAAGATTGAGCGTACACAAAAAATAAGAAGAGCTCCATTTTTTATGCTGTGCCAAAACTTTTCTATGGAAAGGAACAAACATGGGTGCTTTTGGCTGGCAAAAGAAAGTGCAGCTGGAAGAGAAGCAATTTGGAGAGCTGTGCACACGACAGTCATCAAATGTGTGTTGACAAGCAAGACAAACTACAAATTGCAATACCCTCAAGTGTCTTGCTGCTACTTAACTTGTAAGTGGCAAAAGAAACAATGATGGGCTTGTAACTCTGCTTCCAATCCTGAGTTTTTTAAGTGCTGGGAATGAGAACAAAACTCTACAGAACCTCCTAACTTCTTTGCTGAGGTAGGAACGACAAGAGAGAAGAATTGTCTGCAGCAGCAATCAGACAGGTAACAGAACAACCAGAGATGTCAGACTCCTGCAAATCAGGAGACAACAAAATTCAAGGAAAGAGCATGGGCTGGCTGTGCTGAAGAAACTAAGCCAAGAAAGATGAAGATGAAGAGCTGAGTCTGAGATCCAGCTGGAAAGCAACAAAAACTGCACTGGAAGAGATGCAGGAAGAATCTGAAGCTACTAAGCATTCACACAGACAAAGCACCTAATTCCTTTTGGATTAAACCTAAAATGTAGCCAGGAAAGCATCCAGGAAATAGGAGGAAGGAAGTAGTGTATTCCAGTACAACAGACAAGCTGCAATGTAAAACGAAATTTAAGACTTCATATTTTATAGAAGTAGATGCAAGTTTAATGCTTGAATACATTCACTCATCTGCTTATATGGTGTAGTGCAGGTGATGTATCAGCATGAGGAACCAATTGACTCCTTGGGAGCAGAAAATCAAACATCACCCAAACGATGCTGCTGGTTATTTGGAGTTAGGAGGCAGGTCAGAAAGCAATTTTTGCAGCATGAACCAGAAGGCCCATAATAACCCCCCCTCCTGAAAGAGTCCTTCCTAACCACCAGGCTGCAAATGCAAGCAAATTTCTGCATTTTCTCTGTCTCTGTATATCTTGAATTCTTGGCTGCAGAGAGCTCTCGGAATCAGCAAAGAGAGAATCGGATTCTCCTCTACCTTAGTATCCCTGGTCTAGTGCTTCAGAGACACTTCTTTCCCTCTATGCTCCTCCAGCATGCTGACTGCTAAGTCTCCTTTCTAAGTGGTGGCAGTCAGCCAAGTTCAACCTACATTACTTTTAGGTCCCGTCACACAAGAAACATGTGTTGGAAACTGAGTTCAGATGTCCTGATTCCATAGCCAGGTTAACTCCCCAACACACACCAGAATGTAACAACAACATGGACTGAATTTAATCTCACTATTTCTGCAAGGCAAGTGTAATTAGATTATGTGGCTGTCAGACACAAATCCCTCTAATCGCCTGGCAAACAAATCCTAAAGATGAAAGGGGATGAGAATTCTTCTTGCTGCAGAAGCAGCTGATAGAAGCATGAATAATGATCGTGATCTGGAGTACACATATTCAGAAGGTTGACAGAGATTTAAGCAGCAACTTGCCAGTCTAAAACTAGCTTGGTTTTATGAAGCCTATGGAAGGATAGTCGCCCATTAAATCACAGGTTCAGTTTAATGGCAGAGGCCTTGATGGCAATGTGGTACACTACAAATCCCTATCACTGCAGAGCAGTTTCCTCTGATACTGAATTAACAGTGATTACAGAAATGACTGAGGTGGTACACAAAGTCTCTCGGATGAGGTCACAGCATAACCTAAATTTTTATATTTCCCTTCATTTATGTACTTTGTCTTGTTGGCAATCCTTATGACAGAGAGCAACACCAAAAAACTAAAGCAGACAGCACACAGTATATACGTGAATTTTTCTCATGTGAGGGCACATGAGAAAATAGTTGCACTTCCCTGCAACTATTCAACCCTGACCACAGGAAGAAAAGTAGACCTGTGCACAAGTTTCCTCCTCCAGGATATTTTAAAATTGTATTTCAGGGTTTTTCATTGTTGTTGCTGGAAACTGACTTGTCTATTTACTTTAGTTATGCAGGTCCTGTATCTCTAGAAGATTTCATCTGAAAATTCACATCAAACTGTCACTTAAGCACCAGCTAGGTTGACATGGAAGATTCTGTAATACTTCTTTGTACTACAGGAACATAATTATCCTTTCACCCCCCTTTAAAAATATGGGTTTCTCCTAGGAACAGCTTACGTACCCAGTAATAAAGGGAAAGAAATGGTTTACTCAGCGTCAGGATTTATTCTGGAAGGCATATTGAAGTCCTTATTCCAGATAAAATACTTTGGGACTGTTATTTGAAAATAAAACTCTGTGAAGATGTTCTTAAGGAAGACACAGAATATTCATGGATTCATCCTTATGAGCTGGAAACACTGCTGTTTTTAAGCTTAATTTCATTTGTCAGGTTGAATAGCGAAAATATAACAAAACGCACTGATGCTTTTATACAGAGGAAGAATAGAGTCGAGAAGTGTCAGAAAACCTCATGGATTGGGTCAGGGGAATAAATGCACCAGGTTTCTTCGACTACAATACTTCCTTTAACATTCAGCTACTATTTCTGAATGTTGTTCACGTGCATCAGAATTTTCTTTATATATAGGTTTATGTGCAAATCTAAGGCCAGTGGTAGCAAAAATATAAAGGCTTTATTCTTCATTGTACTCCTGATGCACCATTTCGTAACTGAGAGCATTTTTCTCACAAAGAAATAGAAACAGCTGCTAGATTCTTCCAGGCGTGGATGAGTCTACATATAAACAAGCTTCTCGGTGAGCATATTTAACATTGGTGTTTTGGGGGGGGGAGGGGGAGAGGAGTCAAATTGGTTTGCTGTTTTTTTTTTCCCAACGTTTCCAGTGCTTATGGTACATTATCAAGTCCTTTTTGCTTCCTACCTGGACTACCCCAAATTCAGAAAAACATTAAGAGTGCTAACATTAAAAAAAAAACAAAAACAGAAGGTTTTCAGATGTCCAAATGCCCTTACTTTGTCAGATACCTGTAAAATAAGAGAGATGTCTGGAATTTTTTTTTTCACCGAGACACCAACCTTCAGCTCCAGATGAAATACTTTCTGTGACAGTATGACCAAGTATTTACTACCCTGGGGTTTCCCAAAAGGACAGAGTTAAGTGTTTTCCTAAAAGGTCATCACAAAGCACTTCAAAAAGGGTAATGGGAATTTTAAGAAGCCTTTATAGAGAAAATAAAAATTCTTTAGGGACAGTGTGAATAAGTACCTGCTTGCACATTTGACTGACTTTGTTGTCTAAATAGTTTCTTCCTCCTGCCAACTTTCTACTCATCCATGCTTTGGTATAAATACCATCCATGTGCTTCTGAACTATAATTAGTAATATTTTTAGTATCAGCTGGATAGATACAGTCTGTTCAATACATGCACAGCTAATATGGAGAGCTCCAGCTGCCCAAGCCACACACATGCCTGTTGATATCACTTATGAGGAAATTCCAACCACAACACAAGGTAATTTCCTTAAACTAGGTTAGATGAATGAACGAGGCAGGAAACAAGTGTTCATTGAGTCCTCAATTACAAACACACTGTCACAAGGACAGGCAAGCAAAATAGCTTTTATTCCTCTGCTTGCTTGTTTTCTTCAAGCTTGCACAGAGTGGCAGGATGCAGCATGTCTCATAACTGCTGTGAGCAAGAGAAGGAGCAGCTCCAGTGTTGCCCAAGGCTACCCACCCAAGGTGGCCAAATGCAGAGGAGCCACCTTCAGTTACCAACTCCTGTTACCTCCCTCTGCAGTGGGAGAGGAGAGAACAAGCCTCTGTTAAAATGTGTTGTAGATGGGAAGAAAGAAGAAAAGAGTTTGCAAGTTATCTGCTTCCCTCAATAGCTGCATAAACTACTGGTATAGAACAGAGGCATGGAAATTAGTGCATATAGGGGTAAACCAGCAGCAGTGCTCATTTATACCAGCTCAAGCTCATCAGGAAAGTATGGTAAGCATCTCAGTGTGCTTCAGTAACTCCAAAGGATCATGCTCAAGGCAAACCAAGTAAACGCTGCAACAGTGTTGGCTTCTACAACATTCAAAAAATGAAATATGAATGATGTTCAGATACATGGCTCTACACACCAGGTGATACTTCCATAAAGAACTGGTGCTATAACCGCAGGATCAGGTATGGTGTACATCCAAAGAAGTTTACCAGCATTTATCTCATATTCCAGAAGGTAAAAGTGCATTTCTTCCAACTTCCAACTTCCAACTTCCAACTAGAACACTTTTGGACTTGGATGAACAGCTCCTGAATGACAGCTACTTACACATCTCAAGCGTGTCTTTGCAAAGAAATAAATCCTATGAAAAGTTTTACCCATGAAAAGTTATAAAATCTTGTATTTAGGTTCTGTGACAGGCATGCGAACTGGTACCTTAATACTTTTCTGCCTGGTGAGAATCACCTAAACTCATAACAAAAATGTCCCTTCGAGTAACATCTTGGTCTTACCAAAGAAACAAAAGTAAAGACTTCATCCCACCGGATCTCCTTAAAAGTCATTGTAATTTCAGCCAGCAGCATGACTCTTGACACAGCTAATAAGTTCTGACAAAGTGGGCAAGCTGTTTTAATCAGCAATCAGCAGCCATTTGGGGTTCTGTAACTGCTCACTGGTCTCTTCTGGGAACTGGCTACTGCTCTAGCACCACTTTACAGAAAAGGAACACTGATGCAGTCAACAACTATACCCTGCTCAAACGTAAACGGTTTTTGAAATCAGGCTGCATATGCAAAAATTCTCAAGGTATGTGGGGAAAATGTTTTCTAGTGTTCATACAGAAATTGATAGGCTTTCCTCAGTTACAAGCATTATTTCATGAATGCAAAATCAAAACAAAACAAAAACAAAAAAACAACAACAAAAAAAGGGGATTAAATTAGCATCATAGTCTAAATTGTATTACTATGCTCTAATTCTCATTCCACAAAATGGTAAACAGGCTATGATTACATTATACCACACTCAATTCACTTGGTGCCCTAGAAATGGAGTACTGAATGTGACAGCACCTTGCAATTGCTGTATCTGGGATGCACTGACAGTCAGGACACTGGAATACAAGCAGACAAGCAAGTAGGAACGTGAACAAACATAAGGAAACAGCACAAAGGTGTCCAAATAAGGGAAATTTTAAAACAAAACATGATTTTACTGGGGTTTGTTTTCTGATTTCTCTCAGACGCCAATTCTTCTGGCATGTTTTTTTACAACTAACGTAAGAAGCAAAACTACCTCTTCTCATCAGTTAAACTGCATGAACTACATCATGGGTAAAGAACAAAACGAGAGCAAAAAGCTGTAAATACTTCAAGAATGGTCACATCTGCTTTGATTACAAACGGTTACATTTTTCAAAACAACTAACTTCTAAAACATTTAATGAAAGAAGTTACCAATGCTTTACTTAGCTGGGTTGAAAAGTATTTAGAAATGATATACAAAGAAGGCCTACAAAATCAATTACAAGGACAGACAGAAAATGTGGTTCTAAACAGAATCACAGGGGCTAGAAGGGACCTCTGGAGATCACCCAGTTCAACGCCTGCTAAAGCAGGTTCCCTACAGTAGGTTACACAGGAAAGCATTCTGGCAGGTTTTGAATATCTCTGGAAAAGGAAACTCCCCAGTCTCTCTGGGCCATCTGTTCCAGGGCTCCGTTACCTTCAAAGTAAGGAATTTTTTCCTCATGTCCTTATGGAATTTCCTGTGTTTCAGTTTGTGCCCATTGCCTTTTGTCCTGTCATTGGCTACCACAAGAAAGAGCCCGACCCCCTTCACTTCACTCCTGCCCTGTAGATACCAGCATGGATAAGACCCCCCCTCAGCCTTCTCTTCTCCAGGCTGAACAGCTCCAGGTCTCCCAGCCTTCTCTCATTCAGGAGATGCTCCAGGCCTCTCATCATCATCTCTGTGTCCTTCACTGGACTCTCTCAAGAAGATTCCCGTCTCTCTTAAATTTCTGAGGTGTTTCTGCTGTTGTTGTTATTGGTTTTTTCGTCCAAGCACCAGGAGATGCAATTTTTATTTGGAGTTAATATTTTTATCTTGTTTTAATTAAATTTCATCTATTAAGTAAATTAGTTGTGATTATTTGTAATTGTAATGATAGTTTACCTTAGCTATTCAAAAGAAATTTCAAAATTTAGGGTTTTACCCAGAACCTGTTTTTGCTGCGTTACAACTAAATGCAATTTTACAGATCATTTATGTGAAATGAATATGACTAGATCTGAAGAGGAAAAAAAAAATCCATTAAGGTTATAAAATACACAGTTAAAAATCACTGGAGGCTGTGAACACTCAGCACAAAAGCTCTCTAAGTTTACCCTCATCTCATACATTTCCCCAGGCTTGCCAGTACTGATCTGTTTGGAGGTACAATATGAGCCTAAGAATGATCTGGATTACAAATGTCTCAAGATCTTTTAATATCCTGGAAACCTCATTCTTTGAACATATGGAAATGGAATATTGAACGTGGTACACTTCAGGAAGTAAATCTAAATAAAGCAAGGTGACATAAAAACAAAGTGATAACACAAGAGAAACTTCAAAGGCTTACACCAGTTCTTCTGCTCCCCTCATACTAACTTTTTCTATCAAAGACAAATCAGGCCCATGGGGAAAACAAACATATATATTGAGAGAATAATTAGACAATTCTTAAAAACCACAAAGCAGCAACTCTTAATTAATTTAAATCCACTGATTTGTAGGCCAGTACAAACATTTTCAATTGAGAAATTACAGAGTAAAAAGTGATTTATGGTATATATAAACTTGGCTCCCTGGTCCCCCTTCTGTAGGTCCCAGAGTCCAGAAACTTCCTGTAAATCTAAAAGATTACAAAACCAAACATAACAGCTACTGTAATGAAAAATCCACAACAAAGTAATACAGAATTGCATATTTTCTTTAGACATCTCAGTCTTTTCACAACCTGTAAGATGAATGAAGTACATCACAACACAGTCAGTGAATGGTGTACAACAAGTCGCCTACATGCTAGACAAATCAGGCTCTGTCAGGTAATCCTGGCAAGGCTTTAAATGCCTCCGATTTTACTCTGATAAAGTGCTATAGACTTAAGGTGTCTTCAGAGACACAATAGGTGCAGTATTTC
This sequence comes from Tympanuchus pallidicinctus, assembly GCF_026119805.1. Classification (NCBI taxonomy): domain Eukaryota; kingdom Metazoa; phylum Chordata; class Aves; order Galliformes; family Phasianidae; genus Tympanuchus; species Tympanuchus pallidicinctus. Next base: position 2,112,866 of record NW_026294659.1, read on the forward strand.
ACTGCATTAATTCACACTGCTCCCTCAGTGATGATACTGATGTTTATGCTGAGCTGTAACTGTTTATGTCCTTCACATTCATGTAATTTATATTTGGGAGAGACTCAAATCTTCATAGTGTGCAAGACATCTAATTAGAGGGACTGTTTCACAGATTCCTGACTTCCCATTTGCAAATACAAAACAACTCTTCAGCAGTTTCAGAACTGCTTAAATGGAAAATTACTGTAGTTCTTGTTTCCAGCTGTTAAGCTGCATTAAAAATGACCTGAGCCAAATGTCCCATCCAGCCATCCACGCACTAAAACTAGCAGGTGTTTAACAGACCACCAGCAGTCCATAAAAACACAGATGAAGACTATCTCCATCAGCCTCATGCAAGTCCCTTGAGAAACATGTGCTATTTCAAATAACATTCAAACAAATAAGTAGGTAAAATATGAGATGCAAAATTTTTGTTTTAACTTCTTGGATAAAAATGAGGTGTAGGAACAAAGCTTCAGTGAATACAAACAATGAAATCATAGAATCATAGAACATCCCCAGTCAGAAGGAACCCACGCCGTCATATTCATGAAAACTCTGTAGCTCGGAAAGCAGAACAGTGTCCATCTTGTTTTTTCCATCATTACTCTCCACCGTGTACCTATTCTACCAGCAGATGAGTTCAGACTCCAAAGCTTTAATAACTTGGTATCCTGACAAATCTTAAATTATGGACAAGGAAGGCAACAGATAGGCTGTCTTCTCCTCATATATTTGAGCTGACAGGAGAGAAACCTATATATCTTAACTCGGACACTTTGTAAGATTCCTATTTCTTTGAAATTTGGACTTCTGACATTTGATGCTGCCAGTTATGCCAGTTTCAAACAGCTAATGAACTCAAAATCTGCCTTCCAAAAAGGCTAATATTAAGAAAGCTTAGATTAGGTAGATGCTGCTGAAACAAATGGAGCAAGACATATTAGAATCACTAAGGAATAAGAACACTTTAGGAAATACAATTAAATGAATAAAATAAAGCACAATTGCAATGAAAGCCACACAGTATGGTCCCAACTGCCTCATCCCAAAGTACTGAAAGCATGCACATGGAATTGAGGAGTCTGGACAAGCTCATTTCCTTTCCTCCTCAAGCACAGATTTGGATGGTAGAAGGTGCTTTTGGAAGGGAAGCAAGTTTTTTTTTTTTTGCAGTAGATGCATTTTCTTTCTTTGGTGCTTTATTTATTTTTCATGTTTCTTTTTTACTGACTGTGGCTCATGCAAATGTAAAATGTCCCCCGGCACCCCTTGTCAGGAATTTTACCAATTTCAGGTTGCAAATCACAATTAATTTCTGTCTCCTCTGGGAAGAATCCTGCAGTCAGGCTGCACTTAGTGAATGAAATCCCTCTGCACTCTCCCAGGAGAACCATGCCTGTCTAGATTGCAGCTGATAACCAGCACAATCCAGACTGTACCATCAGCACAGAAACTGCTGTTATGAAACCTTCCCTTTACAAAAATTAATGAACCTTACAACTGCTACACAGATCTTCCTCATGCAGCAGTAAGGGAAGCAGCTGAGCTACTTGCATTATTAAAAAAAAAAAAAAGTCTGAGAAAACAAAAATCAATGAATGGCTCTTCTTTGGCATCTTTCTTTTAAAAGCAACAACAACATTAATTTTCTCTTCTGTGAAATTTACAACACTGACACCAGATCCACAAGCTGCTGTTCAATCATATTTTTCAGATTCAACTAAAAAAACAACAAAACATCACACATATCATGCAATTTTCTCTCCCATTTTCACAATACAGTTCTTCTTTTTGGATTATTTTTCCTTTTTTTCCTTCTTTCTTTTTCCCACCTTGCATCAACTGCAACTGCAAAAATTACCCAGGCCAAGCAGAGACACAGCATTATTTTAGTTCTTGCAAAGAAAAATACAGAGAACCAAGTGACAAAGCAAAATGCATGAGCATCACCATTCAGTTCTCTTTCAACAGACTGGAATTTCAACTATTTTCCTTTGAATATAGCTCAACACCTTGAAACACAAATGGAAAATGACTAATATCATGTGTTTTAGCTTTTCTTTTCAGCAAGTGCTTCAGGTACAGAGACTGCTTCTAAAGAAGCTGTCAGCTGGATGCATGGAGGTCTTCTGCTCTTTGGGTGGCCAGTGAATGGCAAGTAGCCCAGCACCCAGCAGAACCCAGGCAGCAATGCACTGCTCTTGGCTACAAGGCAGTGCTGCCTGGAGACTTCCCTGCAGGAGCTGAGCCCAATCACCCCCTCCCTGAGTTTTACTGAGAAGTTTCTAGGAAGTGCTTAGTCAACTCACTTTAATAATATAAGCTCAATAATGAATAATACTATGAATAATGTATTCATAGTATTTAAGAACTGTTTTACAGAGATCAGATGTCACTGACTTAATATAGAAATATGCAAAAAAGAAGACAAAAAGGCAATTTAGAAATTGGCCTGCAGACTTTCATTCCCCCAGAGTGTCTGACTGCTCTGTGATTCTTTAACACCTCTCTTTTCCTCCTTCACCTTTTTCTTTTCTTAAGGCAAAAGAAAGAAAGACACACGGAACACTGCAAGAGAAACAACTCAGAAAAACTGTAGCTTCATTCCTGCATACCCTTTACTGACTTGAATTGTTAAACAAAGAGAATGTTTCTATCAAGAGTCCTCAAAGTATCTGCAAATAATTGGGCAGTTTCATTGGTGTCTCTCCCTTCAGATTTGTATAAGATTTTACAAACATCAGTTGACTCCAGTTTTCCTTGAAGGAAGCGATAATTTCCATGTAGATGTTATTATCCCAGTAAGATCTGCTTCAGAATAATTTGTATCAGTTTTTGTCATTCATACAAAAGACCCTGAGTGTCATCTCACACAGAAGAGGAATTAGTAAAGCTCCTCCTCTTTTCTTCTGCCAAAAAGTGGTTTTATTAGAACACTGGGGAAGGAAAGGAAAAAGCAGGGAGGGGGGATAATTTTTGTTTAGTAAGTAAATATTTGAAAGAACAACATATCCTAAAGACTGTGTAACTATTCTTGCTTAATTGCAAAGTTAGATTACTCTTTAGAGTAAGAAAACTGAAGTAAAATCATATAGAAATAAATAAAAAAACATCTGTGCAGCTTAACGGCTAAACAGTCCAAAAGGAAAAAAACTTAAGCTAAACACAGCCAGGACAGAATTCATTTTCACACAGAAGTAACCCCCTACTTTAATACCTTCCTCTGTAACAGAAATGGATTTCAGGATCCCCAGTACTCTTTTTCTTTCTTTTCTTTTTACCTACCCAGCATCAGCATCTACAAACTGCGCAGAACTACAATGGAGTCAAATTCTGTGCTTTCAGAATATATACATTACAAAAGAGTTTTAAATAGTGACAGGAAAAAAAAAAACCACCCAACTAATTGTAAAAGAAATACCTCCTCTCCCATTGTGAAGCCCAGCTGCCTTTCAGCAGCTCAGAGTGTCCAAGAAGAGCACTGGAGTCCTGCCCCTTCCTTGCATGAGCTCAGCCCAGCAAGGGTGGGAGCCCAGCCCCAGCACTGACTCACTCTTCGAGCCATCCCAGGGAAACAAAGGTTCCACTTGTTTATTTCACAGGAAATCTGGAGCTTTTCCTACCTCTGCTCACACTTGAGTTAGAAGTTTCCTCTCCTGGCTTCATGAGACTGATAGCTGAGAAAGGTAACATGAAAAGAGGATGTATGGACTTCTTGTGAACAGTCCAGAAAATAAATCTTGCAAATAACTACAGGAAAATGAGCTTCTGACAAATTCTGAACGCACATGTTTCTCTATATTGGGGGTGGGGGGAATGGTTGAAATCCTGTTTAGGCTTTTCTGACAGGCACTGTCTTTTAAAGGAAGATGATCAAGAAACTGAAACATCATTAAGATTATGCTCTGTTCCATGAAAGTCTTTTAAATCCTTAATACTTCCTCCTCACAAGCATTCAAACCTAAAATGAATGGAAAAGGGCAGGGAAGGATACCAACCACATCATGAGCTGCTCAGAGAATTTGGAAAAAATTAAATATTTATATTTAAGCAAGCCTCAGCGCACTACACACTCATGCTTCCTTTTTACCTTAAAAACCATTCAGTAATCTTCAGAAAAATGTTGATGCATTTATAAACAAGCACATCTGCAATGTGCAAACATACATATGCTCTACACATTCCACAAATACACACCCATTCTCTAAAAAGACAGTATAATGGGAGTGCCAAAACAACTCTGGGACAAGGAAAGGGCCACTGCACTCATACACTGAATAGATAAAACAAAAAGATGGTTCCTTCATCTTGAGAAACAGTGTAAGAATGGACATGACAATCTGTGACAGTATGTAGATTTTAAAGAGGAGGCCATTAAATTGTATAATGCGGTGCCCACAAAAAAGAACAAGAAAAAAAATATAACTTGTAGAGCTGGGATATATATAGTATAATCTGATATATATAGTATAATCTAATATATATAGAGAAATATTAGGCTGGATACACAACTTTCTCTACAAGATGTCTTTGAAAAAGAATAAAAAAAACCAGACATCCTCTGGGGATTTGATATGTGCATTTGATCCTAACCTTGTTGAGAGGATTGGATTAAACTGAAAGCAAATTAAAATTATCTGAGTAGAACTACCACTGCAAATACACATCTCTGGAAGAAAAAAAAAAAAAAAAAGGCAGGATATTTTAAAGATAGGAAAAGACCAAGATGATTGGTTACAGGAAAGGGAACATCTCTTGCAGTGCACCCTATATGCCAGCGCTGTGCTCAAAACAGGCTCAGAAATGACTCAGAGAAAAGTCTGAATGCCTCATGAGCCAGCCAACCACCTCCTGAAGCTATCTGTTTTCCAGTTACAAACTGAAGTTGTATTACAATACATCATTATCAGTTCAAGAAGACACACACAAAGAGATATTTATGTTTAGAGAGAAGAATAATCCATAATACATTTTATATATATATATGTGCATATATATATTTATAAAATGTAAGTAAATATAAGCTGCATGATCAAGTATGACCTTTTAAAAGTAAGTCTTGATTAGTGAAAATTACAAAATGAAACCATTTAAGCAGAAATCCACAAACTAATGAGTCTAAGTAAACAGCAGAAGATGAGTGAATATATTTTACTTCCAGTAATGTCACAGGTTATAGACAATCTGGTACACATTCATGAATGTTTTCAATACCTCAGCAAACATGGATGTCATCCTGGAGAAAAAGAGGCTGGGGGTGACTTCACTGAAGACTTTCAATACCTAAAGGGAGCCTACAGAGGGGAGGGGAATCAATTCTTTGAAAGGGTAGATAACTGCAGGACGAGGGGAAATGGTTTTAAGTTGAAGGAGGGAAGATTTAGGTTGGATGTCAGGGGGAAGTTCTTTACAGAGAGAGTGGTGAGGTGCTGGAACAGGCTGCCCAGAGAGGCTGTGGATGCCCCGTCCCTGGAGGTGTTCAAGATCAGATTGGATGGGGCCCTGGGCAGCCTGGTCTAGTATTAAATGGGGAGTTTGGTGGCCCTGCATGTGGCAGGGGGTTGGAGATTCAAGATCCTTGAGGTCCCTTCCAACCCTGGCCATTCTGTGATTCTGTGATTTACATAATTTCTGAATTCTGATTAGTTATTTCATTTTTTTTTTTGCAGTATTTGTTCTTCAACATTTAAAGTACAAGTGCTAATAAGATTAAATGTCAAAGTTTAAAAACTTAACTACTCAGATGCAGCAATTAAAAATCAAAGTTACTTTATCAGATATAATCCATGTGAAGCAAGAAAACAACTTCATTTTACCTAGAAATATGACAACACTGTTTATAAAATTATTTCCTGATTAGACACATTGAAATGTTTTGTATCAATTTGGATCAGTTAGATTTTACTTGGGTAGATTTTAGAATTCTTGTTAGACAGTTCAATCTGTAAACTGAAGCTCAACAGCTGCATGTCAGTATGATTACTTTCTTGAGCATTTTCTGTACTGAATCTGAAATTCAGACTTTGTCTCCATCAAATATCTCTAGACCTCAGCAAACCAGCTTTGTTTTAAACTATTAAATCACTGTGGCTTTGTTGGTTTTTGGAGGTTTTTTTTTTTTTTTTTAATGATTCTTCTTTTGAAATGTTTGTGGGAATATAAAGCTTGGGAACGATAAGATTTAACGGAAAATGAGACCTTTCCTGTGATTTAGAAGACCGCTGGTCATCAGCATACAATTGTGTTCACAGCAATGTAGAATGCATATTCTTTTACTCAGTTTCTATTACGAAATAGAATTGCAACAGCTTAAACCTATGCATCCTGTTTTCCCAGAGAATCCTAAGATTTCCTAATCAAAACCATTCCTGAAAAATCAAGAGTGCTGCCTGCCAGTGCCTCTAAGGGAGCTCCCTCTGGCAGAAGCCCAGAACTCTCCCTGGGAGAACAGAACATAATTCTCCATGTCAGCTTTAGGAGCAACTTCCAGTACTAGCAATACTTTCATACTACTCTACTCCTATTTTTAGATGCTACTCAAGTTAGACCATAAGTTGAAAACAGTTTTCATGCATATGCTGGATGCATTCATTACATACGGACAAATCTTTTCTGACTAAAGGACACTGCGGTTTTGTGGCACAGGCAACGGCTATCTTGCATTGATCTAGGGTCCAGAAGATGCTTTATTTAAAATAAATTCTTTAAAAAATCACAAGAAGCACAAAATACTGCGTAGCAAAATTCCTGTGCCGAAAACTACTGTTGCAGACTGGTGGGAAAGCTGAACTCTGCCACCAGTATCTGGTAACTCTGTTGAGCAGTTTGAGCATTCTCCAAGCCAATGTGAGAAAGCATGAAAGCAAAGCTAGCCCAGAAATACCAGGCACATATGTACAGAAGGCCAGGAGACACTATTCACTCAAGTATCATAGTTTGGTGACTCAGCAGAGACTCACTGCCAGCCAGTGTTATCAAATTGGTTCTTCCCTTTAAACACAATTTTCCATTTCCTTTTCCATTCCCTTGTACTGAGTACTGTCACAGTCAGCCTCGCCAAGAGGCCGGTTGCTTTCCGACTACCCGTCAGTTCAAGAACTGACCACCTACCCTCCCTTCTTATTGCTTACTGAATTGTTTACTCCTGGAAGGCTAACGTTACTCCAAAGAGCTGAAGTATACCATCCACAGTGCTCCACAAACATCATTTTCCATTTGCTATTTCTGCACAATGAAATAAACATAAACCGTGCTTCCACACAGAGCTCACAGAATGAGGAGTCACACTGCTGGTGGAGGAACAGGGTCTGGCTGTGGGCAGCTGAACTCTTGGGCCAGCTGCCAGACAGGCTGGGACCTTCTCACCTGGTGGCTCACAAGGCGTCACTGAACTAAGTGGTTAGGGTAGGGGTGCCAAACTATACAGACAGCAACTCCAAAGCTCAACACAAACACTGCTCAAGCAGCTGAATGCTTCTCCTGTTCCTACACACCGTCTGACACGCTGCTGAAGCTCGCTATGACCGCTGCCATCTCCAATGGCTGCTTCCGAATAAACGAACGCTAGAAACCTGTGCTTTCAAGTGCAAACTGCTAGACACACTTAATATTCACATTGCACGCTCTCTGCCTCAGCAGGAGTTTTTACTAGTGTTCATATTCAGTATGGGTGCCATCGCTCACATTGAGTTTTTAATTATCTCAGGATTTTGACCACTGGCTTCCACATCTTCAAGACCAGCATGTGCAGGGGGTGCAAGCCTTGTACCCCTGAGATCAGGCACAACATAGGCAGAGCAAGGCCTCCAACTTGCATCTCTCAAACCTTTAGTTTTTAAGTGAAAACTGAAAGTTAAAGGTTTTGTACAAGCAGCAAGGCAGGAATTGACATAGCGGGTGTGGAAAAGATGTGTCCAAAAAAACCCCACTATCACAGACTCTGAGTCCCTACGTCAGGGCCTCAGAATAGAAACCCAGGTCTTACAGGCACCCTGAATTTACCGCTTTCTGTCTTATCACAGAGGACAGGTAGATTCAATAATTGGCATCAGTTCCTAGCCCTTCTAGCTGTTGTGTCTACTTTCATTATTTCTTCTCTATTTCCCCTCTCCTCAGTACACTAAATACATGCAGAAATAAAAATTGCTAGGTAGTGTCCTGCCGTGAGAAGGATCTCTAATGAGCAGTTAACTAGTTGCTGGATCTAGAGCCACGACAGCCTACCCTTTGTATTACATCACGATGGTGGCTGCAATATTGCCCGGTTTGCTGGTTGGATATAATTTACATTCAGTTGTGGCAATCACTAATGTGACCTCACTGAATGCTGCTAACGAAATCCAGCTATGCTAAATTCACCAGTGCTAGCTCACTATGGAGATATAAACCAAAGAAAAGGCAATATGAATATGACATGAGTATATCTCAAATGGAAAAGGGAAGAGATTCTCAATAGTCTCTTCATAAGCAAGGACAATTTTCAGAGAAAGATTAAAAAAAAAAACAACTTCTTAATTTACATTCACCTATTTTGGCCTCTCGTTCTTTCAGCTGAGATTTCAGCTCACTAACCAACCTGACACAGTTAACTCAGACAGAGGAATGTATCGGTTGAATTAATTTTCCTATACTCCTAGGGATTTATTTTTAGATACAGGAGAGGAAAATGTGATAGCTTACTGGAACAATGGCAGTATATATAGAACGCACTGGAAGAAAATGCAACCTAGAAACATAACTTTTAGACAATCTACTACAAAAGAAAAAAGAAAAAAAGAAGTAAACAAACACTTGTATAAATGTCTTGGAGTTGCACAAGCAGCAAGAGGAAATGGGAGCTTTTATTTGTCTGTAAGACTTCCATGTTTTAACTTTAATGTAGTGTAATGTAACACTGCCTTTTCTAAGGAGACACAACATGTCTATAAGCACACTGTACTTTTTTCAGAAATTCAAGTCAGCAAATTACAGTTTCAGTCATATGTAGCACAGTCAATTATCTCACACCTATCATTAATGGGAATTTGACAGAGCCAAGCCTCAGGAATCTGATTCTACCTTGACTGGAAACCAAATACAGCCAGTGGTTGATTCATCAATGAAAACAGAAAAGAAACCTACACAGCAAAAGTGTTTGATTCTGTAAAAACACGAAAGAACAGCTTTGATGGCTCATGTTAAACTACCACAACTGCATTATTAATTTCCCTAGGATAACTTTTTCATGATTTTTAGAACAAAAAACAGCTAAGCAATGAATTCTGCACACCAATAAAATCAATGGGCTTCACACAGTTCCTAAATTTTATCCTTAGAGAGTTTACTGATGACCCTAAAAGACAAGGGTCACTCTGTTCTATGTTGTTAGCACTAGGCTAACACTTGGAGCACAACAACCTGACTGATGATTTACAGCAAGGCATAATGGAATCTCTTCCTGCTCTGCTGGCAGCAATCTTTTCTGCCCTCATACTCCTGCCAATATTTGTGTTAAAGCCTTCCAACTTAACACAACAATAATTCACATCACCCTAGTGTGAAATATGATCTAAACTTATGGTTCATAACATAGAAAAACATGACAGAACAGAATGTAATAATGCCAACAAAATGAGACCAAGACATTTATTGTGTAAATGGAACCAACATCTTCTGTGGGAATTACCTTGTTATAAATAATCCCACATTATACAATCCTTACTATAATTTCCCAATATTTAAAAAGATCAACAGTTGTTAGGAAATATTTTAAATCAAAAAGGTTAGAGTATCACTACAGACATACAAAATGTTCCATCAAAAATAATATAGAGAAGAACCACTACAAAGAATGCGAAGATCTTCACACTTCAGAAAATTTTAAAAAATGAAGGAATTGAGAAAGGTATTGTTTCTGACTCTTATAAAGATTACAAGTTATTGGAAAACTGAGGCTATTTCATGCAAATGAGCAAGGTACACACCAGGACAAAAATCCCTTTAAGCACTACATTGAAAACTCTGCATCATGAATCAGAACATTTTCGACCCCCGTATGCAGAGCCCTTGTGCCAAATATGACCTTTCTTGGCACTATAAACAAGGTGGGATTCTCTCTCTTGGCAAGCATTAAATAGCAAAGAACACTGAATGAGAAGGGAGGAATTTCTTGCAGCCAGAAGAAAAGTATTTAGAGAAGTTAATATTTCACAGTTAGAATCTAGTATTTCGTCAGTGAATCAGGTGTTGGTGCTCTGAGTAAGCAAAGGCAACAGTTCTCAAGCCTCTCAACAAGCCAGTTCAAACCTTAACCAATCTAACCCTACCCAGGAAAAAGACAAACAACAGCAACATCTTTTTTTTACTTACCTATATACTTGAATATGAATAACCAATTGTACTTACAAAGATGAAGATATTATTTTCCACTAGCCATGCCAACTTTAGGAGAAATGTAAAGACACAGGAAGGAATGTCTATGGGTAGGATGAAAAAATTTAGAAATTCTCTGAATACTCTAGGTTCAATTTTTGGCTGGGCAATGAACTTACAGACTTACACAGCTTATCTGGCCCTGGGAGAAACAAAGGTAAGATTTCTCATTGTAATATAGCAGATAATAAGTATAAAGCAGAGCAATTTCCCTTCAGTGAACAAAGGAAACTTTGTAAATATTTTGTGAACACTTCATACTATAACAATGGAGTCCAGAGTTTAAGGGGCACGTAATTTATTTCAATTAGTTCACATTTACTACCACATAGGTCGTAGTGCAGACACAAGAAATAACTCACGTGGCATAATAAACAGAGCCTTATCATTTGAAAGTTCCATTCTGCCTGTATTCTGACTTGAGAGAATTAGATTTTGAGCAACACCTGAATTCTGTTTACAGTCACCTTACAAGTGAATATTTCTGTTGCATACCAATAACAAATACCATTAGCATGTAAATTCTAAGTGTATTTATTTTAGGAGATTGTCTGCAAATTTCCTTTACATGGCTACAAGAAGGAAATTAAGAACTTAAAATTCACGTCAAGCGTTATTAAAATAGAATGCTACAGAAAATAAAAATATTAAAATATGTAGCTGCAGAACTTTTTGTCCTGAGTCCAGAGAAAAGGATTAAGTACAGCCAAGTATGTAGTAATATGAAGTCCATCTGCTTTCAAGCGCATTGTATACAAAAAGGAATTTTTCTTATATGGGGTTTGTGTGAACAAGATCTCAGGCAGCCATCTAATTATGAAAACAAGCATATCCCAAAAAGAGGTAAAAAAAAGAAATTAAAAAAGAAATCTGTTACTGAGTTTGTGTGTGTTCTCCTGAAAAATTATTTCAGCATCCTCACAAAACTCTCATAAAGCCCATTCTCACTTTAACCACTGGAGATTACTAGGGTCACAAATAAACACACTGAAAAAAGACGCATCAATGGCTCCATGCAGAGCTGACCTCACTGCCTCTCTACCTCTATCCCTGAATCTGGCAGGAGAATGCTCCTTAGCTAGCACTCTATGAGCACTGCCAGGCCTGGCCTACTGCTATCTTGTGTCCCAGACAGACTTCTTTGATAAGGAGCCTTTTAAACATAGCTCAGCTGCTTCTGCTTCTTTGCATTAGCTAGCCCTGTGCAAGAGTTAGTCAGTCCACCTAGAAATACAAAGTAGAGAACTGCCAGGCTCTGAAGAAGTCAGCAATGGAAATACAATCTAGGTTTTTCCCTTAGATTATCCAGGCTCTTCACTATATAGAATCCAAATTGCAGTCTTCTGTAAAATATTTAGCAGTTATCTTGTAGCATAACTAACTTCAGAAGTTTCAACCATGCTTCTGCTTGACCTCTCTTTCTGCTATACCACTATAACTTAGAAGGTAAGGGGGGATAGGAGCTGGACCACAAACTAGGTTACCAACGTTATCTAGGTTAAAACCCAGAAGCTTTGAGAGCTAAAAGATGTAATTCCTGAAGCATCTGGTTCTACAGGCAAATGAACAAGCACAGGGCAGAATCTGAGAGGCTGCAGCATGAGGGAACAACAGCATCTGCCTAGGAGTTTCTTAAAATCATCGTACCTCCTAACAAAATTCATCATGTAACTATGCCCATAGCAGAATTCCAGGCTGTCCAAAACTCTCAACACTCCTCAGGATATTAATACCTTTATGTCAATCCAGTTGTTCACTTCAAGAAAGGATTTGCTAAGTGTTTTTTTTTGTTGTTTGTATTGTTACTTCATTAGGTAAGAATGTGCTTCTCTTGCTTTATTTCCCTAATGAACGCACTTTGAAATGATAAATGCATCTACTCTGAAAAAGAACAACAACACCTTCCCTAATTATTAGAAACATCTCATCATGATTTCTAGTCTCTATTTCTGGTTTATGCAGTGATAGTTTTTGAGGCTAGAGAACAAAGAACGCTCTCTATAAAGATGGCCTGTTTCAATCTGTCAGTAAATGAAAACCAGCGTTAATCTCAGGACTTCTTTTTTATGGCACATAGAATAAACCTTAAAAATACATTATCTCTTTTATTATCTCCTTTAGATGATGATTGGGAGATTTTAAAAACACCTTTTAAATTAACAAACTGGCTCTAAATTGAGGTATTTAGCTATTCTCTAAAATATCCTTTTTAGAAAGCCAATGACACAATGACTGTATTTCCTGTTTAGTTTATGTAACAACTGGCAATTATTTTTTATTACAATGAAGTAATTGCAAATCTGAAAAACCACAAGCCTCTCCAATCCTCTTGTCTAAACTTACATATATATATATATATATATTTTTTTTTTTAAAGCACTCTGATTAGACAGAAAAACAACCAGAGGAATAAATCTTTAAGCCAAGTTAACTTCTTGCAGGCGGTTAACGTCACTGGAACTCACCTTCTGGTGCAGGGCAAAAGAAGAAGAACAGAAAGTAGTCCACAGAAAGATTAAGGAGTGATGATTACAGAGTTCTTGCCCATGACAGAACTTTGAATTTAAGGATGGTAGTTTCATTAAACCAACACCAAAGAGAGAATTAAGTAATGATGCGCACCTTATCTACTGGGAGATAGTCATTTTCAACTTCTATTGACCTTGGCCGTAGCTTTATAGGTTTATCTTTGAAGATATCTCCAAAGCCAACACCCTTGACCTTTTTGGGTTGGATTGTTGTGCCTCCATTGGCTCCTTCTGATTTTGTGCTGCCAGAGTCACCACCATCACTCTCAGAGCCTGTAGTATCTTTCAAACCTAAAAGGGATAAAAGATTGAATATTAGGTGCAAAAATATCTGTTTTCAAAAGAGATTGTGTCCAGGGCCCTCCCACCAAGCTCTAAAGGAAAACAAACAATGAGAACCAGAGCAGAGAAGTTCTCTGTGCCATGCGCTCATTTTGGAGTTTTAAAAAGCACTTCAGTTTGTCACATTGGTTTACTAGTTAGAGCTTGTACCAATTCACAAAACATGCACACTTCAGCATCAGAATTTCATTCGTGAAGGCAGTCATTCCTAGAATATCAAGGTAATCCTTCTTCCTTATTCACAGATTATTTGCAAGATAATTCAATAAATGAAAGAGTTAAAATCAGTTCTAGAGCAGCTATTTTATAAAGCCACTTAACACCAACAGTCAGTCAGACCAGGAGTACTGTACCTTAAATCTGCATGACTCATATCAAGCCAATTATGCAACTGGTACCTAAAGTTACATTACCTAACAGGGAAATATAAAGCTAAAAGCTGTTTAAACAAATTTGCAATCAAATAAGCTGCATAATATGTTCCCTGCTGAGCATTAAATCTTTCTGCAGCACAGACAGCCTCATAAGAAAAGCACTCATGCACACAATCCTCTAGGAATATAATAAATCAAAACTGGCATACTGATTTGCATTACTTCTCCCAGTGAATAGGAAAATGTATCTGTGCTTATCTGAAAATTTCCGCTGTTTGAATAGCAGAGGCCATAGATCCCATATGGTGACGTCTCAGTCCTTTACAGGATGGTGCAGAGTCACGTCAAGCAGTAACTGGCAGCAGAAGTAACCCACTGAAGTTTCCTCCAATTGAAACAGTCCCCAGCATCACTTAAACCTTCCTTCCTCCACTGCAGATTGACTTAAGTTTCCAGGAAAAACACAGCAGTTTATGCTACTAAATTGCTAATTCTACACAGTAATAATGATTATAATAATAATGTGGGGCTTGGCTCACAGCTTATGGTTTCATTGGTCTCTGTGCAAGAACTTTCTGTCTTTCTGGTGAGCAGTAACTTACTTCCAGGAAGACTTGTATTCCTGGCAGTTCACTATTAAGGAAGATAACTAGCCAGTAAAACACATTCTTCTTCTAGGTCTACTTTATGCTACTCTGATGAAGCACAAAATCCTTAACAAGTCCTGAGGCCTAAAGGCACAAATTCACAATCAAGGAAGCAAGGAGCTCACATGTTAAAATTGGTTTAAACAGCATTGTGCTGCAAGAAGAATTCAAGAACTGTGTTGTGTTAGGACAGGAATTTTAGCAAGAATGCTAAGCAGAAAAAATTATCATATACTGCTCTGTTCTGAGGTTTTCTATACCCAAAACATGAATGCAGAATCAGAGAAAGTTTGCATTTAGAAACAAACAAAAAGGCTGAAGATGCTTTGTCTCTCTGGCCTCTTGCAGAGCTGTTGTATTTACCTGTTGAATATATACACATATATAATGTTTGATTTGTACTGTACAAGTTATTTGTTCCATAAACTGTCCAGGATTGGAATTAAAAGAATTCTTAATGATAGTAATAATAATACAGCTCTCTTTTTAAAAATGTGCTGGAGTTTCAATTTCTTTGCTTGGACTTTTTAATCTTTCCACGACAGGCCTGGGCAAACACTTCAAAGCTGATTTCACAGTTTTATCACTGAAGTTAAACAGCTACCAGTAAGTAAATGCCATCAGTAAGGTAAATTTTGTTGAATTCTCTCTTCCAGGCTTGTGAAGGTAACAATAAAAAAGAAAGAAAAAGGAAACAAACGTGCACTGCAACCCAGCTCTGCACTGTGGTGGCCATAGTGATGGGGTCCTAACCGTAACAGAGCCATTCCACCACATTCTGAGCAGACGTGCTCAGAAGTGCAGGGTTACACTAATTAAACTTGATAGATACAAATTTCTTCAGGCAACATGGCAAAGTCACCAGCTTTTTTTTTTATTTCTGACCCTTGTTGTCACTTGGGCAGTAACAGAAGCAGGAAAATGATTAATATTTCTGAGAGTAACCCTTTCAAACACAAAATTCACAGTGATCATCCTCTATCTGCTGAACAAAAGATCATCTTCAATCTTGGATAGGAAAATTATCCTCTGCCAAAGGTTCCCTCTTTCATCCTTGCCAGAGTCTCCTAACTAAAAAAAATGTGAAACCCTTCAGTGAACAAAAACAGCAGTGCAGAGATCTCCTTCCACAAGTAACTGGGTTTTAACTGATAGGACACACGACCTCTCAGTCGCTCCCTGAGTGGAAAACATTTCTTCAAAATAAATTATTGAAAATATGTTTTCTGCATCACTAATTCTGGGAGAAGACATAAACCTAGACCCAGACTTTGGCCAGCAGATGGAAATAAAATATTGAAGTAATTATGGGAGTTACTCAACAGGTGTCATATGGACTTTCAGTTCTTTGAAGCCTGCATGAAAGAGAAATCAGAAACCCGAGGGACTCAGAGTCTAATTAGGCTTTTGTTTATGGATCAGCATTTGTTTTTCATTACGGTGTCTTCTGTTAGCATTCTTCTGTGATAACACACCTTGTATCAGGAACCTCACCTCAGGCTTACAGCAGACTTTCTTAGTATCACTCATCTGTAATAATAACTGATGATAATCCTTGAGTCATTTCATTCTCAATGAGCTTTGCCACCATTCACAGTCCAGATAATAAAAGTTACACAGGAGATAATATGTATTCTTAGGAGGACAGAATGGACTTGAAGTGGTACCTGTTCAACCTGTATTTGAGTGGTCAGATACAGAGACACCCTTCTTCAAAGTTATAACAGTACTTCCTCATGAACTGGGACAATGACACCATTTATTACTTTTTGATTCACACAAATAAAGGAGCCACATGGACTTTAAATAAATAAATGAATAAGTAAATGAAGAATAACAGCCCTGGCTTTTCCAAGAACTAGTCTATTCTTGTTCTTATCACTTTGTGGCTGAGAGAAAGAAGAAGAGGTGTCAGCAAAGAAGGATTATACACAGTAAAAATTGAGAATATATTAGATAAAATGCAAACCTCCATAGTAGCATGAAGAAACAATGGAGGAAATAGTCTAACATGCTCTTTCTCTTAAAGACATGCTGAGGGAATCCTCTCTTTATCTTAATTCCTCTCAAGGTTCCTGAGATAGGGTACCCCATTCTTCCAACTTGGAGTGAGAAGCAAAATTAAAGTCAAGGCTTTTCTTGCCTTCTAAAGGCTATTTGTTTTTACTCCACAACACAGATCCCTTCCAGTCTCTTAAAAAAGCAATAATAATTTTAAAAAAGGGATTCAAGAGACTGTAAGACTGTCTCTCCTCTGCGACTGGTAGAAGCGGCTACTCAGATCATTTCCTCTATAACCCTACTAGACTTTTCCTACTCTAAGCAAGCTACATTAACAAAAGTAGCCAGAGGCCTGACTAAGCATCAAATTTTCTAGACAGCTGTCAACTCTCTGTCAGCATTTGGATGGCTGAAAAGCTAAGAATATAATAGCAGCGCGGTGTTAGTATACTAACATTCTTGCCCCAGTTCTAATAGCGTGAAACTTTTCCAGATCTTCGTAGTTTCTCGGGAGGCAGGTAAGTCTTTTTTGGGTGTCATTTCCCATTTCTGTCTCCATAAACAAAGATGCTCCAATCTATCGCTGTCTAAACAACGTAGCACTGCAGTGCAGAACTCACATCTCAGCGAGCTCCTCAAAACCTGAACGAGGGTCACATCACCAAGTTAAAATTCCCGGGAGTCAGCTGTTCTCAACTTTTGGCTGGGACTAGACAAGGGTCTCCTGGTATAAAGCTATTTAAAAACATCCAGAGATCTGAGATTCTCTGTTGCTTCGTGCTTCTCACAAATGTGAGATAATTTAATATTCATGAAGATTAAATTCTCACAACGCTGTCTGAAAGCATTTCACACTTCACACACATTTTTCCTATATGGGCATATAAGAAATATTAGCTTTCTCAAGACATTTCAAACATACCACACTGCTGCTACGCCAGTTACAGGCCCTTCGAGAGCAACATTCTGAAATGTACCAAAACAGAGTAGCTCAAACAGGGATTAAAAAGCGACCACAACATCAGGCTTAATTCACCAACGTCCACAGAGCTGCGCTGGCATCAAACCAAGATTCTAAATCAGAAAGAGATTTGGGGATGATAAAGGGCTGTGTAAACTAAAGCTGTTAAAACCAAAATAAACAGCTGCGATAAAATTAACTCCATTCAAAGCAGGAAAAGGATTGTTTTAAAATGACTTAAAAAGGCAGGAAAAAATGCAATACATTGTGAGTTTTACAGAGCTTTCTATTTTAAGGTATTATTTATGAGTTTAATTTTTGTTCTGTTTTCTGGACTGTTCTGTCTACAGACATCCTATGGCACTGGGGAAAAGACTGTGCCAAGTGTGAGCCAATGATGCTTTGGCTCTCTGAGCTCTTCTCAGACCAGCTCTGTTAAGCTGCGTAAAGGTCAGCTGTTCACAGACACACACCTGAGACTATGCAAAGAATCTCCTGATTTGGTCTGGCAGTCAGAAAGAAACACTGTCAACTGTGTTTAATACAGTAAAGAAGTGTGTAAATGAAACTTATTGGGTTTTCTGCCTTTTATGGAAGGGAAGGAAGGCAAGGGGAAATGTGTTCTTTCCTTCTATTTAGAGAATGGCGGTGTGGAGCTACTGAGTGACCAATCTGAATGATCAAGAAGATGAAGCTATACATGGCAACCACAGCAAATGAGACAGGAAGCATCTTTCTTCCCTTTCTTCACACAGAAGCAAAGGGAGACCACACAAATACAGCCTATCAGGCGTTCCTCTTCAGCTTGCTGTCCATAAAAGTCCTGTATTTTGTTGAAACTGTCTCTAACAACATTACGTAGTGTCAGTTAAGAAAAGCAAAAACAGAAAAGGAAATGTGATTTTAAAAACGACCACAGAATAAAGCTGTGATACTCCTCCGTAATTACAGGTTAATAAATTCCATATTGCTAAATAAAAATTTTTGCTTCATAACCAAGTGTGATTTTAACATAGGTCACACCAAAAGTAATGCCTCCTATTTATTTCCATGGAAACAACAACAAACAGCACAATAACAATATTTGATAGAGCAAATTCTCAGCTCCAAAACACTACTTTTCAACACAGTCATCTCTGTTAGCCATGTATTTTCATCAGCAATGAACAAGAGACTGCATGCTGCACTCAATCTGCAACAGTAAAGATGACCCACTGATGCTGTCACCACTGATGAAATAAATGTACCACCCACCCCTCATTGTGTTCACATCCACTGCTGGTCTCTATAAATGTTCAGCATGCATTGATGAATGTCAACTTTCAAATCAACAAAAATGTACATTTTTTTTCTGCATGGAGAAACTCAGTTCTACAGTTTTGCTTCATCCACACTTCCATATCAGACACCATTGTGTCTACTGCCACAAAGCAACAAAACGTAGACATAGACCTGTTGGATCTCATCCTGGGGAAGGCCACAAAAAAAATCCAAGGGATGGAACTCTCTCCTACAAGGACAGGCTGAGAGAGCTGGGGCTGTTCAGCCTGGAGAAGTGAAGGCTCACAGGTGACCTGATAGCAGCCTTTCAGTATGTAAAGAGGAGCTACAGGAAAGAAAGGGAAGGACTCTTTAGCAGGATCTGTGGTGATATTACAAGGGGAAATGGTTTCAAGCTTGAAGAGGGTAGAGTTAGGTTAGATAAACGGAAAAAGTCATTTACAGTGATGGTGGTGAGGCACTGGAACAGGTTGCCCAGAGATGTGATTGATGTCCTATTCCTGGAGACTTTCAAGGCTAGGCTGCATCAGGCCCTGGGCAACCTGATCTAGCTGTGGATGTTCACTGCAGACTAGACGGCATGTAAAGGTCTCTTCTTTTAATCCAATCAAAGGATTCTATGATTCTATGATTCCACAAAAGGTAATGGGATACTGGTGGGAAGATTCAACCTCTACTGCTGTACCACCACCATTCACTCTGACATCATGGGGCAACATCATAAAATAGAAGACATTACCTTCATAGCAGCCCTTGTACACGTACAAATGGCTGGTGCAGACCATCTCAATATTAGTAATTATTTGTTCTCAGTTACACTCTTTCAAGAAATGCAACCTAGTAACCCAAACATTCTGTCATCTCCTTTCAGAACATTCATTTTTCTTACCACAACAGTTCTTGCCATGTAACAAACAGCCCCAAATTTTTTATGCTTTCACAATTAATCATGCAGGGACAAGGGGAGCAGTGTCCTGCACCACGTAGCAGCATGCATTATGGGCAATGCAGTGCAAGCATCTACTGCAGCACAAACACAAGCCATCAATACAGAAATTGGTGGCTTCATCTCATCCCCAGCCACTTCCCCAAGGACCATAAAAGCAAACAGAAACAATCATTCATTCATATGTTTTACAGCTGTACTATTGCATTCTTCATTTTGGAACACGTTTTTTCCCATCACGCTCGGTCTCACCAAGTACAGGAACAAGTTATTGCATGTAAAAGAACAGATAAGCAAACACCCACCAAAAGAATTCTTTGCTTGACACTCACCAAAAAGTGGTCTTTTGTGAGACTTGTGGAAAATCACTTGTTGATGGGAATCTGAATCTTTAAAATGATTTATTTTCACCCCAGTCAACATAATTGTTCTACCAACCAACCCTTGGAATCCATACATCTTTCTTCAGAAAACAGAAGAAATTTCTTAATCAAAATTTTTTTCCTCACCGATTTTTTAATATTGTTCTTCCCCAGATGTTATTTTCCATTGTAGCAGCTGTGCATTAAGTTCATCAAGTTAGAAATTGAATTAAAAATTTTAACTGTATTCTCTTCAGAGCTCTTAAAATGCACATTCTGGTTCCTTGTTTAACACTGCTCACAATCAGCCACTTTTAAATGCAGTTAGTTAATAACATCTTAGGTATATCAACCACACTGATTTCTCTGAACTCTGGCCAGCCACCGTTCCTCAAGAGGTAAGAAAAAAACAAAAGTAGTCGAGCAATAGAAAACACAATTAAGATTTACTCACGAATACTTCTGTTTCAACGATCCTGTCTCATCTTCTTCCGTTATATCTAATATCTATTACTGACAGCATTGTGGGTCCATGTGTATGGAAAGAGAGGCAAATGTTTGTCAAACCAGGCATTGAATCTGCCTTGTTCCTCAGCTGTCGCATTTTCAAAGGAAAAGAAAGTGAAGGAAGAAAGAAAAATTAAACCAGTAAAAATAAAATCCCTTAGAAATCTAAGAAGCTTTTTTTTTGTGGAGCGGCAGAAAGCTCTTGGATGAGAGAAGAGGGGCCGCGATCAATAAAAGTACAAGTAATTCGTTGTTGTGTGCTCATCCAGCGTAAGCAGCAGCAAAAAATTTCTGACAGCAGGTTAATGAGCAGAATGCCAAAGGAGTTTAGAGCTACTGCTGAGTGGGACTTGGCATCCTAATGATGAAAAAAGCCATGTCAGCTCGTGAAGGCAACGCCAGCTGCTTATGCAGGAGACATTCTTGCATATTTCAGAGAAAATATCTCCAGAAGCGGCTACAAACTAATTCAACAGCATTTAGCTATTCCAGGCCTTGGTTAAGTAACAAAATTTCTTGCAAAATGGCTTTCAAAATAAATTACTTTAGCACCTGGCATATGTGTGTAAAGTGAAAGCTCTAAGCTTGATTCAGAAGGTGAGCAACGCTTCATGCAATGCAATATAGCGAATCAAAGCACCCCTTGGGCATAAGTCATCCAAAGCCGTGTTCTGACTTAAGCTTAACTTATGGAGCAATCAGAAACCTGTGGGTTGTTTTAAAATGATTGTTTAAAATGACATTCCTAAATGAAAACAACCCTATGACATGTCTCCACTGCAGACATAATAAGTATGTGGGCATTTGCCTAAAAATAAGGCCCACAGATAAGATACAAAACAGAAATAGCTGGCCGCTCCCTCAGCTGAAAATGAATATGCAGGAAGAGAGCTGCCAATAGATGCAACAGGAAGAATAATGAAACATCCTTTTTGGATGTTAGTTTAGGAGATAAAATCTGTGTAAGTAGAGATGCCAACACTTGCTTTGTTTAAAACTGTCCCAAATGATCTGATTTTCCTTACTATCCATTTCAGTCCCAGTTCTAACCCAGAAAGCAACAAACGGAGCACAAACGGAGCTGGACTTCTGCCCTTCTAAGATGCACTTTTACTGAAAAGCAAGATACCTCAGTAGCATGAAAAACTTGCCATCAAGCGCCAAGGGAAGTAGTATTAAACCAGACATCTTTGGTCAGCTTGGAAAACAAAGCTAATAAAAGGGTTTGTCGAGGGCAACATAACGCAACCTACCGGTTAAGCTGTCTTGCAGCTAGTTAACAAGAACACCTGTAGATTCATATCCAGCCATGCAAGCTTCAAAACGTTTGATAAAATTTATTTTGTGCAACATGGCATAGATCATGGGCAGTATTGTTATCAAGAACAAAATGCAATGCATTTCTAGCGCAACAGGAAAAGAGATTGAAATCTTCCTGATTTTGCTTAGGCTAACCCTACATAACTGGAGAAAAGAGGGAAGGCCAGTGGACTGCAAATGAAGAAGGGTAGGGTACAGACAGTAGGTTTCTAGAAAGCTCTGGAAGGCAATGTTAGGGCAATGCTGTCCAGAAAGATTAATGTTGTGAAATCAGGGCTCCAAAATCAGAGCTAGCATTTGATCTGAAGCTAGATTTTGAAATCAGAAGTCAACACACTGGAGATTCACTCTGTAGTTCCTTCTTATCTTTATCAGGTAGGTAAATATCTTCTCAAAAACAGAGAGGATCTGAGAACACAACGGTCTAAAATCCTGCAAGAAGCATGCTTGTTGAGTAAGGAAGTTAAGAAGACTGTAAGATGAGATGTAGCAAAAAAAAATAAATGTGAGGGCCACCAGTCAGAGTCTGCTTCACCCAGAAGAGCTTGGTTTGAAGACTGAGAAGGGTTGCAGAAAATAGGGGAATTCTGGTAGATAGAGAGAATACGGAACTCCTTCTTCAAACAACAACATACAGTGAAACTTATCAGCATTGAAGACTACCACTTCAACTGTTTTACCCTTTGCCGTGAATATGCATAAAACAGAATTCCACAGAGGGAGGAGAGCAAACGCTCCCGCTTAAAAAAAAAAGAGGAAGGGCAATACAGCTTGGACAACCTGAACAGAAAGCTGTCTGTGATGAAATTATAAGTCAAAGTTAGCACAACATCCTGTGCACCGGAGGGCAGGACCGAATGCTTTGTACTCAGTCACACTGAATGTGACTCAGTAGGATCTCCTTCTGCTACATTTCTGGATGAGGAAGCAGGTGGAAGGACAGATTTCCATCTTCCTCACTTCCTCAGTCTTGCATCTGATTATCACCATCCTCTCTTCTATATTAACAAGAGTAGTAAAAGCATATGAAAAGCAGCATATGTTTCATGCTTCCAAAATGCAGAAGGCAAAAACCTGAATATGAGATGAAAGTATCTCTGCATCTTTTACCTACTTCCTTGGCAGAACAAATCTATCAACCAAAATGCTGTGAGTAATAGCTGTCAAAGACAGAATGCCAAAAGAGGAGCATGCAGTAAATTAAAACAAAACAAAAAACACGTTGTTCTTAAAAAAGGCATAGCATATTGAATGAATTTAGCAATCGTAATGAGAACTTTATTTGTAGAGCAGATGGAGTTTTAATTCAAAGACTTGTGATTATTACCAATTCCATTACCACGAATTACCATTTCATATTTCAGGTGGCAAAAATGATAAGACTAAATAGTCTTTATTCCAATCCATAGCAAACCCAAATATCCCATGTAATTCACAATCTGTTGTGAGCTACACACGTACATTATACGGACATATAACATACACATGCACAGAAGAACTGAGTGCATTCCCATTGCATTAAGGCTAGGCAGCTCATTAGCAGCAAACTGACTTTAGCTTACAGACAAATATACACAATTAAAGTAGCCATAAATGAATAGCAGTGTAGGGAAACCAAACAGGTACTCAGGACTAAAGCTATTGCTTGTTGATTTTGAAACACACTCACTGTTATAGCGTCTGTAGCTGTCAATCTTTGCCGGTGCCACTCTGTACAGAATTGTCCCTTCAAAGGCAGATTTTCCTGACAGCAAGCAAGAGAAGGAAAGAGGAAAAAAAAGGAGGAGGGGCGGGGTGGGGGTGAAAAGATCGAATAATGGTAAAAAGAAGGGAGAGGAAGAGGTTTTAATCTGTATTTTCAGTCTCTAACATTTTTAAAGCCTCATTAAAGCAAAACAATGAGAATATTAACAAAAGTATCCGATTGTACATGAAGTTAAATTATTCTTACTGCATGTCTATCAGATAAAGAATCTCATGATTTTGCTGAGGTTGCTCTTCATAATGTCCAACAGAACGCATTTTTTCTTAGGTTTTATCTGTTGTCCATCATGTTGCAAAACTTGCAAATGAAACGATTTGCCTTATTCAGCCTCTCCACGGAGAACAGGGGAAGCCTGAAAGAAGTTAGTACTGCAATGAAGTACTCACAGTGGCTCAACAGTCCTGATGCAGATGCACTGAACAAGCACAGCTGAAATCCAAAGAGGGCACTGAAACACTCAAATTTCTTTAATATACCAGGTGAGCACCAGAAATACTGCATTTTTTCATGGGGACTTGTTATAATTGTTTTTGACTCATGGCCTGGTCTTAAACAATGCTTAGCCAAACTGAGCACCGAAACCTGAATAAAACAGTTTTTTAGCCAGTGGCTTAGCTGGCTGTATTACACATTAACAAATATATATGCTCATATACATAAATACACAAAACCAAATTCCACCTCCTATTCAGATATTTAAGATAAAGTTCTCACTATCAAAAGCATGAATTTCTTCTTTTTTTTTTTTTTTGATAACAAGACAACTCATGTTCTGACAATTGACACAAATTCAAGTGAAGGCAAAAGGTAAAAGCACCCGAGTTGTTTTTATTATGTTAACCCAAGGTACCCAGGCAAGCCCAAGAATGTATCAACGTCAGCTTGCTGACAATATATCTAGGTGAACCATCATAAAAATGAGTGTCTTCAGTAGAATTTTATAGCAAAATAGTGCACATGAATTTTCTCAATATAGCATCTACCCATTTTGGAAGCAAAAAATGTAGACTTTTTTCTTGCACATCATTCTGTTGGATTTTTCAGAAAACAAAAGCTAAAGTTATTTATACATTGTAAAAAGCAGTTTCTTTGCTTTGTGTTTGTAGTTCAATTAACAGCAAAATATCTTCCTTGTGTTATTTTTACAAAATAAGGAAGCCAAAACGCCACAAATTCATCTTCTCACCTTGCTTACACAAGATACCATTAAAAGAAAGCTATTAAAATATTCAAGCCACAATTAAGAAAATCCTAAGAGAAAGATATATTAAGCTTCGTGACAGTGAAGAGTCAGACAGAAAGGAACAGATACCAGAAAATTTTAATTGAAAATACAGTAGGTTGCCTGACTGAAGCATCAGCTGCTGTCACTGATTCTAGCTCTTGCAATCATGACTTCTCAGTGGCCATCACCGACAGGATCTAAGCAGAGTTGATAGGGCCTGGCAACTTCTGAACAGAAGAACAGGCGAGGCACTGAGACATAACAGGCCTCATTTATCTTTTGATCTTATAACAGTCTCACTTTTGAATCTGCTAAGCACCTACTATCCTACTATCTGCAATCTACTATCTATACCTACTACCTACTATCTGCTACTACCTACTATAAAGCATAGTTCCCGGCCCCTTCAGTTAAGGGGCTAATAAAACCCACTGTATGTTTTCTCAGGCACTTCCAAAACTAGCCCAGGCATTTAAAAAAACAAAAACAACCACAGATTTTTGTTCTAAAGCATTTTCTGAGGTTATTGGTAGAAGTGGAAAGAAACCAAGAAACCAAGATAATTCATTCTGGGCATTTGATCTGCTGTAAAATGTAAACGGACACAAAAACAGACAGCATCTTTTTCCCCATTAGATCTCTGTAGGACATAGTAGAAGAAAAGAAAAATGTGTACATTTATTAACTTTGTTCCTAAAAAGCCAAGCTATACAACTTCACTCTCTTACTTCTGTTGAAATCATGAACAATTACATTTGTGCTTTCAAAAAGATTCTCTCCAGAGAGGGTCAGTAAAATGAAATTCAAACATCAAGTTGAACTAACACATAAACTACCAAGTTAGCAATATTCTTGTGTTTGCACAGCGTCCTTTCTCCAAAGATCCCATGCTACTCTGCCAAGCCTTGCAGTCCATTTTGTTAATTATGCTGAAGAGTTTAAGGCCTCTGCTCAAGATTGCAGAGCTGGAATCAAAACCAGCTAGGACCCTCTAGGAGCTGTGTAGAACCTCAGTGACCACCCAAGGTTCTGTTTCAATGCACAGGTAAAGCCTCTTGGATCCAAGTGTTCATCTAGAAAAAAACCTTAACAATCCAGAATTCATATTCAAGATTTCTGCCTCATAAAATCCTATGATGGATACAGATTGAAACTATGTCTTCTGAAAAAAAAAAGAAAAAAAAAAAGTTCTTGCAGATTTGACGTGCTGTCATGTTTTTAATTTAGGAGGGGGGAGTTGATATTACCTAGAAAGTTATGTTTGCCTTATGTCCAAATCTTCCAGAGTTTAGCTGCTTTTTATCTTGCTGTGTTTTTAGAAATAAACACAGATACTTGAAATGAGATTATCACTCCTAGTTGTATGTATAACCTTGTAGAGTTTTGTAATCTCATTATAAAGATTTTCAAATACAGAGAGGGTACCTGAATATAGCCTCATAAAGCACCATGTGTAATGAGTATAACACCTATAAAAATTATATAAAGCATATAGAAAGTACTGAGCTGGTGCATAATTCCCTGCTTCTCCTAGGGAAATACAGTTCCTAAATTGGCAGTGTTACTTTAAGAAAAATAAATGAAAATAAAAAAGCAGTAAAGCCCCCACGAGAACACCAACATTCCTTGAATCCCTTTTTGTCTCTTTGAGGGCTTACAGAATTCTTCTGGTTTATGACATTAGAAAACGGATATGAAAGAGAAAGAAAAATTATCTCTCAGGTAAATCTTCAATTTAGTTAAAGAGACAAAACCAATATCTTTGTTGCTGGTATCTTCTCAGTACAAGTCCTACAAGTGATAGCTGGCAGTCACCACCGCTAGCACACAAAACTGACAGTATGAATTGAGTATATGCTGGCTGGGAGGTTGATGGAACAATCTAATGTTTTGTGTCTGCTGTTATGCTCTCCAATGTGTGCTTTTATTAAAAGACATTTTTAGGATGCTCAGTATAGACAATTATCAAACTACCTGGGGAAGAAATATTTATTTCTTCATACAGATAGAATCAAGGCATTCCATCCCTAACAGTATCACTTACCTTTTTCATTCACAGGCTACCAAGCACTACAGAATGCAGAGCTAACACTACATCTGTACAATTAATTCTTCCAACACTTGCTGTTTTTATAATGACACAAATTCATGACAGCATATACGAATTACAGGCAGCAGCTTGCCATCTTGCCAAAGTGAGCAGATTCATTTAATGCCCATCTTTCTTTTCCGACACACTACAGTTGTTAACGTTTTTACACATGTTTTCATTTGGATAAAGAAACATTACCTGTAAACACCATTAGCACCTCTGACCACGTAACTAGGTCACCTGTGCCACTATATGTGAATAACAACTCTATTGCAAAATCAATAGGAAATATTTTCATCATTGCATACACTGGTTTTCTTAGAATCCTATCTCTGTGTGACAGAATAAAGATGATAAAATTGCCTTAAATGGAAAAATGAAAGAATAAAAAAGGCAATAAAAAAGAAACATTGTAACTTTCTGCCTCTCACTGGCAACATGAGCTACAGAGGCTTTGGTAAACTTGAGCTGAAATAAGCTTTCAGAGATCTTGGGAGCCCTTTCAATTTTGTCTGTTGCAAAGATCTCAGGAGAATATTACACAGCAATGAATATCTGCACTGCTGAAAATAGTAATTGACCGTAAAGGAAGAATTTGGTAGGTAGATGTGGAATTATCCTGAAATACATCAATACAATTGACTTTTTTTCTTTTCACTAAGGATTCCAAATCAATCGCTAAATCAGGATGTAACAGACTGTTTGAAAAACAGAAAAAAACACGAAGACCAACAAATATCCATTTCATAGAAATGCATACTTTTGGTTCAGGTTATTCTTCAAGGAAAGCTATAAAAAGGGCAACCCACTACCATGCTTATACTGTCCCAAGCTTAATTACCAAACATGCTTTTCACCTGCAGCAGTACTGGCCCACTGTAAGTGAGAGAACAAAGTCCATGTCCCATTTCTGGCCTTTTTCCCTTTGGCTGCTGGGGCACTGGGTGGCGGAGGTGATAGTAACATGCTCAGCACCTGGAGGGAAAAAGTGCCGCAGGTCCCACACCAATAATTATGAATCCTTAAGTCTACCGGATCATTGAAGAAGGAATGGCACTTTAATCCCTCATTTAAATAAGCGTAGCCACTTTGAAAATGTTTGATTACTTTGCTCAATTTCCACATCTAGAGACAAGAAAAAAATCTTAATTCATTTGGAAAGACAAAGCTGATAATCATCATTGCCCTCTGTGCCCTCAATCTGTTGCAGCTGGGCAAGTCTCAACAGAACTCAAGTAGCATCGCCAGCATTACAAACCAAGTAGCATGGCCAGTACTCACTTAGCATCATCACTTGACACTTTCACAATATAAATGAAGAATAAAGCATTCAAAAATACTTCCAAGAAAGAGATAAGAATGCAACTACCCTCTCAATATGTTGGGAAAGCACACAGATGTACATACAGAACATGAAGAATTATTTCATTTTCTTACTTGGCTTTACTTGCTCTTCCTGTGCTATTCCAGCATCATCAGAATCAGACAGTTCCTTTATGAAGTTGGAAGGAAACATGCCCGTCTTTCCATTAAGGATACCTTCCCACCAGCCCTCTTCTACCTGCACCAGAAACAAATTTTTTTAAAATTAAGAATGTTGTCACACCATTAATACATAAATATCAGAAATCTACAGAGAATAAACAGCATGAATGTACATTTAACTCCAGAAAGACTTACAAGGAGATACTGAAATAATTAATGACACTATGATCAGAAAGAAGAAATACTTCCTAGTTGAACACCAAGAGAAAGCATTTAAAATTGACAAACTCCTTCCTGTGTAACCCATTCAGGATAGAGTGGCAGTGTCGTATAATGAAATGACAGCCCTTAGAAATCAGATGCCTGTAGGTTATAACGGGACAGCAAGGAATGACTTATTAGATGAATCAGCCTAAATGCATCCTTGACAGATACATATTTTTCATCAGTCAGACACTGCTCATTCATCACAGAAATGACAAGGGAGGACAGCATCAGTCTGTGAAACATCAGGCTCCATGTGTGACCCATCTCTTTCCTGTCCCCTTTCAAAGAAGAATTATCAAAATGGAAAGTTGCATTTTAAGGTGAGTGTGCTCACACGTACTGTCAGAAAAACAAACCAACCCCACGTCTTAAACAGAAATTTATTTTTATTGAAAAAAGATACTTTGTTTCGCTAATTAGCAAAATATGAAGTTCTTAGAAAATGAATAATGCATGTCATTATATAACGCAAGTAAAAATTTCCTCAAACTACAGAGGAATGGTTGCACTTTTTTTCTACTCAGCTACATGTACAATCCTACTGTAAAGGAAACAGTTATTACCTCAGGAATATGCTCTGTGTTTTTTCTCCTGCTTCATCATTTTTAGCACACTTCTTGTCCTTCTGTGTTGGTAATTTGTTTTAATTTGAAAGCAGTGCAGCCTAGCACAGCTATTCCATTTACTCTCATTTACCTGCCCATGACAAATTTTCTCTTTTTATTTCTGATGCATCAGTAATATTAGTGAAGTCAAGCACCACTTTGGGAATAATAGCTATTATCTTGCTGATACTTCAGAGGGTACAGTACATATAAATCACCCATGACTTGAATGGGGTGAAGGTTTTTTACATGATGGTCTCAAAGTCTCTAAGCGCAAATGTTTGCTTTTTTCCCCTCCAAAGTAAAGAAACTCAAAACACAAAACTGAAACTGTATGATCCGCAACACTTGGCCGTCTCTACAAATTATGTCTTTAAGTATCAATATATTTATTTATCTTTATAAAATAAACATGGCAAAGACTCTTTGAGCTATAAACTTTCTCTGATGTGCTGCTCCCAGATGGCTCTATTGATTTGAACTAAACATTAAACAGAAACTGCATTAGCTGATTGACCATTAGATTAAGCACTGTGGAATTACACAGCTCCCGAGACCCCTGCTTTGCAAGCTGTTGCAATTGCTTAACATAAGGTGGTCCATACCACTCAGTTCCATCTTTACCTCAAGTAATTTTCTCCTGCTTACTTCTTCCAGGGTATCACTTCAGTTTTCCTGCAAATTAACATTAGCACTCTTGATGCAGTGTATTGATGTGTGCAGCCATATGTGTATGCATAGAAATACACATACACAAAAATCAAAAGATATCTAAATTGGATGCAAATAGAGCATTCAGTAGTTGCTAAGCTTTCCAATTGATACAGGAATGAATAATCTGAAAATACCATATTGTATTTAATAATTTCACAAATTCAAAACAATTCTGAATTAGCCAGAACCAGCTTCTTTCCAAATGACATTAACAAGATATCATAGGCTCAGACCAAACTGCACCTCCAGAAGATTTATTAGGAAATTTTCATTAAAAGCACCAAAAGCTGCAAGCATTATTAAATGCTATAGCTAAATGACAGAATCTTTTATCAGTCTCAAAACATGCCAGCTAGAGATTAATCCATATAATAAAAAAAACCCTGGAATACCCTCAGGATTTACTCATTCCCAATTGGGGCAATCCATTGCCATACGGTTTGAAATGTCACTATAATTCCTAGCCAATAAAATCTTACAAATGAAAATCCATTATTCATGGTGGTAATCCATCTGGAGGTACAAACACTCAATGAAATTTATTACTGAACTATTATAACAAAGTGCTGTCGGGATTTACGTATCTGGGTCCTAATTTATGCTCATTCATGTGCTGAACAAAACAGGAAGATTTGAGTACTGAAGTGACTAGAGTCACTAAACTGGAAAAGAAGGTCTAGAATTCATAGCATACACATCAAATATAAGCTCAGCTTGAATACAAAGATTTTGTTTCAAAGTTAGAAAACCAATCATTCCAACCTGCCCAACGTAAGTGGCTACAACATCACATTTTAAAAGCAGCAACACATGGAAACTGTCTGAAAACACTTCCTTAGTCTGTTACGTGTATTTAGGGAAATAATACACACACTTGCCTGCAACACAGTCAATGGCAAATGCGAGGCAGGACAGATCCAGTAGCAGACAGCTACATGCTTTCCAATGACTGAATGGGATGGAATGAGACATGAACTACAACATAAACAGAGGGTTGTGCACTTCTCAAGAAACACTTTCCATTAAGAAGCCTCACTTCTGGGATTAGAAGGGAAATGTAGTCCACATAATAATTATGCAACACAAATGTTCTGTCAGTATCATTTGGATTTTATTTTTTTTAAACTTTAAATGAAGAAAGTATACTTGTATCATGTTTTTATTGAGTCTCATTTAGTAGACATTGTTTCATGCAAATACATTTTTTTGGAAGCTGTAAAGTAAAAATACAGTTGAAAGTCTTTCAAATTTTACTGATTTCCTTTATTAGAAACTGAGTGCATAATCAAATTGTGCTTGTTATAGTTACTTTTACTTTGAAGTAATAAAACTAATATAAGTAACAAATGATAATGAAATGCTCAAAATAGTTACTGTGGAAAAGGACAGAGGAAAATACTACAGAGAATTATATGGATGAGACATTCAGACACACAATTGGAAGTACTCAAAAGGGTATAGATGTGCTAGGACATTCAGCTTCTTGAAATCAACCTGTTTTCATATATAAAGCACAAAAAGAGAAGATAATACGACATAGCATAATAGTTTACTTCAGACTGTGAATAGTTTTATTCTTCAAAGTCATGTAACCAAAGAAAACAAAAGCAGTTCAGTATGTCAACAGGATTCCAAGATTAAGCATTAAGATTTCCAAGAGGAAATGTTACCTCTTTGGTTTTCTCTTCATGGTCAATATAATCAATGTCTCTTTAAAGAAAGAAATGTCAGAAGGCACATCAGCCTGATCTGTAGTGCCCTGAATTTAGTTTTTACAAGCCTGCAAGCACTCCTCCTTTCAAGAACTTGGCACTTATTCAGGACAGGGTAGTAAAAAAGAGTTGGAATGTTTTGGCCAACTATCAGTGAATGCTTGTTGGAATATCTTGGGCTGATACAACTATTTGCTTCCACTTTGCTGTGTAATTAATAGGCCACAGTTGTTAAACAATTAAATTGTTTAGCTCTTTGGACAATCAAAACCATTAAACATTTGTTTTTAACAATTTAAATGTTCAGCTCTTTGAATCACTGACTTGAAGGATGTTTCCAATGAACTGTATTCACTTATTCTACAAGATTTTCCACTTCAACTTTGCCCATTAGGGTTTAGCACTAATAATAGATGACATGGCTCACCCTAGGGGAAGCAAGGTGGAAGGCTTTGAGTCAGGGAAACTTTCAGGAGAAAGAATGTTTCCCTGGATATGAACTGAGTCCTTCTGTGCTGTTAAAACTAAAATACAGTCTCAGGAATAAAAGCAATGCCAGAAGCAGGTAATAAGAAGGATCAGAAGCTGAAGATCAACAAAATCTATTCTGCTTAGAGAGAAACAGAACACAAAAAGCAAAGAAACAATCCTCCCTTATTTCCTAAATTCTGAAGGAAGATCTTGAGCTTGAAAAACACAAATAAATCTACATTAAAAGGAAATTTATAGAAGATTTCCACGCAGTGAAATAAATTTAACATATTCAAAGCCAATGGGAAAAGATATTTTGTAAACAAGACCTCAGTTGAACATGGCTCTTACAGTACCACTTGATGCCTTGTTCTGAGACTGCTTCAGGAACAGTCATATCCATGAGATGCTGCCCAGTCCTTGGAGTTCTGCTAATGCACAGCTTGAATCTGTTCAACAACACTGGTGCAAAAGGGAAGAACTGAAAACTGCACAAATTGCTGTATGGTGGGATTCATTCAGTCTCTGAGCTATTTATTTTACAACATCAAAACGTTCCATGGGTTTTGTTTTGCTGTTATTCTGTTTGATTGACTGCTTAACATAATTTTCTAGGTAGGAAACTCAGGGACAGAGAAACTGTCAGAATGTACAGAATGACCCTATACAGAACCACAGGTATTTGCACCCTCAGACCCACAGGAGTGTTGCCCATCACATAAACTTCATGAACAAGAAATAGTCATATAAGTCCTTGCGAGCTACCTGCTGGGAGATGATCAGAAAAAAAACCACCTTTCCACACAATATCTCAGAAAAGCAATCAAGAGACTTGAAACTTCAGCCTTCACTCCCAGCTGCTTTCTTGTGATATTATACAGTTCTGAAATTGTGGCACAGACTGTCTCTTGTCACTATTAAAGAGTTCCCTTTTCAACTCTGCAGCTGTCAAAATATGTTAACTGTAGGGACAGTCCAGCTCAATCCCCAGTATTCACCTTGTTCTTGGAAGTGGGTCAAACTATTTTATGACATTTCAAAGAAAAAAACACTCACCAACCTTGCCCCAAAAGGAGCACCTGATCTGTAAAAATTGAGTCTGCATTTTTTATAATTTCAAATGAGTTTTTTAATAGGATTTTATCCTATATAGCAATATTAATTGAAAGTCAAACAATAAGCTCTGTGTATTACAGAACATCTCAGTTAAAGACTTATTTGTGAGTTTAACTCCATGTATTACACTTTGCCAAAAGGCTCTCTTCTCTGCAAGATGAGGCGATGAGGTACTGCCATACATAGCAGTACAATGACAGAAAAATTCCACATGAAAACAGTCTCAGCACTGTTGAATGACATTCCAAATGTCCCTACTTCAATGCTGCAGGTTAATTGTCTAGCATCCTTCAGAAATCTAAGGGTGAAAATCAACTGGAATTCAGCTATCTGCATTTAATGAGACAATTAGTAAACAGTTGTATTTTGGCACAACTGTAATTAGTCATAACTAATCAAGTATGAAAATTACAACAAATAAAAAGCTATCACTAAAAGTGAACATAAACAATAAAGAAAATCATAGAAACATAGACTGGCTTAGGATGGAAGGGATCTTGAAGATCATCTGTCTCAAACCCCCTGCCATGGGCAGGGTTGCCAACCACCAAATCAGGCTGCCCAAGATCCCATTCAACCTCCTCTGAATGCCTTCAGGGATGGGGCACCCACATTCTCTCTGGGAAGCCTATACAAGTTCCTCATCATCCTCTGAGTAAGAAATTTCTTCCTAACATCTAACATAAATCTACCCTGTTTCAGTTTAAAGTCACTCTCCCTTGTCCTATCTATCTGTGCAAAAATTCAGTCCCTGTCCTGCTTGTAAGCTCCTTTCAAGTAACAGAAGGCCACAAGTAGGTCTCCTTGGAGTCCTCTCTTCTCCAAGCTAAACAAGCCCAGCTCCCCCACCCTTTCTTCACATTTGTGTTCCAGCTCTCTGATCATCCTTGTGGCCCTCCTCTGGATCCACTCCAACAGCTCTGCATCCTTCTTCTGCTGGGGGCCCCAGTACTCCTGGTTAGGCCTTACAAGAGCAGAGTAGAGGGGAACAATCACCTCCATCTTCCTGCTGCCACCCCTCTTCTGATGCAGCCCAGGGTACTGTTAGCCTTTGGGCTGCAAGTGCACACTGCTAATTCACCATTCACTCTTACTGCCACTCTCTTACTGATGCAGTATGCTTACTGATGCACCCTGTTCTGCTTGCAGCAGTCCTGGGAGCTGTGCTCCTGAGGGGCTGCTTCTGTAAGTGCAGGGTATGATGCCACTGCTCCTGGCCCTGTCCCTGCTGCATCGGAGCCACGGCCATGCAGAAGGCAGTGACGCCCAGTAGCTCCCTGCGGACAGGAATTTGGTTGCCCCGCTGAGGCAATTCCTTGCTTCAGTGCAGAATGTGATACACCAGAGCTGTCCACCTGCAGAGAAGGATTGTTAGGGGTGGTTTTACTCCACCCCAATGCTTCTGCCATTAGTTTCAAATGTATTTTTTATTTAAATCTGTTCATTAATGTCTCATGGGTATCAGTCTCCGTAGTAATGGGAAGCTCTAGTTTAACCAGAAACATTTTTATCTACTGTCATGAATGTTTGATCTTATTATAATTAATTTCTTTTTATTAGAATAAATTAGAAGAAACTGTGAACATACAGCCTTCAAGGATATATATCTGGCAACATTATAAACCCCAAAGCAAAATTCACGCTGTTTTTTTTTAGCAATTCAAATTCTCTCAGAAAATAATAAAAAGAATTGTCCAAATCAATTTTTAAATGTATACAAAAGGTAAGCCTAGATTCTCAAAACTTGCACTTCCTTTTGCTTCAATCCACTAGATTGAAGAGATTGTAGAGCCCCAAACCATTTCTACCACATTGGGAACTTACGATACCAATAGCATCTACCACTACCACAGACATAAAAGCGCTTTAAAAAAGTTTCTTATTTAACCTGTTGGCCCCAGGAAGAATGACATGCAGCAGCCTTAGATGCCACTACACCTCTGGTTCTTCATAGCTCCTTGAAACAAATTTGAAAGAAAGGAAGCCGTCCTCATGGTTAGAAAGCCACCAAGCACTATTAGTTCAAGCCATCCTCACTGGGGGCTGGGTAAACTTGGGCACTGGTGGAGCCAGCTGAGAAGGTGGCTTGCATTCCCTTCTGCCAGCCCTCTTCTCAAGTAGTAACCTTTAAGAGGAAAAAGGGAAAAAGCTACATCTGAGCACCTTACACTGCTAGGGAATCTCAGCTCCAAAAACTGCATATATTAACAGCTAAGATTTTTCTCATTCCTTTTTAACAAGTGTCTGAGCAGAACTCTTCTCTTCAAATATGAACCCAGATTAACACACCACAACAGGAAACAGATTTTCTTTGCAAGACGGAAGCTCTAATGGGTTGTCAACAGTAACTGACATTTTAAACACATCTTTTGCTAAATAACAGCATAAAGATACATAGACACACTATTTTGATCTAAACAGTATTTGTTCTAGTTTGCCAAAACTCAGTTAGGAATATAATTATTTCCAACTAAACCGAAATCCATAGCAATCTGAAAAGACCGTGTCCATTTAAAAGCAATTAATTCAACTGATACCATTTTCTGAGGGAAACACCACAGCATGATTTGGGCACTTGAAAAAAAATCTTCAGACATTTTTGTAACTCAGGAAGCTCTTACCTGTCTATCTCTTTATTTATTTATTTTTTAAATGTCTCTCACATCACATAATATATTTATCATTTGAAATAAGCTCTGGCTGTCAATTTAAGAACACTGTGAATGTCATTCCAATGCAATGATCCTTTATACAGCATATCTATAAGCAGAAGGGTAAACAATGAAATGAATATACTGGCTGGTGCAACTTTTTACATGAAAAAAGAAGTAACAACAAGGCATTCAACATCAACTGTTCATTATGAACCACAAAGGAAAACAAAGATCATATAATTATACATTCGGAAGTAATTAGAATCTTTTCTCTAAATTCCTTTATTTTCCCTCTTCCACTTGTTGATCTAGTTCTACCTAAAAGAGCCAATGTCCTGAGTTGTATGAACGTGACAGATGATGCCTAAAGCACAGCACCACCCAAAATCAAACCCAATGTCTGAGAGCGCTGTCCAGACACTCCTTGAACTCCGGCACTCCGGGCCGTGCCCACAGCCTTGGGCAGCCTGTTTCAACCCCCAGCCGCCCTCCCCTGACGCAGCTCCACGCCGTTCCCTCGGGCCCTGTCGCTGTCACACAGAGCAGAGCTCAGCGCTGCCCCTCCGCTCCCTGTGAGGAGCTGCAGCCGCCGTCTGGCCTCCCCTCAGCTCCTCTGCTCTGCGCTGAGCAAACACAGGGGCCTCAGCTGCTCCTCACACGTGTATTTTCTTTTAACTTCAGAATGAGCAAATTGTCCATGTTTTTTTTCAATAGCAGCAACTCAAGGCACAGTTATCTGTTTAAGACTGCCAAGTCTGTAGTCAGTAACCCAAAATCATGCCTGCCCTTAACTACAAGCATGCACACACGGAGAGAAAAGTTTCACTTCCATGTTTCTACAGCCTTCAACACAAATATTTGCAGTCTGATCTGGTTTTAAAGAAATGTTATTTACAGCTAGGTTGTTCAAATTTCTAAGAATACTAGAGATGCACTTCATAAGAGAAATCTAGCATCTCACACAGATTATTTAACCATATGAATAATTATTCGGAAATAATTCTAGGTTGGATATGATGAAGTGGTTTTTATTCCACTACTTTACTCTTGAAAGACGTAGACTTAAAACTTCTAAGTAGGGCAACTGAAGGAAGATGCTTGTGTGGCCATGTGAGGTCAAACGCACTTTAAATTGCGTAATGAAAACAGCTCATGTGCTACCAGGAAGCTCATTAGAACATCAGGTTTATATTATCTTCAGATACACTCTTAAGTATCTTACAGTCTCAAGACTCTACATTACAATCCTGCTCACAGACAGAATAAGGTTAGTTAGTGACACAGTGCCTGGTTCCAGGAGAGCAGTGTGCAGAGCTGGTGTGTGCAGCTGGGTTCAAGGGAAAACAGTGAACACCAAGCTTCACATTCAGATGTGCCAATTTACTTTCTCATCAGAAAATACTCAATGTCATGAAGACTGCAGTACAATTTATATTCTTTTAAAACTGATTTCCAAAATGGCAGAAGCAGGAAGAACAAAACTAATTACATACCCTTGACAAGAAAATACTGACTTATCAGCTGCTGAGTAACAGAAAAAAAAATCCTACAAATAAACATTGCAAGCTTAAACTCACCTGTTATCAGATGCTTGAGCAGACTAAGCTTTCACATCTCTAAAGCTAAGTGAATTAGGACTAAATAAGCGTTGTGGTGCAGACTCCCAGGCATTCCGTGATCTCAGAGTATGCATCCACTATGTTTTTGCCTTTGTGCAAGTGCAGTGAGCTGGGACATTCAGGCACTCCCTGACCTTGTTCCCTGAATATTAGACTGACCTGAGAGCCATCAGGACCGTACCATCTGGGAGTACTGGAACTGTATGGTTGAGTGGAAGTTTCAGGGTTGCCTCACTTGGATTGCAGCCAGAATGGAAAGTTTTCTGACTCAGTTGCCTCACAGTCCTACAAATTATGGTCTTAAGCAAAAAGCCCTTTCAGCTCTCAGAATGGCAGCAGGCTGTGATCCTTGATCTTACATGGACTGGAACCATTATCTGGCATCTAGAGATTCATTGCTGACAGACATCAACGAAGCAGAGCCCTCTTTGGTGCACACCCTGATCATCCACTAAGAGCTGGCAGAAGGGAAGGGTGAGTAGTTCACTGGTGTGGGGGTAAGCCCTGAAGTTTAGAAATTGAATTTAGAAACATCTTTCCAACTCTCTTTAGTAAGTCACACGTGAAATCTGCCACTCTTGAGCCTTCAAGTAAGTCACTGTATTTGATTGTAGGAAATCCCATTGGATTTCTGTGTTAAATTGGCTGATTAAGTGCCACTGGGAATCATACAATTTGGTCTCCCGATTTATCATAAAAAAATAATAAATAATAAATCCTAAATTCCTGCTAAGCCAAAATTGACTGAAAATCTGTATGTACAAATTGGCATTGTTGGCAGGATGGCAAAGAGTATCACTGATTACTTACAGAGGCATGGTATGAAACTGAACCCCAGCTTCCAAGAAGAATGAACCCGGAATGACTGGTATGATAGGAAAGAGGCAGAGAAGCAGCTGGATGCTGCAAGTGGTTCTATAGAGATAGGGAGATATTTGCAAAATGCTAGGTTTCTATCTAGATGTTAACAAAACTTAAAAGAAGCAAGACCAAAAAATGGAAATAGAAGATAGGAACACAACTGAGTCATCATTATCTTTAAAGTTTAACAGCTACAAGAACAGTCACAAAAACAAAGGGAAGAATTGCAAGACCTCAGGTAAGACTGCATAGTGGTCACAAGGCATTAGATCTGCTTGTTCAAGCAAAAGTTTATCAGTAAACAAGTAATAATACCCTATATTTATATATATATGTGTGTGTGTGCATTATATATATATATATATAAATAAATATATATATTTACTTCTACTTTGTCCTTAAGTACTATGGAAAAGACTTTTTCATAAATACAAGAGCAAAAATATTAACACAACCAGAAGCTGTGAAGCTGAATGTGTGATTCTGATGGCAGAGTTAAAATTATTAGTGTAAACAGAGCAAGTGTTGTGTGTTAAGCTGCTAAAATTAATTTCTGGCTCCCAGATGAGAATCACATACAGGCTACTTGCTTTGCAACCGTAAATTGTCAAGAAAAATATTTCTGGTTTAGATGTTTCAAACCACAGTACCTGTTCCTTTTGTTAAAACACTGAACCCAACCCTGGTAAAAATAGAGAGGGACAGTGTGTACATTTTGCACTGTCCCTGCACTGCCTAATTCGGAATTATTAATGCATCAACATTCAGTTTCTGTTGCAGCACAGGGTGGTTTTTCTAAAGTTACAGCAAATTTGGAAAAATAACACATTTTCTCTTTCATCCCCAACTGTTCGTGCTGAACATGAAGAGATACGTCAGATGCTGCAAAGAATCAAAAAGGATGGAGATTATTGATGGTGGGAAGTCCTGCTTGGATGGTCTTCTATAACAACAGAAGCACTAAACACAATGCTGTATCTCATTGTGATTTTACTGCTTTTGGTTATATTTTGTTTGTTGTTAACTATTGCTTTACATATCAAGGTCTGGAGAATGGCTAAACAAGCTGTGCTGCTGAAAGGACTTCCTTAAGTGTTCTACATCCCCTACATTTTCAATTTATATAATTGGTCATGTAAAAATAAAGAAATAAGCACTGTCCATTTATAGGCACAAAGACAAGAGGTGACCACACCATCATTCTGATGGAAAGAATGACTGACCTTACTCATGGGGTGGCCTGTGGTGGTGCAGAACACCTGCCATCTCCAGCGAAGCCTCAACAGTGTTTTTGCCTTTGTGTAAGTGCAGTGAGCTGGGACACTCAGGCACTCCCTGTTATACCTGAAATTCCTGCTGCTTGAATCACGGCCTGATCAGAGAGGAGCCAAGACTGTACAATCTGGGAGTACTGGAACTGTATGGCTGGGAGAAATTTCCAGGATTGCCTCAGTTGGATTGCAGCCTGAAGGAAAAGTTTTCTGACAACATCAATTATCTCGCAGTCCTATAAATAATGTTACTAATCAAAGAGCCCCTTGAGCTCTTAGACTGGCAGCAGCCTGTGATCCTTGATCTGGCTGGGACACGTTTCAGGGTAGGCATTTTGAGATTCACTTTTGAGTGACACCAATGAAAAAGAGCCCTCTATGGGGCAGATCCCAGTTGTCCACTGAGAGCTGGTAAATGGAAAGTGTGAGTAGGTCAGTAGGGGGAAGAAAATCCTCAAAGAAGTAGCTGAGTTGAAAAATGTCCTCTCCAACACTCTACAAAATAAGCCTCATGTGAACCTTGCCATTCTCAAATATTTAACTAAGTCATTGTATTTGATTGTAGTGAATTCCATTGGATTACTGTGTTAAATTGGCCGATAATTAAGTGCTGATTAGGAGCCACTAAGAATCATACAATCTAATCTTGTGATTTATTGTAGAAGTATTAATAAATCCTAAATTGCTGCTAAACCAGAGTTGACGAAAAATCTATTCACGGTGATTTTGAATCCAATCTACTTAAGGGCTTCATATCAGCATTTTTTTGGTTCTCGTACTATTATTCAGGTAAACAACATATTTTTAAAATCTCTAGTGAAACAAAAAAGGGAGAATGAACAGCATTCCTTGATCCAGCAATAACATTAGCCCAAGCACAGCAACTTTCTGAATCTCTGTCCAAACATTCACAATTTGTTCCCGGTATCTCTTAGAGCTATTCACTCATTTTCCACATCCACTTTCACTCAGAGTAAGTACATCTTGATTCTCTAAAGAATTTGTATTGTTGTTATTATTTTTGAGCTGATTGCACAAAACTGCAGTTGTTGAAATTTGCAGACAAAGACGACAAAAGCTGAATGCCATGGTTGAACTCCAGAGGGCTTCAAGTACATTTCTAATACATGTTTAACTCAGTAAAGGTACTTTTTCTCAGTGGCCGGCTTACTAAAACTGAGAAGTGCTTTTTCTGCAATCTCCTTATTTGTCAAATGTAGCAACTCAATAGCCCTGTGGCACAATGTTTGAGCTTTTTCCCTGCATTGAACTGAGAAGCAAGAGCT
This sequence comes from Tympanuchus pallidicinctus, assembly GCF_026119805.1. NCBI lineage: Eukaryota > Metazoa > Chordata > Aves > Galliformes > Phasianidae > Tympanuchus > Tympanuchus pallidicinctus. The sequence goes on from NW_026294659.1 coordinate 2,153,715, forward strand.
GATTGAGAAAAATCAGCAGAATTGCTAAAGTGAAAAAGAAAACCTTACAAAATCCGTAAGCAAACAACCACATCCCTTCACCCCAAATAGTAACCTGAAACAGATACATAAGTGTTTCAAAGAAGAAAAACATCTGGTTTAAATTAGGTCTTTAAAACATACTACAAGATCATAAAAGCTTAGCACACATAAGATATGCTAGAACTGCATTTGTATATATATATTTCCTTTAAAATCTTCTTACCTCTCCCACAACTTCAATAATGTCACCGACTTTTAATTCCAGTTCATCCTCATTTTGAGGCAGATAACTGAAAGCCACCTGACATCTTCTTCGTCTGTTCCTCTCTCCTAGCGAAAATTAAGGAAATGAGAAAATCATGAGAAAATGAAAGCAAAATTTCCATATCAAATACAAGCCATGCAAATTGATTCAAGATGAAAAATAATCATTATTATATGCAACATTATCAAAATAGCAAAATATTTTCAGCATTTGCAATACTTAAGTCTATTAATCTAGAATTAATTTATCAAAAGATGGTGGAGGAAAGGTTTATGAGATTATTAATTTCAACTATTTTTGTAATCTGCATCAATTAATGCCTCATCTGAGTGAAAACAAATTGTAGTAACTTTTTTTTTTTCCTTTCTGTGATATTACTGAACAGTCAAAATTTAACCAACAAATTATAATTCCTCAGTGACAAAATGAGAAAACTTTATCCAGAGGATCTTTTCAGGTGCATTTGCTAAAATTGAGATTCTCAGCTAATGCTCTATACAAATGGTGCAAGCAACTCCAGAAACTGAATGGGTAGGGGAGAGGCTGCAAAACTTTGTGTGGCTTTTGTTCTTACAGAAACACAGTCTCAGCAAATTGCTTCGTCTTGTATCTTTAGTTTTCCATTATTCCCTCACAGGTGTACACGTATCTGATGAATGTTTAAAAAAAACCCAAACATATTCCTTTTTGTACATATATATACATATGTATGCATGTATATGTTTTTACGTGCACATTTTTAAACTGCACATTCGTGAATTAATATTGTCACAGAATCATAAAATTACTTGGATTGGAAGGGGCCTCAAAGATCATCTAGGTTCAATTCCCCTGCTGTGGACAAGGTTGCCAACCATATTAGATTGCCCAGAAACCCATCAGGTCTGGCCTTGAACCATCTCCAGGGATGGGGCATCCACAGCTTCCCTGGCCAGCCTGTGCCAATGCCTCATCACCCTCTGAGTAAAGAAAACATAAGGAAAGCTCATCCCAAAGCTCCCTTTCCCCCTGAAGAAGAGTTAGTGTGGTCAAGGTTGGTCAATATTGATAGTCAACCAGCCACTGGAAATGACAGTATCATCCAGATTTCTCTCCAGATTAGATATCCAGGCTCCTGTGAGAAACTGGTATGCGTCTTTGGATGGAAGGCTGCAAACAGGCTTGAATTCATACTCCGAATAAGCGTGAAGACCCTTAATTTGACCCTTGTGCCATCACAGTTTGAAGACATAAATGAAAAGATCGATTTCATAATACTGTTTGCCAAATCCACTGGCATATACTTAAGTTATAGTTGCATGACTTGTAGCAAAGTGGAGACAAACTGGAATGAGTTCAACATACTATCATGAAGGTACTTAAGGGACAGGAGCATCTTTTCTATGAGGAGAAGCTGTGAAGCTGGGACTCTTCAGCCTGGAGGAGACTCTGTGGGACCTAATAAATGTGTATAAGTATTTCAAGGGAGGGTTCACAGAGGATGCATCCAGGCTTTTTTCAGTGATGCCCAGAGCAAGGACAGAGGCAATGGGCATAAAATGAACACAGGAGGTTCCCTCTGAACACCAGGCAGCACTTCTGAGATGTGCAGGTGATAAAGCACCAGCACAGGCTGCCCAGAGGCTGTGCACTCTCCTCTTTGGAGATCTCCAAGAGCTGCCATGCTGTGGGCCTTTGACTAAGTGCACTACAACAGTAGTTTTCACAGCCTCTGAATTTCTGTATGAGTGGCAAGTTTTGAATGATAAAATTAAACACCGAATCACAGAATCCTTAGAGTCGGAAGGGACATTTAGAAGTCATCTAGTCCAACTCCCAATAATAACAGCATAATGCAATATAATCCAACTTGCTCAGATTGGCTTTTTTTCTCCACCTACAGAAGGACTGATCATTCTTCACCATCTAAACTAAAATGGACCTATATCGACAACGTTACACAGCCACACTCAGAATAACATAAATAAAATAAATAGCTTCCATATCAAGTACTTCTTTTGTTGTGCAAAAGTAAGAAGGCAGCTACCTTTCCTGAAGATAACATTCCCACTTTGATTTCTAACGTCAAGCGAGGACCGTTGCCTGATGTGATAGATGTCAGTTGGCATACTATTTAATAATCAATACTGTGTCACTCTTGGAGAATACTTTTGAGCTCACTAAGAGCAAGAAATAAACAGTTCTGGAAGTTAATAACAGAACTGCATGAATCCTTCACCTTCCCACCCCGTAATTTTTTTTATTACCGCTACAGAGAATCTTGAGAAAGTCTGCACTTATCTGTTAGCCTCCTGCTGTCTCTCTGCTCTCCCATTCTTCCTGAATATCTTTCTTTAAAGAAATAGCTAAGTTGAAAGTAGCACACCAACAAAAGGCTTAAGTACCAACCAGCTTCTGTCTTTGGTCTAAAGCAAGACACAACACATCCAGTAGTGAATACCTTCAGGTTTAAGGAGAAGTTGCTGTTGGGGACCCCATGCCTGCTAATATTTGGGCACTGCAGTTCTTGAACAGTGCAGGAAATGGATGAAGAATCTCTACCGCAAAGAGTCATCTATTTTTATTTACACTAAAGAAACACCAGTAAAGAGTAAGGGTATGACTTTTCTAAGAAAACAGAGCTGATAGGAAAAGAGAGAAAACGAAAGAAAAAGTGGAAATATAAAAAATGTTGGTAAAGAAGAACTCCCTTTTTGCAAATATACTATTCTCAGCCCAGCACCACAGATTGTTTTATTTTTTTTCTTAACTAGCACAAAGGCTCCAAAGGCAGCATGCTGAGGAAGCACAAAGGACCAACAGGGACAGCTAATAAGCAGCTTAGACTGAAAAACTGAAGTCTCAGTCTTCTCTTGGCATTTTCCCTTCTGCTAACATTGCACTTATTGCAGAGTATGTTACAGTTTAGTATAAACTGTTAATCATCATCTGAGATCTAAATGATGCACTATAACTTTGAAGTGTAAGAAATGTGATGAACATAAATTGATTTTAAACCATATCGGGCAGTAAATCTGCAATGAAGATTGTAGATATTTTCCAATCTTACTTATGGTTTTTTTTTTTTCCTGACTTTTAAATTAATGAAGATTTTTGCATCTTTCTCCACGTTAGAGCATAAACTGACTTATTTGGTAGTGAAAAATTACTGACTGGTGAGAAGGCAGGTAATAAATCTAGTGCTTTAAAAATCAGGAAAGGTTGCTGTAAAGCCATCAAGGGCTTTTAGAAACTTTAAAAGAAATAATAATAATAAAAAAAAGCTCAGTAAAATTTTACTGGAGAAGTATAACAATTTGCAGTAAGTAACCTGCTGCAGGCAAACACCACACTGTGCTCTTCCCGCTGGTTGCAGTTCTGGACTTTTGAATTTCCTAACTGTAGCTCAACATCAAAAGTGTTTGGAAAGCAAAATGTCTATGAGTTGCAGTTGGGAACTGTTTGGAACAAGCAGCCATACAGAAATAACATCTGTCTCCCTGTTGAAAAATGTCGGCTTTCATTCACACGGTTATAATAAACCTTTTAGAAAAAAGCATGCACATGCCTAATTTGTGCAGTCTGTTCTTCAAACACATTATGCAGCTACAGAAGAACTTGCTGCAGAGCATACTGCATCTGAAGCTATGACACCAAGAACCCGACCGCTGCAATGCAGGCTGGGCTTTGCTTCACTCCTTCTACAGACTGCGTTGAGGCCACTGGACCTGGCGTTGTGTAGGTCTTACCAAGGGAGGAAAAAAATACGCCTTGGATACACTGCAAAAGCTACAATTGTGGTTGTCTACCTTGTGTGCAGGTGCTATTTGTCAGCTCCTGGTCACCCTACTTGTGGTTACTGTCGCTGTGTCCTGAGCAGCGACCAGCCTCTCTAATTATTCCCCAGAGAGTTTCACTCTGAGCAAAACCTGCTAGCTTAGAAGTGTAAGCACTAGACGTAAAGTAGCTCCATTTTTTCTTTATTCTAAGATTCGCATAGCTGTCCCTGAGGTGGATGTCTCAATGTGAGCCCATCACTCTGAAGCAGAGAGAACCTAATACCTCCTGAGGGCAGTTAGTGTCACTGTAAAACAGATGACAAAAACATATCAGATGAACTCTCTGGAAAGGCCTTTTTCTACTGGTGTGGTGAGACGAGGCTTCAGCCTGACCTTTAAAATGTCTAAAGTTAGGCCAAATGGAAAAAAGAATGAACACACGCTTAAAAACTTTGAAGGAATAAATCTAGTCATGTTTTCAAAGTGATGTTTGATCCCGTTATAAAAACAGCGTGGTTGTCTCTAGTAGCAGGATACTGGGTCTTGATTTAAAAGAGCCTCCTCCAGTTGAGTGCATGCAGCAGTGGGACCCAGAGAGCCTGCTGCTTACTGATGCCAATGCCTTTGTGCCTGTGCTGTTAGTGTCAGTGAAGACCACATGGTGACTGTCAGTAGCAGGTCCATCAACTGCACAAATCCTGTTTATTCTATAACAAGAGAACAAGTTCAACAACCTGTTCTGTGATACTACCACAAGAAGCAAAAAACTACAGAAGAAAAGCCAGAACACACCCATGGAGCAAACATCTGTATCTCTCCTTGACAAAATGTCAACCTAAATGGTTTATAATCTCTTCAAAACTAGGCCACAGAGTTTTGTAATTGGGTCTGTTTTGAAAAGACACATATTGACACCATTGCAGCTCAGACAATCCAACCAAATTGCTCCTGCATTTCCTTTTATTTTAAAGGTGCATTGCTATGGAAATTGCATGGGTTATGCTGGGGACTGAGAGGCTCGAGTCAAGCTTTGTTGTGTGTGGAGCCTAAAGATATTTCAGCCAAATCTAAATATTCCAAATACAGTAAAGCACATCACAGCCCCTGCAGGCCAATAAACTCCTCTCTGCCTTGGGCTTGCTGAGCAGGCACGGGGGAACCATTGGGGGAAACAGATCCACTGGGTCACATGTAAAGCAGATGCAAAGAAATTGAATTCAGTACATCTGTATGAGAAAGAAGCCCCTTTCTAGCAGTTCTATTGTGAGGAAAATGACAAGTTTGAGGAAAAGTTTCCAATCTTCTACTTCACATTCCTATGCACGCAGCAGAATCTGCCCATCAGTTGCACTTCCCACCCTTCCAGCTTGCAGAGATAAATCTGCAGCTGAGGGGAACTGCTTCAAGGCACAGTGTCTTCTGGTGAGGCACGCAAGAGTGCGATACGACTCAGCCAGAAACCAGTTCTAAATTTAACGTGCAAGGAGACGAAAGGCTACTGCTGTACAACTAAGAGGCCATATATATGATGACAGCTATTTTGGACTGCCAGCCTAGATGGTTACTAGTATGTTTGGTTGTTTCTTTTTTTTTTTTTTTTTAATTATAAATCACCAAATTGTGTATATTAAATGCAAGTGTTAAGAAAAAGGTTGAGCTACAAGCTTACTTCTGGGAAAAATTCTTCTTAAAAGCACTAACCTGACTAGATGCCTTTGCAAAACAAACCTTACGTAATTAAGGGCAAACAGCTAGTTTAATATATATATATATTATTTTTGTAAAGCATATGGAAGATAGTGTTGAAATACTTCAAAATCCTGATCACACTCAATGTTAGTGCTGACTTTGTCATTATCTTCCACAATACAAAGACTTCATCTTAAATCCACTCACAAGTAGAAGTACTGTTTAGATTTTAAAAGATTTTAAACCTGGTTTGCCAATTTCCAATTTCAATCTGTTCCTAGAGGATTTTGGCAGTGTTTTTCTGACCTGGGATGTGATATGTCAATTCCAAATCCCTCATCACCCACATGCTGTTAGAATGCTTTTGGCCAGATGACAAAACATCCTGACTGCAGACTGTTCCCTGTCTAGCAAAAAACAGAACTAAGCTGGGTAAGTGAACATCTTAAGAGCGAAAAAATGTGTTTTGTTTTGTTTATTTTTTATTTGTGAAACTACACCAGAAAACTGCAAGGAGGGACAATGGGAGGAAGAATATTTAAGGTGCTTCCAGTACTCCACCCAACATGTTATATAAAATTGCTGTGCTTTTCTAAAAGTAGATAAACTGGAAAGTGCTCTGCTTTGATGCGTGCAGCTGAATCATGGAGATTGCAGGACTCCATTAAACACGTTTAAGCTACAAGATAATGTGCCATCACAGTAATGTATTATTATGAGTGTATTGAAGCTTTACTGCTGCTGGGGAGTTGTTGCTCTCCTCACAAAATCACTACAGTTGGAAAAAAACTCTAAAATGATATAGTCCAGCTTTCTACCTACCACCAATATTGTCCACTAAACCATGTCCCTAAGAACTACATCTATGCTTTCCTTGAACACCACCAGAGATGGTGATTCCACCAACTCCCTAAGCAGCCTTTTCCAACACCTCAACACACTTCTCAAAAAGAAATTCTTCCTAGTATCCAACCTGAACCTCCCCTGGTGCAACTTGAGGTCGTTCCCTCTCATCCTATCTCTGTTACTTGGGAGAAGAGGCCTACTGCCCACCTCACGCAACCTCCCTTCAGGCAGTTGTAGAGAGCAATGAGGTCTCCCCTGAGCCTCCCCTTCTCTAGACTGAACAATCCCAGTTCCCTCAGCCATCTGTGCTCCAAACCCCTCACAATTTCAACGCCCTTCTCTGGACACGCTCCAGGGCGTCAAATTCTTTCTTCTAGTGAAGAGCCCAAAACTAAACACAGTACTTGAGGTGCAGCCCCATCAGAGCTGAGTACAATGAGACAGTCACCTCCCTGCTCCTGCTGGCTGCACTAATTCTGACACAGGCCAGGATGCCATTGGTTTCTTGGCTGCCTGGGCACACTGCTGGCCTAAGTTCAGCTGAGCATCAACCAACATCCCCAGATCCTTTTCCTCCATGCAGTGTACCAGCCAGTCTCCCCCAAGGCATTAGTACTGCCTGCAGTTGTTGTGACCAAAGTGAAGGACCTGGTACTTGGTCTTGTTGAATTTCATCCCGCTGTCCTCAGCCTGTAGATCCAGCCTGTCCAGATCTCTCTGTAGAGCCTTCCTACCATCAGGCATATTGACTCTTCCCCCCAGCTTGGTGTCATCTTTTTCTAGACTCCACAGCAGCACTTCCAGGTTTCAGCCATTGGATTGCTCCTGTGACTTTTATAACTAAGATTTGTTTGTAAGGAATATGGAAGCCTCGATGAGATTGTTATGCCATCACATTTTAATACACATGCACACTCAGAAGAACATAAGACTTCATATAATTCAATAAATTCATTCTTTGTTTGAAAACATGCAGTCTTACAACAGGTATGAAGCTTTCCCACAACAGCAGTAATTACTGGAAGTGACTTAGAGCAGCAACCTAGCACCAGTGACTATATGCTTGTAGGAGAAAACCATTAACTGAGAACTGCGTCACTTCTGTATGCCACAGTGTGCCAGGCTTTTGCATCAGACAGAGAGAACTGGAATATCAATGAAGCCATGATCGTTATTGAAGTCTAACCTGAAGCAGAAACAAATGGTATTAAAAAAATAACTGTAAACAAACTCAAAAGATAGCTGCATAGTTAAACCATAGAAACCTACATCTTTTTTTTTTTAGTCTGAAATGTATTGTATATGTATAAAATGCATAGACACTTCTGTCAGTGTAATACCAAGAATGCAGCCAAAGTGTCACACCATCATCACCAGAAAATTGGACAAAGTGGGCCCAAATTTCAACAGGAATGCTTGCCACACAGCCTGTATTATTATGGTGTCTTTTATGGGGAAAGCATAAAATACTGTATTAAACTATTAACCTAACCACATGCAGAAATGAAAATGTGCATGTTCATCGAAGCTACATCTAAATCCTGTATCTTTTAAGCTTCATACTGTTAGTGACTATTTTGGATCAGCAGCACATGTGAAACACTCCTTAATGAAATGAAAATTGGAACTTGCTGGCAAGGTTTCAGAAAAGGTTTTGAAACTGCAGTTAAAAAGCAGTTACACAGTCCTGATAAACACTGGACAAGCTCCCTTAGCTTGTCATCACTTCGAAAATCAACCATTCCTACAGTGGGAAGAGATGCAAGAATAGCCCTCAGCAGAAATCGTTGGTTTGATAGCACCTCTTGTCAAACAAGCCATTACCTTGCCCATTCTCAGCACTAAAAATTTGTTGCTTGTTTTAGTGTCTTTCATGTGCTGTGCAGCCCAAGAAGCACTAAGTATTTCTGTCCTCATTGTGATACTGGCAAGTCGAGGAATGTTTCAGCAGTGTAACTGTGTGACTTACTCTACTGCCACAAGCAGGAGATCCCATGCCTTGTAGTAAGATTCACCATCCTTCCCTATGCAGTTAACATCTCATGGAGACAAGGGGGCCTGTTACCAACACAAGATCTTGCACATAGCTTTATATTTGGTTTCTTTTCTCATATTCAGAACATTTTCAAGGATAAATTATAGAAACAGACTTTTAAACTAGCTAGCATATAATTCATAAGAAACAACTCTGCAATGAGCTTCAAGAAATACTGCAGATATGATATCTGTATCAATAAATTAGAATTTCTAAAGAGAAAAAGGCACACAAATTTGAAATGCTCTTTTCTGGATGGTAGATAAAGTTTCAGAATGCTAGAACAGAAACACGACAAGACTTTGGCCCATAAAATTGGCCCATAAAAGCCCTTTTCTCTTTCTACTGGCATTCTAGAGATCTAAAGTTGTCACTGGATAATTGCACAGTTATTCCCTCAGACGTGTTTTGAGATCCAATTGATTACTTAACTCTATTGCTTTTTTTGTATCGCTTTCTTGAGAAAGTGTTTGAATAAACAGATTTAAACATAAATTGCTGCTGTACCCTGCTCACTACTCATGTTCCATCCCATAATCCACTTAAATTGCCTGCGAATGGTAGCACTTCACAAAGTAAAAGGAATGAGTGCAAATAGCTCTAATTGTGAAACCACTGTGCAATTCAGCTTGTGTTCTCCTCATTTTAAGTAACAGGATTTCAATCAAGCTGAATGGATTCCTACACAGTGAACTCCAAAATTACTAACTTTGTACTTCAAAACTGCTCTCTTGAAAAATGACTTTTGTCCAACTTAAAAAAACCTCCAGAACGGTTTTTAAAATTACGGCTCTTTTTTCTAAAAGAATGCAGTAAAACTGTGCTACTTCATATCAGTCGTTGGCAACCCTGCCCATGGCAGAGGCACTGAAAGTAGATGATCTTTGAGGTCCTTTTCAACCCAGGCCATTCTATGATTCTATGATTTTCAGCCACCAGACTATCAGTGCTTTTTGACAGGTCCTCCACCTGCGTAAAGATATTACAGAGCAAATCTAACTTCTGCTACACTAATTTCAAGTAAGCCTTTTTTTTTTTTTTTTTTAATTAAGGGCTAAAAATCTATCATCAGGATTTAATTTGCAATCCAGCAGCTAATAGTATGCATCAAATATGCCTCAAAAATGATGGACGGATGCAACAAACACAGCAACTCATTTTCATGTCGCTGCACTCATGAGAGCTGTTACAAAACGAGCACCTGCAATAAAACACCACCGCCTAACAAAAAACAAACATCTCTTTCATACTGAGCACTTAGAACATCAGTCAGATTTTTAATCTGGGATCTCATTTTTCTCTAGAGTATTTATATAATTTCAGTATTTGTTTGGAAACAATTACAGGCAACAAAGTTCAATGGAAAAAAATATCATAAATCCACAGAGAGAGCAGACATCACCTTCCTGTTAAGAGATATACTTAAATTCTAGGAAACTACATATCATTTGCCTTGAAATGTAAGTCTAGATAAATCCCAAATTCAAGGAAGCTTGTATGTGAAATGAGGACGTGCCCTGGTAAACTGGGGAAATAGCTTGCTTGGTCCAATGAAATGGGTGCGATTCTGCAGCTTTAACGTGGTGACAAGTCCTCACTTGTACAGAAACCCTCTCTCATGTGTCTTCCACAGCAACAGAGCTGTGACATCCTCAACATGCAGCAGAGAACAGTGCTGCTCCCTGAGCTGGAGACATGCAGCAGCTCAGCAGGCGAGGTGATACAACGATCTGTCCTTCAGCTCAGCTGAAAGGAGAACACACCAGGAGGAGCCCTCAATTGCACTCCTCATGTTAAGACTTGGTATTATTTCTCAGCTAACAGTGTGAAAATGCTATAATCCAAAATAACCTGCCATTTTAAAAAGCATGATATGCTGTGCTTTGCTATTTGTGGGTTGCCCAGGTGACTGGGAATATAAGTTCAAGAGACCAAGAAATAAAAAGGATAAATAAATCACAGAATCACAGAAGCTTAGGGGTTGGAAGGGACCTCTGGAGATCGTCGAGTCCAACCCCCTGCTGACGTAGGTTCCCTACAGTCGGTTGCACAGGAAAGAAGGTGGGTTTTGAATATCTCCAGAAAGGGAGATACCACCACCTCTCTGCACCCTTCCAGTGCTCTTTCACCTTCACAGCAAAGAATTTCCTCCTTGTGTTCATATGGAACTTCCCACATTCCAGTTTGTGCCCACCAACCCTTGTCCTGTTACTGGGCACTGCTGAAAAGAGCATCCTCATCCTCTAAACATCTGCCCTTCATATATATTTAAGCATTAAGATCTCCTCCTGGTTTTCTCTTCTCCTAGGTCTCTCTTGTTTGAAGCCCGAGAAATGGTTATTTCATGAGAGCTAAGCAAAAGGCAGGTTTCCCAAAAGGTATCTTGGCACTGAAATTGAAAAGTAACAGTCAAGTGTTCCCCAACTTCACTGTAAATGAACAGTGCCACAGCATCCACACAAGATACTCCTTCTACAAGCGCAGGAAGAGTATTTCTGTGTCAGCCAAATCAGACATGTATCGCTATCCTCCAAAACTGAGCAACAGAAATGTGAAAACAGAACGGAAGGAAAAGGCTCTGTTTTGGCAAATCACCAGCCCACATACACTGTGCAGGGGCAGAACAAGCCTCTCCAAGCAGTGCTGGAGAAAGGGAGGCAAGTGTTCCACTATACCTGCATTTTGCTAGCATCTTCAGCTTTTGGTGGTGAGAAACTCTGAATGCCACAGAACTTTTTCCAGATTTTCTTGGTTGTTCCCATTATTCAACCAAAGCTCTGTGGTATTGATAAGCATTCCTTTTCATCAAATTAAACTGACAAAGCAGCAGTTTGTGACAAGAATGCTGCTAGCAATTTAGTTCTTTCATAGTGCCATTTTCAAATGATGCCAGGTAGACCATGACGATTCACACAGGATCACAGAATGGTCCAGGCTGGAATGGACCTCAATGATCACCACATGCAGGGCCACCAACCTCCACATTTAATACTAGACCAGGCTGCCCAGGGCCCCATTTGACCTGGCCTTGAACATCTCCAGGATTGGGGCATCCACAACCTCTCTGGGCAGCCTGTTCCAGCACCTCACCACTCTCTCCTCTAAAGAATTTGCCCCTGACATCTAACCTAAATCTTCCCTCCTTCAACTTAAAACCATTTCCCCTTGTCCTGCTGTTATCTATCCTTTCAAAGAGTTGACTCCCCTCCTGTTTATAGGCTCCCTTTAGATAGTGAAAGGCTGCTATGAGGTCACCCAGCAGCCTAGAAGATTCAATGTTCAATTATTTCATGGCTGCCTTGGACCTTAAATTCTCACAGAGAGCAGGTCTTACACCTTAAAATCTGTGAGGGAGCATACATTCAGAGGCTTATAGCCCTAAGTGGGAGGGATTTGCTCAATTGCTATCAAGAATACGCCAAGGTAACAATACATAGGAGCAGCAGGAAATCAAACAGTCAGCAGTGAATGGCACATTTTCTTCAAGTGCTGGAGAAAAATATGCATGGCAATGGCTGAGCAAACCATTTCCAAAAGCTAGTTTAAACATTTGGCGTAGTTGTTGTTACGGTGCATCCCGGCTACTTCATGTCAAACTCCCCTAAGATTCTGGGCATGCTTCACTTAATTCTCCCACCTTGACTTTCTGAGCCTATTTTCAGTACATCACTTCTTGCATTAAAAGATTCCACTGGACAACTGATGTCCTTTAAGCGCACCTCCTCCAATCACCTCAGGCATCTGTACTTCACTATGTGCTTCAGACAGAGAGAAGCCAGCCACACTACAATTGCTTGTAATGCATGAGTTTTATTACAATAAAACACACTGAGCACTACAGGCAAATCTTTTAAATTATACCATGTTCACTGACTTATGTTCTGGACGCTAATAAGTAGCCTGCATTTTTCCCCATCGTGCCTACAATTTCATTTCACCGTATACACCTTTCACATAAATTGCATGTTATTTCCTTGCCAAATATGGCAGAATTGTTGGGAAAAGAGTTAAGATGATAAAAACATTAAAAAAAAAAAAAAAAAAAGTATTTTTAATATATAGAACACCCAGGGCACTTAAGTAGTAGTTACAATCGTCTTTCAACAGCTTGTTATATACTACTTGATCTCCCTTGCTGCGTTTATCATAAATTATTATCCCCTGGTTCCATTAGAGATTCTATCTATCTATCCCTAGAGGCCTAATCTGGCCATAATGACCAACATAATTAAATGTTAACAACATGAGAGAGATTTGCAAGTATGCTCAGATGTTTAGGCACATACAGGGTTTAAAGTTCACTCTAAAAGAACCCTGTTTCTGTATCTTTCAAATGCTTTGTAAAATCCAGTTCAATTTTTAACTCTAGTTTGTTGTTATTGCAAGGTAAGTATCCAAGGCAAAGACATACACTACACAATGGAATATATCATAATCTGCATTAAAAAAAAAGATAGGAAAAAGAAGAATAACTCAACGTCAAGGAAGAAATGAGAGGGTCTACAAATATTTTCATTCTAATAAGCAGAATAGGAAAGTCACCCTGGATGTTAAGACAGGTTTAGTCAAGACAGCAGGGAACAGGAGCTGCTCTAGCATAAATGGGAAACAGAAAACTTGGAGCATCTTCCACAGTCAAGAAAAGATGCTAATATCAAAGTGATACAATAGTTGGCACCTGCACACTAAAACTAAACTTTCTTTCTTACAGCTATGCAATACCCTACTTTCCCAGTCTTTTTGCACTGTTCTCTTATTATTTTGTCTTCTTACATGACCAATAAAAACAGAAATCCTGTAGGAATGCAATTTTGTCTTCACAAGAATGAAATAAAAAAGTAACAGAAACAAGAACATGTAGATATATCCTGTAGACACCCTCTATCTTTATGAGGGTGGAAAAATTATGGGAGTGAGTCTGCATAATTAAAAGATCAATCATGCTACTCAAAATGCCAATACAACAAAACATTTTTTCTGTAACTTCTTCCCCCTAATTATCGGCAACCACAACTGAAGCATGAGAACATAAATACACACAACTTGTCTTAATATGCTCCTGGCACTTCTTTACGCACAAAGATTTACAAATACTTAGTAATTTGCCACCAACACATTTCCACCTCTGTATTCCTTAATACTATTCAATATACAGATTAAGACAGTAAATGACACAGTCATTGGTTTAATATTATATTCCACCTTTATACAGCAACAGAAGTGTATGATCAGTGCACACACCTCTTCCATCACTTTGGAAGAATGTGTACAAAAATGCTTCTTATTCCAGCAGCTCATTTATGTACCAAAATGTAAGTTGATGGATGTCTTGCCGCCATTGCAGCCCACTGACAGTCAGTGAATTCATCTTTCCTTTCATATATTTTACACAAGATGCAATATGCAAATATTTAAATTGCTGCATCGGTCACTGGAACTATTGCTGTGTGTCACTACAGTGTTTTCATTTGATCAGAGAGACCCAAATGTATACTTCATTGCCACTGCACCCTGCTTCAAATGCTAAAGCCATGGTTTTGGTAATTAGATTTACCCAAAGGATTTCTTATTATAGAATAGAAAGGACACACAACAATAAATAACTACAACGAGTAAAACCATGTGTGCTCACAGGAGGAAAGTTGTTAATGTAATGACTCCTTCAGTACTCAGAGTCAAATACTTTTGAACACTCTTGCACTGTGTGCAGAACCTGAATATTTCATGTACAAACATCCATTAAAAATCTTGCTTAAAAAAAAAAACAACAAAACACATTTGATTCCTCTCTGGTGCTGATGGTGAAGAGGAGCAGAAGGCATTCACAGCTCCATAAGTTCTGGCAGGGCTGAGGAATAACAACGTGCTCACCAGCAGGCTGTCCTGATTGCAGCCTCTCCAACATGCCCTGCGCCCCACAGCACTGCTGAAGCCACTGAGATTCCAGGCTAACACTCATATTTTTCCTCAGGGCACAAAGTATTTCAGATGCTGTGAGCAGAAAAAGCATGTTTCCTTGCAGAGCTACGCCACATCCTGATACAGTGCTCTGCAAATATTAAATAACCTACTAACACTGAGCGAAATACCTTCACAAAATGCAGCGCCTGGGAACTAATAGGAATCATGTCTGTATTATAAAACTTGTGCTGCTTGCATTATTGAAAAATGTAGAGTAAGAACATTCAGTAATATGGAGAGCCTTTAAACACAGAGTATCAATACCTAAGATGGAAAAAAGAACAAAAAAAGGCAAATCTAGGATTCTGTATCTCTGGCAGGACCACACAATAGATATTTCATACCTATCTGCTGCAAGGAAAAATTAATATAAATATATGTAAAACTTTATTTTTCTTTTTTTTTTCTTTTTTTTTTTTTGCCTTTGAAGGCAAAAAGCTTACTCTGAGGTAATTTATGTCATTTATTTACGGAAATACCTTTGTAAGTAACTTATGACTTAAATCAGTCTTTTTTGATCAAATTCATTTCCTTTTCTCCTTTTAGATCGTTTATCTCGTTATGTTCCTATTTTGCACTGTTCACAGATGTTAGACATCTTAAAACCCACTAGGAGAACTGAAGCCTGCACTGAAACTCCAATTTAAACAACCCTTTGTTATGACAAAGAATAAGAGAGCATTTACACAGGAGAAGAGTGCAGTAAGCGCAGATGGTGGCATGGTATTAACAGGAAGAAACAAACAACACTCTTCGTCTCCTTTTTCAGCAGATGAACCCAAAGCACCGATGACAACAAGCCTGATGATCATTTGGCATCAGTGCTAACAGAAACGATGCTTGGTCTTGCAAAACAATTTGCAATGGATATGTATGTGTGTAAAATGCCTCTGACCTCCAAATAACTTAGTGAACAAAGTTGAATTTATATTGGAAACAGAGGAAAATAGTACCAAAGAGTACCTTACTCTTTAAAGGAAGACACCTTTCTAGACCATACCACATCACTCAGTGTCAGTAAGACTGCCTCCAGATAAACTCAGAAAACACTGTCCTCGTTTTACAGCAATGAGTGCTGGCAATCACTGCACAACTATCATTCCTTCATTTTCCACTTCAGTGCTTTCACTCAGCACAGAGATCCACATGAATGATAAAATATTCACCAAGGTATCTATTCTTTTTCTTAAAGCAGGAGTAAAAAAATGTTCACTTTCTGAGTCAGAATAATTAGTTCCCATCTGATTCTGTTCTCAATATTTTTAAGTGCAGAAACCTATGAAGAACAAATTGGTTGCAAAAATTTTGCTGTAACAAGTCTCAAGTTCCACTGTCCTTTGGTGCCTTCAAGTACAAATCTGGACAGATGAACATATTAGGGCAAGACTCCCAGCTATGAACAGTGCTGCAGAGAAATGGGCCCTTATGCAAGTTGAAGAGACAGGCTGTTCTGAAGTATCTTTGAAAAATTCATGCAGTTAAAAATGACAAATGGACTTTGAAATTTTGTTCTCATCAATGATCAAACATATCTGCAAAAAGCACGATATTGGATATTGGATGTATAGCACAACAGCCAGTAACCAAAGGCTTAGTCATGTTGAACAAAAGATTACAATCCAAACACAAACTGCTTCTCCTTACTAAAAGCAAGGAACCAGAAAGTTTGCACGCAGAGTCATTCGTCAATAATAATAGCTCTTTTAGGTTTAGAGATCCAATAAGCAATAAAGCAGAAGAAAACGAAAATACTTACAGGATATCAGAATATCACTTTGCCTGTCCACTGTCCGGTATTATTCTGATGTGAATTTATAATCTTTAAGACATCTGTTATTTCAGGCTGGCAAAGAAAATAATCTCAAGAAGAAAGCAAGCAAATGAGTCATTTATCATCTGCCCTCTCTCCTCCTGACTGCTGATTTTGAATGATACATCATACAGTTTATTTATAAAAGGCAACACTGATATCTAATTTTGAACAAACCTTGAGTGACTGTTTTCTTCTATTCACACCACCTGTCCCAAATCCCAGGACTGTATTTATCTCTTCTTAGTTACTTTACCCATGTTCATATTTGTATGTAGCTTCGATCTACATACATGTATCACATGTATCCTTCATTTTAAAATACTCCTGTTAGAAGTAAAGGAGTATGTGTAGATACAGTTCACTGGTATCACAGTCACCTGAAGAAATTTTTCAAGACAGGCAATTGAAACTGAAATTGTTCTGGTGCTGTCCACTGTGGGCGCTATGTCTGTTACAGAAAAACAAGGAAGGCTGCAAAAGCTTCTCTATTTAAAGCTACCAGTTAGAGGATGCAATGTCTGCTGGGCCAGCTGGCCACATGACAGCTATCAGAGACATCTGTGCTAGAGTTAGTGCTCCAATAGGAGAGCACTAGCAGGAAAAGCTACACTTCAGCAAGTCTTGACACAGCATAATAACACTTAGTTGACCTTTCTAGACTTCCATTATCTCCTAATGGATCTATCACCAACACTGCCTCAAGTTTACTTTCTTAGCTCTGCTCCCACCCCATCCACAATACATTCAGTTCAGCCTTTGCTGACACTCCTCTATCCTTTTCATCTTCATCTTTTTCTTTCACACACATTGACACTTTCTAGAGCACTTCTCTCCAAAATGTCTTTGTAAATACAGAGTAGTGAGTTTTCATTCTAAAAACTAGTCTGAAACATTTCTGCAGGAACAGAACTCCTGCCTCGAGCATGACTTGCATGCATTGAGACCACAAGTTCCTGTCTGCGCAGCATTTTGTCATTTGTCAAGCAACTAGAAAAGCAGAAAAGCAAGGATCTCTCAGGACTAGGATCTTTACTTATTACTGGAATATTTTGTACTAGTCAAACACTGGAGCAGGGTGCCCAGAAAGGCTGTGGAATCTGCATCCTTGGAAACAGTCAAAACTCAATCAGACACAGTCCTGGACAGCTTCCTCTGCATATTGCTGCTTGAGCTGGGTCTGGACTAGACCATCTCAAGGGCTGCTTTCCAACCTCAGGTATGCTGTGACTCCATTTTAAGCTCACTCTTTAACTCTCCCTGCCCCACATGATTCTGTATCATTCCTCTGTTATTAATCTTCCTTGTCTACAGCTAGATTGCCAAAAGCCAAACAAGCTGCTTGGAGGCAACCTCCTTCCTGTGAGTCAGCCTTTGACAGAGAAAGATGCTGAGAGCAAAGTATATTACTGCAACTAGGTGGGAGCTGTCAGCAAACCCACAGAAACTTGATTTCACATATTTGATACCTTCCCTTGTTTACAAACCTCACGTTAGAATACCCATTCTTCATCTCACCAGGCTGAAATGAACTCCCTTAGGATCTTATTTGCAGCTAATGCCACTTGGGATCAAACAGCAAATAGGAGAGCTGTGGGCTATGAGGAGTGGCACTTTGCAAGGGAGCTGCAGACAGCCCCTCTCTACAGCACTCTCCACCTCTCTCTTGTAAACTAGCAAGACTTCTATTTAGATAACTAAAATACCTAAGGAAATTAAGTCTTCATTCTTATAGTAAGAATCCTCCAGAGCTACTGCTTATTTATATTCTTAAGCTCAAAGAGAAATCAAGACGATAAACTTCAACATTTTTGCTACTCTTTGTATTTTGACAAAGTGGGCATGAGTCAAAGAGGAATTGCTTCACGTGCTTAGAAATACCTCAAATATTTACTTATATCTGTATATTACCATGTCATTTAAGATTAGTATGAGGAACAGCATGGCCAAAAACTTTGAAAAGTTATTTCATAAGCAGCTGAATGAACAAAAGCACCCAATACTTTATAATTGTCCCACCTCCATGCCCACCCTTGCCCCAGCTTCCATTCCTATCATATACCTGCATGGCTGAGAACATGCTAGGATGTGCTTGGGACTACGGCAGAGCAATACTGCCTGCCTGCAATGTAATCTGGCCATGGGTGGCTGCTTCTCAGCATGGAGGTTTCCATTCAACTAGGTTTCCATTCACCAGTTGTCATAATTCTCTATTCAGCTTTCAACTTAAAAGAACTACTGTTTTCCTAAAAATGCCTTAAAGAACTCTTCTGTCAAATCTGGCCAGTGTTACCTAGTTGGCTGAAAACAACCAAGGGAAGGGAGGCAAACATGTTTTTGAAGCT
The DNA here is from genome assembly GCF_026119805.1 of Tympanuchus pallidicinctus. NCBI lineage: Eukaryota > Metazoa > Chordata > Aves > Galliformes > Phasianidae > Tympanuchus > Tympanuchus pallidicinctus. The sequence continues at coordinate 2,172,445 of NW_026294659.1, forward strand.
CTCAGGAAAGATCTGTCAGGAAAACAGGCTAACGCTCCAATAGCAGAGGCTTCCAGATAGTCACAGAATGAACCTCTTTGCTGTGTGATTAGAATATGTCCATTTTCTCAAATGCATATCAACATTTGAACCTAGCTGCTTTGCACTGAACTAAGAAAGGCAAAAAGAGGTTTGGACATATGACAGTCATTTGCTGCAGATGACTTCCCCAGAGCAGCACCCAGAATAGCAACACAGGGTTATGTTCCCCATCTCTGAATGCTGTCTGTCCCCTGCGAGCTGCAGTTGCCCTAGTCATCAAATATGGGTAGCTGGAAGGCAGATACACACCTCTCACCTCTTTCTGCCCTTATGCAGGCCTTTAGGGCAAGCAGCAATCCTTTCAGAATGAAGGGCTTTTTAACAGAACCAATTTAAAATTTGATTCAGAAAATAGTGTCAGCTCCTTGACATTCTGAAATGAGTTTTATAGTAGGTTTCCCATGTGATCCAGAAAAGGAAGTTTTTATGAAGATATATGGCATATATGAGGAATCTGTTTATGACAAATGTCTTTTTCTCTCAAAAAATGCGGTTATATTTTTGTTTTAAAATCAGTTCCATCTGCCACACTACATTTGCTACTAGACAAGGAAAGAATTGAATAAAGCCTTCATAAAGTTCTGCATTGTGTGCAGTGCAATTGGTGTTTTCCCTGAATTTATTTTAAAAAATGTTCTTTAGAGCAGTAATAGTTCCTCCATGTTGGGTCTGGCATTAAAACTGAAAAGTTTAGGTGGAAATCTAATGTAATTTTTAATACCTTACATAAGGAGACAGCTACTAGGAAGCTGTCTCCTCTATAGGGAGAGACTGCAAAGGACAGAAAATGCATCCACTTCCACATTAAATATCATTGGGTCCCAAAGATGCTGTAATAAGCATCAGATTTCTAAGTACACTTCAAATGACCACGTGGGTATTGTGCCACCCTTGCAAATGAAGCAATGAATTTCACCACACCAACGGTGGGGCACATCCAGAACAGAGCAAAGGCAGATATTTCAGTCAAACAAGTGCTATTACTAATTGCTCTGTCCTGCTCCTGACTTGGACAGTTCATGCTTGTATCCTCAGTTTTATGGCACAGAACTTCCTACAGCCGACTGCAGAACATGTGATTACTGGGTTTTGTGCCTTTATATTATGTATATAATGATATAATATGTATTATATTATTATATAATTGCCTACCTTTTAATTTCCATGCAATTATTCCGTATGTATGGCATAGTAACTTCCCATATAATATTCAGAATAGTAAGTGAGTAAGAAAATAAGCATTCTGCCTCAGTCAAAGGATTTACCACCAACTATCTTGCTAATGATTTTAACTTACTGAGCATTTTCAGATTTTTTACTAGCTTTCAGTGGATTTTAAATTAGACACTGAAATATTTCCATACAGAAATAACACGGACTTACTACACAATACCAAATGCCAGCAGCTCCTAAGCTGCACAGCTACCATCACAAATCCTCTGCACGTAATTCCCCATCAAAATCCTCTGTCACCTCACTTGTTGCAAGCCTCTCTCATCCAGCAGCTATTGGACATTTCCCTCCTCCACAAACCTGGACGTGTCATTACTTGTGTGACACTTCAGCATACCACCCTTTGGCTCTGCCTCTAGGGCCACAATCAGTTCTCCTCCTGACAGCTGAATGGTGACAACTTCATATCAGTTCTGACCTGTACCAAGGAAGGAACTCCTTATCAGTGGAACTAGCTCCTGTGATCCAGTTGCACAGTGCTTTCCTAGGTCTATCCAGAATGCATCTGCATCCAAGACTCCATGTTGAACCTGCCATCAAACCCTTATATTTTATTCCCCCAGCAGCATTCACACAACTTCTATACCTTAGCATACCTTAGCCTTAGCATGGGGCTACCTCCACAGACTTCCAACTGCACATTGCCCAAGGCACCTTAATGTCACATCAATCAACAAACTGAAGCTGTCTAGGTGGAACAGATCACTTTTTTTCAATTTACTGGTTTGTGTTCTGTTTCCCTTAAACTGCCTCTTTGCTTTGGTAAAGTTATTTATCTGCCTCTGAAACAAAGCTACCTAAATACACCAGGGAATTTCACCTGCCTGGCCTTTTTCCTTGATGGGTTTGAAGTACTGTCTCTTTCATAAACAAAGGTTTTCCAAGCTCTGCTTGACTAGACTGCTCCCAGGAAAGGCAGGCAGGTTGGCTCCATACCTCACCTTCCATACAGCATCCACACACCTGGCACTAGATGGCTGCTCCCTCTCCTTCTGAATCAAACAGTCTTCAAGGACAAACCCAGTGTCAGCTGTTGGGATGATGCTTTAACACGGTTATAAATATTTTCTTCGAGATTTAATAGACCCAGTAGTTTGAGTTTTTATTTTAGAAGTGGAAAAAACATTATTTGAATAATTAAATTTTGCAATGAGACAGTTTATCTACTTATTACAATTACTGTAAACTACAGAAATGAGGAAAAAGCACTTCTGTTATCCTGCTGTTCAGTTTATGTTGTGTATCTGAAATCACTTTATTAGCTTTCCTAATTTCCTGACACCTTCATCTTCAGTCCTTTAGTGAGATTTTCATTCAGTGGCATGGGGGATTATCAGTTGGAGCAGAAAGAAAAATGTAACTGAAGAACTAGTCAGACCGACAGAGCAACTGGGGAACAAAGAAACAGAAACTCTTTCACCTTAGAATGGAAAAAAAAAAATCTGTCTAGCTTTAAGGTCTGCAATGTCTCTACATCTTTTCTAGTTTTGCTGAGATAAACACTATCTTTTCCTAAAAATAGCTGTCAAGTTCCTCTTGCCTTTTCCATTACACTCACCACACGAATTAGAAGTTACTTCCTCAACTAAAGTCTGTGACTAAATAAGCCTCTGGCTCATGTCAGCTGCCTGTGTAATGGAATCCACCAAAGTGTTCTGTGGTCATAAGAAGAGGCAGAAGAAAAAGAGCTGATATGCAACTGTGATGCTGGATCTGTGGGACCTTGACCAAGCCCTACACCTCTCTAGCTCAAGACAAAAGTGGAGTGTAGCAGATCATTCAAACAGACAAGGCAGCATCTGCTTTCTTTTGATGTTTCACAGAATCACAGAATTGTAGGGGTTGGAAGGGACCTCTAGAGATCATTGAGACCAAACCCCTGCCAAAGCAGGTTCCCTACAGCAGGTCGCACAGGTAGGCTTCCAGGCAGGTCTTGAACATCTGCAGAGAAGGAGACTCATCCCCTAGCCTGTACTGGTGCATGCAATTATTCCTCCCCAGATGCAAGACTCTACACTTGCTTTTGTTAAACCTCATCTGTTTTTTTTTCTGCCCTGCTCTCCAGCTCTCGCTGAATGGCAGCACAGCCTTCAGGCATGTCAGCCAATCCTCTCAACTTCGTACCATCAGCAAACTTGCTGAGGGTGGCCACTATCCCCTCATCAAGGGCACTGATGAAGATGTTGAACAAGACTGGACCCAGCACAGACCCCTGAGGAACACCGCTGGTTACAGGCCTCCAGCCGGACTCTGCACCACCAACAACAACCCTCTGTGCTCTGTCAGTCAGTCAGTTCTTAACCCACCTCACTGTCCACTCATCTATCCCACACTTCCTCAGCATTGTTATAAGGATGTCGTGGGGCGCAGTATCAAATGCCTTGCTGAAATCAAGGTAGACTACATCCACTGCTCTCCCCCCATCCACCCAGCCAGAGATAACATCATAGAAGGCTACCAGGTTGGTCAAGCACGACCTCCCCCCTGGTGAACTCATGCTGACTACAGATAACCTCCTTCTCTTCCATTTATATGGAGATGGCATCCAGCACAAGCTGTTCCATCACCTTTCCAGGGACAGAGGTGAGGCTGACTAGTCTGTAATTGTGTGGATCCTCCTTCTTGCCCTTTTTGAAGACCGGGGTGACATTGGCTATACTCCAGTCTTCAGGCACCTCCCCCATCCTCCAAGACCTCTCAAAGATGACCGAAAGCGGTTCAGCAATCACCTCTGCCACCTCCTTCAACACCCATAGATGCATCCCATCGGGTCCCATGGATTTGTGAACATTGGTGTTGCCTAGGCGCTCTCGGACCGCCTCTTCCCTGACTGAAGGGAGGTCTTCAATTCCCCAGACCCTCTCACTAACCTCCAGGGTCTGGGATTCCCAAGGGAGAGCTTTTTCACTGAAGACAGAAGCAAAGAAGGCATTCAGTATCTCCACCTTCTTAGCATCCCCTGTTACCAGAACACCCACCTCACTTAGTAGAGGAGCCACATTCTCCCTAGTCTTCCTTATACTGTTAACATACTTTAAAAAGCCTTTTTTATTATCCTTTATCACCTTTGCCAGATTCAATTCCAGCTGGGCTTTAGCCTTCCTCGTCACATATCTGCAGGCCCTGACAACATTTCTATACCCTTCCTAAGTGGTCAGACCCTTTTTTCCATTTCATGGGCCTTCTTCTTCCCTTTGAGTTTCTGCACGAGCTCCCTGCTCATCCAATTTGAACCAATGACACAAACCATCTCTTATAAAGTTTGACAAACCATCACTCTCTCAGAGTACTTTTACAACAACTTTCATTCACAAACAAATAGAAGGCAGCACTGCTGCTTCCTCTAGTTTGCTGCTGTCATGTGAAGGGTTTTTGACACAGTATGGGGAGACAGGCAGTGAGCTGACCCTGCTATTAAAAATAGCCTCTGCACATAGTTTAATGTTAAATTCTCCTAATTCTGCCTGTCAAGCAACCAAATGTCTGCACTAGAGCACGGAAAGAAGAAAACCAGAGGAATTATATATTTATTTATTGGTGGCAGTGCTGGCTTGACGAAGAAACCACAGCCTCAGATAAATTTTTCAATGTTTATTACTTTTCTTTTCCCCAGTAGCTGCCAGGCTTTTGAGGGAACCTTGGTTATCCTTAGGTCACTGGAGCTTTTTCAGTTAAACCATTTCCTGGTCACTTCCTAAGCTCTTCTGAATTCCCAGAACTAATGACAACCCATGTAATTCATGATAACACTATGCTGAGTCAGTGGACCAGCAAAGAATTCCTAGGTCTGAACAAAATATTAAATCTTATTATTGTAGTTGCACAAAGAAAGTAATAATGGCTGACACTGCATCTTGCAGTCTATTCAGAGCTCTGTACCAAACTGCAGACCAGGGACATCTGTAATCTGTCAGAAGTCTACACAAGGTACCAAATGAAGTAGGGAAATACAAAAAGACAGCACTTAAAGTTACTTAAAATAAATGGTGCTGATGACTGAAGTTTGTGTGAGGGTATTTAAATTAGTTATTTTATCACTGAATCATCCCCAAGGACAGTAGATGACAGCCAACAGGAAAATGCATGACTCTGCATAAAAAAGAACTGCTTAAATGTTTACGATGGCTTAGGTTCAAGCTACTGGATAGCTGGGACTCCTTCTGTACCCTGACTGATCGTTAAACACAGTGTCACCTTGTCACCGACCACGGCATGCTGCTCAAGAAACCCAAGGAACAAACACAGTACCGGGCTGAGCACTGGAGCTGGGCAAAGGGGAGGAAATTCAATCTCCAGAAATCTCAGCATCAAAAACAGATTCTGGAGCAAGCAAGTATTGCTGGTGGGGAGCAGAGGTATCTCAGCCTGCCATGGGTGGCCTGGGGCCCTTGTGCTGCCCATATTCTAGAATGGGCCACAGAGCTTAGTGGCAAATTCATGAAGATGTATCCCACAATAATGCTGTGGTAAACAGCTACAAATGTACAGAGCTTCTCCGAGGCTACCCAGCTCATGCAGAGAAGCATGCTGACATTCTGCTTCTTGCCAGAAGGACCTCTGCCTTGCCTCTGTTTCAGTTTCTAAATAAAGTAGGTGCTGAAGTTAGGAAATAATAGCTTTTGCTGTGTGACAGCTAATAATAATCTTTCATATTGCAGTTTTGTCCTTGGGGCCAAGAAGCAACAATCAGTCGCTTGTCAACACTTCCATAGTTCACCCCCTTGTCAAGCACAGCCACCCTACCAAGGAGCTCAGAAAATAAGCACTACCAGCAACATGTCTTGAATTCTTAAAGAACACAACACCGTACATTAACATCAAATAAGAAAAAGGCTCAAGTAAGCACTTATAGTTGAAAAGGAAATGCATAAAGATGGAGAGGAGAAACTACTACATCTGAGCTGCTCATCTTAACTGTGACGTAGCATTAGAAAACAGTGAGATAATCCTAAAAAAATACAATAAAAAAAATCACAGTGCAATGTGAACAGCAGCACAACTTGCCATGCTGGAGAAGATAATGCTGTATGGGACTGTATGGGAGGAAATTTTGAAATAAAATCAAACATTTGTGAAATATTCAATGAATAAAAAGTAGGAAATATCATGCCAGTAGAAACAAGAAATATCCCTCTGCATACGTAGTATCTTGATATTCAAGTCAAACAAAAATCTGAAAACTGAAAGCATAAGTAGTTAATGATGCCATCCTACACAAAATAATCCAAGCTGTGCATTACCAGAACTGGCCGCTACTTCTGCATGTTTTTCAAATCTAGTCAGAGTAGAGCAAACTTCCCTAACTTCAAGGGCTTTTAATTAGATGAATCAAAGTATTTCATGCTGAGTATGAAGATAAACTAAAATTAATGTAGTGACAAGTTCATTCCAGGCATGTCACTTCATCAGAGGGAAGTTTTTAAAGCCTCTATCAATTGCTGGAAACAAAATGTTTCACAGAATCAGTGACAGATCATAAATCAGCACAAACAATGTGCCTTAAGTATACTGGGCAATGCTTTCATGTTGTTTCTTGCAGTCTAAAGTAAAGTTTTGCTTAAAGAGCTGTAATCTTTACGTACCTGCACAGAGGAAAGGGAACTGGGGAAGAGAACAGGTGAAAAATACTTGTGTGAAGTGCATTGCGTTGGGCCTGGCTAGGGTGGAGTCAACACAGCAGCCCATACAATACTGTGCTCTGCGCTTGCAGCAGAACAGTGCTGGTATTGCACCCACATTTTGGCTATTGCTGAGCAGTGCTGGCACAGCACCAAAGCCCTCTGTAACCCCAAGAGGCAGTGGGGTGGGGACAAGGCCAGGACAGCTGACCCAAGTGACCACAGGGATACCATGTGCTGTATGGCAACACACTCAGAAATGAGAGCTGGGCAAGGAAGAGAACGGAGATCACTGATGCCCTTGCTTCCTGAGGCATAGCTGAGCATCACTTGCTGATGGGAATTAGAGAGTAACAGTTTTCTCCCTCTGGTTCTGCACGGCCTACGCTTGTTTTTATTTTCCATTAATTTAACTTAATCCATGAGCAATTTTTCATCCTCTTTTGTCCCCCTGTTCTTTTGAGGAAGGGGAGTGAGAGAGAAGCATGGTGCAGCCGAGCTGCCCACCTGCTGTTAGAGCACCAAAGGCCTTCAGAATTAACTCCCCCTCTGACTTTCAACCAAAACTCAGGCTGGCACTTGATTCCCAGAGGTCCTGCAGGGCACTTCCAAGCAGAACTCTGCTCAAGTCTCCTAAAGCATCAAGACAGTGTTGAAGTTTCCTAACAGAAGCTACAGGGCCATTTTGACGGGTACATTCTCACACCACTGCCTTGAGTAGTTGATTCCAATTTGAATTTACAAATGTCATTCCCTCTGAAGGGGAAGCTCTTGAACCATAATTGTAGTTGCCTTTTGGTCCAAGTACACACAAGTCAAAACATTCACTGCACTGAAGTGATTCAACAGCAGCAAAACAAGTCACTCTTTCTCAATGCAGGGAGAACTGATTTGGAGCTATTTCTGAAAAAATACATCACAGAAAAAATACAAAGATGTATGTTTACATTAAACTTTCATATACATGCACGAATCATCTTTACAGATTAAGAACAAATTCTCAGACCATTCATTTAAACTTATTAATTGTGTCTTCAGTTTGTATCTACAAGTTGCATGGCTCTGCAATTTGATGGAGACCCAAAGGAGCTCTTGACAGGCATTGCTTTTCACTTACAACCTTAGAAATCATTCAAGGGTTTTAAGGTTGTCAAAGAAGCCGGGAGGCTCCAGCTTCCTGACTGTACTCATTAGTGCCCTAACTTACTGTAACACGCCTGGCTCTTATTACTACCCACAGGCACCTACAGATAGGGGAAAGAAAATGTCACCAGCCACACAGACCTGGTTTCAGCACAGCAGTTCCCTGTTTCTATACAAGCAACACAGCACCACCTCAGCTATGATCCAAGAAGCCAAGTAAAATGCTACTGAGCTACAGATCTGACTGCCAATGTAAGAGCACACTTAGATGGGTGTATTTAACTTAGCAGTCACAAATTCATTAATATTATTGCCAAGAAAGACAGGCATCCTCAAACCAGTTCAAAGCACAACAGCGAAGCGGCAGAGCTCGTGAAAAAGGTATTAGCTTTTACAGGAAAGTACACTCTATTGACCCCAAATTTTAATTCCAGATAGGGTTATTTTTTTATATATTTTTTTCAAGAGCATGTCTGCATTATTCCTTTTATTCATCTTCTCTAACATAACAGAAAGTCTGATTCTCTTCTATCACAGCTATGAGGTGCAGAATGTCCTAGCCAGTCACTGGGGAGTGTGCAGTGACCTCTCCCCCGCCCCCCAAGTGACTCACTGTAAGGCTCGGTTTCACATGAGCCACTCTGCTCATCTTCTGCCATTTCTCAATCACAGAAAGAGGAGCAGGGAGAAAGGTCAGCCTGTACATTTCCAAACCAAGTTAGCCATGAAAATAGCACTACTTCTAGAGGAAAGACTGAAGGAGAGAGACATGAACTGCTGAGTGCAGGGCAGCAGGTCAAGGACAGAGATCCAAGGCAGCTGAGTCCTGTGAGGCCAAGGACTCCTACAGCAGCGATCAGGAAGGAACTGCTAGCTGCAAGGAGATGCTTTTCTACAGAAGCTTGAGGAAAAAAAGTCATTTTTGTGATAGGAAAACTTATTTTTAAGAAAAGAGGAAGCCTCAGACTTCTAATTGCTGCTGTTGTTACCTTAACAAGGAAGGATTCAGCATTTAGTACTATTTCATTGCATTTGGCTTGCATTAAATGTAGGAACTGTTGATAGCAAAACCGTTTGCACCTGAACTTGCTAATGTATTTACCTTGGATGATCCAGACATTGCCTCTGCTGTCAACCCAGAAAAACAGATGCCTACAGACTGGCCATTCAGATCTTCAGTTATACATAGTATGATCAACAGCTAGAGAAACCTGCTAAGTTCAGAAGATACTGCAAGAGAGTTTTGCCAGGACAGGTAACTCTCTGCTGACTGTTTGAAAATTTAGTGAAGATAGCATCGTGCATCTAATATAGGAGTGTGCAAACTAAAACACATTTTACTCATACCCCAGCATTCTTCTACACACACACACTGAACTGGAATCTTCCCGACTGATTTTGTTCTTGTACTTAAAAGTCTGTTTTTCATCATCCTAAGATCCACTCAGCCATCTTGCTGTCTTCTCTGAGAAAAAACTCATGTTTTTTAGAGGACACTGAGAAAAATTCCATTAGTTTGAACTAAACTACAGATTTATTTACCCTCCTTCAGGTCTATCACACTTTTAGCTAAATCTTTACCCTCAAGCTACCTGAATTGCCCTCCAGCAATCCCAACTTGTCTCCAGAGTTCACTTTCCATGTTTCTCTCTCTCTCTCATTCTCTCTCCATTCAATGTCTTTTAAGAGAAAGCTGCAGAACTACTTTGAGACTTTTCTCATGCTCACTTTGTCAGAACACAAACACAGGGGTGGGTTATTCAGCTTACAGCACTTCCATATGGGCACTATATACTGTATTCTCCTCATAGTCAAAGCACAATCACTTTCAGGATATGACGACTTTGACACAGTACTGGATAAGAGCACAACCTGTTTTTATCTATTTTCTCTCATATACAGGGAGTTTAACCTGAGAAGCTCAGATACCTACATCGTTCCTGTGTAGATTACTAGAGGAATCTCTACCACTTCTTCTCTTTTTTCTTTCAGTTCTTTCAGCTACCCTTGTAAGCTCTATTCGTAAATTCATCTGTTCTCTCTTTATTTCTTCCTTAAAAATTCACTTAACTCTGCTTTCCCATTGATAAAAAATATATACAAAAACAAACCTAACAAATGTCCTCATCCACCTCCATAACCACCTCTCTGCTTCACCTGTAAGCTGCTTATAATCCTGATCACTGATCCTATAACTCAATCCTCTAAGTTTCTTCAGACTTCTGTATGAAAGGGGCAACTGATTCCTCGTCTTCAATGTCAGTACACACCAGCATCTGTAAAATTTCCAATATCATAATGATTCTCTTCATAACACTCTCCTATTCTCCAGATGTAGATCCAGATTTAAATCTTTCATTAAAACAAATGTACCGTATCTGCAAGAAATCTAAAAAATTAGACTGTTAGCAATCATTCAAAACAGCATTTTCCCTTGTCTTTTATAGTTTTTTTTTTAAGTTGTCTGTTACTTTGTTTCATAGATCTATATCAACACACACATATACACAGTAAGCTCCTTGATGCAGTGACTGCATTTTACATTTTTACAGCATGCTCCATAAATGAGATTCCCAGAGCTAAACACATGATATGCAAAAAGACTGCCATCTAAGTCAAAGTATCCAGAGAATAGTATTAACTTGGAATTCCAGTTCAAACCATTTTTAAACTGACTTCCACAGGCTGTTCCTGCACACAGCCTCAGGATACAAACTATAGTCCCATGCCAGTGGCATCAGGGACAGCATTTGTGCATTGTGCAGAGAACCAGGAAGCAGCAGCTGGTAAGAAAGGTAGGAACTAAGGGAAAAATAAGATGGGATACTGCAAATTAAATTACAAGAAAGTAAATGATCTCACTGGAATAAGTGATTGGAATCTAGATACCTAATGAGACTAACTGAAAACCAGGGTGGCAGATGACCAGAACACAGGAAAAAAAGTTTATATTTTGAATATATTAAGTCACTATTTAAATAGGAGTTGGAAACAAGATCTGCTTGAAAAGAAAAAGCAAGCACCTGTTCTGCTGTTGCTAAGTAGACACTGTTAAGATCTTTCTTCCAGACAAAACAAAACAAGTCAGACTCATCTGAAATTTGTAACAGAGGTAATGCCTATCCCTGCACAGCAAGATAAGCCTATTTTAGGCAGATTTCACAGTATAGACAGAACTAAAAAAAGAAACCCCAAAATAATTAAGACAAACAACACAATCATTTTAAATTGCACAATTTTATGATTTTGCATGCTACATAAATGTATTTATATAAAAGGATACTGAATCCAAAGGTACAGCTCCACGATGCAAGGAACGATACTCACACATTGGACAACTGTCCTTCAGCTGAACACATCTGATTCATCAGCCCCAAAACTAGCTGTATGCCACACGCTTTGTGACCCCTCGGTTTCACTACTGAAGATTATTTATGTCAGAAGCATCCTCAAACGAAAATGCTGGAGAGCTTCATTGTTTTCCCATGTACCATCCACAGGTTGCACGTTAAATAATGTGAACAGAACACCCCCTGAGTCTCATTATCTCCTTATAGTAATACCATTTTTCAATAGTTGAAAGGGAACAAGTAGAGATTTTTCCTCTGAGATGCAATGGAACCTTCTTCACCTTCCTCCACAACAAATACATCAATCTGACAAAGATCTCACACAGGTATACCTAAGAACAAAGTTTCTTCCTGGCTGCCATCTATATGCTCAACAAAATCTCTTGTCTTTTCCTGCCTCTCTAAACTGAAAATGGAGTCGTTCTATGTAGAACTGCTTACCTGAGACTAAAGATTATCCACATATTTAGTTTCAAGAAACAATACTTTTAAATGAAATACAAATGGTGGTATACAAATATGGTATTTAAACACAAAGAAAAACTATTTTGCTAAAGTTGAGTTTCCTGTGTGATTAATTATGTCTCATTTTGGTTTACGTCATGTGTTGTGTGCATATTTTAACCTTAACTGGCTGAGAAGTATGCTCTTGTGCAGTTGTACAAGCTGATTGTGCACCAATTAGCTAATCTTAAAAACTAAAAGGAATTTTTTTCTCATGCTTATTATAATTTCTCTGAAGTTGGAAGTATTTGCAAGGGAACACCACAGTCTGCATGTCTGAAACACATAAACAGCAGAAAGATAATCCAATCAAAAGGCAGATTACTGCCTTCTACCTTCTACTGTGTTTGAAAGAAAAACCAAAGCTGAGCATACTGAAGGTCAGACACTTCATCAAACATGACTGGCATGTGACAAAGGCAGCTGTTTGCTCTAGGTTTAGTAATAAAAGATTTTATGACAGAAATTTTGAGGTTTGCCTTTTTGTTGAAAAAGATAACCAGATTAATAGCCTGCATGCATCACTTAAAAGATATAAAACTCTTTTGGTTTGTCTTTTTAGTAAATGCGTTATCCCTATCATAAAATGAAGCATTTTTCTTGTAAAATGCTTTTCCCATTTCTCAAATTTATGGAAAAAAAAAAAAAAAAGACTTAAATCTCAGTTTTCCATACAAAAGGCAGTTGTTATTTGTTCACAATATAAACACTATATCATGTTGTCACAGTTACTTTCAACAAATTCCCCTTTTCAGGATAGGATGGAAATTCTCTTTATTATTTATATGTAGAGTGGAAAGTAAAAATAACTAATTCTCCAGAGAAAGAGAAAAAGAATTTTGTTGCTTTCAGTGTTTGGCTCTGATGAAGAACATGTAACACACGATGAGCTGCTCCAGATTTTCTGGCTTGAATAACCTCAGCGCTGACTATATTTACAGTTTGTATAGTACAAATACACCTGGCAAGGCTATGTTTCTTTTCCTTAAATATTTTTACTTGTTTAACAATTGCTGTTAGTTTGCATACTGCCAATCAGTGCCAGTTCTGCAACATGACCTACGTATAGGCAAAATACATTATGCCCGGATACACAAAATAATGCAGTACACAGAGAATACTTAGAAATTGGAACAAAACTACCATAAAACAACCCTTAGTTATTTAACAGTTAAGCTCATTACATGCAAGCTTCCATTACATGCTTTTGTAGATGGATGAAGATCTTACAGAATTTACGCAGATAGTAAAATAGTGTCACAATTTGCAATCCGGTTTTGGATTTCGAAAGCTAACTTGGAAAGATGGAATTTCATCATGATGGAAAAAAAATTAAAGAGAAGAGATATCTTCCAGTGTTTTCCTGATCCAAGGTCTGACTAATATTCCTATGATATTGAATAACACTAACAATAGCAATAATTTTACTCATGTTTTCCTTCACCAATCTAAAAATGCTCTCAGAGAAAACTTTCCTGATCTGTTATTAGCAGGGTACAAAAATGTCAATTCTAACTAAATCCAAGGATATAAACTTTTTTTTTTTTTTTTTTTTTTTTTAAATTCAGTTTTACAGAAGATTAAGAGCAATAGTTCTGTATGAAAAAATTCTGGAGCAGTGAAAGGATACAATAAAAGACTGACACCAGTTATATGAGGTTCAGGAAGAAGCAAATGAGCGATCCTGCACAGATTCTGGCATAGCATATGTAAGAAAAGCACAGCTGACATTCAGGCAGTTTCAGACAAGTCATTCAGTGCCATGGCCTTTTTCCTTAGATGGGGATTGATAGAGCAGCACCTGAGGTAACCATTAAAACTAGCCCAGAGTTGTCAGGGGAAGCAAAAGGACATCTCAAATAGTTCTTTTTTGAGCTTTTCAGAGATGGAGTACAAACGCACTGGAATGCTATATTAAGATGTTCTGTTTTCCAGATGTTGATGATTATCACCACCATACATGATCATATCAGATTGCAACATAACCCAGACACGTATTACTCAGGTATTGCAAAAAGCCTGAAGAAGAGATACCTGAAATATCTGCAATTCATGAGTAATTTCAGATACGCTCTGCAATTAAAAAAGGGGAAAAAAAAGGAAAGGTTGAGCGAACTGGGCTTGTTTAGCTTGGAAAAGAGAAGGCTCCGGGGAGACCTCATTGCAGCCTTCAAGTACTTGAAGGGAACATATAAACAGGAGGGGGTATGACTGTTTAAAAGGGTGGATAGTGATAGGACAAGGAGGAATGGTTTTAAACTGAGACAGGGGAGGTTTAGGTCAGATATTAGGAGGAAGTTTTACACTCAGAGGATGGTGAAGCACTGGAACAGGTTGCCCAAGGAGGCTGTGGATGCCCCATCCCTGGAGGCATTCAAGGCCAGGCTGGATGTGGCTCTGGGCAGCCTGGTCTGGTGGTTGGCGACCCTGCACATAGCAGGGGGGTTGAAACTGGATGATCATTGTGGTCCTTTTCAACCCAGGCCATTCTATGATTCTGTGAATTAATCAGAAAATAAAGCTGCCTATCTGAAAAAAAAAACAAAAACACAAGAGCATCAATACAGATTAGCTGTATTGATGACCACAGCAGTCATTTTTACTGTACAATTCTGTTGGGTCAATAGTATATGCAGTCACTGAAAAACATTAAACAATGAGAAATGTTCTGTTTTTACTTTTCTCAGTGAAAAGCAGACAAAATGAAATCCTTCCATCTTATCTCCATCTTTAACAAAAAGCTGAGTAACTGATAGCTGGTGACCAATCATTAGCAGTACCACAAACAGCTGCCACCCTCAGTATGTAATAGAAGTACTAACACAGTTGGCTACTACTTGTGGCATTAAGCCAACTTGATTTTTTCCCTAGAATGCATCAGTAACCCACAAAAGCAATGTTCATGACTTATTTGATGACACAAGTCTATAAAAGAAGCGCTTCAACTTTACACTGATTTTATCCTAAGAATCCCTGACGCAGTGCTTAGAATAACTACGTCAAGAAACAAGATACAAAGCTGGATTCATAATATCATTTTTTATTCAGAAATCCACTCTTTTCCTCTAGCTATTCAGATGTTTCTTACAAATAATTTAACGGTTTTCCTTGAATACCACTGCTGGACACTTGTCAATATTTCTCAAGGAAAAACTCTCCACAAGCCAGCAGCCAAAGAGGCCAAGATTCTTCTGCTCTAAATGCCTGCTAAAGTGCTGATACTTATTTAAGGCCAAGCAACTTAAACAGCAAAACTATGCAATATGTAACACCACAGCCATACAAAAGCACTTATCATCTTGGTAGCAGACACTGATGTGTCTGACACTGACGTGATACTTCATTCCTACTACCACCAGATCTGCTCTGAAGTTCCAAACAGCAAAATTACATTGCCTGACCAAATAAATCAGACTGACTGCTATTTTCACTGCTGAACAGTAGCTACAGATATCTAGATCACAAAATCAATAAAGTTGGAAGAGATCATTAAGATCCTCTAGTCCAATCCTCAAACCATCCCCACCATGTCTACTGAGCCATGTCACTCAGTGCTACATCTCCGTGTTTCCTGAACATCTCTGTCCTTGGAGGTAACTCCACAAATTCCTTGAGAGCAGACCTGCTAGATTTCCTATTTCTGGGACAGCACAAGTTAGTAGGAAGACTTTGACAGGATCTGCACAGATGCTCTACACTCGTGTTGTGACCATCTTTTCTCCAGAGCCCGATTATCTCTTGATATCACCTGCTCCAATGCGTCTCCTGTGCATCTACATGTACTAACAACCACACAGAGCTCCTTAACCCTTCCAGTCTTCCAAAAGAAAGAAAACTGCTTCCTCTGTCTTTTCCTCCATTTCCTGAGCCCTGTGATGATCGAGTGAATGCATCTCCAGCCACCATTTTGAGCCAAAGGACTGCAGCAGATACATTTGTCCCTTCTTTGTTTCCTAATAACAACAACAACAAAAAAAACCACGTCTTTTTCAGGTCAGCTCAGTTCAGATTCTGTGATCAATAAACAGATTGAGATGGGGCTTAATAAAAAGCACAGTACACAGACATTTGAAGAAAAGAATCCCTGTGGCCTTTAGGGCTCCTTCTTCAGCAACGTATTACAACACTCTCAACAAGGAGATATGCCCTGTAGCTCTTAGAAAACTCTTGATTATTGGACACAACAATAGCTACTTGTGTGTTTGTACTCACTTGAACAAGCTGGCTGTAGCACCACGCTTAAACTGACCCCAGAAAAAAAGATAAGTTCTTTTGGTCTTGTCATATTTGGTGCATCCTTAGCCAGGATGCTGGAGTAGATTACGGCATACTGTAACTGTCTGCTTGGCAGCAATGGAAATACCCACAGAGAAGCAGTCAGAACATTTATCAACCTCAACATCAACACTACACAGAGGTAGCCATGAAAAGTGCAGTTTCCACTAATGAAATTCAGTGCAGTAATATCCTAATATGAGATCTGCTAATTTCTATATCTAATCCCTTCCTCAAACTGAAGATCTCAATGTGTCTTTCCTTGGTTGTCTATAAACAAATATGAAGTTTGTCTTCTCCAGCCAAAAACAGAAAAAGAGAACCTCCTTTATCTTCTGAATCTTTCAGTGTTTCTGAATTAGAGGAAAGAAGGAGGAGGAGAAAGCCTTTATTCCTCTTTTCAGATTTGGAGTGTTGTCCCCTTGTGACTGAACCAAATCTCTGCATCTGCCACAGCTATTAGTCTTCTCCAAATAGCAACTGAAGCAATATGGAACAGGCTTAATCCCTAGATAATTTCACAACCACTCATATGGTTCTGTATAGCAGCCATGAAAAAGAATCATTCTTGGTAATTTAATTCTTCTGTTGTTTGAAGAAACTATGACCCAAAGCAGGAATTTTGGATGTGTCTCCAGATTCAGGATAACACTGTAAACACAGAAGACAATGCTTGCTGAGATTTCTTTCCAATTTTTGTTAAGGGGACATTATTCCTAGCAAAAATGGTAAAGATTAATCCCCCTTATCTTTTAAAGGAAGCCATATATTTTGCAGAAATTATTAAATCTTCCTCACTTGCACTTGCAAACCTTAAGGTCTAAGACCTCAAGTCAACCTGCCAGCTCATACACTACAATCTTCACTCATATGTAAGAGAAAATTTCCATCTGCATAGCCCTAACAGTACAGAAGGCACGCCAAAATGGAAACTGCATTATGGCAATGATTAATGACAGCAGATTAGCCTGTATAAGACAGTAAGCAAGAAAATGTCCTGGGAAAAAAGAGGCCATCTCTTCCATGTAGATAGCCGTTTTCCTGCAAACAAACTGATGCGTAAATATAATAACCTAAAGAAAAATCCACCTCATTATCTGTTACATTGCCAACTTTATGTTTTGTTGATATTCTGAGAGCGGAAGTGGGAGCTAGTGAAAGAGACAGAAGATCTGGATGCTTTCCCTTAAACAATTCAAAACCATACATAGGAATCTGCCATGGGATTCTAGCCAGGCACAGAGAGCAAGCAGTGTGATCTGAAATACAAGACAGCGGTAGACAATTCCCAGGAAACGAATGTGTTAAGCTTTCCATTTTCCACATTGTCTTTTTTTTTTTCTTTTAACATTCTCTGTCCCAGATAAAACATGAATACCTCAATATGACATAACCTGAATGACACAACTATGCAAAAAGCTTCACATATGCAAGCTGTCAGTTCATTACTTTAATAAGCTTTAATAATCTGTTCATATTGCTTTTCTTAATTAAATGTATCTAGGAGGGATTTCTGTTAAGAAGAACGGGATGCCTGTGAAAATTAATGTGGAAATACTGGACATAATACATGCATCTGTATGCCATTCTAGAGGAGAATGAGAAAATTTTAATATTCTTGCTATGCCATTACACTTAAATAAACTTTAGCTTTAGTTTTATAAACAAGGAAAGGTTACATTTCATTCTTTTAATGGTCTGAATGCAATTCTGCATTTAAGATTCTGTATACTTTACCTTTTCTGTTGGTTCTAATAATTGTCTCAGACAACAGTAAAGAGCTTCCATTGCAAATTTCATTTATAGGCTTCTCTGGTGGTTTGTTGGCAGTATTTTCTTTCTTCATGTCCTTCTTTATTTCCTGCATAAGGAAAGGCAGGTGGAGAGGGAGAAGAAAAAGAAGTAAAAAAAAAAAAAAAAAAAAAAAAAAAAGAGGTATTACAGAATATTCTAAATCTTAAGCTCCCATGATTTCTTATAACTTCTGTGTGTACACCATCTATTCTAACGCTTCCCCAAAGAATCTATAGAAGTAGCAATGTCACAAAATGGAAGTCATTTTCAGTAACTCTTCCAACCGATACTTTTTTTTTTATTCTTAAAAGGGGCTAATTCCTTATTTAGGCATGGAAACTGTAGGACAGCTTTGCAGTTCCATTACTAAAGATTACCAAAGCTGACTAGTGAAAAAAAATTCTGTTTATCCACTCATTAGCTGTACATTTGACACACAGGACAGAACGTGGTTCAGTGTTCCTTCTGCACAGACAGCTAAGTCTGCTTCCCCTATGTCAAGAAGCCCACAGAAACAACAACCACGGCAGGAAGAAAAATATTAAATAGGAAAATATGACAAATGTTTCCATAATTGGCAGAAGCATATAGAGCTGCTGTCAGAGCTGTTGCTAACCCTAGCACATTTTGCAACTGACAGCCTTTTAAGGTGATCATCCTCTTTGGCAGCACACAGAAAACATGTGGTGGAGCAAAGCTTCATGAAAGTAAACCCGTGGACAGGGAACTGTCACATCAAAGAGGGTAGGCCATTTGTCTATTAACCACCATCTACCAAAAAAAATAAAATCACAAGAAAATTTAGGCTTTGGCTCCAAGCTTTGCCCTAGGTCAGGAGGGGAGGACTCTTGTGTTCTTTGCTCCATCCTCCAGCTCCAAGCAGGGAGAGCAGCCATCTTGGGTCAGACCAGGCTGCTCGTAGCTTTGGTCAGGTCTTAAAAAATGTCCAAAGACAGAAACTGCACAATTGCACAAGCAACCTCCTCCACTGCTTGATGGATTGTGAAGAACATGTTCCCTATGCCCAGCTTGAACCTTGCTTTTTGTCTGCTCCCCGGATCATGCCCAGCAGAACTTGCTCCAGTCTACTGATATTTTTTCTGGTACTGATGAAATCAAAAGTGGTTGCTCTTCTCTGGATGTAGAGCAATGTGCCAGGTAAAGGAAAATACCAATTCTCTCAATCTGCAGGTTGTGAGTCTGTTACGTAGCCCAGGAAACTGCTGGCAATGTTTGATGCCAAGGCACAAGACTGGCTCCTGTTCAGCAGGATCCACAGGCCCTTTTCAGCTGAGCTACTCTCAAACCCACAGGGCTCCAGTCTGTATCCAGAGATTCCTATTTTCCAGGGGCAGGAGGGCATTTGCCCTTTCCGGGATTCTTCAGGGTCCCTCTGGACAGCAGTTCTGACTTCAAGCATGTCAACTGACCCTCTCTATTTCATGTAATTTGCAAATTCAATGAAATCCTCTCCATTGAACAGACATTAGAGACAGGTGGTGGCTTTGGACAGACTCCTCCCTCAGTAAAATGAAAACTTCGACCCTGAGAGCTGTCCTTCAACTCTTACATATTTGCTGCCCTCCTGTACATCACAGTACAGCAGCAACCTCTATCATCCCACACAGCATGATGGATCTCCTTCAGGTTTTCACCATATTAGTCATTAGGAAACACTTTCTTACCATGAGGGTGGTTAGACACTAGAATAGGCTTCCTAGTAAGGTGGTTGATGCTTTAAGCCCAGTGTTCAAGAGGCATTTGGACAATGCCCTCAATAACATGCTTTAACCTTTGGTTAGCCCTGACGTGGTCAGACAGTTCCCTTCCAACTTAACCATCCTATTCCATTCTGAATAGGACTTTTGCACTGCTTCTTGGTGGTATTTTGATTACAGCAAATACAGTTGCTCTCTGACTAGCTACAACTCCAACCCTCTATGGGCCAATATGCTCTTAAGTAGGCCAATGGGGACTGGACAGGTACTGCAGGACATCCACATCATGCTGAAATCTCCTCCAAGCCACATAGCAAGAACAACTTGTAGTGATACAAGACAGAGCAAAGTCAGTGACCTTGAAAGCCCTTTCCAGAATTATGTTCACCAAATATCCATGCAGAGCCCTGCATGGCCTGCCCACAGACAGGTACACTTTCACAGAGCCAATAGCTTCAGAAGTACCTCAAAACCTCTTCTCTGGTACCCTTTTATACTGGATTCTGAGGCAGTGCCCAGTATAAACTTCATGAGTCGAAACGCTGCATTTTTCCTAGCCCAAGCAAAGATAATTGCAGGTTATTAGATCATTTTCCAGAGCTATTCCTTGGGAACTCCTGAAGTAAGCAACCTCACATTTCAACCACTAAATTTAAATCAGATTCTCCGATGCCACAAGCAGTCTCCACAGATTCAGTCTCCATCTCCTGTGTATGTGGGTTTTAGAGTGATTTCAACATGATGAACAGTTCTTTCTGGTATGAAAGATCTTTTCTAATTGTATCCCAAACCATTATAAATCACAGAAAAATATTAAGTCAATCTCAATAAGCTTGTGAGCTTTAGAATACTACAGTATTGACTGTGATAAAACTCCACCAGGTAGCAAAATTTAACACAATACCTGTATATCTGTGCCCTATTAAATGACCATTTCAAATTAGGAAATCTAGACATTAAGAACTTTCCTCTTTTCATAAGTATTTTCAAAAACTGTTACTCATTGACAGAGCAGCCTTCATGCCTTGTCAAGCTGGGGAGAAAAACAAAATGGGAATATAATAGTTGTCAAGGAGAAAAGTCTTTGGCCCACCCGTAACTTCTCATCTTCTTTTTAGGATTTAGCTTTGGTTTCAGAATTTCATCACCCATTACCTTTTGAGGAAAAAGTCTTATCTGTGTGCCTAGCACGCTGAAGTTCGTGCTCATCTATCAAAACGTTTCCTTTAATTTACAGTAAGTTCTTGAATCATGCCACTCACAAGAGTTACAGTCAATGTTTCTTTCAGAAAGTACTTGATAACAAAGTCCAAGAACTTCTGCCATGTTCACTACATGAAAGCTTCAAGACTTTTTTTTTTTTTTTTTTTTTTTTACAGTTCTGACCTTTACAGGAAATTCAACCGAAGTTATTTGAGGAAATTGCTGCAACCCTTTCCATGACAGTAAGTGCAATGAAATGCTGTTCTATGCTGATGTAAATATGAAATGTTTCATCCAGCCATTCATTCCCCATATTTTTTGGGAGCCATGAAAAGTTATGAGAAAAATCACTACAATACTTCAAAGTGACTTACATACGACTTTTGCATGCAAGGAGATTCTATATTCTGCAGGTGAGAGGTTTAATCAGAATCACTCAAAACTTCTTGAAAACAAAACACATTCATACTGAGAGTTAAAAGCTGAAAAATAATGAGGCTTTCACAACTCGAGCTTTTACAGCCTGTACATTGCTTGAAGCCAAATATGGGAGTAGGATTAAGAACTCAGAATCATGTGCCGCCCATGGGAAAACTGCACAACACGTTCAAATTATCAAAAGATGACAATGGAAATGTCAGAAGCATTCTGACCCCTCTAAGATTCAGTGTGCAATGCCAGATCTTGAGAAGGCTTTTCCTTTTATCTCTTCTCTCAGAAACCACGCTTTACACTTCAAGAGACAACTGCCACCACAATTTCCTGCAAAAAACATTCTGCAACTTCAAAGAGTATACAAATTCCATTACCCATTTATACTGAAACCTCAGAATACAACTCTGCAATTGCTGAATGCTGCAATGTTCAGTCTTCCCAAGTCATTTTCTTTGATACTGTCACTAGTTAAGAGGTACTGAGTAATTATAAATGTACTTATATATAAAGGTAATTCCAATATCGAGAAAACTCTCATAGTTTTACTACAAAATAAACAATGTAGCTGGAACAAACCTTCCTAGCAACTGAACTAGCATCAATGTGAAAATTGTTTTCAATCAGAAACATGGTGGCAGCACTAAAATTCAGCACAAGTCTTGAACTCTATGAACAGCAAAATTATTACTCTATCCTGGGCTGCATCAAAAGAAATGTGGCCAGCAAGTCAGGGGTGGTAATCTCGCCCCCCTACTCTGTGCTGGTGAGACCTCACCTGGCGTACTGCGATGTGGAGACCTCAGTACAGGAGAGACACGGACCTGTTGGAGCACATCCAGAGGAGGGCTACAAAAATGATCCAAGGGATGGAACAACTGCTGTATGAGGACAGGCTGAAAGAGCTGGGGCTGTTCAGCCTGGAGAAGAGAAGGCTCTGGGGAGGCTGGACAGCAGCCTTTCAGTATCTACAGGGGAGCTATAGGGAAGAAAGAGACAGACCCTGTAGCAGGGTCCCGTGTGACAGGACAAAGGGAAGTGGTTTCTAACAAAAAGATGGGATATTTAGATCAGATATAATTTTTTTTTTTTTTTCTTTTTTACAATGAAGGTGGTGAGGCACAGGTTGCCCAAAGTTGTGGTGGGTGCCCCATTCCTGAAGACACAGAAGGTCAGGCTGGGCAGTGCTCTGAGCACCCTGATCGAGCTGTAGGTTTCCCTGCCCACTGCAATGGAGTTGGACTAGATGGTCTTTAAGTGTCCCTTCCAGTTGCTATGATTCTGTCATTCTGTGATCTAAACTTAAAAGCAACCAAAGTAATGCTCTTGAACTAATAAGCAACAGTTCCCTACTGCGGGATTCCATATCCTCCCTCCTCTTTCACTGTCTGCTTACCCCTAGTTTATAGCAAACACTTGCCCAGATGCCTATCAAGCATGTGACAATCTTTAAATAAAGCTCCTGAGCCTCCTGCCTGTGCTAGTACCACCTCGTTCTGGGGTTATTTGTAAACCACAGCCTCCTAAGCCTCTCTCAATGAGTTCTTTGGTTTCTGCATCTTACCTTCAAAATCAAGTCTATTTCTGTGGCTCACATGATTTCTATCTGATTTAGGGCCTGATGCAGAAAAGCATTATTTGTTGACTGAGCTTTACAGGCCAAACAGCCTCTCCACTCCAACAGCAGCAGTATGTAGAACAAAACATATTAAGGATAAAAGCTCTGACATGCCTTGCCCTCCTTTTTGTCTTGTTGCATCACATAAAAAATAGGCCAGCTTTTGTTTTACTCCTTCCTGGTACAAATAAACTCGTGAAGCCCATCCACCCACAGTCAGAAGTCTATCCTACAAATTGATTATTACAAGCAGTGTATGCTACCCTAACTGCAAGCCTGCTGTGCCAGAGAAGGCAGAGTAAAACCAGTTTCTTCTTCAACTGCTGGTGAATTCTCAGTGACCAACATCCTTGTTTAACACAGATGAAGATGGCAGTGTTAAGGTGCCCTTCCAAGAGCAGCTCCCAGGAGACTCTGACCTTCCACACTCCAATCTCTCTGTTCCTCCCCTATACATAATTGCTGAGTACATTGCAGCACACCAAATGCCCTCTTTTTAAACAGTCTCCACATTCTTCCTTTTCTGAAACAGCTTTGTTACATCTTTCATATTTTCTTCTGATAATTAAAGATCTTTTGGATAGGATATGCACTTGCATATGCAGAAAGCCTTGTGCTTTTAGAAAGCTGAGTGCATATTTTATAATAAACAAAACTCAAATTTGTCAAGCCTTATGCAATCCTTCTGCTCTGGTTTTATACGAATACGAGGTTTTATCCTGCATCCATTCATGTCAAGACAATATCCTTGTTCCGTGCTGTTAGCCTCAGTCATCATTCTTCTTTTCAAAAGGAGACAGCTCATATTCTCATTTACCATTTATTTCAGAAGTTACCAGGAAAAAAAAAAGAATAAAAGGGGAAAAAAAAAGAGGATGAGAAACAGCAAGGAATAAAGTGGGAAGCATATGTTAACAAATGTGTACCAAATAATTAGTAATTAATTACAACTACAAAAAATACAAAAAATAAATAAGATAAGCATGCAATGCTGGGTGTTGGACCCCAAGCCCCACCCTAACCCCAGTGCTGTCACTCTGAGCAATGCAAAGTGGTCCAGGCCCAATGCTCTGTTCCAAGTCTTCTCTATCATGTACTCCAATGGCATCTACAGATGCTGCACCACAGAGGAAAAATACCAAGTGCTTATTTCCAAGATGTTACAGTCCAGGTGGAAGAAAAAGTACAACTGGTTAACAGAAACAGCAGCTGGCAGGAAGCATAGAGAAGCAGAACTGATCTGCACGGGCCAGGTGCATAAGCACTCAGCAGCATTTTGTAAGTGCTGCAATAAGACACCTTTAAAGAAGACTTTGAAAGAGAGTAAGTTTGCAGATTTTCATATGCAGGCTCCCCAGGGAGCTGAAAAGTATAAAAGCAGAAGCTTGTTGTAAATTTATTTACTTAAGAGGTGCAGAAGACAGAAACTGTAAACAGAACAGGGGCACAGAATCCAACCATGCATGGGTGAAGCACTGTGAATCAGAATGCCTTAGGTTGGAAGGAAGCTCAAGGCCCATCCAGCCCCAGCCCCAGCCCCTGCCACGGGCAGGGCTGCCCCCACCAGCTCAGCTGCCCAGGGCCCCATCCAACCTGGCCTTTAGTGCCTCCAGGGATGGGGCACCACAGCTTCTCTGGACAGCTGTGCCAGCACCTCATTGCCCTCTGCAAAAAGAATTTCTTCCTAATGTCTAATCTAAATCTTCCCTCTTAGTTTAAAGCCATTCCTCCTTGTCCTGTCACAATCAGACAGTGAAGATGGTGACCAAAAGATTCTGAAACCTAAACAAGATATGAGTTTTGCATTTTTGAAATCTTACAGAGGTTACAACTGCCTCTGTACAGACTTGTACCCTTAACAAGGTGCAAAAGAGACTGTACAGCTGAAGCAGGTTTTGTAATCTGCAGGTGAACTGGAAGCGATATCCTTAGTTCATACTGTCATTAAGCAGACTGCTAGCACCTACCAGTGAACCCTGCAGCACACACACTCCTCCCCTGCTTTCAGTCTGGGGCAGAGAATTTTTTCTGTTTTACATATTCAGTGGTCTTTGTAAGTAGTGGGGCTCAGGGCACACAAGGCAATGCTGCGGCAAGAACCGCCATGGGGAAGATGCTTGGCAAGCTGCTTCCCACTTGGCAGCCTGTTCCTCCTCCTGCACTTCCATAATCTTTGTGACAGTGGAAGGTCTGCCAGACTTTCATCAGCTTGGATCTTCTGTCTTTCAGCTGTGTTTGGCAACAACAGAGCCCAATACGCGTGTTTCAGCTGCCCAGTGGTCTCAAAACAAACATGCATCTGTATATGTGCTTAGAAACATGCATGTGCTCAGTGTATCTGTGTGCACAGCATGGAGACACAAGTGCAGTGTGCCTCCACTCCAGTCCAGCTCCAGAGGACAGAAGTTATTCAAGTAATTCCATTTTTTAACAGAATTACATTTATTCTCATAAAGATTCCATTTTCATTGAAATACCAAAAGTATCACTGCTTTCATAGAATCATAGAATGGCTTGGGCTGGAAGGGATCACGAGGATCTTGAAGCTCCAACCCCCCCACCACAAGCAGGGCTAACAACCTCCACATTTGGTACTAAGCAGGCTGCCCAGGGCCCCATCCAACCTGGCCTTGGACACCTACAGGGACGGGGCATCCACAGCCTCTCTGGGCAGCCTGTTCCAGCATCTCACCACTCTCTCTGTAAAGAACATTCCCTTGACATCCAACCTAAATCTTTCTTCCCTCAACTTAAAACCATCTCCCTTTGTCCTGCTGTTATCCACCCTTTCAAAGAGTTGATTCCCCTCCTTTTTGTAGGCTCCCTTTAGGTACTGAAAGGCTGCAATGAGGTCACCCCGCTGCCTTCTTTTCTCCAGGCTGAACAAGCCCAGCTCCCTCAGCCTGTATTTGCAGGGGAGGTGCTCCAGCCCCTCTGATAATCTTCACAGCCCTTTGCTAGGATATACATTGTCATTTCTCATTCCTTCAGAGTGAGACATGCCAAAAGTTTGCATGTTAATATTGCTCCCCACCCCAGATACCTGGTCCTATGAAAAAGGCTTGCTGTTACAGGTTACAGTTTTAGATTGATATTTCTTGCTGTATATCTGCTGTCAGCATAAAAAGTCCTGTGCATATCAACCTGTAAAGCAAAGCTGATAAGGTATACAAGATAATATTTGAATCCATGAATTTCCAAGTTTGTATCTCTATTCTTTCTCCCCCTTCTTACAACCACACAATCTCAAGTAGATAAACCAGTACAGAGTAAGAGACAACACACATTCTTAGAAAGAAGCCATAGTAGACATTATCACAAAATGTAACGTGTTGCATAACCAGATAAAACATCTCTGTAACACAGATTCAGAGACAAAGTAGCACAAATCCCTTGTTCAGAATCCTATCACACACCAGATGATCCTTAACAGCAGGATTTTCTAATGAGAACATTAACTGACTCATTCAATTGGGCCCTGCATTCTCTGTTTAAAATCATGTGGAAGATTCTTTTTTCTATGAAAGGATTTATCTTCTCTAAATGAGGAGGGTGGGGGGGGAAAGAACAAAAGTTGCTGTATTCTGTTTTTGTGTAGCACAGCTGCAGAATATTTCAAATTTTCATTTCAGCCCCGCTTTAAAAAAAAGCACTGGTGATGGTCCAAACAGCCATTTTTCTCTCCAACTAACACATCATACAAATTCCTACAGAATTTTCTAATCACACAGTTCTATGCTCCAGGATAAAGAACTGTGCCATGAAACCCATTGCACAAATTACACTGATTGTTATTGTTCTTCCATAGACCTGTCTTTCTGTTCGATCAGCTCAACTCCTCGACCCTCGAAGGGTGTTATAAAGGCTCTACAGAGAAGTCCACTGAACCTAGACAGATAGGGCAGGCACTGTGTAATTCCAGTACATAAAAAATTACAACCTAGACTTCAGAAGATGCATCGGTATTTTAGAAGTCAGACAAGCTGACTTTTTTCAAGGGAAAAAAGGGTTCATGAAAATATTTATCTGGAAAGATAGCTACAGTGTTATGAGATTTTTAGGGTTCTGTTTGTTTGTGTAATCAGTTGTATGAAAGTTAGCAAGCATTAATGAAATAAGATCCTGGATTAAATCAGGGTTAATGAGATCAGGAGCAGACACATCATTATTCCAATCACATACCATGTGAGCAGCACGCGCTGCCAGACTTGTAAATCAGATATTAGAATTTAGCACTCTTCTTTCTGCAGTCTGACAGCTTAGGGCTAGAGGTCTCCTCATAAATATTGCTGGCATACACCTGCCACAGCTTCACAAGAAAACTATTATGGTTTCAGTTTTTCCAAGTGATAAGCACCAGCAATTTCAAGAGGGTATAGATGGCAGAGGTAGTTCCTCAGTACTTCTGACAGCCATGTTCCTCAAGTCTTGCAACCCTTGTAGGCTGTCACGCCTAATTTGTTATTTAATTGTTTCCCTTCTTAATCTGGCCTTGCCTCCTGCAAACATTCAGCAGGTACAGGTTAACTCATGTGTGTTTGGAACAGGGCCAGACCCCTGGCAAATTCCTTTTTTGTCTAGTACAGCCTTCTGACTTCCAACACATTGCAGATATGCTGATCTCTAGTGGCTTTTCTCTTTCCAGTATGTCTGGTATGCAAAGACTAAATAGGTCTGTTCTAATAAAAAAAGAAACTGAAAAGAGCAAGATTTTTAATGACCTCCATTAAAAAGTGTCCCAGAGCCACAGAAATCCTTTTACAAGAAGCGGGTCACGTGCTTCTTCAGAGCTAACAGGCTTAACCCTGAAGACTTAATATTTAGTGAAGAATCCTATTCATAGAAGCCTAAGAGTTGAGAAAACTGATCCAAACCTTAAAAATTTAGTCTCAAAAGTTTCCTGGCTAACATAGAGGAACACAGCAGCTGTCAAGCCCGCTACACATCAGACTATTTTCTCTTAATTGATTGAGTAGGCTGGAAGTCTCTGGATGAAGCAACTCTTTGCAGACCCTCTACATCCTCTGTACGCTTTGTGTGTTCTTTTAGAGATGTGAAAAAAGAGGCAAGCAAGCAAATGGACATGGATGGGTCAATCTATTCAAAGAGAACAATGTCCTGCATTTTGGTCTTATGCAAGGAAAAAGAGGTATAAAAGAATGCAAACAGTAGAAATAACCTTGCTGAACACTGATCCAGAACAGCAAAGAGTGTTGCTTCAAGACTAGAAAAGGTATTCTCAGTGCTAGAACTGCTGAAGAAGTTTGATCTGTGATTGGTATTTGTAGGAGAGGTGCAGTTAAGCATGTCAGATGAGAGGAGAAGATTTGGTGATCATTATCCTCACCTCAGATTACTCAATCCCTTAATTGCTCAATGTTTGCAAAAGAGATTGGCATGTTACCTTTGAAGTAATGCATCATACTGAAACTTACCTTTGCAGTTTCTCAAGCTAGTGTTTACTCTGCCTGGAGGAAACTTTGAACAGTCTTGGATATCAGAGCCACTTAAACTCAACAGCTTGTATTAAAGGAAGAAAATATATAGAGGACATATTATGGTCAAGTCCACATGACAAAAACCGATGCATATCTGCCTAGCACATTCAGCAGAATTCCTGTTTATGGACAAGAACCATGGCATGAGAAAGTACGATCTTTGGATAAGTTTCCTTTGAAGCAGTGACGGGCATTTTGTAATGCTTTCCAAAGCAATGTGTGGTGCCAGTATGCACGCAGCTCACTGCTATTAAAGCAATACAACTCCACAAATAAAGCAGGCAACATAAAAACACAAAATATGTAGTTCTGCTGAGAGGAAAGAAAAGCTTGAAGATGAGTTAAAGATAGTGAACAGACAGCAGATGCATGGAAGTCTTCAAGGATGAAGAAATGGTGCAGCTTGGTAATATATAGCAGCAATCTTTCAATAAAGATAGATTGGAATGCTAGGAATGACTCTTACTGATCTGCCACCTTGAACAGTCAAACACAGACCAAGTCAGCAAGCGCAAAAATGAAGATTTCGTTAATTACAAACTCATATGGAAGTTGTCTTCAAGTATTTTTTCATGTACTTCATACCTAGGTGAAGTTCACACGTAGCTACGACAGTGCCTTAATTCAGCCTTCAGTCCTTTAAAGAGAATTGGCTATTCCTACATTTTGCTGCTGGTCATTTTTCATGTATAGTAGGGGAACAAAGAATAAGACAAGTTTTGCACAGCCAGTTTGACCTGATCAAATTCCTATTTACAGATACCTTCAGACCAAGGCGTTTTCATCAGCACATATTTTAGCATCCATCAGTAAATTTAATTTGGCACAGACTATGAAACATGAGGAAAGAGTTTGTGTGCTCTGTATTTCATGTTTTGCACAGGATGTGAGCAGTGACGAGAGTCACGGCATGTGAGCCCTGTGAGGAGCTGAAGTGCTGGAGCATTGGCCCCCACCCATAACAGGGACAGGGAGGTAGCTGGTGAGCAAATTTATATGGGAAGCACCAACCAGATTTCTAAGTCCTACCAGCTGCAGCAAGCTCTTAAAGCAGCAATTTTAGAGTATGCTAGGTCCTTATAAATCATGTTTATCATTATTACTTACAATCCTTTTTCAAAAAAATCACTCACTTCCTCAGCTAGATAAGCTTTATCTCCCATTTGCTGTGACCAGATCCATTCAAGTGACTCAACAGGAACTGGAAAAAGCCATAAAAAGGCAAAAACAAACAAACAAACAGACTTGAGTCTAATAAGAGCTGTACTGATCAAGTACTGGTAAACTCCATGTTTCCAGAATTTAAAATATTTATTAAATACAAACACAGATGGAAAGGAATTGACTTTCCATTTATTTGCACAGTTAAATACTTGAACAGAACTTTGCACTCCTTAACATGAGTACCACTGATAATTGGAAGTCTCAATAATTTGCCATTTGGATAACAAATAACACATCATGAAAAACTATTTCAGCTTTTCTATTCCCTCTCTTCATCACGTATCACATCCCTCTCTTTATTTATACATACTTGCAGGACTCGGGAAACTGTTAAGGATTCATTTATTTGTCTTAGTTTATCCCTGAAGTTCTTCCTATTCAGAATTTAAATTTTAAAAGCCATTTTCTATGCAAAAAATGCTTCTACGACCAGAAAAATAATGAGTGTCTTAATTTAGGTACTCAGGTTTCCTGGTAGATCTTTAAAATATTTACCCAGGTTTCTGAAGTATACAAGAAAAACTGGAAAAGCATATTACCTTCTTTTCACAAATTATGAGCTCTGTCCTTGCCTTAGGACATTTGCTTTCATACGCTCAAAATTCGTGCAGGTAAAGAACCCTTTGATAAAAATATACCGTCTTCAAACTTAGCCCTTTGCCTTCCACCATCTGAAACTATAGAGGCTACCTGATAGGAAAATAAAAAGTCATTCCTGTTTATAAAAGGAAATGCACATACTGAATTAGATCCAACATTTAATGAAAAAGTCTGAAATTCAAGCCTAGCAAACTGGGAAAAATCCTCCAAACAGCATAGCAGTTGGACTGGGTAATATCCACCTTGTATCTGATGGAGCCTGCTCAGCTTTTTCCCTGAGTGTGATGAGGTACTGTTTATAAAGTCACAGCTGGAATAATGAGAGTAACACTTCCAAAAAGGCTGGTGCCTGGGTTAGGCTGCAAATCAGCCTTTCCACATTTCCTTTGACTACTGGAGAGACCCGAAAACATGCTTACAGCAATCGCTAAGCATGCATTTTAAGAATAAGAGGCAGTGCTGATGAAAGGAAAAGAAAGAGCTTGTCATCAAATCTTACTATTCCTGTAGCTATCAAGATCTCCGAGGAGGGAAAGTGGGAAAAAGTAATGAAAAGGGAAGCTGGAGACTTTGATAAGAGTGTTAATAATCTAGGAGGTTGAACATCCATCCCAGTCAAAGACCTGCTATAGAAAGGGAGACTACTTCTCTCTCTTCCTTGAAAATGAAGTCCATCCAAAGACTCGGCTGCTAAATGCATGTTGCAACACAGCCAGAAGGCAGACAACCCAAATACTGGGTTTAGAACAGCAGAAGCACAAGTCAGCAGACAGAAGTAGACTAAAACCTAATGTGTCACCTACAATTGTTCGATAAACGCAGAGTTCTTGGGGAAAAGCAACTGAATTTGCCAAGTTCTGTGAAAGATACATAAGATAAAAATTGACTGACTAGAGATAAATCATGAACTGCTCCATCGCTCCCTCTGCCCAGTCCCTTTGCTGAATACTGAGTCCTTACTCCTGAAGGACATCTCTAGCACATTGTGACAGCAGCAAATCAAAATCTGCACCAACATTTTCTTGTGAAAAATTATTAGCCTCTGCAAGTTTCTATATGAGGATTTTGAGCGGTAAAAAAAGGAAAACTCAACTCCATTACAGTGTAATATTACAATCTGATAAGAGGCATACTCAGAACATTTTCCTTTTAGGATTACATGAAGGTTATTCTGAATCTGATGCATAGGTAATTTCTGTAAGTGACTACAAAGATACAAGGAGATAAGAAGTAGGTTATTTTTGGTATGCACAAAGGGGAGCTAAAGATCTTCTCAGGGTTACCATTTCAGTAAGCTTACTCTTTGAAAACAATGTTTCTCAACAGACTTTTTCTTTTTCTTTAGTCTGTGCATTTCTTCTATCAGCACAGAAGCCAGTTGCAATTAGACTGCAGTGCACAATAAGTGAATAACTACTTGTGAATAGTTAGATTGCTTTAGGAAAACTAACATTAACATATTATCACCTTTTAAAATGGTGTCACTAATGTAATTTCTCCCTTTTTATAGCACTTTTCCACTTCAGTAGCAGAAATATAGTTCTCCTCAACAGACTTGTAAAATCGCACCTATAAACTGTGTTATGCACCTAACATTTTTTCCTCATATTCAGGAAAATAAATCA
Organism: Tympanuchus pallidicinctus; assembly: GCF_026119805.1. NCBI lineage: Eukaryota > Metazoa > Chordata > Aves > Galliformes > Phasianidae > Tympanuchus > Tympanuchus pallidicinctus. Next base: position 2,204,361 of record NW_026294659.1, read on the forward strand.
TTATCCAAATGGAAGGATTTTTAGAAGCATAAGTTGCTGACATAACATTGCTGTGTACATCAACGCAGTGATTCTTACATGATGTAGTCAAAGAGTAGACATGATATTGTGCTGTCCTTCTACATCACATAGATTTACCATCAACCATAGCCACAGGTTTGTTATGTTCTACAGTTTCTCAAGACAGTGAAATTAGACAACTCTGGTCAATTGATCCTCTTAAGTTACATTTAAATTATAAGCAATGTTACAATTAAATTAATTAAATTTTAATAACTAAATTTAAGTTTAACAAAGAAAACAAGCAACAATAATAATAAAGAGAGGAGCTTGGAGCTTCTGCTCTTAAAAATTCAGAGATCTTTCTTGAGCAGAAGAAATCAAACAAAGGCTAAATAAGACTAGATCACCACCCAATTCAAAAACAAACAAAAAAAGGAAGAGACAACACGTATCTACTCAGCCATTCCATTGTAACTTCTAACAAAGCATAAGACAGGCACTGGAAATACATACACAAAGCATCAAGCCTTTTCTCCTCAACTATCCTTTAAAGACAAGCAAGGAAACAGGACCCTGAACAAGACAGAGCTCCTTCATCTTTGTATTCATATGGGAATAATGAACGCTGCATGCATTAATTTGAACCAAGTAACCTCTAGACTCTTTGGTTACAAGGCATTCACAGTCTAATATGCTACCTCACTAATGCAAGCCTCGTGCAAGAACATAATGTTATTTTTCCTTCTTTTGCCTCAGGCTTTTAACATGCAGGGCATCCTTCTACTCTACAAACTGAGCTAGGAAATGTCAGAACTAAGATTGCTGTGATACATGGAATGGATACAATCCCTTCTATTAAACACAGATAGGATTTTTGATTGTCAAGAGAAAGAAAAACAAACTTATTTTTAACAACAGATTCTGCATTTAGATTTAATAGCTGTTGCCTTCTCCAGTTGCCTGAGCAATACAACAGATTAAAGCCAAAAGCCAGCACTCCTGTTTTTAAACTTCCCTTCAAAAATCTGCAGATTCATTTCTAATTTCACCATGCAAAAGCTCTTCCAACATGTACACAGCAGTCTACGGGAAACCCCTGTCCTTCTCTCTTCCAGGAGGTACAAAGTAGGTTCCAATAGGCTCAAACTTGACCACATCTGTGAAATAGGATGCTTTGTAATTTACCAGTAAGGCTGTAACACAGACAAAACAATGTACCAAATACTCTTCTGCTGGTCTTCAGCGTACCCATAACCTACAAGTCATGGAACAAGTTTGGGGTTGGGTTTGGTCCACTCAGCAGTTTTGGGTTGTGCTGTTGTTTTTTGCTTTTTAAGTTTTCAGGACTAGGTATGAAGGTTCAGACTCTGCACAGAAATTTCCACAATCTACTAGGAAATGCACTCTAAGCTGTCCTACAGCACCAGGAATGGAGCTGTAAAGACAATCAAACTGCTAACACAGACCCAGGAACTCAATCCTACAGCTTAAAAAAATATGCTGATCTGGTGAAAGGCTGCTAGACACCAGGGATCATTGTTAGCTGCTATGGTTACCAACAGAGTTTCAACTCTGCAGACTGTAAACACTGCCAAGTATAGAGCCAGATATACAGTTAATTATTGACAAAGCAAAGAGAAATTTGTAGCATAGGCAGAAGAGGAATCTCACGTGCCACATGACCTGCAACTTAGCTATGTGGACTTTCCAGAAGCTTTCTGAAATAAGCATTGAAGTCACCAAGGTTGTTGCTCAAGACATCCCCTTAAGCTGAACTTAAAATGTATTTCAGGACATTATCTCCAGTTTCTACTCCCTTCTATTAACATACTTAGCATAATCTCTGAAGCACAACAGGGGACATCCCACTGCTTCTGGCTCATTATCCTGACAACATTTAGCCATTAGAAAAATGCTTTTAAAAAACAAAACAAAACAAAACACATCCAAAGGGGAGCTAAAGCTAAGTATGAGTGAAGGTGGAATAAAACAGGGAAATAAGATACTGGCGTCATGTTTTTAAGGAAGGCTCATTTAAAAACAGCAAAGAGATATCAAATAATTTCAAAGGTCAACCAAAAGAAAATGTGCTTTACTACTGATGCTCTTCACTATTAACTCATCACAGCTTCGACACATCTGACACATCTGCTCAGTGCTTTTGAGACCATTGCATTTACTGTCAGCCTTGTTCAGGTGGGCCTCCTCCTTTGGAATTATTTTCATAAATACCAGCAGTCTGCCTAGAAGCTGAAAGATGGATTCAATCTAGATTGTCTCAAAGACTGGCAAAGTAGTTTACTTACTATGATTCATAAGAAACAGATAACTACACATTTTTACAAAGATATGTTTGTAAAAAGTGTGAAAATAGTTTTCTTAAGATAGGATAAGTTATCCATATGCACATTTCATTATTATACATCATCTTTATTCAGGAATGGAGTTACCCTTTCCTCAGATTTCAAATAAATACTTTAAGTGACATGAATGTAGTATAACTGGTGCTCAGACTGCAAAAACATTGTGAAAAACAATGAAGCTTCAGTAGTTCAGCTCCTGCTCTTTACCCTTTGCTCCAAATTCTGCATTGTCAGAGCTCTCACAAGCAGTACGTTTGCTCAGAGCATAGCAGAACAGATCCACATGCCAGCATGCCTGAAACACGTCAGCACGGCTAGCACATAAGCCTAGATGAATGGCAGTTCAATTTTTACAAGCACCATCAGCCCACAAGCACAGCCAGATCTCTGCAGAGATTTTCTGTTGCTGTCTAAGCCCTGCTGCTGTCACCTGGGCAAGCTATGGTATTAAGAAGGGGAATGTGAGCGCGAGGCAGAAAGCATTTTGTGAAACATCAACTACACAGAGATACTGGCCTTGCAGTGATCCTGCAAACCCACTGATCTTTAGCCAAACTACCTTTGCCTTTTACACAACAACTCCTTCCCAAATTACAGAGAGAAGAAAAGAAACTTGAGGGCAAGAGACTAATGTGTGCATGGCCGAAATATTAATCACTTCTTGCTTCGTATTAGCTCTGACTTAGGCACATGTATCTAAACATATTTGGAAAATAAAAGCCTTATGTATTCTTCCAGTGACACCAGAGAGCGCATAGAAATAATTATGCCTCTCAGGCATACATCACACAGCAATCCTCTTGTGTACACATAACGTAGTAGTAGTTTATATTGGTATTTTGCAGCTTGTATAGGTTATAGGTTGTTTTATTTTTAAATACGCAGTAAATGTCTCTGTACAGAGCAGCATGCAATAGAATTAACCTGCCAAGTCAGAACATCAGCCTATACTACTTCAACATCAGAAAAAGTGATAACACAGCTATCTTGGTTTTCTTGCCAATTAAACCGGTACACTAAGATTCCATATGGATTCTGAGTACTTCTGTTTTCAGTCTCCTTCATTACCAAGATATTTCATTGGTTAACCCCTCAGCTCTGCAATCACACTACACAGAGAGTAACTCCTCTCCCCCATTTGGATAATGATATATTTTGCTGAGCTTTGAGAAAAAAAGATGGGAAGAAAAAAGTGCAGGAGGTGACGAATGAATCCCGAGACTCCAAAGAAACTGTAAGAAGTGGAAACAACAGTAATGTCTATTTCCATATGCATTGAGAGAGCAACAACAGATTGTGAAACAACCCTGGAGCACTTCTGTAATGGTGACTGAAATCCATTCACTATCTCAAGGGAAAAAACAAGCCTCCTATCAATACCACAAGAAGCCAGTCCATCTCTTCCTCATCCTTTTCCCCTGCAGTTTGCACCATTTTGTTCTAATAATACAGGTTTTCACTAGGAGCAGCTCCCAGCCCAGTGAAGGGTCCAGCACTAACAAGTTGAGTGAAGGCACCATCCAAGACCTTGCGATTGCAAAGTCACAGAACGCTTTCGCTGCAACAGGAGAGAATATTGAAAATGCACCTTTGTTTTCCAGAGGAGAAGCCACTTCATGAAGAAAAGACATGGAGCTGTCTGCTTAACAACAGTGCACTTACATGAAATTAAGAAGGTTCGGTTTTACAATGCAAGAGAGCTTCCAAAGCACATAAAAATTCCTTGTTTTAGCTTTCACCACTTCAGCTGTTTGTAACATATTTAAACTGCCTGCACTGAGGAGAAAATTGAAGCAGGATCTCTGTAATGCAATTGCTACTGTCATAATAGTTATGTGCTTCCAAATCTATTTAGTGGGCTCTGGAGCACAGTGCAAATCTTGTAAGGGTGGCTCAGCATTTGTGCCTGCCTAGCAGTGAGCAGATATCTCAGTCAGTACTATATAGCTAATTGCAGATTTATCCCTGTCTGCATCACCATTACCTCTTAACTGCTGCTATGCTATTTTTTGCTGCAACAGATGTTTTTTTTTTTCTTTTGGCATATAAGGAGATACATTTTGCTGTTTCACGATTCTTTTTCCTTCCTGAAAAGATGTGATCTGGCACTAAAATCATCTGCATTTCAAGCTGCAAACCTAGTGCTTAAGAGCTACCAGTGTAACACACACGTGATGCTGTACAAACTGAAGGAGAACACACTTGGAACAAGGACAATATTTTTCAGTAATCAAATTTCACTTAATTCACAGCAGCCAACAGTATATATTAAGATAAAAAGATTCCAAGGTAAAGTGAATTGTGATTAACCAAATACATTCTTTGGCATGTGGACTTAGAGCATGCCCAGAGGCAGTCATGCCTGTCCCTGGTTAGAAGTTCTGCAACAGAAAGTGTTGTAACAGAAGAATAGTATCTCCAGCTAGAAACCCAATTTACCTTTATATTTTTGTTGGCGGTATTTTGCATTTGGAAGCTATCCACATTTTTCATTTATTTCATTTTATGCATTATGGATTAAAACAAAGCCAAATAATTTGGCTGATGCAGTAGGGAACATTTCATGCTTTTCAAATGGTTGCCAGAAATAAAGATAGGGAAATATCTACTTTGTATGAATAGTTATTTCTCTGGTTCTGTTTTAAAGCAAAAAGACACATTCAACAACAAAACCTAATTGCTTTTTTTCCTTTGGAAGTTTAACTTATCCTTGTATAACCTGTACAAGATTGGAATAAGTACTCTCCAATACTGCAAGCTGTTTCCTATTCTTTACCTAGCCATTATCTTGAAAAAGTTCTTTAAGAATCTACATAATGAAGCGTCTGAGATTTGAAAGAGAAAAATAAACCAAAATCTTCCATTAATTTCTCTCATTTCTAACAGGAATCTATGTCTAAAAAAAAAACTACCTTAGAATCCTGAACCTTTGCAAAACATACACTTAGAATCACATTTCAATATGACATGCCTTTAAATATTACCATGAGTAATATAAGGAATGTGCTTTTGGGTATCTAAATAAAAATCTGACCAATTAGTAAACTAGTAGAAAAAGAAAATAAAAATCACTTGAAAACAAAAATGCTCACAATTGTCAGACTTAAGAACAGTTGCTGAAATCTCTACAGATTTCATTATCACTGAGCAAGTTGGAGACTCTGTCCAGTCCTAAAGCCAATACGCTGCACATGCTGGGATACTTGGGAGCATTTACTGCAAGTCTGCAAAAACAAGGGCAGAATTTTCCTTTCCCAACAGCTCTCAGTTGTACCAGATGGCAATGGAACCCAGCACAGAAACTTGCACCAAGACTAAGCCTAGCACTTCCAGTGCTCCCATGCCAGCTCTGTAGCAGAAGGAAATCATCACAGTTCAATACAGAGAAACAAAAATACCAAGGGATGAGAAGCTAATATATTCTAATATGGATTTACCCAAGAAACTCACTGAAGAAGAAAATCAGGACAGAATGGAGGGAGAACCAGAGAATTTAGGTTGATGATCTGCCATACAAGGAGGGAAGCAAACACAGAATCTGACAGAAAGAGGAGGAGACTGCAAAAGACACAAGCTTAAGAAGCCTTCCAGGTATGACTAGGGAAGGGGCAGTCATGTTTAGCATGGAAATAAGCACCAAGAATGTGCTGCAGCTTACTTGGGGGAAGAGCCAGGAGGAAGGGATGGAAAGCAATTGAAACAAGGTAGAGAGCCTGAATAAAATAAAACAAAAATAAAAAGCCTGAAGTAAGGCAGGAGTCTAGTGGGAAAAGTCTCATTTCATGTAATTAAAGACTAAAGAAATATTAAGTCCTGGGTAAACTGACATTTCCTGTAGTTCTGCAGTAAAGAAAGTTTCATGCAGTTCTGCAGTAAAGAAAGGACTGATTACACTACTGGAGGTAAAATGAAGGACTGGGAGGAGGATCATTTGAAAGGATATGGGAAAACTTGAAAGAGGAAATCAAAAGCGCTTGGTTTGTTTGCTAGGTTTAAAATACCTATGATTATTCTCTGTAAATATATCTAGGGGGAAGGAATGGTAGAATAACAGGAAAGAAAGGAATCTCCCTGGAGACACTCAAGGTCAGGCTGGACAGTGCTCTGAGCACCCTGATGGGGCTGTGGTGTCCCTGTTCATTGTAGGAAAGTTGGACTAGATGGCCTTCAGAGGTCCCTTCCACCTCTAATGATTCCATGATTCTATTAAACAAAATAATGAGAACAAACGAGCCAAGATTTGCCAGGAGTAATGTGAGGCTAAACATGGGTGTATTTATTTATTCATTTAATCACGAAGGGAGTATCTTCTTAACATCTGAAAAGAAGCAATGAGAACTGCTTTAAAAATGCACAAACATAACCGAAGTCCTAAAAGCTAAAACTTTCAAGCACCTCCTCTAAATCCTTTAAAGAAGAACTTGCTGAGCTGATGAGACAAGCTCTGAGGTGTGTAACAGCCCCAGGCCCCTCACCTGGAGGCCTTACGCTTCCCCTCCCCAGTCAGGGAACCAGGAGGCAAGAACATGCTTTAAGACAAAACCCCCACGTGATTCTTCTCTCTGCCAGCTTTGCTTTTAGCCTCCTCACATCCAACAGTGACAGCCAAAAGCAGGGAGCCAAACTATGCTTTACCAGCAGACAGACACAGAAACACAGAGTTTTGGCGAACTTTGTCCTTCTTCTTAAGCTCTGTGCTTTGATTTCAAAACATTAATAATGCTTCTTCTGACAGCCCTGTGTACAACAGCTCCCGCTCTAAGGAAAGCAGCATTAACTGAATGATTCTTGTAATATAAAAATACACTTTACTGAAAGACCTATAACTGAAATAACAGGATTTCTAGATTTATTCTGGGACCCAGTGTAAGTCAAAAATAACATGTATGCACATTATCTACTCTGAAAAGAAGCCCTGTTCTGTTTTTAACTGCTGTTTAATCATCATCCTACTCACATTTAGAATAAATGTGCTCATATTCAAGGACGAAGTATTATTTCCACTGCAGTCAATCAGAACTACAGTGTCCCTTGGAGCGGAGATGAGGATTCCACTCCAGATAAAAGACCTGCCTTAAAACTACAGAATGCAGTAGTTACAATCAGTTAATTTTTCCGTTCAGGAGAAAAACTGGTACAAAACATCACAACTGAAAACATTTCATTTTTATTTCACCGGTGGGATTCCAAGAGAAACAGACTTTCCGCTTACGCAAAATAATCACAGAATCATAGAATGTCCTGGGTTGAAAAGGACCACAATGATCATCTAATTTCAACCCCTCTGCTATGTGCAGGGTTGCCAACTGCCCAGACCAGGCTTAACTGCAAGTAATTAATCATTTTTCTGCTTGGAGGAAGGCACATACATCTCCACAGTGGAGAGCTCACCCAAAACAACTGGTTGACGGAACGTTTCATTCAGCAGTTACCTGGCATCTTTTCGGTGAAAAAAGGCACAAAAGCACTCCACTGTTAAGTACACATATCATTCTGTGGATGTATTGTAACAAATGCTTTCAATTTGCACAGACGTTTTCAAAAACCCCTCTGTAAGACCATTAATCGATATATAAACAGGACTAGAAACTCCACCTAAACCACTTTCCTACAATGGCAGACTCTAGCACACCCATACGCTTATCACCCTTTTCGCCCTTATTCTTGACTCCCTGACTTCAAGGATATGCTAATCACATGTAAAAATAAAAAATGCTTTAGGTTAAAGCCGGATTGTTCACAGATGCCCTATGGCCCCCCAGAAAAGGGCTTTGGCTCTGATCACACCCAAATCTCAGGTTTTTTCTACACCTTTTTTTTCTTTCCAGCTGCATCGATACTTCGCAGCTATATCTTTTCATCACTGACCTGGTTTTAATATAGCTTCTTCTGATCCAAAAGGTCCATTCCCTGGTAAATGACAGAAAATGCATGCATTCAAGCAGCTCTATGAAATTAGCTTGATTTGTCTGCAATATGACAAAACAATAATAAATATAAGCATCCACGCTTTTCTAAAAGCATGATTCCATTTCAAACACAGCCTACCGACTGCTTCAAATCTAATTGCAGATTTATCCCTGTCTGCAACACTATTCCCTCTTAATTACTGCAAGTCTTTATAAGAAAAAAAAAAAAACAAAATGTGCATAGTAATAAATATATAAATATATAAAAAATAAAAAAAATTTACCAAGTAGGTAAATTATTAAAAAAATAACATTTGAAACCCAATATCTTGCACTCCTATGGGAATTAATGTGTTCTGCCTTGGTGCAGATACTTGATACGACACAAAGTAGCTCCACTCCTGTGATAAATGTCAGGCTGTGTTCCCACGTTCTCACTATGGGTAAGGTTTACAGCTGACAGGCAACCCATGCTGAGCAAAAGCTGGAAGCAGGTAACTGCTCTGAGGGGGTTGCACACTATTGCCCAGCAGAGCTGCTTCTCTAAAGCAGAAATGGAAGAGGAGGAAGTGAGAAGAGGAAGAAGCAAAGACAAAGAAGTCTCATGGGTTGCGTGTAATGTACAAAAAATGTACAGCTAACACTCTCAGGGAATTTCTACAAATTTTTGAAGGAAGCTTTAGAAATTAGCATACCCAAAAGTGGGTATGCCTGAAGAGGGCAACAAGAACAGAGAGCTCGGAGCAGCCATCTCACTTCTCTGTCTGCACAGCCCTTAACCAACACTGACGTGGGCACACGTGTGAAGGCGGGCAGTTGAAGCCCAACAGAGTCCAAGGCAGCCAGGGCTCATTTAAATATCAATGTGCAAGTTAGATTTCTTGTGACAACATGCAGACATGCTGTCTGAGCATCCTCGGAGTTTTTTTTTCTTTCCATGGAAGGAATTAAGAGCTCAAAAGTTCATTAGGGAGAAAAAAAGCAAAGACTTATTAATTTTTTTTATACAGGCACCCTGTCTTGGGGACAGAATACCAGTCTAGACAGAGTACTGCTATTTTTACTGTGCCTACATCACACATAACATGGGTCACCCAACATGACTTTGGATTTATTGAGGCCTGCCATTACAGAAGATGCACCACACATGCTGAAACATCTTAGGCCTAGCTTAATGGAAAGCAGACTTGCACTAACAAAGGCATTCACTAGCCTTCACTTGCACGGTTTTGTTTTGTTGTGTTTTAAGTCAGCCAAAATCTCGCATAGGTAAAAGAAAGCATCAACAAAGCACCCAGAGGAAGTAAATTTATCACAAGATTAAAAATATAAGTCACGGCAGAAAAATATTTGTCACCAAGCAGCAAAGACATTTTATTACTAAGCTCGCTCTAAAAGATGTTATACTTCCACTTCAGTAAAAACACAGAAATGAGGAATAAGGACTGTTCACTTAAGGCAATCCTTCACTTCACAATCCTTTCACCTTACACAAACCCAAGTTCATGCTCTCTTTTGCACTGAACATACCAACGGTTTCATTTAAGTCTGATCACAAGCCAACCTTGGGCTGTATTTTAAACACTTCAGACCCTCCAATCAGCCCGTAACAACACCTCTATGCTATGAATCTAAAATGTATATCACTTCCCTCTATGCAAGGAAAAAAAGAGCACCTTCCTCTTGCAGGAACTGCATTCACTAGCTGTAAATTACGGAGGTTACAAAAGGCTAGCCAAGCAAAGTCATCTGTACCAATCATAGACAACACATGAGACCACTTTACAAAGATGCTTATACAGCGTAAATTGTTGCATTTACTTTTAGTATGTAAACTGGCTGGTCTTAAGTAATAAAACCATGCAGGCATTCCTTACAATAAATTGCACCCCAAAGATCAGCTGTCACAAGTATGTTGTGTAATAATCATAGTTGTCAAATTCTTTGAGGATTTCTTGAGACATCTACAGATTACTTTTCCTTCTTCTCGTCTGCATCCATCACAGCAGCTACTAGACAGAACTAACATTCAAAGCCACTCAACAGGCCAGACCAAATTTATTCCTACTTTTATCTTCCATGCCTGAATCTTTTGCATCTCTTTATTCACCTATATCTGATTTCTCTGATTTTCATTTGGAGATAAGTGGCCAGTAAATCTGTTTGCTTCTTTTACACCAAAGGATTAGGTCACACAGCTGTTGATAACTTAAAAACAATCAGCCATTCATACAGTGATGTAAACATGCACATTTGCACAGCTTGATGAAATACAGACTTGCTCCTACCAAGAATATCAGGGTTGCAGCCATGACGCAAATCAGAACTTTTCCAGGGTTGAATACGCTTTTCTGACAATATCACAGACCAAAGAGAGAGACTATCTTCCTTATTACTTAATCTCTAAACTCCACCAGTTATTTTCTAGTTCCTCAGCATTCTAAAAGCCTGGTTTTAAACAACAGATGTATCAAAAATATAATTTTCCCTAAATCAAATTTATTGGTGGTAAATTTAGGAACCCCAATCACTTTTAATATACAACCTGTCCAGCTGCCTCCCATTGCTCCCTGCTAGTCTCAGGAGCTCCACTATCAGTACCAAGTAACCTTCTGCAGCACTGCAGAGAGAGAGAAAAGAATGACTCATCTGTGCCTCTTCCCAGATCTCTGAAGATCAGCTTCAGCTTGAACATGACAAGAGAACAGTCATTTTAAAAACAAGAAACTCACAACTCCTTCAGCTGCTACTCAGGAGTTTAAAAAGATTGACTGAGGAACAAACAACTGTTTGAGCTCCTTGATCACAGACTGAAGCAGCCAGGCTGGGGGAGAGATTGTGCCAAAATTGCTTGGGGTGTCCAAGATCCTGAAAGGACTGTGTCCATCTAATTGTAGTTACCAATATATGTTATGCTTCTTAATGGCATATCCTCTGGAAGGAAGATTTAAGAGTAGCTGTGGACTTGCACACATTTGCCACTTCATTTATGAAACTCTCCTTCAAATGACAGAGACAAACAGGTGGTTTCCAGGACTCATGACATTTCTCAAATAGTTATTAATGGGCAAATTCACAAACTATTCAGGTAGAATTAGGCTTCCAAAACTGTGCATTCCAAAATCTCTTCTTCACAGCTGGTTTTATAGAACATCAGGAGAAATAAGTCCACAATACTACATAATAAATACCTGCAGTTCTTTCTCTTTCTTCCGAAACAGAAGGGAGAGGATACTTTACTTCATTGATCTCTTACAACTGCAGTCAGATTTGAGATGAGTTTCTCTCATCTGTTCCCTTACTCCCAGGTACAGGAAACTCTAAACCATGTTTATCTGATGTCCTAGTTGGCATCACAGGCATGATCTGAATCTAAAGCTTCCAGTTTCAGGTCCGTAACATTGAGGCCAACCACACAGAATCAACATTGTAATTGACCTTGAGTTCTTGGGTTGAAAATGTAATATTCTGGGGAAATAGAATAACAAAGACTCCTTCCTCAACCCCATGAACTACCTATTACTTCAACTCAATTAATTGTTACTCTTTCTTAGGGTGTAGGTGTCACCTGTAACTCCGTGCAAGAAAGAGCCCTGTGAAGGGCTCTGACCAGCTCCCAGGCAGACAGATAGACCCACTATAGCCTGTACTACTGGTGTCCAAGACTGGATCGTGGGTGAGGTTGCTAGCCCTGCTTTTGGAGCAAGTACCCAGCCATGTTCAGAAGACTGAAACACGCTCAGACTCAAAGAGAAAGCTAACGACAGGGTAACTGCTATCATTCTGCAGTGAGGACAAATGTCATAAGAACCATAGTTTTCAGAAGTGAAAAATGCAGGTTCATTTATAGAAGTAACACAAAAATAGATTTACTCTGCGTGCCCATGCTATTCTCCTGCTAATTTGTATACAGATACTTTCTATGAAAATAAGCAACTGCTCTAATACCTGAAAACAATTTGGTGTAAGAAGTGTAAATTCCTAATGTCTCTGCAGATTCAAAAATCATTTCTATAAGTGGCAAAAAGTGTGGAAATAAGGAGCCAGAGTTACAAGTTTAAAAATTTCAACATAATTTTAGGAATTAATGAAAAAAAAATCCCCAAACACCTTTCTCTCATTTCTTTAATATTGGGAAGATAAATTCATGAGGTATAAAACATTATAAATCCACTGAGATGAACATTCCCTGAGGTATGTACTGCATAATACTGGCATAGCTTCCACTATGGCTAACTAATTAAACTCATGCCTTAGGCTTTAGCGATGTCAGTTCATCTAGTTCAGATTTACTCTGCTTTTAAAAAGTAAGCAGATAATTTTCATGAACTCTATCATATTTTTCTAAATAGAAGTTGATTACTTAACTAAAGATCTTTTTAATTAGAAATACACTGTGAAGCAGATGCATTTCAGATAAGGTATTACATTTGAATAAACATGGTAAAGTTACACACCTTCATGACTGCTGGTCATCTCACCTGATTAGGCAGCAGCTCTTTCTTTTCCTTATGAAAAATGAAGGAGTCCTAAAAAGAGCTCTGCACTTGATAGATGGCACTTCAAACAGAAAATGAGATGCTCATACAAGCTGATGATGAACATCTGTCCATGAATCTCAATGCCTGAAGAATTATCAGCATTACTGCACTATGCTGCACTTCTTTGAGCTGTAAAAGCCCTCTGGGTTAGGTCATTCGTAACAGTAAACAACGGCAATGGTTAGCTCTTTCTGTTTTAGCAGAATAGCTATAAACTCACATTAAACTGCTTCTATGATAAAATGCTGCAGCTCTCTACCTCACTCTTATTGCTTTTGTCAGCACGTAGAAAGCAATTCTAGTTCATCATCAGACCAATGTGAAAAACAAAAAATTAATGATTTATCAGTATTCAATCTTACTGTACTCACAGAGGTGAGCTGCAAGCAACCTTTTTTCATAGTAAAATAGGGGTCAGCCCTTTTTGGCTTGCACTACCTCTGAGGCATCCAGTCCCGCATTCTGAATTTAATATCAATCTCGGTTCAGGGAGTAGGAGGTATGTATTCACAACAGCACACCCAAAATTAAACCGTATCAGGAGACAGATTGGGATTCATCTTTTGGGGTTAGAATATAAATGTAGACTGAAACTCTTTACTATCAGAGATAGTGTCCAAAGGAGGGCCACGAAGTCGGTGAAGGGCTTGGAGGGCAAGTATGAGGAGCAGCTGAGGCTGTCAGTTTGCTCAGCGCAGAGCAGAGGAGCTGAGGGGAGGCCTGACGGCGGCTGCAGCTCCTCACAGGGAGCGGAGGCTGTGTGGAGCCAGGGGTTGGACTCCACAATCCCTGTGGGTCCTTTCCAACTCAGGTTATTCTCAGAGTCTATGACACTAAAAAAGAGGGCAGTCCTACAACACTTCTTGTTACAAAGTTGGGAGAAGGCAGCAAAATAACAACCGTGACTTTTCAACTGCAGCAGCATTTGGTAAAGCAGTCCCTTCTGAGCTGCTAGTCATCCTAATTGCTGCAACTCAATTTAAAGGGCAAAATAATTTCCATGTTAAATAGAAAACTATTTTTTACCAAAAGAGCTTCAAGCTCATCCACAAACTCCTCTGATCACACTACTTATGAGATCATTTTAGAGACACTACATTCATGTGAACAAGTTGTGTTTAAAATCATTCATGTTTTATCTAAATAATCACCAAAAAAAAAAACAACCTGGAAGTAAGATGAGAAACACATTGTCTTCAATTGGTTTTACTTCTGATACACTATTCTCAAAAAAAAAAAAAAAAAAAAAAAAAAAGAGGCAACTAGATGTTATTTTTTCTTGCATTAGATCAGGCTTGAATTTACATATCATTCACTAAGAACTGAACTGCTGTTTGCTGTCTGCACTGTTAGTTTATTTAAGATGCCTTATTTAGCATCTTTTATGCACAAAGTGCTACCAAACAGTATGCCAGACTGGTTAAGTGCTGGTGTCACAGAAGCCTCTACAGTAAGAATTACAAAGCTAGCAAAAGCTCAGATTGAACGTCCTACTTGAATGTTTAGATCTATTTCACTGTAAGTAGGTATTCGAGGTATCAATAAAGAGCCAAAGTTACATAAAGGCATGAAGAATTTTAAATAATAGTCATTAATTAGATATTAACTAGGTATTTGTGTGGAAAATAAAGGTTATATTAATGGAGGCGTTCAGTGCTTAGCATTCAGAGTGCTCGGAGCCCTAGGGCCCAAAGTACTTATAATTAGCTGCAGAACAAAGACATGTTGCATTGCTCCAATACAGAGATTCCTCAGCTTGAACAATAACTATCTCTAGAAGGTTTCAAGGGAACCATTTGCAGAGAAGCTAGTTCAAAACTACAGTCATAAGGAACCCTGATCCTTAGAGGTGACCAAGAAAGACGGAATAAATAACACTGTTGCTACAGACAGGAAAAAAGAATTCCAAATGACATTCAGCCTCTGCAAATATGATAAATGTAAGGATGATTGTATAATCAAAGAATATTAGGATGCTATAATCACAAAATAAGAGAGTTAGGCAAAGCAGACTATGATAACAAAAGAGAATAAATAGAAGGCTTACCCCAATCCTGGGCTCACTCACAAAACACCAGCAGATTTCAAGGAAAAAAAATGACCCCATAGATATGCCATTTTAAATCATAACATTGGCCCATGCAGTTTGCAGTAGGCTGTGCTGCGGCTCAGAGATTCCAGGAGTATGGATTGGGCAAGGATAAGAGACACATGTACGGAGCTATATGCTAACCTTTCAAAACAGAAACATAACTTGAAGCAAATACATCATATTAATGGCAGTGCGCAGTGCCACCCAAAGGTCAATTGACTTGGTGAGATTTGGGTCAAATCCATGAAGGTAATGAAATACTACTAATAAAAGATTCCATAGAACACAGCTATACAAGTTAAATGTTGTGAGAGTTTTGGAACATTTGTCAAAAGTGAAATGCTGAAAGGCAATCTGAAAAACAAAGTCAGACAAACTAATTTCAATTAGGCTGCTGACTGCAATTTTAGAGGAGGCTAACTAGATGAAATCAATATAAAATCATCACAACGCATTTTAAGAGCCTACAGGACAAAGCCGTGCAGACATGTCTGTCTTTCTTTGCTAGTGGACGCCACAGAATACAATTTTTTTAATTCAAGTTCTCCTAAAGGCTGTTTTCTGTACAAAGAGATGCAGGGTTCCACTGGACAGTTCCTCAAAACCATTCTGCTTAACCTCAGTGCTCCACTTCTGAATTCCCTATGCATGCGCCAAACTTCTGCTCCCCTTGCCATCCTGCTGTATTACTAAGCCTTAGTACAAGAAGTGGAGTAGAAGTGGCTTACGGACACTGCTGAAAAAGCCAAGGGGAAATGCTTATTATCAGGGAGTGACAATTGAGGAAAAAGAGATAAGAAAATTCACTAAAAAAGCGAGAAAAGTGAGCACAGCAGAGGATGAATTTGAACATTACTCTGCATTTACTCCAGTTCACTTTCTTACTGTTTGGTTTGGTTTTGTTCATTTTATAGCACTTACACTTCTCTGCATATTATCCTGGGTTATGGTGCCCTAACCCAGAATATTTTATCCTTAACGCATATCTTTGCTCTCCACTCCGTTTCAGTCACCCTTCTCAGATTCAGTCCTTATTATTAATTCAAAGACAACACCGTATGTAGTTCTTTTTGTCCCTTTCCTTGTTTTCTTTCTGTCTATTTTAACATGGCTCATCTGTTTTGGCTGTCAGAGACATAACAAAATTGTTCCTGTGCTGCAACGCTGGAATTTCACTACTTCTCTTAAATTTTACAACTGAAGTCTAGTACCAATCTAATACCAGTTCCCTGCAAGTTTATCCTAGGTTTACAAGCAGGAGAGGCAACTATTCCACTTCTAAGTGCAATCTAGATCAGTTAGTCATGGCTATGTCTCTGCCAAGTGTCCTCAGGGACTAAATTCTACTGCAAGATTTGTTTTTTGTGCATCCCTCACACATGTAAAACATATTCAGAATATGGCTGCTGAAAATAAACTTTACTTCAAGATAGAACAGGCTGATCAAATGCTCCAATCTGAAAAGATCTTGTTCATACAGAGGCTTTTATCTTAGCAGAGCTCTCCATGAATGACAAAAGAAGATGTATGATTCATTTGGCAGCCAAATTATTCTAATCACTCCACAAAGACATATAAAGTCCCATACACACCGCAATTTTTGTCTTCCACAATCATTTTTCTTTCCCCTTTCACTCCATCATTTTTATCTAAATTATTAAATCCTTCTTTCCTCTTGTTACAGCTGGAGAATTCTCTGACTGCGGGAAGGAAGGATCTCATAAGAAAACGTAATTAGCAGTAAAAGAAAGAGGGTTATACAGAAAAGATGGCTCTACTGGAACCACAAAATGGAGGCTATTCCAGGAGAATGAAAAACCTTATCTCCATATACGATGTCTTTAACAAAACTCATTCCAGCCTGCATCCTGCTTACTAGATAGTGTGCAGATGGTTCACTGCCTAACAGATTCAGTCCACACACACAAAATCAGTTTTGGTAAAAAGCAGCATTGGAGGAAAAAACCCAAATGTACATCAAGTAGCTAATGAGATGAGAGTAATCTTGATGGCGTGGAAAAATTCAAAGTAATCATAGATGTAGAGCTTTAAAAATTAATCTTATAATGGGACAAGTTTCAAAGAATGTTACATCAGTTCACATTATTTAGAAAAAGCCACTGAAAATAGCGATCTGTATTTCAAAACAATTTGCAGATTTTTTTTCTCATATTGTTTTGAGTCTATTTGGTAAGTATAGGACCACAAATTGATTTACAGGCCTCTGAAAACAATAGGAAATGGTTAGATGAATAACAGATGAGTCAAAGTCAACATACATTACCATGAGGCTTAATATGGAATGCTATGTATATCATTCTTTATCAGGCCATTTCTATCCAGCACATGAACATAAAACAGTATATCAAGCAAAGAAAGCATCTTAAATGTCTGTTTAAAAACAAACAGGATTGATGATAGGACAAGAGGGAATGGCTGTAAACTAGAGGAAGGGAGGTTTAAATTGGATGTCAGTGGGAGGGTTTTACAGAGAGAGTGTGAGGTGCTGGAACAGGCTGCTGGGAGAGGCTGTGGATGCCCTGTCCCTGAAGGTGTTTAAGGCAGGTTGGGCAGGGCCCTGGGAATCTGATCCAGTACTTAACCTAGTGGCTGCTGCCCTGCCTCTGGCAGGGGGGTTTGGAACTTGATCCCTGAGATCCCTTCCAACCACATACATCATGCGAAAAGAAAGAAAACCCACCTTAATTCAAAGGAAAATGCTTCGACAAAAGTGATAAAAAGTGGTCACTAATAAAGTAAAGCTAAAGTGTAAGGGAGTATTTCTAACAGAAGAGCAAAAAGACTACTTTAGACATTGTCCTGGTTTTATCAGTATTCCATATCATAACAGCTTGTTGGGTGCATAGACACAGTGCACTGCAGAGCTGTTTCCTGCTCAGCAGTCTCGTGAATACTGATTCTCCCAGGGGAAGATACACTGGGATGTACTGCAATTCTGAAAAGTCCTCACAAGAATTCGAATTCCATGTGATAGGGAAAGAGCTCTCTAGTCTTTTCTGGAAGGTAAGCAGTGGAGGGCCTGTCTATAAAGGTTCAAATGGACTCTCCCTTCTCCAGTTTTATTTTTGGTTCATTTTGATTTATTACTCCAAATTGGAGGCAGAAATGGAGGGAGTCAGACGAATTCACGTGCAACCTGCTTTAAATCCACAGTTTGGGGCTAAACAGCCCCAAACTCCTCCTCTGGCACATCCAGATGGAGAGGAAGACAACGCTGATGAGAAATGGCAAATTGTCACAAGAACGGCTAACAAAAGGAAGAAGCCTGCCCCAAAGCCTCAGGTGCCTCTGCAGAGCCACTTCATGGTTCTGCAGACTGAGAAGGAAAAAGTAACAGGTTAGTAATCAGAGATAAGTAAGGCAGCCAGACCAGCTCCCTGTTCACAGCTACCACAACTAAGAAAAAGTGAAGAAATGATAGTGGTGGGTGATTCTCTTCTGAGGACTACAGAGGCACCCATTTGTCATCCTGACCCACTATCTAGAGAGGTCTGCTGCTTGCCAGGGGCCCACATTAGGGATGGGATGTAGAGACTGCCTGACCTTGTATGTCCCACAGACTACTATCCACTGCTGCTGTTTCACGTAGGCACCAGTGTAACCAGCTGTTAGCAATCTGAAGAATATCAAGAGCAACTATAAAAAGACATGGTGGCGTGGCTCTCATGACTGGAACACAGGAAGAGACAGGTATAAACTCTTTAGGAAAGACAGGCAAGGGAAAAGGGGAGGGCATGCTAGCCTCTACATCAATGACCAGCTGGAGTCTATGGAGATCCACCTGGGGATAGATGAGGAGCTGAGAGCTTATGGGTTAGGGTTAAAAGGAAGGCAGGGGAAGGAGGCATTGTAGTGGGAGTGTGCTACAGGCTGCCTGATCAGGAAGACCGAGTGGATTAGGTCCCCTATAAAAAGATATGAGCAGCTTCATGTTCACAAAACATGGAGGACTTCAACCACCCCAATATCTGTTGGAGGGACAACACAGTAGGGCACTATTAAGTACTTGGAGAAGGAAGATCTATCAGCTGTAAGTGAAGATCAGGTTTGAGATCATCTAAAGAACCCAAAGGCACACAAGTCTACGGGGTCTGTTAAGATCCATCCACAGGTTCTGAGGAAATGAGGATGAAGTTGTCAACCTGCTACCCATCATATTTGAAAGGTTGTGGCAGTCTGGTGAAGTTCCTACAGATTGAAAAAGGGGAAACATAAGCCCCATTTTCAAGAAGGGAAGAAAAGATGATCCAGGGAACAACAGGCAAGTCAGTCTCACCTCTGTGCCTGGCAAGATCATGTAGCAGATCCTCCTGAAGGCCCTACTAAGGTATATGGAAAATAAAGAGAACACCAAGCTGAGTGGTACAGCTGACATGCAAGAGGGAAGGAATGATGCCTTCCAGAGGGACCTGGAGAGGCTTGAGAGGTGGGTGAATGCCAACCTCATGAAGTTCAACAAGGCCAAGTGTAAGGTTCTCTGTACCTGAGTCAGAGCAATCACAAGCACAGATACAGGATGGGGAAAGAATGGCTTGACAGCAGCTCAGATGAGAAGGATTTGGGTGTGCTGGTTGATGAAAGATTCAACATAAGCCAGCAATGTGCACTTGCAGCCCAGAAGGCCAACTGGATCCTGAGCTGCATCAAGAGAATGAGAAGTATGACCAGCAGGCTGAGGGAGGAGATTCTGCCCCTCTGCTCTCGTGAGACCCCATCTGGAGTACTGCATCCAGTTCTGAGGTCCCCTACACAAGAAGCTGTTGGAGCAGGTCCAGAAGTGGGCCACAAAGATGATCAGAGATCTAGAGTACCTCCCCTATGAAGACAGCCTGACAGAGCTGGGGCTTTTCAGCCTAGAGAAGAGAAGGCTCTGGGGCACCTTATAGCAACCTTCCAGTACCTGAAAGGGCCTACAGGAAAGCTGAGGAGGACCTTTTTATAAGAGCATGTAGTGACAAGACATGGGGAAAAGGTTTTAAACTGGAAGACAGTAGATGTAGACTAGATACTAGGAAAAAATTCCTCACCATGAGGGTGGTGAGACACTGGAACAGGTTGCCCAGTGATGCTGTGACTGCCTCCTCCCTGGAAGCATTCAAGACCAGGCTGGATGGGTCTTTGAGCAACATGGTCAAGAGGAAGGTGTCCCTGCCTATAGCAGGGGGGTTGGAACTGGATGATCATGAGGGTCCCTTCCAGCCCAAACCATTCTATGATTCTGTGATTATTCTGTATTATGTTACATTCCTTTTAATAAATTAAGTTTATCCTATCAGATTTTTCCCTCTTCCTTTCCATTCTCCTTTCTCCTGAGGGCGAGGAGGGCTGTCACATGATTAACTCTTCAAACTGCAACAAAGATGAAGTTGGATAAATTTATGATAGGGTGTCTGCAAGATTAGGGGGACTGGGCCTATGACCAAAAAGATGTTTTTTGAGCTCATCCTATGTTCTTGCTTTCTCATTCATAAATAATTCAGTACAAACACATTTAGCAGGCCTTTCTTGTAAGTAATTTGAAGCTACTTAGAATAACATCTCTCAATTGTGGTTGATTAATACTCTGGTATTTATACTTTCTTGTATACAATATTCTCCAGCAGTTCCTTACAAGCACTCTCCTCTGTTGATTCTTTTCCATCAGACAAGGCTTCTATTCAAGAATAAAAACTGCTGCCCTTCATGCAATGCAGATAACTCCTCTCTGTGTAGCTGTGTACTTTCACAACAGGTTACTTATAACTTGCAATGAGTTAAGACCCCACCTTTTCACAGTTAAATGTCACTTCAGAAGTTTTAGATAAGAAAAGAAAGGAGAGAGAGACAAAAGCATATTGCACAAAAGCTCAGCAAAGCACTAAGGAAGCTAAGATAAAAGTGAAAAACAACTAAAGGCATTGGAGTCCATTCAGCCTATTCATATGCTTCAAGAATCACAATTTCATAATGTTACTAAATCTTCTTTCTTGGCATAAGTGCATATGTGTGTAAGCAGTGGGAAAGGCACATTTTTAATTGGAGTGTGAAAAATGCTGCTCATTAAAGGAAAAAAAAAAGTAGATATAATTAGAAGTGGGAACTAAAACAGGCACTCCATAGGATTATACAAAAAAGGCATCCCCTGTTCACAAGATACAGCCTCTAGGTGGGCCCAGAGCCTTATCCTCCATAATTCAACTTGCATTCCTGTTTACTAACTCATACATGAACTGTCTCTATAAAGCCGAAGTACAGAAATAAAACTGTTTTTACAGATTCACAGAATTATTGAAGCAGGAGGGCACCTCTGGAAATGATCTAGTCCAACCTTCTGGATCTGAGCATGGTCAATTACTGCAGGATGCTCAAGGCTGTCCAGTAGGGTTTTAAGGATGGGCACTCCATAATGTCTCCAGGCAACCTGTTTCACTGTTTGACCAGCTTTACAGTATAATATTCTTCTTCATACATTTAAGTGTGTTTTTCTGTATTTCCATTTATGCCCATTGTCACTCATCCTCTCACTGCATATCAATTTGTAGATGGGCTCTAATGTTCAGGTGGACTCCACATCAGGTATTCAGGCACATTTTCAGGTCACAAAAATCTTCTCCTCTCCAGGCTAAACAGTTCCATATCCCTCAGCCTCTTCTATGTCAGATGTTCCAATCCCCCACTTGTCTTCATGGCTCTTCGCTGGACTCACTCCAGCACATCCATGTCTCTCTTGCATGAGAGAATGCAGAACCAGACACAGCACATCAGGTTTTTCTCAGCAGACTCAGTATACAAGAAAGATCACTTCTCTCAACCTGCTGGCAATGCCCTGCCCAATGTAGCTCAGGAAGCACACCTTCCTGACTTAGATTCTTGGTGCCCATCAGGATCGCCAGGTCCTTCTCACCAAAGCTGCTTGCCTAGCCAGTCAGTTCCAGCCTATACTGGTGCACAGGGCTATTCCTCTTGGGTGTGGGACTCACTATTTCCTGTTGCTCATGAAGATCCTGTCTGACCATTTCTTCCAGTCTGTTAAGGTTTCTCTGAAAGGCGTCTCAACCAGCTGCTTTGACTAACATTCCTCCCAGTTTTGTATCATCTGCACTCTGTCCTATCATCCAAGGTCATTAGTGAAGATGTTAAGCAGGAGTAGCCCCCATTACCCACCTCTGAGGAACACTTCCAGTTCAGCCTTCAGCTGGATCTCACACTGCTTATCAAAACACTAAGCTCTGCAGTTCAGTCAGTTTTCACTCCACCTCATTGACCATTTACTAGTCTGCACTTCAAACGTTTGTCATTGAAGACACTATGGGAGGATGTCAAAAGCCTTCCTAAACTTAATATCAACAATGCCAATTTCTATCTCATCCTTACAAAGTCAGTGATCTCATCATAGAAGGCATTCAGGTTAACCAGACATGATTTCACCTTCCTAACTACACGCTGATAATTCCATAATTGCCTTCTTGGCCTTTATATGTTTGGAAATGTTGAGGCTGGTGTTCCCCAGATTCTTCTCCTTCTGAAGGCACAAACTACATCTGTTTTCTATCTAGGCCTCAAGGACATTGTCCAACTTTCTGGGAACAATGATTTTTCTTTTACAAAAAAATCTCCCCAGCGATTGTCTTCCAGGCTATGCATCATCTACTCTATCTAAATGATGTAGGAATGAAAACAACACTTGTTTTTCAGATACCAGGATTGCAGCAATGATGGATAGGGGAACAGAATGCTTTATACTGTGGAAGGAGCTATGAACTAGACTGAATGAAACTCAACAGAATAAAATAGGACTCACCAAACCAGAACACTGCAAATAAAACTATCTGTACTTTTGCAGTAAATCACAACACAGACCAAGCACTCACGTGAGGGAAAGAGGAAATGAAGTCATGTAAGACATAACTATTCAAAAGTAATTACAGCACTGATTAGACGGTTGTGGTTAAGCTAACTGTCACCTTTCAGATTAAAATGTGTGCTTCAGAACAGACACATCCTGTAAGGCAAGATAATAAAAAAAAGGACCATGTATTATATATTTAGGAGGATCTATCTAACTTTTCTGAAGAGAACTTCATGGTGGAGCCAGTAAGAGCCAGTTTTCTGTCCACAATAACCTGTAACATAAGCCAGTGTGGTAGAATGCATACCTAAGAAGTTACCTTTCCTAAATGCAGGTATGTTGTATATGTACAGGTATGTACAACTAACAGTATCCGGGAGGGTAAGTGGAAAAAGAAGGAACTGCTACAGACTATAAGCAGGATATCAGCAAGGTTTTGGAAAAGATTCCAAATAATGCACAGTGTAGTCAGCAGATACTGGACCGCTATTTTTCCTAACATTGTCAGAAGTCCAGCATATAAACCTGTTGTCCTGTGCCCAATTTGTGCCAGGTCTTTTCCTACTTACTCTCCTGATCTAACCTGCGCTTCCTCAGACACTTACACACAGCTTCACCCTTACAAATCTCATGAAAGCAATATAATGCAATACAAACTGCACAGTTTTTGTCTCTGCACATCAACAGACACAGCAGAGAGAAGCTTTCAAAACACATCACCGAACACAATTTCAGTTTTGTGCTAGCATAGCTACAACTTGTGTAGCACACAGAAATGCTTTATTAACATTTTAATCAATGTCCCTGGGTGCCCTGGTTACATTTCTCACAATGGTCTTTACAGTGGAGCTAGCTTACCATGGATTAATTTTAAAGAAGCTTTTTGAGATTCATTGTAGGTATTTCTTTCACATAAAAACCCTATAAAACTATAATAATAATACTATTCAATCATTGCTTCTCAGTTCTCTCACCTGTGAGCAGCAGAATACAAAAGAAAAGTTTACGACAGCATTTTATAACATACAATAGTCACCAGGATGTTAAATTCTGTCCAGTATCTTACACATTTGCCATTATCACAGTACTCCCAATTATTTCACTTGATAATGAAATCTGGATACAAACCATTCTGTTTTCTACTCACTCACAGAATTCAAACCCTAAACTTCTCTGTCTTTCAAGAGAACTGAAAATGTACCAAGTAATGAGGCAGGCAGCTAATAAATGTATTTAAGCTAGCTAAGAGGGACAGCATTAAATTTCTTGGACAGAAGGAAAAAAATAAAGATTCAAAAGGGGAAGGAGAAAAAAAAAAGAAAGACACTGTACTGCAAAAATCTGCTACGTACGTTACAAGTAAACAACGAAGGGGATTTCCTAAAACTGTTACCTACTTTCAAACTTCTCCCAGTGTAGCTGCTTTTGGAAGATGGCACCTATGATTTGTAAAACTGAACCTGCAGAAGCCTCCACCACTTTCATAATTAAGCTAGCTAAACTGGTTTAACTGATTGAGCTCTTACTGGAATAGCCTGTTTGCTTGCTGTACATGGTTTAACTAAATGGCAATGCACAGCAGCAGCATTCTGGTAACACATTATACTAAGACTTATCACCATGAAAGAACAGTACAGACACAGCAAATGAGATGCAAGAAACTACCGCAATGCATTTCCTCACCCATAAGGTTTACAAAGAACAGTTTGTTTTTGTATTTTCTTCTGCTATGTATTTTGCAGCAGATGTTCACACCACACTGCATGTTCTCAAGAAAGGCACACGCAGAGTGAAAGAAGAAATACTGTAAGCGGTCATCAATAACATCATAAAAATCAAGTTCTGTTTGTGGCACCAGAAGTCTTTTCTGGACAATTACTGCAACGTTAATGTAATTTTGTACACCTAAAAAAGCATCTGTATTATTTTCACTGAATTAATACCTGTGGCACTTTTTTTACAATACGTGCTTATGAGCATTTCCCTAAAAGAATATCAGGAATACACAAAATTTTCTACTTTGAGGTGAAGTTCAGTAACACACCGATATTAGGATCATGGGAGCACAGCAGTAATCCTGCTGTCTCAATTTCAGGTCTACTCTTGCTAAAATGTTTCATGCTCTGATGATGTGAACTTCCCTTTTCTCTCAAGCAGTCTAACCAGCTAATATTAATGAGCATTAACTAAAAATAATTGCTTGTAACCAGTACTTATCTTCGCTTTTGCCGTTTGTTGCCAGATCTGACGAGGGGATTCCAAGTGTGGGAAAACTACTCAATTTTGCCAACAATGCAAGCTAGTAGGAGACAGTAATTTAGCCTCTCCCTGCAAATCTTGTTTTCACTTTATGAATGTCTGAAAACATCACTAGGAAACAAATGCATTTGTTAACACTCATTAGGAAATGCTGACGGTGTTAGTTGTTAAAACTCAAATCCTGTCTCCCTGTCTGCCCCTCCACACACATTTTTCAGTGGTAGTTGGTAGCCCATTTTCATACAGACAGGCTCAGAGACATGACCCAGAAATCCTTCACTGAGATAACCAGTCTTTAAATAAAAAGCACCCTCTAACAAGCTATAATAAATACTTTCTCTCATTCTTTATAGCACTCAGCTTCACTAGAGCTGCAATTTGAAAGGAGAAAGCAGGTTACCAACATATTACAAGCAACTCCAGGCATGAGTAAGGAAGTCCTGAAAGAGTTCTTCAGCCCTATAACTTGTACACTATGAGCAATTAAAACCTATGCAGAAGTTGCTGAGTGAGTGGGAAGACAAGGGCAAAAGGTCTAATGGAAATACAAGAACCATAGTAAACTACAGGAGAGTGGAATATACTCACTGTAAAAGGACCAAGCAAAAATCATACTTTTATATATATCTGAACACTCACTAATGAAATAAGGTAAAAATCTTAGCACAAAGAAATGTGGGGGTCAATATTACAGGGTGCCATTGCAGCTGTCCCCAAGCTTCACACAGACAACCAACATACCTGCTTACAAATCACTTCAGAACTTTAACTTGTATATATATTCTACCTGTAGATGTAGTGTTTTTACACACCGTGTGCATTATGCCTGTACACACATTATGCCTGTACACACATTATGCCTGTATACACATTATGCCTGTCCACTATAGGCACACAAATGTATGGCTGAAAGTATTTTGAGTAGGGATAAGTTCAGTAGTTTAATGAGGCATTCTCTGCCCTTCACTTACTCAGCATTCTCCTAGGCAGTACACCTAGATTCTCTAAAACTTTTCATATTAACTGAAACTGAAATGTTTGAATGACCCACTAGAAACACATGGGCTGACAATTCAGAAATTAGAAGGTTTTCTACATACAACAGCAGAATGATTAATGGCAATGAAATACAATGCTCAGTCCTGCAAGAACCAGTGCATGGAAGCAGTTCAAGCTTCAGTGAACAACTTGTACGGGGAAGTTGCTTCTGTGCAAGTTTTTAGAAGGATGTGTCCTCAGTTTTTCAGTTTGGGAGTTCTCAGTTTTTCCTTCTGCAGGGAAAAATACGAGTGATGCCTCAGCAGACCAGCATCAATCTTCACTGCTTCCAGGACCTCAATTATTTCATATATTTAGAAAACAGCAGAAAAACAGTTTTTGTTTTTGACTTCACCATCATTATTTGTGATAATATGTTCATGAGAACTGATCAACTCATGACCATAGGATTTCGGTTACTTTCAGTTTGAAAGCACAGGTCCCACAGAATCAAAGAAGGGTAAATACAAAAAAGTGCACCGTGGAACATTGAGAATCAACTGAAGGTCATAAAGCAGTCTGGGAATAGAGGAAAACAACTGATCATACGCTTTCTGTATGTGTACACAGGGCATTTCAGATGGTTATACTTGAAAATCCTTTTTTTTCATCAAATTTTTCAAAGAAAGAAGCAAACCTCCCTAAAACCAAGGTGAAGCATTGCAAGTTTTTTTTGAAAGCTTCATTGAGATGTAGATGCAGTTCTTTGATCTGTAAGTTTTAGATTTTTCTTTTTGTTGTTTTTCACAATAGTTAACATGGTAATACTAAGTTTCCACTATTTCCTCATTGCAAAGAAGGGAAGCCAATAGCTCTTTCTGGAAGGATGTACAAATAACAAATAATAGCTTGAATTTTGTCTTTGTGCCTAACAGTAAAATAGAACTGAGACATAAGACATCAGAGAATTATAAAGGCAGCTGTATACTACCTTTTTCTAACTAACTACAACTACTAGGAACTCAAGTGTGCCAGTGATTTGGCAATAGGTGAAGCCAATATATGAACCATGTATCCAACCTGCCATGGCCACATAAGGCAGAACTTGAAAGCAGTGAGGGGAGATGGGCAGATAGGCAGTTCTAGAGGCAGCATGGCATAGCAGCTCAGGGCAAGCTTCCAAAACAAAACAAACAAAACAAACCCCACCTTCAAACACCCGAAAAGCCAGTAAATACAAAATGAAAGTTGGATGATACTATGCTCTTGTAGGAAGAGAGTAATTTCCAGTTAAAAGGGGGCTCTGTTTGTCTTGCATTATCAATTACGAAGTAAATAGCAATTTACTTGTTAAATTACAGACAAAAGTAGACTATCCAAAGCTCAACTAAGTGTGACAGAAAGGGAGAACAAGGCTTAGCTAAATTGGTTATTATGAACCAGCCACAACAATGGCAATAAGCAGTAACTGTAAAGAATCATGACAGTTATCAAAGAAGTTGCTGTTTTTGAGAAGTTTTTTGCTGGCAGAAAACTGGATGTATAATTAGGGTTTTTGATATTAGTGGCCTACAGCCTCTGAACAGGCTGCAAGCTTGCTCAGAGAACTCAAGGGTGGAGTTAATCTTTCAAAGGGAGTAGTGGGTCCCAGTGCAGTAAGCAATAGAGAAACCAAGGCTCTACTAAGCAGCACATGCATACACTCGGTACTTGCACAGTCTTGAGTAACCTGTGGTGCATTTATGTCTCAATATTCCCAGCCAAAAAAAAAAACCAAAACACTACCACCAACAAAAAAACAACAATAAAAGTAGATGCCATCACCATCTCTCATAATAATGGCAGGTTTGCCTCGTTTCTTCTCCCTGGGTGTGAGGTACATGTGTTTAAAAATGTATGCTGTACAGGTTCTTCTCTTCCATCCCTCATCACCTTCCATCCTGACCACTGACATTAAGTATCCATCACTGAACTGGGAGTCTGATGCAGAGTAAATAATTCATCATGTTACAAGGTGGTAGCTTACTTGCACTTCTGTCATCTCCAAGGACAACTGAATGAGTACACTGGCTATATATAAAGTAATAATACATTTCATATAGCTGTAACAGAGCAAGGAAAAAAAGTGGATTGAGAAACTTACTTATACTCATCTCTTTCCAGTTTTGAACAGAGCAACATTTGCTGATTATAAACCTAATACAGACCTAATATAAACCTAATATAGAGCTATAAACCTAATATAGAGCTCTGACACATAGTAATTTTGCTAGCAGCACCAGTCAAATTCTGGTAGAAAGTATCTGGGTAATGGCAGGAGGTATGGGAACTTTCAAGGATCTGGTCTCCAACATCAGCTTGCCAGCTGCCCCCTAAAATCTAGGAAGGAAGTGCAACATTTGCAGACACTGTATATCCAGACAGCTAAAGAGCGACATGCTTCTTCCAGTAACAAATAAAGGCAAAGAGTTTCCCATTCCAGTTGACATGAACTTTAAGAAAAGCACAGAAACTGTTACATAAAAGCTCTTAAAAGATCCACACATGATACTCTGGGGGGAAAAACACTATTTCTGTACACAGAATTAAATAAAACCCAACAAAAACCAACCAACCAAAAGAACAGCAGCACTAAACAACCTCTCTCCAACCACACATACTGTTCAGAAATTACAGCGCTTGGTAAGGAGAAGAATATTCAGAAGCAGTGTCACCAAATCATTACAGTGGCTGATAGTTTCACAGCCCTCTACAGCTTACTTTTTTTACACGTCCTTATTACTCTCTTCCTTCATTCTTAATGATAGCATTACTTAATGCTTAAGGAATACAAATTAAAGGTAATTGGTAGATGCAGTCAAGATACAGGCTGGCATAGTTCTAATGGAGTGAATGGAACATTTGTCAGACTAAGCTTCAACGCAAACACAACTCTTCCTAATTAATATGTGCTGTAGCCTCACCACAGGCATTCAGAATATTATTTCTCTTACATCCTTTTATGCAAACAGACATTAAAAGCAACAGAATGTAATGTTTCCTAAAGTTGAGCCAATCCATCTCAAGGCCATGTATTTAAATTGCAAGAAAATGTAGAAGTGTCAGCAAGTACCTAGCTAGTACCAAGTGCTAGCTTCAAATAGCTGTGGGACTGAACTTCAGTTTCTAGGAGCTCATGCTTCCTGCTACTCTAAGAATTCTAATAGGGACCTGTGTCCTGTAGGAAAAATCAGACAGACCGTAAATCCAAAACACCCAAAACTACGTCTAATGACATTTCTATGCTCAAAAGCACCTCTACAGATTTTGCCTTCTCATAGCAATCTGCTCTGACAGCAAGAACAACTGCCAAAACAAGCATAAAAAGAAATCAACCTAAAATGTATAGGCTACTAACATATCCCACCCACACATAAACAAGCCACAGAGAAAATAAAAACATCTGGACCTTGGAAAGTTGCCAGAAAAATTACATATATTGGCTTCAAGAGCAAGTATAAGGTCAGGACACCTCATCTTTGCTCCCAACTAGCACTAGGTTGAAGAAATGCCATCAATTCTGTAAGGCTTACAGACACAAAGAGGTATTGCCAAAAAACACTGAATTCCCTACATGATACACAGTTCCAAATAATAGTAAGATATACATAAGTTCTAAACAAACAGCAGTTGCTTTAAGTATGATATTAGTGCTCCATCTCTGAAAAGACAAATTCTACTAGCACATTCTGTCCTTTTTTCAGGCTCTGATTAGGTTCTCTTCCTGCTTGTGGCTTGGAGCCTGGGGAAGCAAAAGAGGAGGAAAGGGGAAAAAAAGTGCTTAGTCCCTTTTTTAGTATGACATAATAGTTCTTTCATAAAGCTACAAAACACAAACATGAGCAAAATCAGGAAATAATTGAGTTTCCTTAATACATCAATTTATATTATCTACACTGAACCATCAGCAAAACATTATCAGGTATATCCATGTATACTTAAATAAATACATATATATATCCTAACATCAGCAACTCCAACACAGACTAGAAAAACACTGCCAAAAAGAACGAAGAGCAGTACATTCTGTTTCTAAACTCTGAAATTTACACTAGCTCTGCCAATTGTATAATTACAACCAACACTACCAATTCAGATGCTTACTGATGTACTGCAAAACAAAATACTAGTCACTAAAAGCTAGTAAAAGCATTAACACTAAAGCTTCACATTACTGTGCCCAGCACACGACCACTGCACGCATTTAAAATACTTTTCCTTTTGCACGGTCCATAGGATCTTCAAGCTGCTTCTTACAAAGCTGGAACTGCTGACAGCCTCAAACAGCAACGCTGCCTCCCGCTCCATTCCCCCTTCAGTATTCCCCTCCTCAAAGCCTAGATCAAAGCTCAGCCATCAAACCAACAAACTCAACACCACACCTGCCCCCATGAGCAACACACGGGATCCATTCTGCTGCTCTGCAGTCAGCACCGCTGCCTTCCCACCCAGCTGAGTCTCACCAGTTCCCTGTGATGGGGAATGGCAGTGAGTCTCTGCGACTGCCCAGGAGTCTCACATCACCTCCAAACCAAACACCCAGGGCAGCCTCCTCACCGGGAGCATCCCCACCTCCAGAAGCCAGATGAACGGGTTGAGGCGTGGCATTATTTGTATCACTCTCGGAGCACCCAGCACAGCCCACAGGCAGTTTTGGTGCTGTGCTGCTGCTCTGTGCTCAATTCCTTTCGAAGAACTGAGCGCTGCCAAGTCAGTCCTCAACTGTATTTCCATGGTACAAAACTGGCTCGGTGGATCTGTGCCTTTCGAGGCACGGGGGCTGGAAGGAGAAAGACTTGACTAGTTTTGCCTTCACCGTTGCTAAATCAGTAACAACAGCAACGATAAACAGCATGTCAGTGATGCCGTTTTTCTCCACAATGTCCTCATTTCCATTGACAGAAACAGTATTTTCACACGATGGAACCTATCTGAAAGGTTCTTCCACCATTTCTGTTATTTCATGTTTTTCCATAATAATGGTCTTAATGGTTTAATAGGTTTCAGTCAGAATTTGGAAGAAGCAGCTAGGACTCCTTTCACCTCCAAGACAGTGGAACAGCTGGGACACGACGTTAACTCTTTAACTCCCAGTGCACTACATGGTGTTATGATGTAGAATACCGATAACCAAAAATCATAAAACCCTGACAACAGTCTAAAATATTACCTAAAGACAAATACACAGACAGTACATTCCAGTAAAATTTCCAGTAAAAACAAACAAACAAAAACCAAGCACCTGAGTAACTGAATTGCAAATTCCTGCCAATTAAAAAAACAAAACAAAACAACGCTGTAAGAACTCACTGATCCATAAAGGAAGTATCTTTGTAGGCACAGATGGAAATAACACTGCTTCCCTTAGTATGCACGTAACCTCAGTATCTCAGCAGATACAACAGCTTTCTCAAGTGGCTACTTCAGCAAGGCTGACTGTGATGTCACTTAATTAACAGGTATTCAGAGCACTCAGGAGAGCAGCACCTACAAGGGCTGGAGGAAAGGCAGGCACAGGGTAGCAGGGTGCAGAGGCAAAACAGGAGGGACAGGAGTCAGTGGGCTCTCTGATCTGGTGGGTATGAGCAGCAGCCAGAAGGCTGGGAGCAGAAGACAGAGAAGGGATAGAATCACAGAATCGCTCAGGTTGGAAAAGACCTTAGAGATCATGGAGTCCAACCACACCCTAACCATCCTACCCTAACTAACAACCCTCTGCTAAATCATGTCCCTGAGCACCACATCCAAACGGTTTTTGAACACACCCAGGGATGGTGACTCAACCACCTTCCTGGGGAGCCTATTCCACTGCTTCACAGCCCTTTCGGTAAAGAAGTGTTTCCTGATATCCAACCTAAACTTACCCTGGAGAACTTGAAGCCATTTCCCCTCGTCCTGTTACCTGTCACCAGTGAGAAAAGACCAACCCCGCTCTTGCTGTAAGCACCTTTCAGATATTGGAAGAGAGCAATAAGGTCTCCCCTCAGCCTCCTTTTTCCCTGACTAAACAGCCCCAGTTCCTTCAGTCTCTGCTCGTAGGGCATATTTTTCAAGCTCTTCATAAGCCTTGTCACCCTTCTTTAAACCTCCAAGACAGAAGCATTTTTGGACAATGGGGATCATTTTTCTTTCCTACAAAGAGTCCAGTTATGGATTTAAAGGGCTCTTGCACGCACACAGGCCAAATGCTAAGGCAGCTGTTAGAAAGGTGTTAGGCAATACTAATAGGGATGGGTAGTACATTTTCCAGGAATGGAATGCATAGAGGTTTCAGGAGGAAGGTAAAACAAAAGCAAGCTTCCTGCAAGGAATTCCTCTTTGTTTCGTTTATGATCCCCTGGAACCTCTGGTTGTGAAGGTTAAAAAGAAAACATAAGGAGAATAAAATGAAATGACTATCAAACAAGAGGTAAAGATCTCTCCTGTGTATCTGTGATCCAACACAAACAACATCTCTGAAATTTCACAGCTGATTTGCAGTCCAGAAAGGTTATATTCCTGCTTGTAAAACTAACAAAGACAGGTTGCCATTCCAACATGAGGCAGCAGCGCAGTTACAAAAGCCCCTGTCCTGTTTCATCGATTCTAAAAACCAACCTAGCTATACTCAGCAACTTCAAAAATAACTACAACCACTCTTCTTGTCAATCTGAAAAAAAATAAATCCCTCTCCTCCCACTTCTGGCAATATCTGCAGGTCCCCTGGTGAGCAGGCAAGACTGAAGGTTGTCACACACAGCAGTTCAGTTTACCAGGGTAACACTATCTCATCCCACATAGAATTGGCTTCGTAAATTAAAGCAGGAAGGCATGGCACTGCACCACAGTTTCCTGCTTTCTACATCTCCATCTGCTATCAGCAAAATCTTAACTGTCTCAGCTGCTGTTGCACTCACAAATTCAGTTTTACACTGCAGTGCAAACTTGCACAAGGAACTGGTTAAAACAAGACCAAGAAGAAAACAACAGCCTCCCAAATGCCTCCTAATGCCGTTCCTTAAAGAAATACAAGAGAAAAACTAGAATAGTACCTATCATCCCTATTTACTTTATTTTCTGGTTACAAAAGTACCGATTTTGGATTTCACATTGAAGTTTTCAGTCTAGAAAGATGCAGAAAACCAACCTTAAACCATACAAATAAGCACTGTAACTACACCTTCTACCTCCTCTTTTTTGATTGTGTAATGAACAGTAAAGCAGATAACTAGGAACAGAACAACAACCTGCTTACATTTCTCTACCTAAAAATATAAAGAAAGCAGAGAAGACAATGACCAGATGCATATTTCATACATTTCTTACAAATTCAGCACCAGTATCTCTAACAAAGACAAGGTATCTGCAGTGACTGACGCTAGTAAATTACACCTTAAACAACTTGCTCAGATTTATACAAACTTCTCTCAGAGAACCTTCCAGCTGAACATAGCTGCAGATTCATCAGCACTGAAAACAGACAGAGAAAATAAATCACAAATACCTTTTCTGTTCCGCCTTGCATACTGAATTGCAGAGCATCAGAAGAGTATAAACCTGTATTTGTTCGGGTGTGTAAATGTGTCTGCGTTAAAATTCAGAGCGGCTGTTTTGCAGATTTGAGAACAGGAAGCATCTCTGACAGAACTTCACAGTGAAAGTCCCCTGAAAAGCACTACTGCATATGTACTGCATACACATCATTGCTACCTCCCCTTTCCTCTTTCTTTCCTACATCTGTCTCTTACTTTGCATTTTTTTCTGTGAAATTTAAATACACTTTTGCTGAAGACAGCTTCAAAAGCCTTTTCCATGTGAAAATGTAGCACTCTTGAAAAAATATATTTTTTTCTTAAATAACACTTCATGTTAACTTATTTTAATGTCATCTTTGATTTGTAGATCTTTTTTCCCAAGCTGTATGTATGAATGCATGGTAACCATGACCCTTCAAGCCCCCTGACCGTGTTAATTGAGTGGTTTCAAATCAGCCCAAACATTTGATTTTTGAAAAACCCAACAATTTCTGTGGAATGCTATCGTAAATTCATTCAAAAGGAAAGACCAATCATGGGAAGGAAAGAAAACTTATTTTCCATAAGCAGTCATTGCTCTCACTTGAAAGCAGCATGCAAAGTATCTCAAGAATTTCAGTACTCATATTTACCTCTAAATAATGTTCTCAAGCAACCGCTCTTACAACCAGTTCTGATAAGCAACACAAATCTGCAGTTGTATTCAACTCCACCATACCTCCATAGTGTCTCTTTTTGCCTGTCTCTCAGCCACCTTCCTAACACCAGAAAATAGCTAGGGCTCCTTGCAATAAGCCATGAATTCATTGCTAGTGAGCCTAACTGCACAGACTGAACTGCACTCAGAGCACCCCCACGTAGCTGTAGATGCCCCTGCTCATTGCAGAGGACTTGGACTAGATGATGTTTGAAGGTCCTTTCCAACTCAAATGATTCTATGATTCTATGACAACCAAAAGAGAATGTCTGCAATTACTTGTAATCTCAACGGGCAGAAACATTACATTCAATAAACTCAGCAATGGCAATGCTGTTATGGGTGAATATATCTCCCCATGTTTAAGGATATTTTTCCATGAGAAAAACTGAAGAAAGATGAAGTTTTTCACTGAAGATATTCACCAATCACATTTTTAGGAAGCCTGTATTTTCTACCACGTTACCTAATTTAGAGAGGGAAAGATCAGCTACACAACAGTGCATCTGACTTTGCCTTCAAGCATGATACGAGAATGAGGAAGAACTTAATGTGGTTTTTAGTTCTTCAGAAAACAGCTCTCAGTGCTGAGTTCAGAAAAAAATTAAGAAAAAAGAGAAAAAAAATGTACCAATCCTGTATGTGAGCACAGAATACAAAACATGTTGTTCCAGAACTTCCGACTGAAACCAAACTATTTTTTTAATCATTTGACTGGATACCACAGACTGAAGTCATTTTGGAAAGAAGAGGCCATAAAAATTAGGTATTAATGGAAAGAACTTGCCTTCATACATATGTTATGATATTCTCATAACAGAAATTCACAGGCCACATTTATTTAGGTCACTGAATTCTACGCTCCTAAAATCAGCAGCAAATTTCAAATATCAGCCAGGAGAAAGCTTAGAGAAAACTGTTTTTAACCCAGAGAACTTTTCAAGTGTCTTATGTTTCAGAATTATTTTATTCAGTGTTTGGTATGACGTTATGTTTTGGCTCCAGGAGAAAAACAATGCTGATAACACATCAGTGTTTATAGGTGCTGCTAAGCAGTGTTGCACAGAGCCAAGGCCATTCTCAGCAAAGGGCTCAAGGAGCTGGGAGAGAACAGAATTAGGGCAGCTCACTGGAAAAGGATAGTATCTATCTATGTACAGATAGATTTGTCATAATTATTATCCTTTTCTCTATGTTAGTAAACAGTAAATAGTTTTATCTCAACCCACGAGTTCCACTTTTTTTTCCCTGATTCTCTCCCCTGTCCCACTGGGAAGAGGAGAAAGTGAGTGAACAGCTGTGGTGCTTAGCCACCTGCTGGGTTAAACCACAACAGCAGTCTACCAAAGTTAAAGAAAAATATTATTGATACATAATGAGTCCCAAAATTCTTTCTTTCCTCAAAATGTGGATTTTCAGAGATAAGCAAGAAACAAGGTATCCATTTTTCCCCTTCACTCCTTTCATATCCTTGAGTCTCTGACTTCCTCCTCCTCATTGTTGCCTGACAGATAAAGAGCTATTCTTTACTCTTGGCAAGGATGAGAACAAGTATTACTATGTGGGTATATGTTTTCCTATTGCAACACCTGAGGCTCCCAAGTCCCCCCGCTACAGAGCCTACAAGTTTGCCAAAATACCACTGTCCCAAATTATCTTGATGTATGGAATGCTGTTGAAGAAAAGTGAAATAACTTAATTACATGTAGATGTATAAACACACAACAGGCTCCCAGTTAGAAGAAAAAAGACTGACACCCTTTGAAAGTGGAAAGTCCCTCTGAAACTGCAGTAACAAATTTACAAAAAGCCCATTCATGTAGTTTATTGTAGCCTTTGTTCTCTTTTCCATAGCTGGAGAGATAGGTTTACAGAGATTTATAGAAGCTAACAGCCTAGGTCTACAGTTACATATCATGGAGGCCCAGAGATACTCAAAGAATGCTTGGAAGGGACCTTAAAGATTACCCAGTTCCAACACCCCTGCCCTGAGCAGGATTGCCAACCACTAAATCAGGCCTTAGATCAGGCTGCCTGGAGCCTATCTAACCAAGCCCTGAATGTCTTCAAGTGAGGATGGAGCATCCTCAATCCCACTATCCAGGTCATTGATAAAGATGTGTGCAAACATATCCAAACACACAGATGTTCAGTAAAAAAGACATACATGCATATTTTTTCATTTCTAAAACTTTGAATGGCTTTCCTCAAATCAGTATTAGTGGTAGTTATTTAGCAGTTTACGTGAAATACAGAATAACAATACATTTTGATACATATTTTGTAGGTAATTGTTTAGAAAAAGATCCACTTCAATTATTCCCAGCTAGTTCATCTATCAATAAGTATTCATATAAACCTTCTAGAAAACCTAAGGAAGCAATCTGGAGAAGAAGAAGCAACGGCTACAGAGAGAAGATAGTATTGCAAACACCATAGAAAAGACCACATATTGTTTTATTTCTTTTGACATATAGGTTGCTCTAGAATGATTACTTTGCTCCCAGACAACACAGCCAGGCATAACAACTGAAAAGCAGAGAATGGCAGGGGTAGTTATTTTCACTTTCAGGATATTGATACTATATTGTCTTTACAATAAATCAGTCTTTCCTTACTAATGCAGCCCCTGTGGAATATTATATTGCAGTATATCACAGTCTTGGATCGAAGAAATATGATATCAAGGCTGACAATCTGAACAGCATAGTACACAAAACATAGACATACAACACAAGAACAGTTCCACTTTGTACTCACTCTTACAAAGTTGTCAGGGAACAAACCTCTTCTGCCTTTGAGCTGTCCTTCCCACCAGCCTCCATCATCTTTCTTGATATTGGTGATTATGTCACCTACAGTGATTGTCAGCTCATCATCATGTTGAGCTTTGTAGTCGAACTCCACAATCGCCTCCACTAAAAGAGAAAAACATAATTACAAAATCAGTGACTGTACATCTACATTTCTGCGCGTTCGAAAGGAGTAAGAAACACCAATCCCATCAGTGAAAGTAACGTAATTTCGTTAAGCAAGAAAGCACATAAAATAGGCAACTTGTAACAGTAGCATTTTGGTGGATAACTGCTAAGTGAGGAGGCAAAAAAAAAAAAGGAAAGCACACTAATGCTCATCACAGCTGAGGCAACAAATGCCTTACATTTTTCAGTTTGTGCAGCTTCAGCATAACTACTCCAGCAGCATTACAAGGGTTATTTCTTGGAAAACATTTAGCGATATTTCTTTGACTTTTGAAGTATTTTCTTTCTGGACAGGTTACACAAGCATCCCAAGCCACTGCACCAATTTGCTAGATACATCCCTGATAAATTAAAGAGCATTTATCAAGATAATTTTTTTTTTTTCTGGTGTAATGCTGAGTTCACTGTTATTTACACAGAAATGCAAAGCTTTGGTGCATGAACAATGCTCTCATGGCATTTTACCAACAGGAGAAAAATTTCCTTTCATTTGTAAATCTTTATCAGAGGATGCGAAGATGAAATACTGCCGCTCTGAATGCCTGCTATCAGAGGTTATAAGCTCACTACCACTACATGGTGAGTCATTTATTTTCCTGGAAGGACCCCTGAAACCACACACACAGGGCAATATATATTGCAAAGTCGCAGTAGAGAATTAGGGAAGTAATAAAGACAGAAAAAAAAAATCATTTGAAGAATCAAAAAGAACGGATTTGAGGTATTCAAATATAGTAGCAATGGTTATATTTAGCAATTCTTCAAACATGTTGTAGGAGGGGCCTGACTGGCAAGGTCACAGATAGTCGTATTTGTAATGCCCTCCCCGTTTTCTTCAGTGGAAAACCAGGATGTTCCACCAACCTTCACACTGCAACCACTGAAACAGAAACAGGAGAATAGGCATGTGCTTTCTACAAGAATGACTGCGCTGCGTAAATTCGGCAAGACCGGGCCATCAAACAGGCAACACAACTCACAAAGCAAAGCTAACAGACCGTGGAAATGTTCTGCCTAACTACAAAAGCCCCAAGGAGTGCACTGAATTAAGCTGACAGGAAAGCACAATTATTCCTTTCCACTCCCCCAAAATGTCACACAGACAATGCTGAACATCTTCCTTCCTCCCCCAGATCTTGCAAGTCACAGCTAAAAGAGCATTCTGACTTACAGATACATCCCAGGCACAAAGCTACAGCTGATTATATTTATCTATCGCTTCTTTTGTGAAGACAAAAAACATACAATAACCACATACATGATGTTCACAAAAGCCCTGCTATCTACTACACAAACAGCAGGAGACAAAGTGAGGCACCACATACACTACAAGTTAACATGCAAAATAGAACTGAAACCTAAGACATTCAGGCTGGGAAGAATCTCAGAGGATCCTTCTGAGGACTTTTTGTCCAGTTCAGGACTAGCTCTGAGGTCAGACCTAACTGCTTTGGGTCCTTTGTACCACATGCTAGATGCATTAGAGCACAGACATTTCAGAGAAGAACCCAGCCATCCTGATTTCCAGAGAGAGCATGAGAGCTTTCCCAATAGTTCTTATGGGCACTTCTTTGTTTTTATACAGGTATGTTTTGGGATGGGTTGCCATCAGTTCCGTTTTGTTGATCACGGGGTCCCTACTGTTTCCTTATACCTTTTGCTTGAGTGTTGGTTATCTCCCTCCCCCACCATTACTAATTTAAACCTCTTCTCATCTGATTGGCTGGTCTGTTAGCAAAGATGCTTTTGTCCCCCTCTGGCGGATCACATCTTTTTCAAGCTACCCTCAAAGAGGGTCCCCATGGTCACAAAACTAAAACTCCGTTGCTGACATTAGCTACATAGCAAATATTTACCTGCTGGATCTATCCATTCCTTCTCACACACTTCCCTCTCACCAAAAAGATCAAGGACAAAACTGCCCAGGCACTTAATGCCCTTAACCATGGCCCCAGAGCTATGCAGTCACTACTGACAGCATCATTAGAGCCTACATGGTGGCAGGGCAACAGGGCACGTTATGGGTGACACAAGCCTCATCAGCCTTTCCACAACATTCTAGACCCAAGCAGCAAACCTCCACAGAAGACAGGTCAGGTCATCAGATAGGAGCCTCCAACTTCCATAGCAGAGAATTTCAATTGCCACTTTCTCCTTGAGGCTCGGGTTTAGCCGGCTTGTGTGACTTTTTGGACTGAGCACCCAGTTCTCTTATCAACTACAAGAGCACTGAAACTACTCTGCAATTGCACATCCTAAAGTACAACAGTGGCAAGAAACTATAAACTTCCAGCTTCCAGACTTGCCATCCTGGGAGTCCCCAACAGGCACAGATTCTGCTGGCCTCTCATTAAGGAACATTGGATGTCTGGACTCTTACGGTCTCAAAGACTTGGAGAAGGTCTGAAAAGCCCAACCCTTTGAGCTCAACCATCCAAACCATTATTAAAACCCACCTAGCTGTCCTGCAGCATCTCACCACAACCGCTGAGGCATTTCACACCATCTCTGGTAGAGTTTCTGGATGTCTTCCATGCAAACTGCTACACTAACTAGAGAATCTGTTGAGCTGACCATTGCAGTTAGCACAACCCAGCGGTGGCCAGAGAGCTGTAATGATGAGGCGGGAAAGAAGCAAGCATCAGGCTGGCTCCGACTACTGATTCTTCAAACACTTCTCAACATTCAGACTTCAACAAGACATACTGAACGAAGGAAGGCAAGCAACTCTCCCATTCTCCAAGCAGTGGAGTTATCTTCTTGAAGTCTGCCTGCCTTGCACTAAATCTTAAGCAGACAGATGTTCAGCCACTTTTGTTTTATTAGAAGTTTAATTAAACAAACAAAAAACCTCTTTACTGCACAGGCTCTTCTCTGTCTACAATTTTTTCAACTTATTGAGAAATTTATATAAATATTTTTAAATGCTGCCTCTTCTCAGAGGATTTGATTACTGTAACATAAGTGTGTGTAAACCAACAGGAACATACAAGTCACCAAGAATGGACCACACAATTAAGATGTTTATAAACTCTATGAGAAAACCAAGTGCACAGTTTGGAAAGAGGGGTTAAGAGTACACCTAGCAAATGTGCAGACTGTGGCAAACTGGTGGGAAGGTACTCAAACTTCTCATTCGAAACACTACTGAAGAACATATGAAAGCCTAAAAGTGTTTCATAATTCACAGCCCCATAAAATTGCAGTTTTTAAATCATGTTCACTTTCTAAAATGTACTAAACAATGCCATCTTCTCAAACTGAGATTTGAAACATTCATCCTGCCAGTCAAATTTAGTCTTTTTTGTTTCTCTTGATGAGGAATTTTGTCTTTACAGAAGCTGGACTGATATTGGAGGCAATACTGATCTGGGCATGCTAAGCGGATCTCAGTTTTGCATCTGCAAGTAAATCATACCTCATTGCTGAAGTGCTGAGCTAGACTTCTCCTCAGGAACAGGGCTAACTAAGTGCCATGGTTTGCACAGTGATTTATGATGTGAGAAAACACTCCATGGACAGTGAGCTCAAACTAGTTTTGTTTGTTAATCAACAAAGGCTGGTCGTAGGCATGGCTCTGCCAAGGTAAACAGCTTGTTACGTTAACAGCCAAAAAAAATCCCTTTTAAGCCAAAAAGCAAAAGAAAGCAAAATTGGAGCAGGCAGATCTTGCCTCTCTTTATGGTGCAGTTTTCTTAAAAATGCCTGAAAGACAAATCTTTCTCAACTTACAAACTCAAGCTGTAAGACCTTTTCTATAGGAAGAAGGCATTTTTCAGTTTAAGAATCATTTAGAAATCCAAGTATGAAATCCAAAATGAAAAGCTATTCAGGTTATTTTGATCTGAAAGGGGAACGCTTATCCTTACGCTGATAAAATCAGCTATTCCTAACATTATATTACCATCAATGCAGATTGTAATAGCAAAACTCGTGAAATAAAGTCAAAACTAGTTATTACCAGCTCTGCTGGAAACTGCCACAGTCCAACTCATTACTGCAATGTCAGGGACAAAGATTTATATATATATTTAATTTAACGCTTAGTGGTTTGGGCTTAAAATAATAAAATTGAAACATGAAATGTTATGAAGCAGAAATTGAAATGGAACCTTTCAGTCATATTTTTAAAAGAATGCATATCTGGAAAAACTGTTGATAAAGGTTAACTATTCCCACCTTTTGTTCCCTGAATTAGTCTTATATGCACATGGAATTATTTGGTTGATCATTACAAAAGCTTTTCCTCTACTTGTTTGTTTCTTTAGTAAAATCTAACCTCTTCAAACTGAATTAGTCAGAACATTTTTTTAAGCATGCCACCTAGATTTGAAGAGATGAATGTCTCCGTTTATGCTATTTTCAATTACTGTACAGTGGCTTTCCAAGCAAAAAATGAATCTAGAAAAGAAACAGCGATTTGCTACTGTGCAACAGAAACTACATTATTAAATCAGCTCCTGCTCTTATCTGAAGTGTGTAGGCACAATGGAAATGTTATTAATGTCTTTGGCATACTTCCATCCAAGTAACAGCATCCATATGGCAGCACCACATTCTGCAGCAGCATGGTTTCACACATGATTGCAGACCTTAATCCTAGTGTACACAGCAGTGTACACAGCAGTCAAAGAGTTAAGAGTTTATCTCCTACAAGTTTACAAAAAAAAAACCAAAGCACCAAAGAACTGAAAGTATTCCATACTGAAGTTATAAATTAATGTTCCAATGACATTTCTTCAGAAGACAATGCAACAGTGCTTTTCTTTTTTGCATAAACCTAACTGTTCATAAGTAACAAAGACTAACAGCGTGAACAGGCATCCTACCACAACCTCACTGTTACACCACACTGCATAAGCCTCTACGGGAAGGTCTCAGTGACTACAGAAAGCTTCAAGTTCTCTACCACCTACAGTAAACAGATTATCAAAAACTACTAATCAAAAATGTGTTTCTCTTCTGTTATATGCCATTTCTGTCATAAAGCAGTCACAAAGATACATTTGGTAACAAATACTTAATAGTTTATCAACATTTTCATTATAAACACATTTCATAACCAGTTACAATCTGGCCATCAAATTCCATCTGCCTCAAAACTTAGTAAACAAGGTCTTCCTTCAAACACGCTGCTCTGTTTGATAAACCTCAGTACGAGCTGGTTAAAATAGCACGCTTTTGTGTTTGTAGGCATACTTTAGAAACAAACCGTCTTTTTGATATACAAGTTGCAACAAACCTTGTATTAATATATTAGGAAACATTAGCAGGGAAAATGTAGACCGAATGACAAAGGATGACTTATATCTAGAGAGCTCAAGTGGAAAAAAAACCAAACAAACTACACTACACTCAGTAGCATTGTTCTCCTAGCCCATGCCTGGAGAGCCAGATGGCCTGAAGATCAAATGCGACCTACAAAGCCATTGCTTTCTGGACTCTGGGAACAGCAAGCAGTTGGCAGGCCAATCAAATGTGGGATGCTGTGGTACAAAGGTGTCCAAGGGAGGAGGAGGCAGGTTTTATTACAGAGGGTGCAGCATGGATTAAATGGGAGTGCAATGGTACGGCCACAGAACGCTCATCTGGGCTCCAAGAGTCCTTCCTACCCCAAACCATTACAGCCACTACAGGCATCATGCTATAACTTCTTGACAAATAGGGATGATTGTTACTCAATATTTGTTATTATCTGGGATGGAAAACATATCAGTGTGTGGCTCTCCTACTTCAGAAAAAAAACCACCCTGTAGTTTGTAAAGACTCAACTCTCAATATTTTTGCACATTATCATTCTAGCCAAACGAGCCCCTGCCTCCCTTTTAGGCAACACTGGCAAGACAGAAACACCTACTCCCACTTGCTACCTGTGAAATGTGTGTAAAGAACAACTAAACAATAATACCAATATAGCATTAAGTTTATATTTTAAATGCAGGTGGCAACCGGGATTTTTAATAAAGCTTGAGCTCTCAGTTTTCCATCACATCTGTGGCAGAAAAAATTAACATTTCGTATCTGCTGCACTTCAAGTAATCATTAAAGAAACATAATTTTCTTGAGAAATTAGTTCCAGACTTCGTTCATTTTCTTTCTTTTGCAACTGGAATAATTCAGTGCTGAAATATTTGCAAGGAGTCAGCTTCATGGAAAAAAAAAAAAGAAAAAGCTTGAGGGAGAGGAATTCCGTCTTCAAGAAGTTAAATCCACGCTACCTGATATACTGCAACTCCTCTAAGGCAACAGCTTTCAGTTTACATTATATTTTCATATTTACCCTTTGAAAACATCGAGGAGGAGCTAAAGGTCATGGTCCTAAAATGCTACCTTCACTCAAACACTCAGTCACAAAGAGCAGAGCAATCACAGGAGGGAGCCATGTAAGTCACACAGCATGCAAATCTTTTTATGTCACAGTCATCAGCGGCGCTTTTCTCTAGCTTGCAGGACAGAGGAATTAACCAGCTTCCTCAGCAGCCTCCTCCTGGTTCCCTGCCCAAAAGCTAATCCTGCTGGCTATCAGTTCAGCCACCTGGCAAGGCCTTCACAGCAATGCCAGGGGAAGCACCTGTCCCAGTCCCCTCCTGCAGGCCACAAACACCCCTCACGCATTCTGGCAGCAGAAACACAGTAGCCAGCCGCAGAGCGGTTAGGACAGACGGAGAGCATCTGAGGGAAGCTCCGCTGTGAAACCAACATGCCCACATATGTGCTCACACAAAAGCGTTCCAAAGAGCCACCTGAGCACAGGCCACTGTAAGAAGACAAAAGTATGTCCTCTCACAGAACCATGCTGCACCCCAATGCCTGCGCTTATGGAGTAAACAGCTTGTTACTGGCCCTGCTTGAAACCCCTCTGCCTTACATTGAGGAGCGGTGCAGAGAATCCTGAGCAAAATCTGATTTGGAGGAAAGTGTGTACACTCCTGCTTAGGGCTGTCCTGAGGAGACTTGTCTGGGCAGCAGCAGAGCTGAAGCCTCTCCAGCTTACATAAAGGCCTTGCTATCCCTCCAGGAAAAGAGTTTTCCTAGTTTTTTGTTTGTCAAAGAAACATTAGTATGCATGGTTCCAGTTTCTAAGAAAAAACAAACACTATGTTATTCTAATGGAATTTACTCAGCAGCACATTATATTATGGTGTTAAGGCATTCGGTATAACCACAATTCATCACTGAATTAATTTACAGTTACAAGATGAAGAACAATAATAAGTGAGTATTTTAGTATTTATGTATGTCTGCAGTGAGTTTCCAAATAAAGCATTCATTTCGTAGCAGTTCTGCACTAAACAATTTCAGGCAAGGTACTTCTAATCAACATTATGAATTCATTCTGCTTTTTTTGTTGGTTTT
Organism: Tympanuchus pallidicinctus; assembly: GCF_026119805.1. Lineage (NCBI taxonomy): Eukaryota > Metazoa > Chordata > Aves > Galliformes > Phasianidae > Tympanuchus > Tympanuchus pallidicinctus. Next base: position 2,248,942 of record NW_026294659.1, read on the forward strand.
TTTTTAGGTTCATCATAATAGTTATGTCTCACTGCATTTATTATTGCCACTTTCCTATAAAGATACTAAACTTTCAAACAATATGCCAAAGTACATCCGATCATCAGAGCCATTCACGTGCAAGGCTCAAGCAAAGAAAGAACTGATCATTGCAGGAGTTCTAAACTGCAGCAGTCACATCTGTGCTCCCAAAGGCTCCCTAATATTCCTGGGTAAATCTAACAATAGGTGTTAGATTTATATGGACCGAGTCTCCGTAACAGTTTTGAGAGAGAGCCTGCACAGAATGTTTTTGACATTCACGTCGGTGTCCATCTGGAAAGTGTCAATATTCCATGAATTAATTTATCTTTTCCTACACTGCTCAACAACTTCCACAACTGTCTTGGTCAGCAAACTGCTAGAATCAGATTGTCACCCCCATACTTTCAGTTCCTTGCTTCCATCAACCACAGGACTTCCCAAACACAGCAGATGCTCCCAGTATTCGGCATTTACCCACAAGCTTACTTTGATGATTCACCTGGTCACCAAGATTGTAATTGATTGCGTTAACCTCCAACTGAAGGAACACAGTGCTTCTTAGAAGAAAAATTGTCCTGAAAGTTGATGGACTCATTTTAACATCATCATTTACCTCAGATACTAATGAGCAAAACAAGCCATCCAGAACAAATGGAAGACCGATTACATTCAGAGACACATTCAACATCATCACCTTAACATGAGTTCCTGGCTCCTCCAATATCAATAAGAAGAAAATCTGAAATCTGTAAAGGATTATACCCATTGCTGGGATCAATAGGAGATGAGAGGAGGATTGTGCGTTAAGCTATGCAAACTAAGACAAATTACTCCTATTTAACTGAAATTATATGTATTTGTAAAGACTTGTTAGTAATGCTACTCATGGTGTCTAAATCACATTTCCCAGATAATTGAGAAGTTAGGAAGGATATTATTTACTTCTTCAGAACAACAAGAGGAAAGATTACTCTACTTACAGCTAAATATAGCTAGAACTATATATAAAATTACCATTCAGCTAAATTCAGGAGAATTGTCACTGAATGAATGCATCGACATAAAAAGGAAACAGGGTTGAAAAACTGATGCCACGAACATAACTGCTATTTAGGATTACTCAGAAATACTAACCCAGTAACACTGCCACTTGGTTCTGATCCTGTAGTTGCCTGGATCATATCTGTAGATGCTGACATACAAGTACTGAGGTGGAAGGTCAAATCAAATCAAAGTATTTCCTCAGAAGGTAGGGGAAAATCATCTTTTCAGTGATATGATGTGGCATCATCTGACACCCAGGAAGAGGAGAGAGAGGAGGTGGTAATCAGCAATTTGTTCAGTCTTCATATTGTGTACTACGTAAATTTCATTTGTTGAAATTTCATACCTTCTAGAACAGCAATATTCACCCAGCCTCGTTAAAACCAGACTAGAAGCATGTGTGTAATCATGAACATGAGATCATTTGAGCTTGGAAGATTTCACTATAGAAGCCTAAGCTGTTAATGCCATCATCCATCTTTGCCAAAAGCAGAAACCCTTTACAGTGAGGATAGAGAGAAAACAACATATTCCTCTACACCTTAGCTACATTTTCTTGAAATACTGATAAGGATGGGTTTAAATTAAGTAACCAGCCTGTAACATGGTGCATAGATACATCCTGTTGTGGTATTCTCGTTGCTAGAGGTGACAGTTTTTGCAGGCAGGGCTTCCTAACAGCAACAGTTGATATAGTTCAAATCCTTGGAGCATGTTACAGCCCTTCACTATGTAATGCCAGCTGCAGACAAGCATTATGTCTTAAAATAAATTCAAAAGTATGACGTTCTAGTTCAGTTCTATGGAATTCTACTATTCCTATGACAGCAGTTGCAAAATATTTAATCCAGCAGCAGCTCTTGTGATAAGATCTGTAAAATACTAAGATTGCAAATCAGTGACATTTTAACTGATATATTATAAACTGTCACAAACAGATGTGCTGTTCAACAGTAAGGACTTGGATTTGATGTAGCAGAGAAATGATCAGAAGCTTTTTACCCTTCAGCCCTCTTCTACATCTATGCTAAGTTCTACACAATCTACAGAACTTAGCACTCAGAGAAAGATTGGGCTCCGTGTGCAATTTCTCAACAGTTTCATAATCTGTAAGCCAAATGAAAGGACACTTTCCGTAATGCTCCCATAGACAAGATTGTCAGGTGTTCTAAGAGCTACGAAAGGTGTGTATGTGCTGAGGTTCACAGTCACAAGCACATGAGCTAAGACCACAGGTAATCTGCATTTCACTCCTATGGTCCAATACAAGATTTGCATGCTAGCACTACATCATCTCCACTGGCCTTTGTACTATACTGAAACAGACCAAAACACTTAATGTTTTATTAAAAAACTGAATTACATGATCAAATTGAACAATTACATGAGAAACAACAAAAAGCATTTTGAAGAAGAACACATTTGATTAAAATGACTTCTTCACCACCCCCCAATATTTTTTCTTGATTAATAAAGAAGGCTGGTGTTCACAACCCTTATCAATCTGTCTTTCTGCATCAAATTCTTTCGTTCTCCTTCAAAACTCCAGTAAGTGTAGAAGTGTTGAAAAAAAAAAAAAGAAATGCTGCTCTAGAAGTAGAAATTATTGTATATAAGCATGTTTAGATTGATCTGCCCAAGGGTTTTCTGAAAGATAACTATTCTATCAGATCGTATCGGGTGTTGACTTTTCCCACTAAAAATCTCTCAAATTTCAGAATTCAGGATGCAGTTCAGGAGAAGGCTCCTTTAATGCCTGTTCTCTCAGCTCTCATCAGTACCTGCAGGTAATTCGTTCTTTCCCATAATATGCAGAAATCACAAATTAACTTAGTTTAGTTCTTTAGCTCTTACGAATAAAAACATTCCCAGATCACAACCATTAACTTCCCCGTTTTGTTTTCAGGATGCCTTTTAAAATCCCATCCATCAATATGCCTAAGTGAGACAGCACTTCCATTAACAATTGTTTTTTTCATTTTCTTTTACAGAAACTCTGTGGATTTAGAAGAAGGTGAATCATTCCAGGAAAAACAATCCTGAAAGCAAAAACTGACGCAGACTGAACAAGTATATCTGAAAGCTTGTCACAGACTTTAATTGCAAGCAACAACTGCTTGTGACCTGATGATAGCATTGCTTCAACAGGGAATTTAAACCACAGTGTGCTGGTTGAATGAGAATGCCAGCGGGGCTGAGTATGAACTGAAAACACAAACAATAGTCAGCATTTAGGTGGAAGAACCCATTGCTGCAGTGAGAATGCAGGAGCAAAGCAGAGAAAGCAGCAGTATGGAACTCTATGGAACCCAAGTAAACAACAGAAGCAATGGACCCTATTGTTTTACAAGCGGCTGTTCTTCTGGCTGCCTCTTCCTCCTCCCATCCAACACCAGTTACCAGCACTGGTACTGTCTGGGACAGCACAAAGCATGCTGTCAAGAAAGCTACAGTAAGACAGATGCGACTCAAGATGAGCAGAACCTCCTTGAATACTGCTGCAGAATCTTTCTATAGTATCCAGAAGGCAGCATGCAGATTAAAACCATACCACTGAGAGAATAAGGTGTCGGGGCATAACTTGGCAGCAGCTCAGCACCACACAGCTGTTTGCTCACTCCGCCTCTCCAAAGTGGAATGAGGAAGAGAACTGGAAACAAAACAGAACTCATAGGTTGGGATAAAAACTACTTACTAACTGAAGAGAAAGCAAGGAACAAAAATGCAACCATTACAATATGTATGGCTGCACTGCAATCTCTAGCCACCCACCAACTGATGCCCATCACCATCATGACGCCTGCCAGCATGAGGTCTCATCACCACTGGCCAATGCCCCATAATCCCTGAGCAGCGTCCATCCGCAGCCAACTGCATTACGGCCCTGCACACGGTGCAATGTGGTACAGAACGACCCCCAGCCTCATTCAGGCACTGTTCTGCCCCCTCCCCACTCCCTGCGCCATCGTGGTGGCTGCTCTGCCTTGCTGAGTCTTTCCCAGCCCAGCCCTGCTCCCATCACTCAGCAACAACCAGAGTGTGCTAACACTATTTTGACTGAAAGCAGGGCATGAGAGCAGACAGAGAGGACTATTGCTCAATGTTACCTACCCTGATCACCTCTTTTACAGCTGCTGCCTCTATGACAAACATTCCTGGGCTCCATCCATTCAAACAATCTCTAGTGACCCCCTTGGTTTTCAATGATCCAAGCTCTTGGAGCTAAAGAAATCAGGTGCTAAAACCAATTTTCAAAAAAAACTAGAGCAGGAAAGGGCATCTCTTGCATTTAGGATCTCTGCCCACTAAGGCAGCATCCACATCAACCCCTGCTTTTGGTTTTATAGCAAGGTATTGCCAGACTCAAACAGACAGGAACTGAAATTCTACTTTAAACAGCAACATCCTGCTTTTAAGTTCTCCAAATGCAGAAACAACAGAAATTCAGCGCTTGGCTTTGCCAATTTCTACAATGTGTTCTTCACACATCACAAAAGCACCAGTCTCTCATCAGTTTCTGGATCAGACAGTACCAGAAAGGCAACTAGGAAAACACGGAGTGCAACAGAAATCACAGCATTTACCTTCCAGGGTAATAAAGTCAGTGGACTAAAGCAACAGCCTCTAAATGATATCCAGTGCCTCTCCTTCCTAATACGGTATTCGTAGGAAACTAACAAGGCTTCTTGTCTCTCTAATTCTGAGGAAATAGTTAAAGGAGCACCCACAAATGGATTGTCATCAGAATTCTATAGGTCTTTACATCTCAATATAGTGAGTTTTAAGACTACAAGTGAAGCATAAATTTTCCTAAAGAAAGGAAAAAGTAGCAGGCTTGAAGGACAAATGGAAGAGAAGGAAAGATGAATTTGAAGGAAGAGCAACTGAAAAGACAAGATGGTGTAGCACCAGCTACCTGAAAAGAATGGGTGAAGTGCATCTTCCTGAAAAACAGGTGGGAATCGCTGATGCAGATTAAAATACATATTAAAAACTTTCACGAGGGAAAAAAAGCATAAATGCACTTCTGTAGGTGACAGGAAGAGAAACTGCTTTCTGATAGAATGAGGTGAAGGAATGAGAAACGCACAGGAAGAAGCAGGCTAATTTCTTGTGCAAAAAACACTTGAATGCATACACTTCAAGAGATCTCACACAGCCAGGGTCAGCACATACAACTCTGAACTGTCAGGGGGTGGTTGAACTAGATGGCATCTCTGTTAACCACTTACTGTAATCTTCATGAACCACAGTCAGCCAACTGAGATGTCAGCAAAACAAAAGCTAATTGATAGGTGCTACACACACACACACACACACACACAATGTAGTCTTAAAAATAAGTAGCACGCTTCATTTAATCAAAGCAAGCAATTCCAAAATGCAGGAGGAGGTGACAAAAGAAAACACCACTCAAGTTGACCTCAGTGGCCAGAGTAAAACTGGCAAATGCAGTTCAGGGGTTTTAAACACAAGCAAATAAAGGTCTTTGATGAATGAAATTATCAATAGTTACAAGGGAGTGACAAAGTTTCAAAGAAAACAAAGATATTTCTCATTTCACAGGAGATCTTTGCCAGAAGAGTGGCCACAAAGAGCAGCTGCGCAGGCAGAGGAATATTAACAGTTCTAAGAAAAGAAGGCAGCATGAAGATTTCTCTCCTATTTTAAGAGTTGCTTCATGCATCTGAGAGAGCTGATCTTAGTCCTACAAATTATTTGGCTGTTGGACAGTACTGCTTTTTTTTTTTATCACACAAGGAGCAAATTTAATCCTCCAGCAGCACCACGTTAAGCAAGGAGGAAGACACAGAAGAGCCTTCGTCTGCTTTACTAAGGCTTCCCAAAAGTAAAATAACCATTAACTATCCTGAAAGAGCTTTACTCAAAAATCCCTCTGTTAAATACATGTTGCTCCTATGAAGTCAGAGCAGATCTGTATGGACAGCTAAACTTGACTCAATATAACCAACAGGAGTTTCCAATTGGTGCAAAGCCAGGAAAGCAACTGAGGAGCTAATAAAATGTCTAAGCTACCAAGTTAATACCCAATCAAGCCCCAAAGTTTTAGTCCTTTGTCATCTGAAAAATTGCTGTTAAAGTCACCAAAGAAATAACTACACAGAGCACTGTTCCAGTATTAAGAATACAGCAATAAGCTATGAAATAAAAAGCTAATCTATTACCAAATTAAAATGAATGACTGAACTAATTATATGATTGAGTCAAGGTAGTAAATCATTCAGAATGCAGCAATGTGATCAAAGTTGCATGTTACCCGTTTCATTAAACAAACACAACAAAACACATGCATAAAGTCATTGAACTCCACTAGTCAAAGCCAGTTAAACACTTTCATACGGAAATTACACTGATGAAAATGAGCCAACCCTAGATTTTGAGACTCACTGATCAACCTCTTTGTTCCTACAACCAAACTGAAAATACGTGCATAAGGAAGCAAAACTTCTGAACTGTTGAGCCAGCGCTTTCAACAAGCGTTAGCAAGTGTTGGTTTCCTTGAACCAAAAGTTTTTTTGGGGGTAGGTAGAATGAGGGCTCTATTTTCATTTTGCAGAGGGAGGGGTAGTTGTTGTTTTTCCCTGTGTAAGTAGGGAAGCTGGATATTTCTATCCAACACACTGCAGATTCTGCAATCTAGCTGAAACACAATACCTAGATTATCAGGAAGTCAGCATGGTCTTGCCTAGAGTGGAGGGTCCTGACGTGATATTGTTCCTTAAAACCACTGATGACAACAAGGACAAATTCACAGGAAATAACAGAAAAATCATAGAATGGCCTGGGTTGAAAAGGACCACAATGATCACCCAGCTTCAACCCCCTGCTAGGTGCAGGGTCGCCAACCACCAGACCAGGCTGCCCAGAGCCACATCCAGCCTGGCCTTGAATGCCTCCAGGGATGGGGCATCCACAACCTCCTTGGGCAACCTGTTCCAGTGTGGCACCACCTTCTGTGCGAAAAACTTCCTCCTAACATCTAACCTAAATCTCCCTGCCTCAATTTAAAACCATTCCCCCTTGTCCTATCACAATCCACCCTCGTAAACAGCCAGTCCCCCTCCTGCTTATATGCTCCCTTCAAGTACAGGAAGGCCACAATAAGCCTTCTCTTCTCCAAGCTACACAATCCCAGTTCCCCCAACCTTTCTTCATAGGAGAGGTGCTGCAGCCCTCTGATCATCCCAGTGGCCCTCTTCTGGGCCTTCCAAGTGTTCTGGATCTTTCTTGTGCTGGAGGCACCAAGCCTGGAAAAGTATCTATGTAATCAATCCTCATACATAAAACATTCAAATATTTGTTTATAAATTGGCACCCTAGAAAACAAGTCACTAATCCTTACATTTGGAAACATCAAGCCGAACAGCATTTACATGTCAATCTGAATTTGGTAACAGAAAGTTTTTAAAATACTGTCATAATGAAATTCCAAACAAAAGGCATTGTTCTGACTTTGGAATTACTTGTGTGACCACTTACAGTGGGAAACAGATAGATGAGCATTCACAACTCCATAAGTCCTCGGGGAGACATCACAGAAAGAACAGCAGTAATGAGAAAAACGGTGAAAAATTAAGCTGTTTCACTGCTACTGGGTTTTCTGTCACAAGGATAGCAAATTTTCAGTGCTGCAGAAGCGTATCACAGAGAGAGACAAAAAATCCAGTCTGCCAAGATACCAGAGCATTAAAAATGCTTCTTGCCAGTGGTGAGGATGAATCAGCAACCACAGACAGATGATATATTTGACTTAAACGTGAGAGGGGGCTTTTCCATGAATAGTTTCACATCTGGCTCAAACATGAAAAACTCTGGATGTAGATATTAATACCCTTACACTCCTGCTACCTTTCACTAACACTTCTATAAACGTCGCCACGTGGAAAGACGGTGCTACGCACGCAGTGACTTGGGCTGATACCAGTTAGCTGATTTAGCATGGAATAGCAGCAGCAATTGCACTGACCTCCAAGACCTTCTCACAAAAAAAAAAAAAAAAAAAAAAAAAAAAAACACAGGAAAGCATCCTGGTATTATCTGGTATTATTTCTGTGTGTGTTTATGTGGAGATCTCATTATTGAAAACAAGCACGAACATGTTGCTCTGTAAATTAACAAGCAATTTCCTGGAAACTGCAAGAAGAGGACACAGTGTATTACAGGGATTTTTATTTTCCTGATTGTTTTTAGAGAAGTCGGGTCACTCATTCACTTATTATGCATTCCTTATGAGACACAGAGTACTTAGCTTTTCGACACGTGGCTATCGAAAGCTAATTAAATATTTACAGATCAAGTCGAGCCTTGATTTGTAACACACACAACCAACCCACACTGAGGTTTTTGAACAAGTGTTCGCTCCCGAGGTGGTTGCACACCAGTGCTGACTTTGGTCTCCATGCAAATGAACAGACTTACATTGGTTTTGGTGTGAGCTACCTTTAATCATCAAAAGCTACCTTTAATCATCAAAAGCAATTTAGCTGCGCAGGATGAAGAACCAAAGAGGAAATAAAGAAAGAGCAGCTCTTCCCTCCTCTCCAATATTTCTAATGAAATTCAATAGCAGAGCTCAGAATGCATCTCTACATTGAAACTAATTAGAGGCTTGGGATCTGATCCTCACAGAAGTGTTCAGTTTTCTAGGTTGCATCACCCTTTTTTTGGAACACATGTAATTTGTGATGCACAACTCTAGACAAACCCTTACCCTAAAACAAAAGCACAGGTTCTCAGTGATGCTCACATTGGAATACAGGCTGCAGTGAGAACAAAGACATCTTTTTCTCTACTGTCCCTCATCATCCAGGACACTCCTTCCCCTAAGGCAAAGTTAAGTTAGGAACAAAGCATAGCTGAGACATCACAGCAGTCACCTTGCCACACAACTTTTAAGTAGGCATCACCGCTGTACTCACAAGATTTGGTTACTATTGATGCTTCCCATTTAGCAATCAGAAAAAGGGGGGAAAAAGTCAACTCAATTTTCTAACATGATCCATGGCTACCGAACTGCAGTACTGCATATTCTCACCAACACAAAGACTTCAAGCTCTCCTTGTGCGTCCCCTCTGTGTGAAGCAGACAGGCAGCAATTATTTTTACATTAGCTGAATTACAGAATCTTGATACTCACCTCCTCTCCTGCTCCCCTCCCCCTAATATATTCTTCCACCATTTCTCAGTGCATGAACATAGATACACCTTACAGCTACCTCCTGCTTTTGCACCCAGGAAAAACATACATTCTTTGATCCAGGATTTTGTATTCTGTGATTTAAAACCAAACCAAAACACAAAGATAGGAACCACACAAATAAATCTATCAGCATTTTGATGAGTTTGCTCTGAAACAGCAGTTTCAGAGAGAAACAACAGATAGAATCTATATGGCTGTTTTCTTTCCTTTGATCCCATCAGGGATGACCTGCTTTCAGCACTTCAGTGACCTCTACCATTTCAGACCTGGAATTTCAGCTGCTCATTACAAACTACCCAGCACTCCTTTTCCTCTCCAGCACACGCATCCCTTCCTCTTCAATGTGAAAGGAGTCAATGCATTATCCACAAGGTCAATGCTGATTTCCTACACCAACTCTGATACACTGCTAGTAGCACAATGATGAGCAGCATTCTCAAAACAAAGCCCTGTAACATCCAGTGAATAGCAATTATAAAAGAAGAAATCTGAGTAACATTAAACTGTATATAGAATCATAGAATCATTCAGGTTGGAAAAGACCTTAGAGATCATGGAGTCCAACCACACCCTAACCATCCTACCCTAACTAACAACCCTCCACTAAATCATGTCCCTGAGCACCACATCCAAATGGTTTTTGAACACATCCAGGGATGGTGACTCAACCACCTCCCTGGGGAGCCTATTCCACTGCTCAACAGCCCTTTCGGTAAAGAAGTGTTTCCTGATATCCAACCTAAGCTTATGTTGTGTTAATAGCAGTTTAAACAGAAATATATATACACTCAGCATTAATACCAAAATAATGTTGCTTGTCAAGGAAGTGCTGTGATGTTGATACACATTTCTTTATGAGCAGACCAGGAAAGATGTCTTTCAGATGCAGCTCTAACATAACTCTCAACGTATGCTTCTTTTGCTATCACAGAGGGGCACAAGAATCTCCTGTTTCGAGAAATGGTATCTACTTTAAGCATTCTCTTCTCTATCACACCCTCTGATCTAAAAGAAACAGCTAACATGGGCAACAATTACAGTGGACATTGCAAGAAATGAACTACTTGATAGGGGCAAGAAGAGCACTAAAAGAAGACTATAAAATCAGAATTCTGAATACACACACATAAATATGGATTTTTTATTCCTTGGTTTCACATCCATGTCTTGATCCATGCAGAAGGCAGCTCTGACAAAGTTCTGATGTAAAGCCATTATCTCTTGGTTTCTAAGAAAAAAGCTTTCTGCCAGCCGCTTTTGTATGAAAATTCATACAGGTTACCAAAATCATTCATCAGTTTATGAAAACTCCACTCGAACTCTGACTTCAAAGACATTCACAGGCTGTACAAATGTGGATACCAAACAACTGGAAATCTGATCTTGACCACCTCTAACACAAGTGTTGTCAGAAATGAACCTACTGACAACAAAAGAACTAAGATGATTCACATCTCCTCTGAGGAGGAGAAATGAGATCTTTTTACACTTTGAGAAAGGTTTTCACATGAGATTTCCTGTGTGAGCCACTTTATAGCTGCTTATAATCTCATTAAAACAAATTAAATTTAAAAAAAACACTCAAAGTGAAGAAAAGCATGGTAACCAACTCCCATATGACTCTCCCTTGTATCCAGCTGCAACTGTACAACCGTTTTTGAGGATAATGTTGCTGATTGACACGTGCCATTCCTATTTAGAAAATGTCTTACAGCTGGTTTTGCTCAAAGGCTCCAAAATTCCCAATGCCTTGTAGGGGGAACTTCAAATTCGTCCAAGAAGTCAACAACCACAGACACACCCACCCCCCTCTGTGTGCAATTTACACTATTTCACTAAGCTCAACTCAAAAATGTTTCATTCAACACAGGACTGTAGAGCCGTTGATGTTCACCAGCTGAACTCCCCATGCTTCCCCCTGCAGAAAGCATCCTCCAACACGTACTGTGGGACTAAGCATAAGTTTTGACACAGGAACATCTCTGACAGGAGGTCTGCATGGCCCCACAAGCAGGAAATGTGCTCAGAGTGCTCCCTCTATTGATGCTTGGCTAAGAGAGGGAGGAAGAGGAAGTGGCACACGTGCAATGTGGAAAGAAGTAGAGGGGAAAGACATACCAAGGCAGGGGCTTTCAGGAGGAAAGAGGAGCAGACTTGAAGGCAGGGGACAAAGGAGAATTAGGACAGGAGAAAAAAAAGAATTAGGAAAAAGTTAAAACTGGAAAAGGTGTTGCAATTAGTACAGAAAAATCAGTGCTGTTTTTTTTTTCTTCTATTTCCTCTTGATGCAACTTTCCCCTGTTGCGTACAAGGCAGTTGCGGTGTTTCACAGCATCTTTCTCAACCGCTGTGTCAATCCACGCAGACAACGGTTGTCTGTGAGTACTAATAACGTAACTGGCTCAAAGGACACAAAGCTCTAACTATGGGGACTACAGACAAGCAAAAGCAGCCTGTCCTCTCTTTCCTGCTGTCAATGGGAAAGTTTTAAAAATACCTTGAAAAACTATTACGAGAAGCAAATCTACAAAAAAATATATACATCAAACAAGCTACTAAGCGAACCATTCAGAAGTTTGGTGATGAAACTGTCTATCTATAAGCAGGAATTTACACAAGCACTATGGTGAAGGCTTCAGCTTACTCCCATAGCTCTACTGTTACATAGGACCCCTAACTAACACATGAAAATGACTGAAAGATGAGCGGGTCCAGCATAGCCAAAACAAGGATCCCTGTTCACTTACTGCACGGGTTGGAAGGTGTGCCTCAACCGACACAAGGCGCTGCAAAACGTCAGCTGTTTTGGGATGATGCCAGCTAAACACTGCTTTCTGTAATCATGCTGTACCTTTACATGTTCTGAATTAAATAAGCAGCTCTTCCCCATGCATTCCCGTACCTTGTTCCTACTTTGTCTGCTGGACCTCCAACTTCATTCAGCAGGGCAGTGTGATATATGAGCACACAAAGGTCTCGCAAATGAGACTGAGGAGTTCCATAACCACACACAAGCCTTAAAAATAAACACCAAACCCCCACACACATATCTATGAAACACCACCTTTTCAATTCTCAAATATTTACAGAAGGGGATTAAGCATGTTGCACTGTCTCTGCCCTGCCCCCCTCTTATGTTTCAGAAACTACCAACTTCAATTCACTCAGCTCTTCTGACAAGTCCATTCCAAATGTAAAATAATTTACTTGAAGATACTGCAACTCTAATGTCACAGAACAGCTCATAAAACATCAATAAACGCGTATTTCTTCTAAGGTTTTGAGTACATGCTGTAAAAAAGCTTGAGGTTATACACTGAACTTTAATATACACGTATAGACACGTACATACGGAGCCTTGGAATCATCAAATCACAGAACCATAGTACGCCCCAAGTTGGAAGGGACCCACAAGGATCATGGAGCATCACTGAACTCCGGCACTGAGGGCCGTGCCCAGCGCCCTGTGGTGCAGCCCCTTTCCCTGACCCCCAGCCGCCCTCCCCTGACGCAGCTCCACGCCGTTCCCTCGGGCCCTGTCGCTGTCACACAGAGCAGAGCTCAGCGCTGCCCCTCCGCTCCCTGTGAGGAGCTGCAGCCGCCGTCAGGCCTCCCCTCAGCTCCTCTGCTCTGCGCTGAGCAAACACAGGGGCCTCAGGCACTCCTCTCATACACTTTGCCCTCCAGACACTTTAATACATTCGTAACCCTCCTTCAGACACTCCCTACTAGGTTTATGTCCTTCTTACATAGTAGCACCCAAACCCACACTGATTGCTGGAGGTGAGTCTACACAGCACAGAGCAGAGCAGGACAACCCCTCCCAAGCGATAGTTGGCCCCATTGGCTGCCAGGGCACACTGCTGGCTCAGATTCAACTTGTCACCAGCCAGAACCCCCAGATCCCTTTCTGCAATGCTGCTCCCCAGCCTCTCGTCTTGCAGTCTGTACACAGAGCCAGGGAGTAACAACGCTGTGCAGTGCCAAACACGAAATGCAAAGCAGGAAAGTAATTTAAAAATAAAAGACAAGGAATCTCAACAATGTGCTACCTATGAAGAATTCACCTATTCTTTCATGCATCTAAATGTCTTTGAGAAATGAAACAACGCTAAAAATGTTTTTAATAAAACTGTTTCCATTTGGAATCTCCTAGAAAAATTTCACTTTCATATTACTCATATCTTCCTCGCGTGTTTTTTCCATTTGTTTTTTTTTTAATAGCATAACAATCGCTTAGACTCTAGAGATGTGAATGACTCTAAAGATATGAACAATGAGAGCGTGCCTTTTCTCTGCTCTCGTTTTGCAAAGCGAGTTCTTGCTGAAGAGGTTGTGGATGCCCCGTCCCTGGAGGTGTTCAAGGCCAGGTTGGACGGGGCCCTGGGCAGCCTGGTCTAGTACTAAATGTGGAGGTTGGTGGCCCTGCCTGCGGTCGGGGGGTTGGAGCTTCATGATCCTTGAGGTCCCTTCCAACCTGGGCCATTCTGTGAATCACAGCGAGTTTGGAAAGTCATTATCAAAATCAGCTTTAAGGATGCCAGATGTATACAATCATGGGAGGTCTTATAGCGTCACAATGCAAAGTTAAGAATGAAAAAAATGCCCTGAGGATAAGAAATAATAATAATAAATAATTAAAACAAACAAACAAACCACTAACCATCATTCCTTGCACTACACCACACAGATTTTGCTCCATCCCTCAGCGATCAACCCCACACTTGCTTACAGCGCTGCATTTTAAGAAGTTCCGAGCCGCGTTGCCTAGCAGACACACCAACCCTAACAGAGCCTTCTGCCACCCAATTACAGGCGGCGGCACGGGATGCCGGCCTACGGCCGGCAGCACCGGAGTTCGTTGGGATCAATACAGCGGAATGAGGCACAGATGGCTGAACGCCTCCCAGCCCCAGCTGGAGGACTAACTGAAAGTCCACAGCGAAAAGCTAGTGCTGGATCTCTCAAGGTACAGGTACGGCAGCTACGCATCGCTCCGACAGCACTCCCTAAGAACAAAGAGAAGATTTTTCCCCGCTACGTTCCCAGTGTCACCGCATGACAACAGGTAAAACCGGGTAAAATGTCTGCCCACCTAATGCGTTGCAGGGAATGGCTTTAGCGGTATCGCTCTCGGGCTGCCGGCAGCATTTTTGGCTCAGCGGGCACCGGGAGCCGCTCTCCGGGGGCACCCCCGGGCAGGAGCCGGTCGGAGGGTGCACCCTGCCAGCAGCCCGGGCTTGCTTTTGTTCCCTCCGATCCATCGCTCTCGCCGTTTCGAGCAGCGGGCCGGCCCCGGGGAGCCCGGCACCGTCGGCGGGGCCGCCATTCACCCCCCGTCCCCCACCGCCCGCCTCCTTCCCCTCCGCACAGGTAGCGGGCGCTGCCCACCTCGGGCCGGCGCCGTCTCTTCCCGAAGTCCGCGGGAGCCACCTCACGGGCAGCGCCCGCCCGACGGCCCCGCCGCCCGCAGCCGCTCAGCCGACGGAGCCCGCGGTGGGTGTGCCCGGCGGAAGGCTGAGGGCGCTGGACGGCTCGCAGCCTCCTCAGCTCCGAGCGGGAGCGCCCACCGCGGCAGCCCCGAGCGCCTCCGGCTGTCACATGAAAGCAATCGGCGGGGAGCCGGGGGAGGGGGAGAAGTTAACAGCCGCGAGGCGGACGCTCCCTCCCCGCCGCCCCTCGGCTCCGACTCACCCATCGATGTCGAGCGAGGCTCTGCCGGGGCGCGGGCTGAAAGTTTGGGGCGGCTGTGCCCGAGGCTGCTGACGGGGCTGCTCCCTCCTCCTGCGGCCGCCGCTCTCGGTCAGCGGCCGGGCTGCACGCCGCGTCCTGCGGGAGGCACCTCGCCTCGCCTCGGCATACGTGTGCGCGTGGATGCAGAAAGGAAAAAATAAAACGAGGCGAGGGCTCAGCCTTCAGCTCCCCCCAGCAGTCCCCGCTGCCGGGCGGAGCGCGGCCGAGCCCGGGCACCGGGAGACGGCTGCCGCCGAGCCGCGCCGATGGGCGTCTTCCCCGCGGGCCGGGGCGCGGAGCAGCGCTTCCCAACGCCGGCGCTGCTGCTGCTGCTGCTGCCGCTGTCGGAGCGAGCAGCTCCGCTCAGCTCAGCGTGGCGCTGCGGGAAGTGTCGCGAGACTGCGCCACAGCCGCTGCGCCGCCGGGAGAGCGGGAGGGAGGGCGGGCGGGGAGGAAGGAAGCGGAGCGGCGGTCCCCAGCGGGGGCTGGGGAAGGAAAGCGGTGCTGAGAGGCGCCGGGTGCGCCTCGCCCCGTGGGGAAGGGGTCGGCCCGGGCCGGGAGGGAGAGAAAAAAGGTGAAAAGATGAGGTGGAGGCCGGGTTGGTAGCGTTGTTGAGGGGAAAAAAAAGAAAAAAAAAGAAAAAAAAGGAGCAGAGTCGCTCAGAAGGTGCTGCTGCTGCGAGGTGAAAGGCGCGCCCCGGTACAACGGCCGGAGCTGAGAGCTGTCGGCGCAGCGCGGTGACGCCTGCGGGCAGCAGAGCAGCGGCTGAGGGCGGGAGAACCTCCCCTGCGGGCTGACGGCGGTACAGGGGAAGCGCGAGAGAGAGGAAGCGTAGGTAACGCAGCTTTTAGAGCGCGATCACCCTTAACGGCAGTGAAAAGTTAAGCAAAAGGAGCTGTGCTAACCTCGGGTAGGTGGTTAGGCGTGGAGAGGATGTAAACGGTACGAGAGGCAGAGCAAGGAGAGGCTATTTTGAGTAAGGGCTGCTGGACGTTAGAAAGGCACAAGGGAAAGGAAGGTTTATGGTACGGAAATCTACTCTCCTTTGATTCGTGACGGTGGTGAACGTCGGGACTTCAGCTTTCATTATCTGAAAGAATGACAGCACTGATTTCAGTTGACAAAGCCAACGAAAGGGAAAGCGTCAGCTTTTACTTGACAGTTTCAGCTAGCTTCGCATACAGTGGTCAAGTTTATCAGAACCAAGTACCACATCTCATTAAGCAGAAGAAATGGAACCAGGTTTGAGAGGAATCAAGATATTCATAGAATCACAAAGTTGGAAAGGACCTAAGAGATCATCTAGTCCAACCCTCCTCCTATCACCATTACTACCACTAAGCTACTAAACCGTATCTCATAGCTCCTCATCCAGACATCCTCTTGACCACCACCAGGGACAATGACTCCACCACCTCCCCACCTCCCCAGGCAGCCCATTCCAGCGCCTCCCTTCTCTTTGGGAGAAAAAGTTTTAACCTAAACCTATTGTTAGCACACCAAACGTGTATGAAGTTTGGCTTTGCAGTCGTCCAGCTGTGTAGATTAAGGTGGTTGAATAAGTGTAACTGAAAAATTTGGTACATTTGGTAGCTCTATTTCTAGAGGCACTCTTCAGGGCCGCTGGTAAAATTGGTAAGTTACAAAAAGGGAAATTTCCAACTCCATGTTACAATGCATACAATGAAGCAGTCTTCATGGATAATCTCAACCAGAGACCCAAATCCAACTCAGCTTTGAGGAAGCTAACGCTGAAAATTGAAGTGTAGGAGTTTGATAGCTTTCATATCAAGTCAAGCAGTAACACAGTGAAGCATCTTGTTCTGGAAAGTGGAAAAAAATGATAAGCCACCATAGTACTTTCAAGTCCTAGTTTCCCACTATTCCCAAGCCAAGTAACATTGCAACATACGTGCATTCTTTAAGTACCTTATCTTAAGGAGACCTCTCAGCATTTAGAAAAGAGCTGCTATGGAATTACTTAGGGAACACTAGTATTTTAGAAGTGGTATTGCTGAAAGTAACATCTAAACTGACATGCACTACAGAACACAATCAGACACATGCACTGTTGAAGGCCATCAACTAAAAGCTGAGAAGCATCACTACTGCAGCCCCTACGAATTACAGAAACATTTTTCTCCAAGCGAAAAGAGGAACAGTACCTACCCTAACTTCTCCACACCGCTGTACAGTTACCACACATATAGTAAAGTGCAAATCCGTTTTCTTAAAGGCTAGAAACCACATCAGAAGTTAAATAAATCTACATATAGATTGGTTTATGACGAGTTTAGGTGAACAACGGGAGGTAAGGTTGTTTTATTCTGGAAGAAAACACCTCATTTCTGTTCCCATTTGCTAAGGAATCCTAGTATTAAGAGATAACATGGTTATTCTTATCCGGCACTGAGGCTGTATTACTGAAGTTCTTAGGAGTGCACTCTAGTTTACTAAATGTAATATTTGGTGAAGCCTTTGGTGAAGTCAGCCAAGCAAGTGCTTGCCTCCACCCCCTCCCCAAACTTCTGTTTTGCACATTCAGTGTCTGCAGGCAGAGAGCTTCTTTTAACCAAAACTCTATACCTAAAAAGTAGATCAAAGCTTCAAACTTCTGAAGTAACAACAGATGAAACTACAGAAGCACATTATTTATAACATTCCAATGGCTACCCAGATCATGTAAAATACTCTGAAAATGATACTAAATATTAATGAACTACTGAATCAAATCACTGGATGTATTTGTAAGTAGAAATTTTGTTACAACATTTATTGTCAGTAGAAACAAAATTTACATTGATTTTATAGAAACTATATTAAACATACATATACACATACCTACATCTTAGTATGTACTTATGAACATGAGATCTAGGTATGGAATAACATTGTCGGAAGCACCGTTGTGGACTCCAGAGACTACACACAAAATGCTTTTGCATTTAATTCCATCTTCAGTAGTTTAATAGTTTAAAAAGGTTATTTTTTTTCTTCTTTTAAATCCACGCTTACGAATGATTCCATTAAAGGTTTCTGATCATATTATTTGTGCATATGTATACACACACGCACATACACTCATTAGAAGGTCCTAATGGAGGAGAAAACTACAGTATAAATAAGGTGAACTTGAATATATTCCTTAGAAATGGGCATTAGTCCACATTCTCATTCAGTTGCTAAAAAAGGAAAAAAACTAGCCCTGCTATTCTTAAAATATTCAATACGGTGTTTTTTTTTTTATTCCATGAAAAGCGAACCAAAAACAACTGCTTCCCCTCTATCTCTTCCTTCAACAACAAAAGCACAAGGAGCCAGTCACAAAATAAAAGCCATCTACTGCATTATTTACAGAAAATGAAATATTAAAACAATGTGAGACTTTGACAAAATTGAGAGCAGCGAACAGAGGAAAACCATATTAAAGTGGCAGGCAGCATAAAACTATTAAACCACGGGGCTAAATACCTACTGAGAACACCCTCCACCAAAACAACATCAAGGCAAAGAAAGGACAAGGAGGGGGCAGGTATCGCAACAACAGCAGTCTCAGATCTCAGCTGAAAAAATACGTTCACCAAGCTTAAAACAGAACACATTTAAACGTTCACTACCATCCTCCCTATCTACAAAGGAGTTAAGTGTTACAAGCAGGCTTACAACAATCCTGAAATGGCTTTTATTTCCTTCCCCTCCCTCCTTTAAGATGAAACTCTGATCTTCAAACCCTGCCGCAGTGGAACGAAGTCTGTCAAGGGCCAGATTTGTAGAGAAACATCCAGTTCTTGCGGATTCATTAGGATGCAAGCCTTTCTTTTAGAGAACCTCCTGTAGAGGTGGCTGTTCAGATGCCTGAAGAAAAGCAAGAGGCCTATTTCTGAAGTGTATGGGAAAAGATTTCTTCAGTAAAGAAGGAAGTTGAAGAATCTCCCTCTGCTTACAAGTCTTCTAAAAGCGAGAAGGCTGACAAATCAGATCTCCATAGCTTAATCTTTGCTAAAATCTTTAATCATCTTCTCCAACCAATTTTCACTATCAATTTCCTAGACATGGCAGAGAAAGACCTTGTGAAACACAACAAACAATCATCTTTTGAAAACCCAGAGTTCCATAATGCCCAGAAGTGTGATTTTTTAAATTTATTTTGCTCTTAAAGGAAGTTCACACAAAGAAAAATCAGCATTTCACCCCAAGGCCCCGTGAGAGAAAGCAGCAGGTAAGCTATTATCACAACTGGCTATCAGCTGAATTTGCTCTCACCTCCTGCTACTGGGTACTTGAGCTTTGACAATCACATTGAGGTCTCAGGACCACCTAAATGCATCAGATAAGGTGATATGAATCATTTAAGTCATTATTAGAGTTAAGGCAGACTTATACATACTTCATGATGTGTTGCTTACTAGCCCCAGAATTTTCTTGACTTGATCACCACATATAAGCTAAGAATTATAAAATGAGGATTTAACCCAATCAATCAATATAGAGATTAAACCGATCAGCAGCATTAACACTAAATTCACAACTTACGACACTTATAAGGAAGACTAATCATGTTCATTGACTGTATTTTGGATAGCCATGAAAAGAAAAAAAAACATTTCACATGTGAACAACTGAGAACATGACAAGCATTCAGCGGTCATTTCAAGTCAACTAACAGAAAGGCAATTCACATTTATAAAACAAAGCTAACTAGCTCTTAGACAATCATATTCTTGACTTGCCTTTCCAATGCAAATGCAGTGACCAGCTTCACTAATACAAGGAACATTTTTCCTTTGGAGCAGAGGATTACTCACATAGTTGAAAGTAAGCAGTTACATTAACAACTCTACTCAGTCCATGCTCATATTAGAAATAATGCAATAATCAGAACATTATTTAAGTCTTTGTACAGAGGGCATTTTCTACAATGTAGTCACAATATAGAAAGGCACCAAATTATTCAAGTAAACTGAACTTCTTCTTAACACTCGTTTTCTCAACTTGAGCCCTCTCACAAACCAATCAGTAATTTCAATATATTATTCTCAACTAACCATTCTGTCAGTACAACAGAACTTTCCTATGCTGAAAGAAAAAATGAGCCAATTACTCTTGTGTGCATACAGACGTCAGTCTCCAGCTAAAGATTCAAAGCACAGTAAGTTGCAGACCAGACAGTTAGGTTCCCTCTAGCACCTAATTCAATCGCTGAATTAAATTTCTGTACAAATCTGATTAGTAAAGCAAAGTTACTGGTAAAGAATGTGATTTCAGCAGATGGAAGCTCCTCACAAAAAAGCTAAAGCAACTGTAACAGGAACTACATTTCATCATATGACATTCATCTCGGGACCAATGTGGGGATGAGGTGAATAAAATAAACATCAGTAAACATATTAAAAGATACCACATTGGTAATATGTTGCTTACAGTTACAGAAATAATAATCGGATATCATATGGTAATACGTTGCTTACAGTTACAGAAATAACAACCTATATTGAAGAAACTAGACACAAAGTACTAAAACTAGCTGTGCATAAGTAAAATAAAGCACAAAACTGGAGGCATTTGCACTCTTAAACCTGGTTTTCATATTAAAATAAAAAATGAAAGCAGCATTAACTGGCTGAAGTCTGACTACTTCAGCATTATTTCTAGACAACCTTAGCAAAACTGACATGCCACAAGTTTCTTCACATATCCACTTCTCCCATTGGGCTCAACAACAAACTCTCTTCCAGGCTTTAGGAAGAACAACAAAGGAAGCTCACAGAAACAGTAGTATCCTGCAAAGTAAGACATGATAGCTTCAGTAGTTTGTCCTGTATCATGTATGGTTTCACCTGCGTTTTACAATGCTTAATGTGTTCAGGAGCAGCGTGGAAAAACTTGTTGGCTTCAGGGTGAACCTGCACCCATCTGCAGTGGTACTCGCAGCACTTCCCGACACTGGGCTGCTTAACGAACACGGCGGCTCCTTATTTGCTTTGGGTTGGCTCAATTTGTTGCTTCAATTTCCACTTGCTGGTAAATCCACACAGGATGATTTTATAGTTGGGTTCATCAGCGACAGCATCACAAGTATTTCCGATCAAACGGAAGCAGCTAACTTCCTGCAGATCAAGAAATTCTTTTCCTTTAACTTCCCATTTTGAATTTGTATGTCAGAAAGTTACTTAAATACTAGCTGAATCACTTAATAATTATTTCAACTGAAAACTCGAGTTTTAGAAACTTATACCATCTGGTGTTGTTGTTGAATCACCATAGCATCAATGAATCTGGCACACTTCCCGCCTACTTATTTTCTATGAACACTAAGCAGTACATCCCATGATTTAAGATTAAGTGACACTATTTTAGCTGCTCTGAGCCATTACCTATGCTTCCAACAAATAACTCCTCTACTGGAAGCACTGTGGAGAAGAAAAGAAAAAAAAACCACAACAAAGAAATCATGCAAAGAAAAAAAAGTCACATCCTGACTTTCCACCAAAAGACAAATATCCTTTTCTCTGAACCTACCCCTACCCACGATCAGAATTCTGATCTGTTATCCATCATAGAGCCTAGCCTGCATTCCCTACAGCTAACACTGTCCCAGAAATTATGGAAAAATGTTTCCTTAAAACAAATAAGGACGTTATCTGAAAACTACTTCTTACACATCTTCAATTTACCTGTAATAAAAAAGTGAAGAAATCTGTAATACATGTACACAACCCTACTATATATATTATATTAAGGCAAAGCTATAAACAGGAAATAAGCACAATATTGTTTATAGCTGCTGAAAAACATGTCGAGCTATTTAAATTCTGCATACAGCATAACAATACGTTCTCCTCTGAAGCACTGTAAGCTTTGGAGAATTACTGGGATTTTGAACAAAGTTACAAGCTATCTGCATTTAAAGCAGTTTCAATTATGAACAGCTTTGTTAAAATACATGCTTATAAAAAACTTACATTTCTTGTTTTGTTGTTTTTTTTTTTTTTTTTCCCCTTGCAACTAAACACTTCAGGCCCCAATTTCAGAATTCAAGAAGCCACCAAATCATTTATGACAAGATGAAAGAACACATGGCTTCGTCAAGAATGCCATACATAAAAAAACCCCACAAACCTATGAGACAGTAACTTTGAATACAGACCAACTAACCCCATAACAAACCCAAGCATGCCTTCAGTGCAGTTACAAACTACTGCTACAGAACACTGCATACCTGCCTGTTGCCATTCATGTTCATCAAATACCAAAAATTGTCTCAGCAGTCTTAACACTTCACAAATGTATACACATCTCAGAAACCCAAGAATATTATGAAACTCCAATGAAGTAATACAGAATATTGTTTTATGGAAAGGACTGAACAGAGGTGTAAGATCTATTGCGCAACCTACCAGGTCATTTCTTTCTTGGCTAATCCTGAGCTATGTGCTATTACCAAACAATTCAGGCACTTTTTTTTTGTTTTCCTTTTTTATTACATAAGCAATAAACTTTGAACATATAAACCTCTGGGTATAACAACTCAAGTTCCATCTGTAACATCATGCTTGGAGAAAAAGTAATCAATAAATAAGACTCCCTTCAGTGACTTCTTTACTCGAGACCGGTATGCAAAAGGAACTAAAGGTACATACTACAACATTTCCATTGAATACTGTAGTTTAAAAGCAATTATGAAAACCGTAAAAAAGTTCTGCAGCATTCTCCTACCAAAAAATAAAGTTATTTTTTAATCAAGAAAGTTACAGGGTTAGTTCCTTTATCCCAATTTAGGTCTGGACAAAGTTGCCAAAAGTGAACAGATGTTCCCTTTTCTGTGTTTCACGTTTCAACTTCAGGATCAGAGCTTAGTTCAGGTTTCTGTCCCAGTATTTAAATTTCCCTACAAAGAGAAAGAAAGCAATCGTTACTGTCAGATTTCTAACAGCAAAAAAAAAAATAAGCCCCCAACTTTCTTATAAATACCATATCATTATAGTAACATAAATTCTTTTAGTTAGGGATTCAAAAAGCAATCAATTGTAAAGACTGTGCCTTAAAGGATGCATATGCATAATTATTTCAAAAGAGTGAAGTAAACCAAAGGCGCTCTCACCAGTTTAACTAGTCTTGAAGTGTAATTATTACACTGTACAAAATAAGGGATACAATCTACAATCTAAGGAATAGCTGTTTCTAAAGAATTACCCAACCATCAATCAGCATGTTTAAAAAAAAAAAAAAAACGGCTGTCATTCTGAAAGGTTTCTTTGACATCAGTGATACTCAATTTCCTCCTCAGCCAAAAATCAATATTCAGATCTTATTTCTCTATTTGAAATCATAATCACCAAGAGCCAGATTTTGTTAAGATTATTCTAATAAGCTCCAGACAAGAACCTTAATATCCAATTACAGAACAGCATTGGAATTTAATGGGGGGGAGGGAAGCTCACTACAACAAAATTAGGTTATGGCACTTTATGCCCATTTTCCAGATCTATACTTTTTGGAAAAAACCTTTCCACACTTGTTTCCCATTAATTCCCATTCCATTTGCCCTTCTGCTATATTTATTTGAGTCCATACCAATTTAAAAACAACTCACCAGTATATTTTAGCAAGAAGCAACCTCTTTAACATGTTTAGTTTTCTTTGAGTCTTTGCTTATTGGTTTTGTTGCTTATTTTTCCACTTTCTTCATTCTTCTACCAGACTGGTAGCTTTGCTTTTTTTAAAATGGCTCTAAGAACCTATTAATGTTTCTGCACTCTAAAAACTCAACTCTAATCCAACCACTAATGCTTATTATGCAAGTGTATTTACTTGTACGGACACAGACAGAGAATTACAAAACTAACATTCTCAAAGGAACACACAACTGGAAAGGGCTGTGCAGGTCATCTAATTCAATTCTGATGCCATGAGTAGCCCTACCCAACTCTAATTACACTTGACCAATTCTAATAAAGGATTGAGAGTGCTTTAACCACTTCTACTCCCAAAAGCTGTAACATTTTAAACAGTTCAGAAGTTCTTCTGCACTTCTGTATTATCACTGTCTCACACACACTGCAAATCAAAGTGTAAGATAGATGTGCTAGAGTTTTTCAGCCCGAGCTGAAAGCTGAGTTTTTCAGGCACCATACACTACAGGATGCTTTATTCAGAACAGCACTTTAAGGCACATGATGAATGTAAGATAACACAATGAGGAACAGAAACATAAACTTAATCAAAAAGCGTATCAATACTCTTCATGTTAATTTAGAACTGTAGTCTTAAGACGATCTAACATTTTCAACAGAGGTCCACTTTCTCTCATCAATAAGAAAGCAGACCAAGAAGAGAATATTGGAAATCATCACAGAACCTCACAGCACAGCTCAAACAAATACCCATGAAGAAAATAAGTGCAAAATCAAGTGTGCCTCCTTGTGCTTTTACAGGCAATGTTCCGAAGTATCCCATCTGAGCTATTCCATGGGGATATAAAAACCGTAGTGGGCAATTTGAATATTCACATTTTCATAAAAGCACTTAGTGAAGAAGAAATTAAACCAACTCACCTTTTCTTTCCTCAGAAATCCATCTCTGTATTTATTAGTGGTAAACCCCCTTACACCAACAGAACGTAACCGCTGGTACTTAGCTTGAATATATAAACCCTTCTGTACTAAGCCTGATTTATAATGGGATTGCAAACGGCCATCTGCAAAGTTGCTCTGTAACAGTACGGAAAGGGAGGAAAAAAGTGCAGAATGAGGGCACCAAAACTCAATAGCTGGCATTTACAGTTGTATATACACACAAAACCGACAGTACTGAACAAGAACATGCAATAGCAAATACTGAGCCTCTTCCTTATTTACAGCTTGCTGTTCCTTAGAACACCAGCTACTTTATCACATTCGCTGTTTAAAACATCTGAAATGGTCATTGTTACAGAAAAACAGGAATTGCTAAAAGGAAAACAACAACAAAAAGAAAAAAAAAGCACCATACTTGCTACCAAATTCACTGATACAGGCCTGCAGCAGGCAAATGTGTTGAACCTAAAAAAGTTATGCTAAGTAGAAGTTAGCATGACTATTTATCATGTATCCTCACACCGTAAGACCACAGAATTACTTCCCTTACTCTGTTCTTTTATCACCCCCCAACTGAAATACTGTATGCTAACCTAGCATGGGAACAAATGTAACAGAGCTTACTGGTGAGGGAATTAGAAATTCCCAGAAATAGCAATATAGGAAGACCAACACTGACAGCAGCAGCTAAAAGGATAAAAAGCACTCCAATCTCCAACAGAACAAGCTATGAAGTCTCAGAAAGGTTCACTGTAATTTTGCCTCATTTTCCAATAATGCAGATTAAAGTTTTCAAATGTGACAGTAACAGAAAAAAAATCCTGTAGATGTTCACCCTTTAAAGCTTTTTCACCCCATGCAGAGTAAAAAAAAAAAAAAAAAAAAAAAAGTTCTTACATAAAAAGGAAACATTATGTTGATATAAAATAGCTGTCACACTTTACAAACAGATTTAAAGTAAGACAGAATTAAACAACAGAAAAAGAGCCTTTCTTGAGCATGACCTAATTGCTCTGGTGAAGTCAGTCTCCTTTTGACAGAGTAAGGATCACTTCAAGAAAAATCACATGCTCTGAGGTTGTGATAAGCTTGGTACCAGTTTCTCCATGGTGTAGCTGAAGAACAGCTAAGGACTGCACAGAACAGAGGTTACTCAATGCAAATACAGTTTCTGTTATTTTAAGAAAATCACTTCAGCCACCTAATATGTAGAGATAACATGAAGCTGGCCCCATCAGTTCCCTAGCGTCACTCTCATGATGCTTGTAGGCAAAGGACATACTTGGAGAAGGCTACTAAATGCTATCTCACCCCTTTACCGAAAAGCCATCAGAGTCCAATCACAATATAATTAGGTGCAAGTAAATTCCTTAAGTAGATACACGCCTACCATAGGGGAAGCTGAAGGGCGTTTGCAATGCTATATTAAGGCATTGAACACAATTAACAGCAGAGGTCCTCATTTCTCCCACAGTTGCTGCGGTTCTCTGTTCTGACACAGGAGGCTACCAAGGGAGCCTCAGGGGGCTGCATTTGCACAGCAAGCAGCAAAGAACCAGAACAAATAAGAAAGGAAGAAAAGGTGCAAGATACCGAAAGCGAGATTATACGTACACTTCAGTTGCAACACAAGCATCTACACAAGCAGGGAGAATGAGGTACAGAAGTACTATTAGCAGGGCAGAATCAGACACAGGAACAGTTAACAGATCATATACTTGGTACACAGGTAACTGCAGTCACACACAGTTGAGAGTAAAATGAGATAATCTAATGGTGTGAATGAAGGTGAATGAAAAACAACTACATTTCAGCCTCAGGAAAAAAACAAACTGAAGTGACATCTAATATTACCTCAGGACCATTTTATAATCAATGCTACTCATGCTGCCTATGAACCAGTGGCTTTCAAGCTCTGAGAAGTCTGTAAGAGCTAATATGTTAACACTGTACTGTGTCTGGCTAGGGCAGAGTCAATTTTCTTCACAGCAGTCCACACCAGACCATGGTTTCAATTGGTGACTGATACAGCACAGACAACACAGCAATGTTTCTGGCTGCAGCTGAACAGTATCTGCACAGCATTACTACTCTCTCTTCCTTCAGCCTGGCTCCCAACAAGCTGGCCAGGCAAGACACTGGGAGGGGACACAGCCTGGATAGTCAGGACAACTTACCCAAACTGACCAAAGGATTTCCATGCTCATGCTCAGTAAGAATACTGAGGAAAGCCGCTGCCTGGAGGCTGGCTGAGCATCAGTCTCCCTGTGGGATACGGTAAGCAATTGCCTTTGTATCATTCCTTTTTCCTTCATCTTTCCTTTACTTGACTGGTGACGCACTGGAACAGGTTGCCCAAGGAGGTTATGGATGCCCCATCCTTGGAGGTATTCAAGGCCAGGCTGGACATGGCTCTGGGCAGCCTTGTCTCATGGTTGGCAACCCTGCACCCAGCAGGGGGGTTGAAACTAGATGATTTCCACAGCATCACGGAATGGCACAGGTTGAAAGGGACCTCAAGAATCATGAGTCTCCAATCCCTCCCTCCAGAGGCTGTTCCACCAACCTCCACATTCAACCCAGGCCATTGTTTTCGCTCCCCCTCTTCTCTTCCCTAGTGCTGCTGGAGGTGGGAGAGCGAGCAAGCCATTAACACACAGGACTGTGTAAATTACAGAATGAAGTTTAGTTCAGAAGATAACCGTACATACAGTACCTACTGAAATGAATCACAGTCAACATTTTAAAGTCTTTTCACAGAAAAGATCTTTTAATCTGTGTAAGATTTCTTTGGATCTCTTATGAAACTGATGCTCAAAGGATTTTTTTCTGTAGAATGTTAAACTTTTTGCAAGACCATATATGCTAATAACTCCCCTCCTCTTTTTTTTTCTTTTTAATTAGGTTAGGACTCTCCAATTTTATTAATCAGGAAGAAGAATTCAGTGTATTTTTAATATTCAGCCAAGGAAGGCTCTTGAGTGTCAAATCACCTTCCTGAAGCAGGTTTCAGCAACAGCATAGGCAGGAAAAATCCTTTAAGTTATGCAAGAGGAAATGAAATGTAAGAACACTGATGAAATCAAATCAGCAATGCTGTTTCCATGGTAGTAATAATGTGCTATACACATATAGAAACCACAATACCAGTGAAAATGCTATCTTCTCAACAGATATTAAAGCAGTATGGAACCAATCTCTGGATACAGCAATGTTCAGTTTCATATATAAAGGTAATTGCAGTTTAAGCAGACTTATGTTTGCACAGCAGAATTCAGTGCTGATGTAAAATAAAGGAAATTGAAAACTGCTTTGAATAATCTACCAACATAACCTCAAAGAGATAGTGGTGAATAACCACTCATCCCTTATAAAAAGGCCACATGGAGGGGACAGGAAAGAATACTGAATAAGAGACTATGACACCTTTCTGTGTTAAGATGGAGTTATGCAGGCTAGCATTTTTAACTTGTTAAGCTTCAGCTTGAAAGTTTTTTCTGTTTCATTGGTTCTTTAAACAGCAGAATAGTGAGCCCTTTTTGATAGTATTAGCTTAGCTTTCTGGCAGACTGACTGCCTTTTTTTCCCCAACAGTTCCCTTATATTCAGTCTGAGGGGGCAGAAGAGCCCTTCTACTCTTCAAATTGTCATCCAAAGTGCTAGCCACTGAGCTCAGCCAACATAGCCTTACTTCAACTTCACTATCTTTAGAACAAGAAGGATCAATACCTATTCTGTGCTGTTTTTCTCCTGAGAGTACACTTGTTAAATAGCAAGTACGGGTAACTTTAAAGGATAAAATGAGAAAGCTTTTTTTTCTTGACATAAATA
This sequence comes from Tympanuchus pallidicinctus, assembly GCF_026119805.1. NCBI lineage: Eukaryota > Metazoa > Chordata > Aves > Galliformes > Phasianidae > Tympanuchus > Tympanuchus pallidicinctus. Next base: position 2,277,370 of record NW_026294659.1, read on the forward strand.
AATCTAGTTGGATATTTATTTTTATTTCAGCTGTATGGATAGAATACTGAATAACTCAGCTCAATCCACTGCCAGCCCTCTTTCCTCCCATTATGTCAGCAGAAACAATTAGGCCACACTGCTACTACTTTTCACATTTGATACCTTCAAATCTGCATTTCTTTACCAAACTCAAGAGGATCAAAGTCACAATTTATACAACACACTTCTGATAAAAGCTGGTCTGTACCTTAAAGTGTCTCCTGATGGGACCTGTGTTCTCAAGGCGTCCTCTAACATGTCTATGCGGGAAAGTATCGTTTGTTCTTGAAGAATAGTAAGAATTCTAGTTTGAAAACAGATAGCAAAGTTATTAGCTTAACATTATTAAATTACAAAGGAAAACAGTTTCCAGGTTATACTAACACATGTTAAAGTCCTTTCAGCCTTGTGATTTTGACACAAAGACACTGTCTGAAAGCACCAAAAGAGAAGCAAAGGGCCTGGAGTACAGGTTGGCTATAGTGACAGCAGAGCCCATCAAACCCAAAGATGATACAAACCATTGTGTTGGAATATCGTCCTCTTGGGTTGTTACCTGCTTGGATTTCTTCAGTGAAGGCTCTACAACCCTGTCCCTTCAGAACACATGCCTCAATTAGCACACAGCATGTGTAATAGACTGCTCTAGCAGTCATCCCTTGAGTCAGGAATAAGAGCAAGATTAGTACTCTGGATACTCCTGGTTAGCATATGGTCACTATTAGAGCATTTACCACAAACACAAGCATCACTGCTCTACATACCACCACAGCAACCAGACAAATGCATTGGCCCTCCAAATATTCTGCTTTTAAATTTGTATTATATAGTAGCATATCGGAGAAGAATTGCTAGCCACAGAAACATACCTGACCTTAAGGACAAGTGGCATGGACAAGTGGTATCAAAACTGTTGTGTTAGCACACTGAAAGCAGAAGGCAAACAGTCATGGTTGCATAAAACAGAGCACTCCCTCCAGACACTGTGTTCTTTCATCTTTTCCAGCTTTTCCCATGACAGTTACCATGACAGGATCCGTTCAGCTAAAGTATCATTTTCCCCCATCATTGCATACAAGTACTGACAAGTATTACACACTGATACATGCTACACTATATTCATCTAATGAAGACAGAACCGAATTGCTAATGAATTCTTGGCCAAATGCACTTTTCCCCTGTTCCCTTTAAAAGTAGTCTTCAAGGCCACAGAAGTGTCCCAGCACTACTGAATTCCTTTTTTCTTTCCCCAACGTAACTAAAACAGCTTTAAATACATTTTAAGAAAAACTTAAGAACTCTCATTTGTCTCAAATAAACTAACATTGTATAATAAAATGCAAATGTATTTTTTTATGTTTTGCTGCCTAAAGAATTTCTGCTCTCTAGCAAAATATCAAACCTTCCCAGTGGCAGAAACACTTTTGTATGCTTTCTAATGTTGGTAGGCTAATAAATGCAACAGAGCACTGCTGGAATCCAATTTAGCTCTAACTGGGGTTTAAAATAGCATTTTTTAGAAGAACATATTATTGCCTGCAAGTCAACTGTTTAGCTCCTGAAAATGCCTTGCCAGGAGTGGACTTAGAATACAAAGATAGTCCATGAAATCAAATACTTACAAGGAAGGAAGCTGGGAAGTTTGACATGCTTTTCCCTCTGGGTATTTCATTCTGTTTTTCTTGGAAAAAGCCACTTGGTTACCTTCACAAACTTTCTTCTTCCTCTTTGTTCCCTTCCTCTCTACATTACATAACCAAACGAGGAAGCCTACTATTGTAGTACACTCTTCCTTAAAGAAGAGTATTTAGCAAGATTCAAAGAGAAGATATTAAAAAAGATTTCTTGCTGTAGTTAAAAATAGATTATTAGGAATTAAGAAAAGTTTGTCTTAGCTGAATATGGAGCACCAGCCCACTCCCCCCACACTCAAACATGTCCGTGGGCCATTCATGCATGGTCTTAGTTTTGACACTGCTATGCTTGTCATTTGAAACCTGGCTCTCTGATGTACTCTTTCTTCTCTCCATATTCACCTGTAGATCAGAGCAAATAAACCTAAGAGGAGTTCTTCAAGTTTTTCCAGGGTTTGATTTTTAAAATTATAGGTGGAATGTTCTTAAACAGAGTGGTGACATCTACTGTATGCTTTCTCCACTGTGCTTTTCCCTCACCTTTATGATTTTTGCTGACACAACATGCTATTGCCACCTCTCTCCTGCAGTACAGAACAGCTTTCCACAAAAACTGGTGAGCTGTGCCTGGAATTAACTGAAACAATTTCCACTCACGTATCTGTAAGAAAGAGCTAAACCACTGAGTACTTTCTTATCCAATAACTATTATCTTAGCTCTTGCTTAAGTTTCAGTCCCTTCCTCAGTATTTTCATGCATTCCCGTGCCCCACTCATATAAGCTTATTTTAGCACACTTCCTATTTGTTTCCTGTTTAATAAATGTGGCTGGCCCAACACCAATATTCTGGTGCCTCAACAAACTATTTCTTAAATCCACTGCACTCCTCTCTGTGCACTGCCTTTTAGTCATTAAAGCCTTACGCTTTCTAACATTTACATTAGAACAGTTTACAACAGTGTTCACATCTAAACTTCTATTCCAAAACAAGACTGACTTGCAAATTCCAAATATTTGCTTTCTTGGAGAAAACAACTACGAGAGGCCTTTGCTCCCATTCGTTGTTTTTTGGGTTTTTTTTTGTTTTTAAAGCTGCTCTCAACTCCATTAATATCACATTTCTGAAGAAAAAAACACAAACAGTTGTGGATACAGTCACACGGCTCTGAATTTATTACAAAAGCACTACTCACCTCACAAGTTAAATGTATGGCTGAAATTACAGTTGGCTACTTTGAAACTGCTCCAGTTCTCAGCTTCCTCAATAAACAGCAGAGCAGTGCTAGTACCTCACATGTATGGAGATCAAGCTTGAGCTATGGACTGCCAAGATCTTTTCCCATACCACCCAGTCCTCAAGAACTACTTCAAGAAAAGCCATCTATAAGCACCAATCTCACATAGCTTGTCTGTACACCACAGGAAATGCCACAGCATTGGAGCCAGGTTAGGTAGCTGAACTATTTACGTCATCTCAGGTATGAGACTCAGCTGTATTATTTATCTTTTCTACCCAGGACAAGATTGCGTTCTTTCTGCATCACTTCAGCATTTAACAGAGTAGATAAAAAGGAAAACAAAAGGAGCAGAGTAAGAACAGAGCAAAAACGAAGAACAAAAACAGACAAGAAGATGCAATTAGAAAGCATCGATCAGTACACTCCAGACATATATGCAAGATGTCCATAAAGCCCCCATGCCAAGTGCTGAGTACTGGGTCATTCTACTGATGCATGCAGATGGCAAATTAACTCGTGTATGGCTGACTTCATGGAGAGTCATCTTTTGCATTTTTAATACCTATGCTTTCTCAGCTACTGCTGTTCTGAATTGGTAAGTTCCTCAGTGCAATGTATTGCTTCTCAGGAACATTAAAGCTATTTTTAAAATTGCATCTAGTTTGCTACTAGATGTCAATGTGAAGTCTTCCTGAATCTTCAACAGTTCAAATTCAGTCTCTATTCCAAATTAACATCTAGCATCATTTTGCAATTACTATATTAGTTAAGGAGGTATTACTGCATGTTTACAGGGCTTCAATCTTAGTCTTCAGGTTTGTTTGTTGTTTTTACTTTTAATATTGTTGTGTTGAGTCATTTTGCATTTACACCTGCCAAGCAGCTATCCTCCAATGACAATCACTACTCTAACTACATAAAAACTGTTTTTGATGGACCTTTGATGGTCTTCTGGAAGCCTATCCATAGGCTATGAATTACAACATAGAAGAACAGACAGTTTCCCTTAGTCTCCCCTTTCTTAGCACCAGCCACAAAAGATGTTTTAGAATTATATGGTACAAATCAACATGGGCAGATGCACAAGTCCTATTACACAAGCACAAGCACTTCAAAACAAAACTGCACTCATTCAGAAAGCTTTCCAAAAGGAGCAAACATTTATTTCAACTGAACATTAACTGCCTTCTCAATTTCAGTATTAAGTGCATTACAAAGAGAGAGCCCTAAGACAGATCAAGTGCTCAAGTTAGCTCTGATAAACTTTGTATCAACACAGACAAACTATTCCAAGTAAAATATTTCAACCCTAGGAATATAATTTCAGGCATTTCTGCAGTCTCATGTACAGTTTCTTTCTTAAAAACAAAACAGAAACAACAACAACAAAAACAAGATATTTCAGAACTTCCCTCCTGAGGAGAAACAGTGTTACAGTAACAATGCTGGACATGGCCCCAGACAACCTGCTTAAGGAGGAAGTTGGACCAGATGACCCTCAGAGACCTCTTTTGACTTGAACCATTCTGCAAGTGCTACTGACATAAGATTCAGATCTTGCCCCTGGACTGATGACAACTACCTCCCATTTCCCCTTCTCAAGATATTCCATATTACTTCAAGTTACTTGCTCAGTAAAAATGCCTTCTAGTTTGTGGTTTAGATCACGTACATATTACAAAGCAGGAGAAATGCAGCATTCAGGAACTTACACTGCTGTAGCTTCATAAAATAAATTTGTACTATTTACTGGAACATCTTAAAATCAATTAACTCTACTAAATTATTATGAACCCTAAGTTAGTCCAGCCTGTTCATGCTACTCAATTAGAAGTCTAAAGTTGAGCACCTAATCTCCCCACGCCCCCCAAAAATACTGCTTCCATTGTAAATACACCCAACCTAAACTAGCTTTCTGAAGAGACACATTCCTGGCAACTTCCCTGTGAGGTAATAAAACACAACAGCAATACTCTAGAGCTGTTCAAAAGTAAAAAAGATATTCTTTTACCAGCATTGGTCATAAAAGCTATTTTAGCTCTCTTGAACTATTCTGCACTGCAAAAGATGCCTGAGGAATTACTGTTGTAGAACCATTTTCTTTTTTAATCATTGATCAAGTGTAAAGATAAAGACTCGCATGGAAATTAAAAGGCAAGAGTTCACAGATCGTTAGCCATATCAGCCCAAAAAAGTGCAGCAGGAAATGAATTATGAAGGAAAAAAAAAAACAACAACACAGAAACAACTACTTCCAGATTCAGGCTTACCAGGTGAGGTTTCCCAATAAATTTCCTGAAAGGTGGCTTAATGAACCTCATGGGCTTTTGGAAGCCATCAAGTTGAGAGTTCTGTAATCTTGAAAAACTGCAGCTTTGCTGATTCCTGAGAGAATAATTCCAGAAAGAACAATTAAAATCCAGAACCGTAATATAGCAACACGTTTAATTTTAAATGACCTTACTTTAACATTGGTACCACTTAGAAATGGTAAAATGACAGCTTTCATGTAATCTTAATCTAAGATATTTGATAAATGACTAGTGCTCTGGCTAAAGAGAAGTACAAGTTACACACAATCATACAGTAAACTCCATTTTCTTATGCAATGATAACGAATGGTGACTTCTGTCTTTTCCAAAGCCTCACTTTTTAAAACAAGTTTCCCCGACTCCCACAGCTACACCCCCACGCCTGGCTAACACTGCCCTCTGCTGGCTGACACGCTTTTTGTATTTCAGTGGTTTTTCAGATTGTGCTACCTTCAAAGTCGCACACAGCTTCTCATCTCACCAATTCCAAATCAGACAGAAGCTCTGATAAATATCCAGATGCTAGAATATGCTTGTTATCCCTTCAGTAAGTACAACACGGCTCTGACTTCGGGTTTTTTTGGTTTTGTTTGTTACTGAGCACACTGCCAATTACTGATAGATCCACAACCAATAAATAAAACGTACGTATACCATGAAAAGTAATGACTAGAAGCCAAAATTTATAGTTCCCAGAACTATAACACGTATAATAAAAAAGGCCAAAAGAAGGCAGAACGGGCTAGCGGATTAAGCACTGCCAACATCTCACGTGCAAACTGTGAAAAAAAGCCTGCTTTTCAGGAAGGTGGTATCCATCTTCCATTACTGCCCTCAGCCTGCAAATGCATTAGCCATCAGCACTACAAGTGTCCTCCAGCCTCCATCAAGCTCAAGGACAGCCACGCTTCATAAAAAAACCCCAGCTTCCCACTGTAAATAGTATATATAGAAGGTAAAGCAAGTTAGTAACCGCAGAAGTAGCAAAAAAAAAAGCCTTACCAGACAACTGAGCCAAACATATACTGAAGATACAGCATCAAGCAAGTATAAGGCTATAGGCAACAGTCCAATAATTTGGTTTTATTTTTCCTTTGACAACTTTCATCTTTTTATCTAAACAATTTCAAACACAGGATTTTTTTCTCTTTTTTTTTAATTTATTTTATTTTTTTTTTTTTACAGTTTTAGTAGTCAATTTTCCTAAATATGCACATATTGTCATGATTTGCCATTATGAACTGTTTAAAATGGACAATTAGCAATATATTCATATATCTGCAAAACATGACGACAGTGTAGATGCATTTCATTACACTCTGGCAACTCTTCAATCAACGCTTCTAACACAAATAAGCCATTCGTGTAATCTTAACATCAAAAGCAAAAATAGGATGACTGAGGTTAGCAAACACCTCTGGGCCACACATCTTTAGCAGACCTGCTGCAGGAATTCAGAGAAGTAAAAAGCTATTCCAAAGTTTAATGTTAATTAATAAAATTAAAACAAACAAACAAATTCTGTTTGCTGACATTCCACGATACCAGAAACACCCCGAGCAGCACAAGAATGCATTCGTTCTGGATCATTATTATGAAACTACAAAATACCAATGAAGTAGTAGTAGAAAAATAACCTCTACCAACATAATACACCATTACATAGGAAGCTTCAAATTTTACTGACACATGTCACAACTGAAGTCAAACTTCAAAAGAAAATCACAACAGATTTGAATGCAACTGCGGAAGCATCGATAAAATTAAATGTACAAGAGAAGAACAAGCTTAGGCAAATGTGATTATTATTAGCTAATTACCTTGGAGCTGTACCATCCGTATGAAATGCTCTCTCATCTTCATTCTTCAGTCTCTCTTTTCTTCTCCTTTCTATATCATGCCGTAGATCATTTGGATCTTCTAAAACTCTTATGATGTTCTATTTAAGAGGAAGGGTTGGTGCCAAGTTAGCTTGTAATAAGGAAATATTGACTTTATTTGTCCTTCAAGGGTTTTATTCAGTAATCTTGTTGACTAACCGTATAGACACAGGACAGTTGCGCATCAGCCTAAGAATCCAAAGTCCAAAACAATAACAGCAGCTACTCTCTGACAATTACCTTCTCCCACCATCTGTCTCCTTACACATTTCTGAACAGTAGCGAACAGAAAGCTGGAATTTCAGTTAAATAACTGCTCTACATAAAACTGACAACAAAAAAAAATTCACAAACTACAGTAAATCTTAAGAAAGTCTACTCTTCTTAATTAAGTTGTACCTCCACACATTAGCACCACAGAAAAACAACAGGAAACCAAATCGCAGTAAGCGTAGTTTATAAGGGGGAAACAAAATCCCATGCCCCTGGATAAAAGCAGGGATTAGGACTGCGTTCAGTATAGAACTGCGTTCTGTACGTTGGGCCAATCTAACATCACAGGAGAAATATTAAGGGTTTTTCCAATCTCAGACAGAAATTAGAATCCATGTCAGTTGCCCACTCAGTATTTACATTAAATAAGAATAAATAGTTCAAGCAGTAGCAATAACCACGCTCCAGTTATTCTAGAACACATCTGCACTCTACTTACCACAGTAATGGAAGTATGTTTAATATCTGTAAATACAGTCACGTGCATTCCTTTTAAAACAGAATTGCTAGCGGTCTTCAAAGCATGTAAGAGTAGCTTTTCAATATAAAGCAGAAAAGTGTTAGTTACACCTATGTAACTTTCACTGAACTATAAAAAAAATAAAATAAAATGAATACCTGAGGAGATTCTGATGGGACAGTTCGTTTGTTCTGAAGTTCTGCTAAAGACATGTCAATCCTCCTGAAACAGCAAAACCACACAAGAATAAGCAGCATCAATATAAATCATTATTAACCAACTACAGAATCTTTGCAGATTACGTACAGATAGTTTAGAGTCAGTGAAAAAATACAAACAACTCCAGCTATGTAATGTTAAACCTACTTAAGATTAACTACTTTGATGCAAATAAATTAAGGCAGAAGCACACCAATTACCTGTGGATTTCTGGATCCAAACTTCTTTTAACTTCATTCATATTTGGAATTGGTTTATCCTGGATTTTTGAGAACCGTTCATGCAGAGTTATGTCGGATGATGTAAAATAATTTGCTGTGCAAAGACATTAAATACAAGAATGTTTAAGCGCACTATTTCAAGTGTGTTGTGGGAAATATTATCTTTCAAAAGATTAACTGCTAAGGACACCATGACAACTTCTGAGATTAAATTCCAAACTATTTCCACTTGTAGCTTAATGTTCCCAAACGAGAGATTAGGCCAGCTCAACTCAGACAGCCCTCTTAGTAAGATTAAGCTGAAGAAAGTTAACTGTTTATCAGTTCCATCATGGCAACTACTAGAAGCAACAAATAAAGTTCTGCACTACATGTGACACAAGTCTAGAAAATCATCTGAAAAATTACAGGAACTATATGTAACTAAAACGTTGTGACTACAACAAAGCTTTATTTTCCCCCCAACTCTCTTCACTTGTTAAAAAAGCAGTTTAACTTCAAGCACTTCCATGAAATCCCTTCTACGTTCACAGCCTACAGTAACCTCTAAATAAGGAGCAAGACCTTCTAACCAAAAAGTGCTCCATCCGACCACTTCAGCTCTTCAACCTACATTCTCCTTCAACGAATGACATGAAAACAAATGAAACCTAACACCTGATATTTACAAGGGCAGCATGCCTAACTCATTATTCCTTTTATAGTAATTGTAAATACATAAATACACACATATACCCCAAATACTACAGCCACCTTTAATTTGATGGATAATTGTGATTATTTCCTGAGTAAATTCTCGCGACGGGTCGCTCTCAACACCTCGTGCTACAGATTCCATGTGCTCGAACACCGGATGAAAGTTTTCATTTTTCCTGCCAACAGCAACCAGATCATGTGACATCTGTCTGTCTGCAGTATGACTAGAAGCAGACCTAAAACAAACATTTGGAGATTCTCATTTTCAAAGAATACTTGAAAATTTCAAACAAAGAAGTAGAACAAGACAAAATAAGAAGTTTGTTTTAAAGATAAAAGCCATTCAATTGATTTTTTTGTTTGAAAAAACAAAACAAACCAACCAAACTGTAAGCTGCAAGATGAACAGCTCTAACTATACTTTCGGGAATCCTTGTTTCAGTGACGTGTGATACAAAATTTGTAAGTTTTAAACTTAACACATCTGTCAAGTAAGATAGATATGTGAAGACTTGTATCCTTTTCAGTGTAGCTCTGGGAGGCAGTTATGTGTCTGTTATAAAAAAAACTAGCATTTTCAACAGTACACAAATGCTAAAATCTCTGCATCTTTGAAAACTGTATCACTTGAACTCAGTGCGACACGTTCTCAGTAACAGCATGTGAACTTAGGAATGTGTGTAGCGTATTTTTGTCAGGTTTTACTCACTCTAAAGAGATGCATAAATCAAATGGTAGCATTGCTTTGTTAGAACTATTTTCACAAGGAAGCTGGCATTAAAATTTCTGCTGTTCTTGGTGCAATAAAAGTAGCTCTTACTTGGAAACAAGTTGAGAACTCAAATATTCCATGTAAAACTTTTAGGACAAAGACTTTGCTGTCCATTCTGCAAAGTGATAATGCACCTGCCTAATCTGTATTTCAAAAGAAAGTAGAATTTCATATAAAGATTGCACCAGAACCAGCCTCCAGCAAGTCCCAGGAGTCAGCTGTCTGTCTTCAGTAAATGCCTTTCAGTGAATCCAAACAATCTCCATTTAGGTATTTATTACAGATGATTTGAATTGCCTAACTTCTCTCTAGGCTTATAAAGAATGTATTCTTCTCAGCTCAGCCATTTTAAGTCATGTGTTTGTTAAATGCCTGAAGTAGGCAGCATGAATACTGTCAGTCATCAGCTTCTCCGAAATTAGCCATTTAGTCTCTGCTAATGTCTCTGTTGTTGTTGCAAAGGCAAACCTGCACATCAAGTAAACTACTATATTGACTGCAGCTTTTCAGTCTGTAAATAATTATTACATGACTTTGAAGAATAGCAGCAAGAAACTACTACATGTAGAAATCATCCCACAGGCTTCCAAAAATAAGCGGCAAGAATTAACTTTTTTCCTTGCTTTATCACTTAGGAAGAAAGAATTGTTCCCTTTCCTCAGTCTTTCATATTAACCCCTTACATGGGGACAGTGAACTTGTCTTCACAACTCTTCACTGTATTACATATTTTCTGAAATATTGGAAAAAAAACTGGCAGAGATGTTTTGCTTGAGAGAAGTAAAATACCTTTTAAATGAGGACTGAACAGCTTCCAAAAGAGATTACTGCCATTACCCTCACCTACAGCAGGTAGTCAATTAACCAGAAAAGCCTGCAAATATCTATACAAAGCAAGCTGCTTAGTCTTTACAATGTGTTCTTCATTTAGGCTGCCACATTAACCCTTTTTTCCAATTGAGTTGACAACAGGAATGCTGAAGACAACCAGAAGTACTATACACGAGATAGAGACATACTCCATTACTTTTCAGTTCTGAGGCCCCAAAAGATTGTTACATCATTTGCTGCAATACTAAATAATATAACCCAGGGATTTCGTTTTTTGACACCTTTACTGGACTTCATCTTAAACATCTGAATGTGTACCTGAGATTTATGCAATTTAAAAGTTAGCTAGTTTTCAAAAGAAATGAGGAACTCCTCAGGAAGTCAAAAAAGTCATTATATTCCAGAACAAAGAACAGGATTCAACTTTTCTGATTTTGTCCGTTTTGAATAAACTTAACACATTTACTCATAATAAGCAACTTCATTTACAGTTTGTACTGGTCTTATCTGCTCTGTTCTTTCCACTTGCTACCAGACTCCCATGAGATTAACTAGGCTTTTTTTGGGCGATACTTTTTTGGTTGGTTGTTTTTTGTAAACAGCAACAGGCAGTGAGTTTCCAGCCTGCAAGTTAATGCTTTAAACAAAGCAAAATTAAAAAGGTACAACCTTAGTTTGTCCTTGTTACTTCCTAAGGAAACACGGCTTTCCTTTGATATTCATAAACTGAAAGCAGGCTGGAATAAGGAACAGATGAGGGGAAACAAATACCTGTACCTGTTCACCGTTTTCTTCATGTCCACTTTGATTGTGAGATGTTCCCTCCTACAGTTGACATCAGACACTTTCACATCTGAAACAGTATGACTTGAATCATGCTGGCTACTGGAAGAATCTCCTTTTCTCCTGAGTTCCCCTTCTTTCCTTACTCTTTCCTTCTGCTTGTTTTTAAAGGGTCTCAGATCAGCATCCATTTTAGAAGAGTTAACGCAAGCATTGCAGCCCTTCTTTGAACTATATTTAGGAGGGACTTCAACGTGCCCTTCTTCAGTCTGTCTCGCTCTTCCACCACTAAAGTAATCTAACTTTTTGCTATTCCAGGCACCCTTAGAAGATCCGTATTTCTGATCTTCCTGCTTCGCGTACTTCTGAGCTCTATCATCTGTGAAAGGCTTCTCCCCATCCAGGTGCCTGCGCCGTTTGTGATTGTATTCATAGGCTATCTTTGTGACCGATCCCTCCGAGTACTCCCTTTCAGTCGACCGGTGAGACTGGGCACCCAGATTTCTTTGCTCCTCCTTTTCTTGGTAGGGTGAAAAAGAACGCTCTTGCTTCCACTTGGAATTTCTTGCTACTTCTCCACCGTCATACCTCTCCATTTCTTTAGCCCTTTTAGACGTGTGCCCATATTCTCTGTAATCGTGATCTTCAGGATACCTGTGTTGACATAAAGCAATTTACACTTGCACTAGAGAAGAAAGCGAGAACTTATATGTGAAGAATGTTGGACAGCAGAATGCGTGGCAAGTTAACCCATAATCCCTCACGCCAAGGTACGGATGTGCAGGGGCTCTTAAGAGGGAAATATTATCCTTTCATACTCTAGCCATCAATATGATTTACTTAAAAGACAAATACTTCACTACTACCAGTCGCCCATAATTAAACTACAAAGTGGCAAACGTGTTTCAAGGTGGTTATCTTCAACTATAATGAAAACAGACTTTCACTTGAGGCTTTACACCACAATACCCAGGTTTTAATTATTTTATTCCTATACCTCTTCTGTAAAGAGCTCCTTGACGTAAATTCATCAGAAACTCTTCTGGGTGACTGACCATACTTCTCTTCGTGTAATCTCTGGTGCCTCAAGTCATCTTCATGCCATTTTCTTTCAAATTTACATGAAGCCCCTAACGGTCTGTGAAAAGGTTTAATTCCTTTTTCATTTCCAGTGACTTTGTAGTGTTCAAACGTGTATCTTTCTTCCATTTTGTAATGGTAAAATGACCGACTGTGCTCCTTATATGGTATTTCTGAGTATTTTGGTGGTAACTGACATCTCCTATTGCCTTCAGTTCTTTCCGATGAATGTGTTCTGTAGGGCTTATGGCTGTAAGCATCTTCCATGGGAATTCTTTTCAGGTTTGGTGAAGGTGACCTACGTTCATACATTCTCTGGTGGTTATTTCCATGAGGTGCAAACCTGGAATTGCTTTGTCCGTATTTTTCATCATCTGTTCTCCAAGTCATAGGTTTCTTTAGGTCCTTACGAAAGCTTTTATATTCACAGTCATAATTAACATGAGCGTGCCTTTGCCTGTGGTGCTCTGGACTCCTAAATGCTGGAGATAAGGACCTAAGGCAAAGATAAAACTCACTCTGAGTAGTCCCATAAAACTGAATCAACCTCTTAAAAGCATCTATTCCCTAAAGAAGCCCAATTTCAATCAACAGGGAAGAGAAATTTAGAACCAGTCAAGATATTCAGTGTCACTTGTCTAGCTAGAGTACAAGCTTGCTTTCAACTCTACTGAAAGTGTTCACAGGAAAAATACCCACTCAAAATACTGGTAAGTCAGTCATTTTCCTCTTTTAGCTTTCGAAAAAAACAAAAAATGCTATAAGTAATTCAATGTATATAAAGTCTCCACTACACAGAAAACAACTGTTACACATTTTCACACTTGTCAAGCATTCCCTATCTTTTCCAGGACCAAGAGGAAAAAGAAAAAGAGAAAAAAAACCATGAACAAAATGCACAAATGTAAAAAAGGAAGAAGAAAACCACACAGTTTTCAGATGCTCTTTACATGTCAAGATTGAAAAAAAACAAAAAAAAAAAAAAAAAACAACCATGGACTGAAAACATAAGATATTTTACTGAAAACAACACACAGGTAGCCTTCTTTCCTGAAAAAAAAAAAAAAAAAAAAAAAAAAATCCAAAAAAAGGTAGTTTGAGAAAGGCTGTTTTTGTCTTTTTGTGTGTGTGTGTACATGCATATACACATTTTATACAATTATTGCAGCTTCTGCTCTTATAAGTTCAGTAGCACCCTTCTCAGCCTTGAATTGTGACTTACAGTTAGAAAACCAAAAGCAACTTGAGTCTTTTAGCCAAAATCCCATTAAAGAAAAGCAGCACAAGCCACTAGCAAGAAACAGAAAGTAATCCCAGACCAAAACCAGACACAGCATTCACTGTATATTCTCAGAAAATAGCATTAGAAAGGAATTCAAAGAAGTTACTTCCTTTATGCATATATTATAAAAATAGTATGTGACATAATCAATTTCTGTTTCAGCAAACAAGTTCAAAATCAGACCCTAGATCTTCATAAAACTATGTAAGCTATACAACTACCACCAGTACCTATACTGCCACGCCAAAATTTGTTTGACTGTTTTAATTAGGGCTCACATTTTTATGAGAGCTCTGCATTTCCCTCTGTTCACTCAAAGGACATTCCTAATCATCAGTACAGTATGAAGCAGGTAGGATATCTCTAAAATTATGCTTGTGTTATTCAATAAATTTCCTTGATTATCCAAGACCAAGAGGCAAAACATAAGCAAGCTACAGACATCAGGTAGAGCTGGAATAAAAATAAGTTCAACTGGCTCAGTACTTGGAGTTTGGTACTTCATGCAATTTCAATTCCCAAAATATTCAAGCCTAACAAGGTTCTTAGAAAGAACGAAAGCTTAATCTTTCCCATTTTTAAAAAAGTTAGTAACAAAATTATGATGTGGAAAACATGCTACAAAAACTAAGTTTGAAAAACAAATCAGGATTCTTTAAAATGCATCTTTGGCAAAAGAAACTACGTCCATTAACTGCAATGTTTGAAGACTTCATCATAAATTTTTCTTCAGAACTACATTCCAGAACACACACAGTTAAAGATAAAGCATTTACCTTTGCTTCCATCGTGGTGATCTTGATCTAGATCTTGTCATCTTCTCTCATGTGTTTATATGAAGTTCTTGAAGCTGTAAAAATGATACAATTCACTGGTATGATAAAAGAATTCACTACAGTTTCCAACAGGGGCACATTTTAACCAGGACAGCATCAGATGCATTAAAGTTGAGGTGTGGCATACTTTTTAAATAAGTTTCATTTTCACTACTAGTTCTCATCTTAAAGCAAGTAACTTTTATCCTAATTGCTGATCTTAGAACACAGTTTATTTTCATCGTAAAGGATATAAATATCTGGCTCATCTCTCTCTCCCCACATCCTATAATTTAATTCTGCTTTAAGCTATTAATCTCAAGCAATACGCAGAAACATAAAAATGCTGTAAATACTAGGAGGCACTGAATGCTACAGATGACAGACAGGGGACAGTGAGCTAGCTTTAAAATGTTTACAAGTACTTGCTTTCATTGCATCATTTCACATGCTGAGCTTCACATTTGTAATAAACACACCAACGCTTTTACATCAATACAGACCTCCTGTAAGCTTTTACTGCTCCATCCAATGTTAATATTTGTATTGCTACATTTCATCCAAACGAAACTATCTACAAAAGATACATTTCTGTACTTTACTTGCTAATAACCCACTACCTAGACAGATTGCTCTTGAATCCTGGAAGCAGCTTTGGGAATCCCTTCTCATAAAAAGATACAGAAGCATCAGAAAAATCTATGAAGTCTATCCTTCTTGGTGCTCTTCAAGAAAAGGTATGAAACTCTTGGAAAACAAGTAAAGAAAGGACATACAAGCTCACTAGTAATGTGACTGGTAAATAAGAATGGAACAGTTATTCATTATTTAGCAAACACGAGGAGTAAAACAGAGTAAAATTATCAGGTAACTGGGTAGAAGTTGGAATTTGAACCACATACCCAAGCCTACCGCTCCTAATTACCACAAGATGCTGTAAAAGCCAGAAATATAAATAGAGGCAAAAAGAGAACCATCAACAGCTTTGGAATTAATGAACAACCAGCCTCTTGAAACTGGAAACTAGAAGAACGCGTACAGGTCAGTGTTCTTCTATACTCTGTTTTTTACCATACAAACCTTCTCCCAGGTCTGCTGCTCCAGAAAAGCCACCATAGACTTTTTGATACTTCAAGGCACTCAGATCTGTATTTTATAACTAAACCTTTTACCCCATCAACTGAAATTGAAAGGAAAGAAGGAGGGGAAAAAAAACAGAACCAAAAAAAGCCAAACCAGCAAGCTTTAAGGCTCACAAAAAACATGCAGGGCCATGCCTACACATGTTCTCCCTAGTCCCACATCATACTACTTGGTCAGATATTACCCCTTGGTATATCTTGTTTCTGTATGATTCCATCATGGATAAAACAGCGCTATCTTTGAGAACACACAGCATGCCTCCAATACCCACCACCACAGACGGATGCTAGGAAACCACATATATAATCTGCCACATTTCAGGCTAATTCCAGAGATGTTCACTTCCTAGTCATTAAGTTGGACTGTAATCTAACTGAATTATTATTTGCCAGATGTAGTAACAGCACAATTCTAGATCTCAGAAGTCACACATTCTATGAGAGCATCTGCTCTGCAGCGAGTCTATGAGGCGAGACATAAAGCTTTAAGAACTGTTGCTAGGGACAGTGAAACAAGAAAGAAGTACCCCAAGATGGCACACAGAATTTGTTCCTTGAGCATTCAGACCCAAAGCTAAGCATTACCTCCTAGATCTCAAAGACACGCATCTGAGGACTGCATGGCTTCAATTTAGGCCCTTTGTTCACTCACAGATTCTACTGGCCAAAGTTAAATAAGGTATTTTAACACCAGTACTCACAGCAAGTATTTTTCAAAAATAAATAATGGTGTGGCTGCAATTATTTCCTACTTCTCACAAGTACGGACGCACCCTGTCAAACCAAACAGTATGACAGAAACATGAGAAAACTGCTCCTGTAAACATTTCAAGAGATGAATATATCACAAGTTCTGAAGATTCATTACTATTCTCTCTTCTTATAAGCTTAAAGTGACTGCTTCACATGCCATTCAAATTCTTGTTTTCTATCCTCCCTTCAGTTCTGAACTTTATTCTTCATTCTAAAAATAGGTTAAAAACTAAAAACACAAGAGTATCACGAAGCCCCACCAAAATCATCATTTAGATTCTGATGCAATGCCACACAGCAACCAATATAGAATCTGAACTTCCATACCCAAATATGACTTATTCTTTCCAGATCTGCTAAACAATTGCACTAAAAGCAAAAGAAGGAATGATGGTATTTTCAAGACCTCGCCTTAGGATAAACAGGATTACTGTCATTTCCACGCCCTAGTGGAAAGAAAGCATTCACTTGTTTTAATGTACCTCCTAAAAGTGACACAGAACTAAGAGATTCACTCTTAGCCAATTTAAAGATGCAACACATAGCATATGAAGGCAGGAAACACACAGTGCCAAACAAAATTCCCACTGCAATACCAGAGTCATGAATTCATCTACACAGAATGTCTAAGCACGTTGCTAAACGCAGGTTTAAATCCTCTATCCCAGATCAGCAATACAGTTCCAAATCAAAAGAAAGTCTGCCATAAGGCACTAAGCAGTAAGCCTTTCTACCGCAGAATGATTGGAAGGAAGCAGAGGCCTTGCAGTTCCCAAGCGAGCCATCCAGATGCCTCCTAAAGATCAGCTCATCTTGAGTACCAGAGATGCCAGGACCTGCTGCACTCTGGATCCTGCATTCCACCTACTTCTCTCATTGTACTTTGTATGACTCCACCGCTACTGAAGCGTGTAAAAATGTTTGTAACTAGGAAGTAGTATTACTAAGTGCATCGTGCTCCTCACATTCACTGCATTACAACAATAAGTGACTCATTGCAGGAGTTATCAGTAACTGTGTTTAGGCAGTTCTTTTCTTTGCCTTGACTTTTGGAATGGAAATCGGGCAATGTTTCTCTAAGGAGAAACTGCCTTCAGCCTGCTTCCAGCTCTCCTCTGATTCTACACTTTGGAAACCAGAGCTTTCTTGAAGTTTCTAGTAACAACCTGAAAAATGTATCTTGAGAAGAAGTAATTTGGGAACAACCAGAAATTGTCTGGGACACATCAACTAGAATACACATTCTTTCAGTAAGACCATTGACTTTTAAGAAGTTGCTTTTCTGAATTAAAACTAGCCTCCAACTTCTGATTTTCTCCAGCAAGAAACACACACAAAAACACAAAAGAGACTACAACCATCCAGCTGAATGGAACCAGAGTTCTCGCCAATGCAAATAGTCCCAATCAGTGGGCCCCAAACAGCTAAAATCTTACAGACAGGACACAGATGGAGTAGAAGTAGTTAACTCTGTAAACAGACCACAAATCATCAACTGCTTTGTGCGTCTTTCAGGGGTGCTTTCCATCAGCTACAATACAGATGGTAGGAGAAACCCTAAGCTGTAAACTAAGGACAATTTCAGAGGAGTAAGCGTTCGCCACTTAAATTGTCATTTCCCCTGTGGTGAAGGGAGGCATTTCTTATCCCACTGTAAGGACTGCCAGTCTGTCACTGCAACTGCCTCCCAAACATCATACAAGAGGAAGGGCTAAGCAAATATTTCCTAAGTTACATCATACAGCAGTCACAAAGACAGATGTTGACCCTCACTGAAAAAGCCACCTAGTTCACTATTCTTCCACCCTCCTCTAAAAGGAAATGAGCAGCTGCAAGCTTCTCATATGGTTCTCTTATAGGCTGGGATCAACAAGGAACTGCAAGGGACATGCCAGAGCATGCTATGAAGTGCTCTAGGGCCTATCAAGAAAGAGAAACCAGAAACTGATTGTCAGCACCAACACAGCCAGACAGAAAAAACAATCAAATCAAATCCTCAGCTGCAATCCAGACAATTCAGAGATTTTAAAGCAACAGAGAATGCTGTTTATCCTCAAACAAGAAGCATAGGACTGGCAACTTTTCTAACAGATAAGTTAAAATAGCTAAGTGAAAGCTTGTCACGCATGTGTCCCCAACTATTGCCTGAGCAGGACATAAGCACTGTTTGCTCTTGAAGGAACACACAAGTCCCTTTGACATTACTGCTCAGAAAGGAGTCTCAAACGTGGAGCTGAACCATGACATACAACTCTGCTTCCTGAAGCATGACTCTGCTTAACAAAGCTGGCAGGTATACACAAATCTTGCCTCCAACAGAAAATGTCTCAGAAAGAGCATAAGAGCAGACTCACATCTTCCAGCAAACCAGCTAGAACCTTTCTGTGAGACTTCACATGATCTTTAGCTTAGTGCTTCCCAGTCTGGCTTGGACACTACCATCACAAGCAGAGGCTGCCAGCCTCTCATTTTCCCCTCATTTTTCTATTCAACACCTTCAACCTCCAAACCCCAGCTCCCAGTTAGCACCCTGATGCAAGGCTAGAAGCCCCGCTGGGGCTAAATGCAGGATGTCATGAGTTGGCCCTCAACCATCCTGCCTCACACTCCTCACTTCAGACCTTCTTCTGTATCTAGAGCCAGCAGCACAAGGACACAGCAACATGAACTTCCTGGAAGTGGCAGAAAGGGCTCCAACTGACTGATGGCTGTCAGACAGGCATCCAGCGTTGACTGACTGCTCTGCCAGCCCTAAGAGTAACTCCTGACACACTCCCTCCAGACAGAACACATGACAGCTTTGCAAGCTGTGAGCTTGAGAGCAGCTACTGAATTCAAGGACACACTGTTGAGGCAAATGAAACCCAGCTGAGGGATTTCTAAACTGTTTCTTTTTACAGGCAACTAAGAGATAACAAATCTGTGCAAAAGACTGTGGAATATGACCCAAGCATCGTCAGCTAAAAAAAGAGAGAGGTCCTGCAAGGCTGGAGAACAGGATGAAGCACAGGCCCAGTAACCACCCTATGGCCAAACTGCCCCTAGCTGTGCAGGTCAAGTGAGGCTGTAGCTATGCCTCTGACACTCCATTCACCTCCAACCATCTCTACCCACTTTACCTATGTGCAACATTCTTGCCAAGGGCCTGAGCTACAACCAGAAGTCGTCAAGGAAAGGAGAATGTGGCACCTTTGGCAAAAACACAGAGCCCATAGAATCGAGCGAAGATTAACATATAAACAATCCCTCACATTTTGGGGAATTCAAAACAATTTCCCACATGATCTTGCTTCTCTGCAAGATCACGTGGTTTTCATACTCTGCCCACATCTTAGTTTGCATACTTTGTAACAGTTTGTTCCCTATTGCTTATCATGGTGAACCATGTATAAAGCATACAAAGTCATGACACTGGAAGACAGCCTTTGGATCTCCCCTCAGCTGACCCAAGACCTCCCCAGTATGCATGCTCCCACCCCACACCTCGCTGCCCTTCAGTATCCACCTCACAACAGTCGCATTGACAAGACAGGCTGTGTAACCCTTCCTACCCTAACTTACTTTGCCCAGAATTTGTGCAACCTTACACATCCCAATTTACCCTTACCTATGCCAATAAAGGCCTCCCCAACTCAAATACCAATTAGTCATAGGCTAACACATTGGTTGCTTAGAATACATGTGATTATAGATCGTATCTGCAATAGATCGTATCTTGCTCAGAATACGTTTAATAAGATGTTTTGGTGCACCCAACCTGTGTCAGTGGAGTGTGACATAGTCACCGTCTTCTCACTGGGCAAAACATACCAGGGAACAGGGTGGGACAAAGACCTAGATTTGAAATCCATCTGCAGTTTCCTCACTGCTCTCCTATCTGATGAGCGCTCTTGTGAAATTACAGAAACGTCCTCCTGGGCTTTTGTTCTTCTCAAAGAATCTTTCACATGTCCAAGGTTATGGCTTGACTTATCTTAGCACCATGTTACCTTGACCAAATTTCCTTGTCCAGTCCATACCACCGTCAAAAGCATCTGTGGCAAAGTGGCTCAGAGAAAGGAATTCTGAGGTAGCAGGAACCAGCACCACCAGTCAGCAGTCACACCAAGCACGTTGCACTGCCAAGCCACAACCCTTGCAAAGCCCACTCAGATCCTTCTTCCTGCCAGCTCCCCTCCCAGCTATCATGGCTCCAGCCTCCCATGAACTCAGTCACTGCAGGTTTGAAATATTTTTCTTCTCTCTTTTCGGCTTTTATCCCGCTACAATAATAATGAAGGGTCTGGAGAGCAAAGTGTACATGAGGAGCAGCTGAGACCCCTGTGTTTGCTCAGCGCAGAGCAGAGGAGCTGAGGGGAGGCCTGACAGCTCCTCCCAGGGAGCGGAGGGGCAGCGCTGAGCTCTGCTCTGTGTGACAGCGACAGGGCCCGAGGGAACGGCGTGGAGCTGCGTCAGGGGAGGGCGGCTGGGGGTCAGGGAAAGGGGCTGCACCACAGGGTGCTGGGCGGGGAACGGGATGCACAAGACTGTGGGCACGGCCACCAGTGCCGGAGTTCAACACTCTCAGACACTGGGTTTGATTTTGGGTGGTGCTGCGTGGAGCCAGGGGTTGGACTCCATGATCCTTATAGACCTCTTTCAACTTGGGATGTTCTGAGATTCCCCTTACACTCACAGCAGGATGAAGACGTCCTGCAGGAAGTACAGTCCTACCTTTAGTATATACTTCTCACTGATACACCTGTTTAGTGTATGAATACCTTGAGGTATTCAGAAAGTATTTCCTTGCCCAGTGAGTTTGATCAAAAGAATAAAAATACCTGAGCTGATCTACTAAGGAATGTAACTTAAGCTCAACATGCTCTCATTTAAAACTAACCCATTTAATGGCACTAATTAGCAGGCAATGCCTTACCTTTGTAGAAAAACAGATTACAATGTGAACTTGGAAGAGACTGACCAAAGTAAGCCTGCATCACATTTTTTTGACATAAATTACTTATGTCAGTCTCAAAAGAATCAGGATCAGCAGGACATAAGTGACTGTCCTCTTCTACTTTGCTCTCATAGGACCCTACCCAGAGTACCATGTTCAGCTCTGTGGTCCCAGTACCAGGAGAACCTGGAGCTCTCGGAGCAGGTCCAGAGAAGCACTGCTCCTAAGGAGACAAGCTGAGCTTATACAGCCTGGAAAAGAGAAATCTCTGGGGAGACTTCATCGCGGCCTTCCAGTACCTAGAGGGGCCTACAGGAAAAATGGGGACTGATTCTCCATCAGGGAGCACAGTGATAGGACAAAGGATGATAGCTCTAAAATAAAAGGAAGCAAGTTTAGATTAGATGCGACAAGGAAATCCTTGACTCAGAGGGCAGCAAGGCGCTGGCACAGCTGCCCAGAGAAGCTGTGGTGTCCCATCCCTGGAGGCACTTGAGGCCAGGTTGGATGGGGCCCTGGGCAGCTGAGCTGGTGGGGGGCAGCCCTGCCGACAGCAGGCAGCTGGAATGTATTGACTAGCCTTTTCTATAACACACTGAATGAAAGGTCTTTAACATACATCTATTACAGAGCCTTAAATTTCACCGTAATATCCCCAGCCAGTTCTCCTTACTGAGTCCTAAGGAGATGTCAGAAGCATGTTAAAAATTAATGCTTTCATTGTCTTAATATTTAAGCCTAAGAAAAACAAAACAGAAAAACCACACAGCTTCCTGCCTACTGAATGCCATCCAACAGGCCTCAACTGTAGTAACAGAGACGTCTGCTGTTTAATCTTAAGTCACAAAAGCAGAAAGTGAAAGAAATGCCTTATTTACTCAAAAGCCTTGTAGAATCAGCAACATCACACACAGGTGCTGCTGCCAAGAACCTGGACAACCAGAGCTGTGCTCACCAGCGAGACCAGCCCTTCTGGAAGGCTCCTGCGATGTTTCCTCCTTCCCTGCAGAGCCCGATTCCATTCAGGACAGAAAGAGAACCCAGCCTGTGTTGTCTCCCGACAGGTGAACGCCCACAAGGCCCATCTCATTACACCATAGGTGGAAGGAAAGTTGGTGCGAGAGCTCTTACAAAAGTCCTGGCAGAAATACCAGTTATTTTGCTAGCGGCAGATGTGGAGGAGTGGAATACATGGGCACTCACTAAGACAGCTGTTTATCAGTACAACAGGGTGTGCCACTAAAGGAGATTAATTAATTCAGCTCACCTCATCAACGCCAACATTAAATTAATACCTAAAAAAAAAAATCCTAGCAGTCCTACAGAGTGAAAAGTTGAAAACGAGGGGGAAAATCTTAGTCACTGCATCCTCCATCCCCCTGTGCCCAGCCCCAGATCTGAGACTGCCACAACCCATCTTCTACCACCAGTGCCCTTCCACACCTCTGCCCTCCTCCTCCTCCCCCTGCGCGATTCCTGGAGCCTCTCACACTTGGCCAAACTTTGATGACAGGCTCTGTCTCTCCTTGAGGCCACAAACACGCCAGGTAAGCAGGTAAGGAGAATCTCCCTGCAATCTGAGCAGCCTTTGTTTTAAACCCTTGGGGACCTAAGCTACATTTAGAAGTGACTCAGGACAGCGGTGAGCAATGCAGACACCGTTACCGCCGCTGTTGCTCCCCTCCAACCTACCGGTGTGCCGCAGCTTCAGCTGAGGATGAATAACCACGGAACGCAGCACAGCATCGGTCACACCGCTATCAGTTCACTTTCCTTCGGCCCAACCCGAGCTCCGGGGTGCAGGCGCTCGGCCCGGGGACGTTGCCGTGCATCACACGCGGTTATGCAGGCAAACGCGCGGACGGGGACGGGGGCAGGCACCGTGCGGGCCGCACAGCCGCCAGCGCAGCGATGCCCGCTGACCTCTCGTCCCCTTCACACCGCGCCGCCGCCACCGGACGGACGGACACCAACGCTTCTCCCCCTCGCGGCCGCCCCGAGGCCGGGCCGTCCCGCGGAACCACTGCGGTTTTGTCAACCCCCCCGGCGCGGGCCGGGCCCGATAGTGGCACTGACACCGCACAGCGCCCGGCCCGGCCCTCGCCACCCCGCCGGGCCTGCCCAGGCCCCGCCGCACTCACCGCCCGCACAGCCGCCTCCGGAGCCGCCGCCACCGCCACCTCGGCCTCCTGCCGCCGCTCCTCCGGCCGCCGCCGCTCCGCCCCGAGCAGGTGCCCGGCGAGGAAGCGGGGCGGGTCCCGGCGGCAGCGCCGGCCGCAGCTGCTCCCCACGGGCGCGGCGGAGAGAAAGGGCGGGCGGCCCGGAAGGGGAGGGACGGGAGGGATGGGGCTGGCGGTGCTCCGCCTCGTTCTCCTCCCCCTCCTCCTCTTGTGGCCGCTCCGCTGATCGATTTGCCGTGGGGCACGGCTCTGCTGCCAGGAAGCTCACCGTGGCCTCACAGGCCCCGGGCTCCGTGACGGAGTTCGTGGAGCCATATTGGCTCCTGTGGTGGGGCCGCACGACCCCGTTCTGATGAAACCTAGATGCACAAGCAGGGAGGTGTCACGGCCATGGATTGCTTGTTGCTTACTGCAAGGCTCGATCCAGATGCCTACAGAATTATAGAATTGCTCAGGTTGGAAAAGACTTTGGTCACAGAATGGCCAGGGTTGGAAGGGACCTCAAGGATCATGAATCTCCAACCCCCTGCCACATGCAGGGCCACCAACCTCCACATTTAATTCTAGACCAGGCTGCCCAGGGCCCCATCCACGTGGCCTTGAACACCTCCAGGGACGGGGCATCCACAACCTCTCTGGGCAGCCTGTTCCAGCACCTCACCACTCTCTCTGTGAAGAACTTCCCCCTGACATCCAACCTAAATCTTCCCCTCCTCAACTTAAAACCACTTCCCCTTGTCCTGCTGTCATCTACCCTTTTGAAGAATTGATTCCCCTCCTAGTTGTAAGCTCCCTTTAGGTATGGACCTTAAAGATCATCAAGTCCCACCACAACCTAACCATATTATCCTAACTTACAACCTTCACTTCTCTCTGCTTCGTGCAGTGCCCAAGTGCATGTCCAGCTCTCTTCTTCTCCAGAGATGCAGTCAAGCCCAGGAAGACAAGCACTTTCCTTCCTGGGCTGTCAGGATACACCCCTTGTGTTGGTCACCGGCTGGCCAAACAGGTTTGATGTTGAAGGGAGTGCTTCCTTCCCAAACGCATTGGTGCACACATTGGCATACAAGGAAGCCTTTCAAAATGGAATAACTTCTGTGATTAGAAAGCACAAAAATGGATTTAAGACAGTGCAAAACAACATGTAAAACGAGATAGCAACTTTATCTACTTTATGCTGTTCAGCATCTGGGGCTGTTGGGTGAAGGCTGTGAGTGCCATTGAGATCAGGTACAGGCACACACATTAGCCTCATTCTAAGCACAGGGTTGCTGTTGGTTTTTTTGTTTTCACATGAGCTGCAGGAAGGTGAGTGACACCTGATACAGCCTCATTACCACCGCACAGGCAGGTGACATCTGATCTGCTGCAGAGCTCGCCAAAACCAAGTCAGCTTGTCAATATTTTTAAAAATGAAACAAGACCAGAGTCATGTCACGGAGTCTGTGTTATGTCCTCCTGACATTTCTGATCCAGCTCAGCCAAGGTACCATGTTTAACGTCAAACCACAGCCCAGCAGTGTGAAGTTAGATGTTTGCCTTCCCTAGGTAAAGACATTACTTCCTCTTCATAAGTTCCTGATTAGATGTAGCTGAGAGAAGTGGTCCCAGTTCCCTCATGTTCCCAGTGTGGACTGCTGACTTTCACAATCCATCAACTTTTGGAATCTGGCTGATATCTTCCTGCCAGCCCCTTACAGGGCCAGAACCTTCAGCAGACATCTTCACCTTGGCAGAATTACTGCTCTTGGGACTGAGGGATCCCTTCACAGCTTCAGTCCTTTATACACCCACTCAAACACAAGGATAGGGGATGACCTGCTGGAGAAGAGCTCTGTGGAGAAGGACCTGGGGGTCGTGATGGACAGCAGGTTGGCCATGAGACAGAGGTGTGCCCTTGTGGCCAAGAAATCCAGTGGGATCCTGGGATGCATTAAAAAGAGCACGGCCAGCAGGTTGAGGGAGGTGATCCTCCCATCTACTCTGCCCTGGTGAAGCCATATTTAGACCTACTGTGTCTCCCTAGTTAAAAAAGACAGAGATCTCCTGGGAATCCAGAGGGCCACAAAGATGATTAAGAGCCTGGAGTATCTCTCGTATGAGGAAAGACTGAGTAACCTGGGACTGTTCAGCCTGGGGAAAAGAAGGCTGAGAGGGGATCTGACAAATGTTTCTAAATATCTCAAGGGAGGCGTGAGAGGAAAATGGAGAAGGCCAGGCTCTTCTCAGTGCTGTGTAGCTATTGGGCAAGGAGTAATGACCCAAAACTTGAACATAGGAAGTTCCATATTGGCATGTGGAAGAACTTCTTTACAGTAAGGATGACGAAGCACTGGAACAGGTTGCACAGAGAGGCTGTGGAGTCTCCTTCTATGGAGATATTCAAGACCTGTCTGGACACCCACCTGCTTTAGCAGGGGAATGGACTCTATCTCTTGAGGTCCCTTCTAACCCTTGTGATTCTGTGCAAATCACACGCGCTTCTCATACAAAATAATTTCCTGTATCTTCACCAAAAAAAGCTTGGAAAATCTAATGTGAAAGGCATATAGAACTCTTTTTAAAACTAGTAGCCTTCCCAATTAAAAGGGATTGCAGAAGACTTACTGAACCATTTGATATAGAAGTACTGTCACAAGCCATTAAAACCAATGCTTCCTGCTTCTTTGCCTGTTGGTATTGTTAATACGATCTCAGGGTGGGTCTTTCCCTTTCCCTGACCCCCAGCCGCCCTCCCCTGACGCAGCTCCACGCCGTTCCCTCGGGCCCTGTCGCTGTCACACAGAGCAGAGCTCAGCGCTGCCCCTCCGCTCCCTGTGAGGAGCTGCAGCCGCCGTCAGGCCTCCCCTCAGCTCCCCTGCTCTGCGCTGAGCAAACACAGGGGCCTCAGCTGCTCCTCATGCATCCTGTCCTCCAGACCCTTCAACATCTTTGTAGCCATTCTTTGGACACTAATAGATTTATGTCCTTCTTACCTTGTGATGTCCAAAACTGCATACAGTGCTCAAGGTGAGGCTGAACCAGCCAGAGAAATTGAGACTGGAGAAAGTGAGACCAGGAAAACGGGATTAACAGAGAAGGATTTGGTCTTATTCCTAGCTGCAGCTGGTGCAGTGGTTTGCCTGTTTCCTATGAGTAGGGAGGCAGTTACTGCCCTGAAACTTACAAGTAAGCAGATGCCTTGAAGCAACAGTGGTTTGAAGGAATAAGTATAGCCAGCCCACCTCTGTGTGCATGTGATAGACTTACCATCACGCACACTAACTGACACTTCACATTTTGTTCAGTTCTGCTCAGATGCTCTGGAGTCAACATGCACTTATCCTGGTCGGTAACATCAGGTGTATCCACCAGGGTCTCTCTGCTGTGACCAGGTAGTCTAAGAAAACATGAAGTTAAACAAACATTACAAAATTAAATTAATACTAAAACCAGCGCCTGTCAGTAGTCCCCCAGCATCATTGTTCTCCATCTCTGAAGTGTGAAGACCATGCTATTGCACAAGGCTTGAGAATTACTTCTTATTAAGACTAATCATTTTAATCTATTTTTATGTTGGTTTTTTTTTTCTAATTATGTATCATTAGAATAGAAAATAGCTTTCACATCCCTTTAATGTTTAATTTAGTAAACATTCCCTTTGGAAACAGGATGGCTATGGTTTGCATGCTAAATACTTGGAAATTATGGATGGAAGCTAGAATTCAGACAGAAACTGATATGAGATAGCAGATGGATCTTATCTTTCAAGCAAGCATTTTGTTTTCTACATCAAACATTACTATTGGAGCTAGACTATACTGAACCATGTTAAGTTACTTTAAAAATAAAAGGAAATGAAAGTTCCTTGATCCCTGATCCTTGATCCTTGAACAAGGCCATATCCAGAAGCATGGACTTTCTGGTTTTGCCAGGCTCACCACTACTTCTACATACCTTCTCCACCAAGGTGGACTACGTAGATGAAATTAGAAGCTCTTCGCAGGGAGTGGGTCAGCATGGTTACCACACACAACTAATTGTGTGTCTAGACTGAGCCTGCAGATGGTAGTATCTGAAGGAGAAAGCAAATCAGAGTGGTGAGAGCAGCTCATTGCTGACATCTGGGACGAGAGGCTAGGACTTCAAGTTGTACCTGGGGAGGTTCAGATTGGATAGCAGGTTCAGATTGGATAGCACTCTTCTCAAAAAGAGTGGTGAGGCACAGGCTGCCCAAGGAGAGGGTGGTGTCACTAGAGGTGTTCAAGAACCGTGTGGATGTGGCACTGAGGGACCTGGTTAGTGGGCATGGTGTGATGGTCTGGGGGTTAGACTGGATCATCTTAGTGGTCTTTTCCAACCTTAATGATTCTGTGGCAGGCAGAGCCATCACAAGGAACTGCTGTCTAAGGGTAATGATAGTTTTATCAGCCACTCTCTCAGTTCCTCATAGGGAGATGTTTCATTTGTACTTCACTAGTTTATTACGCTTGCTGATAAGCCTTGTGTGGCTTCATTAACTTTGATCTCTGCTTTTAGAGGAGTTTCACATTCGCGTTTGCTTTTTCACTTCTCATCCACTCCTATCCCTTAGCACAACCATTCCCTTTTTTCTTGCACCGTATCAAAATGTTTTTGCCAAACCACAAATCACATCTGCTGTCTTGAAACAGGAATGAGCTGCCTAAGTCTTTGCAGACACATAACACAGCTTCTGCTTTTAATACAAAAAGAAAGTATTTCTGTCACTCAGTAGAACACAATTAGCCAAACCTCTGAGCCCCCAGTGAAGCAGTGTCAGCTGTTTCTCATTATAAAACCGCGAGACACCCAGTGCTTAGATCAACTCCTGAGGTTACTTGTCAAAATAACTTTAAATCTGAAACACCTCATCCAGACAAGGGAGAATGGTAAACCATAATAAAAAAAAGAAGTCCTCTCTGTTGAACAGCATTCTGCAGAACAGCGCTATTTTCTCAGTCAAGGATCGGAGCAACAGATAACAGCTCCCTCTATAATTGAGGAAATAAGTCCCACATCATTTAGCCTTGAAATTTAAGGAAAGCTATAAAGCAATCATTTAATTAAAACCCGCGGGGAGGTGAGAGGCTGATGGATGGAGCATGCCTGCTCTCTGATAGCATCACCAAATTATTCTTTAAAGAGTCCTTTAGCAAGCCTGCAATCTCCTGACGTACGGATGCCTGCGTTTTACGTACAAGGTTATCGTGGCTGTCCTGTCACAACCTGCTGAAGCCGTGCCACTGCCGCTAGGCATACGGCCTCTGTCAGCGGGGCTGGGTTTTTGCAACACAGCAGTGAAAACAGTCTCTGCATACAAATTAATGCAAGCATGCGACACGGATGCAGGTAACGGAAGATCCCACTTTCATCCCTAAACAACACTGCCCAAACACAAAAGTGTAAACTAACCTCATCCAAACTGAGGTTACAAGTGCAACTTCCGAGCTATAAGGAAAGAAATACTGACGCAGTCTTCACGCAGGGAAGTCTGTCCAGTTCTGGCCAGGACTGCGTGGCTTCATCACACAGCACTTCGTTGCTGCCTCAGATACATTGCTGCAGATACTCCATCTCCAAAACCCTCAGACTTATTCTTTCTCTGCCAGCCACGGTGCAGGAGGTCTTTGCCAAGGAACTGCAACGTCAAACTCCTTCCAGCAGGATTTAAGTATTCATAACTGGTAAGAGGTTTAAGTCAAGAAAAGGGAGAGAAAGGAAAGCATGAAAGCTGTTGTGTGACTGATCCCTCGCTCTGGGAAAATTATGAGCAACTCCATAGAATTTATTGGTTTTAAGCCCCCATAGCTCTGTATGTTTACCATACTGATATTTCCAAAAACGTTGCCATCTGTATTTGAAGAGAGAAATTAGTCTGAAAAAGCATGTGTGATCATTGTTAATATACGCCTCTATTTCAGTAAAGCTTCTGAGTGAACATCACACACCAATTTCCAGAGTGTTTATTTTGAACCTGCAAATTGCAGTGTTCAGGTACCCACACAGCCCTTTAGTTTTAGAAAATTACTACTCTGGTCTTGAACCATTAGAAGTACTATCAAATGTGTTATTGTACTTCAGCACCACCAGCTGCAGAACAAACATGGCAACTGAGGCAAAAACAAGAGCCAAAAATTATTCATGTGGTCAATAAACCATTTTCTTGTAGTTTAGGTAATTATTTTAACAGCCTAAGCATCTTTTCTCTTAGTGTTTCTGCACTGGAACAGGCTGCCTAGGGCAGCAGGCAGTGTTCAAGGGGCATCTGGACAATGCCAATGGTGGTGACGGGGCAGCTGGAGCAGCTGGCCACTTGAATGAGCTGTATGCTATCGCTAATGAGGCTGGGAGCTAATGAGCAGGGAGTCACTTTTTGAAGTGATGGGAAAGATCTGCGCTCTGCCAGGCAGAGCAGCAGTCTGTATCAGCAACAGCACAATCTGTGCAATCACAGGAGAGCAGATGATCTTCCCTTTCCCTGGTCCTTTATCTGTCTAGATGAAAATGCAGCCTCGGGGTCCAGATCCACCCATTGCTGATGCTGCTCTGTTTGGAAATGAAGGTGCTTGGAAGCCAGGGGGGCTGCTCGAGGCCTTTGTGAGGCCTGAGACAAGCTTTGGGTGTCACTTCCCAGAGCAACTCCAAGGAAATTGCTGATCCTAATCAGAGTTACCATGATGCCCCATTACCTTGCATGTATTATTTTTTTGTACATTAGAAACTTGCTAATAGTTATTCTAGAGATTGAAAATAGATCTGGGAAAAGATGGTAGCAGTGTCAGATTCTTCTTGGTGCTTAAGACAGCTGCATTTGCATCACTCCATTGTGCTGCATTAGCACTATGTATTATTAGCAAACGTTACCTGCTAACCTAACTTTTTGAAGTAATGCAGTTCTCATGTGTTACTCCGAGTTCTGCTTCAGTCACCCCTCACACCTGGTCTGCAGTTCACTTTCTAAAAGTAACCTGGGAAAAAAAAATAAAAATCTTTTCACCCACTTATAAAAATCCACTTAAGGATTGTGGGTCCAGTTTGTTTTCTTGCTTCTTCTCACAGTGCGATACACAAATGCTTGACAGCAGAAAAACTCCACCAAGGATATCTGTGAATCCTCAGCAGTCATTCACCATTTTCAGGACCACTGCTAAATGAAAAATGAAGCTCTCTGGGCAGAGCTGAATCACAACAGCAAACGTGTGTATTGATGCAGAGAAGTTGTATCATCTAAAAGAAAAAGTGGAAGCGAATGAATCCCTCAACAAACAGCACTTGCTTCAGATATTCAACCAATTTTTTAAGGCTACATGTGAAAGCAAATGTAAGAGGAAACAATGCAAGGTCTTTATAAATACTGACTTACCTCCTTCCCTTTAAGCTTAGTAAATAGTTGAGTGGACAGGTCACATCAGTGATTTCAGAGCTCATAAGAGCACGATGAACTGTTATAATGGAAAATATTCATATACTTCAAAAATAAAAACAGTCTTGATATAATTTTTAATTTTCAAAGTTATGATTTTAAAAAAAGGTATTTGCCGAAGGTTTTTCCCAACATTTCAGTAGACTATAAATAGCAGCTCTAAGCAAGTTACTTTCTGAATACTGGTATGTGCATTTAGCTTGAAGAGAACATCGATGTACAAACACCCTTAGAGAACAGACCTCACACACTCAGTAGAACAGCATCCAATGGCCATGGATCCCAAGTTCTCTTTCTCATTTGCCTTCCTACATAATAGCCCAGAGAGCTGACGCTGAGGCTGCAAGCACCGATAGCATTTAGGATGCCACTGACTGGAAGCCCTCAGCTTACAGCTTTTCTGCTGATGGTGTACATTTCTCCTACGTATCAACAAGACCTCAGAAAGCAAATCAGCGCATGGCAAAGGAAGCAACATGAAATATTTTAAGGCTCTGAAAACCACTCCTTCATTCACTATCGCTCATTTCTTCAGAAGACATCACAGAATAAATTAACACACAGCTGCTTTTAAATCTGTCTTACTAGGAGTAAAAAAAGCTAAGAAACAACAGTTAGATTCATAAATGAAAATGTATTTCACCTTTGTACATGCTATACAGGTCATGCAAATAAAGAAATCTACATGTTATACAATGGCACCATAATAAAATATCATGTGACATTTGTCAAACACAATGCACCACAGCAAAACAAACAGTTTGGTTTTGTTGGTTTTTTTTATTTAAGAAATAAATGTAGGACTAAATTGGAAGACACGGTACCATGCTACAGCTTACTGCACAGTCAAAGGAAATTACTTTTCTGAAGTACACCAATATAAACAGCCAGATTGCTGTAGGAATGCTTTCTTTGTACATTGCACGTGATTCTATTGGTTACTTCCCCATTGCTGGCTTCAAGGAGCACAAGAACGGGTCTACAACCGAGCTCAAGATACACTTGGAACTCCCATATGTGTAAAAAGAAAAATAACCAAACAAGCCCAGTTTTCACTTCTTTTTTTGATGTTAGTTTCCAAAGAGAGCAGTATTTGTAATTTATTTTTATAAGGAACTGGAGAAAAGTGTCCTCAAAGCAGCACATCATCTAGCATATAGTTATCGTAGGTTACCAACAGAAATGAAGTTAACACCGTATGGCACGTAATGTCTACACATGATACAGCTCGATGTGGATTTTCCCATACAGATGCTTATAGGATATTAAGTAGGCTAGCAGTGCTCGCTGTGTGTCTCCCAGCCTTTGTATTTCTGCTGCAACTTTCATATATTATTTTGCTGCCGACTGTATCTTGTTTTGTTGAGCCTGTAAGGAAGACAAAACACTTCTGCACATGACAGAAAGCCTGCTGGTATTAACCAAGCGCCTGCATCTCCAAAGTTACCATGTTACCTGACCCCCCGACATACTCACTTGCATCTACTACAGTTATACTATAATATATTAGGGATTATACTCGGCATTGTGCCTGCATTGTTTACAGGTGTTACACAGGTATGTTTTTAAACACATAATTCATAATCACTCCAGGACTATTAATATTAACCAGTAAGTGCCACCAGTGACTAAAACTGTCAACATCACCATTACAAGGTAACTCCACACTCCGCAGTCAGTAAGAAGGTTCTTTCACTCGCAGTAATTATCCAGTTTTAAGCCTTTTTAGCTATAGCTTTGAATTATATGCCTGCATCAAAGTTGCCAATAATTCCTTATTAAAAACAAAAAAAAGAAGATAGGCACAGAACCAAAGTACAGCGTAGTATTTTTCAGTGCACTGTGGGCAAACTTCATCGCTATTTACAATAAAAACATGGCTAAATGGATGCATGATAAAATTAAGGAGCAATGATCTTAAAATTAAATGCACAAGGAAAATCACAGTGAAGTGTTCAGATGTATTTTAAATTAAAAGAAAAAAAATAAGTGCTTCGCTAGCAGCTCAAGCTCAAATTCTAATGCATACTCAGTCTTCCCTGAAACCATCGAGGTTCTAGATCACTGTTTTCCATCGAAAGTAGCCAGTTAGTCAACATATTCCCTGGGAAGACAAAGTTTTATTCAGCTCTGATTATTTGAAATCCAGTGTTCAGGACTGCAGAAGCTTTTTCAAGTGACAATTTCATGTTTTACCGCCAGCAGTGTCACAAAGACATACGTCCTCCACAGATTGCTACCTCTGTCAATTGAAAAAATAAGAGAAGAAAATCAAGTCAGCTATGCAAGTTAGATGACCTCAAGTTGGTAGTCTAGAAAACACAATAAAATCAACTACAGCAACGTACTTTGAAAATATCATTGAAGCTTACTTACCTTCCCCCTACTCCTCCCCATCATATTGTTTCTCAGCTTTCCAGAAGCATTTCTACACTATGCTGCAAGTTCCTACAGCAGCAGAAGAGAGTGAGCAGCTGCAATAACCACCATTTTATAGTTTGGCTCCACTTCTAGCCATTTTCTTTATGTTAATGTGCTCCAAAGACTTATAGCAACAGTATTTTACTACTGAAGAAAATGAGCAGCTCACTACTAGCTGAGCACAGGAAGAAAGTGTTTCAATTGACCGGATACATTCAATTACTGGTAGCTCAGTAACACATATAAAAGAAGAACTCTCTGAGACCAGCCCTGCAGAGAAGAATTTGGGGGATCTGATGGACAAAAAGCTGGGCATGATCCAGCAATGTGCTCTTGCAGCCCAGAAGGCCAACAGTATCCAAAAAGAGGGGTGGCAGCAGGGAGATGGAGGCGATTGTCCCCCTCTACTCTGTCCTTGTGAGGCCCCATCTGGAGTACTGCATCCAAGTCCAGGGCCGTCAAAACAAAAAAAATGCAAAGCTGTTGGAATGGGTCCAGAGGAGGGCCACAAGGATGATCAGAGGGCTAGAGCACCTCTCCTATGAAGAAAAGCTGAGGGAGTTGGCCTTGTTCAGCCTGGAGATCAGACGGCTGCAACAAGGCCTTCCTGTACTTGAGGGGAACTTACAAAACAGGAGGGAGAATGATTTTTTACACAGGTAGATAGTGACAAAACAAGGGGCAATGGCTTTAAACTGAAAGAGGGAAAATTTAGCTTAGATATGAGGGAGAAATGCTTTCGTCAAAAGGCAGCAAGGCGCTGGCACAGCTGCCCATAGAAGCTGTGGTGCCCCATCCCTGGAGGCGCTCAAGGCCAGGTTGGATGGGGACCTGGGCAGCTGAGCTGGTGGGGGGCAGCCCTGCCCACAGCAGGGGCTGGGGGGCTTCTGAGGTGTCTTCCAACCCGAGCCATTCCATGATTCTATGATATGATGGCCATTTAAAAAGAGCTGTAAATGTAAAAAGTCATGCTACATTTAAATATCTAAGAGATCATATGTGAAAAGAATTAGAAAGCTGCTGTTTAGAACTGCTGGATTATTCTGGGAAGCTCATGAGTAATCACACGATTTATCACATCTAAAGATATTTATCGCACTACTGTACCTTTATCTGTCCTGCCGAAAAGCAAGGCTGTCAACAGATTGAATTAAGTGTATTTTCCTGTCCTGGACTGTTAAATCCCTCAATCAAGTTTTTGTTACAGTCATCAATGCTAATAGTATCACTGGACGTCTTGGAATAAGTAGGTGGGCCTGTGAAATCCAAGAGATCTTCAAGAGCCTTGGCATTGCTTGTCCCATTTTGGTCGAAAGAAACACCAGGCATGAGTTCATTCATGGGTGAATATTCAGGGATGGAGATAAGTTCTTCTTTTGAAACAGGGCTATAAAAAGATACATAAAAAGAAGATGCAGAATAACAGCTGTGTAGATTTTTAATTAACCAACAAATTTATCTTCTGACCATTCAAGAAATACTACCTTAGAGCTAAGTGCAGTGAGCTTTTTACCTGGAACATGTCCCAAATCAAGCAAATAATAATAATAATAAAAAAATTACTCTGTTCAGGATGAAAGATCATACTTAATCTATATTTCTTAAAAATTAAGATTTGTGGTTCCTCTGCGACATGAACATTCATCTCCTAAAGCCCACATTTCTAATAGTTTACTGAACTGAATTTACTGACTCCCCTCAGCATCTGCACCTTTCCATTATCTAAACACGTAACTGCACCTTACAAATTACTGTTCTGAACCTGCAATCATATACCTACAGCCCTTGTATTTCACAATTTAAATAAAAATCTACTTCTTAATACTTTATAACGTACTTCAGCCACAGAAATCCAGAATTTAAGAAGCACTGCAACCAGCTGATGCTTTGCAGAGACTATAAAGACAAGGATGTTTCAGTTTGGAGAAGAAAAGTCAGAGGGAGAATTTTGCTACAATTTCTATGACCATATGGTGAGAGCAGGACTCTGTGCATCAACTCCATTAACACTGAACACTGGTGATGCACAGTGACACTAGTAAGAGATGGGAGTTAACAAAGATCAAAGAATATCATTGACCTCAGGGGGGCTAAGCTGTAGAATCTGCTGTCAGATGAGGTTGTGGAAGCAAATAATATCAGCAGGTTGAAAAAGGAGTTAGATAAACTCATGGAAAATAGGTCAATCAGCAGATATTAGTCAGAGCAAGGTGGACTTCCACCTTCCAATATCCATAACAAAATACTTCTGTGTAGTTTTGGAATGCACTAAATTCAGGTTCCCTCACCAACCACTTTTTCCCATTGATGCTCAAAACAGAACAGTGGTCTAAAAGAACTTTTGGTCTGTCCTGGTAATGCCCTTCTCATGTATTTATGTTTACTGAAATAACATAAATCTGAAATATATTTACTGAAATAACATAACATCTTTACTGAAATACTTACAAACTGTGAGAAGTTAATAAGTTAATTTGGCTTGTTAATTCAAGAAATATAGTATAAAAATTCCATGCTTAAAATTCTGAGCTAACTTTCCCATAGCAGCCTTAAATCACCTATTTCCTTCTTACCCACAGATCCTTCCACCAAAATGCAACAGTGTTTAATACATAGGATGTTACTGATATCCATACTTATTCCAGTTAAACATTTACAATTTTTAGAGCCTAATTTCCTTTATTCTGTAGGGATAAGTGTGAAAAGCTTGTGCATGGTAGCAATGCAGCCTTGGGACAAATAAAAAATAAATGGTGGCATCTGAACAATACAGTAGCTATATCTGTACAATATCTACAGATGCTGTTTTCACACAGTATGGTATTTTGTATTTTAAGAATTATCTGAAAGGCTTGGACACATTTGTATAGAAGCTGTAAGTAAGAACAGTAGGAAGACTTTTAAGTTCCCCTGCTCCTAAATCATGAAAGTGAGAGGAAGTTCAGGCTCTTGTCCAAAACAACCGCTTTGCATCTTGACAGATTTCGAACGTACCACCACTGACACCACATTATTCCCCACACTGTGAGGTTGGGGAGAAGAAATACCAGCAAACCAAACGGGAAAGCTCATGTCCCTAGTATAAATTTCACTATTTCTATTGGTAGTTACAGTACCTCACATCCATAGACTGAACCTCATCTGCTGAATCTTCCATGCTGTTAGATTTCCCATCTACAGCTTCCAGCTGAACAAGTCCTGGAACTGACTTCAGTCCATTAGCAACCACATCTTGAGAAGGTACTACAGAAGCAGTACTCTCTAAGCTTTTACTTTTCAGGCAAGTTGCCAGCCCATTGATCTCTATAAAAAATAGGATAGCAATTATGACAGTAGTGATATCTTTATTTAATCATTTTTCAAACATCAGAAATGCTTTTAAATTATAGAGTAAAAAGGAAGACTGACAATGACTGACTCAGTTTCATCTTTGACTCACTGTATTATACTTGAAATCCTCCTTTCCTCTCTAAAATTGTGCTTTATGCTCCATCTTTTGAATTTAATGAAACAGGAAGAAGATATACCATCTTTTTTGTCATGTGCTAAAAGCCTTAACACCTGGGGAAGTAACCAAGCTATAGACAAGTGCTGCAGATACATATATATTTTTAACTCATGCTTAAAATACATATGCTGCTTTCATCAAGTCAAATTAAATCTTATTTTCATCAAGTGAGATTTAGAACAATGCTATAAAAAGCTTGCAAGCTTGACTGTGAGCCAAAGAAAATTCTGCCCACAAAACTCAAATGCAGGTTGCGGCAGGCAAACCAATTAGCAGACTGGAACTTCTCATTTATAGAAATGCTATGTCAGGTACTAAATGGAGGACAATCATTCTTCTGCTTACGTGGCAAAACAAAGTCTCTCACTGAGACTCTCACTCAGTCTCCAGGGTCCAATATTTGTGACTGACACAAACCTAGCTAATCTTTTTCAGAGAAAACCGAAGAGCACAGTGCTCTATCTGAGGAAAACTCTGAAAGGAACTAGTTATGAAAACAGGTAAGAAAAATATAGTTAGTTTTACCTGGCTGGTTAAGAACAAGGGCTTTTGGTTGCTTTTCCACATTCAAAGTTGATGGTATCTCCAGTTTTGGCTCTTCCTTCTGCAGTCAAGTAACAAATCAAGTGTATTAGACAAAGCAGTGTAAACTTCATGGAACCGACTGTGCTCAAAATGTATGGCATTGCTCAGGGCCACAGGGTGGTCAAAGTTCATCAACAGCAGTGGAGGATTTTTTTTCATTTAATATTAGGCAGAGCATTTTTTATTATTATTATTTATATTTTAACTTGAAAAAGAAAACAGTCTGTGGAAGTAACTGAAGGAATAGTTTTTTAATAGAAAACTTACACTATAAGTGAAATCTTAACTGTCCATCACTTCCTAGCTGGAAATAACTGCCTTGTTCTTTGGCTGGTACAAAGCAGAGATATCACAGCAGCAAACACTGCTGGGTGTAAACAGTACCTAAGTACACCTATGATAATGGAAAATGCTCAGGTTTAATTTTCACATGTGAGTTATTAAAGTAAAGACAACACAAATCCTACACCGCACACAATTTCATACCTTTATTTCTGGAGTTTCACTCCTCCTTGTTCTCTTCATTATTTCATCAATTCTCTAGAAATCGAAATAAATTGGAGGATGAGAAGGCAGGCAAAACATTTAACACTGGACTGATAAAGGAGAAAAAAAAAAAATCAACAAAAATCTTGTCACAACCTCATCCTCACCTGTCCTCGAAAAGGGAAAATAAATGAGAAAGATTAACGTAAGAGAAGAAAACAGCTGGAAGCTGGCTTGCAGCATCAGGGTACAAAACATGACCTTCTCACTAGATGCAATTTACAGACAAACATTTTAAAAAGACGTTGGCAGTTTTGAGTTGTGCTCAGCTTTGGAACAAGACATTAAAAAACAAAAACAAAAAAACAAAAACAGTCATTACTTTCATCTAGCTGCCTTTTCTATTTCCAAACAGCTGCTTTGAAAAACAGGCTTTTTTGGAATGGAGGAGTAGAATGAACTGTCTGAAATCACTCTTTGCTGGAATTCTGCAAAGTGTTACCCTAAAATCCTTTCTTTTTCTTCTTTGTTC
Organism: Tympanuchus pallidicinctus; assembly: GCF_026119805.1. Taxonomy (NCBI): domain Eukaryota; kingdom Metazoa; phylum Chordata; class Aves; order Galliformes; family Phasianidae; genus Tympanuchus; species Tympanuchus pallidicinctus. The sequence continues at coordinate 2,315,854 of NW_026294659.1, forward strand.
ATTAGAAAACAGCAACAACAAGCTTTTCCAGTAAGCTCTGCTTCTTTGCACTACTGTGAAATATTTCACATGTAAAGACATTTTGCTTCTGTATTGCAATCTACAACAGCAACATGTTTCCAGCTTAGTGGTAAACAGTTAAAAATAACACATTAGAATAACATATATGGAAGGACCTTCTATAACTAGAAAGAAGCTCAGCAGCTCTGCAGCTGTTCTCTCTTGACACAGAGCTGTAGGTAAAGCTATGCAGTTCCAGCCATTTCCTTGTGCAAAAATTGTGGTAGACAGCCCTGCTGCCTCTGCACAGTGTAACCAGAGACAAACCAGGTGGGAGGAAACCTGTTTGTTAATCTCATTAACTTTCTAAATTAAAAACGCTGGACTTCTGTTGAGTAAGTTTTAAAACAAAGTCACTCATGTTCCTCAAGAGCCTGTGATGTCCTGGGTTGGGTGGCAATGCAGTTTGCCTTGCCGTGCCATTCTCTATTTGTCTTAGGCGTTTAACCTTGTGGGTGCATGCTAATGCTGTGTTTGTTCACTGCTTAGCACAAAGTCATTTGCCTTCGGCAGTTCCACTTTGTTACAAATGCTGATGTAGATGTCCCCCTAACTTGCAAGAAGCAAATACTAAATTAATCATAAATATCAGTTTGTAATCCCCTCAGATTATTATTTCTGGATACTACTAGGTACTCTCTGGGTTATATATTTAAACAAGAAATGAAATCATTATCTTAAATGAGACACAAATATCCACCTTCTTCCGCTCCAGTCTTTCTTGCTCAATTTGCTGCATGATTTGCTCCCTTTCAAGACGAAGTTGCTCAGCTGCCTCACGGGCTTTGATTTCTGCTTCTTCCCTCTAATCAGAATGCATAAAATACAATAAGTCCATTATTTATTTCAGGTTAATTACTATATAGAATAAATTATTTATATGTATACGTAAATGTATGTATACATACACATTTGTGTTTGAAATGATACCTGTTTCTCAAGTTTGGCTTGGAGCTCTTTTTCTTGCTTTTCTTTCAGCATTTGTTCTTCCTCAGCTCTCCTCTTGGCTTCCTCTTCTGCCTTTTTCCTAGCTGCTTCTTCTTCACGTCTTCTTTCCTCCTCTTTCTTACGAGCCTCTTCTTCAAGACGAAGTCTTTCTTCTTCTGCCTTTCTCTTCTGTTCTTCTCTTTCAAGCCTGCAAAAAGAAAAAATACTGGTATGTTTAAAAGGTTTCATCTTGTTTAGCATGAATCCTCCTGTACATATGATATACAATGAGCATTAAGTAATCATGCATCAGTGCACATTTTCATGAATATATCAAGAATATAACTAAGAGGTTGAGAACATGCCCAGAATTCAGGTTAATATTAAAGTTTTATTCCAGTGTTTTCCTTATTGTATAAAATACCTCATAGAAATTATACTTTTCCTTAAGAAAACAAAAACAAAACAAAAATCTCCAATGTGATCCCCAATAGGATATAAATAATGTCTGTAAGCTTCAATAAAAAAATTAAAAAATCGCTTTTCCTCTGTACTTAATTCCCAGAATACTGGAATATATAAACAAAGATATACTTTTATGCTTCCTTTCAGTTGAAGATAAACAGATCGGACAAGTAGCAGCAAATAGAATCCACAAAACACAGCAATGTGCTCAAAAGAGTGGGTCTATCTATTCCACCTGTGCTGTTCATAGGCCTATTCAGGGACAGCTTATTCACTGTCAGATTCAAGAGCTGTTTTGACAACTGATCATTGTTGCAGTTGCAGATGTGGGAAGTATTTCCATCAGGCTAAGCTTTCAGACACTTCTGATTTTTTTCCCCCCACATTCTCAGTAAGAACAGACACAGTCCCAATTTAGACATGCACAGTCAGTGCTTTAATATTAGGGAATGAAGCCATGAACTGTTTACATATGCCACTAGTGCTGAATATGAAGAACAACCCAAAGGCTTGCTCCTGAAACAGAGCCAGAAATTCACTGTTTAGACACAGCAACTTTCAGTGTGCCCACACTCCTAAAGCCCTCACCTGCCTGTGACAGGGTTGGGCAGGGACAAAAACTTCAGGGCAATGTTTTGAATAATACAAGTCTTGCAGTTTACGGCATATATGCTGGTACTTATATGTGAACTGGTAAAACTAAAACTACCTCATACGCTTTTACAAAGTGATGCAAACTGCAGAGTGGGCATACCTAACTCTTTGGCTGGGTTATAGTTTCTTCAGGCTTCTTGAAGGGGCACAATTATTATTTTCAAACTTCCCTAGTCATAAGGACTGCCAATGACACTAATGAATTACAAATACAAATAAATTAACATTTAAATGTAAGCTCTTGTACTGATTCTAAAAATGCCATTTTGAAACTTCTTCAGTGATACAGGTTATATTGTTAGCTAATAACTTTCATGAATCAATGGAGATACCTCTCCTGTTCTTCTCGCTCCTGTCTCTCCCTCTCCTCTTGTTCCTTTTGGAGGCGGGCCTGTCGTCTTTTTTCAGCTAGAATTTTTGAAGCTTCTTCTGCATCAGTTGTTCCTGCTGTGATCTTTCCTAAGAGAAGATGACCAAGGATGGAACGTTGGAGAAGAAGCTGTGAAAGTTTCCAGTGCTTACTCACTGGCACAGTGGCTACAATGAGCCTGGTTCATGCTGTTATGTCACTTCCACTTCTCAAATGCATATATCAGCATTTTCAGCAGACAGAACACCGCATAGGTGAGGGCATCCCTGCATTTCAACATTTTCAAATTCTCATTAACTGACATTTTTCACTGATAACCCAGGTAAAAACCATACATAGCTGCTTCCGCTGTGTACTTTCACACATTCTCATAAATCCATGGCCAAGGAGATTCACAAAAACAGTTCATCGCTGTTTGAAATCCTCACGGGCCCACAATACTTCTTAATGTGTTCTCTTACAAAAGCTCACCTTCACTACTTTCTGGCTTTCCTGCAGCAGGCACATGCTTTTCAGAAGCCACCTGGCCTGCTTCTTCAGTGCGTGCTCCTGGGGATTTCTGATGACTGACGTTTTCTTTCTCCTTATCTGCTTTCTTTTTAGGAGTTTCCTGGTTGAGATTAGAAGTGGCACGATGCTTCACAGGAGAAGCTGGATATTGTTTGGCATTTTTAGGAGACTGAGGATAAGTCTTCGCAACTGTCCTGAGGAGAAAAAAAGAAAAAAATTGAGTACAGTTTATACATAGTACAACATGGAATCAATTTCCATCTTTACAAATATCATTCTTCCTCCTTGGGTCTGACTATATTTGAGTATCAGTTTTTTTTGTACACTGCTGTATAGAATCTACTGTGATGTAAGCAATCAGAATCTGAAATGCAGGGAATTGGCAAGCAAGTTCAAATGGTTCAAATGATTACTGACTCAATAAGACCAATAATATCATCCAAGTTGTATGAAAGTAGTCATGGACAACCTAAAAAAACAATTGTTTTCATAACAGCCATTCCATAGCCATTCTCTACTCTGCCCATCTCAACATTTAAAACAAAACTGTGACCAATTATTACCACATAACAAGGTAACGCCAAGCACTACAAGAGACAGAACCAACCAAGCCATTCCACAGTCCACTCCACTGGTTCAGTTGGTGCTTTCATCTGCACCAGAACAGCAGGCTCGAGGCTCAAAGCTGCACTAGTGGTGATGGCAGGGCACAACAGCAATGCTACTGATACCTCATTTGGCTCTGCGTACTTTAGATCGAGTGACAACCCTGAAATCAGTTTTGGCACAGTGAAAGGGTAAGAACAGTTGGTAACGTGCAAATATTTTCAGTGAATAAGAGATTACAAGGAAACAAAAAACCACACGCAAACACCGTTAAATATTTATATAATACTGGTAACAAGAACTAAATACTTCTAATATTTAGAAGAGCTGGGCTGCACGGCTTAATATTATGGAGGTTAAAGAGATTACGATCTGAAAAAAGTGATTTATGTGAGTCTCATTAGAAGACACAATCCTACATTAAGGAGAGCATTACACAAGCGGTTCTAACCTTCCTTATGAATATGTAATTATGTGTTATTCCTTATCACTTTTTTAATCTGCACAACACACAGTTTCAGATACTATAGCATATTTTCTGGACTGTACACACACTCTGGTAGACCACACACATGAGAAGTATGGACAATGGTTGAAAATTAATGGATGAGTGTGCAAAGATTTGTTTAAGATTATAGTATTGTGAGGACAGAGACTATTATAACTGGAACATGACTTGCATTACAGACCAGACAATAAAAATCCCAAGTCTTTCAACTCTCTCTTAATTCATGAGCTCAGAAAAATAAAGGGTTCTTTTCCACCATATTAAAAGACACTGAGATAACAGAATATAGGGCGCTCATTTAAAGGTGCCCAATTTGTGAAGAAGGAAAGTCTGCAGAGCACTGCACCGCCTGTACTCTCTTGCTCCTGTGCAGAGCCCGTGGCCTGGCAGAACAGCAGCACTCAATTAAATATGAAGTTCAGCTCAGGTATCCTCTGCCCTCAGGCCCAGGGACTCCCTGTAAACTCAGGTTGTTGACACTGCTCCTCCCCTGGCTAAGCTGTAGGTACACCTCTGCCTTGCATCCCAGTGATCGGGAGCTCCTGATTTGTCCTTCATCCTGAATACTGTGAAGGCTTCGCTGACGGTGAGAGAAGTTGGTAACACCGGGTGGTGTTAGTCTAGCCTGTCTTTAGTTTTCTCTTTGGGATACAGATGGATTCCCAAGCCCTTCTAAACACAGAGGCACAGCTTTCACAGTCCCTACCTATATGCATACATATAGGTCTCACATGTGTGCTTCACCATCATATAATTTCCTTTCATAAAAATGTGACATGTAAACAGAAAGCAACAGCTTTTTTCATCCTTCTCCAGGCACAAAGAATACTTCTTGCCAATCGGACAGGTTCTCAAAGCATAGTTCCTTCTTGTGGCCCTTTCACATTCCTGACTTTACCACATATTTCCTACGTTGCTTTTTACTTAACTTGCTGTGACAGGAAGAGCAAAATAGTCATAACCAAGGCTGACTCATTTTCAGTAGTAACACAGACATAATTGTTCTCTAATAAAGACGCAACAATCAAATTAAAGAAGCTGGTAGGAAGGAATCTAGCCATGACAGCTATGAATCCTGGACTGCATAGGAATTAGAGCATTGTACAACTTGCTTGTGGACAAGAAAGGTGCTAGATGCACTGAGTAAAATACCTTTGAAATTTAAGACCTACAAGATTTTTTTCCTACGGCTCTTTGGCAATAAGAACAAGTATGACTTTACTCATTTTAAAGCAACTAAAAGGGAGAAGCATTTAAAGTCAATTTACTACAAGGACAGCAGCAGTGAAGCATGAGGAGTTAAAAGCAGAGAATGCTCATTAGGAATAAAAATCTTTTTTCCTTCAGAAATTTTATACCATTTACTCAGTGTCGAGTAAAAATTATTAAACGAGCACTGTCTTTCTCCCTTGTATTTAAACGTATTGCCAACTTAGCATCTTTAACATTCCTGAACACGGGTAGAATTGCTACTGGAAGAAGCTTTCATTCTACTGGTATTCAGATTGATGCTACTTTTTATCAGAAGAGACAAACCTGACTTTAAGGCAAATAGACACATGCTTGTACGGGGATCTAGATAGATTTTTAAAGTAGTTTTGCCTATGGATAAAAGGAATGGGATGCAATTATACGCAACAGGAATACAGGAAGCATACATGATGAAGATTAATTAATTAAAGGAGACTCCTCAAAATCCAAAAAGTGACAGCACATCAGCTGTCTGAAAGTTAGCTCCTTTCGGTCACCAGATTTCACAGGCAGATGCAGAAGCACAGGAAGCCTCTGCCTCCCAGCAAGAAGTCTCAGCTTTCTCCTCTCATCCCCGTGCTGATGGCAGCAGCTGGTAAGGAGCCATTCACATCATGACCCCTAAACACACTGCACAAATCTCTATCGGGTCTAAGGATTCACTGGTGCTTAAATTACAATGGCTTTTTTTTTCAATTAAAGAGAGGCAGCAGTAGCCCATACAGCAGAAGAACGTCTTAGGAATAGCAGAAGAGGAGTTCAGACCTTACTTTAGCTAAGCACACAAAGTAAAGTACATGGAGTACAGAACGAGTCAGAGGTCACATCCACTTTTGTCCATAAGCAGCAAGATCAGCATGCTTTCTTCAAAAGCCTGGTACACGACCGGTCATCGTTTACAGCACCTAAGCAGGCTAACTTTAAATAAGAGATAAGCAGCAATGCAACGCTGCATTTCCTCCCCTCCTTACCCCAAATCTGCCTATTAATTGACAAAAGTTCTGCTGGAACCATACTGAGGACTTCCATGTTCTCAAACTTGCTGAGATTGCTCTGATCAAAATGCCATTCCAGGATTCTGACATTTTCGCTCTTTTATCTGTGATATTTTCTCAAAAGCATTTATTTTACTCTCAGTTTTCATCTTTTCTAGCCAGGGACAGATTCATTTCTCTTTCAGTTTCCTTAGAGCACAAACTCAGAACAGGTCTATTGAATATTGCTATTTTCTTTCATAGCTGCATTACTACCAATGTTTTCAAAACCTCCAGTTGGCCCATCCTGTAAATCAGCTGATGAAGAACTCAGAATAATTCAACACTTTATCACTGTTATCTTTCCAATGCAGAACAAAGACTGAGAAAAACAAATGCAGTAGGTATCAAATAAAAAAATTAAAGATGGGTTAGAGGCGGGCATAAAAGCTACTCTGTGAGATACACATGATACACATCTTTCCAATAGGCCATTTTTTAAACTCTTTAAGATCTGGACATTCTACCATACATACATATTTAATCACTATTCTGTAATTTGATTGCTCACACGTATTTTGAAGACAAAGCAATGTCCCATTGGCTGCAGTGGAACACTGCCCAAAAGAACCAAGTTGCAAGTTCAGTTAGTGCAACTGTCAGCAAAGCAGTGTGGCACAAACTGGGAGCTGGAAACAAATGAGTAGGAGCAGAGCTGCATTCCCATCTCCCTTCCCCCTCTCCTTTTTTCTCCACACGTAAGTGAGATAATGGGTCAGCAAAATAACCTACTGTAGAGTCTCGTCAGAGCTTTCCATTTTTATTCACTTATCTGAAGGCACTTAAAACTAAACTCTATTTCTTTGATTCAGTCAAGTTCCATTGATTTCAAAGGGACTATTTACCCAAAGACACGTGAAGGACACAGGCTTTATTGCTTTGCCAATCTATAAGATAGGACACTTACCTAACCCTCTGAGGGATGCTGCAAAAATAAACTGATTAGTGTATGGATCTTTGAAGGTGAAACAATCAGGAGAAAAAACCACACAAAATCCTGGTATTATTGACTAAGTAAAAGCTCTGAAGAACAGAAGCATTTTACACCACCAGTATCCAACAGCAACTGTTTGCAATTTGTTTAATTTTTAAATTAAAGAACATTCCCTATCTTCCCAGCTCCAACCCGCTAACAGCCACCACAGTCAACTGATCTATACTGCATTCAAAGCAATACTTTCACTTTTTCTTTTTTGTGTGGCATTTCCTGACAATATACTTAGGTTTTGCCATCATTTCAATTTCTCCCTTGGCTTATAAGTATTCATACTCCTTATCAAACATATTTCTTTCTCTCTCCTTCTCAGGTGAGCATTTGCTTACACGTTTTTCTTGGATATTACAATTTGCACATTTTTATGTATATGTATTTTTTAATTTCCTCTCCTTCTTTCTCACTGAAATTTGTACCTTTACAAACATCTTTATTTATGTACTTATTGCAAATCTAGCCTGCCATCAGTCACTGTCTCTGCTTAGGTTACAGCTTTATAGCCTCGTCTGAGCCTGTTTCAATCACTCCACCACGACAAAGAAAGCTTTCTAATTAATAAACAACAAAACAAGATAGAAAGAAGACATGCAGCTACCACTCACAAACCAGGATGATGACTGAAAATAACTAACAATTACAACAATACCAAGCAAACAGGAATGTCAAGCCATACATTTTTAAGAAGAAAAATGCATACAGCTAACTACCACCTAAATCAGCCCAAGCTTGATTCTTTACTCAACAGCTTCCAAAACAAGGTGCTACGCTCCTAGGATCACTAACTACTGATGCTGTTGAATACATATTCTTATTCCTTCCACGTGTAATTGTTGGCCATACAAGGTGCTGGATGGAGAAAGATTAAACTTGGAAAAGACTGTCAGGTTTGCAAAGAGAATGAATATTTTATCTATATACTAAATTGCGTTACAATTATTCTTTAGCCCCACGGTTAATTTTAAAGGAGAAGCTAAGGTGATACAATCTAAAAGAAGGTTCCTACATCTAAATCCATCATCCAACCAGATCATCATCTCTATATAATATGCAGGTATGATGATCAGGATGCATTTGGATTTTTTTTTTTAACTTCTGTGGGAAATTTGAAGAGTGCTATAGCAGAAGTGCCGTTCTGCAATCAGTACCTAACGTGGATTTAAACTGTATTTGCTGTAACTCTCATAAGGTCAAAGAGAGTGTTCTAATTGGGCCATGTTAAGATTAAATTCTCAGTAATACATTTGTAGCAGTGGTCAGAATATTGTTTTCTTAAGGAGGAGAGGGAGGGAAAAAAGGGATAACTTTCCAGCTTACAGTCACAGAGAAACCCATAGCAAGCATCCTAATTCCTCCATGCAGCACCTGCTTCTTCCTCTAAAAAGCAGAGTTCTGTATTCCTTACATGCATGAAAACATTTTCCTATAAAGAAGATTCTCAGAATTTGCCAATTTGCCTGTCTGGTGGGAAAAAAAAAAAAAACAACAAAACACTAAATCTTTGCCTAACCTTCTAAGGAAATTAGTTCTATAAATTAAGAGTAGCCATGCCTTTTTCACTGAGCACTAAGCATCTGTTTGGTTATTTGACCACTTATCCTCCTGTCAGGATGAGGACATCTCTAGAACAAGCCGTGCCAACATTTTCAGTGACTGCCCACTGCTTCACGCTCAGTAGCCCACTTCCCACCAATCATTTTGTTTTAATTATACCTGTTTCTTGCTATGTCTTTTATGCTGGTTGACTAAACTGAAAAATGCATTCTGAACAGGGAATATCAGCAACTTACAGAATAATACACATCTGTATTGCTTGAACTTTTCTCTGTACATTTTGGAGAGCCTGTTTTATAATGACCTGCTCAAATTTTAATGACAAAGCTGACTGTGATTATTATTCCATATCGCTACATTATTTACAAAAGTTACACAGTTCAAATGTGATGAATATTACTAGATGTAATATTGAAAGTTTGTACACTTGTGGCCCATAACATGAATCAAGAATTGCCATTTCACAGTTGCACACAAGGGGATGCCTAAAACAGAAAGGATGCCCTGAGTTAGATTATTTCCCACATTTTGCCTCACACCAGAATTGCACACAAAATCACTTCTCCATTAAATGACTGTGCACACAGAACTAAGGCAAAGAAGGAACACTAGGCTGACTTTTGAAGAAGTTTATCAGAAAGATCAGAATGGTTCGGAATATAACCAGGTTCAAATAGAAAATAATATTTATAACCAGCCAAAGGAGATATTTTCAACATAGGACCCATGAACAGGGTCTAGAAAAAGAAACCACAGACAACTACTGTAGACAACGAGTAGAACAGAACTGAAGTGCTTGAGTCAGACTTCATATCTTGTTCTAAGAAAGCTGAAGAAGCATTTGTTTAGACCTGCGAGTTGGAAACCATGGCACACACAGTACAGTTCTGACTATTTGCAAGTGAGGACTGAGAAAAGCAACTCAGTAAGGCAAGTAAGGTCAACTACGCCATAGGTCCACAATCCTGCATGGGGTGGGGTGGGTAAAGGAGGTCTGTAAATGAACAAAGACTAAAACCAATGGTTTAGATCTAGAATCACAGAATGGCCTGGGTTGAAAAGGACCACAATGATCATCCAGTTTCAACCCCCCTGCTATGTGCAGGGTCGCCAACCACCAGACCAGGCTGCCAGAGCCACATCCAGCCTGGCTCTGAATACCTCCAGTGATGGGGCATCCACAACCTCTCTGTGCAACCTGTTCCAGTGCATCACAAGTTTACTGATGGATATAAGTAGTAATGCCAGCAAAGGCATATTTTAAACACTAAAATTTCTAGTTAGTATTAATGTTTTGTGCATTTGTTCAAAATCTAATAAAACAAATGCATGCTTAAAAAACAAATTTTGAATAAAATTTCACGGTAACTGAATTGCGCAGCAATAATTTCAGAAGGATGAGAAAACACTGAATATCTCCAGAAACCTTTAACACAAATTCATGTGTATCTGTTCATCTGTTCCTCTCTTTCTCTGTGTGTAACAAAAATTAACTGGATTTTATACAACCCTACCAAGGAAATTCTTCAGGAGTTTACGCATTCTTTGTAGATAAAAAGAAGCTCAAAGCATATCAGATCACTGATCAGAAAGGCATACTTAGGTGTGGCAGGTGAGGCAGATCTTCTGGACATAGCAGCAGGAGAATCAGACCTTCTGAGAGGAGATCCCATTCCAGATGATGAACCAGGTGTGGTGGGTCGCTTCTCTTTCTTTATTTTCTCAGTCTAGAAACACCAATTATTTTAGTTTATGTAATTAGGAGCAATACTTCAAAATGTATTTGATAATTGTAGTAACAAAATGACATAAGAACAAATCCACGTAGCATACATTCTCAGCAATTTTTTTAACAGCAGCTCACAAGTTAGGAGCATTTTTTCCAAACAGATTAAAAATAGGTCACATCTTGCATCGACATAGTAAACAAGGAGTAAGTAAGTAAAGTCATATCAGTGCATTCCTCTCCAAGATTTCTTGGTGGAGAGCTGAGAAGAGTATTGGGTGGAGTAATCAAAATCACTTAGATGTTAGTGCACAGCCTCTCAGATACAGCCAATAGTGCAAGCACGCATCTCCCATAAATGCTGCCAGGTGTAACAGCATGAATCATGCAAAACTTCAGCTCCTAGCTCTGGTCCTCTCACTTGCATTCAATTCAGATGGCACAAAACCCCCTACTCTTAGTATTAACTACTGGAAAATACAGGATCTTATAAAACACTATTTCACAGCTCTAACATAAGTTTTCTATAGCTTATCTTTCATTGTGTAGACTGAGTGAAGGGGAACGACTTGCCTTTACTTTTTCGGGGAACTACAGTGAATCAACGACATGACTTTTACGCAAACAGCATCTAAAATGTCTACAGAGGGAGTTAAGCAATTTGTATAGAGAAGAGGCACTGCCAGTAATTTTGGCAAGTTTCCAAAATATGCAAAGCCTCCTAATTAACCAGCAAAACTGGACTGACTTATACAGAAATATTTTGTTTGTCATCCCCCACTCCCAGAAGTTATAGGCGAGCCCAGAAGCATGCACTTCTCAGTTCCCTGAAAATAAAGGTGTTGCTGTTCTAAATACCCTTGCTTAACGCTGACTTCCAGCAGGAGGAAGATACTGAAATGTTGGAACGCCAGAGCAGAAAAGCAACAGATGCATGCAAGTCTTACTTTCTTACTGTTTCTTACAAAAAGGATACTCGTAGAAATAAAGCGACGCAAAGTGAAAGGTAACGACAAGAAGTCCCATCAATTTATCCAGAAGTAAAACCAAGAATGTTCCAAACTGACCTGAGTGACTTCACCTGCAGCCGCCCCTTTCCCGGCATCAGAAGTGGAGGGTGAAGTCGCCTTCTTCCTGTCTGCGCTTCGGGTGGGGGAAGGCTTGTAGGGAGATTTTAGAGGACTAGCTGGTGCTACACGAGGACAGATATGGAATACTAAAGAGTTATAGCACAATAGCAAGAGCAAAAGGGAGACAGAGGAAGCAAGGGAGAGGAGAAAACAGCATACTTTTACATCAAAATGTTCAAAGGTCATTTTCAAGTTTTCCAATTTTCAAAAAAGATCACATTGTGGAATACATTCATCACCATATTCACTAAAAATGCCTCAACTGAAGGTAACATTGCACAGAGTTGTTTTGTTGTTTGGTTTTTGATCATCTCTAATAATCGTTTTCTTATCCATACACTTTTTGAATCACTTGACTATGACTGCAATTCTTTTCTCTTCTGAAAACTCTCAGCTCCTTTGCATATGACAGAAAGAGTAATCAGATAATTCCAGCTGGATAACTTCTGAACAAATACTGTGAAACTGGAAGGGTAACAGGAGCACAAGAATTGATTTTGTTTGTTTTTTAAAAAAGCTTAAACATGGCAAAGGCTTCTAAGTATCTCAGTTGCTTTTTAAAGTAATAACTCCAATTCTTGAAGAAACCCTAAACTAAATGCTGCTGTAGGTATTTCAGTTATTACCATTAGGGGTAAATATACTTTGCAGGGCAACACTTTCTGGTTGTTGTTTTCTTTTTTTATTTTTTATTTGCAATATGAACAGGATTTAAAAAAAAAAAAAAGGGATATTTTACTCCTGTTTTTTTTTTGTTGATGTTGTTCATATTGCTAAGATGAAACTTTCACAAACACATAGAACCATCAACAGAACATGTGCTTCATTAATGAGATACACAGAAATTGTAATTGTGCGGCAGTGTTTACAGTCCTATTTCAAAGTAAGTCAAGAAGGATACTGACTTTGGAAAAATATTAATTATAAATAAATTGAAAGGAAATAAATTTTTTTTTTTTTTTTTTTTTTTAAGTTGGGGGCAGTGCTGTAAAATCTCTTAAGATTCAATTTTTACATGCTTTCAAGTTGAACTGGACCCATGTTTTCCTCTGAATGACCTTCTTGCAATTTGGCAAGTTTGCTCCATTTGAGAAAAATGTTCAGTAACTTGATTGTTGCTTAAGGTAGCTCTATTTCAACCATAAGAAAAATAGTTTTTATTGAACTCTCCTAATTCAGGTTTATCTGAATGTCTTGACTTAAAGTTATATTAATAACATATTGCCTTGAAGAGTCATGAAAGCTAGGATCCTCATTTCTAAACCTACAGAACATGCAGGAACGGAGCAATTTTGGCCCAAATACAATCACAAGAGCACACTACATGATTATGAAAAGGGAGGATCCTCTTCCATGTTCAGAACACTGCTTCTACTGAAAGAAGTACACATCAAGGAAGAAATCCTCCCTCAACCTTTTTTGCTGACAACTACTGACAAAACAATCAATTGTCACTCCAATTTCACTTAGGGAAAAGTCGACCTGTAGGCCAAATGGCATCCCTGTTAGACATGGCAGCAGGCTACTTTAAAGACTCTGTGATGAAGAGGGAGATAAGGCTGGGAGTTTACAGGCAAGATGACCAGGGAAGGACAAAGAAAGTCCCTATTGATTTCTTCAACATCAATCAAAAACAACACAGAAAGCAACATCTGTAGGTGGTCCTGGCAATTCACCTCAATGTTTTCAACAAAATATATCGATCTAGATTTGAACTGAGTTTTACTCAGTTGTAGCAGCAGCTGCTCCCTGAACAATAAGTAACCTGAGAATTTTCTCATAGGCAAAGCACTGTACGGCAACATTTCTGCTTCCTGCACCTACAAGGGAAGTCATTTCAGAGTGGCTCCATAACAATGTCCCTACACACTGCAACGAAGAACACTGTGTAAAGAAAAGCATGCTTACTGCCTAATCCATTTTTAAAAGGCCTTGCAGTGAAAGCACAGATGCAGGACCTGAGTCTACTGCAATCATGACACACAAAAATAGTGGTCATCAAGATGATCAGTTTTGTGCAGTCTAACCACTTTTGTCTGAAAAAAAAAAATCAATGCATGTCAGTGAAATTCTTGTGTTTTGCTCTGAGAAGTGCCCTACGCTGCTCAAAACGAGTTTCAAAATGAGCATATTCAGTTTTCAGCATATCACTGAAACTGAAACCAGTGGGATTTATTAAATCATTTCTTTTTTTAATTATTATTTTAAATTTGAATAACCACTATGTTTCTATGTTATCCTTATTAGGAAACATTCAGAACAAGAAAGATAAGATGATGTGCTTTTTCAATACACTGCTATCAAAAATAGTCTATTTTATGCTACCATATCAATTGTCATTTGATTCACAGAACTCCATTTCTTTAAGTAGCTACTCAAATGCAATCAAAAACATACCTTAATGGTTTCAAAGTGAGTAATTCACATTTTTACCTGGATTATTGTACTGCTCAGAAAGCATTAAGGTACTTCTGCTTCTGGCTAAAGATGACTGTGTGGGAGTCAGCAGTCGAGAAATAAAGTTTTCCATTGGACTAAGATGCATGCGGTGAGCTGAAGGATGGGAGCAAATAAAAATAAAATTTAAAATGCAACATAACAAAACTTCATGTTAAAATAACAGAAACAAAATAATGGAATGATTAAATGAAATGAAAGAGATTTTAAGTATTTTCAGATAATCATCATTCCCTTTGAAAAATGGTTTCTGGTTCCTTCATCACTTTAAATTAGTTTTCCACCTGTACAGTAAATATAGTACGGTTAAGCCTACGCTGCATTTTGTTCTTAAAAATAGAATATTCCATTCTGCAAAATGATGGCTTTCATGACTCAGCATGAGAAATGTTTGCTTTTTTACCTTGACAGAAAAGGTGAAACGTTTGGTCTAACAGCACAGCTACTCACCAGTGTGCAAACCATGCTGGAATACATTTAAAATGTGCAGTCTCACTGCATTATATAAACCTTACACAATATGCCTGCATTCCTTTCTACTCCACAGAAGAAGAAGAAAAAAAGCATCAATTATATAAGATATCTATAGATGTTCTTATTGCATGTGAATAAAGCCACCAATTGCAATAATCTCAAAGCTATTGATGAGTTTTCAGTAAGTAGCTCAGAGAGGAAATCAATTTTACTTTCTCTTCAGTTTAGAAATGAGCCTTTACTGTCATTTCCTTCAGTCAGTATTTTTTTCTCAGTTAAGAAGGTGGTGGAAAAAAAACACAAATAAAACAAATCAGCAAAGTCCATAAGAGTTCACAGTGGGATAAATTCCCCAGCTCTCTCAATAGTGTTCAGTAACCACTAATCCTGCAAGACAATCATCTTTCGTTGAGCCTCTCAGCATCAGGGTTTCAAATCAAATTAAAGGGCTCTGGTCACCAGATCGAGGTCTCCCAAGAGGCTCACAGATGTACTGCTGCCAATGGTGCAGCCCATACCTACTGTCCAGAAATGTCTGCATTGCTAGGAAGATGACAAGCTGTACTATTATGGGAAACGCTGCAGTTACAGCAAGCACAGTCCTGTTTGCTAGAGTAAAAAACCCCCCAGTGTTGACCTAGGCTCTCCAGTGAGGCAGCACAGCCCTGGGACAGACTACTCAACAATTTGATTGTATTTCAGATTAATAATTCAACATACAACCCCTAAATGTTTGATGTCTTTTGAATAATAGACATAAGAGAGTTGCACAGATAGTTGCAGAGAATTGCTTTAAGCAGAAGGAGAGTTTATGCTGGCAGGAGACCAGCATGTTCACTTGCCTCTGTCGGGGGAATGTGTTATTGCCGCTGTGGAGGAGGAGAGGCGCTTACTGATTGGCGATTCCATTTGCTTTGGCAGGTTCATTGTAGAAGCTGAAAGTTTGTCACATGCTGCAGAGAGACGCATTGAAGATATTTGTATTCGGATCACAGTGTTGATTATCAACTCCCAAAAATTAACCTTGCATTTGTACTCGCGGCCTTGCTGCTGATCACAGCGCTGAATGAGCAAGGCCTGACGTACACGTGTTCCGACTGCCAAAGGACCATTTGGGACACACTTTGGAATGTGACTTTTCTGCTTGTGAATTTTACATTTCAGTTATACAACTGCCTGTGTTTTACAGTGCCACAGGCAAATAACTGAGTATCATGCCTGCTGAACGAAGCCGTTCCAACAGAATAACAGCACAAGCAGAAAGTTACCTATAATGCCAAACTGCATACATGGGGGCTCTGATCCTCACTTTCCCTCCTCTACCCGCTGCCTACTTTCAGTCTGGAAAAGCTGGGGTAGACTTCAGGTATTACTCTAATGCAGAAATGAAATAATTAACATTGGTGCATTCACACAAGAGAATTCTCTCACTCTTTTGGTGACTGGTTAGGCTTTTGCACTTGATGAGAAGAAAAAAAAAAAAAAAAGGCAGATCTTTGGTGCCACCTCAATTACTTTTTTTTCCCCCGTTATTTATTCTAAAATACTGTTTGACAGCATGTTTGAGCACAATTCCCATTTCCTACCTTGCCATTTACTCAACAGAATGACATCAAAAATGTTATTCAACTATTACTACAGTGCACTGCTCTATGATGAACACTGCATGATGCTCAGAAACACAGAAAAGACGAGGCTTTGCCCTTTGAATTTGAATTCTGTTTTTTTCAGACACAAAAATACATTCAACTAAAGTCATATATGTGGCTCCACACCTGCAGCCCCTAAGCCACTTCATTCACTATGACACCCACAAAAACCTCACCTCAGTGGGGTCTGCAGGATTTGCCTCCACCTACTACAGTAAGCAATACAATTCTCTACATTCCCTTTCTTAAAGTACGGGTACAATGCCACTATGCTTGCATCAGATGCAAACCCAAATCTCTTTGAAATGTCTGTACTAATTGTTGCTTGTGCACAATCTGCACAGAGAGAGTAATTCTGTAAGGGCATGGGCCCAAGAACCAATAGGGCGCATTCTGCAGGAGGAATATCCAAGCCCAGCTTCTCCTCCTGGGAGAGGAGGATCCTACTTCTTAAAGCACAGGCTGCATTATGTTTTTAAAATGCCAAGTACATTTGATGTCAAAGCTAGAAATCCTACGTGCAATTCATTCTTAACCCTGTAATACTCATCTACTTCACAGTCTTTTTAGGAGAATAAAAATAAATAACAACGAAATGAAAAACACAAAACAAAACATGAATGCCTATACACAAAGTCAACTATTTGAGTTGGTTACTAATACCAGCTTGCAAAAGGCTGAAAACACAGCACTGCTGCTTATACTAAGCTTGCTCGTTTTCAAAATATTGCAGACAAAGGCCCTTGATATGAAAAAAGGGGCTGTTCTAATGAAATACCATCTCCTTAACATATTTTCCTCATAGTGATTTTTTAAGCAGCGCCTGCAGATGTACATTTCAACAGTTATATATTTATACACACACGCAAACACACAAACAAACACAGAGTGCCTACTGATTTAACAAAAATGAGAATCCGTATTGTAGAAGTCTACAGTTAGTGGGAAAATCATGCGATGCCTCTACTGTGGAATGTGAGGCATGCACTGCTCCACCATGACAAAATTAAAAGCAAATTAAAAAGACACTTGGTCCACATCACTAAGGGTAATGCTGCAGAGCATCAGACTGAAATAATAAGAAAATAGTGGTTAGGAAGGACGAAATCAGTGATGATGAACTACAGTGATTAGAACAGTTATAAACAAGACACGATGGTACTGTGATTCTCTGAAATACCATTGAAGGAATCAGCAGGAGCAGTAGAGGTCACAGGGTCTGGAGGAAGGGTGTTGGCAGCTAAACCTAGAACAGGGGGTGGGGTATTTTCTGATTCACCTACACAGCAGAGAGATCAGAGCAAAAAGAGGTGAAAGAATTACTGAATAAGTTGGGGGAGGTGGAACCAAGCACAAACTGCATCACAAAGACAATCTGGTTTCTTTCTCAGTGCATGAAAGACTCCTTTCTTTTTAATCATATATATATTTAATTTCCTGTGAAACAGTTTGTCATTTTAGAGTTAAATATATTTACATACCGTTTAAAAAAGAGTAACTGTCGTAGTTTGTCACAACCCAACCACAGATATATTTTCCTATGACTACAGTTTTTTCAAACCTGGCCAATTTAAGTAAATTCCATGATTTAAAACAGAAAACATGCATACTTTTGAAATATAAAAGCAGTACATGACTGATTGTGAAATAAAAATTATCTGTACTGAAGCCAAATCAAAAAGCACAACAGCAAAAAATACATGGGAGGAAAAAAAAAAACCCCTCAAAACTATTTTAAACTGCAGATGCTGCATAGCCATGTAGAAATTCTCATCAGGTTTTCAGAAGTACCAAACAATAACAGATCATCTTTTCAAGGTTTGGCCAGCACTTAGCCCTTTGGTGAGCATTAAATTTGCCAACCATGTGCGTGGGAAGACAATGCGGGGGAAGAAAGTAAGGGAGAAAGAGCACAAATTTTGATTTTAGCATCTGTCATCCTCAAAGCAGAATCTGATTAAAACGATCTGCATTCCTGAAGTTAGGAGTGACCTTTCTTCCCAGAAAGTGTTAGAGAGAGGAAGCCTAGCAAGCAATTACAAAGCATCTCGCATCTCTTCACACCCCAAGGCAGCAGCCCCTGCAGTACCACACTAACTACAGAACGCACCATCCTCACTATCTCCACAACCTCACGCATTTTGCACTTCAGGATCTGCAATGCAGGCAGCCTCTTTCACTCACCATCTCTCCCTCCTGAGCCTGCAGCCAGTGCTCCTCCCCACGACCATCGCTTCTGTTTCTGTTCCAGCTGCTGGCTGCGTTCAAGGGACCGACGCATCATGGCTTCTAAACGTTCCTGGTTATAATAATACAAAAACAGAGAAACCAAACTGAATCAGTTCTTTCAGGGCTTTTTAATATATTTTTTTTATTTTATTTTATTTTTTACCTTCTTAAACAATGCTAAAAATAAGCTGTCCCCCTGTTGCTCCACTTAAAATGTTTACAGGAGCTGATTTCCAATAGAATAAAAAAAGACTAAATAAAGAATCTATCAATGTGTTACCTACCTCCAGATCTGTGTATCCTTTGTCTGCAAGCCACTGAGGTCACTACAGAGGCCTAAGTAAATAACACAGGTTGCATCACTGCCTAGCATCTGCTCCTGCTGGTGAGGCTGCTGCTGCGCTCTGGACTTAATTTGTATAAGAATAATGCTCGACAAGCATTAACTCCTTCTTGTCTATGCAGACCTCAGGATTTCTTCCATCCCTTTCCGAGTACAGCTAAATTGCTGCAATGCCAGTGGCTCCTCCTAGCCACACAGATAAATGATCACTTCAAATCCAAAGTAGGTTACTTTGCAGGATGGCTTAGTTAATTATTTATTTTCTGGGGAAACTCCCTCCTTTCTTACACTGCGTTCTTCGCAGCCTAAGCACCTAAAAGCTTTTTTTTTTTTCTCCCTTCTCCTCTTCTTGTGCATTTTTCTTAGTACATGCTCAGATCACCCTGTTCAGAGCTATCTTTTTTCCTCCACCCTCATTTCCTCTCCAAGTCATGATGAGTTAGAATTTTCTGATGAGGAAGAACAAAAAGAAGATTTTCTCTCTTGCCAAACACTACCCTACTTTTAACTCACAGATGGGTCTCCAGTTTCATTTCCATCACCTCCTAATTCTCATAGATCTCCACTTAGTTTTCTTCCTATCTCCTCCCTCTACCAGTTTATCTATGGTTTATTGTTGTAGCAAGGATCTCTGCATGCTTCCTCTGTACCCTTCGAGAAGACAAAACCTGGTTCTTCCCCATCCACCATTCCAACACCTTCCTTTTTTCATTCACATCTGGCAGCCTCTGCACCCCCACAGTTCAGCAACCAAATCTCTACCATAAGAGATGAGCCCAATGGTTTTTCACCTTTGATCCCCTTAGTATTCTCACACCTATTACTTACTACCTTTGCTACGTCTTTCCAATTTAGCACAAAATTCCCACTCTGATCACTTAAAAGCTCTAGCTCACATAGGCTTCTCACTCCAAAAACACTTTCTGTGATTATACCAGATCCTCTTCCACTAATACCAATCCCTTGCACCATCTCCAAGATATTTGACAACTCAGCTCAACTACATTGAAAATTTTTCTGCATCTTCTGTCCAGATTATTCTTTCTCATTGATTCAGGACTTTGGTCTAGTTCTCCCATCCCCCTTCCCAGACAAATTGTAATCCCTAAAATATCAGCCTTTGTTCAAGCATGTCTCCTACAGTCTCTGTGCTGATGGTGAGCCTGCAGTCTCTAATTTTACTTCTTCAGAAGATCAGACCCAAGCACCAGGCATGTAACCAAGTAACTACCATGTTGGGAACCGTTATACAAGTATCTACAAAATTTGTGTTATCTTCCTGTGATTGTCTACAGCCACTGGCTTTCATTAACAGCAGTCATCCAGAAGCTGATGAGAATGTATCTATAACATCCTTTCTCTTATACACATCCTTGAAGAATCTCTTCCACTACCATGAATGACTTCCAGCAATTTATTGCCGACCAAGCTTCCCACCTCATCCAACCTTGCTAGCATCTATCAAGCTGTCTTTAAGCTCTCTTAATTTTCTTACGTGCCACTTATATCATAAATTCAATTACATTACGTTCTGTACAAATATGACAAAAGGCACTCAGTTCTTCAGCCTGTGTCACCTTTCAGCCAATTGACTTGCTGCTACAATTACAGCTGTTATCTCCAGGAAGACAACCCTTTAGTCCCATGTACTGTGCTTGCTTTATTTTTGTCTCCTTTCTCTATCTTTAGCTCACAGGTACACTGGGCAAAGACTGTTGAAATCATGCAGCTGCTTCTCCCTCCCCCATTTCTTTTGTTCCTTCTGTTCCATCCTTGTCCAGGCAGGCATGCCATGTGAACGTGTTATCTGCCTTTCCTTCTTCTTTTTTTCCCCCCCACTCAAATGCACACGCATGAAGCATCACAAAGCTCAAGCACAGGCTTTTCTGTAATAGCACAGGAAAAAATGTCACATTTTGAATATCCCATTGCTTCTTGCCTATACTTCAGACATGAAAAGGTAATCCTGAAAGTAATCTCCCAGCCTATAGATTCCCCGTAGTTTGCTCCAATCTTTCATTCTTACTAGTTGGTGATTAAATTTTCACATTGAAAATCTGTACGTGCTGGCTCGGTATTTGAAGTTCACATATTCCACTTTTACCTTCACACTTTCCAACATTAATTTCATTCTATTTCAGACTCTTTTCTGTACTTCCGCTTTCCAAGCTCGTTATTTCAGCATCAGCTCTCTGCAGTTAGCTCCTTTTCTTTATTTTTATCTACTGTACTTTTTACTCCAATTTATGTTTCTACCCACACTCGAAGTAAAATGACCCTCCCAATTTTTTTTTTCATTAAAACACATAATCCTA
Source organism: Tympanuchus pallidicinctus (assembly GCF_026119805.1). Classification (NCBI taxonomy): domain Eukaryota; kingdom Metazoa; phylum Chordata; class Aves; order Galliformes; family Phasianidae; genus Tympanuchus; species Tympanuchus pallidicinctus. Next base: position 2,337,107 of record NW_026294659.1, read on the forward strand.
CAGAATCATTTTTCCTTCTGTAACCTAATTAACATTCTTACACATTAATAAAAAAATACAGTATGACAGCAGACAAATTTCATCTGAGTGATTAATGGCTTTCTTTAATCCTGCTCAGAGCAAGTACCAACAATATTCTCTAGTTTGCAAACCACAGGATACACTCACGCCATGTACTATAAAAAAACATTGTTCTAAAAATAAAATGGAATGCATGATTAAATAGTTTAAAGAGAAACAATTTTTCATACATATATGAAAGCTCACACCACTCGCATTCTGAGGTCAAAATCTTCAATTACACAATGTGGAGAGGATCATTTATTATTATCTGCAAAGAGCCTTTCATTACAGCACTATAGAACATAATGATTAAGCTTAATGAAACTCTGCAGATATAGGTTAGATAAAGAACAATATGAAAACCCTTTGCACAAAGGGTCATTAAAAAGCTGTTTAAAAAGCATTTTAAACGAGCACAAAACTGAATTTTAGAACTAGAAAGCCAAAGAAAATAACAGGGATGCAGAGAAGCACAGCATAAGCAATGCACATACCAATAATTTTCAATTATGACAAAAACCAAACAGCAAGACAAAGCTTTTCTTCATTAGCAAACACTGTGCAGAAGCCCTCCTGTGCTATAGGCAAATTACCTCGTTAAAGACATCCAAATTATCTGATCCTCTATAGGAACTCAAACTGCCATAGACAGAAAAATCTCTGCACTGGAGACGCAATTAACTTCCTCAAAAAAATGTACTGGACAAACTTTGCATGTAGGTTAAATGAAGAACAAATAACACCATAAAAAGAAAGCCATCTACTGCTAGTGTCTGAAGTAAACGTTACTTTCCAAATTCCATAGTAATTCATGCACATTTTCCTCAGACTAAACAACAGAACAAACGGTTGGACTGCCTGAGTTTTAAAAGAAAAAGCAAAAATTAACTGTGAGCATACAAATAATTTGACTGAAGTACTTCCCTTTTGTCTATATAAGATATGACATAGATGTGAAAACAAAACAAAAAAAAGCTTCACAAATACTATGAGTCAAAATAATTTGTGCAAACAATTCTAAAACAATCTCCCTTGTTCTTAGAACACAAACACCTAACAGACCCTCTAATATATAATATTAGAGAGAAAAAACTCTTCCTCTTTGCTTTATGTATTCATCAGCGTATAAGTAGCTGTTTCCTGATATTATCAGTTGGCCTCACTTTTATTAGAGTGCTTCTTCTACCTAACAACAGATAACTCTGTTATTTTCTATTTAAAGAATGTCTTTCAAAATTTGTAAAGTGTTTTTTAACTACCTCTCTGAATATAATTTATTGGTACTCCCAGCAATTTAAGATTATGGGTGTATATAAAATTCATATGGAAAAAGAGTGGGTGCATCAAAGGAAAACAAATAGGACAAATGAGGGCTCTGTTATTGCACGTGGGGAACTGGGGCAGCAGTTATGGCAGAAGGGAGCAGAGAGCAGAAGAGAGGATGCTCATTATTAGGAAAGGACTGAATTCTTCTCCTTGTGCCCACTGCATAGCAATCAATAGATTGCTTTTGCATAGCAGCCCCAATCAGTTTGCAGCAACATTTCTCTATTACTTGCATAACTGAACATCACTCATTACATAAATGACTACAAAACATTTGGAAGACATTTATTAATTCCATACATTATAATTTGATAAGTAAATAACTGACACTACACCATTCTAAGGTTTTTGTATCTTGTGTTCAAGTGCTTTTTTGTGTTGTTTTTTTTTTTTCCAAACATAACAAATAATGTATGTACACCAAAACAAAAATCTAACTACAGAGTCTTCCCAGCACTGAGATGTGAGATGCTCTTTTCCGTTTATCATTGAGTTTGCATGCTGGAACAGATTGGATTTGTCTACCTTTTTACTAGTAGCTGTTCCAATAAAAATTAGTATATTGGTAGCATGAGTACTAATTTTACCAACTCCCTTTCACAATAAAACCAGCAGATTTTGTTAAAAAAAAAAATCTTTGAATAGATGGGTGCCATCACTCTCATCTGTGCTACTAAACTTGACATGGCCCTTACAAACAATGCCCAAATTGTGTTATGGAATATGCAAGAAAGAGAAGAACACTGCTACTAAAGAGACTTCCCAATATGGAGTGCATAGTAACACATTTATCTACAATGCATTTCCAAAGCAAATGGGAGCTTCAAGATGAAAAAAGAAGAAAAAAGAATAATGATTTAAGCAAACAAGGAGCAGCTTTTCCTTTACCTAGTTGCAACTCAACTGGCTGCTTGCTGATAAAATGAACTCATTAATACCTTCTGCTGCCAAACAACAGATCTCCTTCCTTAAGGCTCATGGACTCATAATCCTAAAAGAGGGGGAAGCTTTAAAAGGAACATGGAAGGAAGGGTGCTGTTATTGAAGACTTCCCCTGATATGAAAGGTGCAGTCAATGGAGACAGCGCAAGGATGATTTTCTGACACATCTGTTTATTTTCTGCTTAAGGAGTGGCAAACGCTTCCATCATACTCCACTAGAAGCTCCAGCTGCCCTGGAGAACAACTCTGCCAGAATATCTCCATTCCCATTAATACAGACTTTAACATAACCACCTCTTCCCTGGCAGGGGAGCAGAAAAAGCAGGCAAAATAAATTTTGGTCACTTCGTATTTGAGAAGCCTTTCATATGCAAAATACCCAAACAGAGAAGGCAGCAACATGGGAAGCAAACAATTCCCCATGGTTTAATAGCCATTTACCTCCCAAATTCCTACAGACACAACAATATTTTTTAGAGTGAGATTTATACAAACTGTGCCTATCAAAATTATGCACTGCCATCTGTTGTGTTAAAAAGCAAGATAAAAACTACCTAAGGAAGACCTAAAGGCCAACCAGTAAGGCAGATTTGCAGCAAGGAAGAAAATCTACATGGCACTTCAGACACTTCATACACAGGTGACAACCAGAGCTCCAGTCCCCACCCAGTATATACCAGTCTTAAAGGGAGAAACACTGAGCACATGCTGTAGTGTATCAGCTCACTGGCCAGGGTGCATCCCCCACAAGGGTGGGAAACATGAGCTCAACGCTCTTCCAGTAAAGATAACCTCAAATGTCCAAAATGACTCAGGAGCAGTGAGTAACTTGAAATGCCCCTAGTGCTGTAAATTCATCACCATCCTTACTCTTCCTTCCTATATTCATCTCTGGGCAAATACAGGAAAGTCTTTTACAGCAGATGGGGCACCTCAGTGATGAGATCCTTGGTCTGACCTGGAACAGCCTCGCTTCAGTTTGACAACCCCCACCCTGACTGCTCCAGTAATAATCATGATGGCAGGCAAAGAAAGAAAGTGGCTCATTTTGCCTACAGCTTTCCCCTACCCTGCCTGCCTCCAGTGCAGCTTGGATTTTGACATGGATTTTGAAGTGTTTGCATTAGCCACTACCCCCTGCATCTCCCATAAAGAAGAGCAATTTTGCTTAGCTGCAAAAGGTTATCACAGCTGGAAGTACTGGGGAAGGAGAACACTCGGTCAATGATGTTACCAAAGAAGGAGATAGGTCTCCTAAACCTTTGTTCCTGTTTTTGTCATTCTTCTTAAAGTTTGAAGTGATCCACATGACAAAACATTTAAAAATGAATTCTCAGCAATTATGCAGAAGCCACAAGCACTGTGTTACAGTTGAAAGAAGAATGGCAGGATACAATTTTCTTTTCAGGTTTCAGTAAAGCAGTGAAAAAAAATCAAACATAAGGAAAAAAGCAGACAAGTATGCTGTTCTGATCCCATGTGGAAATGTTTCATCTCTTCTGTAAAGACATTTTGATAAACTTGGGAGAAGGAAGGAATTAATAACTGCAGATTTCTATAACCTTTTCATATAGAAAATAAAGAAATATCTTTTCTTGATGTGTTTTTTTTTTCCCTCTCTAAACCACTGTCCCTTTTCTCAAAAATCATTAATTCTTAATTAGTTGCAGTAGCAGTGCTGCATGTCATGCTGGGAGAAACACACACATGTACTGGGTTCAGAAATCTGCATCAGAAATTGGACTCATTAGAGAAAAAAATTTCTCAGTAAAGAGTAGAAAAAAGGTGCAATTCTGTATAAATTCTGTTCTGCATGACAAGTTTAAATCAAGACTAGGTTCTTCACTGTTTAAGAAAGAATTTCTGATTTTGTGTTACCAAGGAAATATGATTTCCTAAATATCACTTCAAGTTCACAGACAGTGCAAACAAATCAGCAAGAAAAATCTTGCCAGTTCATGAAAAAGCTGATCTGTAAGAGCTATCTTTTGGGATGCTCTTGCTTCTTCATGTAACAGTTGGAGTCCCAGATATGTTAGTATAAGTAGATGATCATTTTGTGAGATCAGACAAAAAACAGGAGACAAAAAAAGCTTTGAAAAATGTTTTTGAGGTACAAGCAGTCGTGGAGTATTAATAGTTGTGATGTGGATGCAGCTCCCAAAGTAATGCCCATATGTCCCTGGGTCGAAGAAAGAAACACCTGCAGCACACATTGATACTCAGCTATGTTAATGCTAACAGACACAGCTGCTCTTCCATATGACTCCCAGTGGACCTTACCTCCTCCTCTTTAAGCTTTTGTCTCCGCTTTTCTTCAACCGCTGCTCTCTTCTGCTCCTCTCTCTGTCTCTGTTCCTCCAGTCTTCTCCACCGTTCCTCCACTTGCTTTTCATATTGAAGCTTCGCTCTTCTCTCCTTCTCTAGTATCTGCTGCTCCCTAGCAGCTTAGGCAGAGAAAAAGGTGTGTTTCAGATACATATATATTGGCTGGCAATATATATATGTAATCCTTCAGCAGCTTTAAAGGCAAATTCTTTTTTCAGACCTAACAAATGTACTCACTAGGTTTTAAAGTTAATTATCTACATATGCTGATTCACAAAAGCCTTTGGAATTTCTTTGCAAGCAAAAGCTGTTGGAATTTCTTTAAAACAATGATTCTCTACACAAGGCTGCCTTCAAAATAAATACTAAAAATATGTATCAGCTATACTCCCCACAAAGCTTTGGAAATATATAATCCTGTACTTTGATACTACCTGTTACCTTCCAGGAATTAAAAAAAAAAAATACTATTATGGAGAGTTTCTCTAGTTGCTTATCCCAAATGGAGTCATAATTTTTGTCATTACCTTGTTACAAAATTCAGACTGCAGCACGATGTGCAGGACTGTTGCTTCAGATTTACACCAGGAAAATAAGTAGCAGAAGTTAATTTGACAAATTGTGAAAAAAATCTATTTCTTGTTCAAGTGCATTCCATAAAAAGGCACAAAATGGGTCAGTAAGCATTCTTACATGCACACAAGTCTGTAACATCATATCAACGTACATATAGCTAATATGAAACAAAGAATATTAACACAATTGATGAGCTAAGAACTTAAAAGCTAGGGAAAGTCAGAATTAGCATGGGTTATACAAGAGCAGATCCTTCATTCTGCTCACCTCTCACGCCCCAGTTTACTCTTCCAATTGCTGTTTTCCTTGTTCAGCAAATCACTGCCCTGTGAGTGTTCTCTCTTTCAACTTTTTTCCACCAATCCTAGGCTCTTTCCTAGCTATCTCAATTTCCTCTTCACAGATCAGATTTCTTCCCCCAGCTCCTTGCCCTTGGGCTCTTCATCTACAGCTGCAGCCTTCAGTCCCTTTCAGCCTCCCTCTGTCCCTAAGCCAGAGACCCCTTAGAAGACACAGTCCTTTCCCAGTAGCCACATTTCTTCCCCTTTGATTACCAGATCCTTGTAAGATACTTTCTCATGTCCAACCTGCTTTACAGAATGCCACCTGTCTTACTCTTGCCAGTAGCATGGTTGATTGTGCCTTCCCCTTTTGCCTATTTCATGTCTACCTCAGGAAAGAGTGATACGAAAGGCATGTTAGTGCTGTAGGCAAGTCTGGACTTCTCAGAATAAATTGGACCTGCCAATAGATAGTTACCTCAGATATAGTGGAAGAGGAGAGACAAGTCCCTAATTGTTGATGACTACTAGCCATGTCAGGTAGAACAGGTGAAAACTGCATGTAGGAGTTGATAAAAGACAAAAAATACAGTGAGCTGTCGGAGACTGTACTAGTTACCTTTCAAACAAGTAGGTGAAACCCAGGACTGATTCTGGACAGAGAAGCAAACCATTCTGACACCAATTCTTGTTTCTTGATTTAGGAATACTAAACCATTGGTTAATGAATTTGGCTTTGACGAGGAGATGATTCTATATTGCTGTAAAAATACTTGCTGGGTGCATAAATATTTGCTCTTCTGGAGAACTCACTGCTTTTTTTCTGAACTTCTTTAATGAATCTGACAGAGACAAATAGCTACTAAGGCCAAAATCCAAAGGTCTTGACTCTTGCAGGGGTTTTAATTCTAACCAAGTATGTTTTCAGAAGGCACATACAGTGGCTGGAGACAAGAAATGCAACCAATAACTTTCAAACCACCTGGGCTAGCTGCTCCCCAGATTGTCCAGCTTTCAGTTTTCCTCCGACCTCCTCTTTTCCTCTTTAACCCACCTCCTCTTTTCCTCTGTAATCCAAATCCTTTCCACTCATCACCTCACGTTCTCAGGAGCCAGCAAAGAAGGGATAATCAAAGTGACAGGAAAGGTAGTCTAGACTGAATATAGCTATAAGAGATAAAACTAAGACTGGTGCATGCCCCATACGGACAGAATTTCTGGGGAGATTAACTACTAAAAATTTTAATCCCCACTAAGCAGATTTCCACATGAACTACAGAAAGAAGTCTTGCTCACCAAGCTCACTGCACTAAAAAAAAAATCACATTTCAGGCCTCAGGTTTTGTCAAGATATGGTCAACAGTTTATTTATTGCAAGGAAAAGAGTATTTTCTCATCATTTTTTCCACATGTGTCCATTTTCAGTTAACACTGTCTCGAAATAAATGGCAATTTATTATTTTTATAGCAATTTTATAATTTTACAAAATCCTAGAATAATAACAAATCCTTTTAATAGGTATCATCAGGTAACTGTAAGGAACAGAGCTACTGGCCTGTCTGCATACTGCAATGAGAAAAATAAGCTTAACTGTTTAAACATATTCTTTTAAGTTTATAGATATACAAACACATTTGGGGGGGGAGGGGAGCGAGGTTGAACAGTTCATTTCTCTGCAAAATTTCCCCAGCATTTCCTTGGAGATGTTGGTAGACTAAAAACAACTGATCATTATAAAAACTCTGAAATCAATGCTTCGGAATTTGATGAATTGATTTTTTTTTTTTTTTATTCCCTTGAACAAAGATTGTTATAAAACTTTAAAAAATAATCCACTTCATGCAGGACTTAACAGCTCTGTGGTATATTTTCATGGGACTAAAACTTAACATGCTAAAATTAAGGCTGTTTTATATTAATATGTAGGATTATTTGGTAAATGTTATTCGAGGCTTATTTCAGGTTTTTTGTTTGTTTTACAAATACAAATCCTAGCAGTCAGCACATTAACCTACATTCAAAAATACATGTATCACAGAAGAAAGTCAATTAATTGCTGCAAAATATGAAATACTTGAATGGAAATTAAAGAACATATCCATTAGTTTTAAAGAAGTAATATAAGTCATAAAGGCTAGTAATAGACTAAACTACAGTGTTTAAAACTCAAAACAGAAGAAATGTCATATAACTGAAGTCTAGTAGCATATATACATGAATAATACAGACACTTCCCACCATCTTACCAAGATATTTCTCTCTTTCTTCTCTTCGTTCTTTTGCTAGTCTTTGTCTTTCATCAGTTTTTAGAAATCCATCAATGGCTGAAGTGAGAAAGAGAAGAAAAACAAGTGTTAGTAAAACCAAAGAAGCATCCCAAAGAACTCTCTGCTTCCTGCAAATTGAATCTAGTGCATGTAACAGCCCGGACAACAGAAATGACTTTGCACTTGGTGGAGGCAGATGGGTTAACAATCTCTTACCTACTGCTGAAGTCCAAACACACCTCATCGGCCTAAGCATCCGGCTCTTCTCAGTGTGAACAAACAAGCTCTTAGTGCTCATTTTAAAGTTTGTATGTTTCTTGGGAAACATCATAAAGATGCAATCAGTGTCCCTTCCACTTTGGTAGTAACCTCAAAAGTGAGATCTTGGCTATCAAGTTTAGCCAAGTTTTTGGCTAACAAAAATAAAAGGCAGTTCAGGAAAGCAATAGAAACAGTATGTAGTTCTCTCATAGCTTAATGCTGTGTGGAGTCCCAGCCGTAGTATTTGCAGCCTCCCAGCCCACAGGAAACCACCAGCACCAACTCACTGCAACAAGCAGTAATTACTGCAGGATGAGGCTAGGCAGACAGCAGCCCTTCTACTTCCTTTTCCTGGTAGGAAACTGTTTCCCTCCTCCAGTCGGTACCTACAAGCACATTACTCACCTGGGAGGAGGTTGCTTTGTTTTATAGCCAGACATTGCAGCAAGGCCCAATCCACTGAACAGCATGATTTGGCCCGGCAGTGAGAGCATGACACATGAGGAGGCTGGGAGACACCTGCCTTTGCACCCTGCAAAGAGCTGATGGCTGGGTCTTCACAGACTCCTCCATCCCAAACACCACACACAAGCTCTCCAGGCCCTGCTTTCTGGACAAGCCTTAGCCACTGACTTGAGAGAGCAGCTAGCTGACTGCATCCTTCCAACAACAGGGCCTCCAAAGCCCCTGTTTCTCTCTTTACTTCCAGGATCTCCTGGGGTTTTAGCAGGGCCGCAGTGCACACAAGCAGAGGGTTTCACAGCAGTTTATATCCTCCACCATCATTATTTGGGCTCTCTGCTGAGTTTCCATATAATGGAATCCCCTTCCCCTTTTGCACAAAGAACTGCAGATGGTCTTTTTTTTTTTTTTTTTTTTTTCAGATAAGTACAATGGAAAACTGACTTGGATTCTAACCGCAATTCTTCCCCAAAATCACACTTCTAGGCTCAGGGGGCATTCTGCCCATGGAAGCAAAGCTTGTACAGAGCGAGGACTTTTCTGTAAAGGGAACTGCTATGTAGTAAGTTTGAAGACCAGCCTCAGTGGCCTCTTGTGGCTAGGAAAAAATGCCAATGCTCACACAGACAGCAACTGCCCAAAGGCAGCCAGGTCCATGGCAAATGGCAACTACAGCTGTCGGCTGGATAGTTACATCAGGAATGTGTGGGTCAGATCAATATCTACTTATGACCAAAGACTCTTCCTACTTCCAAACTAGTCCAGTTGTTTGTTCGCTTGGCTGCCATTAATTGTCAGATTTGACAAGCAGTGAGAGCAGCAACTGAGTACAGCAAACGTGACAGGGGGTTATAACTACTAGGAAGGGCCTGCATTTAAGTGCCTAAAAAGAAGAAGCCTGTTGTCAGCATGGTTAAATTACAGTTCCAATTAATGGAAAGTTATTTGAAGATCTGAAACTAAAAAACAACTTGGAAACTACAATTTAGACTAGAAGGAGCAGATACGAAACCAAATCTGGATGAAGATCCCAGGGAAGGAAGATTGGTCTTGAGAGCAAGCACAGGCTGCAGGCAGGGAAGGAGACGAACAGAGGCAGGAACTGAGCTCTTAGGAGTGAAGGGGAGCAGTTGAGAAGTGACACCTGAAGAATGGAAAACTGGATGGCAGTAAACTGGAGGGATTGGAGGAGCTTCTGGTTCGTGTTCATAAAACAATGTGCTGACTTTCACTGCCCTCCTGCTTCCAGCAAATACCTATGAAATCTACACATTAAATTATGTCCAATAAAATTATCAATAAAATTGCCAATAAAATTACAGCAATCTATTTCTACTGTGTTTGCTTTATGAATGCAAGTGGGCAGAAGTGGATCTAAAAGCTCCAGCCTTGTCACAGCTGCCACAGCTATCCCAAGCTGACATGGGATGAAACTTCCACTTTTCTAGGTTGCCTTCCTCAAGACTACAGATGTCTCAATCCCACCAGCAATATTAAAAAGACTGTCAAGGTTGCACTGCCAGATGCTTAAGAAATGAGAATGTATAAGAATTAAAACAGTCTGCACATTCCTTGTTTGCTTCCTTCCAGACATATTATTATGTATTTTTTCTTTTTAGGTCCCTTGGCTTATGCAGTACATAGGATGAACTTCCTCAAGGAGTAAACCAAGTTCATAACAAAGGAATTGCAGTTTATGCTTCCTGCTTCATTTCCTTCTGAAACTGGAAAGTGTTTAGAAAAAGAAAGAGAAATAATTTGAAGGCTGCCCTGGAGAAGAACACCCCACACTTGGCTATGTCACAGAAGAAACAACAAAATACATGGGATGACTGTTCATTAAAGGTACAACTCACCAATGCAGAAATGAACTGTGTGGAGGAAAACAGCATGTGATCTCTTGAAACACAGACATCATAACTGCATACGCATGCAGCAAGGGTAGCATTAAAATAGCACAGGCGTCTTAGAGCTTTGAAGGCTGGAATAATATTCCCTGGGTAGTAACTTCTATTCTAGCATGATTTTTAAGGCTTCAATTTGTTTAATACATGCCTTCACGCAATATACATTATAAGTGCAATGGGTACACCAGCTATTTGCGATGAGAAATTTGATTAACGATAGGAATGCAAGTTCTGTTTTGCAAAACAGACTACGAACAGCAAGCTAGCACAGACAGCTCTACAATTACAATAACACTACACCATCTCTGCTTTGTAACACGAACTGCCGGTAGATGGCAGAACAAGGTTTAAATGAAAAAACAAAACCACACAGCAAAAATGCTTTCACTGTGATGTAGGAAGTGACCTCAGGTTAATATTTTGCACATTCAGCTTTATCCTGAGCTTTCTTTATGTTTAACTAAAGCAGTTTAAAAAGGTGTGTAACAGTTGCACAACATTTAAGACACATAAATATATGCCAACCAGAATAATGAATATGAAGAATCACTAGCAGAAAATTCTTCCTTTACCCCCAGTCTTGCAAAATATGGAAAATGCTCAATTAACAACAACAAAGATGTTATGGTAAGGAGCCATTCTCCCTTCTCCAAGTAAGTTGCTGCTACTTATGTTTTATTTCTCAGCTCCACTCTGCAAAAATCCCTTTTCAGGAAGTCCCCATTCTCAAAGGCTGCTGTGTGTCAGTTAGGTTGTGTCTGACCACTGGGCTAATTTCTCAAGGCTGTGCCTCTTTTTTGACTGAAGAGAGTCAGCTGCTCCTCTGGGACTTTGTTACAGGAAGCACTTCTAAAGAAGATTGTAACTTAAAACCAGTTAAAACATTAGCAGCCTTGCAGCAGCAACCTGCCATCTAATGCTGAAAGACTATTTCAACACTTCGTTACTTTGAAATAAATACTCAGAACTAAAAATTGACATGTTAATCAGTTTCAACTCTTTTTGATGGGCAACGTATATCTATTTAGACACATGAAACAGTGCCAGAACATGTACACTTATTACACACTATATACCACTGCATAAACTTCTTGGCTATCGCTAAAGACAGAAAGGAAGATTCTTGTGTTCTGACAAGGCACAAGGCAAGCTTTGTCTTTTGAAACCCATCCCCTGCTACTGGTTGAGAATACAAGTACTCAAGCAGGACAGTCAGGTTGTTGGAAGCTGAGAGTATGTTCCAGTAGGATGAACGAGCTGCCTAGACACTTCCTCTTCTGAAATTTGCACTGGAGCAGCAGCAAACAGGTATGGCTCCTATTCATAGATTTTCTTACTTTGTTTTTAAACCTGTGTAGTCTTCTGTACTCTATAATATCCCATGATGTTTAGTTACATGTTTATATACAGGAGATACTCAAGCCTTTGGTAGCAGACACCCCAATGAAGAAGTTAAGTGGAGATCCAAGGCCAGCTTTATATAACGCATTGAGAGCTTTGACCACGTTGCATAGTCTGTTCAAGGCCGTTAGACCTTTGTCCATTCTACACAGCAACATTCCTCCTTTGCCACTGCATGCATCACCTAAAATGACATTGCTGTATTGGTGAAATTCCTAGTTCAAGTGCACTTCTGTCAGAGGGAAAGCAATTTTCTTATGTATCATGTATGGTGTTCAGGGAGGCAATACAGCTGAATGCTCACAGAATAAGCACCCACCAGCATGGAGGTGGCCTTGATAGCAACGTGGGGAGCAGGTCTGTAGAGCAAGCCACACAAATGAACCACTGCACTTACCACCCACCCTTCTGCTGGCAATCTCCACTGTTTCAAATTATATTTATCTCAGTTGATAGAATCAAGGTTTTACTCCTTGGGATCTGCTTTTCCTCCTTCAAGACTGTTCTTCGAAATAACAAAGAACATGCTTTTCCACCTGCTGCTGCTTTCCAATGCTGAATGAAGAAATATCATATTCTTCAATTTCATGGTGACTGACTATACTCTGCAGGGAGACAAAGGTTTAAGATGGCATATGACTGGGGTCATGGAGGACTATTTCCATCAAGAAAAAGCATTTTTTCTGAACTTATAAGATATTGCTGAGAGGCTTTCAGGTAGAGTCTACAGGCAAACGACAGATGAGCCTTACAGTTATGCCAATAAAATCCTGTAGAACTTCCTCTTTTTTGATAACAGCCTTTTATTAAGTTTAATTTAAGAAGCTTGCTTATTGCATTGCACTCAAAAAAAAAAAAAAAACCAAAAAAAACACCTACAAAGGAACAGAATTTTTCAGTTGCAGCTAGTTAATTTTATTGCTAGGTTTGTCAGTACAGACTTCAAATATAACTAGAAAAAAAGGTATTTTCTATTATGTCAGAGATAACAGGGAAGTTATTTGTTATTATAAAGATGTTAAGTGGACAAAGTCATTAAGGGCAGACTCAGTTGCCAAACACAGTGGCATTTCAGACACCCAGGGCTAATTGTGTAAGACATGGCCTGGCAAGTATCAGAGAGAACCTGCCAGGTATCTGCACACTCCAGTTAAACAACTGGGACACCGCGTGTCACAAGATGCCAGCTTCGTGTTTCTGATCCCCACACTAAATGTTCAAGGTTTTCATTTGCATCAGGATGTATACCATACTAACACAAAGATAACAGTATGAAAATATATCCCACAAACACCTTATCAGCTCCCTGGGACTGCATGCCCTGTGTATAAGCTGTACCTAGCCATAACAGGGCCCCAGGCAGACTCCAGTATCACAGACATAGCAGTTAAGTCTCACAGGTCATCAGAGAGCAGATAATAAACACTAGCAGAATTTTTGTCATTTATGAAGACATTAATGATGACTGAACAGATCTGTGTTAGACAGCCTAAGATGCAGCAAGCCCATACAAAGCAGCTGCACTGAGTTAATGTGTGTTCCATATTGCCATTTCTTAAAAGTGCTTTGGCAGCCACTCTCTCACACAGGAGGGAGACAGGAGTTTCAGGCTGAACTTACCAGTCCCCTTCACCAGTATGTGGTGCACACAAATCTTCACAGCTGTGTTTTTCAAGACTGCAATAGAGCTGTCCCTTCAACTCACTACTACTGGTGGTTAGAAAAAGTGCACTCAAAAGGGGATGAATGGTGAAAGTTCAACCACGAGTCTAACCATGGTTGTTTGGTTTGTGGCTTTTTTTTTTTCCCCTGAAGAAAATGAAGATTAAAAAAAAAAATCTTGTGTCATGTTTATGAAGACAAAGTTAAATACACAATTTCTAAGTGAATCAGTTTCTTCAAGTACTCTGTATTCCTAGCTCTGACAGTATAGCCCCTACTTCTGTCAATGTAGATCCTAATTAACCCTTTCAACCTCACTATAGCTGAAAAATTCTCTCAAGATGTTCTTACACATAAGAATGGATACCACGCATGATAATAATTTCATTCAAATAAATATAAACATTTTAATCCTACATTTGTTTCTGGAAATGTTATTATTCATTAGCACAGATTTTTAGCATCAGATCTTGACAATACTCAAACACACCAACTCCCTTCCAGAACTATTTACTGTCTGAATGCAGCTAGTTTGAAAATGCTTGCAGGACTTCTTTACACACAAAACTTGGGTAAAGAACCATTCTCAAGCCCTCACAGAAGCAGTGTCATTTCTCTGAGAAGTTTACCTTTGTAGCACACCTGAAAACCTACAAACTAATGCACAGTGGATTTTCATATGCTGCAAGATAAAGCCCATGTAAAGACATGCAGAGCTGGTAAATAAGCATAAAAGAGAACCCTCTCTGTCACATAAATCATATTGTGTTCCTTTTCCCTATGCTTACCTTCTATGATGCTTGGTTAGCAAAGAGGAAGGAGAAAGACGACAAAAAGAAAGGAGTTTCCTTTTGCTTATTGTGTATCTTTCACACAGCAATTAGTAACAAATGGGATTCATTCCTCTGCTAGAAGACAGGCAACTACTGTTAATAGTGCCATACAGAACACAAAATAAAATGTTCCTATATATGAACATTATGTCCAGAGCCTTAGCTAATTTTTCTGAGTGCCCTAATGTGAGTTTTAAAGCAGCTATAGCTCCAGCAGTCACTGATCAAAGTAATCACAGCCCCAGGGTTAGCTACAAGACAGCTCTGCAACTGGGGTCCTGTCTTCATTTTGCTCCTGTTCCCAATGAGACCTTCATCTCTTGCAGAACATCAGCAGATGCAGTACTTCACATCAAGATATTTCTTATACGAATAATTTTCAGATATATTTATTCTTAAAAAAAAAAAAAAAAAAAAAAAAGGACTTTATACAGTATTAGAATTATAAGTATTAAAAATCATTCACACTTTCATCTTATAATAATTTAAGCAGGCTTTTGAAAAAAACAAAGCTTGATTTTAAGAAGTACATATTTCTTTCCTAGTAAATGTAGACATTTTCAGTGTAAAAGGCTATCATATTTAAAGAGGCACTGTTTGAGATGTGGAAAAATCAGTCTTTAAAATTGACCCAGTCACCACTTTTTCTTATCATCAAGAAGGCACTATAATTAAAGCTTTTAGGAGTATCAACCAAAAATAATAATGCAGTCTTTTTCCCGTTCAGAGACCCACCAAGCTTATGGTGAGGAGTAGAACAAAACAAGTAAATCCCAAAGGAATTTGTGCATTCCCAACTCTACCTTGATAACGGATTCACACTATGCAAACTCCACATCCCAATGAAGCCAGCCTTTTCTAACCCACGCACTGATCAACCAAACCTATGCCACTAACAACTAACCACTAGCAACTAACTTCTGTGCCTGATCATGGGCTACTATTTCAGCACCTGATGAATGGAAAAAAAATCAGTGGTCTTTCTGGAATGAAAACCATGCATTCTGTGACAGAAAAAAAAAAAAAAAAAAATAATTCTAACTCATAGTTATCATTTTGAAAGTAAACAGAAGCAGGGTTCAATAAGGAGCAATTTTGAAGAGCTGGAAATAGGCTGAAACAACAAATCAAACCTCAAGGTTATGAACATTATAGCTGCAATGTTTTTCCCTCACTATATAAGCTTTTTATCCTTCCATGCACTTACTGCATTTCTCTTAAATCAGTAACTGTCCTAACGTGCATTTAGCCTGCACACACTGCTTTGCTTGCACAGTCCAGTCTCACTGACTCCAGCAGAACTACTTTGTCAGAGCTGGTAGACATAATTCATCAGGTCCAGTGAGCCATCACATACCTTGTCCAAGCCTGAAAGAGGCCCTGTCACCCATGCACTGTCATAAACACCAACTTTAGGACAAGAAGCAACGGTCTTATGTTGCACCAGGGGAGGTTCAGGTTGGTTATAAGGAAAAATTTCTTCTCAGAAAGAGTGGTGAGGCAGTGGCACAGGCTGCCCAGGGAGGTGGCAGTCACTGTCCCTGGAGGTGTTCAAGAAATGAGTGGATGTGGCACTGAGAGACATGGTTAGTGGGTATGGGGGTGGTGAGTTTAGAGTTGGACTCAATGATCTCAGTGGTCTTTTCCGATTGCAATGATTTTATGATTAATGAAAAAATGCTTTTATTGGGAAGGGCATCTATAAATACCTTAAATACTGGTTGGCTAGTTCACTTAAGCTTACAGACTCAGCAGGAAATATTGTCACTGTAGGCCAGTAAGCCTTGAGTCACGGTCATTTTGCTCCAGTTATCTAACAGAAATGCTGTAGAATCGCACACAATTCTTTTTTTATCCAACTCAGTGATTTCAACCCGAACAGCAGCATTTCAAGGACGTACGCAGCAATACAAACAAAATTCAATCTCTTTTCAAAAATTTAGAAAACGTCAGTTTAAAAACAAAAACAAAAATTCATTATTACTCACTGAAACTAAAAACAACAGTTTTGCATCCTCAGTGTAGCCCAGGACACTTCAACTCTTCACTAAAAATTTCCTTCTGGACTTGTGCTACACATTCACAGATTAGTATCTGTTGATTGCATGTATTTTTGATGAGGCATTAAATAACCAAAGCCCAGTGAAAATTAGGATTTCAATGAAATACACTGAACTGTTAAGCAGCAAGTGATATAAAAACTATCAGCTTCCTCCACCTAACTGGCTTTGCTGGTATATAGCACTGAAAACTGACCTTATTCTTTAGCTCTATTACAGCTTTCATTGCTCTGCTGCACTCAATGATAGCTAAAGCCTATGAAGACAGCAAAAATGAAGGGCAGACATGCTATATATCATGAGCTTTAGCTATGTCCTTACAGGCACAGCAGTCCTACATAGCCCTCAGGTGGACAAGCAGCCTATCTGCAGCCGGAGCTCCACTCCTGCTGTTTCAGTGGGTTTTTTTTTGTTGTATTTCTTTTTCTCCCCCTCTGACAATGACAGCTCTCACTCAAACCTTCACAGCAACTTCCAATGCTGCAATTTACAACCAAGGGGTGCAGGAGCCAGTATTTGCAAAGGTGCTTATTTGGAGAAGACAGACAGTTCCTACACACAAGCCCTTAGAAAACTTACAGCATACTGCTGGGAAGGGCTGATATGTTCACTCTCAAAATACTACCAGCCTGAGCTATATCCCCTATAACACCTGGCAGTGGGGCTGTTTCCCCTCCTGTCCACCACTGCATGAGCCACAGTTCTTTGCTAACATCCTGCTTCGTATTGGAGAAGTGGAGATGATTTTCCCACCTTGGCATCAGCCTGGAGCATTGGTCACATTGCCTGGATCAGGATATTCAAGCGCTCTGGCAAAGCTTGATATTGCACTACTGGAGCTGCATTCACCTGAAAAGGAATAGCACCTGTACAGAGTACCTGCAAATCTCCAGGTTCAGGTGGATCAACCTGGGGGTCAGAAGGACTGTGTTTTGAGGGTCATCCTGAGGAGCCAACGCAACGTCTTGCATGGTCTCTGCATGCAGGGCTAGAGGGGCAAAGCAGAAGCCTGTGGGAAAGCAAGTGCTTGCAGATGGGCCAACTGGTAGGGATTAGAGAGCAAAAGGGAAGTCCTATAATCTAACTTCTGAGTAACCCGAATATCCAGGTTCTTATACAAAACCATGACACAGCAAACCTACAGTTAGCTTGTAAGGCATTCTTCTCCAGCACTGAGTAGAAATTACAACATAGATTTGTCAGTGTTTTGTTGTTGTTTTTTTTAATATTATCTTCAAAAATGAAAGTAATCTAAAAAGGAATAACTGTTGAAGAAACAATAAAACAGCGTTTCAATCTGTAGATAAAGAAACCACACAGAGAACACGTGAGCTTGGTGAAGGAGCTGATCAGACAATGCAATTTGCAAGACGTATCACTGACCTTAAACAATTGAATCCAGATGTGTGTAGAGACAACTCCGTAAAATCATCCTGCTAATATTTATTTCATTTCCAGTCTAATTTGTTTCAGTCTAGCAGAGCTATTTGTTCTTTGCGATTTGCTATGAGTTTTAGAAAAAGTATATAGAGAATCAAGAATATCTGTTGGGCTTGTAACAATGCTTACAAAAACACCACTGCCCGTATACCCTTCATTTCCAACACACACCTACTTTATTTTCTCTAGACAATGGAGTTTACTTTTCAATGTTACCTTCATTTTTCACAATACCCTACTCTTCATCATTAAGTTGGTGACGACTGAAGATGTGGAGAAGACTTCAGAATGTTTCCCTTCTATTCTTTGTGGTGAGCGAAATGAACATAAAGCATTTAACAAAAGCAAAGTAACAAAGCACTGATGACTTACAAACATGGGCTCCCATCAATTACTAATCTAAAAGGCTTCCAACTTTCCTATGCCCCAGGCTGGTACATGCTGAAACTACCTGCTACACCACACAGAAAAAAAACAACCAAACAACTGGATTTCTGATGAAGGAAATGCATTTCCCCTGTCATTTCACAAAAGCTTCAAAAAACAAGCAAAGCTGATTAATCCAGAGTGGATATTAGCAAGTGAACTTTATCCTCTATGGACTTGACCGTGATTAGGAGCAGGAATTAAAATGTTTCTTTTACCAGGCTTCACACTAATAGTACTAACTGTGGACTCATTTAAAGGAAAGGAAGAACAGCCATTGATACATCACAATGAAAGTGACATATTATAGGAAAAAGCACAGCATGCTCAGAGGGAGAAGAAGCTTCTACAATTAGATGTCTTCCTTTACCCTATTTCCTTGCATTCTGATAGGTGTTTTATGCCAATATGTTTCATAAAGAGAGACATCCAGTCTCACTGACCTTGCCTGCTCCACTCTGATGGACAGACAATGTTTCATTAAACCAGCCAAAAGCCATTTGATCTAGTGAGTTACTATTGGAAGAATAATCTTCAAGACCAGAAGGCAGCATGCAGACAAACTGATGCGCTAACAAAACCGAGGCTGATAATTTCTGCATTCCTTGAAGTTGCGTGAACCTATGTTCCTAAATACTGATTTCATTTGATCTTTTGCACTTGAAAAGGTGCTAAAAAGATTAATCTACTTTATTACCACTACAGTAGATAAATCTTCATTTAATCTGTAATTTCTCAGAGGATTATTCACTGAGTTTCCGCTCTAAATCTTCTTATTTGTTTACGTAAATTCAGAACACTAGTCACGTTATCAGCTCTTGTGGGCTGCATCTGGAGTGCTACATCCAAGCCTGGGGCCCCCAGTACAAGAAAGACACAGAACTCTTGGAACGGGCCCAGAGGAGGACCACTAAGATGATCAGAGGGCTGCAGCACCTCTCCTATGAAGAAAGGTTGAGGGAACTGGGATTGTTTAGCTTGGAGAAGAGAACGCTCCATGGAGACCTCATTGTGGCTTTCCAGTACTTGAAGGGAACGTATAAACAGGAAGGGGAATGGCTGTTTACATGGGCTGATAGTGACAGGACAAGGGGGAATTTTTTAATTAAACTGAGGCAGTGGAGATTTAGGTTAGATATTAGGCAGAATTTTTTTACCCAGAGAGTAGTGATGCACTGAACAGGTTGCCCAAGGAGGCTGTGGATGCCCCATCCCTGGAGGCATTCAAGGCCAGGCTGGATGTGGCTCTGGGCAGCCTGGTCTGGTGGTTGGCGACTCTGCACATAGCAGGGGGGTTGAAACTGGGTTATTGTTGTGGTCCCTTTCAACCCAGGTCATTCTATGATTCCATGATTATTTCAGGGTAAGAATTTGTAACTTTCACTGATGCCCTTATTTGTTAGGGTCACAACCCAAAGTGAAGTTTTGTGTGATGTACAGAAGTGAATTGCATGCAGTTTTCAATCTCATGCCAGGACTGCCTCTCTGCATGGACATTTTAGTAAAATGGTTGTGTACCATCACAGAGTAAAAAAAGTTACTTGTTTGGTTCAAAAACTAAAAATGCTTATTATCTTAGTGGTAGAGTCACCATCCCTGGAGGCGTTAAAGAACCACGTGTGGATGTGGCACTGAAGGGCATGGTTAGTGGGCACAGTGTGGTGGGCTGGTGGTTGGACTAGGCAGTCTTAGAGGGCTTTTCCAACCTTAATGATCCTATGATTCTGTGAATATAACTCCCTTTAGCTCACTTATTACATCACATCTTGGTTGATGGCTTACAGGTAATTATTGATAGAGGGCAGAGGGACGGACAGATAAACATGATTCTCCCTGCTTCATTTACTTTTGAAACTAATGCAGACAACAGAAACCTTGAAATGGCAGCCAGGCACTTAAAACCAGATTCCAAGTCCCTTTATCATTTGCATGCTCTGAGAAACAAAGTGCACTCAGTGAGCAAGGACACTGCATCTCACTAAGGGTTTTTCTGTCTTCATGGTCCCTACTCACACTTGTTTTTTGTTTGTTTTATTATAAACTTTCAGAAGCAAATCAGCAACTCTAAAGCCATTCTTTTCCTAATACTTCAGAGTATCTAATTAATTGCCTGCCACTTTTAAACTGGCAGGCTTAAAGGAAGGCAGGCAGGGATGCTGTACAAAATATGCACTTCAAGAGGTGCTTAATCCATTGTTATGACATAAAATTGACAACATAAACTGATCAACAATAATGAAACAATAATTTTCAGAGGAATTTTTTTCTGTTGTTTCTTCATAAAAAGCAGAATAAGAAACTGTTAGCTGTTGCAGTTTATCAAACCAGCATTATTTGCTCAAAACTGAATGATAAATGAGCTTAAATAAATCTTTTGCAAGGAACATAATAAACTCTAAAAGGAAATGAAGGTAATTATTTGCACCAGTGAAGAGCAGTATATAGTACTTGATCTATAGTGGCTGGCAGTCCCGCCAGTGGCACGGGGGTTGGAACTTGATGATCCTTGAGGTCCCTTCCAACCCAGGCCATTCTATGATTCCATGATAAAAGCAGTAAGACTTAAAGAGAGTCTTGCTCAAAACAGCTACTGCACTCCGACTGAAGTCACACTGATTCCCTTATCTGTATTGAAGAAGAGTTAATATTTCTGATAGTTACTGAAGAAGACGACATAGTAATCTCAAAGACAACACTCCTCAACATTATTTGAAGACATCATCTTTTTCCTTTCTTTTCATAGAATCATAGCATCTCCAAGGTTGGAAAAGATGCACAGGCTCACTCAGTCCAACCATCCACCGATCAGCAATAGCTCTCACTAAACCATGTTCTTCAACACAACATCCAAACATTCCTTGAACACCTCCAGGCCCATTCTACTATATGACCACTCTTTCAGAGAAGTAGCCTGAATCTCCCCTGGCACAGCTTGAAGCCATTTCCTCTGGTCCTATCACCATTTACATGAGAGAAGAGGCTGACCCCCAGCTCACTATAACCTCCCTTCAGGTAGTTGTAGAGAGAAATAAGGTCTCCCCTGAGCCTCCTCTTCTCCAGACTATTTTCAGAAATGTTAAAAACATAGGTTACTAAGTCATTCAATTTCACTCTCAAAATGACTCCAACAAAGACACCTGCCGGCTAATGTAAGAAAAAGAGCTTCCTTCCTCACACTCAAAGATTCAGGCTTTTTCTAAGTATTTCACATCTTCTAACCCTATGAAAAAGTTAACAGGCTTACTACCGTAACTTATACAAAGCTAGCCTCTATAGGAAGATTAGTGCACAGAGCTCTGTAGGTGCTGGCTTTCTAGACAAAAATATATATACTTTACACAGTAAAGATACCAATATTTCAAGATTATGCTTCTTGCTGGCAAAGGGTTCAGTAGGAAGCACTGTCTGTTATATGAACAATCAAAGCCTACATTAGTCCTAATGTTTCTCTGTGTTGGTTGGTTTTGCTTATTCATCTAAACCAAGTTAGATCGATTTACAGGATTAAAAGCAAGCAGTAAGATTGAGGAAAATCAATGTTTATATGCATGTATATTGATATATGCCCCTTCATAAATATATATGGCAGAATAGTTAAATAAAACAAACAAGTTAAAATATTGTTCCAACCACGGTAATAAACAGAAGGACCTTTTTAAAACACTGAAGATTGAACTACAGGCTTACTGAACTCTTCTACCCTTAACACCAGTCCCAAGCTATAATGCTCACTAATCTGCAACGTTATCTCAAAGTTCAGCAGGAAAACCTGGTCATGCCAAAACCTGTTTCTCCAACACAGCAGTGCCCTGGTGCTTTTCACCTCTGGACCAGGATTGGCCTCTGTGCAGCACAGAGCACATTACAGCCACAGGAGGAGTTCTGTGGTGTAAAGGACAACACACGAGATAAGATCAAGTGGTGACTGGATGTTATACAATGTTGACTTTTTAATTTTATTTACTGAAAAAAAGCCATCAAGCTGTATTTATACGCACATGGAGAACATGGGTTTCTGATAACTCTGCCAAGATGACACTTCAGTGTGATTACACCTGTTTATTAGCCTAGTGGAATGCTGCTGCAGAGAGTACTAGTACTTCATGCTCTGTTGTTTATCCTGATCTTACGTAGTTTTTTCTCACTCTTTATTTAAAATAAACAAAAAAACAGATAAGAAGGAAAGGCGCTGGCACAGCTGCCCAGAGAAGCTGTGGTGCCCCATCCCTGGAGGCGCTCAAGGCCAGGTTGGATGGGGCCCTGGGCAGCTGAGCTGCTGGGGGGCAGCCCTGCCCATGGCAGGGGTTGGGGCTGGGTGGGTTTTAAGGTCCCTTTGGGCTGCATTCCATGCATCTCACTCCCACAGCCCCCTTCAGCTTCAAGCACAGGCACCCTATGCCCCTTCCCCAACACAGGCAGTCTGAGGAGGCCCCTGAACTGCCATAGGGCTCCCCAGCACATGCAAAACAACACAGAGGTTTTAAGCATACCATCACATTAAATCTCATTCTGAAAATTCAGTCTGGCCTATACAAACAAGCAGCAACACAGTACAGAGGGATGAGCACACGTGACAAGTGAGTCTCATGGTGGACACAGACCTGCAGCAAGGCCACAGCAGACCAGACACAAGCAGGCAGCCCGACCAAGCCAGCCAAATCATCTGAAGCAAGACTAGGAACTTCAACAAATCCAAACTTTTCACATTTGTCATGACGGCAATGCAAAAAATCACTGTTCCTTTTCTTTAAGTCACTATTAAGGCAAGACAGACTTCAAACCAGAGTAAAGAGGAGCATTTGCTTCCTTACTGTAGCCGATTCTTTCCTTCTCGTTTGACTGTTTACAAGTTGCAAGGTTATAAAGCATAATTTCTTCCAATATACCTTACAGTAAAACTTCCTCCTACCTCAACCCAGTAGTAGTAAAATTTTTTTTAAAAAAAAAAAAACAAGAGAGAATCTAAGCAAACCAAATGGATTACAAAAATAATAAGACACTGATTTTTGAACTTTACCTAGGTCCCTCTACTACATTAACTCGGAAAATAGGTCCACTCCTCTTTTTTGAAGGAAGTTTGACCAAAGACATTTCAATATTTTATAAAAAATGTTACAGATCTGTTCTTAATCTGAATCAAAATGTAATACACAGCTTTCATTGTAACTTCAACAACATTTTAGAAATGAAAATAACATAAATTTAAGTAGAGATGTAAAATAAAGCCTCAAGTGAGCTGTTAATTTTAAAATGAGTTAACAAATTACTCAATTTTCCACTTTCTTTCCTCTGAGTTGTGTGAGTGGTTATTTGGCATACGTAAACATCCTTGCTAGCGACCTGACCCAAACTACCATAACATCAGTAGTTTTTTTTGTCTGAAAGGATTCAGGGATCCAAGTGCAAGATTAAGTGCTTCCAAACTGATATGTCTGATAAATGTAATGTTGATATGTGGGGCATCCTATTTGTTACGACTAAAGTTGACTCAACTTGTGCTCTTATACAGAAGTTTAACTTTCCTCATGTATTTTCTGTTAGAAGTGTAAAGGTGTATATTTGGTTTAAAGAACTATAACCTCATTTTCAGTACGATCCTCCCAGCTTTGCTTATCCCTGCCACTGGCAGAATTCTCAGTTTGGTTTTTACCTATATAATCAGCAATTCCAGTATCTATTTTTATGATATGTTCATTGAATTTCTTTTAATAGAAAATTAGAAAAATCACTGATGACAGTTGCTAGTGAAAACAGAAAGTATAGCATCATTCAAAAAAATTAAAGAACAATTGAGCCTGTAAGAAAGAAATGCTGAAACATCCACTCACATTCTCATCCTTACCTAAAGCTTCTTCGGCCTGGCAGACTCAGAACCTCCTGTAAGAACCATTTCTTCCCTTTTCCACCTCACACATGCCAGTCTGCAAAGACATTTATTTCCATAGGCAGCTATCTGCCATTTCCAGCTCTCAGACAAATCTCTCTGCTTTAAAGCTTTAAAGACTTATTTGCCCCATTTTAAATAACAGCATATGTCACACTACAGAGCTAAAACAATTACAATTTCTGTTTGATACACTACTTCAGAATAAGTCTTTGGGTACCACCGCCACTTCAATGCAGTGCTCAGAAAGTGATGTTGAAGGTTTGAGAGCAAAGCTTTTTACAGATACAAAGAAGTTCCAGCTGATAAATGGGGAAGGGTGATGGCTCAGAGTCCTTGCGGGCAGGCTGCGGGCACTGTAGGCTTTTCTCATCAGCTGTGGAAATTCAGCAAGCACAACAGTTTGGAAAGCTTCTTACTGGTTCAGCGAGCAAAGGGAGCTAACACACTTCAGAACCCCACGTTAGCAGCCAATTAAAAGCTTCACATTATCACATCACCTCACTGAATGCAAATAGGCAGGAACACCGAAACTTTGCAGACCTCTTTACAAGATCAGATAAAAAAAAAAAGAAAAAAGAAAAACAACAGAGTACGTACAGTTCAGTTCCCACAGCTATCGTTCCAGCACAGACACACACCCGGGAGCATCTCTACTCAAAACAGACACTGTTTTCATTTGATGAATACTGTGATTACCTTAATGTAGCTAATTTGGGGTGAGCATGTACAAAATCCTTTAAAAAGAAAGCTGCCTCTTTGCTAAGTAATGTTTTTGTACTAACTAGCCTACTTCTGTCCAACAACCTCCCTTTTGCAGTTCTCATCTATTAAACATAATTATAGCAGAGAAGATCACTTGGATGCTAACACTTCTACACTACAATGGCTCTGAATCCAGTGAGAAAAAATAGCCAATATACACAGAGCATTATTCTCCTATGGTAATAAAGCAATTAAACCATGTACATTGATGTACTAATAAGCAACACGGCTACATGCCTCTTTAGCGTCACAGTGGGGTGAGAAACTGTTGTACCGCAGTCATTTCATGAGGATCCAAACAGGTGGAGAGGAACTGGGCCAGTGTACAGCAGCTGAGCAAGATGGTATTTTTGCTAACTGCCTTCTGGTGCTGCAGAATCTAATTTCCACCCAGAAAAAAAAAGAAAAGTTGCTTGGCAAATTTAGTACATTCCTACATATGCCTCAGTGAATGGTTTTGAAGTGTGGATCACACCTATTTGTCTCATGAGCTTTTGAATATTGATTTAGGCAAGTGGAACTTGTCTTGGACTCCATAATTAAGAACTATTACAAGGCTGATCAAATAATACAATTAAAAAAATAAAGACAAAACATGAAGTCTCCTCCAATTCTTCCATTATCTCATAAATAAGCAGCTTGACATAAGGTATTCAAGCTGTTAGGGAATTTATTTATTTGTAAATGACAAACCAATCTCCCTGTCAGTCTAACAGCTTTTCCTGGGGAGTCAATTTACTTAAAAATAAATTCAGTCATTACCATACTGAGACAGAATTATTAGATTACAAACGTAATTGCAATCTGAAGCATTGCAGTCATGTGAAGAGATTTCTATAGAAAAAAAAAGTTACCTAAATTTAAAATTAAGAGTTACGTTCAGCCTTTATCAGATTTGCTTCTGGGAGTGGCAGTCACAGAACCGTAGAATCATCAAGGCTGAAAAGACCACTAAGCATCTACTCCAACCACCAGCCCATGCCTGTGACTGCTCTATACCTCTGCTACATACACTTTTTCTTGAACACCTCCAGGGACAGTGACTCCACCAGCTCCCCTGGAAGCCTGTGACACTGCCTCATTACTCTTTATGAGAAGAAATTTTTCCTTATTTCCAACCTGAACTTCCCCTGGCACAACCTGAGGCCATTCCCTCCCATCCTACTGCTGTTATCTAGGAGAAGAGGCCGACCCCCATCACGTCCCAATCTCCTTTCAGGCAGTTGTAGTGAGTGATAAGGTCTCCCCCAGGCCTCACTTCTGCAGACTGAACAATCCCAGTTCCCTCAACCGCTCCCCATAAGACTTGTGCTCCAGCCTCTTCACAGCTTAACTGCCCTTCTCTGGACACATTACAGGGCCTCAAAATCTTTCTTGTAATGAGGGGCCCAAAACTGAGCACAGCACTCAAGGTGCAGCCTCATCAGTGCCAAGCGCAGAGTGGGCACGATCACCTCCATGCTCCTGCTGACTGCACTATTTCTGATAAAAGCCAGGATGTCATTAGCCACCTTGTCCACCTGGGCACACTGCTGGCTCATGGTCAGCCAGCTGTCAACTAACATCCCCAACACCCTCAGCTGTATGCCTTGCTGCAATAGTGCTTGCATTAAAATTGCTTCCGTGAAATGTGTAAGTATTCACCTATTCAATCTAACATTTCACTGTTAGGTACATACAGTACTGGCACCAATGAAATGGAAAACAGAATGAAACATCAGAGTCTCTAAGGACAAAGTCCATGTATCTGAAAAGACCCGTGACTGGGTGCCTTGGTGCCAAGTGATGACGTTCTTCAGAGAATTGATGTAGATTACTCACCCAGCAAGTCTGCCACACATTCTTTGAAGTGGGTTATTTGAAAACACAATTTTTTTTTTAAATTACCTTTTTTTTTTTTTTTTTTTTTTTTTAAGGCTTATCAAGAAAATTTTCATCCTACTCACTTTACCAAAATAGCTTGAAGTAGAAATATTTGGCTCAGTGAAGAGAATTACTAAATCTGTACATGCATGTGTGTGATCCTGAAGCTCCAAAGCACCAAAGTATGCTGAACCAAAAACAGCTCAAACCTCCACACAGCAGACAGCAAATGGAGATTTCTATTTTAATGTGTACATGTGTGCATGGCAAATCTCTCAACTTTTATGCCTACCCAGCTCATGATTGTGCAGGGAGGGACAGGGGCACCATGTCCCGCAGTGGGAGTCTGCTGGAGAATGAGGGTACCAAGGAAATTCTTTTAATGCAGGATACTTGGAGCCTCATATCCAGCTTCGTCACATCTTGGTATCATCACTCCTCCCATACTATGGACAGGGAACAAAAAGGCTGAGTACCTGACAGGGCACAGCTCATGCCAGCAGCTCTGTCTGGCAGCTGGGAGGGAGGTGACAGCACAGTTCCAGGAAGCTGGAGGCAGGTGCTGGCCTGCCCAATTTCACACTGCAGCTGCACAGACTGACAGGGCTGACTTAGAATTTTGTCTAACGCTGGAATTTGTTCTAAAACAGAATTATGTTACAGGGTGACAACTAGCTTCTTTGAAACCTTTAAAATCTGTAATGCTATTCTGACAACAGTATTCTGAAAATATATTGCTTACAAAGGTCACCAGGTAAATCAGAATCAAGGGCTTGCAAGGCTCTGCAAGGCAAGGAAGAAGGGCAACTAAAATTCACTTTATTTTACATGCTTATAATGCTAGTCTAGCAATATTTGAGAACACTGCAGTGCATGACAACAGAATACACAGCAGCATCCTCTGACATCTGCACACATCAAACTAGACTGAGCTAAATGATTCGGCATATGAAACCTAGCAAAGAACATGATTTCAGTGGTCTCTAGAGGCACAAAAAGCTTTTAAAAAGGAAAACAGGGAAAACAGAGGCAGACAGTGTATGTGCAAAGACTAAGTTAAGGCATTATGAAGGTTTAACTACAGGCTCTTGAAGTTTAGTTTTCATTCTCTGCAATCACTCAAGCCCTTGTTCAGAACATTTTACAAAACAAGTCAATCTCTCAGAGTAATACTGTGGAAATTCCCTTAATGTGCACATCCCAGAGCCCTGGAGGGGTTCAGAGTGCTGTGAATCTACTTTCCTAAAGGTGAAAAAACCTCAGTTCTTTGATATTGCTGTGCTCCTAAATGTGTGGTTAACGGTGGCTCTTTGGCAAAAAAAAAAAAGAAAAAAGAAAAAAAAAAAAGAAAAAAAAAGAAAAAAAAAAGTCAAGAAATAGTCTACAGCATCATAAAAAGAGCCTAATTTAGCAGAAGCTCTAGACCAAGGTCAGTCCAATCAGACTCAACAGTCAAGTCCAGGCTGGGCAGGAAGCTTGCTCAGGGCTGCAGAGAGACAAATGGGATAACACACTACAAGGATGGTGTGAAACACTGCCCTCTGAGATGTGGCAAAGCAAGGAAGGGATGCCTCTCGCTCCTTGTTTTGCCCAAACAGGCATTCACAGAACAAGCAAAAATACTATCAGGGAGGTTAGCACTTTAGATCACATTTTCCACTCCCATTTAGCTGACAGAACATTTAGAAGACAACTTCTGTTTATCAAGAGGGTATTAGAAAAAAGGAAGTTAAGCTAACATACATATAAATGAGATTTCTCTTCATTCAACACAGGTCAAGATCTTAAAAAGGGCAAATACCTACGATGGACATAGGGTCTCTGGTTGATGAAAAAAACATGAGCCAGAAGTACACACTTGCATCCTGAAGACCAATGGTATTCTGGGTTCCATCAGAAGAGGGGTGGACAGCAGTGACAGGGAGGTGATTGTCCCCCTCTACTCTGCCCTTGTGAGGCCCCATCTGGAGTGTTGCATCCAAGTCTGGGGCCCCTAATACAGGAAAGATACGGAGCTTTTGGATAGGATCCAGCGGAAAGCCACAAAGATGATTCAGTGGCTGGAGCACCTCTCCTATGAAAACAGGCTGAAGGAACTGGGCTTGTTCAGCCTGGAAAAGAGAAGGCTGTGGGGAGACCTCACTAAAACCCATGATATTTGATCCCCACCAGAAACACCATTTGCCTTGTTTGATTTACGAGGTCAACAGAGTAAGAATGAATAGCCTTTCAATGTGGAAACAGGAGCCAAGAACTCTGACTTGTCTTTGGGAGCGGACTTCTATTAGATTTACACACAACAACATGCAAAAAGGCAAGCTGGTGTATTCAAGCACAAATTACATATACATCATGACTATCCAGTGAGGTTATGCTTCAGCAACAATGTTACTAGAGATTATTTTAGTTTATTAATAGGAACAATAACATCTTTCTCAAAAATCAAACAGTTTCCGAGCTTCTGAGCATTTCTTAACTTCATATTCTTATCTACTCTAGGATTTTAAAGGACAGCTTAAGAAGTTCCTTTGAATGCAAGCCAATAATAAGTAATGAATTTTCTGCAGTAGATTACATTCATATCTGATTAAAATGGAAAGTACTGGATAAGTAGTACGCGAACAGTCTTTGTACAATTAAGTTTTCACTCTCAAAATTACTAATGGTTTTAACTGAGAACTGAAAATCTCCACAAGTCTACACTATATATACAAAACTGTATGATTAATCTGGAGCAGGAGGAAAAGTACAAGGACAGTAGTCCTGTAGACTTTACAAAAGACAGTAGAGTTGACAAAGTTTTCCTTGTTACGTATTTTCTGCAGAATGTTCAGTTTCAAAAAGAATTGGCACTTCACACTTAAATAACTGCTTAAGGTGTTCATAAGCCTTTTTATCATATATACCAAATTTTGGACAAAGTTGAAGTTTCTTAAATTATTTCAAATTGTCACTGATAATTCCAACACAGACTGTGCAATTATTTTCCAAATACTGCATGTTTCAATAGATGAAGTAATCATAAACACTTGGTGACTTTAAAAACAAATGAAAAGAAGTTTCACTTGTGCATATTACGTAGATAACAATTCTCTAAGTGACCATGAAATAGTGGTGAATTAGAACAAAAGATTGATCGCATCAATGGCCAGCAGACACCTCCCACGTTTGATACGCAGTGAACAGGCACTTTTACACATACGGCATTCAAAATCCTGTGATTTTAACTTCTGTGACTTTCTTTACAATACCTTTTGGAAAAGAAACTTTATTTCCTTTTTTAAAATCAAGCCTTCTGCCTGATTTCTGTGGTGCCTTCCAGTTATTGTCCTATAGGGCAATCTGAAGAATGGCATCCAACCCATCACTCACGTTCACATCACCAACTTTCATATCTGCTCACCAGTCAAGCTACAAACCAAAGCCATTTGATATTTGTACCCAATCACTTTTTAGTTCAGCTATTCTGTCTACTGACTAGAATGACATGTGCCCAAGTCATACCCAGAGCACATGCTCCATGACAGAGCAATGTCCTCTTCAAGTCCTCTTTTCATTTTTCTTGATCACTGACATTTGAGAACCTTTCACCTCCAATACCCTAATGCTAACAGCTAATCTGCAACACCTCACTGCTTCCACTTGCCTCCTATAAACATTAGTCCCCATATACAGTTGTACCTATTGAGGCTGAAACTTGTCTGCCATTTTACTGCTCCATTACTCGCTATTTTTTCTAATCAACTTCAGTAAATGACTCTTTACATGATTATTTTTAGCACCATATCAACAGAAAATACCACCCCTGTATTCACACATATCTCTACACCATTTATGAATTCTCCAGACATCATAGAGCTTTCAAAACATTTAGTGTCTGATAAAGCTATGTCTACAAGCATAGCAAGCATCCTGCAAGCGTACTTCTTCATCTGGACCACTTCACATATTTGCTGACATTCTGTGAGAAGTCCAACTGGTTTACAAGATAAAACTTTTCCTTACAAAATGTGCACAGGTTTTTCAGAGTGTATTTTGTCTAGCAAGTTTTATGCTCAAAAGCTTTGATTTGCCACTCTTTAGTTATCTGCATCACTTCGAAGCCTTTAAGTTGGGGCTAATTTCCTCTGGCATAAAAAATAATTTAAGGAATAGATCACTGTGAGAGAATCTTACAGATAAGAAACACCCCCTAAGCTCTTCCACACTGAGCATTGATGCAAATAATTAAACTCCAATGCTGCAGCCTTATGTTTCTTGACTGTTGCTTTTACACATGCACTTTTTAGCAACCTGCCACATAGTCTGGCAGGCTTGGTGTAACAGGGGGTGGAATGGGGAGGGGAGGGGGGGCTGTGTTCACTGTCTTTTTTATGCCTTTAGCTGTTTGCTCCTCAAGAACATTTGCCTTGTCATATTATCATTTTATTTTTAACGTTCCAAAGATTTTCTCCCATTTTCTCATTTGGATGTATTTTCCCCTTATCATTCTGTTTCCAATAGCCTCCTTTCTTATGCTGTTTAGCCACGTTTTATGTGTCCATGGAGAAACTGCTATTTTCAGAATACATTATACAGGTTTTTTTTTTTTTTAAACTCAAAGAAAAGAAAGGAATAAGAGAGTGTATTATTGTAAAAAAAGAAAAGAAAAACAAGTACAAACTTTCACACTGGGCTTATGTGTCATTCAATTCTAATACGGCATTAGAAATGGCATGACAATGGCAGGAAAACTGGTCAAAGCTGAAGTATTATCTACATACTTGGCAAACACCAGGGGGTAGCAAAGGAAGGAAGGTTTAATTTATCCAAATAGAATTTTGAAGTGTTATTAAGCCAAATCCTACAGCTGCTAATGAAAGCAGGAGCCAGGAGAAGGGGTACAATGAGACCTAAACCACCATCTGCACGGCTGTGCTTACACAAAGGCTCAAACCTCAAGCTTACAAGAGCAGCGCATGCTTACTGCAAGCAGGAGACAAAGCTACACCTGCAAGGCTGCAGAAGGCTTGCAGGCAGAGAGCTTCTTGCACACTGCTGACAGGGCCTGACTGTACAGATCTGATGTCAATTACAAAAATCGAAGAAAATAAAATAGAAATAAAATATAGGTTCCTATATAGCAAAATATAGGTACCTGGAAGCCTTCACCTGCTGTTCCTTCCTTCTTGGGACCCTACAACTTCTTTCTTGTTCGAAATGTGAAATCTATTCCCTACTTAATAAGTAGGCTGCCCAGAGAGGCAAGGATGCCCCTTCCTAGAGATGTTTAAGGCCAGGTTGGATGGGGCCCTGGGCAGCCTGATCCATTACTAAATGTGGAGGTTGGTGAGCTTCATGCTCCTTGAGGTCCTTTCAAACCCAAGCCATTCTGCAATTCTGTGTTTCTATGACATGATCTCAACAACGTAGAAACCACAGGATCCTCTTGTTCCAAAGAGAAAAATAAGCTCACTTCCTCTATAACAAGCATTCACATAATAAGCAACAGAAACATGCACCAAATATCCAAGTCAAATAAATGGAATTAATACAGTTGGGTAAGTTTTAGTCACCGTTAGGTAGACTTGTATCACACACTTATCCAGCAACCTTTTCTTCTCACATCTATGTGCAGTTTAAGAAGAAAAATACCCTACATGGAGCAAGAAGCAGTACAATCAAAACAAAAATCAAAAGCCTAAAGCTTTGTGACTTGTAGAATCAAAATTCTTTCAAACCTAGGCCCAAATGCTGTGCTAAATGGTAGACCATGAAAATCCAGGGAAACCTTGGTACCTTGCACAGATTTTTCTAAAACATGTGCGGGCAACTCTCAGGATTATGTTTGTCCCATGTTTTCCAACTACTATATTGCCGAAGCTAAAGCATCATAAACAAACACTACTGGCTTAAGTTGCAGACATTGTAACCACGATGGTTAGAGGCAATAAGATGCACTACATAAGGAGCAGTAATACTATTTTTGACTAAAATAAGCATCTATTTCAGAGTCAGAGAAGGGACTGCATGCTGAAAATTTTTTTTCAGGACACATCAACAAAATCCCCCATCTTCCTATGAAATCTGCCTGTCTTTTTACATCAAAGAGAATGACTTTCCAGCTAAGGATTATAACAGAACACCCTAAAATGAGAGTTTCCAAGAAATCAGACTGTCTACATTTTTTTCATTTCATTAAATATAACTATATTATACACCATCAGCCTTTGTACCTCAAACAAAGGCAGCATTCCTTCCCCGCAACAGAAACAGATTTTGAAGCAAATTAAAGACAGTGTCAAGACTTTGAAAAGACTGGGGGAAAAAAGCCAGTTAAAGCATCTCAGCTTATGAAGGAACTATAATATAAGGCACATAGTTTTGTAATTATCTCCTTAGACTGATAAAGAATAAAAGATGCAGCCTCAAAATCAACTGCAGCAAAACTGAAACATTTAAGAAAGTAGAATGCCCAAAACGGATGAAGAGAACCTAACTCTAAATGTAATACCAACAAAACTGTATTTGATGACATTTTCTTTGCCTAATGCAAACCTCTGTAAGTGCTCATCAGAAGAAATATTTCTCAGGAAAGTCACTTTACAACAAATTAGAACAATAGTAGTACCAGCCTTCCACTATATACTTTCAGGTTCAGGATCTGCTCAAACTGAATGCTCAAATCAGCATGAAATAGACAGCACTCGAGCCCTGTAAGCCTTAGAAGTAAAACCAAGGAGACCTCAGAGTTTCCACAGTTTAATGAAAGCAGAGTAAGAATGATTCTTGAAAAACGTCACTGTCAAACAAAAGCATGCAGTAAGGGTATCATAAAGTAAGACACCTGTGAGATGGGAATAAGCCTCTTCTCCTGGGTAACTAGCAATAGGACAAGAGGGAATGGCCTCACAGGCAGCTGGGGAGGACCAGGATGGATATTGGGAAAAACTCCTCAGAAAGAGTAAAGAGGCAGTGGCACAGGTTGCCAGAGAGCTGGCACCTTGAGGTGTTCAAGAAATGTGTGGATGTGGTATTAAGGGACATGGCTTAGTGGGGTAATACTGGTAGGTGGACTGTTGGAATGGGTCATCTTGGAGATCTTTTCTAACTTTGGTGATTCTATGACAGAATATTAATGCCATTATCCTTTTTCCCCCCACAGCAATGAAACTCACTCACACAGAACACTTCAAATAAGTAAGTAAATGAAATGCACGGAACCTGCAACAACTAAATCCATTACCAAAGGATGAAATATGATCAGTAAGAACAAAGCAAGGACTTCGTTGAACTTCATTTTTCTTTCTATTTACATGCAGCTTAAAAGATGTTTAAAATCACTTATCTAGTACAGGTTCCAATAAGCAACCTCACACCTTGATTTCCTTCCAAGATAATTCATCAGGAATGAGATGTTCCTTTCGAAAGAATATTTCACAAAAGCAGAGATCTGATTGAAAATAAAAGTCAATATGCAAAACCTTTATCCACTTCCACACATAAATAACCATCTAATGGGATCATTAGGAAAAATCAGTGAGTTTCTGTGCAATGTAATGACGTTTCTTTTCAGAATAAGAATACATAAGGAATTTGTTTATTCTTTAACTGTCTTCTTACAGTCTTTTGGGGAGACCTCATTGCTCTC
The DNA here is from genome assembly GCF_026119805.1 of Tympanuchus pallidicinctus. Lineage (NCBI taxonomy): Eukaryota > Metazoa > Chordata > Aves > Galliformes > Phasianidae > Tympanuchus > Tympanuchus pallidicinctus. Next base: position 2,371,485 of record NW_026294659.1, read on the forward strand.
TATAACTTCCTGAAGGGAGGCTGTAGTGAGCTGGGGGTCGGCCTCTTCTCTCGTGTCATTAGTGATAGGACCAGGGGGAATGGTTTCAAGCTACGGCAGGGGAGATTCAGGCTGGACATGAGGAAGTATTACTTTTCAGAAAGGGTGGTCAGGCACTGGAATGGACTGCCCAGGGAGGTGGTGGAGTCACCGAGCCTGGGGGTGTTCAAGGAAAGGCTGGATGTTGTGTTGAGGGACATGGTTTAGTGGGAGCTATTGGGAATAGGTGAACGGTTGGACTGGATCATCTTTTAGGTCTTTTCCAACCTTGACGATTCTATGATTCTATGATTCTTTGGTCTTTAACTCATATTTGACAAAAATGAAGTAAAATATTGATCAAAATTATCTTCCTCTAGAATTTTCCCATGCTAACTGTACCTAATATTCCCAAAAGTTCTGTCCTCCTGACTGAACAGGAAAAAATCCTGTCCTCCTCCTCTAAGACAGGAAAAAATTGTATTAATCCATCCAAATGACCCAACATCTATGTTAGTCAATATATCATACTCAACAGTTTTTAAAAATAGTTATTTCCAACAACAGGAGTTGTACAGTTGAGAGGACAGATGCATAAACAGCAGAGATAAGATTAAAATTTGAGAAATTCAAGGTTATACTGCTGTGCTTCAATGCAGGTATTACGCTACCTTCAAGAGTTACATTCACATATATTATGAACTCTTGTGCAAGAAGAATTGTAGATAAGTTCTACAAAGTGGTAACAGATTCACTGCTTGTTTACTCCTCTAGAATTTCTCAGAATGTTGGCACTGAAAATAACAAGCTTCATTCTTGCTTTTTAATCAACATCTCTAAAAAAATACATAAGCCCACTTACTTTGCATTGCCCTCCTTCCGCTCTCCTCTCCCCCCCCCCCCCTCCCCCTTTTTCTTTCTTTTTAATTTCAATTCAAGCTCTTTGAAAAGCTCTGTATCCTAATAGCCAAGTCATGGTCACTGATTAGCAGATGTACCATCCTTGCAAATCTCAAGCCTCATCACGTAAGCTAAGTAGTAACGACAACATCAGGACAAATGCTGAGTTAGTGACTTGAAAAAATGATTAATTTTTACAGTAGAGTAGTCACACTAGGGGAAAAACATCCATGTACCTTATAAAGCTTTAGTTAAAACAATACATTGCTCATTACTGGTAACAAACAGCTACAGCTATGTCTTGGTAGCATAAGCTACACAAAGAAGCATGAGCTCTACGTAAGCAAGCCTTTCAGTGTACACAGTTTCCCCACAAAAAAACCTTGAGTGTGAGCTTTCTACCGCCTTCATATTTTGGACAAGAAAAGGCACAGGGGAAACGTTACTGCTCTCTACAGTTACCTGAAAGGAGGCTGTAGGGAAGAGGTGGTCAACCTCTTTGTCAAGATGACAGGGAATTGCCTCAAGCTGCATCAGGAGAGGTTCAGGTTGAATAATAGAAAAGATTTATTTTTTATATATTAGAACAGGCTGCCCAGGGAGGTGGTTGGAATCATCATCCCTGAGGGTCTTCAAGAAATGCAGAGATGCGGCACTGAGGGGCATGGTTTCTAGAGCAACAGCAGTGATAGGCTGACGGTTAGACTGGATGATCTTAGAGGTCTTTTCCAACCTTACTGATTCTGTGATTCATTCACTGACACTGTTCTTCAGAGAATGGGTAGCTGCACAGCAAAAATCACTACATGATTTGCCAGAACTTGCCCATCCACACCCAGAGCAGAGACTCTGTTTGTTTTCAGGAGGACCTAAAAGCTCCTACAGAAAAAAATAAGAGTGATTGGACTCCCTCCTCATTTCCCACCACAGAGCTGCTATGCACGTTGGCTAATCAACAGTTTATGTGGGTCAGCATTTAAGAGTTATGTTAAAATAGAATTAAGAGGAGCATAAGAAGAATATCACTCACATTTAGTGTGAAATGCTACAATTTTTTTTTTTAAAAAAATAGAGGTTCTGCATAACTGCATTGAGATAAGGCTAGCCCCATGCTGCCCTGCAGTTCTGTCCCCAAAGGGAAGCCACTGCAACACAAGAGGATGCTTGGTGTCTCAGCCCTGTTTGTTCATGCCTTTACACCTACTGCTTCCACTTCCACAATCAAGCAGCCTGTTTTCACTACCTTTGCCAACACCTCTGTGGAGCCCATCCAGCCCCTGCCTCCACTCCCATGTAAAAAGGACACAGTTTAAAATACCTCTGCATGCAGTTGTCTACTATGGTTGCTCTGCTTATCAAACACAGCTGCTACATAATTTTCTGTCAACTATAAAGGTAAGACACTAAAGAAATAAGAGCAAGTATCCACCTCTCTCACTGGCTTACATACGCACCCAGGAGTCGCTTCCCGCTGGCTCCACGTGCCTATGCTCACACAGGTTTGCTCCTCCTGACTATCACTGCTGCTGTGCCAAACATTTTAAAAAGCACATGCCTCATGCTGGAAGCACAGCATTAAAATAGCTGCTACTTCTCTATACTTAACAAGCTATCTGTGTAAGAGACGAAAATCATAGTATTTTCACAGGGAGAAAACTTTTAAGGACAAACCCCGCAATAGCTGTGACACAGCCTTAACTTATTATTAATTTACACTCCCCCGCAGTTTTTGTTAAGAGTGACAAAGCAAGGCTGAAACAAATAATAATTTTGTATGATGGCAGTTGTACATGGCCTTGTCTACCTGCTTCCCTTCAAATAGAGGAGAAAAAACTCACCCTCAAGTATGCAAAGCTCTGATGGAGGGTCCTAATTACAGCTCCCGGTGAGAAGTACAGCTCAGCTTAGTAAGCCACCTTTCCTCTTTTCACAAAGCTACAGTAGACCCTTAACTGTCTTAGTAACTTAACAACCAAAGGACAGCACGTGGATACGAAGAATAGAACTGGTGATGCTGTAGGAGGCAGCAGGGCCTCTTCTGCTCTCTCCTAATGTCTTCCATAAAAACCTTGCTGAGAAACAACAAAGTTCAGCTCCAGGTGTGCCCATGAGAAACATCTCAGCACTTGCTAATGTATATAATGTATAATACAGATTACGTGCTTCCTCCAGCGAGCTCACATCTGATGCTTTTTCCCCAACAAAGCTCTAAGCAAGGAAAGTGGGGGAATGTACCATGCTATCCATGGAAGCCATCCATAGAAGCTACAGCTGGTGAGCGGTCTGGAAGTCCGCTCTTATGAGGTGCAGTGATTGTTCAGTCTGGAGAAGAGGAGGCTCAGAGGAGACCTCATCATTCTCTACTGCTCTGTACTGGATTTACTTTGCTGATTTGGAACTGCACTGATTAAGCCAACAAACCTACAAATCAGGGTTGTTAGATTATGTGAAATTAAACCCAAACAGCAGTAGGTTGGTCATAGACACAAAGGAAGTAAAAAAAAAAAACCTATACAGAAAATGGTATTGGTAGAAGCAGAACAACAGCAGCTGTTTATTCCACACCTTGCTCTGAACCCGCAGGGGTTTGGCTTCAGCTCATCCAGTCACTGCTTGTTGGAGCAAACCCAGAACCCCTCCCAAGATAAATGTCACACCTCAATTCCCGCCCTCTTTGACAGAGCTCACCTGGGCCTCCACAGCTGCACGCAGCTGCCCATGTGCCACGAAGCAGGACGTGGTGCTCCTTTTCCACAGAGATGGGGGGAGGAAACTTGCATGTTTATACTATCATATGTACATGTAATTAAAAGAGATTACCTGCCCACAGCCCTTGCCTTGCTGGAATGGTACGCCCAACAAAAGCAGAGGAAAGAGCACCTCCGGCAGAGGGCCTCTGGGAGTATTGAGACAAAGGCCAACAAGGAGAGCGAAGTTCAGGGCACACCTGCACAAGAGGAGGCTGCTGTGATCGTGCCAACAAACCACAGCTCTGCCCAACATAGTGAAGCTGGAAGTACCACGGGCAAGGAACCATGTGCTCTGGTAGCAACACTTCACATACAGAGATGAACCAAAAAAGATCTGGGGCTTGAGAAGCCTGCCTGCCCAGAGCTTGAGAATAGGGGGTAAGGATTGCTGGGTTGAATTGGCTTAAGTAGTAGAAGTCAATGAACGTTTTGGAAGGCAAAGAGAGGAATCAGCATGGCAGCAAGAGCTGCATCCTCCCCCATGCCAAGGGAGAAGCTTGGAGGCAGGCTGAGCTACATGAGGCCTGCACAGTGCAAGAGACTGTGCGCTTGGACTGGCAGCAGGAGCTGGCACATTGGGAGCAGCAGATAACTTGACAGAAGGGTACAGCCTACGTAAACACACACCCACCATAAACACTTTTGATTTTAGTACCATTTTATTGATGCACACAGAATTTATGGATTTTAAGACAGCTACCAACAGCTACCACTGAGAAATGAAAGAGATATCTGATGAAGTCTTTGCAGACTGAGGAGCAAAGTTACTTCTGCTTAGCCAAACCTAGCATCAAGAGCCAGGTCCTGAGCCACCCTGTCTGAGCTGCACTAGAAGAGGCTTTTGCTCCACAAACCTGATGCTGTCAGCTCTTATGAGCTTGCATAAGTTGCACAAAATTCCCATGCTGCAAACTAAATACTCTACTTTTGTATTCCATTCTACCTCCACCTACACGTAGGTAGAAATTGGGGTTATTCTGGCAAGGCATAAAACAATAGACTGGACTGCAGAGCTAGAAACAAAGGATGGGGGCTGAACATGCTCAGCTCTAGCTGAAAGTATAGCTAGTTTTTGACTGTTGAACAAGTCTTCTTTATTCTTTTAATATTTCTGTTTAATGGGACTTCCTCAGCTGTCTGATTTTATGAAGGACTGTACAATATAATCTACCTGAAATGCTGCTACTTAGAACCAACTCCAGCAGCTCTCAGCCAGTAGGTCTAGCAGTCAGAATTCACATAGGACTTGTCCTATGTGCTAAGTCACCAACAGTAGTTTTGATTGGAGCTTCTCAAGATGCATGCATCACCAAAAGCTATCTGCATTAATTTCAGTGCAAGATAGCCATCAGAATAACATCTTGAAGATCTCTCCCCTCTACTCTCAGTCTGTAGCCTAAGGAAGCATATCATACTGCAACACTGGTTAACTGATAGCTGCTCTGAAGACTAGGAAAATGCTCCTCAGCCTGTATGTTATTACTTTTCATTTTCAAAGAGTTCTTTGATATGGTGATTCTCTGTTTTTGAACTGTCATGCCTGAAGCAGGGGGTTAGACAGCAAGGAATGTGATTTCTTTCTGCCTCTTTCCCCTTCCCAGTCTCCTTGTGCAGCTGTCACAAAGGAAAACTATGATCTGCTTCATCCCTTCAGGCTCCCACTGAAAGGCAGGTGGGCTGGTGAGAGGTCAGTTCCTCTGGAGTCCACCTGATGGGTGCAGCCTCCTCCCTGGCCTCACACTTTTCACTTCCAAGGCTGGATGGAGTAAGATCCGCTCCACTGGGGCACAGGAATGAGTACAGCATTGAGTACCACTACAGACCTGGAAAAAGGAGCAGGACAGAGCATGGGAACACATCCAAGTCTTCTGGACTGATTTTTGTGGGACATACGAAGCACATCATTTGCTTGCTGCAGTCTTATCCTCCACCCCCAGTGCTGTCTTCTCTGGAGGCCTAAAGACAACACAGCTAGGAGATGCTGGCTCTGACTAAGCCCATCCATCCTTAATGACCTCATAGGCAGGTGTGTGTGGATCAGAACAAGGAAAGACATTAAGAGGAGAAGAAAAGCCATCTTATAAGAAGCTCAAGAGTTAATCCAGCAGGTTGTCAGTTCACCAATAGCATAAGCTCATCATTAGCAGCAGCTAACTTGGCAACAAGGAATTTGTACAGTGCAAGGGTTTTACACACACACACACACACACACAGAATTTAACAGTCTTCCAGGAACATTACTGTGCTGCTGTAAACACTTTATGAGTTGCTGCGTGGCCTGTAAGCCTGTCAGCATGCTTTAGAAAGCACTTGTCACAAGGAACACTGGCTCTATGTGAAGACTTCCTTTACAATCTTCAGCATTACAAAAATTGGATTTGAAAGTGGATGTGCTCGTACTGCATAGCATGACTTTCAGTTCCATTCACGCATCATTTAAGCAACTTCACTGCAGATTAAATGCATTAGGATCCAAGGCCATCAATTCTTTTTGAGACATTCTTCAAAAGTATGAACTTAAAGGAATACAGCCAGTGATTACAGCATAAGAAAGGAGAGTACCTCAGAGTGGGAGGACATAAATCAAAACACAGGGAAAATGTATCACAAAGGGGAAATGCAAACCTCACCTTTGATTACAAAATATATTATGAAAAACAAACTCTTACTCTTGTTTGTAAATAACTGAGCTGATTACACCAGATATTTCTGTTTCACTTCCCTTCTGTTCTGTAACATCACAGAATCCATTCCCTCTGCAAAATTCCCTCTTTTCTAAAGCATATCTCCCCTGCACATCACCCAAACATTTTTACTCACTGCCATGACCTTGAGAACCTGCAAGCCACCATCCTCCTCAGAGCCTGATCCACAGCACATTTAAGCCAAAGGAAGGTCATCCTTTTATTACACTGCACCATTAAATCACTTCCCATGACTGTTGAAAATTGCCCTGTTTACTTAGAACCACAGCACTCAGTGTTACTAAACCCAAGCAGCATAATGGAAATACTTACATCTATTAATAGGCCATTAAGGGTAAGGGAAAAGATGCCCTGTGGCTGCAGCACTGTACTAAAAGTCAAGACACCATGAATAAAGGTAAGGCCCTACTCCCATTTCCCTGTAGGACAGTTAAAGGAGAACCAGTCCATCAACTATTTATTTTGGAAACAATGACTAGCCTGTCTTTTTTCAGCATTTCAAGATCCCAAACAACACGAGGAGAAAGGACTGTTCCCACTCCACCAGGGAAGCCCTGACAGAGCTGAGCCATCAACTTGTACCACCCTGGTGAGGGAAGGGAAATTAGCAACCCTTCATTCAAATATTCAAAAGACCAACGTGATAATGTGTGGGTAAACACTGTAATATCATCTTGTTCTCCTTCCCAGGACTAAAAGAAATGTTTTTGGGGTGTGCCTGCCACATGGTCTACTTAATGGAGTAAAAAGAAAAGAAAAAACGAAGTACTTAAAAAAAACAAAAAAACTGAGAATTAGTTAAAATACAATTAAGCATTGGAAGTTCATTCTAACTAAATAATCCAGGCTAGTTTGCACATATGACAGCACTCTTGGTTTACCAGTCAGGGAAAGATCATTCCTGCACTCCTTCTGTAGCTAACAAACCCAGACATGCTGCACAGCCACCAGCAACATTTGCATCTGTTTTAGGATCAAAGCCACATTAAAAACTGCACTACTCGACCACATCTCCAACCAAAATTAATTGCAGACTAGAAGTACTTCAATGAGTGTTTTGCTGAAATAAAGAATAGATCTGCTAGCTCCTGCTTGGCACGAGGCGAGTAATTTGATAATTCATATGGATTGAACCAAGCAAGGCATTCTTCCAGATCCTACTGAACTGAAACAAAACCACAACAAGCCCTCCAGCATCTGGCATTACAACAGACAGAACAATCAAATACAGTAAATACACCAACGTCACTAGCATTTTCTTAAAGATTTTTAGGATGTTTTCACAGTGGCATCCACAGACTGATACATATGGTTACCATGTATTTTTAACCAGCACAACCTTTCCTATTCCTATCAAGACCTCAGATAGGGATGATAAATTCTAGGGCTTTGTTTTATTCATCTAAGTCAATACAAGGAAAAAAAGAATCTATAAAAGAAACTACTCAGCAAACAAAGACAAATTGATTTATGAAGCTCCGTAAATTCCCTCCTAAAATGGTTGTTAAGCACTGGATCCTCATGGCACTAAGGCTGTGGGGCACAGCATCCATCCCTCTGCTCGTGCATGCGGATGCACTGATGTGCACGTGGAGGAAACAGGCAGAGAGCTGTGACATGGAGGACCAGCTCAGGAAGTGCCTCAGACTTGAGAAGCCCCTTAACAAAACCAAGTTAATGTGCATCCAGTGTGCCCTCCTCTTGGAAGGCAAATGCAAGCATGCAGGGATGACTTACAACACGGTTGTAATTATTAGTGAAGGGGCTGACTTCAAAACCTTGAACAGTTAGAGTCTATTTCTGTACTCAGTGTACAAAGAAGCACGTGTTTACCAGTTTCTGGAATGCTAGAAAAAGAGATCTAAATATCTATGACTGCTCCAAGCATCTACTTCTGTAATAGGGTAAAAAAAATAATAATGAAAGTTCAGCAAAGGTGAATGCTAAGATGCAGAAGGAATCTCTTCTGTTGAATCTCCACAAGAAATTCAGATTAACACTACAGTTCTCAAATTATCTCAAATGACAGAAGCACATATGTGTTGCACTGGCACACAAAAATCTGCATTTTCCATATTTTTAATATGGAAGTGTCTATTAAGAGCAGTGAAACATCAGTAAATAGTGTTTGCTACTGGCAGTTTTATTTATTTACCAAGAAAATAACATGCAAGCAAAGTGACAGCAGAAACTCCAGCACGTGGAGAATCACAAGGGGCCTGAAGCACCTCGCTTATGAGGAAAGGCTGAGAGAGCTGGGACTGATCACCATGGAGAAGAAAAGGCTGAGAGGGGATCTTATCAATACTTACAAAAATCAAAAGGATGGGAGTCAAGAGGATGGGGCTGGGATCTTCTCAGTGTTGTGCAGTGACAGAACAAGGGGCAGTGGGCACAAACTCCAACACAAGAAGTTCCATCGGAACACAAGGAAGAACTTCTTTACAGTGAGGGTACCAGAGCCCTGCAACAGGCTGCCCAGAGAGCTGGTGGAGTCTCCTTCCCTAGAGATATTCAAGACCTTCCTGGATGCTTTCCTGCACAGTCTGCTGTAAGGAACCTGCTTCTGCAAGGGGATGGACTCAGTGATCTCTAGAGGTCCCTTCCAGCCCCTGTGGTTCTGTGAGAAGTTGCTGAAAGCAGTGACCTGTAGGCAAGCAGCAACACTGCAGGCCCCACAGGAAGGCCACCAGTCACTGCACTCTGCGCACGCTCATGGAAAAGCAGCCAAAGGGCAACGAGGAGCCTGTACACAGCCTGCTGTTAATCCAAAGGTCACAGGAACACTGCATTGATCACAACAACGCAGATATTTCATTTTCAACTCCAGGAGGACAGTCTGCTTCCCACCGGTCAGGGAAGAGGCAACACACATTGCGGCAGCAGCAAAAAACCTACAGACACTCAGGTGCCCTAGGATTTATGCTTCTAAGCAGTTTGACCTGGCATTCGGTAAGCAAAGATATGCAAACAGTACAGTAAATAAAACCAACCACAAACTTGACAAGATTTCACATCACAGAGGAGATAAATATTAAATAGTTAAGCAGAAATGCTGACTAACGTGGATCATTAATTTAGAGGGAGAAAATGAAGTAGGGTAGTACGGTTAGGTTGTAATTGGACTTGATGATCTTTAGGGTCTTTTCCAACTCGAGCAATGCTATGATTCTATGATTAAAGAGGAAAACTAAGATGTTACCATCAGATACTTTAATACATTGTTTCATTGCATGTACAGAAAGTCTGAGAGGTACATGCACAAAAGCAATTCCACCTGAAGCATTTTAACCACCATTTAACCGGGACAATAAATATTTCACTCAGACCCTTGCAGCACTCATTCTCAGACAGGTGGACAGCAAGCTGTCCCGGTTTTAGGAGCTCCGTACAAACAAGACAAAAAAAGTGTATTTACCATTTGAATGGCAGGCACAAAGTGAGAGGTGTGTTACATTATTTTAATCAATAAAACAGCTATCTTGCATTTCTTTCCTTTTTTCTTTTTTTTTTTTTCCAGCTTACTAGTACAATAGATTCCCACTGCATGAAAACCATTTACCTCCCCTCTTCTCACCCTCGCACATCAGCATCATTCATCATTATGGAAATGAACCACAGAGGAAGGTGTTTATAAATACCCCACCTAAAGTCAGCCAGGTTAATGCCGTGCAGTGGAAGAAATCTTTGTTCAGCCAAGATTTCTTGTTGCTGTTTCAATCAATTCGATAGACGGACCACTGCATGACTGAAGGAGCACTAATCCAGCTGTTTGAGCACGAGCATAAGGGGAAACTAGCACGTACCATATCCTTACATACACTGCCTTCAATTACAGAAAACACAGGTAATGCATCACATTGTGATAGAAATATCAAATACCAGTCAAGTACAACAAAATAACCCAGAATTTAAACATCATAAACCATGGTTAAAGAAATCTCCTGTGGTACTGAAAGAACTCTGCTTTTTATTACTGCAGTAACCTTAGCCGGCTACAGCTATATTAAAAAAAATGCTACCCCAATTCTTCTCTCAGCCACAATGAGATTCACAGGAAAGGTAAAGCAAGACAGGCAACACAATTGTATTTAGGAAACTTGCAGACCCTTGTCATTGCACCCCAGCATAGGCAGCTGGGTTAAGCGCAGAAGTGAAAACCTCACAAGACTTGAAGTTATCAGGCTGACAGCAATTGTGAGAGCCAGCTAGAGGTGAAGGATGGGAAGCAGGAACATGACTTGAGCTACTTACTATTCAGTATTGTTAACATTCACACAGTTTGCATTAATTTCCTCAAGAGCTGTATTTCTTTCATAGACTCGTGAAGGTTGGAAAAGACCACTAAGATCATCTAGCCCATCACACCAGGCCCATTAACCATGCCCCTCAGTGTCACATCTACAGCTTTCTTGAACACCTCCAGAGAGTGTGACTCCTTCACCTCCCTGGGCAGCCTGTGCCACTGCTGCACCACTCTGAGAAGCTGTTTTTCCTAATACCCAACCTGAACTTCCTCTGGCACAACTTGAGGCCATTCCCTCTTATCCTATCACTGATGGCTGTGAAAAGAGGCCAACCTTCACTTCACCTCAGCCTCCTTTCAGGAATCAAAGAGAGAGCAATGAGATTTCCCCTAAGCACCCTCTTCTCCAGCCTGAACAATCCCAGTTCCCTCAGCTGCTCCCCAAAAAACTTGTGCTCCAGACCCCTCACAGCTTCGTTGCCCTTCTCTGAACACACTCCAGGGTCTCAACATCTTTCTTGTAGTCTTTTGCCACATCGTAAGATCCACTTATCTACTGAAGTCCTGTAGAAGCAATACGTTTTTCCCACCTACACCACATAGGCAGAGATAGACTTAAACTGCAAACAGCTGCTTCCAAAATCAACTGAGCAGCTCGAGCCAGGCATCGGTATGGGGCTGAAAGCTGCAAAGAAAGCCATGTCAGGAGCTGGTGAAAAAGTCCCATTCATAAGGGCTGGCCAAGGCAACTGGAGCCACGGGGGAAAACACACAAAGGATGAAATATTTTCTATTACCTCCACACTTTAAAAACTATCCAGAATTAAAAGACTTGCTTTTACTTTTCTATAGACCTAAAATGCATTAGTAAATGAATGACAGATAAGAGGAAGATATTGAAAGCATTCCTTGCTGTTTTTTCTCCACACACACTAAGAGACCAATAACTGTGAAAGCAGTAATTATATTTTATTTATTCATGAGAGGAAAACAAGCCTTATTCCATCATTCTTCATACAGTATCAACATGTAGAATATATACTTCTATTTACATGAAATATGTATAGGCTCCTTCAACTAGCATACCCAGAAATGATTACTTAATATTAAAAAAAATAATAAAAATCCTGATGCATTTTCTCTGCTGCAGCCACCAAAGCAAAGGCATCTATGTGATGCTACTCAACAGCACCTTAGAAGCACTATGAGCACTATCAAGTTCCCAGGTGTTTCACACTCTTACCACACACACTTCAATCATTGTCACCCTTTTATTTCTAAACACTTCAAGTGCAAAGTGTTTGCACTGCAATTCAACAAAACTTAGAGAGTAAAGGCAATGACCTTTTTCTGTAGTCTTCTTTTATTTCTTCTTTCTTTTTTTTTTTTATTAGATCAACAGAGTCTGTCCGATGTTATGATATTTTAATCAACAGAACACTAACCTTGAGAGCATGCAGAGTACTGAGCTCCTCTGAACAAAAACCAGTACTTGCAAAAGGTAACGTTGCACAGAGAGTAGCACATCAATTAAAAGCATACTGTATGGTTTAAAGAAATCAGCTGGAAAAGCATTGCTCTCAAGAAGGAAAAAACACACAGTACTTTGAAAGAAATACATCTATGCATTCCTTTCACACACTGGGTTATGACTTGCAGTCTAAATTGACAACGACATGTAGCTTTCTCTTAGACCCTCTTAGGGCTGACCAAACTTTTCTATAAGAAGAAAAGAACACATTTTGCTTTGCAAACCAAAGCACTCAGTATTTCAATCTCTTAGAAGATGCATTAAGCAAATTTCACCAGGTAGCAAAAGGAAGATCAGCAATTCAGTATGGAGCAGCTTGTCCTTCAAACGCTATTTAGTCATTACTGCATTACTGTTACTACAGATGGTAGCAGCAATAACACCCACAGTTTGGTGTCACCTAATTCTTTGCCTTCCCTTACCCAAAACACTCCTACAATGCCTTCCCAGGCTGTAGCATCTCTGCTGTTTGCTGCACAGCTCAGATTTTCAGTCAAGGAAAGAGCTCCACATCTATTAATTGCTTGCACTCCAGAATTTTGCTCCTTATTATCCTCATTGAACAAGTCTCCTCCCTAGCAGCCAGGAGATGCAAACTATTCCCCTAATGCAAGCGTGTTCATTTCAATTGGATTTAGGCAGATCCGGTCCACACTGCAGTCTGTGAAACATCCTAAGCACACACTGGCAACTCTTCCCCAGCACACTGTATACTATCTTCTATTAGCTGGTTCAAGTTAAAAAAAAACAACAGAGCAAGGCACTTAGGCACTGGATGACATCTGCCTTGTGCCTGTCCCACAACATGCCCCATTTGATACCATCTTCAGTTACACCATATTTTCTGTGGGTTCTCAGTTTCATATGCGGGGTGAAAAAGGGTCTGTATAGTCTCTGGTACATAAGGTAAAAACAGGAAAACACAAGAAGAAAAAAATCCCTGTTAACAGGGAAGAATTCTTTATGCTTTAGAGTGGGAAGAAACTAGAAATATAAATTCTCAGCATTTTTCTCCCAAGTGATCAATGGGGAACCAGAGACCTGAAGGCTGGAGGTGCACTGCTGCTCATCTGCAGTGGTGATGGGCAGGAGAATCAGAAGTCCTGGCTCTGACACAGTGTGACCTCGGGGCACTTCAAGGCTTGCATCCAGCTTCCCACTCAATACATTTGGGATAACAGCGCTTATCTCCCAAAGCAGCGGTAATGCTACTTTTAGAAGTTACACTAGCTCAGGACAGAAAGGAAATTAACTCTCCTTTCCGCCCATGCTATGGACGGATTGCTCACCACAAAGACCAGGCCCTGGATCAGGTGAGTAAGGTAAAAGCTCATTCCTTAATCACCACCCATCTCACACGCTGAACCAGGGCGAGGCCACGCAATCACTGTCACGATTCCATCCGACGCACACCCACGAGCTGAAGCGTGACGGTGCTCCCGGTCCCCGATCTCTGCCCCACTTCCTGTTGTCTCGTTGGTCACCCCAGGGCACGGGGCTCACAACCCCACAGCCGTGCCAGCCCGCAGCATCGGGAGGCGCTTTGGTGGAGCCGTGCCCGCCCACGGGAGGCACTCCGCTCCGTACCAGCCCGACCAGTTTGCCTCCCGCCTTAGCCAACCACCGCAGGCAGGCCCGGGCACCGCAGAGAACTCGCTTTATGCATCGCTCCCTACTTCAGGGCAAACCAGAGCCTCCTCCCTCCCTGGCAGCAGCGCCAGCGGTCGGGGAAAATCACAACCGCACACGCGGCCGGCCCGGCTCACAAAAGCCGCCCATGGCCAATACGTGCCGCACCACGCAGCCGGCACCTGCGCCTCCGAGGAACCCCCTCCCCGGGCCCGAGATGGCGGCACCTGCCGGGAGGGGAGCGACCCTCGCCGGCGCCCGCGAGGTTCCCCGGGTTGAGGAGGGCAGTGGGCTAGGGGAGGGCGCCGCCGTCCCGGGCACCTGGCAGGGCCGCGCTACGCTTACCTGCCGCCCGCGGGGAGCCCCGCGCCGCCCCCGGCTCCGCCATCTTCCTCCGGCCGGCGGTCCCCACCGACTCGGTTCGGCGCTTCGCTCCGCTCCGCGGCGCCCCGCGGCCGCCGCACAGGCGCACTGTCCGTCCGGCGGCACCTGACTCCGCGCGGCGGGGAGGAGCGGGGTTGGGCGCGGAGGCGGCTGCTTGGTGCCGTTCGGTGGCGGTTCCCGCCCCGCCAGGTATTGCCGTCGCCCCGCCCAGCCGAGCTGGGGGTCTACGGGGTGAGGTGCTGCGTGTGTCCTCGGGAGGCCCTGGACGAGCCGTGTCTTTGTTCGGGTCCGCACATAGGTGGCCTCGCTATGGGATCGTGCTTAATTTCGGAAGAGGCAGGGGATTGGAGAGACGTCTTTTTATTTTCATACAATCACAGCAGGGCTTGGGTTGGAAGACACCTCAAAGCCCACCCAGCCCCAACCCCTGCTGTGGGCAGGGCTGCCCCCCACCAGCTCAGCTGCCCAGGGCCCCATCCAACCTGGCCTTGAGTGCCTCCAGGGATGGGGCACCACAGCTTCTCTGGGCAGCTGTGCCAACACCTCACCAACCTCTGAGTGAAGAATTTCTGTGTAACACCTAACCTAAATCTCCTCTCTTTCAGTTTGAAACCATTCTCGTCCTATCACTATCAGGCCATGTAAAAATCCGCTCCCGATTCTACTTATAAGCTCCCTTCAAGTACCGGAAGGTCTTTTCTCCTGAATATTTATATGCTCAAATCATCAAAAAGACCTAGAACTTTCAACACGCTACTTACAAATTCATTGTGTTCCTGCCATCTCAGCCTTTGGAAACACTGGAACACAGGTCATCACTGTTATTCCCATGGCACTGCCTGAAAGCCCTATTAGAGCCCACTTTACAGCCAAAGACTGGCCAGCAGTTATGTTCCCATTGTCTTCTCATCCAGCTGAAAATTCAGACCACAGTCAAAAACAAGCAGAGGAGGAAAGAAACTTTTTTTTTTTTTTTTTTAAGCACTTTCTTTGGTATTCCTGCTGTGTCTCGACGTAAATAGAGCTTTCTTACTAATTGCAAATTATTCTGTTGGGATTTGTCCTTCATCTCTGCATTCAAGAGCTGTTCCTGTGTTTGGGTGTGCACATCCCACCAGGGAGCTTAACCAGGCAGATGTGCCTTTTGTTGGTGCATATGGCAGTAACTATTCCCAATGTCACCTTACCAGTTACAGACTCTATTTTTATTGTATATTAATGTCAAATCTTAACTATTTCAAATGACATTTCTCAGGCTACGCTTCTATCTGGGTGATTACAGTGATTATACCTGTTTAGGAATGACACTGTACCACTTTGCTCACATTATAAAAGAAAATTCTTACATATTTTATTGTAGGAGTGCCTCCTGTTTTCCAGGGCCTCCTCTGGCAGTGCCTTCAGAATGAAGGATTCTCTGGGAACCTCAGTTTGTCCTTGTGGGAACAGCTGGTCCAGCAGCAATTGCATAGGCTTGGTGTTGAGTGAAAGGAAATGAGATGAGTTTCCAGGACTGGAAATTAGTAAAACGGGATACAGATGCAGAAGATGCAAGGAACAAGGATGAAGAAAAGTAGCCATGAAGCTGGAGGACGGGATATGAGCACACCTGCTGGGATATTTGTGCAGGAGCCAGGGCTGGTGTAATGGTACAGACAGGGCTACAGGAGGATGTGCCCTGGGGAGAGTGAGCTGGCTCATGCTGGCTGCCAGCCAGTTGTGAAGCCCTTAAGTGTGTCCCATGGAAACGTCAGTAGTCTCCTATGCCGTAATGTCTCTGATGGCTGCTCACAACCTGGCCAGCATTCAGCCTGAGAGCTGTGCGATGAAAAAGAAGAGATTTTTAGAGAAAACTTAAGAAAGCACCAAGAGAAAAAAAAGAATAAAGCAGCAAAGATAAAAAGCTCTTCTTCAACTCTGTAAGTTATGTGATGTGACTCAGTCTTTAAATCACTTTCTCTATTTTTTCCCCAAGACTCCTGTTTCATTCTGTGCAAAGGGTGGTGTTTAATTAATATATAGTTCTTCAGTGTTTGTGTTCATTTTCATCATGTAAAGTGGAACCTTTCATGTCATCTTTATTGTACATTCTTCAAACCCTGCCTCGAAGGCAGGTTCATTAATTTCCTTGATGGCTTTCCTGCGGTACTCTCATGTCATCGTTTTAGCTTCTTCAAGCATTAATGAATTAACTTTATAACATCCTTCTAAGTCGAAGAAGTGCTATTATCATATTTAACACAAGGGGAAGAAATAACTGAAGGCAATGGATCTGGAGTGCCCGCAGATGCTTGTTCACTCCTTTAAGTGCTGACAGGTTGTTGAGCCATCAGCTCCCCAGTCATGCAGTCCTATGGGAGCTGTCCCCAGCACGGCCTATGGGACGCCGTGTTGGGCACTCCAGCTGGAAAGGAGCTCCTCGGTCTTTCATTGATTGAAACTCTGGTAACTCTTGTGCTGGACGGGTTTATTTTAAAGCATTTTTAAATTTCTTTTATGGTATGTCATGTTCTTTCTGTTAAAATCAATAATATGCTGGGTTGCTTTTGTGGAAAACATTTATAACGTCTCCTTTTACGCATCATAGCCTTTTTCTTTCTACCTCCAACTTTGTAGTCCACTTTCTTGGATGCTTCTCCTCCCTGTTAACATTCACAAACATCTTCTTTCTGATAACTATTGTGTATGCTTACAGGGAAAAAAAAAATGCTACTGGGAGCAAAACCAGGCTCCCATGAAATTCCAAATCCACAGTCACCAAACAACCAAAGAGGTCCATCTTGAGCCACCCATTTCAGCATGAGAGGAGGACTGATGAGAGTAGATTAGAATGACCTATTTTGAATGTAATAGCTGCAGTCATCTGCCTCTTACATACAGTCTATCAGGGATGGAACTTTATCCACTTCTTGGAGTTAATCTTCTTTTGCTGTCCGTCCTGAATCTTCTAACTCTGATGTCTAATGCTGACGTCTATGTATTTTTTTCTTTTAGAAATTTTTAGAAATTACTACAAGTTTTCAGCAGGAGCTCTATTCAAACAGGTTTGTCTGGATATTCATATGTAAGCTACAAAGGCACAGATGGGTCTAGAGCTGGGAAAATCTCAGGAGTAAATCTGCAGAAAGGTATAAGGGAGATCTTGAAGATGTAGGCAGGGAGCATCTGGCAGGACTGTTAATTTTGCCTCCTCAGCAGACATTAAAGTAAAATCTATCAAAAGAGGTCTGTTTTTATTATTAGTAGTAGTAGTAGTATTAGTATTTATTTATTTATTTATTATTTTTGTATGTTACAGTTGTATCTATGCAACAAAATCTCTCTTTTCCTAGGATTGCTCCTAAGGGGACACAGAATGATGAGTCCCGAGCAGAACAGTCAAATCTTCTACACAACCCATCTCCTGAGTTTCTGCTCCACTCTGTCATTTTCAATCAACCAGCTTAGCATCACTCAAAATCTGCATGTCAGAGATGTAAAATCCAGTTCTCCAAAGCAGTGTTTGACTGCTCTAGCTTCAGAATTGTTCTTTCCTTTCTAAAGCTCCCAGAGGTCTAATGCCTCATTGTTAACGCCTCATCTCTTACAACTTCTGAATGAAATGGAGTGCTTGTAGCAAAGTCTTATTGCAGATAATACAAATTCTCTTGAAGACAATTACTCCTCTTCGTTGGATAAGTTGGTGTCCTCTGAGAAAGTCATAACATGACTGGAAAGCTAAAAAAGAGTTGTAACACTTGTATAAGAAACCAAAGACAGGTGACAGGTATAGCTAATTATAGTTATTTCTGACTGTTGAATGATTAATCAACTTAGACTCAGTATGATCATAGAGAATATCTTTTTTCTTTTTTTTCCCAGTCTTTTGAAACCTTTCTATGACATGTCCTGGTTGTGTCAATCTCAAAGCTACGTATCAACAGGAAAATGGTGTTCTCTTTCAAAAACACATTTTTGAAGGGCGTTATTTCTAAAGGACTTCTGCTTTTAGTTCTGAATGGTTTTAAAAATCCAGCTGTATGTGTTCTGGTGAAATGGCTTCTACTTCTGTTTGTCTCTCTATGCCTGAGAAGCTAAGGGCAGATTACATGCAGGAATTAAATTGCCTTTCAGGTTCCCCCAGTTGAGGAGCAGGACCAACATTTGGTTCAGTCTGGCGAAGCTTGAGCTACATCTGTCTACTTTATTTTTAAATACTTACATAGCTGGGAAGTGTCATTCAATGAATAAAGTCAGCCTAATGTTAAAATAATTTGTAGGATGAATCATAATGGATGGCTTTGTATTTGGCATTTGGCTCACTAAGGGTATAGTAGCTCTTCTCCATGTGAAAGTACAGACTTAAAAAAATCCTACGTTATGCTAAATCACAGTTCTCCTACCTTAACAGCCTGTGCTATAGGTGATGTTGTGGGCTCCCTGTGTGCCTTGACACAGGAGCACGCTCTCATTGGTGTCACACATTTATGGCACCTTGACTTGGAAGAGGGGAAAACCAGTGGTGCACAAAAATAAGTGAAAGCACAGAGAGAGAAGTCCTCTCTTCATCCTGTCCCACGTTATTTACTGATGGCACAGGCATTTTAAGTCATGAATGAACGCAGACCTGCCTATGCACAGCTTCTTTACTGAGCACAGCAGTGGGAGAAACAGCACTGGAATGCAGCACAAACCTATTTCACACCTGATTTCAACAGAATATTATTTTTTTCATCAGTGTTTCATTAAAAGGATGATACATGCTGTTCCTCCTGTTTACCCTAAAATAAGCCTGTCCTTGTTTACTGCCCAATACCTGTTCTCCAGATTCAAAACATCATGAACCACAAACTGTGAGAGCTCTGTTATTAACTACCTTGTGGAATAGTGGCCAGATCTCACTGGAGGGCAAACAAACTAGATCTAGATGCATTTTGTATTACTTTTGATTCTGTGATTAAACTAAAGGTTCCTTACTGCAGTATTGGGCACAGAAAAGGCAAACACTGTGCTTGCTTTTCATGCTCTAACAGGATGTGACACAGTCATAGCATTTGCTTGGAGAGGCAGGGGAAGATAAGCCATGCTGGGTAAGGAAGGAATGTCTGCCCTGCAGGCATAGAAACGCATTCTGTATTTTATGTTTCTCTTCACCACCTGCTGAAGTGATTGATATTTGCCTGCAGTTATTTGTAGTATTTTTGTCTAGCTGCACCAGCGTGCTTTGCCAGGAAAAGGAGCCCTCTTTCCCCAGCAGTGCATCTATTCATACAGGGGGTGGTTGTGCGTGGACAGGAACCGATCTGCATTTATGTGACAGTGAGCTGTCCTCAAGGTTATGGAACATCAAATCCTAAGATACTTCTACTCTGATTGAATGCTCAAAATAGCGTTAAACTAATTAAGGTTAGTTATCGGTGAATAATAATTCTACTCCACTGAATGGCAGATAGTCAGTGGAGAATTTATTTTCTTTTACTTTTGTTATTAAAATAATGTCCTATAAATGCACGTTTGGGCATTTGGAACAGGGAAGTGGTGATGTCAGCATCCCTGGAGGTGTTTAAGGAAGGGATAGATGCAGTACTTAGGAACATGGATTAGTGGGCAATATTGGCAGTAGGAGGGCAACTGGACTAGATGATCTTAGTGGTCTTTTCCAACCCTAATGATTCTGTGATTCTAAATGAGTCATCTTGAAGGGAAGTTATGACTTGAACACAGACTAGGTGTGTCTGTGACATACATTACTGAGCAGAACTGGAAACTATTTGCATGCTTCAGTATTGCTTCTCTGCATGCAACAAATAAGGATTTTATTTACTTTCATTGTCAATTATCATTCTTCCTTAACTTCCACAGCCCAGCACATGTGTTCATCCACATGACCTGGTGCATTAAAACAGTATAACCACAACACTGGTCTCAGTGATTCTGTGGTTGCTTCAAAGCAAGATAAATCAGAATATGCCTGTAGATCCAGTCTGAAGGTCTCCTAGTGATTAAAATGAGATCAATATTTTTGAAACAAGTAGTATTTGAAAAAAAGGTAGCTAAGCCTCAAATCAATGAGTATAGGATATTATACTGAACATTTAAACACCAAAGGGGGAGGGTTTTATTGACAAAACTTGCTCATCAGGAATGAAATGGATCCTCGGGCTGAGCTCTACTAACACAGTTACAACAAATCACACAATCTGCCTTTGAACAGGAAAATCAAATACTTTGGTTTATAATGCATAAACAGTCAGCAAAGAAATCTGAAATATATCATCTGTAAAATGATTTTATGTAAGTTTCAGAGAGGTGTATTTAGGATGTTGTGCATTTCAAAACCTGTGTGAATGTCAGATGTTAATCAAACATTAACTCTGTGGGTGAAGGACTGCTCTCACACAAGTAAGGATCACTTTTTTTCCTTTCTACAAACCCAGCAATTGTGTCACTTCCTCTAATTTTGAAGTATATAGTAGTTATAACTAAGCAAACATGGTGAATGCCATCTGTAAATTTTTACAAATACAATTTCAGACCTCTGTAGCTGACATAAAAGAGATCCAAAGATGAAATAAAAAGATCTGGCAATTGCCAGTGAGTTAAATTGAAATCACAGATTCTATGGAATTAACTCAAAGAACTGTACCAAATCCATCATGTTTTCATGGTCATTTAGCATATTTTCTGAATTCCAGGTGTTTGACAATTTAGTCTTTCTTTTTTGTCTTGAAAATCATATCAAATTACATTTCAACTAAATATCTTGCTATTTGGCAGTCTTACTTTCTAATTTCTGCTTTTTATACTTGGCTGCTCAAAGTTTTCTAAAATTAATTTGTGATAATGACAAGATTCATTTGCTCAACCTTCAAGCTCAAATTAAAAAAATATTCTGATACAATTTGCTCAACTGGTTGGAAAAATTAGAGAATTTCCATCCAATGGGAACGCTGTCATCTCAGAATTTAATTTAAATCCAATTCATTCAAATGTAATGGAAATTACTTACTTGGAACAACAAAAAAAAATTATTCTGCATATGAACACTTGTATTTCTTCTTGCTATATAATGGAAAGATTTCCTAGCACTTTTACATATATCATGAGGTTGGATATCAGGAAATACTTTACCGAAAGGGTTGTTAAGCAGTGGAATAGGCTCAACAGGGAGGTGGCTGAGTCACCATCCCTGGATGTGTTCAAAAACTGTTTGGATGTGGTGCTCAGGGACATGATTTAGCAGAGGGTTGTTAGTTAGGGTAGGATGGTTAGGGTGTGGTTGGACTCCATGATCTTTAAGGTCTTTTCCAACCTGAGCAATTCTATGATTCTATGATTTGATGATCCTATTGCAGCATAGAGAGTCCTGTGAGCACATCTAGGAATGGTTAAGTTCTCCAGTCTGCAGACTTGACTTCTTCCCAGTCTGTGCCATTACTCAAGACACTTCTTTTCAAAATGACATGACAGAGATCTCCATCCCTGCCTAAATCCAACCCTGGGACTCTTGTGTGCTATAAGCTCTCAGTACAGTATTTTTATTATTGTTTTCCAAATAATTTTAAGTTGTGAAATTATGTGAAATGTGAAATTATGTTTTCAAACTTAAACTGCTATTTATTGCTTTCAAAGCTCCTCACCTGTTTAAGCTGCAAAGAAGAGTGCTCTTTGCTGAAGCTGATGTGACTGAAAAGATATCCTGGAGGTTGGGGCTGAATGGAAGGCTGGAAGGTGAGCAGTACAGTTGAGACCCTGGACTCTGGGGAAGCAAACAGGACCTTGCTCAGCTATTGCTAATCTGGAAACTCAGTGGAGCTACCATGAAGGGAATGGGTGGGCCTCTAAAAGTGAGAGCTCAGTAACAAACCTTCTTGTCATGCAGGAAGCCTGGGAGTTTCAGAAAGTATGCATGGCAAGTGAGGAGTTTCTCAGTGAACTAGCACTCAAGAAGAGACAGGAGAAGAGGCAGAAACAAGGACAGGCAGCAAAACAGAAGTTAAAAAGCAGTGTTAGGTACTTAGTGTCAAAATCAGAAAGGTCAAAATGGAGCTGCAGCTGAGACTGCTGAGGAGAACCGATGGGAACAAGAGAGATTCTGCAAAATGCTAACTGGAAAAGGATGTTCAGGGAAAATAAGCTCTTAATGAGAATAGATGACAGTGAAGAAGCTAAATTACTCAGTGTCTTTTTTTCTACTACCTTCAGAGCAAAAACCTACTTCCATAGTGCCTGCATGGTACAAGAAATTAACAGCCAGCAGAGGAGGGCCAACTTAGACACTAGAGGAGCAGCATTTGTTCAGATCCATTGGGTTTCTCCAACAAGCTGATGGGAAGCCTTCCTGATCCTGATCCTGTGGTCATGATGCCACTGCCAATCTTTAAAAGAGGCAAGAAGAATGGCTCAGGGATCTATAAAATAGTCAGTTTCACCTCAAACAGTTTAAAGGACATGCAACATTTGGTCAGGGGCGGTCAGCCCTGGAAGATAAGTCCTGTATGAGCTGCCTAATATGATAGAATGACTGGCTCTATGGACAAGGGCAGAGTAGTGGTGTAATGTACCTTGATTACAGTATGCCCTTTGGTACCACAGCCCCAGCCTTCCCCTCTGGAAACTGAAGAAAGACAGACCGGACAAACAGACTTTTAGATGGACTGAAAGCTGTATGGATCATAAGCCTGTAAGGATAGCAGTCAATAACAGTCAACATTTGGCTGTTAATTAGCAAAGTTCCCTGGGGTCCATATTGGCACCCGTATTCACGCCATTATTGACAGTGTAGTGGCAGTGCAGAATTCATTCCCAGCAGATCTGCAGATAGCACTAAATTAGGGAAATGGAAAATTCCGCCCAGACAGACCCTGATAACCTCAAGGATTGGACAGAGACCTTGTGATCCATATAAGAGGTATGAAATTCTGCACCTCGAACAGCTGGAATAATCCCCTTGATGGGTACATGCTGGGAAGCGACTGGCTGGGCAATAGTTCTGAGGGTTTCAGTGTGCTCCAGATTGAATGCGAGCTCTCAACTGGCTCTTGTAAAAGAATCTGCACACCAGGATACATTAGAAGCATGGCCAATATATCCAAAGAACTTTGCTGATCATTTCTACCTGGTACTGGTGAGACTGTACCTGAAACACTGTGTTCATTTTTTTATACCTCTTGTCAAGAGGGATGTAACTGGAGAGTTCAGGGGAGAGCTTATCAGAAAGCTATGGAGGGGAGTCTGGAGGAGCTGCAATTAGTCTGGTAAAAGGGAAGCTAAGAAGTGATGTAACAAGAGCTTACAACTGTTTGAATGATAATTATAAAAGTGGCAGACTCAAATTCTTCCTGCTAGTGCCGTCTATTCTAACAAAGTGGAACTACCTCTATGTATGGTGTGGGAGGCTCAGTCTGGACATCAGGATAATCAAGAGGGTAGTTAAGCAGTACATCAGAGGGTTGGAAGAACATTTGTCACCTTTTCAAGACTCAGGCAAGGCCATGAGGAACATAATGCAGTGCTGAGCTAATCCAGTTCAAAGATAACCTCAAGAGGCACCTTCCAACCAGTCCTTGCAGCAGGCCTCAGGTCTTCATGATGTCTTACTATTAAGACCCTATTATTAAAACAAACTGTTCATTAAGTTGTTTGATCACATGAATGGTGGTAGAAGATTGTCACCTAGCCTGTTTGGAAAGAGACAATTTTGCAGATGGAAAACACCTTGGTGAGTTGTGTAACTGAGACAACACCTCTCATCAACCCACTTTGTGGAGATGATAGAAGTGCAGCAAGAAACTTCAGCTAAGGAAAGGGATTCAAGTCACATATCCCTCACTTCCTTGCCATGGTACCCACTCATCTTTCTGGCTTAAGACGTAGTCGCATACCTCATAAAAATGTGAATATAGACTCAGTTTTTCTTCTGCCACAATTGAAACAAAGAACCTAAATTAATTATCCATCTGTCTTTGGCCTTCTATTTTCAAAGCATTATCCACCTTCTTTGCTCTGTGGGAAATACTTTGGTATAAACATACTCATTTTGCTGTGAATACACTGGTTCTATAACGTCAGCCCAGTAGTTTCCCACGATGCATGATATAGAAAACATGTCTTTTTCTCAGTTGCATCATGTTTTTCTTTCTTTGTAATGAGATGCTGAAGATTATTTTTTTCCTCTAAATCCGTGGAGTGTCATAATTTTTATTACTTAGGAATAAAGAGCATAGGAGCAACAATGTTTAGATCTCAATAAAAGATGATTTTGAAATTATTATGCTATCATCAGTAAACAAGTTTTAGATCATCCTCTGAAGCAGAGGAAATTGAAGAAACCAGACCTATCAAGGAATTGTGTTCCTATATCTTTGAATATTTATGTGGCCACAAATTCCTACCCAGGCAATACTGGATGGTACTGAAGAGAAATCTTTCAAAAGGAGGTGAGCTAAATTGATCTCCATGCTTTGGATTTAAAATGTGGATTTTTGTTACTACTTGCAAGAGGAGTTGCCATGCTGAGGAGAGTCCATGATTTCTATAATCCGAGGCAAATGACAATAAGGTCACTTATAGTCAAGAGGATTTACTGGTGTCACCACTAGCAGAACTTGTTTTACCATATTCAGGGGAGCACAAATTTGCTTGTCTTTGTCTAGAGGTGTGGGGTGGTTGTTTTTTGTTCTGTTTTTTAAATTAAAACAAACAAACAAACAAATATCCACAGAGGGCAGTATATATACATATGTTCTACGCATCTGAATTTTTCCTTTTGTTTTGGATTTTTTCTTTAGATTCAGTATTATAGGCTTCACTGAGGACATACTGTCTCCAGTGGAGAGGATCAGAGCAGCTGTGCTACAAGAAACTAGAACCAGATGCCACCCGATGTGATGCACCCAGTACACTCACATGCATTCTGGCACCTGGCTGATGTCACTGTGAGGCCACTCCTGCTAATCTCTGAAAGATGACCATGGTCAGGGCAGGTTCCTAAGGACTAATAAAAAAGCAAATGTCAGTCCTATGTTCAAGAAGGGCAAAAATGAGGATTCAAGATCCCATAGGGAAGATGGCCTCATGTCAGTTCATGAGAAGGTGATGTAAATCCTCCTAGAAAAGATTTCAAAACATATTGAGATGTTTGGGAGTAGTTGATTTGCAAAGTGAAGATCATGCCTCCCCTGTGATGAGCTATGCGAGTGGCATGCTGAAAGAAGAGAGGCCAGTAGATGTTTATGTTGGCTTGAGCAAGACTTTCAGTGCAGTTTCTCATAACATCCTCATAGATAAGGTGATGAAATACAGACCAGATAAATGGACAGTAGAGTGGACTGAAAGCTAACTGAACTTCCAGGCTCTAAGGGCTGTGATCAGTGATGTGAGGTCAAACTGGAGGCCAATCACTAGTAGTGTACCTGGGAGTCAGCACCTCCCAAAGTCTTCTTTAATGACCAGGATGATTGGATCAGAGCCTTAGCAAATTTGCAGGTGACAATACTGGGAGCAGTCGATACACCCAATGGGTGTGCTGTCATTCAAAGGGACCTCAACAAGCTGAAGAAATGGGTCAACAGAATCCTCATGGCGTCCAGCAAACGGGAATGCCAGGTGCTGCATCTGAGGAGTAATAAACTCATGCACGTGTACAGGCTGGGGGCTGACCAGCTTTACAGAAAAGGACCTGGAAAATCCTGGTGGACAAGTTGAACACGAATGAGCAATGTGCCTTCGTGGCAAAGAATTCCAGCGGCACCCTGAGCTGCATTAGGCAGAGCACCTGCCTGCAGGTCAAGGGAGGTGATCCTTCCCCTCAGCACTGATGTGAGACAACTGAAGTGCTCTGGATTCCTCCACAGAAGGAGGGGATGGACATATTGGAGTGAGTCCAGTGAGGGGTCACAAAGATGGTTATGAAACTGGAGCATCTGACATACAAGGAGAGGCTGAGAGTTTGGATTGTTTAGCTTCTTTCTAATATCCAACTTAAATCTCCCCTCATTTAGTTCCCATTTCCCCTTGTTCTGTCACCACAGACCCAAAGGCCCAAATAAGCTGAAGACGTAAGTGCATGTAAAAATGGTCTCCTTGTAGAAGGCTGTTTATTCGTCTCAGGAATGTGAAGTGACAGTCTGGATCTCATCTCTTCTGCCAACTAAGTTAATGGCTACTAACAAAATCAGTTTCAAAACCACAGAGTTGTAACTCTTTCAAAAATGGTTCACAGGCAGTCCATGAAACATGAGAATTGTGGTGTTCCTCTTGCTCTCTCTTCCCAAAAATGTTTTCAGGTCTGCATTTCCATGGATATGAGTAACCAACATCACCATCTGGGGGTGCAGCTTTCCCAGGCACATTTGATTGCCCTGAAGATGAGAGCTAGTCAGGAGAAGAAAAAAGAAAGTGAATGTACTTGGCAGTACCTACCAATTATGTATATTCACTTTGTAACTTCATACAACTCCTGCACTGAGACAGTCACTCGGTCACCATCTCTAACAGGGAATTCAACAGGAGTTCTCTGATTCCTGGGGCCAAGTTCCAGTTCTGTGATCCAGAGAGAGTGAGTGCTCCAGCGACTCAGTCACAAACAAACCTTCCAGGGAAACCTGAGACCCAAATTCAGAACATAAAGGCAATCTGTACAGAACACCCTGAGCAGGCTGGGGAACAGTGAGTGCTTTAGAAAGTTCAGGCAATGCTCAGCCACTACAAATGCAGCTGACTAAAGTTACACTCCCTTCAGTGAGTATTATATTGATAACATGCTTCAAAGAAGCATATTCATTTTCAAATAATGTTATTGGCATCCAGATTAAAACAGGAACAGTACTGTGGGGAGTGGAACAGAAGGTTGATGCCTTCTGAGTCAGTGGGGAGGTAGAGAGAAAGGTGGAGTTTGGAGATTTATACATAGAGGCCCATCAGTACTGCTCTTCAAAGAGCCTCACATCTTCTGAAGTAAGATAAGAGATACCCATACAGTATGATACTGCAATTAAAGGAAGAGTAATTACCAGCACTCTTTAAAATCAAATCCAGAAAGACTGGATATTGTGTTGAGGGACATGGTTTAGTGGGAGCTATTGGTAATAGGTGAATGGTTGGACTGGATCATCTTTTAGGTCTTTTCCAACCTTGGTGATTCTATGATTCTATGATTCATACAGTGATACATGTTTAAGGCTTCATGAAGGATATTGTTGAGTCTCAGTCTAAAATACAATGCCCATTTTTGGACTTATTTCAAATGCTTTTTTTCTCACAAGTCAGCCCAGTTTACATGGTTTCAGTTTTTGGATGAGTATCACCTCCCTGTGGCAGATCTCGAGCAGCTCGCAGATTACTAAGAAAGCACTTTTCTCAATGTATTTGTAGCACTTTTATCTACTTCCACCTCCCTTCAGTAGAAGTTAGGATGAAAGGGAATGGCCTCAAGTTGTGCCAGGGATGGGTCTGATTGGACATTAGGGAAAACAGCTTCTCAGAAAAAGTGGTGAGGCAGTGGCACAGGCTGCCCAGGGTAGTGGTGTAGTCACAGTCTGTATGGGAACCGCTGAATCACAGCCTGAACCTCTGATTGACCACCTGAGGTGAGCCATGAGTCAGCCCTGGGAGCACAGGTGAAGGCAATTCACCTACGATGCTGGAAGGGGGGAGCCTGGCTGCACCTCTCCTAGACCCCATTTAAGAGCTGACTTCCCCTGGAGAAGGATCTCTTCTGGAGATTGCTCCTCTTGGAGTCTTCTCAGTGAGCCTAAGACAAGGGTGAGCTTTCCATCCTTTCTTCTTTGGTGTGATGGCCTGTTTAGCCTGGTTTTCCTGTATATTTCTTAATTATAACATCTGCATATTCATTGATTATACACAGTCCCTGGAGGTGAACAAGAAATGTGTAGGTGTAGTACTGAGGGATGTGGTTGTTACTACCAACAACCACTGGTGGCGGATGGATGGTTGGACTATAGGTTATCTTAGAAGTATTTTCCAACCTCAATGATACTGTGATTCTATGAAATAATTAATGAGAAAATAGAGCAGAAAATAAATGAGACTTGCCCAGGAACCAGAGCATATAGCACTGAGGAGAGGCTCGGAGGTTGGGCTGTGTTCAGCCTATAGATGAGAGTGTTGTGGGGAAGTCTTATGTCTTCTGCATCTACATAAATGAGGGGCAACAGAGAAGAGAGTCAGATTCTGCACTGCTGTGCACTTGGGAGCAATTAAGGCAACACGCACAACTTGGACAACAAAAAAAAATTCTATCTTTTTTTTTTTTTTAAAGGACTGTTACTTCTTTTAAACCATGGAAGTGATAAAACCTTGGACCATGTTGTTCACAGATACCATGCCTCCGTTACTGGAAACACTGAGAGAG